>NC_054824.1:80853358-83353358 GCF_018345385.1 Vulpes lagopus
GACATGCCTCAAAAAGTTAAAAATAGAACTATGCTACCATTCAGCAATTGCACTACTAGGTATTTACCCAGAGAATATAAAAATACTAATTCAAAGGCATACATGCACCCTGATGAATATAGTGACATTATCTACAGTAGCCAATTATGGAAACAGTCAAGTGTTTGTTGGCTAATGAGTGGATAAAGATGTGGTATATATAGGATGGAATATTACTCAGCCATCAAAAAGAATGAAATCTTGCCATATGCCATGATGTGGATGGAGGGTAGAGTATTATGCTAAGTGAAATAAGTTAGAGGCAAATACCATAGATTTTGCTCATATGTGGAACTTAAGAAAGAAAGCAAATGAGCAAAGGGAAAAAAGAGAGAGAGAGGCAAACTTGAGAAACAGACTCTTCACTATAGAAGAAACAGATGGTTAACAGAAGGGAGGTGGGGGGGGATGGGTTATATAGGTGGTGGGGATTAAGGTGTGCACTTGTGATAAGTACGGTATGTTGTGTGGAAGCACTGAATCATCATATTGTATACCTGAAACTAATTTTACACAGTATATTAAATTACTGAAATTTAAATAAAAACTTTTTTTTAAAAAGGGCACAATTTTTAAAATGCCTCTTGATATTACTGCCAAATTATTTTCCTGCTGATGCTTTCCAGTATAGTTAATAGGTTACTTCATCACTCTTAGACATAACATTGACTCCTTTACATGGTAGTGTCAGTAATGACATCGAAACCTACTACCTAGGGAGGGTACCTACTACCTACTACCTTCAGCTATTGCTTCAGAACCTCTATAGATGCCCCCTTTTTAGTGCCCTCTTCTGCTCAGCCCTGAAATTGCCACCTTGAATCCCTGTCTAGCATCTGCTACTTATTTTTCCTGTTATTTTCCTGTGGAACACTTATCAAAATTTTGACTAAGGGTGCCTCTGTAAGTTTCGGTTTATTAACTCCTAATCAAATTGAGAAATTTCATTTTTTTCTTTGGTTCTTCTGCAATCCTACCTTTGTTTTTCCTTAAGTGTTTTGCTTACGTAAAAGTGGAAAATGAAGATAATACTGGAAAGCATAGAGATAATAGAGATCATCCAAAATGCCATCAAAATTAGTATTTCCAGACATCTGTGTGCTTGCATGGATATTTCTATGTAAATGAGATAAACGTTACTTTTTCATGGAGGGCAGAGTAATCTAGCAGAAAGAGACTGAGGTATAAATCCCATCCCAGCTCTGCCAGTTTTTTTTTTTTTTTTAAGATTTACTTATTTGAGAGAGAGAGAGAGAGTGAGAGAGAGAGACAAAGAGTGCCGACAAGCACGCACACACAAAAGCGAATGGGGGGAGGGGCCGAGAGAGAATCCTCAAGCAGATTCCCTGCTGAGCACAGAGCCTGATACAAGGCTCAGTCCCATGACCCATGAGATCATGACCTGAGCTGAAATCAAGAATTGGACACTCAACCAACTGAGCCACCCAGGTAGTCCCTCCAGCTCTGTCATTTACTTATAACGTGACCTTGAGTACTTATTTTTTCCTCCATGTATTAAAAGAAGGGCTAATAACACCTATCTCTTGGGGTTTTGAGAAAATTTAAATAGGTACTCAATGAATATAAATTTATTTTTCCTTTTTAAAATTTTTCTTCAATTTATTTTTCCTTAAACATCAACATTTAGGTGTTTAATATATTTTGACTAAATAAATGAGGTATTACAAAGAAGAGTTTCCTTGTGGACCTCTATTCGGAATGGTTGACTCTGAGTTCATCTAATTAAACTATCTCATATTCTATTTGCTATCTTCATTCTTAAACCTACTTATATTTTCTTCTAGTTTCAATTAAAAATGCAGCTAAGTGGGGTGCCTGGGTGCCTCAGTCAGTTAAGCACCTGATTCTTGATATTGGTTCAGGTCATGATCTCAAGGTCATGAGATTCAGTCCTGAGTTGGGCTCTGTACTCAGCAGGAAGCCTGTTTGAGATTCCTTCTCCCTCCCCCATACCCCTGCTCATGCAGGCACTCTAAATAAATAAATCTTTTTTTTAAAAATGCAGCTAAGTGAGACGCCTGCGTGGTTCAGTGGTTGGATGTCTGCCTTGGGCTCAGGGCACGATCCGGGGATCTGGGATTGGGTCCTGCCTTGGGCTTTTTGAGGGGAGCCGGCTTCTCCCTCTGCCTATGTCTCTGCTCTCTCTGTCTCTTATGAATAAATAGATACAATCTTAAAAAAAAAAAAAGGCAGCTAAGTAATTTTAAGCAAGTCACTTACTGTAGTGTACAGTAAAAACAGAAGAATAGTTTCAAGTAGTACTTCCTAACTGCAAACTGCTATACAAATTTCTTATTACTACAAAAGTTAGTTCATTGTGCATTTTAATTCATGACTATTATCTTGTGGCCACATTCATCAACCTCTTTTTTTTCTACTACATCACCCAGCTTTCCTACATTTGTCTTTTTCTAATCCTTTGGTTTACTGTTACTATGGCTCAGAATCACTGATCTCTGCAAGGAAGCATTTGATGAGCCCTGGAGGAAACCAGAGATATGTTCACAAGTCACACATAGTTCAAGATGTAAGGCTTAGACTTTAAGATAAAGTAAAAAAGACCAGAAGAGGTGAGGACTGTGTTTGAAAGAGAATAGAGCCTAGAAACAGGACATCTGAATCCTAGCTGTTACTTTAGCTACATGGACTTTAGGTTAAGTTAGTAAACCCTTCTGGAATTTCCCCATCTGAAAAGTGGAGGTGGTAACAGTACTTACATCATAGTACTATGAATTTGAGATAATATGTGTGAAGCTCTTAAGAACAGTGCTTGGCACACTGTAAACACTCAGTATATATCAAATATTAAAATTATTATAAACTGTTAAGTGGTTAACATCAGGTGGGAAGATAAAGCAAGAGTTTGAAAGTTCAGAGAAACACTGAATGTTAATTTCAGTAGCTCTATTTCATAAACTTCTCCCTTCTTAAGCCCTAATTCTAGATTGAAATACTTTTCTTTTTTTCCTATAAAATTTCTCTCTTTGGGTCAGATTTTTTTTTTTAAACAGCATCAGTTCAAAATACTTGAAGGCAGTAACAGTAAAGCTATTAATTACAACCTTAAGTTTGACTATTTTTCTACTTTATTGTATGTAGAAGAACAGCTGTGTTTCCAATTTGTATAACCTAAACATTTGTTACTCACTTTCCTGCTGGTATAATTGGAAGTAGGAGTAGGGAGTAAAGAGGAAGGCAGGATTCAAAGCTTTGCTTCACATTTTAGGTACTAGAGGCAAAGGTCTTTCATAATGCCACAGAGAGATAACATTCATCTGACAAAATTGCCATGCACCGCATTTGCTTTTAACATTTTTATCCATTTCTGTGACATCCAGAGACCTTATGTTTTCTTTTAATTGCAAAGAACAAGAGACTCTCTTGGCTATAAAAGCTATGCTCAGGTTTAATATTACAAATCGACTGCATGTTGGCCAGGTCTCCACCTGGATATTTTGAGTTTGGCCTGCAGGGTTCTGAATATTGGCTACTAACACTTAAAAATCCAGAGATCTTGCACAAAAATCGTTTTAGGGTTTCTCTGGCGGGGGTGGGGTGGGGAGGTGGGGATCGTATTTCAGAGTATTGGACCCACATCCCTGTGGGCAACAATCCGCTGGTGCTTAACAGCCGCTCTTTTCAGTTATAGCGTGGGCACTAATTTGCCGTATTTCTTATTACTCTTCATTGTTTCACACCAGGCCAGTTTCATTCATTTGCTTTCATTTTCCGGGCCCCGTAGGCATTGGAGTCTGTAAACCCTATGTGGACTTTTCCTGTCTCCCATCAAAGCTTACTTTGTTCCAAGTCCCTCGCAAGTTTTTCAAAGCAACGGCGAGGTAATCTGATGGACTAGGGAGTATTTTCACATGTGCTTTCTGGAGACAGTATCTTCACAGAAAGGATGACTCTGCAGGTGGAAATTACAGGCACCACGGGATTACGGTCAGGATGGCAACTGTCCATTCTATCTCCTTTTTTTTTTTGCTATCCTGGCTTAGCCATACCTCACGGCCCTCAGGCAAACCTAAGGAATTTGGTTCTCGGCCGAACAATGCACGCGGGCTTCTGTGTGAAACCTACGTAACTAGTTGCTCTTACGGTCTGCCCTAGTTCCAAAGGGCAGAAAGCCACGGGCTCTTCTGAATCCCCGCTTCCTCGGAGGCCTCAGGATATCCGGCCCGACGGCGTTCCCCCATACCTGTTCTCGGGGCTCGCTCTGCGCCGGGCCGTCGCGCCCAAGGAGCGCGCGCATCCAGCATGAGCTCATTTCTCAGGGGCGTTTCCAGAAGGCCCAGCCCGGCTGCGCACGGCAGGCGCAGGCGGCCTCACGTTATCAAAGGCCCCCGCCGCGGGGCAGGGCAGGGCAGGGCGCGGGCGCCCGGGGGCGCTGCCTGTCTGTAAGCTTTCCTCCTACTTTAGCGTCTGAGGGGGCTCGCGCCCGGCGGGGCAGGCGCCCCGGACCCGTCTGGCCCTTTCGGGGTAGCCGCTGGTTCTCCGGCCGCGCTCTCCCGGGGCGGACGGAAGGCTCCGGCGCGCAGTCTCGGCGGGCGGGGGAAGCCCCTGTAGCCGCTCTGTTCGCTTGAGCGCTCCGGGCCGGGCGCCGCCGACCGCAGCAGTTTCGGACCCGCTGCGCACGCCAGCTGCGGTTTCCACAAGGCCCGAGAGCGGCCGCCACGACCCCGGCGCGGCTCCCCTCAGCTCCGGGGCCGCTGCCGCCGCCGCCGCCGCCGCAGGCGGAGGGCCAATCACAGCGCAGCTAGGTCTTGCGATTGGACGGCCCTGAGCGCTGATTGGCTGCCGCTGCGGGCTTCGGCCTCCCTCCTTTTCCCTTTCGCCCCCACCCCAGCTCCAAAGCTTCGGGCCAATGAGAAGGCGCTTTGTAGACGTCCTCCCTTTTCTTTCTTCTTCTCCCCGCCTCGGCGAGGGAGGAGACGTCCTGACTGGCCAGACTGTCGTCGGAAGCCCCCGTCGCCTCGCCAATCCCCGAAGCAGGTACACTCCCAGCGGAGTTTTCGGCCAATTACGAAGGCGGCCGGGGCGCCCAGCCGCGCCGCTTCACCAGTGACTCCGGGTTTCGCCGTCCTTAACTCCTCCAGCCTTTCGGTGAGGGCCGGCGGCTGTGATTGGCCGCCGCTGCCATTGTCGGATTCCCCCGCTGGCCAGCCGCGGGACGAGCCCCGACCTTCTTCTCGTTCGGCGGCCTTCGGCACTTTCCGCCCTTTGGGCGTGGACTTCCGGCGACACTTTGTAATTGGCTCCTCAGGCCGATCGGCTTTTTCCGGGAGGAGCCGCAGGCCACCGACGTCCGTGATTGGCTGTGCCTCCGGCCTCGGTTCAGTCGCCGAAGCGGGCGGGCGCGGACCTCGGCCGGCGATTCCCAGACGCCTGTTACGCGGGTGGCGGGGCGCTGGGCGGTGGAAGGCTGGGTGGGGGAGGAAGGAGGCGGAGGACGAGTAGGAGGGGGAGGGGGAGTGGGGAAGAGCTAGGCGGCTGCGCAGACGGCGCTCCTCGCACAGAGCAGCCCCCGACCCGGGCGAATGCAGGCTTGTGCCGCCGCCGCCGCCGCCGCCGCCGCCCGGGCCGAGTGACAAAGGAAGGAAGGAAGGAAGCGAGGAGGAGCCGGCCCCACAGCCGCTGACAGGGCTCCGGGCTGGGGGCAAAGCGCGGACACTTCCTGAGCGGGCACCGAGCAGAGGCGAGGGGCGGGAGGGCGGCCGCGCTGGTGCCGCGGACGGGGGAGGGGGCCCCCGGGGACGGAAGCGGTTGCCGGGTTCCCATGTCCCCGGCGTATGGGGAGCAGTCGAGGATCCGCTGCCTGGGGTCTGAAGGGAGCTGCCTCCGCCGCCGCCGCCGCCATGGCCGCTGGATCCAGCCGCCGCCTGCAGCTGCTCCTGGCGCAATGAGACGAGGAGCCGCCGCCGCCGCCGCCACCGCCCGCCTCTGACTGACTCGCGACTCCGCCGCCCTCCAGCTCGCCGGGCCCCCGCCGCCAGCCCGCCGGATCCCGCCGCCGCCGGAGCCGCAGCGTTTCCCGTCGCATCACCGAGCCACCCCCTCCCTCTCCCTCCCTCCTTCCCATCCCCCTTCTTTTCAAGCGTGAGACTCGTGATCCTTCCGCCGCTTCCCTTCTTCATTGACTCGGAAAAAAAATCCCCGAGGAAAATATAATATTCAAAGTACTTCTTTTCAATCAAGTATTTGCCCCCGTTTCACGTGATATTTTTTTTAAGACCCCCCCCCTCCCTTCTTCCTCCCTTCCAAGGAAACGGAGGGGAAAGAATTGTATTCCCCCCCCCCCCCCAGCCCCAAATCATCTATATGTTAAATATCCAAACTGGTCTGTCTTGAAGGAGAAATACATCACTCGTTTTTTTTTTTTTTAATTGTACAAAAGGAGCGAAAAGCCAAGAGGACGAAGTCTTTTTCTTTTTTTTTTTTTTTAATCTTCTCGTGGGAGAACTTAATGCTGCATTTATCGTTAACCTAACACCCCAACATAAAACAAAAGGAAGAAAAGGAGGAAGGAAGGAAAAGAGGGTGATTCGGGAAGAGAGTGATCATGTCAGGGCGGCCCAGAACCACCTCCTTTGCGGAGAGCTGCAAGCCAGTGCAGCAGCCTTCAGCTTTTGGCAGCATGAAAGTTAGCAGTGAGTATTGATTTTATTTTACGCCCCTTCTCCACCTCACCCTTAAAATAAGAAACCTTTAGTAACCAGGATCTTAAAACATTAGACCTCCTGATACTAATAATCAGAGGTATTGAAAAGGGCAAAAACCTGTCTTAAGTCCAGGGTTAGGCAGCTCCCTCTTTTTCTCCTCCCGCACCACCTCCCAACCCTCCCCCCCCCCCCCTCGGGTCTCATTAACCTTGAATTGAGAGAATATGCTTTTTATTTGGGCGATTTGATTTGGAACTTGTTTCTTACACTTTTTGTGCGGTTAGTCGTCAGCCTTATCAAGTGTGCTTGAGTGTTTCCATGTTAAAACGGCGATGAAAGTAAATAGTTGCACATCCCTTCGGGGAAAAAAAAAAGAGAAGGACAAGACGATTCAAATTATTATGTACATTTGCCGAGTACGTGTCTTTTAGAAGGAGGGTTATTTCAGCTCAGGCCTCGGGGATTATCGTAGTTTCGTGTACTTGCTAGAAAGACTGTAAGTGTCACGGTCTCCTAACATTTGTTTGTTGCCTGTGTGACTACAAAGTATTTGTTCTTAATCCGGAGATGAACTTGCTCAGTAACTCGTATTCACGTTTTGGAGGAGAGCCTCGAGTTCTCCCTTTAGAAAGGGGTCCGTGGGAGCTGATAGAGACCCAGTAGCAGTTGTATTGCTACAGGCATTGTTTTAATTGGATGCACGATTTCATGTTATCTCTTAACCTCCTCGTTTTGACATTACCAATTTACCACTATATAATTTATGTTTAATCAAAAGGTAACTTGGAAGTAGGGCCAAGTTTTGATTGAGGTTTGTCTTGTCATGTTGCCAAATACTAAGTTGAATGTTAATTGTCACTGACTCATCATTAAGTTCAGTTTTGGGGTGCCATTTGCATTCAGCACTTGTTCAATGATCTGGAGTTCATGGGCCCCCTTCTAAGGACTATTTACCATAGTATTTAAAATACTCTTGCATTGGTTTCCTGCCGCAGTTAGATAAAACTATGGATTTAGTTATAACAATCTGGATTTAGACCTTTCTGTCACAGGTTTTGCAGAAAGCTGTAGTCCGGGACATAATAAGGTATTTGAGCTTGTGTTCAGGGTTGTTGCTAGACTGTACTTTGTCCCAGATTTGTGCTAATAGTCTGTGTTCTTGAGGTGTTTGGTATACTAAGTATCTGGTGTTCCAAAGTATCTCTATTTGTAGATATGTTTATGTGGTATTTAGCGACAGCTTATTTAAACCGCACTTCCAGAATTTGACAAAAATATCTACATTGTTTCCTTATTCCTCTAGAAGGGGGCACAGTGAGGGCAAAGAAACTATTTTGCTGCCTAGGATAAGGAAAGAACTGAGATTTTTAAAAAAAATATGTAAATACTGTTATGTGAAATTGATTATATCCTTAAGCAATATAAACTTATCACTTTTAATTGAGCTCAGGATTTCAATTCATGTTGCCTTTTGGACATGCCTGAAACAGGGTGGTCTAAGGTAGTAGCTGAATAGCAGGTCATTTTTTAAAGTTACTTATTTTTGTGATTAGTACAGAATGCAGGATATGTGAAGAAAGGGGCTGATGATGCATTTTTCAGAGAAGAGTCAAGCTTTCTAAGCACTTCATGGGGTCATTTGAAAGGAATATTTTAAAATTCTGGGGTAATTTTCAGCTATGATGAGGCAAATCTTATAATAGCTACTTAAGAGCCTCTTGTGGTACTGGAGTGTTTGTATGTTTTTCATCTTGGTAATATAGTTTAAAAACCACTTGAAATCAATTTTAGGTAATTATTTTATTAGATCAATTTCAGAGAGCAAAACAGAATGGCTTATAATGTTAATTTTTGGACTTTTTATTTTGTTTCCAAGATTTCCTTTGAAAATGACTCCTTAATTCTTGGTAATGTGGATGTAGACTGAGGATGGAGTAACTCTTGTAAAGTGCATAGGTTAAAGGTGTTTAATTTTCTATTCTCATATGGGTCAACATTTAAAAATTGGAGTTCAGTGCTAATTCTGTGTTTTTGACAACCTTAACTGTAAGGATTTTTTTTTTTTTTTTGTAAGGACATTTTAGAAGAAAGAAGTATCCTTAAACATTTGTTACAGTGCTACTGTTTTATAAAGGACCCTTGTTCAAAACAGAGATATGTAAAGAAATTAATGGCCCCAATGGCTTATCATTTAGTCGTAGAAGCAGTATGGTACAAAATATGAAAACAATAGCATGATGACTGCAAGATTATAAATACAAATAGAATGCTTTGTTCAGAGGGATGAAGAATACTGGGGTGAGGCCTTCGGGTTGGAGAGGAAAGACTTGCTGCCGAGATGTGTTTTAAGACAGGTGTTAAAGGAGGCAATCACTTGAATTGATAGAGAAGCATAAAGGATTCTAGATGGAAGGAATGGACAGAGGCACGGAGATGGTGATTTTTCTGTGGCAAGTAGATAATTTTTGTACTTACCCAAGCAAATTGGTAAATTTGAATTAAAGGGGCCTAAATAGGAAAATAAGAGATAGGATATGGGAAATGTGTTAACCATCGCTGATGGAGAGCAGAGGGGGCCTCTAAGAGTTTGGATGCAGTTCAAGAGACATTGGAATTTATTGTATGTTGATGAACAAGATATTTGGAAGTGATTTGGGCAGCTGTGTTAATGGATTACAGTAGACATTAGAGCCCTTTTAGGGAGACAGTAGGGTGTGTTGCGAATCATGAAGAAATATAAAATAAAATGTGAAAGTGGTATGAAAATAATGCATTTGAGAGATAGTGTGAATGAGGAACTGGCAGGACTTTGGATTGGATCGAAGGGAAATGTTTGGGAAGGAGTCAGGAGTTAAAAATAAATTCTGATGTTGTTGGTCTGGAAGACTTGACCGTTGAGTTATATTGTCAATTGTAATGGGAAAGTTGAGAAAGTGCTGAGATGAGAGGGTAAATGAGTTCACTTTTTAAAAATTTGATGTACAATAGGTTCCCTTGAAGTTCAGCAGGCAGCATTTGGTTACTGGCAATGATATTTAACTTTACAGTCTATTAATTGCACAATTTCTAATTTCTCTTCATCTAAAAATGTTGGATTTATTTTTGGGAGCAGTAAACTAACGGTTTTTACTTAAATGCTTTCTATTAAAGTCTTAAGAAAGAAAGTAATTTTTTTGTAGATTCAAAAGCCTCACCCTTGTTCCTAGTTATAACAACGGTTCCATGGTTTTGAAAAACAATGGAAATTTTTTGGACTAAACTATGACATAAAAACTTTAGGTATTTTAAATAGCCTTTAGTTTAATCTTTGGTATGTTTAAGCCTATTTTTCATAAATAATGGTTATTCTTAGGTAAACTTTGCACTGAAAGTAATGATAATAATACAAGTAAGAATAGTTTTTATTTGGTTTGTGAAGGCTCCAGCAGAAGTTAAAAGTTGTTTTTTTTTTTTTTTTTTTTTTTAAGATTTTATTTATTCATGAGAGACCCACAGAGAGAGAGGCAGAGACATAGGCAGAGGGAGAAACAGGCTCCCCGCAGGGATTGCCCTGAGTGGAAGGCAGATGCTCAACTGCTAAGCCACCCAGCCATCCCAAAAGTTGATTTTATAAAAATATTTTTTGCCTCGTTAGTTGAATTAAGTAAGCATTCATCCCAAGTTTATATATCGACTTATTTATTTTAAAGATTTATTTATTTATTTTACAGAGAGGGAGAGCATGAGCAGGAGAGGGAAACTCAAACCGACTTCACACTGAGGGCAGAGCTTGAAGTGGGGCTGGATCTCAGGACCCCAAGATCATGACCTGAGCCTAAACCAAGAGTAACGCGCTTAACTGACTGCACCACCCTGTGTGCCCCACATTCATCCCGAGTTTAAATCATGTATTTAAATTGTATATCTGAAATATTTTTACTTACTAAGGCGAAACCAGTATTTCTTTTTGGTTCACACCCAGATGCAAGTGTTATTAAAAATATCTTAACAGCTATACAGTTCCTCCTGTGGAATTGTGTGATATTTTACTCAAAGAGGACTGTCTATGGTGATTCTGATTAAAATATTAGTAATAAATCCTTTTGGTATACTGTTGGCAAAATTTTAGCTGATTGGCTAGGTTTAATTTTTACATACAAGGTTTGGAAAAGAGGAAAAGAAATCAGTGAGAATCACTTATTTCCTCATATAAAACTTTTTACATCAATTTTTTACATCAATTTTTTTAATGAAGAGAAAATAAAAATAGTAGTTGCATATTACTGTGCAGTATTTAGTTGTATTAAAACCAAAGACTACATGGCAATTTAGTTACTCTGTTCCCAAGGTAGTTTAATCTCCTTGCACCTAAAAATTAGGTTATTAGAATTTAGCCAATTTCTAGATTATTCGCATTTATGTGGATGAGAGCTTGTGTATGAAACTGAAAGCTTTACTTTCATTAAGTTTCCATTCCTTTTCCGACCAGACCTTTCCAGAGTTGTTAAAACACTAATACTTTCTCATAGGAATTGCATGCTCTCTTGTTGCATGTACCTGTAGAATGCTAATTGTGAAATGACTATAAGGCACAGGTACTAGGACAAAACTTCAAGGGAATCCAGAGATTCACAAATCAATTTATGGCTGATTGGGAATGGCATTGAGAAAATGAGGTGACATTCATTTCACTGGTGTAGGGAAAATCAGTTCTTGCACCCTGTGCCGTCTGCCCCTTGTTTTAGACTTCATTTGGAAGTGTGAGTTACTGTTTTGGAGAAACAGCAAGGCTGGTGAAGCCAGAGCTTTCTAAGTGTCAGCAGCAGGTTCTGAGACTGGAGGATCTCAGTTTTTGTGTATGGTTTATGTATAGAGAATGCTGTGAAACAGGAACTTGCTGACTTATGCCACATTTCCATACTTTTTAATGAGACTAATGGGATTGTGGGATAGGGATAGAGATGGGCAGACTGTAAATCTGTGCTGTCTCTTGTGATGCTCCACCCTACAATGGAGAATGGAGGGACAGAGCACGTGGGTGTGACTGGAGTATATGCTGGTGCTAACAGGACCAACCTGATTTCCCAGATACTGTTATAAAAACATAATAACCATAAGTTAAGGAATTTGTTGGAACATTTAGCATCATTTTCTGGCATATTTTTGGGTGGGAGGTGTGGTGGAAAGGGAATCTTCCATGATTTCAAGGGTAGAGGTATTTTTGTGGTGTACGGGTTTTAGGGGAGAGATTGCAGTCTTTGCTTCTGTCTTGGACTATACAAATCTTGGTAATGTGAATTGCCTTTGAAATTGGTTGAATGTGATGTAGAACTGTATATTCACATGAAGACTTCTGAATAGTACAAGGAAAAACTGACAGTAGAGTTAAAGGAGAACAATTTGTTTTCCCAAAGGTTTTTACCATTAAATTGATTTTAAAAGGGCATTTCTGCTATTCTGTTTATTACTGAGTTTTCTGTTTTCAAAAATGAGTTAATACGCAGCACATGGACATTCAGAAAATTATTTCAGTGTATACTGTGTCTGTAATGTTCTTGGTCTGATATAAAATATGAAGATACAACTCTGTAGATTTGGATTCTTAATTTACAGCCCTCCTTCCCACTTTTGCTTATGTTTTAGGTAGAAAGGGCTACTTTGGAAGGATATGCATGTTAAAATTTGGTGAATAGTTGAATCTTATATTTTTGCGTTTGAATAGTTTTCTTTTTTCTTTTTTTTTTTAAAAATATTTTATTTATTTATTCAGGGGGGGGGGGGGGGGGAGCGGGCAGAGACACAGGCAGAGGGAGAAGCAGGCTCCATGCAGGTAGTCTCCAGGATCTCGCCCTGGGCTGAAGGCGGTGCTAAACCGCTGAGCCACCCAGGCTGCCTCCTGAATAGTTTTCTGAGAAGCATTTTGGTTTGATTAGTTGAGACAATGATGTATTTTCTTGTTTTTCAGTTCATTCTCTTAAATCAACTTTTCCTTTGTCTTCAGGGTACCATGGCCAACTGTCGCATAAAATATAAATCTCTTAACATGTTCCCTTTTCAACATATTTTGGAGTTATTAATTTCTTTATTGTCGTTTGAAATCAATTTAATAATAAAAAGTAAACACTTATGATGGAAGATGAACTGTTTTCCTAGAAAATTGTATTTCAGATGGTGGTGAAATTTAAATGAATTTACAGGCCTGGGATTGAACAGACATGCCCTAAAGTCAGAGAGGTTGGTAGGCAGGCAAAAATAATAGTAACACTGGTATGAAGCACTAATGTTATCTTTTTCATTTTCCTTAATTATATCATGTGAAATCTTTGGCTTTTGAAGCCAAAAATAAATAGGCTACTTTAATAGAAAGTTGAAACAAATAATAATGTGATTGACATGTGATATGCCTATTGAATGTTTACTGTGTTCTAAGTAAGCATTTTGCCAAATTTTTTATATACAGTATTTCGGTGTAATCATAACTGTAACTCTACAAAGTAGCTAATGCTGTTATCCCCACTTTAAAAAAAAAATTATTCATGGGAGACACAGAGAGGCAGAAACACAGGCAGAGAGGGAGAAGCAGGCTCTCCTCAGGGAACCCGGAGCCCCCCCCAGGATCATGCCCTGAGCCAAAGGCAGACGCCCAACCTCTGAGCCACCCAGGCGTCCTTTTTATCCCCACTTTAGAGATTAGGTAAATGAAATTTAGAAAGGTGAAGCAGTTTATCCAAGATTACGTGGAAAAAAGTTGCTTTGCTAGAATTTAAACCCAGGCATTCTGATTCTAGAACTCTTGCTCTTTATTGTATATGTTTTAGAGAATTGTAATGGTGTTACCTGTTACTTGGATTCCAGAGATAAGCTAAAGTGCCTTTTGCTTTTAGGATTGTTTTTCATTGATAATTAGTATATGTGTAAGACTTTCATGATTAGTACTGCTTTTGAAATTAGTTTCAGGCATGCCTGTTAGCAAATACAGTACTTCAGTTTTTATAGTTTTATATATATATATATATATGTACATATATATGTATATATATAAATTTTTTTTTAAGATGTTATTTATTCATGAGAGACACACAGAGAGAGGCAGAGACACAGGCAGAGGGAGAAGCAGGCTCCATGCAGGGAGCCCAATGTGGGACTCGATCCCAGGATCTCAGGATCATGACGTGAGCCAAAGGCAGATGCCCAACCATTGAGCCACCCAGGTGCCCCAGTTTTTATAGTTATATTGAAAAAAGTCAATTCTCTTAAGATTTCAGGAAAATTTAAGAAAAACATGAGAGTGGAAATATTAGGAATTTTATGCCAGTCTAAAAGGAAAAATAAGTAACTTTTTTTTTTTAATGTTCAGAGAACTTTTTATTGAAAAGTACTGATTGTTCATAAGTAAATCTGGTATATTTATATTTTCAGGTAATATTAGAATGTGATTCTTCAAATTAGCTATTATTAAATATTATTATTTCTATCTCTTCCTATAGGTTGTGAAGTGTTCTAAGTGTTCTCTTTCTCCTTTTAGTATTTGATACCAAACTTCGTGAGAGAGAGTGTGTGTGTGTGTGTGTGTATGTGTGTGTGTGTGTGTGTGTATATATATATAATTTTGCGATTTTATTTATATACAATTAGTTAAGTGTCTCGGACATTTGTTATAACTGTGAGTCTTCAGGGTTTTTGTTGTTGTTGTTTAAAGAATAACAGCAGTGCATCAATGTGGAATTGGGTTGTTTGGAACATCACTTTTTTTTGGAATTGGTTGGTATTTGGCAATCAGGAAGTAAACCAAAAAGGCTCCTGAACATCTGAAATCCCCAGACAAATGGTGCAAATGCTTTGTTCATCGTTGGTTTTTTAGGTTGTTATTTACAGTTCTTTATTATTATTTAACACAGTTGTAATTCATTCAATTGCCTGTTTTTTAAAAACTGCAAATTAGAAGGGAATGAATGAGCACTGATACTAAGCATTACACCTCCTAGAAAGAATAGAAGGAAAAGCATGCATGTTGGGATTACTTAGTGTAGGCTTACAAGCTTCAGGGGCAATAACTCTGATAATTGTTCAAAATGTTGACCTAGAGAAGGTTAAGTTATCTCTCTTTTAAAAGGGCAGAAGGATACCTAGGGTTCTGCAGTAACTTCTCATTACATCAAACATTCTCTAATTTGTTGGTCACTGAAGTGATGAGAAAGATAACTGGGTCATCACTGTCTGGTTGACCAACTTTATTTGTATTTCAGTGATATGGATAAAGGTATTAAAGTTTTTAATATATTGGCCGAGATACTTTAATACTCAGCAACAGCGTTTTATCTTATTTAAGGTTGTTTATTTTTTTTTCTTTTGTGGTATTATGGTGTTGCTGTTTGGATTTTAACCTGCTTTTATCTTCCATTTGTGGAATGCTTAGAAGGCACTGCATAGGATTATTTAAGTTTTCTTATATATTATGATTAGGTGTTAGAGAATAACTACCAAACACACTTAAGACTATTAATGAGAATTGAAAAGGTGATCTTTTCAATTGTTGATCTGAAGAAAAAGAACAATTGTGGAAATCCGATCATCTTTTGGAAGCTTAAGAAATTCTTAGGGGCTACTTGGCTAATGCAGCTAAAAAAATATTTGGTGTTTTAGATTTTTTTTTTTTTCCAAGGAAGGCTAACCGATCTTAAAAATGTGACTCCTGGGGTGCTTGGGTGGCTTAGTTGGTTCAGCTTCTGCCTTCGGCTTAGGTCATGATCCCAGGGTCCTGGGCTCAAGCCCTACATTGGTTGGTGTTCTTACTCAGCTGGGAGCCTGCTTCTCCCTCTCTCTCTCTCTGCCAGCTGTTCCCCGTTTCATGCTTGCTCTCTGTCAAATAAATAAAAATTAAAAAAAAATATGTTAACTCCTTTTACTTCCCCTTATTCCATAAAGTCCGTTAGTTCTTTTTTTAAGTTGCTTTTATTTTTCTTCTTCTTCTTCTTCTTCTTTTTTTTTTTTTTTTTATAAAGGGCGTGTGTACTCAGGCAGGGTTAAAGGGTAGAGGGAAAGTGAATCTCAAGGAGGCTTTATGCTCAGCATGGAGTCCCCACTTGGGGCTCAATCTCAGGACCCTGAGATCATGACCTGAGCTGAAATCAAGAGTTGGAGGCTCAACCAGCTGAACCACCCAGGCAACCTAGTTAATTCTTTTGAATTGATTAATCCTTTTTCACGACGTGTGTTGAAGTTACTGAGCTGAGTCAAATTGCTATTTTTAGATTTTTAAGTCTGTAGAGGCAGCATCTGAAGAATTTGAGGTGCTGGAGTTAATGCTTGGCATCAGACTGCCAGTATTGCAGGTGTATTTGCTGCTTGATTGGAATTTCAGTTTTTACGCCGTGTTTATTAAACTCTGAAGGGAATGGGGAAGGTTTGAGTTGGTAGGGCTTCAAAGATTTTATTTATTTATTCATGAGAGACACACAGAGAGAGGCAGAGACCTAGGCAGAGGGAGAAGCAGGCTCCATGCAGGGAGCCTGATATGGGACTCTATCCCAGGACCCTGGGATCACAACATGAGCCCAAGGCAGATGCCCAACCACTGAGCCTCCCAGGCGTCCTGGTAGGGTTTCAATAATAGTACATAATTGTATATATATCATATTTATATAATTACAGCAATAACCACAATATTACTAATTGGCTCTCTATCATACATAAACAATTACATGCTAGTCTTATTTACATATCTTGCTTTAAAAAATGGAATTTCTTCATGTGATACAGAATTTTCAAGGTTTTCAGTGATGCCTTTGTTTTACTCCTGCTTTTTAACTACCAGTTCCCTTTCCTGGATATAGCATCTCAATGTCTTAAGTATCCTTCTGTAGATATCCTGATTCTTTACATGTTATTTCTATTATGGAATTATATTTTGTGTATCCATGCCTAAATGATCACAGTTTTAGCATAAGAGTGTTAAAATTTAAATCAATAATTCTAAAAAGTTGTGATTATTTTCCATCGTAGTAGGTTACTAAACCCTTATTTTTCTGAATGTGAATTAGATGGGTAGTAAGTGCAAATATAAGAATGCTTCTTTTGGCAATAAGAAGTAAAATGCTGATAGTCATAACCAGTGAACACTTAGCACATTTAATGTATTTCCTACTCTAAATTTGAGAAATTATCTATAGCATCACATAGGTATTATCATTCTTGCTGAAAGTAGTTGTTTATTTGTCATGGTAAAGGAAAACACAAAGGAAAATTCATTTTTTCCTTTAACTTTCTATTTTTCTAATATCTTACATGAGAAAAACCTGTTCTCTTGAGAGATCAGAGGCGCAGAGTGCGTCAATGTCAATGAAGCCTGTGCCTTTTACCTCTTTAAGAGCGCACGGTTTCATTCTGCTTCTAAATCAAGCATTCCTTAGTCTTTTAAAAAGTGAATCTTTTGTTTTATTTATTTATTTTTAAAGGTTTTATTTATTTATCTGACTTGACAGAGAGAGAGAGAGAGAGAGAGAGAGAGAGAGAAAGCACAAGCAGGGGGAGCCGCAGACAGAGGGAGAGGGAGAAGCTGACTCCTTGTAGAATAGGGAACCTGATGTAGGGCTTGATCTCAGAACCCTGAGATTGTGACCTGAGCTAAAGACAGATGCCCAACCAACTGAGCCACTCAGGCACCCCAAGAATTTTATATTTTTATAAAATAGCACATTCATACATTTTTAAAGAAATCAAGTAGTGCAAAAGTTTTTATGGAAGCTACTCTTTTTTTTCTGTTTCTCGTAGGCAAACTTAACTATGACAACTGTTTTTCTCTGTTAGTCTTTTTCATATTTTTTTTTAGCTTTGTTTTTTAAAGATTTTATTTATTTATTCATGAGAGACATAGAGAGAGAGAGGCAGAGACACAGGCAGAGGGAGAAGCAGGGAGCCCGACATGGGACTTGATCCCGGGACTGTAGGATCACGCCCTGGACTGAAGGCGGCGCTAAACCCGTGAGCCGCCTGGGCTGCCTCTAGTCTTTGTCATATTTTTCATTAGTATACTATTTACCTATTTGTTAAAATTACTTTTTGATCTTATTTATTTTCTCATGATGATAGATATTATTCTCATCATTATTGCCCTTTAGCTAACATGCTAATATAATTATACTATTTTTAGTATTTGAATAACAATTCAAATAGTTAATACTCAATATCTAGACACTAAGCAGTATTCTTAGCAGAAGCAGGTAGTGTACAATGATCCATAACCTTTTAAAAACAGCTTTATTGAGATCTCATTCACATACATTAACATTTATTCATTTAAAGTGTATAGTGGTTTTTAGTATGTCTACAGAGTTGTGCAACTATCAACTAATATTAGCACATTTTTGTTAAGAAGAAGCCTTGTATCCAATGGTATTCCCCACATTCTCCTTCCTCCCAGCTCTAGGTAACTACTAAACTACTTTCTGTTTCTATGGATCTACCTATTCTCAATATTTCATATGAATGGAATCATACAATCTGTGGCTTTTGGTACTGGCTTATTTCATATAATGTCTTCTATGTCCATCTCTGTTGTAGCATTTATCATTACTTCATTCCTTTTTGTTTTTGAATAATATTCAATTGTATGGAAATGCCACCATTTTTTTATCCATTCTTCAGTTGATGGACATTTGGATAGTTATCTACTTTTTGGCAAGTATGAATAATAATGCTATGAACATTTGTGAATAAGTTTTTACATGACCATATATTTTCTTTTCTTTTGGGTATATACCTAGGAGTGGAATTGCTAGGTTGTATGGTAGTTATTTAATATTTTAAGGAACTATCAAACTGTTTCCAAAGTGACAATTTCCTTTGCTTTGAATATTTTTTAATAGTTATTTCCATTTTCTTTTTTCTTGTACTGTTTGCAATTATCATAATCTTGGTTTTTTTACCCCTCAAATTTTATCAGAGATTCTCTAGATTCTACTCCACTGTCTGTCCTTTTCTGGAGTCTTCATCTTATTGCTGAGATCTGGCTTGGTAGTTTCCTTGGCCCCAGTGTACAGCTGTCACTTTGACTTCATTGCTCTTCATGGTCCAGTCTCTTATTTCCCTGGATCCCATCTCTGTATCACTGAGCACTTATCTTTTTTTTTTTTTTTTTTTTTTACTGAGCACTTATCTTAACATAATCTCATGACATCAGCCAGCAGTACCTCAGAAATTAACTGCTTGGTAAATGCATCTTGAAAAGTTTTTTGTTGTTTGTTTTTTGCACATTTGCTCCAAAAGAGTAATTAAGCTGACACACTTTTTTGGCATGTTTCTCATCTTTTCAGCGTCTAGACACTGAGGCATAGATGTTTGGGAGGTTACTTTATATCATGTAATCAAGTGATTATCATGCCAACATGAAGTGATAGGCTAAACCAAGTCACAGAAATCTGAACAATATTAATATTAAACAGTTGTTTAAACCAGAGCTATTCAATATTCAATGTAAATTGTACAGCTTATCAGCATTAATTTAGGTGTAAAATATTGTTTAAAAGTGTTGTGTTCCAATTAAATCTTTTTCTCACATATACCTGAGAAAGCCTGTGTGCTTTCTAAAGTTTAGGAAAGCGATGAGCAGAGCTGCTGTGGACCATGGAAATGAGGGTTGGGAAAGAAGTTAATTAGAAAAATGTTTATGCTGGGGATCCCTGGGTGGCTCATCGGTTTAGCGCCTGCCTTTGGCCCAGGGTGCAATCCTGGAGTCCCGGGATTGAGTCCCGCGTTGGGCTCCCGGCGTGGAGCCTGTTGCTCCCTCTGCCTGTGTCTCTGCTTCTCTCTCTCTCTCTCTCTCTCTCTCTCTCTCTCTGTCTATCATGAATAAATTTTAAAAAAATCTTTTAAAAAAGTGTTTATGCTTATGAAAAATGTTATTGAGTTTCTGTGGATGCTATATTGATGGCAGCCCAGATCTTAGAACTAGCGTAATTCAGATTCAGTTACCCTTTGAGTATTTACTGTGTGCTAAGCACTATCCTTTCATTTAACTTTCATAATGTTTTGAGACAATATTATATCCATTTAATGGATGAAGAAGCTAAGTTAAAAATATTTTAATTAATTTATTCAGGATCTCGTAGGTAGTAGAGAATAGGTCCAGCATGTTGAACTCAGGACACCAGACTTCATATAAAAGAAAAAAAGCTTTGAGTACTTACTAAGTCATTGTACTGTACTAAACAGTTTACTTGTATCTCTTTCAGTCTTTACCACAACCTGGTAAGGCAAATGTAGTTTATAAATTAGTAAACTTCAGGCTGAGAGGGCCTTACGTAGCAAATTTTGTCACTATACTTTCAATTTGTTCTCAACTCCCACTGTGTGGCCTTTATAATTTGGAAAGAGAATAGGAAAATAGTGTGAAATTGATTGAATTAAGTTTTTATGGGTAGAGCTTATAAACTTTCACTTTGCATAATGTTTCTTACCAAGAGGAACATAAATGTTAAAGTACAAGTAAAATTAAAATTTTATTTTATTTTAATATTTTAAAATTTTTATTATTTGACAATGATCACGAGCAGGGGGAAAGGCAGAGGGAGAGGGAGAAGCAGGCTCCTCTGTAAGAAGGGAGCAAGCCCAATATGGGGCTGAATCCCAGGACCCTGAGATCATGACCTGAACCCAAGGCAGACACTTAAGGCAGGCTGCCCTAAAGTTAAAAATTTTAAGTACTTTTTGTAATAAAATTTTAAGAGCAGATACTTTGCTTTCAAAATTAATATAGGCTATCTACAAAGCTGTGTCTATAAGAAATGGGTAAAAAATATAGTCGAAATCCATACTGCAAAGTCTGTGTTGAGCCAGATCTCATTATCTTTGAGGAAGTTGAGTCTTGAAGTGGTTAATTTTGCCAAAGTTTTAGAACCAGCAGATGGCAGAGCCTGTATTCCAATTCAGGTAATTTAGGCTTGAACTCTTATTCTTAACTGCTTTACTGGCCTAATAGCATGTGAATGATTGTGCAGAAATGGAGCCTTGCTACCTCTCATAACTTGAAGACACAAATCTTGAATGCAGGTATCATATCATAGTTTGACTCAAGGCAAATGTGTTAGACTTCATCTGCTTCCATCCTTATTACTTCCTGTTGTCACTTGTCTCAGTGTTTGTTGTTGTTGCTTAATATTATTCTTAAAAATGAAGATACTCTTTATCAAGTTGGCACTTAATGTTGAATGTTGAAAAATAAATTTAAAATAGTTAATCTTAAGTATAGAGACCACATTTTATCACATCCATTGATAACCATGTTTTTCTCTTTAAGAATTTCTGTAGGTTTTGAGTGTAGTTAAATATTAATTTAAAAGGTTGATTTAAGATTCCCATGACTTGGAGAAAATTTTCTGTGCTTCTGAGCAACTTTTCTTAGTTGATGAGTGTTTTAAGTGTCAGATTATAATGAAATCCTGTGATGATACATACAGAATCCAGATAGAGCATGATTGGTTCCCACCTTCTGCCCTGCCTTATTACCTGCCAGTGAGGCCAGGTATACATTTTGTTTGTAATAATTGGCTTATTTCATACAGTTTTGGTAAATGAAAACTGATATATGAACTTTTTCTTACCTGTCACCCCTATTCTGTAACTGGAAAACTATTGGAAAAAATACCGTTTTCTGTTAACTTTACACTACTAAGTCCTTTTTTCATGCTGTTAGATTTTTTGGACCATACTTATTAAAGAATATCTGAGTTTTAATGTACAGTGTTTAATACACCCAGTATTCACATATCTGGAAAGCACTACTTCGCCAGCCCAACTAAATAATGAAGACAGGAACTAAATAATGGATAGAAATGAACACTAAGGAGCCAAAAGAGCTATCATAAAATCTGAAGCAAAGTGGTTTGTTTTGTTTTTATTTTTTAGCCTGTATGAAATTCCTTTGGTTAGTGTTTCCTACACTAGTTACTCTAGTCAATGTTATGCTATAATAAATAGTCTGTGGCCAAAGAAATTTAGAAAATGAATCTTTTTTTTTTTTTTTTTTTTTTTTTTTAGAAAATGAATCTTATAGGATCCCTGTATTCCTTGGATCACACTTTGGAAGCTCTGCCTTTGGTATTTGGACTTTGCTTTTATTTTAAAAGAGAAGGGAGCCGGCATTTAAAGTGTATTATTCCACAGGGCCTAGGTGGTGTCTCCATTTTACAGACAAGGAACCCAAGGCACTTCTGGAGAATAAAGGACGCAAAGCAAGAACTGGAAGGGCAGGGCAGGGCAGAACTAGAAATGTGTCCCTAATATCTCGGATTCCTAAATCTTTGCTCTTTTGATCTTACTATGCTGCTATGTGATTGTAATGAACTTCTGAATTTTACTTAGAAACAGCAATTTATCAGTAGTACTAAGAAAGAGTATAAACTGCTCTATTTAGAGAAGAAGGAAAGGAGAATAAATTGACCAGTGGATGTATGTCCTGCATCCTTTGTTTTGCATAGATGAACTTCATGTTTGGGACAGAAAGGTTTTAGAGAATACTCTGTAAATTAAAGTGCTGTTTGAGATTTGATATTATCTTTAGGTATTTATAGTTTTATATCTATATTTGACGTCCTAAGGCCAGAGCCCTGTCTTTGATCAGGTATAGTGATCAAAGCTACCTACCTTTCTTGGTGATTGTAAAGCTTAAAAGAGGTGATTATGCATTTAAGGTGCTTATTAGCACAGTGTCTGACACATAGTAATCTTAGCTGGTATTACTAATAGTAATAAAAATAATAAAAGCTTAGATGTCGGTTGCTATCTCTGTGTATCTATTGTTTACTTTTTTTCTTTTAAAAGATTTTATTTATTTATTCATGAGAGAGAGAGAGAGGCAGAGACACAGGCAGAGGGAGAAGCAGGCTCCGTGCAGGGAGCTCGATGTGGGACTGGATTGTAGGACCCCAGGATCACGCCCTGAGCCGAAGGCAGACACTTAACCGGGCATCCCATTCACTTTTTTTTTTTAACAGGCATGTGTAGGGTGGTCATAAGAAAAGTCTCCAAATCTTTTATTTCTTTTTTACAATTTGAGGAAAAACCATCACTGGATGCCTTTTAAGTAGTGGAAATTCCATCTTAAATGTGGTTATAGGACATTAAGAAAGTTATAGTTTCCATTAGAGATCGGCACTTTTTCAGTGAATACTATTTATAATAAGTAGATGTTGGCCTGGTGCCTATAAAGGTTTTTTTTCCTTTTCTTTTCTTTTCTTTTTTTTGATGTTAGATATATATTTTAAGTAGATCTGGTGAATATGTTGTCAGTCTTTGTAGACTGCATATTTTTCTTCTGAAAACGATTTTTGTCCAGTCTGTATTCAGTGGCAGTTGGGTTTGCATTGACCATTAGATTATTAAATGTTTAACTGTGATGGGCACACCGGAATATTATGGATTGTGAAGATCTTTCTTCCCTCCAAATCAGGTGTTAACAGTCTTTTTTGGTAGAGTTAAATTTAAATGACCCAAGTGCTCCCTGAAAATTTGGATAACTATTTAGAACCATTCAAAACCACTGAGGCTATTAACTGTGAATTGAATTATGCAGAATACTGTGTTCTTTTCCCTTCAGTTTTGGTTACTTCTCTATTTTGAGGAGATTGGGGAGAGAAACTCCACCCCCCAAAAAAGTTTCTTCTCCCTTCCTCACTTTTTATTTACTCCTTTCAAACAGCCAAGGTCTTTGGGGGCTCTAAGAATATCAGACTGCTTTCACAGCTTGAGGCAGAGTGCTTTTCATGGGAAACCTTTTCTTACAAAGTAAAATTGTCCTTGCCAGGCATTTTTAAAGGAGCAGCCTGAAGCACCTCACAGCATTTTCACTAACTAGAATGAGTCACGGGTTCCTACTTTTTCCTTTTTCTTCTCTCTTCTCTTTCCACTTAGCTCTATGGGTACTGAACCAGGTGCTTCTAGTAGAATGGGGTAATTTTCATTAAACTTGTTTTTTTAGGGGAGCTGGTGTTCCCAAACAGGTGTTGAGTATTTTTTCTATTTGGGGTGTTTCTTCATAAATTACTCTTAAATGAAGAAGCTTTCAATTATATAAAAGTAGATAGAATTATGTAATGAACCACCACGTACCCATTTTTAGTGTCTGTATTGTCTGTATGTGGTCAGTCTTATCCATACCCTCACCATTACCCAATGTATTTATAAGACAAATTTCAAATATCATATAATTATATTTTTTGGAAATATCTCTCCAAGGATACTTAAACATAGCTATAGCACCATGATTCTACCTTTCAAATATTTAAAAATTTCCTTAATCAGATTTCTAGTCATTGTTCACATTTCCTGATTGTATCTTTTTCCTCTTAAAATTGTTTGAATTAGGATCCAAAACATGGTCCATATTTTGCATTTGGTTGCTATTTTTAAATTTCTTTACAGTTGATGTTAATTTTTCTCTCACCATTTTCTTGCCATTATTTATTGAAGAAATCAGATCATCTGTACTTTGGAATTTCCCGCATTCTAGATTTTGCTGATTGTATTCCTGTGGTCATTTAGCAGTTTACACATTACCACATTTTGCTGATTGTGTCCCTGTGGTCATTTAATGGAAGGGATGTTCCTCTAATCCCTCCTGTATTTCCTGCAAACTGTTAGATTTTTAGTCAGATTACTTTCGTAGATGGTGCTAAGTATCTGCACCACATAATATCACATTCTCTCTCTCATTCTGTGATGTTACAGTTGATCTCAGCAGGGTCTATTCTTGTCAGCCTGGTTCACCATCCATTGTAAGGTTCCCCATGAGCCTTTCATCTAATGGTTTATCAGTCATTGATGATCATTGTGTAGATCATTGTGCCAACCCCATACGGGTTGGCAAACGACAGGCCAAATCTGATTTGCTGCTTATTTTGTAAATAAAAGTTTATTGGAATATGGCCACAATAGTTCTGTTAAATATTGTCTATAGCTGCTTTTGTGGTACAGAGGCAAGATTGGTAGTTAATACAGAGGCTTGTAAAGCCTGAAATATATACTGTCTGGTCACTTATAAAAGATTACTGATTCATATTTAGATCATTATGTATATTCTGTCATTATATGTTGGAGTTCTATTAAAAAACTACTTTTTTTTTAAACCTCAATTAAATGAGTATTCTGAGGATCAGTGTTTTCCTATTATTTGATAGAGATGGCCAGTGAGATTGTTTCATTTTTTTGTATCTATATGAGCCCCTGGTTTTGAATATGTTTGATGTTTTAATCCATTGTAGGATTCTGTTTAATTTACAAGTTGTTGCTTTTTAGCCAGTGAGAACCCTTTCATGTTGGCTCCTGTATCCGTAGATGGAACCTCAGTAATCTTTGATAATTCTATTTTCTACTTTAACAAAATATTTCAGGCTTGTCTCATGTATCACCTGCCTTAGGTCCACAACGAGTTACTTCTCTAAGAGGTTCTGATTCCTATTTGTGATAGTATTTAAAGACTATAGTCTGAATCTTTGTTGCTATGCATTGGTTATTGTTTCTAGGCCCTTTTAGTGGACATAGTGGGGTCTGTATGGATATGTGTGTGTGGGGGGGATTTTTCTTATTGTGATGAAATATACATAACATAAAATTGACCATTTGAACATTGATTGATTGATTGATTGATTGGCTGGCTGGCTAGCTCCATGCGGAGACGAATGTGGGGCTTGGACTTAACGACCCTGAAACGAAGACCTGAGTTGAGATCAAGAGTTGGATGCTTAGCTGGCTGAGCCACCCAGGCTCCCCTCTTTGAATCATTTTAAAGTGTACAATTCAGTGGTCTTAAGTACATTCCCACTGTTGTGTGTCCACACGACTGTCTTGTTCTAGACGGTTTGTAAAAATAGAGTCAGTCATACAATATGTGACCTTTTTTGTCTGACTTCTTTCACTTTAGCATAATGTTTTCAAGGTTCATCCATGTTGCAGTATGTATCAGTACTTTTTATGGCTGAATAATATTCTGTTGTATGGAAAACTACATTTTCTTTATCTGTTTAGTTGATTGATATTTGAGGTTTGATTGTGAATAGTGTTGCTGTGAACATTTGTAAGTTTTTGTTTGAATGCTTGTCAGTGTTTTGGAGGTATTTGCCTAGGAGTGGAATTGCTGGGTCATACAGTAATTCTATGTTTAGTTTACTAAGGAACTGTCAATCAGTTTTCCACAGTGGTTGTACCATTTTGTACCCACCAGCAGTGTATGAGGGTTTCAGTTTTTCCCAAGTCCTCTCCAACACTCCTTTTCCATTGTTTGATAATGGCCATTCTGGTTGGTGTGAAATGGTACCTCATTGTATTTTGATTTGCATTCTTTTAGTGACTAATGATGTTGAGCATCTTTTCTTGGGCTTGTTGGCCTTTGTATGTCTTTTTTGGAGGAACATTTCTAATTTTTTTAAAGCAGATTTTATTTATTTTTTCATGAGAGAGGCAGAGACATAGGCAGAGGGAGAAGCAGGCTCCTAGTGTGGACCTGATGTGGGACTCAATCCTGGGACCCCAGGATGATGCCTCCGGCCAGAGGCAGACAGATGATCAACCACTGAGCCATCCAGGTGCCCCACAAATGGTTTTTAAACAAAATTGGGATCATATCGTGAATATTCTGCAACTTCATTTTTTAGTATATTATCAATTGAGCTTTAAATTTGGATAACAAAAAGAGATTCTTGAGTATAGGTAAGACTTAAATAATAGTCTTGAAACTTTTTTTCTTCTATTTTATTAACACTAGGTAGCATATTTTTTGTTTAACTTCCTAAATTTTCTGTATTGTAATTACTGCTCTAAAGTCTAGAAAGTAGTAAAAAAAAAAACAAAAACAAAAAACAAACTTCAAAGTGTAGTATATGTGTTAGCTTTTATTGTTGGAATTTGTTGTGGCTTAATACTAAAAATGAATCTAGGGGTGCCTGGGTGGCTCAGGAGGTTGGGTCTCCATCTCTTAATTTCAGCTCAGGTCATGATCTCAGGATCCTGAGAGGGAACCTCGAGTCAGGCTCTGCACTCAGTGGAGAGTTGGCTTGTCCTCTCCCTCCCTGCCCCCCTGCTTGAGCTCATTTGCACACTCTCTTTCTCTTAAATAAATAAATAGATTAATTAAAATCCTTTAAAAGTACTAAAAGTGAATCTAAAAGTTAGGATACTTATTAACAACCAGGCTGAATGTAAGCTTTGTAAAAGCAGGAAAAATATTGGCCTATCTTGTTTATCACTGGGTCCCTAGCACCTAGGACAGCAACTGTTTCCTTAATTCTTCCCACTCTGACTTGTTTTATTTTCACCATATAAATTATAAATGGATCATGCTATGCAAACTATTCTGTGTTCTTTTCTCACTTGTTAATGCGTCATGGACATTTTCTATGTCAATTAGGTCTTAAGTGTCTTTTCTTTTAAATTAATGTGTTGATGGAAATACCTTAACTATATTAAGGTAGTTTAAAGACTTTAGTTTGAACCATTTTTCCCCCATAGAGTTGAGCACTAGTGTTGTGTTTTTAAAATATAGTGGAAGATACTAAGTTGAGGCTTATTATGGAGTGAAAGTGTATATCTCCCTTTTTTCAAGTGTGCAACATAAATATGTAGAATGGCGTGTATGTAACATGCCTTAAACAGATCTAATATGATTATTCAGACTCTGAATGTATGAGTAAATGGCCTTAAAATATTTTGACAAGCAATTCACATAAGGAGAAATAATAATGTGTGAAAGTGTTCATTTTAGTATAATTGCATATATAAAAAGAAAATAATTGTACCCTTTGCTCCCCAGACAAATTGGCAAAGCTTAGATATATAATAGTTGGTGACAAGGGTTTTGGGAGATAACGTTGCAGAAGAAACATAAGTTTGTATGTCCTTTCTGGAAGGCAGTTTGGCAGAATTTCAGAAGTTCTGAATATATATATATATATATATATATATATATATATATATATGTATGTATATATATATATATAGTAAGACTATTTTAAGGGAAAAAATTAAGGATAGGCTCACAAGTTTAGATATATATGAATTTTATGCAAATTTTAATTCTGGGACAAATAACAATACTACTACTTAAATAGTAGTGCCTTTTCCATGCTATACTTTATGCTTATTTAATCCTCTCAATAATCTTATGATATTCATGCAATAGGATTAAAAGTGATGATTTATAGAAGAATATTTAACATGGATTTAAATTCATAATAAGAATGAGTGAAAATAGTGCATTACAAAGGAGTATGTGCAACCATACTGAGACTATTCTCCAAAATGTTTATAATGCATTCATGAATTATAATCTGTTACTCAAATATGTTAATTTTATTCTTTTTGCTATGTTTATTTTGTAGTTTTTCTTTAGTGAACATATATTGTCTAATGAGAATCTGGAGGTTTTTTTTTTTTTTTCTTTTTTTAAAGGGTCCTTAGATTTTGCAGGATTTACTTCAGGATTCCTGAACAGAGCATTCCCTAAGCACCTTTAAAAAAGAATTCCTTTGGTAATAATTTAAATCTTTAAGTAACTTTAATCCTAGTGAGGGAGCTAGACCAAGGTTTGAGTTCTCGTGTTCTCTTCATACCAGGGACTTTGTGTTATTAGGTATATTTTTTGAAATAAGGAAGTGACTTGACGAAACTTGCTGCATGATTGCTTTTTTGAAATCAAAACTGTTGTTGAATGTTAATTAGCACCACAGTTTTGTGTGAAGACTTTTAGACTGGGTGATAATGAGACTCATTATTAGAGAGAGGGTGTGTTAGGTGTTCCAAGGTCTACACATTTATTCCTTCAGTGCTTAAGACCAGCTGTATGCTAGGCACTCTGATAGACTCCTGAGGATACAAATATCAAGTAAGACAGATTTTGTAATGAAGAGACAGTAAAAATGTTTGTTTCATACAGGTTTTCCTAAGCTTGAGGTTTCCCAACAGGCAGGAGAATATGTTTTCTTGGATATTTTTAGGTTTAATTTAATTTAAATTGAAAGTGAGAAGGAGCCATTAAGTATGGAAAATATACATAATTACATTGTAATTTCTTTTACAGTGTAATTTTCATATTAACTTGCTATTCAGCTAGAGTTTATGTGTATAAATGTCTTTTGAAGGAATTAGCATTTATCATTTATGTATCTTTTAGTTTATGACAATCCTGAGAGAGAGGAATTATTATCAATATTCAGTGAATAAGAAAATGGAGTTTTGGAAAGGTTAAATGATTTGCTTAAGGTGTATAGCTTTAAAGCTGTGAATTTTAAACCAGGTCTATTGATGCTAAAGTCCATAAGCTTTTTGTGATATTTTCCAAAGGAAGCTGATGTTACTGTGTGTTTTTTTTTTCTTTGTCCATAGATAATGTTAAATAATAAGGTGTACTAAATTTGAAAGCTGTGCTGGAAATGTTTTTTTTCCCCCCCAAATGAATTTCTGGCTTTTGAGCCAGCATATTTCAAAATAAAAACACTCTCTTTTTTTTGTATTAAAAAAATAAAATATGTTCATTATAGAAAGAAATGTAAGATTAGGAGGAAGAAAAGAGAAAGAAGAAGGGTAGCTGGGATAGTAGTAGAGTCTTACTGACCCATTTACATTTTTGGTGTATAGGCAGTACTTTAACATAATAATGTAATTTGGGTTCCAGAGTCCGTGAGACCTGGAATTTAATGTAAGCTCAACCATCTAATGGTTTTCATGGTTTTGGGGCAAATTACTTATTTCAGTTTTGCAGATGAGAGAACTGAGGCTTAGAGAAGCCTGTATCATATAGCATGATAGAGTTTTGATGATTAAATGTGATAAGACATCTAAAACGTTTGGTACCTACCTAAATTTCCAGGCATATCCTAGTTCTTTGCATGTAGATCTATTATCTTTTACTGAAATGAATTCTCGAAAATTGTAACTGCTTTTTGTAAAAATTCATTTTATTTAGAGAGACAGGAGGAGGAGACAGAGAGAGAGAGCACACTTCACAGTCCACGAATGGGGAGGGGGAGGGGCAGCGGGAGAGGGAGAAAAGTGGACTCCCTACTGAGTGCAGAGCCTGACTCAGTTCCATCTCAGGACCCTGAGATCATGACCTGAGCTGAAACCTAGAGTCAGATAGATACTTAACTGACTGAGCCACCCAGGCACCCTGTAACTGCCTTTTAAAAAACCTGTATGTCAAAGATACCTTTCTATATAAATTACATTTAAAATTTTCAGATAATAATTTATCTATTAAGTGAGATGCTGCAGTATATTTAATCATCCTCTTCTTGGTAGACATGTAATTTTTTTCTTTTGCAGTTACAAATAATGTTTCAGTAAATATTCTAGTAGCAGACCTTTACACATGTTTTTATCCCATTAGAATGGAGCTGGAGGTTGAAGAGTACATACACTTAAGATTTCTGATGCATGTTGCTGTATTGCCTTCTGAAGAAATTAGAACTATGTTCTTGACAGTAATTTGTACGGTCACCTGTTCTCCTGTATTTTTACTGAATTACATATTTTAATTTTAAAACATCGTTGATTTGATCAGTTTTAATTTACATTGCTTTGATTACTAAGTTTGAGGGTTATTTTTCTACATGTGTATTGGCGCCTTGTGTAGTATACTGTTTTCCAAAAGTCCTCATCATTTCCATTTTGGAGGGTGTTTATCCTTTCCTTAGTGATGGAAAGAGCTCTTCATATATGAATACTGTGAACTCATTGTTGTATGTTACAAGTACTTTCCCCTAGCTTATCAATTTTTCATGTAACTTTGCTTATGTTTATTTTTGGATGTATAGAAGTTTACAAAATGTATGTCAACCTGTGTTATAGTCTAGCTTTGGGGTCATGGTCCTCAAACTATGTCAATTGGCAGTTCTCAAATTTTTTTGTCTTAGGACCTCTTTATACTCTTAAAAAAACTGTTGAGGATCCCAAAGAGTTCTTGTTCATGTGGATTCCAATTGTAGATATTTGCCACATTAGAACTTAAAACTGAAAGATTCATAAAATATTTATTAATTTATTAGAAATAATAAAATTTTACATGTTACCATAAGCACCATTTTTAATGAAAAATACTTATATTTTTCCAAATAAAAACATTGAGAAATATATTTTTGCAAATTTCTTTGGCTTAAGAGAAGATAGCTGTATTCTTATGTCTGTGCATTTAATCTCTTGCGATATCTATCATATTGCCTCTGGAAAACTGTTTTGTATACTCCAGAGAATGAATGTGAAAAAGCAAATGTCATCTTATTGCTGGCAGAAATATTAACCTCAGAAAGGGTCCAGAGATCTGCACTATACTTTGAGAACTGCTGATAAAAATATTTGCTTATATTTTACTCTTGTATTTTTATGACTGAATTTAAATCTGGAATGAATTTGAGTGTAAATTTATAACCACCTGATCCCCATTAGCCATAATCTTTTCTTCGAAGTTCCATTTCTATTGTAAGTCATTGACTGACCGATGAAACTTGTAAACCTATCCACTTTTTCTCAGTTGCTGAATGAACTTAACCACAATGAAAGCAGTAGTCTTAGCAATCTTTGTCTAATGTTCTGTCTTTATTTTGGTAAATTTATATTTTCTTAGATTCCTGATGCATCCTCCAAATCCTGACTTCAGTGTCACAACTTAGTGCCCTAAAAACTTAAGAGATGTTTTATTCATGTTGATTATGGCACTTTACTCTAACAAATACTCTTTCCTCACCAGTTGTGAAAGGAGTGCATGATCATTGTAGGAAATTTAAAATGTACATAGAAGTATGAACAAGAAAAGAGTATATTTTGTCCCATTGAATATGCAGAATGCTGCTCATATGCTGTTATTACTGTACTTTAAAGGAAGTTATTTCAGTATTGAAAAATGCTGGCAAGTTGAACTATACCTAAATTCCTACTCTCTGGTTAATAATTTTATAACTTTTTTTTTTTTTTTTAAGATTTTATTTATTCATGAGAGAGAGAGAGACGTAGGCAGAGGGAGAAGCAGGCTCCATGCAGGGAGCCCGACGTGGGACTCGATTCTGGGTCTCCAGGATCATGCCCTGGGCCAAAGGCAGGCAGGTGCTCAACCACTGAGCCAGGCATCCCTAAATTGTAAACTTTTGGTGTATTGTTTAACTTCCTAGGATTCCTCACTAGACTTATGTTTATTACTTTTTGAGTGTTCCTACGTGCTTTGGATAAAAAAGTGAGACATAGTTTCCCCAGTCACTAAGGTTGCAGCTTAATGAAGAAATGTACATGTTCTGTGATAAGTAATACTATAGCCACAAGCAATTACTACTATTATGGGAGAACCTAAGCAAGCTGTTCTTGAGAAATGATGGGGGAGCAAAGAGACAGGACTGGATTTATCAAGATTAAGATTGTACAGTCTTCCTTTAGTTTTTGATGATTTATTGGCTATCTGGTCAAGAGAAGGAAGGAGTCAAAAATGACTCCCAGCTCAACAACTTAGGGTGTACAAATGTTTACTAAAATAAGGAGTATGCTCCACTCCCAACAAAATAAAACTCCCTGTACACCTGCGTTTTCCAAGGCTCTATTCTTTTGCTTTCCAAGATGAGTTCAGTTGTGGCCATGTTGGGTTTGAGGGGCGTGGAAATACTCAGGTGGAGATGTTTGGGAGTCATAAAGCTGCCAGGAGAGTGGTGTGGGCTAGAGTTAGTGGTGTAGCATACATGGTTGAATGGGGATTAAGATCCTCTTTTGAGAATTCTTAACAGGAGAGGAGAAGGCCAGGGACCTGCTAGCATTATTATTATTATTTTTTAAGATTTTATTTTATTTGACAGAGCGAGTGCAAGCAAGGGGGGTGGTAGGCAGAAGAAAAGGGAGGGAGAAGCAGGCTCCCAAAGGGGCAGGGGGCCTGACGCTGGGCTTGACCTAGGACCCTGGGATCATGACCTGAACCGAAGACAGATGTTTAACCAACTGAGCCACCCAGGTGCCCAGACCCTCTAGCATTTGAGGGATAGGCAGAGGAAAGTGAATTCAGCAAAAAGTTATCAGAAGAGGGAAAACAGAAGAGTGGGGGTGTAAAAGACAAATGACCAGAATTTAAAGAAGGAGGCAAGAAAGGGATCTGAAATGTTCAAAGTCCTGTTTAAGGGCAAATGAGAGCTGAAAATTGTTCATTAGATTTAGGAATAAGGAGGCATTGATAACTTAAAAACATTTTTCTGGGAAGTTGGATACAGAAGCTGTTAGCAAAGTGAGTAGAGGTGAGGAAATGGAATATAGTGAGTTTTTGCTACCTTTTAAGAAGCTTAGGAAGCTGGTGAAGTAGACAAAAACAGGGATTTGAGAATGTTTATGTTCAAAGGAAGAAGAGAGACTGAGAGACTATGGAGAGATGAGGAAATAACATTTTAAACTTTCTAGAGAAATGATTTCAAACTTTTTGTTCTTTTTGTAAAATGTGGGGAAAAGATACATTTTAGATAATAGTGTGATTTTTGATACCTCCTTATACTACAGTCATGAATATCAGTTACTTTATTCTATTGGAAGATTAAGAAATAGCTTCATTCTAAAATATAACAGTTTAGGACTATTTACTCATATTGTAGCTTTTTATAGTCAATTTCATCTTTTCCTTGTGGATATCTACTCCCCTACCTCCCAGCTCATTAGTGTGGTTGGTCCTAGCAGTCATATCGCTTGTTCCTTCAAGTGTGTGCTTGTACCTAAGTAACTGTAAACTGGGAAATCCATATTACCAATTGTTAGAATTGTGGCTCTGAATGAGATTACTAATTTTAATCTGTAGATCGAAAGGAAGATCTGAGGGGTTGCTTCCATAAAGCTTAGTCTGTCATATATATATGGTTTTCTGCTGTTTCACTTTAAAAATGTAGAATTTTACAGTTCCTTTAGAATCCTAACTCCCAACACTTACTAACTCTGAACTTGAACAAATGACTTACTTTGAAGACTTGGCTGTTGTCTTCTTTAAAATGATAATAGTATGTACCTCACAGAACTACTGTGGAAAAATATGACTTGGCACAGACTGAATAGATTCCATGAATGTTAGCTGTTAACAATTATTTTCTGACTCCAGGATTTTGATTTTCTAAGCTTGATGTTCCTGGTAGTCTTCTTGATTAGAGAGGTGTTACTATATTTGAAAAAAAAATAGATTCAAATAGAGTCATACCATAAATTTTATGTATATGGCAGGGCAATGAGAATTTGTAACATAATAACAAGGAGATTTACTTCCTGGTGTAGGTTGTTAGAGCCTCTTAGGGAAGGTTTTTTTCCTTAGAGGCATTTGGAAACACTGTATTTCTTGAGGTGGTTCTGTAAGCACTTAATTTTTGGATTGAAAACTAAAAAGTATTTTAAAAAGAGAGGGTAAAAGATGACGTAGAATTATGATATGGGATATTTTACTTGAGTGTGTGTGTGTGTGGGGGGGCTAGGGGTTGTTTGTAAACTAGCTATTTTAGGACAGGAAATTAATGTAACCTGGGTAGGTTCTTGAATATTGCAGACTTAGTATCAAAACTGCTCAGTAACCTGTAATTTAACCCAAGGCAATACTTGGAGGGCAGGAAGTTAGGATTGTGCCATGGTCTGATAAAGCACTTATTCACTTTTTTTTTTTTTTAAAGATATATTTACTTATTTGAGAGAGTATGCATGGTAGGGAGGGGCTGAGGGAGAGGGAGAAGAGGGAGAGAGGCAGATTCTGGGCTGAGTGCAGAGCCTGACCCAGGGCTTGATCCCACAACTCCAAGATCATGACTGGAGCCGAAAACAGAAGTCAGATACCCAACTGACTGTGCCACTGAGGCACCCCCCCCCCTTACTCACCTTTTTATATGAGACTTGTACTCTTAAAAGAGAGACGTGGAGTGTGAAATTAGGATATTTGGTAACCATCAATTTAGTCATTCTTTTTTTTTCTATCAAATAAATTGTACAGTTCTCTTAAACATTTGGAGTCCTGTTAAGAATCAGTACCTCTTTGGTATAATAAAGCATTAGTGAGCGGGGAGAATCCTGTTTTCAAGCTTTTGTGAACATAGAAGTACATTTGTAAGGTAGCTGTCACCATTAAACTTCTCTAACACCCACAGACTGCCTTAATAAAGGAGAGAAGCATTTAGTACGTTTAAAAATAGTAAACTAAGTTGTTTCCTTTTGAGAATTTTCCTAGGTGTGTTAATGGTGTTTAAAATTTATTGCTGCTAAATTCACACAGGAATTTTGACTTGTTTTGAATGCTGTAAATACAGATTTTATTTTTATTGATAACTACTTTAGCAAAAAGACTGTGTTAAATTCAGGAATGATTTTAAAAACTGTTAAAAGTTTTCATTGTCTTTTTTAAAAAAGTATTTCCTATTTGTAAATTTTTCCATGTCTGCAGTCACACCAAATGCAAATGATTCATGAGTGCTTTATTTCTTGCCTTATACAAAATTATCCTCTCAGCAATAGTTAAAGCTGGCATTGGCAATGATAGATCAGTGGTTTGACAATTTAGGCACTGCTAGTTTTTTATTGAAGGGAGAAGAAATGAAGTCTCTGTCATTTGCTGAAATATAGATGCCTGTCAGTTGAGAAAATGATTGTACTATTTGTGGGAGGTACTGAATTAATATGGCTTAGTATTTTTTATTTTTGACTTGTAAGTAAGATTTGATTGTCTTGTATTTAAAAGTTACTCATATGGTACCATGTTTCTGAAAATTAAAAGTCACAATAGTAAGAAAAATTTAGAAAATTTAGAAAATCTGAAAAAATTTAAATCTGAAAAATTTAGAAACTTTTGGAGAATTTCCTTATTTAAACAACAATAAGAAACCCCTAAAATCTCCAATTTTAGTTATAAAAATACCTCCCTTTTCAGTACAGTTACTATCATGTCATAGTTTTTCAAAGACACATCATGTTACCAAAAATTGCATTTATGTTTTCAGTGGTTTTAAGTTGCTGTAATTTTAGGGGAGTAATTGTGGCTTAGATCAGTTTTCAGATTCCCAATCACAGAGTAATCATAGGAATTTAATAATTAGGTTTTCCTTTTCTCTTTAAGTTACAGGTGTGTATTTCTAAAACCCAAATCACATGAACAAATTAGTATTTGATAACACATATCTAGCTTTTATGCCAAATTAATGGTCTTTTCCTGTCATCACTATTGTCATTAGTGTATGTTAGCTATTGATATGTAACAAACCATTCTAAAACTTAGTTTAAAACCACCATTTTTTATTGCTCATGAGTCTTTGGATCAGCTGGGTAGTTCTGCTGATCTGGGTCAGGCTTAAGTGATCTTATATGGGTTTGCTCATATTTCTTGTGGCTTAGTGGATAGGTTGGCTAAAACTAACTTGGCTAGGGTAGTCTCACTCTCATGTCTGGTGGTTGGCTGAGTGTCAGCTGGGCTAACGGGGACTGGGCAGTGGATCTCTAGTTATTCAGCACACTAGCTTGGGCTTGTTTCATGGTGATAGAACATCTTTCCAAGAGAGGTTACGGAAGTATGCTGGAGTTCTTGAGGGCCATGCTCAAAACTGGCAAACTGTCATTTTCACAGCTTTCTATTGGCCAAAACATGTCATCAGTCCAGTTCAGATTCAAGAGATGGGGAAGGACTACAAAGTCATGTTGCAAAGGATATAAATATAGAGAGACCTGAAAAATTGGCAGAATTTTTGCATTCCGGATGCCTGAGTGGCTCAGTGGTTGGACATCTGCCTTTAGTTCAGGGTGTGAGCCTGGAGTCGTGGGATTGAGTCTCACCTTGGGCTCCCTGTAGGAAGCCTGCTTCTCTCTCTGCGTGTGTCTCTCCCTCTCTCTCTGTGTCTCTCATGAATAAATAAATAATTAAAATCTTTTTAAAAAATGAATGGGAATTCAATCTCTCACATTTAATATAGTGCTTTTCTCAGTTACCCAAATCATATACTTTTCAAAACCCTTATTGATAAAGCATATATTTACTCCTCGGGATAGCTGTCCAGTACCTACAACAGCTTTTATTTCTTTTGCAATTAATTGCAGCTTCTCCAAATAATGCAAATTGGGTTCCCTAATTAGTTGAGCTATTCCCATTCTAGTTAAAAAAAACTGGAAGAGATGCTTAAAATTATCTTCTGCTGGCTATTTTAATCTGATTAACTTTTCTGCCTTTCTTGAAGCCTTTGAATAATCTCATTTCTCACAGTCTATCCAGTTTTATTTCCCAGTGTTCTGTTCTCTGGCTTGCTCACTGATTCTTTTTCCCCTAGCATTTCCCCCCCCCCCAATTGATATGCAATTGTTGTAATAACAACAACAAAAAGAACGACTTTAAAGTGTACAGTTCAGTGGCATTTACGTTTACAGTGCGCAACCAACACCCTTATCAAGTTCCAAAACATTTTCATCACCTCAGAAGAAAAATCTGTATCCATTAGCAGCCACTATCCATGCCCTCCTCCCGCCAGCCCCTGGCAACCACCAATCCGCTTTCTTTCCCTGGGGATTTACCTGTTCTGGGGTGTCTTTTGTTGTTGTTGTTGTTGTTGTTTTTAAAGATTTTTATATATTTATTCATGAGAAACACAGAGAGGCAGAGACATAGGCAGAGGGAGAAGCAGACTCCATCCCAGGATTCTAGGATCACACTCTGAGCCAAAGGGAGACACTCAACCGCTGAGCCACCCAGGTGTCCCTTAATTTTTTTTTTTTTTTTTTGTCCTTTGTTTTTAACCACTGTACTTCTGTTTATGTTCTCTCTGTTATGTTCTCTCTGCCTAGAGTACCCTAAATCGCATTAGACTTTTTCAGTGTCTGGCCAACTAATTTCTTCCTCTGCACAAACATTGCGTCCTGTAGTTAAATTTGGCTACAGTGACCCTTAGTACTCCACGTCACTGATCTGCCTTCCTGTCTCTCAGATTGTTCCCTCTCTGTCTTCCCTGCAGGATGGGGGCGAGGGGAGGGCCCTCCCCCACTGTTAGTATTTGGACTGTGTCCCTTTGTTCTTAGTCTTCCTACCTTGTTACTCCCTGAGGGATCTTAACTGTAATGAACCTAGATCTTTAGTAGCCCAGTTCTCTTCAGAATTCCAGACCTGCTGGAATTTCCACCTAGAGGTTTCCAATCTACTTTAAACTGAACATGTTAAAATTGAAATAATTTTCTCTTCTCACCCTCTCTCCTTCTGTAATCAAAATGAAACTTCAGCTATTGCTCTTCTTCCCATTCTGTCTTGGTAAATGGGACCATCATCCATAGAGATCCTTGGGTTTGTTCCTAGGAGTCAGAATTTTTTCTTCCTTATACCTAATTCTCTACATGTAGTTATTCTTCTAGTCTACCCCACCTCTAAATATCTCTGAATACTATTTCTTTCAATTTCTATAGCCCTCAGTTTAGTTTAGGGCCTTACCACTCTTCTTAGACAGGGGTTGACAAACTATAGCCCACAGGCCAAATACAGCCAGCTACCAATTTTTGTAGATCAGCTTCTGTGGGAATACAGCCTTGCTCATTAGTTAGGTGTTTGTTGTCTATGACTGCTTTTATGCTAGAAAGACAGAGTTATGTACTTGCAACAGAGCCCACATGGCCTGCAATGCCTAAAATATTTATTGTCTATCCCTTTACAGAAAAGTTTTGCTTACCCTTGGACTCTGATTTTCTGTCTTTAATATTGTCTACCCTTCTTTCCTACCTCAGGTAAATATTCAGAAGCCTGACCATATATCCGCTTGCATGAATCTTTTACTTACTGTTCATTCCATAACACAGTAAAATTTAAGACCCTCTTTTATCATAACATAAAGTCCCTGCCTACTTGAAGTTTTTGACATTTCAGATTATTCACTTCTTTGCTTTCTTCATACTTTCTACATCTTTTGCTGTGCTTAACATACTGTTGTGCAGTTTTACCCATTTAACAATGTTCCTCTAGTAGACCTGAACACCAGTCTTTTGTAAGGCCTGGAATTGGGCACTGAATACTCCTTTGAGAAGTGTTTGTTAACTGAATGGATCGATTGCTTTTGTGTTAGATTCTTCCTAACTAGTCTGCCAAGGCAGGAATTAAATCTCAAACTATTTTTACATCTTCTGATTATATCTAAGGAAATATTAGGTCCATAGTAGGTACATGTAGTTGTTAAAATACTGATTGAATTATCACCTCAATAAAGTGAAGAGGCAGAAACATTCCTTTTGGGGAGAGTTGGGCTTTCATCAAACTGAAACTATGTAGCTAAGCCCATTGAAAAGAACTTGATTTGTTTGCCTTAATTACCACCTTTCCCCCTTGTCATATATAGGCATTTTTACCCCCTCTGTACTTGAGAATTTGATTTTATTAAATACTTTCTGCCATCCATTAGGCATTATATGATTTGTTCTACATAGTAAATTTATAAGGAATTTTAGATGGAATGGGAATGTGTTAAGTACTTTTACTCTAAAAGTACTGAATTAGTCTGGGTGTAAATGGGAACAGAAATAGATTGTTACTCTTACCATTAGCTGTTAGCCATCTATATTTTTTCTTTACTCGGTTAGTTTGCCTGTTTGTGTGTACTGAGGTGGCAGCCCTGGTAGGATTCCTAGCTGCAGCAGCAATAGAAGTAACAGTAGTAGTAGTGGTCACTTGTCTAGTGCTTTATATGTGCCAGCTGCTGTTTTAAGAACAATTTATAGGTTAACTCATTTATAACCTAAAGTCAGGTCTTGTTATCCCTATTTTATAGATGAGCAGCCTGTGGCATAGGGAAATGAAATAAATAAACTTGGCTAAGATAAAAGAAGTAGTGAGTGGTACACCCAGAATTTAATCCCAGTTGTCTGGCTCCAGACTACATATTCTTGGTCACTATGCTGGACTTTCTCTTTATGGATCATGGAATGATTTAAGTGCTCAGTTCTTGCATTCATTATGTTTCTCTCTAAACCAGAAACTCTGGGATTTTGGGTAGTGGGGAAAGAAGGAAGTACCAAATGGTACTAAGTGGTTAAAGATGGATTTACTGTATTTACCATGGTTAGTTGTAGACTCCTTTTTAGCACTATTCCATTTTTATCTTTTACTGGAAGATAAGACAAGAATGTGGTTTGCCTTAACGTGTATGAGGATAGTAGATGCTTATTAAATGATCTTTCTAAATGATCTGATTTTAAGCAAAGAACTGTAGGGCAGTAGAGGCAAGCACATAACAGTTGGAAAGCTGAATATATACAGTGAAACATGAAATGATGTATGTTCTAGAAAGTGTACTTCTATGTAGCTATGAGGTTATATAGTCCCTTGACCTGGAATTATATTGTGGTAATCAAGAGGAGATCATTGGAGCTGGGTAGGGTTGGCCTTTTTTTTTTTTTTTTTTTTAAATTCATGAGAAACACGCACAGAGATAGAGAGAGAGAGAGAGGCAGAGATACAGGCAGAGGGAAAAGCAGGCTCCATGCAAGGAGCCTGATGTGGGACTCGATCCCCGGTCTCCAGGATTACACCCTGCGCTGCAGGCGGCGCTAAACTGCTGCGCCACTGGGGCTGCCCAGGGTTGGTCTTTTAAATGTTTTTAGCAAACTTGAAAACACACTTGGAGGTATAACTTACAGCAGATTGCATAAAGGCTAACGTACAACTCAGTGAATACCCTACCCCTCAGATCAAGCAAAGTATAAAACATTTTCGTCATTGTCAGAGAGCTCTCTTAATGGCCTTTCTCAGTGAATAAATACCCTACCCCTTACCATGTTTTATCTTTTAAAATTGCATTTATTGCCCCTTGGCACGTATTAGTCTGTTTTTCCTCCTGGATTATAAATAAAGTTCATGAAGACAGGGACTTGATTTTGTTCACTGTTCTATTCCATTGCTGAGCATAGTGTCTGACACAGAGTAAATGTTCAACAACCATTAGGTTGCTATAAGTTAATTGAAAAATACTTGTCCACTACATACCATGTTATGTGGTATACAGGTGCTGTTTTGTGTCCTGGGTATTGATGGTAGATCATAAATTTTAGCTTTTTAGGAAGTGACTTTTGACATTCAGCATGGTAGTAAGCCAATTTTATTTTATTTTTTTTTTAATTTTTTTAAAATTTTTATTTATTTATGATAGTCACACAGAGAGAGAGAGAGAGAAAGAGAGAGAGAGAGGCAGAGACATAGGCAGAGGGAGAAGCAGGCTCCAGGCACCGGGAGCCCGACGTGGGATTTGATCCCAGGTCTCCAGGATCGCGCCCTGGGCCAAAGGCAGGCGCCAAACCGCTGCGCCACCCAGGGATCCCAGTAAGCCAATTTTAAGACAAGGAAATTGCACCATGCTGGCATTGGGTTTAGTGTGTGCTGGTCTTTGCTCACGTTGAAAGTTAGAAAATACTGGCAGCCTATCTATTGAATTGCCTTCTTGAGAATATCTGATTTCTTATAGTTATCTTATATTCTTAACTTACACCCTTGATATTCTTTTCGAATACCCCAAAAAGATGGAAAAGACTAAATGCTCCTGTTTTCGTGAAGAGAGAATTGTGATCGAAAAAGCTTTGGTTTATTTGATCAGGGAAGGCAGTTTAGTTGTAGTTTAAAAGTCTTTTGTATCATCTTAGTTAAAACAATGAAAATTCTGTGTCTATCTTGATTAGGTTGAAGATAAGTAAAGGAGTATGTGGTGTAGAAATCATTTTAAGTTCAAACTTACATTCAGGTAAGCCAAAAGAAATTTGAACTAAACGTGACCCTAATATTCTGGTTAATGCTCTTGTCTGTCAAGTTTAATCCATTCATTTTACATTTGGGAATACTGAGGTGCTAAGAAGTTGTGTCATGTGCTAACTTAGTATAAAGCAGCAATCTAACCAGTTTGTTTATCTCAAAAGTTAAAAGGCCCTTTTACGTCACGTTGGTGGTAGAATCATTTGGGAGGTTTTGTAAACATACATGACTTAGGGTCCTACTCCCAAAGGTTTTTATTTTTATTAGATTGAGTTGAGGGCAAGGCATGTGTAATGAGATAACAAAAACAAAGCAAAATAAAAATTCAAACCATGCTATCCCCTCAAATTTTTAATGACATTAATTTTCCAAGTGACACAGACTCTAGTGGCTTAGGGCCATTGTGCTATAATGCCCATTCTCCTATCTTTTTCTTTCTCTTTCCCCTTTTGTTTTCCCCTTTCCTCTTCCCTTCCCTTCCTTACTTTTCCCTTTTCCCTTTTCTTTTCTCTTCTTTCTTCTAGATTTTATTTCTTAGAGCAATTTCCAGTTTACAGAAAAATTAAACAGAAAGAACAGAGCATTCTCATATGTTCCCTCCCTCCCCAAACCTAAGATTTTCTCCTGTTATGTTTTAGAAGCTCTATAGTTTTCTGTTTTACTCTAGGTCTGTGATCCATTTTGTGTTCATTTTTGTGGAGGGTGTAAGTTCAGTTTCTATTTTTTTTTTCTTTTTGTGTGTAGATGTTCAATTGATCTAACACAATTTTTAGAGAAGACTGTCCTGCTTTTGGTGTCTTCTTTCAATGGAGTATGCTCAAATGTGAATTATGATTATTAAAATAAGAAACCTGAGATTACCATCTTCATTTTGACATATAGAACTTACAAATAGCTGAGGAGGTAGTAATGTATGAAGTAAGAGCTTGGGCTCTGGAATAAGTTCTTTTATTCATAAGATTCTGAATATGCCATTTACTAGCTGTGACTTTTTTTTTTTTAAGATTTTATTTATTCATGAGAGACACAGAGATAGAGGCAGAGACATGGGCAGAGGGAGAAGCAGGCTCCCCGCAGGGAGCCTGATATGGGACTTGATCTCAGGACCCCAGGATCACAACCTGAGCCAAAGGCAGATGCTCAACCACTGAGCCACCCAAGCATCTCTACTAGCTTGACCTTGGACCAGTTACTTAACTGTTACCTAAATGTGCCTCAGTTTCCTCATCTATAAAAGGTATTTTTATACTAAATAATTGTATTTAGGATAATAGCTTGCCTATATTACAGTTATGGAACAATATTATTAATAATAAAGAACCCTCAAGTGTTTTATATACTTTTAATTCACTATTCTCTATTATTCCTTATTGTGTATTGTAGAGAAATAATATAAACAGAAATAAACAATACACTTGGACCTTTTCTGTCATTATTGAGAACTTTCTGGCAGAAGCAGATTTACACAAGGGAGCTTAATGAATGACCTAGAATACCATCATTTAAAGAGCATAAAATGTTAAATAAAAAAAAAAAAAAGTGCTTCATTCAACATGCTTAGTATTTTTTAAAATCAATAAATACCATCAAATAGCTTAAGACCAAAGTATATAAGAAGATGGTGAAAGAAGAATTATAGCACTTTATAAAATGTATTTAATTCCTTTGCATATGATGTATTATATATACTCTGCTTGGTTATATATTTAGAATCATTTCTTATTTAGGTCGTGTTTGAGTTTTCTCTCCAGTAAGTGTTTGAGTTCTTTAAGGTAACACGTCTTCAGTTCTTCAGTATCTGTCACAGAATTTCTGGACAGAGAAGCTTGTGTTTCTTAATTGCTATGGATAAGGTATTACTTTAAAAGTATTCTTTTCTAGTATCTCATTATTTGTTTTTTTTAAAAAGAGTAGATAGAGGAACCATTTTCAATGTAACTAAGAAATTCTTGTCTATTTTTTAAAGTTAGGACTGGGTAAGATAGAGCCAGGGTTCTTTAGGGGTAACACCTTGAATAAAAACTAAGCAGTTCCCTATTTGTTTTGAGTAATTGCTAATGAATAATGGGTATTTCCATACTTCTGTACTCAGCATTTCTGTGTATTTGGTAAATAAGATATTGGGATGATAATTGAATGTTGGAGTTTTGTCAAAGCAAATTTGATTTTTAGTTACATTTGTTTATATGATACAGAATTTGTAAATGTGACTTCTGAACCCTTTATCAAGGTATACTGTTACTTTGATCTCTGTGTAAACAATTCCTTTCTTAAAATTGCTATGTGGCATAGATTTTTTAGAGGGAGAGAGAGCGAGAGAGCAAGAGTGAGGGGGAGCTGCAGAGAGGAGAGAGAGAATCTTAAGCAGGCTCTGTGCTCAGCACAGAGCCTGTCACAGGGCTCAATCTCACAACCCTGAAATTATGACCTGAGCCTAAATGAAGAGTCAGATGCTTAACTGACTGAACCACCCAGGCACTCCTGCATAGATTTCTTTTTAAAAATATTTTTTTAAATATTTTAATTATTTATTTTAGAGAGAGCAAGCAGGAGGAGGGAGAGGAAGAGAAAGAATTCCAAGCAGACTCCACACTGAGCACAGAGCCCGACAGGGGGCTGGATCTCATGACCCTGAGATCATACCTGAGTTGAAACAGAGAGTCGGATTCCAGATTTGTTTTTTAAATTAAGTCTTTATTCTCAGAGTCATTTGGCAACTAAATGACTCATGGTACCCCTTCTCTTAGAAACTAAAATTGGAAAAAAAAAAAAAAAAAAAGAAACTAAAATTGGTGATACCCTGAGGATGTGCAAAACAAAATAAAGCAACAAAAAAACTCTAGTGATCAGAATTAGACAACATAAATATTCTTAATGAGGATATCTTCTGAATTATCAGAATAAACCAGTATTTATATTTTCCTGCTAGATAAAAAACAAAAAAACAAAAAAAACACCCAAGACTTTTTTTTTTTTGACAAGTTGTACCTGATGCTGGTGTTAGTCATTCAGTACACCACAGAGCGCCGACAAGCTATATATGTGTAAAGTACAGAGACTTTTAAAAAGTACATTCCATTCATGATAAAAATATTCAGCAAGTGAGGAATAGGAAGGAGCTTCTACCTAATGAGGAGCAGCTATGAAAAAACCATGGGCAAACATCATGCTTGATGGTGAAGGGCTGAATGAATGCTTTCCCCTAAGATCAGAAGCAAGATAAGGATATATACTTCTGCCACTTCAGCATTGTATTTGAGGTTCTTGCTAGGGCACTTTAGTAAGAAAAAGAAAAAGCATCCAGATTGGTCAGAAAGAAGTAAAACTGGGCAGCCCTGGTGGTTCAGCAGTTTAGCACTGCCTTTGGCCCAGGGTGGGATCCTGGTGGCCCGGACTCCCTGCCTGGAGACTGCTTCTCCCTCTGCCTGTGTCTCTGCCTGTCTTTCTGTCTCTCATGAATAAATAAATAAATAATCTTTAAAAAAAATAAAAAGTAAAACTATGTCTGTTTGCAGATATGTAAAGAAATCCACTATTAAATTTGATAAATGAGTTCAGCAAGATAGAGAATCAATGTTAAAAAAAATCGGTTGTATTTTTAGGTAGTAAAATTGATAAATTATAAGAAACCAGTTCAATTTACAGTAGCGTCAAAAGAAGTAAAATATGTAACATTTAACAATAAATTTGATTGTTTAATAAATTTAATGAAAGAAGCACAAAACTTCTATTCTGGAAATTACAAAACATTAAATTATACCTAAATTAAAGAAGACCTAAATAAATGGAGAAACATTCCATGTTCATGGATTAAAAGACTTAATATTGTTTTAGGTGGCAGTACTCTTGTCATTCACAGGTTCAGTGTGATCTCTATCAAAATTTCAACTGCCTTTTTGCAGGAATTGATAAACTGATCTTAAAATTTATATGGAAATGTAAGGGATCTGTATTAGTTTTCTAGGACTGACATAAAGTACCCAAAACCAGGTGGCTTAAAACAAGAGAAGTTTATTGTTTCATAGTTTCATAAGCTAGAAATCCAAAATCAAGATGTTGGACAAGCGATGTGCTGACAGCTATAGGGAAGAATCCTTCCTTGCCTCTTACAGTTTCTGGTATTTGCCAACAGTTGTTGCATTCCTTAGCTTGTACGTGCATCACTCCGTTCACCTGGATGTCTTCTCCCTGTATGTCTTCACATTATCTTCCCTTTGCATGTGATTGTGTGCAAAAGTCCCCTTATTATTAGGACACCAGTTACCTTGGGTTAGAGGCCACCCGAATAACCTCATTTTAACTTGATTACCTCTATAGCCCCTGTTTCTAAAGTCACATTCTGAGATACTCAGGGTTAGAACTTCCATATAACTTTTGTTTTGTTTTAGGTGGGGTGGGGGAGGGGACCAAATTCAACCCCTAACAGATCCTGAATCGTCAAAAAATGTTGAAAAAAAGGTTGGTACAAAGCTACAATAATCAGGATGTGCAGCTGGGATAAGGATAGACAAATCTATGGAATAGACTTGAAAGTTTAAAAATAAACCCTGACATTTATGATCAGTTGGTTTTGAAAAGGATACCAAGACAAGTTGGAAAAGAATAGTCTTTTCCACAGTCTGGAACAAATGGATATCCACATGCAAAAGCAGTGAAGTTGATCTACTTCATACCATATACAAAGATTATCTCAAAGTAGATTAAAGACCTGTGTGAAGAGCTAAAACCATAAAACTCTTAGGAGAAAGAAGGAGTTAAATCTTTGTGACTTTAAATTAGACAGTGGCTTCTTAGATGTCACATCAATAGCACAAGCAACAAAAAGAAATAAATTGAACATTATCAAAAATAAAAACATTTATGCTTCAAAACACCATCAAGAAATAGAAAAGACAATCCACAGAAAGAAAATATTTGCAAATTGTGTATCTGATAGAGAACTTGTACCTAGAAAATATAAATAAATCTTACAACTCAATAATAAGAAAGGCAAAGTAATTCAATTAAAATTTGGTACAGACATTTCTACAGAGAAAATAAACAAATTGTCCATAAACACATGAAAAGATGTTTAACATCATTAGCCATCAGGAAAATCTAAATCAATGATACAGTGAAATACAACTTTACATCCACTGGAATAGCTAGAATCATAAGTCAATATCAAGTGTTTGTGAGGATGGAGATAAATTAGAACCTTCAGAAACTATGGATGAAAATGGAAAACAGTGCAGCTGCTTTGGAAAGCAACGAGATAGTACCTTACATAGTTAGAGATCAGGTTACCATATGATCCAGCAGTTTCAGATATATAATAGTGTTCATGTACATGAATGTTCATAGTTTCATTATTTATAATAGCCAGGGAGTAGAAACACCGGAATGTCTGTTAGATAGATGATGAATGGAGAAACAAAATGTGGTATATCCATACAATGGAATATTATCGAGCAGTCCTAAGAAATCAAAATGTACCATATAACATGGTTGAAACTGGAAAACACTCTAAGTGAAAGAAGCCAATCATTAAAGACCACGTGATTCCATTTATATGTTGTGTCCAAAATCAGCAAAATCTATAGAGCTAGAAAGTGAATTAATGTTTCCCTGGGACTAGCGGGATGGAAGGATTTGAGGATGATGGGTAAGGGGTGCAGAGTTTCTCTTTTGTGTAACAAAAATGTTCTGAAATTGTGATGATGGATGCACGATCCTGTGAATATATTACAAGTCATTGAATTGTACGTTTAAGTGGGTGAATTATGTGAATTACAACTTAATACATCTGTTTGAAAAAGTATATTCCAGTTTGTATTGTAATATTATAAGCCTAGGGATACCTCATTTTAGGGAAACATAAACACATGGATATTTAAATAACAAAAGAGATGGTAATACATAAGCTGGTATATATGGATTGATGGTATAGATCTGTACTGTTCAGTAAAAATATATTACAAGGTACATAAATAATTAAAGTTTTCTAATTGCCACATTAAAAATTAAGTACAATTAATTTGGGTAATATATTTAACTCCATATATAAAAATTAACATTTCAACATGTAATACATATAAAAATTATTGAAATACTTTACATTCTATTTTTTATACTAAGTCTCACCATCTGTTAGGTATTATAGTACATCTCAATTCAGACTAATCACTTTCTGGTCTTTAATAGCTTCAATTTTAGTTAGTGACTATTGTATTAAACAGCACAAGTAGAATCAGTGTCACTCGCAGGAAGAATAATCATTGTAGTTTAGAATGATTAGGAAAGCACAGAGGATATGATGCTTGAGTTTATTTTGGTCTTTCATTCATTCATTTATTGATTCAGTCATCCATTCACCTGAGAGATTTTGAGCTCTTTATATGAAAATTGGTGAAAAATGCAGACATGTCTTAACTCTTTGTGGACAGCACATTGAACAGTTAATTATACAATTATTAGAATAGGTTGCTTAAGAAATAGTGGAAAGAGTTTATAGGCTTAGGGTTAAACACTCCGTGGGAAACAAAGGTGATAATAACTGCATTGTGGGAGTAAGTGAAGTACGATATACCCAACGCTGCACTTGTCAGGTGTTTAATAAGTACTTTTTTCCTTCTCTCCTATTTCATACTGTGTCCCTTGTTGAATGCATCAGTCTGGGCATGGGGAAAAGAGGGTTAGAATGTGGCAGAGTCCAAAAACAAGCTGGTTACCCAGGACTCAAATGAGCTCTTCTGTTTATCCTCAGCCTTCTTTCACTAGAGTCCTGCTTCTTGGACCCAGAACTCGGATTTGTGCAATTAGTACTAAGGGCTATTTAACCATTGTTAGGTGGGTTTTTATGGGCTCTTTTAAGAATATAGATTACTACTTTTTCTGGAAATTTTTATGTATGTTTCATTCCAAAATATTATATTATTTAAAATATGAAACCTCTGTATTAGTGGTCTCTTGTTTATTCACATTAGAAAGCATTTTAGGAATATTTTGAGAAGTGTTGAAATTAAAACTTTTTTTGAAAATCCGGACCTTCTGTTAGATTTCTTAGTATTCTGGTCCTTGTATTTTTACATTATAAGATATCTCAAAACTATACCATATCCTTTTTTTTTTTTTTTTTTTAAGATTTTATTTATTTATTCGAGAGAGGGTAGGGGGAGGCAGAGACACAGGCAGAGGGAGACGCAGGCTCCATGCAGGGAGCCTGACGTGGGACTTGATCCCAGGTCTCCAGGATCATGCCCTGGGCCGAAGGCGGCGCTAAACCACTGAGCCACCCAGGCTGCCCCATATCCTTTTAAAATAAGGATTATTAAATCTAAATATTAAAGGTAGCTATATGTTTGAGATGAATTATAGGGACATTATCGTATATTAAAATTTAGATCGAATCTTTTGTGTGTTAACTATATGGTTGTGGGTAATCCCATTCATTGATTGATTTTTTTTTTATTCTAAAGATGTAGTTTGTATGCTTAATATGGTTAGGATATTATTTGTGTATTTACTTATTTACAAATAATAAGTGTTTTGAAGAAAAAGAACTAGTTACTGTGAGAGGATAACAACAGAGGAAATTTAGATTTGGATAGAGAAGTCATCTCTGTGGAAGTGACTTTTAAGCTGAAGCCTAAAGGATAAAAAGGAATGGGCTAATGGGCTAGAAAAAACATTTTAGACAAAGTGAAACATCATGTAAGAAGTCCCGAAGAGGCAAAGAGCTTTGTGTATTCAATAAATTGAAAGAAGCGTAGTGTGATGAATTATAGTGAGCAAGAGGAAGAATGGCTTGAGATGAGAGTCAAACCAGTCTTGTAAAACATTTTGAAGCCCTGCCAGTGTTTTAATCGGAGGAATGAGATAGACAAGTGTAACTTTTTTTTTTTTTTTTTTGAGAGAGAGAGAGAGAGAGAGAGAGAGAGAAAACAAGCACCCATGTGAGAGGGTGGGAGGGGCTGAGGGAGACAGAATTTTAAGCAGGCTCCATCCAGCAGAGACTGATGCAGGGCTCAGTTTTGTGACCCTGAGATCATGACCTGGGCTGAAATCCAGAGTTTGGTGCTTGACTGAACTACTCAGGCCCCCCGACAAGTGTAATTCTGAAGTAGAAAGTGGATTATAAAAGTCTGTAAAGGTTCAAAGAATAGTCTGGGCTACCGAAGTAAGTTGGAGAACCAACAGGTCTCAAATGATAATTCAAATGCCAGGTATTTTAAGTTCTGGGAATGCCTAAAATAATTTAGGGAGATTATAGAGACAGAAGAGAAAGGAAATCTAGGAACAAACTTAGAACTCCAACATTTAGGAGTTGGAAGAGGAGGAAGCAACATAGGGACTCAAGTAATCAGAAATGGGTTTTTTGTTGTTGTAGATGACCATAGGTCCTGAAATGGGAATAAAGAGCAAGGAGGATGTTGTTTTGAGATGTGTGGAGTAATTGAATAACCTTAGCCTTTGTGAGATTTATGAAAGTAGTGTCTTTGAGGTAGTTACATTTTTCTTAAGGCTGGAAGGTGGAGTTTGTTGGTTACAGACTGGTAATTGAGAGGACATTCCAGAAAGGGCAGGAATGAGGAATTGACTCAGATAAGATGGATATATAGAGTAGATTCAGGAATATATAATAACAAATGGGAAAGGCTTGCATTTCTGGTGAAGACTTAGGTAAACAAAGATATGACGTGGTAGATTTAGTCCTTGAAATCTTTCATAGGCTGGAGGGATCTATGGCTGTAGTGTTGAGACAGTTTTAAATAGTTTTTTGGGGAGGAACAGTTTTTGGTGAGGTAAATCAGCTTTAGCAGGTTCCATTTGTGATGTGGTAAGGCTCTGGGCTGGCCTCTTCAATTCTTTCATCTGTTAAATAGTTATGATATCTCCTTGATTGTTCTAGGATTTAAAAGAATAGTCACAGGATGGTTCATAAAAGTTGAATCTGAATACAGATATAACTGTTTAGGAAATTTTTTAGACATACATCATAATTTATGATTTATTAAGCTTATTTTCTTGTCATTCTTTTCTGTATTGAGTACAAGAATCAGTGCTTATTTGGAACAGTAAACATTGACCATGAAGGAGGCACTCAATCCATTTCTTCATAATGCTTTTATGCTGAATTTTAGAACTAAGGATAAGTTATTCAGGTAGTATACATTTGCTCATTTTTACTTTAAATAGTTCCCTAAGCATGCTTGGATTTTTTAGACCCCAGTGAAGAAATGTTAGATTATAATAATACTTTATGAAAAGAGTTATCTTCTTAGAACTTTAAGCAAATTCATCTTTAAAAAAATTACATACTTAGTCGTAGAGAATTCAAAAATTACAGAGAGATACAAAAAAGAAAATAAAATTTACCTGTATTCTCATCATCCAGAGAAAACTCCTGTTTATATTTTGGTGTAATTGTCTATGTAACATTTGTTAACAAAATTGGAATCACATAGTGCATAGCAGTTTGTAACCTGCTTTTTCATGTAATCTTATATCATGAATATTTTCTTACAAACTTCCTTTAGTATTCTTTGAAAATGTAATTTTAATGGCTGTTAAATACTCTGTCCAGTGTGAACATATATTTACCTAATGATTCTGTTATTGGGCATGTATATTGGTTCCAGTTTAGTGATATTATATATAGTGCTTCACTGAGTATCTATAATAGAAGTCAATCATTTTTTCTTAGTTTCTGATTACTTTTTTCCCCACCATATTCCTGGCAAGGGAAATACTAGGTGAAAGGCTTTGTTTGTTGTTGCTGCTGCTACTTTTTAGGAAAATTATACTTAATCAAAGCAGGAGCTCATATAAAACAGGACTTCATATTTAAGAATATACGTGTGTATGTGTGTATGATGTTATTTATTGCTCTATTCCAACCATGGTTGATTTGTGTATAGACTTGGAGACCCCCTTGAAATAGCAAATCCTTACAGGGGCTCTTGGCTCATGTTGAAAACTACTACTGGAGTTTTAAACCTTCAGTTCTCTCCTTATGTACGCCTTACCTTTTATGACTTGCTCCAGCAGATACCTTCTTGCTGTTCCTAATACTTCTTTATTCAGTGACTTTTTTTTTTTCTAATATCCTTGTTTGATATGTAGGAACAATGTAAAGGCATTTTTAACAGTTTTCAGATATTAATCCTCCAACAATGATGAGTAAAATTGTAAACTGATGGGATCCCTGGGTGGCGCAGCGGTTTGGCGCCTACCTTTGGCCCAGGGCGCGATCCTGGAGACCCGGGATCGAATCCCACGTCAGGCTCCCAGTGCATGGAGCCTGCTTCTCCCTCTGCCTGTGTCTCTGCCTCTCTTTCTCTCTCACTGTGTGCCTATCATAAATAAATAAAATTAAAAAAAAATTGTAAACTGATAAAATCTTTCTAAGAACTCATTTGGCAAGAGCTAATTAACTGTGTTCAAGAATGCCTAGTTTTATTTTACTTTGAGTATTGACTTAAAATAATTGATTGGGGCACCTGGGTGGCTCAGTGGTTGAGTGCCTGCCTTTGGCTCAGGTCACGATCCCAGGGCTGGGATCTAGTCCCATATCAGGCTCCCCACAGGGAGCCTGCTTCCCCCCTCTATGTCTCTCTCTCTCTCTCTCTCTCTGTGTCTCTCATGAATAAATAAATAAAAATCTTTAAAAATAAATAAATAAAATTTTAAGAATTTGTTGATTTGCTAGGTAAAATATGGTAGATTTGGGGATGGGAAGAATGACTAAAAGAATAAGTTCCTTCTTTCTCATCCTGTAACTGAGTAGAAATTGGAAGGTGAGAAATATGCTATAAAACCTAGTGTTTGAAATTTATGCTCTTCTTTTGGCTGCCATGGACCCATCCATTTTCAGAGCTGAAAGGAGATATAAAAGTTTATATTTATTCAGTTCTTTCAGTTTACAGAGGGTAACTGAGGTCTACAAAGGAGGTTCCTTGACTTCCCAAAGTCATGAGCCAAACAGTAGTAGAAAAAAGCTTGGCCTGTTTTTTTGCAACTAGTCTTTTGTTTTTTCCATAATTGTCCCCTCCTTGCTTGTAGGTGACTAAGTTTTTTTGTTTTGGATGCTTTATAGAATCTTTTTTAATTCAGTCATTTTGAGTCCATTCTTTTTGGTATACTCTATATCTTTTTGTCCTATAGGTACAATTTGCTCATTTTCAAGGAAATTTGTATCTTTGAATACTTTTTCTGTTCACTTGCTGAAATGCATTCTTGAAACAATAATTATCATTATGTTGAATCGTTTTTGTTTTCCACATTTATTATCATCTCCAGAATTATTTTCGTTTCTTCATTGATTCCCTCTGCATTACTGTGACTTCCTTTCTTCCCTGTATGGATATTTTACCCAGTCTGTTCTGTCCATTACTGTTTCTAGTTTATTAGATCTCTGCTAGTTTGGGTAAACTAAGAAACAAATTGAGAACTGTGGTAGCTGAAAATGGCCCTGCAAAACATATTCACATCAGATTCTGGCAATCTGTGAATGTTACCTTATTTGGAAAAAGGGGTTTTGCAGATTGCAATTAATTTAAGGATTTTGAAATGAGATCATCCTGAATTATCTGGGTGGGATCTAAATCCAACTGAAAGGTCCTCTTACAAGAGATACACAGAAGAGAACAAACACAGGAGGAGGCTCTGTGACTATCGAGTCAGAGATTGGTTGGAATGATGCGTCCATGAAGCATCCAAGTCAAGTAACATGGACAGCTACCTGAAGCTAGAAGAGACAAGGAATAGATTCTGACAGCCTACAGAGGGAATACAGCCCAGAATAATTTCTGTTGTTTTAAGCAACCCAGTTTATTGTAATTTGTTACTGCAGCCACAGGAAACGAATACAAGGACCAAAACAATTTTCTTTTCAAAAATTTTCCATGTTGTCCATGTTGTCTTATGACCTTAAAAATTTTCCATGTATGTCCATGTTGTCTTATGACCTTATCTCTGTATTCTTGTTTTACTTATTTTATGTTCTTACCAAGTTCTCTTATAACACTGAACTCTCAGAAGGAATTTTTTCCTGTCTTTATTTTCTTCCAGATACAGTTTTTGGTATGGCTTTTGCATGTTTTTCCTGTAGTTGTGTTCGTGTCAGTGTTTTGTTCCTTCTTTCTTTCTTTCAGAGATTTTATTTATTTGACAGAGTGAAAGAGCAAGATAAGCAGGGGGAGGGGCAGAGAGGGAGAGGAAGAAGCAGGCTTCCCACAGAGCAGGGATTTCCCCACTCTTGGGGCTTGATCCCAGAACCCTAAGATCATGACACAAGCTGAAGGCAGACTCTCAACTGAACCATGCAAGTTCCCCTGTTTTCAACTTTCTTATGGTTATATTGAGCAGCTCTGCGGAGAACTTTTGTTGTGATACAATATTCATTAGTGAGTTCTTCCTCTTTTTCACCTTATCTTGGGTATCTTTATGATCTAAGAATGTGGCTGTTGTTTTTAACTTACTTTTCTGTAGTTTGAGGGGATGTGGTAGTGAGGTAAATAGAGAAGTTGCCTAGCCAGTGCAGTCCTTTCTGCACATCTTTTCCACCACCAAGCCAGGAGTACATCCCATTTTTGCGGGTTTTTGTTTCTTTTCTCAACTTTAGTACATTATACATTAACCTGGCGGATGGTGGCCTTTCTGTCTTTGCTGACGTTCACTGGCTTTTTGTAAAAAACATTTAGCTGTAGCCTCCACTTTTTAGGGAGGATATATTTTTATCTTATTTTTAACAGCTTTATTAAAATACAATTTACATACCATAAAGTTGACTGATTTAAAGTATACAATTCAGTTACTTTCAATATTTATATGGGGTTGTGCACCTGTCACCATAATCTAATTTTAGAACATTTTCATCATCCCCAAAGGAAATATCTTAACCCATTAGTAGTTACTCCCTGTTTCCTCCCCATCTCCCTCCTCAGCCCTTGGTAACCACTAACTTACCTTCCATTTCCATAGATTTGCTTATTCTGGACCTCATATAAATAGGATCATGAATAATATGGTCTTTTGTGACTGACTACCCTTTTTTATTCCCATCTTTTGCTGAATTCCTTCAGTGTCTTTCTTTTTCTGTGCCTTTATTATTTTTTCCCACCTCATTGTCCTTAAGTCCCCTTCAACTTTTCAAGCTAAAACTGAAATATCACTTTCTCAAGGCAACCCAACCCTGATTAGATTCAGATCCTTCATTATAGGCTCCCTTGCATCCGGTAATTCTCTTTTATATAATCGTACCTCAGTTAATACATAACTGGGCAATTATTGTGTAAATAATATTTGTTATTATTATTAGGCTGTATGTCCATGAGAGAGGGAGTTTATAATTTATTGTTTAATTTTGACAGTCTAGTCTAGGGAGAAATAAATACTTGAGGGAATATATTCATGTGCTCAACCCAGTGGAAGGGGGAAGAAGTTTTCAGAGAAGAGGGAGGGTTTATGTGTATTAACTATTCATGTAGGAATGCTATTCATAGTTGAAAATGTAAGCTGGAAAATTAGAAAGTTAGTGGTTCATTTGGCTTTGTGTACATGTATTGGACCGATACCATAAGAATTGTTTTCACACTCTTTCAGAAGTAAGAAATCTGGGAAATTTCTTATTAGGAAAACCTAAGATGTCCAGGTTAATTTCTGGAGTCCACTTATTTTGTTGGCCAGGTTGTCTGGAATATTTACCCAAGAAGTCGAATAACACAACTAAAATGTTCTCTTTATTTGGAATTCAGTTTTCTAAGGACATTTGTAAATCATCAGATCCTGTCTACCTGGGACACAGTTAATTGCAGGAGGATGTTGCTTCACTTGCTTTTTTTTTTTTTTTTTTGTATTGGAGTTCAATTTGCCAATGTATAGCATATCACCCTGTGCTCTTCCCGTCAAGTGCCCCCCTCAGTGCCTGTCACCCAGTTACCCCAACCCCCCACCCACCTCCCTTTCCACTACCCCTTGTTCGTTTCCCAGAGTTAGGAGTCTCTCATGTTCTGTCATCCTCACTGATATTTTCACTCATTTGTCTCCTTTCCCCTTTATTCCCTTTCAGTATTTTTTATATTCCCCAAATGAATGAGACCATATAATGCTTGTCCTTCTCTGACTGACTTATTTCACTCAGCATAATACCCTCTAGTTCCATCCACGTCGAAGCAAATGGTGGGTATTTGTCGTAATATTCCATTGTATACATATACCACAGCATCTTTATCCATTCATCTCTTGATGGACACCGAGGCTCCTTCCACAGTTTGGCTATTGTGGACATTGCTGCTATGAACATCGCGGTGCAGGTGTCCCAGCGTTTCACTGCATCTGTATCTTTGGGGTAAGTCCCCAGCAGTGCAATTGCTGGGTCGTAGGGCAGATCTATTTTTAGCTCTTTGAGGAACCTCCACACAGTGTTCCAGAGTGGCTGCACCAGTTCACATTCCCACCAACAGTGCAAGAGGGTTCCCCTTTCTCCACATCCTCTCCAACATTTGTTGCTTCCTGTCTTGTTAATATTCACCATTTTCACTGATGTGAGGTGGTATCTCATTGTGGTTTTGATTTGTATTTCCCTGACGGCATTCACTTGCTTTTTGATGGATATTATTAATGAAATTGGTGAGGTTCAGTTGCTTTTATGGGCTTCTGAAGTTCACCATTTCTTCTCTATCTGCCATGGTGCCTGGATTGTTAGGTACATTTGTTCTCTTCTCTGTTTACTTTGCTCTCTTTTGGGTAATGTAGGTACTTGGACAGAGGAGTGCAATGGTGGGTTATGTGTATAGGGTCTCAATATGGGGTAAATAGTATTTTTCTTCTTGATGAAATTTAAAGTGACACTTTAATGGATTAGATGGCTTTCTATTGACCTTGCCGATCTATAGAACTATTTGCTGTATCAAATCTCTGAAGCCTTAAACTACATCTGCTGTAATATTCTTCAGTGGGTATGTAGTTTCAGTTTTATGATGGAAATTAGTGAGAAAATAGGATGACTCTACAAATATTTATTTTGTAGCTAACTTTTATTAAAATACATTTTGTCTGTGAAGTACGAGTGTTGTACAGAATGAAGAGCTGTATTGGATAGAGCCTTGAAGGAGCTCAGCTTGGAAAAGTTTTCAGTGGATTTTTGGTTCTGTTATTTCCATATGTTCATACAAGGATGTTTTTAAAGATTTTTATATTTTTATTTCTATACATGATTTGAGTTAATTTAGTAATCTGGGCATTGACTAGTTAGTATCTTTTCCTCTTTGGCCTTTTCTTAGAAGCAGGTTGATACATTAGTGATAAAGTTGACACTTGGAATTAGAACAGCTGTTTTAATAGCCTTTCTTAATAGTTTGTAATCTCTAGTAAGTTTCTTAACTTCTTGGAATCTGTTTCCTCATCTGTGAGATGGAGGTAATTTCATACATTTCACAGGATTGTTATGATTAAGTGAGGCTTTAATGGAAATAATTGGTAAGGTATCTGGCCCTATTATAAGAAATACTGAACCCAGATTTTGAATAAATATTGAATCTGGATTCATTAATAAGTAAATAAATTCTCTTTCAACAGAAATTCCCATGATCTCATTTTTTGTGATCCTAGTTCTTAGCAGTCTGGTACACAGATAGTGCTTATTAAGCATGTGATGAATTAATCAATAATGACAATGTATTTGAACCAAAAATTCTATTATATATTCTTTCCTTTTCTGTTCTTTAGAATTTTGAAACTTTCTGTCATCCTAACACTCACCATTGATAGGAGAGAATACTTACAAAATAGGATATGCATAACATAAACATATATATGAGAATTACTAATTTACAAAGCTACATAGGTGTGATTTATTTCCAGTACAAATACTGGAAGTATAGGATTGCATCTCTTGCTTTCATTTTAAATGGAACTCACTTTTCCACTGATTTCCTTTTAACAGCACAGAAGCGTTGTTGGAGGTATGGTTATAAAAAGGAATTTCTCCAGCAGTCAGTGTTAGCTGACTCATGCTGGTCCTGTCCCAGTTTATCATTAGGTCAAGTAGGTAATAGTAGGAGGTGATAAGGATTAAGGTTAGGAATATATAGTCATTTCCCAAAGATAAAAGTTCTTTTTCAGGAGAAAGTGTTTCCTACCTTTAAGTCCTCTTGACTTCTGTCACTTGAAGTAATGAGTCAGCAGTGTGGAAAGTACTCTGCCCTGGCATGAGGTGTACTCAGCATACTCTTCTAAGATCCACTGGCAAGAGGATTAGCCATACTTCTTAGGCTAGTGACAGTAGGAACCAAGACTTATTATAGTCCCACTGCGAGTGTAGGAATTTATCATTCCAGTGGCCTTTATTTAACAGAACCCAGTTAGCATATCTTCTAACAGAGCTTTGTAGGGAGAAATGCTAAGTGGACTCTGCTTTGTGAATTTACCCAGTTATCTGTTGTTACTGTTCTGTGGAGTGATGAGCCTAGGACTTGTCCTTTGCTCTATTTGATACTGCTAGGTTCTCTAAAGTCCATCTTTATGGGGAGAGTTTGAGGGGATATTAAGCTAGTTTTTAGAGGGAAGAAGAGGGGGCAAATATAAAAACCAATATGTATTTTATTCCAACTGATTAGAATCAGTGGGGACAATGTTATTTAATATATTTATGTCATAAGTATATTCATTATTAACTATAAATGTAGCATCACGATTCATATAGTTGTAACTGTAAACTAAAAATTAATCACTATTTGAAAGTGTGTGTTACCCCTTGCAGAAATGGAATTAATCACTGAATTCATGAGATTTTTGTAAAGCTCTTACGAGCTACCCTACCTCATTTCCACTTCAACAGTTTAATAAGTTATAATATTTTAGGTGTATTTTCCCCTCAGGTTATACAGAAAAGTTTTAGCCTGTTAACAAATTGTGTTCTAAAAGTTCATCACTTGCTTTGGAAATTAGAACATCTTTTTCCTTTGAAAGTTTAAGTACGCAAAATAAAAATGAATAGGTTCTCAGGCAGTCTGTCCTACAAAAGCTTAAACCATGACTTAGCTCAGATATTTATGTGTTTATAGTGAAAGAAAAGTAATATTTCAGGGATAGTAATTAAACAAAACTAAAAGCCCCCTAAAATTAGCTTTGAAAAAATTCTGAATGTTGATACTTGATTGAAAAAGAGATTTAATTTGAGGGAGATAAGGAATAGGTAGACCTATGTCAGGCTGACAGATCTTTGGTTACTTTCAGGAGTTTTATAGGTGGATGGCATTGGCTTTTCATCTCATGGCTTTACTTTCTCTGAAGTGCTATACAGCAAAAGTGCTGTCCTTTTGCCTACCAGCTGTAGTTAGTGGTGGTTGTTATTATTATTTTTACTATTTTAGCTCTTGAGTGGAATGAAGAGAGTAGGGAAGAGAAAGAAAGGTTTCCTCTAAGATTTAAGGGGAAAAAAAAGAAGGTAGAGTAACCTAGGATATTACCTGAGGTGGATTTAATGACAGAAGAATAATGCAAATTTAAGGGAGGGCAGAACATAACAATATGAAGATTCCTGTTGGGGGAGAGAGAAGATGATAAGAAAGTGTGCTGGGTTAGATATCCCTTAATTGGTTAGTTGCTGGTCCTGGGTATCTTTGGAAGCTGATTAGCACTGTGTATAAGGAACAGTGAGCTACTTTGGTGTTTATATATGCATCTATTTTCAGAGTTAGTTTTTCGTGATGTGGGACAGCAGCCACCACTCATATACATTTGGAGTATTATTTATTATTATTTTTAAAAAAGATTTTATTTATTCATTTGAGATAGTGAGGGAGCAAGAGAACAGTAGTGGGAGAGCAGAGGGGGAGAGAGAAGCAGGTTCCCTGCTATACAAGACCCTGACTCAGTACTCGATCCTAGGACCCGGGATTATGACTTGAGCCGAAGGCAGAGGCTTAACCAACTGAGCTATCTCAGTGCCCCATTTGGAATATTTTTAAAAAAATAAATCCAATTCTTCCTTCTCCACTTCCTCCTCTTCCTTCTTCTTTATGTTCTATTTTTAAATTTCTGAAAAGTAAAATAATGTAGGTTAGCCAAATCAACAGTAGATTCCCAAAACTATATAATGTAGAGAGGTTTAGTCTTCACATTCATTTTTTTGTTTATTGATCAGAAAATTCATGCTTCTGCTTTTTCAGTTCCCAATATTTCCTATTTAGAATAAACCCCGCCCCCACACCCCCACCAAAAAAAGGCAGTAAACATTCCTTGTATTTCTGCAAAAGTAGCAGGTCTTGTTAACCAGTGAATTATTACTTTGTATTCTGATATATATGCTCAGGTACTTAAGTGTATGCTGTCAGTTCATTGATACTGATTTTCCTCAGAATTCTGGCTTTTATTCATTTTAGATTGTCTCATGGAACCTTATATCTGAGGCAAAATGAAGCAGTTTTATAGTACAAGATATTTTTGCAGTACATCTTAAAAGGTGTGAAGACATTTACTTAAAATGTGTGGTTATATTGGACTGTTATTTTTGTGAATTTATTTTGGAACAGAAGTAAATGGCTTGATTTGCTTCCATTTTTATAGGTATTGGAAAGTGTACTACTTCAGTATCACTGTATAACCTAGAACAATTTTACTTCTCTTTTGAGCTTCAGTTCTCTCTTCTCCATTTAGTATTGGTTCTCCTCCTTCATAGGATTATTGCCTGGATAAAGTGAGGTAATGGGTGTAAATATGTTTATAAACTGTAAAGCGATTTGTAATATGTTATTTGTGATGATGATGGGTGATGATGGTGTATGGTGGTCAAGGTTGGTCCCAGGGAAAATTGTCAAATCTGTGAATTTGCCTTTGCATTTGTTTCTCAGTTTGTTGAATGACTCAGCCTTTTTGAAAGGTGATTACAGAGTCCTGTGTCATCTTAGAAGAGGAGTTAGAGGTACCTTACTGACTTTCAGACCTTTAGTGGTTTCCAAAGTATAGTGGAATCCTGTAGGAATTCATTCACTTCCAAATGAACAAATATTTTACAACCAGTATGCATAAGGCATAAAATGGAGCTACAGCATTAAACATGTGATAAACAGGATTGTTGCCCTGATAGATTGAATATTGTTAAATTGTAATTGATAAAGCATATAGGACCAATCTAGAGTAAGCAAGTCTTCAAGGAGAAAATAAATCCCATTCTGCCCTCTTTCCCCACTGCTGTTTGAATTTTTTTAAAAAAAGATTTTATCTATTTATTCATGAGAAACACAGAGAGAAAGGCAGAGGCAAAGGCAGAGGGAGAAGCAGGCTCCTGGAGAGAGCCCGATGTGGGACTTGATCCCCGGACTGTGGGATCACGCCCTGAGCCAAAAGGCAGACGCTCAACCGCTGAGCCACCCAGGCGTCCCTGTTTGAAATTTAACAGAAAACTTAGATTAATAACGGCCACTTTAAAGTGCATGTCAAAATGTATGTTAATTTGTATGCTGTGCTACAGAAAAATCAATTTGGATTTAGAGGTAAGGATAACTTGGTTCAGGAGAAAGCAAGACTGAATGAGCTGTTACATTGCAAGGATTTGGGTTGTCAGAAGGCAGTATTGAGGATGAAGGGGGTGTGTGTGGCAGGCTGAAAACAGACCTAATTTATTTGAAAAACTTGAAGTGTTGATTTTAATATTACACTCACTTAAAGACTAGACTAAAATATTATCAGCTCTGTTAGAGCTTGTTTTCTGGCATCTGGATTTTTTGCTGCTTAAGACTGAAGTTGCTAGAAGCGTGACAACTGGATTAGTGAATCATTGTGTTTTTTAAAGTAATTATTTCTTTTGTCTAAGCATTTGCTGTTTATTCTTTCTATCCATGTATTGGATAAATGGTAATATGGTAAACTTCCTCATTAAGAAAAATTTAAATATACTGCCTGTCCCTCCCCCTTCTCCCCCAAATGTGGGCAGTTAATAAATCAAACAGGTAAATAATGTTTAAAACTTTAAGATTCTCTCTTTTAAAATATTTTTTTTTATTTATTTAAGAGAGAAAGAGCACATGTGTGCTAGAGCACAAGTGGGGGAGAGGAACAGAGGGAGAAGCAGGATCCCTTCCGAGTGGGGAGCCAGATGCGGAGCTCCATCCTAGGACTCTGGGATCAAGACCTGAGCAGACATCAGAAGGCAGACATCCCAAAACTTAAAGATTGTAATGTAACTTACTAAAAGCTGAAGCTCTTTACACACATGCTGCAAAAGCCTTTTAGACTTTCATTGGAAATATACCTGTTTCTAAAATGCATCTTGATATTATTTCAAGTGAAGGCTTAAGACCAAGTGAAATATTTATTCATTTTGGGTTTGGTTTGATTTTATTCCAATTCACTGGAGCTAGAAAAAAGGAAAAATATGCTTGATTCCATCTCATGGTTCATAAGTAAAATAATATTTAAGTTTAGGCTGTTGAAAATTAGCAGGATTCATTCTGGGTTTTGGTTTGTTTGGTTTAAAGTAAAACATTTTTTTTTTTAAGATTTATTTATTTATTTATTTATGATAGACATAGAGAGAGAGAGAGAGAGAGAGAGAGAGGCAGAGACACAGGAGGAGGGAGAAGCAGGCTCCACGCTGGGAGCCTGACCTGGGACTCGATCCCGGGACTCCAGGATCGTGCCCTGGGCCAAAGGCAGGCGCCAAACCGCTGAGCCACCCAGGGATCCCCAAAGTAAAACATTTTTAAAGAAACTATAAAAATTGAGTCAATTAAAATTAGTTTGAAAAAAATATGGATATTTTGAATTAAAACTTTTCACTATCTAATAGATACTTATATCAGAACCTTCTGATATAAGTATTTGAAATTTTCAGTTTTGCTGAAAATGGAAAGTTGATTTTAGGACCTCAGCTCCTATGTATTGCTTTTATGGCATGGTCTTAAAGCAAAGTAATGTAGTAGGGTATTGATTTTAAATAGTTCTGAATCCTGTGGGTGCAACTTGTTGAAGGGAGTAGTTACCTTGGGTAAATTAACCAAACCTTTTGAACACCTTGGTTTCTTCCGTCTGTTAAATGATTTTCATGTGTATGTCACAAGGTTATTGTAGGTATTAAATGGTATTCTGATTCTTTCTCAAAGTATGGTTGTTGGAACTGCATTAAGAATTAGGGGGTGGATAGGGTGCCTGAGTGGTACAGTCAGTTATGCATCTGACTCTTGGTTTGGCTCAGGTTGTGATCTGAGGGTCATGAGATCTGGCCAAGTTGGGCTCCACACTTAGTGTGGAGTCTGAGATTCTCCATTCCTCTCCCTGCTACTTCCACTTGAGCATGTGTGCTCTCTCTCTCTCTCTCTCAAATAAATATTTTTTTAAAAAAAGGATTACTGGGGGTAGTTATTAAAAATGCAGTTTTCTGAGCCCCACTGCACACCTGCTGAGTCTCTCTTGGGGTGACATTCTTCATTTTCAGTAAACTTTCCCGGTGCTTATTCCTCTGCTGTGAGTGATTCTTACAACTGTAAATGGTAGTCAAAGAATATACTTACATATAGAGGTGTCTAGGTAGCTCAATCAGTTAAGCACTCAACTCTTGATTTTGGCTTGAGTCATCATGTTCTCACGGTGGTGGGAGCAAGCCGCAGGTTGGGCTCTTGTGCTCAGCAGGGAGCCTGCTTGAGATTCTCTCTCTCTCCCTCTCCCTGTGCCCCTTCCCCTGCTTATGCACACACCTACTCTCCATCTCAAATAAATAAATAAGTAAATCTTTAAAAATAAAAAAGAATATACTTATATATAAATTGATATAAATTGAACTTCAGACCTCAGAGGTATCCCCTTACCCAGTTCTTATTCATTGCTGCCTATTGATGCCTCAAAGAAACCAGAATTACTTAGAAAATGGTTATGAACAGATTAATTCTATCTATAAATAAATACACATGTGGCAAATTAGGTCATTTGTTTTGGGTTCATGTTGTCACCAGATTTCCAGTAAGCAATCCACTCTTCTTTATTTTTTTTTTTTAAGATTTTATTTATTTATTCATGACAGACATAGGGGGAGAGAGAGAGAGAGGCAGAGGGAGAAGCAGGCTCCATGCTGGGAGCCCCACACGGGACTCGATCCCCGGGATCGCGCCCTGGGCCAAAGGCAGGCACCAAACCGCTGAGCCACCCAGGGATCCACTCCACTCTTCTTTAAAGCCATTCTATATACCTTATCCCTAGAGATTTGTATCTGATGGATGGCAAGCATAAGAACAAGTAGACACACTGCTTAATGTTCAGCATTAAATAGTTCCCAAATCCTAATAATTGTGCTTGAATAATTCTACATAAATTCAACAGCAAACCTTTGTTGAACACTTGCATTGTGCTGAACCCTGTGCTAATAAGCATTAAGGAAATGTAAATGATTCAGATAATATCTGCTTTCCTAAGAGCTCCTTAGTCAAGTTGAGGGACTCAGACTCTTAATAATTATAGAACATTGTGATAAGCACTGTATGTAGTAGGGCATGTACTGAGTGTTGAAAGAGAGTAGCAGGGCAAAGGAATGTTTTTTTTTTCTATTTCCACTGCCAATAATTCAAAGTTCAGAGAAACTATAATTTATTGAGCGCACTCTGTGGAGCATGCACTTAAAAACATGCCCCACTTCTGTTATTTAATCATTACAACAGTCCTATGAAGTAGCAGCGATCTCCATTTTATAGATACAAAGTGGTAGAATAAATATGTGATTCAAACCTTGATAAGACTTTAGAGCCCATGTCATACTATTATGCCTCCAGCAGAAAAACTTAACGGAATTTTTTTTTTCCTTAAAGGGAATTTTGGGTCTTTCAGAATTGATACTTGTTAATCCCATCGGAATGGTATATTCCTGTGATTTAAAATGTGGTGTTGGGCAGCCCCAGTGGTGCAGCGGTTTGGTGCCGCCTGCAGCCCGGGGTGTGATCCTGGAGACCCGGGATTGAGTCCCTCGTCGGGCTCCCTGCGTGGAGTCTGCTTCTCCCTCTGCCTGTGTCTCTGCCTCTCTCTGTGTCTCTGTGAATAAATAAATAAATAAAATCTTTTCAAAAAAATGTGGTGCTAATCTACTGTCAGGGATTCTGGAATCTCTTGTGTCTGATCTTTATCCTTTGCCATGCTGTTTTCCTTTCTGTTTCTAGAAGTGGCATATAAGGAAACTTGTCCAAAAGTCGGTCCATGGGTGACATCTCTCCATTTTGTTTTCCCTGCCTCTCCTTTTATTTACTCTTCCTATCCCAAAAGGAAATTTTAGTAATTCTTTTGTTTTATTTTTCCAGTCCTTTACAGAGAATCATGTGGAAATGAATGGTGCCTGTGGGCAAAGGCTCTGCCGAAAAGATATTTATCATATCTAGGTTTCGTAGAAATTGCTTTGAATTTTTTATCATGCTCTTGATCATTGGAGTTGATTTGACTGATGGAGATGATGGAGCTGCTTGATTGGCCTTTCTTTTTCTTTCTTTTCTTTTCTTTTCTTTTCTTTCTTTCTTTTTCCTTCCTTCCTTCCTTCCTTCCTTCCTTCCTTCCTTCCTTCCTTCCTTCCAAGTCTCACTCCAAGGTTGTGAGCAGATGCACTCTGGCTAGAGCTTCTGGATCATAGAGTCCCTATTTCATGACAAGAATAAGTTTATTTTTGAATTTGTCCCAACTCTCATTCTATGGACCCTCAATTCCTTACTTTTTATATATTTTGCCTGTTTTTTTAAAGATTTTTAAAATTTTATTCATTTATGAAAGACAGAGAGACACACACAGGCAGAGGGAGAAGCAGTCTCCCTGCTGGGAGCCCGATGTGGGACTATATCCCAGGGCTCTAGGATCATGCCCTGGGCCAAAGGCAGGCGCTAAACCGCTGGATTGCTTTTATTTTTTTAAGAGACTCTAATGCAGGAGTTTAAAGCGATCATTCCCTTTGCCTGTGGTGCAAAACGTGCATTGCACAGGTATTGCTTTTTAACAGAACTAAGTGTGATGCTCTTTGGGTGCTGCTGCTATTCAGACTAGTAATTGATTCTTTTAAAGCAAAGTAATTTGAGGGGAGGGAAAAGAAAGTCCCATGAAGGAACTTTTGTAGTCTTATCAACATTTACTCTAATCCCTTAGCATCAGCTCCTCCCTAAAGAGTATATGCGTCAGGATTTGCAGCATTAATGAAAGCAGGTAACTTGTATGTAGTGGATATAAGGTAACTTAAATTTGGGTTCAGGAAGCAGGGAATGCAACTGTTACATTAGAGCTGCTATGCCACACTCACAGTATCTTGCTATCACTGTAACCAACTAATGCCAAAAGAATGGTTTTGTAATAAAATTATAGATGTATCCTAAAAAAAAAAAAAAAAAGCCACCCCGGGATCCCCTATTTTGCCTATTTTGATATTGTTTTCATGTTTTTAAACTGTCTTGTTTGGGGGAGAACACTTTGCCTTAATAGATGTTCATTAGCCAGTCACTTAAGATAGAGTATTTGAACTTTGATATTAAAACTTGAAAATTTGACATAGTCAGTGTTTCCCCTTTAGACAATCTTAATCATGCCTCAAAATGAGATTCTTTTTGATTCTTTTGAGTTACTTATATATTTTTGAATAGAGTCTTTGCCCTGTTGTTTAAATATACATAAAAATAGCTGTTACTTCTATTTGATACAGAGAAACAATGTGTAGTGTTTACCCTACTAATACTGTTGTTAGGTAAAAAACACTTAACAATACTTCACATCTCTTTATAGTCACAGTGGTGTGCTGGTTTCTTTGCGCTTTGTTACAGACTTTTAACTTTCAGATATTTCTAAATGGAGAGGTTATTCTTGAGTTAAAGGAGGATTTTTAGACCCATTATTAACTTTTTTCATTTTGTGTAGGTAGTGTGGCTTATTGACGCCTTTACAAGCCTTATAGTTAAAAAGTGTTGTAGTTGTTGCTTTTCCTCAACTCTGAATCTCAAGAAACATCAAATCAAACAGCCAAAGTATGTATGAGATTTATCATTCATATAAAATTAGAATGTCAGTATCAGATACCTCCTAAATATTTAAATATGGTTGAAGTGGCCTTTTGTTTTGGGGATGCTCATGCCACACTTTGGATGTGGTCAGTGGTACACTGTAACATTTGTTCCTCTCAAAGTGAATTGGTTTGAGGAGTGACTTCAGAAGACATAAAAAAATGTAACCACCGGGTGTTGCTTACAAGGTACAAGCCTGTGTTTGAGAAATTGGGTACTAGGTTACATATATTATTTGAGGATATGCCTGCCTAATGTTTTTAAAAAATTATATTCTGTATTTAACACCTGTAATAGAAAGTGATAATTCTTTTGTGTGTCTGTCATCTTTCCATTGCTTTATAAAGAGTCTGTTGTTTATATATTTAAGATTTAATTCTATTTTCTAATTATAATAGGAAATTATATTCCCTGAGTAAATTTTAATTGTAGTAGAGGATCCCAAGAGTCCTCTGGCAGGAAACAGAGCTTCCAGGAGCTGAGCTGTTCCCACTGTTCTGTTGTTATCCCACAAAACAGTGACATTTTTTAGGAGACAGTTTAGTTGTAATTGGTGTGAGACTCACACTATACCATGTGTTTTGGGAAATTTAGTACTGGGCAGAGTGGTGATTTTTTTTTTTTTTTTTAATAAGGCAGATTTGTTGATTCCAGCTTTTCATGAGTATTTTGGCTTGTTGGTAGCAGTACTTAAAATGCTCTGTTGCTACAATCCAAAATTACAGTTTCTAGTAGCAGACGTTAAATTGTTTGAATATCACAGAATTGATTATTTCGCATTATTGTTTTCCATATGCTCTTGCTTTTGGATAAGTTTTGAAATCTAAGGTTACCAAAGTATTTTTTGAAGTAGCTCTGTAGCCATAAATAAGCAAAGATTTGGGCCTGAAAACTGTAACAGATTATCATTTATTCTCTTATTATTGCTTTGGAACTGATGATTTTACATTATATTTTTTTAGGGGAGCAATAGTATATGAAGTTAAGTCTTTCAGCTGTATTAAGAAGGTTGTAAAATATAGCAGAGACAATATGAGCAAGTGAGGAGTTCTGGCTACTTACAGCTTTATGATATTGGATAAGTTAATCTCTCTTAGTTTTACTTTCCTCATTTGCATAGTACTGTAATAATGTCTTCCTGCATATATTATGAGAGTAGATGAAACAATGAACTGGATGGTTCTTTATACAGAGAAATTTTATATAGCTGTTTTATTGCTGAGTCGGCAAATTACAATGCCAAATGGTGTCATGCTTTTCCCTGGCACACTAGCTGCTGACTGTCCCATGTGCTAATAATGTTCATGCCAAGTCATCCCCAGTGTTATCTTGCTATTCTTTATAGCTCTGCTATTTCAGATCTCTGATGAAGCAGTCTGAAGAGCTTGATAATTTCTGAATAAAAATTCCAGAATGCTTGAGGTAGAAACCATTGTCCATAGTATGCTTAAGGATTTCATATTAGTAGAGAATATAGCCCTTAAGAGTTCTCAGCAGTTTCTGTAACTACTCAAAAGAGAATAAATCTTTAATATCTGCTAAGATGATAAGTCTACCCTTTTTACTAGATGTAAAAGAGGGTGAAAGGATTGGTCCTTGTCCACATCCATTCACAAATTAAAATTAAGAGGCCTTAAGAGTCTCTTCTAGTGATAGCATCTGTAGGACCTGTTTATCTTTCTACCCTGCCTTAATATTTTTTTCAGAAATATCTCATTTATGAATTATAATTTACATATGAGAAGAAGCACAATTTGATGTTAGAGGTTCCCTAGGCTTAGTAGTTGAGTTGCAGAGATTTTAAATTTTTAAATCTCAGCTGATTCTTGAAGCCCTGTGTCTGAAATGCTGGTTTCTTTAGAAATGCAACTGGAGGCGGCAAGTGGAGAAAGTCATTACACATCCTTATATTAAGTTCTTTTATAGAGGCAAGTACAAAGCTGTGGTTATTGTTTTCTTTATTGAAGTATGGTCATACAGTAGAAAAGCATAATTTTTATTTATACCGCAGCTTTTGTTTTCAATTAAAATGATAGAATACAACAGCCATTCTTAAAATTTGTTAATTTATTTAAATTAAAAGATAATTATGCTCTGTTTTGTGAATTAGACCTATAAGATTTTGCAAGCAACTTGTTCAATAGAATTATTTATAGTTCTTGAAATACATACTTTTTGGTGATATGGTTTTGATTTGGATGATCTAGGGAAGAGTCAGACTATTTGAAATCAATTCTTTTTTTAATTTTCTTTGGTCAGTTGGGTGATAAGAAAATGTGTTCAATACTGTGGATTTTATTTTTTCAGAACCTAACCTTTCTAGATCTCTTCATTTAGAGTTTACGTTCAGAAGATTGATTCTGTCTTTAGAAGAATGTTATAAGTAAAGATAAGTTTATTTTATAGATGAAAAAATAATTCCTAATAAAGCTTATAGTCAACTTGAAAAGTCGTGGTTAACATTCTCAGAAATAATATGAAATATTTGGGGAGTTGAGCATGACTATTTAGAACTGAGATTCAATGAAACTAGGTTTTACAAATATATTTGAGATGTATCTTACTAGGAAGTGAAATGTGAAGGGATCATTTGAAAGCATTGAGAACTATATATGTATGGACTTGAGCTGGGATTTGCATGCATTTCAAGTACATATAATATTTTATGAATAAAAATGGTGGTGTTGACAAGATTTGAATTATCTTTCCACAAGAGGTGTTGGATTTGTGCTGTCGTATCTGTTGGGGGTTATACCTTGGAAACAAAAACATAAATGCTATAATATATAATAGAGACTGCCTGTAATTGACATAGCTATCTTAAGTAGGAATCCTTCGCTGCTTTTGTTACTATCATGGAGGCTGCCTTATAAGCAGAAGAATCACTCAGTCACAGATACTGTTTATTTATTGGCTTTTGTCTATATTGGTACCTCTATGAACTAAAGTAGCTATATTGATTAACTATGCCAGTGACATTTGAACATTTATTTACCTGGTAATTTTATATTGGGAAAAACACTCAGACCATTGGAAAATGAGATCATATTTTTTTAATCTTCTGCATGTGAGTTACAAATGAATACTTTATAATCTAGGCTTGGTATCTAGAGTTGAAAACTACCTCATTTTTTATTAGGTTAATATGAATTCAGTTAGCATCATAAAAATGATATAATGGAAGAGTAGAAGAGAAAAAAAGGGATAAGTATAGTTTAATCAGTGAGTCTAAAGACTTACATATACTGAGAATTGGTTTTAGAATTGTCATGCAAGAGAAAAGCACAAATCATAATTGCTACTTCACAATGATTTTACTCACTAGAATCTGTAGTATCCTGAAATCACTGAAAGAACAATTCAGAGCTGTTCAGAATCAGGTTCTAGGGCAGACTGGGTGGCTCAGCGGTTTAGCACTGCCTTCAGCCCAGGGGCTGATCCTGGAGACCCAGGATCAAGTCCCATGTCAGGCTCCCTGTGTGGAGCCTGCTTCTCCCTCTGCCTGTGTCTCGGCCTCTCTCTTTCTCTCTCTCTCATGAATAAATAAATAAAATCTTTTTTAAAAATTAAAATTAAAAAAGAAAAAGAATCAGGTTCTAGGTAGAATAGTATGTCTTTAGAATAGTTTAAGAATTTGGAGAACAAGAAGATTGTGAACCCTGCCTAGTCAAGTAGAATGTGCCTCCTGACCTTGAATTGAGGAGTCTTTGGATTTTTACTGGGAGGGGTGGAAAGGCACAGAAGTTGAGGCACAAGAGCCATTGAGTGGGCAGGGTCCACAGAAACAGTGAGCTACTTATGAATGAGACTCAGTTCAGAATAGGTTTGGTTTTTCTTTGAAGTTTACATCTCTTACCCCAAATTAACACTCCCATGTTCCTTTTCCTCATCTCACCTTTCTCTGAGAGGTTTTCTATTTTCTTAAAAAGAAATAAGATGGCAGAGAAGCAAAAATTTAACATTCTTTCCACTAGTTTTGTATTGGAACAGTACTCTCTCTATACCTCATGGGGTTGTTGTTTCCATTAAATGAAGTCATATGTATAAACTAAGCATGATGCCTGGTCTACACAATGAATAAATGGTGGTTAAAAAAATTACTTATAATTGAAATAGTTGAAGTAATTCTATATAATAAGCTAAGATGAACATTGAAAAATAATTTTTAGTAAAGAATGTAGTTTACTTTGTATACCTCAGCAGTTTTTCCTGTTTAATTCCTTAAGGTTCTCATTTTTCATATCTCTTCTTTCTTTTAGGAGACAAGGATGGCAGCAAGGTGACCACAGTGGTGGCAACTCCTGGGCAGGGTCCAGATAGGCCACAAGAAGTCAGCTATACAGACACTAAAGTGATTGGAAATGGGTCATTTGGTGTGGTATATCAAGCCAAGCTTTGTGATTCAGGAGAACTGGTTGCCATCAAGAAAGTATTGCAGGACAAGAGATTTAAGGTAAGACCTTTGGTATTTCATGTATTTTGTTGCTATCAATAGATGTCAGTGAGTATTTTTTTATTCATTTGTCTTTGGTTAAGTTTCATTTACTGTGCAAATTTATTATAGATACTTTATTTTCTGTTGTGTGTTTTGTAGAGAGAAAATTTACTAAAGACTGCAGTATTATTTTTGAACCACTGCTGTGTGTGATATATGATTTTAAAATGTTTTGAAAAATAATTAGAATTTCTTAATTTCTACTTTAAAAAACTGACCTGGATCTCATTGGTGTAGGAGATCAGAAAAACACTACCTGTAGTGTTTGATCATTTGAACAATTGACTATGCTTGCTTTCTTTTTCTTTTTCCTTAACAATTTTATTTATGAGAGAGAGAGAGAAAGAGAGAGAGAGAGAGGCAGAGACACGGGCAGAGGGAGAAGCAGGCTCCCCATGGGGAGCCTGATGTGGGACTTGATCCCGGGACTCCAGGATCATCCCATGGGCCGAAGGCAGGCACTAAACCGCTGAGCCACCCAGAGATCCCTATGCTTGCTTTCTTAAAATTTCCTTTGAATTTGTGATGCAGCGCTATCATTTATTTTTGTTCCTAATAACTAACTTTTCTTTGCTATTTTCTTATGTCTTCATTCCTCTACCCCTAGAAACCACCCATCCCTGTAGTTTAGTTTATGTTCATTTCTTACACCAGCTCTTTAGAGTATCCTATGCATGAATGTTCAGAGGTAATCTCTATTTTATGGTAGACTCAGGAGACCTGGGCTTTAATGTAGGCTCGCCACTAACAAGCCCTACAGCTCTGTTCTGTTCTCTACTTCTCCCACCTGTGCAGTATTATACTGAGAGTCTCCTCTGTGCTAACAACTATGCTAAACATGAAGGGCTATAAAAATAAAAATGACCACTCTGAAATAGCGTACAGTCTACCCAGCTCTTTGCTCTAGAATGTTTCAAATTCTAAAGTGTTTTTTCTTTTTAAAGAAAAAAATTCTTATACCTTTCGTCTTCATTCCTACTGTCTCTCCTAAATACTAGTCCCCTGTTGTCAAATGCCTGTTGGCTCTTGATATGTTATCTCAAATTGGCAAAGCTTCTTATCTAATCCTGACCTGATTTTTAAGACCCAATGGAAATTCTTTCTATTGGTTCCCATTCCTTTTTACCTTTTTTTCTAATGATTTTGTTATTCACCTTGTCATTCAGACTTTTCTATTCTCTCATACTTTATATCCAGTCATTATCAAAACTTCATTGATTTTTTTTCTTCTTCACTGTCTTGATCCACATGTGACATCTTTCTTTCCCTTCTTCCTCACTACCATTCTAGTCAGGCCCTTGCCATTATTTGGCTTACCTAGTAACTCTATCTCTGATCATCTGCATATCAGCACTAGAATAATCCCACAGTTCAGTTTGGTCATATTGTTTCTCCTACATAACAGTTTATGTATGGTTCCTCATAGTCTAAAAAATAAAGCCTGCCTAGTTCAGTACTGCATTCAGGAACTTTCATAGCCTTGCCTTATCTCCAGATACTCAGCTTTCCAAACCTTCTGTGATACGTCTTTGAAATATATTTGTCTTTATGGCCTTTTTGCTTTTATTTAGCTCTCATTTAGAATTTCCTATTCTCTTGCTAATCTAAATCCTGTGTACATGTAAAGGTCCTTGTCAGAGTCCTTCTTTATGAAATTTCTCACATGATTCCAGCCAGCTATGGATATTGTTCTAAATTCCTTGAACGTTTATTGTCCATAAACTAGGAAATTCCAAATTTTTTCGTGATAAGGACTCCATTTTTATTGTGTGTATCCTGGGTGTCCACACATGCAGTGTTTGTTTCTTTCTTTCTTTCTTTCTTTCTTTCTTTCTTTCTTTCTTTTCTTTCTTTCTTTCTTTCTTTCTTTCTTTCTTTCTTTCTTTCTTTCTTTCTCTTTCTTTCTTTCTTTCTTTTCTTTTCTTTTCTTTTCTTTTCTTTTCTTTTCTTTTCTTTTCTTTTCTTTTTTTGTATTAGTAGTTGATGATAGCAAATGCTTATCAACTTCTTGTTATATGGGCAGCCCGGGTGGCTAAGTGGGCTTAGCATGCCGCCTTCGGCCCAGGGCATGATCCTGGAAATCCGGATCAAGTCCCAGTCCCACGTAGGGCTCCCTGCGTGGAGCCTGCTTCTCCCTCTGCTTGTGTGTCTGTGCCTCTGTCTCTCTTATGAATAAATAAATACAATCTTATAAAACAAATCTTGTTATATGCTCAGTGGTTTATTTATTTATTTAATTTTTTGCTCAGTGTTTTACTAAGATTTTTTACACAAGTAGTTTTATGAGCCTTATCATTAGTACTGTGAGATTGGTCGTTTTTATTTGGATAAGAAAACCTACGCACAGAGATTATAAATTAACTTGTCCAGGGTCACTGAGTTAGCATGTGGAAAGTTGGGCGAGTATTTGAATCCACGCATTCTGACTCCAAGAGTGCTTTACTAAACATTTTATCATCAACTGCATCATAATACTAGATTTTGTTTGGAAGGTATCTGGTTAGTTCTTTTCTTTTTTCTAATTAAAATTTTTCCCTTTAGCGTCATTATTTATTTGAAATGCAGTTTGGTTCATTTGTTTCTGTATGTATCTCTTCTTAGAATGTTACTCTTGTTCTTTTTGACTTCTTTAAAACAATTATCTATTTTTAGTCTGTGAAACACACTAATATGGTTCCAAGGATCCAAAATATACAAATATCATTTCCTCTCTGTTCCCTTGGACTTGTTACCATTTACTCCCTGTAGATAGCCAGTCTCATTATATTTTGGTTCATTTTTTGGGGGGTTTCTTTTGCACAAATGAGCAATTAAGTGTAATTTTCTTGGCTTCTTTTTCTCATAAAAGGTTCTATATTAGGGATACTCTTTTGTACTTTGCCTTTTCTCTTACCTATAGTTCTTAGAAATCATTGCCTATCAGTTCAGAGATTTTTCTCATCTAGCAGCATAGTATTCCAGAATTGATTCAACCATTCTTCTATGTATGGGTATTTAATTTCATTTCAATATTTTGTAATCTCTAAGAGTACTGCTGTGAAATACCTTTTCATAGGTATTGTTTTAATTAGATGTATGTCTTCGGTGTAAATTAAGAGAAGTAGTTTGCCTAGTCAAAACGTAAACACTTAACATAGTTTTGTTTGATATTGCTAGAGTCCCCTCCATAAGGATTGAACCGATCTGCTTTCTCTTCAGTAATATGAGTACCTATTCCCCCCCCTCCCCCCATTGTGGACATCATGCATTGCCTAACTTTTTCAATTTTTGCTGATCTGATAGGTGAGAAATGGTAGCTCATTGTAGTTTTAATTTATAATCTTATTATGAATGTAGTTTAACATCTTTTCACTCATTCAAGTTCCATTTTGTTTGCTTTTTGTGAGTGTATACGAATTGTCCTTTCTTTTTTTTGCTCATTTTTAAAATGAGTTTTTGGTCTTTTCTTCTCAACTCTGAAGCATTTTTTATTATGGATTTAGTCTTTTATCTGTAATATATGAAGTGATTTTACTTTTTGTATTCTATTTTTCTACTGTATGAAAGTCTTCCACTACCCTATGCAGTCATGTTTATTGTTCTTTATCATATTTAGATCTAACTCATTAACCAGTTAGTTGCTCAGTACAGTTATTAAAAGGTCTATCTTTGCTCCAGTGACTTGAGATGGTATTGTTATTATATGCTAAATTTCCATATGTGCTTATTCTATTTCTGGACTTACCATTCTTTTCCACTAGATCATTTGCATATTCCTATGTCATTACCACAGTTTTAATTATAGAGTTTTATAGTATGTTTTAATGCCTCCTAGAGCTAATCTACTTTTGTAGCGTTCCTTTTTTGTGTCTTTCTAGCTATTCTTGAATGTCTATTTTTCCATATGAATTTTGGCATCGATTTGACTAATATAAAAAAGCTTGTTGATATTTTTAATTGGAATTTCATTAACTTATAAATTAACTTAGGGAGACCTGACCTATTTGTGATGTTGAGTTATCTTATCCAGGAATAAGAGATATCTTTCTATTTGTTCAAGTGTACTTTTGTGTCTTTCAGGAGTTTTATTACATAGGTTTTGGATATTTCTTGTTAAGTTTATTCCTAAGTATTTATTGCTTTTGTTGCTATTGTATGATTTTGTTTTTTTTATTTTTTTCTCCTACATGCTAAAAAGTGGTAAGTTTAAAATAAAGTTTCTTTCTACTTTATCACCTTTCCTTTGTGGAACTTAAGTGTTTTGTTCTCCTTACTAAATGTTAAGAGTCTGTCCCCTCCCCCAAATAAAAATCAATATATTGAACAATTCATTTTTCTTGATTATCTTGATATTTTTTGATAAAAATAGTAGGAATTTTTATGACAACTGAAAATTCTGTAGTTTCATGTCTGTGATTATGTAGCTGTTGCCTAGGATTCCATTAAATAATTATATATTTCCAGGAAAGGTTGAAATAGGGTTTTCTCCTTGCCCAGCCAAATAAACCATCCTGCTCTACCTGCTAGTGTCAGTGAAAGACCATTTGTTTTGGTGAAAAAACAAGAGAGAAAATGGTCAGAGACAAAGAAAACTAAAAGTAGTTATCCCTGCATACTAATCACATAAACTGTATCTAATACACTGAGCTTTTCTATTATGAATTTCAGGTATAATAAGCTTCATTTCAGTAGTGTTTTACCTATATTTTGAATGCCTTTTTTCCTTCTGTGACCCATCATGCTGTGGCAGATTACTTAAACAGAAATTAAATTACTTCACCCGGCTGGTTTGGGAGTATATGTGATACAAAATGCTCTTGACAGTTTTGTCCAGGTAAAGTCCAGCTAAATACCTTACATAAGAGACCTTTGATGTTAGACAAGGAGATTAATCAGTCCTAGAACCCACTGACAGTTGTTGAGGCTGGCTTTCCAATTTGAAAATCGGTAAGTTGCATTTTTAATTAATTAGTGGTCTTAGCCTCATTAACTATTAATTTCAGTTCTCCTTTGAACTAAGTCGTAGGTTTTAGGTCTCCTGCTTGGTTTCACTTGTTCTGTGGTTAGGATATGAGGGTGGAGGTGGGAAGCGTAACTGTCCTTCTGTTGTGAATAGAGAGTGAATAGGCACCTACTTTTAATATATATCATTTTGGAGAGTCAGGAAAGATAATGTCTGATCCTTGGGATTATTATTATTCTCTGCGTAGATATTATGGAGACAGCACAGAAGAAAGAAGACCTTAGTTGTTCACTATTAGTAGTTCTATAAACTAGAGCATATTCATTAACTTTATGAGCCCCAGTTTCATCATCTGTAAAATGAGGATGTTACTACTACAGCAATGCCCCAGCCTACTCTTTGGAACAGAAAAGAATCAATAGATATTGTGTTCCCTTTTTTTCTCTAATGTTGTATGAACCAAATGAAACAAAGTATTAATGAGAACATTTTCTGAATTTTAAAACTCCTCATGACTAAATTATGTTTTATTTTTAGGCATCTGAATTATTACAAATGGCTATTCACTTTGGATTTTAACCTGTTTTACTTGCTCTTAAATTTGATAATTAAAAAAAAAAATCTTTTCTTTTTTAGAGACAGAAGGAGAGGGGGAGAGAGGATCTTAAGCAGGTTCCAGACCCAATGTAGAGCCCAATATGGGCTCAATCTCACAACCCTGAGAACATGACTCTGAAATCAAGAGTCAGACACTTAACTGACTGAGGCCCAGGTGCCCCTAAATTTAATAAACTTATTTTGAGGCACCTCATTGTTTGTATTTATATGACTATTTTAAGTCATTTGTGGAAAATCTATCTCCTGATAAAACTGATAGACAACTTGAAAAAAAACCATAATTTTTACTTATGCCATATGGAGTTATATGTTCTTTGGGTATAGAAACTTATTATCAAGGGAAGCTAAAAACCAGGTTTTAACTCTGAAGGAGAGAGGAAAGGACAGTAGGCAGGAGAAATCTTAACACTACTATGCAGCTTTAGGAAAGTTAAAGCAGTGGGGAAGTCTCAGCCCTAGGTTGAACCATCTGAGGAATCCACAGTGTCACCTGGGAAAAGGTCTCCATTAAATAAATCTGTCTTGCTCTGTTATTTTTCTGGGAATAGCCCATGAGAAACTTGGCATGGCTTGAACAGAAGAATGGCTTTAAGAGCTCAGCACCATTGATCAATGATGCTCCCTGCCTGGGGATCTGAGAGGCACATTTTCATAATTACCACATCAAGCCTTGTAGGGATAGAGACCTTTTTATGCTACTTTCCCAAGTGTGTAGGTAATAACTAGAAAAATATATTTTTTTTTAATTGAAGTTTTAGAGACTGTACAAAAGTTGGTGTGGAAGAGTTCTGTTGATTTTGCTCTTAAAATTACATAGTTTTATTGCATCGATTATTCTAGAGACACAAAAAATGGAGGATTTGATAACAGGAGAGCTTGGTTTTTGTTTCATGGAGTCAAAAAATGAATCCAATGGACAACAGTGAGTAAAGTGATAGAAATGTATTAAGCAGAGGTACAGAGAAAGCTCTCAGAAGTGAGAGGGATCCTGATGGGGTTGCCACTGAGGGCTTTTAATGGCAGTCTTTTATTGAGAACCTAGCTAGGGAGACCATGGCCTTTGATTTTCTTGTGCAGTCTTGGTTTGGGCAGGGATTATTGATAACACTTTAATGACATATTTCTTTGTGGTCTGGTGAGTTCCTGTGATTACTTAGTAGACATTAAAGGGAGATACTCCCTAACATTTTGGAGCTAGGAAGCCAGGTTTATTATTTTTCTCTGTTTTCTTGGGATGAGTAGGAGCCTGATTCTGGGCCTTTGATGTCCTTGGGGTTTATGGGAATCCACAGATTTCTGGGAGCCTGACCCTGACTTTGGGCCTTTCCCTTATCTTTCTCTGCGTAGCCCCATCTGCCCCTAATTTATTCCTACATCAGTATATTTGTCTTGAATGCCCTTTTTCTGGCTTTCAGTGGCTTGAATGGTTTAAGTGAATGAGAAATAAAACTTAATATAAGGCAGCCAGAATAATTAGGCAAGAAAAAGAAAAGGGAGCCAAATTGGAAAAAACTAAAACTGTTACTATTTGCAGATGACATGATATATATAGAAAACCCTAAAGACTCCATTAAAAAATACTTTTAGAACAAATTAATTCAGTATACTTGCAGGATACATAAACCAACACACAAAAATCTCTTATATTTCTGTTCACTTATAATGAGCTATCTGAAAGAGAAATAAAGCATTTACAATTGCATTAAAAAAGAATAAAATCCTAGGAATAAATTTAACCACAAATTGAAAGACTCAATATTGAAAATTATAAGACAATAATGAAAGAAATTGAAGAAGACAAATAAATGGAATGGTATTCTGTGCTCATGGATTGGAAGAAATCAGTTTTGTTAAAATGTCCATATCACCTAAAGTAATATACAAATACAAAATTAGTGCAATCCCTACCAGAATTTCAGAGGTGTTTTTTTAAAAGATGTATGTATGTATGTATGTATGTATTTAAGAGAAAGAGAGAGAAAAAAAAAAAAAAACACAAGCAGGGAGAAGGGCAGGCAGAGAGAGAAGGAAAGAATCCCAAGCAGACCGTGTGCTGAGCATGGAGCCTGATGCAAGGCTTGATCTTATGACTGTGAGATCACAACCTGAGCTAAAACCAAGAGTTGGATGCTTAACCAACTGAACCATCAAGGTGCCTCTGGTATTTTTCAAGGAAATAGAACAAATAATCCTAACATTTGTATGGAATCATGAAAAACCCTGAATAGCCAAAACAATCTTGAGAAAGAAGAACAAAGCTGAAGGCATCATATTCCCTGGTTTCTATTACAGAGCTATAGTAATCAAAACAATATGGTATTGGCATTAAAAAAGAAAGATACATAGATCAATTGAACAGGATAATGAGCCAGAAATAACCCTGTCCATATGTGGTTAATCTATGACAAAGGAGCCAAGACTATACAGTGGGGGAAAGAATAGTCTTTTCAATAAGCGGTGTTGAAGAAACTGGAAAGCCACAGGCAAAAGAATGGAACTGGACTACTATCTTACACCAAACACAAAAATTAATTCAAAATTAATTAAAGACTTCAATATAAGGCCTGAAACCATAAAACTTCTAGAAGAAAGCATAGTAAGCTCCTTGACATAGATCTTGGCAATGAGTTTTTGAATCTGACACCAAAAGTAGAAGCAAATAAAAGCAAAAATAAAAGAGTAGGACTATCATACTAAAAAGCTTCTGCAGGGACACCTGGGTGGCTCAGCTGTTAAGTGTCTGCCTTCGGTTCAGGTTGTGATCCTGGGATCTGGGATCAAGTCCCACATCAGGCTCCCTGCAGGGAGCCTGCTTCTCCCTCTGCCCATGTCTCTGCCTCTCTCCCTGTGTCTCTCATGAATAAATAAATAAAAATCTAAAAAATAAATAAAAATAAAAAGCTTCTGCAGAGCAAAGGAAACGATCAACAATGAAAAGGCATAAAATGGGATAAAATATTTGCAAATCATATATCTGTGATAAGGTGTTAATAACCAAAACATATGAAGAATTCACAATTTAATGACAAAACAAAAACAACCCATAATAAGAAACGGGCTGAAGATCTGAATAGACATCTTTACAAAGAAGACATGCAGGTACATGAAAAGATGCTCAGCATTATTAGTCATCAGGGAAATGCATATCAAAACTTCATTGAGATGTCACCTTGTACCTGTTCTAATGGACATTATCAAAAAGAGAAGAAATAACAAGTGTTGGTAAGGATGTGGTAAAAGAGAAACCCCTGTGTTCTGTTGTGGGGGAAGGGGATATAATTAAAAATAGAACTGTTGTGATCCAGCACTTCCATTTTTCAGTATTTATCCAAAGAAAAGGAAAACATTAACTTGAAAAGATATATGGATCCCTCTGTTCATTGCAGTATTATTTACATTACCCAAGAAATAGAAGCAAACTAAGTATCCATTGATGGATGTATAAATTCTCTCTCTCTCTCTCTCTCTCTCTCTCTCTCTCACACACACACACACACACACACACACACACACACTGAAATATTATTCAGCCATAAAGAAGAATGAAGTCTTACTATTTGGGACAACATGGATGGACCCCACGGGCATTATGTAAAAGTAAAATAAGTCCGTTGGAGAAAGACAAATACCATATCATCTCTCTTCTAAGTGGAATATAAGAAAAGAAAAGGAAAAGAAGTAAAAGACAATAAGCTTATAGATAGAATAGATGGTGATTGCCAGAGATGGGGGCAGGGCACGTGTGAAGGATGCAAGAAATGGGAGAAGGGGGTCGAAAGATAAAAAGAAAAAACAGAACCTTAATATAAGGCATAATGTACTTGCAAGTTTTCTCACCTTTTTTTTTTTTTTTAACTTTACTGTTCTTTAGTGTTTATACCTTTTCAAATTCCTGTACATCTATGATAAGTATCAAAGAAATACTTAGTATTAGGAGTTAGATTTGCCCTATGACTAGTTTTACTTTAAGCATTTGAAATTTTTGTTGATCAACTGCTTGTTTCTTTTTTTCATGGCAGCTTATTGAGATACACTTCCTGTACCATATATTTCACCCTTTTAAAGTATACAGTTCATTTATTTTAGTATAGTCACAGAGTTGTGCAACTATCACTACTAATTCCAAAATATTCTCTTCACCTCAAAAAGAAGCTCCATACTTCCTAATAGTCACTCTGCATTCTTCCCTTTCTCCAGGCCCTGCAACCACTAATCTACTGTCTCTGGATTTGTTCATTCTGGATATTTCATATACAAGGAACCATATTATGTGATCTTTTTGTGTCTGGTTTTCTTTTACTTAGAATAATGTACTTGAGGCTCATCCAAATTGTACCATGTCTCAGTACTGTAGTCCTTTTTATGGATAAATAATATTCCATTAATGGATATGCCACATTTAGTTTATACATTCAGGAGTTAAAGAACAATTGAGTTGTTTCCACTTTTTGGCTATTGTTAATCATGCTGCTCCAAACATCTGCCTACAAGTTTTTGTGGAGACTTATTTTTTTTAATTTTTATTTATTTATGATAGTCACAGAGAGAGAGAGAGAGAGAGAGGCAGAGACATAGGCAGAGGGAGAAGCAGGCTCCATGCACCAGGAGCCTGATGTGGGATTCGATCCTGGGTCTCCAGGATCGTGCCCTGGGCCAAAGGCAGGCGCCAAACCGCTGCGCCACCCAGGGATCCCTGTGGAGACTTTTTATTCATTATTTCACTTTGGTAAATACCTGAAGTCTCTCATAAGACTATGATAAACATTTTAAGGAAGTGGTAACCTGTTTTCCAAAGAGGCTTTACCATTTTACAATCCCATGAATAATTTATGAGCCTTTCAGTTTCTCTGCATCATCGCCAACTACTTGTTTTTCATAGTCATCTTAGAGTGAAGTGGTATATCCTTGAGTTAGTTGCATTTCCTGATGGCTAATCAGGTTGAGCATCTTCTGATGTGTTTATTGATCATTCAGGTGTACAGTACAGTGATTCAATAATTCCATACATCACCTGGAGTACTCTGTGCTCATCACAAGTGCACTCCTTAATTCCCATTACCCATCTCACGCTTCCCCCACCACCCAGGTGGAAAGTACAATGTTCTCATACACTTGCTTCCTCCTCAGTTTTTCCTATTATTAGCATTTTACATTAATGTAGACTTGTTGCAATCAAACCAATATTGATACATTATTAATAATTAAAAGACCATAGTTTACATAATAGTTCATTCTTTATATTGTATAGTCTCTGAGTTTTGACAAATGTATGAAGACATATGTCCAGTATTACAGTGTCTTACAGAATAGTTTCAGTGCCCTAAAAATTCCCTGAGCTCCATCTATTCATCCCTCTCCCTCTTTCCCCAACCCTTGGCAACCATTGTTTTTTTTTTTTTTTAAACTGTTTCCATAGTTTTGCCTTTTCTAGAATGTTATGTAGTTGAAATCATATAGTATATAACCTTTTCGTTTTGTCTTTTTTCACTTTATATAGTAGACAATATGCTTGCAAAGCTACTCATGGCATGATAGTTCATTTCTTTTTAGCACCAAATAATATTCCATTGTATCCATGTACCACAGTTTGTTTATCCATTCACCTATTGAAGGATATCTTGGTGGTTTCCAGGTTTTGGCAGTTTTGAATAAAGCTGCTAAAAACATTCATTTGCAGGTTTTTGTGTGGATATAAGTATTCATTTCACTTGGATATATACCAAGTAGCACAATTGCTAGATTGTATAAGAGTTTGTTTAGTTTTGCAATAAACTGCCAAAGTAAACTATCCTCCAAAGTGACTATACAGAATGATTTTATATTCCTGCCAGCAGTGAAAGAGATTTTCTATTGCTCCATATCCTCATCAGCCTTTGGTGTTGTCAGTGTTTTAAATCCTAGCAATCCTAATAGGAGAGCAATAGTATCTCATCTTAATTTGCAATTCTCTGATGATATATGATGTTGAGCATTTTTTCATATGCTTATATGCTGTGTATCTTCTTTGATGAGGTATCTTTTCAAGGTACTGCCCATTTTTAATGGCTGCTTGTTTTCTTACTGTTGAGTTTTAAGAGTTCTTTGTATATATTTTGGATAATAGTGCTTTTCTCTGATGTGTTGCAGAGATTTCTCCTGAGTCTGACTTGATTTACATTAGCAGAAGTTTTAAATTTTAATCAGAAGTCTAAGTTGTGAATTTTTTCTTTCATGGATTATGCTTTTAGTGCTGTATCTAAAAGGTCACCGCCAACTCCAAGGAAACCTAGAGCATCTCCTATGTTATCTTCTATGTGTTTTGTAGTTTTGCCTTTTACATTTAGGTCTATGATCTATTTTAAGTTAATTTTTGTGAAGGTTATAAAACCTGTGATTACATTCATTTCTTTACATGTTGCTCTCAGGTATTTCATGACAGTTTGTTGGAAAGACCATCCTTTCTTCATTAAAATGCCTTTGACCCTTTGTCAAAGTTCATTTGACTATATTTGGTGGCTGTTTCTGGGCTCTATGTTTTGTTCTAGTGATCCATTTGTATACTGTCTTTTTTGTTGTTGTTACTGTAGCTTTATGGTAAGTCTGAAGTCAGTTAATGACAGTTTTTTTTGTTCTTCAATGTTGTGTTCGCTACTGGACTTAATATTAAGTCCTTCTATCCATGCACATGACATATGTTTCTATTTATTTAGATTTTTGGTTTCTTTCCTCAGTTTTATGGATTTCCTCATGTAAATCATGTATATATTTTGTTGGATTTATACTTAAGTATTTCATTTTGGAGGAGTACTAAAATCATACTGTATTTTTAATTCTAAATTCCATTTGTTCATTGCTGGTGTATAAGAAAGCATTTGACTTTTCTACTTTAAACTTGTACCTATGATCTTCTTATAATCACTTATTATTTCCAGGAGGTTTTGTTTTTGATTCCCAAAGATTTTTTTCACATAGAGAATCAGGTAATTTGTAAACAAAAGTAGTTTTCTCTTTTTCCTATTTATATAGTTTTTATTTCCTTTTACTGTCTTACTGTATTCTGTACAGTGCTGAATGGGAGTGGTGAGAAGTCTTTTTTGTCTTGTTCCTGTTCTTAGTGGGAAAACACCTAGTTTCTTCCCATTAAGTATGTCAGCTATAGATTTTTGTAGATGTTCTTTATCAAGTTGAGACTGTATTTTGCTGTTGTTGGATAAAGTTTTCTGTAAATGTTTGTTAGATTGAACTGATCAATAGCGTCATTCAGGTCAACTATGTCCTTATTGATTTTCGGCTTACTGGATTTATCAACAGCTGATAAAGGGATGTTTAAGTCTCTAAGTACAATAATGGATTTATCTATTTTTCCTTATGATTCTATTAGTTTTTGCCCCAAATATTTTGATACTTTTTTGTATCAAAAAAGGTGCATATACATTAAGAATTGTTGTCCTCTTTGAGAATTGATCTTTTCATTATGTTAGATGGCCCTCTTTAACTTGCTCTGAAGTCTGATTTGCCTGAAGTTAATATAACTTTTCTAGCTTTCTTTTGGTTAGTCTTAGAATGGTGTATCATTCTCCATCCCTTACTTTAAAAAAATTTTTAAATACAAAATATATAACATCAAGCTTACCATCTTAACTATTTTTTCTAGATTTGTTTGTTTTTTGCTGAACTCTTCCTTCCTTAGCTTCCTTGAGGTCTAGTTGACAAATTACGTATATTTAAAGGGTACAGTATGATGATCTGATATATGTGTATACTGTGAAATGATTACTACAATCAGATTTATTAACACATCACTTCACGTAGTAGTTATCTTTTTTGCATATGCATGTTGGTGAGAACATCTAAGATCTATTCTCTAAGCAAATATCAAGTATATAATACTGTATTATTAACTATAGTTACCATATTGTATATGAAATACCTAGAATTTCTGCATCTTTTAACTGAAGGTTTTCCATTTTCCTCACTCCTCCAGCCCCCTTGTAATCACCATTCTACCCTCTCTGTCTAGGAATTTGACTTTTTTCTTTCTTTTTTTTTTTTTTTTAAGGATTCTATACATAAGTGAGTTTGTGCCTTTATTGTTCTCATTGGCAGTGTGAAGTTTTTAATTTTGATTTAGTTTCATTTGTCTGTTTTTGCTTTAGTTGTTTGTGTTTTCTGTATCCCCAAAAGAAGGAAATCCTATCACCACAAGGATGAATTTTAAGGACATTACACTAAGTGAAACAAGCTAGTCACCAAAGGTTAATAAGTACAGTGCCAATTCCAGTGTTGTGAAGTTCTTCCCCTGTATTTGCTTATAGGTTTTTAAATATTTTTAGGTTTCATGTTTAGGTCTTCAATTTTGAGTTAACTTTTTGTTTGTGGTGGAAGTAAGGGTTCATCTTCATTCTTTTGCTTCTTGGTCCAGTTTTTCCAACACTCATATGCTTAAGAGACTGTCTTTTCCCTGTTTTTCAGTCCTGGCACGATTGTTGAAAATTATTTGGCCATACATGAGAATTTATTCTATTCCATTGGTCTACATATTTGTCTTTATGCTAGTTCCATACTGTCTTGATTACTATTGGCTTGTAGTTTGGTTTCAAACCAAGAAGTATTAGACTTCCAACTTCATTCTTCCTTTTCAAGATTGTTTTGGCATTTGGGGTCCCTTGAGAGTCTATATAAATTTTAGGATTTTGATTTTCTATTATTACAAAAAATGCCATTGGAATTTTGATAGGGATTGCATTGAATCTCTGTATGGCTTTGGATAGTATGGACATTTTAATGTTATTAAGTCTTATAAACTACAAGCATAGGATATGCCTTTCACTCATTTCTGTATTCTTGGATTTCTTTTGGCAGTGTTTTCCTCTCTTTTTCTGCTTTATTTTTGATTTAGCATTTTCTATGATTCTATTCTCTCTCACAGGATCTATTATAATTTTTTAAAAACTTTTTCAGTGGTTGTAGTTGAGTCTGTAGTGTATACTTATAACTTTATGAAGTGCACTTTCAAGTAACTTTCACAGATGGTGCAATTACCTTATGACAGAGTATTCCCAGGTTTTTTTTTTTTTTTTTCCTCCTCTGGCTTCTTTCAAGATTTCTTTTTGTCTTTGATCTTTGTATTTTGAAAATGCTTGGGTATAGATTTTCTTTTTTTTGGTATTAATTCTCTTTTGTGTTTTCTGAGCTTCCTGAACGTGTGGTTTGGTGTCTGACATTAATTTTGGGAAATTCTCAGTTGTTGCTACTAAGGCTTTTTCTGTTCCTTTTTCTCTTGTGATATTCCCATTATGCATATTTTACAACTTTTATAATTATCTCACAGTTCTTGGATATTCTCTTCTTTTTCATCCCCCCCCCCCCCCCTTGCATTTCATTGTTGAAAATTTCTATTGGCATTTCTTTAGTCTTACTGGTTCTCTCCATGGCCATGGCCAGTGTATTGATCAGCCCATCAAAGGCATTGCTAATTTCTATTACAGTGGCTTTGTTTCCAGCATTTACTTTTAAATCTTCTTAAAGTTTCCATCTTTCTCAGATTACATTACCCATCTGTTTTTGTGTGTTACCCACTTTTTTCATTGGAATCCGGAGTGTATTAAATCAGTTATTTTAAATTCCTCATCTGATAATGTCAACATCTCCACTATATTTCAGTGATTTTGGTGCCTGCTGTGTGTATTCACACTTTCATTTTTGTCTTTTAGTGTTCTTTGTAATTTTATGTTGAAAGCTGATATGATATATTCAGTAAAAGTTACTTAGGTAATTAGACCTTTATTTTGAGTTTTTATCTGGCAGGAGGTAGACTGTGTTTATTGTTTGCTGTAGCTGTTGTTGTCAGAAACTAAAATTTCCTCTGGTATCCCTTTTATTTTGTCTCCTGTTGCTTTTGGACTTCCTGAGAGACTTCTTAAATAAATTCTGAGACATGCATTTCTTTCCATTGTGTTTCCCCATTATTGTAGAGGAATCCTATTTACATGAGGTGTGACAAGAGGGAAAATGTTTTGTAGTCTTAAAATCAGTCTGTTTATAGTTGTTAATAGTCTTAAAATGAGTCTCTTAGCCTGTGCTTTGGGCTTGACCTTTATAAATGCTTTTCAGTTTTTTGTTCCTCCTCTTCCCTCATAGGTGAGGTGAGAAAGCTAGAGGGGGCTGGAGTTTTATAACTAACTTCTTGCACATGGAAAGCTAGATGAGATTAGAATTGGGTATTTCTCTTTCCCCACTTCTAAGTTTAGAGAAGGCTAGAGTTGGGTATTTCTTTTCCCCCAATTCAATTAGTTTTGGTAGAATAGTTTTCCTTGAAGGCAGGTGTTAAGAACAGAATACTCGGGGCCTGTTTGTAAATGGCTACCTTTCCTCTTATCTGCTTCCAGTAGGTTTTTCCTAGATATTCACTGTGAGAACCTGGTAGGGCTCCTAGAGATAAAACTGAGACAAGTATGGGGTCCTCTCTGGAGCTTTTAACTCCTAGACTTGTTCATACTGCTCCTATGTCAATTACAGTTTAGTTTTCCTCTACTGGTACTGGCTCTGTAGGCAATTTCTACTTCTGGGCCTCTGCTTCAATAAGCTGTGATTCTGTGTATCTGCCTGTCTGTCTCCAATTTTTAGGGCAGTAGTTTTACCATGTCACCTCAATTCTTAAGATTTAAGAAGAGTTGTTGATTTTTCAGTTTGTTTAGCTCTTCTCTTGTTATGAAGATGAAAGGAATGACTCCTGAGCTCCTTACATACTAGACTGGAGACCAGAAGTCCTTCCTTTGCTCATTTTATTTGTCTTTTTATTGTTGAATAGAGTTTTTTTTTCTGGATACAGATCCCTTATCAGATGAGTAATCTACAAATGTTTTATCTAGTGGGTAGGGTAGTCAGTAAAAGCCTCATTAGCCATAGTAAGGATTTTGGCTTTAACTCTCTTTAAAGTGGGGAGCAAAGGAAGGGCTTCTTATATTTTATATATCTTATATTTTAAAACATAAGATCACTCTGCCTGCTTTGTTGAATGTAGATGGAAGGTCAGCAGAGGGAAGCTGAAAGACCATATAGCTGAACACAGGTAAGCTGGAAAACAGACTAGAGAGGTGGTGGGAAATGATAATATCTTGGGGAGACACACACACACACGTATTTTTATTATTTTTTATATTGAGATAATTGTAAATCTACCTGCAGCTGTAAGAAATCACACAGAGAGATCCTGTGGACCCTTTACCGTTTCCCTCAATGGTAACATCTTGCGAAATTATAGTACCAATATCACACCCGGTATATTGACATTAATACAAACCACCAGTCTTGTTGAGATTTCCCCAGGTTTACTCGTACTGATTTGTGTGTGTGTACTTTTATACAGTTTTAACATTTCTAATTTTGTGTATTCACTAGAACAGTTCCATCATCACAAGGATCTTTATATTGCCCTTTTATAACCATACCCATTTTTCTCCCTGCCATTCCTCCATTCTTAACCCCTTGGTTTAAACCCTTGCAACAACCAGTAGTCTGTTCCCCATATCTATAATTCTGTTATTTCAAGAATGGTCTATCAATGGAATCAAATACTGTATGTAACCTTTTGGAATTGGCTTTATTTGCTCAACATAATTCTCTGGAGCTTAATTAAAATTGCTGCATATATCACAATTAGTTTTTTTTTTCTTCTGAGTATAGTATTTCATAATGTGGTATACTATGGTTTGTTTATCTATTTACCTGTTGAAAGACATCTGGTAGCTATTCTGAATCATACAGCTATGAACATTCATTTATAGGTTTTTGTGTGAACATAAATTTCCATTTCAGTGGGCTAAATGCCTAAGAGCACAATTAATTGCTTAGAATCTTGGAGATAAAAAAAAAGAATCTTGGAGATACACACACACACACACACACACACACACACACATTTTTTTTTAAGATTTTGTTTTTAAGTAACCTCTATACCCAGCATGGGGCTCAAACTCACAAGAGTCATATGCTTTACTGACTGAGCCAGCCACATGCCTTTTGGATATATTTTGAAGGTGGAACCAACAGTATTTCTTGATAGATTGAAGGTGAGGTCAGAGAGAAAGAAGATTCAAGATTTTAAAATTTTTAATCTGCACAGCTGGATGAGTGAGATTGTCAATAATTGAGACAGGATATGGGTGGAGCAAGTTTAAGGAAGATCAGGAATTTTGCTCATGACATGTCAAGTTGAGATGTATATTAGACATAGGAGAATTGGTAAGTAGTCAGTTGGCTAAAAGATTCTGGAGTACACAGAGCAGATCTAGTCTGGGGTTATAAAACTGGGAGTTGGGGATCCCTGGGTGGCGCAGTGGTTTGGCGCCTGCCTTTGGCCAAGGGCACGATCCTGGAGACCCGGGATCGAATCCCACGTCGGGCTCCCGGTGCATGGAGCCTGCTTCTCCCTCTGCCTGTGTCTCTGCCTCTCTCTCTCTCTCTGTGTATGACTATAATAAATAAATTTAAAAAATAATATTAAAAAAAAAAACTGGGAGTCATCATCAGCCTTTAAAGTCCTGAAATTGGAAGAGATCAAATAGGTACTGAAAAGCCGTGAGAGACCAAGTTCTGTCTACTCCATTGTTTAGAAAATAGGAAGATTAGGAAGAACTAGCAAAAGAAACAATGTATTTGGCTAGGGAGGAAGGAGAAATTGTGGAGAAAGCATTTCAAAGAGTGACCAACTGATCATCTATTTTTGTGGAAACCATAATTATAGCATATTGGCATAATCCCTGTAGTAGCGTGAGATTTTAGTTGAGTTGTATTCTGGTGGTATATAGGATAATATATCTCCTTTCTAGTTTCTTTTTAGTAAGGAAGAAAGGAGTTTTTGAGTTTTTGTTGGTGTATTCAGAAAAGCTAATGGTCCAAGGGAGGAATTGCTAGTTAATATCCAACTTAATTGTGTACGCTTTCATGAAAAACCTTTTAAATTTAATGAAGAAGTGTTATCTTTTCAGAACTCTCACTTTTTTTTTGATACCTCCAAAGGCACTTAACATTTTCTGTTATGTGGTATCATTATTTGATACTTGTGTCTTTGTCTCATTTTTGAATTGTAAGTGCTTTCAATACTGAGGTCCTGGTTTATTGTCAATGTATTCCTCAAGCATATAGTAATAAATGAAGTTGATGGAGTTGAGTTACATTTTGTCTTGGTAGTTAAGAGCATTGGCTTAGGAATCTGACTCACCTGGTTTAAATCTTGTGCCTATTTGCCAGCAAATTCCTTAACCTCACTATGCCTTCACCCCCTTTCTAAGTGGGAATTCATATTGTTGCCTACTCAGTTGGTTTGTGGAGAGGATTAAATGAAGTCAGGAAGATAGAGCTCTTAGCAGGGTACCTGGCTCTTGATTCTTAGTAATCATGTAGTTGTTGGCACCGTCATTGTTAGGAATAATAATATTTTTACTGACTTTCAGAGATACAAGGTTAAATCAGTGTTGTAGTTAAGTTAGAGTTGACTTACACGCGTAGGCCTCTGAACACTAAGCATTTAAGAACCCTCATTTTAATATTTACTTCAATCCATATTAGCTGACTGGGAATAGAAGTCCTTTAGGCTCTCCAGGCATCCTTTCTGTCGTTTCCCTTTCCTTTTAATGTGCTGGGCAAGTTGTTTGTGCACCTGAGGGGGAAAATTCGCATGCATGAATCCTGTTTATTTTTCCTATAAAATTGGGATTTCGGGATGCCTGGGTGGCTCAGCGGGGTGAGAGTCTGCTTTTGGCTCAGGGCGTGATCCTGGGATCCGGGATCTAGTCCCACATCTGGCTTCTTGCAGCGAGCCTGCTTTTCCCTCTGCCTTTGTCTCTGCTTCTCTCTCTGTGTGTGTCTTATGAATAAATAAATAAGATATCTTTTTTTAAAATTGGGATTTCTTTGTAGAAAATTTTAAGCCTACCTGAGCAGTATTTTAGAACTATAATTTACAATTTAGGTTTTTTATTTATATACCATCTAATTATAGTAATGTCAAAGAAAAATGTTATTGTAAATTTCTAGAAGATTAGTTGAAATTAGAAAGTCCACTCTAGGAAGGAGAAAAAATGAGTGGGAAATATCAGAAAGGGAGACAGAACTTGAGAGACTCCTAACTGTGGGAAACGAACTAGGGGTGGTGGAAGGGGAGGTGGGTGGGGGGTGGGGGTGACAGGTACTGAGGGGGGGCACTTGATGGGATGAGCACTGGGTGTTATTCTATATGTTGGCAAATTGAACACCAATAAAAAATAAATTTATATATAAAAAAGGAAAGTCCTCTATATGTTTATATATATCTATATAGATATAGATAGTACATTTAAATATATATATATATGATTTTTGTAGGGTACTTTTTGAAAAGTACATATCGTTGTTGACTGCTTTTCCACTAGAGTTAAGTAGTTGCAACAGAGACTATGGCCTGCAAGCCAAAGTATTTATAATCTGGCCCTTTATAGAAAATATTTGCAGACCCTTATAATAATACCCTTGCAGCACTAGAGTATTAGTTTGGTGGTTTATCTTTTACAGCCTTACACATTCTCAGTTTCTTGTATGATTGCTTTTCATCTGTCTGCCTACATGTTGATATTCTCCAGGATCTTCTTGGGAATGTCTTATCTGTCATGGGGCTTATGTGACACCACTGCCTAGGTTCTATTGCCTGACTAGTTTATTAGTGTCCTTTGTAGACTTTTCTGTTGCTGGAAACTCTGGCTACTACTTTTTTGTATTTTACAGGCAATTTTAATCTACTCCTGTGGCTTCAAGAACCATGTAGGCCTCTTACTAGAGGATAAGATGAACATATTAGATTGCTTTCTGGACCATTCCATTTCTGTGTCCTTCAGTCATTTCAATAAATGTGTCCCAAACTGAACTCCTTCCTTCCGTCTTCCAAAACAGCCTCCTAGGCTAGTGAACTCTACTGTCATGTTTATAGTCACATGAGTCAGAAGCTTGATAGTTATCACTCCCCTCTTTTCAGTTACCAAACCCATGGCAGCAGGCGATCAAATAACTGTTGATCTGCCTCTCAGTTGATCTGCCATTCTCTTCCTTCTATCTTTACTCTTTCTACCTCAGTGCAGGGCCTAGTTTAATTTATCTTCTTTAAAAAAATGATTTTATTAACCAGTGATCTTCCCAAAACAAATCTCTTGCTTAGAGCAGATTGGTTGTTCCTTATGGCTTGTAGTATTCAAACCTTTAGTGCTGTATTTAAGACTTTCCACTAGGTCCCTTTCCAGAATTTTTCAAGGTACTAATTAAGCCACTGTTTCTTAGGTCCAATCCCCATTTACCTGTAGCATTTTGTGAATGAGCTAGAGTTTTCACGTTATATTGTAATTGTTGGATTGGCTTACCCATTAGAATATGAAACCTTTAAGGACTGTGAATTTTCATACACTCAGAGCCCTGACTCTGACACATTCAGAATATTTGTTGTACATGTGGAGTTATTTTGAGATGATATTCTAGCCAATTGTAGGGTATTTGGGGGCATCTGAATTTACTGTGGAATCAAAGATTTAGAGATGGATTAAACAATTTTTCAGCCCTAGTGTGATTACAAAGGATGGTTGATGGAACTTTGGATAATCCTTTTTCAAGGAAGATTTTATTTATCTTATTTGAGATAGAACATGCATGCACAAGAGAAAGTGGGGGAAGGGCAGTGGGAGAGGGAGAGAGAATTTTAAGCCAACACTTGTGCTCAGTGTGAGTTGGACTTGAGGCTCCATCTTATGACCACTGAAATCATGACCTGAGCCCAGACCAAGTCAGACATTTGACTGAGCCACTCAGACACCCTTGGATAATTCTTTTTTGAAGAAGAGGATGTGTTTTGGAAAAATAGTCCTTGAAGCAAAACTTTTTTTTTTTTTTTTAAGCAGAACTTTTGAAGTCAATCCTATTTTACTATATTTTATGAAAGTGGAGCTTTCTATGGTAGGAAAGATCAGTAGAATGAAATTTGGTGAAGAAAAGAAGATGATAGCCGTATCCACAGTATTATTAAGCTTGCTGGTTGTTAATTCACCTAAAAGTTAGCTTTTCCTTTATTGAACTTCACATAAGGGTGCATAAAGTACCCTTTTGGGAATCCTTTGACTGAATGCTTTTTAGCTCCTGAGAGGTTTTCACACACACACCCCTCCCCCCACTTTTTAAAGTATGAGGTATCAAATGATGTGAAAATGAACATAGCCTCTGTTTAGTGGAGGATATATCTTAATCGCTATTGGTTAAACCAAAAGAATAATTTTTTCCTTTAAATGTGGCTTTCAGGTTTTCTTATACAGGTATGGTATTTATTCCATCTTGAGTATTATTTTTTTTTTAGATGGGAATGTTAAATAAGAATGTAGTTTAATTATAATTTTTTAAATCTTTCCTATATTGGAAAAAATTGCATTTATATAGACATTGTTTTTCTACACTTGATTGTAGCCAAAAGGCCGAGAAGCAATGACAGATTGTTTTTCTAAAATGGATTTTAAATTTTTAATTATGATCCTATGGTAAGGAGTACATTTTACGTTGCAGTCCAGTGCACAGAAAAATAACTGAAACAAGTTTGGTGAAAAAGTCCTTAATCTTACTATATTAAAGTTCTTACTCTCTTCTCTTCTCCTTACCACCCCATTCTCAATCCTGGTTGGCTGAACCCACAATTTGGAAAATACTGGCAAGTTGTAAGGTAGAAGCAATTACAGAAACAGGGAATTTACTCTTTGAAAGACAAAGTAACCAGAACTTTGAGAGCTCTGTGACTAATACAGAAAGATATACAAAAAAATTCATCTTTCCTGATAAGGCACTTACATAGTAGGTTAGTTGGACAAGTTGTGTGGGTGTGGATGTGTGTTTCTCTACAGTCACTAGAATATAGTATCTGATTTTTGTAGGGTACTTTTTGAAAAGTATTCTTTCGTATAACACCGTTGAAGTATAGTTTGCAAAAATAAAACCAAGAGAATATATGATAAATTCCAAAAGATTTGTAGATACTGCAGGAAACAAGAGATCAGAGATTAGCGTGAGTTAGAGCAGCTAGGAATGGCCTTGTGAAAGAGGTGGGAGTTAAATAGGAACTTTAAGGATGGGTAGAATGTGTGTAGGTGGGAGGGAGGGTGCAGACATTCCAGTGATGGTGTGATCAGTGGCTTAGAATTGGGAATGAAATAATATGGTCAGAAAGAGTGAGAAGTGGAATCTAGTTATGACTACATTGGTTATGAGTGGAAGATAGGATGAAGCTAATTAGAAAGAATTAGAATATGAAGTGATTTATCTGATAGGACATAGGAAAATCTCTAGCTCTCAGGATTTGATTTGTTAATAACATTGCCATTCTAGAGCTCTTTTGGTTGCTGTTTGCATCATACATCTTTTTCCATCCTTTTACTTCCAAGCTATTTCTGTCTTTGAATTTAAGGTATGTGTACTGTAGAGAATGTAGTTGGAGTTTTCTTTCTTATCCAGTCTAACAATCTCTGCCCTTTGATTGTGTGCTTAGTTAATTACATATTGTGTGGTTTTTGTTATGGTTGGAGTTACCTGTGCCATGGTGCTCTTTCTTTTGTTTATCTCTCATGTTTTTGTTCCTCTGCTCTCATGTATTGCCTTCATTTTTTAAGGTACCATTGTAGGGTCCAGGGTTGTGTTTTGTTTTATTTGTTTGTTTGTTTTAGCATTACAAAAATTATTTTCTTAGTGGTTGCTATAGGAATCACCATGTGCATTTCAGTCTGATTCAGGTTATACTAAATTCAGTAAAACATAGCACCTTTTCACAGAGCTGCATTTTCTCGTCCCCCTTTTCCTACCATTATTGTCATGTGTGTTACATCTATTTATGTGATAAACTTAATAAAACACTTATTGTAATTGCTTTATTCAATATACGTATTTGGTGAAATTAAGGGAAGAAAAATATATTTATATAGTCTTTTATATGTTCCTATTTATATTTACCATTTCTGTGATCTCCTTTCTCCTTGTGGATCAGATTACCTCCTGATGTCATTTCTTTTCAGTCTGAGAAACACTCATAGTATTTCTTAAAGTCAGGCCTTCTGTAGAGTATTCTCCAATTAAACATCAATCTGGAGGGGGGCCTAGGTGGCTCAGTTGGTTAAGTGTCTACCTTTGGCCTAGGTCATGATCTTGGGGTCCTGGGTTTGAGCCTTATGTTGGGCTCCCTGCTCAGCGGGGAGCCTGCTTATCCCTCTCCTTCTGCTGCTTCTCCCCCTCCCCCCGCTTGTGCTCTCTCTCTCAAATAAATAAAATGTTTTAAAAATGATTTAAAAAATAAATCTGGGAATGTATTTTTCCTTTCGTGTTTAAAGAATAATTTTTCTGTATATAGCCTTCCTGGTTGACAGGATTTTTTAATTTTATCTTATTTTTTGCCTTCTGGCCTTCATCAGTCTGATGATTAATCAACTGTTTATTGTTTTTCCCATGTATATTATAAGCCTTCTTTTTGTTACTGCTTTCATGATTTTTTTTTTTTCTGTCTTCAGTTCAAAAGTGATGTGCCTAGATGTGAATTGCTTTGCATTTATCCTTTTGGGGCTCATTTAGCTTAGGGTTCATTAAGCTTTGTGGTTAATAGAGTAGTGTTGTTCATCAAATTTTGGGTGTTTTCAGCAGTTATTTCTTCAAATATTTTTTCTCCGTTTTCTTTTTACTCTTTTTTTTTTTATGCTGCCTTTATACATATGTTGGTAGGTGTACTATTATCCTACATGAGGCTTCTGAGGCCCTCTTCATTTTTCTGCAGTCATTTTTTCATTTTGTTCTTTTAGCTGGATAATTTGTTTCTCTATTTTTAAGTTCACAGATTTTTTTTAAAATGTCATCTCAAATCTTATCTTGTGCCCAGAGTTAATCTTTCACTTTGTTACACTTTCACCTCTAGTATTTCCAGGTTTTAGAAGTTAGTATATTCTGTATTGAAATTTCCTACTTATGTAATTGCCATATTTTCCCTTAATTTTTAATATATGGAGTGGGGGTAGTGGCTTGGCGCCACAGGGTATGATCCTGGAGACCAGGATCGAGTCCTGCATCAGGCTGCCTGCACGCAGCCTGCTTCTCCCTCTGCCTCTCTCTCTCTCTCTCTCTCTCTCCCCCTCTCTCTCTTTCTCTCTGTCTTTCTCTCTGTGTCTCTCATGAATAAATAAATAAAATATTTTTTAAAAAAATTTTAATATATGATTTCCCTTAACTCTTTGAATATATTCACTATTTTAAAATTTTTCCCACTTTACTGAGATAGAATTAATATAAAACATTCTGTATGTTTAAGGTGTACACATTCATTTGGTGTATTTATATATTGCAAAATGATTACCACCATACCATTAACTGTCACACCTTATAATTACCTTTTTTTTTTTTTTTAAGATTTTATTTATTTACTCATGAGAGAGACACACACACACACACAGAGAGAGAGAGAGAGAGAGAGAGAGAGGCAGAGACACAGGCCAAGGGAGAAGCAGGCTCCCCACAAGGAGTCTGATAAGGGACTTGATCCTGGATCCTGAGATCATGCCCTGAGCTGAAGCAGACGCTCAACTGCTGAGCCATCCAGGCATCCCTATAATTTTTAGCATTTCTTTTTGTGATGAGAATGTGTAGGATCTACTCTTTTAGCAACTTAGAAATATACATTTGGTATTATTAACTATAATCACCATACTGTAGGTGAGATTCTCAGAACTTATTCATGTTGTAACTAGAAGTTTGTACTCTGACCAACATCTCCCCTTTTCCCTACTCTCCAGCCCCTGGAGATTGGTCTTTCTATGATCGCATGTATAAGTGATATATGGTATTTGTCTTTCTCGGCCTGATTTATTTCACTTAGTATAATGACCTCAAGGTCCATCCATGTTGCAAATGTCCTTCTTCTGGCTGGATGATATTCCTGTCTGTCTATATCACATTTTCTTTACACTTTCATCTGTTGATGGATACTTAGGTTGTTTCCATGTCTTGGCTTTTGTGAATGATGGTGTCAGTGAATGTGAGAGTACAGATGTCTCTTCAAGATAATGATTTTAATTTTGCAGTATATTCCCAGAAGTGTCATTGCTGGATCATGGTAGTTCTGTTTCTAATATTTTCAAAAACCTCCATACTATTTTTCATAGTAGCTGCATTAATTTAATTTCCTATTACCAGTGCACAAGGGTTACCTTTTCTCCACGTCCTTACCACCACTTTATCTTTTTGATGATAGTTGTTCTAACAGATATGAAATGATACCTCATTGTGGTTTTGATTTTGCATTTCCCTGATGATTAGCGATGTTGAACACTATCTCATTTAATCTGTTGGCTGTTATATGTTCTTTGCAAAAAATGTCTATTCAGATTTTTGCCCAGTTTTTAATTGACTTGTTTTTTTGCTATTGAGTTGTCTGAGTTCTTTATATATTTTGGATATTAACCCCTGTCTCATATATGATTCAAAAATATTTTGTTCCATTACATAGGTTGCCTTTGATTTCATTGATGGTTTTATTTGCTCTGCAAAACCTTTTTAATTTGATGTAGTTCCCACTTGTTTATTTTTGCTGCTGTTGCCTTTACTTTTGCTGTCACATCTAAAAACTCATTGCCAAGACCAGTGCCAGGAAACTTATGTACTCCCTATGTTTTCTTCCAGGAGTTTTATAGTTTTAGGTCCTTATGTTTTCCAATAGAATAGCTACTTTGTATTCTTGTCTGCTAAATCCAACAACTGTGTCTACCCAGAGTCACTTTCAGTTAGCTGCTTTTTTTTTTAACCTAAGAGTAGGTCAGCTCTTTCTATTGTCTGCATGTCTCACATTTTTTTCTTTTCTTCCTTTTAAAAAAGTTTTTATATTTTTGACAGTTGGACATTTTCAGATGATACAGTGTAGCAACTCTGAACTCTGATTATTTTGTTTTTTGTTTTTTAATCCTCTGAAGGTTGTTATTTTGGGATTTTCCTTTTTTTCTTTCTTTCTTTTTTTTTTGTAACTCATCTGCATCTAATCTGTAGAATACCTTCACAACTGGAAGCCCCTAATTCTGTCTTAATTTTTTTATCCTAATTTTAATTTTTTAGCCTGATTTTTTTTTCAGATGCTGTGTCTGTATAGTTTAGTAGGAAACCAGTTATTGGTTAGAGATTACGCTTAAAACATCTTGAATTTATAAGGCTTTCATCATTTTTTTATTGTTCTGTACATGAATGGAGGAATCCATTTAAAATTTGGCCAGCTTTTAATTTGGCCTCAGCTTTTACTTTCTCAGAGGCCTGTTGGGATTCCCCTGCATGTGTGCGCAGCTTTTCAGTCAGCCAGGAATATGTGGAGGGCTTATTTAGCCCCTCTGGGCCTCTCATGTCTAGGATCTATCTCCCTGTTACATTTCTTAAATGTTATGCCAAGTCTGTCATTTTCCCCAGCTGGGACTTTATCCTCAGGGGACCAGAACTATGAGCTTTCTTCTTACTTTGTTTCTTATCAGATTTGCCATTTTTACTGCCTGTGCCACTGGACATGGGTTTTTCTCTTTTCTAAATGATGGTAGCGCCCTTCCAAGCAAAATTCCTGGTTTTCATGGCCAACTCTGCCCTGGTAAAACTGCCTCAACCTGTGAGCTGGGCAGTGGTGGTTGGAGACAGTAGCATCCTCTGGCAAAAAAAGGCTGCTGATCCCTATTGTCCCAATTCCAGTGTCCAGCAGCTTTTCATGAGTAAATGCTACTCGATTTGTTGTTGCCTTGATTCCTAGAGTCTTGAAATGTTTGTTTTCTACAGTGTAGTCCTTTTTTTAAAATTAAGATTTCTTTCTTTCTTTTGAGAGAGCAAGAAGAGAGCTTACGCACTCATGTGTGAACTGGGGGAGGGGCAGAGGGAGAGAAAGACTCAAGCAGACTCCCCACTGAACAAGAACCCTGGCCCCACCCAGGGTTGTATCTCATGACCCTGAGATCGTGACCTGCACCAAGACCAAGAATCAGACACTTAACTAAGCCACTTAGGAACCCTTAGCTTTTTTTTTTTTTTTTTTTTTTTTTTTTTTACAACCCTAGCTTTTAATAGGTGTTTTGAAGGGTAGTGGATTTGCCACATCTATTTATTCCACTACAGCTGGAAATATTGTCTCTTTTTAAACTTTCTAACTTCTTATTCCTTCCCCTGTGTCTTCCAGGCGCACTGTAATTCACTCTAATCGGGCTTTCCTTACCACTGTTCCCCCTAAAGCACTTTTGTAAGAGTCACAAGCGTCCTGCATTTACTCTTTGCAATTATCAGTTTTCTATTTTTATCTTAATCAACCTTTCAGCAGCTGTCCACATAAATGGTCACTCCCTTTTTCTGAAAATGTTTTTGAATTGGCTTCTAAGATAACATTTTCTCCTGTTTTTCATCCTACTTCATTGACTCCTCCAAGTGATCTACTCCTCATACCTCTGAATATTTATTTATGTATTTTGGTCTAAACTTCTTCCCCAGATGATGCCGTTGGGTTCCCTTGCTTTAAGTTTCCTTTATGAAGGTGATACATACAAGCTTCAACTTCTACCTTGAGCATCATGGAATTTTCACTTGGATGTCCAGTAGACATTTCAAACTTCAAAGATAGAAAACAGAAATCTTGAACCACTTTCACCATCAAATTTATTCTCTTCAGTTTTTAGAATGATCTTTTAAAAAGGGTAAATCAGATTATGTCATTTTCCTGATCAAAACTGCATTGGCTTTCCTTTACATTTAATGTAAAACTCAGTTTATTACCATGATTAAAAGAGTTTATAGACCTACCCCCTGCCTACTTTCTCTGAACTTTTCTTCTCTTCCTTTACTCAATGTGCTACAATCATGTAATTCTTCTAGCTATATTTCTTGAATATGTCACGTCCACCTCTAGCCATTTACATTTGGAAGTTCCTATAAGCTGTAGTGCTCTTCTCCCATATTTTCACATGGTTCACAAATGTGTTCAGATCTTACCTCCTTTGTGAGGTATACTCTGACCTCCCTATCCAAAATATAGCTGCTTGTCCATTTTATACTCTGTCTCCTTACGGTATTTGAAAATACATTCTTCCTCACTGTCCTTCATAGACTGTAAGTTTCATGAAGATAGGAACTTTATCTTGTTCACTGCCATATCTTTAACACTATGAACGATGTCTAGCATAGAATAGATGCACAATATTTAGTAGCTGTGTTCTCTATAGAATTAGTATGTCATTAGTGAATTAATAAAGTGACTCAGTAACAATGGCTAGGCTTGTGATAGTTGTATATTTAATTTCATTCAGGCGTTAACTTTGTTTGCCTAATGTTGGCATGATTAATACTTATAAATGTTACTCTGTGAAATTTATATTTTAGACCTTACAGGGAATTTTAAGATGAGAAAATTTAAGACTTAAAAAGAATAGAATCTGATAAAGTAAGGGTAGATGAATATTTAGGTCCATGTATTTGCTTCACTTTTGCATTCTTTCCGGTAAAAGTATGCATAAACGTATACAACTTCCATTATCTGAGAATTTAATAGTTCTCCTTTATAACTCTCTTAATGAGTCTGGAAAAATAGCTTATTTTAACATAGTTGGCTCTGTTGAAAAACAATCTTAAGTGTATGCACATCATGAGAGCAGTGAGTCTTAGCTTACTAGCAGTTCTTCCACAAAACTAGCTACGTAGATGTGAACTGGCAAAGTGCAGACACACTTCCAGACTTAGCATCAGTTTAAAATGCAAATAGACATAGTTTTGAAATTGTTAAAGTATTTTGTGTTCTCCTCTACCACAGTCAAAATTCAGAATGTGACCTATCTTTATCAAAGCAATTATACTGTATAATTGTGTGGTATCTGCTTATTTCTTCAGCTATAAACATTTTATAACAAGTAATGGGATGAAAGATTGATGTTCTATAAAAGAATTTTTTACTTTTTTTTTTTTAAGATTTTATTTATTCAAGTGAGACACAGAGAGTGAGGCAGAGACATAGGCAGAGGGAGAAGCAAGCTCACTGTGGGGAGCCTGATACCAAGACCTCAGGATCATGACCTGAGCCAAAGGCAGAACCTCAACCACTGAGCCACGCAGGAGACCCTAAAATTTATCTTCTTTGTTAATATATACTCTTCAAATTTATGACTGCAGGAACTTATTTTGTTATTTATGACTGCAAAAACTTATGTTGTTATTTAAGCATCATATTATTTAATGCTTTCTTTTCATGAAGAATGAACATAACTTTGAAACTCCCCAAAGGAAAAATTATTTGTGTGGTCTATAAATTTATCAGGACTGTACAATTTCTAGTATGCCATATTTTAACTTAGCAACTGAGCCCTTCTTATGAGGTTCTCAGATTTTTCTTTTCTTTTTTTTTCTTTTCTTTTTTTTTTTTTTAACCATATCTTGGAAGATAGCAGGGCTTGTCAGAGCCCTTTGCCCCCAAATTCATTTGTTCAGTGAGGAGTTTGATTTTTATTACACTTGTGAAAGACTACAGTAGTAATAGTTCATTCCAGATATCTCTTACATATTATACACACTGCTTCTCAAGCTATTAGTGGTGAAGTATTAGTTTAAAATTTTCCAGTTCTGGGATACCTGGGTGGCTTAGTGGTTGAGCGTCTGCCTTTGGCTCAGGTCTTGATCCTGGGATGGATTCCTGCATCAGGCTTCCCGCAGGGAGCCAGCTTTTTGCTTTGCATATGTCTCTGCCCCCCTCTCTGTGTCTCTCATGAATAAATAACATCTTAAAAAAAAAGCTTTCTAAGGTTTTAAATAAATATATATTTATTATATTATATATTATATATTATATATTTTATTTAAAACCTTAGAGGGATCCCTGGGTGGCGCAGCAGTTTGGCGCCTGCCTTTGGCCCAGGGCGCGATCCTGGAGACCCGGGATCGAATCCCACATCAGGCTCCCGGTGCATGGAGCCTGCTTCTCCCTCCGCCTGTGTCTCTGCCTCTCTCTCTCTCTCTGTGACTATCATAAATAAATAAAAAATTAAAAAAAAAAATAAAATAAAACCTTAGAAAGCTTTTTAAATACATATTAGAAATATATATAGAAAATATTTCTATATATATAGAAAATAATATTTTTATTTAATAAAAATATTTTTATTTTTTATTTTTATTTTTATATATAAATAAAAAATATATTTCTATATATAGAAAATAATAAATATATATATTTCCAGCTCATCAAAGACTGATATTGTTGTAAAATACAAATCAGTTACTAGAAAAGTGAAATTTAAAAAGATGCCTAATGTAAGCCCCACTCTTTATTATAAGATTCACAGATATGAAATGATTCTGTCAAATTGCTCTAAAACATTCTAAGCACTTATGTTCAATTCTGTATCTTGCAGAATAGTAGAAACTAGACTAGTAACAGACTATTAACAAATCAGTCGCAGGTTAGCAGTGGTCTTATAGACCATACTTTTTTATTTTGTTTAAAATTTTTTTTGTTATTTTTTTAATTTTTTAAAATTTTAATTAAAGTATAGTTGACATAATACCGAATTAATTTCAGGTGTACAGCATAGCGATTCAACAATTATATACATTATGAAACTCTCACCACAATAAGTATATTACAGTATTGTAGACTATATTCCTTATATTTTGCTTTTCATCTCCATGACTTATTTATTTTACACGTGGGCAGTTTGTACCTCCTACTCCCCTACTTATTTTGTCCAGGCCCCCACCTCCAGACCATACTTTTTGGAAACATATCCATAGCCTCCCCTTTGTATTGTTTAATGTTATGAAATCTTAGCATCTCAGTCAATATGGTGAATAGCATATATCCTTTAAAAAATATTTTCATGTGTTTCCTTTTCAGAACCGAGAGCTCCAAATCATGAGAAAGCTAGACCACTGTAACATAGTCCGATTGCGTTATTTCTTCTACTCAAGTGGTGAGAAGGTAGGTCTTGCAGAAAGTACTTACTGAATATTGTGATAGCCATCATTCTCTACCCCATCCCCTACCCTAGCCCAACTTGCAGAAGTTTTGCTAATTGAGCCCTGGTGATTCTGAGCTCAAGATAAAATCATTGAATCTCATTAGTTATGTCAGAAAATGTTTATGAAATGATAAAGGGAATGAATTTTTAAGAATTTTTCTCTTTTGGAATATTTGTCTTTAATTTTGTATATATATACACACACACACATATATTTTAAACCTTCTGTGTTCCTTATGTGCTCCTGGAGCCCCATGATAGTTCCACCTGTTATTAGAGGGTAGAAAATTATGTCATTTTAAGTAGAAGTATTGGAGGGAAAAGGGAAACAGCTTGTTATAAGTGGTCACTATTTATGATCATATGTAATTCTGTGAAAGCAAAGGATAATTAAAGGAGACTTTGTGCTGGGCATCCACCAACCCTTTTGGTCTTTCTGTTCAGATGACAGTAACTAATGCCATTGTGCTCATTGGAGTTTGAAGTGCAGAAGTCAGTTTCTTCTGTTTTACCTTCTACTTTCTGCCCATTCACTGTCCCTTCTCCCCAGATTCAATATTTTCCTTACATTTTTGCTTCACTGGTTTGGGATGAAAGGGCAGGGCAAATAATAAAGCACTTAATCTTTTTAGCTAAACAAAAATGACTTTGGATAAGTCCATTTAATATATTGGACCTCAGATTTCTGGTATATACTATTTAAAGTTCCTAGATCCATAATTCCTCTTGATTTCTAAGCCCAGTGTTCTTTTTACTTCATTTAACTATAATTTCCCAGCATACTAGTGTTTAACCATTTTCCATTAAATTTTGTTTAGATTATTCCCTTAGAAGTTCTTTTTTTCATATCAAAGCCTATAATATGGGAAGGTACTTATGTATTAAGCCATGATTCTGATATACCTCTTGTAGATACGTAAATGTAATATATTTATATGTGTTTGTGTCAGTCATAGCTAATGTTTTAGCAACCATAATTAGCAAATTGGCTCCTTAGTGACTCTTATTTCTCAGGTGGTTATGTTAAGGACTGTAAGCCCTTGTAAAAAATACTTATAAGAGCTCTTTTGTTTCTAAAGCCAGTTTTGAGGTTCATGCTGCTTTTTTTTTTTTAACATAGCAAACTGCCTGTTATGTCTTTAATCTTTAGTCTGTTTTGACATGTCTTTACTTTTTCCTGTCTCTTCTCAAATAAAATTATGGAACATCTGTTATGTTCACAGCACTCTTATAATGGAATTTTGCATCCTCATGACTTTTTGTTATTAGATGCTACACATTATAATACCCCAGGGAGGAAAGTAAAGGTCAGAATTATTTGTTCCATGAACCACTGGATTACATAGAGATTGGTTTGCAAAGGTCTCCTTACAAAACCCCTAAACCTTTTCTCATGATTACTTTATTTTTATAGTTTTCTGTGTATAGCAGACACTGTTTTTAGTACTTTATAAATATTAGCTCATTTAATGCTTATGAAGATAAAGAGCAGAAAAGGAAGAATGTCAAACTTTTGAATAAAGGTTCTATCTGATTTTGGTCTGGGGGAAACTTTGATCATAGTCTGCCCTCACTCTCACTTAATCCTGCCTTGGGAGTGATAGTGGACTGTTATCTGTGTACCCCAGAGGATAGATTTTCCTCCCTGTTGCTGTTCAGAACTGTTTTATCATCATAAATGGTCTTACAGATAAAGAGCAATTGAGAAGTTATTAAGCACAAAGTCTGGGTAACCAGAAAGACACTGAACCTCTATTATAAAAAAGAAATACACTTTCTAAAGTTTTATTTCTCTCAGAACTTTGTCTTGAGCTTTGTAAATTTTCCAAAGTGAGAAGAATGATTCCTCTTAATTTTGAATAGCTTCATTAAAACAAAACAAAACAAAACAAAAAAACCAGAAAAGCTGTGATATATTGCTGAAAATAATGATCCTTCCTTAACAAAAAAGGAAGGTTTTCTGAAGATATGCAGAAATACACAGGTTCAGGATCTCCCATAATCTTCTAGCCACCAAAAAGATGATTTCTTCTTGCCTTACTCATAATCTCCACTTCCGTTCTTCTGAATTGTTCTGGCAGGGCTAACATCACTCAAGACAGCCTGGGTGGCTCAGCGGTTTAGGGCTGACTTCAACCCAGGGCATGATCCTGGAGTCCCGGGATTGAGTCCCATGTTGGGCCTCCTGCATGGAGCCTGCTTCTCTCTCTGCCTGTGTCTCTGTGCCTGTCTCTCTCTCTCTCTCTCTTTGTCTCTCATGAATAAATAAACAAAATCTTTTAAAAAAAGACACCAGGTAGTAAATTAATATATCCCATATGAGAAGATGGGGATTGAGAGCTCAGGTTTGTAATTATCAGTTCTAATTCTTAAGTCACTGAGAATGAACTTAGAACTACAGTTTTGGAAAAGGATCTAAATGTCTTAGGAAATTCTTACAAATCTTTAAAGATGATTTCTCTCTGAATATGAAGTCCTATATTAGGTAGGCATTTTTCTACCAAGCATTAGGTATATATTAGAATTTTGAGGGAGGAAATAATAATAGTTCGAGATGCCTCTGGGACATGCAAATAGCAATGTCCATTAGATAGATACATGTTTGACTTCATAGATGGTAGAGGTGGTAGTGGAGGCTGGGGTGCTAAGAGGAGAAAGGACATTGACAAGGTTGGATTGATAAAGAGTCATATAGCCATGTGGTAGAGCTCTTAGGAGTTCTGGGAGGAGGGAGAAAGGATGTTGAGACCAGGGCAGTGAAGAACCAGATGATTGCCAAGTATTGCCTTCTGGTCCTAGAATGTGAGAACAGTCTTCATTTGGGAGAACTGAAAGAAACCAGTCCCTTTGGGTGGGATCCAGGTTTTTACTGCAAAGCAGTAAAAAACAAACAAATAACAACAAACAAAAAACTTCTGTGAAAAGACTGGGATTCAAAACTCCATGATGAGTTTCTTTTCAGGTTGTCGGAGAGCTTAGGGGAATGTCCGAACAGGAGATCGGTGGTCAGAATATATGCCTAAATGAAATGTGAAGAGGCAATTAAAGGGATGATTTTAGAAATTGTGAGGATGAGAAGAAAGAGTTCAGTGTTTAAGTATTATAAGGATGAAAGACTTGATTGATGGATGAGTTCAGTTGTATATGGGAGTATTTAATAACTCTTTCATTGTTGTACTCCTCTCTCCTTCCCTACTATTTTCTTAGTCTCTTCTGTGCCTTTTGTCTCCTTCCTCTCAAATCTCTATTTACTGGGTTTTTGTTTTTTTCACTCTGGGTTCTGGGTCTCTATTTTTTGGTCTCTGGGTTTCTTCCCTCTCTCTTGGTCTGTGACACCCGCTCAGATTTCTTTTTCCTCTTCAACTCTGGTGTCTGTCTCTCTCTCTCGTTTACTTCCTCTGTGATTTCAACCTCTTCTTTGGGTTACCTGTACCCCTCTGTTGTTGGGTTTCTAGATATTTCTTTGAATATCTAATCCTTCTGAGTCTTTGTATGGATTCTAATATGTCCTGAGCCTTCTTCATTCTTATTTTTCATGTTTCTTCTTTTTGAGTCTATATCATTCTGGAAATTTTTTTTTTTTCCGTTTCTGGAAAACTTTAAAGAAAAAATTTTCACTCCCTGTTTTGACTTTGACTTCTACATATCTATATCTTATTTTTGTACATGTTTTACATAGTTATGTGGATATTTACAATCTTATAAATTTTAAAGATCTCATAAAACTTTCCCTGTTGCCTCATAGTATTTGTAGTTATTGCCTATATAATACTCCATTGAATTGTTGAACTGCTTTATACTCCCTAACTATTTCTCTGCTGCTATTTTTAATTTTAAAATTGTAACTAAGCTACCCTAGGGTTTCATCATGATTTTTATGTATAAGCACTCTTCAGCTCTGGGTGAAGGTAGAGGAAGATTGCTGTAATATTTGGGAAATATTTCCACTGACCACAGTTTGAAAGGTTATGTCTATTTTGGTGAACTTGTCTTTATTTTGCTCCATTCTGCCATTTTAAAGACTTTTTCTTTAGGGATTATAAATAATCAGCTTTTAGCATATAACTGAGGAAAGGACTCTAGGGTAACTAAAAGAAGGAAGAATTAAGTCAGGACAGAAACAAAAGATGTGACCTAGTTAGTCTTAGTCATAGTCTTTTGGTTGGAATTACTAGTGTTTGCTATAGTAACTAAAGCATCATGTATTCAATTAGTATACTTTAGATTACCCAGTAGATTTTAGTAATTCTGATTTATTTCAGTAAAAGTAGCACTCTTTCTCCTTGACCAGACAAAAATATTTTTTAATATTTTGAAAGTAGAGGCTTATGGTACTTCTGTGAATTCTGAGTTTTGTGTTTTTCAGTATCAGTATTTGGCAGTAGAAACTCCTTTCCCCCTAAATAAAATTTTATGAAGAACCTTACTCTATAACTAGAACAGATAAAAAGCAAAGTTGCTTTGGTTAAAACTGGGGTATATGGAACCAGCTGACATTGTCTTCCCTGAGTTGCAGCTCACCTCTGTAGAACCCAAGGATTCTGAAGGGTATAGTATGTAAACCACATTGTGTCTTTACAAGGAGCCTTAAATTTTACTTACCTTAATTGTTTTTTTAAAGAAAATTTTCTGTACGTAACTTTACATGTGAGTATATTTTACCTGTGTTCATCATAGATTGATTACTTGAATAATAAAGAAATAGCCTTCCTTTAAAAAAAAGCTCTCCCTCTTCTTGAATGAAAGGCAATTTAAGTAGCAAGGATGACAAATTGATTTCATTTCTCATGCCAGCTTTGTTCTATTGATAGTAACTGTGTAGAGGCCTGTGCAGAAGAAGATTCTATCACTGCTTCTGGGAGCAGAGAGAAGAATGCTGTGTTTGATTATACCTGTTTGTCATTAGCTCTGGAGAGGAAAGGGTAGAGGTGAATCTCTTCTGAAAATTAAAGAGCTCTGGGTTTTAGCTGGGTTTACATTCCCAGTTCTGCCATTTGATAGCAGTATGACTAGGCAAGATACTTACCTTAGTAAACCTTTTTCCCTTTCTGCTCTACAAAGTAGAGATTTTGTAAAAAAAAAAAAAAAAAAAGGTATAATGTTTAAGTGTTTATTGTAGCATTCAGCATATAATTAACACTTAATAAACATTAACTTGCTACTTTACAAATTATTGTTTAATAATAACAAATATATATTGACACTTGCTATGCATCAGATGTTGTTCTAAGCACTTTACATATACTTTATAACTCACTTAAACCTTACAGTCACCCAGTGAAGAATGGGTACTCTTATTATCCCCTGTTTTATAGAAGAAGAAACTGAGGCACGTGCAGTTAAGTTACCTGAGAGTCATACAGCAAGTTAGGAGTCAACTCTAGGCAGTCTTTCTCCAGGGTTTGTATAGTATGCTGTACTATTTAGCATAGAATGTATATTTTTTCTGGGAGCAGTGTATTAGAAATAAAACATTTAAAAATATCTCAGTAACTATTGGTAAACAAGGACAGGTTATATGGTGTCTACTTTGGAAAATTTTTAGAAAAGAATAAATAGCCTTCTGTTTTAGGACAATAATAGTAGTAGTAGTGATGATAATAGCCAAAACTTTAATGGGGTGCTTACTATATATACACCAGGCATTAATCTGAACTCTTTGGGTTTTTTGGAAGACCTTGTGAAGAATTGTTAATTCTTTAACATGTTTGTTAGAATTTACCATTGAAACCATCTGGTCCTGGATTTTACTTTTTGGGGAAGTTTTGGATTACTGATTGATTCAATCTCTACTTGTTACATATTTTTGTTGAGGTTTTGTGTTTTGTTTTGACTCAGTTTAATATCTGGTGTGTTTCCTTTAATTTGTTTCATCTAGGCTTATCTAATTTGTTGGCACTCATTCTGCTAGGATCCTTTTAATTTCAGCAGAAATGTCCTCAACTTCAGTTCTGATGTTAGTTATTTCTGTCTTTTTTTGTCAATTAGCTAAAGGCTGGTCAGTTTTTTGGAGCTTTTCAAAGAATCACCTTTTGATTTTCTTGAATTTTTTTGTTCTCTTATTTATTTATTTCTGGTCTAATCTTTATTATTTCCTTCCTTTAGCTAGTTTTTTTAGTTTCCTCTTCTTTTCTAGTTCTTCAGGGTGTAATACTTGAGATCTTCTTTCTTAATGTAGGCATTTACAGCTCTAGATTTCTGAGTGCAGTGAAGATAAGCACTCAGAGGGTGGTATGTTGGGTTTTTGTTTTCATTTATGTTTCTTTTTTTTTTCTAATGTTTCTTTTTAAAGAATGTTACTTAATTTTCTCTTTGTCCTGTTGGTTTAGAGTGATACTTATTTTCCACACATTTGTGATTTTTTTCATTCTGTTATGGTTGGAGAAGATACTTCTAATTTCATTCTGTTATGGTTGGAGAAGATACTTTATATGGTTGCATTCATTTTAAGTTTATTGAGATTTGTTTTGTTTCCTAATATATGGCCTATTCTGGATAATATCCTATGTGTACTTGAGAATAATGTGTATCTTCTGTTTGGGGATAGATAGATAGATATCCTTTTGGTTTATAAAATTGTTTAGATCTTTCTTTCTTTTCTTTCTTTTCTTTTCTTTTCTTTTCTTTCTTTCTTTCTTTCTTTCTTTCTTTCTTTCTTTCTTTCTTTCTTTCTTCTTTTTTTTTTAGATTTTATTTATTTATTCATGAGAGACAGAGAGAGAGAGGGAGAAGCAGGCTCCATGCAGGGAGCCTGACATGGGACTCAATCCTGGGTCTCCAGGATCAGGCCCTGGGCTCAAGACAGCGCTAAACCGCTGAGCCACCAGGGCTGCCCGAGATATTTTCTTTATTATTCTTTTATCTAGATGTGCTGTCCATTATTGAAAGTGGTATATTAAAGTCTCCAACTATTGTAGAATTGTCTGTTTCTTCCTTCAATTCTGTCAGTATTTGCTTTATATATTTGAGATTCTGTTGGTATATTATATATCTAATTTATGAATTGACCTTTTTATCAAAATATGATGTCTTGGATTGCTTTTATTTTCTTTTTATTGCCACTGCCCTGGCTAGTACCTCTAGGACAATGTTGAGAAGAGATGAAAACAGACATCCTTATTTTGTTCCTGATTTCAGACTGTGACTCTGACTTCTTTGTAGATGTCATTTATCAGGTTCCCTTTTATTCCTCATTTGTTTAGCATTTCATAACATGTTGGATTTTGTCAAATGCTCTTTATTCCTACATCTGTTGAAATGATTGTTTTTTTATCCTTTATTCTATTACTAAGGTGATTTATGATAATTTTTTGAATGCTAAAACCTACTTGGCATTTCTGAAATTAATCCCATTTGGTCATGATGTATAATCATTTAATACATTGCTGAGTAGTATTTTTTTTTAGAGGAGTTATGCTTGCATCTATATTCATAAGGGATATTGATTAATAGTCTTGTGTGTGTCCATCTGCCCCCGTCCCCTTCTGCTCCCTGATGGTTTTGGTATGGAGTAATACTGGCTTCATAGAATGAATTGGGAAGTGTTTTCTCCTTCCTTCCTTCCTTCCTTCCTCCCTCCCTCCCTCCCTCCCTCCCTCCCTCCCTTCCTTCCTTCCTTCCCTTTTTTGAAGGTTTTTGTGAAGAACTGGTATTAATTCTTCCTTGAAAGTTTGGTAGATCTTTCCAGTGAAGCCATCAATATACCCAGGCACTCTCTGTGGGAAGTTTTAAAATTACCAATTCAGTTTCTTTACTTGTGATAGATGTATTTAGATTTTCTATTTCTTTTGTCCATTTTGGCAATTTGTTCATTTTATTTAAATTATCTTATTTATTGACACAAAGTTTTTCATACTTTTTCCTTAATTTTTTTTTTATTTCTGTAAAGTCAGTTATGATGTCCTTCTTTGATTCTGGTTTTCATAATTTGAGTCTTTTTTCCCCTTCTTTGTCAGTCTAGCCAAATTTTGTCAATTTTCTTGACTTCTTTTTTTGTTTTAATGAATCAACTTTTGGTTTCATTGATTTTTTTTTTAAATTACTTCTCTATTGTGTAATTTACTTATTTTTGTTCTCTTTGTCATTTCCTTCCTGCAGCTTGTTGTTGGTTTATTTTGCCCTTTCTTTTGTAGTTTCTTAGGAGTCTTGATTTGAGATCTTTTTAATGTCACTTATTGATCAAAAGTTGTGCTTTGAGTTCTCTTAGCCAGTTATATTTTTATCCTTTACCATTGGATGTGTGAGTGGCCTGGGTGCTGCTTCTCAGGTCAGGGAATTTATATTTGCTACAAGTCTAATGAGATGCTAATAGCTTAGAATTTCCTCTCTGATTGCTCCTGAGAAGATGCAGCCTTGGGCATTCACGTCCTTTCTGACTGCCAGGGATAAATGTGATTTTATTTCCTGGAAGTTGCTCTTGGGTCAGAGTAGCTTGTTTGATCTGAGGTTGCTTGTAAATCCTTCTGCCAGTAATGCTTTTACCATGTGTTGATGTATCTTTGTGCAACTTGGGAATGCTTTGTTTCCCCTATATCCTGCACAGACTAGCACCTGTGCATATCCTTAATGACCTCCAGAGATGACTGTTACCAAATAGACTCTTTTTGGCTATCACTTTGCTTGTTTCTTTTCAACTTCTGATGCCTTGCCTGTTTGCTTGTGTCAGGAACCTACCAGCCTGTACAAGGATCTCCATTGTTTTTAGACAATGCCCATAGGCATGGTGTTTTCCCTACTGTGTTACAAATCAAATCAATCTCTATAGGCAGAGCTAGCCTTTTTCTCGCTGAACAGAACCCCTATTCTACTGCACTAGAACTCAGTATGAAGACTCAATTTTTCCAGAGTAACACCCCCACTTTATGAGTGAGCAATGGAGGATGGACAGTGGCAGCCCCTGTTCTTCACACCTTGCTACTCCAGCATAGGCACTCTGCCCTATGAGCAAGTTAAAGGTGACACTCTCAGGTCCCCAGCTTACTATTCCTGGAGTAGAGGTTCTGAGTTCGTTTTGGGGACTGGGTGGGGAACAAAAGACAAAATCCTCTTGGCTCTGCCCAGCCGGAATACATCTTTTGCAACTTGAGACACAGCCTGTCCCTTCTGGGGTGATATCATAGCCTCAGACTAGAGCTGAGAGGAGAGGAAGCTTATCTATCTTATTGACCACATCTGCCTGGAGTAAGTGCTGGGTAGAGCCTCCCAAACATGGAAGTAAGATATCAGGGTAAGGGAGCAGATCGTCACTAAAATGCCACAGACTCTTGCTGTTCTTACTGAGATTTGACTCTTCATTTGCTGTATGCCCTTAGAAAAACTACTAGATACTTTAAAAATTTTTTTAAATTTTACCAGTTAAATTTTTGCTCTGCTAAGGAAATCTGTGCTCTCTACCATTCCAGAAGTCCTGCTCCCCACTTATTTCCTACATTTTGTGGACTGCTTAGCGAAATTGTTATGCTAGATAGGAAAGATGAATAAAATAGACTTCCAGCAATAGTGAGTTCATATTGTATTGTAGAGGGATAGACTGAAAAGGAATAATTGAACATATGCTGATTGTCTTCTGTTTTGTTTACTTCATCAGTAAGTAAATTTTAAGTAAGCACAATAAGTTAGTACCAGTGTATTAATACATTATAAAACATACACTAATTTAAAACATCAAGTAAATATGCCACATATATGATCATTTTTATCAGATTCATATTCTTAGAGATATTCTTTTGATTACTATGGAGATTACATAATATCTTAAATCATGAATAAAACACTAATTTTTAGTCAAATCTTATTCATAAAGGTTGTAAGAGTTTGGGTTTTTTCAGAAGTGTATGATGGTGCATGCATATTGGACATGACCCTATTCCAAAACCTAGTTTCCTCAGATTGAATTTTCTTTTCCAATTTGTTGGATGAACAATTATTATTCGTTATTATTTTTATTATATATCTTTAATTATGAATGGGGTTGCATATCTTAATTTTTATTAGCCATTGGTAGGACCATTATTGGCCATTTATTTATGTCCCTTTACATTTTTTTTTCTGTTGGATTGTTAGTTTTATTGACTTAGATCATAATTAATGAGCTGTTTGCATTTTAAACAAAAACTATCCTTTGTCATGTGTAAGCAGAAATATTTTTGCAAAATTGTCAGATTTTTAAAAATTATACTTGACAATGTTTAGTTTCAGCATAAAACTTAGTATTCAACAATTATATACATTACAAAATGCTCACTATACCTGTCACCATACAAAGTTATTACAGTATTATTGGCTATATTCCCTATGCTGTACTTTTCATCCTGTGACTTACTTATTTTATAGTTGAAGTTTGTACCTCCTAACACCTATTTCACTCGTCCCCCACTCCCCTCCCCTCTGACAACCATCAGTTTGTTTTCTGTATTTAGTAGTCCTTTTCTGTTTTGTTTTTTGTTTTTTAGATTCCACATTTAGGTGAAATCATACAGTATTTGTCTTTCTCAGTCTGACCGACTTCACTTAGCATAATACTCTCTAGGCCCATCCATGTTGTCATGAATAACAAGATTTCATTATTTATTTTATGGCTGAGAAATATGTCATTGTGTATATATACCACATCTTTTTAAACCATTCATCTACTGAAAGACACTTAGGTTACTTCCATAGCCTGACTGTAGTAAATACTGCTGCAATAAACATAAGGGTACATATATCTTTTCAAATTTGTGTTTTCATTTTCTTCAGGTAAATACCCAGAAATAGAATTGCTGGATTGTATGGCAGTTCTAGTTTTAATTTTTGAGGAATCTCCGTGCTGTTTTCTACAGTGGTTGCACCAGCTTACATTCCCACTAACAGTGCATGAGAATTCCTTTTTCTCCACATCCTTGCCAACACTGTTATTTCTTATCTTTTTGATACTGAACTGGTGTGAAGTGATGGCTTATTTTTGTTTTGATTTGCATTTCCCTGATAATTAGTGATGTTGAGTATCTTTTCATGTGCCTGTAAGCCATCTCTATGTTTTCTTTGGAAAAATGTCTATTCAGGTCTTATGCCTATCTTTAATTGCATTATTTGTTTTTTTGGTGTTAAGTTGTTGTATGATTTCTTTGCATATTTGGAATATTAACTCCTTCTCAGATACATCACTTGCAAATATCTTCTCCCATTCTGTAGTTTGCTGTTTCATTGATGGTTTCCTTCACTGTGTAAAAACTTCTTAGTTTGATGTAGTCTCAATTGTTTATTTTTGCTATTATTGACCTTGCCTAAGGAGATGGATCCAGAAAAATATTGCTAAGGCTGATGTCCAGGAATGTACTGCCTGTGTTTTCTTTCAGGAGTTTTATAGTTTATGTAAGAAAGTGGTCTAGTTTCATTCTTTTGCTTGTCCAGTTTTCCTAGCACCATTTATTAAAAAGATTGTCTTTTCCCCATTGTATATTCTCACCTCCTTCATAATAGATTAATTGACCATATAAAGGTAGGTTTATTTCTGGGCTCCCTGTTTTCTAAACATTGATCTATTTGTTTATTTTTGTACTAGTACTGTACTGTTTTATTATAGCTTTGTAGTATAGTTTGAAATCTGGGATTGCGATACATTCAGCTTTGTTCTTCTTTATCAAGATTGCTTTGGCTATTTGGGATATTTTGTGGTTTCATAAAAATGTTAGGATTATTTCTTCTAGTTATGGGTTTTTTTTTTCTAGTTTCTTTGGAATTTTGATAGGCTTTGAAATGAATCTGTAGATTGCTTTGGATAGTGTGGACATTTTAACAATGTTCTTCCAGTCCGTGAGCATGGTTTCTTTCCGTTTGTTGGCGTCATCTTTAATTTCTTTTTTTAATGTTTTATAGTTTTCAGAGTACAGGTCTTTTACCTCCTTGGTTAAATTTATTCCTAGGTATTTTATTCTTCTTGAAATAATTATAAATGGGATTGTTTTCTTAATTTCTCTTTCTGTTATTTTATTACTAGTGTATAGAAATGCAACAGATTTCTATATATTAATTTTGTACCCTGCAACTAACGGAATTCATTGAGTAGTTGTTTTTTGTTTTTTTTTTTTTAAGATTTTATTTATTTATTCATGAGAGACACAGAGAGAGAGGGAGTCAGAGACACAGGCAGAGAGAGAAGCAGGCTCCCTGCAAGGAGCCCAATGTGGGACTCAATCCCAGATCCTGAGATCACGCCCTGAGCTGAAGGCAGATGCTCAACCACTGAGCCACCCAGGTGTCCTTCATTGATTAGTTCTTTTTTTTTAAAATTAATTTATTTATGATAGTCACACAGAGAGAGGCAGAGACACAGGCAGAGGGAGAAGCAGGCTCCATGCACTGGGAGTCCAACATGGGATCCGATCCCGGGTCTCCAGGATCGCGCCCTGAGCCAAGGCAGGTGCCAAACCGCTGTGCCACCCAGGGATCCCCATTAGATTTAGTTCTAATAGTTTTTTGGTAGACAAAAAAGTTGTCATTTTTTAAATTAGGCTCTGGTTTTGTTGTTTTTTTCAGAAAGTAGTATAGAAGTTTTACATTTTTATGTAATCTAATTAGCATTATTTTCCTTAATAGCTTATAGATATTTTGTCCTCTAAGATTGCAAACACACACATGTTTTCATCTGGTAGATTTATAGTTTTTTAAAAAACTTTTGAGAGTTTTGTTATTTATTTTATGTTAATGGAATGAGATGAGGATGAAATTTACCATAATCTTGAATGCCAAGTGCCTGTCTCCTATTCCCCATTCCCATCTTCCATTTCTCCCAAGCAAAAGAGATGCTTGTATATATTTTGTTTATTCACTCCATTAATTTCCTAATCCATACCCACTGTACAGTTAGTGTTATTACCATTTTTAGCCAGCCTGGCGCACACGTTGGAGAAAAGGCATCCATTTTCAAGTTCTTGTTTGTTTGTTGGGGTTTTTTGCTAGTCCTAGTTCCCTAACCCAATTCTGAGGAGAATCCTGGGCTATCATGATACTTTATTGAATGTCTTATTACTGGATTCTGTGATATGCTGCTTCACATCTCATCAAATTTTTAGAGTTATAGCATGATTCTATTTAAAAACTGCAGCCTCAAGTAATTTTGTTTCCTTGACCTCAAAAGTCATCTGGGGATAAGGGCATCATAGTAGTACCTGTTTTACAAATGTAGGATGGAATTGACCTGGTTCTTGTTTTAGTTGTTGTTAGACGTGATCAAAATTTTGTCATTTAAATTTCTTTCTGAATGAATGGTTTTAGAATGGAGTTTATAAAGGAGTGGTTATGAACAGAGAGTAGTTTATTAAGAAAAGTGATAACTTGGAAAACTGAACCACTGAGAGAAATACTCCCTAAATCATACATCATGTAATTTCTTTGGAGATTTCTGAATAAGATCCTTTTTTTTTTTTTTTTTTTTTTTTTTTTTGTGGCAAAATTCATTTTAAAGGATTTCTGGCATGATTCCTTAGCAAATTTTTTGGAAGCAGTTTTTTTTTGGAAGCCTATTCTTTGAAATTAATACTTTCTCATTATGTGAGTAGACTGTTTTCAGGTATCTCCATCTAAGTGATACTTTTTACATGTTGTATTTTTATATTTGGCTTTTTAAGCTTAAAGCTAATCTGTGAGTATTCAAATATTCTGTCCAATAACCTAAAAGAGAGTGATTACATTAAGAAAACAGCAGACGTGGGATATTCCAGAAAATTACAAGTGATAGAAATGCTGAGTCTTGGTCCCTCTTCCTTCTCAAAATATTAGCATGCTTAGTCCCATGAATTATTTTTTGCATATATCTCCAAACAATACTATCTTTGGAATGTGAAAGTGTTAGTATTTTCTCTACCTTGATGATGTTTCCTAGTGATAGGCCCTCTCTCCTCTATTATTCCTGTGGCTATTTAATTTACATGATTATAAGTTTAACAGGAGCATTTAAAGAACATGATATTGTTGAGCCCATTTATTTCAAATCAAGATCAGTGGTAGTTTATTAGTCGGTTGTTTTGGTTTCCAGTCTTAGAACCCCTTTAGATTTTTTTAAATAGATTTGATTTGAATACAAACATAGAACAGTGAAATGAAAGGTAGTTCATAGTGCCTTAAAGTATAATGAGATATCTTCAGTGTCTCAGAAAATGAAGGTATTCGGGTTCCTGGGATTGGCCCTGCTTTGGCCTCCCTGCTCAGTGGGGAGTCTCCTGCTCTACTCTTCTCTCTGCCCTTTCATCCTGCATGCGCACGTGTGTGCCGTCTTTCAAATAAATAAATCTTTTTAAAAAGTGAAAATATTCAAAATGACAGTTTTAATTTAAAAAAAAATATTTTTGAAGATTTATTTATTTGAGAGAGAAAGAGCATGGGAGGGAGGGGCAGAGGGAGAGCGGACTCTGAGCTGAGCACAGAGCCCAATGCGGGAGCTTCATCTCATGATTGAGATCATGACCTGAGCCAAAACTAAGAGATGCTCAACAGACTGCACCACTCAGGTGTCCTCAAAATGGCAGTTTTTACTTTTTTTTAATTTTTATTTATTTATGATAGAAAGAGAGAGAGAGAGAGAGAGAGAGAGAGGCAGAGACATAGGCAGAGGGAGAAGCAGGCTCCACGCACCGGGAGCCCAACATGAGATTCGATCCCGGGTCTCCAGGATCGCGCCCTGGGCCAAAGGCAGGCGCTAAACTGCTGTGCCACCCAGGGTTCCCAGTTTTTATTTATTTATTTTTTTAATTTTTATTTATTTATGATAGTCACAGGGAGAGAGAGAGGCAGAGACACAGGCAGAGGGAGAAGCAGGCTCCATGCACCGGGAGCCCGACGTGGGATTCGATCCCGGGTCTCTAGGATCGCGCCCTGGGCCAAAGGCAGGGGCCAAACCGCTGCGCCACCCAGGGATCCCGGTTCCCAGTTTTTAAATGCATATGATCATTTATACTGTACCTACAAAATGGATAGACCTCCTGTATGGTTCTAAAGAAATTGTAAGTTTTTGGTAATTGAGTGAATATATGAGCAAAAGATAAGTTCATGTTAATCTGCAAAGTAGTAGTCTATAATTTAGGCTCCCATTTTCTTATAGGGTAGTAGATTAGAATATTCAGCCTATGACAGACATGGTTTCTTTAACCTTCCTTTGATGTATTCTATGTTGTCAATATTATGAATAAAATACATTGCCTAAAAATGGGTATCTTCAGTATGTCAAATGAAGCCTGAACTGTGCAGACCAGAATTACCTTTACTGATCTGAACACAATACTTTAGCTGTAACCTAATATTGCGTTAAGTTTTTCATTAACTGCATCTCAATGTTGATTGTCTTCTGAGTTCTCTTCAGTTACACCTCTCATTTATTTTCCAGCTGAGTTACTGTCAAGTCTTATCTGTCATTCTACATAATAAATAGATACTTTGAGTTTAATCATAGGGTTTTATATTATATTGTAGGTTTGGCTTAGCTTTCCATACTATTAGAATTCTTTAAATTCTCATTTGGTCTTCCATTTTAAGCCATTCATAGGTTTGTGTCAATCTTTGGTAGTTATGTTAAAATCAGAAATTGTCAGCTGACTACCAGGTTCATCCCCTGATGTGTTTTATTTGGCTAGCCCTTCTGTTAATATTTTTATGAATTGTGATGCTTTTAGTTACATTTAGTACTAATCTGATTTATCAACCACTACCCCTTACTGCATTACACATTTTAGCTTCGCACATTTACATTTGTTCCTTAGTCATTGAAGGCATTTGCTTTTGCAACCCCTAATATATGAAATCATTTATGAAAATATTGTAACACAGCACTATACACATCTTTAGGTCATTCATAAACATATTGTGATTAACTTTGTTAAATGATTTATTACATCTGTGTTACTGATCTTTCTGAAACCCAAGACTCACCATTCCTTCAGTTGTTTGTACACATTACTTCAGTACCAATTTGGTATTCTATTTATGTATTCCTTTTATTAGACCTTATCTTCACTTAGAACTTCTTGTCTAAATCTCGATCTCTGAAATTTTCTTCTCTTAGCCTGCAGCATTATTTTTGCTGCCTTTAGTTCTACATATGACCTCATTTCTTATTTTACAAGGAAGGTCATCAGACATACACTTATTTTACTTATGATTCTTTCTAACCTAATCGTTTAGTTTATATGTACAGGAAGAAAAATGTGGTATCATTTCTTTCTAAAGATGACAGTAGTGAAAATTTGAATCTTTATAATTTCCCAAGTAATATGGAGCTTTTTATAGATTATTTCTTATAATTTCAAGACAATCTTTTTAAAGTAAATGCCATCATCAGCATGATTTTACAGGAAACAGACTGAAAGAAGTAACTTGCTTGTGGTCACAGAACTTGTACTAGCAGAATTTGGCCTTCTGTGCTTTGTGTGACTAATGTTAACTTTGCCTTTTAATTGCTCTGTATAGCACTCTGTTCTTATTTCTCTTTTCTCATGATGTTCTAGAATATTGCTTTATCAGTTATCCCTTTTCTTATCTTTCTAATCACTTTATTCCATCCTTATCCTAAACTCAGCCTACAAATAAATTTGGATCTCTTTTAGACATTTAAAAGATACAAATGAAGAGCACATCAATTTCTGTACAATCTCTCTTCGATTTTAGGTCTCCCCAAGTTATCAGCTCCCAGCTTTCTTTTCACTTTTCACCATTAGGGATTTTGAAGAGCAAACTTAATTTGCTGCCTCCAATTCCTCACCTGCCATCTGCTCACTCTTGATCTCATTGTAGGTTGGTTGCTACTGGAACCATGGTCTGAAACTGTCCTTTCCAGGACTGTCACTGTATCACTGAGTCAGATCTTACAGCCTTCTCAGTCCTTATCCCTCCTGCTGATGAAACACTTCGCTGTCCTACATTTTATCATTATTGAAATTTCTTTGCTTTTTCATGCCTCTTAGTTCTGTTTCTTAGTCTTTATCTTTACAAAGTTATCCCCTAATGTAATCTGCTTCTTGAGATTGGCATTTTTCAGTATTCCACACCCAGTCTCTTCTCACTCTCTTACTGTACACACTCTTCTTGGGTGAGTGAGGCTGTTTTCATAGTTTTAGCTGTTGTCTAGATCTCTAGACATACTCCATTCTTTTTTCCTGAGTTTTGACTTGAACAGAGCTTTTCCAGCTACCTGTGGAATGTAGCCGCCTAAATGTTTAGAGATCCATGATCCATTAAGTAAGTCATAACTTTTCCCCTCACACCCTTTTCCTCTTTTTGCTTTCCCTGTTTCGTTATCTGCCTTGTCACTCACGTTTAGAGACTTGTTTAATTAATTCCAACTTCTTTGCTTCTCAGATTCTCTATTACTCTCATGTTTATGTAGCCAATATACTTGCCGCTTCCATCCTTCCTTTTTTTTCTTTCAGTCCTTACTGCCTAGGCCCTGATGTAGGTCTTGGATACTTGTAGGAGGTTTCTAAATGCTCACACTGCTTTCACTCTCACCTTCTGAAATTCTCCCCTCTCCATACCCACTTTTCTTAGTGCTGTTTTAGTTAAAGCAGACCTATAAGACTGTCATCGTAATACTTAAATGATGTTTGTTGCTTTTGAGCTTAATTTATTCAACAAATATTTCTTGAGTACCTACTATATGTCAGGTGGAGAAGAGTGGTGAACAAAACAGACAAAAATCTCATCTCTCATTGAACTTAGTCTAGTTGAGGGGGAAGCAAACAATACAGAGTAAATAAACTATGTGGTTAGAAAATGATAAGTATCATGGGGAAAAATAAAGTAGGGAAAGTAGGTAGGAGTATGAGGTGGAAAAATTGGGGAAAGCCACTCAGTAACAGTAACATTTTAGCAAAGATTTGAGGGAGTTGAGGCAAGTGCCAGTATGTATATCTGGGAGAAAATATTCCAGGCTGAAGCAGTGATCAGTATAGAGGCCCTGCATGTAAAAGCCTGCCATACGTGTTCAAGAAATAGCAGGAAGTTATAGTCAGTAGAGGTGAGCAAGCAACAGAGCAACAGTAGAGTAGAGGACAGGGAAATAAGTATGTATGTGTGGAGGACCTTGTAGACCACTTAAGAGAATAAATCTTAATGAGGTGGAGTGGAAGAGCTACAATCTAACTTTTGTTTTGTTGATATTAGACTAAAGATGTAAAGATGAAAGCTGGGATACCATTTAGGAGGGTATTGCAACAATCCAGGTGAAGTGATAGTGGTTCAGACAGGATTGTAGCAGTGACAATGGTAAGAAGTGGTTGGATCCTAAATAAATTTTAAAGATAGAACCATTAATACTTTTTTTGGTGTATGTATATGTGTGAGAGAAAGAGGGGGTCGGGAATTAATGGTAATTCTCAGGTTTTTAGCCTGAGCAATGTCAAGTACACAGATTGACATACTAGTCTGGAGTTAAAAGCAGAGGTCCAGCATATATATGAATTTAGGAGTCATCAGTATAGAGTAGTATCGGACTGGATGAGATCATCACATGAATGAGCTTACATAAAGAACAGAGACCTGACTGAGCCCTGAAATCCTCCATTTCTTAAGAGAGAAAGGAAATGGAGAGCAAGAAGAGTGATCTTTAAGTAAGATGAAAATCAGAAGAGTATTGTGTTTTAGAATCCAAGTAAAGCAAATATTCAAAAGAAGGGAACATGATCCAACTATGTTAAATAATAGTGCTAAGTCAAGTAGAAAGGAAAGATAAGATGATGACTGAAAACTGGCATTGGATTCAGCAACAAGGAAATTACTGATCTTAAGGAACAATTCTGGTGGAGCAGTGGTGATGAAGTCCTGTTGGAGTGAGTTTCGGAGAAAATGAGAAGAGACTGGTATTGGAGAATACCAGTTTAGACATCTCTCTGGAAGAATTTTACTGATAAGGAGGCCAGAAAATATGGTGATAATTAGCACATTAGAAAGAGTTTTCTGCTCTTCCTCGGCGCCGCCTGCGGAGGTGGCAGCCATCGATTGCTGGGCATCATGGCTGCCCTCAGACCTCTGGTGAAGCCCAAGATTGTTAAAAAGAGGACCAAGAAGTTCATCCGGCACCAGTCAGACCGATATGTCAAAATTAAGCGCAACTTGCAGAAACCCGGAGGCATTGACAATAGGGTACGCAGAAGATTCAAGGGCCAGATCTTGATGCCCAACATTGGTTACAGGAGCAACAAGAAAACAAAGCACATGCTGCCCAGTGGCTTCCGGAAGTTCCTAGTCCAAACGTCAAGGAGCTTGAAGTGCAGCTGATGTGCAACAAATCTCATTGTGCAGAGATTGCTCACAATGTATCCCTCCACGAACCGCAAAGCCATTGTGGAAAGAGCTGGCCATCAGGGCCACCAATCCCAATGCCAGGCTGCGTAGCGAAGAAAATGAATAGACAGCTTATGTGCGTGTCATATTTGTGTTAATAAAACCATAAAACTACCAAAAAAAAAGTTTTCTTTTTAACAATGGGAGAAATAGCAGGGAGTTTGTAATGCTCCCACAGAGAGAGAAGAATTAATGGAGAGAGAGAGGAAAATTACTGAAGCACTGATTGTGATTAGGAATAGCAGAATAGTTTTTTGGGGTTTTTTTTGTTTTTTGTTTGTTTTTGCTTTGTGTTTATTTTTATTTTGTGTGTGTGTGTGTGGTTTTTTTACATGTAGCAGAGTTTACCTTAAAAAGGAGCTTAGTCACTTTATCTTAGGGAAAGAAAGGAGGAGCATATGGGGTTAGATGCTGTAGGTGGGCATAAGTAGTCGTGCAAGCAAGGTCATCAGCTGAGGGTGAGGATGGGAAGACAGGTATTTGGAGGTTGAAGTGAAAGAAGAAATCAAGTACTTTGAAAAAGTGAATGGACTAGGCAAATATATGATTGCTGGGCCAATTGAATTCCTTGATGTTGAATTTCATGTGAAACCAAGCAGCACAGTTTTAGGTTTCTTTGTAGCCATGTTCAACAATTTGGGTATTGGCATGGAATGAGTGGGCAGCTGTATTTAACCAGGGTTGTGGTTTACCAAATGGATATGACAGAAGGCTCTATGCTAGAGCAAAATTGGCACACTTTTTCTTAAAGGGCCAGATAGTAAATATTTTTGGTTTTGCAGGCTGTGGTCTCAGTTATAACTACTCAGCTCTGCTGTTGTAGCCCCAAAGCAGCCATAGACAATATTTATGTGGATGAGCATTGCTATGTTCCTATAAAACTTTATTTATAAGAACAGGCAGCAGGCCTTTGCTAGTTGTTTCCGACCTCAGTGTTAGAGAGTAAGGATAATGGTAGACCATGAAATTTGAAGCTGGATATGGAGAGAAGAGAGTAGAACATGGAAGAGTGAGGGATAATGAAAAGGTAGTAGAATCAATGGTATGTTGTCTCACTAAATCGTTTCCTGAGCTCTGCTGTATTCATTGACGCCACATCTTGAATATAATTTCTCTATGCCGTTAATGCTCCTTTCATACTCAATTTAGATGTCATCTCTTTTATACCTCCACCTTTACTTCCTCTGCAGTGGCTACTGACATATAGAAACTGCTCAATAAATGCTGAAAATTGAAATTCTTCACTTCATTTTGGTAGGTAACATGATTTCAAATTGGAAAGATGGTGAAAGTTTGTTTACCTACAGATTTTTCCCTTTAGTAGCCAATTCTAGACTTGAACATAGTGGTTCTCAACTTTGTTTTCTGCTCAGTTTACCTATCAGATATTATTCACAAGAACAGAGTAAGGATAGCACTCTGTTTCTCTTTCCTACTTGGTACTTAGCTGGAATTCCCTTCTTTCTCTCCACTGATCTTGGATTGGTGTCTTTAGGCTGCTGAGAAAGGATGTTTAAACATATGACCTGCAATAAACTTGTGAGTATGGTAACTTGCTGCCTTACAAATTATTCTTTTTCTTTCAGTTACTTGTAGAAAACAGGTGGTTATTCTATTAATTATAGACCATCAGATAATCTTTTTTGTAGGGTTAGAGAAATTTTGAAGAACATCTAATACAAATTTTCATATTCTAGTTGAAGGAACTGAAGCCTAGAGAGATTAAGTGACTTGCATATATTAGTTAGCAGCAGAGCAAGGGCCGGAATCTAGCTCTCAATTCAGTACTCACTCTGCTACCACGACAGCTTTCCTGATAGGATATGAGGGCACTGATTCACAGACTAGAAAATATGAAATTTTGTGACAGGTAATTCCTCGAAAATCTTATTACCAAAATAATAGTTTAAATATAATTGGGAATCTTAACAGAATTGAAATGGCTGTTTTTTTCCATGAAATTATTAGTAAAAAGGTGCGGTAGATGTGTTTTTACAATTATGGTTTTATTCTGAATGACTTTTATATAATTAAAATTGAATGCATGTATCTTTTCTTAAAAATCTGAGTAAGTGAAAAAAATCGGAATAAGTGAATATATAGAGATTTTACTCTGAATATTTAAAAGACTAGCTTCTAATTTTTTTTTCTCTTTCTTTTCAATAAACTCTTTCAGAAAGATGAGGTCTATCTTAATCTGGTGCTGGACTATGTTCCGGAAACAGTATACAGAGTTGCCAGACACTATAGTCGAGCCAAACAGACGCTCCCTGTGATCTATGTCAAGGTATGTAAAAATGGAACAATTTCCCATATTAAAAAGTATTTAATATGAACCAAGGAGAGTATTAGATATGTTTTAACTGTATTATTGCATATAATACCAAGGGGGGGAGAGCTGCAAAAGTAGATATTGCTAAAGCTTCATTAAATTCTTGTATAATTTTAAAGTGTGAAACCTTCACCTTTTAAACTTTCATAACTCATGTATTCAGATACCTTTCTGACAAGTAAATTTTTTCACAGACATGTAATGCATTTTAATTTTGCTGACCATAGCACCTTTTCATGTGGTAGATCATATAACATTATAAAAAATATATATAATCAGATTAAACATTATATTGCCATTTGTAGATACATTGTAACTGTAGCTAAAATTTAAACATTCTGTAATTTTAAGTATGTACAGACTCTATGAAGGTGTTATTTTTTTTTTTACTACCTAATGTCATCTTCTGTGAAAGAACTCCTGACAGAGTGACTAGGAATTTATCCAGAATAATTCTGATTAAAGTTGTGATTGCTGATTATAAACATTATTATCATCATTATTATTACTATTAGATTGTTCAGATCTTTAAAAAAATTTGTCAAAGTGTGGTTGACAGATTATTAGTTTTTAACCATTGACGTTGTGAAAATTAACTAGGAGTTAAGTTTCAAAGTCTAGTTATCTAAATATAATTTCTTGCATTTTATCCTTTATAGAAATGACTCTAGAAAATAAAATGACATTGACTCTGAATGTTTTAAGATTAAGTATTGAATTTTACTTAATAGTTAGAATTTTAAAGTTTATAGTGATAAAATGGGTACCAAAGCAGGAATTTGGTAGCTAGATAATTATAACAAGGAGTCAGGATTCCTATTGAATTCAGTGCTAGGAATTTAAAAATCTGATTCCAATATAATTTTATTTGGACCTATGAAACTTGGTTGAGGTTGTGGGTAAATTGATGATAGTAGGAACTAAAAGACACAGTTTTTGTACTGCAAATTTATGTTAGTACTTTATTCTAGTTGTAGGATAGCAGTGTCCTATTCAAGATAACCTGCACAATAAAATATCCCTTGATAGGTACCTGGGTGGCTCAGTGGTTGAACATCTGTCTGTCTTTAGCTCAGGTCATGATCCCGGGGTCCTGGGATCAAGTCCTGCATCAGTCTCCCCACAAGGAGCCTGCTTCTCCCTCTGCCTATGTCTCTACCTTGCTGTGTGTGTCTCTCATGAATAAGTAAAATCTTAAAAAAAAAAAAAAAAAGAATATCCCTTGGAAATCTCTATAGAGTAATCTTTGAAGTTCTCAGTTTAGAATGGCAATAGATTTATGAAGCAGAAAAGTCCTAGGTTTAGTTCCTAAAGACCTAGTTTTTAGATCCAACTTTGCTGCTTTGTTAAGTGCTTTTGGACAGTTACTGATCCATTTTCTACTTAGCTTCTGTGTTGGTAAATTGTACTCATTTCTTTCCTTCTCACAATATAACATTGCTGGTTTGTAACGTGGACTTAACATATGAGAAAGTAAGAGAAGATCTTAACACTAGATTTAAAAAATGACATGTGAACATTTAATAAGAGATGCACAATGGTTAGACCAGTTTTTGTTTCAACTCTATATAGCAAACAAATGCTAAATGATTGCACAATAATGTGAAGCTTAATAAAATATTTTATTCCTCCTCTAATAAGGAGAAAAAAGACTACACGAATAACTATAAAACAAGAAAAAATGCAATATCATGAAAATAGATAGATTATATTCTTTTGAATTGGTAGAGTTCCCAAGAGAGAATAGCTCTGTTAAATCAACACTCCACATTTACGTACCTCCTAGCAGACATGTATTGCTCCGTAGCAAAGCCAATACCTATTTTCCCACCACTTAACATAAAATGTGCCAAATAACTTTCTTTTCCTGGATCTACAAAAATTTCACTTATTTCAGGATCTTTTCTTTGGTCATTCTAAACATTTGTTTTTATTATTGAAGATTCAAATAGAAATAAAAGAGAAAATGGAATAATGAACCCGCAAATACTCATTATACAGTTTCTACAGTGATCATTTCATGGCTACCTTTTAAAAAAAGAAAAATATTTTATTTATTCATGAGAGACACGCACAGAGAGACAGAGACATAGGCAGAGGGAGAAGCAGGTTCCCTGCAGGAAGCCCAATGCTGGACTCAATCCCCTGACTGGGACCATTACCTGAGCCGAAGGCAGACACTCAACCACTGAGCCATTCAGACATCCCTCATGGCTATTCTTGTTTCATCTGTATCACTCTCTACTCCTCCATTTACTTTATTTTGAAGCAAATCACAGATATTATTATTTTTATCTGTAACTATTTTTAGTATATATGTATAAAAAATGGGGACTTTCTTTTTAAAAGTTTAGTTATAACACCATTGTCTTTATCTGTACAAATAAATAGGAAATCATTAATATCATTAAATATCTAACTACTGTGTTTATTCCCAATATGTTGTATACATATGCTTTTAAGTTTCTTCATCAGAAATGGAATCTAAGTAAGGTCCATATATTATAATTGGTTGATATATGTCAATGTTTATTTTAATTTATACATTCATTCTCTCTTAAATTTTGGTATTAAAAAAACTGGATCAGTTGACCTGCAGTTTCTTGGTCTGAATTTTGCCGATTGGATTACTGTAGTATTAATGTGTTCCTTTGTCTTCTGTATTTCCTGCAAATTGGTGATTAGATACGTTTTTGTAAAATTCAAGACTACTTCTTATGTATTGTTGAGAGCTTTCCTAAGGAAGAGCATAATGTCCCGTCTTTTTGTAGTGCTTGTAACCATTGATCATTGCCTTAAATCCATTAATTTATCAAGGGTTACAAAATATTACTATTCCTTCTTAATTTATAAGCTGGGGGATGCCTGGGTGATCTAGTTGGTTGAGCATCCAATTCTTGGTTTCAGCTCAGGTTCTGATCTTAGGGTCTTTGGATCCACCCTGCATCAGGCTCTGCACTCAGTGCATAGTCTGCTTGCTTGAGATTTCTTCCCCTTTGCTCCTCTCCCCACTGAGTCTCTCTCTCTCTCTCTCTCTCTTTCTCTCTTTCTCAAATAAATAAAATTATTAACAACAACAGCAAAAAAGGTTATAAGCTGACCTAGTTTCCCATGTCAACTATTTGATTACCCTAAGGTACAGTTTATATAAAAAATTCAGGATATATATTTGATTATATCCCTTTATTTACCAAAATTTATAATAATTAGTTGGTTTCATAGCATACTCCAGAGTGCCCGAAGAGGTATTCATTTGTTATTTTATGTTTGTTTTAAAACTTCTTGCATGAGTCTCAATAATCTTTGATCGTAGCTTCTTCTCTTTCTAGCATGGTAATATTCTAGGTTCATCTTACACATTTCTTCCCCAGACTTGGAATCAGCCTTTTCTTCAGGGAGACCTTATTCTTTTAGTGAGAAATAATATTTAGAGACCACAGTCTGGATGTTAAGAATGTTAATTGCTACGGAGTTGGTTACTCTTTCTGGGTTCTTTTTGTGGACAGATCTAGAAAATACATAGATAATCTTTTCAAAGATAAAATACATCTTTTTATCTCAAATATTAATATATATCAACATTGCTCATTAAGTATTGGGGGCTTAACAATCTAACATCTGTATTTCCTTTTTCTTACACTAAAAATTCCATTTTTCAGTGATAGTATAATTACTTGTTTTGTCCTACACTCTATATACAGTAGTCATAGAATAATAATACTGACAGTACCACCACCAAGTGAAAGTAATTTAAGCTCTCTTTGCATTTTTTAAAATATTTATTTACTTATTCATGAGAGACAGAGAGAGGCGGGGGCATAGGCAGAGGGAGAAGCAGGCTCCCTACAGGAGCCCAATGTGGGACTCAATCCCAGAACTCCATGATCACACCCTGAGTCGAAGGCAGACGCTCAACAGCTGAGCCACCCAGGCATCTCATTTCTTTTTATTCCCATGGTATATTTTATTAGATGTAAACAGTAAAATTTCTCTCTTAAGCATTAAATCTGTGTGATTATGCCTCATTAAGCTTTATTTCATATTACTTTTAATATAGATTGCATTTAAAAATTTTTAATTCATGAGGTGCTTGAGTGGCTTAGTTAAGTGTCTGACTCTTGATTTTGACTCAGGTAATGATCTCAGGGTTGTGATATTAAGGCCCACACCAAGCTCCCTGCTGGGCATGGCGCCTGCTTAAGATTCTCTCTCTCCCTTTTCCTCTGACCCTACCATCCCCCCTCAGAAAAAAAATTTAATTACTTTTACTTTAAGTTTTATGTCACATTAATATAACATATTTACATAGTTCCAAAATAAAATCTATAAAACAGGGTATATACATAGAGTCAAATAAGTTTAGCTTTTGTAGCTGTTCCTTCTACACTATTCCTTCTCTCCCTCAGTTAAATATTTAAATTTTTTATAGTCCTACCATTTTAAAAATAAGCAAATATATATAATTATTCCTCCACCTCCTTGTTATGTGAATAGTTACATCAAATGTACATTTCCTCTATCATACATACTAAGTTAAAAATATATTCTGGTGATCACTCTATATAGACAGACAGACATAGCTATTTGACCATTTTTAGAGCTTCCCATTAGTGTATTATATGGCTGTATCCTAATTTATTCAGCTGGTCACCTATTAATGTTGTATTTTCCCTTCAGGTGTTTGTTTTTGTTTTTGCTATTACAAACAATGTAGTGAAAAACCTTGTGTTTTCTGTGGGTTTTTTGTTTTGTTTTGTTTTAAAGATTTTATTTATTCAGAGAGAGACAGAGCATGAGCAGGGAGGAAGGAGCAGAGGGAGAGGGAGAAAATCTCAAATAGGCTCTGTGCTGAGTGCAGGGCTTGATCCCAGGACCCTGAGATGATGACCTGTGCTGAAGGCAGACCCTTAACCAACTGAGCCAGCAAGCCATCCGTGTTGTTTGTGTTTTTGACAACATGTATTTGGATGAGATCTCTGGCATTGTATTTTAAAAAAGAATAAAGATTATTATGCTTATTAAAGTGGGCATATAAAGAAAGATCTGACACTTTTCCCCCTTGTGGAAAAAGGATGGTTCTTTTGCATAATCACAGCCCCTACAAGTCTGAGCTATTGGCCGTGAACATTGTTATTTTAGGACACAAATCTATTTTTATGTTTTCCGAATCTAAAAAAGATAAAAAATGATTGTCTGAAATTGATAAGTTGCTCTCATTCACTTATTCTACCTACTTTTGTAAAAACTATTTTTGTGAAAAATATTAGATTGGGAGTTGGAAGTAAAAGCAATAAACACATATAACTCTTGCCTTCATGGATCCACCATCTAATAAGAACTTGTTTAGCATACATGTCACCAAAATGGAAGCTATAGTCCTTTGTAATTATTTGATTTCCACTTTTTTACTTTTTCTGGGGGGAGTTGAGTATATTATATTATTGCTTCAAATCTTTCTTCATTTTTTTTTTAAGATTTTATTTATTCATGAGAGATACAGAGAGAGAGAGAGGCAGAGACACAGGCAGAAGGAAAATCAGGCTCCATGCAGGGAGCCTGACATGGGACTCAATCCCCAGTCTCCAGGATCCCACCCTGGACTGAAGGTGGCACTAAACCGCAGAGCCACCAGGGCTGCCCCTTTCTTCAGTTTTTATAGTACAGGTCACTTTATAGTTGATGATGGTTAATATAAAGTTAAAAAGGTTTTGGGACACCTGGGTGGCTCAGTAGGTTCAGCATCTGTCTTTGGCTGGTCATGATCCCAGAGTCCTTGGGATGGATCCCCACACCAGTTCCCTGCTGAGCAGGGAGCCTGCTCATGCTTTCTTTCACTCTCAAAAAAATCAATAAAATAAAATCTTTTTAAAAAAGAGTTTTTGAGTACCTTTGCTTTATGATGAGCATCTTTTATAACTAAGTAGGCTTTAAAATTCAAGTCTGAAACAGATGCCAGGAAAATCATCATTGTGAACTTGAATTATTATTTTAACTTGAAAAAAAAAAACGTGTTTGAGGACATGGTCTGAGTACACAAGAAAGCTAACACCATTTTAGTGAATCATAAACAAAATTGTTGCTCTTTATTTGTTTTTAAACAAGTTTGTAGCAAAGAGGAGAAAGGACATTGGACTTGAGTTAGATTTGGTAACTTTATAACTAATCAAACTGTTTATTGGGCTTCTGTTACCATACCTATAAAAATGATAAGTGTGCATCTCACAGAGTGATTGCAAGAATTAAATAAAAGGGTAAAACAGGGTTGGTTTATACATAATAAATAAATCTTAAATTTCAAAGTGTGCTAAATATCTCTTGAGTTTCTAAGAGTTTATCATTCTAGTTCCTCCTGAATGATCAAGCTATTTAATGGTTATTGCATTTTTACACTTTTAATAGAAAAAAATATGATAAAATACAGGAATCATTATTAAGGAGGCATACTTGCCAAAGCCACTGTAGAATATTTAGTATCTGATTTGGGTAAATTTCTTAATCTTTGTGCTCCAGTACTTTATATGTAAAATAAATAGTAATACTGATTACATAAAGATTAAATGAAAATACATGCAAAACACTTAAAATAGTGTCTGGCATGTGATAAGTTATTTTTCTTGTTATTGTTATTGCTATCTTTATAGTAAAGAAAGCCTCCATTTTCCTGTAAATATACTTTTCCAGAGTCGGAAACAAAATAAATATGAAATTGCATATTTCTTCTTTATTTTTTTGAAAGATAACATGAGGAGAATGGATATAAACTAGATCTTTCAGAAGAATGAATGTGGTAAAAAGACACTGTAACCTCATTTAAGCTCTTAAGCATTTTTGACAAAGAAAACATTTTTTTCCCACTGATTATTGCTGACCAAGACATTAGCGCCCTGACATAGAATTAGTACAATCTAAAATTAATTAATTAATTAATTAGTAAATTAATGCCTGTGAGCTCAGTTTCTTATTGGAGCTCATTTTTTTAATGGTAGTAGATTAAACTTTTAGAACTCTGAGAGTAAGCTTTAGGACTTGGAGATGGATTCTGTGGACAATAATACCATGATAGAATAAGGAACTTTTAAAGGGTTATATGGATACCTAACTCCCTTAATTCTAACTTTGGGGATAAAATGCTGACTTATCTATTATCTCAATTATACATTTTATATCATGCTTCATTTTTAAAAAGGCTCAAACTTTTCCAGCTTTAGTTCAGTATAACATTAAGGATATACTGAAATTCACTTGTCTTAGTTTTTATCAATGCCCATTTTAAGGGAAGTACGCCTCATGTTAACTTCAAGAAACTATTAAGTCTTACCAGTATCCTTTGAAAGGTGGTGCCTTCTATCAGTACTTTTTCTGACCTTTTACTGTCTTTGTTGTTATTGTTGTTGTTGTTGTGGTTTTAACCAAGATACTGGTATCCTTGATTTGAATCACTTCAAAAATTCTTTTCATGATTATAACTTTGAGGTAGAGATCAGAAGGTGAGTAGTCAGAAAAATTTAATCACCAGCCTTGGAATAAACAGATATAAGATATCTCACTTTCCTCATAGAGTCCTCTACCCTACCTAAAAGTCTTAAGTCTCTTCCATTCCAACTCAGTTTCTCAATGTATTTGTTTTTGTAAGAGAATTGAAATATAATATTCCTTTAATTTGATGTCAATAATCAGCAAAGATGTATTTTTAAATAGCATTTTAAAGTCTACTTATTTCTGAAGGATAATACAGGAAGAGTGGTATATGCTAGTAACAGAATTACCGATGTCTTGATCATTGATAATAGATTTTTCTCAGTTCACATTTGAGTTTTCTCAGTCCCTTGTATCTATAACCTCTAGGGTTGACATCTCAGAAAAATGTTTTTCTAAAGATGAAATTATACATACTTATAAAGAATAATGAACTTAAACAGAAGACTTGGCTTCTGATCTAAATATTGTTATATTAGTCACATCTAGAATACTTTTCTGGGTTTACCATTTGTATTTTTTTATAAAGCCCATCTTAGGAGTCTTGAGGTAAGATATCAGTAAAATAAAAAATTATAGAGCACATTGTGGCATTTCCTTTTTTAAATTATTAAAGAATGGTGCAAATATAACATAATTGAGCTTTAATTAGCTAATATAGAAATGACATGAAATTCTTAGGAGGATTGTCTTCGATTAATTTTTACTGTTTTTTCTAGTTGTATATGTATCAGCTGTTCCGAAGTTTAGCCTATATCCATTCCTTTGGAATATGTCATCGGGATATTAAACCACAGAACCTCTTGTTGGATCCTGATACAGCTGTCTTAAAACTCTGTGACTTTGGAAGGTAAGCCAGCTCTCTTTTTTTTTCCACTCCTCCCACCCCATATACTTTTAAAAAACTATATGCCTTTTACAGTATCAGTCTAAAAATACCATAGTCCTTATTCAAGGAGTATGCACTAGTTACAGATTCTTGTGAGAGTAGTTTGGCAAATTTTGTCAGAATTGTAAATGTGTATAGTCTTTTATCTATAATAATTCGGTAGGAATTATTCCCTTAGAAATACTTTAAAATTGGGGTCCTGGGTGGCTCCGTGGTTGAGCACCTGCCTTCGGCTCAGGGCGTGGTCCTAGAGCCCTGGGACGGAGTCCCACATTGGGCTCCCTGCATAGAGCCTGACATGGGACTTGATCCCAGAGCCTCCAGGATCACGCCCCCGGCTGAAGGCGACACTAAACCACTGAGCCACCTGGGCTACCTGAAATACTTTAAAATAGTGTGTATACAGGGATTTTTATCATAACATTGTTTGTAAATGTCAGTAGGAAAATGACCAGATAAATATATTATATGCATATAATGTAATACATGCAACTGTAAAAAAGAATGAGCTAGCTCTCTATGAAATTAAAAGGAGCAATGTCAATAAAATAAAAGGAATGATGTCTAAGAAATATTTTAAAAACATAGTATAGCCACATGTATATAGATATATGATTATTGGGATCCCTGGGTGGCGCAGCGGTTTGGCGCCTGCCTTTGGCCCAGGGTGCGATCCTGGAGACCCGGGATCGAATCCCACGTCAGGCTCCCGGTGCATAGAGCCTGCTTCTCTCCCTCTGCCTATGTCTCTGCCTCTCTCTCTCTCTGTGACTATAATAAATAAATAAACATTTAAAAAAAAAAAAAGATATATGATTATTTATTTCTGGAATGCTATGTAATAAACCCATAACATTGTTTCCTAGTAGAAAAGGAAACTGGAAGTATAGTGTGCTTGGGAAACTTGCTTTTTCATTGATGGTACTTTTGTATTGTTTGAATTTTTTATTATGTGTTTTTCTTAATAAGAACTAATTTTTTTAAGATTTTATTTATTCATTGGTGAGGGTGAAGAGCAAGTGGGGGGTGGGGATTGAAGGGCAGAAGGACAGAATCCCAACCAGATTCTGCTCTGATCAGGGAACCCAGTGCAGGACTCCGTCTCATGACTGAGCCGAAACCAAGAATTGGCTGCCTAACTGAGCCACCCAGGTGCCCCAGAACTAGTTTTTAAAAACATTAGCATTTGTTACCGCATTCTTTTTCACTTCGCTGTTAACCTTAGTAGCAGTATGTTCTTCCTTTTCCTCTGTAATTCTCTTATTCTACTTTCCTGCAAATTGCAGTGTTCTTTGTTTCCTTAAAATGATTCCTTGGTAACATTATATTGTTAATAAGACTCCATCCTTTTTATCTTCATAGTATTCAGCATCTTTTGCCTCTTTGATCTATCCTTTCAACATGAAACCAAGCTTATATCCTCATGTAACTCAGTTAACCTTTTTCCATCTAGATTAGTCTCCCTCCCCTCAGTCCCTTAATAATTGCCACATAACTTGGATTCTCCAATTTTTTTCATCCTCACAAATTCTTTTCAATTCAGCTCTTTTTAGATACTGACCCACATCTAATATCTCTATTTCCACCTCTTTTTAATACTTATGTATCAACCCACAGTTTAAATTTTAGGTTTAACATAAGATAGATTTTCCATAGAGTGTCTCTTGAGAGTGTCTTAAAAAAACAAGCACATCTGCTTTATCATGAGTCGATTCTTAGTCTCATAATGGTGTACTCCTTTAGACCATCCCCTTTTTACAGTTAACTGATTTCAGACACCTATTGTAGGATTTAGCTTATTTTGCAGGCTCTAAGTCTTTCTTCAACTGTAAGAAAAGCTGAAGTATATCAAATCAAAACTCTTATCTGATGCTTGTTGAAACAAAGTGGACAAACTGCCAAAATCAGATGAGTTTTATTGTTATGGGTTATCTTCCCCACTGACAGCGACTGACTGTTATGAGTTGTAAAAAGACTGAGACATCAAGTTCAGTGGTGTTTCTGTTCTTACCGTAGTGTCAAAACACTGCTACTAAGGACCATTTCATTGGGACATAGGAATTGCTTTGTTCTAATACATTTGAAAGAGATTTCACTTGTATTATAATAGGTCATTTTTAATTGCTCTGATAAATAACAAAGCTGCCCTTTTTTGTTTTTAAACAGTTGGTTTAGGCAAGTAGAGTTTTAAATATACTTTAGGATCTTAGGGCCAGGCTGGTGGTAACTTGAACAAAAACAGTATTACTCTCTTAGTAATTTTTTATTGGATGAAATAAGGCCTGTAGAAGTAGGTGAAGGGCTGATTGGGCTTTCTCAGAACTATCTGTGGTCACTCTATTGGAAGCTCTCATCCTTCAAAAGGTGGAAAGTAACATCCAACCTCACCTGAAGGAAAAGAAGGTAGCTTCATCAAGTATTGAACTCTACAGGATGCAGTTTCCAATATTACGTTCTCTGTCTTATAGTGAATTTTCTGACTATGTAATTGGAATCGGTCTTGTTAATTAAAAAAAAAAACCCCTTTATAATGTAGAAAAATTTTATCAGTTAAGCTGGAAAGGTATCTTAATTTTCATGCAGGCTAAAAGCAAGGATTGATATTTATTAATTCATGAAATTGTTGCTGTGTGTCAGTACTTGGGGAGAATGTTAAAGAATAAACTGCCTCCCACCTTCAAAACTTGTAATGAAGGAAGAACAGGTTCAGGTAAGGGTTATCACTGACCAGAAATAATGGAAGAAAAGAAAGTCCAAACTTTGAAATCTTTGTGACTACTTTCTTTTGTCTCTAGTCAGATTTCCTATACCTTTACTTCAAAATTTTCCCTTCCCTTACATTCTTACTATTTTGATTTTGTTGTTTGTATTGATTGCCTGTGTTTATCTTTGCTGTCATCGTATGCTAAAGTAGTTAGCTTCTACAGGAGTTTATTTCAGTGTATCTTTAAATTATCCTGAGAGACATCTCAAAAGAAACTAAATTTAACTTAATGTTTAATATACAGTGCCACAAGCATTAAAAAAAAAATTTTGTATTAGAGAACATGTAACTGAGAACAGCAGAATTAGAATTCAGAAACTCTGAATCGTCTCTGACCTACAGGAGAGAGCAGGTCTTTTTTTATAGGGTAATGAATATTTAGGCAAGTAATAAATTGACCAACAAAGTAGAAAAAGAAAGTAGATTGAGTAAACCCCAGGATATTTACTCTGATGCAGAAGTCAAATTATAAGAGAGTGATCAATTTCTGTTAAAAAAAAAACATATTGATTGGGTAAGAATTATTTATTCTTATAACCCAGTACTATGCTTTTTGGTGGGTGGAGATACTTTTTTCTTTTTCTACTCTTCTTTATATTTTAGGGGTAGTTTTCAAGGAACAGAAGATAACAAGAAATTCAGCATTTATCCTTTTATGACTTTGTCTCTTTTTCTTTAGGTGACAGTTGACAAATGCATTCTTTAAAAGCTACTGTTATTTTTTTTAATTACTATTATAATTGTAAGTTTCTTTTGTCAGATAGTTAGGGTTCATATTTTTCCTTTTTGCATGTTGTGGAATTAAAGTATGTGAATCTTAAATGTTCAGTGTTGTGAATGATAACAGTTTAGATTCTTTTAAGGTTTACGCTTAAAGAATTTATGCTTTTTTTTCTTTTTTTTTCTTTTTTCTTTTTTTTTTTTAGTGCAAAGCAGCTGGTCCGAGGAGAACCCAATGTTTCATATATCTGTTCTCGGTACTATAGGGCACCAGAGTTGATCTTTGGAGCCACTGATTATACCTCTAGTATAGGTAAGTACTGATATAAATATAATGGCTTGTAATTATTAATTGCATCTTTTTTTTTTTAGTAATTTAGTATTACTAATCAATATTTTGACTTAAATATAAAAGTAGAAATGACCTAAAGTCTGTTTCTACTTAAAGACTGATACGCAGAAATGTGTAGAGTATTTTAAATGTCAACTTTCAGAATTTAAGGTTTATTTATACTATTTCATATTAAGGTTTCTAGGATTTTTTCAAGAGAATAATAAAGCTGTTCCTTTATGATTGCATGGTTCTGTTATATTACATTTGTCTTTAATTTAAAATTTCAAATAAGTCCTAGGTATATCTTTTCTTTTTGAAAATTTTAATTCTCCTGGGGCAGCCTGGATGGCTCAGCAGTTTAGCACCACCTTCGGCCCAGGGCCTGATCCTGGGGACCCGGGATCAAGTCCCACATCAGGCTCCCTGCATGGAGCCTGCATGGAGCCCTCTGCCTGTGTCTCTGCCTCTCTCACTCTCTCTCTCTCTCTCTCTCTCTGTCTCTCATGAATAAATAAATAAAATCTTTTAAAAATTAAAATTTTAATTCTCCTGAAATGCTAACTTCTGAGCTTGATCATTAGTTTGAGAATTTGCATCCATAATGTTGATGATGCAAGTGATAGGATGCCATAGTGTTGACATTCCCACTATGCTGTCCCAGTTGGTTATTTACTTTTAAGTCAGTCACAAAAATAATTCTGACTTTTCATTAGTTTGACTAAACCCACTGATTCTGTAGAAGTCTTCACAGAAGATCTTTAGTGATAGCACAAATTGAATAGGGAGATTTGCTTCATTCTTCAGTGACTTCCTTCTACCCTATTTTAGCCCGCTAATAGAATGACATAGTACTATCAGCTGGACATGAATAGTAAAGCTAAGAAAGGAGGAGCAACCTTAGGCTAAGGGTACAGATGAAGGTCAAAATTATTTCTTTGTTATATACTGTTTTTTTAAGACTTTATTTATTTGAGAGAGAGAAAGAACATGAATTTGTAGGGAGGCAGAGGGAGAGCAGACTCTATGCTGAGGAGGTAGCCTGATGCAGGGCTGATCCCAGTACCCTGGGATCATGACCTTAGCCAAAGGCAGACCCTTAACTGACTGGGCCACCCAGGTGCCCCTGTTATATACTGTTTCTGAGACGAATTCCTTAGTCCAACAAATGAACAAGAGCATGCAAATACCAAACCCACCAACCAAACAGAACAGCCATAGTTACAGAACACTTAGAACAACCAGAATGTGGATGGTTTTTGTCTTTTAATACAAGTGGAAATTATCTGATATGAACACAGACCTCTAAACAAAAACACATTACCACTCTTATTTTACCAAAAGACAAAAAAAAAAAAAAAAATTGCAAAAGAGCAATTTGATTTGTGTCAAAGGACCTACAGTTTTACCCATCATTTCTTTTGCGCCATCAGTGTGAATATCAACACAGTGAAAAAGGTAGGTTACATCTTAGTATTCTTATGAAAATATGGGGATCCCTGGATGGGTCAGCAGTTTGGCGTCTGCCTTCAGCCCAGGCCTGGAGTCTTGGGATCTAGTCCCACATCAGGCTCCCTGCATGGAGCCTGCTTCTCCCTCTGCCTGTGTCTCTGCCTCTCTTTCTCTCTCTGTCTCTCATGAATAAATAAATTCTTTAAAAAAAAAAAAAAAGAAAAAGAAAGAAAGGAAGAAAGGAAGAAAAGAAGAAAAGAAAATAGTTTTATCATTTAGGACCTCTGAAAAGATTCAGGAGGCCCTGGGCTCTGCAGACCCTGCTTTGAGACCTGCTACACTGGAGGCTAGAGAGAATAATTGTATGAGTGTGTGTGTGTGTGTGTGTGTGTGTGTGTGTGTGTGTGTGTAAAATCATGAAAATTTTATTGTGGCTGTTTTATGGCCTATGATAAGGGACCAATGAGAAATAGCAAAAAGGGTATTTTGGTTAGAGTATAATTAGATTTGAGTTCCAGGTTTGTTATTACTTAGCTAAGCTATGAAGTGGAGGTTGCTAACAGTTCTACTTTTCTGAGTGGCTGTGAAGATTAAATAAAATGTCACTGAAAGGGCAGCCTGGGTGGCTCAGCAGTTTAGCGCCACCTTCAGTCCAGGGTGTGATCCTAGAGACCCAGGATCGAGTCCCATGTCCGCCTTCCTGCATGAAGCCTGTTTCTTCCTCTGCCTGTGTCTCTGCCTCTCTCTTGCTCTCTCTATCTCTCATGAATAAATAAAATCTTTAAAAGAAAAACAATGTCACTGAAAATTTAAGAAACAAAACAGGATCATAGGGGAAGAAAGGAAAAAATAAAATCAGAGGGAGACAAACCATAAAAGACTCTTAATCATAGGAAACAAACTGAAGGTCCCTGGAAGGGAATGGGTGGAGGGATGGGATAATGGGTGATGGATGATAAGGAGGACCTGTGATGAACACTGGGTATTATATAAAACTAATGAATCACTGACCTCTCCCTCTCCCTCTGAAACCAATAATACATTATATGTTAATCAATTGAATAAAAATAAAAAAAAAAAGAAATGACGAAACAGATCGTATTTGTTTTGTGGCATTTGTTAACTTTGACTATGCAGAAACAAGTTTTAGCCCTTTATCTTTGGAAATATCTTTGGGTTTTTTGGCTACTTTATATTTTATTCAAATACATGCTGTGATATCTGCATACCAGATATTGGGATGAGTTGTGCCAGGGTCACCTAAAATAAATGCAATTTGCTTCTTTTAAAACTATGACCGTATCATCTGGCACATTAAAGCATGTTTATATAAACTTGTAACCCGCTTAAGAGTGCATTACTTCTATAAATATCCACATGCCTTAGCAATTCTTTAGAATCATCTTGCAAAAGAAGAGCATTTTAGTCCATTTTCTCTATTAAGAACCACTTCTCTGGATATTATGAGTGCCTGCTTTTCAGTAGCTTCCTTCTTACGACTAAAGCCGAAACCTGACTTTCTAGGCTTAGGACTCACCATATGCCACTGATTCAACTGCAGTCTTTTGAACTCTACTAATTCTGGATTTGATCTCCCTTTTAGTCTTGGATATTTCCTCTCATGACTGGATGATTTGTAGGCAGAAACAGAAGTAGTTAGAAGTGTATTAATGCAGATACATTTTAGAAATATTTTTAACAGTGATATTTGAAATGAAAGAGTAGCTGATTCTGGGTGAATTATTGTCCTGTTTGGATATAACCAGAGCTCAGGCTGATGGCTCTGATTATATTGTCTTGTTGAGAAATGGCAGAGAACAATAGCTTCCTCAGGACAAGGAATTGAGTTTATAGACCCTCAAAGAAGCAGCTAGTTATTCTCTGACAGGGAGGCACTTACTCAAGACAGTGGTGTCTTAATTGGAAATTGAAATTTGGTTCCAGGCCTGGCTCTGCTATTCAGTAGCTTTACCTTGACAAGTCCCTGATCTTTATTGTGCCTCAATTTCCTTATCTGTAAATTAAATATGTTAAAGTAGATGGTCTTCCAAGATCACCTTTACCAAGAATTAGAGTTACCAAGAATAAAGCCAAACACTATTTTGGCTGAAATCCTCAAATAACCAGATAGGTCATTGGGCCAAAGTGCTTATTCTATTGTACCTTCTGTTTTATTTTATTTGGAGAATATCTTTCATTTGTCCTGCATAGTATGAACAGAAGAGATCTGATATCTCCCAAAAAGTGAATGATAAATATCTTGGTTTTGGTAGTTTGCCTGAGTTAACATTGAGGACCACTGGTATAGTTGCCACCTGAGTTTCAGGATTATTAATTTTTGGCAACCACTAAGCAGTAGTGTTCCTTAATGGTTTACTCCTTGTCCTCCCATATTTGACCTAGCCTAAGACGAAGCCTAAGAAAGTATTTCCCATTGTTTTTTAATGAAAGTTCAATTATTCCCCTGCATTTTTTCCAGCCTTGTCTTCCGAGATGAATTACACTCTACTAGAAAGGAAAGAAATGAGTGCATATAACCTTCCATCTAATTGGCTAAGTAAAAGCATATTTTTAAACCTAGATCAAAATAAAGCATTTAAGTTAATGAAGATATGTATCTTTTCCATGTTATATTAAGAGTTAATATTAGTTGGCTTTGAGTGAAGTAAAGTTTTCTTAGCAGGTTTTGATATTTGCTTCATTTAGCAATTACCTAGTATATCAAGGAGGGCTCTTTTTGGTCAGCATTTGCAAAATAGGTGTCTTGGTTATCATTTCTTGGAACTGGACAAAATCAACTTCAATTTCTTAAATAAATTTTGTGTCATTATTTTCCTAGGTCAGTATAAAGTTAGTCACTGGAGCAGGGATTTCTAATCCTTCTTGATAGTGCATCTAACCATATCAGACCTCTTAAATTATCTGTTGACCCTATGCCATTCACCATTCTTCTCCTTCCTTAATGGTAGATGAGAAAGCCAAGCAATGATTTATGTTCATCTTCTAAAGCACTTGATTTTTGGTTCATACAAAACCTAGAAATCTCAGGCATCCAGAAACTGAAAATTAGCTTTTCCTTGCAGGAAGTCTTAATGGTGGGCTATACATAATTTAACTTATTTGGTTATACTTTTAAAAGAGAACGGTTATACTATAAATAATTATCCCAGGACAACAAATCTAAACCAGGACTATTTGGGGTATGCCAGGATGTATAGTTTAAATTATTTTTTAATTTATTAATTAAATTTATTTATAAATTACTAAAACTTATTAATTAAATTATTTTAAGACTTTACTTTCAGGATTGAAGTTTCCACTTTGACTTAAAAGTGAATTACTGGGCAGCCTGGGTGGCTCAGCGGTTTAGCACCGCCTTCAGCCCAGGGCCTGATCCTGGAGACCCAGGATCAAGTCCTACGTCAGGCTCCCTGCATGGAACCTGTTTCTTCCTCTGCTTGTGTCTCTGCCTCTCTTTCTCTCTCTGTGTCTCTCATGAATAAATAAATAAAATTTTTTAAAAATATTTTTAAAAATAAAAGTGAATTACTTTGTTTTGTTTTCCTTAAAATGTTTTACAACAAAATAATATACTGGCAGGCTGATATCTCACATTTCCATCCAAATTTGAACTTATTGTTCCTCATTAACTTCATTTTTCCCCCTTCATTTGCATTTCCATGTTTTTTTCCTCTCCTTACTCTTTCTGCTTGCTTTCTGACTCTACTTGCTTTTATGTACCTTGATACTAGTTCTCACATCTTTTATTTTCCTTTGTGCTTTTCCTATGCTATCATGCGGTTCTCCTTTTCCCTAACCTCCTATCACCTTGTACTTTTTTTTCAAACATGAAAAATTCATTTATTAAAAAGCTAAGTATAGAAAACTTCTAGTTGGCTAAAATAAAGCAGTGCACACTGAAATAAATTTTATTTTTTATACCACATACTACATGTAAAGAGTCAGCTTCTTACCCAAATTACTACCTGGATATGTCATTACAGCATCAAAATTTACATATTGAAAATTAATGATTATTGCTCTAGTCTTAACCTTGATCTCTTCAAGTACCTTCCCCTTTTTTGTCTTTTTTTAAAGTTTTTATTTAAATTCCAGTTATTGAACATACAGTGTAATATTGATTTCAGGTGTACAATACAGTGATTCAACACTTCCATACACCATCCAGTGCTCATCACAAATGTACTCCTCACACCCCATCACCTATTTCACCCATCCTCCCACACCTATCTCTGATAAACATAAGTTGTTCTCCATAGTTGAATGTTTCTTTGTTTGCCTCTCTCTTTCTTTTTTCTCCCCTTTGTTTTGTTTCTTAAATTCCAAATAGGAGTGAAATCATACAGTATTTCGCTTTCTCTGACTTATTTCACTTAGCATGATACTCTTGCTCCATCCATGTCTTTGCAAATGGCAAGGTTTCCTTCCTTTTTATGGCTGAATAATATTCCATATTATACGTGTGTGTGTGTGTGTGTGTGTGTGTGTGTGTGTGTGTGTTTGTGACAGAGAGAGAGAGAGATTGAGATTATTTTTCCTAAGTCAGTAAAAAGTTAGTCAAAACTTTTGATTAAAAAATTAGTCAAGGGGTCCCTGGGTGGCGCAGTGGTTTAGCGCCTGACTTTAGCCCAGGGCGCGATCCTGGAGACCCGGGATCGAATCCCACGTCGGGCTCCCGGTACATGGAGCCTGCCTCTCCCTCTGCCTATGTCTCTGCCTCTCTCTCTCTCTCTCTGTGTGACTATCATAAATAAATAAAAATTTAAAAAAAATTAGTCAAGTTACCCGATAGTCCTGGGATAATTACTAATAGCATTTTCTTTCTCTTTAAGAAGTATTACCAAATAAGAAGTTAAATTGAGATGTCTGGGTGGTTCAGTGGTTGAGTATCTGCCTTAGACTAAGAACATGATCCCAGGGTCCTAGGATCAAGTCCTGTATTGGGCTCCCTGCAGGGAGTCTGCCTGCCTATGTCTCTGACTCTCTTTCTGTGTGTCTATGAATAAATAAATAAAATCTTTTAAAAACAAGTTAAATTATATGGTCACTCTATTTATAGCCCCTACACACACATGCACTGCATCTTCTTTTATCCATTCATCAGTCAGTGGTTCCATAATTTGGCTATTTTAGATAATGCCACTATAAACATTGGGGTGCATGTATCCCTTTGAATTAGTGTTTTTGTATTCTTTAAGTAAATACCTAGAGTGCAGCTACTGGATCCTAGGGTAGTTCTTTCTATTTTTTAACTTTTTAAGGAAACTCCATACTATTTTCCAGAGTGGTTGTACCAGTTTGCATTGCTACCAATAGTGCAAGAGAGTTCTCCTTTCTCCACATCCTTGTCAACATCTATTGTTTTTTATGTTGTTGATTGTAGCCATTCTGACAGATGTAAGGTGATATCTCATTGTAGTTTTGATTTGTATATCCCTGATAATGAGTGATGTTTATCATCTTTTCATGTGTCTTTTGGCCATCTGTATGTCCTCTTTGGTAAAAATGTCTATTCATATCTTCCATCCATTTTTAAATTGAGTTATTTATTTTTTGTGTGTTGAGTTTTATAAGTTCTATATATATTTTGGATACTAACCCTTTATTGGCTGTGTCATTTGCAAATATCTTCTCCCATTCTGTAGGCTGCCTTTTAATTTCGCTATTTCTACTTACTATATAGGAGCTTTTTATTTTAATGAAGTCCCAGTAGTTTCTTTTTGCTTCTGTTTCCCTTGCCTCCAGGGACATATTTAGAAAGAAGTTGCTATGGCCAGTGTCAAAGAGGTTACTGCCTGTGTTCTCCTCTAGGATTTTTATGGTTTCAGGTCTCATATTAACGCCTTTAATAAACTTTAAATTTATTTTTCTGTTTGATGTATGAAAGTGATCTAGTTTCATTCTTCTGCATGTTGCTCTCCAGTTTTCCCAACACCATTTGTTGAAGAGACTGTTTTTTTCCCCATTGGATATTCTTTCCTGTTTTGTTGAGGATTAATTGACCATGTTCTTGTGTTTCATTTCTGGATTTTCTGTTCTGTTGATCTATGTCTATTTTTGTGCCAGTACCAGACTGTTTTGATCACTACAGCTTTGTAATATAACTTAAAGCCCAGAATTGCGATGCCTCCAGCTTTGCTTTGGCAATTTGAGTTTTTTTGTGGTCCCTACAAATTTTAGGATTATTTGTTCTAGCTCTGAAAAATGCTGGTGGTATTTTGATAGCGATTGCATTAAATGTGGAAATTGCTTTGGGTATAGACATTTCAATAATATTTGTTTTTCCGATCCATGAGCATGGAATGTTTTTCCATTCCTTTGTGTCAATTTCTTCCCTCAGTGTTTTATAGTTTTCAGAGTACAAATCAATTACCTCTTTGGTTAGGTTTATTCTTCTAGTTTTTGGTGCAGTTGTAAATGGATCAGCTTGTTTTCTTTCTGCTGCTTCATTATTTGTGTATAGGAATGCAACAGATTGTGGCACATTGATTTTGTATCTTGTGAGTCTACTGAATTCTTTTATAGGTTCTAGCATTTTTTTGGTGGAATTTTTTGGGTTTTTTTATATGTTAGTATTATGTCATCTGCAAATAATGAAAGTTTTAGTTCTTCTTACCTTTTATTTCTTTTTGTTGTCTTTTTGATTGCTGAGTCTAGGACTTCCAGGGCTATGTTAAAATACGAGTAGTGAGAATGGATATCCCTGTCTTGTTCTTTACCATAGAAGAAAAGCTCTGCTTTTTTCCCCATTAAGGATGATATTAGCTGTGGGTTTTTCATATATGGCCTTTTATTATGCTCCCTCTAAACCTACTTGCTGAGGGTTTTTATCATGAATGGATGTTGTACTTTGTCAAATGCTTTTCCTGCATTTATTGAAATGATCATATGGTTCTTATCCTTTCTTTTATTAATGTAGTGTATCAAGTTGATTGATTTGTGAATATTAAACCACTATTGGAACCCAGGAATAAATCCCACTTGATTGTCACCAATTATTTTTTGAATATATTGTTGGATTCAATTTGCTAGTATTTTATTGAGAATTTTTATATCCATGTGCATCAGGGATATTGGCCTGTAGTTCTCTTTTTTATGGAGTCTTTATTTGGTTTTGGTATCAGGGTAATGCTGGCCTCATAGATTTAATTTAGCAGTTTTCCCTCCTTTTCTCTCTCTCTCTTTTTTTTTTTTTTGGATTTGTGAAATAAAATTTATTCCTCTATCTTTGCATTTAAGAAGATAATGTATTTAAGTGCGTTTTTCCTTCAGTCATATTACAACACAAAACCCAACCATTTAAGGCTTAAAATTTTTATTAGAATTTGCATTCAGACTCTGTGTATAAACAAAAAACAAAAAAACTGCATATAGAGATTGAACCCTTGTTTGTAGCTATTCTGTAAGCACTGCCAATGTACAAAGGTTATTTCACTTCCACTTATTTTAAAGCAGAGTAAGTAGATAATCATGCCTTATGTTTTGGTGCCCCCTGTCTTGGTTGTTGAAGATTTGGACACCTGACCTTTTGATAATTAAATGGACCTAAACCCTTTGTTGGAATTTTCTTATTAGCCTTATTTCCTCTTTGCTAAGTTTAACTCTTTAGGGATAGTTTGATCACTTTCTTCCTTTGGTTTGGGATTATATTGTTTTTTTGCTTGTGATATTTACTCTGTGATCAAAGTAAAATTAGAAAACTACAAGTAGTTTTCATAGCAACTTAAGCTATAAGCATTAGTAACTCTTGTTTTTTTTTCTTTACAGACGTGTGGTCTGCAGGCTGTGTGTTGGCTGAGCTGTTGCTAGGACAACCTATATTTCCAGGGGACAGTGGTGTGGATCAGTTGGTGGAAATAATCAAGGTAAGAAGTTTGAATCAATTTTTGAACTCCAGTGAATTTTGTTGGTATTCTAAGAATCCGTATCACCCACACCGATGAAAAACTAAAAATGAAATAAGTGATCTAAGATCACAAAAAAATGTCAGCTACAGAGGAAGTATAAGAACACCACCTTTTGGTTTCTAATTGAGTTATTCTTCTGTTATATGATCCTACAAAAGGTATTTTAGATACCTGGTGCAAAAAATTGATATATTTGTTATTTAAAGTTCTTAATAGCCATAAGATCACTAAAATGTATAAACCAAATAAAAGCACAAGCTGTGTGAATTTTTGCTTACCGTGTCCTCTCTACTCCTGATATTCTGCTGAGCATATGATGCTTACATTTATTCAATATATAAATATTTAAAAGTTTTTAATATATGAGACCTTAAAGTTCCTACCTCCTTAAAAAAAAATTCTAGTGTCTGTATATTTAGACCGCTAGATTGCTTCATTCTAAGGTTACAGTTTGTCCAAAGCAACAACACTGGCTGTCTTTGGGGTTTTAGTCTTGATTTTCTAAATATTTCCTAGAAATGCAAAATGAAAATCTTTTTAGAGGTCATGTAGTCCAATCTTCCAATCAATGAAAGAACCATACATTCCTGACAGATGGATTCCCAGTATCCTTAAATACTTCCAAGAACAAATCACTGCTTTGGGATTCAGTCGCCTCTATATCTAGACAGCTTGAATTTAGTTTTTCTTTGCTGAGCCATAATTCCTCAGTAGCTTTTACCAGTTGTACACAAGACTATGATTAAGTTACTTAAAACTCCTTGTACTTCATTCTATAAAAATGTTACTTTTGATAAGATGATTTTGCTAAATATCATTGTATACGCATATGGTTGAAAAGACCAGTGTGTGATCAAGAATCTTCCTTACTATCCACACGATCCCTTATGATTTGCAAATGATACTTCTGTGGTATTTATAGTCTTTTTAGGATAACCGTCTTTTTTTAGTTTCAAATTAAACTTTAACCTTTGTTCATCAGATCTACTTCCTGATTCCCACAGTACACTCAGATCTAAGTTCATATAGGTTGGTCTTTTGGTTTTCTAAAAGCCCATTCCTCATTATTCAAATTAATATTCTAATACAGAGGTTGGCATACTTTTTATCTGGAGGGCCAGTTAAATATTTTAGGCTTTGTAGGCTAAAACACGAATCAAGATGTCATAGAGAGATGCAACAAGAGAAGAGAAATTTCTGCAAATTTTTCATTGAGGAAATTCAAAATATAATAATGAGTACAATTTTTTTGTGATAGAAGTCTGGTAAATAGAAGATTAGAATTCTTTGGAGGGGGGCTGTAACATTTCTTTCTGTTGGGGTTCAAAGTTAGTATTCTTTATCATCAAATAGATTGCAAATTAATATCTATAAAATCAATTCTTAGTTCTTAGGCCCAACAAAAAAACAGGAGATTGGGCCATATTTTGACCCATACTGTTGTGCAATCATTCAGCATTTCTTTTATTCCCAGGCTTTGACTTGATGTACTTGAGCTCACCATACTATAATTCTCTGGGCATATTGCTATTTTGTCACTTATGCTTAGCTTATTAGAATAATGTTTCTTTTATATGGATTATAGTTTAGAATTTGGTGATGATTTATTGTCATTAATTTTAGTGCATACATGATACAAATGAAATTACTCATGAAGCTAAGTGGCTATCTATATTAAGTCCCTGTCTCATGCTTGCCATCATATCTTGTTAACCTTTATATCTAGAGCTTTCTTCACCACCATCATTACAGTGCTTTTAAATTCAGTTTTTTCCTAATACTGGTTTGTGTTTATTTAATAGATTTTAGTATAGACGCTACCAGTTTGTTACTGATGGTTTAAGACTTCATTTTCATTTAGGGCTTATTGTAAGTTGTCCATGGTCACTTTGTAGTAGTAGGTCAACTCTAAAACAAAACACTCTTCATTTGTGTGTTATCTTGTCATCTTGCATTTATATGTAGGGAACATAGTCACGTCCCTGCTATATTTCAAGATTTCTGTTTTGAAGGTGATGTGAAATAAGGGAATTAGGATCCCAGGGTACTTTGGAATATCCAGCTTCTCGATTCATTTTACAGTTTTAAGCATAACTGCTCAGAATAAATGAAACTCCAGTACTAGTTTACCACCCATTTGGTGACCTAAAGTTAATATATTACATTGAGATAAAGAAACATTGTGTTGTGGTGTATGTGAGTAGTATTCTAAATCCTATTGCAGGGAGGTTAATAAGCATTGTACAGGTTTTGTGTATGTGTTTATTTATTTATTTTTTTTATTATTTATTTATGATAGTCATATATATAGAGAGAGAGGCAGAGACAAGGCAGAGATAAAGGCAGAGGGAGAAGCAGGCTCCATGCACCGGGAGCCCGACATGGGATTCGATCCCGGGTCTCCAGGATCGCGCCCTGGGCCAAAGGCAGGTGCCAAACCGCTGCGCCACCCAGGGATCCCTGTGTATGTGTTTAATAAAGCTCTAAAATCTTGTTGATCCTGTATATCTGTTCCCTAAATATTTAATATTTGTGGTGTTTCATTGAAATAAAAATTCATAATTAATTCTGATGTAACTATTCTAGTTTTCTTGATCTAAGTTGTAAATCAGAAAAGAAGTTGTGTAGGTTAGCTTTCAAAGTTAAGTGTTATTAAACACATTTTATATTTTAAACAGATACTGTTGCTAATCAGGGGTTCAAGAATAGATTTGAATCTTACGTGAAATGTGGTCTTATAAGTGCCCAATTCAATTCTGAGGTTTTTTGAGGTAATAATAATTAGGGAATCAATGAAAATCTGTTATTTTCTGTTATTTTTCTCCCTTTAAAATTTCATGGGGATTGCTTTGGAGTATCTGGAGGTAGCTGACCCTCCAGAAAAAATAGATACTCATCTCTCTGAATCTGAGTATGCAAAAAATGAAAATCATACAGCAGACTTCAAGTATTTTATATGTGGTAGACTTACCTAATTATTCTATAAGTTTTCTGAACAGGAACTTTATTTTATTGTGATGTTTTATTACCCACGGGCACCAAAATAGTTTTCAGTAGAGATTTAAGTTGATTTAACCTGCAAGATAATCATGGTTCATTCATGAATTTGGAGTTACCTAGGAATTAATAAGGAAAGTTGTTATCATTATATCCGTTCATTAAATTTTATGAGAAATTACTGAGAAAACACAGGTACACAAATAGAAAAGAACAAAAGCAGTCACTTATGGCACATCATGAAAAATAACTTCTATAAATATTTCGATATTTTTTCTGGGCATAATACATGTTTAAACAAAAATGCCATCTGTTTTGTAGACTTTTTTTTACTAAATCATTTCTCACAAGAAGTATATTTTGACTTAAGTAATTTTTGAGAATGACTATAGATTCTGTTGTATGGTTATATTCTGAATTACTTAATTGATATTGAAAATAATAGCATTATGAAGTTCCGTAAAGTGATATATTATTGCCTTGAAATGAAATTACATGATATATTTGGCTTCTCAAAGATTTGATCATTAATTTATGTAAATGACAAATGTACCCCAAACTCCCCAAATAGATTGAAGTTGAAGCAATCTGTGAAGCTCTGGATCTGGGAATGCTGTAGATTTCACTAATAGTTTCTTTCTCCAAATTCTAAAACATAAATTTCAATTTCTGGCTTAAAATATCACAAAACTAAAAGCTTGAAGGAAACCAAACTTTGTGGAATTTCGAGTTTTAAATTAATGTTCCTAGAGATATGCTTTTATTTATTCCATAAACATTTGCTTATGCTTAGTAATAATTTGAACATTTCTTTTTTTTTTTTTTTTAATTTGAACATTTCTAATGGAAGAGTTTTAGAGCAGAATTAGAGTCCCATTTCTTCATCATAGAATTTCAGTATAGTTTCCATAGTTTTAGATTTGGATATATCTCTTTTAGAAAAACATGACATTAAACATAGAGATACTTAAATTATTTGTAGGAATAAAAGTATTATAAGGCAGTTAAAGTTACTTAATTTATCTTGTAGAACTTTACTAAATTGTTAAATTTCTCTTAGCAATAATTACTCAAGTTAGATATCTCTTACAAAGGTAAGAGCCAATAAAGTCTTATCTCTAGTAAAAACTTTATTTAAGAATTTGAAAGTAGGGGCGATCCCTGGGTGGCACAGCGGTTTGGCGCCTGCCTTTGGCCCAGGGCGCAATCCTGGAGACCCGGGATCAAATCCCACGTTGGGCTCCCGGAGCATGGAGCCTGCTTTTCCCTCTGCCTGTGTCTCTCTCTCTCTCTCTCTCTCTCTCTCTCTCTCTCTCTGACTATCATAAATAAATAAAAATTAAAAAAAATAATAAAAAAATTAAAAAATAAAAAGAATTAGAAAGTAGGAAATAATAAGATCCAAATAATCTTTTGATTATTTGATTATGTTATTACAGCTAAGTAGATGGATTTCATTTCTTATGATGCCTATCACTAGAGAAAGATTTAGAAGGAAAAAGATTTAGTAGTGGAGAGTGGGATTATGGGGAAAGGGGTAGGAGAGGATTTTCACTTTATTTTTCTGTGATGTTGACTTTTTGAAACATTGTTATCTTTTTGCACAAGTCGCAGAAACTATGGAAACAGACATTTTCATTTGTTTTCTGCTGGAATCTTTTGTTAGCAAACAACATTCAGTTAAGAGAGCCATTTTATTATAAATGTTTGTCTAAATAATGTTTTCCTGATCTTCCACTTTGACTGAAGGCTGTTTGTAGTATAATTTAGACAACTCTAAATTGGCTCCTCAAATAAATAAATAAATAAATAAATAAATAAATAAATAAATGAATGAATGAATGAATGAATGAATGAATAAATGACTCCTCAAAAGCCTGCATTTTCAAATATTGGGAAACTACTGCTAATCACAAAAGCTGCTACTCATTGAGACTTTACTTTGCATCAAGCACTGAGCTAAGCACTGAACATACACTACCACATTTATACTTACCTTAATTCTAGGAAAGTGATTAGGATTATGATGATGATTACCATTACTACCACCACCACCACTGCCAAATCCTGGAGAGGCTGGATGATAGAAAAATTCTGTCTGATTCATCTTTAGTAAATTGGTGTCCTCTGCTTATAGAATTTTATAGCTGTGTGGGAAAAATACAATCTATAATGTTAACTTGATATCTAGAACTGATGGAGCCATATTTATTGTGCTTCATTTAATGTAATGAAAGTTGTAATATTGGTGGATCTCTTTGCTTTCAAGTACAGCTTAACCTTAACTTTCACCATCTTTGTTTAGCACATGTTTTAGGTTTTCAGTTATCCTGTCCCCATATTATGGCTTGTTCAGCACCTGTAGGTATATATTCTCCCTTCCTGGCTTAACATTTTCACTGTCAAATGGTCTGTCAGACAGAGCTTTTTTTTTTTTTTTTTTTTTTAAGATACTAATTAAATTAGAGTTTAATAAGTATAAAAAATACTTCATTTTCCTAAGATTTTTGATGGATCCATGATGTGTCTTTGCTAACATACATTTGAGGTTTAGTCAAATGTTACCTGGTGACATTTCTTATATTATAGAGTCTTGTGTTGGTAACAGACTGCAGGAACAATATGTTAAACTTAATTCTGTCTCTTTTCTCCACTTTCCAGAACATGTAAGTACACCCCATTATACACTGTGGTATACACTTGTAATCTATTGTGTGTAATTATAAACAAAATATGTGATTAATCTGTTCTTATTTATTTTTTAAAGGTTTTATTTGAGAAAGAGAGCACAAGTGAGGGGCTGGGATAGGGGGAGAGGCAGAAGGAGAAGCAGACTCCCTACTGAGCAGGGAACCCTGATGTGTGGGGCTCAATCCCAGACCCTGAGATCATGGGTAGATGCTTAACAGACTGAACCACACAGGCACCCCCATTCTTTTATTATTTAAAGTTTTCCATGTTTATTACTGACTAGAGCAGCAACTTTTTTTTCCCCCTAGTTCCTTATCTTTGTTTTATTTTGTATCCATTCCCCTTTACTAATAGAGTTTGCTTGGATCTCACCCTGACTCTTAAAAGCATCTGATTATGAAATTAATAAAGAGTAAATTCATTAGTTTTTTGAACATCACTTGAACAATATAAGCGCTTTTTCCTAAGCCCCCACTTTCTCACTGTTACCCCACATGGAATTCTGAGTGAGCTCCCTGCTGTTCATAATAACTTTTAGATCATAGACCACTTTGAAAATTTGTTTGTAGAAAATAGACTCTCCTCCAGAAAAATGCATACACACAAGAATTGTCCATATAATTTCAGATGATTCTTGGGCTTTCTGAAGCTCATCCAGAAACCCTACGTTAAATATGTCTATACTAGTACAAGGTACTATGGTTACACTTTTTGGTAACTGTCTGCAGTATAGGTATTACATATACAATATGATGTCAGCATTTTTTAAAGTAAGTGAATGGGTAGAGGTGGCATTAAACAATTATTTTAATGTAATTACTAATCTGCATTTTTACATTAAATAATGTTTTCCATTGACCAAAAGAAACATCAATTTTTACTTATTACTATGAAATTTTACTCACTCTAGAGTAACTTACTTGTACTTGATTAAATCTCTGTACACTATAGATATGTGTGCCCAGGCAGAGAAAGTGGGTTTCCTGGCAGTGTGACCCAGTTCATCTTTTGACATGAGAAGAATGACATCCATTTGAAATCTTTACTTTCCTCAAAACAAAGCAGTGTGAGATCATTTAATAAGTTGCCAGGATATGTTTTATTTAAGGAAAATTTTACACATAAATGAAGTTTCATGACATTGTCACCTTAAAACTAATTTACTGATGGTCATATTTTAGGATCTGAGTCAAAAACCATTCATAGGATTACTCTTCTTGGAATATAGTACCCTTTACTTATCAACCACACATTTTTTTTGCATAGTTGCATTATGCATTCTTTTGTGTATTTCCTTAATTTCAAGGATCTGGTTTAATATATTATTTTTCTTTGGCATAATCTATAAAGTAAATAAAGGGGCAGGTGAGAAGTGGAAAAGGGACAGAAATCTGTCAGGTTAACGCATTCATTATCCAGACCCTGATTTCAAGACTAATGTTTACTGAGAAATCTCTGCTTCCTTTTTTAATAAAAAGTTAGAAATTTTGAGGACAATGATTCTTAACAGTTCAGCAGTGAAAAAAAATATGAACAAACACTGGAATCTTGGAGAGGGTCATTTATAGTTTGTAAAAACGTACTGAATGCTGTATTATACTTATAAAACAAAATATTTTGTTTCATTGAGATTTATGATAGAAAACATGAAGAAAATCACTCCAGTAGTGATTCTCAAAGGAAGTAAGAGTTGGATGATGTATGAATAGAAAGAAAGAATAGAATAGAATAGAATAGAATAGAATAGAATAGAATAGAATAGAATAGAATAGAATAGAAGTCTCGGAAGGGGGTGTGATATTTTTAAAGCTAGAAAAATGAAGTGTTTTTATTTTTCAGTGAAGAGATGCTGATCTCTCCCCACCTCCACACTCCCACCACACACACTGCTGCCACTCCTTTCTACTTTATATTCCTTTGTTGAGCATACTACTTTGGTTGAGATTCTAGGAAAAAAAGATCTTTTGACTCCTGTGAATATGTGTCAGCCAGGAATGTCTGTTTTACTTATATTCAGTAGTTTGCTTAATTAAAACAATAGTTACCTTTTGGTGGGGAGGAGGGGACTTGTTTCCAAGTATAAAATTTTATTCAAGGAGTAAAGAATGAGAGTCAAAGCAATCTTTAAAAAGAATAATGAAACTAGAATAATTGTACTTCCCATTTTAGAAACTTATTTGTAACTGTAGTAATCAAGACTAGTGCATATACAATGGAATGGAATTTGGCCATAAGAAAGAAGGAAATCCTACCATTTTTGACAACATGATTGGACTTAGAGGGCATTACCCTCACTGAGATAAGTGTGACAGAGAAAGACAAATACTGCGTGGTATCACTTATATGTGTAATCCAAAAAAAAAAAAAAAAAAGAAGGATAAAAGTCAAAATCATAGAAATAGAAAAGTAGTTGCCAAGGGCTGGGGAGTGGGGGAGATAAGGCAAGATTGGTAAAGGCTACAAACTTTCATCTCTGAGTAAGATCTGAGGATCTAATGTAAAACATGGCAACTATAGTTGATAACACCACATTATTATAATTTGCTAAGGGAGTAGAACTTAAACGTTCTCACTAGAAAAAAAAAGATATGTGATGATGTATGTATTAATTAGATGTTGGGAATCCTTTCACAATGTATATGTACATTAATCACCATGATGTACAGTTGTCTTACAGTTTTGTTAGTTCTACCTCAATCATGCCAAAAGAAAGAAAGAGAGAAAAAGACATAATGTTACAAGTGTAGCCTTATAGATCAAAGAATTAGAATCGAGATTCCAGAAATAAACCTTTACATTTATGGTCATTTGGTATAGAACAGGGTTCCAAGGCAGTTCAGTGGGAAAAGAACAGTCTTTTTAGAGCTTGGAACTAAATACCCATAAGCAAACAATGAAGTTGGACTCCTATCTTGTACCATATTACAAAAATTAACTCAAAATGGATCAAAGGACAATGAAAGAGCCACAACTGTAAGACTCTTAGAAAGAAACCTTTGTGAACTTCAGTTAAGCAATGATTTTTTAGATATGACACAGAAGACACAAGCAATAATAAAAAAAATAGGTACATTGAATTTCATCAAAATTGAAAACTTTTTCAAAAAAACTTAAAAACCCACAGAATGAGAGGAGAGTTCTGCAAATCCAATATATCATAAGGGACTTACATACAAATTATATAAGGAACTCCTACAACTCAACAATAAAAAAAAAAACAGCCTAATAAAAAAATGGGCAAAGGGTCCGAATAAACATTTCTCTAAAAACATACAGGTGGCCAGAAAGCCATAATGAATATTACATTTTGTTCACTAGTATAGCTAGAATAAAAAAACCAAACAATAGTATTGGTGAGGATATGGAGAAATTGAAACCTTCACTTTGCCGATGGGATTGTAAAATGGTGCACACCAAAAATGGTTTGCATATGTTAAATAAGTTTAAAATACTAATCATAGGATTACTAAATGACCTAGCAATTCCATTCATAGGTCTGTCTATACCTCAGAAAATTGAAAACACATGTCCACACAAAAACTTGTACATAAATGTTCATAGCTACATTATAGCCAAATAGTGGAAACATTTCAAATGTCCATCATCTGATGAATGGATAAAGAGTATGTCAAACACAAAAGGCAACATGTTATGTGATTCATTTATATGAAATGTTCAGAATAAACATCTGTTTAGATCTGTTAGAAAGTAGATTAGTGGTTGTCAGAAGCTTGGGAGAAGTGGGGATGAAAGTGATTGTTCTTGGGTACAGCACTTCATCTTGGGGTGATAAAGCATGTTGTAAAATTAGATGACAGTGATGGTTGTACACCTCTGGGAATATACTAACAAAGCACTGGGTTTTATACTTTAAAGGATTAAATTTCATGATATGTGAAGTATATCTCAATACAGATGCTATTTTTAAAGAAGAATGAGGGCATCTATCTGTGGAACTGTTGATAAGGTAGCTTTATTGTCTCTACCATATTTTAAGGAAGGCAATAAACTCTGACCATAATTTTGCAAAGGACTCCAGAAGACTTCTCATATTTATATGTCTATCCTCTGGCTTTGAGAAAGAGGGGGGGAACAGATCAGTTGAAATGACAGATGGTGCAAGAGTGAATGGACTAGAACATAGACACATAAAGGTACCCTCCTCCACTAGTTCATTCTCCCTCGGCTGAATACTTTAAACTAGCCAAATTGTTTAGTTGTGTTCAAATAGCGTGATAACTTGATGCCCTTTTCAAAAAATCTAATGGGATTTAAAAATTCATTCTGCTGTCATTAGAACTTTTTATTTCTTGCCTTTGAAAATTGGAAGAGCAAAATATTGCACCATAAAAACAAGGGTTTCTTATACTAAAATTTCAATCATATAGGGAAGAGGTGGAAGTTGGATAATATCTATGTATGTCGAAAGTTAAGTATTGTAGCTACTACCTAGTGGATTTGAAAAAGGAAAACCTTTAAATTGTAGGGAAATACCAGAGGGAATGACATTTTATATCAGCTTTCTGGGAACAAAAATGTAAAATTTTTGGATATGATTCCAGTGTCATTAGAATACTGATATTTTGAAATAGAATAGTTCAGTGCATGTTTCCTAGTTTTTTAATCAGAGACATTTGTTAAGTTTACTGGTATAGGCAGCAAACCTGAGAGTTATTAACCAAACTGAAAAGTGTTTTTTTGCAGAAAAGAAGTGAAGATGTTTCATTATTCAACCATGCTACATATAATTTCTCTGGTCTCTATGCTAATTAAGGTTTCATCCACTTATTTAAAAAGCTTCATTATATAGAGGCCTAGCAATGCGTCCGTTTAGTCTTTCAGAGTGCATATCACTTTACTACTAATGTTTTGTTAGGTGCTAGGTTAGAACATAAAGGGTCCTTGCTGTCAAGGAGTTGAGAGACTTAGAAGAGAGGAACAACTGGGGACAATGGAGTAAGGCAGGTATTATCCCAGAAGTCAGGGCAGAGTACAAAGGCAGAAGTATTCTATTTGGAGGTAGTACTCTCTCTAAGGCATCATAGGATAGGTAACTCTTGAGCTGGGACTTGAAACATGGAGAACTATTGACCATTTAGAGAGAGGAAGGAAACGGAGGACATATGTATGAATTTGGGCAAAGATGCCTACGGGTCTGTTGTGTGTTTATGGTTTGAGCTTCAGATTCTGAATGGTGGATATAGTAGAATACAAGTTTACTGGGGCAGAGAAGGCTGGAGCTGTGAGCAGTGGCCAGACCACATTAGCCTGTAGGTAATTGAAACCACTGCAGGATTTTAAGAAGAGTAAAAACTGGGATCCCTGGGTGGCGCAGTGGTTTGGCGCCTGCCTTTGGCCCAGGGCGCGATCCTGGAGACCCAGGATCGAATCCCACGTCGGGCTCCCGGTGCATGGAGCCTGCTTCTCCCTCTGCCTGTGTCTCTGCCTCTCTCTCTCTCTGTATGACTATCAAAAATAAATAATTAAAAAAAAAAAAGAAGAGTAAAAACTTTATAATAGGATTTCTTTGACTTCACCTTTGTTTTCAAGGCTGCACTGCAGCATTCTATTGCTGAAGTTTGGCGACCTCTGGTGTTGAGCTATTAAAAATAAAGCTGTGAAAACTATTCTTTGGTAGCTTTTGTCAGATGATTTTTAGCTTTATTTCTTTGAAGAAATAAATCATACTTCCTAATCCTAATCATACTTCCTAATTTATCACTGTCTGGGTACATATGTAGCTAAATGAATGAGAAAATGTTACAACAAATACAGATGGGACTAGATACAAATAAAATGATGGATTTAACCATGCACAGCACCCCCAAAGGAATGTAGCCAACCTATCTCTGATTCTTTGGATCTTTTTGCTACTAACCCCTCATGATCTAGGATGATGGGCCAAAGAAAATGTGCTTTTTTGCAATAAATGGAAAGGTCTTATTCTAATAATAGATAACTGAAAATACATACACTCTTTCCAATGGTGTGATAATTTTTAACATCTCCCCCCTTTTTTAATTGTGTGAACTATCATACTTTATAGAAGGTACATACCACATTTATATGCAGTTTTGTTTCCTTTAAGTCATTGGAGGGATTCAGTTTTTAGGAAATCCAGAAATAAGGTTTTGGTTTTGGGGGGGTGCGGGTAAAAACTGTATCTTTGTCTAAAAGTTTGGGGGAAAATATTTTTCTTAAAATTCAAGGAAGCTCTAAGATTTGATTTGTGTCTGAAATGATGAGGTCATTTCAAATGTTTTTCTAATCTATAAAACGAAAAGATTCTAAAATTTATATAGTTCAAAAGATTCCAAATCTATAACTCAGCTGTAGTAAATCAGGTAGAAATATATTCTTAATAAAGTAAGGTAGAAATACACTCTGTATATAATAAAATTGAATATAAAACTTAAAGATATACTCAAATAGACATAGGATAGTTTGTTAAAATGTCTTATATTTATTGTGTTGATTGCAGATAATGATGCATTTAGAATCTTTGCTCTTCATAATCTGTCTCTTGCTTACCTTTTACCCTTTAACGTTGCTGTCCCTCCATTATCCAATTCTTAGTCTCTGTCACCACTCAGTTGTTACTATTATCCAAATCAGGCCATTTTCTACCTCTCAGTAGTGTGTAGAGAATGTGCTTCTGACTCATTTGCTTCCTAGACCCTTTACATAAAATCAGCTCTTGTCTTTCCTTCCAGAACCCTTTCCTGAATCATTTCCTCACTTTAGTGCAGGGTAGCACTTTCACCTCACACATACCTACAGTTACTTAGTTGTACTGATCTTTGAAGATTGTATAAGTTTCTCTGCCCTAGAGTTCTTTGAAGATAGGAACTCAATAAATGACGTGAATGAATAACGTAAGAGACTAAGCAAAAATTTTTATTTTTTATTTTCTTAAGATTATTTATTTATTCGAGAAACAGAGAGAGACCGAGACACAGGCAGAGAAAGAAGCAGGCTCCATGCAGGGAGCCTGATGCAGGACTCAATCCCAGTTCCCAGACCCTGGGATCACACCCTGAGTGAAAGGCAGACCACTCAACCACTGAGCCACCCAGGCGCCCCAGCAAAAAGTTTTAAATGCCTCTTGATTGCCTTACCTTTGCATTCTTAAATTCCTTTGCATCTTAAATCATATCTTTGTTTTCTTAAAGACTATTCGTATTGTATATAAAATAGTTCTGATTGTAAGGTTTAATATAGACTGATTTTAAGTTTAATATAGACTCTGATACTCTTAATGCTAGCCTTAACAGAGCTACATAAGAAGGATTAACATCTGGTTTTATTTAGTGTACTAAATTTATTTAATGTACTAAATTACATAATGGTCTGTTTTACTTTTTAAATCAACATCATCAAGATGTAATTTACATAAAATAAAAGTCATTTTATGCAGTTTAATAAGCTTCGACAAAGCTGGATATAACTATCCAGTCAAGATTTAGAACATGTCCACCAGTCCAAAAATATTTCTGTGTACAACCAGGGGTGAGTAAACATCCCAGTGTACCCAGGACCTGAGTGCTTTTCTAGGACAGTGCCAGGCAAACCAGGAGAGCTGACCACTCTGTTCATACCCCTTTGTAGTTAGTCCCCCATCTTCTATCTCAGGTGACCATTGGTCTGCTTTCTGTCACTGAAGATTAGTTTTTCCTTTTCATAATCCCGCATAAATGTACGTTACTTTTGTATCTAGCTCTTTTTTGCCCAATGTGTTTTTGAGATTCATCCAGATTGCTTATATTACCTGTTTATTACATTTTATGCTGAGTTGTATTCTGTTAGAACATACTGTAATTTTTTTATCCTTTCACCTATACATAGATGTTTGACTTGTTTTGGTTTTTGGCTATTACAGGTAAAACTGCAATGAATGTTTGTTTATAAATCTTTTTGCAGATATATGTTTATATTTCTCTCCAAGAAAGGACAAAGACTAAAGTTGCTGGTCACATAAGTGTATGTTAACATTCTAAGAAGTTACCAAACTGTTTTCCAAAGCAGTTCTACTATTTTTCTACTATTTTTCAGTTTTACCAACAACATACGAAAGTTACTGTGTTCTACATTCTTATTTACACAGTAATTTCAAATATAGACTTAAAATTACTTTTATCAATAGGAAATGACACTTTTTATTCTAATTTCTTTGCCCTGAAGTCTCCATTTTCTGATATTAATGTAGGTACTCCATCTTTCTTATGGTGTGTTTGCCTGGTGTAATGTTTTGCATTTTAACCTATGTGTCTTTATATTTAAAGTTTATTTCTAATTTTTTTTTTTTTATGATAGTCACAGAGAGAGAGAGAGAGGCAGAGACACAGGTGGAGGGAGAAGCAGGCTCCATGCACCGGGAGCCTGACGTGGGATTCGATCCCGGGTCTCCAGGATCGCGCCCTGGGCCAAAGGCAGGCACCAAACCCCTGCGCCACCCAGGGATCCCCTTAAAGTTTATTTCTCACAGACAGCATATACTTACTATCTTTTCTTTTTCCTTTTTTTTTTTTAAAGATTTTATTTATTTATTCATGAGAGAGAGAGAAAGAGGGAGGTAGAGACATAGGCAGAGGGAGAAGCAGGCTCCCCGCAAGAAGCCTGATGTGGGACTCCATCCTGGGACTCCAGGATCACACCCTGAGCCAAAGGCAGATGCTCAACTGCTGAGCTACCCAGGCATCCCCAATTTCTGCTTTTTAATTGGAGTGTTTAGACCATTTACATTCAATGTAATTATCATTATGGTTGAGTTTAAGTATTTTACTTTGATATTTATCTTTCACTCCGTGTTTTTGTTTTGTTTTGTTTTTGTCCTTTACTGCCACTTTACTAATATAATGAGCTTTTTTTATTTCCCCAGTGGGCAGTTTAAGCTATACATCCTTGTATTTTTTTAAAGTTTTTTTTTTTTTAGGATTGAAAATAGGCATGTTTATTTTGTCACATTCTATAAATAATAATATACCATTTCACATATAAACTAAGAACCTTGTGACAGTATATTTCTGTTTCCCCTTGCTGTCTTTTATGTTACTGTGGTTATGCGCTTTACTTCTTTAATACTTTCATAGTACTTTCTTATGGTTTTGCTTTAAGCATTCAGTTTCTCCTGAGAAATTTAAAAGCAAAGGAAAAATACACATTTAGCAACATATTTACTATTTTTGGTGGTCTTCTTTCCTCTAGATAAGAATGCGCATGTGGGATCCTTTTCTTTCATCCTGAAGCACTTTCTTAAAGTGAAAATCTAGTAACCAACTCAACATTTATTTGCCTAGTAATGTCTTTTGAAGGATATTTTTACCAGATACACAATTTCTTGGTTTCCAGCTTTTCTTTTTCTTTCATTCTTTAAAAAGGTCTCTAGTTCTTCTGGCTTGCATGCTTCTGTCATTCCTATCATTGATACCTTATGTATATAGTGTTTCTCTTTGTTTTGGGAAAGATTTTCCCTTTATCGGTGGCTCTTACTGGTTGAGTGTAAGTATGTTTTTTTGTTTTGTTTTGTTTTGCGTTGTACTGCTTGAAGTTCATTGAGCTTTTCATTGATTTTTCATCAAATTTGGAAAAATTTTAGCCATTATTTCCTCAAAATAGTTTTTTTTACTTTTTTTTTACATTTGTTCCCCCTTTTCACACTTGAATCACATACACATATGTTTTTCTGGCCTTTTCTACCTCCATGCTTCAGGTTTTTAGTTTCTGTTGCTGTTTTTTTTTTTCTTTTAAGTTCATTGACTTTCTTCTGTGCTAATCTGTTCTTAGATGTCCAGTGAGGTTTCGATTTTACATACCATAGTTTCAACTGTACAATTGCTGTTTTTTAGATCTTCTATTTCTCTCAATATAGTAGCTGTTTTAAGTCCTTATTCCCTACTTCTGCCATCTCTCTCATTTCTGGATCTGTGTGTGTTGACTGATTCATTTTTTCTTCTTGCATGTGGGTTATATTTTTTTTCTTCTTTAAGAAGTATTTTGTCAGTTTTCTAGTTGTTTACACCTGAATGGCAGTTCTCGCATCTGTTACTTCATGATTAGAAGCAAAAGTCCATAACAGTCCTTTTTTAAATTTTTTAATAGTGCAAGCCTTTTGCCTGGCATTCCTCACTTATTGAACTACTTGGTGCAAAGTTATACAAAATTGCTCTACTTTAAGGCTTTAAGTTTACATTTGACCACCTTTTTATTATTTTTTAAATATTTTATTTGAAAGAGCGAGAGAGTACAAACAGTGGGGGAGACAGATTCCCTGCTGGGCAGGGCTCAATCCCAGGATCTCTGGATTATGACCTGAGCAGAAGGCAGATGCTTAACCAACTGAGCTACCCAGACGCCCCTACATTTGACCACCTTTAAGCAGTTATGGCTCCCAAAGTAATTCAGTAACAATCGTTTCTGTAACTCAGGCTTTGCGATAAAAAATTCTTGCAGTGCATTTGCAACAACATGATTAGAACTAGAGGGTGTTATGCTAAGCAAAATAAGTCAAAGACAATACTGTATGATTTCACTCATATGTGGAATTTAAGAAACAAAACTGATGAACATAGGAGAAGGGAAGAAAAAGATTTTCTTTTCTTATAAGAATAAGATTTGAAAAAAGAGAGAGGGAGGCAAACCATAAGAGACTCTTAACTATAGGAAACAAACAGGTTTGCTGGAGGGGAAATGGGTGGGGGGATGAAAGTAACTGGGTGATGGACATTAGGAGGGCACTTGATGTAATGAGCACTGGGTGTTATATTAAACTGATGAATCAATAAATTCTACCCCTGAAACTAATAATACACTATATATTAACTAAGTTGAATTCAAATTTTAAAAAATTAAAATAAAAACAAATTCTTGCAATAAAATTACTTATATTATTCACAGCTGTAGTACTTGCCTGCCATTTAACATTCCAACCAAGATTTCACACATGAAACAATTACAACAGATAAAAATATTTGTTGTATGCTTCACATTGCAAATATAGTTAAGGATGAGTAAGCATGGAATTTACAGTGAGAATCTGCAGTTAGGGAAGCCTGAAAGTGATGTATCAAAATTGCTAAATCATAAGAATTTTGCAGGAATTGATAAAATAAGTTTGAGATTTGTTAAACTTTCTAATTTTATTTAGGCAGTCAGATTCTTGCATTTCTTCATATAATTCTTCTGTTGCCTAAATCTATAGTACTAAGAATTTAAGTTGAATTACCAGATATGGGTGGATTTTATTTAAATCATGGAGGGTTTTTTTGTTAAGTCTATTTAATTTTTTTAACCTATAATTATAGCCTTGTGATCTTATAAAATCTTAGGATATCCTGTACGTCTCAAAAGGATTTAGATTTCATTTTGTGGCATAATCAGTAGAGTTTAAGAAAATGATGTTTTAAAAATTACTTTTTAAAAATCTTTCCCTTGTTTCTGCCCTTAATGTTAGATAGACCATTTTAGGGAGTCAGTGCACATGCATTTGAATCCCATATTTATACCTGACAAACTGAAGCTTTGAGAAGTCAGTTTATCTCCATCAATTATAGGTTTCTTTTAAGTATAAAATGGGTAATGAAGTATTAAAATGTAAATGAGAAAAGAAAATTGATATACCTCACACAGAGCTTTTACATACTGAGTGCTCTCTCAATAAATTTCTTCTTCGTTCTCTCCTTTTCTTCACTAATGTACTTTTTGAAAGGAGAACTTGCTGTCTCCACTTATTTCAAATGATTATGGTCTTCTTACTTTTTCATGATTGATCTCCCTATGGTCAGAAAGGAAGTCTTCATGGCTAGATATAGTGAACACCTTTATTTTACCTGAGCTAATTATGTGATAAGTTACCCTTTGTTCTTTAAATGTTTACTTTCCTTGCCCTCTATGGTGTCATTATCTGTAGGACTTCTTCCAGTCTCTTGGACTTCTCTCTCAGTTTTCTTTTTAAATTTCCCTTTTTCTACATATTTGTGTCCCGTGGGCCCTCATTTTTAGTACTCTTCTTCAACCTGCTTTACCTGTTATGCACTTAACACAGCTACCCAGCACCTGTACATCAGGTACTACCAAACTTGTTTTTCTACCCTCAAACCCTCTTCTAAATGTTATACCCCATATTTACCACTTAGTTCTTGATTGTCTTAAGTATTATTTCTATTCTAGCTCTGTGCCTTCATGCTTAATAGCATCAACTTTTTACAACTACCAAAATTAGAAACAGAAATGATTACTCTTCCAACCAAGTCAAATAAAAACAGATTCTTGATACTATCTCCTAAAAATTTGTTTGCCAGTGATAAGATTTGAATTATGTGCTGGCTTTGGATCTAATTAGTTCTGACCTCTGAAAAGTTGCTCCTTCTGGGCCTCAGTTTTTCTCATCCCTAAAAATGTTTGGACTAAGTCAGAGGTTGGCATCTAGGGCCCAGGAGCCAAATGCACTCTGTTGCCTGTTGTAAATAAACGTTTGTTTACAGCTGCATTGTGTGCTACAGCAGCAGAGTTGAGTAGTGACAGAGGCTCTATGGCTTACAAAGCCTAAAGTATTTACTCTCTGGCCCTTTACAGAAAAAGTTTGCTGACCCCTTTCTTGAGGGTCTTCCCTTTAGTTTCCATCTGTGTTAGCCAGCATGGGGAGAATAGATCAGTGATTCCATTTACTGATTAGTAATTAGCTTCTTAAAAGTCACAAATATACGTATTTTAAAAGTAAAGGACACAGTTAAACTCTGACCATCAATTAGAATTATAATTAAGAATCTTTTTTATATCACTGTTTGTCAAAGCAGATTATTTCCCATTGTGATAAAATAGATTTTCCACATATATACACTGTGTATATTGAAGGAAGATTCCAAGTATATAAAAAATGCTTAAATAAAAGTCATAAATATTGAACCGTAGTTAATTATATGTATGCCGGTGTGTGCTTATGTCTGCAACTGACTTTGAAATGTATCAGAAAATAAGGTGGATTGATGTATGGACAGATGGATGGAAATGTCATGAACTAAATATAGTAAAACACTAATCATGGTATTTGGGTAGTTGGTATAAAGGAAGAGGGTTTTCCCTAAAAAATGTGTGACTTTTCTCTGTGTTTGAAATTTTTCATTTTAAAACTTATCTAACATAGCCCCTAACAGAAAGTTAACCAAATGGCTGATAAGTCATCTCTGTGATCTCTGTCCATACAGTAAAAGGATGCATTTACTAGCAGACATCATACAATTCTCTTGACATTCTTACCAACTCGTGTGGAGTTAGGACTGTGTCTTGTGTTAACAAAGTACTGAATAAATAGAGGGGACTGTGCAACAAATAGTCACAAATTAAAAAGTGGTCATTTCTTAAGTGTCATTTTGTATATTATGATATATATCTTAATGCAAAAATATATTAAAATGTGTTCATTGTAAAGCACATTAATAAAGCAAATATCCATGTAATTATCAGTCGTATTAAGAATTAGAGGAATTGGGGATCCCTGGGTGGCGCAGCAGTTTAGTGCCTGCCTTTGGCCCAGGGCGATCCTGGAGACCCGGGATCGAATCCCATGTCGGGCTTCCGGTGCATGGAGCCTGCTTCTCCCTCTGCCTATGTCTCTGCCTCTCTCTCTCTCTCTCTCTGTGTGTGACTATCATAAATAAATAAAATTTTTAAAAAAAGCGAATTAGAGGCACATATGCCCTAGTCACAATCTCTCCTATATCTCCCTATGAGGCTAAATAATATGTACTTGATTTCTCTAATGAGTATTCCCATGCTTTTTATTTAGTTTTACAGTTTTACTATATAAAATACAGCTTAGTCTTGCCTGTTTTTATGCCTTACATAAGGCAGTCCTATTATATTTAATCCTTACTGAGTGAAAACTCACCACTTTGTGACACAGATTCATCAGAAGGTATGTGTAGCTCTGCTTCATTCATTTTCATTGCTAGTTAGTATACTATTTTATGACTATACTACAGTTTATTTATTTAATCTACTTTTGGATTTTTGTGCCTATAGTATTTTATTATGTACAATATTGGTTTGGATGTATTAAAAGTTTCTCTAGAGTATATACCTTAAAATGGAATTACTAAGTTGTAGGGTCATTGAAGGTATGCATTTTTAAATACTCATTTATTAATGTTATTGCTGGTTGTTTTTTTCCAGCAGTTAAAAGAATCCAATGGGACTGCATTTGGGGGGCAGAATTATTGATTAGTTTGCTCTCCCTTTTCCACTCCTCTCCCTCTTTCCCAGTACGTATGTACACACAAGTAGACGCACATTTACACACCCTCTTCATCACGGGGTAAAATAGGATACAATTGTTTGCTTTATTGTTTAGAAATAAAAATTAAGGTTCCCTTTTCAACTTTATATTTTAACTGTGAACATAATTCCTGACTCATAAGTGTCTGATAAAATCTATAGCTGCAAAGGACAGAGATTTCTGTTCTCATACTAGGTAATCCCTTGTTCCTTTCTATAGAGCTGGACTTCTAGACAAAATTTTCTAGAATTTCATTTGAATGAAATTACACAGTAGGTACTCTTTTTGGTCTGGCTTCTGTTACTTGGTATAATTTTTTTAGATTCATTATTACTGAGTAGCATTCCATTGTATGGATATGCCACCATTTGTTGATTCATTCATCTGTTGTGGACATTTAAGTTGTTTCTGGTTTTTGGTAGTTGCAGAAAAGATACTATGCACATTTGTGTAAAAGTTTTTGTATGAACATATGCTTTCATTTCTCTTGGATAAATACTTAGGAGTGGGAATGATGGATGTATGGTAAGTATATGTTTAACTTTTTAACACAAAGTATTTTCTAAGGTGCAATACAATTTTATATTTCCACTACCAGTGGATGGATGAGAGCCCCAGTTGCTCTATATCCTCACCAAGATTTGGTATACACAATCTTTTTTAACTTTAGCCTTTGAGGTATATAGATGGTGTCATAGAGTTTTAAATAGCATTTCCCTAAAATCAATGGTGTTGAGCATTTTTCCATCTGTTTATTTACTGTCTGTGTCTTCTTTGATAAAGTGTCTAGTTATATTTTTTGCCCATTTGTGTGTTGGGGGGGGCTGTTGGTTGTCTTTTTGGTTTTGAATTATAAGAGTCTTTTGTATATTCTAGATACAAGTCCTTTGCAGATGTATATGTTTTACAAATGTTTTTCTTTCTGTCTCTAGCTTGCCTTTGTGTTTTCTTTAGTGTCTTTGGAAGAACATAACTCTTAGAACTATAAGTTCTGGTTTTAATGAAGTCTAAAGAATTAGAACCAAAAAACAAAAAAAAAATACCTGAAGTTCTTACTTTGTCCTGATTATTCATTGGTTGCCATCACAAATCAAGTACTTACTACGTTACACTCCTTCTGTGCCACTATTTTTGAATTGTAAATGGCAGAATATTTTTTTTATACCAGGCTTTAGAATTATAAAGATGAGTAATGTGTGTCATCTTTCTTCAAATTGCTCGTTTTTAGTAATTAATGTTTCTTCCTATCTGTCTTGTGCAGTGAGTTCTGTATGCTTTCCTTTGTCCAGTGCATACTATATCTCTGTAAGCAATGAAGTGCTCAGTGTATTTTTATCTTGTTTCGTAGTTATACTTTTTCCCCACACACAAATATGTAAGTTCATTATAACAAGAAAGCTCTTGTTCTTTGTATTCTCTGTATGTCATTGCATAGTTCCTTGTACACGGGGAACAATCACTAAATATTCATTGATTGAATGGAATTATTGATGACAGTGTCTGAGTAAGGTTATCCTGATTAATTTATTGATGATAAAACCTTTGGCCATACTTTACTAAGGAAATACAAAATCTCATTTCAGATGCCCGTGATTGCAATGATGGTTTTGCTCAAGAGAACAAAGGTGTTTGATTTTTACTTGAATGTTTTTGAGTGATCTTTTATATATATATATATAAAATTAGCTGGTTTAACATGATTATCATAAAAGTCTGTGTAGGGTAGTATAGCATAGGATTTCTAGTCAGTTAAAAATGACTTTTGCGAAGGCTGCTCTATTTAATGAATTATGTATTTTATGACTTGGGAATTCTTTTCCAGTGAAACCAATACATTAAAATATAAAGACTGGGGACGCCTGGGTGGCTCAGTGGTTGAGCGTCTGCCTTTGGCTCAGGGCGTGATCCCAGGATCCAGGATCAAGTCCAGCATTGGGCTCCCTGCATGGAGCCTGCTTCTCCCTCTGCCTATGTGTCTGCCTCTCTCTCTCTCTCTCTGTGTCTCTCATGAATAAATAAATAAATCTTTTCAAAAAAAAAAATCATAAAGACTGTATTTGTAAGTATATAGAAAAATACAGCAATAACTTGCTTTCTTTATCTAGGTCCTGGGGACACCGACAAGGGAGCAAATTAGAGAAATGAACCCAAACTACACAGAATTCAAATTCCCTCAAATTAAGGCACATCCTTGGACTAAGGTGAGTCTAAATGAGTTTTTAAAAAGCATATTAACCAATAGTAAAACTTGGGTTTCTCATTGTTCTTAAACTAAATTATTTTGGTATAGATAGCTGCCTGAATACAAAATACACAGCAGTTCTGAATGTAAAGATAGTTGGGGAGTTGTGTACTTCAGTGTTTTGTTGACTGTATATAGTTTTGTCCCCACTGATTTCCTATGGATAGTTTTCAGCCTGGGTTTTTACTTTTAGGATGAGGACAGCGTACCTATATCATTAAAATATAGAATTTCATTAGGAGTAGCATCTTATGCATAAGTTTTGACTACTTAAAACTCAAAAGTTAATTTCTTTACACAGAGGTACTTTTAATATCATAGGTAGCATATGAAAACATATTTCATATATTTTCTTTTTTATAAAACTGTTTATAGGCCTTAAATAATACTGTTTTTCTTCTTTTGTTTGCTTTCCTGTTGGTGTTTTGGGAGAGAAATAAAAAGATTTGATCTTGCTTGCAGTATCCATTGAAAACATCAATATGTTAATGAGATGTCATTAACCATTTGATAGCCTAACCAATTCTTAAGTTGGAACCAATTCGAAGAGCATAAGTACTAATTTACCAGAACTTTATTTTTTGCTTTGATACTTAATTGAAATGATCCTTTAAGAGAGATTTTATTTAAAATTTTTTTTCATTTCAGTTTAATTTGTGACATTAAAGGGCAGAGAAAAAAATCTCATTAGGGCTTATTGCTGGAGTGAATCGCTAGTGTCCTTATTCTACAGATTTAGAAACTATGGTCAGAGGTACCAAGTGACTTATTCAAGATTACATAGGTGGCCATGACAAAACCAGGATTAAATTTATGCTCATTTGTGTGTGTGTGTGTGTGTGTGTGTGTGTGTGTGTGTGTAATGCCAGACTTGTGGTTATGCACCATGCATCTTCTCTTACATTTACCTATATTTCATCATATATTTTTGTGAGTTAGCAAAGTTCAACTCTTACAGTTTAAGCAGACTTCCTGTACTTAAAAATTTATATAACGGTTTTGAGCATTTTTAGGCTCATTTAATTGTCTATAGATCTTTTATGGTAAGAAGTAAAATAATTTAGTGCTATAGGTGAAATAATTTATATTCCCAGATTCAAAGTATGTCTTTTTCTATCTCTAAATTGTATTATAATTCTAGTTACTTTCCTTCAAGTTCTTACAGTCTTATTATCTCTCTTCATTGCAGAAGAGCCTCTTGTTACTAATTAATTATTTAGAATCAGAGATATCAGTATTTCAGTGCCAGAATTGTAGATTAGCTTTCACTGACCATGATGCTGCCTTTCCTACCACACCTTTTAAAATTTATGATAAACACTAAATGTTCTGAGATAAACCATTCTTTGATCTTTACACTTAAACTTTATTTTGAATCTGGGTCAGAAGATTTTTAAGGTCTCTCACTGGCTTTAAACTCAAAGAATCCTGGGTGGCCCATTGGAATTTAAAGGCTGAGTTGCAGTTTGAATCCAGTGAAGTTGTTATAAGTTAAAGTGTTCATAAGTGATTTGTAGTATACTGTAATTTCAATCATGCTAAAGAAATGCAAAAAGCAAAGACAATTCTGTATATTGAATTAATACAGGGAAATAGTCCAAAATGCTAATAGTAGTTTGGGTGAGAAGAAGTGATTTTATTTTCTTTGTCTTGTACTTCCATATTTTCATTAATAAGCATGTCATTTTTATGAAGAAAGAAAAAGTTCTTTTTGGTATAACCTAAGTATTCCTCACATGTTACCTTTAATATAGAATATCTGACCAATATAATGCTGAAATTGAGGTCATGAAATTTTATTTAACAGTCCCTATCTTTTTTTTTTTTTAATCAAGACTGCTAGCAGTATTAGTGTGTGTCATATTCATTCTGCATTTTCCCCCGGATTATATCTTTTCAAATATTAGCCAGGATGTGAGAAATGGTGGATTATAATTACAACACAGTCAACAGAAGATTTGTGGTCAGTTTGTGTGCTTTACATCTTCCTTTGCTCATTGGATTCCTGATGTTTTATGTCTTACACTAATGCCCTTCAAACTTGAATATTCTATACAAAGCCCTTTTATTTGTTTTATTTAGGCTTCCATTCCTATCTCATGTGTTGAATGATGACTCAATTCTCCCACCTATTTTGTCTGTTCAAATTACTGTGAACTCTTCATTTATATAGTTTGCTGTGACATAATTTAATTTTCACTTGGTACAAATGCATTTATTATGTAATAAGCACACTTAATGTTAATTTCTCATTAGTGCACACAACAAGGTTGATGTTATTATGGTATTAGCAGAAAACTATATTCAGACAGAAATTCCATAGCACTGCTCTGTCATCTGGATGAACCTGGGTGATCCAAAATATGCTTGTATTGATTTTTACAATAGGTTATTATGAAAATGAAAATACAGAATTTTAAATTTCTAGCCAGAACACAGTCCCCTTTCCCTTCTGTTTTGATAGTGGACACCAACTTGAGAAATGTTCTCTTATGCTAGGCAGCCAATGAAGTTATTTTTTTTTTTAAAGAAATACATATTGTTCTCTAAAGAAAAGAGCGTCTTGCTCTTTGAGGGCAAGTAAACAAAGTCTGCAAACAAAAGCTGCTTTGCCTTTATTTTGGTCTTCTGATAGAACCCACTTTAGCCCCATTTCCTGTTTTTCTGTGAACCCTGCTTTTCTGTGCTACAATATGTAGTACAGCTGTATCCCCAATGATTGGAAGCTGATGTATTCAAAAAAGTAGGTAGACATAAAGATTAAGAAAGAAAATGTCTTCCATGGAAACAATGAGGTAAAGGGAGTCAGATGTGTAGTCAGAAGTAAACAGTGAGATGAGCCTAACATGGTTTATGGCAAGAAGCTTGAGAATTTAGAAATCCAATAAGTGGGGCAGCCCAGGTGGCTCAGCGGTTAAGCGCCACCTTCAGCCCAGGGCGTGATCCTGGAGACCCCAGATCGAGTCCCATGTCGGGCTCCCTGCATGGAGCCTGCTTCTCCCTCTCCCTGTGTCTCTGCCTCTCTCTCTCTCTCTCTGTGTGTGTGTGTCTCTCATGAATAAATAAATAAAATCTTAAAAAAAAAAAAAAAGGAAATCCAATAAGTCCCCCTTAACTACTACCTAATAGCCAGAGTAATCTAATTCATTGATAATGCACCCATGGTTTAAGTAGGAAAGGAACTTGGTGCTAATGTTTTGAAACAGGGACCATTATTGGATTGGGGATTGGAAGATAAAGACCTCCTGCATTGGTGCATGCTGTAAACTTGAAAGAACAAATAACCATACAGAAAGCAAAACAAATGATGCAAAGGAAGTTTGAGAATTAAATAGAGATGGAGGAGATTCACAAGCAAAAGAGAGGAAGCTTAAATTCTGCATTTAGTATATGAAAGCGTGATTAAATGACAGTCTATTAGATATAAAGTGAGCATCTACTTTGAGCACTGCTTCTACTCTTTGTGCCTTAAGTTTTTTCTTTTGTAAGATAGCAATTAGCTATTATCTTTTCTGGTTCTTTGGAAAATAGTAATATGCAGGTGAAGGAATATTTTATTTTGGTTCTAAATAATATAAAGATATTACTTCCAGTATAGTTCTGTGATTTGTCCTATCTCCACTGCCCTGACTTTAGTTTAGGACACCATTGTCTCATAGAATTTGTTAAAACAACCTCCTAACAATTTCCCTTCTAGAGTTTCACATCTTTTTTAATCCTCATTGCTCTCAAAATTAGTTTTCTTAAAAGCACATGTAAAACTATTGTCATTCCTATTTAAAAATCTTCCCTGCTAACTTAAATGCCTTTAGGAAAATCTATAAGGACAAGGGTGATCATATGTCCCACTTTATGCTTGTCTAGTGTTATTATTAATTGAATGCTCCTTCACTCTCAAAAATATCCTAATTTGGATAACAGATTATATAGTCATTCTGTTGCTTATTGTTTCTGTCTTCTCTTTCCAGAGAAGCAAGAGGTATATTCTTGTCCTATTCCTAACCTTCCTAACTTCTGATTATTCGCCAGAGAAACCATAAATGTTTCTCTTTTACTAGTGTCTTTTCACACTTAGAATGATCACCTTCTTCTCTGCTTACCAAATCTTAACCTTTTCTCAAGATCTCAAATCTTAGTTCTTCCATGAAATATTTTCTAATTAGCTGAGCTCGCCATGGTTAAGTCCCCCCATGTAATTCTTACAGTACCTTCCAACTCATACCATATGTATTATAGCAGTTCCTAATTTCTTTTTTTTTGTATTGGTAATAATAAAATGGGTATCAGTTACTTCAAAATGTTTGTCACTAAGCTTTTGGCATACATGATAAGTTTGCTTAATAGTTAAATGTCTCTGGGATATGTGGGAACATAGATTATTGGTTAAGTATTCTAGAAAGCAGTATCCACAAGTCAGTCCTTACATGCTCAGTTTCTTAGAACACTGTCCACATACTTAAAAATGAACGAATTTAGTACTATTTATAACTAGCTAAGAGTAAGCAGAAAATTGAGGTTGAGGTCATTTCAGCTGTTAAAGGTACCAGACTAGACTGGACATGTTTAAAGCTAAAGATAAAACCCTGCTATACCTACTTTTTTCCTATGAATGTTTTTAAGACTTTCTTTATAATTTTACCTTTTTTTCTGAGCCTTTCAATACAGGATTTTTCACTTGGTAAACACCTATTTCAACTACAGTTAAACATATACATATAGTTAGGGGTGGCTGGGTAGCTCAGTCAGTTGAGCTTATGATTCTTGGTTTCTGGTCAGGTGGTAGGTAATCTCATGGGTTATGAGATGGAGGCTCCATGCTCAGTGAGGAGGTGACTTGAAGGTTCTCTCCCTCTGCCACTTCCTCCACTCACGTGTGCTCGCTCACTGTCTCACTCTCTCATTCGTTCTCTCTCTCTCTCTCTCTCAAAATAAATCTTTAAAAAAATTTAAAAATTAAGAATACCTGACTAAAAATTGTAGTCAGACTTCTTTTTTTGCAAGTAAGCTCTATCAGCCTTTTCCGATTTTGCTCACATGGACTCCAGAAAGCATAAAACTATGTTGGAATTTCTCCTGGTTCCTAAGATTGTACTTGTCTGTTTTGTTCTATTGCTTGGGTAAATTAGTTTCTATATTATTACTTAACATCCCTATGCCCTGAACTTTCTACTAATCTACTATCACTTGTCTTGTAAATATACTGTGTTCTCTACTGAATTTTCTACCTACATCTTTATTAGTTGTAGAATAATCAGTTTTCCTTCTCTAACATTTATTTTCCTATGTGAGTAGACTTCACTTTTCTAGTTATACTGGCTACAATCCCATTTCTTTGCTGGAAACTGTGCATTTTAAATCTAGCCACTGGGGTGGCTAACACCTGTGTAAGAGGAATAATATAAAACAATACTGAGGCATAAGTTTCAAGATAACTTGTGGGGAATAGAGGGATAGGGTTGGTGGATTAAAAAAGCAAAAATCTACTTTTAATATGTCATTTGTTCCTTAAAACCTTTATCTCCTATGTACCCAGCATGGTGCCAGATACTATAAAAAGGATGCTAAAAAAGTAAAGTATATAGCCCTTGTTTTTGAAAAGCTTACAGGTGATATAACTAACTCAGTTGAAGCAAGTATTGAATAATGTAACATGTAACCATATACTTGATCATGTACTGTAGGTGCTCAAAGAGGTTTCATGTGCTGTAGGTATAAGGCAGATCTTCAGCGGGGGTGGTGGAGCAAAAGAGGACTCCTCCTTAAAGGTGACGGAAGGACTAGGTGGGGTGGGCTGTTGAAGGAAGATTTAGATTTGCTTAGATATTGGTACAACATGGAATTATTGTAGCCTAGGGCATTGTCCCTTAAGATGAAGAAGTGTAGATGAAAAGAAAATGTTCCTATATTCCTAAGAAGGTCAGTCTGACTATGGAAACTATTTTATGAACACTAAGATTAAATTGAGTTAAGTGGTCATTTGGTAAATCGTACTTCTGTATAAGCTTGCATTACTATTTTGCATATAGTTAAACACTGGTATCAACACATATAAATATTTCTTATGGGTAATAGAGCTCAGGAACACTCAGTAAGCCTTTTAATTAGTACAGATGAAATTTATTGAATGCCAGCTCTGTTGTGGCTAAGAAAAGGATGTTTGTGTTTCTTATGAGTTATGTACCACATATAAACTCTTTAGTAGACTTAAGTTCTTTTTGTACCTACTTAACATGGTTAATCAACATAACTATCCAACAAATCCATGACATTGTCTCACTTTTAATCCTGTGTTTAGGTTTACAAATTGCAAATAATTTTAGACAGTTAATAGATTACTTGAGAGCCAGCATTGGGATTGCTCTTTAGGAGTTCATGGCTTACCAACATGGACATTGTGTGCTTGTGTATATTGTGTATAACCAGAGAACAGTGTCTGTGTTGTACATTTATCACAATGAAATCTATGGAGGAGTAGCAGTTTGGAACAGGCACAGCACTTGTTCTACTTAGATTAATTATCGTTCCCTGTAGGCATTTTTACACTGCTCTGGTTGGCTGTTAAATACAGTAGAAGTATTGAGAGCTGATGCTGTGAGAATCAGCCATAAGCCTTGATATCATATATATGACTTTATAAATGGTAATTTTAAAAGGCTTAAGATTCAGTTGTAATAGTTAGCTCCAGGTTGATACTTGATGGCAAATGTCTATTCTAGGCCATGTAAGGGGAAAATTGCCTCTGTCAGTTTTTGAGTTATCCAAATGCAAGTTTATGTTGAATAATTCTTCATTTAAGGACTCATTTGCATTTGTTCAATACCATAGACTTTCTTTTTGAAAAAATGAATTTTTTCTGTTAGTTTCTCCTATGGACTAGTATTTGTGGTGACAGTTTGTCTCAATTTAAGAAAATGAGTTGCTGCACAGGTGAGGTAGTATTTGAATCACTTAAAAGTTCATGTCAGTGTTTTGGTTCTTTTCAATTTTTCCTTTCTGTTCTCTTTCTTTTGTTTATTTATTTTTTGCTTTGTTCTGTTTTGTTTTATTTATTTACTTTTGTTTTTAGTTTTTACAGGGGGTGTTTTGGGCTCTTCATGGCCTTGCTAACATACTTGGCTGGCCATATTTAGTCTGCGCACTAATTGTTAGTTGGCCCAGTTGAGTCTTACTTTGTGCTCTCAGTTGTTTTAGTCTCGCTTTCTATTTTTGTCCACTTGATTGTGTTTTAGTTCATGAGAGATTTTTATTCTGATGGGCCGGATTTTAATCCGTGTACTAAACTTTAGTCTGCAGACTAAAAGTAATCCGCGGATTATTTATTTTTTGCAAAATATTAATTCCCCCACTGGAAACTATCCTAAAAGAATGTTAAATTCTCTTAGAATAGCCAAGGGAATTCACAGCTACTGGTGAGTTCTGCCATTTTTTTGTTCTCAATGCCTAGACATAATAGACCCTACTACCTCCCTTGCGTACTTGGCTCCCTTGTGCCTAGGTGTTGGTGCACATTACTATGCATGGCACCTATAACTGTGACTGCCCCTTAGTTGTATTGTTTATTGTATATATTTTTTGTTTAGCTTTTGGTGGGTGAATTGGGCATATTTGCACATGGAACTGTGTTGAATTTGTAGTGCTCAAAGATGTAGGATTTTTTTTTCAGTGAGTTTTTCCAAAAAGGAAAGAATGTTCTATATTTATTTTCACTAAGTAATGGGTGCAAGGGTATGAGGGGGCAAAGCCCACAATAGAAAAAGTAAGTTTATACCCGCACTCATGAGGTGATCTGTCAATTGCCTGAAGAATCCTAAAATAATGAGAATGTCAGCAAATATCTTTTAGCAGGGAAGTCAATCCAAAATGGAGAATAATCCGCGGTGGCCTGATCCTTCTTAGCTCACACAAATTGAAAATATCTGGCTTGAAATCTGTAGTGATATAAATTAAATCTATTTATTACTTTCCTCTCATCACTAATAATTAAGCAAAAAAAAATGTTTATACTGTCTAACTGGAATATATTAATAGATTAAAATTAGCATATTGGGAACTGATATCTTTAAAAGCAGGCTAATATGCCCCCTCCCAGCCATGTCAATGGATGATGAATCCAGGTCGTAGAAGACCACTTTACTTTGGGAAGTTTACTTCTAGATTTCATTTTGATTTTAACTTTTTTTGGTTTTGTATTTTTTTAATAAACGCACTGGCATTGGAACATAATAAATTAAAATTAAAATGTTTCTTTATTGTGCCTCACCATTGCGCAATCAAAAATTTTTTTGCATACACTGTGGTGAAATAATTTTTAAAACTTGGACTTGCTACTGTGGAGACTGATGTTTAAAGTTTATAACTGTATAAACATTTTCTATGTCCCCCCCCCACACCATGGATTTCTTATAACACTGGATATATTTTTCCTTGCTGGACTATTCTCTTTTGGATTGACTTCCCCTGTTTGGATTATTTCACTGCATTATCATCTTTAGGATTCGTCAGGAACAGGACATTTCACCTCAGGAGTGCGGGTATGTACTTAATTTTTTTTTCCCAAAATTTCAGGGCAGGTCTATAAAACTAGAGGGAAACTTTTTTTAGAAAGGCTAAAACCATTATTCATTCTAGAAGTGTAATAGTAAAAACAATGTAGGTAGCTGTGATTTCTCTTCCACTGTGTGTGGGGTAGGTTTTACTTCTGGTATATTTAGATCGTCAGTCTTCTTAATGATGTATTAACATCTAGACTGAAATTTAGGACCTGAGAGGTTTAAAAATTACTTTACAAAAATAAATATAAACAAAGATGCACAGAACTAAAAATTCTGAATGTTAAGCAATTTAAATGGGTAAAGAATAAAACAGCATTAGAAACTTCATTATTAAAAGCCATATCTCAGTTGTTACTGGTTTCCTTTTCTTTAGACACAAACATAATTCAGAGGAGCTATTTTCTAGTTTGGACTGTAATTTTTTGAAGTTGCATGCTACTTTGGAAGACACTGGGCTTTGACTCCACGTAATTTCCCACTTAACCTTTATCCATAGAGTACTAAACCAAGGCTTTGTTCATCAGAAATCTCTCAAAGAGTTTAAAATAATAATGGATACTTTTTTTAAAGGGTAGATTTAAGTCTTGGTTTTAATGTGGGCTCTTGGAATGAGTTCTTCCTTATTATTTTTAACTCTGATTCCATGAGTTAGGATTCCCTGGCCAAATAGGCTATATGTGTCTTAGTGCCAACACACATGGTGACTTGTACCAACAAGATACCAAACAAATGTGGATGATTTTTTTCATAATTAATTAGAGATAAGCTTATAGTACTGGTTTATTAATAGCTTTAATCCAAAATCCTCAGGTAATATAACATGAAATTTTTTCATTTAAGATACATTCACTGTCTCTACATTTGAATGTTGGCAGGAGATAATTATTTCTACTTTTGGTAGTACTTCTTAATTATACTTATGCACTCCCATATTGGTACAAAAGCATTTTTTCTTAGACTAGGTAGCAAAATAAATCCATATGCTGTGAAATAAATGCAAACAGCCCTTAGGGATAAAATATGTCAGTAATACTTAATATTTTTATGAAAGATTTTCTGAGTTTTTCCACTGATTATTTTCCTTTATATTCTAGTTTGATTATGGACCTGGCCTGGAAGGAAGGGAGGGGAAAATGACCAAGAACAGTGGAAGATCTAACCATTTCAAATAATAAAATACTTTTAAGGTTTCCTTGAGTAAGGGGAGTCAGAAATCACTCAAAAGAATAAATATAAAGCAATTTTTGACCATATAAAGGGTTTTCTAATATAGTCAAATAAATAATTAAGGCCTTTGACATTCTGAAATAAATTCTTAGGATCCTACTCAAACCAATTTCTCAATTTCCATGGAAAATATCTTTATTACTAATAAACTTTGTAAAAACGGGCGGTGGAGGGGGGGGGGGAGATTTTTACTGTAGGAAGTACTCTTGAAAGGAAATGAGCTCTATAGTAGTAACTGTCTCTGCTACATTCAGTCCAAGTGAATAGTCAGATGTTACATGAGCCATTCTCATTAGGAAACCTTATTCCCAGGCTCCTCCATCCTCATCACAATCTACATGTCCTTCCTGCACAATTTCCCTCCCTTTATATATATCTGCCTCTCTTTTTACATACATCTGTCCACTGCCACTACCACACCTTCTATTTGGTCTGTGTTCCCCCTATCAAGGAATATATGTTTCATTTTTCTTTAGTTTCAAAGGCCTTCTGTCCATCTGTTTATGTTTATTTGTTTTTCCCCTTTCTGCTTTTATTCTTCAACTGTCTATAATTTACAGCAAAGCTATTTTCATAGTTCTGTGTATTGATTTGGAGTTTTAAGGTAAAGATGTGTAGAAAGCCTTCTATTCTTTTAAGCAAACTAATTTATTTGAATTTTGCTTCAGCACAGCCTTCAGTTGACTTTTTCTATGAGTTAATGGCTCTTAATGAAAAGTACATTTCTCTCTCCCTTATTAAAACCCTAGAATATTCATCCAAATGAGGGTAATCTGACCATATTTGTAATAACAGCTACTCTTTGAGAAAACAGTTTTGGACATTTTGTCAAATTCTGGGTATTCAAGAATTTCTTCAAATAAGACTGTTTATTGAAGAGATAATAACAGATCATTAGCATTGCTAAGGCTAAAGTAAATAGCTTTTTTTTCCCAAAAAATATTGATTGCCAAATTTGAGTAGTGCTGTCCATTACTGACAGTTGTTCTGCTAAAAATCACACACAAGAGGCAATCTTTTTTATTCTACTGCCACAGTAGTCAAAACTTTTAGAAAAGTTTAATATTCTTCTAGTTGGTGCTTGCCTCCAGAACCCAGCCTTCCTTTGTGCCTATGATATCCTATTTTGTGTACATATTTCATTGTACTGCTTTATGATTAGCAAGTGTAGATTTTTTTTTTAATTTCCCCTAGTTTTTTCTCTGAGTTTTCCTCATATAGTTTGTAATTAGCTGTTCACCTCAATGTAGTGAATCATATGCAGTTAACTCTTTTCATTCTAGAAGGTTCCTCTCACAAATGCAACCATGTTGTTGTACGTGGTGGGAATTAACTCAGTACTCAAAGGATAATTTGCTAAGATTCTTACAACAAAGCATTAATTGTTCTTTACCTTTTTTTGTACTGCAGGTCTTCCGACCCCGGACTCCACCAGAGGCAATTGCACTGTGTAGCCGTCTGCTGGAGTATACACCAACTGCCCGATTGACACCACTGGAAGCTTGTGCACATTCATTTTTTGATGAATTAAGGGACCCAAATGTCAAACTACCAAATGGGCGAGACACACCTGCACTCTTCAACTTCACCACTCAAGGTAATTCCAGATACTTAGTTCTGTTTTTTACCATTTCTGAGAAAGCTACCTGTGTGTGTGAGGTTATATTCTTTTAATTAAAATCTGTAGGACGAAAGTGGGCATATTAAGTACTTATAAGGTAGCAAACATCCCTTCCAACAACTGATTAGGCTACTACATGTATGGTTTTAAACAAAATAGTGGCAGATAACATTTTTTCCAGTAGACATAGCTTCTCTCATTTTTGGCAGATTATAATAAATCTTGGCACATGAGAAGTTACAGAGATACCGCTATTAAGTTAACCCTCAAGTTTGTATTTGAGACTAGAATATTAACATTTCTTGCTTCCCAAGTGTTTATTTTTTTTCCAAATGTTTATATTAAGTTTTTTAAACCTGGAAATCAATTGGGGACTGTATTTGTATAAAGTCAGATATCTTATTTATAAACAGAAGAAAAACTGGAATTCTATATAACTGTCTTTCTTAGAACTTGTATAAGAGATGTAGATAGAGAAATTCTCTTCCCTTCTGGAGCTTGGCACCATTGCTGCTTCTGAGAAAATACTGAGAGGAAAAGACAGAGTTTGTGTACTGGTGCTTTCTAAAAGACCCAGGAAGAATCATTATTTCTTAATTACTTCTGTGTTCACTTTTCTTTCCTTTCAGATTAAGACCCTAAGTAATTCATTTAATCAACTACACTGCCTTCGATGCTGTGATTTTCTTCATAAACTGCACATTAAAAGTGTACAATTTCCTATAGATAAAACAAGCAAGAAGTCAATTGATTGATTGGTCAGCTTAGTCAAGCTTAAAATATAGAAGGGAGATGGAAAGCTCTCTGTGACCAAGAAATAATTATATTTCCTTTATTCTAAGATGAATTTCCCCCCCATATTTAAACTTTTCTAAATTTGAAAGTGGGAAAATGTATTGCTTAAGCAGTAGATGTGGAAGACCTCAGTTACTGGCAAAATAGACTTGGATGATTCCATTGACTATAATCTTAAGCAGTCAATAATGTGTAACTACTAGTAGTGCTGATACAGTCTGAAACTACATTCATAAAGGAAAATATATTCAGATATCCTGGGATTAATTCTGACTGTTTAGGGCTGATCAGAAATCACTGGAATGTTGTTTTAGGTCCCAGCTATAACATTTTAAGATGTTATCAAATAGCAGGTGGGGTATATAAAGGAACAGAATTCCACTTCCTGGAAAAGTGAAGACTTAAGGGACTTTTGAGAATGATGTAAAAATACCTCGTAGATTATCTTCTGAAGAAAGATGTAGACCTGTATTCTTTCTCCTGATTATAAAATTGAAAATAGTAGTAGCAAAAAAATTAGAGAATAGTACATATTTGAGTTTATGATATCAGCCCCTGGCATAGATAGAGACTAAATAAAATTATTGATGAATCAGTAAAGTTTTCACTTATTTAACAGTGGAACAGGTGGACAGATTCTGTGACTCTGTCATTAAAAAAAATTTTTTATTTTTCAGTTTTTACTGTTTTGTCTTAAGAGTAGCACTATATATAAAAAAAAAAAAAGAGTAGCACTATATATATTAAAGAAAATATTGAAGATGCAAAAGAAGTATAGAGAACATTAAAATCACAGTCCCCAAATGATCACTTTTAGCGTTTGAATTAATCACTGTAATATTTTATAGTCTAGCTCTTTTCAGTCTTTAATATATACTATGATAATCCATGAATATAAAGTGATACTCTACTCTCCCATTAAGAAGATACCAAAAGAAAAAGAAAAAAAAAGGATCCCAAGGGTTTCTTGGGTTAACTCAAATGTATTTAAAATAATGAAAAAAAATAAAAAATAAAATTATGCATTATATAAAAATTAATATTCAGGAACTCTTTAACCTCAAATTTCATAAAACAATTTTATTAATATCCTTTATATGCCTCTTTTACACCTGTGTCTTTCTCATCAGTAGAGCTATTTTTAAATTTTTTTTATATGAAGCACCTTTTGAATCTATATGAAGCCACTACTGGAAATTCTACAAGTATCCATTTTCATAAATGTTTCATTTGGGGTCTTTCTTTGTACTATAAGTATCTTTATTATCTGCACATAGAACTATCTGCTAGGTTGCTTTTTAAAGTGGCCTCTAAAAGGCTATGTATACAGTGACATGCAATACTTGTAACTGTGGAATCTTGGCATCAGAAACTACTAAGTTAATGTTAAATTAATTATCTCCTTTTTCTTTTTCCTTTTCCTTTTTCTTTTTTTCTTTTTCTTTTTCTTTTCACCACTTTGGTCAGGTGAACCTAGAGTTTCCTGAACTAGCATTGATTGTGGTTTTATTTACACTAAGTATCTTCTCCAATAAATACTTTGTTTCTCAAAACATGAATCAAGGAAGCCTTTTGTTAAATAAGCAACTTGGTAGAACCTCAAACACAACATGATATTTATGATGGATACATTTTGGGAAATAATGCTTCTTATATTCAGCCATATAGGTATATACTATAATGCACCTGTATGTGGTGATCAAAACTGAGATATTACTTAAACATTTTATTTAATCAGATTTTAAAATCCACAATTTCATTTCACTATTCATATGTACCATTTTTAAAGTAATTATGTTTGCTTCTTTAGTCACTGGCTAATAATGTTTCATTATTACTAAAGAAAATAAAATTTTAAAGTAACTTTTTATATGAATTTCTAAAGTTTTTTGAAAACTGAAATAAAAAATAAAACTGAAATAAATTCATATAAGATGAGCCATTTTAAAGTAAACAAATCATTGGCATTTTATTATATTCACAATGTTGTACAACAACCACTTCATTCAAGTTCCAAAACCTTTTCATTACTCCTAAAGAAAACTCCACACCCATTAAGCAGTCAGTCAGTCCCTGTTAACTCCTCCTCCAACACCTGGCAGCCACCAGGGCTCTTCCTGCCTTTGGACTTACCTATTCTGGATATTTCATATAAATGAAATAATATATTATGTAACCTTTTGTGTATGGCTTCTTTCTCTTAGCATAATGTTTTCAAGGTTCATCCATGTCATAGAAATGTATTAATATTTTATTCCTTTTTATGGATGAATAATATTCCACTGTATTATGTCTTAATCAGTGCAGGCTGCTATAATAAAACACCAGAGAACTCTGTAGCTTAAATAACAAACATTTATTTCTCAGAGTTCTGGAGGCTGGGAAATTCAAGATCAAGGTGCTGTAGATTTGATGTCCGATGAGGGCCTACTTCCTGGTCTGCAAATGACTACCTTCTTACTGTATCCTTACATGATAAAAAGATTGCCTCTCTGTGTCTCTTTTTATAGGGCCACTGAGCCCAGTCATGGAGGGTCTACCCTCATGACCTAATAAAGGCCTCATTTCTGAATACTATTACATTGGAAAGTAGGACTTGAACATATGAATTTTAGGGAGACACAAACATTCAGTCCATAGTGTATAGATAATGCTGCATTTTTGTTTATCCATCATCTGTTGATGGATATTTGGTTTGTTTCTACCTTTTGGCTATTTTGAATAGTACTGTTAGGACTATTTGAATATTTGTTTTTAATTCTTTTGGGTATTGATTGCTGAGTTGTGTGGTAATTCTATGTTTAACTTTTTGAGGAACTGCCAAACTATTTTCCACAGTGGTTTGCATGTTTTACATCCTCACCAGCAATGTATAAGAGTTCCAATTTCTCCAATCCTCACCGATACTTATTTTCCTCTTTTTTTTTTTTTATTAGCCATCCCAGTGAGTGTGAAGTGGTATTTCTTTGTGCAGTGTGGTGCTAAGTTTATTGCAATATAATGAATCATGACCTAGTAAATGCTATTTACCTGTTCTCTAATAAATTACACTCCTAAGAAAACGGGCAGGAAAATAAATTGGCTTAGATTTTAGAATATGGTCTTGAAAATATTGGAAAGACTTTTGTGAATGAGCAATTTTCATATTGTAAACTAATAGGATCAACTAACTTTATCTTTAGAAGTCTCTAAAGTTTGTATTTAACTTCAGCTTTGACACATGCCTTTTAAAGTAAAGGTTCAATTTGAAGAATAAATAATTTAGTTCAAAGTGTATTTACAAATGTCTGGTATTTACAAATTTTTAAAAAGGAGTGAAGATTCTTTTATTTTGACATTTCAAATTATTATATTTGCCCAGAATATCAAACATAACTGTGGCTCTCTTTATGTCCAAATGTACATATACATCTTTGAGGATTTAAAGAGTATGTGTATATTTGAATGTGGTGTGTGTAAATGTAGTGTGCAATCTCTACAGCTCCAAGTATTTCTGTGACTGCATATCAGTGAAAAGGATGTACATGAATCTCTGTATCAATTCAAATAAACTCTGTAAATATGTTCTTGAAATATGATTTTCCATAAAACTGAATGCATTAAATTGAAAAGTGCCATCATTTTGAGATATGTCCCTTCCTTTTTAAGCATTAAAATGCCCTATCTTAGCAGCCATTCTGAAACTGGGCTGTGATCATCTGTAGTACTTTCTCCCTTTCCTTCTACACCACCACTATTACACTTGAACAGTGTTTCTGTATAAGGACACAGCTGTCAGGGAAAGAAATGTTGATGTTTTTCTTTTTTTTTTTTTTTTTTTTTTTTTGTTGATGTTTTTCTATTTGATCCTCTCTATTGTGATTTTGGATCAGTGTTTCCAAATGATGATCTTATTTGCCAAGGCAAAGATGTAACTGTTGTTCGGATGTAACTTCAAAGCACATATTAGTTAATGGCAATTAATGAGTGACCAGAATAAAACAGGGTAATACAAGAGCTTGAAAAAGAAGAATAAATCACCCAATTGGTCATATACCTAGAGAGAGTCAAGAGATAGGAAACACTGTGCGTGGGAGAGTGTTAGTGAAGTTCTGCTGTAAAACACTCCTCCATCCTCACAAATTTTCATGAAGCCTGTATTAATTCCCCCAAATGAAATAAAGATAATTCCTGATGTGTATGTAGTAGCTGCTCAATGAATGTTTGAGTGACACATGCCACTTTTAAGTAAACACAGTATTGATTCATGCAACCAATGTGTATTAAGATATTTCTAATGTTCCTTGTAGCAGCTGTTAGTGTTGTTTTAATTAGTAAGGTAAACCCACCCTTTGAATAAAACTATGAAGATTAAACACTTGAGTAAAACATAGGGTTGTGTTAAAGTAAAGCTTAGCAACAAAGCTAACTGCACTTTGATGCCATGAGTCATTAGCTATAAATGATAATTAGTATTACACTCATATAATTAAAGCAAGTATTTCTGTAATCAGCTGGAGGAGGAAGAGAGATGAACATCCTTCCATCCTTGGAGATTCTTTTGACCTCCTGGATCCACAAGTCAGATAATCAAATGTCTCATTTTTCTGGCACTGGGGCTTCAGTGTTCTGGGACCCCTGACTGATGATACCATTTGCATCTAGACATTGGAAACCTGGACAGACCTTTGGCACACCCTCTTTCCTTCAGTCATTGAATCTCAAAGATGGGGCATAACTGAATCAGACCTCAGGAAGCAGGTGGAATCAGGAAGTTTCAACACGGACCATTATTTTCTTTATTTACCAATTCCTTGCCTATTTCAAGGCTAGAATATATTGGGAAATAGGTTGCTTTGTATCTTTAAATGTGAGTCTCCATTTAATCCCACCTACATCCCCTGTACCAGTTTTCTACCTAATTTGGATGAAATTTTATCAAGTAAAGTTACTTTATCAAGTATTGTCCCTGGAGGACATAGGTCAATTTGGGGATTGGGCAAAGGTAAGTAAAGATTGTCAAAACATTAGTATGATTTAGTTTGAAGAGTTTACTGTTCTATTACTTAGGTAGGTTGTTTGAGAGATTGGTAGCTCTGTAGGGAGATATAGAGGAGGCATGGCTTATTGGCTGGGCCAGAAGAAGGGAGAACTGCTTAAATAAGATTTAACATAGGATATTTGGAGCTGCCAGAGAGCAGCATGCAAACTCAAGCGATTTGAAGACAAGAGTATCTGCACATGAGGAAAGCAGATGAAATAGCAAAGAGGTTCCAGAAAGCAAGTGGAAAAAGGGACAAAAATAGAGAAAACTAAAAGAAATAGGAAAAGGATTAGAGAGATTTAAAAAAGAGTGTAGGTATATGTTACAGAATAGGAAGTGATGAAAACGGAATTGAGAATAGGCTGTGGGGGGGCACCTGGGTGGCTCAGTGGTTGAGCATCTGCCTTCAGCTCAGGGTATGATCCCAGAGTCCTAGGATCAAGTCCCACATCAGGCTCCCTGAATGGAGCCTGCTTCTCCCTCTGCCTATGTCTCTGCCTCTCTCTCTCTTTCTACGTCTCTCATGAATAAATAGATAATATCATTAAAAAAATAAATATATACTAAATTCATCCATTTTTGGGTAACTGATATGAATTGTGATGCTCCCTCCTGGACAATTCCAAGACAATGGATTTGTGTAGATATTATGTAGTCCTCACATTAAACATTGTTAGTATCACCAAGAAGCAGTCAGCCTTGTAATTATTTGTTTACTATTTTTCTGATCTTCTAATTAGTTATTTTTTTAATTTTAGAATTTAGTTAGAAACTTGATCAGGTTTTGTCTGGGCACTTTGGAATTGTTAGGGGAGGGGAGGAGCAGTTATGATAGGGTTATTTATCTTTTAAAAAAATCCAAATAAGCAGCATTAGAATTCAGTAGTGTGAGATCAAATTGCACATCCCAGCATTTGAATTCTTGCTGTAAAAAAGTACACAGATAAAATGGGCATCCCAATGTGAAATCATCTAAACCTTTTTGTGAGAGAAGTACCACTTTAACTATGTAGACTACCACTGGCAATTTTCATATGTACTTAGGAGGCCTGATACATACATCAAGACCTCAAACTAATTGCAGAAGAAAAATTAAGTCTGCCTTTTTTAGTGACTCCCTTCTGGAGATCTGCAGGTTGAGTTTCAAAGCTAATGAAGAAGATAACTTTCTACCTGATAACTGGTATTTTATTACATACTGTAAGAGAAGGTCTGGTGAACAAAGGGATTGATTTCTTCCTTCTGGTTAACACATTGATTACTTCTCTCAAATTTATCCTCAGCTTTCACACTGTCCACAATTTGAACAAACGTATAAACCCTATGTGCCCACTGACCCACTGCTCTCTGCCCCCACCAACCAGGAAGGTTCCTTATCTACCTCTTACCATTAAATTCGGGACTCTTATATTTGGAAGAATAGAAACTTTAAGGAATACTCAGGGTTTTGTCAACTTGATTTATGTTTTGTTTTAATATTTTAAAAGATTGGTTTATCAGACAGGTATGGTTGAATAGTTTATCTTTTCATGGTAATGTTTCTTTAATTTGCATTATTAACAACAGTGCAGCAAAATTTAGTTATTTGGCTGGCCTTTTGGTTGATACCTATCTTGGTTTTATTGATACCTATTTTTTAATTCACTTGGCTTTTCTTTAAATTGTCCATTAAAATGTTTGGTTATGAAGCATGTAATGATTGATACACCATCAAAAGATGTTTTATATTCCCTGATAAACTGATATGTGGTTTTTTGATGGCACAGTTTCATGGCATCTGCAGTTGGTTAAAGAAACCCCTATCATTATTAACTTTTCTAAAACCTCTGAACTTGGTGTGCCATGTTATTTTGAGCCATGTCTCTGAGATAACATGATCTTATTCTTCCTACCTCTTCTCCAAACCTATTCTCCAACCTACTCAGTATTATGGACTTCTTTGTTCCCTTAATTTCTCCGTACTCTCAAACCTAATGCACATACTTTATTCAATAAATATTAGCTTGCTTTTTATTTTCAGTCTCTTCTACACTCCTTATTGTCTTCAATAATACATGCACTCTCCCTGATTCTGAAAGGTTCTGTTGCTTTGCTGTTCCTGTTCTCTAAAATACCATCCCTTTTTACATTCTTGTGCCCACCTTGCAGTTTATATCCACACTCATTGTCTCAATTTCCTTACTACTCACCGTCAGGGATAGACAAGAGACTGGGATGGCAGTGTAATGATTGTCAGGAGCAGAAAATCATTACAGCCGTTTTGCCCAACCCCATAGAATTGCCCGTAATCTGCCCCCACAAAAGGGACACACTTTAGTGTATAGAACAGAACTATAGCAAGAATATAAGGAGGCTTCCTCTTTCACAGAGGCAGAAGTTACAACAATAACCTTTCTCAAGTAAAGAAAAGCTAATAGATGAAGAACGGTGGACCCCAAGGAATTCCTATAACTAAGGAAGAGAAGGACAATGAGTTACAGATTTTGGAGAGGTTTAGAATTCCTTAACTTTAAGAATGTTAGATTCAAACAAATTTGCAAAAGCCCTTCCTTCCACCCAAAGGCTACTTATTGACTCTAGGTTAAGAATCTAGTTGTTTTTGTTTTTTGTGTGCTTTACTTATTCTCCCCCGTGTCTTCGGATATGGCAAAACCTCCAGGATCCCATAGCTTCTCTTTTTCTTGCCTCTTATTTTCTTCACTTTTCTTTCTTTCCTTACAATGGTTACTCCTCTCTCCTTACTCAAGACCAAAATGGCTGTCTACTCCCTAAGGAAAAAAAGATTGCTTTTTTTCAAGCCCTGTGCTTGTGTATGTATGCCTGTCTGTCTATCACATAAAGCCACCATGTCCTCTCAGCTGGGCATACAGATACATAGAAAGATAGATGATCTGATAAAAAAGACTAAATGAATGGGAGAAAGTAGGCAGCATGGGCCATAAGCAAAGTGACTGCAGACCACTGATACTCAGTTTATTTTAAGGATTATCTTAAAAGTGGCTTTGTCAGAATGTCTTATCTTAAAATATATGGTCAGCTTTTCCTTTTTTAGATTTTCTTTTAAATGTTGGGCACTTGGTCATAGAGAGTTTTAATTTAAAAGTGCTCCTGTCCTGAATAAGTCGAATGCCTTTCTTGCTATCTTATTTGTGCATTTGTCCTTCTATTTACAATTTCTTTTCATCAAAGACAGTTACCTTTTTCTCTGTCCTGGAACCTAACACACTGTTTTATGCTCAGTATTTTTTTTTAAAAGATGGTATATATTTATTCATGAGAAACACAGAGATGTGTGAGAGAGAGGCAGAGAGACACAGGCAGAGGGAAAAGCAGGCTCCATGCTGGGAGCCCGATGTGGGACTTGATCCCCAGTCTCCAGGGTCACGCCCTGGGCCGAAGGCAGGGGCTAAACCGCTGAGCCACCCAGGGATCCCCTATGCTCAGTATTGATAGAAGAATGGGAGTATGGATGGATGGGTGGATGGATGGATTTTAAAGAAGCCTTTCTATTTTAGCAGATTTTAATTGTAATTGGGATGGTAAATCTTCCTTTTAGGTTAATGAAGAATAATTTTCACATCCTGCATTAATTTTTATTTTAGAACCACAGAGTCATCAGCTGTCTGTTGCAAAGCCCCATTATTGACTTATTCAAGTTGGCACCTATCTAAATTTTGTACTAAATTAGATATATGACACAAGATTCTGGTAAAAACAAAAACAACAATAAGCTGATGCCAAGATTTATGAAACCAATGAACTGTACACTTTAAAATGGTTAATGTTATGTTATGCAAATTTACTTTAAGATTATATTACTCAATTTTTTTATTCCATGCCATGTCTGTGAATTGTCACAATGTATGCTTTTGTGCTCAGAAAATAATGTCTTCCTGTAATATGGTTGTATAATTATCCCTACAAGTTACAACACTTATTAGAGTGAAAAGGAACAGTCATTAGCTAAATGCTGGAATAACAAGAATAAACCAGGGTTAACCCAGGCAGACCAGGAGAACAGTCACATTACCTAAAGCTAACACCAGATACTTATATGTAAAAGCTTACCACACTCCTTACTATCTGTCTATATCATTAGATCCAATATCATCTTAAATTACTTCTTAAGGCCTATATAGAACTTGATTCTTTGAAGAAAGCCATTCTGTATAGAATTGACAGAAACTCCCACATGCAGGTAAAAAGCCTGTATCAAACTAACAATTAAAATAACAATCTTGGGATCCCTGGGTGGCGCAGCGGTTTGGCGCCTGCCTTTGGCCCAGGGCGCGATCCTGGAGACTCGGGATTGAATCCCACGTCGGGCTCCCGGTGCATGGAGCCTGCTTCTCCCTCTGCCTGTGTCTCTGCCTCTCTCTCTCACTGTGTGCCTATCATAAATAAATAAAATAAAATAAATAAAAATAAAAATAAATAAAATAACAATCTTACTGAGTTAAAAAGCAAAATAGAATGGAGTTAAAAGCATTATTATTTTTAATAATAGCAACGACACGTTAATACTTGGGCTGGTTGGTCCATGCACCAGTAGTGCATACATACACATACACACATGGACAGTAGTCCTCTATTTTCTTTTCTATGACACCATCACTCTCAATTCCTGTAGTCAAATATTGTCAGAGTAGTATGAGAAAACCTAGTACATTTAAGTTAATGAAAGATGCAAAAATATTTCTTAGTAATATGCTTTTTCTCAAACTTTTGACCTGTACAGTTTCCCAAGCTGATACCATTAGTTCTCAGAAATATTCGAATTTTAGCAGATTGTGCCTCAGTTGTATGTACAACATTTCTGTGGACTTTGTTTTCAAGTTGATTACTAGCTTACTGATTTAGTTTTAGATGTATGTTCATTATGCCTTTTTTCTTTTAAGCCAGTGTTTTAATGTATTTTATATTTATTGTTACCACAGTGTTTTTACATACAAAGTTAAGAATGGGCTCTAATATGTATCTTACTTTTTCTTTAGAACTGTCAAGTAATCCACCTCTAGCTACCATCCTTATTCCTCCTCATGCTCGGATTCAAGCAGCTGCTTCAACCCCTACAAATGCCACAGCAGCCTCAGGTGAGAATGCAGATCTCTTCTATAAAAAATTCTGTATTTTTTAAAAAGACATGATTACCTCCATTTTATTTCATGTGATGCATGTGAACATTTAATACCCTCCGAGTTTCAAAAATAGAGCACAGCCAAATGAATAAATGTGAATAAAATGTTGCTTTATTTCCAAAAAGTATAAAAGGACCCCATATGTACTTTCTATATAAAGTATTATATTTAAATATAATATATTAAGATATTATAAATATCTTATTATAATGTTATATTCTATCATTTTAGTCATTTTTAAAGTCACACTATCTATAATTTCTTGAGTAAAAACACATCAGACAAGATGCCCATAGCAGAAAGCAATCTGTACAAATGTAATATTACTGAAGATAATTTACTGTAGTTCCATCACTCTGAATGTAAATTATATTTGTATACTGGAGAGGCAAACTTTGAAGAAGTATAAAATATTTAATCGTTTGAAATTTAATCATTTGAAAGGACTAAAACTATAATACAAATATATTTAACTAAGATTTTAAAAATCTTGTCTATCCAAAAAAAAAAAAAAAATGCCCACATGGTCTCCCAGGTTAGAGCTTGTGTATACTCTTGATCTCTTAGCCAACTAATGGGGCCTGATTTGGTGAGAATTGCAGATATTCTGAAAATATCCAACCCTTGAATAAACTTAAAAGTTCTCCAAAGAATGGCTATACACTGTTGAAGATGAAGTTAGAAATACAATAGCACAGTTGGGCTCAGAATATAGTACCATTGTTATCTCCCTATAAAAAGCAGATGTTAGAAGCTAACTCTGTTTTCATTAAATCTATTACATTGAACTGAGTTGGATCAGACTCATTTTTGCCTAAGGGCATTGATGCTGCAGGAGATAAAGTCTTTCATTATTAGTTCTTGATATTCTGCAGTAAAAGCATAATCCATCTCCTGTTGTCTGACACATAGTTGTTTGTTCCTGTGCAAAGATTTTTTAGAATGTTGCTAATAAAGATGAGAAACATTGCATTTTAGTCCATATCCTACCTTAATTCCAGGAAGAGTCCAGAAAGAAAGGTTTCTTTAGTTCGAGTTCCGTCAGCACATGCTACTTTGAGAAAGTCATTTGAACTTGATTAATTTTAGTGATGTCTTATTAGTTTTCTCAGTCTGTAAAATGAGTGGCATTGCTCTCCTAGAGTAATGTTGTAAAAATCAAATGTGTGTTGAATTGTGCTTTAAATGTTTTAAATATAAGATTTTTTTTAGACTCTGTCCAATTTTTTAGAAGGAAGATAGAATTGCTTAGATGAGCTATTAATAAACCTAATAAATCCCTAACCCAAGTTAGATTATGTTGATGCTCAAAACATGAAGTAGCCCCAACCCTAAACTAATGCAGTTACTTGTTGAGCTAGTTTCCAGTTTTATTAGAATTGCTTTAGCCTATGAATAAAACTGAAGTTAGAAATATAATAGCACCAGTTACGATTGGTGAGTTTGGGGTAATTTTAAATTATTTCATTAGTGTGAGATACTAAAGTAAGGCTTTTGGGCAAATTGCCTGATAGAAACTTAGTATAACCTGATTTTTATGTTGCTTTGATACAAGTTATAGCAAACACCCCCCCCCCCCGTGTGTGTGTGTGTGTGTGTGTGTGTGTGTGTGTGTGTGTGTATTCTTTATTCTTAAAGCTATTCAAATCAGATTTCAACATGAATATGGAAAATGACATTGAACTCTGATCCTGAGAGTTTAATTCAAAGTTGGAGTACATTAGAATATGACAAATTTAACAGAGGAATAGTAGACTGAGGCTAAGGACAGAATTAAAACTAGTTGAGAAAAATGCCTGCCTTGAGTATCTTGATAAATACCAAAAATGATTTCAGATATTGCTTTGAGCTTCCTAGTGGCTAAAGTAAATAAAGGAATGTTACCTGTTAAAATTTCCCATTGTTCATTAGATAAGCACCCTGATGGCTTAGGAGAAGCAAAATTTTTTTGGGCCTGCTGTGTGAGAGCTATTTCTCCCTTAAGGCCTCAGATTTGGTACTATAAGAGATAAATTAAATGACGTTTCCTTCACCATTCCAACAGTGGATGTAATAATGAGCCTCATATGGATACTTTTGTTTTTTTTTAAGTGACCCTCAGTGAACCAAAGGCATACCACCACAGTATAGATCTGGGGAAAACAGTTTTTTTGGAGGCCAAAATAGTGAGAACCAAGTATGTTACTAAACATATTTCAGGAAATGCTGAAGGAAGGAATTGATTGTGCAACATTAATGGCTGTCTATATGTGGATTATATTCTTTAAAAAGATTTTTTTTTAAGATTTTATTTATTTATTCATTATAGACACAGAGAGAGAGAGGCAGAGACACAGGCAGAGGGAGAAACAGGCTCCATGCCAGGAGCCTGACGCGGGACTCAATCCTGGGACTCCAGGACCGTGCCCTGGGCCAAAGGCAGGCGCCAAACCGCCCAGCCACCCAGGGATTCCCCTAAAAAGATCTTAAAATATAAACGCTCTTGTTGTCTCTCTTGGCTTCAGTTTTTTTATCCATAAAACAGGAATAGTAAATACCCACTACATAGACTTGTGAGAAGTAAGATATAGAGTGTACAAAGTACTTAGCTTGTGTTGTGTTCAGAGTTAGGTAGTGACTGCAGGTGAATTAAGGCCTGCTAGAAGGCATTATTAATATATCAAGAACCATCAGAGTTAATACTCTTTAGTTCACTAATCCCACTTTAGAGATCTTAACTTCAGGGTACTTCTAATAGAGAATCAGAAAGCTACCATGTACAGAGATATAAGTAGGAATAATTATATAAAAACAAAGGAGAGAGCCAATCTGATCTGAATGGTCAGCAGGAAGAAATTGTTTCAATACCTTATAGAATCTCCATCTTTATGTAATAAAAAAAAATCAATTCTGTAACTTACAGACATTTGTAGAAATATTCACCAAATCTTCTGTACCATGTTGGTAACTGCCAATATGAATGTTTGCAGGTAGATAGGGACAAGATAAAAATACACAAAAATTAAAACAGTTGTGTTAAATTAGTGAATATGGATGTTGATTTTTTTTTCTCAAAAATTTTCATGTTCTTTCTAAATTGTTTTTAAAATACCTCAGGATACCAAAAATTAATAATTAAAAAAGATGTTAGGGGATCCCTGGGTGGCGCAGCGGTTTAGCGCCTGCCTTTGGCCCAGGGCGCGATCCTGGAGACCCGGGATCGAATCCCACGTCAGGCTCCTGGTGCATGGAGCCTGCTTCTCCCTCTGCCTATGTCTCTGCCTCTCTCTCTCTCTCTGTGACTATCATAAATAAATAAAAATTAAAAAAAAAAAAAAAATTTAAAAAAAAAAAAAAAAAAAAAAAAGATGTTAAAGTACCTCAGTATCCAGGGCATTATAGTTGATCACGGCTCTGATGAGAAACTCTTGAAAATTACATATACTGTTCTCAGTCCATAAAATATAATTTACATATGTTTAATAGATAATTTTAGTATACAATTTTAGTGTATATATATATAAATTCTGATTTTCTCCACCAACAGCAGATCCTCTCATGTACTCCATCTGGGAGACCATTCACCTAAGCTATTTAGAATAATAAATCTTGAGAAACAGTAATTTTACTGGTCAAATAGGAGCCAGTTTAGAGATCATGTGGTCCTATGCCATAGGAGTTAAGGGTGAGATGCGGTAGGGAATTTCAACTAGAGCAGTTTTCTCTTTTTACCTGTTTTGTATATCAGTCTTCTGGGTAAGGTTTCAGTGCAAAGGTTCTGCTGTTAAATTTTTAAAACATTTCAGTTACATTTCTTACTTTCTACTGAGAACTAGTCATCTATCCCATACTTATGTGTATTCAGTAAACTGGAAGCTCATTAATGCAAAAATGAACACATTCCATCTTTGTATCATTCTCTTAGAAAATTTACCCTTTTTTCACCCTGAAATTTGTCACCCTATGCTTTCTTCCATTTAGTGATCCTACTCTGGCATTACACACAAAAGTCCTTCAAATTTAGTAATGGCTAACTGCCATCCATATTAATGAGGGTTTCAAATCCTAATCCTGAATATGTTCTCTCAGTGTCAGGATATTAGGTTTTCTTTATAATTCATATCAGATACACATTTCATAAAAATAACAATTTTTTGCCTCTATTTAAGCAACTAATAAAATACCAAACAGTACAAGAGAGGGCTCAGTACTCAGAGATTTTTTTTGCCTTTTCCCAGGTTACTGATAAAGTAAGTTAAATGGTACTAGACAGGGCTTACTGGATACTATTCTTAGGTTGATTTCTGAGTGACTGTTTACCCTTCTTGTTTGATTACCTACAGACCAACTTTACAATATTCATTTGTATAATAATGTTTTGAAAAACTTTGTAAAATGCTTTGTTGCCAAGAAAATTTTCAAGAAAGTTTTTCCATCCAAAAGGTAACTGTTAAAAATGGAACTTAAACTGTTTTTGTTTTGTTTTTTTGTTTTTTTTTTAAGACTTAGGGAAATATCTGGTGTCTACTATTTGTCCACTGTGAGTTTCTATAATCCATTTTAGAATTTGTTTCTTGGACTTTAGATTCTGGGTTTAAAGACATTTAAAATGTGTAGATTGCCCCTACCTTCTTTGGGCTGCATTTTGTTTATTAGGATTTTTGTTATATCCTTTCCAGGTTGAAAACCCTTCTAACAGAAAAGGGAATCATGATAGGAGTTGGACAAGGTCTGTCTTCTCTGTCTTTTTACCTGGTCAGGGGGTTTAACTTTTTTTGACCTTGCTTTGAAATCCTTATGCTGTCACCTTATTTAACCAAATCTGGCCTGTTCTTACAGGTTCACATTGTTATTTTCTATTCTTCCTTGGACATGTGCCCTTTGTCTTTAAGTTATCTGTATTTGAAATGATGATCTTATCAGAGAAAACCCTTTCAGTTGGTTTATTTGGTTCTTTTCCCTTTACCTTGCATTGAGATTATTTGTAATTGCTTGGTTAGAGTTTTGGTTTTTTCTAATTTTCTATTTCTTGTCAGTTTTGAGCTCCTTTTGAAGACTATAGCCAGAAAATCATACCTATTATTACCTGAACTTTTTGAAATCCATTTTACTGAAGTCATGGCTCAGATTTAGCCAGGACCCATGGTTCCCTTTACTTACTACTACAGTTATTTTTACCCCATAATTCCTGTCACCTACATCACCAGCCAGTTCTTTCTAGTTGGGCAGAATAAAACCCAAAATAATTTCTCCCATTGTTTGTTTCTACTGATTTTGAGAATTGAAATGTTAGACAATTAAGTCCATGGATCAAATACTTTCTTAAATACAGTTACCATCCTTTTATCCCCTCCCCAAATACTATTATCCTATGCCTCTTTGCCACTGTACAATGCGCTTTGGGAAAACTGTATCCATGTCTTGTCTGGTTTTAGAATCTTCAGAGTATTGCCCTCAAGTGTTCCTTTTCCTAAACCTGTCCTTTCTGTTGTCTCTTTATCTTTTTTTTTTTTTTCTTTTTTGTTGTCTCTTTATCTTAACCCAAATATATATGGAATTTTTAAATATATATATATATATGTAGCTTTTTAAAATGGGGATTTTTTTCTACTTAAAAACATAATATATAGTTATTTTAGAAAATAAAAGTCTCATATTCTTACTTCAAAAGGCAACAAAAGGTAAAATCATTTTATAATGTAACCAGCATATACATGGGCAGAGATGTGCTTTTTTTTTTTTTTTTTTTTAATGGGTTCTGCTCTTCAGGGGATGGGGGCATAAGACTACGCATTCTAAGCCTATACCATATTTTAACTTAATTTCTTATTCTTAGATATTTGAGTTGTATCTCAGTCTTTAGAAGTTTAATTGCCAAGCCAAAAGATAATAAAAATTTTTTGAGATTTTGATACATATCAAATTGCCTTCCAGAAAGCTTGCCCCAGTTTATACTGCCCACTGGCAGTGCACATTATTTTTCCATTTCTCCATTACCTTAACATTGGCCAGTCCAGAGTAGGGGTGGGGAACGTGCTGCATGCACGTGTGCACACGTATTTTTTTAGGTATTGCCAACTTGGTAGCCAAAGAATGTGTCTTTTTTAGGTACTGTGCTATACCCATTTCCTCCCTTTAGCTCTGTATTTGAAATAGAGACTTCTATCCACATATGCCAGTTTGACAGACTAACACCAATGAGATTGTATCTACCCTACATTAAGGTTTCAAGTTTGCTTGGCAAATTTTGTATGTGGATACCTAGAGTCAAACCAGGTTAGTCATTATTTTTATCAGAGCAGCGTTAAGTGTCACTTTAAAGAAATTGTTTCTTTTTATTCAAAACAAGTTTTCTCCTATTGAGTCAATTTTTACCTGGATTTTTCCCCCTCCAAAAGTGATGTAAAATCATCTTAACTAAGTCAGTAAATGTCCTATCAAACATTTTTCTGGATGTCCTTCAAAGTTCCTCAGTTCCTTGCCTGAAGTCACCTTTGTATGCCTTTTCTTATTCTTTATTCCTAAATTAGATCTTTTAATTTGAAAGATGAAGATGTTTCCTTGTCCCCATGGCCTCAGTTACCTACCCTGAACAATCAACCCTCCTAAATAAAATGTGCTCTACCCCTGAGCCCAGAGCACCTAAGATCTCTCTGCTGCTGGCTGATAAGATATAAGATCTTATTGACAAGCCCTCCAACTTTATCAGTGGATTGGTTGCTCACTGGCATCTGAATTGCAGTTCTGTTTTTGAAATGACCAAAGCCACTTTGCTGTCTTGTGCCACACCTTTTCCTCAGAAAAATAAGAAAAGAGAGGTGATGATTTTTTGCTGAGGAGGGGTCACCCTCATGATCCTTCACTATTAAACACCCAAAATTGTTGAAAATCATAGTAGACATTATAAAGGAAAAAATGAAAATTGAGTCCTTTTCCTTAGAGGTGATACTTCTCATTAATGTAGATTATGGTTTCAATTTAAATGTAGGTTTAGGGTATACATTTGATTCTCTGAAAAATGGTCTTGTTTGTTCCTGTGTCAGTTAATAACACTAATCTCTGAAACATAGTTTTCAATAAAGACATTTCCACTTAAAACAGCTTGAATAGGAACTTCCTTTAGCTACACAGTATAAATAACATATCCCAGGCTGCCAAAATTTTATCTTTTAGAAAAGTTGACCTGTCATGAAATATTTGTAACTATTATAGAATGAGATAGTAATAAATAGAAAAAATAGAAACACATAAAACGGCTGGGAGAGCTTAAAGGAAATAAGGAAATAAAAATATACTTAAAGTTAACCAAACATAAGGTATGTGTAAAATACAAAAAAGATTTAATATTATCTGAAATATGCTCTTTAACTGATCTGCCAGTAATAAAAATATTAAGAATTTAATGATTTTGTAGCTTTTGAGACTTTAAAAGGTGTATAGGATAAATAGAGAATGAAGTTTTTATTGTTATTTAATTTCAGTTAAATTTAAGTAACCATATGTAGTTAACAGCCATCCTATAAGAGAGTACAGATAGAACATTTCCATCATTGCTGCTGGGCCAAACAGTAAACACTTGTATCACTTAAACGGCTCTGTCTTTTATAGATCTATAGTTGCAGAATACTGATTGATGGTGGCAGGACATTCCTATGTTTACTCACTGTGCTTTCCTTCCAGCCTGTTTTCTTGTTTGCTACTCTCTTTTTATTTAAACACTTTGGCAACAATTTATAAATGTGGGCCCTTCTTCACTCTCCTTCCCATCCCTATTAGCGCATTTTATTATAAACACATTTAGAGGAAAAATGGACAAGACTTATTAATGCATTAGATGTCAGGGGAGAGGGAAAAGAGAGAATCGTGGTGACAACTTTTGGTTTATGACCTGAGCAACTAGGTAGGACATTTTCCTCAGTATTGAGACAGTTGCTCAGCAAATCCATGACTCACTTATGTCGCAACTCTTACAGATCTCTGGAATCTAGGAGGTGAGGAAGAAACTATGGGTCCTCTCCTAGAAAATGTATGCATATCATATATGGTATTTTACACGTCAAAATCTTCTCTAGGACAAAAATTACAGCCTCATGGATTCTGTTGGGAACCTGATACCTTACAGGGCTTCACCCTTGATTTCACTATGGGGTTGCCCTACTTGTCATTTTTATTCCTGAAGTCACACAGAGTAAAACTGATTACAGTAAATACATGTACAGATTAACTTCCCCATATCCATCATAAAAGCCATAGAACCATAGACTCTTCTTAGAATTAGGGGAAAAAAACTGTGGTCATCTAGTGCAATTTTTCTTGTCTTTTGTATGTATACTTCATTAGGAACATATTCTAGAGGGTCAGGGATGTTCTCATGGGCTTGTGGGTGTAAATTCTACCTGGCATTTGACCTATTTGACCTATGTGTATGTGTTACTTATCTATTGCTTCAGATCAAGATACCCTGAAATTTAGCAGCTTAAAACAAGAATAAACCTTTATTATCTCACATAGCTTATGTGGGTCAGGAATTCAGAAGCAGCCTAGCTGGATGGTTCTAGGTCAGGGTCTCTTATGAGGTAGTCAGATGTCAGTCAGCTAGGGCTGCAGACATTGGAAAGCTTACCTGGGGCTGGAAGATCTACTTCCAGGATGACTCATTATGTGCTTAGTGAATCTGTCCTGGCTGCAAGAGCCCTCAGTCCCTTACCATATATATATATATACCTCTCCATAGGGCCACTTAAGTGTCTCATATTGTGGCAACTAGTTTCCCTTGGACCAACTGTTCCAAAAAGGAGGACAAGGTAGAAGCAACAGTGTCTTTTATGTCCTAACCTGCAAGTCACACAGCATTGTCTCTTTTGGTTACAGAGGCCAGCCCTGTTACTGGGGGAAGGGACCACATTAAGGCATACACACCCAAAAGACATGACTCATTGACTCATCAGGGCCATCTTAGAAGGGGGCTACCACAGTATATAAGAATGATCTTAGACCTTTGTCCCTCAGAGCTGATTATTCTCTCCATTCCTCCTCAAGTCCATCTTTGGTTGGTTGGTTCTGAAGTAGCATCAGAAGGAGAGTAAAGGGCATTGGTTTCTAGGAAGCTTAGAAGTCAGTGAAATATCCCCTCTAGAGTTCTTTCCAAATCATTTGTATCTCTGTATACCCCATATAGACTGAGAATTAGGAAATAAAGTAACTGTACTTTTAATTATTCTTATCATCACAGATGTTTTAATGTAGTAACCCTTCTAGACAATAGAAATAGGCTTCTAGAAATCATAGTAGATTATGTAGGAGTTAGGTCTGAATGAAAGTCCCCTTATGCTCTCTTCTCCCAGAAAATCTTTTCTGCTGTCCCCTCGAGTCCCCATAAAGGCCATCATTCTCATCCTCTACTACCTCTGTACTCAGTTCTCCTATTTGTTAGCTCTGCAACCATGGGCACATTGCTTAATTCCTTTTTTTTTTTTTTAATTTTTTTAAAGATATTTATTTATTTGAGAGAGAGAACATGAGGAACTATGGGACTATGACCTATGACCTAAGCCCAAGGCACTTAACTGACTGAGCCACTCAGCTGCCCCACATTGCTTAATTTCTTTCTGTCTCTGTTTTCCCAGTTGCAATAACTGTACCTGTTTTGGAGGATTGCTCTGTGAGCATGCAGTATACTTAGTATGATGTCTGGCACATTGATAAGCATTCAGATGTTAACAGTTGCTGCCACTGACATGTATTGTGGTGATGATGGTTATTGCAGTCACCCTAAACTATATGTTTATGTATTTTTAGATGTCTCTTTTGCCTTTCCACTTACAGAGCAATTACTATAACCTCAGCACTGTGATAAGCCCTTCCCAGGCCTTATTTCATAGGCAGATGGCACTATCTTCATTTTATAGATGTGGAAATTGAGGCATAGAGAAGTTAAATAACTTGTTCAGTATCACACAGTTATTAAGTGGTACAGCTAGGTCTCATACTCAGTGTTTGTGGAATTGGATTAGATTGAAGAAAGATACATCATTGTGAATTTCAGGAGAACATCTTAAGACCAAAAAGGAGACTGTACAGTCTTTGGTTATTCATAGTTGAGTTGGATGCTTTATAATCAAAAGATGGTAGCTGTCTTTTAAACCATAATGTCAGGGATCCCTGGGTGGCGCAGCGGTTTAGCGCCTGCCTTTGGCCCAGGGCGCCATCCTGGAGACCCGGGATCGAATCCCATGTCAGGCTCCCAATGCATGGAGCCTGCTTCTCCCTCTGCCTATGTCTCTGCCTCTCTCTCTCTCTCTCTCTTTCTCTCTCTCTCTCTGTATGTGTGACTATCATAAATAAATAAAAATTAAAAAAAAAAAAACCATAATGTCAGGTAGCATCACTTTTACCAGTATGAGTGTAAAGGGAAGGGAATGCAGGAATAATGAGCAAAATGAATTTTGCTACTTTTAAAGAGTTTAAATATATGAGAAGAACTGTTATAGAAATTACAATAAACATCCAAATCCAGTGAGTTTTTAATTAACATTTTTATTATAAAAAGTCCATATTGGGCACCTGGGTGGCTTAGTGGTTGAGCCTCTGCCTTTGGCTCAGGTCATGATCCTGGGACCCTGGGATCAAGTCCCACATCAGGCGCCTCACAGGGAGCCTGCCTCTTCCTCTACATAGGTCTCTGCCTCTCTCTCTGTGTCTCTCATGAATAAATAAATAAAATCTTAAAAAAAAAAAAGTCCGTATTAATTCAACTATGTAAAATAAGTTTACAGAATTGGCTGTAGAAGCAAAGTAAGTTTGTACTGAGAAGAATTTAGGAAGTGTAGTTTTATTTCATCAGTAGGCCAGGTTCTGTTGGGAGCTACCCTTGAGTAGAGCTTTACATTTTATTTGTTGTGCGTTTCTCTTCCTTGTACTTTGCCTCTGAAAAACAAATATCTCTGTTCTTTTTCTTACAAAGGACATATATAATTTTATTTTAAATGTAATTTGTTGCACTATACAGAATTGTTTGTTTTGTTTGATGAATGAATACAGTGCTGTGACTATAGCTTTCAAGGATATTTGTAATCAAAATATTTAGCTGTTAAAATTTTATTTCACACAGGGTTTGGAGATAAGAGAAAAAATATGAAAACATTAAATTGCAAACCTGCAATTAACATAAATATCTTTTCAAATTTTATTATTCAGAAGTTGAATTTGTTTCAGTTACATGCACACAATAGGATTTTGCTAAAGAGTAAATTAACATAACAAACTGGATGGCCATGTAGATGAACCTTAGAAGGTGTCCTCCAGTGGGGCCAGAGCTGCTAACAGGGCTGGTATATTTGTTGATGTCATGGTCAAGCAGGTGAATTCCTCATAATTGGTAAATCTCTTAAGCCCTGAGGAGCACCAAAACATGAAAGTTTTACCTGTCATCTTCACATACTAAAAATGAGAGAAAAGTGCTATTTGATGATGATCATGCATAGGTTCTTAGTGTCATCCAAAGCATGGGAAATGCTACAGTAAGTTTGGACTTGTGAGGAACATTATAATTCTGAAATAGCTTTGTGGCCTTTCATGTTGGCCTTTCAACATGGCCTAGGCATGTTGTTAAAGCAGCCTGTGCCTAAATTATGAAAATTACTGTTTTTCTTGAGAAAGGCTTAAAGGGTCATGTGGCCTGGACAGAAATTGATGTTTATCATTGATGACAGAATTTGGATGATCATTGAAGAGTGAAATTCCTGCTAAAAAAGACATATTTAAGAAAGACCAGGAGTCATGAATGAAGTATTAGACATAGTTATATAGGAATTAGTGGAGAAAGATTTTGTGTCCTATACCTTGCCACCTGTCCATGTGTCATAGCAATGAATTAATAGGACTCCATGCATGGATCCTGATGCTGTAATGTCCACACTTATTTTCATGAAAACAGGATTAGAAGCAGTTATAAGTGCTTTGAAGGAAGTTAAATGAATTAAACATAACCAACCAAATTGAGAGGTGTATAAACATTTCTTCCCCAAAGGCTGTTAAATGTGTGTAAGGGCAGATTATTTTGAGGGCAGAAAAATCAAGAAATTAGAAAAGAAGTGTAGTTTTTCACAGTAGCCATTGGAATGATAAACTAACAGCTGATCCTTAAGTAAAGAATTCCTGTGTGTCCTTGGGGTCTTCTGTTTCTTGCTCTAATTAAAAAATTCAAACAAAAAAGATCCAAGGACCAAATGTTGCATTCAGCCATGACAGCTGCTTACTCATCATAGGATATAGGGAGAGCTTCAATCTCTAGGGAGACAAAACTTCTGGACTTGTTTCTTTGGTGTCACCAGCTTTGATGGTCAAGGGCAGTAGGACTTCTAGGGAGATGGCTCTTAGAAGTTACCCATCCCAGTCAAGCCACTTCTCCTCTTGTTCAGGGCTCAGTGTGAAGTGTTTGGGAAAAAATGTGCCCAATGGTATGTATTAGCAGTTACATACATGCATGATGACACAGGGATGTGACTGGACTAGCCAACTGAAATAGCAATCTGTTGCCTACCTGAGATGCAGTGCTGATCCAGATGCAACCAAATGCCCACTTAAATGTTAATAGGGGCTGTGAAATAATAATGGACCTTAAAAAGGGGGTTAGGATGGTTAAAGTTAATTATAAAGTTACACATTTCCAGAGGATTAGGTGAAGCAAGCTCAGCGCCAAGATACTTGACTACAAGATGCTTATTGAATTCAATAAGTGAATCAGTGCTATTTCTTTTTTGCTGATTGTCTTCCATTTATACAAATAATGAAGAAGGACTGTACTTAGAAAGTAAGTAGCTGAGATTGATTTACACGTAGTGCTTGTGCCTCTCAGTGCTGGCCCATGTTATGTTCAGTGCCGTAAGCAGATGGCATACTGTAACGTGGTTCAGAATTTTTAGCAGGTTTTCCCAGCTGTGCTCTGTTCACTTATTTTCAGGTGAACCAGACTCTTCAGCTGAGTATTCATGCACATACTGCTAATCCCAGCTGAAAGAAGGAGTTTTGACAAAAGTGGTCTCTGACCCCAATTTATTCAAAGACACTATCTTCCCTGTGCCAGGCCCAGGCCAAGGCATGGACTCAGCACTAAGCAGAAGGAAATTCAGATTTCCTAGTATTGGCCCCATCTACAACAACCTTTTCAAATACACCTTAAAAGACCACACAGCCCACAATCTGCAGTTCAGGCAGTGTACTTTTCTCTTAGGGTGTTAAAGCATTGCTCATGCTCTCCTGGGGCTTTTGATTTGCAGATGCTAATGCCGGAGACCGTGGACAGACGAACAATGCCGCTTCTGCATCAGCTTCTAACTCCACCTGAACAGTCCCGAGCAGCCAACTGCACAGGAAGAACCACCAGTTACTTGAGTGTCACTCAGCAACACTGGTCACGTTTGGAAAGAAAATTAAAAAGAGAAAAAAACCTGCTCATTTTAGTGTTCAATTTTTTTTATTATTATTGTTGTTCTTATTTAACCTTGTAAAATATCTATAAATACAAACCAATTTCATTGTATTCTCACTTTGAGGGAGATCCAGGGGGTGGGAGGGGTTGTGGGGAGGGGAAGCGGAGCACTAGAACACACAATCTCTCTCCCACGACAATCTTTTTTTATCAAAAGTCTGCTGTTGTATACTTTAAAAACAGGACTCCTGCCTCATGCCCCTTCCACAAAGAAGAAGACTTTGTTCTGTGCTGAAGTTTTTTTGAACTTTGTTTTCTTTAAAAGTCAAGTGTAAGACTTTGGTATAGTGCACAGCTTGAAATTGGTTGGGAGCTTAGCAGGTGTAACTCAATGGGGACTTAAATGTCACTTGTAAAATTAATCCATATCCTCGGGTATTTGAAGACTTGCCTTTGGCATATTGGTGGCAGGTGTGGCAGACAAAAAAGGAAATGCGTATCATTTGTATGTAACCCAGGGAGGTCAATAAAGTTTAAAGATTCTTAATTGACTTTGATAAGGTTTTGTTTTGCTCTTAATCAGTGCTAGTGGTGAAGAAACCTAAATTGGAAGCTATCAGAGGAGGAGGAAGATGCGTGCTCTGAGGGTGGAACTCTGTTTGCCTGACCAAAGGTTCTCTGCAAATCTTAGTACAGTTTTAAACTAGTGACCAGAAGACTGAAAAGGATGTTGAGCCAGTCACTCTGGCTGCAGATGCCAAAAGCTGATGAACCTGAAGGAAGGGGACAGGCCGAGAGCAGATCTCACCACTGTGAATGAATTTGTCCAGATTTGTTTCTAATGTTGCTTCCCTTGGAAAGATACACTTGAGAGAGGACATTATAGTTAAATAATGTGAACTGTAACCGTCTACTGGTTTATTTTTCATATTTTTAATTACAGATTGAGCTTGCAGAAATTGCCACATTCTGCACATAGTTCTAATATTAAATCCAAATCTAGAATCTGTATTTAATTTCAGCTTTTTTTTTTTAACCTCATGCTTTTAAAATTTTATTTATTGACGTATGTCAGGTAGACCATATGATTTTAGATGGTAGGAATCTTAAGAACTACACATCAAAATGGTATAAACAGTCACGTGTACCTGCTGACTTTATAGGAAAGCTGATTATATAAATGTGTGTATGTATATATGTTATATATACATAGATTCAATACTGCCTTTAATTTTTGTTTTTGTCCACAGTATCAAAATCAGCTGGTCGAAGCATGAGAAGAATGTTTCCCCCCACACCCAGTTAAGAGTTTTTGTTTCTGTTTTCTTTGTGTATCAGTGAACGGTGTAAGACTCAGTCTCTGTTTCTGAAGAAAAAGCAATATTCCTTGGAAAGCAAAGAGGATTGAAGGATTATGTTTGCAGTGAGGAAATAGATTTTCACAACTAGTTTGTTTTACACTTTTAAGGTTGACATCTTTGTGGGCCTTATATACTCTAAAATGAACCTTAGTCACCTTGGTGCTTATGGGCCATTACTTGACCTATGAATCTTTAAGGCACAATCAGTTGTACTTTACATTTAAAGATCACTTGAGTGATGGCCGCCTTTCCCTTCTCCCCACTCTTTCCCTACACACCTTCCAAGGTTAGTTGCTAACTGTAGGGCTGTAGAGCTGAGCCCTCGAATGTGTGTAATCTCCCTTCACCTTCCTCATTGCCACCTTAGGTCGTGTTAGGGGTCTTGCCCTCCAGGTGATTTGGAAGTGGAGTCTCTTGGCAACCCTCAACGCAGGTCCCAGTACCCTGTCCTGCTTCTTAACCAAGTGTGTGCGACTCTCCAAGAGAGTCCTACTGCCTGCTGAAGTGAACCAATACCCAGAAGGGCAACTGTGAGCCATCTTAGTTTTCACTCACTGTTTAGCTAAGCTCTTAGGCCACAAAAGGGGTTTCTCAAACCTCTGGTTATATCAGAGTTCGTGAGAAAGGAAACACACTCAGTCAAACCAAATCGAACAAACTGACTTTTACATTTCATAATGCGCTTCTGAGAGCTAATTAAGATTTGGAAGAAGTCTGAATGAGAGTATTTGGCCAGGTGATTCCTAAAGGGAATGGCTTTGGTAGACCATTTTCAGAAAGGATTTATAAAGAAGATGAACAGCAGGTCTAGGACAGATCAGCGGACCTGCTTTCATACCAAACTGCCCAGCCAGACATTTGCACCCAGACACTACTCTGGACTTGGTATTCTTGCCAGAGTCCTTAAAAATCTGTGCTTGTTCTAGGAAACACTCCCCCCTCCTTAGCCCCCATAAATGAGGTAAGAGAAGAAGAGAGAAAAGGCAGATGCTTTTCTCTTTGTGGGTGTGAGGGCTGAGGTGCGTGATTTTTCTTTCTCAAGGATCATGGCGGTATCACAGAACTCTTTTATACAAGTGAGATCCAGGTCTCTGAATCTTTTTGTAAATAATAATAATAATAATAATAATAATAAAAAGCTCCTCACCAAATTCAAGCTTGTACATTATATTTTCTTTCGATGTTTTTAAATTTAAGTTTTATTGTTTTGTATGTAAATATGTGGACCCAGGAACTGTTATTAATGAGCAAAAAGTTACTGTTCAGGGCAGTGATTCTGTTTAATAATCAGACAAAATGTAGACGAGCTTTTTAAAGCCATATAGTTTTAACTCTGTACAGTAGGTACCGGCCTGTATTATTGTAACAATAACTCTAGCAATGTATAGTGTATCTATATAGTTTGGAGTGCCTTCGCTTCCATGTGTTTGTTTTTTGTTTTTGTTTATCATTTTTCAAATTTTAATTGGTTTTTCTACCCGTGTCTCCCTATCCTACCCCTTTCCCTTTGAAATAATAGCTCACTCCTAACAGTGTCTTTGCCCTTTCCACAGTTAATTTCAGTGATACCATGCTCAGGAGTGCAAAGAGGAAACCTCGTCCATGATCTCACTTCATTTAAGCCCTGCTTTTGTTTCGGTTCTGAACAGCTGTTTCCTCCGCAGTCAGTAGCGGTGACCGGTTTCATTTCATACTTAGTCCATCCAGGGACTTTGTGTAGTGCCAGGGAGCCCTAGAGCTGGAAGAGACCGAATCAATTCAAGTTTGCTCATCTCTTCCCCAAATCCCAACCACAGGTCTTACAAAACAGCAGGTTCCGGGAGCCTTCCATGCTCTCTGCCCCTTATCTACTTCCTTCCCAAATGAGAGAGAGAGAGAGAGAGAGAGACAGGTTTTATAAATCCAAGTTTCTTAATAGTACCAGGTTTTGATACATCAGTGGTCTGAAATGCTGTAGTGCAATTACTAGCAGTTACTGCGTCGAGTGCCACCGAGCCGAGAGGACATGCCAGCAGAGGACTGTTGTTTTAACAAGGGAACTCTTACCCTTCCCCTCCCTCCTGCCACCTCTATCCCTGTTCAGTGAAATGTCATTTTCATTTCCTTCTTAAATAAGTTTGATTCTCACTGTATGCCCATCATGAAGGCCTTTTTTGAAAGAAAAAAAAAATCATTTGTTTTGCCTCCAAGTACTCCATATAAGATGTCTTGAGTAGAAGAAAAAAAACAAACTTTACCAAACCAAAGGTTGCTATTTTTGAAACATCGTGTGTTCATTCCAGCAAGGCAGAAGACTGCACCTTCTTTCCAGTGACATGTTGTGTCCATTTTTTAAGTCCTCTTAATTTTTAGACACATATTTTTGGTTTGTGTTTTAACAAAGCCTGCCTAACCAGTCATCTTGTCTGCACCAATGCAAAGGTTTCTGAGAGGACTATTGTATTCTCTATCCCTGTGGATATAAAGACACTGGCATTTCTTTTTCCCTTTCCTTTTTAAGGGATTTAACTTTGGAAATCTTCCAAAGGAAGTTTGGCCAATGCCAGATCCCCAGGAGTTTGGGGGGTTTTCCTTTGTTTTAAACCAAAATTGTATCTGATTTCTATTTTTTATGTTAGTGATCATCTAATCACAGAGCCGAACACTTTCTCCCCTATATAGAAAAATAAACTAAGCATGCTTTACAATAAAATCTGTCTTTTCTGGTAGAAACCTGAGCCACTGAAAATAAGAGAGACAACTAGAAGCAGAGTAGAATCCCAGACTAAGGTCTACGTCTGAGAGGCTTTGAAAGTAATCCCTGGGGTTTGGATTATTTTCACAAGGGTTATGACGTTTTATTCAAGTTTGTTGCTCCGTTTTGCACCTCTGCAATAAAAGCAAAATGACAACCAGTACATAAGGGGTTAGCTTGACAAAGTAGACTTCCTTGTGTTCATTTTTCAGTTTTTTTTCTTAATATCTGTCTACAGGCAGATACAGATAGATGTATGAAAATGTGCTTGCCTGTAAAATTTGCATTATAAATGTGTTGCCGATGGATCACTTGGGCCTGTACACATACCAATTAGCGTGACCACTTCCATCTTAAAAACAAATCTAAACAAAATTTATTATATATATATATATATATATAAAGGACTGTGGGTTGTATACAAACTATTGCAAACACTTGTGCAAATCTGTCTTGATATAAAGGAAAAGCAAAATCTGTATAACATTATTACTACTTGAATGCCTCTGTGACTGATTTTTTTTTTCATTTTAAATATAAACTTTTTTGTGAAAAGTATGCTCAATGTTTTTTTTCCCCTTTCCCCATTCCCTTGTAAATACATTTCGTTCTATGTGACTTGGTTTGGAAATAGTTAACTGGTACTGTAATTTGCATTAAATAAAAAGTAGGTTAGCCTGGAAATGAAATTAAAATTCACAAGTGTGTGGTCTTTATTTCAGTACCCAACCTTCTTTTCTTCACCCTATCTTGCTACTGCAATATGTAGTCACATTGCCATCTCCGTTCCTCCAATTAGAGATACATGGATCTTTGTTAAAAAATCAAGATACAAACACTAGTTCTCGTTCTTTAAATGATCTTATTCCATTGTATAGCCCCAAGAGGTGCAGCTTCCATCTTGGAAACCTTTGGATTTGGTGTAGAGGAAGCTTTGCAGACACTGCTTTGAAAAGAAAGAAAATATCCCTGAAAGGGACAAATTTTTAAAATGTGTATAAGTCTTTGATTACTGTGTTCATGGTTTACTGTAGCTGTATTTTCTTTTAACTTTCATCCCATTAGTAATGGTCTTTGGGAGTATCTGTAAAATATATGAACACCACGAACCGTGGGGCTGTACCTCCCAGGTAACCAACACATGTTGTGTTTGAATCTGCTCATTTCCAATACTGGATGATGTATGTAAACATGTTATGTCTCATAGTGCAAAAAGAAACATCTTTTTTTTTAGGGCTGGCTCATTCTGTCAGGCCTAATCTAAAGGCTAGATATTAAGTCATGTGACTGCTGCTTCAATAAAAACAAATTTATATTGGATAAAGTCTGCTCTTTATTTGCTCATTTTATTTATCTCGTGGGGAGGGGGTTGGCTAATACTTGAAAGAACTTGAAAGATAGTTAAACATGTTTACTATGTTTACAGTTTACAGTAAACATGTTTACAGTTGCATGGGGTTGGAGGAAAAGAGGGAAAATGCAAATATAATGATGGCACTTGTGGGATGGGCCTCCTGATGGCACTGAAGTGCACTTGGGATTCACTGCTCTTCTATTGGAATGGAGCAAGATACCCTTTTAACCGAAAAGCCTGAAAGACTGCATTTTCAGTTTTCAAGTCTTCCAAAAAGTATCAACCAATCTGTCCTGTGGATCACGTTTCAGGAGAGCACTGGTAGCAGGTGCCATTTCACAGGTGTTCTAGAAGAGTAGTCAAGAAAGGGAGGAGTCAGGCTGCAGAGCTCCTCATGGAGAAGTTTGTGGAAGGAAGTGACCAAAAGTGATAGTGTGGCCATTCATTTCTTGGGAGTAAGCTATTCATCTGCCCACCAGCACCTTTAGATTTAGGAGCACTGTGCATATAGTAAGGGGACATACCAGAGGTAACCAGCTGCCGTGTAACATGGGACTAAGACGCCCCCAAGTTGTCAGAAGCCAGGAAGGGATGGTCAGTCAAAAATCTGTTTCTCTTTACATCCTCTTCTCCAGAACAGAGAGGCCACCCCAAGCCTTCCCACAGGAAGACTTGTTGATGTCAGCGCTTTAATGGGGACCTTAAAGTCTGGGCCAGGTAGAGATTGGCTGCTTAGTGCCCCTGGCTAATGGTGGGTGGGGGTGGCCAGAAGGCCAGCAGAACTTACTTAGCAGAGGGCAGCCCTGGTGGCTCAGTGGTTTAGCGCCACCTTCAGCCCAGGGCATGATCCTGGAGACACAGGATCGAGTTCCACATCAGGCTCCCTGCATGGAGCCAGCTTCTCCCTCTGTCTCTGCCTCTGTGTCTCTCATGAATAAATAAAATCTTTAAAAAAAAAAAAAAAAACATAGAAGAGCTTTTCTCCTGAGCTTTGCCTCACCTGACTGAGGCAAGACCTAGAAAATGAACAGCAGCTCCAGGGATGCCTAGAAACTGACAGTTCTATGCACTCAAAGGCTCAGGAGAGGGAGTAATGGAGCAGTCCAAATGTTTGAGAGCAGGAAAGTGCAATCTGGCTCCTAGCCCTATAAACTCAAGATCCACAAAGTTATTGAAATATCCTGTGTGAGCAATTTGGTGTATCTCACCTTGAATCTTAACTACACTTGGACTACAACAGTTTTTATAATACATATAAATCCTACATACATATCAATTCAGCTGCCCAGCTATTTTTTAAATCAATACCAGGACAGTTTACAGCCCATCCTAATTTTTGCCTCACTATAGCCTATATTTAACAACCATCTCGGGTCCTTGAATTCATTCAGGAGCCCGAAATTAATTCAAAATTAACTCAATGGGGAAGAGGAGATGCATAGGATTTATGAATACAGTTGAATAAAATGTGTATTTCCAAATGAGACAAAACTGGGAACAAAATCTGTATTTGTCATATTTGGAAAGAGGAGCTCTTTTTTCTCCTCAGTTTCTTTTTTAAAAAGGAGCTCTATACCCTTGAGGCAGAAGAGGCTGGTAAATCCAGGGGGATGGCAAGGAGTATTTAATTCAATTTCTCCATTTTTAATTTTGGTATCTATCTATCATCTATATACATATAAACACATACAGCATGTTGGGGAGGTGTATCATTTCTATATGGATTTTTACATGGAATAATCATTTTATGAGCAAACCAAGTTAGGTCATTTTTGTTTTTACACCAACAGCCATCAGATGTCAGGGGCAAACGCAAGCCCCAGCTCAGATGTGGAGCAGACCTAACCAAGTCCCACACATGTGCACACACCCGTTAGCACCCTTCCTCCCATGAACACGCGTTCCAGAGATCCCTCACTTGGGTCCTCAAGGGCATGCAGAGCCCCGCAGAGCTTGGCATCCACAGGAAGAGTCCTTGTGCTGCCTATGTCACTTCTTTGGATCAAAGTCACTTGTGTTTCTGCTTTGTTTCCTTAGGTTGAGCTTCAAAGTCTTGGAGGTCAGGAACCACGTCTGAGTGGGCGTATACCCCCAGCAAGCTGCATTCTGTTGGTGCTCCTGAATGTGTTCGCATGGATGCAGAGGCACAGAATGAGGGTCCCGGAAGGCAGAAGAGACACAGAGGTCATGACGAGCCTCTGACATTTGCTGCCGGCCCCTCACACGGTCTCTCACTGACCTCCCACAGCACCTGCTGATGAACACAGGCCTGGGGCGCACTAAGCTCAGGACAGGAGGCTGCAGGTGGGGAACGAGTGGGGTGGGGGACACAGGGGTACTTAGTGAAAGCACCCAAGGAGTTAGTGAACTTGGGTGTGGGGAGACTCTCAGATGGTCCAGCCCCAGGCACCCTTGCCCTCTCCCACCGTGGCACTAGATCCCCCAGACCACAGGCCCATTTCTAAGGGAAGGGTAGCCTTGCCTCTGGACAGCCTGACCGATAGGCCGTGTGCTCTCCATCCAAGTGTCCGTGGCTTCACTCTCCACAGACTGAGCTGGGGGCTGGCGAGACCCTTGTCCCCTTCCAGTGCGAGGCAGCATTGCCAGAGCTGTGGCTGGGAGATGCCTGGGGAGTCAGGGCCTGTAGGGCATTGTCAGCTCTCAGAGGTGTCCATCTGTCTATCTAGTCCCGGGGAACGGCAGCTCCGAGGGCTCCGGCTCTGGCTGCCCCCCGGGAGGCTCTCCTGAGGGGCAGCGGCTCAGCCGTCCGTGATGCTGAACAGCTCCTGCATGAGGGGGCTGGCGAAGGGGTGTATGTCCTGGATGCGCAGCAGCTTCTGGGTGTGCTGGGCATTGATGCTGCGAAGCTCGGTGAGCATGGCCATGATCTTCAGGAACAGGAACCTGCAGACCAGCCAGAGGAAAAGTTGGGGGTGCAGCCCACCCTTGCCCCCATCCACCGACCCTGGGACTGCTCTGAAGGGACACGAGTCTGGGGGTATTAATCTTAGAACATCTCAGGCAAGCCAAGAGACAAGACTCAGTTGAGCATCTCTTGCTCTGTGGATGAGAGGGGCAGAGCAGGCTTGGGGGGATTGAGGTGTGGATTCCCCCTCCTTGCTTGCCCTTCACACCCTGGGCTTGAGCCCTCGGATGCTGCCCCTTCCATGGGAAAATCTATGCGCATAGGGCAATCCAGGGAGAAAGCACCACCTTGGCCAACGGCTGCAGGTCAGGACCCGGTGGTGCCGTCGTGGGGGCAGTGACTGCAGGCTGCCCTGCAGATCCTTCCCAGATCTAGCCTGGGACCTAGGGTCTGAGACAAACCTCGGGCCTCAGTTCCTGCATGCCGCCTCCTGGCTCCGAACAGGGGAGGACTTAGCGAATCAAGACGTGGCCCAGAGGCTTAGCTCAGAATGAAGTGAGCGGCCAGGTAAGGACTCGAGGTTCTCAGCCCGGCCAGCATGTCCTATGCCGGCCTTCAGCCCTCCAGGCCGGGCCGCGGGCCTTGCAGAGCCAGGGAAGGGTGGAAGGCCCGTCCGGCCCGGCCCTGAGCAGCCTTCCTCCTTTGGTGATGACTGGCACACACCAAGCAGCTCCCCGGCCGCTTCTCCTAGTTCCTGGGTGAGGAGATAGCGCTCAAAGTGGGGGCCATGGGCTTGCCTGCCCAGGGCCACCTCCAGACCCCAGCTATCTGGCTCTGGATCCTTAGCCTCAGCCCCTCGCAGGGTGGCAGGAGCACCCATTTCATGAGGCCGTAGTGACAATGCACGTCAACCGCTTGGCGCCACGGCTGGCACGTCTCAGTGCACATCCATTTATCGTTGCCTTCGTTATTGTGGCGTGGTCATCTGTACTACATTGTAGTTACTGCTGCCTGTTGCTAGAAGAGCCTGTGGGAGCCTTGGGGGGCACCTGGCTGTTCCCATCCCTCGCTGACAGGAGCAGAAAAGGGCAGACAGGGGCAGCCCCGGTGGCTCAGCGGTCTAGCACCACCTTCAGCCCGGGGTGTGATCCTGAAGACCTGGGATAGAGTCCCACGTCAGGCTCCCCGCATGGAGCCTGCTTCTCCCTCTGCCTGTGTCTCTGCCTCTGTGTGTGTGTGTGTGTGTGTGTGTGTGTGTGTGCCTCTCATGAATAAATAAAATCTTAAAAAAAAGAAAAGAAAAGAAAAGAAAAGGGCAGACAGGACCTGGGCCTCAGGAGCCATGTCCAGGGCTGGGCGTGACCCCGGGGCCCTCCTCAGGTTCCTCCAGTGTTGGGCTGGAGCTCCGGCTGACGGGGCCGGATGCCTCAGTGGAGGTCACAGAACAGGGCCCCAGAGCCCTGGCAACGGGAGGCTGCCCCAGGAGCAGGCCTGCCCTCTCAGAGAGGCCCAGAACAGGCGGGGGCCCAGAGGACCGGGCTGCCGGAGGGCCCCCTCACCCCATCCCGGCCTGCTGCTCACCGGTGGGCAGGCTGCGGTCGATTGCACTCGATGTAGGCCTTCAGGGCGACGGCAAATCTCTCCTGCAGCTGGTCCACCACGCTGCGCTGCACCACACCTGGGCGGTCTGCGGGGCCCAAGGCATGGGGCCAGCAAGGCCGCGGCGGCAAAGACAGGATCAGTCCAGCCCGCGGAGGGCCAACTGCCAGCCAACCGCCTTCCAGAGCCAGGAGCACCCAGGCAGGGAAGTGAGGGCGGCACTGCAAGGGGGCATCACCCCACCGACCCAAGGAGGAGCCAGCCGGTGGAGGGGCCCTTCTGGCCAGGCAGTGGATGGGGGCAAGGCCATGGGCTGGGACCTTCCCTGGGGAGGGTCGGGGTGGGGCTGCTGTCTCCTCCAGCTAGAGCTGAGGGGTGCAAGCAAGCCTGGGGGTGGGGCCTGGCCAGGCAGGACAGGTGGGGTCATCACCTGGGGAGAAAAGAGAGATGGCCTGCATCAGCACATACTCCTCCTTATGCAGCTGCAGCCTCTTCAGCCTGTAGTGGAACTTCAGCACTGGCTCCAGGAGAAGCTGCTGGAAGCCGCCTGCAGGGGGGTGTAGGATGGAGGGGGAGGTGAGCTTCTCAGACTGGCTGCACCCAGGTCTTTCTTCCTGTTGCCCAGTCTCCTCCCTGCACCCGGGGACCCGCGTGTCCCGGGGGGCTCCTCTCCTCCCTCCGCTTGTGTCTGCTCCCCGCCCCAGCCAGGCAGGCAGGCGTCCCCCCGCACCTGCAGGGTCTTCCAGGCAGTAGGACAGCCGGCCACACTCCCAGGTTCCGGTCTCTGCATTGAACAGCGTGTTGAACCTCAGCTGGCACACCTCGAAGGTGGCCCCCTTTAGCAGCGAGATCTGGTCCTCGATGGGCAATTCCCTGTCAGAAGGATGGGGGTGCCAGCCTCCATGTGGGGGGCCGCAGGCCAGCCCCCTCTCATTACCCAGACTTCGGGGGGCCGGGTGGCAGGGCTCCTCCCCCGAGGGGTACCACGGTTGCTTTTGTCACCTCTATTCCCTCCCCTCACACCAGGCAAGCAGCCCCTCACCCCCACCCCGTGCAGCATCTCCTCCAGCGCCGCCCCTCTCCTCCGGCACCTGCTGTCCCTACCCTCACACTCTGCCTCCATTTCCCCACTGGGGATGACTGCCCCTGTCGCTTCCCTTAAGCGCACCCTGAGTTCGCCGCCCCAGGAAGACTTGCTTCCTGCGGTCTTGGGTTTAATATTTCTGGGCTTCTCCCCAGGCAGCGCCGACGCCCCTCGGGCCCCGAGGACAGGCCCAGCCGCCCTGGTACCTCTGACAGTCGCGGGTGCACCGGCGCCCTCCGGATCGGACAGGCCCGCTCCCACCGAGGGCCACTCCCTGCCTGTCTCCGGGCTCCGGAAACGGAGTCCCTTGTTTTCTGCACCAACCCCCTCCTTTCAGACCCGTGACCTCCCGTGTCTCCCGGCGCCGGCTCAGGACCTGGCGGGTAGCTGGCTTTGAACTCTGTGCTCTCAGCTTCCAAACCTGCCCCCCATGAACTTCGACCCCGCGCAAGCTCCTGGGCCTCAGTCTCCCATGGGTGGAATGAAGGCGATGGTGATGCTGGCCCACGGGGGACACGCTCACGGTCGTGCTCACGAGACAGGAAAGTGACCTCACACCGTGTGTGCCCTTGTGGCCCACGGGCGTCGGAGGCAAGGACGCGCACACGTAAGCAGGCCTGTCTCCTTACTCCCCTGACCTGATTTGCCACAATCTAACCCGTGGCCATCCTCACCGCATTATTATTTTTTTAATTTATTTATTCATGAGAGACCCAGAGAGAGAGGCAGAGACACAGGCAGAGGGAGAAGCGGGCTCCCTCCGGGGAGCCCGAGGGGTACTCGATCCCACGACCCTGAGATCAGGCCTGGGCCCTCTCACTCTTGAGAGCTTTCTCTATCTCTAACAAACTTCTGATGCTTCGCTCACTCTCTCTTGTCCGCGAGATCCCTTCTTTGACTCCATGAGAGAGAAGCAGGGTCTCCGAGTCACAGGGACCCCAAATTCCTTCGAATCTGCCCCAGCCCCTTGGGGCCTGCTAGCTTGCCGCTCCCTTCCACGCCCGCGCCCGGCCGCCGGGGCCTACCTGAAGTGGGAGATGACTTTGGCAAAGTTGATGATGCCCTTGAACATGTAGGTGGACATGTCGGCCATGTGGGGCAGCAGGGAAAAGATCTCGGCACCGCTGCGGTCGGCCTGGGGTTTGTAGTTTTGGACGCTGCCGTCCTCCCGCCGCAGCCGCAGACACACCTTCAGGGAGCACAGATCCTCCCTGATCTGGCTCCACTTGGCAGCGTCCTCCCCCACTGGAGTGTGCGCGGCTCCTGGGACCTCGCGCCCGCTGCTGCACACGGCCGGCAGCTGAGACAGGAGCCGGCAGGTGGACGGGGGGCGCGGGAGACGGTGTGTCAGGTCCCCGGCGGGGCACGCGCAGCCACAGCCGCAGCCCGAGAGGGCACGCACACTCGCACACTCGCACACGCACACACGCTCAGTTCTCCTCTCTGGTCTTCCCCTGGCAGGTGGTGCATGCACCTCGGCATCTGTGTATGGACGTTCCCTCCACCCCCGCCTGGTCGGAAACGGGTCTGCTCTCCCACCCGGGGACTGTCGCCTGTGGCTGTGTCCCAAGCATCCCTACTTAAAAGAAGATTCTCAGGGCACCTGGGCGGTCCAGTGGTTGAGCGTCTGCTTTGGGCCCAGGGCGTGACCCCAGGGTCATGGGATCGAGTCCCGCATCGGGCTCCCCTCGAGGAGCCTGCTTCTCCCTCTGCCTGTGTCTCTGCCTCTCTCATGAATAAATAAATAACACCTTAGGGGGGAAGAAAGGTTCTGGGAGTGACAGAGGGAAAGAACCGACTTCTGGGGTCCCCGGCTCCAGCTCTCTGAGCAGAGCAGGTCCCCCGGACCCCTGAGAGCACAGAGCGGGAGGAGAGGCCTGGGATCAGACTGGCTGACGTGGCTGAGCGCACAAACGTAAAACCCGTTCATGAAGGCCGCAGCCCCGACGGGTCCTGAGCCTGTCCTCGCAAAGGCCAGACGCCAACAACCCCAGAGCCACTAGGCTCCCCAAACTCTCTTTAGGGCTCAGCCCCACTCGCCACCTGCTGTGGAAGGAGAGAAGGGAGCATGTGTCAGAGTCACCTTGGGGATCTTGTCAAAGCACCGGCCGCTGGGCCACCCTCAGTTTCTGACTCAGTGGGGCCGGGGTGACCTGGGAAGTGGCACTTCTAACAATTTCCCAGGGACAGAGCTGCGGGGAAACAGGGGCCACTCTCTGAGAGCCCTGGGGTTTGGAGGAGCTAGCACGACGACGGCTGAGCCAACCCGAAGGCCCATACCCGGAAATCCTTGAAGTTGGAGAAGGTGGTGTCAAAGGTTTTCATCTGGGCCTCCATCAGCTCTCTGATCATCGTCTGCTGCTCCTCACTCAGCCCCTTGGCTCCCAGCGGCGACGCGCCCATCCGTTCTCGCTTTTTCCTCCTGATCAGAGCCCGCCTCTGCTCCACAGCCGCGTCGGACATGATCACTGCGGGGAGAGCCAGGTGCGGGCTCAGGCACCTGCAGGTGACCCTCCCCGGGCAGCAGAGGGGAAGTGCTGGTGACAAAGAACCCGACCCTTCCTAGACTGTGGGCTCCCCTGGAGAAACACTGGGTTAAGGGCAAAGAATGAGGTGCAGCTGGTGTGTGGCCCTCGTCAGTGGGTTGGTGACAACTTTGGAAGGGTGGCAAGAGCTTGGGCTGCAGAATCAAAAGGTGCTGGGTTTGAGCGACAGCTTTGTCACTCGCTAGCGGTGACCTTGGGCGAGCTCCTTAACCTCTCCGGGCTTCAGTCATCTTCGTAATCTGGAGCCACAGCGCCATCTCACGCTGCTGCCACAAGGAGGCATTGCCTGCAGGATAAACCATCAGTCGTCTTGGGGGGGGGATTAGACACCAGCAAGACCCTGTAAGGTCCCCCGAGGCATCTGGGTCTCCAAGACCCTAGAGAGCTGGGGCTGCTGCTTAGCAGGAAATATCAACTCCAGCCACGTCCTACACGGCCTGGAGCCTCAGGGCCTTCCATGGATTTCTAGAGCCTACTTTGCGTGCAGGGCGGAAGTGGGGGTTGGTGCCAGGAAGAGCAGGGACAGCCCAGGGAGGGCCTGGCTCTCGGTGGCCTGCAGGAAAGGCCCTCTGTCCACAAGCCCAGGGAACTCGTGCCCTGAAAGAGGCTGCCCACTCAGATCAGCGGAGACACGCGCTGGAAGCTTCCAGCCTTTTCCCTACTAGCTTTAACCTCAGAGTGACCTGCAAGGGCAATCATACACCAACGCTTGACAGTGAGAAGGAGAGCGTCCTGTGTCACCTGTCCGCAGCCCGCTCCTCTGTAGGACGTGGGGTTTGGGAGGCTGATGGCGCTAGCTGCTGGAAGGTTGGGGGTCATATCACACCAAGGGTCTCTGGCTTCCTTCCCCCCAATTCACCTGGCCCAATTTGGCTAAAACACCTTTAGGACAAGTGTGAAGGTGACAAGAGTCACGCAAGTGCACCTGAAGGGAGAAGGGGGCGCTCGAGGCCCACCGCACCCCCCAGAGCAGGGAGTAAGGGTGCTCTGCGGGGATGGGCAGCACCCAGGCGCCCAGGGCTCTCCTCCCTTCAGGTGCACCCCCGCGGCGCCCGGTGCACCCGCGCCCCCTGCACCCCTGCGGCATCCCGTGCCCCCGCACCCCGTGCACCTGCACCCCGTGCACCCGCGCCCCGTGCACCTGCACCCCGTGCACCTGCACCCCATGCACCCCCGCGGCATCCCGTGCCCCCACACCCCGTCCACCCGCGCCCCGTGCACCCCCGCGGCGCCCCGTGCACCCGCACCCCGTGCACCTGCATCCGCACCCCGTGCCCCCGCGCCCCGTGCACCCGCACCCGCTCCCCGTGCACCTGCACCCCGTGCACCCCCGCGGCATCCCGTGCACCCGCGCCCCGTGCACCCCCGCGGCGCCCCGTGCACCCGCACCCGGTGCACCTGCATCCGCACCCCGTGCCTCCGCACCCCGTGCACCCGCACCCGCTCCCCGTGCACCCGCGCCCCGTGCACCCCCGTGGCGCCCCGTGCACCTGCGCCCCGTGCATCCGCGCCCGGTGCATCCGCACCCGCTCCCCGTGCCCCCGCGCCCTCGCCCCCGGGGCTCGCCCGGCTCTCACTCTCCTTCTTCATGCCGCTCTCCAGGCACTTGCGGAGGCGGCAGGCCTGGCACTGTCGCCGGGTCTTCCTCGTGATTTCGCAGGTGCCCTTCCGGAAGGGGCACCTCAGCCGCGTGTTGCGTTTCACGGTTCTCCTGCGGGAGGTCGGAGAGCGAAAGGCAGGTTGGGGGCCACCCGGGACCCTAGGCCACGGGGCCCCAGCGACACTTCTCTCCGGATCCTGTTAGGAGCCACCGGACACAGGTGTTCATGCCCACGTGGCCGCTTTGGGGCCCGCACTGCCCCCCCCCAAACCCGCGGGACCCGCAAGTGGCTCAAGACTTGCGCCGTCAGCCCCGAAGCCAGGGGACGCCGGGCGGCCGCAGCGCCTGCCTGGGTCCTCCCGTGGGTGCTGGGGCCCCCGCCCAGGGCGCCCTGCCCGCAGCCCGTGGGAGGGATTGCAGCCTGGGGGCTGGCTCGAGGGCCCAGCCCGACACAAGTGCGCAGGGGCCAAGGCCGCCTGGCTGTCCTGGGAGCTGGGGGGGGTGGCAACGGCCCTCCTGAGGCCCCCGAGAACTCCTGAGCCCCCCGGGCCCTGCCCCCTGCCGCCCAGCTCTGCCCCCTGCTCTGCCCCCACCCCCCCACCCCCCGCTTCTCTCCTCTGGGCCAGGGTGCAGCTCCTGGCGTGGCCTGCGGGGACTGCTGCTTGCTCATCCGGGGGCTTTGGCCTCCCGCCGCCTGTTTCCAGATGAGGCTGTTTGGTCCTATTCCTCTTTTTCTGTTCCGCCCTCCTTTGCTTAACAACCACCCCCTAAAGCTGTCGTGAGCACCTGCTGCCCTGGCTTTTCAGATCCTTTCCCCTTTTGTGACCTGGCTCTCCAGTGTGCTCAAGGACACGGAGGAACCGAGGACAGGCCCCTGAGGCGGCGCCCAGTGGCTGGGGGCAGGACACTGCCGGACGGACCTGCAGCGTGGGGGGGACAGGTGGGTGAAGGCTTGGCGGGGAACTACCTGAAAAAGCCCTTGCATCCTTCACACGTGAGGACGTTGAAGTGGTAGCCGGTCGCCCTGTCCCCGCACACACGACACACCTGGGGACACCCAGCTCCGGCGTCCGCGCCCCGCACAGCCTTCCCAGGAACCGCGGCGGCTTCTTGCGAGGGCGCAGGGTCAGCATTGTCCCCGCTTTCCCCGGGTCTCGCCTCCAGCTTGGCTCCGGGCCTGCGGGGCTAGAGGGGAGGGAACCACAGGGACTGGAGGGCGCCGGACAGAGGCCGGGGCGGGCCCAGAGCTGACCCCTGGGGGCAGGGCTCTGGGTGCTGGGACCCCGTGGGGGGAGGGGGGCGGAGCCGCGGGAGCGTGTCTGCGGTGACAGGGCCACGGAGTAGAGCGCGAGGAGGAGAACCTGGCGAGGGCCGCGGGGTAGAGCGAGGGGGAGAACCTGGCGAGGGCCGCGGGGTAGAGCGAGGGGGAGAACCTGGCGAGGGCCGCGGGGTAGAGCGAGGGGGAGAAGCTGGGGAGGGCCGCGGGGTAGAGCGTGAGGGGGAGAACCTGGCGAGGGCCGCGGAGTAGAGCGAGGGGGAGAACCTGGCGAGGGCCGCGGGGTAGAGCGAGGGGGAGAACCTGGCGAGGGCCGCGGGGTAGAGCGAGGGGGAGAAGCTGGGGAGGGCCGCGGGGTAGAGCGTGAGGGGGAGAACCTGGCGAGGGCCGCGGAGTAGAGCGAGGGGGAGAACCTGGGGAGGGCCGCGGGGTAGAGCGAGGGGGAGAACCTGGCGAGGGCCGCGGGGTAGAGCGAGGGGGAGAAGCTGGGGAGGGCCGCGGGGTAGAGCGTGAGGGGGAGAACCTGGCGAGGGCCGCGGGGTAGAGCGAGGAGGAGAACCTGGGGAGGGCCGCGGGGTAGAGCGAGGGGGAGAACCTGGGGAGGGCCGCGGGGTAGAGCGAGGAGGAGAACCTGGCGAGGGCCGCGGGGTAGAGCGAGGGGGAGAACCTGGGGAGGGCCGCGGGGTAGAGCGAGGGGGAGAAGCTGGGGAGGGCCGCGGGGTAGAGCGAGGGGGGAGAACCTGGGGAGGGCCGCGGGGTAGAGCGAGGAGGAGAACCTGGCGATGGCCGCGGGTAGAGCGAGGGGAGAACCTGCGAGGGCCGCGGAGTAGAGCGCGAGGGGGGAGAACCTGGCGAGGCCGCGGAGTAGAGCGAGGGGGAGAACCTGGCGAGGGCCGCGGGGTAGAGCGAGGAGGAGAACCTGGCGAGGGCCGCGGAGTAGAGCGAGGGGGAGAACCTGGGGAGGGCCGCGGGGTAGAGAGCGAGGGGGAGAACCTGCGAGGGCCGCGGGTAGAGCGAGGGGGGAGAACCTGGGGAGGGCCGCGGGGTAGAGCGCGAGGGGGAGAACCTGGCGAGGGCCGCGGGGTAGAGCGAGGGGGAGAAGCTGGGGAGGGCCGCGGGGTAGAGCGAGGGGGAGAACCTGGGGAGGGCCGCGGGGTAGAGCGAGGAGGAGAACCTGGCGAGGGCCGCGGGGTAGAGCGAGGGGGAGAACCTGGCGAGGGCCGCGGAGTAGAGCGCGAGGGGGAGAACCTGGCGAGGGCCGCGGAGTAGAGCGAGGGGGAGAACCTGGCGAGGGCCGCGGGGTAGAGCGAGGAGGAGAACCTGGCGAGGGCCGCGGAGTAGAGCGAGGGGGAGAACCTGGGGAGGGCCGCGGGGTAGAGCGAGGGGGAGAACCTGGCGAGGGCCGCGGGGTAGAGCGAGGGGGAGAACCTGGGGAGGGCCGCGGGGTAGAGCGCGAGGGGGAGAACCTGGCGAGGGCCGCGGGGTAGAGCGAGGGGGAGAACCTGGCGAGGGCCGCGGGGTAGAGCGAGGGGGAGAACCTGGCGAGGGCCGCGGGGTAGAGCGAGGGGGAGAACCTGGGGAGGGCCGCGGGGTAGAGCGCGAGGGGGAGAACCTGGCGAGGAGACGGGGAGGGGAAGAGGTGGGAGGGAAGGGCTGCGAGGTGGGCCCACAGGAGCCGTCCAAGAAGCCCGAGGTCAGGAGCCCCCGACCCCGCGGAGGGCCCGGGGAGGCCACCTGTTGAGGACGTTCTGGGACGGGGGTGGCGGGGGTCCGGGGGACCGGCTGGCGGGCAGGTGTGGCCCGCGCTCCCCGGACAAGCCGACGGGCTGCGGCAGAAAGGGGGCTTCGAGCAGGGAGGGGAGCCGGCGCAGGCGGGGGGGGGGGGGGGGGGGGGGGCAAGGAGCAGAAGCGCGGCCTGTCGGGGTGGTAGGTGGTAGCTCGCCCCGGAGCCCTCCCCTGGACGGGAGCCCTCTACTTGGAGGGACGGGAGGCCCGGGGCGCGGGGGGGTGGGGGGGGTGGGAGGGGGGTGTCTGGCCTGCGGCGGACTCCTCCCCAAAGCCTCGGGGCGCTGATGGCGGGGCCACACCCAGGACAGGGGTTCCCTATCCTCAACCCCAAATAAAAGTTTTAGTGCAGTTTCAACACACAACTTTCTATTTCACAGGGCACGATAGAGGAGAGCAAACAGTTGTAAAAATGCAGTGGAAATTCATCTGCCCCACAGCCCTGCGCCTCCAGAAAACCGCATATAAATAGGTTGATGGGAAACGTGAAGGCAGTAGGTGTGGGGGGAATCCCTCCTGATTCTTCAGCTCAGTCCTGACCTCAGATGGGCGTGCGCACGAAGGGTGTACTTAGAGAGTCCCGAAAACCTGAAGCTAAGGATTTGATTTAAAGAGATGTTGGGGCGGGGGGGGGGGGGGGGGGGAGATCCCTGGGTGGCCCAGCGGTTGAGCATCTGCCTTCGGCCCAGGGCATAACCTGGGGTCCCGGGATCGAGTTCTGCATCGGGCTCCCTGCATGGAGCCTGCTTCTCCCTCTGCCTGTGTCTCTGCCTCTCTCTCTCTCTCTCTGTGTGTGTCTCATGAATAAATAAATAAAATCTTAAAAAAAAATAAAGAGATGTTGGAGGGCAAGCAACAACAGCTTACGGCACAATTAGACGTGCAAAGAATTGTCTGCAAAGGAGACATTAACTCACTCTGACTGATACATTCTCCAGCTCCATAATGAAGGGGTATTAGGATCAAGGCCGGGGTCTCCCTTCATAGTATTTGTGTAACTTTTATTTGTTTTGCCCAAGTTCACTGTTAAATAAATAGATCTGGTACATTGTGTAGTTCATTCTCTCATATCCCTATGAAGCCCCAGTTAGAGAATCCGTGACAACTAGGCTCCGAAGTCGGCTCCCAACAAACCGCAGGTCCCTAGCCTGGGGCAGTCCTCTCCCGTGAGGAGTCTGGGAGGGCCTGTGACTTGCTTCAACCAGTAGAAACGCGGTGACCTGATACTGTGCCACTTCTGGGCCGGAGCTGCAAGGAGGCCCAATAGCTTCTGCTCCTGCCTTCTGGGGGGCCCTCACCCAGGTGTGAGACAGTTTAGCCATGCTGCTGGGGTGGCCTACCCGAAGGGACCCTGCAGAGAGGCCATGTGAAGAGGGAAAGCCCTGACGTGCTGAGGTGCAAGGGGCCCACCTGCACCAGGCTTCCCCCCACCAGGTTCCAGGCGAGTGAGCCAGTGCAGTCCAGTCGAGCATCCAGCTGATGCCATGTGGAGCAGAACTCGTAGCTGCACTCGGTCAACACAGAATCATGCAGAAAATAAAATGGGGGCTGGTTTAATCCAGAGGTTTAATGGAGAGGTTTAATCTAATGGTTTAATGGAGAGGTTTGTTACATGGCAAGAGATAATGGAAACAGAACCCCTAGAGTTTTGTCAGACATAGACCTGACCTGGGGTGGATGGGGGTGCCAGCTGATGCCTGCGCTTCTGACCCTACTCCCCCCACCCCCATCAGTCCTCACAGCAGGGTGCTCCATGGACAGGAAAATGACGGCAACTGGGTGACTGGTAGGGGCCAGCCACATCTCTGGTTCCTGTGAATCTCATAAGACGAATTCAGCATCCAGTTTTGACTGAGGGCTGCACCTGTTCCTCACCGGGCTCGGGCATCCGAGCATGCGGGAAAACCTGCCCTACAGGGAGGACAAGTCTGACTTGGAAGGCAGAACGGAAGGACAGTGGTGCATCCCAGGGCGGTAGTGCAGGGAAGTGTTCAAGGAACCGTGGAAGGAAGTTTCTGCCACGGGACGAGCCAGGATCCTCAAGCAGGGCCGGGGGAGGGCCGCAGAGGCAGCCTGGGAGGAGGAGAACTGCACGACCCCGGGGTGGGCTTAGTGGTGGCTGCAGAAGGCTCACGCACACACCCCTGCAGAGCATCTGTGCAGCTTCAGGGTCCAAAATGAGGCCGAATGAGACCCTGTCCACAGAGCTGACATCTGCTGATCAAGGGGGATTGAGCTGTGAGAGGCAGCACACTCGGTGCGAGTATTTACACCTACATGGGGTAGGTGGCTGATCATGAAGAAAGACCAGGAGAATCAGAAACCTGTGTGGATACCACGGTCCTCCCCTGCAGAAGGAGCACGTGCAAAAGAGGTGCTGGGGAGAGAGTCTGTGGCTTGGGAGAGGGTGGGGGTGGGAAGTCTCCACTAGGGCCCTTGGAGCCAGATACTGAGACGCTGTATGTGAGACCACAGCGAGCTGGGCTGTGGATACATCTGGGCCAAACACCAGGTATAGACGTGGGAAGCAGCTTCACGGGCAGAGAAGAAGGAAGTGCCCGGAGAAGGCCCACGATGTTGCCTGTTGGGTTGCCAAGTTGAGCAGAGATGTCTGGAAGTGGAGGAGAAAATTCTCACCAGAGCAGGAAGAGGAAAATGCTAGAAGGGGAAAGATGAGCGGGAGAGAAGGCCTCACCTGGGTGCTGAGGTAGATTTGGGAAAGAGATGACACTAAAGGGGTGAGGGTGGGGAGTGTCATCGAGGCAGAGCAGAGAGGAGGACGTTTGGGCATGACCAGTGGCACAGGGGCTGAGGTGGGAGGTAGCATGAAGACGAGAAGAGGGCAGAGTAAATGGCCAAAGGGAGACTCTGAAGATGGGTGTTTTTCAAAAGGCAGCATGAGAGAGGAGAGACACAGGTTAATACTGGGCCCACCATCGCCTCGGAGCCATAAGAGGGAGAGAGAGCGGACTGGCTGAGCACAAAAGCATCGTGGCAGTTGCCAGAGAAGGACATGTACTCAGCTCCCAGAGCAGCGGATCCGGGGCCCCCCAGCCTGCACCCCACAGCAGCGCCCACAGAGCTCGGGGGCCGTTGCAGCGCCCTGTAGCACGTGGGCATGCTGCATGCTGCTTGGCCAGGCTCCAGGGCACCCTCCTCCCGGCTCCCCTGCGACTCCGTCGCCCAGTGAGCAGAGCCACTCCAGCCGCCAGTGGACTCCGCCCTGCTGGGGACACGTCAGAGACACTTCATCAGGTTCTCAACTCAGTCATTGGGCAAGTAGAGGTGCCACGAGGCAGCTTATGTCAAGTGAGGCTTGTGTGATTGAAGGAGTCTTCTTCAAATACAAGATGCACATTGCAAATACATAATTAGGTGCCAAAGAGAATATGTATTTGCGAGAGAGATTGAGAAAAGAAATTACAACAAATTACAAATATTAATGTGGTCCCTTGTGGGAGACAGAATAATGGCCCCCAAAGATATCCACGTTCTAATCCCTAGAACATGTAAATGTGTTTCCGTATATGGCAAAAGGGTCTTTACAGATGTGATTGAGGAAAGAGACCTCGAAAATCAGAGAAGCTTTCCTGGATCCAGTCACAGAAAGAGACATGATAATGGAAAAGTGGTCAGATGCCACGTTGCTGGCTTTGAAGATGGAGGAAGGGGCCATGAACTATGGAATCCAGGCAGTCTCTAGAAGCTGCAAAAAGCAGGAAACAGATTCTCTCCTAGACCTTCCAGAAGGCACCAGCCCGACAATATCTTGGCTTCACCCCAGTGATACTGACTTTGGACTTCTGACATCTAGAACTGTAAGATAATAAATTGTGTATTAAGCCACCACGTCTGTGGTAATATTGCAGCAGCAATAGAAAACAAATTATGCCCCCCATATAACCATGACTTTGTAATGTCACTTTTAGATAAAAAGAACCAAAAGACAATAAAGTTTTCCCTCTAGTATCACTGACCAAAATTCGCTTTTTGTTATGACAATGGGGAAATTTTCATTTTCACATCTTATCTGAGGATTGTTGTCAAACACAAGAAAACCTCTATCAGGATTCTTTCATATTAGAGTTCATATTTGGAAGAATTTTCCATGGCCTAGGTTCTGGCTCCACACATTTCAAACCTCATTCCCTGCCTTAGCCTGTTCTGGGCACCTGCAATGATGGTGGATGAGCAGCAGAGCGGGGCATCCTGGGACTGGTTAAGACACTGGGCGGTTAGCAGCAACACAACTCCACACGCAAGTAACTGCCACCATATGAGTGTCCCCAACTCAGCTGCCTTTAGACAGCCTCCTCTCCAAGGAGCCCATGGCCATTCCATCAATAACTGGTTTCAGGGAAAACATGACAGTAGAGTAGAAACTGTCTAAAAACCACCATACTTAAATATCTCACTTTTGAAAATGCCACAAAGGCGTAGGACTGTGGGAGGGAGTCCATGTAAGTAATGCTGAGGCCTAAGCTTCATTAGCTAAAACCGGTCTCTGCTCTGGTTCAGTTGTACCCGGTCAACGAAGCTCCACAACTTGCTGGAGCCTCCAGGAGAGATCACGTCACAGACCAGCCAACAGAGCCTTTACCGCTCGGCCTCCTCTGCGTTCCAGCCAGATGCTGATGTCAGGCCCAAACGCCTTGACAAAAGTGGCAAACAGGAAGTCTTCAGAGAAGCCCCGTCCATTAATCAAACAGGATGCGACTGCTCGGCCTGTGGTTGACCCTGTCCTGCCTCTCTGCTCCTCTGTTAACTCTTGAATCTTCTTCAGTGACAAGGACTGAGGCTTCTTTTTTTCCGCCTGGCCACTCTGAAGGGGGAAGAGTTGACTCTGGCTAGGACAGAAGAGGTTGGGCAGCAAGGTGGGAGTTAAAGTGAGATCTGGGGTTTTGAAAGGAGATTCATCAAATAACTTGTTCTTAAGCACAGAGATCAAGGAAAGCTTTTGAGAGAAAAAAAGCATTACCCCGTCCCCTCATATCAGAAGACAGGATGTGTCAGATAAAATGCCAACACTTGTGAGACAATTGCGTGAGAAGAAACGATGTTACAGACAAGTATTCACAGCCTCCCATCTCTGTCCTCATCAAGGAGACTCACAGATCCACCCAACCTAACCTTGCAGGAAGAGGATGCTCAGCAGGCCTGCCCCACCCATAGCCAGCCTCAGAGGGGCTCCTGGGACCAGGTTCTGAGGGGCCTGTGAGGGATGGCGTGACTGCCTCCCCCAGGGACAAGTGATCCATCGATGCACTGAGATCCTCTCCTAGCGACACTGAATGTTAGATACACAGACAGAGCCAACTCAAAGGGCTGATGGGCTGAGCTGCTGCCTAGGGAGCCACCATATTCAAAGGGCATCAAAACATTGCTGGAATAACTCAGAAACGAAAGAAACCATAAATTGTTTCCTTTCCTACATTCCTCGACAGCGCATACTAGTCTCTGTGGAGCGATCAGGGGTATATGCCTGTCACACTGGGCCCCTCCAGCCAAACACCTGAGGATAAGCCTCTTGAATGACCTGCTAAAATTGGCAGAGCCAGAAACAGAATAATGTGTAATGTAGGGCTGTTGGTGTAGGGCTGTTTGCAGGGAATGAGTAGACTATTTTATTATCTAAAAACTTAAACAGGCCTTCCAAGAAGCTGTCTGGTTTGAAAAACAGCACAGAATAAATTACTTATTTTGACCACAAAGGACATGATACTCATTTTGCATTAAAAGGCATCACTTGCCAAGAAATATATGAAAAGATGCCCAACATCACTGATCATTAGGGAAACGCAATGGGGCTTCCCTTTACCGCCATTAGGAGGGCTGCTGTCACAAAAATGGAAAATAAAGTGTGGAAAAATTAGAACCTTCATGTACTGCTGGGGGGAATGTCAAATGGTGCAGCTACTACGGAAAACAGGATGGTAGGTCCTCAAAAAATTAAAAATAGAACCATATGATCCAGCAATTCTACTTCTGGATTGAAAGCAGGGTCTTGAAGAGGTATCTGCACACCCGTGTTCACAGCAGCATTATTCACAACAGCAAAAAGGTGGAAGCAACCAAAATGCCCATCAACGGATGAATAGTATATACATATAATGGGATATTTTCAGCCTTGGAAAGGGAGGAATTTCTGTCACAGCTACAACATGGGTGAACCTTGATGACACTACGCTAATGAAACAAGTCAGTCCAAAAGGACAAAGTACTGTGTGATTTCAGTTGTAGGAGGTATGCCGAGCAGTTAAACTCATAGAAACAAAAAGTAGAATGGTGGCGATGTACAGTCACTATAGTTAAAAAGTATTGCTAATATAGCTACTTAGCTAGTAACACAGTATTGTTTATTTGAAAATTGCTGGGAGTAGAAATTAAGCGTTCTTACTACACACACACAAAGACTTAACTATATCTACTTTGTGGGGTAATGGATGAGTTGTTTTGATGTTGGTTATCATTCATATATATATATCAATTAATCACATTGTACATTTTTTTAAAGATTTTATTTATTTCTTCATGAGAAACACACAAAGAGAGACAGAGACAGAGGCAGAGGGAGAAGCAGGCTCCCCACAAGGAGCCTGATGCAGGACTCGATCCCAGGACCCCAGGATCAAGACCTGAGCCAAAGACAGACACTCAACCACTAAGCCACCCAAGTGCCCCTACATTGTACATTTTAAATGTATAGAATTATATGTGCAGTTATTCCTTAAGATAGTTTAAAAAGTAAGAGAGCGGTTGCCAGAGGCTGCGGCAAGAAAGGAAAGAGAGGAGTTGTTGTTTAATGGGTACAGTTTCAGTTTTACAATATGGAAATGTTCTGGAGAGCAACTGCACCACAATCCATATATACATAATATCACTAAACTGTACACTTAAAGAAATGTCTAAAATGGTACATTTTATATGTATTTTACCATAATTTAAAAAAAAAAATCAGCTGTCACTAAGTGAAGGTTAATCAGATATTCAAAGAATGTTGAAAGAGAAGCCAAAATGTTAGACTGATGTGAGTGGCCGCATCTCAGTTTCTGTGGGTCTAATGCACAGAGAAGGCAGCTGGTGGAGCCAGGCGGGGCTGTGAGGAAGCAGAAGGCAGGAGGCAGGGACAAAGGTTAGGAAAGTAGTTAAAGAAGCAAAGGAAAGAAGAAGCAACAGTAATTAAAAGCACTACACTAAGGAATAAAAAGATAAACCAGGGTCACAATCCAGCTGCATTTGCGCTTGGCAGACCTTAGCCTTCCAACGACACTGGAATCTCTGTGACAGGTAAGATCGCTGTGGCTTCAGAATCCACACGGAGTCACCCAGAGCAAGTGCTTGTACTCTAACATCAGGATTCGTCAGTGTGAACGTGCATACGGATCAGCGGGTCCGGATGCCACTGGCGCTGCTGGTCCGTGTCCACACTTGCAGTAGCAAGGACCTAAGAAATCCAGCTAACCCAGACAGAAAATCACTGTGCGCTAAAGGGACACGATGGAGAAGACGACCGAGGGGCAGGCAGAGGGTACGGCAATTCAAGCATTTTAGGGTTCTAGAAAGTAGAGGAAGTAATCAAACACACGTGCAAAATAACTGGCATCATGAATTGTTGTTTAAAGTCGATATGTGTTTGGGTGTGAGACAGCTCCTTCCCAGGAAAAGGGTATGGGGAGAAGATGAATATATATTTAATCTCCAGATGAGTCAAATCAAAAAGGAGCCACTCACCAAGATTATGTGGAGGCAAGAGTGGGGAACCTGGAGCTGAAGCTGCAAGGAACCTAAGTGGAAGGGGAAAATGATTGAAAGCTCATGATTTTAGGAATAGAAGCTATTGGAAACAGCAGGATTATAATACACACGTTTTATGTGTGATATGTCTTATGCGTGTAGATATATGTATTTATCTCTGCTCATAAGTGCATAAAATCAGAAATGTATGTGTGTGTGTTTATGCCAGAACTGATCAGATGGTAAAGAGAGGGGAAAAAAGCAGGTAAAGGGAAATTATATAAGAATTGAGTTTCTTAGAAGTTGACAGTGAAGCTTATAAAGTATTGGCTTTGTTCAGTGAAGGGAGAAGGTTGGCAAATTTTATTAACTCATAGGATACAGGTTTTATGGTTTATGAAGTGATTGCCAAATCATCCTCTCATGTGGGGGTGCCGATGAGGAGGTCAGCAGAGAAGGGCCTCTCGCGGTTGAAGGGCCCGGACAGGTCTTACTTCTCTACTGAGGACATTGGGGCTGTGTGTCCAAGGTCATAAAGGCAACAAGTGATAGAATTTGCCCCTTGATTCTGATTCCTCCTACAGTGCAAATGGATACACTATGTACTATGTAAGTTGCCTTTTTGTCACCAAGGTCACAGGGATAAAATGAGATCATATATTTAAAGCTTTTTTAGAAATGGATCAGATATTGTGAACACAAGTCTCCCCATTCCTTAGCCCTGGCATGGAACAGGCACCCGGAGGGAACTCAGACAGCAAAAGTCACATTGCATAAGTTCAAGCGAGAGGTCAACTGCCATCTTCAGGTGGCCATAAAGGAAATTTGGGCTTTGTGCTTCCTGGCATGCAGTCATCAGATCCAAGGGGTCAGAAAATTTGTTCCTAGACACAGATCAGGGTTGAGAGCTGGTGTCAGTCCAAGTCAAAAGTACACCCCGTACCATCTTCCAATATTTAACAGAGCACGATGACCTCTGAGCTAATTGCCTGTCTCTTCTGTGCATGTGCAGTGTTCCCACTGCCTCGGGCTTCAGAGCATGACTCTGTTTGGAATTCATACAGACCGAGGAGAATTGTTTCAGACATTACACAAGGAATTTGGATGTATCTCTTTATCTTAATTTTAATTTGGATATTGTTATTGCAATGTTTTACAGAAGTTAAGAGATATGGCAGGTGGATAAGCAGGTGTTGGCTGACAGGGGAACTCTTCCGAGGCCCCTTCAAATCCTAGCACTTGGAAGGCCCCTGTATGCAGAGTCCCACACACTCCTATGTCAAAGAGTCCTGCAGAGAAGTCTCCAAGAAATAGTTCACAGTGTGAAATAATCATGAATTAAAATCAGAAACATTGGGGTGCCTGGGCGGCTCAGTCAGTTAAGTGTCTGGCTGTTGGTTTCAGCTCAGGTCATCATCTCATGCATTGTGGGATCGAGTCCCACATTGGGCTCTGTGTTCAGTGTGGGGTCTGCTTATCCCTCTCCTTCCATTCCTCCCCAGCTTGTCCTCTTTTTCTCTTTCTCTCTCAAATAAATAAAATCTTTAAAACAAAAATCAGAAACATGATAAAAATACCTAGACATCAGAGAGTTTGTGAGTGGTTTCCCTAGAATTGTGCAGTGTACAACTCTCACAACTGTATACATCAGCCCTGAGATTATCCTCAGTCTTAACTATTACTCAGCATTGTGCTTTAAGGCCAAGAAAAAGCAATAAGACAAAAAAAAAAAATAGAATGTGTAAAGATGAGGAAGAAACAACTTGTTTTACATATATAATATGGTTGTCTACCAAAAAATTGCAATGGAATCAACTGATAAAGTTTTATAAGTATTAAGAGAATTCAGTAAGGTGACCAGACAAAATATCAAAACACAAAATAGATTTTTGGGGTGGCTGGATGGCTCAGTTGGTTGTGTCCAACTTTTGGTTTTGGCTTAGGTCATGATCTCAGGGTTGTGCGACTGAGTGCATGATTGAGTGTCATGTTCAGTGCAGAGTCTGCTTAAGATTCCCTCTCCCTCAGCCCCTTCCTTTCCCCCTCACCTCTCTCTAAAATAAATAAACCTTTAAAAAAAAAAACAAGACCAAACTAGCACAAAATAGATGTTGTATATTTCATTAAAAATAGTAAAGCTATAATAGAAATTGGCTCTATAATATTTCCTATAATAGAATAGGAAATACATTTTAAAAAGAGTATCCAGCAGCAGACATGTAAAAATGAGAATTTAGTACACGATAGAGGCAATATTCAAATAAATAGGCAAAGGGCAGACTTAATTTGGAATAAAGGACTAAAAGCCTATTTTTTTAGGTGATAAAGGTATTAAAAGAAAGTGTGCTAACATTTTATTATCATCATAATCTTGGGAGGTTGAGGAGGCCTCCTTAAATAACACTGAAAGAACAAAATCCATAAAGGAGAAAATTAATAAATTAAACTAAATCAAAATAATAATAATAATAGCAATAACAATCATAGTAAATACTTCCGTTGACTAAAAACATGTAAACAAAGTTAAAAAACAAGTCACAGATTTAGTGGGAATATTTATTATATATCAAACGATTAGTATCAAGAATAAATATTAGACTCCTACAAATGAGTAGAAGATAACCCCATATAAAATGAACTAAGGAAATTAAGAGGAAATACAATGGCCAAGAATTATACACAAAGATGCCCAACCACATAGGTTGTTCTGGGTTGATGTGTGCCCCCCAGAATCTTAGAATGTGACTATATCTCCAAATATACCTTTAAAGAGGTAATTTTTTTTAAAGATGTATTTATTTATGATAGACATAGAGAGAGAGAGAGAGAGAGAGAGAGAGAGAGGCAGAGACACAGGAAGAGGGAGAATCAGGCTCCATGCCCGGAGCCTGACGCGGGACTCGATCCCATGACTCCAGGATCAAGCCCTGGGCCAAAGGCAGGCGCCACACCGCTGAGCCACCCAGGGATCCCCTAAAGAGGTAATTAAATTCAAATGGCATCATTAGGGTGGGCCCTATTGCAATATGACTGATGTCCATGTAAGAAAAAGAAATTTGGACACAAAGCAAGATACCAGGGATGTGCTCACACAGAGAAAGAGCCATGCGAGGGCACAGCAGGACCTCAGAAGAGGGGCACCTGGGTGCCTCAGGGGTTGAGCGTCTGCCTTTGGCTCAGGGCGTGCAGGGAGCGGGCTTCTCCCCCTGCCTATGTCTGTGCCTCTCTCTCTGTCTCTCATGAGTAAATAAATAAAATCTTAAAATAAAAAAAAATAAAATAAATAAGATTAAAAAAAAAGACCTCAGAAGAAACAAAACCTTGCTGACTCCTTGATCTTGGACTTCTAGCTCCTGGTACTGCGAGAATATGAATGTTTGTTGTGTAAGCCGTCCGGGGTGTGGTGTTCTGTTACGGCAGGCCTGGCACACTAACACATTAGTAATCCAGGACATTTACATATTTGGAAAAATGGGTTACTATTTTCACTCATCCAATTGGAAAGTAATAAATGCTTAATAAATAGCAAGCATCAAGGTGTGGAGGAGCAGTAACTATTATTCTCTGCTGGGGTTGGGGGGGTATAAACTGGGCAATTTGACAGTATCAAGAATTAAAATGTACATATTCTGGGGCGCCTGGGTAGCTCAGCTAGTTAGGTGGCCGACTCCATTTCTGCTCAGGTCATGATCTCAGGGTCATTGAGATCCAACCCCACATCTGTGTCTGTGCTCAGCAAGAAGTCTGCTTGAGATTGTCTCTCTCCCACATATTCTATGTATATAGAATATTATTTATACATATTATTATGTATAAAATTAATGAGGTACAGCTATAAATGGATATGGAAAATCTCCATATGGAATACAGATACGGAATGTTTGTTGAGTAGAAAAAAAGAATGAGAATAAGATGACAACACATAGTTTATTAGTATATATGTATAGGTGCTTGCAAAGGAGACTGGCAATAAATATACCAAACTGGGTATAGCAGTTACTTTTGGGGGTACGAGGGATTAGCATTGGCAGGATGACTTAAGGGGAATTTAGCTTTATCTATGCTGATTCATCATTTTACTTTTATTTATTTATTGTTTCAGGTTTTTATTTAAATTCTAGTTAGGTAACATATAATGTAGTATTGGCTTTAGGAGTAGCATTGAGCAATTTGTCACTTACATACAACACCCAGCACTCATCACAACTGCCCTCCTTAATCCTCATCATCCATCCACCCCATCCGCCACCCACCTCCCCTCCATCAACCTTCAGTTTGTTTTCTATAGTTAAGAGTCTGTTTTGTGGTTTGCATCTCTCTCTCTCTCTCTCTCTCTCTTTACTTCCCATATGTTCATCTGTTTTGTTTCTTAAATTCCACATATGAGTAAAATCATATGGTATTTGTCTCTGACTTATTTTGCTTAGCATAATACCCTCTAGCTCCATCCATGTCATTGTAAATGGCAAGATTACATTCTTTTGATGGCCAAATAATATTCTATTATAGAGATAGATAGATGATAGATAGATAGATAGATAGATAGATAGATAGATAGATAGATGATAGATAAAAATACAACATCTTCTTTATCCATTCAACAGTCAATGGACATCTGGGCTCTTTCCATAATTTGACTATTATTGATAATACTGCAATAAACATCGGGGTGCATGTGTCCCTTCAAATCAGTATCTTTGTATCCTTTGGGTAAATACCTAGTAGTGCAATTGCTGGGTTGTAGGGTAGTTCTGTTTTTAACTTTCTGATTCATCATTTTACAAAGAGCATGTAATCACTTGTTACATTCATATTTTAAAAAGCTATTACCTACTAATAATAGTTTAGTCACTTTTGTGGTTGTTTATTATGTTCACTCCATAATAATTGAAGAACAAATTGATAGCTTGAGACTAGGAGTTGGCAAACTTGTTCTGTAAAGGGACAGATAGTTAATATTTTAGGCTTTGGGGGCAATATTGTCTCTTTTGCAACTACTCAATTTTGCTGTCCGAGGGTAAATGCAGCTGTAGATGATATTAATGATGATATTAATGTGCATGGCTGTGCCATGTTCTAAAAAACATTATTTATAAAAACAGCTAGTGGTTCAGATTTGGCTTGAGTGCCATAGTTTGTCAATCCCTGGTTTAGACTAAGTTTATTATATAAGTAAAGATATTTATTTTTATTATTTTTACTTTTTAAAAAAAATATTTTATTTATTTACTCATGAGAGACACAGGGGGAGGGGAGAGAGAGAAAGAGAGAGAGAGAGAGAGGCAGAGACACAGGCACAGGGAATTAGCAGGCTCCATGCAGGGAGCCCGACATGGGACTCGATCCCGGGACTCCAGGATCACGCCCTGGGCCAAAGGCAGGCACTGAACTGCTGAGCCACCCAGGCTGCCCCATGATATTTTTTAAAGTACATTGAAAAGTATACTTAAAAAATAAGTATTTGGAAAAATTAATCTTTCCTATTAACCAACTAATTAAATAAATAATAGTCTCTGGGGCCTTGCTTAGAATATTCTGGACTCTGGCCATATCATTAGGGATCAAACACCTATCACAGTGGAAATAATCCAGTCACCTTGGCCATCTTGGGCCATCACTGACCTTCCCAGCAGCAGGGTCACACAGCCCTCCCATGTGGGAGGAGCAGAGTGCCTATTGCAGCTGACTCACTGAATCAAGGTTCAATGGCCTCAGAGGTAACTCTTGACCATCCCCAGATATGTGTTACCTTAAAACCAAGCCACTGGCCATAGCCTGAGCCAAGCTGGGCTGTGATGTGCGGAGAAGGGGGGCATGTCTTGGTGGCACTGAGCACATATAGGAGAGGTTTTGTTCTGGGGGACTGGGTGCCTACCCTGGGTGCAAGTAAAGGTAGGAAACTTACTGGGCCATAGCCAACTCAGCCCCAGGGCTGGGCAGGGGTTGGAGGAACCTCTGGGGGACCCCTTACGGAGGTGATCAGGCCCTGTGACTGTCATGCTGCTGTGTCTGAGCCCTGGTCCCAAGGGCTGCCAACACTAAGCAGCTGAGAGGAACAGGGGCTGAGTTGTCCCAACCCCACAGTCCCACACCTCGGTATATTCTGGATCAGGAGACTCCAACTCTGCAACAGAGAGGGGGCTGATTGTACGTAGGACACATCATAGCTGATGTAAAACTGAGATTTCCATTGTGATTATTTCTCTAGGAGGCCAATTGCATGACCAGGGAGCATGGGTAATGGAACTCAAAACGCAGTGATTATCTTCATGGTTTTTTCCATCCTGGAAATGCGAACAGCAGTAAGGCCAACATGATACACAACCCTCTATATGATGCTGGCCTCAAATGTTAAGATATATTTGTGTTCCCATACTTTTTTTTTTTTTTTTTTTCAGGGAGCTGGGGAGGCACTCTGCCCCCAGCAAAGGAGAAAGAAAGAAAGAAAATCCATACCTGCTTTGTGGCGACTTCTTTGCTGTGACTTCTCCTTTGGGGTCCGCTTTCAATAACCAGGAACAAAGGATCAACCAAAACCTCAGTACCCCTGAAGTCGTGGCCTTGGTGAAGACTGGAGCATTACCTTAATCTTTTGCTTTTCTCAGTAGCACTTTGCGGGGCAGAGGCCGTGGCTCCCGTTGGAGTTAAGGCCGTGCTTCCTCTTTCCTAGTCGTAGCCTAGTTCCCAGGAGGTGAGCCAACCTTGTCTCTCACCTACACTTCAGTCCGGGTCGGACTAGGCTCTGAGTGGGCCCCTCCTGGCACTCCTAAGTCCCAAGTCCAGAGCTCCAACTTGCAAATGAACCCATTACCGTATTTACTCTCATTACATGCACCTGCTTTTTTCTCGCTCGTCTTCACTGTAAAACACAGGAGAAGGGGAGGAGTGTCGCTTTGTCTAACTGGTTCTGTGCGAATCCCTGCACCTGATGGTCTCTGGGCTGTGGCCCCTGGGGCAAAGTTAATTCAAACCTAGATCTCCTAATATTCCTTCCTTTGTCTAAGCCACCTTTCTGGACAGTGCTACTTCCCTGGGTGATGAGAGAGGGCCAGTGTGTTTATTATGTTAAGAGAGGGGCTCACCTGGAGAGAGGAATGAGGGGGCTGAGCCCACGGCAGGGGCAGGGGCGTGGGACCTGCAGCTTTAGCCTTAGGGCTGATGGCTGAGCAAGAGCCAGAGGATGGGCCCAAGGCAGCGTGACCCTTTGTGTTCCCTGGTCGGTGGGTCTTGATGGCTGTTCTAGCTCTCAAGGAAAAAGAACAGACAAAAGCCAAAAGCAGTGGGTTTCACAGGATATGTTCTACTTGCTTTGTTTTAAAAGATGCTTTATGGCAGTTGTGGGGAGCAGACTTGGCACCTGCTTCCTACGACAGTGAAGCTGGGTCATGGGGGGGAGGAAAAGGGGGAGGAGGAAGAGGAGGAGGAGGAGGAGGAGTGGCAAGGGAACCTGATAGGTTAGATGGCAGGAGTAAGAACCAGGAATTTCCAAATTACCATGGCCTTCTTGGGAAAATTCAGACTTCCTTATACTTGGTTCTGATTTAAATTGTTTTTAACTTGAATTGGATATTTTCATCAAGCCCTCCTGATAAGAAAAGTAAGAATAAGTATGGTTTTCTTGGTTTTGTTTTAGTTTTTGCTTTTTAGTTAAACTGATCTCTTCTGTTCCTCTCAGTTTTCCCCTCCCAGATGTGTGAAGAGGACGGGAGTCTAGTGTCAGCATTATCAAGGGGTTGCTCACCTTGCTCTCCTCAGCCAAATGCAGAAATAAGATGGTGCACATGTCGCACTGTTGGTCAGCTTGGCCAGGGGTGGTGACTGGGACCCATGGTCATGGGACTCCTTTCTTTCAGGCCGGCTTCCGTCTGTCCATAGGGGATTCTGCTAGCACTGGGGAGCATTGGATTATGAATCTCACTGGTTGTGAGGTTGACTTGGGCCTTGGACAGGGAGGACCTAGAAGAGGTGAAGCACTGGCTTGGGGTCCCAGTGAAAACAACCTGTCTAGGGGGCCCTGAGGGCTATATTCTGGGCCTGGTGGCACCTGTAGGACCCTGTGTAGCTATGACCAGTAGGCCATGACCACAGCGGAGGGTGAGAAGACTGACTCACTCCAGAAAACCTATGTTTCCAAGATTAAAAATGGGTCTTTCTGGGGGCACCAAGGATTTTTAAGGCAGAGTAAACATTCTTGGACGATATTGTAACAGCGGACACATGTCACTAAACATGTCATTTATCCAAACCTAGAATGGACACCACCAAGAGTGAACTCTAATGTAAACTCTAGACTTTGAGTGATGATGATGTAGCAGAGTCAGTTCATTGGTTGCAACTAATGTACCATTCCGGTGGGGAGTGTTGATAACGGGCAGGCTATGAGGCTGAGCACGTGCAGGGGCAGAGCATATGCGGAATATCTGTACCTTCCTTTCAATTTTTCTGTGAACCTATAACTACTCTAAAAAAAAAAAAAGTCCTGAAAAAAAATTGGCCTTTTTGGAAAGATAGGCGTTTCTGTGTCTAGGGGAGAATAGGAAAGCAGGATCTCAGCTCAAGTGGGGCAGTGTACCAGAAGTCCTTGTGTTGTGTGCAAAATACGTAGCTTTCATCATCTCTCAAATCTCTCCTGGCTCACAAGGGCCTGACCTTATCTCGCTTATAAAAATGGTGAATTATTTACAGCAAAAACAGGGAAGTAAGAACAGGTTCTAAAATCACTGAGGCAAAGAAGCTATCCTCAGGTTTCTGCAGGGGTCTTCTGGGTGTCTTGTGAGCTCGTGGACCGGAAGGCAGGAGGATGGTTGTGGGACTGCGGGGCCTCTGCCATCTGCAAGTGCAGCTTCAACATTAGGCACGCCTCGAAGCTAAGAAACCAGCCAGAAAAGACACCGTGGTTATTCAGGGCAGCATCCGGCTGCCCGCGACCAGAGTCTGAGTCAGCCTCCAGCACAGCTGGGGAGGAGGAGAAATTCGAGTCTCTGACCTCCATTCTGCACGTTGTCTGTTGCAGGAACCAAAAATCTGGAGCTCTTAAGTCATTCTTCAGGGGAAAGCAGATCTAATTAGCCTAGGGAGTTTCCTTAGTGTGAATTCATGGAATGTGTTACCTGGTCAAGGAATATTTATGTCTAGAAAGAACAAGAGAGCAAGTCTCCTACAGGAGTATCACACTAGTGGTGGAGCCTGAGGAAAGCAGGTGTTTAGCAACCAGTCCAGTGGTCCTCCTCAAAATCTCTTAGGACCCCTCTGGGGTGTGCTCAGGTAGGTGGCGGAAGCTTAGGGTCCTCACATGTCTTTTCTGAACGTGTGTCCCGTCCTGGGCAAGCATGTTACTTCCTAAATCTTTCTTTGCATCTTTCCTTGTGATGCTGTTTATGATTTCTCCTCTTTCGTTTCTGGTTTTGTCGGGGTCCTCTTTCTCTCTTCTTTTTGATCAGTGTGGCTAAAGGTTTATCAATTTTGTTGATCTTTTCAAAGAAGTGGCTCCTGTTTTCATTGACCTGTTCTTTTTCTTTTTTTTTTTCCAGTTTCTATTTCATTTGTTTCTGCTCTAATATTTATTATTTGTTTTCTTCTATTGGTTTTGGTTTCATTCTTTTTCTCTATTAGATGGAAGGTCAGGTTGTTGGAGATTTTTCTTGCTTCTTAAAGTAGGCCTGTATTGCTATAAACATCCCTCTTTTTTTAAAAAAAATGTTTATTTAAAATAGTTAACATACAGCGTGATATTCGTTTTAGGTGTACAATATAGTAACTCAATACTTCCGTACAACACAAGGTGCTCATCACAATAAGTGCACTCCTGAAATATAAGCTGTCCCCCGACCCACCTCCCTCTGGTAACCATCAGCAAACTAGCAAAGGGGGAAAAAAGAGAGAGAGCCAAACCAAGAAATAGATTCTTAACTACAGAGTAAAATTCCCTCTTAGAACCTCTTTTGCTGCATCTCAAAGATTTTGGACCAGTATTTTCATTTTCATTTGTCTCCATGTATTTTTTTTTAAGATTTTATTTATTCATGACACACATACACACATGCACACAGAAGCAGAGACACAGGCAGAGGGAGAAGCAGGCTGCAAGTAGGGAGCCCGATGTGGAACTCGATTCCGGGACTCTAGGATCAAGCCCTGAGCCAAAGGCAGACGCTCAACCACTGAGCCGCCGAGGTGTCCCTCCATGTATTTTTTTTATTTCCTCTTTGATTTCTTGGTTGACCCATTCATTGTTTAGTAGCTTGTTATTTAACCTCCATGTATGTATTTTCTTTCCAGATTTTGCTTGTGCTTGTTTTCTAGTTTCATGGTGGTGTAGTTGGAAAGGATGCATGACTTTTCATGTTTTGAATTTGTTGGGACTTGTTTTGTGGACCAGCATGTGATCTCTTCTGGAGAATGTTCCACATGCAGTTGAAAAGAATGTGTATTCCACTGTTTTAGGATGTGATGTTCTGAATCTCTCTCTTAGCTCCATCTAGTCCAATGCATCATTCAAAGCCACTGATTCCTTGTTGATTTTCTGTTTGGAAGATCTATCCATCGATGTAAATGGGGTGTTAAAGTTCCTTACTATTATTGTATTACTATTAATGACCTTTTTTAGGTTTATTATCAGCAGCTTTATGTCTTTGGATGCTTTCATGTTGGGTGTATAAATATTTACAATTGTTACATCTTATTGTTGGATTGTTCCCTTTATGTGGTGTCCTTGTTTCTTGTTACAGTCTTTGTTTTAAAGTCTATTTTGTCTGATAGAAGTATTGCTAACCTGGCTTTCTTTTCATTTCCATTTGCTTGATAAATGTTTTCCAAACCTTTTACTTTCAAACTGTAGGTATGTTTAGGTCTGAATTGAGTCTCTTATAGGCAGCATATAGATAGGCCTTTTAAAAAGTAAGTTACTTCTATTTATTTAAGTAGTTTCTACACTCAACATGGGGTTCAATCTCGCTTTTTTAATCCATTCTATGACCCTATATAGGCCTTTTGATTGGAGCATTTAGTTCATTTACATTCAAAGTAATTATTGTATGTATGTATTGCCATTTTGTTACTTGTTTATGATAGTTTTTGTGGTTCTTCTGTTCTTTTCTTTTACTCTCTTCTCTCATGGTTTGTTGGCTTTCTCTAGTGATATAGTTGGATTCCTTTCTCTTTTTTGCATATCTATTACTGGTTTTTGATTTGTTGTTACCATTAGGTTGGTATATGACATCGGTGCATATAGCAGGCTATATTATCTTGGTGTTCACTAAAGTTTGAGCCAATTCCAAAAACACTAATTTTTCCCCCTCTTCCCCCCCCCCCACATAGGAGGATATGGTGTCATACTTTGCATACTTTTATTTTGTGAATCCCTTGGTTGATTTTTGTAGATATACTTAATTTTATGGCTTCTGTGCTTCCTACTTTTCTTACTCCTGCTTATGGTGTTTCTTTTCATTCAGAGTCCCCTTTAACATTTCTTGTAAGGCTGGTTTTTAGAATTCCTTTAAATTTTGTCTGGGAAACTCCTTCTCCAGTTCTGAATGATAGCCTTGACAGAATACTCTTCGTTGCAGTTTTTTTCTTTCAGCACTTTGATGATATGTCTCCCTTCTGGTCTGTTTTCTGCTGAAAAACCAACTGATTGCCTCATGCAGTTTCCTTTACATGTAACTGTTTTTCTTTTGCTGCTTTATCACTACTTTTTGCCATTTTATTTTTTCTTAAATTTATTTATTCATAGAGACACAGCTAGAGAGAGAGAGAGGCAGAGACACAGGCCGAGGGAGAAGCAGGCTCTATGCAGGAAGCCCGACGTGGGACTCAATCCCGGGTCTCCAGGATCATGCCCTGGGCTGCAGGCGGCGCTAATGTGTCTTGATGTATACCTCCTTGGGTTGATTGGGGTGGGGGGGTGCTCTCTGTGCCTCCTGGATCTGAATTTATGTTTTGTTCCCCAGATTTGGGAAGTTTTCAGCTATTATTTCTTCAAATAAAATTTTCTCCCTCTTTTTCTCTCTTTTCCTTTTTGGATCTCTATAATGTGAAAGTTATGATTGATGGTATGGCTGAGTTCCCTTAACCTATTTTCATTCTTTATTATTTTTTTCTCTCTCCTGTTCGTTCAACTTGATTGCTTTCCCATACTCTGTGCTCCAGGTCACTAATCTGTTCTGCTTCCTCTAGTCTACTATTTATTCCCTCTAATGTTTTTTTTTTTTTTTAATTTCAGTTATTGAGTTCTTCATCTCTAAAAGGTTATTTTTTTTATGTTTTCTATCTTTTCATTGAGGACCTCACTGAGATCCTCCACTCTTTTCTCAAGTCCTGTGAGAATCTTTATGGCCATTTCTCTTAATTCTCTATCAGATATGTTATTTATCTCCATTTCATTTAACTCTCTTGTTGTGATTTCGTCTTATTCTTTCATTTGGGACATATTCCTCTGTCTCCTCGTTTTGTGTAACTTTCTGTGTCTGTTTCTGTGTGTTAGGAAAGTCAGCTAGATCTCTTGCTCTTAAAAGTCATGGGCCTTTGAAGAAGAGGTCCTGTAATGCCCTGTACTGCAATATCACCTCTTTGCCAGAATCTGGTGCTTTAGGGGTGTGTGTGTGTTGTGTGGGCCCTACAGTTGTGGCTGAGTCATATTTTCCTTCAGTCCAGTCATCTGCAATGGCTTTCTTTGTCTGTTGTGGGCAGGGCTTGGTTCCTGTGTTGTTAGTGAGCTAGTCTGGCACTGCTCTGGGCTTGAGTCGTAGGACTGCAGGGCACTCTCCCTCTGTTGTCCCCTGAGAAGCTTTCCTTGGGGAGTGAGGTCTGTAGTCAGACCAGGTGTCTTGCTCAGCCCACTACTGGGCAAACTGGTATGTGTGTTTTTCTTACTTCTCTCTGGGGCAGAAGTCACTTTATTTTTTTTTAATAATACATTTATTTTTTATTGGTGTTCAATTTGCCAACAAACAGAATAACACCCAGTGCTCATCCGTCAAGTGCCCCCCTCAGTGCCCGTCACCCATTCACCCCCACCCCCCGCCCTCCTCCCCTTCCACCACCCCTAGTTCATTTCCCAGAGTTAGGAGTCTTCATGTTCTGTCTCCCTTTCTGATATTTCCTACCCATTTCTTCTCCCTTCCCTTCTATTTCCTTTCACTATTATTTATATTCCCCAAATGAATGAGACCATATAATGTTTGTCCTTCTCCAATTGCAGAAGTCACTTTAGAATGGACTGACCCCCATTGGGCCTGCTTGCACACTGCCAGCCTTCTGGTGCTGTTTGGATGGACTCCTGTCAAGGCCATGTTTGATGGGGTGGATCTGCAGGAGAATGAGGGAGCGAGGGGGGTGCAATGCCAGCAAGGTCCCACCTGGTCTGCTGCAGGAGGGAACCTATAGCCACCTGGGAAAATCCCTGCTAAGGCTGGGCTGGAGGGGGCAGTCTGCAGAAGGGGGGTGCAGGGTGCACCATTAGCCAGCTAGGTGAGAGTGTTCACACTGTGCTGGTTATCACAGTTGTCCTTGCATCTAAGCTAGAGCGCAGGAGAGGGAAAGGATGTCCACCAACTCTTTTGCTCTTGCTAAAGTCTCCCAAATATCCCTACCCCTCCAGCATATGCTCTGAGATTAGTGAACAAATCTCCTCCCCTTTATGCCAGGCATTTTTCAAACTACTGCTTCTATGCTATATATCCATGGGGCTGTTTGTTACACTGTCTCTTTAAGGACAGGGACTCAGTTTTCTATAACCTTCCAATTCTCCCACTGATTTTTTAAAGTTCCAGATGTTAGGCCACACTGATTGTAGGAATGCACAGATTTGGAACCCCTGGGTGTCTCAGTGGTTGAGAGTCTTTGGCTCAGGGCATGGTCCTGGGGTCCTGGGATGCAGTCCCGCATGGGGCTCCTTGCTTAGCAGGAATCCCTGCTGCTCAGCAAGGAGCCTGCTTCTCTCTCTGTGTCTCTCATTAATAAATAAAGCTTAAAAAAAAAAAAAAAGAATGCACAAAGTTAGGTCTTATGGGTTTTGAAGCCAAATGTTATGGGGGTTTGTCTTCCCAATGCAGATTGCTTGTGCCTGGACCTCCCGGTCTGGGGTCTGCTCCTCTTCCCTCCCCACACCAGTGGGTCCCTCCCTCCTACAGTCTCATGGGTCAGTTTAGTTCCCAATCACGTCATTGCTCTCCCTACCATTTTTCACTGTGGCCTCTTCTCTACATTTAGCTGTGGAGAGTCTGTTCTGCCGGTCTTCGAGTTATTTTCTGGGTTATTTATACTGACGTGGGTGTTATATATGTGTATCTGTGGGAGGAGGTGAGTCTAGGATCCTCCTACTCGGCCATCTTCCCCAGAAGCCCCGTGATCGCTTTCCTACCATTTTTAAGTTGTCCTTTTTTTGATTCAGCATCTGCTTGGTTGTTATAAACTTTTGACTTTTTTCAGGAGTCCAGGCAAAGTTGGTTCTAATAGTTGCTGTTTGTTCTTTAATGTTTCTAGGGAAGGACAGGAATTTGGAGCTGCTAACTCTGCCATTTTGCTGATATCACCAATGCTAGTGGGATGCCTCATTTCTTTGTGTATGTCTCAGTTCCCCTCTCTGTACAAGGAAATGATACAGGTAAGGGTCCTTTTGAGATAGGTGATCAATGAAATAAGAAAGCCTATTTCAGAAGTGTATTGGGTTTTGTGTCCATCTTGGTCATAAAGGTGAATAACCCCTCTTCAGAAGGATCTATAGGCATATTAGTCTTTTTCTTTATGATAAATATTTTTTGGGTCCTCTGCAGATAAGTTATGAAGACATTCTCTTATGTTTTATTCATAGAGTTTTACTGTTTAAGCTTTAAATTGAGATCCATACAAAATTAATATTTGTGTTTGTGTGATGTAGGTATCAAGACTCACTCCTCCCTTCATTTATTCAGTTGTTCTAGTACCATTTGTTGAAAAGACTTTTCTTTTCCCATTACATAGCTCTGACACCTTGTCAAAAACTAACTGTAAATGAATGGGCCACTATCTGGACTCCATATCCTGTAACATTTATCTATTTATCTACCCTTATGCTAACATTATGCTGTCTTTTGGCAAGTCTTAGAATCAGCTTTATAGCAAGTTTTGAAATCAGGTAGCATGGACCATTCAACTTTGTTCAAAATGGCTTTTTGGCTCTTTTTTAAAAGATGTATATTTTTTTATTGGAGTTCGATTTGCCAACATATAGTATAACACCCAGTGCTCATCCTGTCAAGTGCCCCCCTCAGTGCCCGTCACCCAGTCACCCCATCTCCCCACCCACCTCCCCTTCCACTACCCCTTGTTTGTTTCCCAGAGTTAGAAGTCATTCGTATTTTGTCACCTTCTTTGATTTTTCTGACTCATTTTTCCTCCCTTCCCCTATGCATTTCACTATTTTTTATATTCCTTGTATAGTGAAACCATATAATGATTATCCTTCTCCGACTGAACTTACTTCGCTCAGCATAATACCCTCCAATTTAAAATTGTTTTGGCTCTTTCTTAGCCCTTTGTTTTACCATGTAAATCTTAAAATCAACTTATCAAAATGCCTCTGCTGTTTGGTGATTGCACTGAATCTACAGATTTAGTTGGGAGAGTCAACATCATAATAGCATTGTGTGTTCCAGTTCATGAACATTGTATATCTCTTCATTTAGGTCATTAATTTTTTTCATGGTGTTTTGTAGTTTTCAGCACAGAGGTCTTCTATGTCTTTTGTTAAATTTATTAAGTTTTAAGTGCCTAGGTCTTTTAATACTACTGTGAATAGAATTTAATTTTTTTGCATCTTCCAATCATTGCTAGTATATAGTCATACATATTTTTCTGTATATTGGCCTGTGTCCTGTGACTTTGTTAAATAGTAGTTGTCCAGGAGTCATTCTTTAATATTTCTTAGGTTGTTCTGTGTAAACAATGATGTTTTCTGCAAAATGTTTTTAGTTTTAATTGTTCCTTTCCAATCTTTATGCTTTTTCCCCCTTACCTTATTTCACCATTTAGAGCTAATATTGAATAGAATGGTGCGGGTGGATATCTTTGCTTTTTTACCAGTATTGAGGTGGGTGGTATTCAGTATTTCACCATCTGATATTATGCAGGCTGTATGTTTGTATATGGATTCTTTTGTTAGATTGAAGAAGTTACTTTCTATTCCTAGGTTTGTTTGTTTGTTTGTTTGTTTTTTTTTGGAGAATTTCTAATCCCAGATGAGAGAGGCATTTTGATTTTTCTTTGATTATTAAAATCATAATGCTTTTATCCTTTTTTCCTATTAATGTAGTGAATTATATTGACTTCTGAATCTTGAACCAACCTCGCATCTTTGGAATAAATCCACTGATCCTGATGTATTGTCTTGGTTTTTGTTTTGTTTCATGTAGTGCTGGATTTGATTTGGTAACATTTTCTTAATGACTTTGCATCTATATTCATGAAGGATATAGATATTTAACCTTATTTTCTTACCTTTGTTAGGTTTTGGCATTATGATTTTACTGGCCTCTTAAAGTGTGATATGAAGTGATGGGGGAACAGGGTTAGCTGAAGACAACGCACAAGCCTGGGGCAGCACATTGACAAGTCCTTGAAACAGGCAGAGTCTACAGACTCAACTGCCTCAATGTTAATACTTTGCTAAGGGCAAAAGGCAATCTAAACTTTTAGAAATTTGCTTTATTTCTACCCTGCAAGATACATGTTGGCAATCATCCCCAAGCACGTGGCTCACCGATACACACCTGAAGAGTCTCATGACTCAGGTTTTATAGACGGAAATAAATGAAATAAATGACCTTTCCCCAACAATAGCTAGCCCTTTCAAGGTTCTGGAAACCAAACCTTGCTTCCAAAATTCCTTAGAGTATGCTATCCCCCTGTGAGTATGGAATCAGCCATCCCTCACAGGCCCAGGAGAGCAGCTCTTCCTATCCACTGGTCCTGTCTCCGGGCCTTAATAAAACCACCATTTTGTACCAAAGACATCTCAAGAATTCTTGGTTGTCAGTTCTGGACCTTACCCCACCAAACCTCACCTACATTCCAAAACTTCATCAAGAAGTGCTTCCTCTTTATCTTCTGAGTTTGTATAAAATTAGTATCAGTATCCTTAAATGTTGGATGAATTTATGGGATTGAATTCATTTATTTGGTTGATTGATGAACTCACCACTGAAACCATCTGGTTTGGAAGGTTTCTTTGAGGGAAATTTTTTTATCAAAAATTCAATTTACCTAACAGGTATTGAGCTACTCAGAAATTGCATTTTATTCTTATATCTGTTTTGGTAAATTGTTTCAAGACTTTGTCCATTCCATGTAAGGTATCAAATTACTGTTATAAGTTTTCCATATACTCCCTTATTCTTTTAACGCCTATAGGACCTGTAGTGACATTCCTTCTTTCACTCCCCAAAATGATGCTCCCTCTCATTTTGACATTGAAATTTGTTTTCTTTTTTAAACAAGTTTTGCTAGGAATTAATTTTATTAACCTTTTCAAAGAACAAAATTTTGGTTTTGTTATCTCTATTGTTTCATTGATTTGTTTTTTTTTAAAGATTTTATTTATTCATGAGAGACACAAAGAGAAAGAGAGAGGCAGAGAGACAGACAGAGGAAGAAGCAGGCTCCATGCAGGGAGCCAGACGTGGGACTCAATCCCGGCTCTCCAGGATCACACCCTGGGCTGAAGGCAGGTGCCAAACCAATGAGCCACCTGGGCTGCCCTGATTTCTGTTCTTAAAATATCTGCTGCACTTACTTTGGGTTTGCTTTTTCTTTTTGTGTCTTTCCCATGTGGAAACTTACTTGGTTTTAAACCTCTTTTCTCACATGAGCATATAAAAGTATATATTTATCTGTTGACTGCTTTAGTTACATCCCATAAATTTCAAAGATATATTTTCTCAATCATTCAGGTCAAAGTATTTTCTAACTTCTGTTGTGATGTCTTTTTGATCCAAAAGCTATTTCTTGTTTAATGTCCAAATGTTTGGGGGATTTTCTAACTTTACTTTTTTCTTTTGATTTCTAATTTAATTATTTGCATCCAGAGAACATATTTTATTTCAATTCTTTGAATTTATTGAGACTTGTTTAATGGCACAGGATATGATCTATTGCAGCAAATGTTCTATGTACATTTGAAAAGAATGTATATCCTGTGGTAGTTAGGTGTAGTGTTCTGATTAGCATTAGGTTAAGGCAATGAGTAGTGTTGTTCAGATTGTCTAAAATTTTACTGATTTCTTATTTAATTGTTCTATCAACTAGTGAGAAGGTGCTACCTTTAGCATGTAATGTCACAAGATTTCTCTCCATCGCCCCACCCTAAATTAAGTCTTTCCTCTCTGGCAACAAAACTGCTAGACTGGAAGACTGCCATTCTTGCAGACTGAGCTGCATGGGGGGTTAGGGGTAGTGTAGACCTGTGCTGTTCTTACCTGAATCTTTAGTAGGTTCTTATTTTTTTTTAAATAAATTAATTTTTATTGGTGTTCAATTTACCAACATACAGAAAAACACCCAGTGCTCATCCTGTCAAGTGTCCCCCTCAGTGCACGTCACCCACTCACCCCCACCCCCCGCCCTCCTCCCCTTCCACCACCCCTAGTTCATTTCCCAGAGTTAGGAGTCTTTATGTTCTGTCTCCCTTCCTGATATTTCCCACACATTTCTTCTCCCTTCCTTTATATTCCCTTTCACTATTATTTATATTCCCCAAATGAATGAGAACATACAATGTTTGTCCTTCTCTGATTGACTTACTTCACTCAGCATAATACCCTCCAGTTCCATCCACGTTGAAGCAAATGGTGGGTATTTGTCGTAGGTTTTTAAAGTATTGGCCATCTCTGAGATTTCTAGGCCCTAAAATGGGTGAGTTTTTTTTTTTTTTTTTTACAATTTTGTCTAGTTATATCTATCTATCTATATCTATCTATCTATCTATCTATCTATCTATCATCTATCTACCTACTTACCTATCTATTAGTGGAGGAGAATTGCTGGCCTCTTCTTTCTGTCATAATTAGAAGCTGATATTATGGTTATATTTTAATATGATGCCTTTAACCTCTATTAAAAATATTATTGAAAAAAAACATTTCCCTAAAACCTCTGTCGGAGGTTTTTAAACTTGTTAATGTTGTTTGTCCAGAATAAGTGGATAAACTCCCTTTTGAATGTAGTATAGAAGCTCCTACACCCTTTAAGACTTATTTGGTTCCTGTGTAATATTCACCAGTTGAATCACAAAAAGTTATACCTTTATTTGCTAGAAATGAATATTATAAATCGAAAATTTTATTTTTAAAAACTCATTTCATACCAGAAAATACCAAGATATTCACAAATGTTCTTCCAAATCATAGAAGTATTTGCTTTTACAAATATTAAGTGTGTAGAATTTCATTCAATAAATACTTATTGAGAGATTACCACGTGCCAGAACTGTGTCAGGTACCAGGAATAAAAACAAATGTACTTATGAGGCATAGCTCCTGCCTTCATCTCAGAGCTAACAGTCCAGTTGGTGAGAGAGATGATTATGCAGGCAATTATAATCAAGTGTGATATGGGCTATGGCAGAGGAAGTACAAGTGTTATGATTGTGTTCAGTGCCTGTGTTTGCTCCCACAATTTTTTTCTAGTCTTTTCAATCTTTGAGGCTTTAGAAATAAAATATCATTAAAGCCTAGACTAAAGATATGTCTCCTATGGTAAGTTTCTGAATGGTCAGTACTTGGGGAGGGATAGTTACTTTGGGAAAGATTTCTCCTATTCTAAGTCTTGAATGTACATTAGATCACTTGGGAAACTTAAAAAAACAAAAACAAAAACAAAAAACAACAACAACAAAAACCTTTGCCTGGCTCCACTTCTAAAGATTCTATCTTAATTGGCCTGGAGAAGCCCAAGAACCAATTTTTTAAAGTACTTGATGATTTTAGCATGCAGCCATGGTTAAGAACTATTACAGTCTTTGTTTCCAGTTTCCTCAATTTTTGACAACTATAATAAAAGAAGCCTCCTTCAATGGTTTTAGTTAAGTTTTCTGGGAAATTCTTCTTCATAATGGCTTCTTTCTACTGCTCTGGTGTCTAGTAGAATGTGCCCTTATTGCCAATAATGCAGGATTCTACAGAACATGGGACACTCGTTCCTCTCTCTCTCCCTCTCACTCATCCCCAAGTGAGATGGAGAAATTCATCTGATTAGTTAGCAACTGACATCCACTGAGCCACTTTCTGCATAGCGGTACATGTAGTTACTTTGCTCTACCCGTATCTTTTGCTTCTATCCCACAGTGATAATAAAAATAGCTAAATGGTACTTGTTGAATGCTTATCATATGCCAGCTGCTGTTCACAAGCCCTTTACATGAATGAATTCATTACATCCTCATACCAACTCTATGATATACATTCTATTGTTATACCACTTTAGATTTGAGGAAGCTCAAGCTTAATGAGATCAAGTAACTTGTTTGAGGACACACTGGGGTTTCAATCCAGAGCATCTGGCTCCAGAGCATATTCTCCTAACCTCCAGGCTACTCCAATGTGAAGAGGCTAGCTTGGCCTTAGTTCCACCAAGCGGTAAGCACAGTTGGAGGCCATTTCTAGATCACTCTTGCCAGCTAGCATTCTCCATTCTACTGGTAACTGGGCCTTTAATTCTCTGCATAGCTTGCTGCAAAAGTGTACTCCAAGTAGGTGCAACTCTACTCCCAGGTAGGTACTAGGGTCCAGAATTGAGGACGGGGATGAGAGTTCTCTTGAATCAACGTATACTCAGCCTTTAAATTGTCTCGGGTTCTGCACCTAAAGATTTGGAATTTTGCACTTAATGGTTTCTCATCCCAAAGAGATCCTTTACTCACACTACACACTTCTTACTTGGATTTTACCTTGCCTGCTCTTAAGCATGTTGAGAAGAGGCAATGCCTTTGTTAAGTGGCACAAAGGTTCACTATATATGATTATGCATCCATGAAAAAAAATTTTTCTACTTTAAAAATCAGCTCATTGTGATTGTGTATTGCTATTGATTATTTGACTATTCCCAACCAACTACATAGCTTCAGTTGCCATGACTGCATGCTTTAAACATGAGTTTTGCTCATCACTTTTATTTTTAAGAGCAATGGTTATTAAAGTTTAGGTGTTTTAACTAAAGCCATTATAAGTAGAAGTTTGCTAGTAACAGAAAATTTTCCCCTCCTGGTAAACTTCAGTTAGCTAATGAGATTTCTGTATTACTTTGTATTTTCCTTTTTGTCTAAAAACAAATCTTAGTTTTTGAAGACTGCATAAAGATTGTTTTAGAAAATATTGTTTCATTATATGTTCTTTATTAAAAGCTGCTTTAAACACTTTATGAAAGTAGGTATTGATTTCAACTTTAGTTCATTGCTATATAGCAGGGATGGGCAAAGTACAGCTCAAGGGCCAAATCTGGCTGCTGTCAGTTCTTGTAAAGTTTTATTGGAATACAACCATGTGCCTTCTATATGTTACCTATTGCTGTTTTCACCTTATAATGGCAGAGTTGAGTAATTGCAACAGAAACTAACCCACAAAACCTAAAATAGTTACTATCTGGCTCTTTACAAAATAAGTCTGCTGTTGCCTGCTATAGTATAGCACCTTCACTCCCCATAGCCCACCCTGCCACTATCTTCTATCCCATTGCCAAATTTGCTTCTTCTCATTCTGTCTTGTGTCCCCGATTTTTTATTTTACAAGTAACTTTTACCTCAATCAGGTTAGCATTTTTAAAGGAACAAAACTCAACTCCCTCGTTAATTGTGTAGTGCTTTTCTGTTTGTCAATGATTCTCAGGCGAAGAAAAGTTACCTTGATCACAGTTATCCTAATACAAGGTAAACCTTTCCAAAGTTGTATGATCAAGTATATTTTCAGCTCAGAAAATCTTTTGTTAAAACTATTTTATTTGTCTTGGTTTCTTCTTTAAGATTTCCTACTGCTTGTAGGATTGGTCATCCAGAGCTAACCACTTTGTCATTTTCATCTCTTTATCCTTCCCAAACCGTACTGGATGACTTAATTTCATTAGCAACATCACCTCTTTTATTCTCTGCTGTGAAATTTGTTCTTTAAACTGCATCCAAATGTGTTTCACTGGATTTTTAAATCTTTTTGCATTTTTTTTCACATTAACCAGCTTTCCTTTCTTTCCAGCCTGCATCTCTCTGTTGGCATCTGCTCTTATTATTCTCTGCTTCAGTTTCCTGAAGCCATTTCTTTTTGCCTCCTATTAAAATCACTAGCAGGTAGCTTCTGAAGATTTTCTTGTTTCCTATAGAAGGACATTTTCTAAGATAGGCTTTTATTCTGCTTTCAGAGTAACATGCATGGGGCTCAGGTAGATTTGTTGTTGATACTTTTGTTTTAGGGTTTGTTTGTTTCCTATTTACCAATCTTTAAATGAGGAGGGATCCTAATGTTTGTCAACACACAGGGTGGGCAGATTGCTCTCCAACAGCACCCTCTCCATAGGGGTGTTGCATAAATATTCTTAGATCTAAAGCTCAAGGGTAAGTTGATGTGCCATTATATGGATATACCACAGCTTATTTTTTTATTCCAATGTCAATGAATGTTTGGGTTTCTAGTTGAGAGGCTATAAAGAAAAGTACTGCTGTGAACATTCTTGTCATGCCTGTTGATGCATATACTCATGTATTTCTACTGAGTATATATTTAGGAGGTGAAATGCCAGGTCATGGAGTATGCATGCTTTTAAACTTAGCAGATAAGGTCAATGTACCATGAATATCAAGCCAAAACTATGTAAGATATATTCAGTAACATTTCTTTTTGTTTGATTAAGCCAGAATATCCTCGTAGTTAACAAAATATTGAAATGAAACATAAGAAAATTTTCTCTTGAAGTAGAGCATCTGGGAAACACCAAAGAGAATAAACTCCTTCATTTGATTATTATTACTGAAAATCATTTTAAATTATTGGAAGTTTATGGAAAATAAAGATCTTTCCTCATGAATTACACATTGACAAGTCCATAAGAGCTGTACATCTTGGAAGAAGCACAGATATAGGAATTCTTTATGATGATTTGTACAGCTTCTTTTAGGAAAGATAATCTGTAAAAAACAAACAAACAACAACACACACATAAAAACCCACAAATGTTTACGTCATCTTTTAAGAAATAATCATTATCAGAACAATACATTCAAAAACTTACTGTGATGCAATTATACAGAGCCTTGGTTCAAAAGGCAGACATCACCAGAAATATCCTAGTTCTGCCACTTATGAGCCCCATGATCCAAATGTTTCTTAACTCACAGGGTCTCAGTTTCCAAATTATAGCACTTATAAACTTTATATTAGCTGAATTATAACTGAAAACTTAATATGTGTACACTGTAAAAAAATTCAGACTACAAAAGGAAATGAACATGAGGAAAATATATCTATTTCCTCCCAGTCCCTAAGCCTACTGACAATACTTAACCAATTTCTTGATCTGTCCAGAAATATTTTATGTATATTGCAAGCATCATGGATGTATATATATGTTTGTATATATGCACACATATTTCTAGCTTTTAATTAAAGAGTATGACACATATGAGAAAATAACAGAAAACCAATGTGCAGCTTGGTGAATACGTGTTAAATATTCATCTGTCTAAATACTACCCAGGTGAAGAAGTCCTATAAGCTCCCTCTTACTCCTTTGCAATCACAATCCTCTCCCTATCCTCTAAAAATTATCACTATTCTGATTTTTTTATTTCTTTTATTCTGATTTTTTAAAAAAGATTTTATTTATTTATTCATGAGACACAGAGAGAAAGGCAGAGACACAGGAAGAGGGAGAAGCAGGCTCCATGCAGGGAGCCTGATGTGGGACTCGATCTCGGGTCTCCAGGATCACGCCCTGGGTTGAAGGCGGCACTAAACCGCTGAGCCACCCAGGCTGCCCAACTATTCTGATTTTTATTTGATTTTTACAGTATTCATTTCCTTGCTTTTCTTTTTTACCTCCTAAGTGCCACAGTTTAGTGCTGATTTTGAATTCCATATAAATAGACTCATACTATAGGTTTCTTTTTGGATTTGGCTTCTTTCCTTTTTTTTTTTTTTTTAAAGATTTTATTTATTTGTTTGAGAGAGAAAGAGAACACAGGGAGAGTGAGAGAGAGAAGGAGACTCCCTGCTAAGCAGAAAGCCTGATGCAGAGCTCAATTCCAGGACCCTGAGATCATGACCTGAGCTGAAGGCAGATGGTTAACCAGTTGAGCCACCCAGGCATCCCTGGATTTGGCTTCTTTCAATACTTACTATATTTGCAAGATTCATCCATGTTGTATTTAGTTCTGCTTCATTCATTTTAATTGCTACATAGTAGGAATTGACAAACTTCTGCAAAGGGCCTGATAGTAAGAATTTTAGGCTTTTTGGGTCAGTAAACAAAATCAAGGATATTATGTGGGTCCTCAACAAGAGAAAACAAATTTCCACAAAATTTTTATTGATGAAATTCAAAAGATAGTAATAATGATGACAGGTTTATTTTTTAATATAGGTCTACTAATGAGAAAAATGGAAGTTTTATTTAGGGGTAACATTTTGCTTAATTGAGGTTCAGATCATCAAAACTGATTACATATCACTAGTAGCTGACAAACATTTGCAATGAGACCTCCACCCACATTTCAGCTTTGAAAATGTCTGACATACAGACAGGTGCTGCCAATACTGATATCAACCCATGAACATTTGCTTTTAATTTTGCGTATTTATTGCTTGGGAGGCATTTACAGAACTCCATTAGATCCGTCTCTTGATACTTCCCTCCTAGCACGCCATTACGACACATAGTAATCACTTCCTGTCAAAGGTTAAGTGGACATTCCTCCATTGCACAGTAAAAGAGACTTCGGAATAGAAAAATTTCCTTTGCACTTGTTTCAGGTTCCAAAAAATGCTCCTGGAGGTGTAGTTTAACTCAGAAAACATATTCACTGCAGATATGTGTGGGAATTAAAATCTTGCTTCTTGTTTTAACTTTTGACAGCACAGCAAGTATATAAAGCAGCTGGCCATTACTTGTAATTCAGTGTTAGTGATTCTGAAATGACTTTACGGTAGTGCAAATTCTGCAATATAAGCTCTGTTTCGCCTTGTAATTTTATTTTATTTTTAAAAAATATTTTATTTATTTATTCATGAGAGACACAGAGAGAGAGAGAGAGAGAGAGAGGGGGGGGGGCACAGAGACACAGGCAGAGGGAGAAGCAGGCTTCATGCAGGGAGCCCAACGTGGGACTCGATCCCGGGTCTCCAGGATCACACCTTGGGTGGAAGGCAGTGCTAAACCTTTGGGCCACCGGGGCTACCCATCGCCTTGTAATTTTAGGTTGGATTCATTAAAAAATAGTATCAAGTCGACAGCAAAAGCTAATTTCCAAAGCCTTTCATTATTCCATAATAGTAGATAAGGGTAGTTTTCTTACTTAGAAAAATCTCAATCTTAGTTTGAGCTCAAAAACTCACACTGAAAGATTGCTAAGCCATCAAGTATCATTGAGGTAAGCAAATCAGGGTATACAGCTATGTCTGATCAAAAAAAAAAAAATCATGGAGCAATAAATTAACAATGGTTAAATCCACGAGACTGAGTGAAGATCACCATTGAAATAGCTGGTTAGGGACGCCTGGGTGGCTCAGTGGTTGAGCACCTGCCTTCGGCCCAGGGCATGATCCTGGAGTCCCAGGATCGAGTCCCCAATCGGGCTCCCTGCATGGAGCCTGCTTCTACCTCTGCCTGTGTCTCTGCGTCTCTTTCTCTCTCTGTGTCTCTCATGAATAAATAAGTAAAATCTTTAAAAAAAAAAAAAAAAAGGAAGGAAGGAAGGAAGGAAGGAAGGAAGAAAGAAAGAAAGAAAGAAAGAAAGAAAGAAAGAAAGAAAGAAAGAAAGAAAGAAAGAAATAGCTAGTTAAGTAACACATGTTAGATTCAAACATGTTTTGACTAGAAAAAAGTTTATCCACCAAAAGCTAATGCTGACATTCTGTGGGGAAATTTGCCCTTACATTCGGAGCTCCTCTCAATTGTAATCCATCATGCTTGCCTGTACTGATTTTAAGAGTCTTGGGATCCCTGGGTGGCGCAGCGAGTTGGCGCCTGCCTTTGGCCCAGGGCGCGATCCTGGAGACCCAGAATCGAATCCCACGTCGGGCTCCCGGTGCATGGAGCCTGCTTCTCCCTCTGCCTATGTCTCTGCCTCTCTCTCTCTCTCTCTCTCTCTCTCTCTCTCTGCATCTCTATGAATAAATAAATGAAATCTTTTAAAAAAAAAAAGAGTCTTGCTGGTTTCTGTTTCCCCTAGTGAATAAAGACCCTCTGCCCCCCTGGCAAACCTGAGCCCAAGCTTATTCCCAAACTTGGCCAACCCGAAGGCAAGAAAATGGCCAGTATCTCAGATCACTTAGGAAGGACTTTCCTCTCTGCTGTTATAATTCATCTAGTCCTTCTGATTTTCATAGCTCTCCAATGTCTTTGAAAATATGGTGTTTACTATATATCCATTATTTTCTCTAAATGTTGCAGCTACATACATCTTACCTAAAATCAGAAGATATGTCTATTTTGTTTTTATTTTTTCCCCTAACTTATGCATGTTTGTCTTCAAATTTTATTTTGTTTTATTAAATCTGCTGTTATTGTATTAGTTCTTTCCTTTTGCTTTTCTGTATCTAATTTACCATTTTTTATAATTTATTGAAAAGGATGCTTAGTTTTATTTTCATCTTTTCAAATCAATGCCTTTAACTACAAATTTCTAACTAAGTGCCACATTAACAGCATTCCACAAGTTTGATACATACATTTTGTCATTTTTCAGTTCAAAATATTTTCTAGTTCTGACACTTTCTTTGATGAATGTCTGTATTTCTTAATTTTTAAACATATTAGAATTATCTTGTTATTGATTTCAATCTCTCATAAATACTTGACTTTGATAATAGAAATTGACATAAGAGCAATCATGACCCACAACTCTTCTTCCCTCTTATAACATTCGTTTATATTCAGGCTATAACTCTGATCTATCATTTTGTCACCTAGTAAGCATGAGAATGGCAGTGCTAATTTTTAAAAACTTTTTATTTTGAAATTATTTGAATAAAAATATGTATGGGCTGATAGTAAGATTGCATTAAAGACATTTTCTATATTGTGATGGATTAGAAGTAAACAGTGTTATTCCAGTTTGGAGATATAAGAATTTAGAATCCCAGAATAGACCTATGCACTGGTGCTGAGGTAGAAACTTGGTGACAACTCTAAGAGGAGAAGTAAAGTTTTCTGATGTTTGGTGCCGTCTCCTATCTACCAGATAGTTATTGTTATGTACTGTGTGTCTAGATGGGGATGTGGTGGCCTATTTATTTATTTTGCTTTCTTTTTCAGGTCTTTCTGTATCAGGGTGGACAGATGTTTGATGGTGGCCCGCCCCCCCCGTTCCCCTGGGATCACGTACTGAACTGAAGGCAGATGCTTAACCAACTGAGCCACTCAGGCACCCCTAGATCCTAGAATTTCTATTTTCCTCAAATCTGCTATACCATTTTTATGATTTACAGTTATCCTGAAAATTTCAATACTGGTTTTTATCTCTTTAAACATAAGTGTCTAAGCTCCGGCTGCTTTAACAAAATATCATAACTGGGTAGCTTAAGCTTAATTTCTTCACAGTTCTGGAGGCTAAGAGTCCAAGATCAAAATGTCAGCATAGCTGGTTTCTGGGATGAACTCTCTTCTTGGTTTGTATATGGCTGCCTCCTTGCCATGTCCTCACATAGCAAGGAAAAAGAGAATAAGCTTTCTGGTGTCTCTTCTTCTAAATGCACCATTCCCGTCATGGGGGACCCATCCTCATGACCTCAACTATGCCTAATCTCCCACAGCACTTATCTCCAAATGTCATCATTTGTAGGTTAGAGCTTTAACATCTGAATTTTGGAGGGACACAAGTCTGTAGTCCTCCACTGCCACCCCCAAATTGGTGTCCTTCTCACCTACAAAATACACTCATTCCAGTCCAATAGCCCTCAAATTCTAGAGCATCAACTAAGTCTCATCTAAATATCCTCTAAATCAGGTATGGGTGAGTCAAGGTATGATTCATCTTGAGCCAAATTCCTCTCCAGCTATGAATCAGATGAGTTATGTACTTTTTTTTTTTTAAGATTTATTTATTTGAGAGAGAGAGAGAGAGAGAGAGAGAATCCCAAGCAGACTCCATGCTGAACCCAGAGCCTCACACGGGGCTTGATCCCAGGATCCTGAGATCATGACCTAAGCCAAAATTGAGAGTTAGATGCTTAACTGACTGAGCCACCAAGGTGCAAACCAAATGGAGGAGGCTTACCAGGGCCTCCACCTTGACTCCAGTCTTTGTCCCTCTAGTTTTACACAGCTGGTGAAAGCATCACTCAGCTTTTTAGCCACATTTTCTAGGATGTGCCTATTCCCTCAGGAAAAAAGAAGTGACTCCAAATGCCAGAACCAACTAACTCTCTGAATTTGTCTTCTCTTAGATATTTGCCCAGAAATTCCTATTAGCTCTCCACTGTCTTCAAGCTGATCAAACATATTTTTTTTTTTAAATTTTTTTTATTTATTTATGATAGGCACACAGTGAGAGAGAGAGAGGCAGAGACACAGGCAGAGGGAGAAGCAGGCTCCATGCACCGGGAGCCTGATGTGGGATTCGATCCCGGGTCTCCAGGATCGCGCCCTGGGCCAAAGGCAGGCGCTAAACCACTGCGCCACCCAGGGATCCCTGATCAAACATATTTTAAAATGAATGTTCCATCTCTACATCCCTAGGCATTGTTAAATAATTTCACATCTGACATCTGTCCTTCCCTCCTTCCCACAGAGAAGAAAGAAAGAGTAATACATATTAAGGGGGCAACTAAGCATCATGTTCCAAACATTTAATAAAGCAAAATAGATACTTTATACTCAGAAGTAAAGGCATACATATTCAATTTAAACTATGTAAATTATTAATCTTGTTAAATTTTCATGTAAGAAAAAGGACTATCCAAATATTGAAGGTGATTTTTATCATAATAATGAGATTGGCAAAATCTCATTATTTGGCCCTTGAATTTATATTATATAGATACATGGATAACAACATTACATGTAAATACATGGTTTATATCTTCAGAAATTTCACAGGTTATTTCATTATTAATTAAAAACAAAAGATTTTCTGCTGTAATTTATAGCCATACCTTGGTATTTAAGAGTACCTTTATCAGTTTTTTTCTCTGCTTTCCTTCTTAACTGCCCCCTCATCTTGATATTCCTTCCACAGTCTTCCTTGATTAAAACTTAAGGCCTCAATAGATTCCTTTGCAGAGGGTCTTTGGTCACAAATTTCTCCCCAAGCCTGTGCCTTCTCTATCCTGATAGCATACTCTTAGGCCAAAATAGTACATGATGTGGACCCATCAGATGACAGTTGAGGGAGAAGGAATAGGCAAAGGATTCACTCCCTTTCTTACATGAATTCTCATGAGAATTTTACTTTTTTAACAAAAAAGATTTTATTTATTTATTCATGAGACACACAGAGAGACAGGCAGAGACCGAGACAGAAGCAAGCTCTCTGCAGGGAGCCTGATGTGGGACTCGACCCCAGGGCTCTGGGATCACGCCTCAAGCAGAAGGCAGACACTCAACCACTGAGCCACCTAGGTACCCCAAGAACTTTACTTTAAATGGACTCTAGCTCTCTTCTCCTAATAATTCGTTAAGACGTTTATATCAACTCTATTACTAAGCAACGCTACTTGACCTCCAAGTGGTAACTAGCATTTGATTGGAAGGATAAAGGAATTATTAATACCACAGGAAACCGTAGGTTTGAGCTTTCCTGAGTGCTGACTATTGTAACCAGGCAAATCCATTAGGGGGACCCTGAAAATAGTGCCTATGGAATCATTATAAGACACACTGGCCCCTGAGGCATGTAAACCAAGGCAGGTCCTGTACCTACCCAGTGTAAATCTCTCTTCCTTGCACCTGAGCTTTGTAACTGGGGGACTAAAGGAAACAGCTATGTGTTTGTCTGTGTGGATATGGTAAGAGCTTCCATAGGAAGAGAAACACCTGATGCTGCCCTGCTTGAAGTTGTGGTTCCCATCTTCTATCTTTCTGAGTAGATGGATACTCAAATCATTTAAAACCTGGTCTATGTTAGTCTTGTGAGTAGGAACATTTAGTTGAGTTTAAGACCAACTCCTGGTGGGCACTGCAGGAGGTACCTGGGATAGAATCAGAAAACGTGCCTTCTGCTGTGCTTACAGCCAGCATGATGAGATGGAGATACTGTGTCTACTCCATAAGAACAAGCCGCTTTTTATAACATGGACACATTTTACAGCTTTGTGATGGAATACCATTCTATACTTTAAGGACCCATAAAAAATTATCTAGACTCCTGTTTTCTGGGCACAAGAGTCCAATTGCTATAATGTCAACTCTATTCTCTAAGAATTTTCAATAGTAGTAGATTCTATAACCTAGATGAAATGTGCCAGCTTCAATGGGAGTGTCTCACTTTCTTAAACACATGGTTGTTGGGGTAGACCAGAGAGCTGAATGATGCTGCCTCCCTGCTTTCTGCTTCCTTTCAGATGAAAAAATCAAACTCACCTTAGCTGCTATTCTGATTTTGAGTATCTTCCTCAGGTGACTTGTCAGTGTCTGAGACCTCTTCATCTTGCTCTTGCTCAACAAAATTCTTCTTGACCATGTCTTCTGTGTGCCCGTGGATGATCTGATGGGCTGCAAGGATATGCTTCCGCTGTGCATTCCTCACTGTGACAAAGTGACAAGTATTTTTACTCTGAAAGTCTGAACAGAATCATTCTTAAAGATTTTCAAGAAAGTAGGACAGAGGTCCTCCCTGCTACCCCTATCCCAGCTTCCACTCTGGTTCGATCCAGTCCTACTCTTCTCCATGAGGCTCACCTCTATTCCTCTCCCCTGCAGCGGCCCTCCCCTGGAATGCCTGCACTCCAAATCCTACCCGTTCTGCAAAGCCCAATGTGGATCTCAGCTCCTCGCTCCTCCAGGAAGGCTCCTCTGATTGTGCCAGCCCACATTTACCATTGTCACACTGGAATTCAGACAAACCCATGGAGCACTGAAGCACATGATGTGAGTTCCATTTTGTTTTCTAACTAGATTGAAATGACCTTGTCTCATTCTTCTCTTTGAGCTTTTGTTCCTAACATGGAGGATACTTGTTGACTGATGATGAATTTCTGAGCTTATGGCTTTAGAAGGTGGCCCTCGCTCCATAGCCTAAGAATATTTATTATCAAGCCTCCCATTTCCCTTGGAAAGAACTAATCATGATGATGATGATGTTAGCACTTAGCATTCATCCTTACTTTGTGCCAGGCACTGTTTTAAGTAGTGGGCATATATTCATTTAAACCACCCCACAACCCTATAAAAGAATATTAATAATATCCCCATTTTCTGAGTAGATGGATAACTCAGATGAGAAAACTGAGACCCAGAGAGATTAAGTAATTTGCCCCAAATCATACAGCTAGTAAAGGAGAGCAGGAAGTACTGTGGATTCTGTGCTATCCAGGTATCTGAGTTTATAGAGGATAAATCTCACAGCAACTTACACTTCACAGTAGTATGGCTGAAAGAATGGGGACTTTGGAGCCGCAGAGACCATGGTTCAAATCTGTAAGTTGTATAATATCTCTAAGCAATAATTTCCATAATTGAAAAGTGAGAATACACCTACAGCCACCTTAAGAAATTGAGATAAGGTAGTTTTTATTTTTTTTATTTTTTATTTTTATTTTTTTTGAGATAAGGTAGTTTTTAAATGCTTAGTACAGTGTCTGGAACTTAGCATTCACTTAAAAATTTGGTAATTACTGTTATTTTACATCTATAACAGGTCTCTTCAAGATCTTTTCAATCATAAAGTATCTCAAACGGCCTGTATACTTTATCTTAACTTGCGGGTAAAGAGTACATATAATTCATATGGTTCTTTTATTTGAAAAGAAAAACAAAAGGTCGTATTGTGTGGTCCCTGTTCACATGGCTTTCTTCACTTGGTATATGTATATAAAGAGAAGAAGCTAAGGACTTGCCCATTTCACTCACAGACAAGTCCTTCTGCATTCCTTCAGCTCAAGTGCCTCCTCCAGCATCTTTCCCTCTTTCCTTTGGAGCTCAGAGAAGCCAGGGGAAGGTGTAACAAACTAGTAACTACTAAACACTATTTCTCTGCCTCCTTCAATTCCCTCAGTTAGAATTGACTTGAGCCAGGCTGACCTCACTTTAGACTCTAGAAAAATTAAAAGGAATTGCATATTTTCTTAAAGACACAGAAAACACAAGATTCCTTTTTATAAGGTGACACAGAAACACTGATTATTTTATCTGAAAAATAAATATTTTGGTATATACTGCTGACAGGGAGTATGAATTAGAACAATCTTTTTGTGGGGGCTGTTTGTTAGTACCTGGCAAAAGTAAGATGCACATGACCTATTTTTAGCACCATACTGCTAGAAATTTACTGTCAGTAGCATGATCAGGATTTGCATAAAATATATTGCTTGCAGCATTGCTAGTTATAGTAAAACACACTGAAACAAACTAAATACTTATCACTAGAAGATACTGGTTTAAAAACTACAGTACAATTGTGTAATAGGAAAATAAGATATTTCTTTCTTCTCTTTGAATGCATCAGAGCTGCACCATTCCTTTATTCCTTGAGGTGATATGAAATGTTATATTTCTATTAAACCTGTCCAGAATTCCCCTGCACAACATGGAAAGCTTGTTAGAAATAACCAAGCTGTTATTTCACTTAGATTTTTAAAATTTAAATTCAATTTAATTAACATATACTGTAATATTAGTTTCAGAGGTACAATTTGGTGATTGTATACAGCACCCAGTGCCCATTACATCAAGTGCCCTCCTTAATGCTCATCACCCAGTTGCCTCATCCCCCCACCCAACTCCCCTCCAGCACCCCTCAGTTTGTTTCCTATAGTTAAGAGTCTCTTACGGTTTGTCTTCGTCTCTGATTTCCTCTCACTTTTTTTTTCCCTCTCTTCCCCTATGATTCTCCATGTTGTTTCTTAAATTCCACATATGAGTGAAATCATATGATAATTGTCTCTCTGATTGACTTATTTTGCTTGCTATGGCAAGCAAAAAAATACCCTCTAGTTCCATCCACATTGTTGCAAATGGCAAGATTTCATTCTTTTTGATGGCTGAGTCATATTCCATATCTTTTTTATCCATTCATCTGTTGATGGACATCTGGGTTCTTTATATATTTTTTTATTGTAAATATTTGAGGTTTACAAAAGATAAATTAATTTTTAAAATTCCTTTTAAAATTCCAGTACAATTAAAAAACAGTGTTTGTTATATTAGTTTTAGATATACAATATAGTGATCCAACAATTCTAAACATTTCTCGGTGTTCATTACGTTAAGTGAACTCTTAGTCCCCTTCACTTATTTCACCTCTTTGCCTACCAATCTCCCAACTGGTAACCATCAGTTTGTTCTCTATACTTAAGAGTCTTGTTACTTATCTCTTTGTTGTTGTTGTTGATTTGATCTATTTTTTAAATTTAACACAGGAGACAAATCATATAGTATTTGTCTTTTTCTGACTTATTTCACTTATCATTATACCCTCTGGATCCATCCATGTTGCAAATGGAAAGATTTCATTCTTTTTCTTATGGCTGAGTAATATTCCAACACAGATATATACTACATCTTCTTTATCCATTCATCTATTGATGGACACTTCGGCTGCTTCCATATTTGGCTACTGTAAATAATGCTGCAATAAACACAGAGGTACATACATATTTTCAAATTACTGCTCATATTCTTTGGGTAAATATCCAGTAGTGGAATTACTGGATCATTTGGTAATTCTACTTTTCATTGTTTTGAGGAACCTCCATACTGTCTTCCACAATGGCCGCATCTTGTGTTTTTTTTGTTTGTTTGTTTGTTTTTTGTTTTTTTTTAATAGTCATTCTACTGGTATGAGGTGATATCTCACCATGGTTTTAATTTGCATTTCCCTGATGATCAGTGAAGTGAGCATCTTTTCATGTGTCTGTTGGCCATCTCTATGTCTTCCTTGGAGAAATGTCTGTTCATGTCTTCTGCCCATTTTTCAATTGGATTTGTGGTGGGGTTTTTTTTTTCGGTGTTGAGTTGTAAAAGTTCTTTATATATTTTATAACCTTTTATCGATATGTTATTTGCAAATATCTTCTCCCATTCAGTAGGCTTTTAGTTTTGTGGACTGTTTCCTTTGATCTGCAAAAGCTTTTAATTTTGATGTAGTTGCAATAGTTGATTTTTGCTTTTGTTTCCCTTATGTCAGGAGACATATCTAGAAAAATGTTACTATAACCAATGTCAGAGACATTACTGCCTGTGCTCTCTTCTAGAATTTTTATGGTTTCAGGGCTCACACATAGGCCCCTAATCCATTTTGAGTGTATTTTTGTGTATGGTGTAAGAAAATGGTTCCATTTCATTGTTTTGTATGTAGCTGTCCAGTTTCCCCAACACCATTGGTTAAAGAGACTTTTTCCCATTGCATATTCTTGCCTCCTTTGTGGAAAACTTGACAGCCATTAAAATTGTGGGTTTATTTCTGGTCTTTCTATTCTGTTATATTGATCTATGCATCTGTTTTGTGCCAGTAACTTACTGTTTTACTACAGCTCTGTAGCATAGCTTGAAATCTGGATTTGTGTTACCTCCAGTTTTGTTCTTTTTTTTTTCAAGACTGCTTTGGTTATTCAGGGTCTTTTGTGGTTCCATACAAATGTTAGGATTATTTATTCTAGTTCTGTGAAAAATGCTGTTGGTATTTTGATAGGGATTGCATTAAATCTGTAGATTGCTTTGCGTAGTATGAACATTTTAATAATTTTGTTTTCCCAATCTATGAACATGGGATATCTTTCCATTTGTTTGTGTCATCTTCAATTCCCTTCATTAATATTTTACAGTGTTCAGAGTAGAGATCTTTCACCCTGTTAAGTTTATTCCTAGGTATTTCATTCTTTTTGGTGCAATTCTAAATGGAATTGTTATCTTAATTTTTCTGTTACTTCATTAGAAATGTATAAAATGCAGTGGATTTCTGTATATTGAGTGTGTATCCTGCAACACTTTTGAATTCATTTATTAGTTCAAGTAGTTTTTTGGTGGAGTCTTTAGAGTTTTCTCTCTATATATTATCATGTCATCTGCAAATAGTTGAAGTTTTACTTCTTACTAATTTGGATGGCTTTTATTTCTTCTTCTCTTCTGATTGCTATGGCTAGGACTTCCAATACTATGTTGAATAATATGGTAAGAGTGGATATGCTTGTCTTAATTCCTGATCTTAGGGGAAAAGTATAATGTCAGCTGTGGGTTTTTCATAGATGGCCTTTATTATGTTGAGGTAAGTTCCTTCTGAACCTACTTTGTTGAGGGTCTTTATCACAAAAGAATGCTATGCTTTGTCAAAAGCTTTTTCTGTATCTATTGAAATGATCATATGGGTTTTTTTTAATACTTTCTGTTGATGATGTGATGTATCAAATTAATTGATTTGCAAATATTGTACTACCCCTGCATCCCAGGAAGAAATCCTACCTTACTGTGAATTTTTAAGTGTATTTTTGGATTTGGTTTGCTAATATTTTGTTGAGAATTTTGGTATCTTCGTTCATCAGAGATATTGGCCTGTAGCATCTTTTATCTAGTTTTGGTATCAGGGTATAGCTGGCCTCACCGAATACATTTGAAAGCTTTCCTTCATCTTCTATTTTTCAGAACAGTTTGAGAAGAATAGGTATTAACTCTTTTTAAAATGTTTGGTAGAATTCACCTGTGAAGCCATCTGGTCCTAAACTTTTGTTTGTTGGAAGTTGATGATTGATTCATCTCCTACGCTATATTCAATCTTCAAATTTTCTATTTCTTCCTGATCTAGTTTGGAGAGGTTATATAGTTCTTGGAATTTATCCATTTCTTCTAGGTTGTCCAACTTGTTAGCATATAATCTTTCATAATATTCTCATAACCTTTGCTATTTCTGTGGTGTCAGTTGTTATTTCTTCTCTTTCTTTTCTGGTTGAGTCTTCTCTCTCTCTCTCCCTCTCTCTCTCTCAATGAGTCTGGCTAAAGGTTTATCAATTTTGTTGATCTTTTCAAAGAACCAGCTCCTTGTTTCCTTGACTTCTTCTATTGCTTTTTAGTTTCTTTTATTTTTTCTCTAATCTTTATTACTTCCTTCTACTGGTTTGGGGTTTGGTTTGTTGCTATTTTTCTAGCCTCTTTAGGTGTAAGGTTAGATTGAGATTTTTCTTGCTTCTTGAGGTTGGCCTGCCCCCAATCCTCCTTCTTAGAACAGCTTTTGCTGCATCCCAGATATTTTGGACCATTGGGTTTTCAGTTTCATTTATCTCCAAGTGTCTTTTGATTTCTTGGTTGACCCATTCATTGTTGAGTAGCATGTTATTTAACCTCTATGCATGTGTCATCTTTCCAATTTTTACCTGTGGTTGGTTTCTAGTTTCATAGCATTGTAGCTGGAATAGATGCAGAATATGACTTCAAATGTTTTAAATTTGTTCAGAATTATCTTGTGGCCTAACATGTGATCTGTGCTGGAAAATGTTCCAGGTGCACTTGAAAAGAAAGTGTATTCCACTGTTTTAGGATGGAAAGTTCTGAGTATCTCTTAGATCCATCTGGTTGGTCCACTGTGTTATTCAAAGCACCGTTTCCTTGATTCTTCTCTTTGGATGATATATCCATTGATGTAAGTGGTGTCTTAAAGTCCCCAACTATTATTATATTACTATCTTTTTTTTTTTTTTTGCACTTGTTAGCATTTAATGAACCTCCCCCTGTGTGGCTTTAAGCTACTAGAATGCAGGTGCCCCCCACACCCTTTGTCTTCTCCTCAGCTCTTCTACTGAAGAATCTGGCCTTCACAATGACAGGCTATTTTGGGACCTTTCCCTTTCCCACAACTTTGTAGTAGCCCGATCACACCACATAAATAATAGGAGCAGCTCCAGTCTTGTTTTTGGCAGCATTTACCTGTGTCTGCTCACTGACTGAGGTCCACAGTTTATCAAGGTTGGCAGTTGGGCAGAAGCTCTGGTTCCTCTTTAAGTGGTAATGTCTCATATCGACTTTTCCAAAGTAACCTGGGTGATATATGTTGAAGTTGATCCTGTGATAATGCATGCCACCAGCATTACCCCAGGCTCCTGGGTGCTTCCGGTGCTTGCCAATGCAGCCGTGGCCATGACTCACGTAGCCCGGAGTTTCTGGGTCAAAGTTTCTGGATCTTCCTCAGTCTGGATGGCATGTTGGTGGGCCAGAGGAAAAAGGGAGGTGTTGTCTTTTATATCACCATCAATTACTTTCTTTATCTATGTTAATAGATAGATATCTATCCGTTTTACATGTTTGAGTGCTCTGAGGCTGGATGCATAAATATTTATAATTGTTATAACTTCTAGTTGAATTGTTGTTCCCTCTGTGGTTATGTAGTATTTGTGTCTTGTTACAGTCTTTGTTTTAAAGCCTATTTTGTCATGGGATGCCTGCGTGGCTCAGTGGTTGAGCGTCTGCCTTTGGCTCAGGGCATGATCCCGGAGTCCTGGGATCAAGTCTCGCATTGGGCTCCAGTGGGGTGCCTGCTTCTCCCTATGCCTATGTCTCTGCCTCTCTCTGTGTTTCTCATGAATAAATAAGTAAAATCTTAAAAAAAAAAAAAAAGCCTAATTTGTCTGCAATAAGTATAGCTACCCTGGCTTTCTTTTCCTTCCATTTGCATGATAAATGTTTTTGCATCTCTTCACTTTAAATATGCATGTGTCTTTAAGTCTGAAACCGGTCTCTTGCAGACAGCATATAGATGGGTCTTGGTTTTTTTATGTCTTGAACCTATGTCTTTTGACTGGAACATTTAGTCCATTTACATTCAAAGTAATTGATAGGTAAGTAACAAATAGCAATAAGAACATATTTTATGAAAAAAAAAAAGAACATATTTTATGGTTGTTTTTGTAGCTCTTCTCTATTTTCTCTTACTCTTTTCTTTCACAGTTTGCTGGCTTTCTTTAGTGATATATTTGGATTCCCTTCTCTTTATTTTTTATGCAGCTATTATTGGTTTCTGATTTGTAGTTTTTTTTTTCAGATCTATAATGAACTCCTTTTTTTAATAAATTAATTTTTTATTGGTGTTCAATTTACCAACATACAGAATAACACCCAGTGCTCATCCCGTCAAGTGTCCCCCTCAGTGCCCGTCACCCATTCCCACCCACCCCCCGCCCTCCTCCCCTTCCACCACCCCTAGTTCATTTCCCAGAGTTAGGAATCTTTATCTTCTGTCTCCCTTTCTGATATTTCCCACACATTTCTTCTCCCTTCCCTTATATTCCCTTTCACTATTATTTATATTCCCCAAATGAATGAGAACATACACTGTTTGTCCTTCTCCGATTGACTTACTGCACTCAGCATAATACCCTCCAGTTCCATCCACGTTGAAGCAAATGGTGGGTATTTGTCGTTTCTAATGGCTGAGTAATATTCCATTGTGTACATAAACCACATCTTCTTTATCCATTCATCTTTCGATGGACACTGAGGCTCCTTCCACAGTTTGGCTATTGTGGACATTGCTGCTAGATACATCGGGGTGCAGGTGTTCCGGCATTTCATTGCATCTGAATCTTTGGGGTAAATCCCCAACAGTGCAATTGCTGGGTCGTAGGGCAGGTCTACTCTTTGAGGAACCTCCACACAGTTTTCCAGAGTAGCTGCACCAGTTCACATTCCCACCAACAGTGTAAGAGGGTTCCCTTTTCTCCGCATCCTCTCCAACATTTGTGGTTTCCTGCCTTGTTAATTTTCCCCATTCTCACTGGTGTGAGGTGGGATCTCATTGTGGTTTTGATTTGTATTTCCCTGATGGCAAGTGATGCAGAGCATTTTCTCATGTACGTGTTGGCCATGTCTATGTCTTCCTCTGTGAGATTTCTGTTCATGTCTTTTGCCCATTTCATGATTGAATTGTTTGTTTCTTTGGTGTTGAGTTTAATAAGTTCTTTATAGATCTTGGAAACTAGCCCTTTATCTGATATGCCATTTGCAAATATCTTCTCCCATTCTGTAGGTTGTCTTTTAGTTTTGTTGACTGTATCCTTTGCTGTGCAAAAGCTTCTTATCTTGATGAAGTCCCAATAGTTCATTTTTGCTTTTGTTTCTTTTGCCTTCATGGATGTATCTTGCAAGAAGTTACTGTGGCCAAGTTCAAAAAGGGTGTTGCCTGTGTTCTCCTCTAGGATTTTGATGCAATCTTGTCTCACATTTAGATCTTTCATCCATTTTGAGTTTATCTTTGTGTATGGTGAAAGAGAGCGGTCTAGTTTCATTCTTCTGCATGTGGATGTCCAATTTTCCCAGCACCATTTATTGAAGAGACTGTCTTTCTTCCAATGGATAGTCTTTCCTCCTTTATCGAATATTAGTTGACCATAAAGGTCAGGGTCCACTTCTGGGTTCTCTATTCTGTTCCATTGATCTATGTGTCTGTTTTTGTGCCAGTACCACACTGTCTTGATGACCACAGCTTTGTAGTACAACCTGAAATCTGGCATTGTGATGCCCCCAGCTATGGTTTTCTTTTTTAAAATTCCCCTGGCTATTCGGGGTCTTTTCTGATTCCACACAAATCTTAAAATAATTTGTTCTAACTCTCTGAAGATAGTCCATGGTATTTTGATAGGGTTTTTGATTTGTAGTTATCTTTAGGTTTATATGTAACAATTTATGCATGTAGCAGTCTATATTAGGTTGATAGTTGCTTAAGTTTGAACCCATTATAAAAGCACTACATTTTTATTCCTCTCCCCTATCATGTTTAGGTACATGGTGTCATACTTTACATACTTTTTATTTTGTGATTCCCTTTCATGATATACTTAACTTTACTGGTTTTGTGCTCCCTACTTTTCTTACTCCTGCTTATGGTCTTTCCTTTCTACTCAGAGTCCCCTTTAACATTTCATGTAAGGCTGGCTTAGGGGTCATGAATCCCTCTAATTTTTGTCTGTCTGGCAAACTTTCTCTTTCTATTCTGAATGATAGCTTTGTTGGATAGAATATTCTTGGTTGCACATTTTTTCTTTCAGAACTTTGAACATATCCTGCCCCTCTCTTCTGGACTGCAATGTTTCTGCTGACCAGCTAGTTTTTTTTATGGGATATTTCTTAGACATAACTACTTTTTTTTTTTCTCTTGCTGCTTTAAAAAGTCTTTACCACTGCTTTTTGCCATTTTAATTACCATGTGCCTTGGTGTGGACCTCCTCGGGCTGATTTTGTTGGGGGCCTCATTTGCCTCCTGAATCTGGATTTCTGTTTCCTTCTTCAGATTTGGGAAGTTTTCAGCTATTATTTCAAGTAAAATTTTCTCCCCTCTTTTTTCTCTGTCTTCTCCTTCTTGGATCCTTAGAATGCAAATGTTATTAGACTTGATGCTGTGGCTGAGTTTCCTTAATCTATTTTCATCTTTTATTATTCTTTTTTTCTCTCCTGCTCAGCTTGATTGCTTTCCATGACTCTCTCCTCCAAGTCACTGATCTGTTCTGCTTCCTCTAGTATACTGTGTTTTTCCCTCTAGTGTATTTTTAACCCCAGTTATTGAGTTCTTCATCTCTGGTTCTTTTTTGTGTTTTTTTTATCTTTCTTTGTTGAGTATCTCATGGAGTCCTTCACTCTTTTCTCCATTCCAGTGAGTATTTTTATTACTATTATTTTAAATTTTCTATCAGGCATATTGCTTATCTCTGTTCCATTAGCTTTCTTGTGATTTTGTCCAGTCCTTTCATTTGGGACATATTCTTTTGTCTCCTCATTTTGTCTAACTCTCTATGTCTGTTATAATGTCTTATGAAAGTCAGCTACATTTCTGGCTCTTGAAAGTTATGCACATATGAAGAAGTAGTCCTATGGTGCCTTGCAGTACAATGTCCCCTATTCACCAGACCCTGGCATTCAGAGGTGTCTTGTATGTGTGTTGTATGTGCCCTACCATTGTGGCTGAATTGTATTTGCCTTCAATTTAGTTGTCTGCAAAGGCTCTCTGTCTGTGTGGGCAGGGTTTGGTCCCTGTTTTAGTGGGCCAGTCTGGGATCACCTTGGGCTTGATTTTGGTCAGCCCAGATATTTTCCAGTGCTGTGGTCAAACTGAACTACAGGGCATTCCCCTGTGTTGACCCCTGTGAGGCTTTCATTGGTGGGCAAAGGTGTAGTCAGACCAGATGTCTGCCCACTGTGGGGCCTACAGTTGAATTGATGTGTGTGTGGTTATCTTACCCCTCCCTGGGGCAGAAGTCACTTTGGAGTGTTGCTAGCCCACCAGGCCTGCTGGCATAATGTCAGGTTTTTGGCACTTCTTTGGCTGAACTCCTGATAAGTGGATTAGTTTGGAGAAGGTGGGTCCACAGGGGAACATGGGGATGGGACACATTGTCAGTAAGCTAAGTGGAGAGTGTGTGCACTTTACTGGTCCTTGTAGGTATCTGTTTATCTAGGCTGGGGTTGAGGGAGATAAATGGCACCTGATAGCAATTTTGATTTTGGAGAAGTCTCCTAAAGATCCTTGTCCCAGATCACACATTCTGAGATTAGTAAATTTCCTTCCACTGGACTTAAACTGCTGCTTCCATGCTGTATCCCAGTGGGGCTGTGTTATGCTGTCTCTTTAAGAGTGGGGACGGTTTCTTAGCGCTCTCTGGCTCTCCAGGGCCAAGCCACTGATTTACAAAGTTACAGGTGTTGAGCCCTGCTGATTGTAAAACTCACAATGTTAAGCCCCTCTGGTTTTCGAAGCCACTGGGATTCATCTCCCCAGTGCAGGTTCCCCCTTGCTAGCGTGGCTGGTGTGGGGTCTGCTGCTCTCCCTTCTCCATGCTCATGGTGTCCCTCGCTCCCATGGACAGTGACATTGGTCAGTTTGGCTCCCAACCGTGTCTGCACCCTTCCTACCATTTCTGATGTGGTCTCTTCTCTACATTTAGGCGTTAAAAGTGCATTCTGCCAGGTTTCAGGTCATTTTCTGGGTTATTTACACTGATGTGGGTTTTATCTAGGAATAACCATGGGAGAAGTGAGCTTAGGATCTTCCTACTCAGCCATCTTCCCTGGAAGTTACTTCACTTAAATCCTGATCTTCTGGTTGCACCCCCCTCTCTGGTAACCTGTCACCAATGGTCTGAAAGCTCCAGAAGAGTATTCTTTTTGAGGGGTGCTTTTGGGTGGGGGCAGAGGGGAGAGAGAATCTCAAGCAGGTTCCATGCTTAGTGTGGAGCCAAATGTGGGGCTTGATCTCATGATCCTGGGATCATGACCTGGGCTGAAATCAAGAGTCAGACGCTTAACTGACTGAGTCACCTAGGTGCCCCCAAAGTATTCCTTTTTAAAGTTTTTTCTTTATTGACTAAAAGCATTAGTCTTCAAAACATTCCGCCTTTGACAAATAAGTGAAGATATTTATACTTCTATATAGTTCTGGCAGAAACAGAAGACATCTGTGCACAGAGCAGCAGGATAGACTTAAGCCCTTCAAGCATCTCAGCTTTCCAATACCCACCTTGTATGTGTCCCACCTCCAAAGCTTAGCACAATTTGAAAATCCTATATATTGTCAACATCTGCTTTATGTCTTAAAAAAAATCAAATCACAAAATACAACTCTTTTGGGAACTTCCTCTTAAAGAAGGTTTGGCTTTTGATATCCTGTCACACTTAGAACTGCACCCCATCTATATTAGAGATGATTATATTCTGGAATCAGCATGAAGAGAACTTGACAAGCTCTAAAATAAGAAAACTCAGTCATTCTCCTTCAAAAATTTCTTCCTACTTCTGCTCATTTTAAATCTCAGGGATACTGACAACAGTTTACATCTTTTCAAAGAAATCACAAAGCAAAGCATTACATTGGCTTACCTTTTTCTTTGACAAACTCCTTTTGTACCTCTGGGATCAGGAAACTATAAACCAACTCAGCAACAATCTCCTCTGACTGAAGCTGAGTTCGACTAAAAAAGAAAAAAAAAAGTAAACTATTTCCTTTGCTGCCTTACTTCTGCTGCTGATTTCTACTTAGGTTCTCCTTGCTTATGTAAGGGACTCCACTGCTCAAGTCCCACCACTGCCTTTTCCTTGATTAAGTAGTCTGAAATATTACACTCCTGGTGGGCTTGGTTAACTTCATGCAAATTCAGATTTGACCCTGTCCTTCAATTAGCCTGCCTGCCAGGAAGGGAACGTTAAAGATATAACTTATACAAGAAGCCAAATGTTTTGGGGTGAGGTAATACTGCACATGCTTATTCACATTGTTTTCATGATTTGTGGTATTCTAAAAGTAATATGTTAGCGATCCAGACTGCAGAGGATAACTAAAAATTCTACTCCCAGTGCTCCTGCCATACAAAGGTATGGGCATGTTGACTTCTGAAGAGTTATGCAATTAAAACAAAGGACACTGACGCAGGAGATATATATACTTGTTTCTCCTTGGTGGTAAAATCTTAAGCTCTTAAAAAATACATATGAGTAACAGCCAATGGGCTATCCATTCTGCCATCTGTTCTCTTGATACAAACCGGCTCTCCATTTCATAAGCAATGTCATTGATTTCCTCAGCCATCTTCTCAATTTCTGCCCTGGCTTGTTCTTCTGCAGTATTCTCTTCGGTATTCAGTATTATGTCTTCCAGATAGGAAGTTATAGTACTTTGGTGAACTTTAATAACCTGCAAAACCCAAAAATACCCCTGTTACTGAGAACAGGAATACTACTGTATGAGCAAAATTGGTTGCAAACAATTGGCTGACCTTTTTTAAGCACATCTATTTTTGTTCATTAAGTCAAAAGTCCCCTCGTTGATCAATCCTTTTGTTTTCCTGTCCAATCAGTCTGTTTCCAGTCCACTTACCTACTCATTTGGTGAAGCTCCTCTCCACCTAGCCCATTTTAGAATTATGGGTCTTACTTAGGGTGGGCAATACAACACTACAGAAAGATCATGGGCTTCGGGATCCCTGGGTGGCGCAGCGGTTTAGCGCCTGCCTTTGGCCCAGGGTGCGATCCTGGAGACCCAGGATCGAATCCCACATCAGGCTCCCAGTGCATGGAGCCTGCTTCTCCCTCTGCCTATGTCTCTGCCTCTCTCTCTCTCTCTGTGGGACTATCATAAATAAATAAATAAAAATTTAAAAAAAAAGATCATGGGCTTCAATCAATAACCCTGTTTTGGATCTTGGCTTTGTTCTTTCTGGCAATGTGACTTGGTCAAACTACCCATATGTGGCAGAGACTAAGAGGTATTTCCCAATGTCCTTTCTCTCCTTCTTCTTACATAACATAGCCCCCTGAGTTTTAGCTGCACCAACAGATGTCTGGAGTCAAGACTACATTTCCTAATACCCATAGTTCTGGTTAAGGGAGTACATGCTGAAGCCATCTGTGCACTTTCTAGGTTATTTTTGCTTTTTTTTTTAAGAGAGAGAGATAGAACACAACCCAGTGAGGGGAGAAAGATCATCTTAAGCAGGTTCTACCCGGCATGTAGCCTGAGGTGGGGCTCAATCTCGTGACCCTAAGATCATGACTTGAGTCAAAATCAACTGAGAGGCCCCTAGAAAGGATTCTTTAAGGGAGAAACCTAGCTTATTTTATTTATTTTTTCTCCTTCACTTCTCATTTCATGGGGTCATAATACTGGAGCACCAAAAGTCATCTTAAACTGACATGAGGGCCATGCCATATGGACGGAAAAGCAGAAACCTAGAGTGATCCCAGGTCTCTGATGAATTTTTAAATGATCATATCCTGGACTGCTGCTTTTTTAAGGTTTCTGAAACTGTGAAATAGAACACACATTTTGAAAGTGCACAGTGATAGATGTACTGTGTAATGAATTAGGGTAAAGCCAGTACCCAGGTAGCCACTGCTAGAATTCTAGGCAGCCACTATGGGCTCTTCCTGACCATAGACCCTTTCTACTGTCATGATTTTACGGTAAACACACTTTTCTTTACAGTTTTCCTCCCTAAGTATGCAATAATAAATAGTACAGTTTAGTTTCCCTGTTTTGTGGGTAGATGGATAAGAAGCATCATAGGCATCAAGTGCAGCATACTTAGTTTTATATGTATTCTGTCTCCTGAACAGATTTTGTATTTCTTGGGCAAAAGGTACTTTTATATTTCATGTCAGAATAGTTCTTTGTATCTGAGATAATGCTTTGGTACTCGATAACAACTCACTATCTATTTCTTGACTGGCATTGCAGTAAGACTCTGAGTATGTAATGTTTACCGTGTATCTACTTGTAAAACACCAAGACCATAACCTGGAATCCCAAGGCCTTCCCTGTGGATGAGACTCAATGACCAGTTTAATACAGTAACAACCAAGCAAGCAATCAACCAAAATATATTTGCTCAGTGTCTTCTGTGCAGGGACCTGTGCTGGTGCTGAAGAAGGCACAAAGCGATATATATACAATATGCTTGCTCTCATGGAGCCCACCCACAGTCTTATTCAGGAGGCAAGTCGCACCTATGTGAAATAATTAGACAACTGAGTCTTATACAAGTTCAGAGGTGAAAAGTTTAATGTTGTCTGCCTCTAGCAATACATGCACTTGGATGCTTACATATGTCTTTATTAATGTGTAAGTTTCTGGACACACTTGTGCTTGTCTGTGCTTGAATGAATAAGGAAATGCGTAGGTGGCTGTGAATTGTGTATGTTCCTCCATGTCTTTAAAATTATGTGCTCTGCATTGTTTCTGAATGTCTTTGAGTACGTGCATACAAACACGTGTCTGTGTTTAAATATACGTCAATGACTTTACGTTTCTCAATATATTTATTTTTCTGGAAATTTACGTAATATAAACATTTCTGTTTTTTGGTATATTTATGTGCAAGCATATTTATCTTTAAGAGGGTCATGTGAAGGGAGATTAGAAATTTAAATGAAGGATGGGGGCAGCCTGGTGGCTCAGCAGTTTAGCACTGCCTTCAGCCTAGGGCCTGATCCTGGAGACCTGGGATTGAGTCCCACGTCAGGCTCTCTGCATGGAGCCTGCTTCTCCCTCTGCCTGTGTCTCTGCCTCTCTCTCTCTTTGTGTGTCTCTCATGAATAAATAAATAAAATCTTAAAAAAATAATAAAAATAAAAAAATAAAGGATGGATGGTATTTCAACTTGGGGTCCATAGGTGGATACATGACTCACATAAATGATCCTTAAATCAGGTTAGAAGGTTCATCTTAGCCTTTTCTTGCCCTTCCTAGACATGGCTGACATTTCCTGGGGTCATTCCCACTTAAAAGGTACCTTTTTTGAAGCTGTCACCTCCTCCTTCCTTCCTGTGTTTTTGAACAGAGTAGTTTCTATGTCCCTTTCCTTTTTATTCTCACCCCTAGGCTGGTTCTTCTCATCCCAGCTGGTTTTTCCTTAGTGATATTAGATGTGGTAGTAAGTTTTGGTTTACTAATACTTTTTAAGTCTCAGCAACTCTTTCTGAAGCAAAATGTGTTAGGATGGTAGGAAGCTAGGATATGGATTATAGGCTGCTACAAATTGTAGATGATCTGCTACTCCAGTTAAAAAGCTGAAGTTGACAATATGTAACTCAAAACCCCTCAAGCTGTGTAGAGGGAGAACAATCTGTTTGGTTTTTTTTTTTTAATCTTTGTTTTTAAGATTTTATTTATTTATTCATAGAGACAGAGAGAGAGAGAGGCAGAGGGAGAAGCAGGCTCCATGCAGGGAGCCTGATGTGGGACTCGATCCCGGGGCTCCAGGATCATACCCCAGGCTGCAGGCGGCGCCAAACCGCTGCGCCAACGGGGCTGCCCAATCTGTTTGGTTTTAAAAACACTTGAAACACACAGAGCAAATACTATTCATGAATCAATCCTAATTCCATGAGAACTAGGTAAATCCTAAAAATCTCAGATTAAATAAGATCTTAAAAGGACACATTTTTTTTTTAAACTGAGTATCCACACTTAAAATTCAGACAGCCCTCTTGCCTGTTGGACAGGAAATCTTTTAAGATCCCCATTGGTTCTCTCTCTTTCCCATGTGGCCCACATCTGGTCCAAGGGAAACTCTCACAGAGCCTTTGCCTTGACATATTCTGGGTGTGGTGGCCACCCACACAGCCTCATCTATGCCCACCTCCAAAGCAGGCAGCTCCCCAGCTCCCCTTCTCTCCATTTCTAGAGGGTCAGACACTCTAAGTGAAAAGATACATATCAAGATAATCAATGAGTATAGGAAAAGAAACCAACCTCTGGGTGTGTTTTGGCAGGTGTGTGTTGGGGAGGGGAATGGGTAGTCACAGCATAGTTCTTTTAAAGGAAATCTTCATAAACCCCCTCCAATTTTCACACTTGAACTTTTATAGTCTTGATGAGGATGAATGCTTTGAGAACTTACTAGTTCCTTGAACTTCCTCTGAATTTACATCTTGCTCACTTTGGAATTTCACACCCATGATGTCTTGGTCAGAATTCTAACTTACCAACCTGGTACGCTAGTTTATATCTTTGGTCAAAACCTCTCTTTTAAATTCCATCTTGTCTATCCACCTGCTGAAATGACACCTCCACTAGAATGTCTTGAACCTAATAAAAATCAAATTCCTGATTCCACCTCTGTCCCTAAACTAATTCCACACTCTGCTCTTCCACCTCAAAAAACAGTATCATCTTCCCAGTTGCTTAAGCCAGAAACTGGACATCTTCCTTGATTCTCCTATTTCTCATTGGCCTAAACTACTTCAACAGCCTCCTTCCTGATCTCCTTGTTCTCACTCTGTCCTCCCTCCAACCTGTTCTCCACACAGCAAGCAGAGTAATCTGTTTAAAAATGTGTCACTGGGCCCCATCTGTTTCCTCCACAAACTTTACTATATTTTCTAACTCTACACATATTTGCATGCTATATAGAACTTATGCTCCAGGAGAAAAGGGACCATGTCTCATTTCTCTCCTCCAAAGTACCTCATAGTGACTAGCATATCGTAGTAACTCAATACATAGTTGTAAGACACAATGAAAAACAAAGGACAAATGCCATTTCACATCATGAGTTTCCTCGGGTTTGATTCAGCTCTTCACAAACAAATAGCTTCCAGACATCCAGCTGCACCCCCACTTGCCTCCTTAAATATCTGGTCCTCCTCCCGCAGGCGCCTTTGCTCCACTTGGCGTCGACCACTCTCTTCAGCTTCTCGCATCCTCCGCTGCCTCTCGGCCAGCATGGCAAAAGCATGGATCCTCCTCTCTTCCTGTAGTCTCACCAGCTCTTTGGACAGAAAGTCAAACATGTCTGCCAGCACCCTTCCCTCCAGTCCAGCCAAATGGTTTTCAACCAGTGAGACCTTAAAAATAATAATACATTTTTAAGGATTCAAATTCTACTAAGCATGGGGATGTCTAAGGAGGGATGCTGGATTACCCAGAACTCCTGACAGCCACTTCACTTTCATAATGAACTCAGTGTTATTAGGATGATCATCATATAGTTTCACTCATACAGGAAATATAAAAAGTAGTGAAAGGGATTATAAGGGAAAGGAGGGAAAATGAGTGGGAAAAATTAGAGAGGGTGGCAAAACATGAGATACTCCTAACTCTGGAAACAAACAAAGGGTAGTGGAAGGGGAGGTGGGTGGGGGGAATGGGGTAATTGGGTGACAGGCACTGAGGAGGGCACTTGGTGGGATGAGCACTGGGTGTTATACTATATATTGGCAAATTGAGCTTCAATAAAAAAAATAAATTAAGATAGGAATAATAAAAAATTTTTAAAAAGGAATATTATCACTAGGCTGGCCCCATCCCAAGAGTTCTTACTAAGAAAACTTATGATACAAACTTAGACATAAGAAAGTGATTGCTCAGTTAGTCACTGACAGGTTAGACTCCTCAAATTATCATGAGGATTTAACAAAACATTTCTGTTAGTATCCACACAAATTGTTTTGTTTTGTTTTTTTTTCTTTTCATTTTTATCTAGAAGGTAGAGTGTTTCTATCTTCCCAGACAGGAAGGGAAATGTCGGGGTTTTTATTAAAAAGATTTTTTTGGAGCTCAATAAAATGGAGTCTCCAAGAAATTCACTCAGGATACCTTTTCATTTTTTTTAAAGATTTTATTTATTTATTTATGAGCGACAGTGAGAGAGAGGCAGAGACACAGGCCAAGGGAGAAGCAGGCTCCATGCAGGGAGCCTGATGTGGGACTCGATCACGGATCTCCAGGATCACACCCTGGGCTGAAGGCGGTGCTAAACCGCTGAGCCACCTGGGCTGCCCACCCTTTAATTTTTTAATGCTTGGTTCTTTGACACAAGTTTGGGGAATTTTAAGTTCTTGAATCATCAAAGTAGAGAACTGTGGGACTCTTTATTCTTTTAAATAACTTCAAAGTCATTAAGAACTATCTTTGAAACAGAGCAGGAAAAAGCCTACAGGTCTATGTAAGCGTTGAGGTAAAGTTGGGGCCTGGAGTATCTATTTATGGACGCTTCTGTCCTAGCTTTGACACCTGGAGAATAGAAGTGTTTAAGAAGATTGCTTCTGGGTAGCTTAGTGGTTTAGCACCTGCCTTTGGCCCAGGGCGTGATCCTGGAGTCCCGGGATCGAGTCCCACATTGGGCTCCCTGCATGGAGCCTGCTTCACCCTCTGCCTGTGTCTCTGCCTCTCTGTGTCTCTCATGAATAAGTAAAATCTTAAAAAAAAAAAAAAAAAAAAAAGAAGATTGCTTCTTTTGCAGCTTCATCCTGTTCCTTCTCCTATCCTTAGGTATAAGGGGAAAGGGCTCTTCTCCCAGTCTGTACTGGGTTCTGTACTCCTTCTGTACTGGGTTCTTCTCTGGTTTGTATCGAAGGGAGGTAACAACACAGATCTCAAAGGTGATGGAGCTACTGGTAAGACTGTCATTCAAGTGTGGACATCAGCCCCAACACCCTTCTCCTCCTCCTCCCTCACCTCCCAGCCCATACATGCTTTCTAACTACAAAGTTCAGCTTTACTTACATGATAGAGGGCGGTGGAAAGGAAGGGTCACATGAAGAATGCCTCACTACTCCTTACATTATAAACTGATCATTCAGCTCACAGACCACAAATGAATCCTCTCCTTGTCTCAGGATCACAAGCTCCTTCAGTTGAGGGGAGGGGGGCAGATGCAACCTTTAAAACCCAAGATGGCTATTTGTTCATGTACAGCCTCCTCCCTCAGCAAGAAATTTGAGAATGCTAAGGTAGTGTAATCTAATTTGAAAATTAAGTAAAAATATTTAGGAAGGTGATTTTGCTCTGATCATATCATGCAATATATTACCTAATAGGGAACTGTGCACTATCATATCATGCACAATATATTACATAATAGGGAACTGTGCACTATCATATCATGCAATATATTACATAATAGGGAACTCTGCACTATTCCCCATAGAAAATACAAGAGGAAAAAAAAAAAAGAGGAGAAAAGGAGAGGATCAGTTGGAGGTATATGTGAGGTGCCCCCTCCCTCAGATTCCTGCATATCACTGATGTATCCAGGTAGACAGAAGGTAAGTAGGGTGAGAGTCCTTTGCTAAGTGACTGCTCTTTCCATTAACTCCTCCTTTAGCTGTTGGGTGACATGATAGCAGTTAAGTATGTGCCCACTAACTGGGACAGATGAGTTAAAAAGCCTGGACTGGCTTACGTGCACCTGCTAATGTCTATAATCAGAAACTTCAAAGGGCCAAGGAGGGCATTTTTCTACCCAGTTTCTGGGTCCTGGTGCTCCCATCTGAACAGAAGCACAGGCCCTGGCTCTCTCATTTCCAGGATTCTCAGACCTCCAGACTCTAGTGTCCACATTCCCCTATTTCTCTGGTCTCTCTGTTGGGTCTGTTAGCCTTTGGTTTTCCTCCTCCCTTGCCTACACTAGCTCCTCAAACTCAGAGACCATCCATAAGCCCAGTGTCACGTAAAAGGACTAATGTGCTCATTTCCAAGCTGCTTACCTTTTGTGCCCAATCCCACATGGCCCAAGCAGTACATGTGTTACTAAGGGCGGGTTATATTAACTTATATATATATACATATATATATATATATGTATATATATATATGTGTGTGTGTGTGTGTGTATATATATATATATAAACTGTGAGTTTGCTTTCTTATAACACCAAACTGGGCAAATTGATTCTTTTTCATATTGATATATAGGTTAAGTGGGAAAGATAGTAAAATCCTGTCTACCCTTTGGTCAGCAACATTAAAAGCTGCACATATGGACAAATGCCAGAAGAAAATAGGAAAAGCATTTACAGTTGTTGAGTAGAGCTGCAATTACCAGCTGTTGTCAGATGACATGATGAGAGCCACAGAATACCATGAGATCTTAACATATTTAACATGCAGTTTAACCAGCATGGGCTAGGTAGTTCCAAAACTCATAAAATAAGTGCTGATATTTTAAAACAAATCTCCTGTCTTTTTGTTGTTGTTTTTTTTTTTTTTGCTTTTATTTTCATACTGCTGAACCCCCACTGAAATATAGTAGAATCATCAAATACTTAAGAAAATTGGAAGGAAAAACCTTTTTAAAATATGGGATTTGTCTTTTTTTTTTTTAAATAAAATAAGATCATATTCAGTTCAGTGAGGGCACCACCCCCCCATTCCAATTCTAGACTGCAGCAGCATTGTTTAAAAATGCCAACTGATAGAGTGATGGGATGGGGGTGGTGGATGTTTCTTTTTTGTCATTTCATTTACTGTTCTTATGATGCTGGTTGTGCAGTAATAACAACCTGAGGAGACAGAGTCACAAGAAATAAAGGAAAGAACCTTGTGCTCATGCAGGTTTCTCTGCCGCTGTAAGGCCAGCGTCACTTGCTTCTCGGCTTTCTTCAGCAGCCTGTCGTCCTCTTGCAGTGCATGGCTGGTGCGTAGCTCCTGGATCAACTCCAGTCGCTTTTCCTTGCCTTCAAACATCTGTAGCAAATCAAATCAAATCAGAAAGAAACTTGCAGGTTAGCATCCCTCGTGCGAGGCACAAGGACTCCTGCTGTGACTGGTGAGGCACTTGTGAACAGTGGTGGGTTTGGTTCTGCCTTCTGGGACCACAGAGCTTAAAGCTCAGCCCTCTTTTCTGCACCTCCAGCTGCTCAGGTAGAGAAAGAGTTGTTAACAGTTGTTTACTCAATTTCTTAAAATGTCTCTCAAAGACAAAATGGTTACTATAGTGTCATATAAGAAACTTGAATCTCCCCTTCATTTTCTGTGCTCTTTCCCTAAGAAGCCTGAGGATGGTATTTTTTATAGTCCTGCTTTCTTTTTCCAAGAGATCTGCCCCTAGTTTATAATACACAATCTGCTGTGACATTTTTCCTGGGGAAATACTCAAGGAGAGTAGAGTAATGCTGGACACGAGATGCTCACCCAGCTTCTCTGGACATACTAATTATAACTGAGTCTCTTACAAGTTACAGCTATAAGAGGAAAAAAAATTTTTTTAGCTGGTGCTTTATATCAGTCCATTTTAAAATTAAAGTGTGCTTGTACAAATAACATGGCAAAGGCTCTATAGTCAGGAAGACCAGAGCTAAATTTGCTAGCAGTTAACATAATCTCAGACTCACATCACTTGCCTGTAAAATGAGGTAACTAAAAGGAAAAAAAATGAGATGATAGATGTAAAGTAAAGAATATACAATGTGAGCTTACATTAGGGGTTCGAAACTGTAGTTAGTATTACTTATCTGTTTATTATTCAAATATTGCTAGCTATATGCAAACTCAAATAATTACAACTTTATGGAAAATTAGGGAATCCACTTGGTTTGTGATGCTTTAATAGTTAAAATTCAGGAGCACCTGGCTGGCTCAGTTAGTAGAGCACGCAAATCTTGATCTCACGGTCCTGAGTTGAAACCCCATGTTGGGTATAGAAATTACTTACATAAATAAACTTTTTTTTAAAAAAGTCTAAATTCAAGCAAGAAAATTGCTAGATTTAGCAATTCTAAGGAAGATATTAATTTCACCTTGCCTTGGTTACAACTGTGACAAACAGCAAGCAAGCAGGTCCTTTCTTTCCTTGACACCATGCTGCCCACTTGGCAAACTATGACAGTAGAAAGGAATGAGCAGGTAATGCAAGAGTATATAGCTCCATAAGACAGCAGGGTGCAAGAGGGAATTCACCCCAAAGAACCAGTACATACACATTCTATAAATCTATTCTCAAAGGAGAAGCACAGGACCAGTGGATAGACCCTACACACCATGTTCTGAATGACTCTTCCCCGAAGTAACTTTTGAAGGTAGATCACAGCCATTTCTATATCTTCTTCTTCCTAAAAGAACAAAGTAAGAATCAAGCAGCTTGAGAACAGCAGTGGTCAGCATCAAATAGTTTTTTGAAGACTTAGATCAAGCAAAAGAGATTGTGCTAGATGCCAAAAAGATTTAGAGAAATAAATAAGGCCTACACTCTCATTGAACATAGAGTATTTTAAACGTTACTTACTGTATTGTTAAAATTCATCATTTTTATAAGACATCATTAAAAAATCAAAAGCAAAAAATTCATTCTACCCCTACAAATTAAGCCATTTTCATTTTTCTATATTCCTTTCCAGCAAAATCTTTCTTGAAGCAACAAGTATTGCTTATAATATCTCTTTTGCAATTTTTTTTTTTCATGCTTGATCAAGAGTAGACTAGGAATACAGCTAGTCTATGTCAGAGTCTAGAGTAAGGTACTTCTCACAAGAATTTAGATAAACTCGTAAAATCAGGATGGACAAGATTAGCCACCACGAAAATCACCTTAAATGACTATGTTTTTTTGGTTTTGACAGTCTGCAAATCTATTAAAGTACCTCTGAATACAAAAGAAAGCAACAGAAATCAACATCATAAACACATTTAATAGACAATGTGTTAACCATAGGGAGTGATTGGCACAAAGTCTAGAAAGGTGGATGTCCAGAAGCATATCCTGGCCAGTCAGTGAGAGTACTGCAGTATCGCTACACAGGTCACACAGGTGACCCGTCAGAGGCGCTAATGAGATCTGTCAACTCCTTTCCCTCTGACATAGCACAACAACCTTATTAATATGATCGGGCTTCTTGTGAGAATTGCCTTAAACAGGGAGATAATGGGCTGAGAAGAAGGGTTGCTAAGAATATCCCCATCTACCAGGCAGTTATCCTCCCATTGAGCAGTACATTTGTATTGTGTCATCTCTAGGAGTTTCTTGGTCGGGTGGGGGGTGAAGGTTTTGAAGGGGGAGGGTGGCTGTCAAGTCCGAGTCAGTCCTAAATCCTGACTAACTCTGGTACCTTGGCCAAACTGGGTTAGATCTATGAAGGTGAGGTGTGACCCTGGTCAGGGTGAACTCTTTGAGCCAGTCCTACCTCAGAAGCTAGCCTGTCCTCATGACATCTCTGGCACTAAACTCTTCCCTGACTTCAGCTGTCCAGAAGCCACCTCTCTACGTTGCAAGATGGTTATGGTAACTGATCATCATTTGATCTTTTTTTATTTGACACACATGAGGAATACCTTTTGATGCCTATTTTTCTTGTCATTTCGCTTATTTGTGTGTTTGATGTTTGAAGCATAAGAATATATGCCATAGAAGTCAGATCTTGAGAAGGTAATCCTGTTAAATTAGGTTTGTTTTTAACCCAAAGTATCTAAGGATAAACAGGCAACAATACTGAATTTAGCATTTTGAATAAAGTTTCAAACTTACATTGGAACTCATTTCCAAGGTTGGCGTTGGAAGCCGAGGTTGAGGTACAGCCTTTCTTTGAAGGAAGCGCAGAAGTTTCTTTGGTTCAAGAACTTTATTCTTCTTATCCAATATTGCCTGGAATAACACCAACTAGCATCACTTCTTACCTTTGTATTTTCTTCCACTACTAGATCTAGACACAGGTCTGAATATCAATCAGAAATAATCTTCACTATGGCTATGCCAGGACTTTTTGAATAAGGCCAAAACTGGGTGCTTGTATGACCCATGGAATAGTATGATACTCCTAAACATCAGCTAAACACTCAGTAAATAGGGCACGTAGGTTTTATCCATTTTAATCAAAGATTTGGAGGTTTAAAAAAAATTGAGATTTTAAAAGATTTGGTCATGTGTGTGTGCAAGCAAAATCCCTGACTCCTTTTCTTCTACAAGAGCCAATTAACTGTTTAAAACATTAAAAAATTTCCCCCTGCCATAAATGACAGAAATCTGGTATGTTCTGTTGTTATGAATTAACTGAGGAGCATTAAAGGCAATTGTCTCCAACTGAAGAAAGAGCTTTCCTTTGGCTATGAAAGCCTGCAGCTCACATTTTCTGAAAATGAACTTGTTTCCTTGTGAAAGAGTATGTGTGTGTTTTGATTTCAACATACATTTTATTGATTTTACTTTTGATCACCAAAAGCCCCCCAAATTATATATGACATTATAATTTGTTATAATGGTTTTGTTCATTGCTTCTGTTTTAAGTTAAAAGTATCCCCGTATGGCTGAAAAGTATCAAAAAGCCTGATCTCTGTTGTTTAAAAATCGTACTTGAGAATCATGTTTTTCATCATATAATTTTTACATTAGTTTTCCCACAGAAAATACAGAGAACATAGATAAAAACAAGTACTAAGCCAAATCTTGAAACTAATAAACATATGCAAATTGAGTAAAATTTGAAACCACATGAAATTATTGTGGTTTTAACAGAACCCTCTGAGTTTCTACAAGATAAAAACTGACACCAAATACATAACAGCTCTAAGAACAGTTCTACAATAACCACAACAACAGACTCAACAGAAAGCAGCAGCAGTCTAAAAAAATAATAATTCTGAAGTCAAGCATCTCTTGAGTGTGTTGCCCTGAAGAGCACTACAATGAAACCATTTTAAAACCAATCATTTATAATATGTTGGTAGGGATCTGGGAAAACTGGCACTCTCACATATTCAGCAATTAGTACGCATTTATGTAAGAAAATTTGTCAATATCCATCAAAACTATAAATGCAGGCATATTGTGGGCCAGCAATTCATGTCTAGGGATTTTCTTTTAGATATGTTCATACATGTACTAAATTATATGCAAACAGCATTATTTTTGATACAAAAAACTTGGGACTGGTTAAACATGTTACATTTATATTATGATGTATCATGCAAAAAATGATGTAACACAATTATGGGATGATCTCTAAGATATATTAAATAATAAAAGCACAGACAGAGCAGTGTGGATTATGTATTAACATTTGTGTAAAAAAAAACATTTGTGTAAAAAAGTTGAAGATGCTTATAGGTATTTATATTTATTTTTATATATTTCTAAATATACACATATACATATCTCTATATGGAGATATATATAGCTACAGATAATATTTGCCTATAAGATATCTCTGGAAGGAAAACATCTTATACCAAAGCCAAGAGTTCAGATGAAAACAAGGACAGTAAAAGAATGTGAATTCTTTGATACCATCAGCTACAACAAACATTAAACACAGCCCAACATCTAGCCAGATTAATATAAATCCCACCTATAGCCTATTTACCTCAGTTCCTATTGCTTTATAACAGATGTCAGGCTTTCAACAAAAAAACTAAAAGGCATTCCAAAGGCAAGAAAAACACAGTCTAAAGAGAGAAGTAACTATCAGAACCAGAGTCAGATATGATATAAATGTTGGAATTATCAGACAGAAAATTTAAAATAACAATGATTAATATGTTAAGGGCTCTAATGGAAAAGGTAGATGACATGCAAGAATGGATAAGTAATGTAAATAGAGATAGAAACTCAAAGAATCAAAAGGAAAGGCTAGAAATCAAAACATTGGAACAGAAATGAAGAATGCTGTCAATGGGCTCATCAGTAGACTCAACATAACTAAAGAAAAGAAACCAGCAACTTGAAGATATGTCAATAAAAACTTCCCAAAGTGAAATGCAAAGAGAAACAAGGAAGTAGAACAAGATATCCAAGAACTGTGAAATGATATCAAAGGAATAATATGTATAACTGGGATACCAGATGGAGAAGAGAGAATGCAGAATAAAATTTGAAATAATAATGGCTGGAAACTTTCCTAAAGTAATGACAAACACCACCCACAGATCCAAAAAGCTTAGAGAACACTAAGCAGGACACACACGCACATGTGTGCACACACATACACACACACACACACAAAAACACCTCAGGCATATAATATTTAAATTAGAGAAAACCAAAGACCAAGAGAGAAGTTTGAAAGACGCCAGAGAGAAAACACACCTTAACTATTGAAGAACAAAGTTAAAAATTACAGTGGAATTCTAGTCAGAAACCATCCATGCAAAAAGAGAGTAATGGGAAATCTTCGAAGTGTTGGGAAAAACTCCCACCAACCTAGAATTCTACACTCAATAAAATCATTATTCAAAAGTGAAAAGATCACAATTTTAAACTTACCTGTTTCAAAAGATACTATCAAGAAAATAAAAAGACAAAAAATAAAAGTAAGAAGACATCCCACAGACTGGGAGGATAATCTGTGAATTGTATATCTGACAAGGGTATAGTCCTTGGAATATATAAGAACTCCTACAACTCAACAATAAATAGACATTAAAAGTAATGTCTATAATAAACAAACAAAAAGACAACCCAATTAAAAATGAGCAAAGGATCTGAATAGACATTTCCCCCAAAAAAGATACACAAATGACCCTGGGGTGCCTGAGTGGCTCAGTTGGTTAAGTGTTTGCCTTTAGCTCAGGTCATGATCCTCGGGTCCTAGGATCAAGCCCTGTGTCTTCTCTCCTTCTGCTAATGCACACTCTCTCTCAAATAAATAAATAAAACCTTTAAAAAAAAAAGATATACAAAGGATCGAAAGGCACATGAAAAAGATGCTAACACTCATTAATCATTAGACTAATGCAAATTTAAACCATAATGAGATATCACAGTACACACACTAGAATGGCTAAAATAAAAAAGATAGGCAGGAATAAGCGATGGCAAAGGTACAGAGAAGGGAATCCCTGGGTGGCTCAGCAGTTCAGCACCTGCCTTTGGCCAGGGACGTGATCCTGGAGTCCCGGGATCGAGTCTCACATTGGGCTCTCAGCATGGAGCCTGCTTCTCCTTCTGCCTGTGTCTCTGCCTCTCTCTCTCTATATATATATATCTATCATGAATAAATAAACAAAAAATTTTTTAAAAGGTACAGAGAAATCAGAATCCTCATACATTCCTGGCAGAAATGTAAAACCCCTTTTGAAACAATCTGGTAGTTCCTCACAAAGTAAAACACTTATCTGGTGACCCAAGAATTCCATTCCTAGGTACAAAGCCAAGAGAACTGAAGAACTTATGTCCACACAAAAATGTGTACACAAATGTGCATATCAGCATAATTTATAATAGATAAAAAGTAGAAACAACTCAAATTTTTATCAACTGATGAGCAGATAAACAAAATGTGATACATCCATACAATGGAATATCATATAGTCATTAAAAGTAATGAGGTACCTACCTACAACATAGATGAACTTTGAAAACATCATGCTAAGTTAAAGAAACCAGACACAAAAGGCCATACATAGTTTGATTTCATTTATATGAAATGTTCAGAATAGGCAAATCCATAAAAGGAAAGATTAGTGGTCGTCAGGGGCTAGGGGGAAGAAGGTAATTGTGAGTGACTGCTAATGGGTACAAGGTTTCTTTTTGGGATAAAGAGAGTATTTTGGAATTAGAAATTGGTGATAGTTGAACAATCTTGTCAGTATGTATACTAAAAACAACTGAACTGTATATTTTAAAAGAGTGAATTTTATGGTATGTGAGTTATATCTAAAAAAGAAATCAGGGATCCCTGGGTGGCGCAGCGGTTTAGCGCCTGCCTTTGGCCCAGGGCGCAATCCTGGAGACCCAGGATCGAATCCCACGTCGGGCTCCCGGTGCATGGAGCCTGCTTCTCCCTCTGCCTATGTCTCTGCCTCTCTCTCTCTCTCTGTGACTATCATAAATAAATAAAAATTAAAAAAAAATGTTTAAAAAAGAAATCATATAGGAGAAATATAGACTTGCTGAGACAAACAAAAACAAAGAGAGTTCATTGCCAGGAGACCTTCCCCGTAATAAATGGTAAAACAAGTTCTCCAGGCAGAAGCAAAGTGACATAGGTCAGAAACTTGCATTTCTATAAAGAAAGGAACAGTGGCATACAAAGAATAAATGAAGGTAAAATAAACTATTTTTTTTCTTATTTTTAATTGATCCAAAATATAACTGTTAAAGCAACGAGAGTACAAACGTATTGGGTGATTATAGCATATGGATCAGTGAAATGAATGACAGCAATGCCAACAGACAGTAGGAATGAATGGGGAATAATATGCTATAAGGGACCTATACTACATGTAAAGTGATAATATTATTTGAAGGTGAACAGATTATTTTATATGTAAACTCATATACTAGTTCACAAGACAAACATACCTAAGTTTCAAAGAATAGGGATTCCTGCCCATAGGGCAAAGGAGTTAGAAGTTATTTCAAAAAGAGTGAAAATTCCTGCAAATTTAGAAATTTAAAAACCTAAATACTTATAGGTTCAAAACTGTAACAGATATTTTTAAAAATTAGATACTAGTATTGATAAACACTCCATATCAAAACTAATGGAATATACTAAAGCCAGTGTTTTGAAGGAAATGCTTAGCCTTCAATACTTATTTATAAAACTGATGAGTGCCTGAAAATTAATGAACTACATGTCTACTCTAAGTTAGGAAAAGAACTACAAAACAAAAAGAAGAAAGATATATATGAATGGGAGTTACTGCAACTGAAGTAGAGAAAATCAACAAAGTCAGAATTTCATTCTTTAGAAAAACAATACCAAGAAAATTAATAAGCCACCAGCAAAAATGAATAAAGAAAAAGAGTAAAAGCACAAATAATATTATAAATGAAAAAAGGCATGATTATAGTACAACAAACACTAAAAAGATTTTAAATAATACTATCAACAACCATATGTCAAAAAATATGAAAAGCTAGGTGCAACAAAATCTATAAAGAAAATGTAATTTTTCAGGATACCTGGCTGGCTCAGTTGGGTTATAAGTGTCCCACTCTTGGTTTTGGCTAAAGTCATGATCTCAGAGTCATGAGATCGAACCCCTAAGTTGGGCTCTGCACTGGGCATGGAGCCTGCCTAAGATTCTCTCTCCTCCTCCTCTCCCTCTCCTATCCCTCCTTAAAAAAAAAAAAAAAATAATAATAATAATATTAAAATTAAAATTAAAAAGAAATTTAAAAAAAAGAAAATGTAATTTACCAAAACAATGCAGATAGTTCTGTAAGCAGTAAGGAATTTGAAGGAGTGGTTGGAATTTTCTCATGAAGAAAACATCAGTCTCATAATTTTAATAAGAATATTCTACCAAACTGAAGAAATAGGTCATTTTAAACCTATTTAAATTCTTTTCAAAAGTAGAAAAGAAGGAATACTCCACAGTCATTTCAGAAGACCTGGATATCTCTGACACCAATGCCATACATAGTCAAAATGAGAAAGAAAAAGATGATTTCACTCATGAATATGGAATCAAAATTCTGATAAACGTATTAGTAAATCAAATCCAACAATGTATTGGTTTTTTTCTTTTTCAAATTTTTATTTAAATTCTAGTTAACAAATAGTATAATACTGGTTTCAGAAGTAGGAATTAGTGATTCATCACTTACATATAACACACAGTGCTCATCATAAGTGCCCTCCCTAATACCCAACACTGTATTGAAAATAAAACAACTTGACCAAGTTAGGTTCATTCCCAGTGCATAAGAATAGATGAATTTTGTAAAAAACAAAACAAAAACCTATAAATGTTCCTTATTACCATAAATTTAAAAAGAAAAATATATAATTACTTCAATTCATAAAACATGATAAAATTCAGCAGGAACCCATGATTAAAGTTTCAGTAAATGAGGAAAGAAGAGAACTTCCATACTCTAATAAAAAGTGTCTGAAAAAAACTCTTACAGAAAGTGAGAGAATAATGAACACAGTTCAGAATGGGTAAATGGAGATAGGGAAATGAGGTGAGAAAGAACCACACAGATACACATGAATTATTGTCAAAGTCCTAAATTTTTTTTAGAGAGCATGGATGTGCACCTTGCAGGGCTGGGGAAGGGGGGTGAGGTGGGGGAGGGAGAGAATCTTAAGCAGGCTCCACACCCACATGGAGCCACAGCAGAACTTAATCTTACGTCCCTGAGATCATGACCTGAGCTGAAATCAAGAATCAGATGCTTAACCTCCCAGGCGCCCCAAAGTCCTAATTTTTATTTTGATTATGGGCTTCTGTGGATTATTCTATTACTAAAACCAACTGAACACACAAACACATGGACCAGTGAGTCTCAAAGGGTAGTTCCTGCAGATCAGCATTACCTGGAAACTTGTAACACCTGCAAATACCCCAGCCCCACCCCAGACCTACTGAATCAGGAACTTTGGAGGTTGGGCCTAGCAACATGTGTTTTAACAAGTGATTCTGATGCATGCTAAAGACTGACGAGCGCTCAAAAATCACAAGTTCAAGAGTCTGTACGCCTGTAGTCCAATTAACAAAAGGGAAGCACAGCTGATAGATGCCATGTACTCGTTTCATGAGGACAACCATTGCACTTTCTCATGTGGTTGGGCTTTAAGCCAGATTAGAGAGCACTTGAACATGATTCCCTTTCTTCCTGATGCCCTGGGAACATTCTAAAAGAGAGAAAATGAAGTCTTTTTGACTATTAAAACCAGCAGTAATTCCTAACACTAGAAACCTGCTACCCCTAAACGCAGTGTCAGGTTTTATTATGTAGATCCAAAGTCAGAACTACTTTTAGGAAGTAACATGACTCCTGCAAATCTGGAGAAGAGCCTCCAGCAGATTTTCCTACAGCTTGAAATGAGGGGGAAAAACAGTGGGTCAGTATAGCACTGGCAAATTCCAAAAGATGAAAGTCTGGAGAGGAGAAAAAATGTAGAGTGATGTGTTGAGAACTACTGGACACTGCAGTTTTGGAGATGGGGTATCTCGCTGCAAAAGTCCTACTAATAGCATCTTGTTCTACCTTATGAACCTCTGCCAACTCATGGTCCATCCTTGCTGCCCTCTTGAGAAAACCAGCTTTCGTGGTAGTGACTTTTGGCTTCGGAGGTCTGATTCGGGGGTGTGTCACAAAATCTGGGAGACTTGACTCAAGTTCAACTAATCCTACAGGAATGAAGTACATGTTTTTAGTATTCAGTGACTGCAGTTGGCATTTGAAAGCATATTGTTAATTTTAGTAGCTGTTTGCCAAGTGGCTTCATTTGGAATTAATCAGATATATAGCTCACATAATTGAAGTGGCCCCAAAACATAAAGCAAATTTGTGCATAAATTAGCTCATGTTCTCAGTGATTTAGACCATAAAATGCAAAATGCATTCTAATAAAATATTTCCCTAAAAAAAGGAATGAGTTTTATGATAATAACCAACAGAAATTTAGTGATCATATGGTACATGGGACCACCATTCTATCGGGGATGTACACCGATTTATCATATTCTGCTCTGGAGAGTTCAACTGTGTGACCACCAACTCATGATCTCGGCCATGTGTATGCTTCAACTTGTCAATGAAAATTTAAATAATCTAAATAAGCCTCTCTGGGACTTGATGAGAAGTATAGCCCTCACCATGAATTTTATCCCCTAGTTATCCATTTCCTTACCCACTAGTTTTCTAGCACTTCTTCTTTAAGGGCCGATTTCATGATAAGTTCCTTGTTGACTTTCTAAAGCTTGTATAAAAGCTTTTTTGGTTTCATTTTTCTGTGACTTTATTAGTGACATTGAACACGTTTAAATGTTTAGTAGCTAAACACTGATATATTGTTATACAGTGGATCCATTTACTTGGGTCTTAGGAGTTTTTATTGGTTTTTATGAACTTATATTAATAATAATAAATGTGTTCATTGCTATTTCTTGAAAATATTTTTATTTGTTGTTTAGCCTTTAATCTAATATTTCTAGTACTTTAATACTGCTACTACTGGACTTGTAATTATGTAAATTGCTTACCTTCATAGGTGTTGAGATAGTAGTTTTTTACTACAAAGTCCTCTGAATTGTTGTCAGGGAAACGACCAAGACGAGACAGAGGTCCATAGACCTGTGATGCATAATCAGAATAATCCTTGATGATATTTCTTCTCTCCAACTTCCCTTCTATATTCCTTCCCTTTCCCACAAGTTTTCTGATTGCTAGAATAAAACATACCTCTGTGACTATCTTCAAAATATTGTTCTGAACAAATGCATAATAATAGGCCAGTTCTACTTTTATTCACAGGGAAGCTATTCAGCGGAATGAATTTCAACGATGGCCACTCACTGCAGCCGGAATGTAACATGAAGAACAGAGGTCTGTCATCTGTGTGGACCAGATCATCATGAGACAAGTGCGAATGACAGAAGCTGAGTCGATTAGTGTCCTCAGTTGGTATGCAACAGAAATCTTTTATAACTGCATTCCAAGCTCTGAGGCAAGAAAGGGTATTCAGTAACAGTTTGTCAAGCTAATGAAAGAAACTCAAAGTAACCCAAAAAAACCATGGTCAGTGGAGATTCGGAAAATTATTTTCTCCTAGGAAAATAATTGCAAGGGAGGAAAGACTACAGGTTCTTCGATAATCTCTTTCCATCTTGGCTCACACCAGAATAAAGCACAATGTATCCCAGCTCAGAGCTCTTCAGAACTGTTTGGCAGTGGGAGGGAAAAGGCTCAGCTGTGCACACTGGGAGTTTACTCATTAAGGAGTCATGCTTACTACCTCCGCCTGTTCCTTTTCTCTCAGATCTATCACAGAGCCATCCCTGCTGAGGGCTCTACACTGTGCACTCTGGATGGGATTAAAATCATACTGTGGGACTGCAAAGTCTTATTTTAAGAGGTGGCTGCAGGCACCACTGCTTCCTCGTGGGCATTTATGTTGGTTCTCCAAGCTTTTGTGTGGGACTTCGGGTTTTGAAACAAAATATAGTTTACGTTTGTTATGTATCTTTTTTAGTGGTTCATCAGTTGCATATAACACCCAGTGCTCATCATATCAAGTGTCCTCCTTACTGACCGTCACCTAGTTATCCCATCTCCCCATCCCCCTCCCCTCCAGCAACCCTCAGTTCATTATCTATAAAAGTTAGTCAACTCATCATTAGTTATATCAGGTACCGAAAAGAAAAAATGCTGACAATATCTAAGTGCATACCTAGCAGCTAGTTAAAAGTTATTTTCTCACATCAAGAAAGCGTTAAAAGTTCAACTAAAAATAATTCTTTTTGTTTTCAACTAAAAATAATTCTAAGGAATTTTTATAATTGTTTTACTTTTGCTAGAAAAATAACAAATTTGATTTTTAAAAATCATGATTAATCTATTATGCATATAAATTGCCAATTTGCACATATAATTGATATCATTTTATAAGTAAATTACATTAGAAGTTACTAAGCAACCAAAATTATAAAGTTAAATACTAATAAGTTAAAAATTAATTTTATTTAATTTTAATTTTTATTATTACTTTTTTTTTGAGAGGGAGGGGGTCCTAGAAAGGGGCAGAGGGAGAGAATCCTAAGCAGGCTCCATGCCCAGTGAGGAGCCCAACATGGGGCTTGATCTCACGAACCCGAGATCATGACTAGAGCCAAAATCAAGAGTCAACACTTAACCATCTGAGCCATGCAGGTACCCTCTTTTTAATTTTTTTTAAAAGATTTTATTTATTTATTCATGAGAGACACAGAGAGAGAGATTGAGAGAGAGAGAGAGAGAGAGAGAGAGAGAGAGGCAGAAACACAGGCAGAGGGAGAAGCAGGCTCCATGCAGGGAGCCTGATGTGGGACTCGATCCTGGGACTCCAGGATCATGCCCTGGGCTGAAGGCAGGTGCTAAACTGCGGGGCCACCCAGGCCCTTTTTAATTTTAATTTAAAAATATTACATAGTTATTCTTTTTTTAAAAATTTTTTTCATAGTTATTCTTAAGCACCCACTGACTGCTCTTTTTATGTGTACAGATATACTACATAAACAGATACACAGTATACCCACGGTATTAAAATTTCATGGGAGGGGGTAAGGAGAAAAGATGTCTAAATGTATCACTTAGGGCAATAATAAAAAACGTTGAGAAAATAGGGCTCTCTATCCAGGACTTCAACCCATGAATATGGGAAGCCCAACCCCTTTCACACGTACACATGCACACACACACACTTACCCCATAGTGTCAATAACCTGACCACCTGTTGGAACATCATTACTTGGTTTTCTTAGTGAAGGATTTTCCTCCACTCTTCTACTTTTGAGAAGTAATTCATCTCTTTTACTTATTTAATAACATTAGGATGCAAAAGAATTCTATCTAAATGAGGTTTGATCAAAGATTCAAAGCAAAGCCAACCCTCCCATTCTCTTCATTGTTAATATGACATCATTACCTACTACATGTGTGTGCTGAATCTGCGCCAACTTTGCCTCCTTCGCTTCCTGCAATTGAGACCATCGGGCATTCAAGTGCTTCATGTTCACTTCATTTTGATTCTCATCACGTTTCTTCAGCAACTCTTTTAGAACTTCCAGACGAATCTCCTGTAATCTTTAAGTAAATCACCAAACATAAAGAAGTGTTTGTTATCTCAGACTATTCTACTAGGGAGAGAGGAAACACCTGCCATAAACAGAATCTTCTCTTTGGGCTGGTACCATATTCATGTATTTAAAACGACCACTCTATCAAAGTGTGACAGATACATTGGGTGTTTGGGGGAGGCAACTCCTAGTGGATCTCTCTATAACAGGAATATGTATGGGACACCCGGGTGGCTCAGCAGTTTAGTGCCTGCCTTCAGCCCAGGGCGTGATCCTGGAGACCCGGGATCGAGTCCCACATCAGGCTCCCTGCATGGAGCCTGGCCTCTTCCTCTGCCTGCGTTTCTGCCTTTCTCTCTTTGTGTCTCTCATGAATAAATAAATAAAATATTTTTTAAAAAGGGAATATGTATGGGCATAGTTCTGAAAGGCAAAGAAGAGGATGCCAAGTAAATAAAAGGGTTCTCTAGGCAGATGGGTCTAAATGAACAAGAAGATGTCTGTGCACAGTTCCAGGTCCACAGGTATTGGCTGGAGAGTTAAGTAATACGAGTGAAGAGAAAATGAGACAGCATGCTATTTTAAGAAATACACGTGAAAATGTCAGTGTCTGGCACGTATAGACATTAATCAATCTTTGTTTCCTTTCCCCTTCCCTTCATCTTGTTCTCCTAAAGTTGCCTTGCTCATGTTTATGCAACCATGCACACATGACTTCAAAATCTGTACCTCCAGCCCAGGTATTTCTGAACCAGAATTCCTATCTACTTGAATTTCTGGCTACCCTGACAATCTCAAAAAAATTCACTTATTTTGTTCTCCCAGAAATCTACCCCTTCTTACATCTTCTTCCCTCCCCTAACAATTCCTCCTCTAAAACACTTCTTGCATCCAGTCCCTAGCTCATGTTTTTTATCATCCCTCTCCTAACTTGGACGCTAGTTGCTAATCTAGTCTGTCCTTCCAATTTTGCTCCACACAGCTGTCAAGATTTTCCTTCCTAAAATAGACATTTGAACATTTTACGCTTACTTAAAAATTCATAGAGTAATTTATTCAGCCACTCATCTGTCAAATATTTATTAAATCCTCACCATATGCCAGGCAGGAAACAAACAATAATGAACAAGATCAAACACCTTCTCTCAAGAAGCACTGTTCTATTGGAGCAGGCATATCAACTAGCATTTTTTTAAAGATTTTATTTATTTATTCATGAGAGACACAGAGAACGAGAGATGCAGAGACACAGGCAGAGGGAGAAGCAGGCTCCATGTAGGGAGCCCGACGTGGGAATTGATCCTGGGACTCCAGGATCACGCTCTGGGCCGAAGGCAGGCACTAAACCGCTGAGCCACCCAGGGATCCCCCAACTAGCACTTTATAAAACAAAGAGATAAATACCAGACCAAAAGAATGAACACCATGGGAGAAAAAAAGAACAGGGCAACTATGGTTAGTGCTATTCCCAATAGATCCAGGAAGGTGGAGAAGGATCCCTTACAGGAACTATTACCTCTGTAGTCTTGAAGATAAACAAGGATTGAGATTTGCAACATAGACAAGGAAAAGTGAGGCCTTGGCAGAGGAAAGTTCAACTCAAAGGACTAGAGACAGTCCATCATACTGGTGGAGCTTCTCAAAGTGGACTTACAGGAGAAGGTGGAGAAGTAGTGAAAAGTGAATATGGAAAAACAGGTGTTTTTAAAAATAAGCCAAAAACCAATTGTCACCTTTCTCTCTGGAGTTAGAAATTCTAGGTTCATTCTCAAGTTCATCACTTACCTCAATTTCTTCAGCCATATAACGGACATAATAGTACCTATCCCATAAGGTTGTGAGCATTAAATGGGTTAATGGTAGAACAGTAGTTCCCAAACCTGAGCATGCCTCAGATAATTTGGAGTCCACCACTTGACTCAGTAGGTCTGGGATGGTGCCCAAATATCTGGATCTCTAACAAATTCCCAGGAAATACCGATGCTGCTAGTTTGTGGACCACAATTTGAGAACCACTGGCTTGGAACATGGCTCCAGCACATAGTAAGCTTCTACAACTATAACATGCTCTATGAACATCATCATCATCACTAATACTATCTACCTGATGGCTTTTTACTCACCCTTCAACACCCAGCTCAAAGGCTACTTTCTCTCAGTAATTTTCCCAAATCTCCACCCATCTCAAACAGAACTAGCCAGAAACATTATAAATGTTCCTAGTGCCCTTCTGATAAGAATATACCTCTCGAAATTGCAGCAATAAATTTAATTTTCTGATACCTACTTTGCATTCTTTAATTGCAAGCTTTTACCAAAACATCACACAGTCTGGACTTAGGGTTAATAGAAGGTGTTGTAAAAAGATAAACATACTTTGAATTCAGAACCATGCTAAGTCTCTGTCTTGGTTCTTAGCTTTCTTTTGTGTAAGTACACTGACAGGTGTAGCATTGCTATGGGCAATAAAGTGCCTCAGTGCAGCATAGAACAAAGGAAAACCTCAACAACTTCCCTTTCTTTTTAGTACACTAAAAACTATAAAACATCTTGATGAAAGAAACTGAAGATGACAAAAGTAAATGGAAAAACATCCCATGTTTCTTTATTGTTAGGGAGTTGTAATTTTGGGGTTTTCATCATTTCCACACATTCTAAGGACAGCTTTATTACTGAAAATATATTAAAATGATTGAAAACCAGAAGTACCTAAGCATATTGTTATTTATGCACTGTGAGTTCATCTCTTAATTGAGGAATTCCACAATTTGTCTTTTAAATAGAAAATGCTCCCATTAACTGTAGCTAGAACCCAGGATGTCCTGACTGTGAATTCAGTATCAAAGGGACTAAGATGATTAGCTAGGAGGCTGAGGGATATAAAGAGGGCCACGGTCCAGGCAGAGGTGCACTGGGAATGAACAGAAAGGGTCAGTTTGAAAGACTGATGAATGGATAAAGAAGATGTAGTATGTGCATGTGTGTGTGCATATCTCCACACATACATACGATGGAATATTATTGGGCCATCAAAAAGATAAAAAATTAATAAATAATAAATAAAAAATAACATAAATAAAAAAAGATTGAAATATTGCCATTTGTAACAAAGTGGATGGAACTAGAGTGTATTATGATAAGCAAAATAAGTCAGTCTGAGAGACAAATACCATATGATTTCACTCATAAGTAGAATTTAAGAAACAAAACAGATGAACATATGGGAAGGGGATAAAAGAGAGGGAAGCAAACCATGAGACTCTTATCAATAGAGAACAAACTGAGGGTTGATGCAGGGAGGTTGGTGAGGGATGGGCTAGATGAGTGATGGGTATTAAGGAGGGCACTTGTTGTGATGAGCACTTGGGTGTTATATGAAAGTAATGAACCAATGAATTCTAATCCTGAAACCAATACTGCATTATATGTTAGCTAACTAAAGTTTAAATTAAAAATTTTTTAAAAGAAAGACATTTCAGGGGTGCTTGGGTGGCTCAGTCAGGTAGGTGAGCATCTTGGCTTCAGCTCAGGTCATGATTCCGGGGTCCTGAGACTGAGCCCCATGTCAGGCTCCCTGCTGAGTGGAGAGCCTGCTTCTTCCTTTCCCACTGCAGTTCCTTCTGCTGCTCCCCCCTGCTTGTGCTTTGTCAAATAAATTTTTAAAGTCTTAAAAAGAAAAAGGCATTCCAGTGGGATTCTATGATAGATTAGATTTTTCTTTAAAGAAAAAAGGGGAGCCCCAGTGGCTCAGCAGTTTAGTGCTGCCTTCAGCCCGGGGTGTGATCCTGGAGACCCAGGATTGAGTCCCACGTTGGGCTCCCTGCATGGAGCCTGCTTCTCCCTCTGCCTCTCTCTCTCTCTCTCTCTCTCTCTGTCTCTCATGAATAAATAAATAAAATATTTAAAAAAGTATAAAAAATAAAGAAAAAAGGGGGGCAGCCCTGATGGCCCAGCAGTTTGGCACCGCCTTCAGCCCAGGGCCTGATCCTGGAAACCCGGGATTGAGTCCCACATCGGGCTCCCTACATGGAGCCTGCTTCTCCCTCTGCCTCTGTCTCTGCCTCTCTCTCTGTGTGTCTGTCTTGAATAAATAAATAAAATCTTAAAAAATAAAAATAAAAATAAAAATAAAGAAAAAAGGAAAGAGAAGAATCACAGATGCTTTGAGAAATTATTCAAATCTGGGTTCCATGCTTAACTTTACATACAAAGAGGGCAATATACATTTTTATGTTGTTAGAGAGAAAATTGTAGAACTATTATTCCCAAAAGAACCAGAAATCCAACTTCCTAACTCTACAGGTAGAGAGCTGCCTTTAAACCCATACATTTGGGAAAATGCTTTACAGATAAAAAATATTTATATTACTCCACCAGCACAGGTGCAGATGTCTCAGTAATCTAGAACTTACTTTTCAATCTCCTGCTCTCTGAAGGCCCACTCCTTCCTTTCCATTGCATTCATCATCCTCCTCCTCTTCTCAAACTGGGAGGTGTCACTCAGACAGGGAAGAGTGGCTTCCCAAGCACGTTTCTCCCGGGCACGTTCTATCATCTCAACTTCAGCTTGTCCAGCTGGGAGCCCTCGACCTGGATGATGAAGCAAAGCACTTTAGAAACACATGGATAAATTCATGTACCGTTTACGTTCTTTCAGCTCCTGTCCTCTATAACTTCAAGGGTTATGAAGGATGAAATGACATTAAGAAATATCCTCATGATGTGCCTCACAGCTTCTCTGTGTCCTGTATTACCTCTTGTTAGTTATTTGGCCAGAAGACATTTTAGTTGCATATAAGATGCTAGACAGTTTGAAGAATATTACTGAATAATCATACCTTGGAATGCCCTGTATTAGACAAATCCACATTTTTAAATGCAAGGAAATATCAAAGTAGCTTACAAAGGTCATAGATGGTAAGCAAATAGAAATCAGGATTTGAACATGGCAATCTGACTCTTGTGGTCTTATCTACTACTCTATACTCCCTCTCCATTAGAGAAATAAAACAGAAATGAACTCTATATTCAAACCCACGGCTAATTTCACACTCAACAGTGGGGTTGAAAGCTTTTTCTTTAAGATCAGGGATAAAACAAGAGCCTACTCTTATCACTCCTATTCAAGATAGTACTAGAAACCCTACCAGAGCAATCAGGCAAAGAAGAAATAAAGCCAACCAAATTGAAAAGGAAGAGGTAAAATGGTCGCTGTTTGCAGATAACATGATCTTATATATAGATAACTATAAAGACTATCAAAAACAGAACAAATAAATTCAGTAAAGTTGTAGGATACAAAGTCAACAGATAAAAATCAGTTGCATTCTTAAATATAAACAATGAACTACCTAAAAAACAAATAAAGAAAACAGTTCTATTTATACAAGAATCAAAAGTAATGAAATAGGGAGGCGCCTGGTTGGCTCAATTGGTTAAGCGTCTGCCATCAGCTCAGGTCATGATCTTAGAGTTCTGGGAGTGAGCCCCACATTGGGCTCCTATTCAGCAGGGAGCCTGCTTCTCCCTCTGCCCCATTCCACCCTGCTTGTGTGTTCCCTCTCTCTTTCTCAAATAAAATCTTAAATGATAATAATAATGTAATAGAAATAAATTTAACCAAGGACATAAAAGATCTATACACAAAAAACTATAAAATATCTTGATGAAAGAAACTGAAGATGACAAAAGTAAATGGAAAAACATTCCATGTTCACAGATTGGAAGAAATAATTTATTAAAATATACATACTACCCAAGGCCATCCACAGATTCAATACAACCCCTAGCAAGATCCTAATGACATTAGTTTACAGAAACAGAAAAATCAATTGTAAAATTCATATGGAACTATAAAAAAACCCCAGAGAGCCAAAGCAATCTTGAAAAAGAAGAACAAGGGGTGCCTGGTTGGCTCAGTGGTTGAGTATCTGCCTTTGACTCAGGGCCTGATCCCAGGGTCCTTGGATAGAGTCTCACATCAGGCTGCCTGCAGGGAGCCTGCTTCTTTCTCTGCTTTTGTGTCTGCCTCTCTGTGTCTCCCACGAATAAATAAATAAAATCTTTTAAAAAATAAAAGAAAAAGAAGAACAAAGCTGAAGGCATCACACTTTCTGGTTTCAATCTATATTACAAAGCTACAGTCATCAAAACAATATAGTACTGGCATAAATAACACATAGACCAATGAAACAGAATCAAGTGCTCAGAAATAAACCCAAATATAGTCAACTAGTATTGACAAGGAAGCCGAGAATTCTCAATGGAGGAAAGATATCTCTTCAATAAATGGGGCTGGAAAAATTGGATATTCACATGTACAAGAGTGAAACTGAACCTCAATCTTACACTAATCATAAAAATTAATTTGTAATGGATTAAATACTTAAATGTAAAACTCCTAGAAGACGACATAGAAAGAAAGCTTCTTGATATTGGTCTTGGCAATGATTTTTTTGGATATGATACCAAAAGCACAAACAAAAGCAGAAATTAAAAATGGGACCACATAAAACCAAAAAGCTTCTGCACAGTGGAAAAAATGAGCAACAAAATTAAATGACAACCTGTGGAATGGGAGAAAATATTTTCAAACCATGTATCTGATAAGGGTTAATATCCTAACTATATTAGGAACTCCTACAAATCAGTAACAAAACCAAAATAATGCAATTAAAAAATGGACAAAGGACCTGAATAGACATTTTTCCAAAGAAGATATACAAATGGCCAGTAGTACATGGTAGGTGCCCAATATCACTAATTATCAGAGAACTACAAAAGAAAAACACAATGAAATATCACTTCACACCTGTTAGGATATTTGTTTTCAAAAAGACAAGAGATAACAAATGCTGGCAAGGATATGGAGAAAAAGGAACCCTAGTACACTGTTGGTGGGAATGTAATTCATACAGCCACTACGAAAAACAATATGGAAGTTCCCCAAAAAAATCAAGAATAAAGGTACTATATGATTCAGCAATTCCACTTCTGGGTATATATCTGAAGGAAATGAAATTACTATCTCAAAGAGATATCTGATTTTCCCATGCTCCCTGCAGCATTATTTACAGTAGTCAAGACATGGAAACAACTTCATTGTTCATTGACAATGTATAAAAAAAGATATATATGTATACAATTCCTATATAACATACTAAATATAATTAACATATTATATTGAATATAATTAATGTGATATAAAATTTTTTGACATAATAAAATTTTATGCTTATTAATGTGTGATAAATTTCATTATATGTAATTTAAAATATACAATATTCAGCCATACAAAAAGGAAATCCTGACATTTGTGACAACATGAATGAAACTTGAGGGCATTGTGCTAAGTAAAATAAGCCACACATAAAAAGGTCAATATTGAAAAATAAATAAATAAACAAAAAGGTAAATATTGTATGATCTCACTTATGTCTGGAATTTTAAAAAACTGAATTCATAGAGAGTAGACTGATGGCTGTCAGGAGTGAGGAGGTGGGAGAAATGGGTAGAAGTTGTGAAAGGGTACAAAATTTCAGTTAAGTGATGAATAAGTTCTGGATAGCTAATATACAGCATAATGACTACAGTTAACAATTCTGTATTGCATACTTGAAAGGTAACAAGAGAATAGATTTTAAATGTTCTCACCACACATAACAAAAAAAATGGTATTATGTGAGGTGATGGATGTGTTAACTAATATTATTGTGGTAATCATTTTGCAAAATATATGTTTATAAAATCATCACATGGTATGCCTTAACCTTAGGTAATATGTGAATTATATATCTCAATAAAGTTGGGAAAAATGAACTATACATAAGTAAAAATATAATATTGTCTTTTATTTAATATCTATATCCATGACACTTTACTGTATCATTCTGCAACTTTTTTACTCAACTTAGTTTTGGGGACACTTGTCACACTGATACAGAGAGTTCTAATTTCATTCTGCCATTGTAGGACTCTACCACAATTTAAGCTAACTTCTAAAAACTAATGTTTTAGATTGCTTCAGTTTTTTTATTACACATAGTAATGCTACAACAAACATCCTTGTACTGGTCATTATGTCCATATGCGAATTTCTCTAGGATTCTTAGAAGATCTTAAGTCTAGCAGCTAGATCATAAAATATAACGACTTAAAATTTTTCTGGATATTGCCAAACTTGCTCAAGAAGTATAATTTTGCTCAAGCCTTCTGAGATTCCCCTGGTGCTCTCCTACAGCTCATGTTTTCTTCCTCTCACATAGTTTCTGTGTAATCTCAGTTGCTTTTTTTTTTTTTTAAGATTTTATTTATTTATTCATGAGAGACACAGAGAGAAAGGTAGAGACACAGAGACAGAGACAGAAGCAGGCTCCCTATGGGGAGCCTGACACAGGACTCAATCCCAGGACCTGGGGATTATGACCTGAGCCAAAGGCAGATGCTTAACCACTGAACCACCCAGGCATCCCTCTCAGTTGCTTTTTGTAGTCCTAACAAGTTAGTAGTAGTTTACAGATTTCTTTTTTTTTTTTTTTTAGTTTCACTGAAAGTGTAATTTGTGGAAGTTCTGTTGTGCTTGTTGCTTTTGTGTGATTTCTGGGAAGAGAAGAGGACAGATAGTGATCTACATAGGCACAGCAGGAATTTGGATTAGAATTTCTTGAAGGTATAAAATGTTTAGAGGAAAAATAATATGCACTAAAGCATGAGTCTTCCATTTATAAAAACAGAATGCCTCTTTTTTTTTTAATCAAATCTTTGTTCATATGCTTAAGAAACTCTTTATATTTTTCTCCATAATGCTATGCACATGTTTTTGTTAAGTGATTTTCATAGGTTGTTATTTGTTGCTATTAAGAATATAATGTTTTCAAATATTTCTAATTAAATATTGCATATCAATTCCACAATCAGGCATCTTGAACTCAGGTTCTTAGTTCTGATAATTTGTAATTTTGGTTGATTTTCTAAATGAGTACATCATAAATAGTTTTGCTTCTCATTTCTAATCTTTATACCTCAATATTTTCCTCTTAATTGCACTGAGTCCGTATTTCTCTTTTTTTTTTCTTTTTAATTTTTATTTATTTATGATAGTCACACAGAGAGAGAGAGAGAGGCAGAGATACAGGCAGAGGGAGAAGCAGGCTCCATGCACCGGGAGCCTGACGTGGGATTCGATCCCGGGTCTCCAGGATCGCGCCCTGGGCCAAAGGCAGGCGCCAAACCGCTGCGCCACCCAGGGATCCCTGAGTCCGTATTTCTCAACCAAACTGACATCACTGCCATATTGGGCAAACAATTATTTCTTGTATGGGACTGCTGAATGCAGGACAGGATGTTTAGTACCACACTAGCCTGGCTCCCAAACCCCATCCCATGTGATAAATGCCAGGAGCACCTCCTAATCATCATTATGTTAAAAAATGTAGAGCAACTTATGGGGAGATGGCAGAGTAGGAAGATCCTAGGCTCCTCATCCCACAATACAATCAGATATACACTTGTCAGTGTAAATAACCAGAATAAAACCCCAAATACTGACAGAACAGACTTTCCACACCTATATGCTGAAAAGAGGCCACATTGAGGAGGGTAGGCAGGGCAGAGACATGGTGGGAGCCAAGCAGACCTGCAGGAGTATCCACAAAAGGGAAAAATGTTATGAATGCAGGCAGGAGGAGAACCCATGCTAGGCACCCCAGGCACAGGGGACAGGCACTGGGGAGATGAATCCCCATAACATTTGGCTTTGAAAGCCAGAGGGGCCTGGCTTCACAATCTCTTAAAATCAGTGAGGCTTAGTACCCAAAACTTAAAAAAATCAGTGGGATCAAGGAGGAGGTTGAGAGGAAACTGAGCCCTCACCTTAACGAGACTGCACAACAGACAGGCTCACTGAGATTCAGCCTAGAAGCAGAAATTTGAATAACACTTGGGGTATACAAGAGGGAAATTTATTTACTAATCTCAGAGTCTGTGCTGTAGGGGCAGAGATTTTTGGGAGACTTCTCTAGGAACAAAGGAGCTAGCAGGAGCCATTTCACATCCCCACCCCACCCCCCAGTGTAGATACACTGACACCTGCCAGAACCAGAACAGCAGGAATAATCTCCACCAACCTTGCTAACAGCATGCCCTACCCCACAGTCTTCTGTGGATCTGCCCACTCCAACCAAGTTGCCTCAGCAGAGTAGTCCCAAGTAGCTGCAGGTCACTTCCCTGCATATTGACAGACATTGCTGACACCACTCACTCTTACCTCATGTCTCCTGTGGAACTACCCTAGTCCATCCAAGGCTGACATCATGCAGGCAGCCCAAATAAGGACCACCACCATTGCAAGCAATTCCTGCCCCAGGGAGAAGGGAAGATTACTGCACATGTCAGTCCAATCACACATGCCATGGACAACGCAGGGAGAAAACCTTGCAGTACAGAGCTACTGAAGCTCTAGCAAGCCCCTGGTCTGACTCAACTCAAGTTCAAGGCAACCCCAGACTGGCCAAATTACAACACAGGGACCAAACCCTGCCCACAACAGGCAAAGAGAACCGTTGTAGATGATTAGACTGAAGGCAAACATGACTAAGTCACAACAGTAGGGCACATACAACACACATAGGAGACATCCGTGAATGCCAAGGTCTGGTGAACAGAGGACATTGTACTGCAAGACACCATAGGACCACTTCTTCATACGCCCATGACTTTCAAGAGTCAGGAATGTAGCTGACTTTCATAACACACAGAAATAGACACAGAGAGTTAGACAAAATGAGGAGACAAAAGAATATGTCCCAAATGAAAGGACTGGACAAGGAAGCTAATGAAACGGAGATAAGCAATATACCTGATAGAGAATTTAAAGTAATAGTCATAAACATACTCACTGGAATGGAGAAAAGAGCAAAAGATTTGGTGAGACACTCAACAAAGAGATAAAAAACACAAAAAAGAACCAATCAGAGATGAGGAACTCAATAACTGAAGTTAAAAATCACTAGAGGGGAAAAAATAGTACAGTAGAGGAAGCAGAACAGATCAGTGACTTGGAGGAGAGAGTCATGGAAAGCAATCAAGCTGAACAGGAGAGAAAAAAAGAATAATAAAAGATGCAAATAGATTAAGGAAACTCTTCCGACTGAGCCAGCCAAGTGCCCTGGGAATGCAAACTTCTGCAGCCACTGTGGAAGACAGTATGTAGGTTCCTCAAAAAAAATGAAAACCAGAATTACCATATAATCCAGTAATTCCACTACTGGGTATTTACCCGAAGAATACAAAAGCTAACACTAATTTCAAAAGATATATGTACCCTTATGTTTATAACAGCATTATTTATAATAGGCAAATTGTGGAAGCAACCCAAGTGTCCATGGACTGATGAATGAATATATATAGGAATATTATTCAGCCATAAACAAGAATGAAATTGTGCCATTTGCAACAATATGGATAGAGCTAGAGAGGATATGCTAAGCGAAATCAGTCAGAGAAAAACAAATACCATATGATTTCACTCTATATGGAATTTAAGAAACAAAAAAAAACAACAAAGAAAAAAGAAAAAAATAGGCTCCTAATAATAGAGAAGTTATTAGAGGGAAGGAATGGAGGAAATGGGTGATAAGGATTAAAGAATACACTTACTGTGGTGAGCATTGAGTAATGTACAGAACTGTTGAATCACTATATTGTACAACTGAAATTAATATAACATTGAATGTTAATTATACTGGAATTAACATTAGAATTTTTTCCAAAAAACAAAAAAACAAAAAAAAACAAAAGCAAGCAGATAGCATATAAACAAATGAGTGTGTCTGTGTTCCAATAAAACCTCGTTAGCGTCATTGAAATTTTGGCTTCATGTAGTTTTCCATGACCATAGTGTGCCAGTCCTGATCTAGAGTTTTAGTACTTGCTTCTTTTTTCAAAAATTATCATCTTTAGAGGTGCCTTGATAGCTCAATCAGTTAAGCATCTGCCTTTGGCTCTGGTCATGATCCTCCGCGGGTTCCCAGGATGAAACCCACAACAGGCTCCCAGCTCTGCAGGGAGTCTGCTTCTCCCTCAGCCCCTCCCTCACACTTGTGCACTCTCTCTCTCAAATAAGTAAAATCTTTTTTAAAAAATATCATCTTTAGAAAATCAACACCTAACAATTTTAATTATATATTTTTCTCTTTTTTTGCTCATCATGTTCTTAAACCCTGCTTCTTCCTTTTGAGATCATTTTTCTTCTTACTGAAATATATGCTTTCATCTTCCTTTATTCAGATTAATAGCTAACATTTACAAGATGCTTATTTACATGCTAGGCACTGGTCTAAGTACATTACATAAATGAGTTTATTTAATCAATACAATATCCTATAAGGTAGATCCTATAAAATGTCTTATCCTATGAAAAGTCTTTGTTTATTTCACCTTCACTCCTGAATAACAGTTTGGCTGGTAAAAGAATTCTAGGTTTGCTATTATTTTCCCACACTTTAAAAATAATTCTATGAAATGTCAATTTGGTTTTTGTCTCTTTTTAGGTAATCTGACTTGTCTCCAAAAGCTTCTGCAGTTTTTTCTTTTTTCCTCTATTAGTAGGTATGAATTTTTTTTTTATCTTGTTTGGTCTTCAAAGAAATCTTTCAAACTATGGACTCATATCTTTCTTTAGTTTTAGGAAATTCTCAGCCATTATCTTTTTTTTCCTTCTTTTTAAAATTTTTTTATTATTTTTTTTTTTAGCCATTATCTTTTCTTGCATTGCTTCTCCACTGTTCTCTCTACTATCAGATCCTATAATCCTATCCCCCGTGGCTCTTACTTTTTTTATCTTGTTCTACCTTTGCACATTACATTCTGGAATACTTGTTCATTTAATCTTTCATTTCACTAATTTGTTCTTCAGCTCTACTTAGTTTATTACTGAGTTCATTTTATTTCAAATTTCATAGTTTTCCTTCCCAGGGATTGCAATTGGTTCTTTTTCATAGCTCCCCTTCTTGTTTTCATGCTCTACTGTCCTTGATCTCTTGGAGGATATAAAAAGTACTTCCTAAGTCCCTTTGAGATTGCTCCATGTGCTCTGTTTGCTTAGGAATTTATTCTCTGCTCCCCCACACACACCGTTTTTGAACTTTTTGTCGATCACTCCTAGTGTCTGTGTTCCTTAGATGCCTTGTGATTCTTGGGTTAAGATCATCCGAAGATTCCTCTCACAATCACCTTGGGTAGTAACACTCTTACTTGGCAAGAGGAACAGCTCCGCAGCCTCATTCTCTAGAGCCCTGAGGATGACGAGTTAACAGACTGCCCATCTGGAACTACTCTACTCTTTTAAAGATCCTGGAATTCCTTGAACAAATGGCCCAAGCCTCCTTCCAAAATTTACAAGGACCATTTCCCAGAATTCAGACTCCCAAGGGCAGACTATATCCTGCTGTTTGTTTACCCTTAAACCCAAGGGGTAGCCAAGTGGCGGCTGTTTACAGGGATATGTACACAGAGACTAGAAAAATAAGGTGAGGTAATCACATGCGTACATGACAGACCCCTCATGATGTGGAACACAGCCAAAGAAAAAAGCAAGTCACAGGCAGCCTCTCCCCTGCTGCCCCATTCTACCAAAGAGTCCCAAAGAACCTAAGAATTTTCAATTTAAACTTGTCCTTTCAATTCATTTTAAGATATATTTGTGAAAAATACACACATATTTTACTTAACAGATATTAACTTCATTTATAATTTTTAAACATCTATACATATAGTTTATAGGACTCCATTTAGACTCCGAGGCAAGGCCTCACAAATGAAGGAGCAGGCCTGACTCACAGTGGTTTTTACTGATACCTCAACCTCTGTGCTGGCAGGCGCTGAGCTTTAGTCCCACCTGTGGGTAGGAGAAAAGTCCTGCTTCCTCTAATTCAGGCAGGTAACTCAGATCTGGTTCACTACCAGTCACAACCCCTACTCATCATCATAGGTTCCCAGCTATTTCTTTATTTTAGGAAGAAATCTCCACTTCAAAACTATGGAAATTTTCTTCCTTTTTTTAAAAGTGTAGTTATGTGTGTATCAGTGTGTATACACACATTCTCTCTCTCTCTCTCTCTCTCTCTCTCTCTCTCTCTCTCTCTCTCTCTCTTTCTCCTCTCAATAGCTCACATGGTTATCAGGAGAGACATCTGCAAATATTCAAGACAATTACCAACTCACACTAATATACCCATAACCAATATATGAATATATGTATATTCACATATATATACACTAATATACACATTAGTGTATTCAGAGCAGAAGGGAAAAGTTTCAGCATATTTTTAATCCGTCATCTAGTGAAAGTAGAGCCACTGATTTCAAGTATGGATGGCAAGAATGCTTCATCTGAATTCATTAAGGTGAGCCAGGAAATGAGAATCAAACTAGAGTTCAGATATGTATATCTTCATTGCCTGTGATGCAGACTTGACCACAGCAAACCATCACAAATGGGAAACAAAAGTCATCTCATTTTAATAAAAGCCATTACATTGTACCAACTACCTCCAACACCTGGGAGGAATTGGCGTCTCTGGTTCTCAGTTTCCCAGCTAAAATCAAGTGAGTTCAAGAAGCTGTTATTTCTGAAAACCCCTTTTCTGATTAATTTTTCTAATTTCACATAATATAGGCCTCAGTCAGATTTTATTGCATTCTAAGAGTGAATTTCTGAGTCAGAACCATATTAGCATTTCCGAAATAATAGCAAAAGAAATCATCCAAATCATCCAATAGGGTATGTAAGAGAGATTTGATAAATTGCAAGATACTTTGGGCAAAGTAAGACAATATTGTTACATATGGTGGAATATACATTCAGTATTATACATTCAAAAAAGATTTATGTGTAAAAGAGTAAGAATTGCTCAATGAAAAGGAATTGATTCGCTAGGAAAAACAGTGAAAGGAAGAAGGTGAGTTGTCACCAAATAACCACAAAATTAAGCTGAAATAGAACTTCAGCTTCAGGGATAAAGTACAATAACCCTCCTTTAAGTGAAAAGGGTACCTCTTTTTGAAAAAAAGTATCAGCAGAAGTATGAATCTAAGAAGTAGCTCTGTTGAGCAAAACATTTTAAATAGCAACATTTATACCACAGTTGCCTCTGAGCACATCATTTCCAGGAACTCAACAGTATGCAAGGTGATCAGGACGGACATCTGCAAATATCCAAGACAATTACCAACTCACCCCAAGTAAGAGTAGCCAGGGTCAAGAGCTCAGGGATTGAATCCTGACATACTACATATTCTGGAGAATACGGATCAGTTTGAACTTCAGCATCCCGATAATCAGTCTGGGTACCCACAGTATGCTTCGAAAGTACGGGTGGGTATTTAGCAGAAATAGGGAGAAAAGTATATGCCTGTGTCCTAAAAGGGAAAATGATTTTAAAAATTAAAACCTGATCCAGTCACTCAGAATACTACATAGTCAAGTAGAAATAAGTCCTTAGCTTTATTTTTTTTTAAGTCCTTAGCTTTAATAAGCCCATTCCCCCTTTAAACATGCACAGATTCATGAATACAGTGTAACCAGGATTATGCCCAATTATCTTTAGAGAACTGCCTTGGGGGATCCCTGGATGGTGCAGCGGTTTAGCACCTGCCTTTGGCCCAGGGCGCGATCCTGGAGACCCGGGATCGAGTCCCACGTCAGGCTCCCGGTGCATGGAGCCTGCTTCTCCCTCTGCCTATGTCTCTGCCTCTCTCTCTGTGACTATCATAAATAAAAATTAAAAAAAAAAAAGAGAGAGAGAGAGAGAGAACTGCCTTGTTAGTCTCACCTCTGCCAAACACCCGAGGGGATACAGAAGCCCAGGTCTACTCACAAAAGCAGCTATTTATCTGTGTATCACTGGGCAGGACTGTAGTATAGAACCGTAAGAGGTAGATTCTAGGATGTCACAGAGTTACTTCTGAACCTGTTTAGAATTGCTACTTCCTGGTTTCTTTTTTCTCTGCTTTTAGTTACACAACTGATTTTAATTGTTTCCCTCTAGAAATTCAGGAGCAGAGAAAAGAGAAGAGATGCTTTCTGGTTTTTTAAAAAGATAAGGGTCTTTCTAGATAGATGACTCAATAATTAATGCTAAGATTACTTGGTTAGCTATAGAAAAGTTACCTCATCCCTTGGACAAAAATTAATTCCAGATATTTCAAGGTATTTAATATAAAAATGAGACTATAAAAGTATTAATAGGAAACGTAAGTAAATATACCCCCTTTGAGTGCAAGTCTTTTTCAGCATGGCTCAAAAGCCTCTCTGGCTACAAAAGAAAATGATCAGTAGAACTAAGGTTAAGTTGAAACTTTTATACCTCAAAGTATCATAAATTTAAAGTATGAATGGCACACTTAGAAATAGGTTCTGCAACATATATGATAAGAGTTAAATAGTCTTTCTATACAAAAAGCCCTTGTAAATCAATGACAGTTAAATACTAACAGAAAAATGAGTAAAGAACAAGTCACAAAAATGAAAATTTCTAACATATGAAAAAATGACCATAACTAGTAACCAAAGAAAAGTAAAATAAAACATAAAGATTCTGTTTTATTACATCACATAAGCAAAGATTTAAAAGATTGAAAATACCCAGGATTGATGAAGTTGTGATGAAAACAGGCATTCACATAAACTGTTGATTGAAATACAAATAGATATAACCTAACAGGTAACTTAACAATATATATCTGACCTTTAAAATACTTTTTTGCCCCAGCCACTGTACTCATAGGAATTTATCCTAGGAAATAATTGGACAAGTGTACAGAGATATATGCAAACACATTCATAAAGTCTAATGTGTAAGAGTAAAAACTTACAAAAAAAATTTTAATGGCCCATTTAAAAACAATGGTTGCACCTTAGGTTATTAGGCATCAACTTCAATTCATATTTTCATCTTTGGTTCTTTTTTTTAATTCTGGCTATTTTTAAGTACAGAAAAAATTTAGATTAATTCACTTAAACCTATGTCTACTCTTAAACATAATTTTTATAACAAGTATGATAGCACATATGCTTTAATGTTCTAGTGGGGTTTTTTTCTTTTTTAAGATTATATTTTTAGATGTCCATTGACTGATGAATGGACAAGGATGTGGCACATATATCCAATGGAATATTACTCGACCATCAAAAAGAATGACATCTTGCCATTTGCAATGATACAGATGGAACTAGAGTGTATTATACTAAGTGAAATAGGTCAGAGAAAGACAAATACCATATGATTTCACTCATATGTGGAATTTAAGAAATAAAACATAGGGGAACATAGGGGAAGGGAAGGAAAAATAAGATAAAACAGAGAGGGAAATCATAAAAGACTCTTAACTAAAGGGAATAAACTGAAGGTTGCTGGAGGGGAGTTGGGTGAGGGGATGGGGTAACTGGATGATAGGCATTAAGGAGGGCACTTGATGTAATGAGCACTGGGTGTTGTAAAGCAACTGATGAATCACTAAATTCTACCCTTGAAACTAATAATACACTAAATGTTAACTACTTAAATTTTTTTTAAATCTAAAAAATAAACAAAGATTTTGTTTTAAACAATCTCTATACTCAATGTGGGGCTTGAACTCACAACCCCAAAATCAAGAGTTGCATGCTCTACTAACTGAGCTAGCCAGGCAACCGAGCAGTGCTTTTTTTCTTTTAAAGTTTGTTTCCTTCAATATCTTTTCCTCCTTTATCCACCTTTATCAGTACCCTCTATGTATATCCTAGAATATATCCTTGAATTATCCCTGAACCTTGCTGTATTTTTATCCACATTTATTTTTCTACACACAAATATACAGAGTATTATTTTATTGTTGTGCCAACATGAATGCATTTTTGCATCTTGCTTTTTTAACTAAATCATACTTCATAGAAATCTTTCCAATCTATTCATGTGGCTCTTTTTCAAGAAAAGTTAAACTTAAATGATCATGACCAACAGAAAAACTACTTTAAAAAATATGGCACCATATAATGGAATATATGCAGCTATTAAAAGTAAAAATGTCGGGCAGCCCGGGTGGCTCAGCGGTTTAGCTCTGCCTTCGGCCCAGGGAGTGATCCTGGAAACCCAGGATCAAGTCCCGTGTCGGGCTCCCTGCATGGAGCCTGTTTCTCCCTCTGCCTGTGTCTCTGCCTCTCTCTCTCTCTCTCTGTATATTCTCGTGAATAAATAAATAAAATCTTTTAAAAAAATAATAAAAGTAAAAATGTAATCAGTATTTGTGAACATACAAAAATGTCCATGATTCAATGTAAAGTAGAAACAAAAGACACTGTAAAGCAGGATGTACAACAGAAGCTCATTTTTATATTTAAAAACTGGGTTTTGTGCATAGAAAAATGCCTAAATGGATATATAATAAATTAACAATTATTTCTGGATAGGACTACAGAATTTTTTTCATGTGCATCATTTTCTAAATTTTCTATTCTTTTAAACCTAGACATATAGTACTATTAAAACAATATTGCCATTTCCATGTAAAAGAATATGTTTTCCAGTTGGTAGAAGTATGTTAAATCACATCTTTAAAAACCTAAATACAATGGCAAAAAAAGAGATTAACATTTTAAGAAATAGTCAAAGGCAATGGGAGGTGTTTATAATAAGCAAAACAGGCATTCCCACCACTTGGCCAGAATTCTAAGGCTTTCTGCAGAGATTTGAAAAATGGTAACAAATGAAAGTATCAGCATCTTTAGTTCAGCATCCTTGGCTGTAGAGTATGTAGGTTCACTTTTACCTGAGAACCCTCTACAAGAACCATTTAAAAATGCTTGGAACTATATGTTGAAGAATTATACAAGTTCCAGATTGCAACATGGGGATCCTTGGAAGTTCATGAGGTTCTTTATTTCTTGTTCTGTTTACCTGGATTTTTGTTTCAATTTATATCTTTCATGAAAAAGTACAAAATTCCAAAGGATAAACCAGAAACATGGGAAAACCAGTGGAAATGTTTTAAAGTACTTCTCTTTAATCACTTTTGTATCCAGCTTCCTTTGATCTGTGGAGCTTATTATTTTACAGAGTATTTTAATATATTTTATGATTGGGAAAGAATGCCAAGATGGTATATGCTTTTGGCAAGATGCTTTAAATCTGATCCCTCTCTCTGCTGGTTGTCGGCATCATGATTTCCACCACATGAACTTCATCGGAAACTATGCTTCCACATTTACATGGTGGGATAGAATTTTCAGAACAGACTCTCAATTTACTGCCTATCATGATGAAGAAGATTGAGAAAAAGACTCAATAAATATCTCATCTAAACCATCCTGAAAACACACACCTTTCCTGAATTGAAGCAAATAGCTAACATTGCTTCTGCAGAGCAGAAATAAACATGTGTCTTGACTGCTAAGTGATACAAAGAACATTAACAACCTTTAATTATCTTCCTAGTGGGAACTTTTTCTACTTTACATAAAGTTCTGTGTGTGTAGAAATAAGTAAATATATAATGAAGTATGATTTTCATGAGGAAGTTGTAAAGGCCACGTTGCTAACCTTACAGAAAGGTTTTAAGTAATGGAAGAACTATCAATCTGTGTCTTTCTCCCAGTAACACCATAGGCCTGAAGTTAAAATTGGTCTTTAGGGCAGCCTCGGTGGCTCAGCAGTTTAGTTTACTCTTCGGTGTAATCCTGGAGACCTAGGATCAAGTCCCATGTCGGGTTCCCTGCATGGAGCCTGCTTCTCCCTCTGCCTGTGTCTCTGCCTTTCTCTCTCTCTCTCTCTCTCTCTCTCTGTGTGTGTGTGTGCGTGTGTGTGTCTGTCATGAATAAATAAATAAAATCTTTTAAAAAATAAACAATAATAAAATAATAAAATAAAATAGGTCTTTAAAATCTTGCAAATATATGGTAGCCATTTCAGTATCTCTTATCAGGGTGTTGGCCTCATATTGAACTTTAAATATTTTCTAGAATTTGCCTAAACATCCAAGTATCATGGGTCGAACCATATCAATCAACAGTGAGAGTGAGGTTGCCAAAACAGAAACAGGCCGCCCAAAGAACTTCCACTCTTGTCCTGAGCTGACTGGTTTGGGGTGATTCTCCTTTGAGAAGTCCTTTTGGATTGCAATGTACTACTGGTATCTATAAATTAAGGCGTTTCTGAACTGTTGTAAATGGAATATTTTAGTCTAAAGGTTTTTGGGTTACTTGAATTTTTTTTAAAAATTGAGCTTTATTTCTGCTATTTACCCTTTCATTTTTGTATATCAAGTTTTCATTATACTTAAAACTGTATCTTGAAACATTGTGAACTGACTTGCTGTATTTGCACTTTGAACTACTGAAATAAACGTGATTTTTTTGGCCAAAAAAATATAATAAGCAAAACTTATAGAGCTTAACTCTAAGAAAAATGCACTTCAAGTCAGCTAGAAAGAAGCACCTACTGAAAGGTTAAACTTGTAATGAAATAATACTTTAAATTGTTGTTAATGCTGGGGTATCTGGGTGGCTCAGTGTTTGAGCATCTGTCTTTGGCTCAGGTCACGATCCCAGGGTCCTGGGATCGAGTCCTACATAGGGCTCCCTGCAGGGTGCCTGCTTCTCTCTCTGCCTATGTCTCTGCCTCTCTCTGTCTCTCATGAATAAATAAATAAAATCTTAAAAAATAATAAATTGTTAATGCTGAATTCAAGTGGTATTAAGTGGAATTAAGTGGTATTTTTCAGCAGCTGCTATGGATTTCTAACCTATGTAGATAATTTAGGTATTTATAATTTATGTTTTCAGCAGAAATTATTCTACCACCAAAATTCTAGTTGAAATAACTTCAAATCAGCTTTATATCATCCCAGATCATATGACTATTACTATATAACACTATTCATTTGAATCAAGAGAATAAACTGTTTTCCAAATTAAAAATTACATGCTTGAACTATCTGATCAAATATGCTAAGATTGTGATAAAGCCTAGTGAATCCTCTGACTAAGCTTTCTGATGATTTAAGATCCTTCTAGGTGGGGATGCCTGGGTAGCTCAGTGGTTGAGCTCAGGGCATGATCCCAGGGTCCAGGAAATGAGTCTCACATTGGGCTCCCTGTGGGGAATCTGCTTCTCCCTCTGCCTGTGTGTCTGCCTCTGTGTGTGTTTCATGAATAAATAAATAAAATCTTAAAAAAAAAAAAAAAAAAGATCCTTACAGGTGGGTCAGAGGAGAGGATACAAAGGGGAAATGATACTTTGACAGAAGTCCTATGGTAACTTAATACAGTTTCTTTTCTAACTTGTTATTTTTCTCCAACCTAGTTTAGTTGGTTTTAGGGGAGAATAAATGGAATAAGAAAGAACAATGATCTATTTCCTACCCCTCCCCAACTTCAGTCAGGACTCAAAACCCAGAAAGACCCCATACCTGTTTCTTATGTGGCTTGAGCCCTGGATCCCATCCACACACTCACTTATTCTAGGTTTGGTGTGCCGACAGCACTTACCTCTGCTCCGTTCCCTCTCCCGGGCCCTTCCTCCTCCACTAGATGGAAAAGCATGCACTGTCTGCCATATCCACAGTCTTCTAGATTTTCCTCCCAGCCCCAACAAAACTAAACACAAAGAGGGGTTTCACAAAGTAGCAAATCCTATTCTGTAATTATGAACTCTAATGATTATTTGTATTTTTTAAAGATTTAATGTTTTCAGAGTGGTTTTACATTCACAACAAAACTGAGAGGAAGGTACAGAGATTTTCCATATATGTTTTGGCTCCACACATACATAGCCTGCTCCATTATCAATATCCCTACACATACCACCCAGAGTGGTACATTTGTTACAGCTGAGGAATATACATTTACACATCATAATCACCCCATAGTGTATATTAGAGGTCACTCATGGTATTACATATTCTATGGTTTGGACAAATCCCTATGTATATGGTATACACATATAATAACATGCATCCATCATACAGAGTATTTTCCCCACCCTAAAAATTCTGTGCTCCTTCTATTCATCCATACCCCTCCAACCCCTGGCAATCAATGATCCTTTTATAATCTCCACTTCCAAAATGTCATAGAGTTGGAATCATACAGTACATATCCTTTCCCAATTGGCTTCTTTCTTTTAGGAATATGCATTTAAGATTCCTCCATGACCTCCTTCTCATGACTTCATAGCTAATTTCTTTTTAGTAATGAATAACATATTACAGTGTCTCAATATACCATAGTTTATTTATCCATCAACCTGCTGAAGGACATCTTGGTTGCCTCTAAGTCTTGGCATTTATGAGTAAAGCTGCTATAAACATCTACGGGTTTATGCGCAGGTTTTGTATAAACATAAGTTTTCAACTCCTTTGGTAAATACCAAGGAGCATGATGGCTGGATCATATAGTAAGAGTATGTTTAGTTTTATAAGAAACAGCCAAACTGTCTTCTGAAGTGGCTGTATCATTTTGTATTTCCCACCAGCAATGAATGAGGGTTTCCAGGGCTCCACATTTGGTGTTATCAGTGTCCCAGATAGTGGCCATTCTAGTAAATGCATAGTGACATCATATTGTTTTTTCAATTTGCATTTCCCCAATGACACATCATGTGAAGCATCTTTTCATAGGCTTATTCACCACCTGCATATCCTCTTTGGTGAGGTGTCTGTTAAGGTCCCTGGCCTGTTTTAAAATCAGGTTATTCTTTTTCTTGTTGTGTTTGAACAGTTCACTACATAGTTTGAGTAATGTCCTTTTGCCGATATGTCTTTTGCAAATATTTTCTCTCAGTCTGTGGCTTGTCTTCTCATTTTATTGACATTGTCCTTTGTATAGCAGAAGTTTTTAATTTTATTTATTTTTTAAGTTTTTACTTAAATTCCACTTAGTTAACATACAGTATAATATTAGTTTCAGGAGCAGAATTTAGTTATTCATCACATACACATAACACCCAGTGCTCATCACAATAAGTGCCTTGCTTAATACTCATCACTCATTTAGCCCATCCCCCTGCCCACCTCCCTTCCAAAAACCTTCAGTTTGTTCTCTGTAGTTAAGAGTCTGTTTTATGGTTTGCCTGTCTTTCCCCCCATGTTCATCTATTTTATTTTTTAAATTCCACATGTCAATGAAACCAAATGGTATTTCTCTGACTGACTTATTTTGCTTAGCATAATACAGTCCAGTTCCATCCATGTCATTGCATATGGCAAGATGCCATTCTTTTTGATGGCTGAGTAATATTCCAGTGTGTGTGTGTGTGTGTGTGTGTGTGTACCACAACTTCTTTATCCATTCATCAGTCAATGAACATTTGTGCTCTTTCTATAATTTGGCTATTCTTGATAATACTTCTATAAATATCAGGTACATGTATTGTTTGAAATCAGTATTTTTGTGCCCTTTGGGTAAATAATAGTAGTGCAATTGCTGGATTGTAGGGAATTTCCATTTTTACTTTTTGAGGAACCTTCATACTGTTTCCCAGAGTGGCTACACCAGTTTTCATTCCTACCAACAATGCATGAGGGTTCCTTTCCCTCACCAACATCTATTGTTTCCTGTTTGTCAATTTTAGCCATTCTGACAGGTCTGAGGTAGTATCTCATCATGGTTTCACTTGTATTTCCCTGATGATGAGTGAGGTTGAGCATCTTTTCATGTCTATTAGCCATCTGGATATCTTCTTTGGAAAAAAAAATGTCTATTCACGTCTTCTGCTCATTTCTTAACTGGATTATTTGTTTTGGGTTTTTTTGAATTTGATAAGTTCTCTATAGATTTTGGACACTAACCCTTTATCAGATATGTCATTTGCAAATATCTTCTCCCATTCCACAGGTTGTCTTTGTTTTCTTGATGGTTTCCCTTGCTGTGCAGAAGCTTTTTATCTTGATGAAGTCCCAATAGTTCATTTGGCTTTTGTTTCCCTTGCCTTTGGAGACATGTCTTATAAGAAGTTGTTACAGCTGCGCTCAAAGAGGCTGCTGCCTGTGTCATCCTCTAGGATTTTGATGATTTCCTGTCTTGTATTTAAGTCTTTCATCCATTTTGAATTTACTTTTGTGTATGGTGTAAGGAAGTGGTTCAGTTTCATTCTTTTGCACATTGCTGTCCAGTTTTTCCAACATCATTTGTCGAAGAGACTTTTTTCCATTGGATATTCTGTCCTGCTTTGTTGAAGATCAGTTAACCATATAGTTGTGGGTCCATTTCTGGCTCTTCTATTCTGTTCCATTGATCTCTGTGTCTGTTTTTGTGCCAGTACCATCCTGTCTTGGTGACTACAGCTTTGTAATATAAATTGAATTGAATTCCAGAACTGTGATGCCTCCAGTTTTGCTTTTCAAGATTTCTTTGGCTACTCAGGGTCTTTTGTAGTTCCATACAAGTTTTAGGATTGTTTGTTCTGTGAAAAATGCTAGTGGTATTTTGATAGGGATTGCACTGAATGTATAGATTGCTTTGGGTGGTATAGACATTTCGACAATATTTGCTCTCCCAATCCATGAGCACAGAATGTTTTTCCATTTCTTTCTGTCTTCTTAAATTTTTCATTAATGTTCTATAGTTTTCAGAATACAGATTTTTTTTTTAGAGGAGTCATTTCTTTTTTTTTAATTTTTTTATTTATTTATGATAGTCAGAGAGAGAGAGAGAGAGACAGGCAGAGGGAGAAGCAGGCTCCATGCACCAGGAGCCTGATGTGGGATTCGATCCCGGGTCTCCAGGATCGCGCCCTGGGCCAAAGGCAGGTGCTAAACCGCTGCACCACCCAGGGATCCCCAGAGTATAGATTTTTACCTCTTTGGTTAGATTTATTCTTCGGTATCATGGTTTTGGTGTGATGGTAAATGGGATTGGTTCCTTGATTTTTCTTTCTGCTGTTTCATTATTGGTGTATAGAAATGCAACAAATTTCTGTACATTGATTTTTTTTTTATCCTGTGACCTTACTAAATTTATATATCAGTTCTGGCAATTTCTTGGTGGAGTTTTTGAGTTTTCTACATATTGTCCATAAATAGTGAAAGTTTGACTTCTTCCTTACCCATTTGGATGCCTTTTCTTTTTGTTTTCTGATTGCTGAGGTAAGGACTTTCAGTACTACTTTAAATAGCAAAGATGAGAGTGACATCCCTGTCTTGTTCTCGATTGTAGAGGAAAAGTTCTGTTTTTCCCCACTGAGGATGATATTACCTGCGGGTCTTTTGTATCTGGCCTTTATGATATTGAGGTATGTCCCATCTATCCCTACTTTGTTGAGGGCTTTTATCATGAATGGATGCTGTACTTTGTCAAATACTTCTTCTGTATCTATTGAGAGGATTATATGGTTCTTTTCCTTATTTTTATTAATGCAGTATATCATGTTGATTGATTTGTGAATATTTAACCACCTTGCAGCCCAGGAATAAATCCCACTTGGTCATGGTGAATAATTCCTTAAAGTACTGTTGGGAGTGCCTGGGTGGTTCAGTAGGCTGAGCGTCTGCTTTCAGCCCAGGTCATGATCCTGGAGTCCTGGAATTGAGCCCCACACTGGGCTCCTGGCTCAGCAGGGAGGCTGCTTTTCCTCTGCCCTTCACCCCATTCATGCTTTCTGTCATTCTCTCTCTCAAATAAATAAATAAAATCTTTTTAAAAAATTAAAAAATAAAGTACTGTTGGATTCAATTTGCACTATCTTGTTGAGAATTTTTGCATCCATATTTATCAGGGATATAGGCCTGTAATGCTTTCTAGTGAGGCCTTTGGTTTTGGAACCAAGGTAATGCTGGCCTCATAGAATGAGTTTGGAAGTTTTCTTTCCATTTCTATTTTTTGGAACAGCTTCAAAGAATAGGTATTAACTCTTCTTTAAATGTTTGATAGAATTCCCCTGGGAAGCCACCTGGCCCTAGACTTTTGTTTGTTAGGATATTTTTGATTACTGAATCAGTTTCTTTGCTAGTTGTGGTTCTGTTCAAATTCTCTATTTTTTCCTGCTTCTGTGTTGGTAGTTTAAATGATTCTAGGAATTTATCCATTTTTTTTTCCAGATTGCCCAATTTGTTGGCAAATAATTTCTCAAAATATTCTTTTTTTAAAGATTTTTTTTATTTATTCACGATAGACAGAGAGAGAGAGACAGAGAGAGGCAGAGACACAGGCAGAGGGAGAAGCAGGTTCCATGCAGGGAGCCTGACACGGGACTCGATCCTGGGACTTCAGGATCACGTCCTGGGCCAAAGGCAGGCGCTAAACTGCTGAGCCACCCAGGGATCCCCTCAAAATATTCTCTTATAATTATTTCTATTTCTGTACTATTGGTTGTGATCTCTCCCTCTCGTTTGTAATTGTATTTATTTGGGTCTTTATTCTTTTCTTTTTGATAAGTCCGGCTAAGGACTTATCACTTTTATTCTTTCAAAGAACCAGCTCCTGGTTTTATTGATCTGTCCTGTTTGGTTTTTTAAATTTCTGTATCATTTATTTTTGTTCTAATCTTTATTATTTCCCTTCTTCTGCTGGCTTTAGGCTTCATTTGTTCTTTTCCTACCCCTTTTAGGTGTAAGGTTAGGTTGTGTATTTGAGATTTTTCTTCTTCTTAAGGTAGGCCTTACTTGCTACATACTTCCCTCTTATAATTGCTTTTGCTGCATTCCAAAGGTTGTGGACCATTATGTTTTCATTTTCATGTTTCTGTGTATTTTTTATTTCTTCTTTAATTTCCTGGTTAACTCATTCATTCTTTGGTAGGATGTTCTTTAAACTCCATGTATTTGTGGTCTTTCCAAATTTTTTCTTGTGGTTGACTTTGAGTTTCATGTTTTGGTCAGAAAATATGCATGGTATGATCTCAGTCTTTTTGAACTTGTTGAGACCTGATTTGTGGGATCCCTGGGTGGCGCAGCGGTTTAGCGCCTGCCTTTGGCCCAGGGCGCGATCCTGGAGACCTGGGATCGAGTCCCACGTTGGGCTCCCAGTGCATGGAGCCTGCTTCTCCCTCTGCCTGTGTCTCTGCCTCTCTCTCTCTCTCTCTCTCTCTCTCTATCATAAATAAATAAAAATTAAAAAAAAAAGAGACCTGATTTGTGACCTGGTATATGATATATTCTGGAGAATGTTCTATGTGTACCCAAAAAGAATGTGTATCCTGCTGCTTTAGAATAAAATGTTCTGACCAGATATAAGTCCATCTGGTCCAGTGTGTCATTAAAATCCATTGTTTCCTTGTTGACTTTATGATTCCATGATCTGTCTATTGCTGTAAGTGTGGTATTAATGTCCCCTACTATTATTGTATTATTATCAGTGAATTCCTTTATGTTTGTTATTGTTTTATATATCTGGGTGCTCCCAAGTTAGGGGCATAAATATTTACAATTGTTAGCTCTTCTTGTTGGATAGATCCCTTTATTATGATACAGTGCCTTTCTTCAACTCTTGTTATAGTCTTTTATTTAAAATCTACTTTGATAGAAGTATGGCTACTCTGGCTTTCTTTTGATGTCCATTGGCAGGATAAGTGGTTCTCCATCCCTTCACTTTCAGTCTGTAGGTGCCTTAGGTCTAATGTGAGTCTCTGGTTGGCAGCATCTAGATGGGTCTTGTTTAGTTAATCCATTCTAGTACCTTATGTCTTTTGATTGAAGCATTTAGTCTATTTACATTCAGAGTAATTACTAATAGATATGAATTCAGTGCCATTGTATTGCTTGTTTTGTCCTTATTCCTTTTGAGTCTTCATTACTTTTGGTCTTTCTTTCCTACTCAAAGAGTCCCCTTTAAAATTTCTTGCAGGGCTGGTTTAATGGTGAAGAACTCATTTAGATTTTGTTTGCCTGGGAAACTATCTCTCCTTCTACTCTGAATGACAGTCTTGCTAGATAGAGTATTCTTGGCTGCATATTTTTCCATTCAGTACATTGAATATATCATGTGACTGTTCTGGCCTGCCAAGTTTCTGTGGAGAGATCTGCTGCTAACCTTACTTGTGTTCCTTTGTAAGTTAGGGATTTCTTGGGATCCCTGGGTGGCGCAGCAGTTTGGCACCTGCCTTTGGCCCAGGGCGCAATCCTGGAGACCCGGGATCGAGTCCCACGTCGGGCTCCCGGTACATGGAGCCTGTTTCTCCCTCTGCCTCTCTCTCTCTCTCTCTCTGTGACTATCATAAATTTAAAAAAAAAAAAGTTAGGGATTTCTTTTCTCTTGATGCTTTTAGGATTTTTTCCTTATCTCTGTATTTTGCAAATTTTATTATAATATGTTTTGGTGTTGGCCTGTTTTTGTTGATTTTGATGGGAGTTCTCTATGCCTCCTGGATTTGGATATTTGTTTCCTTCCCCAGGTTAGGAAAGTTTTCAGCTAAATCTCCTCAAATAAACCTTCTGCTCCTTTTCCCCTCTCTTCTTCTTCTGGGATTCCTATGAAAAGATTGTTATATGCTTTGTGGAGTCACTGAGTCCCCTAAGTCTGTATTCATGATCCAATTTTTCTTCTCCTCTTCTTTTCAGCTTCATTATTTTCAGTAATTTTATCTTCTATATCACTTATTCATTTCTTTGTTTCTTCCATCTTTGCGGTCATTACATCCAGTGAGTTTCATATCTCAGTTATAGAATTTTTTTATTTCAGCCTGACTAGTTTTTAGGTTTTTTATCCTGTGGTAAGGGGCTCGCTGGTGTCTTCTGTGCTTTTCTCAAGTCCAGCTAGTATCCTTATTATTGTTGTTTTAAATTCTGAATCAGGCATATTACTTATATCTCTTTCAGTGAGATCCCTGGCTATGACCTTTTCTTGTTCTCTTTTGGGATGAATTCCTCCCTCTTGACATTTATCTAGGGCTCTGTCTTCTTCTGTGTGTTAAGAAAGCCTATTAGGTTTCCTGTTCCTGAGAGTAATGGCCTCATATGCTGTTCAGGGCCTGGCACTTCATGAAGCATCTCTGGTATATGCTGTGTGCACTCTGCTGCTGTGTTTTGGCTGCTCTTTCCCTCAGGTCAGTCCTCCACAGTTTCATCTCACCTCAACAGTGGGGACTGTTTGGACCTTGGGCAGAGTGTGGGGAGTTTTAACTAGGTGTGCTCAGGTCTGCTTGTTAAAAGAAACCTGATGCTTTGCAGCATTCTATAGTCAGTAAATTTGGTGTGTACAGGGGATTTACACTGGTCTTTTGGGGGAGGGGCCTGCTGCTCAGATTCTCAGGCACATTTGTTCTAGTAAAGAAACACCTGCATAAGAAAGAAAGAAAGAAAGAAAGAAAGAAAGAAAGAAAGAAAGAAAGAAAGAAAGAAAGACCTGCATAGTACAGGGAGGCAGGGCTTGGTGTAAGCAGTTTATGCTGCAACTATTGGTATATGCTGCTTACTGAAGTTAGTTTAGGTTGAGGGGAGTTCCTCTCCCCCATCCTAGAGAGGGGAGTTCATGCCCACCACTCTCTAGGAAGCCCTCAGAGAAGAACAATCTCCCCTCAGACACCCCTGTGTCCGAGGTGTCCCTCAGATCCCTCCCTTCACTCTGTGTCCAGATGTCTGCCCACCCAGCAGTGCAGGGTACCTGTGTTTTATTCCAGGCAGGCTGGTTGAGTTTTAAAGTTCCAAAACTTTAGGGACCTGGTGTGGCTTGGACCTATGCCAGTCCTCTGGGGGAGGGTCTTGCCACACTGGGGCTGCTACAGGTTTGTCCCAGAAGTAGCATGAATGCACAAGAGTTTGGAGTAAAGCAAAACAAAAAGCCAGTGTCCAGGTTAGCCACCCTCAGCAGATGTCTGTGTCTAAGCTAAGGGGTGAGGGAGCATAATGGTGCCTGCCACCTCTTTTGACCCCCACTTGTCTCAGATGCACTCCAAGAAGGGCGAACCATCTCTCTCAGTGCTTCTCTCCCAGGGGATCCTCAGATCACACCATGTGCTCCCAGGCTCTCTGCCCTCCTTCTTCACAGGAGCACTTCAGCACCTACCTAGGATCCACACCAGTGACAGCATGGAACTCTAAAACTTCAGCCTTGGAGTTCCATTGGCTGTTTAAAACACAATAATTAGCCTCTCTCCTTTTCCCAGTCAATGGCTTTGGGAAATGTTTTCCTTGTGTGATCCCCTATGCAAAACCCCCCTTGCCTCTCTCCCATGATCAGGGCTCCATCCCCTCTGCAATACCCTCCACCCCTCTCTCCCTCACATCACATCTCCACACCTCCTACCTTCCATAACGTGGCCTCTTCTTTCCCTCTGGTTGTTCACTCTATTCTGTCAGTACTCAGATTTCTTGGGTGTTCAGAACAACTTGATATTTATCAGTGTTCAAGGGATGAGGTAAGACTAGGGTCCCCCTACTACTCTGTCATCTTTGCTCAAAAAACCAGAAGCTTTTAATTTAAATAAAGTCCAGATCATCCATCATTTCTTAAAAGGATTGTACCTTTGGTATTATAGCTAAACAGTCATTGCCATACTCAAGGTCATCTTGCTTTTTTCCTATATTATCTTCTAAGAACATGACAGTTTTGCATTCTACATTGAGATCTGTGATCCGTTTTGAATTAATTTTTGTGAAAGGTATAAGGTCTGTGTCTGGATTTTTTTTCTTTTTCTTTTCTTTTTTTTTTTTTTTTCTTTTTTTGCACGTAGATGTCCTATTATCCCAGCATCTTTTCAAGACTATCTTTGCTCCATTGTATTGTTTTTGTTCTTTTTGTTAAATAATTAGTTGATTATATTTAAGTAGGCTTACTTCTGGGCTCCCTATTCTGTTTCACTGATCTATTCTTTCTGCAATACCACTCTGTCTTGATTACTATAGCTTAATAGTAGGTCTTGAAGTCAGGTATTGTCAGTCCTTCAACTTTGTTCTTCTCCTTCAATATTGTGTTGGCTACTGTCAACACATATTACCTATTCATATAGGTTCTAGAACCAGTTTGTTGATATCCATAGACTAACTTGCAGGGACTTTGATTGAGATTACATTAAATCTATAGATCAAGTTGGAAAGACCTGACACCTTGACAATATTGAGTCTTTCCATTCAAGAACATGGAATATCTCTCCACTTATTTAGTTCTTCTTTGATTTCTTTCATTGAAGTTTCATAGTTTTCCTCCTACAGATCTTGCATTTTATTGGATTTATACCTAAATATTTCATTTTTATGGTAATGTAAGTGGTATTGTATTTTTAATTTTAAATCCCATGTTTTCACTGCTGGTATATAGGAAAGCAATAGACTTTTTATATGTTAACCTTGTAGCCTATAGCCTTACTATAATCACTTACGGTTCCAGTTTTTTTAGTCCTTTTTTCCCTTTCTACATAGATGAACATAACATCTGCTAACAAAGACATTTCTTCCTTCCCAATCCATATAAATTTTACTTCCTTTTCTTGTTTTGTTACATTAGCTAGAATATCTGTGATGTTGAAAAGGAGAGGTGAAAAGAGACATCTTTGCCTTGTTCCTGATCTTTGTGGAAAAGCTTTGAGTTTCTCATCATTAACTATGCTGTAGGGTTTCTGTGCATGTTCTTTATCAAGTTGAGGAAGTTTCCTTCTATTCCTAGTTTACTCAATTTTTTTTTATCATGAATGGGTATTGGATATTGTCAAATACTTTTCTGCCTCTATTAATATGACTGTGTGGTTTTTCTTGTTTAGCCTGTTAATATGATGGATTACACTAATTGATTTCCAAATGCTGAACAGCCTTGCATCAGCCTGGTCGTGATGTATAACTTTTTATACACTGTTGGATTTCATTTGCTAATATTCTGTTGAGGATTTTTGTGCCTATGCTCTCTGGCATACTGTTTTCTTTTAATGTCTTTGTCTGATTTTGGATTTAGAATAATTCTGGCCTCATAAAGTTAGAAAGTATTCCCTCTTCTTCTATTATCTAAAAGAGATTGTGGGGGATCCCTGGGTGGCGCAGCGGTTTGGCGCCTGCCTTTGGCCCAGGGCGCGATCCTGGAGACCCGGGATCGAATCCCACATCGGGCTCCCGGTGCATGGAGCCTGCTTCTCCCTCTGCCTGTGTCTCTGCCTCTCTCTCTCTCTCTCTCTCTGTGACTATCATAAAAAAAAAAAAAATAAAAAAAAAATAAAAGAGATTGTGGAGAATGGTATCATTTTTTCCTTAAGTGTTTGGAAGAATTCATCAGTAGACCCATCTGAATCTGGTCCTTTATGTTTTGGTTATTAATTATTGATTCAATTTCCTTAATAGATAGAAGTCTGTTCACATTATCTGCTTCTTCTTGTGTGAGTTTTGACAGATTGTGTCTTTCAAGTAATTAGTCTTTTTAAAAAGATTTTATTTATTTATAAGAGAGAGCAGAGTAAGAAAAAGAGCACAAACAGGGAAGAAGCGTAAGAGGCAGAGGGAGAGGGAAAAGCAAATTCCCCCACTGAGCAGGGAACCTGATGATGCAGAGCTCAATCTCAGGACCCTGGGATCACAACCTGAGCTCAAGGCAGACACTTAACAGATGCAGCACCTCAGGTAATTTGACTTTTCATCAAGGTTATCAAATTTGCAGCATAGTTATTCATTGTATTCCATTATCTTTTTAATGTCAATAGAATCTATTCCTTTATTTCTGATATTAGTAAGTTGTGTCCTCTCTCTCTCTCTCTTTTTATTTTTTCAGTTATCCTGGCTAGAGGTATTAATTTTAGTAACCTTCTTGAAGAACCAGCTCTTGGTTTCACTGATTTTTTTTTCTATTGATTTCATTGATCAATTCCATTGATTTGTGCTCTAATTCTTATTTCCTTTCTTTTCTTGCTTTGGATTTAATCTGCTCTTCTTTTTCTAATTTCCTAAGATAAAAGCTTAGATGACTGGCTTTAGTTCTTCTTTTCTAATATATGAATTTAATGCTATAAATTTCCCTCTAAGCACTGCTTTCACTGCACCCTAAATTCTGATTAAATTGTATCATCATTTTCACAAGGTTCAAAATATTTTTTTTTACTTCTGTTGAGATTTCTTCTTTCTCTCTTGTGTTATTTGCAAATACATCACTTAATCTCTATATATTCAGGAATTCTCTGTTACCCTTCTGTTAATTAATTTCTAGTTTAGTTCCATTGTGCTCTGAGAGCAGACTGTTATATAATAACAAAATAATCCTAATTTTTCCATCTGTTTATCATTCCTGTCATTCATTTTACTTATATAAGCACGTGCGGACGCACGCACACACACACACACACACACACACACACACAATTGACCCTTAAGCAACACAGGTTTTAATACCATGGATCCATCTATACATGGATTTTTTCATAAATACAGTACAGTACTGGGCACCTGGGTGGCTCAGTGGTTGAGCATCTGCCTTCGGGTCAGGGCATGATGCTGGGATCCTGGGATCGAGACTCGCATCAGGATTGCTGCAGGGATCCTGAATCCCCCTGTGTCTCTCCATCTCTCTGTATGTCTCTCATGAATAAATAACTAAAAAATTTTTTTCAGATTTTATTTATTTATTCATGAGAGACACAGAGAGAGAGGCAGACACATAGGCAGAGGGAGAAGCAGGCTCCATGCAGGGAACCTGACGTGGGACTCAATCCCAGATCTCCAGGATGACGCCCTGGGCTAAAGGCGGCGCTAAACCACTGAGACACCTGGGCTGCCTAAATTTTTTTTTAAATACAGTACAGTCCTGTAAATGTATTTTCTCTTTAAGATTTTGAAATTTTTTTCTCTAGCTCACTTTATTATAAATATATAGTATATAATATATATAAAATACAAAATATGTATGTTAATGAACTGTTTATATTATTGGTAAGGGTAGGCTACAAGTTAAGTTTTAGGGAAGTCAAAAGTTATGCATGGATTTTCTAATATGCATGAGTCAGTGCCCCTAATCACCATATTTTCAAGGGTCAACTGTATGTGTAGTGATTGTATATGTTTCCAAATACATTGTTGCTATTATTTTGAACAAACTGTCAACTGTTAGATTAAAAAAATAAAACTTTTGGGGCACCTAGTGGCTCAGTGGTGGATTGTCTGCCTTTGGCTCAGGTCGACATCCTGGAGTCCCAGGATCAAGTCCCACCATCAGGCTCCCAGCGAGGAGCCTGCCTCTCCCTCTGCCTCTCTCTGTGTCTCTCGTGCATAAATAAATAAAATATTTTTTTAAATAAATAAATAAATAAAATAAAATAGAAAATAAAACCTTTCATTTTACCTTCATTTATTCAATCTTTTCTTTACGCAGATCCAAGTTTCTGACCTTTATTATTTCATTCTCTCTAATGAACTTCTTTTAACATTTCTAGCAATGTAGATCTAATGGCAACAAATTCCCTCAATTTTTGTTTGTCTGAGAAAGTTTTTCTTTCTCCTTCACTTTTGAAGGTCATTTCATAGGATACAGAATTCTAGGTTGATTTTTTTTTCTCTCAACACTTGAAATTTTCACTTCTTTCTCTTTTTGCTCACATGATTTCTGAGAAATCAGAAGTAATTCTCATCTTTGTTCCTCTATAGGTATTTTTGTCCTCTAGATTCTGTCAAAATTTTTTCTTTATCTTTGATTTTCTTTAGTTTGAATATGATATGCTTCAGTGTACTTCTTTATTTATCCTGCTTGGTGTTTTCTGGGCTGCCTAACTCTGTAGTTTGGTGTTTTACATTAATTTGGGGAAAATCCTCAGTCATTGTTTCAAATATGTCTTCTGTTCCTTTCTCTCTTCTGGTATTTCCATTACGCATTTATTATATTTTTGTTGTTGTCCGAAGTTCTTGGCTATTCTACTCCTTTTTTTTTTTTCAGTCTTTGTGTCTTTATTCTCTTTGCTTCCCAGTTGTATAGCTTTCTATGGTTATAACTTCTAGCTCCAAATTCTTTCCTAAGTGGTATCCTGCCTACTAATGAACCCATCAAGGGTATTCTTCATTTCTGTCAGAGTTTTGATTTCCAGCATTCTTTTTTCAGTTAAAATTTCCTTTCCTCTGCTGACATTGTCTATCTGATCTTGCATGCTACTCATTTTACCCACTAGAGCCCCTTAGCATGTTAATCATAGTTGTTTTAAATTCCTGATCTGATAATTCCAACATACCTGCCATGTCTAGTTCTACAGCTTATGCTGTGTCTTTAAATTGTGCTTTTTGCCTTCTAGTGTGCCTTTTGTTTTTTGACTGTGACACATAATGTACTGGGTAAAAAGAACTACTATAAATAGGCCTTTAGTAATGTGGTGGTGAGATGGGGAGGAGGGGGAAGATAAGTGTTCTATCGTCCCATGATAATGTTACAGTCTTTTGGTGAGCCTGTGCATAGGGACTGTGAACTTAAGTGTTTCTCAGTTTTTTTCTCTCCCCTCTAGGTGAGGGGAGAGTTGCATATTTTCCTTCCACCAGGTCAGTTAGGCTCTAATAATCCATCAGGTTAGGCTCTGGTTAACTAGTTTCTCCTAACAGCTGACCTTGTTAAGAACAGAGTGCTCTGGCATATTTCAAAATGGTTCCTTTTCCATTCCCCCAATTCAAAGCACGAGGGTTTTTTTCAATATTTACTGTGATTTCCAATATTTACTGTGATAAGCTAGTTGAGCTCTCAGAGGTAAATCTCATCTCATAGAATTGTGGGAACACCAGTGACTAGGTCCTCCTAGAATTTTAATTTTCAGAGCCTCCAGCAATTAATAAATTATTGTTCAGGTTTTCCTACCTGGACTTGGTTTCTGGCGTGATTTCTGCTCATGAATCTCTGGGATTCTGGGAAGCCATGCCTCCTTGTATTAACCTGTCTGACTCTTGGGGATCCCTGGGTGGCTCAGCGGTTTGGTGCCTGCCTTTGGTGATCAGCCCAGGGCGTGATCCTGGAGTCCCAGGATCGAGTCTCACATCAGGCTCCCTGCATGGAGCCCGCTTCTCCCTCTGCCTGTGTCTCTGCCTCTCTCTCTCTCTCTCTTTCTCTCTCTCTCTCATGAATAAATAAATAAAATATTTAAAAAAATAAATAGATAACCTGTCTGACTCTCTGAGGGCAGCAATTTACCCTAAATCCTCCCCTTTCCTACAGATCCAAAAAAAGTTGTTGCTTTTTTCAGTTTGTTCAGCTTTTTACTTGTTTTTAGGACAAATGGCAACTGCCAAGCTCCTTACATGTGGAATAACCACCACTGAACTTTTTAAAAATATTAACTTTTTATCCTTTTTACCAAGATGCCTACATGAGTCCAAAGTAAAGACTCCATCAGCTAACCATGAAAAGGTATGCCTGGAGAAGGCAGCTGGTCCCCCAGACAAGTCCATCCCTCTAACCTAGGATGGATTATCCTCATTGCTCAAAAATTCAACCCTGCCAGAATTCCAGAGTTGACTTCATTTAGGGATACTGATTAATTCCTCTAAAAGTTCTAAGAAAGAGAGTATCTAAGATGTCAACTGTTATGGTTTAATTCTTAGAGGATGTCCCTCTTGTCACAGTTATTTACAAAAGAAGAGGCCTAGTGTTCATCACCATAGACCTTAGAACTCCCCAAGATTAACTGAAAAACTTTTAGACCTAATGTAATTATTAACTCCAAAGAAGGTGATCCAGTAAGTCTGCTTGTAAAAAATTATCAAACGAATCTATAGGGATCTACTGATCTCATATGTACCTCTTTTCTCATACAGAGTGTTTCACTGAAAACAAGTCTGCAGCTGTCCCTGGGCAAACTGACACCACATAAAGTTGCTCTCTTTAGGGAGAGGGTGAGAAATTCACTCTCCATCTATAGAAGAGCCAAAGGTATCCATGCACAGTCTTAAAAAAAATCAGAAGACAGGGGCACCTGGGTGGCTCAGTCAGTTAAGCATCTGCCCTTGGCTTAGATCATGATCCCAGCATCCTGGGATCAAGCCCTGCATTGGGCTTCCTGCTAAATGGGGAGTCTGCTTATCTCTCTCCCTCTGTTTCCCCCCACCCTGCCCCACTCATACACACTCTAATAAATACATTAAAAATATGTTTAAAAAGATTTTATTTACTCATTCATGAGAGACACAGAGAGAGAGGCAGAGACACAAGCTGAAGAAGAAGCAGGCTCCCCTAGGGAAGCCAGATGCAAGACTCAATCCCAGGACCCCGGGATCACAGTGCCCCTAGTTTTCCTGATAAAATGCTAAATAGCTATAGCCAAATAAGTGTGTGTTTCAGGGATGCAAAAGAGGGTAATTAAAACATTTTTAAACTTTTATTTACCATACCATATAATAAATACATTTTACATCATAACCATGACATATGAACTTATGTATATATATCTACCCAAAACAGAAGTTATTAGCAAAAAAAACCACAATTATCCTCAATATATCTGACGCTTTGGGTTATTTTCTATCTCGTTTCCTAAAAATGCTGTCCATGCCCCAGTAAGATATGTCATGACTTTCTAACGTTTTGTGATCTGGAATTTGAAAAATATTGGAATTCTGTAACAAATATGGGAACAAGCAATAAATAAACTAGAAAAATAGTTGTAAAATAATGGTTACTTACTTGGTTGCTGCAAAAACAACATTGAAGGGCACATGTTGATGAAATGGAAGGAAAGGCCTGCAGAGAAAGAAGAACACAAATGCATGGGACTTTTGCAATGTGTACTCTCTGAGCTTTACTCTAACTCCCATATTCATCCTTGAAAATCAGTGAGCTTGAATATCCCATACTGGTAATCCTCAAATCTGGGCACAAAATCACTAAAGAGTGGGGAGATTTCTGTTTTGTGTTTCTTTTTTAAGATTTTATTTACTTATTCATGAGAGACACAGATTGAGAGGCAGAGACACAGGCAGAGGGAGAAGCGGGCTCCCTGCAGGGAGCCCAGTGTAGGACTCCATCCTGGGACCCCAGGATCATTCCCTGGGCCAAAGGCAGATGCTCAACCTCTGAGCCACCCAGGCATCCCTGTGTTAAAAATTTAACATTTCTCGGGGCGCCTGGCTGGCTCAGTTGGTTAAGCTTCTGCCTTTGGCTCAGGTCATAATCTCAGGATTGTGGGATCCAGTGGAGCCCCACTTAGTCATAGGCTTCTTGCTCAGTGGGGATTCTGCTTCTCCCTCTCTCTCTGCTCCTCTCCCTGCTTATGCTCTCTCTCCTTCTCACTGTCTCTCATAAATAAATAAACAAACAAACAAACAAATAAATAAAATATTTAAAGAAAAATTTGCCATTTCTCTAAAAAGTCAGCATTATAAAACTTCTATAAGGAGGTTGCTCACAGAGAAGACTCAAATTAATAAAATCATGAATGAGAAAGGAGAGATCACTACCAACACCAAGGAAATACAAACGATCTTAAAAACATATTATGAACAGCTATACGCCAATAAATTAGGCAATCTAGAAGAAATGGACGCATTCCTGGAAAGCCACAAACTACCAAAACTGGAGCAGGAAGCAATAGAAAACCTGAACAGGCCAATAACCAGGGAGGAAATTGAAGCAGTCATCAAAAACCTCCCAAGACACAAGAGTCCAGGGCCAGATGGCTTCCCAGGGGAATTCTATCAAACGTTTAAAGAAGAAATCATACCTATTCTACTAAAGCTGTTTGGAAAGATAGAAAGAGATGGAGTACTTCCAAATTCGTTCTATGAGGCCAGCATCACCTTAATTCCGAAACCAGACAAAGACCCCACCAAAAAGGAGAATTACAGACCAATATCCCTGATGAACATGGATGCAAAAATTCTCAACAAGATACTAGCCAAGGATCCAACAACACATTAAGAAAATTATTCACCATGACCAAGTAGGATTTATCCCCGGGACACAAGGCTGGTTCAACACTCGTAAAACCATCAATGTGATTCATCATATCAGCAAGAGAAAAACCAAGAACCATATGATCCTCTCATTAGATGCAGAGAAAGCATTTGACAAAATACAGCATCCATTCCTGATCAAAACACTTCAGAGTGTTGGGATAGAGGGAACTTTCCTCAACATCTTAAAAGCCATCTACGAAAAGCCCACAGCAAATATCATTCTCAATGGGGAAGCACTGGGAGCCTTTCCCCTAAGATCAGGAACAAGACAGGGATGTCCACTCTCACCACTGCTATTCAACATAGTACTGGAAGTCCTCGCCTCAGCAATCAGACAACAAAAAGACATTAAAGGCGTTCAAATTGGCAAAGAAGAAGTCAAACTCTCCCTCTTCGCCGATGACATGATACTCTACATAGAAAACCCAAAAGCCTCCACCCCAAGATTGCTAGAACTCATACAGCGGTTTGGTAGCATGGCAGGATACAAAATCAATGCCCAGAAATCAATGGCATTTCTATACACTAACAATGAGACTGAAGAAAGAGAAATTAAGGAGTCAATCCCATTTACAATTGCACCCAAAAGCATAAGATACCTAGGAATAAACCTAACCAAAGAGGTAAAGGATCTATACCCTAAAAACTATAGAACACTTCTGAAAGAAATTGAGGAAGACACAAAGAGATGGAAAAATATTCCATGCTCATGGATTGGCAGAATTAATATTGTGAAAATGTTAATGTTACCCAGGGCAATTTACACGTTTAATGCAATCCCTATCAAAATACCATGGACTTTCTTCAGAGAGTTAGAACAAATTATTTTAAGATTTGTGTGGAATCAGAAAAGACCCCGAATAGCCAGGGGAATTTTAAAAAAGAAAACCATAGCTGGGGGCATCACAATGCCAGATTTCAGGTTGTACTACAAAGCTGTGGTCATCAAGACAGTGTGGTACTGGCACAAAAACAGACACATAGATCAATGGAACAGAATAGAGAATCCAGAAGTGGACCCTGAACTGTATGGTCAACTAATATTCGATAAAGGAGGAAAGACTATCCATTGGAAGAAAGACAGTCTCTTCAATAAATGGTGTTGGGAAAATTGGACATCCACATGCAGAAGAATGAAACTGGACCACTCTCTTTCACCATACACAAAGATAAACTCAAAATGGATGAGAGATCTAAAAGTGAGACAGGATTCCATCAAAATCCTAGAGGAGAACACAGGCAACACCCTTTTTGAACTTGGCCACAGTAACTTCTTGCAAGATACATCCACGAAGGCAAAAGAAACAAAAGCAAAAATGAACTACTATTGGGACTTCATCAAGATAAGAAGCTTTTGCACAGCAGAGGATACAGTCAACAAAACTAAAAGACAACCTACAGAATGGGAGAAGATATTTGCAAATGACCTATCAGATAAAGGGCTAGTTTCCAAAATCTATAAAGAACTTATTAAACTCAACACCAAAGAAACAAACAATCCAATCATGAAATGGGCAAAAGACATGAAGAGAAATCTCACAGAGGAAGACATGGACATGGCCAACATGCACATGAGAAAATGCTCTGCATCACTTGCCATCAGGGAAATACAAATCAAAACCATAATGAGATACCACCTCACACCAGTGAGAATGGGGAAAATTAACAAGGCAGGAAACCACAAATGTTGGAGAGGATGCGGAGAAAAGGGAACCCTCTTACACTGTTGGTGGGAATGTGAACTGATGCAGCCACTCTGGAAAACTGTGTGGAGGTTCCTCAAGGAGTTAAAAATAGACCTGCCCTACGACCCAGCAATTGCACTGTTGGGGATTTACCCCAAAGACTCAGATGCAATGAAACGCTGGGACACCTGCACCCCGATGTTTCTAGCAGCAATGTCCACAATAGCCAAACTGAGGAAGGAGCCTCGGTGTCCATCGAAAGATGAATGGATAAAGAAGATGTGGTTTATGTATACAATGGAATATTACTCAGCCATTAGAAACGACAAATACCCACCATTTGCTTCGACGTGGATGGAACTGGAGGGTATTATGCTGAGTGAAGTAAGTCAATCGGAGAAGGACAAACAGTGTATGTTCTCATTCATTTGGGGAATATAAATAATAGTGAAAGGGAATATAAGGGAATATAAGGGAAGGGAGAAGAAATGTGTGGGAAATATCAGGAAGGGAGACAGAACATAAAGACTCCTAACTCTGGGAAACGAACTAGGGGTGGTGGAAGGGGAGGAGGGCGGGGGGTGGGTGGGAATGGGTGACGGGCACTGAGGGGGACACTTGATGGGATGAGCACTGGGTGTTTTTCTGTATGTTGGTAAATTGAACACCAATAAAAATTTATTAAAAAAAAGGAGGTTGCTCACAAATAACAATGTGGATTACAAATTTACTTTCTCAAGGAAGCTTATGTACATGTGACATCAAGACTATTTTTCTAACAACATAAGACCTATAGGGAGATCTTCATTTTAATTTAATCTAACTATATGATTATCACATGATTATTGACCACAAATGAAACAAAGTGAAACTTTCAACCATGTTAGTTTTGGCAAGATTCACACAAAGACAGTGAATGTCGCCTATTTGCCCACTTGTAACAATTTCCCATGTACTATGACTATCACGGTGTCTCTGCTGTACTTCACTTGACTTGATGACTTCATTTTGCTCTCAAATATACATTCTTACTTACACTAGTATCTCTGAAGTTAGGCAGATTTAGCTGTAATCCCAGATCTGCCACTTGCTAACTTAAGAGACTTCAAGCAATTGTTTTCTCCTCTCTTGGTCTCAGCTTCCTTACTAATAGGGATAATATACCTTATCCTACATTTCTGTTGTAAAAATTAATTATATAGGGGCACCTGGCTGGCTCACTTCGTAGATAGAGCATGCAACTCTTGATCTCGGGGTTGTGAGTTCAAGCCCCACACTGGGTATAGAGATTTCTTAAAAATAAAGTCTAAAAAAATTGATTTTATATATATAAAGTACTAAACTGGTACCTAACACATTGCATGCACTCAAAAGTGATAGCTGCTATCATTATCATAAAGACATTTTCATTCTTCCTTTTTTTAAAAGATTTTATTTATTTATTCATGAGAGACACAAAGAGAAGCAGAGACATAGGCAAAGGGAGAAGCAAGCTCCCTGCAGGGAGCCCGATATGGCACTGGATCCCAGGACTTGGGGACCACGACCTGAGCCAAAGGCAGATGCTCAACCACTGAGCCACCCAGGTAACCCATAAACATTTTCTAATAAAATCCAGGGCTCATTTTCATTAGTAATTACTTTTTACCTTTCAAAATATTTATAGCGATTCTTTCCAGTCACGTCAGGATCTTCATAAACCTCTTTAGCCATCTGGAAAGATGTATCCGTTCTAAAATGAAGCAGGAAAACATTATTAAAGTCTAACATGTCATTTCCAAATATAATTTCTTTATTTAATAGTTTTAGATCTACAAAGTAGTATATATACAGGGTATCTGATGAAACTGAGACCAAAGTCTTCTATAATGTGCATCTGACTGACCTACATCTCAGACTAGATAACAATTACTTTCCCTGAACCAGGAAACTAGGAGCTAACAAGAGGAAATAAGAGTAAGAAAAGAGTAGATTTATGAAATCTCACATACAAAAATGCACGCATTTATTCAATAGTCCATAGGAATAACAGAGTTTTTTTTAATTTTTTTTTAATTTTTATTTATTTATGATAGTCACAGAGAGAGAGAGAGAGGCAGAGACATAGGCAGAGGGAGAAGCAGGCTCCATGCACCAGGAGCCTGATATGGGATTCGATCCCGGGTCTCCAGGATCGCGCCCTGGGCCAAAGGCAGGCGCCAAACCGCTGCGCCACCCAGGGATCCCGGAATAACAGAGTTTTAAGAGACAACTTTTTATGTCCAGGTTGAAAGGTAGCTTTTTTTCTTTTACTTTACTAGGTATGACTTGTAAATAATTAAAAGAACAAAGAATTCAAGATACTTATCTCTGAAGGTGCTCTGGCTGCAAATCTCCAAATATAGATAGATAGATAGATAGATAGATACTAACAGAAGGGTATAGTTACAATTTCTAAGATGGATCAAAGAAACAAATTCAGTCACCTCTACCTCTACCTTTGGCAGCAAACTGTCATTTAATATATATATTCACTCCAAGCTTCTGAGAACACCTACTAACCTATAAACCCATAACCATTGCCCCTGAATCCGGCTCGTTTTGGTCAGAGGACTTAAGAGAAGTAATTTGGGATCCATTGATCTAGGTATAACATTTGTACTTTTAAAAAAGTGCAGAATAAAAAAAATCTTAAGAAGAAAAATGCATTCATTAAAAACATGAGAAGTAGCTGAAGCTACCAGACACTTACATAGCAAGCTGCCAGAGGCCTTCTCTGTGTTTCTCCTCCTGTCCTTTCCATTCCCAGCGCATGAATGCTGGGACAGGGTCAGCCTTGCTCCAATACAGAGAATATCTTGGATAATGGATCAAGTTACTGAACATGGTTCTAAACCTGGGAACTCTTCTCTAATATTAGGCCAGGGAGGCAGGGAAAAAAAAAAGACAAAATGTTACCTTCAGATTTTCTAAAGCATTTTATTTATTTTTGTAAATTTTTTGACAGCTATAAAACAGTGTATGTGGCACAGAAAGAAGGGTAGTTGTACATACACAGAATATCTCCAGAAAGATACCCAAGAAACTGATGACAGTGGATGATCATGAGAAGGGGGCTGAGGGTTAGAATTCCTTTGTACTGTACATATTTTGTACTACTTGAATTCTTTATCACGGGCACATATAACTTTTCCCACTGAAATAAAGTAGGTTATAATGACTCTTTTATTCACTATTAATTAATCTTCACACTGGGCCACAAATATCAAGATGTCCCCTAGTAATCATTGGCAGAGTAATTTCTGCAGAATATAAAATCCACTGGTGATCTGATGATTAGTCAATCTGATCAGTGTGGTTAGCAAAACTAGGTGGTTGAAATTCATTAGGCTGCCTTAGTGAATGAATTAGACCTACCAGTCTGTTTCGAATCAGGTTAGCTTGGATATTTGCCTGTGTGTGATCTTTCTCACTTGACACAATAAACAATGGATCTGCAAAATCAACAATAAAGTGGTATAAGGCATAGAATATATCTACTCTTGACTGAGAATAATGGCAAAACAATGTAATTTCTTAATTGGAAAACAAATTACAAGATTTAGATATTGCCTAACTCTACAGCAGCTCATACATCTCTACCACCAGTGAGAGTCTGTTAGATGCATTTCTTCTCTATGTATTCCAAAGTCAGTTTATGGAATAGGAAGGTAAGAAGAAGGCCTGATATATTCTCAGGCACCAAAATCTAAACACATTGTCTTTGCTCTCCTATGAACAAACTACCTCCTGGGTCTGGGTAGCCCAGGAAATACTCTAAGACAAAAGACCCCGCATACACTAACTATACTTATTTGCAAGTAAAAGAAATAACACACTGGAACACTACCTCTCATATTCTGTACAAGGGAAAGGTACAAACTCTTAACAACATGTCACCTCTGAATTGATAAACATAGTAAGAAAATGTCATTCTCTAATAATAAATAAATAAAATCAGCTATAATTCACTCCTTAAATTTAGAAGAATGTTGATGATGGACTAAATTTTTTCTCCAAAGTTCAACAAAAGATTACTCTTTTATTTTAAGTATGAGCTTGATAGGTATATCTTTTTTAAAAAAATACATTTCTTTTTTATTGGTGTTCAATTTGCCAACATATAGAATAACACCCAGTGCTCATCCCATCAAGTGCCCCCCTCAGTGTCCATCACCCAGTCACCCCCACCCCCCCACCCACCTCCCCTTCCACCCCCGCTAGTTCGTTTCCCAGAGTTACAAGTCTCTCATGCTCTGTCTCCCTTTCTGACATTTCCCACTCATTTTTTTTCCTTTCTCCTTTATTCTTGATAGGTATATCTTTAAAGCAACAGAGAATATTTAGGATTATACCATACCTTAAAATTAAATAATATGACATTAAATTCATAAGCTACCATCAGATACAGACTTGATTTCCTAAGTAGTCATCTCTTGAGAAACAAATACACTGACCAACTAGTCCAGATCACTTGGCAACATAAATCTTCACAGAAATTACTAATTGTTATTGTGATTTAAAGGTAACTTAAATTTAATTTAGATTACGTGAGTCAATTCCTAGAGTCTTAAAACTCCTCAGTTACCCAACAAAAATGATTTATTAGATGTAGACACTTAATATTCTCCCCACGGCTGGAAAGCTACAGGAGGCTCAGCTCTCTTTCATTCATGAAAGATTTATTGATGGGTTACTATGTTTGAGGTGCCTAGAACATATCAAGGAAAAAAATAAAGGTCCCTGACCTCGTGAGAGAGAGGCAATAAACAACACAACAAACTAACATTTTATATAATACATTAGAGGATAGTAAGTGCTACTAAAAAAAAAAAGTCGGGAAAGAGCAAGTGAGGGAGATTGGGTTGCAATTTTACACAGCGTAGTCAGGGCAGGCCTCACTGAGAGGTGACATTTAAGGAGACTTGCAAGTGGGGAGTTAACTACACAGTTGTCTGAAGGAAGAGCATGTGAAGCAAAGAAACAGCTTGAGCAAAGGCCCTACGATGGCAGCATGCCTGACATGTTTGAAAAAGAGCAGAGACCAATGGCATTGAAACAGAGGAAGACAGACAAAATATAGCAGATCAAAGGTCAGGCAAGTTACCAGGGGCCTAGATCACATGGGGCTTTGTGGGCCACTGAAAAGACTTTGGCTTTTAATCTGAGTGAGGTGGGAAACCACTGCAAGATTTTGAGGCGAAAAGGGGCAAAATCTGACTTACATTTTTAAATGTTCATTGTAGGGGCTCCTGGGTCGCTCAGTCAGTTAAGCATCTGACTCTTGGTTTCAGCTCAGGACATGATCTCAGGGCTGTGGGACTGAGCCACACATAGGGCTCTGCACTCAGTAAGGAGTCTGCTTGGGATTTTCTCCCTATTCCTCTGCCTCTCCCTCCCCCTCTGCCTGTCTGCCCCTCTCCCCACTCATGCATATGCACACTCTAAAATAAATATTTTTTTAAAATGTTTATTGTGGCTACCCAGTGAAGAACAGATTGTATGGAAGTTATGAGAAGGACAGGGAGACCTATTAGAAGGCTCATGCAGTAAGCCTAGAGAAGAGATGATGGTGATGGCAACAGAAGTGATGAAATGGGGCAGGATTCTAGATCTATTTTTAAAGTGGAACAGAGAAGAATGTTTAATGGATTGGAATGGTGTATGAGAGAGAGAGAGAGAGAAGACAATGATGGCTCTAAGATTTTTGAACTTCAGTAACTAAAGTATGGGGTTGGTATCAACTGACACAGGAAAGCCTGTGGGTTTGTAGGGAGAATATGAAAAGCAGGCCTTAGGTGTTTATTATATGTCCAAGTGGAGAAACAAAGGAGGCAATTTGGTGGGGGGTTTTAAAGATTTTATTTATTTATTCATGAAAGACACAGAGAGAGAGGCAGAGACATAGGCAGAGGGAGAAGCAGGCTCCTCTCAGGGAGTCCGATGTGGGACTTGATCCTGGGACTCCAGGATCATGCTCTGGGCTGAAGGTAGGTGCTCAATCCCTGAGCCAGCCAGGCGTCCCAAAAGAGGCAATTTGCTACACAAATCTACAGTTTGAGAGAGAAGTCTGGACCAGCAAATACGTATTTGGGAATCATCACCTTTAGATATACTCTTCTTTAGCTGCAGCACCCAAATCCATATCTATGATTCAAGTTGAGAAATTATGGAAATGGGGCTGATTAGAAACGACAAAGGCAAATTTTACGGCCCCAAATGACAGGCTAGTGTATTGGAAGACCGAATGAATGTACCTGCTTAAAGGGAAGAAGGCTGTAGCTTCAACCTGTCTGATATATTGGGAACAGTACAGGACAAAGGGAAATTTCTATTCATACTCTTATTTTAAGTGATTTAAAAAATGTCACTGGGTCTATGGTTCTGTGTCGTTCCTCTTAAATGAATTTAGCCTACATTTCCCCTAAGTCTGAATAATAAATTATAAGCCATCCTCCTCTTCTTCCCATAAGGAGTACAAAGGCATGCTATCTACAGAAACACTCCTGCCACCTATAGAAGATAATGGCACAATAGCGTATGATTTATGACTACACATTCTGCGACGTGTCCTACAAGTGTGATCATAATCAGTGCTCGAAAGGCAACAGTAGGACCTCTGAGATGCCCAGATAATAGCACTCACCAGGTATCACTTACTTATTCCTAGGTAAGTATTAAGTGCTTTAAGTTCTTTTAATATTTCTATGTGCAATATTTCATTTAATTCTCACAAAAACCCAATGAGGTAGGCACTAGGGCTCCTTTTTAAGGGGAAGGAAACTGAGGCTTCAAGAAGTTAGCCACTTACTGACAGAATTTCAACTCCGATCCTTCTGGCTCCCAGGCCTAATATTATCAATACTCCATGAATTTTATGGATTAAAGTTTCCTACGAAAACCATGAAAAAGTCCCTCAACCAATTTACCCATACTGTAGAAACTGTTGTAACAAGTCTAGGAAGTTGTCATAACCAAGTAATCATGAGAGAGAGAGGAAGTATGTAAACTTTTAGGCAAAAGTATAATGAATTGCATATTCTGGGGGAAAAGAAAGGAGGAAAGAGTTTATGACACACCTAGAAAGCATTTTAAAACATTTTTGGAAGCTAGGAAAACTATATCATATATTTAAAAGCTTTAATTATCAGGGCAGTAGTGTAGCTATTAATCAATATACAAATTTAGGAAAGTGACAGTGTATGGTGGTCACTCTGGGAGGCACTTGAGAGATACAAAGCATTTACCAAAAAACTAAAAGTAAAATGCAGGGATGCCTGGGTGGCTCAGCAGTTGAGCATCTGCTTTCCACTCAGGGCATGATCCCAGAGTCCCGGGATCGAGTTCGGCATTGGGCTCCCTGCATGGAGCCTGCTTCTCCCTCTGCCTATGTCTCTGCTTCTCTCTCTGTGTGTCTCTCAAGAATAAATAAATAACATCTTTTTAAAAAATTTAAAAATAAAAAAAAGTAAAATGCAAAATGGTATATAAAGGAGGTAAAATCTATTAAGAAAATGATGTTAACTTTAATACTAAGAAAAACCATCTATCTTAATTGCTAGAGTGATCAGAAGAGTAAATATTACATTTAATGAAGACATCCAAAGCTGATTAGAGGAGCAAAAGCCTTGCAGACAATTAACTATGATGAAAAGGCCATTGGGTTTGAGGGGTGGGAGTGAGGGAAGGGTGAAAAGGCTTAGAAAGGTGTTCATAGGGGATCCCTGGGTGGCGCAGCGGTTTCGCGCCTGCCTTTGGCCCAGGGCGCGATCCTGGAGACCCGGGATCGAATCCCACATCAGGCTCCCGGTGCATGGAGCCTGCTTCTCCCTCTGCCTATGTCTCTGCCTCTCTCTCTTTCTCTCTCTGTGACTATCATAAATAAATAAAAAATTAAAAAAAAAAAAAAAAAAAAAAAAAAGAAAGGTGTTCATATGTGTACCACTGACCACCACCACAGCTCTGCCAGGGTGGAAATCTGACCCAGGCCAGTCAATTCACTGGCTTGTCAACAACGTATCTTATTTCTCTCTTCAATTTTCAGCTAAGATACACGAGGACTCTATACAATTGGTAGTGAGCTTTAGGACAAGAGGTCGCGAAGACTGCCACTCCAGTCCCTGTCATAGTAAGAGAAATCCATAAACAAGTTGCTTTCTGTCAGATGGAAGAAGGGAAACATATGCACAGAAAAAAGCAAGGGTTAGAGTTGCCAGATAAAATACAGGATGCCCAGTTATATTTAAATTTCATATAAGCAATGAATAACTTTTTATATAGACATATCCCAAATATTGCATGGGGCTAAAAATTTATACTAAAATATTATTCGTTATTTATCTCAAATTCAAGTTTAACTGTGTGCATCCTGTATCTTTACTTGCTAAATCTGACAACCTAAACAAGGTAAAAAACCGTAAGACCCAAGAAATCATACAGAAGCGTACCACACCTTAGTTCTAACCTTCCCTGTCTTGGTTCTACTTTGTCCTGGCTATACTTGCTTCCCGTCCATTAATAGCTGTGAGACTACCTGTTTTATTGGAACAATCCAAACTTTATTTGGCCTATTCTGAGTGGGTTTCTCTTCCTTGCAAGGGATATGGAAACGTTTTGCAATCCTTCTGCAAAAAAAAAAAAAAGAGAGAGAGAGACAAGCTTGATAAATTCTTGCCTTGCTGGGGATCCCTGGGTGGCACAGCGGTTTGGCGCCTGCCTTTGGCCCAGGGCGCGATCCTGGAGACCCGGGATCGAATCCCACATCAGGCTCCCGGTGCATGGGGCCTGCTTCTCCCTCCGCCTGTGTCTCTGCCTCTCTCTCTCTGTGACTATCATAAAAAATTAAAAAAAAAAATTCTTGCCTTTCTTTACTGAAGAGGTCTATCCAATTCCCAAATTACTTTTGAAACGGTAGTGATGTGTTTACAGTTTACTAGACTTCTTTTACAAGATGAAACCAAGAGTGAATAAAGAAAACCACCGGCCAGAATAGCTAGGCAACCATTACATACCCCCTATACCACGAAATGGGTAACCGATGGATTCCCATTCAAAGAAGATTCTGGGAATCCTAGAGGAGATACCACATGGTTTATTTTTATTTTATTTTATTTTTTTTATTTTATTATTTTATTTTTTACCACATGGTTTAAAAGCAACCTAAGGCTGAAGTGAAGAGCATGAGACTGCGGAGGGCGATATTAGAAAAAAAAACAACAACAACTCACGTTTAACTGATTAAAATTCTTATAATAAATTCAAGTTTCAGTAAACATTTATGAAGTAGCGAGCACATGCACCAACACTGGAATAGGTTGGAAGACACTCAAAGGCTGCAAAAATGTACAAAACCAGTACTTCAAGAACTCCAGGAACTTAAGGTCCGGTAGAAGAAACCACAAAAACGGACAAGCAGGACATTAAGAGAAACTGGGACAGAAAAGAATCCAGTGGACCTCGTTTATAAGCAATGCTCTGATGAGTAACAGTAAGGTTTTTGTTTTTGTTTTTTTAAGAAGAGAAAACTAAAAACAAAGGTGAGATAAGACTGCTCCTTCCTTATCTACAAAGCCAAATGTGGAGCAGCCGGGAGAACGGGAGCGGGCGCGTCCTTTTGGTCCGGCCCTTCACACAGGTGGAATGTGGGAATGTTGAGAGAATCTCCAAATCTAGCAAATCACTGCCTGCTTTCCTGGACAACAGAACACCCGGGACCGCTTCAGGCTGCGCAAGTCCCCAGGGAAAAGGCGGTGGGAACAGCGAGGCGATCCCGCGCGGGGCTCCGGGACGGGGCGCACCTGCGGCTTCCGACGCCCGCGGGGAGCACCGCCGGGGGCGGGGGGGGGACCTCGGGGCAGCGCCCACCCGACAGAGGACACCCGCGGGCGGGGGATCTGTCCCGAGGCTCATCTTCCGTTCACCGCGCCCCAGGTCCCGCGGCCCACCTGGCCCAGGAGTCCACGACCCAGGAGGGAGGTCCGGGGCAGCGCTTACCGTACAGAAAATCATACGGTCGATTGGCGGAGACACTGCCGCTGGCCCCCGGCTTCTCCCTGCACCGGGTCTGAGGCAGCTGCGAGCTGGCCGGGGGCTCCTCGATAGTCACCACACGGCTCATGGTGCAGCCCTTCCCGTCCCGCCAGCTAGGGACCTGCTACCGACGCCCGGCCGCGGCGTGCACGGTAGCCATGGTAACCTGCGTCCGCGCGCCGGGACCAGGGGCGGGGCGAACGCGCGCGGCGGGGCGGGGCTTGAGGCGGAAGGGGCGGGGTTGGCGTGGGAGAGGGCCCCGGTAGGGTGCGGGAGCGGAAGGGGCGGGGCTAGGCGCTGGAGGGGAAGGCGAGCGCGCAGGCGCGGGGAGGGTGGGCGGAGCCCCGCGAGAAGAGAGATGGGGAAACAGGGGGTAGAGGGGGTCGAGGGGGTCGAGGGGGCGGGAGGGCGCCCGGCAGGCGAGCGACGTCCCCGCTTCCCGCGGCGGCCCCGACTGCCGCGAGTCCCCCACCGCCCCCCGCCCGGGCCCGCCCCCGCCCCCGGGGAGCCCGCGGCCGCCGCGCGAGTGAGCAGCCATCCGGCAGTTACGGTTCGTGCCTTTCGGAAATCCCTGGGAAATCTCGGAACCTTGAGGAATAACGGGTCTTTCATTTCGGACATGCCCTTTCCGCGGGGCTGCTTCTGCTTTTCAAGACTGTGAAGGAAGATCTTAAACATTGGCAAAAGTGAATCCACTTTTCATAAGCCTCAGGTGCCCGTCACCAAGAATCGACAATTATTTCACACGTTGCCAATCTGGTTTCGTCCTCTCCCCTGCTCTGTGCGTGAATATTTTGAAAATATTCAATCTTCAATAATCAAATCTCAAACGGTATTTTACCCTTAAAGTTAATATGCATCTCAAACTGATACAGATGCTCTGTGCTTGAATATCTTGAAAATATTCAATCTTCAATATTCAGATCTCAGTATTTTACCCTTAAAATTAATGTGCATCTCAAACTGATACAGATGCTCTATGCTTGAATATCTTGAAAATATTCAATCTTCAATATTCAAATTTCAGTATTTTACCCTTAATGTGCGTCTCAAACTGATACAGATGCTCTGTGCTTGAATATTTTGAAAACATTCAATTTTCAAATCTCCGTATTTTACCCTTAAAATTAATGTGCATCTCAAACTGATAACAGATTTTTTTTACTTCACCATTATCACATCTAACAAAATCATTTCTTCATATCATCTAATACTCCATACGTACTCAAATTAACCTGGTCAAAGCCAAAATGTCATTTAATAGTGTTTGTTTTTCCTATCAAAAAAAGATCCATTGTATTTTAGTATATCTTGTAAGTCTTATCGCAGAACACTAGATTTTCTAATACTTTCAATGGATTTTCCTTATTACCTGGGAATGCTTTTGTAAAAAGAACTTTCACCCACTCATTGGTATCCTGAAATACAGGGATCCTAGAAGAAAGACTAGAAAAATGCTGGGATTTTTCACTTTAATTATAAAATTTCAGAGAAATGAATTGATGCCCTAGCAACCTCCAGTGTTAACCAGTAAAGTTCTGTTTGTTTAGGAACATTAGGAATGCATACATTTTACATAGCTGATGTGTTTTAATCCATTATTATTATTTACGATACTCAGATGATCCCATTAGGCTAGTAGCACACACCTTAGAGTTGACTTCTTTGTCCTTTGATGTGATCCATGGTCACTTATTGAATAAGCTTCCTGGCCTGCTATCACTCCACACACATATTTCTTGTTTTGTTTACCCCTAAACTTCTCGGGGGTTTGCAAACCAGCCATATGCTTTGTCACTCCCAAGCCCCTGCTCAAGCAAATTCCTTTGCCTACAATGCCTTTTCCTATTTATGCACTAATTTAGGCATCCTTGAAGACTTGGTGCTGACTTTCTTACCTTTATGCAGTTTTCTCAAATCTCACAAATAGAGTGAGGCTTCATTCTTTCTTCCAACACTATAGGAGCACCAATAGCACGGACCACTTTGCATTAGTTAATTGTTTGCAACTCTCTCCACACAACTGTTAGTTCTTTGTGGGCACAGGCCTTCACATGCTCATTTTGTATCTTTGAAGTTCCAGTGCTCGCTTCGGCAGCACATATACTAAAATTGTATCTTTGAAGTTCCTGATAAATGAAAACTTATGATTCCTAAATTAATAAATCCATCCGGGGATCCCTGGGGGGCTCAGTGATTTAGCGCTGCCTGCAGCCCGGGGTGTGATCCTGGAGACCCGGGATCGAGTCCCACATCAGGCTCCCTGCATGGAACCTGCTTCTTCCTCTGCCTGTGTCTCCGCCTCTCTCTCATTCTCTCTCTCTCTCTCTCTCTCTCTCTCTCTTGTCTCCTATGAATAAATAAATAAAGTCTTTTAAAAAAACTTTAATAAATCCATCCATTTATGGAAAAAGTTTACTGTCTAGAATAGGTGTTGAAGATTCTGAGATAATTTGTACAGCATACTCAATGATGGGGAAAACAGAGAAACAAATAAAATACAATATTATAATGGTCTTTGGGCATACTACCTTTCCCACTTTCTGTCCTTTCTTCCCAGAATGCTGGTCACCCCTGTCCCCATCTTCTCACTGCTGACTCCTCATCATTTGCGTTCTCAGCTAAAATGTCCCCTCCTCAGACTTTTCCTCACTGAATCACATAAATTTTCTTAAGTAGCCAACAGCCAGCCCCCTCCATTGATACACTGAAAGACATTAACCAACAGAATATGTCCAGTGCGATGAGGTATATATGACTATGTGATTGTCTTCTGTAGACAGTTCTGGCCATCTTACTGGAGTTGTTCATTCTCTCCCTTGGGTGGAGGAAGCAAGTGGCCATGTTGGCCACGTAGCAAGGAAACGAGCCTCTTGGAGCTGAGGGCAACCTCCAAACCACAGCAAGAAACCAAAACCTTCAATCCTACAACTGGAAGAAACAACCCTGCCAAACCCAAGTGAGATTAAAAGAATATCCCTCCCCATTAGGACCTCAGATATGACCACAGTCTCACCCAATATCTTGATTACAGTCCTGTGACACCCTCATCAGAGGAGCTACTTAAGCCATGCCTAGATTGCCAACTATAAAAACAGATAATAAATGTGTATTACCACTAGGTTTTTGGCAGTGCTACACAAGCAAGAAATAATGTGCAGTCTTGAGAAAATTACATTCTGTGTCATGCAGTTTATTTGTAACTTTGATGTTGTAGAGGGGTATTGGTTAATAAAAAAATCATTAAAGTTATACTTTGCCAAGGGATGCCCGGGTGGCTCAGCGGTTGGGCACCTGCCTTTGGCTCAGGGTGTGATCCTGGAGATTTGGGATCGAGTCCCACCTCAGGCTCCCTGCATGGAGCCTGCTTCTCTCTGCCTGTGTGTGTGTCTCTCATGAATAAATAAATAAAACCTTAAAAAAAAAAAGTTATACTTTGCCATGTTGGAAGACAGTTGGCCGTGTTTCTGCTTGTCTTGTGAGGTGGGTACTGTCTGCTTTTGTTCCTTTGTGTAGGAAACAACCTTGGACAAGAGAGATCGTGTGCATTTGTGGAGCAAAGGGCAGGTTTGCTTAGAGCCTACGAAGTCAGTCTCCCTTTGAGCAAAGGGCAGGCATTCCTACTGCCCGTTATTAAAGATTTGGGTTTCCTAAGTTCACTATTTTTTTTTCCTGTAATGCAACTCAGAGTGTGTGCAGATGCCATCTGGCCTTCTTTACATCACCCTGTGGGAATTGAGGCTCAGAGAACTGGCACAAAAATGCCGATATGATGCATTGCTGCTACGGCTGTAAGGAATGAATTACCCTTTATCTCTGACCTAGCAGTTTGCTGGCTTCTAGTAGTATTCATGGGACTATGATAGGCAAATAGGGTAAAATTTCAAACCCTTCAGAGTTCTTGAAAAGCTATAGAACATGATATATAACACATATTTATCTGTAGAAATTGTAAAGCTTTTTTTTTTTTTCCCCAAGAGGCAGAAATGTAAATACTATACAAAATTACCTCTGAATTTACGAACTAGGGTAGTGAGAATTCAGGCCTTGTAATTCATCTCTCTCAGCATATGGTGTCACTCCTCCACCAACATCTACTACCTACCCTTCCTTGGTAGTCTCCACACCTGGAATTAGTTAGGCAGGAAAAATAGCTAATACTTTCAACACGGAGGGATCTGAGAGAGTATTTCCTTACTTGTTGCTTGTTACATTACCAAGGCTGTCATCCACATGGTGCCATGCACAGGTATTGCTTCCATTCGGTACCACACAATAACGTATTCACTGTACTATACGAAAGTCCATTATGGTCCCCATTTCAACTCTTGCTGCCTATTAATATAGCAGTTACAATAGCAATAGCGAAAAGCCCCTAAGGGCTTAAAATAGTAAAATATTGCTGGTTAGAATCAGCATTGGGAAGCAAGAACTTGATATGAAAGTACTTAATCAAACCAACCTCAGAGCTGCCTCTCTTAAACAGATGCTTGAATCTAATCCTTTGTTAGTCTCCACATGCCACCTACCCCTGATTTAATCTCCAATTACAGCTCTCTAAAATGGTGTTTTTCTTGGGGGAAATGGGTTTTTGAGATTTTTCTTGGGAAGAGAATGGGAAACATTAAATGTCATTAGTCTATACTCCTCTATTTTTCCTCAAAGACTAAGGCCATCATGTTGCCGGGTGAACTGGTTCCTGAGCCATCAACCCAGTCAGACCTGAAGGAGTTGCCAAAGGTTCTTGGTCCTGTCACGAGAAGGAATTGCAGGACAGGCGTGCAGCACAGAGGATGAGTAACAGAAGCTGGAAAGCTTATTACAACAAAAAGTACCCTGAGGAGATTTGAGAGCAAGAACAATAGCAGGAGCAATGGGTGCCCTGGGGGTTTCAGTTTCTATCTTTTATTGACCGTTAAGTGGGAGGCAGAATATTTATTACTTGGGGTGGGACACAACGGTTAACACTTTTTCTTCCTAATTTGGTCAGGGTTTCCTGTCATGGCCTCCACCATCTTGGGTCTGAGTACTGCCCGGAAGGGCCTCCGCCTTTGCCAGTAAGAAAGGCAAAGAATGTTTATGTAAAAATCATTAGTCTTAAAGCTTACCTCTTTGTAAGTTAAAAGGCAGAAGAAAAAGCAACCTACGTGTGTAGGGTAGCTGTGAACCACTCTGAAACTAAATATTTCACTTTGGAATGTCTTTGGTCTTTTTTCAAGACTATTCCATCCTGAAGAAGCAGTTGTTGGGAGGGTTTTAAGAGTCCCAGTGCTCAACTGATGAATTACTGAATTCTACCTCTGAAACTAGTCATATACTATCTGTTAATTAATCGAATTTAAATAAAATAAAAATTTAAAAAGTCACAGAGCTCAAGGAAGAAACTAAGAGTTTGCTAATATCTGGAACACAGCCCATTAAAGGAAGTGGGGGCAGGGCAAGAAGGAGCGGCTACTCAGCTTTGCCTCAGGCCTGCCAATACTTAGTTTACCCTCCTAGTAAGTCACAGGGAGGGTTGCAGGACCCTTATTTCAGTGAAGCAAGGAAGGAGAGTGAGCAAGAAAAATCATTTCTCAATTGCAGAAGCTGTTTCAGTATTTTGGTCTATAACCTACATCTACGGTGTTATCTCAATTTTCTATACCTAAATTCTTAGATATTTCTTTCTCTTTTCTTCTTGTTGATTTCCTAGACACAAAAGTTTAGTAGCACATTAAATATAGATCAATGATTAATTTAAAAATAAGAAATATTCACATATTGAATAATTTGCATTTAGACAAATTAAATGGGATAGTAGATAGAGCACAGACCTTAGAGGGAGATGTTGAGCCTCAGGCCTGCCACTTACGAGTTATGTGACTGAACAAATCATGTCCATCTCTCGGTGTTCTCATCTATAATGTAAATAATAAGCTCGACTACTGTGAGGATCAAATGATGGTTCACAAACTCATCATGTATGGAAGACATCGTAGCTGAAGATTATGCTGCCATTTTAACTACTTATACATTTTTTTTTTAAGATTTTATTTATTTATTCATGAGAGACAGAGGGGCAGAGATACAGGCAGGGGGAGCAGGCTCCATGCAGGGAGCCGGACATAGGACTCAGTCCCGGGTCTCTAGGATCAGGCGTGGGGCCGAAGGCGGCGCTAAACCACTGAGCCACCGGGGCTGCCCCTGCTTATACATTCTAAGTGAGCACGTCTTAAAAATCTGACTTCTTGGGATCCCTGGGTGGGTTTGGCGCCTGCCTTTGGCCCAGAGTGCGATCCTGGGGACCCAGGATCGAATCCCACGTCGGGCTCCTGCTGCATGGAGCCTGCTTCTCCCTCTGCCTGTGTCTCTGCCTCTCTCTCTCTGTGTGTGACTATCATAAATAAATAAATAAATAAATAAATAAATAAATAAATAAATAAATAAAATTTTTAAAAAATATGACTTCTCTATTAAGAATTATCAGTGCCAATATGAGTGTTATTGGACAGTACTAGAGGCAAAAATCGTTTAGACCTTTTCTTGGGAAGCCTGGGTGGCTCAGCAATTGGGCCCCTTGCCTTCGGCCCAGGGTGTGATCCTGGAGTCCTGCGATCAAGTCCCATGTTGGGCTCCCTGCATGGAGCCTGCTTCTCCCTCTGCATGTGTGTCTCTGCCTCTCTCTCTCTCTCGTGAATAAATAAAATCTTTAAAAAATTTTGTCTCGCTACTTATTTAAGATAAGAGATCTTTCTATGGGAAAAAATACTTCAAGATTCTTTGTAGCAACAGGGCAAAATAAAGCTTTCTTTGGAATAATTTGTCTGGATGAAACTTCATGCGGTGTCTATTGCATGCTAATTACTGTTAGGGCACCAAAATGAGTATAAGATCACAGCATGTCATCTACAGATTCACAATATGTCTTTATGACAAAATGATTATTTTTTACTTAAAAGCAAGAACATGGCTTAAGCTCTTAGGATAAAACTTACTTTATTCCACACCAGCTAAAAGAGTTGTGAAAGAGGACATCAAAATCATTAAATTCAATTACTACTCCATGAAGCAGTGTTTTCCAGATTGCATTTAGTGGGATGCAACCAGTATAGTTTTGTTTTTCTTTTTTTTTTTTTTTTTTAATTTTTTATTTATTTATGATAGGCACACAATGAGAGAGAGAGGCAGAGACACAGGCAGAGGGAGAAGCAGGCTTCATGCACCAGGAGCCCAACGTGGGATTCGATCCCACGTCTCCAGGATCGCGCCCTGGGCCAAAGGCAGGCGCCAAACCGCTGCGCCACCCAGGGATCCCTAGTTTTGTTTTTCAAGCACAGAAAATTGACTTATTTATCCGGCTCTGTGCATGACACATTGTCATCATTGGTCTCTGCAAGGTCATTTTATTCATTTGCATTTATCCCCATTCTCTTCCCAGACTTAACTTCCTTCTTAAACAACCATTCTGTTTAAAGCAAGTCATTTTATACATATGTGTTTTTATGGGTATTTTCAGGTTTTGTACCCCTTCTTTAAATTTTTGTAAATGGTATTGGGGTATGTATTTATTCTCTCTTACTTTTTTTTTCATACCCACACTCTTTTAAAAAAAATGTTCATGTTTGGGTATGCTGTCAATTTCTTCTAGTGTGTTGGGATCCCTGGGTGGCGCAGCGGTTTGGCGCCTGCCTTTGGCCCAGGGCGCGATCCTGGAGCCCCGGGATCGAATCCCACGTCGGGCTCCCGGTGTGTTGAGCCTGCTTCTCCCTCTGCCTGTGTCTCTGCCTCTCTCTCTCTCTCTCTGTGACTATCATAAATAAATAAAAATTAAAAAAAAAAAATTTCTTCTAGTGTGTCCCCAGTACAATACACTTCCCTATCCACCCCGCAGGGATGAATGCCCACATTGCCTCTAATTCTCTGCCACATAAACATGCTGTGACAATTATCCCCATGTATGTTCCCTTATGGACTTCCTGGGAAGTTCTCTGGAATACACATCCAGAGACAGAATTGTTGAGTCACAGACTATGCAACTATTCTTAAATTAACTGGATACTGCCTAACTGCCTTCCAAAACACACATTCCCAACAGTAACCTGCTTTCTCACAGGTACTTGGCATTATTCAGCTTTCTAATTTGTCAGTCTAATGGGTATAAAGTGATATTTCACTGTTGTTTTCTTTTCCATTTCTACAATTAATACACTTTCGGAAGAGCTCTTTTTATGAATGTTGGCCTCAAGTTTTCTATTTATTCTACATATTCTCTTGCCTTTAGTAAGTATGCAAACAAAAACAAGTTGAACGTTTCTGCTTCTATATACTGTCTGTTTATATCTCTTTTCCATATCTGTTGGGGTTGGTCTTCTCTTACCATTACTTTCTGTAAGTTCCTTAAATATTCTAGACATCAATCCCTTGTTGGATTTAGATGTTTCAAATATCTTTGACCAATTCATCATCTGTGTGTTAACTTTGTCTATAGTTTCTATTAAAAGATAAACTGAGGCATATTAAAAATTTTAAGAGTTTATCTGAACAAAAATTGTTACAAATTGAGCAGCAGAAATGGTTAGGAACACTCACTCCACTGACAGGAGCTCAGAGAGAGGCCTCTACAGAGAAAAGGCAGAAGAAAGGATATTATTGATTGGCCACAGCTTAAAACCTTAGTTGGCTGTTTGTGAATGGTTGTCCTTAGCATTTTGATTTTGTAACCTTGAGGTATTTGTAGGCTTAACTTTCAGTTTGCTTAATGTACATCACTGCACCATTAGTGCCACATCAGTCTAATAGCTTCTTTGTTTAGTATGTCCTACAGAAAACGGCAAGCCTTTATTTTAATGTAATTAACTTCATTTTTTTTTAACTTATGATGAAAGAAACTCTCTAAAAGGCCTTATATACAAGAGAAGCCACTTTAGATTTCTTTCTAAGTTAGCATGACTGTACATAAACTTTGTTCAAACCAAAAGCTTGATATATGGTCTGCCACACATGCAATGCACACGTGCTTTGTGAACGAGTAGCCTAAAGGAAAACCCATCTTGTCCCTGAGTTATCAATCAATGTTTCTGTTCCCTGCATTCCTTTACAGTAAAACTCATGATTCCTGCCTATATGCTAATCTATAATCTTTTGAGCTTTTACAAGATGTGAAAAAGATACAACTGTAAAAACTTTTCATTCTCCAGAGTACTTTCCTCCCTGTGAAGAGTGTTTCCTGAGCACTGTCCACTGTCCTAATGTGGGCTCAGATAAAACTGTCTCTCTTTACTATTAGATTCTAAATGGTTTGTTCAATTTGTGTTGATACTCACAATTTGTGATTTTGAAATGTTGCCAAATAGGTTGTACTCCACTCCTCAGTATAAAGATAACCTCTACCAACTTTACATTAATGTATTTTGGAATCCTCAGTAACAGAAACATGCTATACAAGTTGGGATGATTGTTTAAAATTTTATCTGTAAGTAATCTCTATACCCTATGTGTGGCTCGAACTCATGACCCCGAGATTAAGAGTTGAACCCTCCACTGACTGAGCCAGCCCAGTACCCCTAGAGTTAGGATGATTATTTTAATAAGAAAAAAAGATAAGCTCTTCTACTATCACGACCTTCTATTAATTTCTTAGTTTGACCTTTCATATGTAGACCTTTAATGCATCCATAGATGCATTTTTTAAAAATTTTATTTATGTGAGAGTGAGCAAGTGAGACAGTAGGAGTGGGATGGGCAGAGAAAGAAGCAGACTCCCCACTGAGCAGGGAGTCCAACATCAGGCTCCATCGGGGGACTCCAGGATCATGACCTGAGCCAAAAGCACCCCTTGACCAACTGAGCCACCCAGGGGCCCCCAGAGACCCACCTTCTGATGTGGTGTTCAATTTTCTTCCATTTGTTTTCTTTTCCCCATTGATTTATTCAGCTACGTTTATTGTACATTACTTTTCCAAACGATGTTGATGTTGGCAGTCCAACATACACTGTTTGAATAGCAATATATTAAACAACAGTAGTGAATATCTAGTCGAAAAAACTGATAATGGTGGATAAGGGTGATTTTAGGAAAACATAAGGACAATATGTTGTACTATGAAACGTACAATCCATAATGAAGTAAAAAACATGCTCATTAAGTTTTTAGTTGACAAAATGGAGATCGTTTTTGTAATTTGGAAAATACACAGAAATTCTTTTTCTTTCTTTTTTCTTTTTTCCTAGGCAAAGAACTTTATTAACCTTGTTTCAAACTTTATTCCCAGGCTTCTTCAGCTTAATTAGCTGCAAAGAATGAATTGTGTATAAGCAAAAACTGAAAGAGCTGCAGTGTCCAAGGGGCTTGGGCTTAAAAATATTAAAAGATCTAGATTTTTATCAGATCCATGAACAAAATTTTAAAAAGCAGTCATAAGAAAAAAAAAAAGCAGTCCTAATATGAAAGAGCAGGTCTCAGTAACTTCTTCAAGTTTTATCTTTTTCAGAAGTTGACTCCATGCAGTTTGCTTCATTCTTAGAAGCTTCATCAAAATTCTCCACAAGATCTGGAACTTCATCCTCCTCCTCCTCCTCCTCCTCCCCTCCGGTGGCAAGTGGTGCTTCTCCATCCACAGATTTGTTCGGGCAGAGCTTCAGCCAGTCTTCTTAAACTAGTCAGACTGTCTGCACCAAACTGATTTTTTTTTTTTAAATTTTTTATTTATGATAGTCACAGAGAGAGAGAGGCAGAGACACAGGCAGAGGGAGAAGCAGGCTCCATGCACCGGGAGCCCGATGTGGGATTCGATCCCGGGTCTCCAGGATCGCGCCCTGGGCCAAAGGCAGGCGCCAAACCGCTGCGCCACCCAGGAATCACTGGGTGACATTTCCGTCAGCTGCTTGGTCTCCACATGACCTATAATGGTCCAAGTGTTTGCTGACAGGGATGCCTGAACTGCAGGGTGGTTCAAGTGGATCACTGTTCCTTGGTTTATGAACATACTCACTTCTTCAACAACAGAGATATTGTTTACCCCTAACTTCTTTAAGGAGAACTGAAGTTTTGTTTTGTTTTGTTTTGTTTTTTTTAATCATCTGCTGCGGCTCTTCTGTGAACCACCTTCTTCTCTGGGCAAGCAGTTCCTTTCCCACCAATGCGCACCTGCGCTTGCAGTTTGGCGAGTTTCTCCTGGCTCACGATGGTTTCTTTCCTCTTGTTGGAGCGGAAATGGGACCACGCGGGGAGGGGGTGGGGCTGGCGCTCAGGGGGTCTCGGGCAGACCAGCCGAGACCAGGTGCACAAACCGAGAAATCATTTCTATACAGCGCCAGTTTACAGCCATACCTACGGATTCCCCGAACCAAATCTCTAGCATACAGAAACGAACCTTGATTAGGGGATACTGATAAGTTTGATTACCCAAAATATCAATCACTAGGCAGCTCTCTGACGCCTTGAAGCCCTGCTTTAAAATAATAAGTTCAAAAAAATAAAAAATAAAAAAATAAAAAAATAAGCTCAATCCCTTTCTCCCAACAATTCTCTGCAGGAAAACAAAACAAAACAAAACAAACCACAACAACCCTCCACAACTGCAAATAGTAGGCACCCGTTTACTTATGTACCTAATGGAATTCGAGACGTGCCAAGGAAATAGTCACTTTTCAACTTCATTAACTGGTCTCTGTGCCCTACGAGTGAGAACAAGTCATAGTGAAATCAAATCACTTAGAAAGGGCGCTAGGAACAATTTTTCGCGAAGAATTAAAGTGTAGGGCAGCCCGGGTGGCTCAGCGGGTTGGCGGCTGCCTTGGGCCCAGGGCGTGACCCTGGAGACCCGGGGTCGAGTCCCACGTCGGGCTCCCTGCGTGGAGCCTGCTTCTCCCTCCGCCTGTGTCTCTCATGAATAAATAAAATCTTTTTTTTTTTTTTTTAATTAAGGTGCATGGAGAACGGCAGGCGCGTTTTCCCCTCTCACCGGTGGGTCGCACAGTTCAAATGTCTTTGCTCATCAAGTTTAACTGAATCAGAAAATGGGAGGAGCGGGCCGACCTTCCGACAGCAGGAAACACGCGGAACCGATCCGCGACTCGGCGGGGAACCGGCTTTCGTCAGCGGTTCCTCCTGGTGGGCGTGGACAAGTCATCTCACCCTCTCGGGCTTCGGTTTCCCACCGCTGGGCGGAGATACCTGCCGGTCGCCGCCTTTCCAGCCGCCCCCGGGGCGCCTCACAACCTGCCCTTTCACCCCGCGCCTCTCTGCGCCTGCGCCGAAGAAGCGCCCGCACTTCATTGCCTCTGTTAGCTTCCTCTGCGCAGGCGCCAAGTTTCCCCCCCTCCGTCTCCAGCGGGGGAGGGGCGGGACTTCCGGAAGTGACGGCGAGCGAATCGGCGTGCGCCGGGACTGGAACCGCGTAAGGTGGCGGTGCTCGTTGCTGCCTCTAGGCCTCAAAGATGCCGGGCCTGGCGGCCGCAAGCCCTGCCCCATCTGACGCACAGGAGAAGAAGCCGCTGAAGCCCTGCTGCGCCTGCCCGGAGACCAAGAAGGCGCGCGATGCGTGGTCAGTGCGCAAGCGGGAGGGGGCGGCGGGCAGGTGCCTCCGTACCCCGCTCGGCCTCGGGCTCGTAGCGGACCCGGTTCGCTGTGCTGCGCCCCTGGGAGTTGTAGGGCCCCGTGGGCTGTGGGCCGGCTGTCCCCGTAGCCCAGCCGGGGGACGTGGACGAAGCGAGCTCGCTTCACCCGTTCAGCTTTTCTGCAAAAGGTCTTTGAGCATCTGTTTCGCGTCAAGTGCTGCCCTTCGGTCTCCTAAATACGTAGAAATAGATGAAAGATGAGATTTGACTTAAAAAGGAGCTTAAAATTAATGGAAGCCTATACTAATGATTGCTGTTACCACGCGGTGCGGGCTAGGAGAGAAGACTTGGCAAGATCGAAGAGTAAAAGTTTTCTGGTAAAATTTTAGCACAGCGGGACGTGTCTTAAAAGTTACGTGTCTTAAAAGTACTGAAGAGTCCCCCTTTGCCTCTCCTCCTCCATCATCTTTGGAGAGATGAATGAAAAAAAATCATCTGTGGAGCAGGGTGACACCGTGTTGAGAATAGTACATCTAAATTACCAATTACCATCGACCCACGGAAGGTTTCGTTTCTTTTCATTTGATACCGCCTCCGTTGTGGAACAAATCTCATTCGGGGGAATGGGCAGAAAATGTGGATGCACACCTCTCCCTCCAGCCCCTTTTTTATCCTCACACCAAAAAAAAAAAAAAAAAATCAAAAGTGGCATAGTACGGTTAAGTTGTAAGGAGCTTAGTGCTTTTTCGCAAATATACCGCGAAAGAATCGAAAGGCGACAGTCTGATGCAGAAATGGCTTTCCTAGTTAACAGTAAGTGCTTATTGAATCTTAAAAATTTGAGCCCGGAGTCATGACTGAGAGCCTGAGATGCAGAGTCAAGGTTTGATTTGAATCCTTGGTCCACCAGCTTTGTGACCTTGAGCAAATCACTTAAGGTACCTCCGTCCTGTGTCTGTAAAATGGGGCTAATAAAAGTGTCCGCCTCTAGGATTACTGTATAGGTCAATGATACAAACCACACGAGGGCCTCGCCAGCTGTTCTCTTCACAGGGGGCTCAATCCCCAGCATCCCTTCATTTGCAGGCAGCCCTTGAGCTATTGAAGGATGTATGGTCAGTCTTTATTTTATTTTATTATTTTATTTTTTTTTATTTATTTTATTTTATTGATTGATGTATGGTCTTTAAAGAAGGAAAATCTATCCTTCCAATTGTTTTCGTGTTAGTTGCCTCAGACCACTATGCGCAAATATCTATAGTCAGTAGTCAGTGTTTTTCTTATAATTAAATTCGGCTTAACTTCATCTTTACTAAAATTGCCTTTTCAGGCCCTAGAAGTCAAGCTGTATGGTCCTAGTTTTTTACTTTGTGCATCCTACAAATAGAAAGGTCTTTGATCATCATGAGGGAGGCTCATTAGGCTGCTGTTGGCTGGCAGATCTTGATGTTTATGTGGTTGGGTGTATTTTGATTAGAAGGAGATTTATTTGGGTCTATTTGAATGTAGGGCAGAATGAAAAATGTAATTCTTTTATAATAGGCAAATTGAAGGTAAATGTTCAGATGGTTTATTTCATTAGAGAACTATGTATGTTCCTTGGATATAAGCTAGAGGCAAAATTTGATAGGCATAATTATTTCTTCTAATTAGATTCTCCCTAAAAGCTAGTTGTCTGTGGAATATCTTCATGGGCACAGAAATATTACAAGAGCCAATAAAAACAAAGCCATTCGGTGTAATAGCGTTTTTTTTTAAAGCTCCAGCTACTGTTGGCAAATCAAACTCCAATAAAAAGATAAATACGAAAATGAAGAAATAAAAAAAAAATAAAGTTTCAGCTACATTCCATCAGACCCATGTTCTGTCTCACCCCCCATCACTATCATGCTGCTTGTTTACTAGTAATGTACTTAATGCCTACTTTGTTAGATAACAAGTACATTTTGTTTTATAGCATCATTGAGAAAGGAGAGGAGCACTGTGGACACCTAATTGAGGCTCACAAGGAGTGCATGAGAGCCCTGGGATTTAAGATATGAAATGGTGAGCGTGATACTTTCCGATTGGGAAGATAATACATAAGCTTATTGCTTCAAATTTGTGCTTTGCAGATTTAGCAGTCATTGGGCAAGCTTCCATTCAAAGTGTAGTTCACCTGGTTAAGATGCTCAAGTCTCACTTAAAAATAATTTTCAGTTTCTAATGTAGGGACTAAATGATGCTAATAAGTTGAGAGGCATTCAGTGGATTTGGGGAGGGAGAATTTATCTTTTAAAACAGGGTTTGATAAAAGCCTTTAGAGTTACGTTAGAGTCAGAAGAGATAATAATTTAAGAAGCTCAGAATGTTCAGTTGTCTGACTTAAAGGAACTAAAAAGAAAATAATCTTCTTGTCTCTGATGTGGGTCTTTATTTTTATTTTTTTAAGGATTTTGTTTCTTTGACAGGACAAGCAGGGAGAATGGGAGAGGGAGAAGCAGACTCCTCACTGAGCAGGGAGCCAGATGTAGGGCTCCATCCCAGGACCCCAGGATCATGAGCCAAAGGCAGATGCTTAACCAACTGAACCACCCAGGTGCCCTGTTGTGGGTCTTTAGTAGGAGCTTTTAAATAGGGAGTAGGCAATACATGGAAGCATTGCTTTCTGCAAAAGAAAAAGGAATTCTCACTATTTCTTTTGTACTAGGCTTCTAATAATACTACAACCTCAGACCCCTTTTTTTTTTTTTTTAAGAACTTTGAACCTAAATTTAAAAATTTTTTTTTTTAATTTTTATTTATTTATGATAGTCACAGAGAGAGAGAGAGAGAGGCAGAGACACAGGCAGAGGGAGAAGCAGGCTCCATGCACCGGGAGCCTGATGTGGGATTCGATCCCGGGTCTCCAGGATCGCGCCCTGGGCCAAAGACAAGCGCCAAACCGCTGCGCCACCCAGGGATCCCTGAACCTAAATTTTAATGCTGAAAGGGACCTTAAATTATACAGTCCCACAAATAAATGATCTTTTGTTTGGAAGCTCTTTCTTTAGATAGCACCTGAATTCCCTCCCGCACTTCATTCAGGTCTCTGTTCAAAAGTCAACTTACGGGGCACCTGAGTGGCTCAATCGGTTAAGTGTCTGCCTTCGGCTTAGGTCATTATCCTGGGGTCCTGAGATTGAGCCTCTCATGGGGCTCCCAGCTCAGTGAGGAATCTGCTTCTCCTTCTCCTCTGCCCCTCCCCATCTTGTGCTTTCTCTCTCTCTCTCTCACATAAATAAATAAAAAAAAATTTAAAGTCTCATTGGAAAAGCTTTGGCTCAACACTCCATCTGAAATAGCATCCCTTCTCCATCACACTATCGCAGTACTGTCTGATAGAATTTTCTGTGATGGTGAAAATGTTCTGTACCTTCACTCTCCACTCTGGTAGCCACTAGCCATATGTGATTATTGAGCCCCTGAAACATGGCTAGTAAAACTGAAGAAGTGAATTTTTAGTTTTCTTTATTTTAATTTGAATAGCCACAAACGGCTAGTGGCTACACTATCCCTAACATCACTGCTTGCATATTAGATATTTATTTATTATCTGCATTGCTTTACTCCAAGTAGAATGTAAACTCTGAGAAAGTAAGAATTTTTGCTTTACTCACTGTCATATCCCTATAACCATGCCTGGCACATAGTAGGTGCTCAACAGAGAGTTGTTAATTAAATGAATAAATAAATAAATGAGGAACTAAGGCCTGTAGGTATGGAATAGCTCCCAAAGTGAGTTAGCAAGATCAGAACTGGAGCCTCTGTCTCCAGGCAGACTTATTTGCTTTTTGCCCACCCCTCCCACCGCCCAACATCCACACCACACCACCACTTTTAACTTAATAATAGCTGAGAGATAATGCCAAAGTCACATACCAATATAACAGCAATGGAAAGTCTGGCTTCTTTCCCTTTCACCTCTCTCCTGCCTCTTTAGAATTTCACATATGGCTAGTCTTCTTTGAGCTGTAAAAAAAGGACAGATAAGGAACCTGTTCCAAGCTGATAAGAAATACCACTATGTAGTGGAAAATAGTCTAGGCTGAAAGCCCTGAGACTTAATTTTGGTTCTCTGGACCTCTAGCTTAGCATGTATTCTACTTCAGCTACATTTAACATTCAAGACACTAATCCTCTCTGGATTTCATTTTTTTTTAATTTATAAAAAGAGAACCATAATACATTTTGTGATTTTATATATGGTATGGTATATCTACTCTGTGTGTACATGACATACTTAAGTGGCTTTATTTATAAAGATTTTTTAAAAAATGTATTTATTCATGAGAGACAGAGAGAGGCAGAGACATAGAGGGAGAAGCAGCCTCCTCACAGGGAGCCCGATGTGGGACTCCATCCCCAGACCTGGGATGACACCCTGAGCCAAAGGCAGATGTTCAACCGCTGAGACACCCAGGCGTGCCTCTTAAGTGGCTTTCTTTAAATCCTATGGTGAATCATTTTGTAAAATAAGTAAGTTTGGGTGTATGTGTGTGGAGGGGGGTGTTCTTTAAAAGTGTGAGTTTACTTATTATTTTTAAAGACCTAAAATCTTAACATTTATACACAGTTTCCTTGTTCATAATCTAACTTTCTTCCTAGGTTGTTGTGTAAACTTTTTGCTAATGCCAAGCCTGTCCTGATAAAAAGGGTGATTTGGGGGCACCTGGGTAGCTCAGTCAGTTAAGTGTCAGCCTTTGGCTCAGGTCATCATCCCAGGGTCCTAGGGTCCAGCCCTGCATTGGGCTCCCTCCCCACTTGGTTCAAAGAGTCTGTTTCTTGCTCTACCCCATAGCCCCTGCTTGTGCTCACACACACACTCTCTCTCAAGTAAAATAAATAAAATCTTTTTTAAAAAATTAAAAGGGTGATTTTTAAGGGTGTTACAACTGTTGTTGTACTTAGCATGAATTCACAAGGACTCAAAGATGTCCTAGTTGTCTTTATATTATTGGGACAAAGAATGAGAGTGATTCCTATATACTTGATTTGTGTGTAGGAGAAAATGCAAGAGCTTTGGACTTACAAGACCTGGTGTTTAACTGTGTGGTCTTCATCAAGTCCTTAACTTTCTGAACCTTAGTTTTACTTCACAGAGTCATTGTGATGATTAAATGACAGGTGTATGAATAGGATTTGTAAACTATCAGATAGAAACCAGAACGGAATAGCCCATATCTTGGGAATTGTGGATAGCAGACATTCAGTTGAGGTCTATTGAATATATGACCTAATTATGTATTATTGAACCCTGGTTATGAGGAGAACAGTCTGAATCCACATACGGCCTTCTTAGAATTCAAATGTCATGTTTTCGTTTTTGGCATGATAGTCCTTTGGAAAAGGAACAGGTGTTTGGATCTCCTTTGGTCCCAGGTGTCCTGTTTCCCCAACTCCCATTGGGAAATGGACAAACAGTGAAGTAAAAATAAAAAGACGGTGAAGTTAAAAAAAAAAAAAAAAAAGACTTACTCAAGCTAAGAATGACTAGCTAGTGGAATTAACACTAAGAGTGTAGGTCTTTTATGTTCTCTCTTTTTTTTTTTTTATGTTCTCTAAAACACACTTTAGACTTCATTCCTTGCACTTAATGAGATCTTATTGCCAACATACTCATTTTTAGGAATGCACATAGTTTTGATCTTCAATCCTAAAACCTTATTATGAATGCAAATTAAAGACCTATTGTTGAAATGTGTTGGTACATATAACTCAGTAACCAGCTTATTGGCTGTAAAACCCAGTACTACTGTCTACATTGTTATAAGATAAACCTAAGTTGGTATCTCTTAGACTTAGACCACATTTTTCTGAGGATAGCTTTAAAGGAAACCTAGTTTTGACACCTAGATCTTCCCAGTAATGATCACAAAAGTTATTTAATTCAAAAACATTTGTAGATTTTAATGCTATATCCTAAGTAAGATAGGTCTTTTGTACCTTGAATTTAGTAGCCTAAAAGTAGGCTACATTCAACCAGACGTGTACCTTGTAATCACCTAAGGACTGTTTTCCAAAATTCACATGCCCAGGGCCTTGATCTGTTCCTGTTGACTCAGAAACTCCTAGATAATTTTCACATGTAACCTTCTTTAAGAACCACTGGGTTAAGCTGAAGAAGTAGCTAGGGTATTGCTAAATATAAACTGTCTAAATATTTAATGGTAGCAAAGGCAGAAACTTGAAAATACTCCTAAGGAAAAATAAGTTTGTGATGGTGGTGATGTTTGACACTTTCTTCTATCTTAAGATTCTTACTGAAAGAAACTAGAGGAACTGAGAACCTGCTTAAAAATGTAAAGAGGAAATGGTAGCTAGTATCTTGCTGACTTCAGGAGTCAGAAGGAACCCTGAGAACTCAGTTTGGGGGCTAAAATCATTGAAGGAAAATGAAAGGACTAGCACTGAGTAGGGGAGATACTCAGTAGTTACTGTTTAACAGAACATAATAGTTGGTTAAAATGTGCTGATTTCACACACATACACAACTGATTATGTATGAAAATATCCCAAGAAAATCCAGAAAAGGTGTTTTTTCTTGCTATTCAAACTTTTATTCATTCAATAGATAGTTATTGTTGAATACCCTAGAAAATGCCAGCATGAGAAAGACAGGGTCTCTTTTGTCGAGGACTTTCTACCCAGATATATAACCAAGAGGTTTACACCCAGAGGCTTTCGGGATAGCCCCTCCTGATACATAGTTAGTGGTAAGAGAGGCAGCAGTGCTATGGATTGCTATCTCTTACAGTGTTGAGTGGCTCCTTTTTTGCTTATCTTTCCTGCTCAATCCTTTCCTTAAGTATATTCTTCCTTTGAGCCTTTTAGAAAAGAGAGTTTAGATGTTTGTATTATTGATGAGGCTTACCTTTTCTAAACCACACGCAGGGAATAATAGCTAGATGAAGGAAGAAGCACTTGCTTTGGGTTTGAAGAGTTGTCTAACCCAGATTATTTAACTGTTTTAAGCATTGTTCTCTGTCTTCTGGAATAGGGGCTGGGGGTAGGGGTGGGTGAGAACAACGTGGATAGAAGCCTGATACTGATTGACTTAGACCAGCAAACCTATCCTCCACTGTTTTCCTTTTCTGATTTCTAAATAGATTTCAAAAGGGTTACCCATATTTTGCTCTGGGGATAAAGTGAGTAACTTTCCACAGGAAGTGCCTTGTATACAGAGCTGACCTTCTGCCTTCTACTTCATGGGTCTTTGCCAAACATACTTGAATCAGCAAGGATTCAAGTCTCTTATCTTGACTATCTGTAAAAATAAACTGCCCTAGTCTTTTGGGGAAGATATTTTTTAGTAAATAAATATAGAGTTTTTAACAAAGACTTCTAAAGATTAAAAAATGTACTGGATTGAATAGTTTCAGTGATTTTTTTTAGTTAGACAAAATTAGAATTTAAAACTGTAGAGTTTTTTAATTCTAAACTGTGGTTTAGAATAATTGTGGTAGTTAGTTAATAGTAGGTGGATGAGGCATTCATTTCTAGTGGTCTTAATTCCCTAATTCCATAGCTGTAGCACGATGTTTGAAATCTAATTTTCTAATATAAATTTTTTTTTGTAGGTGGTTTACTCTGTAAATGAATAATCCTTGAAGAATGAAGAAGATTGAATAGTTTTGAGAATTCTTTGAGGAACTTTGATAAATGGAAAAAGTATTTATAATTTATTAAAAAAATAAAGGAAAATACACTGGTCAGAAATCTTCAGGTGTGTTTTCTTTTTGTGTTCCATACATCCCTACATGGCACTTACTTGTTTTCCTTAAAGGATATGGTATTTTTTTAAAAAACTCATAATATTAATTCCTTCTGTTCTTGTGTCATTCTGGGAACTCTAGATATGTGTTGTAAGGAGAAAGTAAATACTAATCTCATTTAGTGAAATCTCCAAAATGAAGGGCATAGAAGTAAGGAAATACCCTTTACCAATTCAGAATGAGTATGGTAGCCATACCATCTCATTCAATGTTTTGTTTTTCATTTTTAACTTACTTAAAGGCAAGAGGTAGACAAGCCTTCAGTCTTCATGCTTTATATCATTATTGTTATTCTTGGCTAGTTCTCTCTCTCTCTCTCTCTCTTTTTTTTTTTTTTTTTTCTTTTTTCTCTCTTTTGGGAAAGTTATTTGTTTAGATTTTGGACCACGTTAGGGTGCCTTGGCTTAGATGATCTCAACTGTTGGGCATGATTAATCTGTAGATGTCTAGTTACATTTTAAGATAAACTAGGATCATTAATTTAATGCCTACTGCCCAAATAATTGTCTCTTACTGGTTAAAAGCTGTCCCAGGCCAGAGGCTAGACTAGTATAATTAAGTCACCAATGAAATAGCTCAGTGCTCTGCTGTAGTAATACCTGGGATGGAACATAGAGTGTGGTTTGCTTACTATAGCAACCCCTGGGCCTGTTAGCTGCTTACGGGCTAATGAAGCAATTGGTCACATTCTGCCTGAAGTGAATTGAGTTTCAAATCTCAACAACAAAAGATACTGAAGAACATAATATGTAGTGTCCATATGTCATTCTCTGATGGGAAAGCTGCCTCTCTTCTAGAGGAGCTGAATTAAATTGTTCCTTAGGATTCCTAGTTAATTAAGAGCATGGTTTTGAAGTATGACAGACTTCAGTTCAACAGCTAGCTCTGTCACCTCAAGCAGGTCACAACCTCTTTGGGTCTGTTTTTCTCCTCCGAAAGAAAAGAAGCAAGGGGGACGCCTGGGTGGCTCAGTGGTTGAGCGGCTGCCTTCAGCTCAGGGCATGGTCCTGGAGTCCCAGGATCAAATCCCACATCGGTCTCCCTGCAAGGAGCCTGTTTCTCCCTCTGTCTATGTCTCTGCTCTCTGTGTGTCTCTCATGAATAAATAAAATCTTAAAATAAAAAATAAAAGGAGGGATCCCTGGGTGGCTCAGCGGTTTAGTGCCTGCTTTGGCCCAGGGCGCGGTCCTCGGGTCCTGGGATCCAGTCCCGCGTTGGGCTCCTGGTGTGGAGCCTGCTTCTCCCTCCTCCTGTGTCTCTGCCTCTCTCTCTCTAGGTCTATCATGAATAAATAAATAAATCTTTAAAAAAAATAAAAATAAAAAAATAAAAGGATAGTAATCGTGTACAAGATTGTGAGCACTATTAAAATGGTGTATATACTGTACATTTGGCATAGTATCTAGTATTTAGTGTCACTCTTAATTCTTTGATTCTATACCCATGTTTCCACCTGAATATTTGTTTGGATATAATATTTTTAGGAAGTAATTTATAGCTTTCAGAGCATTCTAGGTGAAGAGTAGAATCTTGGACTCCCAAGACCAATAAAAATCAACTTCCCACCAAACACCAGTATTTGGCAGATGGTCATCCAGATTTTGCTTGAATATGTCCTGGATTATAAAAAAGGGGAAGAAAATCTATAAACTTACCACCCAGTGTGAATTTTTGCTGTATGCTGTTCAGACTTTTCTTATGCATTTATACATCCTTTTAAAATAAAAAATGATGTCATTTTTCTATGCTATATATTTTTATTTTTGTTATGCTATATATTTTTTTATTTTATTTTTTATGCTGTATATTTTTAATGAAATCATAATATTAGTTACTTTTTCCCCTTGATGTAACTTACCAGCTGTGAATATAGTTCTCACAATATGATTTGTATTGGCTATGTATAAATCCATTCTAAACTTACTGTAGTTTAACCAATTCCCTACTGTTATATACATTCATGCATTAAACCAAATGTTTTGTAGATTGCTTGCTATGTGTCATACCATTCATGGAATTGAGTATCAGTCTTGAACAGAACATATATACCTGATACCTAAATTATTTCTGATTTGTTGATTGGTTTAACTGAAACATATGAGGAAGAAATCACCTGAAATCCCACTGGTCTTTTTGGTGACCTTGCCATTCATCTCTTTCTGCGTGTATATATTTTATTTTTACTTTTTTTTTTGGCTACTCCATAATAACATTGCACTGGAGTTTCCATAGGAAATTCTTTACAAATCCTTTACTAATAGGGACGCCTGGGTGGTTCAGCGGTTGAGCATCTTGCCTTCCGCCCAGGGCGTGGTCCTGGAGTCCCAGGATCGAGTCCCACTTCGGGTTCCCTGCATGGAGCCTGCTCCTCCCTCTGCCTATGTCTTTGCCTTTCTCTGTGTCTCATGAATAAATAAATAAAATCTTTAAAACAACAACAAATCCTTTACTAATCACTAGCTAAGGATGGGCCCAAAGCTATGTATGTTTTCAAGGCTTTGGATAAGTACTGCCTGACTGATCTCTAGAAAGGGGTTACCCACTTTTACCTTTGTATCTGAGGGTCCTATTTCCCTAAGCTTTCAGCAAGGTTAATTTTTTCAACCTTTGCCAGTTTGATATGCTTACATGACATGTAAAGGAACTAAAGCACCCTTGACATCTACCATAGTTAAAAATACATCTCACAGACCCTCTGCCTATCCTCCCCTAATACTTAAGTAAGCCTTCCCAAAGATTATACACAACATTTTGGTACTAATAATAGTAAGAGATGCTCCCACAGTAATCTGAAAAGTGAACTTCACTTCCTGGTAGGTGACCACCACATTCTGACACAACATCTTTCCTAAGCCCTTGCTATTCACAGTAATTCCCAAACTCAATACAGATACATTCACACCATTCTATCTAATCATTTCCTTTTGTCTAACCTTAAAACATTTGACTGAAAGGTTGATAAGAATAGGACCATGACTCTAAGCAAGGCCTACTAATAAAAGGAATGGTGCAAGGCTCCTGGAAAAAACATATTCCCCGTTTTATAGGTGAGAGAGGTACTCACTAAGGAAATCACTATGGTCAGACCTGAGATGTGAGTCTTGGTCAGTAGAGTTTAAGCCCAGTGTTCTTTCCTGTGCCAAGTATTTACTACAAATATCACATATTCATAGTTCTAAATTCATTTATTCATTCAGGACATACTTAGTGAAAGCCTATCAGATGCAAGAACTGCTCTAGGTGTTAAATATTCATGTATGAATCAGACACATCTTATCCTCAAGGAGACGAGAGGCTATTTGACTCAACATTTATTTACTCAGGACATAATATATGCTAACTGCGTGCTAAGTAGTGAACAAAGATAATAAACCATGGTCCCTACTCTCAAAGAGCTTATAATCTAGTAGATATAAAATATAAACATGTAAAATTGAGTACTCGGTACTATGGTGAATATTCCAAGATACTTTCTTAAAAAGAGTGCATATGTGACCACCCGAGGTTTCTTCCTTTAGCTATCAAAAACTGCTAGCTGGTAGTTCCATCTGTGTCAATTATGGTGATTCTGAAAGGAAGTAATATGACTAGAAATTCAGAGTTAGGGTGAGCTCTAGATGCAGTGATATCATAAGTTCAGTGATACCATCCAAGACTCAAATTATTTTCGTCTTAGAGGGTTTTTTTTAATGATTTTATTTATTTAAGAGAGAGTGATGGAGTGAGAACACAAGTGGGGACAGAGGTAGAGGGAGAAGCAGACTCCTCTTTGAGCAGGAACCCAACATGGGGCTGGATCCCAGGACCCTGGGATCATGACCTGAGCTGAAGGCAGACACTTAACTAATTGAGCCACCCAGGCATCCCTCAGAGCACTTTCTTCCAGGACTGACGAAACCATGTGCTTCCTTGTTCGAGTAGAGCAGAAGAGAGAAACCATTTCTAATCCTCCCCGCTTTTTTATAAGTCTGATTAGGCCAAATTAGGTTATGTGTACTTTTATGGACCAATAATAGTTGCCAAACAATGCCTTATGCTGATTGGCAACAGGACCCCCTCCCCCTGCCCTCTGATCCATGCCTAATTATAGATAGCAGCACAAAACAGGAATTCTGTAACAAGGAGGAAGGGATAAATGGATTTTGAGTAGGCAACCAATTTTCCACTAAACCACCTTGTTCACTTAACAACCAAGTCATCCTGAGCGGCCACATTGAGTTTAAATGTGTCATCCGTTTACTTAAACTTTTGAGAAAAAGGTATTGGTAGAACACAATACATTGTCTGATGTTCAGTTTTCACAGAATAAAGCAATCGGGGGTTCAGAGAACTGTTTCCTGAAGGGTGGTCCTTACGGAGAGCCTAAGGGAGATCTGAATCTGGAAGCATTCAACTGCAAGTACCAGAACACCTCACTATGGTGCTTAAGCATTAAATGTAGTTCACCTCCTCTCATGAAATCTGGAGGTTGAAAGTTCCAGATTGGAGACAATAGCTCAGTAATACTTGGAGAACTATAACTTGTTCTGCTTTTTGGCTCTTTATCCTTCCCATCCTTAGGTACCTCATATCCTGGTAGCTCAAGCATTACATCGCTGCGCATCTGTATTCAAGCCAGGACAAGAGGTAGCAGGCCCTCTCACTGTCAGGAAGTCTTCTTTTACCCAGAAGCTTCCACATACACTTCCTCGTATATCCCATTAGTCCCATGCCCACTCGTAAACCAGTTGCCATCAAGGGAAATAGGATATCGTGCTTGGCTTTGACCAGGCCTATTTTAGGCCCTGGCAGCTGGGGCAAAGCCCACCCTCCTTAACATATTGCCCAAGAAAATCAGTTCCATAAACTCAGGAAAAACAGGGAGTGACTATAGGAGAGACAACCAGTAGTGTCTGCCTAAGGTCGACTTGGTGGTATGGGTCCAAAGCCTAGATCGTGCCTTTATTCTATTTTAATATATATTAGGAAAGGATTAATTTCAAGCTCAGTGTTTTTCTTTTCTTTTTTTTTTTTTTTTTAAGCTCAGTGTTTTTCAAACTATATGTGGTTTAGTTTCTTCTATTTAACAATCGATCCTAGGAAGACAGGAAATACACACTTTTAAAACCACATGTACCAAATAAGGCCCCTAGTTTTTATTGCATTCAAAGGCCGTAATTTCCTCTGTCAACTTGCTATAAAAACGTCTAAGTTCTCTCAGCTTCTGTCCTTATCTCCTCATGGACCAGTAACAGTTCTCAGACGATCCGTATTTCACAGCCATACTTGGAGAGTCAGGTTAGCCAGCTGACTTCATAATCTGGCCCCGGCCCGCCTCTCCTGCCTTGTGTCTTGCTGCTTCTTTGATTCACCTACAGCAGGCTGTACTCTGTCACCAGAATATGTCATGTATTTTTGTTTTACTTCTGGACTTGACTTCACATTCTGTTCTCCCTTCCTGGAATGTTCCCCTAGTTGGGGAACACCTAGTCGTCTTTTTAGACCAGCTTAAATGTCACCTTCCCTGTGAGTTTTTTTTTTAATACTTTCTCCCCGATTAGTGCTTCCTTGGAACCCCAAATAAACTTATTTTATTGGATTGCAATTATTTCTGGGTCACTCTCCCTCATTAGACCAAAAATTCCTTAAAGTGACAATTGTCGTGCTGGTCTTTATGTACTTATTTATTTTATTTTAGTTTTTAAAGATTTTATTTATTCATTAGAGACACACACAGAGAGAGGCAGAGACATAGAAGGAGGGAGAAGCAGGCTCCCTGTGGGGAGCCTGATGTGGGATTCGATCCCAGGACCCCGTAATCACAACCTGAGCCCAAGGCTAAACCCCTGAGCCACCCAGGTGCCCCTTGCTGGTCTTTATATCCCATGTGCTTGACACACATACTTTGCTCTAAATAAATGCTTATTGCGTTGAGTCAACTCAACAAATGATGTAACGGTGTGACTTCTGTTTGTTTCCTTTTATTCTCCCCCAATATTTTCTACCGTGCTTCTAGCTGCATGTTTGGGGGATCTCCTTAGAAGAACATACCATTGTGGGGCATCTGGCTGGCTCAGTCTGTAGAGCATGTAACTCTTGGTCTTGGGTCATGTTGAGTGTAGAGATTACTTAAAAAGATTAATTAATTAATTTTAAAAAAGAATGTACCATTTTTACACAATTTTTCCCCTGTTATATCAAACGTGTTTTTTTAAGAGTTCTTTATTTTTTTTTAAGATTTTATTTATTTATTAATGAGAGGTGCACGGAGAGAGAAAGGGGAAGAGACACACAGGCAGAGGGAGAAGCAGGCTCCATGCAGGGAGCCCAACGCAGGACTCGATCCTGGGTCTCCAGGATCACACCCTGGGCTGAAGGCGGCGGCTAAACCACCGAGCCACCGGGACTGTCCTCAAATGTGGTTTTAAAAACAAGATACAACTTTGCATTGTTGTATTCCCATCACAGCTCCCATCCTTCAGGCATCACCCTCACTGTCATTGCAGGCAGCATGTGGGATAATGTGCTGTGACGCCACACCACCAGCAGCATAGTCAAATCCCCTGGAGCAATCAAGGAGCCTGTATAGGGGTACACAGAAATGTCCAAAGGCCCCTAGCAGGGTGGGACAACACAGAGAGCAGACAATTTAAGTGACCTATGCTTTAGTTCACATACTAGCTCTGCGACCTTCCTTAACCTCTCCTAAAAAGAAAAATGGTACCATGGGATGACATGAGGAAATAGTCTCTGCTTGATAAATGTTTGCATCCTCTGCTCAGGTGAGCACCTATGTGGGTTGGCGAAGAAGGCCGGCTGAGAATAATAGTCAAAGGGTCTCCCTGTTTCTTTAATGGATCCGGGTGGCCCATTGGTCAGGCTTGCTGAGATGGACGACCTGCTTTGAAATTCTATCATCTCTGGAGCAGAGCCTTGGGTGCTTCTCTTTTCCTGTTTCTGATTTCCTGGCTCACAGCTGGCAGGAACAGCCACTCTGGGGCTCTGGGCGCATGACTAAACTGGAAGGATGAGCAGCAGCTGCCGCTTGCTAAAGTCTGGTGGGTTGGTTGGGAGGCGGGCAGGTGACATTAAGGCAGCATATGGAAATCCCCAAACTCTACTGCTCAAATGACATCCAAATCATTGCTGTGATTGAGACTGGGGGCAGGCCCTTTCCTCCTCTGGGCGCTCTCTAGCTCTTCTCCTTTACCGCCGCCGATTTCTCCCCCAGTCTACTTTAGAGTAAAGGGAATAAGATACACATTTGTTGGTCAGTTGATTTTAATTTAAAAAAAGAGTGTGCCTGGGTGGCTCAGTCGGATAAGCGTCTGGCTTCAGCTCAGGTCATGATCTCAGGGTCCTGGGATCCAGCACTGCATCCCGCTCAGTGGGGAGTCTGCCTCTCCCTCTCCTTCTCTGCCCCTCCCCTGCTCATGCTCACTTGCACTCTCTCAAATAGATAAATACAATCTTTAAAAAAAAAAAAAAAACTGGCTTCCTTCAACATGCCATACATTTTCACAACTCTGGGCTGTGCTTCTGCTGTTCTAGAAATGCTCTTCTTCCTCTACCTACCTGGTTAATTCCATACCTAAGCCCCCAATCCCAAGAGCAGTATACCGCTCTTACATCAACCCTTGTGTACACCACCCTTCCTTCTAGGCAGTCACCTCTCTTTAAGCTTAATTATTGTGCTTCACACACTGAATTGCCATTTTTTTTTTGAGGTATCTTTCCCTTAATAGAGTGAAAGCTCTTAGGAATCCGATTCTCCAAGTGCTCATAGTAGGCATCCAGTAAATCTTTGTTGGGTTTAAACTTCAACTCTGCATATTTGCCTGTTTCTAATATCTCACTAATTATAGTTAGGTTATCAGCAGTATAATAAAAGTCCCTATGCATTGAGTACTCAAATAGTTCTAGAAGGTTACTAGGTACCTTCCCCCTCTCCTATCTCAGGGGCAATAGGAGTACTGATAATGAATACTAACTAGCAGCAAGGGGGAAAAATCAGAGTCATTTGGAAACCAGAAGAACATGTCTTAACGTTTGCATATTCCAGATTTATTTTTTGATGACCCAAAATAGTCCCCACGTTCATCCAGAAGTTCTTTGGACGTCATCAGACTTTCACGGTGTGTGTGTGCATGTGGGGTTGGGAGTCATGGATCTAGTCTATTTCCACTTACTGTGCAAACTACTTGGCATAGCAGTGAGTCTGACTTGGGATCAAGTCCTGGCTGGACTACTGTTGCCTACGGGAACTCGTTACCTCTGTGAGCCTCAGTTTCTCTCAGCTCTAGAAGGAAAATAGTACTTATCTGGAAGGATTGTGTAATGACTAAATAATTTCTTTTAAAGATTTTATCTATTTATTCATGACAGACACACACAGAGAGAGAGGCAGAGACACAGGCAGAGGGAGAAGCAGGCCCCATGCAGGGAGCCTGATGTGGGACTCGATCCCAGGACTCCAGGATCACGCCCTGGGCTGAAGACAGGCGCCAAAACTCTGAGCCACCCAGGGATCCCCTGACTAAATAATTTGTGTCTAAAGTACCTAATCTCAGCCTGATACTTGGTAGGTATTTAATAGGTGGTAGTTATTATAATTTGCAAATAATGGGTAGAGGGATGGTCTGAGCAATGCATTACCATCGTATTAACTATTGCTAGATCCAGATACGTGCAGAAGAGAGTCAGCTTAGACTTCAAAGTCATTTTTTTAAAAACATTTTATTTATTTATTCATGAGAGACATACAGAGGGAGAGAGGCAGAGACCCAGGCAGAGGGAGAAGCAGGCCCCACGCAGGGAGCCCGACGTGGGACTCGATCCCGGGCCTCCAGGATCAGGCCCTGGGCTGAAGGCGGCGCCAAACCGCCCAGCACCCCGGGCCGCCCCAGCCTAGTCATTTTTGTTTACTGGTTGTCAAATAAAGGCCTAGTGATGTTTATAATGTGACTTAATAAAGGCCTCTGCGGGGTTTTCCAGTTCTCACTGTTAGGATTTTTTCTTGTAATAGTCCCATACTTTCCTCCTTTGATGTGTCCTGCCTCAGGAGAGCCCCTAGCCCTCCCCACAAGGGCCTGTTGCGGTCAGTTCTGCGCTGACTGTTCCTCTGTCCTGCCCTGCCCGCCTCCCGGCTCGGAGCCCTCGTCCCCGGGGAGGTATGTGAAGTGCTCTGCCAGCCTGCCGGGGGCCTGGCCTGTTTTTGCTCGCTGCCAGTACCTCCTGGATTCCAATTCCAAACATGGTATCCGTCGGGGTCACCCTTTCTCCGGTGCCAGGAGAGGCGCATTCCAAATGGAACACAAGTGTGCCTGCCCGCCGGGCTCTCCTCACTCTGGGCGACAACGGACAGCAGGACGTGGCCACTTCGTCCCCCTGCTCAAGCGGTCGTCCTCCCGCTGCCTCGGGGCAATTTAGGTTTTCTGCCCAGAGCCAAATGCGAGGACCGTCCCGAGAGGCCCGGGGCCGGGGAAGCGCGCCAGAGCCTTGCTGGAGGAAAGCGGGAGGGCAAAGGCAGCCTTAAATCCTCCATGGAGTGTCCCCTGCTCTGCCGTCCACTCCCCAAGCTGCCCGGGGCATTCCTCTCAGGAAAGGTGGCCCTGGGGGCCAGAAGCCGGACGTGAGAAGACCCCTGGGAGGACAGATTAATCCGTTTTTGCAAGTTTGCTCCGTGGGGACAGCCTCAGGGCCCCCGAGGATGAGCGCCCACCGCAGCCCCGCGGGCCAGCCTCCGTGGCAGGGCCCCGCGTGCCTTGGCTGGAAGCGGGACCTGGAAGGGGCCGTCTTCCACCTGGCCAACTGCTTCTTGCTCCTGGGCTTCATGGGGGGCAGCGGGGTGTATGGATGCTTCTACCTCTTTGGCTTCCTGGGCACGGGCTACGTATGCTGCGTGATGTGGGGCTGGTTTGATGCCTGCGGCCTGGACATCATCCTCTGGAGCTTCCTGCTGGCAGTGGCCTGCGTGCTCCAGCTGGCGCACCTGGCCTACCGCCTGCGCAAGAACACCCTCCCCGAGGAGTTCGATGTCCTCTACAAGACCCTGTGTCTACCCCTGCAGGTGCCTCTGCAGGTGTACAAGGAGATTGTTCGCTGCTGCGAGGAGCGGGTCCTGACTCTGGCCACTGAGCAGACGTACGCTGTGGAGGGCGAGACGCCCATCAACCGCCTGTCCCTGCTACTCTCTGGCCGGTAAGCTACTCTGTCGCTGCTCAGCATCCCCCCTCCGCCCATGCTTCTCATTTCCTACTGTGTCCCTTTCCATTCTGAGGCCCCTGCCATTGACGGACGGATGTGGCAAGTCAAACAAACAGAAACAGATTTTACGAAGCAGGGCTTTGGTTCCTCTTTCTCAGCATTTCCCAAGAGGAAACAAGATCATGAGGCATCTTCTCCATTGGCAGGAAAGACTGTGTGCACTTGGTCCTGGGAGGTGTGGGGTGAGGGTTCCTTAAGTCTGGGTCTAAAATGAGCACACACACACGTGTATTACACGCACCAGCAGGTCATTGCATAAGCTGCCAGTGTCTCGGGGAGCTTTGACAAATTGAATATTTCAATAAGGCTGGCTTTCTCCTTCTATATGGATTCAGGATTTCCTAAGGGCCAACTATGTGAAGGGAACAGCACCTGTTCCTTGCCAGGGCATCAAGGAAACAGCCCCAGTTGTGTTGAGGATATCCTATATAAACTCTGTGGGAAAGCCACTTTGTATACAACCAGGTGGAGAGAGAGGATATTCCTTGTCCACTTTTCCATTCCCATTTGTTGTGTTGAGATTCTTCCAGACCAGTGATCAAGTACTATAAATCTGAGGACCACACAGTGAGGGAAGAGTAGTGGTGCCCACACATGTCTCACTGAGAATTTGGTGGAGATACCTAGCTGACGGCAGAAATGAGCAGAAGTGGTCTTTTAGGATGGGTGACAGCAGAAATTAGCAGAAGTGGCCTTCGTAAGGATTAGAGTATGCGCCACCAGCCTATATGCGAATGCTGGCCATTGGCTGGCATCTTCTGGACAAATACCATGGGGCTCCATGCTGTACGTTTGGTAGGCAGTTGTGGAGTCTTTGAAATATTACCCTCGTGGGACTTACATGTGGGGCTGAGCATCCAACATTAAATTACTTAACCTGATACACTTGGGCTGCCTTTGTGAAAGCAAGCAAAGTATTTTGAGAGTTTTGTCCTCAGTTTCCTTCCCTGCTTTTTTGAGACCAGGAGAGGGTGATAGAAAAGATAGTAACCTTATCAGAGGGCTCTGATTCCAAGGGGGTGGCGGGGGGGCGGGGGGGTACCAGATAGGACTGCCAACCACATAGTGGGAAAACACAAAGTTTCGGAATGATAATCATGGAACTACAATGGCTACCAATAGTAACCGTGTGGGCTTGTGTCGTACTGCTGCATAGAATCAAAAGTATTAGGTGTACATGTGATTTTGTTTGGACTCAGACTCCCGGGTTGAATGATCCATGAGATTTTGCGGGGAGACATTTCATTTCATCTATGAATAAACTGAAGTATAAGCAAATGGAATTACTTGTAAGTAAATACATGTGTAAGTACAGGTACCTTATGACTGTTGCCAAAATGTTTGCCACCGACAGTTCCATGCTTAAAATAAAGACAATTTAAGAAACGTTCTCATTCAGGAGATCCAGGATGGTGTGTGCTGCTCGGAGCTCCTCTGTTCAAAGGAGGTCACTGAGTCAGGAGGGAGAAAGGCCCACAGCACTTGTATGGTGTACGTTTATGGAAGCGTATTATGACGATTGTATGATTCGACCATCTTTCATATGATGGATTTACCATGAACCTGTATCACACCGCTTCCCTATGAGGGGGAGGTGGGCTTGCCCCCTCAGTGTGGCTTTTCCTACTATACTTGGCATCCAGAACCCGAGTCAGAAATTAGACAATTTTTTTCTTGCTTTTCAAGGTTTGGAGTGAGAGTTTTATTTGTTATCTTTCAATGTCATCTTGTCTCAACTTTGCTCAATCGGAGCTGGGAGAAAAGGCTTCCTGTCTGTGACCAGGCTCCAGTTTTAAAGGAGAATCACTGCAGCTTGGGCTGGTTATAGACCAAACACCTCCAAGCTGTGAACAAGAGCTCTGGGGGCGGGGGGGGGGGGGGTAGGGATAGGGGCTTCCAGTGCAAACCCCCCCATATCATGTGCAGGCTCTTATCTGGAGCTCTTTGCTGAAACCTCAGATGCCCTTTCTGTTTTAATACATGCGACTAGTCCCTCTTAGGACTCAGAAAGGCCAAGTGACTTCCCCACAGTTTATCACCCGGTTAAGCTGGGCTTACTGTTGGTGAGCTTCTCTCATACAGAATTGTCGCGTGCACAGCCTTCTGAGCCGGCACCTCACTAAGCTCTTCATGTAGGGGGAAGTACTTGTCCAGGGGATCGAGAAGGAAGAAGAGACTTACATGATAAAGGGCACAGTATACCAATTTCAATGGCTTCAGGGAGCCACGTGGGCTCATTAGATGTTGTACTTTAAATGATGTCACTCCTAGTAGTTTGCTGGAGTGATCAGACCCCTTGTCCGAGAAGCGAGTGTATCCAGCAGCAGCCTCGCTCTCTCTTGTGTCTCTTCTTGTGTATGAGAAGCTTTTTCTTGAGATGTTGCTCCCCTTTTATGGTGACACAAGTGAGTTCATCTGTTCAATTGTTCCTTCCTTCTCTCCTTTCTCCCTCATTCCTACCTTCCTTTCTCACTTCTCCCCTTCCAAAAATATATATTTTTAAAGATTTTACTTATTTATTCATGAGAGACAGAGAGAGGCAGAGACACAGGCAGAGGGAGAAGCAGGCTCCCCGTGGGGAGCCTGAGGCAGGACTCGATCCCCGGACCCCAGGATCACACCCTGAGCTGAAGGCAGATGCTCAACCACTGAGCCACATAGGTGCCCCTCCTCTTCCAAATATATATATATGTATATATATTTTTAAAGATTATTTATTTATTTATTCATGAGAGACACACAGAGAGAGAAAGAGAGAGGCAGAGACACAGGCAGAGGGAGAAGCAGGTTCCATGCAGGGAACCCAATGTGGGACTCAATCCCAAGACTCCAGGGTCACGCTCTGGGCCGAAGGCAGGCACTCAACCACTGAGCCACCCAGGGATCTCCTTCCAAATATATTTATTAAAAGTGCAAAGGACTAAGGATTCGGTGATTTTTTAAAATATGAAAAATACTGTTCCCACTGTCTGTCAAGAAAATCAATAATTAATGTTTGACATAGTGGTGGATCAAAGACATATTTCCAAGGAGAAATGCCAAGTGTCCTGACAGCATGTACCTGGGGGAGCTAACTTTTTTGGGGGAGGTCAGACGAAACTTCCTGGAAGAAGGAACATTTAAGCTGAGACCTGAGGAGAAAGTGGAGATTGAGACAAGGTCTAGCTAGAGGGACAGACGATGTGGAGACCCTGAGGTAGGAGAGCACGACACTTAATTTTCTCTTGTGCCCTTTAATTACTCAGGGAAGTGCTGCCGGCTACCTCTATATGTTACCTGGTCTTGTAGGAGCAAGCTTGCTTCTGCCATCAGAGACCATGGGCTGACACATCCTTGGCTTGGCATGAGAGCCACATCCCCTTCTGTCTCCCATCTTTAGGTTGTCAGATAAAAGGCAATAGCTTATTAACCGGTGATGGTCTCTGGTAATTTGTATGCAAGCACATAGTCATCAGGAGCCAGATTTGGAGGCTAATACCCCATTTGGCCAGAGCTTTTTCACGTGGCTATACCTAGCCGCAGGGGCCACAGGGAAATGCAGTCTAGCTGCGCAGCTGCAAGCCCTCCCAAAACTCTAGTACCGTGGACGAAGAGGAAGAGCAGCTATGGGTAAACAGGTGACCATACCGCATTTCCCAGCTCTCCATCTATGCCCATCCTTATCGGCTTCCCAACATCCTATTCGTTTTTCAAAAGTCAGCTCATGTCATCTTTGAGAAATCTGCCACTCAAAGGGAACCAAGCTCTGTCCCTCCTCTAGTCTCCTGTTCCACAACAGCACACATTGACTTACAGCCAGTTATGTACGTGCCTGTGATTTCCACTAAATTGTGAAATCCTTAAAGGCAAGGATCAGATCATAGCCAACTCTGTTTTTCTAGACCTCCAGGAACACGGGAGGTACTCCATGTGTATTTATTTACTCAGTAAAGCTCCAGGGAAAAAAAAAAAAAGGAACAATAGCTCCTTCCCAATGGACTGAGTGTGCCTCTGAGATCTTTTTATCTGCCTCCCTTTGTTTGGCAGAGACTCCTCCTTTCCTGTATAACTCAACCCTTGAGACAGGTTGAAGCTGAAACTGAGTTTTCTGGGGCGAGGAGGGAAAGCCCTTATTGGATCCTAATAATTTTCCATTTTATTTTATTAAAAGATTTTATTTATTTATTCATGAGAGAGACAGAGAGAGAGGCAGAGACACAGGCAGAGGGAGAAGCAGGCTCCATGCAAGGAGCCCGACGTGGGACTCGAATCCCGGGCTCCAGGATCACGCCCTGGGCCAAAGGCAGGCGCTAAACCACTGAGCCACCCAGGGATCCCATCATTTTCCATTTTAAAATATGGAATTTAGACTGAAGAGGATTTGGGTAGCCACTTCCCTCTTTACACATGGTCTCTTCTCTCCTTTTGCCAGGGTTCGTGTGAGCCAGGACGGGCAGTTCCTGCACTACATCTTTCCTTACCAGTTCATGGACTCTCCTGAGTGGGAATCGCTGCGGCCCTCTGAGGAGGGAGTGTTTCAGGTAATAGGGAGCCTGGGGCGGCACTGCCACCCAATAATATGCCCCCCTCCATCTTTCCCCACTCACGTCTGTTCTTTGAACCGCTGCCTGTGTGATGCTGGTGGTGGGAGTGCTCTCTTTCTGGGGAAAGAGTGCCTGGGCTGCTGGCAGAGGTGGGCTGGGGCAGGGAGGGACTAACCCTAATAGGCGGACCATATCCAGAAGACCCCAGTGACCCCAGCAACCACCAAATAAAAACCCACACTCCTTAGAGAGTAACCTAAGACCGTTAGTGATATCCAGCCACATCTCCAACCTCTTCCTCCTTCACAGTTTTTGTTCATACCAGCTACACGGAATGGAACCCCCAGCACTTCCCTAAACACATCCCAATTGTCTTTGCACCAGCCATGGCTGGCCCCTACCGGACCTTCTATCTGAAATGCACTTCCCCCATCTAAATGAGGCAGTGGCATCTTACTTCCTCTGAAGCCTGCCCAGATTGACCTCATCAGCCTCTATTCCCACAGCTTCGTGCTCCTGGCTGTGTGGCTTCCCATTCCTTTTACTTCTGCTGACTGGTGCACAGATTGCTCTCTGCTCTGATGCCCTGGTTTCCTTTCCCAAGCCTTTGAGGTAGAAATCTGGGCCTCCTCTCCTCTCTATTCTCAGGCTCCAAAAGACAGTACCCTGAACAAAGTAGGTGTTCAATAAGGGTTTGCTGAACTGGCTTGGCAGTGGGCAGTTGGTGTCTCAGAGAACTCTATGAGGCGTTCACCAACATGCTCCAAGGTAGGGGCCTGGTTGCTTGGTCCCTGCTCTTCTCTCTGCCAATCCTTCAAACCTTGGTTCCCTGCTTTGTAGCTCTCATTTCCTGAATGGCTAGTATATGTCAGGCACTAAATATTATACTGCCTTATTGATTCTCACAACAACCCTCTGGATTGGATATTAGTAATACTTCATTTAACAGATAAGGAAATTGAGGCTCTGAAACATCAAGCACTTGGCCCAAGGTCTTCAGCTAGAAAGTGGCAAAGTGAAGTTGTCTGGCTCTACTATTTCTGTTCTGTTCTTTTTTTAAAATGAGCAGGTCACCAGTAGAGTGGAGTACACACACACACACACACACACACACACACACACACACCATTACAGGGACTCCCCTGTCCAGATAGTTTGCTAGTACTGGGTTCCATGTGATTTCTGTTGCTTCTATTGGGGGAGTCCCTCAAGCTAGCATATGAGGTAACCCCAGAATAGACACATGGCTGGGCCACCTGGCTGGGCCTGTTTCTGCTCCACCCTAACTCCCGGCTCTATGAGGACAGACCCTGCGAGGCAATCCCGATCCCACTGCCGGGCTACCAGCCATTGACCTCCACTGATCATGTTCCTCTTACTCCGAACATGCACCCACCCTCTCAAACCAGCCCAGCAGTTCTCTATGAGAACTCTTTCAGGCCCCTAATAACCTCTAGGAGGGCCAAGTCAGGTCCTGAGCCAGCCAGACCAGGCTCTGTTTCTGACACTGACGCCAAGGAACAGGTGGTGGATAAGCCGGGTGTCCTCCTCTAAGCTCTGCTTAAAAGGAGGGGCTATAACCCCAGATGGCCTCTCAGCCTGGAATGTAGCTACTGTCATAGTCCTCCCATTTATATTTTTAGTGAGCACCTCCTTTGGGAGCAATGAGATCCACACGTTCGCTATTGGCTGTATAAAGTCTCATTTCCTCTTTGTAAATGTCAGGTTCACCCTGTCCTTGCCTTTTGCGATTACAGTCTTTGAGGACTAATAGGACAATCCACAGTGACTGTCTGAATCTTAATTCTCATCGTGTTTACCACCAATGAATCAATGTTCCATCATACCTCTCAGCGATCCAATTAAGTAAGAATTTATGGAGTATTCAGTACTGAGGCTCTCTCCTTAGTCACCGGGAACATAGCAGAGGAAGCATCACACAGAAATCATCATGATGTCTCCAATTTACCCTGTGCCTTACTGGACCCAAGTCCTCTTTCCATATGTTACATCATTTAATCCATTTCACCAGCCTCTGAAATGAGAATTAGAAAGGTTGTCAATACTTTACTATAGACATATGCGTCTATATGTGGGAACCAGGCAATATGCAGGTTTCCTGAAGACCTTTGAGGAAGAATTTTATAGAGGACCTGAGAAAGTGACAGTCAGTTGTTTGCAGCATGTAAGATCTGTAGTCTTTACTTGACTCATTCATTCATTCATTCATTCATTCAAGTAATGTTTACTGAGTGTTTATTATATACCAGGCACTGTTAAAGATGCTTGGGACGTGTCAGTGAACAGTACAGAGGAAGTTCCCTGCCTTTGTTCAATTTGCATTCTAGTAAAGGAGATAAAAAAAAAGACATAGGCATAATGAATAATTAAGTAATATGTTAAAAGATAATGAGGGCTAGTAAAAAAAATAGAGTGGTATAAGGAAGGCCTAGTTGCTATTTTATTTTATTTTAATTTATTCATGAGAGACACAGAGAGAGAGGCAGAGACACAGGCAGAGGGAGAAGCGGGCTTTCTGTGGGGAACTGGATGCAGGACCCGATCCCAGGACCCCAGGAACATGCCCTGAGCCAAAGGCAGACGCTCAACCACTGAGCCACCAGGTGCTCCTAGTTGCAGTTTTAAAGAAGGTGGCATAGAAGATTGTGTTGAGCAGGTGACACTTGAGCAAACACCTGGGGGAGGTGACAGTGTGAGGTCTGAGAAGCTGAGGGCAGAGCATATCAGACAGGAAGAGCCAGTGCCAAAGCCCTGTGCCAGGAGGGACTAGCATGTTTGAGGTGCAGAAAGGAGGCCGGTGTGGCTGGAACAGAGAGAGGAAGGGAAGAGAATAGCAGGAGAGTAAGTCAAAGATGGATGAGGAACCAGATCAGGTAGGGCTGGTGCATAAATTTCTTAAATAGAGCAGAAAGGATTGCCTAATGCTTTGGATGTAGTGTGCGTGAGAGAAAGAGGACTAAAGAAGCCTCTAAGGCTTTTGGTCTGAGCAAGTGGAAAGATGGAGCTGCTATCAACTGAAATAAGGGAGCCTGCAAGTCTAATCAGTTTGGGGAGAAGAGAGGAAGTTCCTGTTTGGATATCTGAGATTCGTGTCATCTTGGACATTGCAACAGAGATGCTGCCCAGGCAGTTGAATATCTGTCTAAAATTAAGGGATGCAGTGTGGGGCTGCGATATAGATTTGGAAGTTTTGGCACACAGGTGATATTGAAAGCCATTGGATCGGATGAGATCGCTGAGTGAGTGAGTTTAGAGAGAGAAAGGGTTTTAGAATGGACCGATCCTGGGATACTCTAGTGTGTAGAAGCTGGAGGACAAAGGAAGCCTCAAGGAGAGGCCAGGTGATCGTCCCAGGAGAGTGGGGTACCCTGCGAGCCAAGAAGAGGCTCGAGGAGAGGAAGGAGAATCAGCAGGATTGACCAGGAAAACTGGCATCACGCCACAGCTTAGAGGTCACCAGTGACCGTACCAGGAGCAGTGTGTGTGGTCCGCGAGGGGCAAAGCCTTGTTGGTTTCTGAGATAGCAAGAGGAGAGGAGTTGGAGACAGCATGTACGGGCAACTCTTTCCCTGGAGTTTTGCTGAGAAAGGGGGTAAACTAATGAGGTGGTAGCTAGCCAGAGAAGGGGGGTGAAGAAAAAGGATTCTGATCTATTCTAAGGCGGAAGAAGTTAAGATCACGTTCATAAGCATGCCCAAGGTCTTTGTGTTTGGTGTCAAGGACCCTGGTTACGTCCAGAGTGGCTCTGATGTACATCCGCCTCAGAGTCAGGACTCTGATTTCTTGTTTGGGAATTACTATTAGGGGCACCTGCAGCGGGGGCCCGGCATCCAGTGACACCTCCTCACTGAGCTGCTAGGAACGGGCAGATTGTGAGCATTACTTTCAGCAGGTTTTGTCCTGAGGCAGGGTGCCCGGAGAGACTAAGTGATTTGTCCGATGCCACACAGCTGGTCAAGGGGGGACGCTGGAACTTGAAGCCAGATCCCAGCCTTGATGAAGTAATTGAGGGGCCTGACTTTGGTGCTACCGAGTAGGGGGCGAGAAGCAGAGGGGAGGAAATGAGCGGAGAAAGTGGATGAGGGGTACTGCAGAAGGAGAGAGGAGAGAAGAGGAGTGGGGCTCCGGGACATGAGGCAGGAATTCAAAGCACTACGGAAGATCTCTGATAAAGGACGGTTGGAAGTCAACCCGACCTTTAGTTAGAAAATCCACATGAAGAATTGAACACCAGGCCTGGCACACAGTCACCTCCTAATAAATGTTAGCTGCCGTCACCCTCACCATCATCTCCACCGTCTCCATTCACAAACCTTCATCGTGAGCCCTGCTGGCCTTCTCATTTTTATTTTTTATTTTTTTAAAGATCTTATTTATTTATTCATAGAGACAGAGAGAGAGAGGCAGAGACACAGGCAGAGGGAGAAGCAGGCTCCATGCAAGGAGCCTGACGTGGGACTCGATCCAGGGTCTCCAGGATCACGCCCTGGGCTGCAGGCGGCACTAAACCGCTGCGCCACCGGGGCTGCCCTGGCCTTCTCATTTTTAAAGTATTGTGGCCATGGGGCGCCTGGGTGGCTCAGTCGATTCTTCACCATCTGACTTCACCTCAGGTCATGATCTTGGGGTCCTGGGGTCCAGGCCGGTGTCAGGCTCCCTGCTCAGTGGGGAGCCTGCTTCTTCCTCTCCCTCTGCCCACCCCCTCCACTCTGCTTGTGCTCTCTCTCTCTCAAATAAATAAATAAATAAATAAATAAAATCTTTTTAAAACAGTTTAAAAAAATACTGTGGCCAATCCTATTATTAAAAATTGTGTGATTCTACACCCTATTCCTTCACTATCCTAGGCGTGTTTCCAGTCCAACACTAGCTTTACCACTGATCATTGTTTTAAGAAGGGTTTATCAAGCACCTGCTACATGCCAGGCGCACATTACCTACCCACCCCACAAGTGTAATTTAGCTTTGCATCGTGGGTACGTAGTGAGCGCTCAGAAATCCCTCGGTGCCTAAATAAATGGAAAGTGGGGCGCCCTCGACTCTGTGCTCTTAAAAGCACCTCTTCCTCTCCGCCCTTCTTCTGACTTTAGCCATCACATATCCCTGATTATTGTCATGGCCGAGTCCAGAGCAGCTTCCTGGGCCCGAATTCCAGGCCAGGTGACGAAGCTTGGCATGCCTGGTCAGGAGCTCTCCTCTGACTGAGACGCTTTCCAACTCTTCCTTAATCCCTCCTGCAATATATCACCCTTCTTGACTCTCAAAACAAACTGTCATCAGCATTCCAGCCTAGCTTCAGAGCCGGAGGAGGCCCCGTTTCTCTCACGACAGACTCAGAACCTCCCTCGGCCCTGAAGGGGGTCAGCTTTGGGACCACAGAATGTGAGAGCTGAGGGGCGCCTTGGGGGCTGAGCGGTTGAGCCTCTGCCTTTGGTCCAGGGCATGATCCTGGGGTCCAGGGATGGAGTCCCACATCGGGCTCCCTGCATGGAGCCTGCTTCTCCCTCGGCCTGTGTCTCTGCCTCTCTCTCTCTCTCTCTCTCTGTGTGTCTCTCATGAATAAATCAATGCAATCTCAAAAAAAAAAAAAAGAGAGAGAGAGAGAAAGAGAAATAAGAAATGTCAGAGCTGAGGAGACTGGGTGTGAAGCTGCAGCTCCAGGGAGTGAGGCCAATGAGGGGGGGCTGGAGCCAGGGCTCGGGGCAAGGTCCCCTTCAGGATGCGACCCCCTCCAGGCCAGGCCAGGCCAGGGCGCCGCTCCCACGGCTTCTCCCCCCAAGTGCAGCTGTTTGCAGAGCCCCTGCCTGCGTCTCCGTGCTAATGAGGCCTCCGCTCTCTCCTCGGGGCCCTCAGGTCACTCTGACGGCGGAGACCCCCTGTAGCTACATCTCCTGGCCGCGGAAAAGCCTCCACCTCCTTCTGACCAAAGAGCGGTACACCTGCCAGCTCTTCTCGGCCCTGCTGGGCCACGACATCTCCGAGAAGCTCTACGCCCTCAACGACAAGCTCTTCGCCAAGTTCGGGCTGCGCTTTGACATCCGGCTGCCCAGCCTCTACCACGTGCTGGGGCCCGCGGCCGCCGACGCCGGGCCCGAGGCCGACAAGGCCCCCGGGGAGCCCCGGGCCCGCGGAGCGCCCCCGCCCGCGCCCCCGCCCGCGCCCCGCGCCGGGGCCAGGCCCGACAGCGGCCTCCTGGGGGAGGACTCCGCCAGTCTGGTGCTGGAGGATTTTGAGGAGGTGTCGGGCTCAGAATCGTTCATGGATTACAGGAGTGATGGGGAGTACATGAGGTGAGGGCCGCCCCCGGGCGCCCCCCGCGGCCTCGCCAGCCTGTGTAAGTACTCGGCAGGCAGCGGCCGCCTGGGCCCCAGCCCGCCTTGCAGGGCAGCCCCGACGGGGAGGCCTCCCATTGCCAGGGCAGCCCCCACGTGGAACCTGTCCCCCCGGAGGCCTCCCATTGCAAGAGCAAAACCCCTACGTGGAGGCCTCCCATTGCAAGGGCAAAACCCCCACCTGGAGCCTGTCCCCCCCGGAGGCCTCCCATTGCAAGGGCAAAACCCCTACGTGGAGGCCTACCATTGCAAGGGCAAAACCCCCACCTGGAGGCTGGCCTCCAGAAGCCTCCCATTGCCAGGGCAAAACCCCTACGTGGAGGCCTCCCATTGCAAGGGCAAAACCCCCACGTGGAGCCTGTCCCCCCGGAGGCCTCCCATTGCAAGGGCAAAACCCCTACGTGGAGGCCTCCCATTGCAAGAGCAAAACCCCCACGTGGAGCCTGTCCCCCTGGAGGCCTCCCATTGCAAGAGCAAAATCCCTACTGGAGGCCTCCCATTGCCAGGGCAACCCCCATGGGGAGGCCTCCCATTGTAAGGGCAAAACCTCTACGTGGAAGCCTCCCATTGCAAGGTCAAAACCCCCACCTGGAGGCTGGCCTCCAGAAGCCTCCCATTGCCAGGGCAAAACCCCTACCTGGAGGCCTCCCATTGCAAGGGCAAAACCTCTGTGTGGAGGCCTCCCATTGCCAGGGCAAAACCCCTACATAGAGGCCTTCCATTGCAAAGGCAAAACCCCCATGTGGAGCCTGTCCCCTCAGAGGCCTCCTATTGCAAGGGCAAAACCCCTATGTGGAGCATGTCCCCTCAGAGGCCTCCCATTGCAAGGGCAAAGCCCTCACATGGAGCCTGGCCCCTCAGAGGCCTCCCATTGCAAGGGCAAAACCCCTACATGGAGCCTGTCCCCTCAGAGGCCTCCCATTGCCAGGGCAGAACCCTCACGTGGAGCCCGTCCCCTCAGAGGCCTCCCATTCCAAGGGCAAAGCCCTCACATGGAGCCTGTCCCTTTGGAGGCCTCCCATTGCCAGGGCAAAACCCCTACATGGAGCCCGGCCCCTCAGAGGCCTCCCATTGCAAGGGCAAAACCCCCACGTGAAGCCCATCCCCTCGGTGGCCTAACCCAACCTTGCGGGGGTTGGGGAGCTCCCTCCAGGTGCATGCAAGGCATGAGGGGGATCCTTTTAAAAATGCCTTTTTTTATTAAGCGTCCTCGCACTTTGGAAAGGGGGCTGGGTGACATGTTGAGCAAGCAAATGGTCACTAAATTGATCACCAGTGTGTGAGCAGTCAAGGCCTAGCTCACTAGGGCTCAAGGGGAGTCCGTTTGTGGCCTGGGTCTAAAGAGGAAGAAAGCTCACACAGTTCTAACTCCTATGGGTTCAGTTTTTTCCCCGAGCCTAAAGGTAGCTTCTGGAAAGCAGCCGCTCTGTAGCTGGGATTGGCAGTGATCTCTGTTAAAATCATATCCTTCTATGGGGCTTGTGATACAGGCTGATGACCCCGGGAGGCAAATTGCCCACCTTACTGTCCTCTTGCCCAGCGGAGAGTACGCTTCTTGTTCAGCCAGAGGACTGGGTGCTGCTCGGTCACTCTGATCATACAGGTCACACGGCCGCCTGGTTTTCCCCCCACAAACCACACACCTGTGTGAGGTGGATGGGCACCATGTGGGAGGGCCTAACAGGAAGGGCAGGCAGGATCTGGGAGCCCTGCGTGGCTCAAGGGTTGAGCGGCTGCCTTCAGCCCAGGGGTGATCCTGGGGTCCTGGGGTCGAGTCCCACATGGGGCTCCCTGCATGGAGCCTGCTTCTCCCTCTGCCTGTGTCTCTGCCTCTCCCTCTGTGTCTCTCATGAATAAATAAATAAATAAGATCTTTTTAAAAAAAGTTTAAAAACTTAAAAAGGAAGGGCAGGATTTCCCTCACAGCTCAGGAGAATGTCCTAGAAAGGCTGTACTGAGTAGTTCTGGGAAACTGCTCTCACCTTCCCCCCTGGTTGCTCTCACAGCGCTGTGACCTTCTCCTCTGGGACTCCACCCGGCCATGGTGGGGCCTGGCTTTTCCTGAGGAAAATCCCACCGTTGCCAACTGGGGAGGCATTCCAAGTGCGCGTGTGGCACAGGGGCCTAAGGGACCCATGGTCCTTTGGGAAGTGCTGACACACCTTTCAAGAGGCTAGCCCAGTGAGGAAGGTTTCCAGGGGACACGAGGTGAACGAGTGAATGTCTGTAGATTTTGTCAAACAAGTCGTGTAAATGACGGCAGAGGCAGGGGAGGCGAGTGATAAGAGGTGAGATGGCTTGCTTTATAGACTCGCAATCTGTCGTCTCCTATAGTCCCCGGGTCCCTAGAAGCAGAGTTGGGGGAGGCTTCTGGACTAATTCCATGGATCTACCCAGGACCTGCGATCACGTGCTGAGCTCCCCCGTTTGCACCGGCCACTCTGATGGCGCCCTTCCCACCGTCCCACTAGGCCCCCCATCCACACTTACGGGTTTCACCCTGCGGACCCCATCTCGGTCCGGCCTACCTGCTTGTACACACTCACCCCACGCAGCTCCTGGGGTTCTCACGTTCTCCCTGTTTCCTTCTCTTTCCCTGGTTCCATTTGCTCTTCTTTCTTCCCTCTTTCTGACTTCTGTTCGGTCCTGGGCTGCCTCAGTTTGCTGCTCATAATTAGAAAAAAGTCCTTTTCTTCTTCTTCTCAGGCAATTTCTCCTCTCTGTATTTGTTCCTTACACGTCCCCCATTTTATTGTTCATGTATTGCTCTAGTACCTTCTTTTCCTTTTTATCCCCACTTTCCTGCCTCGCTCTGTCTATTCTCCCTCCTAAACTACCCTGCACCCCAACCTTGGTCTTTAACCCATACTCTTCTGAGATCGGTACCTCTCCCTCCACCTGTAGATAAAACCACTGAAGTGAAGGGGTGAAAACGCCCAGCTGTGGGCAGCTACACATTCACTGCGTGAATCTTCCCAGACATCAGGAGGCAGCATGATAAACAAGAAAGAGGGCCAGACTGGGTGCTGCAGTCCTGCCTTCTACGTCTGGGTCTGCTATTTTTTTGCAAACCACACAACCTCGCCAAATCTCACTTTCTTCGTTTGAGTGTGTTGGACCAACTGGTCCCCAAAGGTCTCCTTGGGTTTATGTAAGAAGGCCATGGATGAGTCGTTCTGAAGAGGAAAAGAGAAAGCACAGTCAGTAGTATTATGGGCGCAGGCTCCAGGGCATCCAAGTGTCCTCCAGCAAGAACCATCTGCCATATTTTGCTACAATTTCTCTTTTGACTCGGGGCTGTCCTCCTCCTTGCTGAATGGAGGGTCCTACTTGACTCGAAGTCCCCTCCATGCTGTACCTGTCAAGACTCTATCACCTCCCATGTGATGACAGAGCAGATGTTCTATGTGAAGGGAGGTCACCACTCAATCTCGAAGCTCCTCTGCCCTTAAGACTATCATGTGAAATACCCCTTTGCAAATGCAGCTTTTTGTGAACCTCAAGAGGAGAAAAGGGCTAATATTACTCCATTTCTAAAGTATTAGCACTGGCGATATAAAGAGAGTAGGTTTTTAAACATTTGTTTATTTAGGTAATAGAAAGGGAAAAACATATACTTCCAAACCACAGAGTTTTGGGAACGACTTGAAAACCTGATCAAGTTGTACAAATTTCAAATGGCTTTCAATCCAGTCTGTGATAATGGGATAATTTAAACCAGAGAGCCTTGTCTAGAATTGTGTATTTGGGTGCTTGGTTTGACTTATTTGCCATCAAAACCCTTCTAGGGTTATTACTTTAATGAGTAAGCATAGTCCCTTGCGGTGGGGAGCCATTGACTCTGGTTTCCTTTATACACGCAGGGCATGACTCACCCTCTGTTCCCTGGCTCTTGAGTTACCAGGATTGTTTGCTGTTCGTCCTGGCACAGCGCTTATGTAAGAGGCACGAAGCTGGCTGCATCCTGCCTCATTGAGAATGACACAGCTTCAGCACTTTGACACGGGTGCTTGTTTCTCACACCGAGACCAGCTAAAAATAGTCAGGGCTTCCACTAGAACTGTCTTTGGAAGACAGAGCCTGGCTTTTCATCTGGTGGTGCCCAGAACTGAATGCTGCTTCTTTTAATGGGCAAAACAGCACTGCTGCATGATACACTCCTGCAGGGTCTTGCAGTCAGACCTCACACTAACCCGGCCTCCACTACAGGTTTTAATTACGTGGACACTCTCCACAGTGCTCCATGTGGCGTCTTATGTACAGGAGACGCTCAGTGAATGCAACTCTCTAATGAGCAATTAAGTCAGAGAACAAGTCTTGTTAGCGCAAATTAATTAAAAGCTGTTTGAAATCTGGCCAGTTTTGATTATGTTTTCAAATTATTCTGAAAACTCTGTGATTTGAAAGTAGAAACCATATGATGGTGTCTTTCTCCCTATTATTTAAATAAACAAGCAAACGAGAAACAGATTACAACATGGGGGCTAATTGTGGTCAGGGAAGGAGCACAGGACCAGGACAGCAGCGCCAAGGGCCAGAGAACCAATTCAACAGACATTTGAGTATCTACTATATATTTCAAGCACCGTACCCAGTAACTACATCATGAGCCATCATGAGTAACAGGAGAAAGAATTGCAGGTGTTTAACCTGGAAGAGATGAGCAAGAGTGATAGCCCCAAATTTCAAAAAGAAGGGGAATTAGAATTTGCCTTCCTTTGGTACAGTTCTCAAGGGCAGAGATGAGTTAAGAGCTGAATGTTACAAGGAGAAGGGCTTTGCTCAGTGTTAATAATGGGTTGCCTCAAAGAATTGTGAGTTTCTCACCATTGGAAGAGGCCAAGCAAGAAGAAGAAGAAACCTCAGAGACCTTATAAGGTGATTCAGGCTCTGAGAGAAGGATGCCCTGGGTTACTGCTGTGAAGGTGCCTTCTAACTCTGTGATGCTATGATTCTGTGCTTCCGAGGTCGGACTCTGGTTCAGCCGCTTAACCACCATAAGGAGCAGTTTCTCATCTGCAGAACGGGACTAGTGGTCTCATAGATAATTCATACCTACCCCTAGGTAGACAGGTAGCCTCTGTCTCCCTTGGCAGGTTGCTGTGAGGAGTAGTTGAGATAACGAATATAAAGGTAGTTTGTAATCTGTAAAGTGCTGGATGGGTGTGTAAGGAATTTCAATATCCTATTGTGTGTGGAATGGTTTGGCAATCTCCCTCTCCCTCTGTCAGAGGTACATGATTTTCCTTCTTTTTTTTTTTTTTAAGATTCTATTTAATTTTTTATGAGAGACACAGAGAGAGAGGCAGAGACCCAGGCAGAGGGAGAAGCAGGCTCCATGCAGGGACCCCGATGTGGGACTCGATCCCGGGTCTCCAGGATCAGGCCCTGAGCCAAAGGCAGACGCTCAACCGCTGAGCCACCCGGGCGTCCCATGATTTTCCCTCTTATTTCCCCCAGTCTGGCTTTCCAGGGGAGGCAGCAAGTGGCAGAGGCCCCTAAGAACAAAAGGGTCAGCAAAAAGGTGGAGACCCAAAGAAAACACACGTGACGAGCTCCTCAGTCCCTGAGGACCCAAGAACTGGCCAGTCCCTCACCTTGTGTCCTTTATTGGCTCAGAGGAGACAAAGTTTCACACTCCCTTCACCCCGTTCACACTCTACCCACCACGCTCCGTGTCTCTCTCTGGGGGCTCTGACGTGCGTTTGTAGCTGGCAGTTTGGTTACAACTCTTCTCACAGGACCACTGGAAAGACTCCTGGAGCGGAAAACGTGCCCTTGACCGTGGCCTGGCAGGAGCTGCCCCGGGGCCTCAGGTTCCCTGGGTGGTGGCACCACTGCCTGCCAAGGCCCCGTGCTGGGTCCGCTCAGCTGAGGCAGCCACTCCCTCCCGGGCCTCTGGAGCCCAGCCGCCTGCCACCCGTGCCCACTCGTTGCTCTCCTACTTGTGTTCTACAGGCCTCATTTACCTACCCCCTCTTTGCAAAAATAAAAGACCTTATTAAACTCATCATTTTGTGGTACAGATTTTTTGGCAATTCATTCGGTAGTGCCAGATAGGAAGTTGAGTTCCATAGATTCTTCATAGGAGGCCCCAGGAGGGGCACCTGGGTGACTCAGCGGTGGAGTGTTGCCTTTGGCTTAGGTCATGATCTCGGGGGTCCCGGGATCGAGTCCCGCATCAGGCTCCCTGTGGGGATCCTGCTTCTCTCTCTGCCTCTTTCTCTGTGTCTCTCATGAATAAATAAATAAAATCTTAAAAAAAAAAAAAAAAAAAGGAAGTCCCAGGCGTGGATTTTTTGGCCTCTTCCCTTGTAAAACGAGAGGTTGGACTAAATAACTTCAAAGCTGGTTTATCCTAATACTCTAGCATGAAATGATTCAAAGATATGACTGGCCCTACCGTGGCAGGCATTGGGTGCAGCCTACACGTTGGGAATTAGCAGAAGAAGATAAAATTGGGGGATGCCTGGGTGGCTCAGTGGTTGGCATCTGCCTTGGGTTCAGGGTGTGATCCCAGGCCCGGGCATCCAGTCCCATGTCGGGTTCCCTGCGAGGAGCCTGCTTCTCCCTCTGCCTATGTCTCTACCTCTCTCTCTCTGTCTCTCATGAATGAATAAGTAAGTAAGTAAATAAATAAATAAATAAATACATACATACATACATACATAGATAAATAAATAAAATATAAAATAAAAATAAAACTGTAAAGAACCCTGCGAAGTTAGGCAAGCTACCTGGGGAGACACAGCCCTGAAATTCTTCCTCTTTTTTTCCCCACAGCTTCTAGAAGTCCTCTCCACAGTTACTCTCAAGCTATGTCCAGGGTACAGGCCCCCTTGGCTCCAACCCACACTCCCGAACTTTAAGGATCCACGGACTATCTTTTTCTCTGGCCACACTAATCCTCGCAGGAGGGTCACTGGAGTGCACACCCGGTCTTACCCACTGGAAGGCCCACTGGCCAGGTCGGAGGAGACACGGAAGACTCTGGCACTACAGCTACACCAAGGGCCCCAAGCAACTTGTGGAAATTTACCCTCACCAGCTATCCTTCCAGGAGAAGGCACCCCAAAGTGCAAAAGCACTGATTCCATCCTCCACTAACTGCAGAATTTTGGGCAAGTTACATAGGCTCTCTGAGCCTCACCGTAAAGTTGGGATTTGTGAAACCATCCCACGGGGTGGTTGTGAGCATCGAATGAGCTGACTTAGGTAACACACCTCAGACATGGCGTGACACTGAGTAACCACTCAACAAATCACTCAGTTGTTTTTTTTCCCTATGTGGTTTCTTTGAACTATCTGAAAGGGTCTCTGAAGTCAACTAGCCAAGAAGTTTGCTTGTTTGTTTTTTCCCAATTAGATTCAACTTATAGAAGTGGATATTTAAAAACCTAGTTTTCCCTTAAGCTTTCAAGTTCAACTTCCAAATCCCTGGTTCTGTTCAGGACCCTAGCATTAAACAATAGTTTTTAGGGGGACTTGAACAAACTCAGTCAATTAAATTTCCTTAAATATTTTAAAGTGGATTTATAAATTTAACACGTTCTATTTTACTTTTTCCCTAAATACTTCAACACATATTGCAGTTATCTATTGTCATGTAACATTCATACCTGAAATGGTAATCTGCAGTAGTTTATTTTTCTGATACACGTGGGGCTTGAGTGAGCCCAGCTGGGTTGTTCTCACTCACGGTCTCTCATGCTGTCGTGTGCAGATAATGGCTCGAGCTAGAGTCCTCTCCAAGCCTTCTTCACTCGTGTGTGGGGCGGAGTCTGGAGACACTCAAACAGCTGAGGACTGAAACAGCTGGGAGTCCTCGGGCATATCTCTCTCTCTCTCTCAATGGTTTGTTCATTTGTTTTGCTGTTTGCAAAATTGCTGTCGTGATTATTGTTGCATGAATATATCATAATTTATTTATCCATTTTGCTAATGGGCATGGAATGCTTTCCAACTTGGGGTGATTATGAATAATACTGGCATCAGCATTCCTGAATGCATTTCTTGGTACACACAAGTGTACATTTCTGGGGTATATGTAGGACTGAAATTACTCAAGTATTGGGTACGTGTATGTTCTACTACAGTAAATACCATCAAACGGTTCTCTAGGTGATTGTATTAATTCATATTTCCGCCAGCAGTATGTGAGAGTTCTAGATGCTTCTCATCCTCCCAATTGCTGACATTGTCATTTAAAAAAATAGTTTAGCCATCTGGGTGTATGTAGCAGCATACCACTGTGGTTTTAATTTTCATTTGCCTGAAGAGTAATAAGTTGAGTACCTTTTCGTGTTTTCATAGATATTGTGAAGAGTCTATAATTGTTCTTGCCCATTTCACTATTTGTTTGTATGCTTTTGCTGTCAACTTAAAAGAATTCTTTAAATATTCAAGTTAAAAGTCCTTCATTGCTTATACATTCAAATATATTCTCTCCCACTTTGTGAATTTTCTCTTTTTTCTTTAAATTGTGTCTTTTGATGAACATATGTTCTTTTTTTTAAAGTTTGTTTTATTTATTTGAGAGAGAGAGAGCGAGAATGAGTGGGAAGAGGGGCAGATGGAGAGAATTTCGAGCAGATTTTCCACTGAGCATGGATCCCAACTCGGGGCTCCATCCTACAACCCGTGAGATCATGACCTGAGCTGAAATCTCCAGTCAGACACTTAACTGACTGAGCCACCCAGGTGCCCCTGGACATATGTTCTTAATTTTAATGTAGTAATTTATCAATCTTTTTCTTGTCATTAGTCCTTTCTGTGTTACATTTAAGAAATCTTTTCCTCCTCTGAAGATATCCTTCTATTTTACCTTCTAGATATTCTATTGTTTTACATTTCACAGATCTACAATCTGGATTTGATTTTTGTGTATAGTATGAAGTAAGGATTAAATTCTTTATTTTCTAGTAGATATCCAATAGACTGAGCACTATTTACTGAAATAATCATCCTATCCTCACTAGTATCCAGTGTCTCCCTTGTCATAAACCAAATCTTCGTATATCTGTATGGCTGTTTCCAGATCTTCTGTTCCATCAGCCTGTTCGTCTACCGTTGACAATACGACTTGGTTGTAATTATTGCAGCTTTATAATAAGTTTTGGTATCTGGTGGTCTTCAAACGTTGTTCTTCAAATCTTTGTTACTCTTGGCTCTTCCCTTTGTATTTCCATAAAAACTTTAGGATCAGTTTGTTAATCCCCACAAAAATATAAACTCTGCTGTTTTTTTTTTATCAGAATTACATTCACCCTGTGAATCATATTGACAAATAATTGATAGCTCTATGATATTAACTTTCAAACCATGAACATAGTATAGTGCTTTATTTATTTTGATCCTCTTTATTTTCTTTCAATAGTGTTTTGTAGCTTTCCATGGAGATATCCTTGTACAACTTTTGTTAGATTTATTTCTAGGTATTTGTTGAATGTGATACTACTGTAAATGCTACCATTTAACATTTTTTTACTTTCTGTTTTTTTTATTGCTAGCATATAGAAACATAGTTGATCTTTGTATCTTCAAATTCCATCCAGTGATTTTGATAAATTCACTTACTGATTCTAATCATTAATCCATAGTCTTCAGGATTTTCCATAGATTCAAATATATTATCTGTAAATAATGATGGTTTTATTTCTTCTTTCCTAATCTATATCTTCCCCACCCCTCCTCTCTCTCCTTCTTTATCTTTTCATGCTTATTGTGCTGCGTAGGACTTCCAGGACAGGGATGGATAGAAGGGATAATGAAGACATCCTTCTTTCATACTTGACTTAGGGAAAATGTTTTCAGTATTTCACCATTAAGTATGATGTGTGAAAAGAAAAAAAATAAGTATGATGTGTGTTATTAGGTTTTTATAATACCCCTCTCAGATTAAAGAAGTTCTATTCTTAATTTTTAAATCATGGATGAAAATTGAATTGCATTAGATGATTTTCTGCGTTTATTGAGGTTATTTTTCTCCCTTATTTTGTTAATGAATTATATTAATATATATATGAATATTGGAACAACCTTGCATCCTGGAGCAAATCCAAGTTTATTATGTTGTATTTTCCTCTTTGCCTATTTCTGAACTTAGTTTACAAATTTTTTTTTAGGAATTTTACATCTATGTATTTTGCAATATCATTGTCAGGTTTGATATCAGGGTTATGCTGACTTTGTAAAAGGAGTTAGGAAGTATTCTCTCTCTCTTCTTTCCTCTTCTTTGGAAGAGATCTTCAAGCCAAACAGTTTTATAACTCTTGAGTACCACCCCACCCACCTTACCTTCTATTCTGTTGTCTTTTCACTCAGGTGCCCGTGCACTAAACCTTGGAATCTTTCCATCCATTTTCGTTTTATCTTCAAAATATATCCTGAATTCAATTCACCACCTTTACTGTGACCACTAATTTCAAGCTACTATTATTTCATACCTCGGTTAACTTCAAGAGGCTTACAACTGGCCCTCTGCTCTCTCCTGTTTCCCCTCCCCATAATCTACTATACACACAGCAAAGTGGTCACTTAAACATGTATATGATCTCATCACTCTCTTGCTCAAAATTTCAAATGGCTTCCTATTATATTTAGAATAAAATCCAAACTTCTTACTATGTGATATTAGTCAGGATCAGCTTATGATGACTTAATAGCACAAGGGTTTATTTCTCTCTCAAAGTTTACTGAGAGTCTGCATGATTCATGATGGCAGCTGTCATCATGTTGCAACTCAGTGACTCAATCTACTTTGACCTTCTGGCTCTGTCACCTGAAGAAAGAAACAGTTTGACATTCCGGTGCTAGCTTTTTGATGCTGTAGCCAAGAAAGTATACAAATCACATCTGGCCAGAGCCCATTGGCTAAAGGTAGTCATATGGACCCACTAAAGGTAGTCACGTGGATCCACTTAATAATCAGCTTTGTGCTTTGTTGATTAAAGAGACTGGGAAATGTGGGGAAGCAAAAGGCTTGATTGGTGAGTCTTATTCTTCTGGGCACTTACAGTTGTGTTTTCTCTCTGAAATCCTTTTCACTCATAACTTCTCCTGGCTGACTTCTTCTGGCCATTCTGTTCTCAGCCCCTGTCACCATCCCAGCTAAGATATCCACTCACCTCACCGTCACCATCGTCCCTTTGTCCTGCTCGAACTTTCTTCAGTCTTATTTCCTCTTTCCTCTCTTTTTGGTATTCCAATTATGCATTTGATAGGACTGTTCAGTGTGTTATTTTCTCTTTTTTTCTGAAATTACACTGTGTATTTCTTTTCTTGTTTTATTTCTGTCTCTTCCCTATATATTTTACAATGTACTTCTCCCCTGTCAATTTTGAGAAATTCAATAGCTCTCTTGTCAACCCTTGAGGGCTGTTGTGGAAAATAAATGAAGCAATAAACATCAACAAAAAGCTCATACATTTTAAATTGAGACTCAACTGTACCTGGGACATAGTGCCAGCCCTCAAGCTAGAGGACCGCCTAAGTAAGTCTATTGTTACACACATGTGATATATACCAAAAGTGGATGCAAGCCCCTTTGAATGTGTATATATTTGTTTTTAAAAGGAACAGACTTTATATGGTAGAAGTTGTGCTTTTATTATCTAATGGTATATGTAATGGCAAAAGATATCTGGATTCTTATAAGGTTTTTAGATAAATTTGTGGATTTTTAAAATTAACAACAATGGTATCTTTATGTATTTGAAATGTAGCATGACATGTAGATATAAAGCATTTTATTTACTCAGTCTATGGAAAATTCTTGACATGATATGGATTTGTGAACCTCCTACACTAACCCCTCACTAGAGGCCCACACTTGTGAAAAAATCTTTGAGGTATAGCTTAATATTTTCAGCAATAAAGTCTGACATATAGTCAGATTTGCCCTAAGGAGAAAATAGTAAATATTCTTTTATCTCATGAATGCTTATTAAATATCCACTTGCTGTCAAACTCTATGCGGGACACCACATACTTCAAAAGGTGAATAATTCATGATATCTTTCCTGAAGGAACTTGAGCTCTAGCAAAGGAAAAACATGAACCATAGGCACCTGTCCCTTCCCCACCAAGGCCTGACTCCACTGAGGATTAATCTTTTCCCAGAAGACTCCTCAGTCCCTGTATAAATAGGCTTCTTGTGGCCCATAAATAGTTTAAGGTGTAGCTGGATCCCTGACGTATATACAAATAAGCACTATGTCAATCTACTTGTGGAAAACATTACGCGAGTGTTTGAAACCACTGTATGACCTACAGAAGTTCAGCAGAAGATATAACTTCCTATTTCTGACTTTGAGCCGTGCCTTCAAAGACAAGGGTTAGGCAAGGAAGAAACAATCCAGGGGCAGGAAATGTGTGAGTCAAAGATGCAAGGCTGGAAGGTACATGAAAAGCACAGCTAGGGAAGAGAACCCAAGCTCTTAGTCACTACTTGTGGAGTCTGAGCTCTAATCAAAAGGCAATGGGAAGTGAGCAGGAAAATGGTGCACCCAGAGCAGTGCTGAGGGAGATGGTATTGAGTGTGTACACGGAACCTGGCGAGTATAGCTGTTTAATAAATGTTCATGTCCTGAGAGACTTGAGAATACAAAGCCAGGTGAAGAGTGTTGGCCATTGAGATGATCACTGGGGTTGTGAGGTGCCAAGGGCCAGAGCATATGATAGTGATGGCAACAAAGAGGCAGACACCCGAGAAATGGCCTGGGGAGAATTGCTTGGGAGAAGAGTCAAATCCATCTTAGAGGTTCTACATCTCCTTTCCCATATATTCTTGACACCTTGGTTTCCTATAGACTTCCCCACAAATCTTGACTGAAAAATGTGAACAATGCTCTCAGTGGTTTCACTTCTATTTGTCATGGAATTCATACACTGACACATGTCTCCCACTCAGAAATTTCCCTGGAGATCATGAGACTATTTCAGTTTTGGTTCACTCCTCTGACGTGATCCCTACCAAGAGTCCTCTCCTGCACAGCACATGATTGCCAACCGTCGACTGCCAACTGACAGTTGCTCAATGGCCTGGAGTTGCCCTCTTCCCAGCCACCCTCTGCTCTGAATCCTATTCATTCCTCAAAGCTAGTACAAATGTCCCCTCTCCTCCCATGCTCTCCCTGCCATCTACCCCACCTCTGCCAGCATTAATCTGTCCCCTCTAGGATTCACAGAGTCCTTTGGGACCAGCTCCCTCAGCTCTCATCTCCCTCCAGACTTCCTTTCCAGGCGCCTGAGGGCTGGGTAGATTCTTACTTATTGCCGTGGTCCCAGCACCTTACACAGTGCCATGTGCCTGACATTTAGTTGGTAATTGTTAGATCTTTGTTAAACTCAGCTGCTAAACATTTCAACGTGGGTCAGATTAGGATTTTAGAAACTTCTAGTTCCGCTTTCCAGTGGTCTTTTGTTTCTGCCCCCTATTCAAGCTAGGACACTTTGTCTTTGACTCATGTGTGAGTGAGGAAGGAGGGCCCTTCTGTTTGGTTTCTCCAGGCCCAGCAGAGGAGCTCAGGCCTGCTGTCCTCCCATCTCCTGCCTGTGGACAGCTCAGACTGCTTGCCTGCCCCTCCCTGAAATGTGTGAGGAGAGAACGTTGGTCACTCCTAATTTTTCCAATGCGGTTTCTTCTCTTTTCCCTGAATTTTGTTTCTTGTAACCTTATTCCTCACTATTTACCACATACTTCTATTTCTCTTCTCCTTTTTCACCTTCATTAGTTCTCAAGTTATTTTAACACCTGTCATTTCTTCATCAGAAATATAAACACATGTTTTGTAAACCCTCCTATCCATGCTATGTTACTTTATCTGACCCAGTTAAACCCACTTTAATGCAACATGGCCAGACACCTTGCTGTTGCCAGTAAATCATGTTTAGAAAACAAGAAGGAGATGGGGATGACATAAGTAGACATTGAGTTAGGATGTCCTATCAACATAGTATAGGGTTAAGAAAACAAAGTTCTGGATCTAGACCATCCCAGTACGGATTTCAGTGCTGCCACTTTCATTGCCGGGTTACATAACTGCTCTGCATCCCAGCTTGCCCATATGTAAAATGGCAAAAAAAAAAACCTCTCTCATATGTTGTTGTAGGAGTTGAATGAAACTTAAAACCACGCCTGGCACATAGTAGGCTTATAAAAAAGGTTTGCCAAATAAGTGAATGAATGAACGAATGGAAGAACATTCTGGTTTTATGATCACTTGTCTCCAGTTTCGCCCATTTCCTTGTACTCTTCGGAGAAGAAATACAACAGAGGGCAGCTCCGGAAATGAAACCTGGCCTGAGAGTGAAAAGGAGTGATCTTGAGTTTGGGGTGGACCGAGTTTCAAGTCCAAACCAGGAGGGCCAAATGAACACCGGAAGTTGTACAGTTGTGAGGGCTGGTAACTGCAAAAGAGAAGGGACATTTTCCACTTGATTCAGTCTGACCCCAGTGCCGTGAAGAGAGGGGTTCACACAGTGGGCTCTCCTTCCCTGGATATTTACCTAGATCTCTTTCTACCTCTCCAACTTCTGGTTCTGTCCAAAATAAGAATCTGTTTAATACTGGCATAGGCCTGGATAGCTGGGAAAGACCCAGAACTTCAAGGTAGCAGCAGGCATTTACTTCCAGGTAAACACTGTCCCTTGTTAATCTCCAAAAAGTTACTAAGCAGTTTGGAAGTGTGATGCAAACGGGTTGTGCTTTATCTCTAGCGGCTGTTGTACTTCAGGCAATTCCCTCCATCTTTCTGGGCTCTGGTTTCCTCCTCTGACCCTCTGTGGCTTGTTGACTAATCCAGGGTCTTACCACATGTCTGAGAGAACAGAGAGGAAGGGACAAATATCAGACACATTTTGAAGAAATTGAGAGACATAGTGTCTAAGTGTAAATAAGGTTTTGGGAGGAAGGAAGGAGGATAATGATTCTGTTAGTGTGTGTGGGGTTTTTTTTTTTTAAAGCATTATAGTGTTCTAAGCCAAAGATGACTCAAGCTTCAAGCCTGGATGTTGGATGATGGTGTTGTGGCTATTACTGTTGAGGACAGAAGGAACAACTTTGGGGGAGATGTTGAGTTGATTTTGGATGGGTTCAGTTTGGGCTGTTGTCAGAACACTGAATGGTCCCATAAAGCAAACAGTTATATTTTCATAAATGAGAAGGTGAATACTGGGAATAGGGAGAATTTTAGGGCCTGGGGAATGGAGGAACTCAGGCACAGGGATGGTCACATCACCTCCAGGCTCCCCTCTGAGGGGAAGAAACCAACCTCTCTGGGCTAAAGGTAGGGCTGTAATGGTTGCCCCAGAGCCTGAGAGTGCCCAGAAGTGAGGTCAGAGGTATGTTCAAGGCTGGGGACAGAAGGGTCTGTCTCTCTGAGGTCACTCAGGACCACTGAATAGGGAGAACCAGGACTGGGTAAGATTTCAGCAATTCGAGAAGGTTTATGTTTCAGTACAATTCCTTTCGTACACTCAGAGCTTCCTTCTATAGAGATTTTAAAAAAAATCTTTTTTTCGTTTTTAGTAATTGCTACACCCAACGTGGGGCTTGAACTCACAACCTCAAGGTCAAGCATCACATGTTCTAACAACTAAGCCTGCCAGGCACCCCACTCCTGCAGAGATTTTAATTTTTATGTTTTAAAAAATATTTTGTTTATTTAACAGAGAGAGCACGGGCAGGGAGAGAAGGAGAGGGAGAAGCAGGTTCCACGCCCCACCCCACCCCACCCCCGAGCAGGGAGCCTGACCAATGGCTCCATCCCATGACCTGGGATTACCACCTGAGCCAAAGGCATTATGGCACAAACTGAATATATTAACTGTCTGAACCACCCAGGTGCCTCCTGTAGTGCTTTTTAAAGCTTAAAATGTAACACTGGCAATTAAAATTTTAAAACAAGGTGAATAAATGAAGGCCATTCTGACACTGATGAAAAGACACCAACCCCTTGTTGGAGTTAAGCCTTCCAGATCAGTTAAGCCTAATCTCCCTTTGCTTTTGTCTACATCATTAGAATGCTGTCTTTAATGCATTTTATTATTGTCATTTATTGCATGTCATTTATTTGCATGTCATTTATTGCAGACATTTATTGTCTTTTTATTGCATGCTTACAATGTAGAGGACCCAGAGAAGGAGAAACATAGCCCTTGCCTTTAAGGACCTTATAATCTCTTTATAAGCCTGGCATACATGCAGGAAAATATTGACCATGATCACAAGGCAGCATAGATACTGACTGAAAAGACATATTGATGGCCAGCCTTACTAGAAGAGATAGAACTGGAAGTGGACCTTTAATGCCTGGAAAATTCTTAAGGGGATGGTTGGGTCAGCAGGTACAAAGGCAAGGAGGTGACATCGTCTACAGTATGTTTTAGGGGGATACTGGCTTCAGCACACTGGGGACATGGCGGGTAATTCTAGTTAGGCAGAGTGGGGCCAGACTGAGGAAGTTTCTATTTCAGTAAGACAGTTGGTTGCATGTGCTAGAAACCAATTTGAGCAGGCTAACGTGTTTCACTCGGTAGTTAGAGCCCAGGTTTAGGAGGCACACGTCTTGGTGTGAATCCTGCATGACCATGGGCAACCTGCTTAATTCCCCTCTCCCTCTGTGTTCTCGTATGTAAAATGAGGTAATACATGGAATTGCTGGGAGGATCAATGAGATAATTTATATAAAGAAATTAGACCACTACCTGGCAGATACTAAATGCTCAGGAAGTTTTCGTTTTTCACTTTCTCTTTCTTAACTTTCTGCATTGGGTGAAATTTTTAAAATGAGTTGAATTTTATAATCATAAAAAAGTAAGCCTTTATTTTTTAAAAGTTCTTTATAGATCTCCCCTCCCAGTGTGTTTCACTGCTCAGAGACGATGGTGTCTGAATGAATGCCATTTTAAAAAAGGTAATGAAATCTCAGGCCCCTATACTTCTGAAGGAAAGTGTCATTCCAGTTTCACAGATGGGTATGGATCAGCCAACTTGGAACCAGTTGAATACCACATGGAAACTCCAGAGAAGAAATTTGGGGATTTGAGTAATTTATCTTAGGAAGACAAATACTTGGATAAGTAATTTCAAGATAACAGTTTCTTTGAACCATTGTCAGAGATCATGTGAATTGGTATAATATTTTTGGAAAGTAACCCGTCATTACTCATCTCTTGATATATCTGCTGACCTAGCAATTCTCACATAGGAATCTACCATATAGAAATGGAGGTACAAGTACATGAGAGATGTACAAAAATATCTCTTGTGGCATAATTTGTAGTTGAAACAACCTCAATATCCATCACAAAGAAAATGGTTGACTAAGTTTTAGCAGATCCATAGTGTGGATTATCACACATCAAGTGAGTAAATTAGACCTATGTCTAATTGAAGTGAAGTCATGATATGTTGTTAAATGATAAAGAAAAACTACAGAGCCTATGATAGGTGAGCTATGAATTAATTTTTGTTTAAGAAAAGCTTTGTTTGTATATATTTGTATTTACATGGAGAAATGTGTAGAAGAATGTATATATGGCTATTACCGTTGATTACCACAGGGCCACGGTAGCTATATATTTATAGTTTGACTTGTTAAAATGAACATCTATTGATTCTGTAGTTTAAAAAATATATTTAATAATGTAGAGGAGGTGTTTTTTCTGGAAATTAATCTGAAGATCAAAATTGAAAAGAGATCACCCAGAAGCTTTAAATGAATCCCAGGACCCAGATCCTGAATCACAATCTTGCTTTAGAAAGACTTTGTAGGGTAACTGAGCTCTTTGTTCAGTAACCACTGAATAATCCCAAAGAAAAGAAGTTAGAAGATGGTGGGTAGATACATTTGCTCCAGTAACCAAAAAGAGGGAAAGCACAGCTTCCTAGAAAGTTTGGCGTGTCACCAGCAAAGTCCAGGAGCAAATCACTAAAAACATTGCTTGTATATATTTAGGAAATGAAGTAGGAATTAGTAGGAGAGCCTACATGGGCCCCAGGGAATTAAGTCATGCTAAAATTCAGTTAATCATATTATTTCTCTTTTCTCTCTTTCCTTCAAATAAGGGGATCATTGTAGATATAAAGTACTGAAACTTTTCTCATAATATGTAAGTACTCAAGATAAACATGACTTAGAAATATGTATGAAGGCTCAGACCCAGGGTATTGATTAGTCTTAAGGAAACTTCTAGAGGTAGGGCTTTACCCTTTCAAGTTCTTGGCTTCTCCTTTCAAGTTCTTGGCTATAGATATAAAAAAAGGAGTCTATAAAAATGTCATATATAAATGTGCAGATATATTTATATATGTAAAGTAAATACATAAAAATTGCATAAAGCTTGGAGGGAGAACTAAATATTCTTTTTTTTTTAGAACTAAATATTCTTAAGGATAAAATAATGATATAAGAAATTCTTGACAGGTTGGTTATTGAGACTACAACAATAATATGTAGTGGAATTGGGTTATATGAAAAGTTCATTCAGGTTCAAAAAATCAACTCCATAAGAAAGAAAGCAAGCTGGAGCAATAAGAATATAGACTCTTTAAAAATATAAAATAAGAATATAGACTCTATAAAAATAAAGACTCTACAGTTACCCTGAAGTGACTCTTGGGTTGAATTGCTGGAAGATTATAATAAGGAACATGTGAAGACACACTCCTGGTATATTCTGTGAGAGGAAGGCCTCAAATATCAAGCCCAGTCCTGGGATTATGGCACAAACTGAACATATTCAAGGTAGAGTGACCAGAGAGGAGAAGGGTCTGGAAACCATGTTTGTAGTGCCAGTTAAGGACACAGGCTGACTACTGAAGTGAGTTGCTTCTGTAATAGTTTCTGTTCATGAAAAGATCTTCAAAGAAGTTGTGAGCAATGTAGGTGTGGAGGGGAGACCCATGCTTTTGCCTTGCCGTCAAGCAGAGTTCTTTGTTACCTCTCCCTTTTTTAGAACCCCACACATCCCCACCTACATAAAGCCAATGTGTCACCTGTCCTTTCGTGGCATTTCTGCAACCTAGACAAAGGCCCAAGTTCTCTATTCTGGTGAACTGGTTGACCTGGCTCAGGTGGAGCAGTTGCAGCCAGCAGCCTACATCATTTTCCTGCCTTTACTGTGGAGCGTGAGTCAGCAAGTCAGCAGTTTCTTTCAAAGCACATTTATTTAGTTTTTTTTTTTAAGTCTTGAATAGATATATGTATGCCTATGTTCATAGCAGCATTTTTCACAACAGCCAAAATGTGGATCAACCCAAGTGTCCATGGATGGATAAATCAATGAACAAAGCACGGAAAAAAAAAAAAAATATATATATATACATACACAGTGGAATATTATTCACCCTTGAAAAGGAAGGAAATTTTGATACTTGCTATAACCAGAGTGAACCTTAAAGACATTATGCAAAGTGAAATAAGCTAGATACAAAAGGAAAAATATTATATGATTGTATGAGGTATTCTAGAATCAGAGACAGAAAGTAGAGTAGGATTACCAGGGGCTGCAGGGAGAGGCAATGGGACCGTTGTTTAATGGGGACAGAGTTTCAATTAGAGAAGCTGAAAAAGTTCTAGAGATGGAAAGTGGTAATGGTTGCACAACAGTATGGATGTACTTAAGACTAGTGAATTGGACACTTAAAAATGATTTAAATGATTTTTTTAAGAGTCAAAGAAAACAATTCAGTATGGAAGAACCTGGGAGTAATGGAGAGTGGAGAAGATGTGTGCCTCACATCTTCTTGGAGAAGATCTCTGTTCCTCAGCCCCACCTCCCCATTCTCCACCCTTCTGTGTCCTGCTCTATGCCCTGGCTCACATCAGAATGCCTCTTGCCTTCTGGTTTCTGGTTGGAGTCATTGAATGGGGAGCACTAGCAGGGGATGAGGCAGAGGGAAGAGTGAGGTCAGAGAGTCTATTTCCTCTGTTCCCTCCCTGCAGGATTGCTGCAGGTGAGGTGACCATGACCCTTTTCTGAAGGCCTGGCAGGCCCTCTCAGTCCCAGGAGTCTGGTGCTCTTTCCCTTTGCCTCTTCAGACCTAGGCCAGTAGCAGCTGCCATGACCCTGGCCCCCTGGAACTGCACTATCCCTTGTGGTCTTCCCACTTCCTACTAACACCTTTGTAAACAGTCCTTTTATTAAATTCTCCTCAACTTACCCAATTTGAGCACATCATCTATTTCATGCTGGACTATGGCTGATACAAGGTAACTTATAACAAAGTTGGGGAAACAATGACCCAAAGAAAATCCACCTATATTCCCCAAAGATCTCTCTGATCCCCCAAATCTTCCAGCTACCCAGAGGAAGCAATGGTAAGGGATCTTCCATCTTCCAGCCTGCCCTCCTTCCCCTCTCTTGTTCCAAGAACTTCTTTCCCATTGCTATTTTAATACAGAGAATTCTGTATTGTTTTCTGTACAATTTTTGTAGGATTGTTTTCTCCAATCCTATAGACAATCATATTTTTGTACATAACAGAATTCCATTCCAATAAAACAATGAAGCCAGTCAGATATTTTATTTTTTTAAAAAAGCATTCTTCCTGTGAATGTTTCTACTGAATCCTAGATACAGATGTTCAAGGATATGGGGCAATTGCAGTTAAATATGAATAGAAAAGTTCAAAAGGTATTTTTGTAAGGCTGTTCAAATTGGTAATAGAGACAAAGCTCTGTTACATGAGCTAACTCTCCCCTCTAAAGCGGCTAATTATAGGGAAAACAACCAAGAGTTTTTGCCTTCTTTCTAATAGTAGTGGTCTAGAATAAGTTGAACATAGCTCCCACCCTCCTCTGAAATTCAGGGAGATGTATCCTGCCCAGGTTTATACTAAAGACACATTATTTTCAGGTCAAAAGAAACAGTCTCACTTGCTTGTAAGTTCACTGGTTCAGGTAAGCAGAACATCTTCTTGCTGCAAAAGAAGAGCAACAAGAAAGTAGAGCTCAGGGCAGGGTCCTGATTGGTCAGGAGAGAGGGCTAGCAGTCACGTGCTCTTGTGTTTCCATGATGTCAGGTGCAAGAAGTCTACAATCGTCTATTATAGGCGTCTACTACTCCTGTCCTCCTCTTGGCAGGGCTGGTAAGACTAGTGTAAAACCCTGCTAGAGGCACAGGAGGATCCACGCCTGTGAATGTAACCAGTGGAGGCTGTGCACTGAGAAGTCTTGTTCCAATAAAATCATACGTAGAAACTAAGTAAGACATACATAAAACAGATTTTATATTTCTGTATAAAATTATCCAGCTATAGATCGGAAAAAATGAAATATCTTATACTGAAGTGGGAATGGGAAATTGAAAGTGGTAATGGTTGTACAACAGTATGGATGTGCTTAGTGCTACTGAATTGTACACTTACAAATGATTACAGTGATTTTTTAAAGAGTTGAAAAGATTAAGTACGGAAGAATCCAGGGAGTACTGGGCTGTGGAAAGAGTGGTGAAGGTGTGTGCCGTTATCTCTCTGTTCCTCACCCACACCCCAGCCATTCCTCACCCTCTTTGGCTTTCTAACACCTCCAAACCAAGATGGCCCCGCTGGAAATTCAAGAAAACCCTGGGTCTTCATCATCTCTCCACTGAAGAACTTAACTGCTGTGATGAGACTGCACCTCAACAAATGTCACATCAAAGGTCAGGATTGGTCCTTATGGATGTGTCACGGTAGCGTAGAGTGGGGTGGGGTGGGGTGGGGTGGGTTGACTTACTTGTCATTGACCGGCAAAGGAGCAGTGCAGAACTTCCCAACAATGGTAGTCCGGTCTTTTCTCCAAACTCGGTGGGAAGAGTGAAACTTGAGTTTCACTTGGTTTATCTGGCACTGAGGGTTGGCATGAGCTATGACTCCTTTCCCCTGGAGTTCCTGTCTAGGTCTGCAAGGGAGAGGCAAATTAAATTACCCAAGAGCATTTGGCCTTTGCCTCCCCTTGGCTCCTATGGGGCTCTGCAAGTAGTGTTGGTTAGCTCTCACACACAAGAGAACTCTTTGAAGGTGTGGACCACAATCTTTTATATCACACTCCCCAGCCCCTCTGCGTGTATACTCACACCTTTAAACATGGCTCAGAAAATAGTTGTTGATTTTTTAAAGAAAACAAGTGGACATGGCAGCAAAATGGTAGCTCTTGGGTTTTCATATATGGAAAAATGTCCCTGTTCTTAGATTCCTAACTGGAGAAAATCTTCACTTTCAGATCTACCTACTGGAAGTAGAGCCCTCTTTCAGGCCCTTCAGTTCCACAAATTTTGTGTGGACTTTTGTATTTTATACTGAGTATGAATGTGTAAATGGGAAAAAACAAAACAAAAAAATGGATCTTGAAACCAGACAGAGCTCGTGTGGTACTATGCAGGTTTTGTGTCTTCCCAACTATGTGGCTTTGGAGTCACACAGCCCTAGGTCTAAACCCCAGCTCTCCAATGCATGAGCCATGAGCTTGACCCACAGGCTTGGTACACCTCTGAAGGCAGCCTAGGTGACCCAGAGTAAAAGAAGAATCCATGTCTCTCTTGGCCCAAGATGGAAGGAGGAGTATGAAGTCACCCATCCAGAGAGGTAACAAAGAGAAGATTCAGGTGTGGAGCAAGGAGGCCTGCCGGGAAGTCACCAAGGTGGGCAAAGTCCTGGGGAGCAGGGAAGACACTTGCCTCCTGGGCCCTGCCTGGGCCTCTTTGGCCTCCACCTCGGAAGAAGCAACGGGGACTGGAGGAGGAGGAGTGAGGGGGTGGAGCTTTCGCCTTCACACATGAGCGTTGGGGGTCATCGAAAGTAGAGGGGTTATGGCTCAGCCACATGGTTTCTCTTTCCTTTCTGGCCTTTGCGGAGTGATAAAATGTCTTCTTTGTGTACTCTTTAACCCAAGGTTAGTCATAGAGTTTGTTTTTTTCTTTTGAGGAAGATTCTGTATGTCTTCCAGAGCCGTTCCTGTTTTGTTTTTGTTTTTTTTTTTGTTTTTTTTTTTTTGTTTGTTTGTTTTTTTGTTTTTTTGTTTTTTTGTTTTTTTGTTTTTGTTTTTTAAGTTTAGAAGTATTTTAAAATATTTCAGAGGAAAAATAAGATTTTTCTTTTTCAGAAGCTGCATGGATAGAAGGGCTTGCAAACTAGCAGGATATGAAGGACGCTGTGAGTGAGTGACCTAAGGACTTGGTTTGGGTAAATTTTCTAATTAGAAGGAAATCCTGGGGTTTCACAAAATTATACAAAGAAGGGAAAGACCACACATAAACCCCCCTCCTTTTTTTCAATTTCTATTCTGCAGGGGGGGGGGAGAAAAAATAAAACAAGGAATTGAAGATAGCTGTGTCTTGAGTCTTTCAAAAGAGTAATGCAAATTGCTTTTGGGAGAAGGAAGAAACTGTGGACGTCCATTCCAGTCACTTGGGGAGTTTTTAAAAGTGTAGTGGTTGAGGCTGTGCCCAGAGTCTGCTGTAATTGGCCTGGGATGAGGCTTAGGGAGTCAGTGGTGTTTAGGACTCTGCAAGTGACCAGTTGTGTGGTTGTCTTGACCCCTGCTGGTATTGGCTCATCTTTCAAGGTGCAGGAGAGGCAATGAAAGCACCTTGTGGAAGTAACACGACCTTAAACTGATCTAATGAAAATCATTCAGCTGTAATCTGCAAGACTCTCATGGACCCCTGAAGATCCGTGTTGGGACCCTGACTGCCATACCTCTCTCTGTGGTCTGTGTGAGCTGGAGCCCTGACCAGTGCCAGGGTGTGGGAGTCCAGAAGTGTGCTCCTCTCGGTACCATTAATGTCTAACACTGCAGCCTGAGAAATGTTTCCAAATTCCACTCTGATCTGGTCACTCTCCTCCTTAAAAGTCCCACTGGCTCCCCAAACTGCTCTCAGGATAAAACCCCAAATCCCTAACTGTCCTTCCAACACCTGGCACAGTGTGGCTCTGAGCGGCCACCCCGTACTCCCCCCGCCACCCCCGCCTCCTCTCTGCATTCTCACTAACCCCTGGACTGGGTAACTCCGTCAAATCACTACTGAAACATCACCTTCTCACTCTTGGTCAGGCTCTGACCTACTTGTCCTCACGGCACCTGCCCCTGTGGAAAAGCATGCATTTCTATGGTTGTGCTTCATCCGCTCACCTGCGAACTACACTTATCAGCTTCCCCTGCCAGCAGACTCCAGTGAGAGCTAACCTGCAGGAGGCACACTTAGTGGCGAGACCACTTTGGGCTGTGATTCCAGAGGGGCTATATTTCTTTTTTTTTTTTTTCAGAGGGGCTATATTTCTTGCCTGCTTCCAGCTCCCGCCAAACAGCCACCTCGGTGGATCCTGCTGACACACTACCAACATCACCTGGCCTTGTTCCTCCGACCCCACAGGAGGATTGTCCCCTGTTGCTGATTTCTGCACTGTCCCCCCGCCTCCTTTTGGCTTTTCAGCTCTCTGGACATATTTGTAATTAGTTCCTTGGGTTAAATATCTTCTGTTAGACTCCCAGTTTGGGCTCTGGTTTCTGAACGGGACCCTGCTTGCTGAGACAGTGACTTCTTTGATTAGACCAGCTCCTGCTGGCTTGCAAGTAACTCACCAATTGCTTTGTAAGGAAACATGCACCTCTGCTGCTGTTCCTATCCTCTGCCAGGCTTGAGCCTTCCTATAGTTGAAGTTCTCTATCTTCCCACCTCAAGCCTGGTCCTGCCAGCTGCTAGGCCCAAATGTGACCCCAGAAGGGAAGGAAATGCTCAGCCTGCTTCTAGGGATTAGCACCACATGGCATCAAGCCCTGCTGACCTCACCTTGTACTCATTTGCTAACTAGCCCCTTTGCCTGTGATTCAGTTCTAATAACTCACCTAGTACTGGCCCCACTTTCCAGGAGTAGGTGCTTCCCAGGCTCTGGTCAGCCCTCCCTGGCCGGTGATGAGGTCTTCCTGCTTGCTGACATTCCTGATGCCCCCTTCCTGGATTCCTGACTCATGTTTCCTATCTAGGTTCTCATGTTCTCACCACCTGTTGAGACACTCCGTATCTTCGGCTCACCCACCTCATCTGCTTTTGTCTAAATAAACCACCCTTGGATCCAGTACTGATCATGAACCTGGGACAGTTGCCCAGCATGTGTCTGTGGGTGCATCTGCAGCAGGTCCTGCCCTCACCTCCACCTCCAGCCCAGCAGGCTTGGGCCACCCATTAGTGATCACACAGTGACTGTTGTGGGAGATGTGTGTGCGTGTGATGCGGGACACTTACGTACATGGTGATCTTAGCCTGGGAGGTAACGTTGCTGCTAAGGAAGGTGACTGAGATGAAGGTATCCTTGTTCCTTGGCTCCTGCAAGTAAAACTCCACCAGGCTGTGATGCACTGGGAAACCGAAGCAGAGCAGATGCCTGGGCCAGAGGTCAGCGGTGCAAACTGCCCACAAAGCCCCAGAGAGCAGCAGTGCAGGAATCTGAGATCTACCTCTTAGTAGCAGGTTACCTGCCGTCCCCCAAATCCTTAGCTTCCAACTGGGGATAATAAAAATAGGTCTGAATGAGAGTTAAATGAGTTAATACTGGAAATTCCGTAGACAATGCCTGTGGCTAGGAAGCATTCAATGCATGTTAGTTCTTATTATTACTTATAACACTAAAATGTCCCACTCTTCTCTGCTTGATGACATTGTGTTGGTGTAGTGATTCTGTAAGAAAAGCATGTCTCTTATACTAAATAATTAACTCATAAAATGTAATGATACTCCTCGACTCCCCACCATACACACAGTTTCAGGAAGCCCACTTGTGTGTAGGTAACTATTTTCCTCTCTGTGGCAGCCTGGGTGCCAAATGGCATCTCCACCCTCCCAGGCAGCATGGATCCTGGGGCTTTCAAAGCTCGTGTCATTGACACAGACTAGATGAGGAGCCTGGCTCATGATGATATCCCTGTGACCTGCTGTCTCTCTGGCAAGAGAAATTAAGAAGTACAGCTTCTCTAACATCCTATCCTTTCCTTATTAAGGGGGTGGCCCATCTGGTGGCATCTTGCTGTATCTTTGGTCTTGAGGCATTTTCACACACTTCTCTGGTGATTGGGACACAGCTGGAGAGGCAGTCCTTTGCCTCTTACCCTACTTGTACTTTTTCATTTGTCATATTTAACAGGCAGATGTAGGAGGGACATCGAATGGACTTAGGTAGACTGAGCATTAAGTCAGAAGAGTGCTGTGATCCATCTGGGCTCATGGGGTTGGTAACAAGACTCACTGATGGGTGCTAAGATACCAAGAACCCACAGGAAGGAAAGAAAGCATGGTATGGTTCCCCTCCACAGAGGAAGACATCCAATGCCATGCCCCTCCTGTCTGTCTTTCAGTTGTTTGCTAGGGGGTGCAGATTGTTCTGGTGTTCTGGTGTCTTTCAGTTGTTTGCTAGGGGGTGCAGATTGTTCTGGTGTTCTGGTGTCTTTCAGTTGTTTGCTAGGGGGTGCAGATTGTTCTCCCTAGGCTGACTTTGATATATTGTACCACTTCTTCCTTTGCTGGCAGGTCTCACCTCATCAAGTAAGTTTCCTAGGGTTCTGCTTCTCCCCTTTCATTATCTGGAAGCCCCAGGAGAGTCAGGTCTACTAATGTTGGGTGGGCATGAACTGGGAGTGGAATCCAATTGCTGCAGGAGTAAGACATGGGAAGCAGCACACAGAGCCCTGGACAGTTAGTCAGGAGACCTGGATCCACGGCCCAGCCTTGCTTCCTCACTGTGTCCCTCTCCCTAAGTTACTGAACCTCTCTGTGTCCTGGTCCCTTCATATATAAACGGTAACCCTTGACATGACCTCATAGAACATGGCAAGGATTAGTGAAGTAATGGGGAGAACACACTTCATGTGAAACACTAGGGAAAGTAATATTGTCAGAAAAATTATTATTTGGAGAAAATTGATCCTTTGCTCTGCTAGTACATGCCTGGCAGGAGTCAAGGGTGACCACTATCCTGCTGAACACTGCTGTAGCTCAGGCAGGCCAAGAGAGCTGGGCAATGGGAGCCCAGTGCCATGGTGGCCTGAGAGTGGGTAAGAGCAGGTTGCTACAGGCTGCTGGCACCACCCGAACTCCAGGTAGAGGAGGATCCCAGCTCCAATGGTCAGAACAAAAGGCTCAGCACTGCAAGGCTCAGAGCATGTAGGCAAACAGGTATTATGCTCCTTGGTTCTTTCTGTGCCTCTCTGAGGTTTGTGAACAGACAGGGCCATACTTCTGGGGCACCAAGAGGGAGTCTCACAACAAATATGAAACAGTCACAAAAATTGTGGCTATGTGAACCTGCCTTAGCAGGGACCTGAAAATGCCTCTCACTTCAAGTGTGCCCCAGTCTCCCTACCATGTGTGTTCCTGGCTGTGCAGACAGAGAGGAGCCAGTTCAGGTTGCTGTTAAGCTGTCCAGAGCTGGAAGTAAAACTGGATATCTGGTCCTGGCATCACTGCCTCTGTCACTGGACAAAGCATCCTCCTTCCAGCTGACCTCAGGAGGGGGCAGTGAGGACAGAGGAGTAGCCTAGAAATATGGCTGTAAAGAACAGATTCTCTTTCAGAAGCAGAGGCAGAGAAGCCAGTGTGGAAGCAGGTGGTGGCATGAAAGGGTGTAGATTTTGGAGTCACAAGACCTGGAGTTGAATTATACTTTTCCCACCCCACTGTGTAGCCTTGGGCAAAAGGCTGAGTGTCTCAGAGCCTCCCCTTCCTCATACTTAATCCAAGAATTGGGCTGTCAAATGAGTAGATATATGTGAGAAGCCCACAGTTGACTCTTGAAACCCACTTGTTCGTAGGAGGTAGCCAGGAATTCTCTCTAGCATCATAAACACCCGCATCTAGTCTCCTCCAATTCTCTGATTGACAAAAGGAAAGGAATTATTTCTTATCAAGTTCCAGTCCCTGTGCTAGCAACTTCCTGTATACTATTTTATTTTATCCTCACATTGATTCTTTGAAGTAGGTACTGTTATTGTTCCCATTTTCTACATAAGGATGTAGAGGTTCAGAAAACTTAAGTAAGATTCTCCTGATCACATATCTGGTAAGCGCAGAAGCTGAGATTCAACTCCAAGTTTGTGTGACTACAATCTGAGCTTTGGGCTCCATATCACATAGCACTAGGAGTTTGGTACAAGGAAGGAATGGCCACAAAGATCCCTCCACCAGGATACGAGGTGGCTCAGTGGTTGAACATCTATCTGCCTTTGGCTCAGGGCATGGTCCCGGAGTCCCAGGGTCGAGTCATACATTGGGCTCCCCTCAGGGAGCCTGCTTTTCCCTCTGCATATGTCTCTGCCTCTCTCTCTGTGTCCCTCATGAATAAAAAAAAATCTTTTTTAAAAAACAAAAGATCTCTCCACCAACCAGACACAAGCAGATCAGAAAATCAGTTGGAATTAGTGTGGCCATACAATTTATCATCTTAACCAGCATACTTGCCCTATACACTCAATAAACAATAAACTAGACAAGATCCCAGGATAACAAATGTCAAAAAGGAAGTATAGTCGATCTACTTAAGATGCAAATAGCACTGGAAAAGATGATGCTCCAACCTGTGATATATTTCATGGGTTCTAAGACACACTCTCCTCTCACATTTCACATCTTTTACTGGCATCTTCGCTTCAGTGAAATGCAGTGGTTAGAAACAACAGTGAAGAACTGGAATATGTATGTGTAGGGGAAGGAGGGCAGAGGGCAAGTTTCAATATTCCTCAGAGATCCTGACCTAAGAGGGCTGCGAGTGGGTGGGGGGAGAGACCCATAAGATGGGCACCAAGGAAGGGGTAAAAAAGTATGCAAGAAGTGGGGAACCAGAAGGTCCTCCCAAATATCAGACTACAGAGTCCCATGCTGGAGAGGAGAGAGGAACTAGGATAAATATATGGAGAGTAAGATGTCCTTAAGTCTTCATCTGCAGTAGAGCGATGGGTTGGACTAGCTCTGAAAGTTCAGGATCTAAGACTAGCTGCTGCCCACCCTCCCACCCCTTCTATAGCATCTTTGCCCCAATCTTTCACCTCCCACCTTGGCTACCATGCTGTGCTAGACACAGGCCAAATCAAAACCCTGGACTCTGCAGGACAGCATACTAGCAGAGCTGAGCTACACATGTTTCCCCCAACTCACCACAATATGGAGCCCTGGAAGTGGTCAGGAGGTAGACTTTCACTTCCCTGGGAAGTGGCTCTATCTTGATACCACTTTGTTCCATCAGCCCTGGAAGTAGAGAGGCAAGACAAAGACAGCAGAGTCCTGAGAAGGCCATTTCAATGTCCCTTGGCACCCACCCATGTATTGATTAATTCATGTACCTGATCATTCTATAAACAACTACGCTGTATGCTCATTACGTGCCATGCCCAGTCCAGCCAAGGATAAACATACAAGTAAACAGGACACACATTCTTCAGATCATTGGGCCCATTCCATAAATTCTGAGGTATTTATCAGAAATTTGAAGTTATGTCTCCAATTTGCAAAATAATCTATAAGACAGTTGTTTTAATGGCTTTTTATATCCTTTGCAGACAAAGCACAGGGAAGCATTTGACCTGAAGAATAGTGGTTGACAAGTTAGGGAAAGGCATTCCAAGCAGAGAATATGGTTTGGACAAAGGCACACAGGGTGAGGAACATGAAATATTCTTGGAAGTACAAGTAGTTGGCATCCTGGTGTTCAGTGCCAGGCAAAGTGTAGTGAGAGGTGACGCTGGCGGATAGTGTGAGGTGGCTGTTTATAGCAGCAGGACCATCACATTGGGGGAAACTGTGGCATATGCCCCCTGAGTAGGAAGTAATGTTGATTTGCTTTATTGTGGGAAACTACATCTACTTTAACATTTTGTCAAGCTGATATCCATTTAATTCATATAAGGAATGACAGGTTGCTGCAGTTCTGAGTGGCAACCAGGGATGGGGAGTGAGAATGAGAGAGAGGAAGGAACCATTTATATTTCCCAGAGTTCTTCCTGAAATCCATCTTGGAGAACCCTAGGATGTTCTTAGCAATGACCAGCACAGGGTGAGTTGAGGCCAGATCCCTTAGCCTTTCCCAAGCCCTTCTCCCAGGCTGGCCTGGATCCTCCAGAAATGTGCCCAAGCCAACCAGCAAGGAGGCAGCCCTCCAGTTGGTGCATGGCTGCCATAGCCTCACACCTCTAAAGAGGGTCAGGTACACCATTCTTGGGGATTCCTCACAAAGCCTTGGTTTATAGTCTATCAGGACTTGGAGAATGGCTGGCCTAGCTAGAAAGACCTATGGCAAGCATCTGGTCTTGGAGTGTGGGCAGCGGCTCTGGGCTATTCCAATGTTTCCAACAGGTCCTGAGTCTGGGCTTGCAGATGAGGGGCTGTGTGTGAAGAGTGTGTGCAGAGCAAGCAGTATAGAGGGTGAGGGGAGGGACACAGAAGGCCATATGCCATCTTCCAGATGGAAATAGGCTGAACATCCGATCAGTGAATTTCCTTATCCAGTTGGATAGACTTCTTGACCATAGGAAATCAGGACTCACAGAGGTGACAACTAGCAAGACTTGAACTTGCCCCAAATTGCCAAAGGGGTGGCATTTACCAATTCTTGGACAGGAAAGCAGAAAAGGGTTAAAACAATCCAGACATTGTCCAGCAAGAAAGGCCTTGTAGGTGGCACAGGGAAAGGCCATCAGTGGACAGGAATTCTCCAGGGCACTGATGTAGAGGTACACAGCCCTCATGTGATCACAGATCAGGTAACTGTAGCCTGAACAGGGGAAAAATATAACCATGGTTTTAGTTTAAGACAAATGAAAACCCCTCCATGCTACTCATTGTAATTCTATTGAATTTTATATTCCAGCAGGCTATAAATTTTAAATTCCAGCAGGATGTGTCCTGAACCACGTTTTAAAATGTTAATGGAAATAGTTACTACATTCTCCCTCTTCTTTTTAATTTTCCTGAGATACCTAAGCTTAATCTATCAAAAAAATTACTTAAATTGAGATCCATCTTTCATAATCATGCAAACGCTCTTTTGGAAAATGGTAGCTTACAGGGATTTGGTGATCCTGACCAACTTCTCACAACAAATATCTGCCTGCACATTTTAGCTTCTTCATAGTCACCTACACAATCAAGCTTTTTACAACCTCATGATACTCAGCTTAGCAATGAGATGATCAAGGGAGTCAGCCGCAGTTCATGGTAAATCTGAAAGTCAATGTGCTTCCGAGTTTACCTGGCCAAATGACTGATACACTGAATTTGCCAAATGTCCCAATTTAATAAAAAACCTTGTCTTCTTGTTATTGTTTACTATATAAAAATTTGAAGTAACTCACACTAGATGAATTGCTGGGCTAAGAGGTCTATGGTGAGCTACCGCTTTAGGGTTCTGGGGTCTTCACATTCTCCCTTCATCTTGGGACAACCACCCCCTATTCTGGGACCAGCAACCAAATCTGAGCCTGTGTTAACTTACCTTCCCCCATGGTTGGGACACTCTTTATGGGCAAGCTCCTTCCAGCTGCAACAGGGAGCTGGGGAACACAAACTAAACCCTTCTTACAATTGTGTTATGAGGAAAAATGAAAAGGGCCAACTAAAATGCCACAGAAATATATACAAAGGTCATAAAACCAAACTATCCCATCTGATAAAAAATGCTAGGAAATCTATAAATTATAAAAATAAACATGTTTTTGAAAATCACTAAGTTGGGTAAATCAGATTAGGGGTTATTCAATAACATTGTTAAAAGAATCCTTAAAACGTTAAAAAATTTGGTAAAGCAGGAAAAGACTAAAAACGTAGTAAACAAATCAGGATAAAATTCTCATAAGAAATGCTGATAGGACAGCCCCGGTGGCTCAGCGGTTTAGCGCTGCCTTCAGCTCAGGGTGTGATCCTGGAGACTAGAGATTGAGTCCCACGTCGGGCTCCCTGCATGGAGCCTACTTCTCCCTCCACCTGTGTCTCTGCCTCTCTCTCTCTCTCTCTCTCTCTCTCTCTCTGTCTCTCATGAATAAATAAATAAAATCTAAGGAAAAAAAAGAAATGCTGATAGGTTGCCTATATTCATAAGAAGACTATAAAAAGACTAAACAACCCTTGATCCTTAACTTTTGACAAATTTAATGTTATTTAAGATAATGCTAAGAAGAATGTATTCAAAAAGAGCATTCCACGGGCACCTGGGTGGCTCAGTGGTTGAGCGTCTGACTTGGGCTCAGGGCATGATCCTGGGATCTAGAGATTGAGTCCCGCATCAGGCTCCCCACAGGGAGCCTGCTTCTCCCTCTACCTATGTCTCTGCCTCTCTCTCTGTGTCTCTCATGAATAAATAAATAAGATCTTAAAAAACAAAAGAGCATTCCAGAAGAATATAATTGACCCTTGAACAACAGGGGTGTTGGGGCACTCCACCTCCCATGCAGTTGAGAATTCTTGTATAACTTTTCATTCTCCCGAAACTTAATTATTAATAGCCTACTGTTGATCTGAAGCCTTACTGATAACATAAACAATTGATTAACACATATCTTGCATGTTATATATATTATACACCATATTCTTACAGTAAAGTAAGCTGGATAAAAGAAAATGTTAAAAAACATAAGGAAGAGAAAATACATTTATAGTACTATATTGTGTTTATAAAAAAAAATCCATGTACAAGTGGACCTGTGCAGTTCAAACTCATGTTGGTCAAGGATCAATAGTGTATTTAGAAAAGAAGAAATGTATATTCATTGAATGTACTCAAGACGATTACCTTGAAAACAATTTTGGAGAACTGTCAAATTTAATAAGTTTGGGGAAATGGTCATCAGTGAATTGATCCTTCAGCTAGCCAGCTTTGGGTGTGTCATTCTACTCCTGTCACAACTAGGCTCTGCAGGAGATGTAGCTAGTGTGGACCATACCACAAAGTGGGGCCCAGGAAGAACAGAATATTGGCTGGAGTGATGATATACACTGTAGGACCTAAGGAGTGGGGAGACCAGCAAAAGTATCGTGCAAGCTTTCAATTTTGGGCACTCTTCCCCCAGAATTCCCCTGGTTCCTATGGACATCCATTCAATAAGTGCTGCGAGACGTTCTTACGGGGCATAGCAAAGGACACTAGAAGGAAGACCTCCTGTGGCCCACACTGGCTGACTCAACATGAAAACTGTTGGTGAATTCCAGCCTCTGGGGCAGCCAAATACCAACACTTTCTGGCTTTCTGACCTGCATGAATGAAGGTGGGACAGCCAGGTTGGTCTTGGCCTCCATTGACAAAGTAGTCCACATGTCCAACAGGAATCCGGATACCCAAATCTGAAAGAAGGCAAAACCCCATTATTTCTGATTGCAGGGGCATGTTTTCTAGGCCCCAACGCAGGGTCCCCTGGTAGCAAAGCCTGAACTCTAACTTTGAGAGCTGCCCCCCACACTCTGTGCCCACCTCACCCTTAAGCGCTGTGACACTGCAGAACACGCCCTCAGTTTTCTACAGGCGTTTATCTACACTGAAAGGAAGCCAAGAAGAATAATGCCATGAGAAGATATTCATATTTGTCTAACAAAATCAGAAAAAATATTCCTTAATATAAGTTCTTATAGATCACTAAATGTCATAAGCTGGGTAAACTTCCTTGTCAAGCAAGTGTTTATTTTGAGCGATAGTTTGTTTATATATATATATATATTTGGAGCCACGTTTCCACAGTGTCCCTCATATTTTTATGCTGTCTTGACTGAGCAAAAATATGACCTGGTTAGTTTGAGAGACTATCACCCTCATCTCATCATGTGACCATATTGGACCCCTCAGACTGGGTCAGAGGCAGCTACCAAAGACCCCAACTTTCCCCTTCGTAACATCTTTCCCCTTCCCACATCCATCGCTACTGCAAGTGATTGTCGTATGTTATTTGTTTAATGGCATCTATCCAAGAGTTAGGCAAAGACCTAGAAGTCATCCTTGCTTCATTCCTTTCCCTCACTCCCTACACTTAGCCCATCACCTGTCTGGTCAGCTCTATCTCCAAAATATACTTTGAATCTTTCTACTTCTCTCCATCTCTCCTGCGCCCACCTCTGTGCAAACCACCACCACCTCTCGCCTACACCACTACTGCAAACACCCTCTAATGAGCCTCCAACCTCCCTTAGTGTCCCCTGGAGCTGACTCTCTGCACAGCAGCCACAGTAATCTTTACAGGAACTCCTAATGCCTCTCTGTTCTTGCTGTCAGCTCCTCACCTTGGCCAGCCTGGCCCCGTTCCAGCCTCACTCCCTGTCCTGTAGCCACATGGTTGGCTTTCCTGTCCCCATCGGCATCTTGTTCTCTCCACCTCGAATGTTCTCCTAGTGCTTCCCAGGGCTGGCTCATTCTGACCCGCATAATATCACCTCAGATATCACCTCCTTGAGCAGACTTTGCTCAATAACCTTACCTGAAGAGGTCCCCACCCCCACCCTCTGCCCCACATCCTCCATCATCACGCTCACAGGGTGTAATTATGTCTGCTTCCTTGTCCGTAAGCTCTGCAATTTACAGCAGGGACATTACCTGTCTTTTTCTCTGCTGTAGCCCCAATACCAGCACCATGCCTGTCACATGTGTGTGCCTAATATTTATTGAAGGGAGTAATGAATGAATGCCTGCTCAATGAAGCCTATATTTCCACGTGGGCAGGGACCTTCTTCAATGCCGTGTGCATTGCAGTATTCTCCGGGCTGACTGCATAGCTCAGTAAAAATTAGACAAATGGAATACTTTTATCCCCTCTGGTCACACTAGGAGGAAGCTCCAATTCTGAAGGGGACTGCGAGGCCTAGCTCTGGTAAATGGGGACCTAATAAGTCCCCTATTCAGCAAATTTAGAAACAGAAGAGGTTAACCTTGATATTTAACATGGTTAACCCAACAGCTAGGTGGAGGCCTGTGGGCTTTGCTTTCCTGTCTGTGAGATGATGAAAGTCGGAAAGAGGGTTGAATAATGTGACTGCTTGGGTTTCTTCCAGAATTATAAATCTGAGTGTTGGGTGCTAAAAGAAGGCTTCTGATCAAAAAGAATGAGACATAGACACCTGTCACTTGAACTGCACACTCTTCTGGTGGGGGATAGGCATTATTTCTTCTTGTACCCACCAGGCTGGGCACAAGGCCTGGCTGACTCCTGAGCATTTCATAAAGAGTAGAAATGAGGAGGAATGCCCATCCTCTTTCCCAACTGGTCAGAATAGCTTAATTTGGCCATAATAGATTTAGGGTTGGGGGTCTTTCCGATGCCTGTCATTGTTGGAGAGGAGGTTTCTCATTCTTCACTGCACTGAAGGGCTGGGATCCTCCCTGGGGAGAAGGGAAATCATGACAGGCCTGAGGATCTGCCCTAGAAGTGGAATGTCCCAGTCCCATGGGGCCGGCCACATTCACCCTGAAAAAGCAGTGTGACTTTCCCATATACCAGCCCTGCAGCAATGCCCTCCCCCCACAGCCTCATCACAAGGTTTAGTAGTAATCAGAGATCAAGATGACACTGATGAGCTCCTCATTGCAACAGAAGCTCAGGAGGGAGGGAAGCTGCCCAGGGTGACACGGATAGATGTCAGCCTCCTCGTCCCTGCTGTGCTCAGTCCTCCCACCCCAGGAAGGTCAGCCTCCCCTCACTGTCAGTGTCTGTGTGGATGGCCTCCACGAAGAGGGCGTCTCCAGGGTCCAGGCGTTCCTCCAGGCTGGCTCTGGTGTACTCCGGTCCAGCAGGGTCCAGGCCTGCTGGGACAGATTGATGTCAGGGGCCCTGTTCCTCTCAGCTACAGGAACCCTCATGGATCCACCACATATCTCTTAGGGCAGCCCTTCCTGGTCAGCTCTTAGAGTCCCCCAGCAAGGACCCAAGGACAAGAGGAAACTGTATTCAGGACCCAAGGGCAAGAAGACCACCGTACCCAGGAAACCCCACACTGTTCTCTCCGATTCTCAATGACCCAGCTTCCCTGGCTCTGGAATAAGCTTGATAACATCAACCATTTGGTAAGGGCTAATGTAAGTAATTTTAATCCACATGTACTCATCACAGCTGCTATAATTTTTTGAGCAGTTACTATGTGTCAGGTCTTGTGCTAGTCTTCATAACAACACAGGGAGACCCTGAGACAAGGATTTCAAGCACAGTAGCTTATTTGGGAGTTGATCACAGGAAGTATAGTGAGGGAGTAGAAAAATGAGTCAGAGTATAAAAAAAATTAACTGATGGATTATCACTTTGAGTGACTTGTTCTCATCCCACTGGGACCCTTCTGAGAGGCTCTGTAGTACATGACTCAGAATTGTCCCACTGAAGGGCCAGAAGGTAAGGGTATTTACCACAGAACTCTAGTCCTTTATTGGTTGAGGGTAGCTTCTGAAGCATAAAGTCCCTAGTGCTTTTGTAAGTATTTAGCATAATTGTCTAAAGGTGATTTCCATAGTTGGCCAAGGAGAAATGAGCTATTACAACTCATTTTACAGAGGTAATAACTGAGGCATTAGAGTAATATTAGGTAATATTAGGTAATAACTGACATTAGAGATCACAGGGCCTCAGATTTTAGCAGAAGTAGATAATCATAAGAACAAAGATCCCCTCTGCTTGCCTCAGCAGAGGCATTTCCTGGGCATTCTTTCTCTATCTCCAAACTTGGGAGAATGAGCAAGAATGTTACCTGTGATCCGGCCTAACTGGCCTTTGTAGAAATGTCCCACCATGCCCCCAACGTGGGCGCCAAGGCTAACACCAATGATGTGGATCGAAGACTCTGGCACACCCAGCACCTAGAATGGGGCATTTACAGTGAATTGCATTTGGGCCACAGCAGACTTCTGGACCCACAGGATCACACTTTTCCCTGAAGCTTCAGAGTTAAAGGGCTCTGGGCATGACATATGACCCACATATGCTTTGGGGTAAAAAGTCAGAATTCATTCCATTCATCACTTGCCCTCTTCATAGACACCCCACCTTGAGGACTGCCTTACTTTCTCTTTGGTGCCCAAAGTGTGTGAGCAATGACCATCTCTCCTTCTTGAGAGACTCCCTATCTGACATGAGTGGCACATTTTACAGAGGAGAAGCAGGAGGCTCAGAGAGGGTCAACAGCTTGCCCAAAGTCAACACTGTAAGTGGTAAAGTTGAGCTTGGAAGGGAAGACCCACAAGCTACTGGTGGCTCTGCTACCGCCCTGAAGCTCCCCTTCATGTGTTGACTCTTTCTTTGGGTCCCCTTTCTCCTCCCAGTCAAAACTCACACCAAGCACTTTAACACCTACCAGGAGTTTACTGAGGAAACGGGAGATCTCAAGTCCCAGCTTAACCACATTTTCCACGGCTGAGAAGTAGACACCCGTAGAGCCATAAACCCAGTCCACAGCAATCACATTAGCATTTGCTGCCTGGAGAAGGGTGCCAATGAATGTATCAATCCAGGAAGGCTTTGTACCTAAGGCCCTAGACAGGGCCAAGAAAGGATAGGAAAATTATCTCCCAGGCCAATGTCCATTGTCATGGAAATTACAATGCCACTCTCTATTAACAGAACAAACCCAGGGAGAAAAAAGGTGGAAACAAATAAAAGGAGTATATGGGCAATAAATCATATACCACTTTGAGCATAGGAAGAGTGCAATCCCAAAGTCACCAGGGCTTCTGCCTATGTATATGGAACCTTTGTGTAAATTGTTAAAGGGTACCTTTTGTTCCAGGTAGATGCAGCCTCATGCCAGGGCTCAGATCTTAGGGTGGATTTCAACCCCAAACAACCCTCAGTCAGGCATGTTTGTGCAATGTCTACTACACAAAACCGTTTGTACTGACATTGCTTGTGTTAATCATAGGGGAAAAAAAGGTAACTTTGTACCTTAGAGTTATGCTTTGCAATCTTAATTCTCATTCTATAATATAAGCACTCTCCTTGAGGGATGTTTTTATTTACTTGTCCATTCGGTCATCCTTTCATTAATTCAATGAGCCAGGCAGTATGCTATGTGCTTTATGAGAAATAAAGAAAAACGAGATACATTTTCTATTCTTCTGGAACTTACAGTGTAATAGGGCTTTTCTAGGAAAAGGAGAGTGATAGAAAAAATTTCATAAAACTTTCCTAAGAGATTAAAATTGGGAGAAGTTTTCTCAGTGGCTTACAGTAAGGGAACAGTAAGAGCATGCTCCTGTGGGCAGAGGAGCACAAACAGGTGTGTGCCATAAAATGTAGATTCAGGGGATCTAAGAGCAGACACAGTAACAGCCTGCTGAGCTCTCCAGCTCTTTTAGCTATCTCTGGGTTGGGGATACACACCCAGCCTTGGATAGTGGTTGAATATAAGATTTGCTAGAGGAGATACTTTAGCACAAGAGCGAAGAAGAATGCCTAAGGAGAGATGTGGCTGGGTCCCTGGAGTCCAGGGATTTGAGAAGCAGAGAGAACCCAGAGACCATGAAATGGTGATCCTCTGTGCAGTGCCTTTGTGTCCATCTCTTCATCGGACACCCCCATCTCTAGTTGCTCTATACTGCTACTATTTCACTGCATTCTCCCTCTTTCCTCCCACCAACCTTCTTCTGTTTCTGGCCTTGTTGATGGGCTCTAGAAAGAAGCTGTTGGGGGATCCCTGGGTGGCGCAGCGGTTTAGCGCCTGCCTTTGGCCCAGGGCGCGATCCTGGAGATCCGGGATCGAATCCCACGTCGGGCTCCCTGCATGGAGCCTGCTTCTCCCTCTGCCTGTGTCTCTGCCTCTCTCTCTCTCTGTGTGACTATCATAAATAAATAAAAATTAAAAAAAAAAAAAAAAGAAAGAAGCTGTTGGAAGGAAGGATGGTGGTTGAATTGAGACTCAGTATTATAACAAAGTTTGGACTGTAGGGCATCAAAGAAATTGAAGAAGAGAAGCACCTAGCATCTGAGAAAGGTTAACCTCAGGAGATGATGGAAGTAGCACCAATGAGTAGAAGTTTCTTAAATCATGAAACCAGGGAAGAAATGAAGAAGAGGAAATAAACTCCTGGATAAAAACACCATGCTGTTACCCCAATTGCACAAAGCCTCTGACCTCATTGGCTGAGATGAATCATCTAACCCATGCTTCAGGGAGAAAAGGATCACTGAGACCATCTCTACAACTTCCCTTTTATTCAGATGTGGAAACCAAGGCTCTATGTGCCAGGGCAATTTGCCCAGGGTTATACATATTTAGTGTTTGAGTGCGTTTGGACAAGACTGAGCAGAGGAGTAATGCACATGACCAACAAGAATAAACAATGCAGTGTATGCTCATGTTGATCTGAAATACCTTCAAAGGCAACAAGAGGTGAGAGATGAAACATGGGACTGTCATTAAATTCATTTCTCCTCTTGCTCCCCACTAACTTCCTATGGCATGTGGTCACTCTCTAGTTTTTAGCTGAGATGTTTCTATTGGCTGATTACTCGCACCTGAATCCATGGATGATTAGTTTGGTTCCCAGAGTGGCATTAAACCCAGATTTTTGGATGTCACTACTTTCCTGCACTAGCTGCCCACAGCTGGGTTCCAAAGGGGTGAAGAGGAGAAACTGGACTTTGAGATTGGTGCCTTGGAGAAGATTAGCATTCTGGAAGTCAGTGCACTTTGTCTGTGGGGTAGGAGGTGCATCTCCTGGAGGAAAAAAACAAAAAGAAAAACAAGAAAGATCACCAAGGTGAGTTCATCTGTTCTTAGAAGGAAGAAAAGTGTTCTTGAGAGGAAGAAAGAACTAGGGGCTTACAAGCATTTATTATAAATCAGCTAGTGCAATATTCAGACTAATTTAATAAAGACATAACTTCTGTAACCAAAGCCTGTGAACAGTTTTCATGTCTAAAGATACAATGCCAGAAAAGGATATGACTGTTACTCAACTAGAGCAGATTAAAGGCCATGGTGAAGTGGATACTGTTATGAGACAAACTGAGTTGCCCCCATAACTCCATATGTTGAAGTCCTAACCACTTAGGACCTCAGAATGTGACTACATTTCAAGATAGAGTCTTTATGGAGGTTATTATGTTAAAATGAAGCCAACAGGATGGGTCCTAATCCAGTATAACTGGTGTCCTTGTAAGAGGAAATTTGGATACAGACATAGAGGAAAGACATGAAGACACACGGAGTAGATAGCCAACAGCAAGCCAAAATTAAGTCAAAGGTCACACTTCTATGCAAAACATGCCTCTGAGGCATTTCCCTCAGAATGAAATCTGAAGTCCTAACAATGGATTAAAGCACTGAATGATCTAAGCCATAGGCTCTGGGAGCACTTTGCTGTCCAACTATTGCTTTTTCCATTCTGGCCACGTGTCCTCCCAGCTCTTTTCCCTCTACACAGTCTTAGACCACCTGAAGGTGTTTGCACTGGCCATCCCTTCTGCCTGGAATGTCTTTCCACAGACAGACACCTGGCTAACGCTCTCTTCTCCTTCAAGTCTTTGCTTGTCAAATGTAACTACCTTGTTTAAATTGCCATCTGCCTGTGCCCCACACCCAAGTTCTCTCAATCTTCCTCATCCTGATCTATTTCCTTTTATAGCAATCATCCCCTTCTAATCTCCCATGGAATTCACTAGTTAATTATTTAAGTGTATTATTTGATTTCCTTACAGTAGGATATACTTTCAAAGAAGGCAGAAATTTTTATCCATTTTGCTCACTGTGCTGCCTAGAATAGTGTCTGTCACACACAATAAACATGAAAAGCAAGTTCTTTGAAAAGAATAATAAACTAGATGTACTTTTGATAAGACAGAGTAAGAAAAAAAAGAAGGAAGTCACAAGTAAACAATATAGTTTAAAAATCTACTGTAGATTTTTAAAACCATAAAAGAGCATATTTATACCCACCCAAAAGTTCAAAATACAAATATTTTCCTAGAAAATGGGCAATTTCCTAGAAAAATTTACCTTACTGAAATTTAAGAAAGAAAAAATGGAAAGTCAAATGTTAAAACTGTAGCATTAGGGAATTGAAACCAGAGTTTTCAATCTATTTATCAAAAAACTCTAGCAGGCTGGACAGTTTTACAGAAAAATTCTACCAATCGTTCAATTCTTATTACTGTTCTAAATTCATTCTATGATAATAGCCAGGATATCAAAACTGGTCAAGGACAGGAGAAAGGAAAGGCCAATTTCACTATTTAACACAGACATAAAAACCCTGAATAAATTATCAGCAAATTTAAGCCCATCAAAGATAACAAGAATGAAACACACATCATGGCCAAGCAGGGTTTAATCCAATGAATGAAAAGATGGCTTAACATTAGAAGATGTATTAATGTAATTCACATACAAAAAATTAAAGAAAAAAAGCCCATATGCTCCTCTTAATGATGTAGAAGGAAAAGGCACAGAATTTAATACCCAACACTTCTTAAGAAAAAGTATCTACCAAGAATCTATTGCAATGACCATACTTGGGATGAAATGTTAGAAGCATTCCATTTAGAACTGGGAACAAATGAGAATATCTGTTATCAGTGCTTCTATGAAATATTGTACTGGAAGGTCTAGTCCTAGCCAGGGAAACAAGACAATAAAATGGGATGAAAGTTACAAAGTTTGAAAACGAGGAGAGAAAATTGCCAAGATTTGCATATGATAGAATAAAACTTTTGATCACTTGGGAGTATGGAAGGTGGCACAGTGAATCATGCTCAGATATCCCCTCTCCCCAACCACCACTCCAACTAAAGACTAATCGCAGTTGAAAATCAAAAGAGAGAGAGAAAGACATAGTCAATCTTAAATATAAAGATTATGTCACCATTCCAGTATGGTGCTGGGTTCCTAGTTTGGCAGAAGGCAATGGTTGTGAGAATTCAGCTCTGTGAGGTAAGCAGGATCCTGGAGTGCTCCATGTTAGGTGTGGAAGGTCAGCACCAGGCCCCTGTGAGGTAGGGAGGGGCTCTGCAACTCAGTAAAGGAAGCTAAAAACAAAAGCAATGTAACCAAAAAACATTGCTATTGACTTTTTGACTGGGGCTTATAGCTTTATTTAGGGAGGCAGGATGAAAAGAGGAGGCCTCACTAATAAGATCTGAGCTGAACTGGAGGAGACAGTCTAAAGATGAGGGGTGAGGAGAGGGTGCCTGGGTGGCTCAGTCAATTAGGTGTCTGACTTCGGCTCAGGTCATGATATTCAGGGGTCCTGGGATCAAGCCCCTAGTTGGGCTCTGGGCTCAGCAGGGAGTCCACCCAGCCCCCTTACCCGTACTCTTGCTTTGTCTCTCTCTCTCTCTCTCTCAAATGAATAAATAAAATCTAAAGAAAGAAAGAAAGAAAGAAAGAAAGAAAGAAAGAAAGAAAGAAAGAAGAGAAGGGAAGGGGGTGATGGGAGAAAGTAGGGAGAGGCCAGACACAAGCTTCTCATTAAACATTGAAATGAAACTCATCAAAAACAAAACAAAACAAAACAAAAACAAACAAAAAGAAACTCATCTATTATGTTAGAAGTCAAGATACTAGTTATCTTTGGGTTGGTAGTGATTAAGAGAGAGGAGATATGTGCAAAGGGTTTTAAGAACCTAGTAATGTTTTATTTCTTGATCCAGATGATAGTTACACAGGGGAATTCACTCTGAAAATCCATTAATCTGTATATTAATAATCTGTGCACTTGTCTGTATATATGCTGTATTTCAGTAATGAGTTCACTTTTTTAAATACTGCAAACAAAATGTTTAAATATAGAGACATCTGGGTGGCTTGCCTTTGGCTCAGGTCGTGATCCTAGGGCCCTGGGATCGAGTCCTGCATTGGGTTCCCCATGGGGGGGGCCTGCTTCTCCCTCTTGTATCTCTGCCTCTCTCTCTGTCTCTGTCTCTCATGAATGAATAAATAAAATCTTAAAAAAGTGTCTAAATATATACAGAAATTGAATGTTTACCAAGATAGTCAATAAAGCCAATAAGTGAACCATGAATTCATTCCAGGTAAAATAATATTTTAAAAGCCTTTGACAAAGACTTTAAAATAAGCATGCTGAGAATCTTCAAGGTTAAAAATAAATATGGAACATAGGAAATTATGAAATAAAAACATGCATAAATGATAAATTAAGGTATTTAGGAAAAAACTAGTTCGAAAATTGGAAATGAAAAAGATGACCATTAAAATAAAAAAGGATCTGGAAAACTGTGTGGAGGTTCCTCAAAGAGTTAAAAATAGACCTGCCCTACGACCCAGCAATTGCACTGCTGGGGATTTACCCCAAAGATTCAGATGCAATGAAACACCGGGACACCTGCACCCCGATGTTTCTAGCAGCAATGGCCACAATAGCCAAACTGTGGAAGGAGCCTCGGTGTCCATCGACAGATGAATGGATAAAGAAGATGTGGTTTATGTATACAATGGAATATTCCTCAGCCATTAGAAACAACAAATACCCACCATTTGCTTCAACATGGATGGAACTGGAGGGTATTATGCTGAGTGCAGTAAGTCAATCGGAGAAGGACAAATGTATGTTCTCATTCATTTGGGGAATATAAATAATAGTGAAAGGGAATATAAGGGAAGGGAGAAGAAATGTGTGGGAAATATCAGAAAGGGAGACAGAACATAAAGACTCCTAACTCTGGGAAACGAACTAGGGGTGGTGGAAGGGGAGGAGGGCGGGGGGTGGGGGTGAATGGGTGATGGGCACTGAGGGGGGCACTTGACGGGATGAGCACTGGGTATTATTCTGTATGTTGGTAAACTGAACACCAATAAAAAATAAATTTATTATAAAAAAAAAAGGAAAAGGTCCATCTAGTCCACCTTGAAAAAAAAATAAAATAAAATAAAAAAATAAAAATAAAAAAGGAATCAGGGACACCTGGGTGGCTCAGCAATTTGGCGCCTGCCTTCCAGCAGGCCAGGGCATGGTCCTGGAGACCCCGGATTGAGTCCCACGTTGGTCTTCCTGCATGGAGCCTGCTTCTCCCTCTGCCTGTGTCTCTGCCTCTCTCTATATATCTCTCATTAATAAATAAATAAAATCTTTAAAAAATTTTTTTAAAAAAAGGAATTAATACTATAATGTTCAGTACAGAAGTTAAAACCTTTTAAAATGAAAGTATAGTTAAAATGTATAGACAATAGATGGAGAGGTTCCAATTTTTATCCAGTAGCTGTTCTCTAAAGGAAGAGAATAGGAAAAGAAGCAATATTTTGAAAAGATAATGGTTAAGAAGTTTCCATAATCAAAAAAACATATGAGTTCTCCAATCAAAAATTACACTCGGGGTAATGAGTGAGATAAAAAACAAATAGGAGTGCCTGAGTGGCTTAGTTGATTAAGCACCCAACTCTTGATTTCTGTTCAGATCATGAGCTCAGCGCCATGGGATTGAGCACCGCATCAGGCTCTATGCTTAGCCTGGTGTCTGCTTCAGAATTCTCTCTTTCCCTTTGCCCCCCTTCTTTATCAAATAAATTTTTAAAAGTATAAATAAATAAATCTATGTATCTATCTATGTATCTATGTGTCTATCTATGTAGCTATCAGTAGATTGTAACAACAGAACATCACAGATAAAAAAATATATTTTTAAAAATTCCCAAATGTATTGCACCATTTACAAGAAATGGATAATTTTCTAGAAAAATGTGATTTAGTGAAACTGAATCAAGAAGGAATAATAAGCCCAAATAAAACTAGTAGCATCCAAACATTAAACTGGTAATCAAGAGTCTTCTCTGGCCCTAAAGTACACTAGAGCTAGGTGGTTTTATTTGAGAACCCCACTGCTTTAAAATATAAGTAATCTTTATCTTATATAAACTGTTTATAGAATAAAAACTTATTTCTTTTTTTTTTAATTTTTTTATTTATTTATGATAGTCACAGAGAGAGAGAGAGAGGCAGAGACACAGGCGGAGGGAGAAGCAGGCTCCATGCACTGGGAGCCTGATGTGGGATTCGATCCTGGGTCTTCAGGATCGCGCCCTGGGCCAAAGGCAGGCGCCAAACCGCTGCGCCACCCAGGGATCCCTAAAAACTTATTTCATGAGGTAATAATAATCCTAGTATCAACAGGACAAGGGTAACTCAAGAAAAGAAACTGATGGTCAATTTTTTATGGACATATATGCAAAATAATATACATCTAAATACATACAAAATTTTTTAAAATTGTGGCAAAATAAAACTCAGCATTGTATTTAAAAACACACCATGATTAAAGAATTTGTCCCTGGTGATCTTAGTCTGATTAGGCTAGCACATGGGGCTTTAGAAGAAAATACGAAAAAGTGTCTTTAGAGTAAGATTGCTTAAACAAGACACCAGAAGCACAAATCATATTAAGAAGTAAGAATTAAGGGAATCCCTGGGTGGTGCAGGGGTTTGGCGCCTGCCTTTGGCTCAGGGCGCGATCCTGGAGACCTGGGATCGAATCCCACATCGGGCTCCCAGTGCATGGAGCCTGCTTCTCCCTCTGCCTGTCTCTCTCTCTCTCTCTCTCTCTCTCTCTCTGTGACTCTCGTAAAAAAAAAAAAAAAAAAAAAAAAAAAAAGTAAGAATTAAGACAACAATGTAATACTGTTTTTTCTATCAAGGCGACAATATGAAAAATGTCTGATACTACAAAGCATTGGCTGAGAGGTGGGGAAACAGCCATGCTCGCATACTTACTAGTAAACGGTCATACCTTCTTTGCAGGGCAATATTTCCCACGTCTATCAAAAACATAGAAGATAGAAATCCTTTCAGATCTAGTATATTGTGTATGAACAGCCATTTCAAATAATAAGATAGCTGTGTATGTTCTTTTTTAAATTATTATTCATTTATTTATGATAGACATAGAGAGAGAGAGAGAGAGAGAGAGAGAGAGAGAGAGAGGCAGAGACACAGGCAGAGGGAGAAGCAGGCTCTATGCCGGGAGCCTGATCCAGGACTTGATCCAGGGACTCCGGATCATGCCCTGGGCCAAAGGCAGGCGCCAAACCACTGAGCCACCCAGGGGCCCCCTGTCTGTTCATATGGAAGAATTTCACACACAGATATAAGGAGACCGTTTTATACACACACACAAATAAGCACTTAAGGGAAAGCACCCATGCAGCTAAGCAGCACCTTTTAAAAGCCACCCTTCAATGCTGGAGGTGAATGCTGTCCTACCCGTTGAACATCTGGGCAGTGAAGGGTGTGGAGTAGAGGCAGGAGGTGTTGCAAGAGAGGGAGAATGCTGGCCAACTTTCTGGGAGGTGTGAGGAGCATAGATGAACAAAAAGGCATGAGCAGCTCCAGGCAGAAGGATTGACACATTCTAAAGCTGGGCAGGGACAATTAAATGTCTTGTGACACAACTGAATGGGGGCCTGTTATGGGGAACTTGGGGAGTGAGGGGGTCCACAGGGGAGGAACGGTGCTGGGAGGAGAGGGATCTTCACCAGCAGGAGAACCTCCAGGCCACAGGAGTGTTTAGATTTGCTACATTAAACCAGCAGGCGTTGTGGGTGGTCTTTTTACCTGGGGAAAGGTAAGATGCAAGTAGCACCTGCCGGAATGTTTTCTAAAGACCATCCTGTCATCTGTGGTTAGCAGGGACGAGTTATCGTAGTCCTCCCAGGGAAGACAACAAACCTGAATTTGATTTGGATCTGCAGATTAGCAAGGACATCCACTCTTCTCAGTGACAAAAATCTTCTTTAGTCAGGAAATTTTAAATTGTAAAATTAAATGTATCTTGGCACAGTGGATATTTTTAGGGTGGATGTCAATCATATTTTGGAATCGATCAAGGTTTATTTTCTGATGGTCATCCTAGCTAGTGCCGGGCAAAGAGGATTATAATGCAGCTTTTGGAGAAAAGAGGACAAGAACAAGGCACTTGGGAAGGTGTCCTGGTCGTCATCAGTCCCTTTATGATTGTAGGGTTTTTTTCCTCCCTCTTCTAAATTCATCTCAAGAGAGGGCTTTTAGGGGACCTTCCAAAGGTTAGCACTGCATAAATAGATGGCTTAAGCAACAGAACCACTGATTGAAAGAAATGCCACGCAAGGCCCGAGCCCCCGAATTACCTGCACTTCCAATGCTGAGCCACAGAAGGAGCCCCCATGAGCAGAAGTGTCTCTCCCTGAGGCCTGGGGGCATCGCTGAGCTGGAAGTCCCAGAGCTGGGGTGAAGCTGACTCCTACTAACCGGCCTCTTGAAGTTTTGGACACCACATACCAGCTTGGGTCTCAGTAATCATTAACTGGCCTCTTGACCTGTAGAAAAAAAAATAAACTCTCCCTATTTGTTTAACCTTCACCGTTTTTTGGTTTCTTCTTCTCTATGTAAATAAGTACACTTTTGTTTTCTCTTTTTAAAGCAAGGGACATTGAAACACATTGTCCTTCCTCTCTGAGCCAAACATCATCAGGAAATGATTTCCTGTACCTCTCCCACTTCCTATTGTAAAATGTTAGTAAAAATCAAGGCAGAAGTCTTTCATCTTCTAGGTGGTGACAAAACCTTCGTCGTACTGGAATCATTTGTGGACTTGTTTGTCTCCCTAGGAAGACTCAGCAACTTGAGGTCAAAGACCATCTCCTTTCAGTTTTTTGTGGGGGTTTTTGATTTTGGTTTGAGAGAGAGAGAGAGAACATGAGTGGAGGGGCGGGGGGAGTAGCAGAGGGGGAGGGAGAAACTGATGCCCCACTGAGCAGCAAGCTCGGAGGACTTTGGGCCCAGCCCCAGAACCCTGGGATCATGACCTGAGCCAAAAGCAGATGGAGCCACCCGGGCATCCCCCTTTCAGTTTTGGATCCCCAGGGCCTAGAATAGAACTGAACCAATACGTGTCTCGTATACATTTAACAGGAAAGAGTAGAAGAATATGACATTTGCCTCTGAGAGTACTATCCCTTCATAGACTCTTGGAGCTAGAAGTAAAGCCCAACCTCTAAAAAGAGATGTTCAACTTCTTAAAATTTGCAAATAAAGGAACTGAACAGTAGTGAAAGAAAGTGACCTATAGAAACCCCGTTGCTAGAAGTGACTGGGCTGGCCTGGAACCAGGGCGTTTCCAGTATACCATATGGCCTCTTCACCCAAAGGAGTGATAGAAACCACAGGGAGCGAGTTTTAAGCAGGTCAGGAGAAAGGGGAAGGCAAGGTACTTGCCCAACACTCCTTGGAGCACACTGCGACAACAGGGCAGTACTAAACTTCTCGGACAATGGCTCTGTGAGGTGAGTATAGCTGTAGGGCATAGAGAGGTTGAGTAACTTGCACAAGGTCATGTGGAGTTAGGACAAACTAACCCCAATGGCCATGGTCTGACATGTACCAGACAGTAACGACCCCCAGAGAGGCATGGGTGCCATGCCAGCATGGCCGTGCCAGACCTACCCAAGTGAGGATAAGATGATTTTGGAGGGGGCAGCCCTTGCTTCCCTTTGTGCATGTGATCCCACAGGCCAAGCACTGCTGCCACCAGGAAGGAAAGGGGGCGATAAACAGGGCACTACTGAAGGCTATTCTGGGGTCACACACCGGCCAGGTGTGGCAGTCCAGATCCTCAGAGAAGAGATGCTGAGATGGGACTAGACATGTAAGAGATTTACTGGAGGTAACATGTCTCAAGGATAAGGGGAGCTAGAGAAGTTAGAGACAGCCCTTAGACCGTGATGCAGGCCTGACACCTGTGAAGAAGAGGGGGAAGGAGAGAGGAAGGCATAGGAACAGTCTTGCACTGCCTCATTTCCTGGAATGTTCTGGCAAGGGAACTGGGGAATCCTCAAACTGAAGTTTCTTGTCAACGCAGTCCTGTGTCTTATAGGAACGAACCTGGTTGAGCATCTCTACCCGGCTCAGTCACTAGCTGGGGTCATTGTCAACACAAAGACGTGGGTAGATCCAGAAAGGCAGCAACTGGGACCATCATTTGATTAGGTTCCCTGTAGCAGCAGATGGAGGGCTCCATTTTCATAGCCATTCACACCACCTCCAAGGCTGGCACGTCAAGCCTGTTACTCCAGTTATCCCAGCATGGTATTCCTTGTGGAGCGACATTAATACAGCTGACATTTAGAGAGCACCTTCCCTCTCCCCTTTGTCATCTAGAACAGTGCTCCTCAGGTGGGGTTGGAGTGCTCCCATGCAGGATCACCAGCCTCAGCCTCATCCAGGGGACCTGAACCCAGATGCACTGAATGAGAATCTCTGGCGTTGGGCCCAGGACTCTGCAGTCCCAGCACACTCCTCAGAGGATTATACACATGCTAGAATCACTAGTTTTCTGCTAACTCTTCCTACAGTCATCTCCATTTTACCAGAGATGAGCGTGAAGCTCAAAGAGCCCAGCAGCATGGGGAGCACAGCTGGAAGGGACCAAGGAAGGGGGTGGTGGTGGCAGATTTTTGAAGGTGAGGATAGAGACCTTCTATCAGGAGACCCCGAGGGAACACCAATTATAATCAGTGTATACAGTCTGTCTCCCTCAAGGAGAATGTCAGCCTCAGGACAAAATTCTCATGTCTTTTGCTCAGTGAGGTATCCCTAGAGCCTAGCACAGTGCCTGCCACACAGCTGGTGCTCAATATTTGCTAAGGGGGACGGCATGGTACATCTGGTAGGGTGTGCTCATCTGGAGAGGGCAGTGGCAACGGGCCTGATCTGAGACAACACTTTGGTCCCCATTGTCTTGTGCAGTCAGATGGCTTCATTTGCCTGGGATCCAAGAACACGAAGCAGCAAACAAGAGACCAAGGATGTGTGTTCAGTACCCAGAGTCCCCTGCTACATGCTCAGCGCTTAGAACACTGTCTGGCACACAATAGGTGCTCACTAAATATTTGTTTGGAAAAACAAATGAGAGAGAGAGAGAGAGACAGAGAGAGAAGAGGAAGAGGAGGGAGGGACTGGGGAGAGGAGAGGGAGGCCTCTAGGCTGCCACCCGGGAGTCCACTGAATCCCCTTCAGCCTTCCTTGTCTGCCTGTTCCCAGTTCAGGTTGCCAGCTTTCTCGCCTCCTGGCAGGATCCCTAGCTGACAGTTCCGTACGGGACTATCCCTTTATTTACTTGTGTTTGTGTGTCCGCACGTGTCTGTAGAATCACTGCCTTCGCTGGGGGGGTGGGGCGCAGGCCTATGAACTAATGTCATAATCGGTAGGGACTCATTCTAGAAAATATTTCTAGGCCTCATCAGCTTAGGACTACAAAATGAAGTCACATTGATTTTCAAAGTGTGTTTTTTAGTAGTTGTACATGTATATGGCTTTCTTAAAAATCAAGCACAAAACCATGTGGTATAAATATTAAATAAAAAAACATAAATAAATAAATAGCAAATGACCTTCACCCCTGCCACCTGCAGGCCCAGCAGAAGGCAGTCATTGTTAGCATTTTCTTGCATATTCCTCTACATATATTCGATCTCATCCTTTTGGAAATTTTTTACCCACTTACAGAACCTCTACACAAACCCTTCTGTACCTTGCTTTTTACACTAAACAAAATACTTTACAACTGCCTCGTTCTTTTTTTTCTTAAAGGTTGCATAAAATCCCATTAGATAGACTGTCTCGTGAAATTTTAGCGCCCAACTCAAAATGGCTCAAGCCCCATCCTACTCAATTTTTGGGAAGTCCAATGTTTTGCCAGGTTCCATTCCAATCTGAAGTGAATATTGCATCCACAGGCAAAAGCACACACACACACACACACACACACACACACACACACACACACCCTCTTCTCAGAACAAGCCAGAATGTATGAGCATAGAACAATCTATATGCTTATGGAGGAAGAATATTTCATGCCCCATGTGCCCCAAACCACATAATTTTGCTTTAATTTTAAAACCATCTCTGCCCTGTCTCTGTTTTTCTGGGGAAGTAAAGGTAGAGCCTGCTTTACATTTGCCCGGGCAAAAGGCCACATGTGGTTTTTCCAGAATGGAGAAGTGTGTACTCCATAGGTGTTTCCAAGTCTCGAGTGTTGAGTGCGACTGAAAATTGTAGTTTTTTTTTTTTAATTGTAGTTTTTTAAAAGACAGTTTGATACTAAAATTCTATGGTTTCATGTTTGTTTCCTTAGATCTCCTAACTTCAAAGCAAAATTATTTGTGAACCTCAAGGGCTTATCACTGGGTGTGCAGTACTGCAGGGAGGTTGTACGAGAAGGCTGGAAGCTCCAGGGTCTCCCTGGGTTGTGTCTTCCAAGTGGTGGAAGGAAATGGCTATGAGTGGTCCACCTCGGATCTTCCCTGGGTCTCCATTTCATGACAGGATGATGGAAAGGAAACACCAAGAAATATTTTTAAATGTATTCTCTATATTCTCGACACATCTCCTTCCACCCTTCTGTTTGAGTGCTTACGATGCCAGGTACTATCTATGTGACCCATAAAACAATTCCACAGAAAAGGTACTATTACTAGTCCCATTTTACACATGTGGGAAGAGAGACAGAGTGAGGTTAAATCATTTGCCCAAAGCTAATAAGCTGTGGAACAAGTTTTTGAATCTGAAAAACTGCCACCAGTGACCATGTCCTTATCCACTACAATGACACATAGGTTGCTTAGTGTTTCAGAAAAAAATTTTCCTCCTGTATGTCTCCTTTCCTCACACAACTGTTACACTCATGGTACTGCAGAGACTAGACGTGTGGGATTTTCTGCCACCAAGCAATTCTCTGCAACACCAGCTGGGTATCCTACAATTTAACTCAACTTTGACACTATCTACCTAGAGATAGGTTCAGCCCCATGAGGGTTCAGCCCTACAAGATGATACTCCCCACTTCAGATGCCAATTGCTTCTGTATGGGTTATTACTTGTGCTTCTGACTAATTGGCTTTAAACTGGAGGTTCCCATGACTCCCTCCCTGGGTTTGATCAATTTGCTAGAGCAACTCACAGCACTCAGGAAATTTGTTTACTTAACGTTTACCACTTTACTATAAAAGGAGGCAGATGAACATCCAGATGGAAGAGATGCCTATGGCGAGGTATGTGGGAAAGAATGCAGGGCTTCCATGCCCTACCTGGGCATGCCAGTCCCCCAGCACCTCCATGGGTTCACCAGCCCCCAACTTAGGGCTCTCCAAGCCCTCTTCTTTGGGGATTTTATGGAAACTTCATCATGTAGGCATGCTCAATCACTAACTCCATTTTCAGCCCTTCTCCCTTCAAGAGAATGTAGGGGGGGCAGGGCTGAAAAACCCAAGCTTCCAATCATGGATGATCTTGCTAGTGGCCAGCCCTCATCCAGAAGCCATCCAGGAACCCATTCAGAGTGACTTCATTAGAACAAAAACACTCGTATCACCCCAAAATTTATAAGGGTTTCAGGAGCCCTGTGTCAAGAACTGGGGTCAGAGACCAAATATTAGAACTACAGATGCTCCTAGTACTCTTATAATGTAGAAAATCACAGGGGTTTTGGGGAACTCTGGCCCAAGGACAGAGACCAATATACATATTTTCTATTATCTCACACCTAGTCATACCCTCACCACAGCCTTCAAGGGAGGCCTTATTAGCCCAAATGTACATTAGCCCTCAGCAACCTGAGGCTCAGAGGGGTAACTATCATGTCCAGGGGCAGAGCCAGGTTTCAGCGGCAGGTCTTTCTGCAAAATGGCACAGAATGTGCCTTTTCTTAGGTCTGATTACCATGTTCCCACAAGAAGGAAAAAAAAATGCATGCCTTCGGAGAGTGCCTTCCTCCCACTTTCCTAGATTCAGGGCTGGTATGAAATGAGGGACACCAGAAAGCCACATCTCAGCCCAAAATGTCACCTTCACTAGAGCAGTCTTCAGTAGAAATCATCTTGCTGAAGATTCATTTGTTTGATGAAGGCCATGTTTCCCAATTTCATTCAGTTCCACTTTCCCTATTCTTTTCATGTCCACTTACCACCATGTCTTACATGTCTTTCAAGTTTTCACTTAAGTAAACTTTAATAAACGTACTTTAGTAGGATGATTTGTATTAAAAGAAGACATAACGAGCCCCAGAAGTGGTCTGACAAGCAGACTGGGTCACCTCCAGCTGATGGCATTAGCAACAGGGGCGGGGCGGGGGGGGGGGGTGGTTGCCCATACACCATTCAAAATGATGGAAAACACTGGTTTGAAGCATGGCCCTCTCTTCACAGCACAAAACTCTATCCGCAGCTCTGTAGCTCAGGAGAAACCATAGGGTTCTTTCTCGGATTCTTTCCCAATCTTCAGACAACGTAATTTTTGACTCACGTTCTTTGGACGTTAGAGTTGGAAGTCCAGGGCACCAAACCCAGAGACCCTGAGAGAGGTCACTTGCCTGACTGCCCCTGCCTGAACAAATGATGATACTAAGACACAAAAAGGTAAAGGAGGAACCTTAAGTGGGGCAGGCGTGACCAAGCACAGTATGGAGAGAGAGGTCCCAATCATGGCCTAGGCATTGGCTGGAATGTCTTCGGTGTCAGAGCAAGAGAAGGGTCTCTGAGGAGGGAAGGGATGCTGGGAGGAGAGTGGAGACTCTGTCCATCTCACAGCCTGATCTGGGCCCCGTTCCGCCGCTCCCTACCCTTGCATCCGAATCCACATTTGAAGTCCTGACTTCTCATAGTTGTGGGAAGGTAAACAGAGGGCACAGGCTTCTACCATCACTGTGTAACTCTTGGGTTTCATTTTGGCTTGTCTAAGGAAAACTTTCTAATGACAGCTAATAGCTGTAGTGTGATAGGACTGAAGACACACGGCCTGGTTTTAAACCCCATCTCCTTCTCACCCTAGACGTGTGACTTTGGAAAGATGGCAGCTTCTTGGAGCCCAATTTCTTCATCTGTTGGCGGGTTGTGGTGAACTATCTGACATAGAGCAGCTCTTTCTTCCTCCTCTTCTTTTTCCTTCTCCAAATGGAAAGAGTCTACCCTACTCCCTAGATGTCACTTCTTCCAATCCCCAAACCCTAAAGATGACAAATGATGGCAAGGCTCCCCACTATGCCCTATCTGGATGATCCCTGGATTCCTAACCAGACTCCAGCAGCCATTCCTTGAGGAGCTGATCCAGTAGGCTGGCTGGTTGTGAAATCCTCAGATTTTCCATTCCTTCCCCACACTTCCCATAGCAATGTGGTTGTCTCAAAAAAAGATGCCCTTGAGAGGTTGGAGGGGAGTAAATGGAGAATATGGTGGCTGAGGAAGCTTGAAGAAGGCTGGATTAGGTCAAAGCTAATTTTGCAGATCTTAAAAAAAATATATAGTCAAGACTTCTAAACAAATCTAGCAACATTAGATAACAAAGAAAGTGAATGACCACCATATAGGTCAAAAATATATCTTTAATTCCTGTAATGTTACACATGACCTGTTGCCTGTTATAGTACACAGATTAACTTGATAAACATGATAAATTCATACTGTGCATCAGATCATTTTCCTGTTTTTTAATCAGGTCATTTTCTAATTTACTTTAATATGCATATAATAAGTTTATCATCTCTTCCGTCAGTTCATTCTCATTCTTCCTCCTTCTACACACACAGACACACACACACACACACACACTCAAGAGTCAGGAGCAAAGGTGGAGACCATGAGCCAGATGCAGGTGGGTGGGCAGAGGTGGTGAGGTGTGTGTGCAATTGTTCTTTTCTGGTTGCCTCTCCTTTCTGAGAGAGATAGCAAAGCAAGGTCACCAGTTGGGAATAAAGTCTGAAGACGAGGTTTTGAGGTTTGAGAAGAAAGAATCTGAAAGTTTGAACTTCTTTTTGAAGTGTGCCTGTGATGAAGAAAGAGAATCTCAGAGCAAATATAGCCTGAGGCATCTCTAGTGTCTTTCTCTAGTGTCTCTGGTTGTAGCTGAAATCCTACCTGGGAAATAACAAATGCTTAGGCCCCCCTCTCCTCCCCCTCCTACCTCCTCCACTACATTCTAAAGGGACTGGGAAGACTTGCAAAGACAAATCCCATAGGATTTAGGAGCTAGCACAATGGCTCTATTATCAGACCTCCCTTTCCTCACCTCCCCCAGCTAAAAACTAGTGATTTGAATGAAAAATAAAGAGAGTTACACTTCTGTGGAGCGGCTCCCTTACCTTCTTGAAGGGGGAGGAGAGGTGGTGCTTTTCTTATCCTTCACAAGCCAGTGAGGGAGGGCCTACCAGCTGAGATTGAAGATGACCACATCAAGGTCACACTGGCATCTTTCGGAGTTGGATGTCTCAGGGCCTATTTGAGACTGATGAGGGGCAATGTAAGATAGCAGCAGGTGGGAAGCCTGCACTCCCACTGCTGGATGTGAGCAGGAAGGACAAGTTTCCCTTGGGCTGAGTGACCCCCTAGGAAAACAGTTGTCTTGAGCCTTTCCTACCAGTGCTCCACCAATGAGAAGGGTCTCGAGGCAACACTGGGGAGGAGCAAGGAGCCCAGTAAAGGGACAAGAGGAATGTCCCCATTTCTTCTCTAAGTTCCTTGGGCCCAGGAACAGTGGTGGGAAGGATGGCATCACATTAAAGTTCTAGAATTGATAAAACTGGAGTGGGATTCCCACTTCTAGGTAGAAATCCAAAGGAAATCAGGGGCACCTGGGTGGCTCAGTCAGGCATCTGACTTATACTCAGGTCATGATCTCAGTGTCCTAGATGGAGCCCCATACCGGTCTCCCCACTCAGCAGGGAGTCTGCTTGTCTCTCTGCCCCTCCCCCGGCTTGTGCGCTTTCTCTCTCTCTCTCTCTCTCTCTCAAATAAATGAATGAAATATTTTAAAAAAGAAATCCAAAGGAAATCAAAACAGGGTCTCAAAGGGTTTCCACTTCCATGTTCACTGTAGCATTATCCACAATAGCCAAGATATGGAAACAATCTGTGTCAACAGATGAATAAAGAGGATGTGATATATACACACACAGAACGCAATATCATCCAGCTATGAGAAAGAAGGAAATCTAGCCATTTGTGACAACAGGGATAGACTTTAGGGCATTACGCTAAGTGAAACAGCCAGCCAGAAAAAAAAAAAAAAAAAAAAGACAAATACTGCATGGCATCACTTATATGTGGAATCTTCAAAACAAAACAAAACAAAAACAAAAAAGGTCAAACTCATAGAAACAGAGTAGGAAAGTGGTTGCCAGGGACTGGGAGGTGGGGAAATAGGGAGAGGTTGGTAAAAGGGTACAGACTTTCAGCTGTAAGATCAATAAGGTTTGAGGACCTGAGATAAAACAGGATGAGGACAGTTGATAACACTATTATATAACTGAAATATGCTGAGAGTTGAACTTAAATGTTCTCACTGTCCACCCCCTCCAAAAGATAACTATGTGCAGTGATGATGTGTTCATTAACCAGATGGGGGAAGTCTTTCCATAATGTGTATGTACATCAAATCACCATACTTTAAATCAGCATACTTTAAAAATCTTACAACTTTATAGGCAATTATGCTTCAGTGAAGCTGAAATTTAAAAAAAAATATTGGACTGGGATTTTACTACGCTCCCCACCCCCCACCCCTCCACCAAAAGACCAAACACTATGTGATCTGCTAAGGAACAGGAAAAGCAGCTTCAACAGAGCACTCTGAAGGCAGTGGCTGGAGAAAAAATAAAATTTTATGTTTGTTTCTCAATAAATTCAAACAATTTACCAAACCAGGTACAGAGATAAAACAGGTCATGTTTCATATTCCACTTGTTAAAATTCTCTTCTGCTCTTTGCTAACTGTAAGGTTTAAGCATCTCAGGTCTGTTGTTTGGTCAGTGCTAAGAGAATTCTCCTGTTCCACCTTGAAAGTGCAGGCGCCTAACTAGTGGGAAAAGAAACCTCAGAAAGACAAGGAGAAATGTTTCCTTTTTTCTTACATCTGCAGAATGCACCTACTATTCTGTGCTATAAACTCAGTTCTTACCAACTAGGAAATTGAAAGTAGTCATGAGGGTCTCCAACTTACATCTTCTGCTCAGGAATCTTGTGTAAAAATGTATATACTATGTTTTCTATTATTCTAAAGCTGTCCTCAGCATATTTATACAAAGGAATCTTTAAGACACCCAAATTTAAGAAGTTATTATTGCTCTGTGAATTGCAGCCCAGGACCCTTGAAAGTCTCCAACTCCAGTTGGTTGTCTTACTGAAGAATGTTTTCATATCATAATATTTAAAATGTTTGTTTTCTGAAATATATACATACGTACAAGAGTTTTTTGAGCCATAAAATGAACTTTGGAATTTCCTTCTTCTCTTACGTATAAAATGATAAATTGCATGCCTTTGCTGGAGTCCTGCTGTAAATACAGAGCTGAGAGCTTTGTCTTGTGGAAGTTCACACCTGTGCATGGCTAAAGCAGCAGACTCTCCATCTCTCACAGTGCATTGCAGGTTACTCTGAGCAGCCATGAAGTGGCAGGGGTCTGAAACAGATGTGGAACTGCATGCTGAAAGCATTCACAGCCACACTACTTGATGAACCTCCAAAGTAAATGCTTACTTGAATGTCTCCCATGGGCCGGGCCACAAAGAGAATAAGAGTCAAAAAAAAAAAAAAAAAAAAAAGAATAAGAGTCCTCACGAGGAACCTGAGATTGTCCTCAGAAGACACTCAATAACCACATGACAGGATCAGCGTGGTGGTGGGGCTGGAGACAGAAGGCTATGGGCGTACAAGGAGAAAGTGGCCAAGCGCCCGACCACTCAGCAGATTTCACCTAGAAGGATCTACCCGAGCTGGGCTTTGAAGGATGAATAAGAATCTACCGAGTCAAAGTGCAAGGGGAAGAGCACCAGGAAATGAAGGAGGTGAGTATTCACTGGGTAGAACATGAGTAGAAGTTCAACATGATTGATTCGTTATTTGTAAAGGTAACTCTGGAGCGCAAGAAGAAAGGCAAGACTGTAGTTAAGGCGCCAGACAGGTTAATTAACATTCATTTATTATACACCTGTTAGGTACCTAATCAGGCACCCGTGTTCCCAGGCACTGTGCGAGGTTGTGTCTAGAGGAGAAGACAAGCAAACAGTAAAACTGGTAATGCATTAAGAGTCGCAGCCAGTAATGTACAGAGTGCAGCTAGGAGCAGCACCTCCCCAGACCTGAGTAGCCCGGACTGCAGAAATCAGCTGAAAAACAGCTGGTGCAAGAAGGTAAAAGAGGTAGTAGATGTGAAGGATATTTAGGAGGTATAACCACTGGCAGATGATATTGGGACCCCATATAATCACCCTCACTGTTCCCATGCACTGTACAGCTTGCCACTGCAAGCATCTCGGAGTCTTTTCCTGAAGATATCTGTGTTTGGCTTGCACAAGAGGCAAGCCAAGAAGAACCGGGTAGCTGGCATCCCTAGGAATGGTCCTCAACCACTATCAGATGGAAGATGGCAGATAAACACCTCAGGTTTGCTTGCCTTTCAAGTGGGACAACTCTGGGGAGTGGCCTACACAGAGAACCCAGATGGACTAAGTCCCAACTGCCCAGAGTGGTAACATGCTCAGTAATGCACCTTGTCCTGGCTTCCCCCCACCTCCTTATCTCTCACTTCCCCATTCTCCTATCTCTGCTTCCTGGAATCACCTCCCCAATAAACTACTTGTACTTAAATCTTTATCTCACAGAGTCCACTTTTGGGGAACTCAACCTGAAACAAACAGAAAAAATTTAGTGAAAGTTTAGACGATGAACACGAAGACTCAAATATGAGGCTACAAGATTTCTAGCTTGGGAGGACGTGGACCCTGTCAACTGAGCTCAAGATTCTTCAGGGTAGAAAAGAGGGTCAAATTTGGCGAGAACAGGATGAATCTGGAAAGACGAGCTTCAGGTGTTCAAGGGACATGTCATCTCAAAATTCTTGGAGTACAAGCTTAAAACTCTTGACTTTGGAAAAAAGCGAAAAGAAACTGGACCACACGAGAGGAAAAACCACAAGAAATGACATCACATCTCCCTAAAGGGCAATTATGGTATCTTCCTTTGACCCCAGAGAATACAAAGCCCTGGCTGTCTTTTCCAGCCGGTTTCTGTATTCTAGTTTCTCATAGTTGGAGGGGTTCACTCCTTTCAGACCATACATCACTCCCCACCAGCAGCCCGCAATAGCAGCTGTAGAATCACTGTCTCCACCATGGAAAAAGGCACGGTGGGCAAGCTCCTTCCAGGAGTCTCCTGCAGCCAGGATGGCATCGTAGGCAATCATGGGGGCATCGTGTCCACTGCTGCCACCCCAGCCAGAGTAGCTCACGGAAGTATAGAACTGATCCCTCTCCTTCACATCAAAGGGCTTGGGGAAGGTAGGGGCTGATCTGCCATCCAAAATCCCTCTAAGTTTTAGGTATTTTTCCCATTGGTCTTGGAAGTAGGACCTGTAGGAAGGAAAAATTCTACCGTCAATTGAAAAAATAACTTTGAAAGCCATCAGGGAAGGTACCAGATAGATGTGTGAACAAGGCGAATTCCAAGATGACTTCAGCTTCTTGTACTAACATCAAAATTGTATGAAAAACTCAGAATGAGCTCTAAGTGGGACTTGTTCAATAAATTTTTGCCAAGGTTTTGTATAATCAAGGCACTGATACTGTTGTTAAATAAAGGATACACAGGAAGTTAAATGTGAGAAATGAAGGTCTATTTTTCCTGATTTGAGAATAGTGTCAAGTGTCATCATTCAACTTATTTTATTTTCTTTCTCTCTCTGTTTCCCTCTCTGGAGCTCAATGCATGGGACCTGAACTTACAACCCTGAGATTAAAACTGGAACAGAGATCAACAATTAGAAGCTTATCTGACTGACCTGCCCAGAACCCCTTCTTTCTTTCTTTTCTTTTTCATTTCATTTATTTATTTGACAGAGAGAGCATAAAAGCAGGGGGAGCTTCAGGCACAGAAAGAGGCAGAAGCAGGCTCCCCACTGAGCAGGAAACCCAACGTGGGACCTGATCCCAGGACTCTGGGATCAAGAACTGAACAGAAGGCAGATGCTTAGCCAACAGAAGGCAGATGCTTAGCCAACCAAGGCATACACTTTATTTTCTTAACAAAACTTGTATATGTTTAAGGCATACAACATGATGATATAATATAGGCAGAATATAGAGGCATAGTAAATACATTACTATAGTAAAGCTAATTAGCATATCATCTCCTTATATACTTGTATTGTTTTTTCAAGATAGAACTTTGGAACATCACAACCACAGGTGATTTCAGTAGAAAGCTTCTGGACCTTTTTATCCTAAGAAGGGTGATGTGACGTGAACTCACCAAAAAGGGAAGTTGTGGCTTTACTACTTTTAACTAACTAGTAAAAAAAATCTATTTCTTGGGCACTGTAATCAAGTATTTCAAAACATGTGTCATGGTAACACCGAAAAAACAAGTTCCAGGAAATAAGCAGGAAAGTTTATAGCAGTATAGGATAACCACAAAAGTTATAGAAGGTTAGAATACAGAACAGGATCCCTACACAACAGAGAAGAGCTGCAGGTACTACTCATCGAGGTCTTCACTGGTTACTTGGTGGCAATCACTGCTGGCATTAAACTTGAAATCCTTAGCAGGTGGTGGGGCAGGGATGTGGGGTGTGGTGCTGGACACAGCAGATAGCAAAAATGGATCGTGAGAACCAAGATGGCTACTTAAGCTTACATGTGCATGAAACTCAGAATCAAACATCTATTTTTTTTTAAAGATTTTATTCATATATTTTAGATAAAGAAGGCATGAGAGAGAAAGCATGAGCAGGGGAGGGGAAGCAGAGGGAGAAGCAGGCTCCCCGCTGAGCAGGGAGCCCAATGTGATGAGGGGCTCGATCCCAGGACCCTAAGATCATGACCTGAGCCAAAGGCAGATGCTTAACTGACCGAGACACCCAGGTGCCCCCAGATTCAATCATTTTTTAGCAGGAGCGTGTACCTACCAACTTACCAGTGTTGAAGATTCTTCTCCAAAAAGTAGCCTGATTGGATAATGTACTTTTTAGCTTCTGGTAGCACCTCCATCAGTTCTTTTCCCCATTGCCTGGGAGGTTTGCCATTCACAGCATAGGCTGTAAAAAGAGCAGAAACAAGGGCTCCCAGGTAGCCTGTAGGGTGGTGGTGGGTCATCCTGCCACTCTCGATGCTCACCTGGATCAGTGTGCCCAGCTGGCTGTGGTGAGGGAATCTGAGACCGATGCACATGGCACGCATGGCAGCCCCGCAGCCACCCTCACGGCTGTTAAAGGGAATTCTCCAGCCATTGGCCTCATCTGGCTTCAGCACCATGGCATTCCGCACTGAAGCACACCCTGGGAAGAGTCAGGTAGAGCAGGGTTTCAGTATAACCAAAGGAAAGGCCCCAGCAGAAGGAAAGAACCAAGCTCAGTCTCTAAAGTTTCTCTGATGGAAAGGGAAAGCCCCAAAATATGATGAATGCCTCCAAACCCCAAGCCAACACGGTTCCATACTTTCTATATAACCCCTAGTATGATAAGACTGATGATAAAAGAATCAGATTCATATAGAGAGTCTTGGAATCTTTATCAGTTATTACTGAGACCACACAGTAACTCAAAAAGGTAGGTTTAACAAATTACTGTCTTTTCTTAAACAACTAAGCTAAGGCTCAGAGCTTAAGAACGTTGCTCAGAAGCACTTAACCAGCTAGTTAGTGGCCCCAGCAAAACCATCAGACTCTGAGCCCAAGCCCTTAGAGAACCCAAGGAGAACCTGACCATTGGAGATCCTGAATGCCCAGAAAGAGGCTGCAAGTTCGAGAGTGACGAATACCAGGCTCAGGAAAGGAGCAATGGGTCCAGAGCAACAAGGTGCCTTTGGGTGCCCTTTATAATCCTCATTTTTTTTACTTACAACATCTTTCCATATCAGTAAATTCTTACCTGCATAATTTTAAATGGCTATGAACACATCACCATGATTAAATAAATTACAGGACATTTAGGTTGTTTCTATTTCTATCACATCTACCAAAAATAACTGTCTCCTTGATATTTAAATTTCAATAAACATTTTTAAGGACTACCTTGGGCCTGCTTTATTTTCCCCCCTCTCGTGACCTCCAATGGCTGCACTCACCTGGTGCCCGGCCATCCATGTCTTCCATACAGTCTTGGTAATGCTTAGCAAGTAGAGAATACAACTGAGCCAAATCCGAGACTTTGCCAGCCTCCACAAGAGCTTCTGCGGTGGCCAGGTGCATCACTGTGTCATCACTGACTCTCCACCTCTCCACATCTATGGCGTCCAGCCCACCAAGCTGGGCCAGCTGCTGGTGAATCTTTTCCCCATCCCGGAGAAACTCCCACTTCCCGTTGAAGTACCCCAAGGCATCTCCAGCTGCACTCAGCACCATGGCAGCCACATACCTCTCCATCAGTCCTTCACACATGGTGAGGCTGTCTCTGCGGGAATATTAAGACACAGGGGATAAGGAAAAAGAAGAGTCAGAAGATATAATGGCCCCTTCTACATGTTACTGAGCACTCGCTACTTGTAGGCAATATATTAAGTGCATCTCATTTAATCCTCGCAACTGCTCTAGGAGGAAACGTATTAGACCCATTTGACAGCTGAGTACATTGAGGATCATCGAGATAATGCAGTATCAGAAACGTTATGTGCCTTGCCTTGGGTCACAGAGCTAACAAGTGGCAGGGCTGGGATTCCCAGTCTAGGTCCTTCTGACTCCACAGCCAACGATTTTAACTATGACTCCATCTTTGCCTCTCTGTGAGCAACAAGCCCATTCAATTCGGCAAGTCAAACCAAGTTTGTCATTTTCTCTTGTTAGTTGGGATTTGGCCTTGGAAGGGCACCCCTGGTTTATTAAATGGTAGTACTTTCCACCAGCACCACAATGCACAGTTTGCAAAGTATCTGCACATTCTCTGCCTCCACAGGAGGCAGGAATTACAATACCTACTTCCCAGATAAGAAAACTGAGGTTCAGAGGGTAATCGCACAGCCAGTGCTGGAGGGACTGGGACTCAAATCTTCTGATTGCATGCCACCTCTCCTCAGCAGAGATCTACTCACCTTGGGCAACCCCTTTGTGCCTCAGCCTCAACATCTCGAAAATGGTGACAAAATGGTAACAACCTCATTGGTTTGTTGTGAGAAATAAGGAATTTTTGTAAAGCACTTACAACAGTGCTTAGTACACAGTAAGCACCGTTTTTATTACTCATACACAACCAGGGGAAAAGATTTTTCTGTTATCGAACTAGAATCCTTTCTCCCCACGGCCTTCCTGGCAACAGCTATATTTTAATCTTGTCTTCCTGCTAAATGTTGTGGCTTCTAGAGTCTTGGGATCTCGGCTAATATTCCCTCCATGAATCTAATACCTGGTAAAGTGCTGGTTTTCCCACAGGTGCATTTCCAATTCTCCCTTATGCCCTACTGCCTGCTGCATTCATGTTCAGAGCCCTCCACGGTGGCCACCAATTCTACCCACCTACTTCCCTTGCACAGGCCAGGCCCTCTTAACCACCCACTGCAGCTGGGCTCGCTCACCTTCTCCTGAGCTCAAGCTCTTTCCAGGAACCCCCCACCATGCTCTTCCTCCCCTCCACTTACCAAAACCCTACTTATTCTGGGTTAAGGTCAAGTCCCAAGGCTTCCAGAAGTCCCTCTCCAGCGGCACTGCCATGGGCCAGGGAGGACAGGCTGGCAAGCACTGGGAGAAGAGAAAATGATGAAGACTGGTTGAATAGAAAAAAAAAAAAAAAGACTGGTTGAGCACACCAAACTCAAGTTACTGATCCTGCTGACTTTCTTGACCTACAAAGGAGATTTGTAAAACGTTATTTTATCATATTTTATCATTTACAAGAGGATGCCTAGGAACTCGACTTCCTGGCTCTGCCAAGAATCAGGTACACGACTGTGAACAAGCCACGCCACTTAGGACCTTGATTTCCCCGTCTGTTAAAAAAAAAAAAAGAGTAGGAGCTCCCATCCTGCGCTGCGACCTTCGGAGACCAAGCTTGGCTGTTTTTGTTTTTGTTTTTTTTGTTTTTTTAAGATTTTTATTTACTATTATTTTTTAAAAGAAATTTATTTATTTATTATATTATGCGGGGCGCTCAACGCGGAATTCGGTATCAGGACGCTGAGTTGAAGGCGGATCCTTAACCACTGCACCACCCAGCCGTCCCAAGCCTAGTTGTTTTTTTTTGTTTGTTTGTTTTTTGGTTTTTTTAAGATTTTATTTATTTATGCATGAGACACACAGAGAGAGAGAGAAGCAGAGACCCAGGCAGAGGGAGGAGCAGGCTCCACGCAGGGAGCCCGACGCGGGACTGGACCCCGGGTCCCCAGGGTCACGCCCCGGGCTGCAGGCGGCGCTAACCGCTGGGCCACCCGGCTGCCCCTAGTCGCTCTAAGGACCAGCCCCTACCCCCCTGCACCCCCCAACGTCGGGGCTCCTACCCCGCAATCCCCCCCGGCTCCGTCTGAAGCTCCGTCCTGCTTCTTCCGAGCTGCCAGCGAGGGCGCGGTGCGAGGCCACCTCTGTCCTTGGAGATTCTCTCTCCACGTTCGCGCGGCGGCGCTCAGCCTCCCGCCTCCGGAACTCCCGTCCTCCCTTAAACTCCCTCCTACCGTCTGCATCCTCGGCCCCGAACTGTACATCCAAATACATTCAAAACTTCAACACCAAGGCCTGGCAGCTGCTTCCCGGCAGCCCTCGCCTTTTTTTATTTTTTTATTTATTTTTTTATTTTTGAAAGCGGCGGTGGGGACGCGCACGCGCGCGGGGCCGAGGAGGGGAGGGGTCGGGGGAAGGAGGGCAGAGCGGCCGCGGCACCTCCGGGAGGGAGCGGGGGTGGGGAGCGCCCGCGGGGTCGGCGGAGGACGGCGGGGAGGGGTTACCTGGCGGCAGGTGCGGAGGCGCGCGAGGGGCCGGGTGCGCGGAAGGCGCGGGGCCTCCGGGGCGCGCAGGCGCGGGGCGGGCCGGGGGCGGGCCGGGGGCGGGGCCGCGCAGGCGCACTCGGAGCGCAGGGCCCGCGGACCGGGGCGAGCGCGGGGCCCGGCTTCCCGGCAGCGCATCCCCTCGGCGCCCGAGCGGGGACTACCCGGGCTGCGTCCCCGGCCACCTGGGCTGGCGACGACCGCGACAGCGCCTGGCATGTCGGGATGTCGCGGCTCAGGGAACCAGACTCTCGGACTGAGTGACGATGACTCACCTGCAGCCCTTTTCCCGGCTTTGGGGGATTCTGGTGGGTCCCCGTGTGGCCAGACCCTGCAGAGAGGACACTGAGTGCAAGGGGCGCGCGGGGGGCCCGGGGGGGGGGGGTCCGAGCCCCTCTCCTAAAATGGGAAAATAGCACTGACTTGTGATGGTGGCTGTAAGGATTAGATTCATTTTAACGCATCATTTATTTGGTCATCATCATCTATTAGGATTTTTTGCATCCTGATAGTAGAAGAAGGCAAAGAAAAACTAACGGCATTTTAGTCTGGATAAGTTAATAATGTCACCCTTGAAAAGAATCAGAATCACCGTTTGTAGGTATTCCATACCCTTGTCCAGAACTTTAATTTGCTGTGCCTATCTTAATGGGTGTAATTCCCCAGACTTGGCCTGGGAGTTTCTTGGGTTTTATTTTTAACCGAGATGCAAATGTGCTCCTTAGGGTGTGCTGTGCAATGAGTTCTAATAAATGTGTGTACCTGCATAACCACGATCAAGACACAGATAATTCCAGAGTGCTCCCTTATGCTGTCTTCCACCTCCACCACCACCCTGAGCCAAAGTGACTTTTTTTTTTTGTAATATTTTTTTATTTATTCATAGAGACAGAGAAAGAGAGAGAGAGAGAGGCCGAGACACAGGCAGAGGGAGAAGCAGGCTCCACGCAGGGAGCCCGACATGGGACTCGATCCAGGGTCCCCAGGGTCACACCCCCTGCGCAAGTAGCGCTAAAACCCTGGGCCACCAGGGCTGCCCGCAAAGTGACTTTTGATCATTTACAAAAATCAAATCACCGTCAGCCTCCAAGGATGTGGTCAAAGTTCCCCCACTCACAGACATCTTTAATAAGTATCCCTATCAAACTCCTAACTGTTTCAGTTTAAGATGCCTGTTGAGGATATGGTCCGTATTTCATGCTGCTCTTTCTGCAAGAATCCATGGGGAAAGTGTTTCTTTGGCTTGGATATAAATAATAACTGGGGCGGGGGGGTCTTAGGCATTAGTTTCCTTTCACTTAATGGTGCCTATGAACCTTGCTGTCACTTAGACTGCTGACTCATTCACGCTACCAAATGGCTTCAGGTGGAGGGTTGTCCAGGACCTCTGAGCCATAAACAGTGTTGTCATCCTTCATCACCTCGTTTTACCAACACCCATACTTTATTAGCTTCCATCCCTGCTGAAGGCACATTATTTACTGTGGTTGATTTTATGTGCTGCCTTCTTCAGCACCCCAGGGCATGAGGCCAGCTGATAGCTTTGCCTTGACTTGGAAACCACATTAATACACCTGAACGGTAATGCTCCAGGGCTGTACTGAAACCTCTTCTTACTTCTCACAAACCTTAAAGGCTAATCTAGATAGATGCCAAAAGATTTCCTGAACATTCTACCCTATTACACTATGTAGATGACTTGCTTTTCTGATCCCTTGCCCAAGCCTCTTTGTAGGTAGACAGCATTCATCTGTTAAAACTTTTAGCCTTAAAGGGACATAAAGCCTCCAAGGAAAAACTGGTTTATTCGAACTCAGGTTTGAAAAAACAAAACAAAAAAACAACTCAGGTTTGATATCTAGGGCACCTGATTTTGGAACAAGGACTACATTTAGATCCAAATAGGTTTCATGGCATCTTGAATTTCCCAAAACCCAAAACTAAGTACCAACTATGAGGTTTTTAAGGGGCTACCTAGCTACCGACTGTGGAAATTGTCCAAACTTCTCTCTTATGGCCTATCTTCTAGATGCTTTCCTAAAAAACAATAAACTTGACCATATTATTTAGGAAGACCAAGATGACTTTGCCTTTTTAAAGATTTATTTGAGGGACACCTGGGTGGCTTAGCGATTGAGCATCTGACTTCGACTCAGGGTGTGATCCCAGGATCTGGTATCAAGTCCCACATTGGGTTCTCTGCATGGAGCCTGCTTCTCCCTCTGCCTGTGTCTCTGCCTCTCTCTCTCTCTCTGTGTCTCTCATGAATAAATAAATAAAATCTTTTTAAAATAAATAAAGATTTATTTGACAGAGAATGAGAGCAAGAGACACATAAGCAGGGGGAGCAGCAGAGGGAGAGGGAGAAGCAGGCTCCCCACTGAGCAGGAAGCCTGACATGGGGCTCTATCCCAGGACTCTGGGATTATGACCTAAGCCAAAGGCAAATGCTTAAACAACTTAGCTACCCAGGTGCCAGGTGACCTTGCCTTTGAAGCCTTAAGAGAAAGCTTCATAAATCCCTCTGCTCTTGGCATCCCAATTATCAATTTCTCTTCTTCTTTTTTGTATGTTAAAAAAAAAGGGAATGGGGCTCCTGGGTGGCTCAGTGGTTGAATGTCTGCCTTTGGTTCAGGTCATGATCCCAGGGTCCTGGAATCAAGTCCCACATCAGGCTCCCCAGAGGAGCCTGCTTCTCCCTTCGCCTAGGTCTCTGCCTCTCTTTGTGTGTCTCTCATGAATAAATAAATGAAATCTTTAAAAGAAAAAAAATGGGAATGCTCTTATGGTACTATCCAAAAACATGGGGACCACATTGACCTCAAGGGTATTATAGCCAATAGCTAGACCTTACAATATAAGGGTACCCTAAACTTGTCTCAGACCCTTCCTACCACAGTTCTTTTAATCATGAGATTCCCTTCCCCTCAAGTATTCTTGCACTCCATGTGGTAGAAGCTTTTCTAAATTCTCACCATACTCAACACCTTTCATCTAGTCGCCTCACCTCCTATAAAATCTTGCTAACCACTTCTCAGATTCTTCCTCACCGTAATAACCTTAACTCCGCTATTCTTCCTTCCTCCACGGACAAAACCTCTTACTATTGCTCAATACTGACATACCACCTTCTGACCCCCCATGATGACTTACAGGAAAGTGCTTTGGATAATGCTGACTTTTCATGGTTTACTAAGGCTTCCTATTTAAAAGGTGAAAATGACAAATATTATGATAGCTATATAACAGCAACTCCTTTTTGAAGCTCTTGAGGTGGCACCATTGCCTTTGGCTATCTTAGCATCGCAGGCTGAATTGTACACTCTCACGGAGGCCTGTGTTTAGCCAAGGGCCAACTGCAAATACCTATACTGACCTGAGATAGGTCTTTGGAGTAGCTCATGACTTTGGAATGCTATGGAAATTGAGGCTTCCTTAACTTCCAACAAAGGTAAAATTTTAAATGGTTCTTACCTTCAAAATGCCGTATTATTAGATGTCATACTAATATTATTAGATACCATATTTCTACTAGTCACTTTGGCTATTTTTCAGGTCCCTGGGCCTGAAGGCCCAAGGTCCAAACACCTTGCGGACATTTCCACCATGCACACTGCACTCAGAAGAACCAACAACCAAGTCTCTGTCATGGTCCATGGGGATGTTCCCCCAATGATAATCTAGAAAAATTGACTAGAGATGCTCAGCAATTGGCCCCAGAAAAGGGAAAACAAAATTGGAAATCTAATAACTGTTGGTTCAGTAAAAAGAGAACTTTGACTTGGCCCAAATAGAAACTCAGTATTGGGGATCCCTGGGTAGCTCAGTGTTTTAGCACCTGCCTTTGGTCCAGGGTGTGATCCTGGAGTCCCGGGATCGAGTCCCATGTCGGGCTCCCTGCATGGAGCCTGCTTCTCCCTCTGCCTGTGTCTCTGCCTCTCTCTCTCTCTCTCTGTGTGTGTGTGTGTGTGTGTGTGTGATGAATAAATAAATAAAATCTTAAAAAAAAAGAAACTCAGTCTTGCCAGAGGCCTTAAAATTCCCATTACTGATTAATGTACATATATTGAATCATTGGTTCACTGTATTTATGAGCCCATACTGGTGGGGAAATAACAATAGAGCTGCAAAAACTGCCTATTTTGTTTGCTCCACTTGCCCAAAACATAACCTAGAGAAGTACAAAATACAACTGTCCCTGGACACTTTAAATTCCCCAATGGGCCATTTGAGGTTTGGCAAATGGATTTCATTTAGCTTTTCCCACCTAAGGGATAAAAATGATGTTTTAGTCATGGGTTGTATGTTTTCTCATTGGACTGATACTTTTCCCTATAGGCAGTCTACTGCCTCTTCTGTGGCTAAAATCCTGTTAGAAAATATTATCCCTACCTGGGGAATGCCCCCACCTTGAACTTCATAGTGACTGGGGAACTCACTTCATTGGTCAAAAGGTCTGTGCTATTTGGACAGTTCTGTGACACTTTGTGCTTACACCCTCGATCCTCACATCTAGTTAAATGCACTAACAGCATTGTTAAGACTCAGTTGGCAAAATTTGTAGAGACTCTTTAAATACCCTGGCCAAAGGCAATGCCATCAGTCCTAAGTCTCAGGTCCATACCTTCTGGAACCCATAAACTCTCACCCTTTGAGATAATCGCAGGGTGCCCAGTGCACATGGCTCCTGTTTCCTTTGATCTACAACTGATAAAAGGAGGTATACTTCGATTCTGTAAAGGCCTAATTGCTTCTGTTGAAAATAACCATGCTCTTGTAGAACAGTTTTTCCATAGCACACTCCCAGGAGATGAAGACCTCAAGCATCATTCCTTACAACCCAGAGATTTTTGTCTCTTGGAAAAGACAACTCCAGAAAGACTCTCTTCAGCCTCATTGGAAGAACTCCTATCAGGTACTGTTAACCCACCACAATGTCACTAAACTCCAGGGAATAACCCTGGGAATAATCCATGTGTCACACTGAAGAATCCACCAAACCCCAACTGGGCACATAAGCTGGTGACCTGAAAGTAAAATTGAAGCAGATGGCAAGTAAAGAAGGCAGATCCTAGAAGTTTGACCTAAGATGACCAGAACAAGCCTATAAACCTCCTTTCCCTTGTTCATTCTTTTTTCACCTTCACTTTCTTTTTTTTTTTTTCACCTTCACTTTCATGGGTGCTTTTGTCAAATGCTTTTTGTCAGCATTTGCCAACCCCTTGTAAAAGGGGGAAACCTCTCCAAGTGTTAGATTTGTCATCAGAAACCTCAGTCTGTCCTGACAGCAGTGACTCCTTAGTTTACCCTGTAAGGAATTTTGCTGAAATCCCAGACGCTGCTATATGCCTAAATTGTTCCACACATCCCTTTTATAAAGTTAGAATACTAAATCCACATACCCTTGTTCCTTGCCTCAATTTAACCCAACCCTGTGGTAGGAGAACAATATGCGTCAAAAAAAAATATATATATATATGTATAAGATACTGCAATCAGCATAAATCAGACTATTTATAGGCTTGCTATCATTTTTTTTTAATTTTTATTTATTTATGATAGTCACAGAGAGATAGAGAGAGGCAGAGACATAGGCAGAGGGAGAAGCAGGCTCCATGCACCGGGAGCCCGATGTGGGATTCGATCCCGGGTCTCCAGGATCGCGCCCTGGGCCAAAGGCAGGCGCCAAACCGCTGCGCCACCCAGGGATCCCTAGGCTTGCTATCAAACCCATGTATTAGGGTTGTCTTTCAACATGTGATAATAACAGGGTTTGAGTCTTGGCTGAATGCTGCTAAAGCCTCTATTACCAACAAAGGGTCTGTAAATGCTAATACTTCTGAGGAAGCCCTATGTGCACCACTTGGCTACTCCTTTATATGAGGAAGTTTTCGCAATGGCCCCTATACTTGTGCAGCTCACTGTCTTGACCACTGGAGGATGAAAGGGCAATGTGCTCTTCGTCTATTTACTGTTCTGTCTTCTTTTCATAACAAATCATAAGCCGACCACTGTCCACTCCACTAAACCTCCATGGCCAACTTAAACAGTTAGGCATACAGGACTCTGGGTTTGCTGAGGGAGGGCCTTTCTCCCTTGGGCCAGAGTAAGTTTGAATGGACACATGATCAGGAATCTCTCCCTAATATTGGGAGAGTTAACCAACCATGGGCAAAGCAATAGCAGCCCAAAAACAATCACCTGGCTTGCTACCTAAAGTAGTTTGGGATAATCGAATAGCCCTTGATTATTCATCTGCTGAACAAGGAGGTATTTGAATAGGCAATAACACCTGTCATACATGGATAAATTCTTCTGGGAAAGTAGACACCCAGCTGCATAAAATTAAGGAACAAGTACATTGTCTACAATAAATTTCATGTAATGATCCATGGTCCTTTAGCTTCTTTATATGGTTACCTTCAGGTTTAGGATCCTAATTTAGAGTCGTCACACAAACTGGACTTGTCATATTACTTTTAATTCTGTTTTGTATGATCATTTTTAAGTTTCATACCTATAGCCTATCAAGCCTTTGTAAAAGCAACATGCCCAGTGGGGTGATGCAGACTCAATACTCTAAGATGATCTCCAGTAGTTTGTTTTTTTTTTTTAAGATTTTTATTTTATTTATTCATGAGACACACACACACACACACACACACAGGCAGAGACACAGGCAGAAGGAGAAGCAGGCTCCCTGCAGGGAGCCCGACATGGGACTTGATCCCGGATCTCCAGGATTACACCTCGGGCTGAACACCGCGCTAAACTGCTGAGCCACTGGGGCTTCCTTAGTAGTTGTTTAACATCCTGATAAGATATAAACTTTAGATAGGAAATGCCTGAGAGTTCTTCCTCCTACCCTTCCTCGTTACTCAAATGTGACTTCAGTGTTTTCCAACTCTCTGACATGGGATGTGACAACCAAGAAAGGTCTTTCCTGGCACCAAGGGACAAAACCACTAAATGCAGAAAACCTGACTCCTGGTCAGTGGTGCTTACAAGGAAATATCTTGAACAAAAGGGGAAAATGTGAAAGTGAATAAAAGAAAGCTTTATTCAAAATGGAATCAGGCAGCCCTGAAGAGGGGAGCTCTCATGCATGTACCATGCATTGCAGTTTATTTTGTGTATATATACCCTAACTGGAAGAAGCTTACTTTCCCTCCCCTACAGGAGGAATGAAGATTTTCCCTTTGCCCAGTAACAATGAGCCAATGAGGAACTGCCACATCTCAACAATTGAGAAGTAGCCACTACCCTGAACTCTGGCTCTCCTCCAGTAAGCTTTCATTCAAAACCACCTCTCCCAACTTTCTCTGTTCCTCCATAAAAGCAAGCCCCTCTCATATAGTCTCTGGATCTTGACTATATTTTACTGGAGTTTGCATGTCCCAAATTGCAATTGCTCGGCTATTCCTGAATAAACTCATTTTGCTGGTAAAATAACTGGCTATTTTATTTTTAAGGTTGACCTACTGACATTTTTTCCTCCTTGGTCAAAAATTGGAAAATATTTCTGGGATGTCAAGGACATGGTCATACAAACCAAAAGAATAATTTGTCAGTTAGCTCCAAATACCTGCATATAACTGTTATACTCCCTCTTCCCCTCTCCCACCACTCCCCATACCAGGTTTAAATAATAAAGACACTTATTATCTTATATAACAAAATGTTTAGACATTTCTATATTGACTGACAAAAAAAAAATCTTAGATAACAGAAAATCCCCAGGGTTAATTATTATCATCAAAGACCCAATTTCTTCCATCTTTCTGCCCTGCTGTTCTCACTGTGCTAGCTTTATCCCCAGGCATAAATAAATGCCTGACAGAGAAATGACTTCTCTGACAGGTCCAAAATCCAATTACAATTACAATGTCTAGTGGGAAAGACGGTGTCTCTTCTTTCAAGGATGAAGAAACTATTAGGAAAGCCTCTTCCTGTGCCCAGCTCTGAGACTAAACCGATCACTAGCAGGCAAGTTAGATTATGAGTTCCCCTTTGATCAAGGATAAAACATCTTCCCCGAGAAGTGGATACATATACAAAACCCAAGATTTTGTTCATAAAGGAAAGAGTGAATGCTGTTCTGCCAAGAAAGACTAATATTTATCTGGCATTTTACTGGTGCTAGACATTAGTATAGATAATGGAAAGACAAAGGTGTTGAAGATTTAGGTCCTCTTCCCCAGTTTTACTGAAGAAGACATACTGAAGACTTCATTACTCACCAATCAAGTATTATTTGCCATCTTGAGGTTTTTACTGAGAAACAAACTTATGGGACTCAGGCCTGATCTCTGAGATGTTTCATCTGTAAGGTGGAAATAATGGTACTTTTCTTTTTTTAAAAAATATTTTATTTATTTACTCATGAGAGACAGAGAGAGAGAGAGGCAAAGACATAGGCAAGGGAGAAGCAGGCTCCCTGTGGGGAGCCCGATGTGGGACTCCATCCCAGGACCACGGGATCACCCCCTGAGCCAAAGGCAGACACTCAACAGCTGAGCCACCCAGGCATTCCAATAATGGCACTTTTAATAAAGAGTTGTTAACAATGTCTGGGAGTGATCTCTATATATCCTACAGACATTAAACACCTACTGTGTACCAGGTATACACTAGACCCTGACCCAGAACCCTCTCTCATGCAATGGACCCAGGCATGTGATCTCATTTTGGGCTGCTGACTCATGATATTTTAAAAATGTTTTTTAATGAAATGTTTACATTAAAAAATATTTATTTGAGAGAGAGCAAGAGAAAGCATGAGCTGGGGCAGGGGTAGATTGATAGGGAGAGGCAGATTCCCCGCTGAGCAGGGAACCCTATGTGGGGCTCATCCCAGGACTCCAAAATCATGACCTGAGCTGAAGGCAGATGCTTAACTGACTGAGCCACCCAGGCGTCCTTGTTTACATTTTTTTAATGGTAAAAGTAATATATACTTCCAGCAGAAATGTTGGGAAAACTCTCCTAAAGAAATAGCCACACATGTTCATGAAGATAAATGTTCCTGAATGTTCTTTGCAGAATTGTTTCTAATAGAAGAAAGTTGAAACTAACTTCAATATGTCCCATGTAGGGAGTATGCATTTCCTTCTCCTAAATCATGGCACAATTATGGAACTGTTCAAAACCATGAGGTAGACATTTAAATAAGACTTTGGGTAAATAAGCTTACATGGAAAGAGCTTAGAGACATTTGTAGGTAAAAAAAGAAAATCGAATTTTATTTATTTATTTTTAAAAGATTTTATTTATTTATTCATGAGAGACACAGAGAGAGAGGCAGAGACACAGGCAGAGGGAGAGGCAGGCTCCATGCAGGGAGCCCTATGCGGGACTTGATCCCAGAACTCAGAGATCACGCCCTGAGTAGAAGGCAGACTCTCAACCCCTGAGCCACCCAGGTGTCCCCCAGAAAATCAAATTTTAAAATGAGGAATATATATGATCTTATTTAAAAAAAAAACTCTGTGTGTGTGTGAGAGAAAATGCTGAAAGGATACACATCAAGTTGTTAATAATGATTATGATTACCTCTGAAGAGAGTAATGGGAGAGTTTGCCAGGACTAAGGAGAAACTTTTAATATTTCACAATTAGAATTTTTATATGTTATGTGTATAAAGAAATTTTAGAAAATATAGAAAAAAACAGAACCACTCACATTTTCTCACTCCCACTATATGTAGTCTTTATCTTATGCACGTTTCTTGAAAAAAAATTGGATCATTTTGTATATACAACTTTATATTATTTTTAACCACTAAGTTTTCCATTGTGAGCATTTCTGTCATTAGTGATAGTATTTTTAATATCATTGATTCCAAATGCTAAGATAAGATAGTGCCTCTGGAATAAACTCCCTTTCATATTGATATAAAGAAAATGAAGCCTTGCTGTTTTGTTGTTCTCCAGCCAAGGTAGTCGAAGCTGGTTCATTCCAAGGAAAACAGAAGCACAAATAACTGAAAAACAGGAAATTAAACAAATCTTTGCCACTTCATGGTCCCAAGTAATACCACACCTAGTTAAAGCATGAGAGCTTGAGAGCCAGAGAGAGAAAAAAAGCTTTGTGAACTTGGTAACAGGAAATGGTTAATAGGCAGGGCCCCTTGAACTCTCTAACAGACACAAAATAACAAAAAGATTCAAAGGAAATCATACCACAGAACAGGACTTCAATATACTCTTGCTAAAATGACACAGTGGAGAAGAAAATGAAGTAGAGGCTTTTTAGAAGAAAACAGAAAAAAGCTAGTACAGGAGAAATTGGAAGCCCAAAGCCACTGTTCACAGATCCTGTAACATCAACTCAATTCAGAAAACTCGGCGAGCATATTACCTTGGGGTAAGCAATGATACCCAGATATTTGGTCAAACATTTTTCTAGATGTTTCTGTGAAGGTAGTTTTAGATGGGATGAACACTGAAATCAGTAGATATTGAGGAAAGCCAATGATAGTCCATGATGCCAGCAATCCTGACCAAATCAGTGGAAGCCTTAAGAGAAAAAAAGACCGACCTCCACCATGGACAGAGGAATAATGCCAGCAGACTGTCTTGAGACTTGATAAAGGAAGTTCTTCAACTTTTAAAAAATTTTTATTTTTAAGATTTTATTTATTTATTTGAGAGAGAGAGAGTGTGTGTGTGTGCATAAGCAGGGGAAGCTGCAGAGGGAGAGGGAGAAGCAGCAGGGAGCCCGATGCGGGGCTGGATCCCAGGACCCTGAGTAGAGGGCAGGCGCCTCACTGAGCCACCCAGGAGCCCCAAGTTTTCAACTTTTAATGTTTGTGGGCCCTGCTCCCGGGCTCCTAGGGAAGCTATACTTTAATATTTACCAAGTCAAATTGATTCGGCAGGACCTCAAAGCACGTGCTCTATTTCTGCCCAGAGCACACATTGTACATCTGCTTGATGAAAGAAAATCACCAAAAAGGTACGTTCTGAACACAAAAGACAAGAAAAAGTAAGAAATTCCCCTCCTTCCCAGAAGATTAGTCATACGATCCTGCATATATTAGAAACTTAAGGTCTGCAACATTCTGAAGTGCTGTGTCTAAGAATTTGTAACTTTTTGTTTTAAAGATTTGATTTACTTTTATTCATGAGAGACAGAGAGAGAGGCAGAGACATAGGCAGAGGGAGAAGCAGGCTCCATGCAGGGAGCCCGACGTGGGACTCGATCCCCAGACCCCAGGATCACACCCTGGGCTGAAGGCAGACACTCAACCGCTGAGCCACCCAGGCTTCCCAGAATTTGTAACTTTTTATGTAAAAAAGTACATAACCCTATTCAATGTTCCCTTACAGGAGCCCTGTCTTTGTGAAGATTGTGTATCCCAGGCAGCTGTCCTAACTCAGGTTCAAATAAAACTCTCTTCCTTTTCTTTTTTAGAAATTCTAAAAAAGAAAGCCTCGGTGGCTCAGTGGTTGAGCATCTGCCTTTGGCTCAGGTCATAATCCCAGGATCCAGAATCGAGTCCCACATTGGGCTCCCCACAGGGAGCCTGCTTCTCCCTCTGCCTGTGTCTCTGCCTCTCTCTCTCTGTGTCTCTCTTGAATAAATAAGTAAAGTCTTTAAAACAAAAATTCTAAAAGGTTTATTCATTTTGCAACGACAGAGTTGAGCTACAGCATCTGCTCTTTCGTGGATCTCCATCCAGCCTGCTAGCCTACTTCACAGATTTGGACTTGCCAACCTCCACAATCAGGTGAGTTGGTTCCTTAAAATAAACCTCTTTCCCTCTATATGTATACTTTTTGGTTCTGGTTCTTTGGAGAATCCTTACTAATATAGCATGGCACTCTGCTAGGTGCTCCTTGCAGTTACAGAGGTAAGGCCAAAATCATGCAACACAGGAGACTTGGTAGGGTATAATGACATTAGGCCACTTGGACTGTGACAAAATGTTCAAGATCTAAGATCGGCAGATATGAAAGAGACATTAACAGCTTAGAGTGTTAATAGAAGGCATCCAGAGAAAATTACACCTGGGCTGATTTTTGATGAATAATTAAAAAGATTAACTAAAATTGCCAGAAGCCCAGAAATAACCTAAAAAAACACATGGGAGAAGAAAAAAAAAAGTAAAACCAAAAATGCAACTTTAAGTTGGCATTTTCTCAGCCCAAAGCAACTAGCTAAATATACATCAGTAGGAAGGTGAAAATGGCAACAAAATATTCATGGAAATATGTGGAAATATTGAGTGGAAATCGTGGAAATAATGAGTGAAAATATGACATACCATGGCCAGGAATTATTTATGTGGATTCTTTCTTTTTTTAAAAAAAAATTTATTTCTCCATGAAAGACACAGAGACACAGGCAGAGGGAGAAGCAGGCTCCCTGCAGGCAGCCCAATGTGGGACTCAGTCCCAGGATCCCCAGGATCACGCCCTGAGCCAAAGGCAGACACCACTGAGCCACCCAGGTGTCCCAATGTGGATTCTTTCTAAATGAACCCAGATCCTTACTGATATATTATTACATTCAGATTCAAACTACAGGTAGAAAAATGGATGCAGAGAAAAGTAACAAGCAATAATAAAAAGGCTGCCAAACTGGTAACTCAGAGAAAAGAGCAATGCAGAGCTGAGGGGTTTTTTTCACGCAGACCAGAGTTGTTTTGAGGAGTGGTTTTGAGGAGGTTCGAAATGATTCTCTATCCTCTTGCAGTGTTTCTATTAATTTGTTTTGAGCTTGTAATGGACATAAATGCCCCCCACCCCTTCTGTGGATGACTGAAGGAGAGAACATAATCTTAAGGCAAAGCAGGAGAGAGTTTGGTTGTGTTTAGGAAAGAATTTTTTTCTGACAAAACTAGAAAGGGCACCTGTCAAAGGAGCTTACAGTGTTTTATTGCTTGACCCTTTAAGAAAAGAAGAGACAAACACTGTTGGGGAAAGTTGAGGCTTCTGTGTCTGAGGGTAGGACTTGCCCTGGAATCCTGGCCAGTCCTTGTTCTAGGATTTGGGGGAATTAAGGGTCACTACAGTTGGCTGCCACTCCCTCACCCACACTGTCCACCAGAGCCATAAACAAATTTACAAAAGTCACTCTTTTCAGTTTTCTATTTCACTTTCTTTGTCCCCTGAGAAACACAGTAAGAAGTCAAGCACCAGGCAGGAGGAGAACCCAGAAATGATCTTGGTGCTTTCATTTTTTTTAAAGATTTAATTAATTAATTTATTTATGAGAGATTCAGAGAGAGAGAGGCAGAGACAAAGGCAGAGGGAGAAGCAGGCTCCCTGTGAGGAGCCCGATGCAGGACTCGATCCCAGGACCCCGGGATCACACCCTGAGCCAAAGGCAGGAGCTCAACCATGGAGCCACCCAGGTGTCCCTGATCTTAGTGTTTTCAAAATGGGACAGTGTAGTGCCACGAAAGCAAACTTCAGTAAATTAAAGGTTATGTGAATTAAAGATTTAACGGGAGCGTGTTATTTGTTGCTTAAACACACTAAGCTATTTATCGACCCCTAAAATGGAGTAAACACCCTCCTTCACCTTCCTCCTCCCTTCTCCTCCTCCCCCTCTCCTTCCTTCCTCCCCTTTCTCCTCTTTCTTCTTCGTGGAATATTTTTCTGAAAAGTGAAGTAATAGTTGTCATTTGTTTCTTATGGACAATGTAATATAAACTGACGGGGAAAACCAAAAGGTCAAAGCAAAAGGTCATGGTCACCAGGCTTCAAAAAGGCGGACAGAGAGTAGTAGTTGAATTCTATTCATAAAATTAAAGAGAAATTGCATAGCTTGAATGGAAAGGGAAATTTATCTCTCAGCAGGGCTTCCCAGAAATGGCACCTGTTAAAGCACACCTTGCACATTCAGCTGCTATTTGAACGCGAGAAGGAATTTGACTATTTGAAGCCTCTGCAGAGAGCAAGTACCCACCACGAAGGCAGCATTTGATGGAGTGAAGAGCTTTAACAGTGCTCTCAGAATAACTCCCTCCAGCTTCATACTGATTTATCGGGTCTACGGCGGGGGAGGTTGAGGGACTCTCTAGGGGCCTGACACCACTATGCCAAAACCAGCTGCCATTGTGAAGTCAGTGGTTTCACTCTTTTTAGATTCCCCACCCCAAGCTTCACCGCAGGAATAGGTGCTTTCTGTTTTCTGGAGGCTGTAGTTTTACCCACTGAAAGCCAGCCGGTGGAAGTGGAGCATCAGAGCCCCATCGCAAACCCTGGGAGGGGAGTGGGGATTCAGCTGGGCAGCTGAGCAGAGAGGCCGAGGTCATCTGGTAGGGAGCGTGCCAAAGAAGGGCTTAAAATCTACTGGTGGGGGCAGCCCGGGTGGCTCAGCGATTTAGTGCCACCTTCGGCCCAGAGCCTGATCCTGGAGACTCGGGATCGAGTCCCACGTCAGGCTCCTACATGGAGCCTGCTTCTCCCTCTGCCTGTGTCTCTGCCTGTGTCTCTGCCTGTCTCTCTCTCTCTCTGTGTGTGTGTGTGCCTCATGAATAAATAAATAAAATCTTTAAAAAAAAAATCTGGTGGCTGGATCTCCCAATCTAAGGTTAGGAACTAGTGACTTATAGCCATGAGCTACTGCTCTGGGGGAGGTGTGGGATGGGGGGCATCTTCCCATTCTGCAGACTCCAATTCAGCTGATTGCTCTGCTCCTTTTTTCTGCTATTGCTTGCTTCTTTTGCTTACGGTCCCTCCACCTTGTTCTTATTTTTCCCATTCTACTCATCTTTGTATGCCCGGTCCTTGGCACAGTTCCAGGCTTACAGTACAAACTCAATAAATTTTAGGGGAATTGTCTTGAGCTGCCAAAGGAGTGGTGCATATATGAGAACAGAAAGAGCAGATAGGGACTAGAAGAATTAACGAGAGCTTCTTGAGGAACTGGCATTTGGTCTGGTCCTTTCAGGAAGGAAGATGTTTGGATGGACAGAGAGACAGGGAAAGGTATCTAGGAAGTTAAGGAACAGTCCGTTGTTTTCAGGCAGAGAGAATATAGCACCAAATGTAGGCAGAAGAGGGGCAGTGGGATAGTTTGGACAGGGGTTAACTCTGAATTTCCACTTCTCTTTTCACTTTAAGAATTCCAGTGATTTCTGTTTCAGAGAATCAGAAAGAGTGTGACAATATTCAAAGAGGAAGAGGTGACCACTCTTAACACTGATGACGTTTCCACCAGCTTTAGCATACTGTGGCACTGCTTGGGAACACCATGGTGTCTTAAAGCCTAGATCTAGCCACCCCATGCTGGGTGCAGGTTATAAGCAAATTTGAATGAAGCAGTGAAAGGAGCCAGAGGAGAGCATCAGCCCCTCCACAGAGAGGCTGAAGATCACTGCAACTGTAAGGTAGAAGTTGTTACATCCTTCCTCCTCATTACTCAAAATAATGCAGCTGAGATGCACAGACCAAGACACAGATGCATGAAAATGCTCACCAAGCTTTTTTCCCTCGCAGAGAAGATGAAAATGTAATGGGCCCCTGTCATATAAAGTCTTGCCTGGCACACTTTATAGAGCTTGAATATTCCAAACCTAAGACTGACAGAGCAGCCACCCACTGAATCCTGCCACAAACCTGTCACTGGGTTGAAGCAAGGTGCCTCTGCCTTCCCTGTTTCCTACTCTCTTTGATCTTTCTGGCTGCCTTGGAAGAGACGGTGTGTTTGCCAATAGACAGGAAGTAGAAGAGGCCACGTTTGTTCAGGAAAAGCTGCTGCCACCCCTGCCACCCCACATTACAACACATCTGTTTCCAGTGCCACGTTTCTACCTCTACAGAAAGATGGACAAGATGGGAGGGATATGAGGGCCTACTTTTACAAATTTAGATGGAAAACCACGAGAGCATCCATCTTGCCTTAACCTAGAGTATTCAGAAAGCAAAGCTGGAAACATAAGTCTAGTTTATTGGGGATGTAGTCCAGTGGTGTAGAACACAGGAGGACTTAGGGAAGAAAGAAACTCCAGGACAAGGGTGGTTTACCACACTGGCCTCTGCCACAGACAGCTGGTACTCAATCCCACTGGGACCTTCTGGAGACCCTCATGAAATGTTTCTCAGAACTCTCCACCTGGAAGCTGTCAGCTTCTAATCCCGTCTGGTCAGGAGTACTCCATGGGCACTGACTACCACCATATTCCCAGGCTGCACACGTTTAAGTAGAGAACTTGCAAAGGTATCTCAGGCCAAAGCAAAAGAGGAGCCCTGGGGCCAGGAGCAGACCGTAAAAGGTACAGGCCCAGGCAAGGTGCTATCAGGTTCTATTTGTGCAAAACAGGTTCACTGGGCCAGCATGAGTCAGCTGTTTACCCACAGAATGCTCCAAAATTCTACACAGGGGTAGCAGGCTGATTGAAAATAAGAGTCCAGGGGTGGGGGGTGGGGTTTAGGGGAGTACCTAGAATCTTCCTCACCCTATCCCTCGGTTCTGTCATTGTGCTCACCTGAGGTGCCCTCAACTTCATCTATGGCGCTCCTGTCCAACATGGCTGCTGGAAAGTCCAGTCTGTGAAGATAAGAGAGGTGCAGTTAAGGGCCGTCTAGTGAGCCCAGCACTCTCCAAAAAGTGGCCAGTACATACAAGGTAGACCGCCCACTCCTGCAGTGACATGACTGTTGAGTAGCAAGGTGGTTACTGGGTGCTAAAACAAAACTTGAGACCAACTTAGAAACAGCTGGTTCGGGATGCCTGGGTGGCTCAGTGGTTGAGTGACTTGCCTTTGGCTCGGGGTGTGATCCTCAAGTCCTGCATTGGGCTCTCTGCCTGGAGCCTGCTTCTCCTCCCTCTTCCTGTGTCTCTGCCTCTCTCTCCGTGTCTCTCATGAATAAATAAATAAATAAAATCTTTGGAAAAAAAAAAAAAAGAAACAGCTGGTTCACAGATTTCACAATCTAACCCAAAGCCAATGGGCCTTTCCCTCCCACTCTCCCACAGGCTGCTCTGCTCTTGAGACTTTTTATGAGAGATGGTGAGAGATGGTGAGGGAGGGGCTGTGTGCTTTGTCCTAGCCACACTCTCTGAGGTGGCTGACAAAAAGGGACAGCAGAACCAGCTTCCTCAAGTTATACATAACATCTACACATCCCCTGCTTTGACTTAAATACTGCTGGTAATGAACATCAGCTAGATCTTCCAGCGAGTAAAAGGAAGTTGGAAAGGGGATTGCCTCTGGTATATCACCCAAAGAAAAGCTGAGCAACTTGCCATTATTTTGGAGACAGCAAGAAAGGAACATCTCAGAACTGGGGCCTCATCCTTTGACTTTTTTTGTTTTGTTTTGTTTTGTTCTGTTTTAACACAAGAAAAAAAAAAGAGGAGTTATCCTTCAACAGGTAAGTACATTTACTGTTATCTTCATATGGGATAGCTTGATAGGGATAGTTACCAACAACCCGACTGCTTTTTAAATAAACATACTATCACTTCTATCTTCAAGATGCATACTTCCAAAAGATCCTGCCTGGGGTCTCATTCTTACGGGGGGCCGGGGCTTCCCAGCTTGGTTGGTGAATCATCAACAGAGTTATGGCTCAAAAAATTCTGGTGAAGAAGCAAATGCAAACTAATCCTGATTAAAATGGAGTGTGGCTAATAAAATAGTCAAGTATGGCTGGAAAATGAGCTCTGGGGTGGTTCCCAAAGAGGGGTCCTGAATGGCTTCTGAGTAGCATTGGACTATGTCTGTGGTGGCAACCTCAGAAGACCACAGTGGAGCACGACATTCATTTTCAGTTCTAAATTTTGTAAATTTACTGAAAAAAAAATCAGCTTCCTCATGCGGTATACATAATATAAATAAGTATTTTTTTGTAATACATCTTTTCCCGTTTTACAAACAGATTTCTGTTGATTCAGATCCTCTGCCAGTTTAAGACGTATTCTTTGCATGGGGTCTTTAAGAATGGAGGTACTTCTTTTACATTAATGTGTTGAGAAGGAAGTAGTTTTATAATTTCAGTCCTGCCTTGGATGAAATAGGATCTCACTGGTGCTATGTGTTTCTTGGTATGTTTTGAAGAGGTTCTGAATTTTGGCTAAGTGCTATTGAGGACTCTTAAAATCCTCTGTCCTCTTACCAAAGTCTTATTGTCCCCATTAAGCAGAACAATTCCATGGGAGACCTGCGGTTAGTTTTGGGAACATATACAAAACAGGATCACCTCCTCGGAGTTCCCCCAACCTTTGCTTTGCCCTTGAGATAGTGTGATTTAGAGAATGCTCAGATTAAGGCTTCTGACTCATTTCAGGCAGACAACCAGGGAGCTTTATGACCCACATGAGGCCAACCTTCTTTCCTGGGTGATTTTAATTTTTTCCCTTTTCAAGTTGTGAAAATAAATCCACAATCTTTTATATTCAGGAGTTTGGAGACCCAGGTATACCATCCATGGTGTTTTTGCAAACATCATAGGAGAACCCTCTGTGTGAGGCAATTGAATTGTCTTCTGCTCCTGTGTGGCACTTCCTGGGAGGTACCCAGGTTTCACTTGGTTTGAAATTGTTTTCGTTCTCTACCCTAAGCAGCAGAAGCCATGGATAACACAGCGAAGTGGAGAACACCACCACTCAAACACCCATATCTCAAGGTCTCTCAGCTCTTGGTGCTAGCTAGTCTTTTTTACTTCTGTTCAGGTAAGGAACTTTCAGGAACTTGACTCAGTTTGCTGCTTCAGGGTTTAGGAGGTGGGGTTTTCTGTGTTGTCCCTCTCTGCCACCCTCCAGGCTGGGCTTCAAGGGCTGGGGGCTGTTAAGAAGAGTGGGGCTCATCCTACTGAAGAATGGTTCTGACTTTATTTTTAAAGTCAAAACAAAAGATCTTCTTTCTGCTGATCAGCATGCCACCTGGTTTCTCCCAAGTAAAGAGAAGGCTTTGGCTTCAGCACAGCTTGGCTTCAGAGCTCCTTGTCTTCAAGCTGCTCACTTGAAGTATGTCTGCACTGCAGGCATCAACCGGAATGTCTAAGTGTGAGGGACGGAGGAAGAGGGATGGGAGAGGAGTTTGGGTGCTGGATTACTGGCCTACAGTGGTGCTAGTAGTACATTTTCTGTCCTGGGCTGGAAAACCTGCTATTTTACACGGCTGCTGAACCAAGATAACCATGACTTAAGTTTTATAATTTATGCATCAGAAATTGTATATATTTTACACTTATATGACATTTGCAACAGTTCTAATTTTCTTCTGGGAAGCTGGGGGAGCTAATGAATCTCCTGAGAGAGTCCAAAGAGTTTAAAAATATTTACAAAGAAATTTATACAGGCTTCCTAGAAATATGTGTGTATGTGTGTGTATGTGTGGGAGGAAGTACCGATGAAAAAGAGAAAGAAAATATAAAATTAAAACTAGGGTTTTAGCAATTATACCAGGGAAATTAGTCAGGGGCAAGCAGAAGGAGATGATCTTTGAGCTAAAGAAAAATATTTAGGAAAGCACTTTGTCCTACAGCTACATTCAGATTTTATTATTGCTGTACCGAGTCAACAAACAAATCCATGAGCATCTTATGTTTGAACACCTACTATGTACTCAAAAACTGAACCTGGGATTCCGGCCCTCTAGGAGATTTGAGTGTGTTAGTTGAAGAAGGCAAAACTAACCTACAAGCAAGTGAAGAGCAGTGCAGTGTCTGGTCCTGACTGTGAGGGGCCAAGACCTGGACAGAGTGGGGCCAGGATGGGCTAAGGCAGCTGGCAGGCTTTATGGTGGAGGATGGGTGATGGTAGGAGAATTCTGGGTGGGGCAACAGCACAGACGGAGGCACAAAGGTAAGGATGAGTCTGGCACAAGGGTTCTTTCTTTTGTTTACTCATATTAATTCAACAAATATTGAGCATTTCCTATGTGGAGGATACTTTTCTTGGTCCTGGGTTCAAGTTGTGAGCAAGACTGACATGGCTTTTGCCTTCATGGAATTTACGGTCATTAGGAATAAAATGAAAATTAATCAAAGAAACACTCAAATGAATGTACGAAGGATGTACAGTGTCTTTCTCTGCCAGAGAAGAGGGTGGTTAGAGTGAGTTGGGTGAAGGCGGAAGAGCCACATGCGAAAGAAACAGAGGAGAGGGGAAGTGAAGACAGTGGACATGGTGGGGTAAGTAGAGGCAGGGACCAGACTCCACAGTGCTTAAAGGCCATGGTCAGGAATTTGAATGTTGTCTGGAGGGCACTGGGAAGCCACGGAAGGGTTTTAAGGACTGACATGGTCTATACCAATGCTGCTCACACGTCAGGTATACATACCAATCACCTGGTATGTTGAAAGCAGTTTCCAGCACAGGGCAGTGAGGAGAGGAGACTCACTATGATACTATAATGGTGGATACGTGTCATTTTACATTGGTGAAAACCCATTAAATGTATAGTGTCAAGAATGATCCCTAAAGTAAACTGCAGACGTTGAGTGGTAATGATGTGTTAATGAAGGTTCATTGATTGTCCCAAATGTACCCTCTGGCAGAAGATGTCTAGGGAAGGGGCAGCTGTGTGCACCAAGGGGATGGAGTATATGGGAGCTCTCTTTACTTTCCATTCATTTTGCTGTGAACCTAAAATGCTCTGAAATAAAGTCGGCATAATTTTTTGAAAAATACATTTCTGCTAGGGTGGGGCAGGGAGGGGCCTAAGATTCTGCATCTCTAACAAGCCCTCAGGTGATGCCAATGCTGTTGGGCCACAGACCTTCGGTTTGAGTAGCAAAGCTCTGAAATGATGTTTGAAAAAAGAAGTGTTGCTAAAGCATAAGGAATGGCTTGTGGGGCTGCCAGAGGGATTGTGTAAAACCTGTCAGGAGGCTATCTTAGAGAGCTTTGACGAAGTGACTGGAGTCAGAGGGAGAAGTGGAGACTGGAGAGTGTATGTGTGGTGTAGTCTCAGGGAGGGTTTGGCAGACTGGGTGCAGCTGGGAGCTGCATATGGCCTGTGGGAGGCAAGGCTGGGTAAGATCATGGAGGCCTTTGCTTCAGGGAAAGGGATTTACCACACACCCTCCTCTCCTGGTCTGGGCCAGGAAGCTGCACTCCACCTATCCCCACCCACTGCTACCCAGGACAGGTGACCACTTTGTCCTGAAAAGGGAGGGGATGCCTGAACTCCTCTCCACTTCTGGTTTGGTCTGTGGAGGTAAAGACACTGGACTCATGTACTCCAGAAACTGGTAGTTATAAAGCATAGGGTCTAACAGGTCGCTCTCAGGGGGGCCGACATGGGCAGCTTTCTCTCAGAAGTGGGGCATTTTCAGGGAAGCACAAGTCTAAGGGAAGGGGAGAGGCCTTTGGTGGTTGTGGGCCAGGGACACAGGAAAGGTGTTGCCTGCATGTCTATGGCATGAGGGAGACTGATCCAGAGGGAAAAAAATGCCCCCAGAGTGTCACAGAGACTCTTCCTGTTGTCCTGTACTATCTGAAGGCTGCTAGCCAGAGGGTCCTATGAGACACGGTTCTTGCTGTGTCCCTGAGCTTTTTAGAGACTTAAATACCATTTGGGGACATAAAGGATCAGATTTATACAATGTGTATAGGCTCGGTCTCAAGAGGAGAGAAAGTCAGAAGTGCTGCAAAAATCAGGTGACGGGTCTCAAATCTATCAGCTGCTGGAGAGCAGATACTTATTCTCCTTGTTCTCCCAGCACCAAGCCCAAGCCTCACACGAACCCCATGGGTGCTGGTTCATCTCATGCAGAGCACTTAGAAGTGTCCAAAAGGGTCCCTCCCATTGGAGGGATATACACAGCCCAATAACAGTAGATCTCTAGATGATGGGATTGATTATAGATATCTTTTATGCTTTCCTGTATTTGCTATTCTATGAATTTAACATGTGTTTCCCATAGAGTCAGAGAACACCGTTATTTCAAAAGCACACTTAATCCCCAGTGAGATAACACACGTCACAGCACATGGGGATATGAGCTGCTCTGCCCAGCTCTGGGCGCTTGGCTCAGTCCAGTCGTCAGCCAATTACCACATTGATTCCGCCCTGTCCTGGGTGCCATTCAACAAATCATGTGCTGTGAATGAGAGGAATGGCCCCATTTAAAAATCTGTATGGTGTTTTATAGTTAGCAAAGCACTTTTACATCTGGGTCTCATACAGTCCCCATGATAATTCCATGAAATCTTAGAGGAGAATGTATCATGCCCATTTTGCAGAAATTCCCAAGGAACCAACTCAATCAAGGTTATGATTCTAATGTGTAGCAGATGGAGCCAGATCTCATCTCCTAATGCCTAACCATGCATCCAGCAAATATTTATTGAGCACCTACTATTGGCCAGTCCTTATTCTAGATTCTGCAGGTAGAGCAATGAACTAAACAGATAAAGCCCCCACTCTCATAGCCTCAAAAGTAACTAGTGCTAGAGATGAGCTTGAAGAGATATAAATCAGGACAAGGGACTAATGAGCAGCAGAATGGATGAGGTCGGGGAGGGGGGTGCTGGTTAGGGAGAGTACCAGACAAAGGGGATCCCAGAGCAGAAATCTGAGGGAAGCAAGGAACTGGGCTGTGTGAATGCCTGGCGAGGGCACTGGTACCTGTCATGTGCCCAGGACAGCAGAGGCGTGTTATGTGGGCGGAATTCTCACACCCACTTTGCTTCCCCATCTGTAAAATGGTGAAGCAAGGTCAAAATTCAGCTGTGTTTAGGCAGTAATACTCAGATTTCAGGGACCTGACTCCCCCCTTCAGAGCCACTGAAGCAGACCAAACCCTTCAGAGAGCTTTCAGTTATCTGTGAATGCAGCAAGCCTGAGTATGGAAGCCGGGTCCTGGTGGAATTTCCAAACTGCTCAGAAGATTTTTTTAGTTCCTCTTTTCAGTCTGGTTCTTCTTCACCATGAGTGTGTGGTGAGCCAATTTCATATAAGAACATTAAGGATCCCATTGATTTTTACTGACCTTTAGAGGAACACCCACACTTCTCCTCAGATGGCTGGACAAAAACTCCTTAAGAGTCATCATTGAAAGTAGCTCATTTTCAGTTAAGATTCCTCTTTTGCTAATGTCAAAATCAGTTAGAAATTCTGGATTCTTTTTGGGTAGGAACCAACAGATCATAGGGAAATATCCTATTTAGAATCCCATATAAATGAGCTGATTTCTGAAGTGGTATCTGCTTGGCCCATAGCAAGACCAGGGTCCTGTGTATCTGACATAACCCCTGAGGGCAATGAAAGGACCAGAGGGTAGAAGTTGGGAGCAAGAGTTGGGAAAGAGAAGAAAGGAAAGTCTTACAGAAGACTTGTATATACTCAGGACTTTTCCATTTATATCATTTAACTGAATTTAATTTTACAATGATCCTGGGAAGTAAATATCATACCCTGAGGAATCAGATTAATTAGCAAATGGCTGAGCCAGGACTAGAATCCAAGTCAATAGGAATCCATAGTTCATGCTCCTTATACCTATCAGCTTGCTTCTGCTGTATCTTTTTAAAGAGAGTTAGGGTTATTTAGCTATTATATGCTCCCCTTGAGTATATCTTTCCATGGCTACCCTTTTTTCAGATACGTTGCTTAAAGCTGGGGTTGGCAATGTTTGGCACAAGTGCTGAAAGGGGTGCCTTAGATCATTCTGAGTTACTTTATATTGTTGTAAAGATACTGCCAGCACAAAACTCACTTCTTAAGTGAAGGCCTAAAGAATGGCTGTTGAGATAGAAAGGGGCTAGTGCTCCATGATCCCACCATAAGGAGAGAGAGGAACTGGAGACTTGATCTCTAGATAGGGGATGCCCCCCAACCCCAGCCAGGGGATACTGTGTGGCTCTGGGGGATGTGGGGCATGATGACACGATAGTGTCCGGTGGGGGAGGCAGTGGCTACTTGTGAAAGATCTTGGGCTTGAGGGACTCTGCTTGTAGATCAAGCCCAGCATAGGAAGAATGACCAAAAAAATCAGAAGACAGAGTCTGACAGTGGGGAGTTTGGTGCTACCGACAAAGGCTTAGGAGCTAACAAAAAGATGGAGTTTGGATGCTGAAATGTTGGTTTTCTGAAATACAACTGATAGGAAAATTGGCAGAATATTTTAAATGGGGACCAAATGTTACATGGATTACAGATAGTTGAAAGAGATAAAGATGAGATATAGATAATTTAGGGTCACAGAAGAGGATAGAAATAGTCTAGAGGTGTAAACTATACCTTGTCTGGTGGGGATGAGGGGAGAATTCAGCCTGAAGTTATGAGGTCAATCCAGGCCTGGGAAGAAAAGGACTCTGTTTCTCAAGGCAGAGCTCAACATTCGGGTTTGGCTGGGGTGTGGGTGGTGTTGGCCTGCTGTTCTGGAACTTGGGCCTAAAAAATTGGGGAAACCAGTTAACTAGGAAAGTGGCCTGAAAGGTCTGCACCAGAAATTGTAAAGCTGGGGCAGCTTCCTAAGAACCTTCCAGAAGAACACTAAAATGAATGAACATGGACATCCCTTCAAGATCTCACATTCTAGTGACTTCCATATCCCCCATCAGGGCTGAGTACATTGTCTACCCATAGTTGGCATTCATATGCTAGGTCTCTTAAAGTCCTTCTTCTGGGACTAGTGGACCTTCTCCCCCACTGTCTATAGACATATGAATAGAAAAGAAAATGTGATATATATATATATATATATATATATATATATATATATATACACATACATATATATATAATCATTTGCTTATTATTCCTTAAAAAGGAAGGAAAAAGATTCTGGCACACTCTAAACCATGAATGAACCTTGAGGACACTATGGTAAATGAAATAAGCCAGTCATAAGAAGAAAGTGCTCCATGATTCCAGTTATATGCAGTATCTAAAGTAGTCAAATTCATAGAAACAGAACATTGAGTGGTGGTTACCAAGGGGTTGGGGGGATAAAGAAAGGAGAGCTGTTTAATGCATACAGAGTTGCAGATTTGTAAGATGAAAAGATCTGGAGATCTGTTTCATAACAACGGGAATATACTTAACACCACTGAACTGTACACTTAAAAAATGGTTAAGATGGTGTATTTTACAATTTTTTAACCACAATAAAAAAAAGCACTGGGGACTAAAATTATCAAAATCAAACTGAACTCTCTGATCATGCATAGCCACTAGATACAACACCCTGAGTTCTGTTATTGCCAACTCTGAATTCCTGCTTGTGCAGGACTCCATATTTAATAGACATAAAATCCTTTCTGTTTGCCTCTCCTTAGGCATCATCCAGGTGAACAAGACAGTGAAAGAAGTAGCAGTACTGTCCTGTGACTACAACATTTCCACTGCAGAACTGATGAAAGTTCGAATCTATTGGCAAAAGGATGATGAAGTGGTGCTGGCTGTCACATCTGGACAAACGAAAGTGTGGTCCAAGTATGAGAATCGCACCTTTGCTGACTTCACCAATAACCTCTCCATCGTGATTATGGCTCTGCGCCTGTCAGACAATGGCAAATACACCTGTATCGTTCAAAAGACTGAAAAAAGGTCTTACAAAGTGAAACACATGACTTCGGTGATGTTATTGGTCAGAGGTCAGTGGGATTTTTCTGATTTACTATAAACTGGCAGATTCTTGATGCCCTTAAAGATATATTCCTATTGATTAGGTTGAAAATCTTACCAAAGAGGGAGGTATCTTCGTTTAGGGTTAAATAAGTCTGTAGTTTTACAATAAGCCCTGATTCTCAAGACATCCTGGAAGTATCTATTAGTGTGCATTTCTTGCATTTTGACAATCCAAATTCATGGCAGTCATCCTGGCATTAATATGACCTATAGTGCCTTCTGAAACATAAGGGGATACACTTGATTTAATGTAGCTGTACTATTAACTGCACTTTATCCAGTAATACATTCTGTGAAAGTATATTGAAAGGTATAAGAATAATGCAGGCAGAAATATTTCTGAAATAGTAACTGAATGCCTATTGCTATGGCTATTTTACTATTTATATTTATTATTATATTTGAAGCTCTCATCTAATGGCTATTCCTACAAAGTTAGACATCAGAGGATTGGGTGCATAATTTATGTCATGGGAAAGAAGGATAATTCATAAATCAAAGCCCTACTTCTATATCTACTGCGACGGAAAGCATTTCTTGGGTAGGAAGGAGCCTTGTGTTTATCCCAGGTGATAGGACTAGTGGTTACTAATATACCTTGAGCCCTTGCTGAGAAATGATAGCCCTTGACCTTTCCCCCATATTTGAAATTTAACCACGTTTCATTTTCTTCCTGGACACTTGGGCCTTTAGTGGAAACCGAACTTATTATTCAATAAAAGATGATCATTAACCTTGATAACAGGTAATGTAAGTGGATCCTTGGTGAATTCTTCAGTACTCTTCCCTGCTTTGTTCTTCAAAGAACAAAGCTATGTTGAATCTTTCACTATAGAATCCAAATCACACCTAAAGCTTAGGAGGTAAGCCAGTTACATGGGATTACCTTAAACCTCACTCTGTGTATTCCCTACTCACGGAGAGAGCAATGATTATGTGATGGTGTGATTTTAGGGGTTCTACAAAGCCCACCCTGTCCAAAATTCTGACCCATATTGAATCCTAGAAATCCCACCATTATTGCTGGAACTGTTACCAAATGCTGACAGTTTGGCATTTTCTCCCCCTATAAGATCTCTGTTAAAAATGAAAATGTTACCTGGGGGGATAGCACCACAAACATATTAACCTATATTAGTTAATTGCATTAGATATAGGCAATCCTCTAACAATGCCCAAAAGGAAGTAGACTCAGGACTATGTACATTTTGATAGAAAGATAAAGAATAAACCCCAAGAGGGAGAAGCAGAATTTCAGGAAGGGCAAGCCCTAGTAGCAGACTACAGCAGGAGACCGAGGACAGCTAAAAGGGCAACACAAGAGTGCTGGGGGCCTTGAAAGGGCCAGGAGGGGCTGGGCACCAAAGTCAGGTGAGTGAAGACAAAAAGGGAAACTTGGCCTGCTTAATTTGACTCAGAACCAACCAATTCTGATTTTTCTATTTGCATCTATTACAACAGTGCTTCTCTTGTGTTAAGGTCTCTAAGACTCCCTTGAGGATCTTGTTAAAACACAGATTCAGTAGGTGTGGGGTTGGATCTTGGATTCTGCACTAACAAACTACCAGGTGATGCCTGTATGGCTGCTGAGGACCACAGTTTGAGAAATAAGAAATTAATCACTTATTTGCTTAGGATGATCAACTGTCCTGTTTTGCCTGGGACTGAGAGGTTTCCTCACTCACCTGAGACTTTCACCAGGTTTGGGACTGAACAAGTTGGTTTCTCTACATTTGCTAAAGATTGCAAAATGATACAATATCAGCACAGCAGTATATAAAAGCCTCCATTAACCAGCATTTGGGGAACTAGCTATACTAGTTAACAGATTAACTAGGGTAACAGATTTTTACCTTTCTAACACATGTGCACCTTTTCCTTTCCTAATAAGATATTTTTACCCTACCTATTAGGAATGGTAAAAATGTAGGTTAATGCATTAAAACGAGATAGAAAGGAGTAATTCTTTGCTAGTTTAGTCTCATAAGGCCTTAACTGCTGTTACTTGACATGGATCATCTCACTGAAGGAATAGAAGACATCTAAGGCTGTGCTAAGCCTCGCCAAACCTTGCAAAGATGGTTTCTAATATACAGAATATTTTAAAATATTCTCGTGGTTAAGTATCTCTCAGAAAAGCAGAGCACACAGAAATGAACGTGATTCATAATTTAGGACATGGGTTACTTGGATTTGCTATTCCAGGCTATATATAATACATAACGTTGTTGTAAGAAACAAAGGGAATATTCTTTCTTAAGATTTTATTTTGTGGGCCTTGAACTCACAACCCCGAGATCAAGAGTTGCACGCTCCACTGACTGAGCTAGCCAGGCACCCCACAAAGGGAATATTCTTTCTTGATGTCAGCTACCACTGTAATGATTTGATCTTATAAGACAAATTGCAAGAGTAGGAAATGTCAGCTAAAAATGGCTCAGGAAAATGTCAAACTTAATTTAGAGACAGGATTGATTCAAAAATGGTGACTTCACCTCCTACCAAATGCAATTTTTTCCTTTTCCTGGCAGTTTTGTCACTTGTCATAACTTCCCCTTTCTCTTATTATTCACAGTGCTACTGGGTGGTTTTGGAAGTTTTCGCTGGGCAACTTGATTTAAATGAGGGCACTCATCTAAGAGAGTGCAAGTTTCAGACCCACTAACTCAGTCTATTAATTAATCTGCTCTGTGTCCGGCTCTGTGCCTCATGATTTCTATTAATGATGTTATTTAATCCTTACAATTCTGGAAGGCCGGTATTATTATCCCTATCTTACAGATGAGCAAACTAAAACTGAAACTGATTAAGTAATTGGCCCAGAGCTAAAAGGCAAAACTGGTCTTCAAACCTGTTAGATCTTGGCCAGCCTGTGCTTCAAAGGAAATCTTTATTAATTATGTATGTATGATTCACAGTTGTTCTTTCAAAAACCCCCAACTTTCTACAATAGCCCAATCCTCATGAATGGCCTCGGCTTTGCGTCATATGTCTTGTGACATGACATCCAAGTGGTACAATTTGTTTGCACTATGAAGCTTTCAAAATAAATTCTTAAAAAAATGTTGGTGACCATTATGCTATATACTAATCTCTCTGTGGAACTCTGAATTGTAAAAAGAAATCTAACTGGATGGGATGAAGTATGCGGGGCTTGGTTCCCCACACACAGGCTGAGAAGTATAAATCTCTTTAAGCCTAAGAATAAGGGCAAAAGTGGGTTAGGGAGTTTTTCCTGTGTTCTCGGTAGTCATTTTCACTATGCTTTATTGTGTTTATATTTTAATATCTTATTGGGGGTCAAATATACAAATGCAAGAGTGCCTCAAGTATCTTGGAGGAATGCTAGGAAGACCCCTCTGTCCTCATAATGCACACAAGAATAGCAAAGGAACCAGTAGAGTGGTTGAGATTATAGGCTCAATATTGTACAGTTTGGACAGAGGTTTATCTTATTAAAGACTACCTTTAAAAAAGGAAGGGAATCCTAAGGAAAAATTTAGAGTAGTGGTTATCTCAAGTGTGGGAAATAGGGGAGACAATGAAGGTGAGACCAGATGAGTAGATTTACATCAGATACAGTCAACGTGCTAGCTTTCCAGTTGAATGGTGGGCTCACAGGTGTTTTTTGGCATATTAATTCATAAATAGATAAATAAGAGAACCACTTTGTATACGTCAAATATTAGGAAGAGAGAAGAAAAGAAAGACAAGGGAAGGGAAGAGAAGATAAGAAAAGAGGTTATAGTATCAGAAAAACTTGAATTAGCTTCCCAGTTTTGCCATTTACTCATTGTGATTTCTTTCTACTTCAATTTGATCATTTATAAAATGGAAACCATATTAGGTTAAATCAAATGAAGTTGTTGATATTTGATCTTTCTTGATGTACATCTGCTTCGTAGGGTTGTTGTAAAGATGAAATGAGGTAGGGTCCAAGATCTAACAACATCAAGAACTCAATACATTTGTCTGTTTTTCTCTTCATCTCTTACAAATCCCAAATACTATGCCACTATATATTCACAGAGATCTACCTCTTTCTCTAAGTGCCCTTCTACCTGCATCAAAAGTGATGAAGAATTGGGGCACCTGGCTGGCTCAGTTGTAAGAGCATGTGGCTCTTGGGGTCATGAATTCAAGCCCCACATTGGGTGTAGAGATTTCTTAAATAAATAAAAATCTTTGAAAAAAAAAGTAATGAAGAATTGACATACCCAATTCAAACCAAAGTAATCTTTGGCTTACCCATAACTATTAATGATTTTGGGAAGTTGCAAATTATATCTAATTTTATTATTCTTATTAAAGCTAGATAATTTATTCTTTTAAAAAGCCCTTGTCCAATCCCCACCCCAGTATAATATGTACTTATATCCTTTTTCTTTCTTAAGCTGACTTCCCTGTCCCTAGTATAACTGACCTTGGAAATCCATCCCATGACATCAAAAGGATAATGTGCTCAACCTCTGGAGGTTTTCCAAAGCCTCACCTCTCCTGGTGGGAAAATGAAGAAGAATTGAATGCTGCCAACACAACAGTTTCCCAAGACCCGGACACTGAGTTGTACACTATTAGTAGTGAACTGGATTTCAATGTAACAAACAACCATAGCTTTGTGTGTCTTGTCAAGTATGGAGACTTAACAGTATCACAGATCTTCAACTGGCAAAAATGTAAGTAACATTGTTCTGAGGAGTTTCTACTGTGTAGAATCTAAAAAGAAAATTACTCAGCCAGATACATTTTGGAATTATGTATGTTAACTTTGATAGCATTTCTTGTATTTTTAGACCCATAAATGATAATGAAGTGATATTGTGACTTGTTAAGGTCACTGTACAGGTATGGCCATAATGTTACTAGGCTAATTTTATTTCCTTTAATAAACCTTCTAAAACTGAGACATCCAAAAAAATGTTCTCCATCAAGTAGTCAGCAAGTATTATAACAATATTGTTGATACTGAAAGCACTAAAATTTGTCCTTCTTTTGACTTTCCCTCAGGGTTTTGGTACTTTCTTTTTAGATACCTCCTTCCCGTCATCCCATGGCATCAAATTGTTGCCTTTTGTGGGTGAATGTGCCTTTTAGAAATTACTGGTTCAGGGACGCCTGGGTGGCTCAGCGGTTGAGCGTCTGCCTTCGGCTCAGGGCCTGATCCTGGAGTCCCGGGATCAAGTCCCACATTGAGCTCCTTGCGTGGAGCCTGCTTCTCCCTCTGCCTGTGTCTCTGCCTCTCTCTCTGTCTCTCATGAATAAATTAAAAAAAAAAAAAAAAGAGTTACTGGTTCATTCAGAACCAAATCTGGTAAAGAAGGTAAATGACAAACTACTTGAGGACAAAGCCTGAAAATAGAGGTCATTTTGCCCAAATACCATGACCAAATACTTTGCCCTTCAGGTAGTAAATGTACAGAATTTTCTGTGCCTAAGAGATGAAATCATTTGAAAATGTACAATGGAATAAGTTGAGCTTATATCAATTTATGCATGTTGAACCCAAAATGGGGGAACACAGATACTTGAAATAAGTGTCTAACTTGTGGGGCTGATTGTATGAAGACCACCAGGCTTCTCCTCCACCCCCCAGACCCACTCTTAACAACACATTTTGTGGCTACATAGTAATAAACAATATACTGAATTTTATATATAGTGGCACATGGATATATAATATATAATATACAGCATGTCTTCCTCTTATCTGTACTTGTAGTAGAAGAGATATTTTAGATGGTCTAGCAGATTATTCTAGTGAATGATTTGCTCTAGGTCTTTCCATCTTGAAGTGGACTCGTTCATTATTTTCTCCAGCTGGTAATGAGATAAATTTCCTGGGGAAATTAGTTCAAATACAAACACAATTTTGACATGATTTTTTAAATTTTTATTTATTTATTCATGAGAGACACAGAGAGAGAGAGAGAGAGGCAGAGACACAGGCAGAGGGAGAAGCAGGCTCCATGCAGGGAGCCTGACGTGGGACTCAATCTCAGGTCTCCAGGATCACACCCTGGGCTGAAGGTGGCACTAAACCGCTGAGCCACCCAGGCTGCCCGACATGATTTATTAATAGCCCAAACTCATTTCTTTCAGTCATCTTTTATGTGTTCTAAAAAATTTATAAAAATGAGGTTGGAATCATATCATTTATTAATTCAGCATTAATTTTCACCTTACTAATATATCATTATTTAATCAATTTTAGATTGTCATGAGTAAGGTAGAGATTTGCACACAAAATAGTAATAGCAGCTTCAATCATCTTATTTTGGACATTATATTTGGAATATGAGTGTATATGATATTTTAGGATAGGAATTGGCAAATATTTTCATGAAAGGGTCAGATAGTAAATACTTTAGTCTTTGTAGGTCATATGGTCTCCGGCAAAAACTCAATTTTGCTGTGATAGCATGGAAGCTGCAATAGACAAGACATAAATGAAGGATATGGCTGTGTTCCAGAAAAATTTTATTTTATTCTTTTTATTTTTATTTTTTGAAAAATTTTATTTTAAAAAAGAGGCAGTAGGCCAGGTTTGGCCTGTGTACTGTAGTTTGCTAACTTATAGTAAACAGAATGTAGCCCATTCAAATAAAAGAATGGAGCTCTTGGGATCCCTGGGTGGCGCAACGGTTTGGCGCCTGCCTTTGGCCCAGGGCGTGATCCTGGAGACCCGGGATCGAATCCCACATCAGGCTCCCGGTGCATGGAGCCTGCTTCTTCCTCAGCCTGTGTCTCTGCCTCTCTCTCTCTCTCTCTCTCTCTCTGTGACTATCATAAATAAATTAAAAAAAAAAAAAAAGAATGGAGCTCTTATTTAAAGATGATTTAGATACCCAGCTTTAATCTTTTCCCTGATATGCCTTCTCTCAATTCTTCCCTCATGCTAAGGATGAACAATATCCCTTTTCAGTCTAATGAAAAATACTAGCTCTTTGCCCTACATTTACAACAGTTAATGGAAAGATGATTAAGTGTATGGGTTTATTCATTTCTTTGTTCATTCAATCTTTATTAGTTATCAGATACCAAGCATCTTGCTAGGTATGATAGAGAGCTTTAATATATAAATACTTCAAATCTCATTAATTGAACTACAGGCACCTTTTTTTTTTTCCTTTTTTTGAGGGGTGGGGAGGGGCAGAAAGAGAGAGAATCTTAAGCAGGCACCACACCCAGCGTGGAGCCAGACATGAGGCTCGATCTCAGATCTCACCACCCTGAGATTGTGACCTGAGCCAAAACCAAGAGTCAGATGCTTAACCAACTGAACTGCAGGCATCATTTAGAGTCTAAAGCAAATAATGCATTTGTGGGTGGTCAAGAGCTGGCTGCATAAACAAAAATTAGGTGTATAGTTCATAGCAATGTTACCAGACATGTGAGTAAAGCTTTATATAAATATATTCACATAAAAATATTTACATAGGGGCACCTGGGTGGCTCAGTCAGTCAAGCGTGACTCTTGATTTCAGCTCAGGTCATGATCTCAGGGTGGTAAAATGGAGTCCTGTGTCCAGCTTCCTGCTGAGTGTGGAGCCTGCTTAAGATACTCTCTCTCCCTCTCCCTCCCTCCTCCTGCTCGTGTGTGCCTTTTCTCTCAAAAAAATATTTATATAAAGCTTTATATAAATAACCACTCTTAAAAAACCCCGAATTTATTAATAAAACAGATTTGGTCCATGATATTTTTAGTCTGGGCCTGCCAAATTGGTTAACCCTTGATATACTGGAAGATGCATGTGTGTGGAAGGGAGTGAATCAGGGAGTCCTACTCATGGTGTATCTAGTATGCTGTATGTGCAGATGTCCCCACATAACTCTGCAATTAGAATTCTGAGTCCGTTCTGTGGTGCGTTATGAGGTTTCTAGTTGGCATCATGACAGAGCCAGTTTGTCACTACTAGTTCCTCCTTCTTTCTCTCAAACATATATCCTCTTTCTAGGCTGAGGGAGGCTTGAGGATGGGAGAATGGCGTCTGAGAGGAAGGCAGGAATGAGTCAGAACCTGTGACACTTTTAGACTCACAGTATAATAGCGATAGCCTCCTTGTCATTCTGGTCTGTAGAGGCCACTTCTGGTGATCACTCACCTTCATGCAATGTGGTGTTTTAGAGGAAAAGAAAAAAAAAAAAAAAACTTTCCTTAGTCTCTAAGTGGGAGGTGCACTAAAGTCAAATATGCATTTTAGAATAATCACTGTGGCACAATGTGTAGGAGTTAGTAGAGCCCAAGAAACCAGAGGCAGGGGACAGAGAGAGAGAGAGAGAGAAACCAGAGGCAAAGGGACCAGAATGGAGACAACCAGGTGGGAGAGAAGAAAAAAATCTAAACTAAGGCAGCTGCTGCATGGGATTTTGGGGAAAGGAACCAATTGCAGAGTATCCTGAATACAAAGTAGAAAGTCCATAGAAACCCTTCACTCTTATTTGGGTAACTATGGTATTGCTGTTCACTGAAATGGGAGAATATAGATGGAAGATATGCTTTGGAAAGAATATAGTGAGTTCATTTTAAATCAGGTGGAAATGCTGGCATCCATCCATCTAGTTGGCAGCTAGAAAATCAAACCTGGAGTTCAAAAATACAGGAGACAACAAATGTTGTAAGAATGGGGGGTAGGGGAATGAACCCTCTGACACTGTTGGTGGGGATGCAAACTGGTGCAGCCACTCTGGAGAACAGTAAGAGGTTCCTCAAAAAGCTAAAAATAAAACTACCCTATGATCTAGCAATTGCACTGCTAGGTATTTACCCAAAGGATACAAAAATGCACATTTGAAGGAGTACATGCATCTCGATGTTTATAGCAGTATATATATATATATATATGACACTCCATTGAATACTACTCATTCATCAAAAAGAATGAAATCTTACCATTTGCAATGACATGGATGGAGCTAGAATGTATTATGCTAAGTGAAATAAGTCAATCAGAGAAAGATAAATGCCATATGATTTCGCTTATATATGGAATTTAAGAAACAAAATGGATGAACATATGGGAGGGGGAAAAGAGAGAGGGAAACAAATCCTGAGAGACTGAACTACAGAGAACAAACAGGGTTGATGGAAGGAAGGGTGGGGGATGGCCTGGATGGGTGATTGTTATTAAGGTGAGCACTGGGTGTTATATGTAAACAATGAACCACTGAACTCAATTCCTGAAATCAATGTTGAACTGTACATCAACTAACTAGAATTTAAAAGTAAAGAAACAAACCCAGTACTTTCTTTGTGACAATGCCTGAGCAATATTTAAAGTAAATCAATCTGTAATTAAAGTGTGCATTTTAAATAAAATGTATGTGTCTAAGGGGGACAAAAAGAAATGAGATCAGAAATATGATATATGGATTTAGAAATCAGGTGGTATTTTAAACTTTGGGTGTGGATGATGACATCACCCGAGAAGCTTGGGGCCAGCGAGAGGAGAATGGGACCACAGACAGAACCATGGGAAGCAGCAATATTTAAAGAACAAGAAGAGGAAGAGCCTATGAAAAAAACTGAGTCACAACAAACAGAAACAGAAGAAAGTGCTGTCATCGAGGTCTAAGGAGGAGGAAGTTTCAGCTGGGCCAAATGCTGATGAGAAGTCCAACAAGCTAAAGACCAAAATTTATCCTCAAAGCTTGGTAGTCAGAAAAATGAAAAGCGCTTAAGTTAGTAAATGTTCAATATTTATTTGTAAACTATTCCAGAGAAATCAGAAGATGAGCTGCTAATATTCTGTCTGTGCCCGGGGCCCTTTCTTCAGATGCTGTTTGTTGCTAACTATTCCTCAAAGCGGTTGAAGAATAAACAATGCAGCTGCTGCTCCCGATCAGGAGCAACTGACAGCAGTCCCATATACCTGTCTACTCTCCCCCTACATCCTTCCTTGTATCCCCTGTGGTCTCTCCATTCCCTGTGCTCTACAGCTGAGAGCCAGTTTTGCAGAGCTCCCTTCCAGGTTGACCCCACTAACATTTAGCCACATCTACTCTTAGTTCTTTGTTGGCCTCTTCTATCTTTCCAGAAGCTTTAGGATGGATGGTGAAAATTAAATGTGCATCTGAAAATGAATGCAAAATAGCTCCTGTAGCTTTAGGCAGCTACTATAAGGATGGTGTGTGTGTTAAAAGAATATACTAAAAGAAAGGGAAAAGGCATGACAGAGAGAAAAATAAGGTATAACATAATGTTCTAGATAGATCTTATTTTTCTGTCATGCCTTTTCCCTTTCTCTTACTATATTCTTTTAACACACATACACACTATAATTAGTAATACATAGTAATATCAACTATAAAAGTGAGATGTAAATACAAGACAAAATATTTATTTTTCATTTTTATTTTAGAAAAAGAGTGCACACACGAGCAGGGGAAGGCGCAGAGGGAAAGGGAGAGAATCCTCAAGCAGACTCCCTGCTGAGTGCAGAGTCCCATGTGGGGCCCAATCCCAGGACCCCAAGATCCCAGGAGTGAAAACCAAGAGCCAGCTGCTTAGCTTAACCAACTGAGCTACCCAGCAGCCCCAAGAAAAGAATATTTCTAAAGTATCTTCTTAGAATCTCTTTTATGCCAACTTAATTGGGCAAATGCAAAAGTTCAAAATTTCTTTTTCACGTTTGATATCTGACATTGGATATTAGTTGCCCATAAATATGTGTCTGATCAAAGAGTTATGCAAGAAAAATGCTAGCAGCTGCCTAGTGGAGGGCTGAGCAGAGAAAGAAGTGAAAAAAATACTCTCTACAGTTGTGTTAATATAAGAGGCATAGAATACGGTAGCTGGAAACACGTTAGAGCTGACACTGTTCTTTTCCCTCAGCAGTCGAGCCACACCCTCCCAATAACCAGCAACAGCTCTGGGTCATCCTGATCTTAGTAGTGAGTGGTGTGATTGCTGTGATCACTGCCATTACAGGAGGCTGCCTAGCCCACAGTAAGTACTATCGTGCTATCATTCTGACCTCAATTTCTGGAAGCCCAAATTCTATTGGTATGTGTCAGCACTTCTCTGAGGTTTTAGTGTCTTTTTTACTTGTCTCACCAAGTTCTACTCATTCACTGGACAGGCATTTCAAGGACACCTACTATATGTCCAATTCTCTCCTAGGCACCGGAGTGACTAACAATGACTCAATGCCCCCAAGACACATTCTACTTGAGTCCATTTTTTCCCCCTAACTTTATATTTTCTTGGAGGCGCTGGGGCTTGGAAACTAATTTGAAAACACTTCTGATGCAAAGTGGTATTCTAATACTTGATTTTCAAGTGGAGGAAAGTCAGAACGACAAGATGGTATTCTAATATTTGATTTTCAAGTGGAGGAAAGTCAGAACAACAAGATTTGAGGTCAAGAATCATTTTCTCGAAGGAGAAAATCAGTGAGAAAATCAGCATCTCGAAGATGCACTGATGCCACTGAGAAATTACATGGCCACAAGTGATTTTACCAATTCTCAATTCCTCAGAATACATTTTTGGATAAGATAAGGAGTGGCTGAGGAAAGAAGAGATATCTAGGATGTATTCCCTACAAGTTTAAATTTTTGGCCTTACACATATGCTACCCTCTATCTCTGTACTTAAATGAAGAGGAACTGATAGGCCAGAGCTGAGGTCATAGTCACCACGAAGGGGCACCAACCTTTCTTGGAGTAGAAATCATGTACATTGAACAAAGAAAACTGGAAGACCACCATCAGCTGATTTCCCCAAACTTCTGCACAAAAACTGTCAAAGCACAGGGAAGTCACTAAAACTCTTTGCTACCAACAACCCACCCCCACAGGTAGGGTAAAGAGGTCTGGTGGTTTAAGGATGTTTTTGATACAGACTGCCCAGCCTTACCCATCGAACTAGATTTTTTACTCTTAACACTACTGACTTTTGGGACCAGGTAAGTCTTTGTTTAGGGTTCTAATCAGTGCATTGTAGTTTATTTAGCAGCATTTCTGGGCTCTACTCACTATATGCCAATAGCACCCCTGCCTCAGTTATGACAACTAAAAATGTCTCTATTACATTACAAATGTCCCAGGATGGGGTGGGTGCTGGGCACAGATAGAAATCTCCCTGGTAAAAAAAAGAAAAAAGAAAAAAGAAAAAAAGAAATCTTCCTGGTTTAAGAACCACTGATCAAGTTCTAAGCCAGTGAAAGCTTGCTGAAATATACGGGCACAATTTTGGGGAAACTCACCTATCTAAATCTTTATTGTTTGTGCGTGTCTTCAAGGATCTGTTTCAAGATGGAGACAGAGAAATAGGAACGAAGAGGACATGGACCTGGAAAAGATGTCCCCTATAAACATAGGATCTGCCCAAGCATCTGTATGAGCAGAACATCTGGAGGTAACCTCTAGCTCTTCTCTACCTGGGTGGGATATAATGAGGCACAGTGTTTTCTTCCTCTCAGCACCAGATTAAACTTTTACCTACTACCGCACCTTCTCAAAAACCTAGTTCAGGTTACTCTACACAGATGATTGAGATCTCTCCTTTCTCCCCACAGAGGATTATAACCTCTCGCTTTGCTCTGCCATTCCACCATGTTGAAATGTCCTCTTCCTCTCAGTCAACTCAGTGTCTGTCCTTATCTATAAAACACTACCATAAATTCATCTTGAAGTAATATTCGTGGCCCAGCTGCTTATTCTGATCATTCCTTTTCCCCCTGTATCCCTCACTACTGATGGACACAGATTAGGGTCACTTACTGGTCACTCTGTACCACCTCAGTAATGTCCTCATTGTTCTCTCTGCCTCTTACAAACAGAGTCATCCTACTAAACCAGTAATAGGCAAATTTCATAAAGAATCCCTTCTCCACATTATTTTCCCACTCAAAAACTCAGAAGAGACCCCAATGCCTATAGGAAAAGTTTCAAGACTTTTAACTTTCCATATTTCAGTTGATCTCTTCAGTATAAACATTCTCAGTTCTTTGAACTACTCTCCACATGGTAGTTTCCAGAAGCCTTATGTGAACACCCTAGATGTCAATAAATGGGAGTCCAAAACTTTATAGATATGGTCTAATTCTACATACCATAGGATAATTACTGAGATCTGAAATGTTCTGTTAAGGAAGCCTAACATAGCAGCAGTTTTTTTGAGTCACACTATTAACTTATATCAATTTTGTGTTATTCTAAACTACCCAGGCCTTTTCATGCAAGAGAAACATTGGAATCCAAGAGACTGATACTAGGTCCAGGGTGGTTTATAGTCTCCATAAACAGTTCCTTTATTTTTTTAAATGTTTTTTATTTATTTATGATAGTCAGAGAGAGAGAGAGAGAGAGAGAGAGAGAGAGAGAGAGAGAGAGGCAGAGACACGGGCAGAGGGAGAAGCAGGCTCCATGCACTGGGAGCCCGACGTGGGACTCGATCCCGGGTCTTCAAGATTGCGCCCTGGGCCAAAGGCAGGCGCTAAACCACTGCGCCACCCAGGGATCCCAACAGTTTCCTTTTTGACTTATGAAGCTAGGGTGAAAAAGCTAAGAAATGAGAGTCTGCAATTACCTTTAAAAAATAAAAGGAAATGAAATAGAACATCTGAGACTTATATAATAGGTAATGTTTTACAAAAACATTTCATTTTAGTCTTCTAAAAATCTCTGTGAGCAAGATCTTTATCTCCATTTTATAGGAGAAACCTGAGGCTCCCTCCCAGAGGTTGAATGGTTTGCCTAAGGTCAGGCAGGCAAGGAACAAAGCCAGGACTCAAACTGGGTATTAAGACCAGTTTCTTTCATGGCACCATAGCAGCCTAGGCACATTTCCCCCATAGTAGTCTTCATTTCCTATCATGTCTTCTTTTCAACTTCTTCAGGAGGCCCTTTCAAGGATGTCTCCCTCAGTTCTGCGATTACCTAAAACTTCCCTGACTTTCCTTGTTAATAGTCCTTTGCTCAGTCAGCTGGTACCTCATATTGAAGCCACGGGTCTGGTCTTCTACGTGGCCATCTTGTCCAGTTCAAGCAGCGCTGCCTTTGAACTACTGGAGTAATGCTATCTCTAGTACATAGCATTCCATCCTGGGGTTATTTTCATGTACCATGCCTTATATATATATTTTTTTAAGACTTTATTTATTCATGAGAGATACATAGAGAGACGCAGAGACAGGCAGAGGGAGAAGCAGGTTCCATACAGGGAGCCCGATGTGGGACTCAATCCCAGGACTCCAGGATCATGCCCTGGGCCAAAGGCAGGTGCTCAACCACTGAGCCACCCAGGCTTCCCTATATTCTTTACTAAATTGTAGGCTTATTGAGAACAACCATGACTGATACATCTATTTGCCTCATATGTGGAAGAGTATTACCTTGATCAATAACATTTGGTTGCTTGATGATTGCTGGTGCTTAATATTTGCCTGATATTTCATGTAATAAAATTCTCGAAATTCTCCCATAATTTAGATTTCTTTTTATATTCTTTGGCCATGAATAGTAGTATCTACAGCGTCACCTCAATTTGGGAGACTTTTATGGTAAAAAATATAAAGTTTTAAAATGCTTTCCTTCTTTGGGAATTTAGGGTTTCAAGTATTCGTTTATTTATTTATTTTTTTTGTTTCCTCAGGTCCCACCTCCATCTTAGATTGACCTCATCTTTGAATTTCCTCAGATGGCCAGGATTATCCCACCTTGCACTTCATGCATCTGTTCTCTAGGAGCCTGTTCATTTCAGTGGCCCTGCAGAAAGTGACCAGAGGAATATGGTGGGGACATAAGTAGCTCTGGTAGCCTTGGTCAAAGAATTGTTCAGGCCTGGAAGAGACATTCGGAAAATACTTGTCTCACTAATGACAAGGACATCAAGGCCTAGGGGATGACCTGAATGATAAAGGTCTGAGCTAGAACCCAGATTTCCTGTCTCGGGTGCTCTTTTTCCATCATTAGTCTGGCTCTGTGCTATTAACTGGTGTGTATAGGCGTACACACCAGTCAAAATGCTTCTGGAAAAAGAATATGTCCAATGTCAGGTCAACTTCAGAGACTTCATCTGATGCAACACTAGAAGGTTTTGTGTTGCTGTCAAAAGCAATCTGATGCTAATGTGTGGGTAGTATGCTGGTATATATACCAATATGAGAATGATGGAAAAATTACTGGGGTTTACCCAGTATCACATCTTTCATTGTGCTCTCCTCTGTTGCTTTCCCACTTCTCCATCAGGTTCTGGAGAAAGTAGATCTATCCAAAACTAATATCTGCTGACATGTAAGATGAATGACTTATACACCTCAAAGCAATAGTCACGTTGGAGAGGGACAGGTTGCTTTAGAGAGTCACATCCTACTGGTTCATATTGGACTGATAATCTCCTTAATGGCTTTATGCTAAACTCATTTATAAAATATGAGAAAGTTCTCATTTAAAATGAGATAAGTTTTAATTGTGTATTACTAAACAGTAGCTGTCCTTAGAATTTGATTGAGGTAATGAAAATAGCATTCCATAGGGTTTCCCTAGATTCCTCAAGTTGCTCTTCCTCCTTCGTATTTCTGATCCTTCTGACATCAGCAGAGAATTAAAAATAAAGAAGTGGCCAACTGCTGTTCCTATGTTACTTACTCATGATTCCTCTTTTTCTGAAGTTGTCTTCCATAACTCAGTGGACCTGGAGGTTGACCTGACTGGAGGAATCAGACTTTCAAATGAAAAATTCTGATTTCTGGAGGAAATCAGAATTTCAAATTCTCATTTGAAAATTTGACGTTGGACAGCAAGTTGGCCAAGTTTCTCACATGTAGCTGGGTTTACAATGTTTGATTTTGGCAGCTATCAAGGGACCAGATTATGCTTTATAGTCTAAGGAGCAGAAGTACAGTTTTAAATGGTTGCCCTCAGAACAAAATCACTGAAAGAAATAAAAGTTGGAGACTGACCTGAACTCAAAGCAAAGAAACAAAAAAAATGGGAACTGCTGCATTTAATTAAAATTAATAATCCTTAGACATGCTCAAAAGGAGACCTCAAGAAGTAATCACAAAATAGGACATATCTAGGAGACAGCTTATTTATACTTAAAATAAATTATATTACATTACTTATTACATTTGATAAATGTGTTGGTACTATTTTCCAAAGAATTATACTTTTATTGATATTTTTATGATATGAATAAAATTATTTTTAAAACCAATCATCTAGTTTTATAATTTCTAGTTGGAGAATTTAACCTATATGTGGATGTGAATAAAACAGTAACTAATTGCCGGTTGTCTGCAATTTATGAATGGGATAATTAAGAAAAACATGTTTTATGGAGTGTGGTGATAACGTGTAAATCATGGTAAAAATAGACTTGTGCAGAGATTCTTCTATCCTTATAATTACTGATATTTGTTGTTCTATCATCCCCTGTGCACCAGGGTATTGTGCTATGCTTTTCATTTCATATCCATCCTGAGGTAGATACCATCTCATTGGACAGAAGGGAAAACTGAGACTTAAAAGTAAAATGGCTTTGTTATATAGGTCACATGGCTGCAAAGCTACATGACTGGGATTTCAAGACAGTGATATCTTCAGAGCCCTTGGTTTCACAGCCACTATATCCCACAGCTACACAAACCTGGTTTCTGAAAATAGTTATTTTTAGAGCAGGAACTAAAAACAAAGAGGTCTAACACTGAAACAAAGTACTAGCAGTCTTTCCCCCTTAGTACACTAAAGCAGTACATCCCCACCCCCCTCACTTTATTTTACTTTTTAAAGATTTTATTTATTTATTTTATTTTTTTAAAGATTTATTCAGTCATTTATGATAGACACAGAGAGAGAGAGGCAGAGACACAGGCAGACGGAGAAGCAGGCTCACGCTGGGAGCCCAATGCGGGACCCATCCTGGGCTCCCAGGACCACGCCCCGGGACAAAGGCAGGCGCTAAACCGCTGAGCCACCCAGGGATCCCCAGATTTTATTTATTTATTCATGAGAGACAATAGAGAGAAGGGCAGAGACACAGGCAGAGGGAGAAGCAGGCTCCATGCAGTCTCCAGGATCATGCCCCAGGCTGAAGGCGGTGCTAACCGCTGAGCCACCTGGGCTGCCCCACCCCTCACTTCAGTAAAAGTTAAAATCTGCAGGACAGCTTCCTTCTTAAGGAGCAAGCTCCTAGAGTATAAAGACTGTGTAGCTATTCTAACTTTTGCATAGATACTTTGTCAGCAACACTAAGAGATGAAACAAAGTCTGGCTCTTTTTAAAAAATAGTGCTTATCTACTTCATGTTTGTTAAATTTATATTGTATTTCAAGTGGCATAGGAATTATCTTTTTATTTTATTTTTAAAAATTTTATTTATTTGAGAGAGTGCATGCTCTTGGGGGAAGGGGCGGAGGGGTAGGGAGGAAAGACAAGTAGACTCCATGCTGAGCATGGTGCCCCACACAGGGCTCAATCCCATGACTCTGAGATCACGGCCTGAGCCAAAATCAAGAGTCGGACACTCAATGGGGAGCCACCCAGGAGCCCCTACACACTTAGGCCCATGATGTTTCAAGGACCCAAAGGCACAAAGATTTCATCACAGACCATTTGCCTCACCTGGTTCTTTCCTCTCCTCTTCCTAGTGATGCCTAGAGTATCCTTTTAAAGGGCTGCAAGAGGGACGCCTGGGTAGCTCAGTGGTTGAGTGTCAGCCTTTGGCTCTGGTCATGATCCTGGGGTCCTGGGATTGAGTCCTGCATTGAGCTTCCCGAGAGGAGCCTGATTCTCCCTCTGTGTCTCTGCCTCTCTCCCTGTGCCTTCATGAATAAATAAATAGAATCTTTAAAAAAATAAAAAAATAAAGGGCCGCAAGAATAAACATACAACCCTCAGAAGTCAACTCCAATCTTGGGAAATTTTAAATTTTCTGTAGTAAAATCCAGGGAAAAGAATTATGTATTGTATTGTATTGATTGATCAGTACAGATATAATTTCAAATATATAGATCAATCAGGAAAGACTTAAGTGTGTATTTAAACTTAAGGATAAGTAAAGTGACCATACAATAGCCCAATTCTTGGTTAAAAAAAGGTAAGTGGCCATTGCCACTAGAGGTGCCTGCACTTACATTTGTCACCAGGCTGACCAAGGAGAAGCCTACTATTGGCATTCAATGACATAGATCACTTTGATTCACCAATGAATTTTAAGTTCAGAATATTTTTAATCTTTGTCTTGTTTATTTGTTGATGAAGGGTTTCTAGGAAGATTTAGCAGTGCTTCGATTTTCTTAACATCATCTTTGGATTGATTTTTCTGTAAGCTACTTTCAATTTCTTCAGGGAGGAGCTGAGTAAATTGTAGTCTGGCTTTACTGTAAAGAAAGAAAAGAATATATCATGTACTGCTCTGTTTCTTAGTTCTCAGATTTTTTTTTAAACAAAGTGTTTATCTATTCTCCCCGTGCCTTAAAAGCAAACACTGCTCCTTACACTTCAAGAACAATGACTTTCTTCATTCTCCTACTCTAGTTCCATTCATGTGCCAACTACACTTCTCATATCACCAAAATGGTGTGTGCTATGGCAGCAGCTCTGATCCTTAAGATATTCCAGAGTTCCTGTAGGGTGTCATGTTCAAGTGTGAGCCTTGCAAACTGGTTGTCCTCTTGCCCTCAGGGCTGGGGGTGAATATGAGCCCCCTGCCACTCCATTAACTCTCTGTTGCCAGACCTTGTAAGAACTGCACAAAGGCTAGAACTATGGTAAACTCAATATGGAAAAGTCAGATGGGACAACATTATAAATGTATTATTTACAAGGAGTTAAAATCCAATTTCCAAATAACAGATCAGTTTTTTTTCTAAATCTAGTATTAGTGTCCTCCCTTCTTTAAGTGATTAGCAAGGTCATCCATAACTTTTTTCTCGACTCTTCACACCAGGTTTGACCATTTCTTCTTCCATATCTCTATAGTTTTCCACATTTTTGGCTCACTAAGGCAATTATTTATACCCTCACTTTGTTTGACTTCTCTATATTTTCAAGCAGAGAAGGAGGCATAGAATAAGCTCTTAACTGTGATTTAAATTAGCTCCTCAGGAATATCACATATAGATCACAGACATTTAAGTGCCCCATAAATTTTTGGCCTTATTTCCTTCTAAAGTATCCTTCAGTACTCTAATTCAATTCAAGTTATTGTTTTTAGCCATCTTGGGTTTTCCATCTCTAAATAACCGATCGACCTCTCTAATTACTTTTCTGTTTTCCTTTTTTTATTGGGATACAATTATTATGTTCATATTTTTCCAAATGTAAATTCTCCTGTAACTTTCTGTATCAAATATACTTTCCTTACCTTTCCAATTTCTTTCTCAAAGCTTCCTTTTCTTAAGAAAAAAAAAAAAAGTTTCTTATGACACCTAAAGAACTAAAAGTAAGCTAATGCTTTCATGCTTTTAACTTTCTACATTACATTTTATCCTAGCATTTAGAATCTTAAGTGCTTTATCCTAGAACTTAGACAACTACATATCCCATCTACCCTCTTACTAAAGGAGTGAATGAAACAAACACATATTGAGCATTGTGGTGTGATTCTGCCCTCAGATTGGCTGAGAAAACAGAGGGCTTGAAGTAAAATATCTAAGTCACAAAATTAATTAATAGCCTAGTTGGGATTTAGGATTCATTTTCAAGATTTCACTGGCTACAAAATCAATGCTTTTTCTCCTATCGAACCTAAGTCCCTGAATAACTGATCTATGGATATTAAGAGTTTCCATGTGTGTATGTGTGCTTAGCATAAATGGAAGCTTCAAGTAAAAACATGAGGGAAAAAAAGACTATCCACTACTAAAACAGCAGAAGCTTTAGTTGTACACAGGAAGCTGAGCCATGAGAATCATTTGTACCAGGAGCGCTAACAGCAGCCTATTCTGGTGATCTTACAAAGAATCAGCACAAAATCCACTCTCAGTCTGATAACTGCACCCTAGGGAATGACTAGGTGGAACAGGTGAAAGTTTTTATCCTCCTCAGTGGCATCCAGTCTATGAGTAGCCACTATAACTACCTAATTCATGGGCATCCACAGCAAGAAGTAGAATCTTTGAATGTAGAGACCTAACATGCTCTGTATTGTTCACAGATGCATGTGTAACCGGGGATATCATCTTTTAAATAAAGCCAAGTTAAAACTCATTCATTACTGTCCATTTCCTTTAGGTAATTTCCTATGCAGTCAAGAACATAGAAAAAGAAAAAAAAATGCAATCAAATGAGTACAACATCTTAACTTTTAAATAAATGTATCTAAAGAATGAGCCTCATCAGATTAAAAATAAAATTAGTATTTTTCATTTTCTCATTCCTTCATTAAAAAGATTAAAAGACCAGGTAGGGTACAAGTTGAAGAAAAGGAAACTCTCCTTTGAGATTTTCTTTCTTTATTTAAGTAATCTCTACATGAGACCTAAACTCACAACCCCAAGATCAAGAGTGCTCCACCAACTGAGCCAGCCAGGTAACCTAGAAACTCATCTCTGAATTGAGGGGTGGTTTAGAAGACCTGGGTTAAGAGACCACCACAATGTTTAGGAAAATCAGTTACCCTCATCTTCACATGCTCCTTACCTCTCTTCCAGTTTTAGCTCATGGAGTGCTTTGCGATCCTTCTGTGTTCTCTCTTGGACAGTCTCCCCATAGAACTTCTGAAATGCCATCAAAAGACTTCCTACAGGAGCGCTGAGGTGAAAGCAAAAAGAGAGCTGAGGAAAATAGGAGCTATTAGAACACACACCATGTGAGTATCTGCTAAGGCATGAGCAACACCGACCGAGCCTCCTATTCCCTGACAGGTATAGGAATTCTGACAAAGTGTCCTTGTCGAATGAAGAAAAAATTATGGCAATTTCCTTCCTGGTCTTCTAAACCATAGAAAAAAAGCTATCACTGCAACTTCCTAAAATTAACTGGTATAAAAACAACAGGTCTATACCTTGGCTCTGGGTTTTATAAATGAGTGATAAACTGGGAAAATATATACTCATGACAAGTTCTGGCAAGTAGCTTTATACTGAAGATTTCTCAGAAACGAAATTAATACCAGAAATGATACCAAACCCTGCAGAAGGGAAGGAACTATGGAGGGCATTTTTGGTTGGAGGGAAGGATATTACTAGCCTCTGGAGGTGGAACCACCAAAACATCCTCAAATTCAAAAGTCTGGCACAACAGTCTCACTTACAATGTCAATAGTTACCCTTTGAGAAACTGATTTAGATGAACAATTATTACAGTAATGACGAGGGTATGGTTCCTGTGTTCTCAAAGAGAAAGAGTTTTTGACTCTGATATAACTTAAATTTCCCCTGACTACAAACTAAGTAGCTCATTCAAAAAATTATTTTTGCTAAGTGGAAATGTCCACTGACAACTGGTTAAAGAAAATGTGGTATATACAATGGAGCATTATGTTGCCTTTAAAAAGAGTCACATGCTACAACATGGATCAACCTTGAGGATGTTATGCTAAGTGAATAAGCCAGTGACAAAAGGACAAACATTATATGATTCCATTAATATGAAGTATCTAAAGTAGTCAAAATCCTAGAAACAAAGTAGGAAGGTGGGTACCAAAGGCTGGGGGGTAGGGGGAGGGGAGAATTAATGTTCAATGGGTATAGAGTTTTCAGTTTTGCAAGATAAAGTTCTAGAGATCTTTTGTGCAACAATGTGAATATACCTACCACCACTAAACTATACATTTAAAAATGGTTAAGATTATAAATTTTATGTTGTATTTTTAATGACAAAGAAAAGTAAATTATTTTTGCTAATTTCAACAATTTTTCCCTTCAGACTAAGCTGGTATATTAATATATATATAACAAGGGGCGCCTGGCTGGCTCAGTCAGTAGAGCGTGTCTCTTGATCTCGGGGTCCTGAGTTAAAGTCCCACAGTGGAGGTAGAGTTTGCTAAGAAACAAACAAAAAACCACAATATAATAAAAATAATGTCAGCAATGAATTATGACATGCGGAATTTTCAAGAATTTTTAAAAAGAATGCATAAATCTTCCCCCTAAAAAGGGGATAGAAAAATGGAGGGCATAGGTAGAGGGAAAGGGAGAACTCTTCTTATTCAGGTGAGTGCCAACTAATAAAAACAGAAAAAGAGACAGAACTAACAAATCATTTTGCAATCATTTTTGTAGTAAGTGATTATAGCAATAATTATAATAGATCATTAAAACCACCAGGAAAAAAGACAGGTGAACAGGCTGTTCAGTCTTATCCCACAGATTATTTATTCACAATGTGAAAAAGATACCTTTACAGTGGAGAAACTTAGTAGATGCTAAATGTGGTAGGCAGAGTTCTAAAATGGCCCCCCAAATTGTCCTGCCCTAATTTTTCAACTATGAATATATTATACCCATGATTATGCTACATGGCAAAATTTTACAGATGTATTGAAGGTCAGTAAGAAGTTGAATTTGAGTGAATCAAAAAATGATCTGGGTAAACTCTTTAAAAGCACAGAGTTTTCTCTGGCGGCAGTGTAGAAATCAGAGGGATTCAAAGTACAGGAAGGATTCAACATGCTGGTTGTGCTTTGAACATGGAGGGGGCACTAGGATAAGGAATCGGGACGTCTCTATGAACAGTGGTGCCTGGCTGACAACCAGCCAGGGAACAGTGACTTCAGCCCTGATAGCCGCAATGATCCTGTTCACAACCAGAATGGTTTGGGAACAGATTCTTCCCCAGAGCCTCCAATAAGAGCCTGCCTGACCAATACTTTTGATGTTGGCCTTATAAAACCCTGAACAGAGAGAGCCCATCTGAGCCTATTCAGACTTCTGATCTACAGAATTGTGATAAAATAAATGGGTAGTGTTTCAAGCAGAAGTTTGTGGTAATTTGTCACACAGCAATAGAAAGTACTGCACCAAGTAATTAAAATTAACATCTCTTACAATAGACGATACAATATATCTCTTGATGTGAAAAATGGACAAGGAAACAACTTCATCTATATTGTATTTACACCGAAAACATTTAACCTAAATCTAATCGTGAGGGAATAGTCAAAAGAAATTGAGAAATTTTCTGGGGGAAAAAAGGCAGTGGAACTGTTCTAGTTTAAAGGAATCAAGGAGCATCTAGGTGGCACAGTTGGTTAAGCACTGAACTCTGGGGTTTCAGCTCAGATCATGATTTCAAGGTCATGAGATCAGGCCCCCTATCAGGTCCAAGCTCAGGGCAGAGTCTGCTTCAGATTTGCTCTCCCTCTCAAATAAAGAAATAAATCTTTTTTTTAAAAAAATAAAAGAATCAAAACCATAAAAATGATATACAATCAGATCCTGGGTTTAAAAATATATGTATGTGTGTTACTATGTGTATATATATATGGTATTATAATAATCAAAAAATTTTGAATATGGACCCTACCTAAGACAGCTACATTGAATCAATGCTAAACTATTTGTTGTGATGATTACACTGTAATATCATTGGCGAATATTCTTCATTTCATCCTGGGAGATCCATGCTGATATATTCAGAGGTGAGGAATTATGAGGTCTCAAAAGGTTCAACCAAAAAGAAAAAAAAAAGAGAAAGAGAAAGAAAAATAACTGTACACACATACAGAGATATAAAATGAATTTGGCAAAATGTTAACAACTGGTGAATATAAGTGAAGGATATATGGGTGTTCAATGTACTAAGTCATTCAACTTTTCTGTAGGTTCAAAATGTTTCAAAGTAAAAAGCTGGAGAAGAAAAAATTTCAAACTTCTTAATAAACAAAACCCAAACTAAAAAAAGTTTTTAATGCAATGTACTTGTTAGTTGTTTTACTTTTCTTCCTGTTCCTTGTAAAAACCATTGTTCAAACTGCCAATATTGGGCAGCTTGGGTGGCTCAGCGGTTTAGCGCCACCTTCGGCTCGGGTTGTGATCCTGGAGTCCGAGGATCAAGTCCCATGTCGGGCTCCCTGCAAGGGAGGGACTTCTCCCTTCTCCCTCTGTCTCTGCCTCTCTCTCTCTCTGTCTTTCATGAATAAATAAATTAAATAAAAATCTTTAAAAAAGACAGCCCCGGTGGCGCAGCGGTTTAGCGCCACCTGCAGCCCAGGGTGTGATCCTGGAGACCCGGGATCGAGTCCCACATCGGGCTCCCTGCAAGGAGCCTGCTTCTCCTTCTGCCTGTGTCTCTGCCTCTCTCTCTCTGTGTCTCTCATGAATAAATAAATAAATATATTTTAAAAAATCTTTTAAAAAAAACTGCAAATATTTTCAGGTGTTAGAGATATTTAAACAGTTTTTACTCAGTGACAATTGGAAGTAAAGTCAACCATTGGGGTAGAATTAGAATTTGACAGTCAAAGCCACTGCCAATACAAGACTAAAGACCTTTTACAGGCTTTTAGATTTGAATTTGTTCTTTGGAAATGAATGAGATTTTTGACAGGTACGGCATTAATTAAAGTTGTGTTAACTTAGAATGAAACCATGTGAACACTTACCCTAGCAAGGCTCCAATTATGCCACCAGCCACCAGACCGTGCAGGCCTAAGTTTATTCTAAAAAGACCTCCTGTGACAGCTATTTTAAAACAAACAAAAAGCCAATATGAAATTATCTTTAAACACTAGAATCCATTTTAAAATTTCCCTTCTATAAAAAGGACATAAACAACTAAGTAAGTTTTCTGAACCCAACGTTAATATACCACCACAACCTAGATATCCTGAATCTAAAAGGCCACATGGCTAGCTTCTCTCTTCCACATGGGAGGTTCAAGGGAAGAAACATTCCTTTTATATAAACCTAATTTCTCCATCTGTTCTATTGGTCTAATCTCTTCTTATTCTGCTTCATTTTTCCCACGTCCTCTTAAAAATCTGTAATTTCTTCACTTCCACCTCTTCGTTTTCTTCTTTCTTCAAGAAAAGCTTTCCCCAAAACCCCCTGCAGTTTATACCTTTGCCCCCCAGCCTCACTCTTTCTGTAGGGCCACCCACACCTCAGGCAGACCCACAAGTGGACATTTGACCTACACTGCCACCTGGTGGCCAGTGCACAGGTCCTATTTCCTTCACACTGGGATGGTTTATTTATGAGGTCATTCATTTTCCTCCCTTACTAGGTATAACAATACTAATGCCATCTCAGAAATACTTTTTAAATAAATGAGATTTTTTTGTCTTATTTAAGTATTACTTATTCATTCTTTAATTTTCTAAGTTTTAAAATTAACAAGAACAAAAATCATCTTTAGTTCTATTACTCTTATTAAAAAATAAGATATTTTTTAAAAAAACCTATCAGAATAGGGACGCCTGGGTGGCTCAGTGGTTGAGCCTCTGCCTTTGGCTCAGGGCGTGATCCCAAAGTCCCGGGATCAAGTCCCGCATTAGGCTCCCTGCATAGAGCCTGCTTCTCCTACCTATGTCTCTGCCTCTTTCTCTGTGTCTCTCATGAATAAATAAAATCTTAAAAAAAAAAAAAAACAAACTATCAGAATAGCCAAAAATCTAGAAACTGATAACACTATATGCTGGCAAGGATGTGGAACAAGAGAAACTCTTGTTCATTGCTGGTTGGAATGCAAAATGGTATAGCTCCTTTTGAAGATAGTCTGATAGTTTCTTACAAAACCAAACATGTTCTTACCATATGATCCAGCAATCATGCTCCTTGGTATTTATCCAAAAGAGCTGAAAACTTATGTCCACACCAAAACCTGCACACAGACATTTATAGCAGCTTTGTTCATAATTGTCAATACTTGGAAACAACCAAGATGTCCTTCAGTAGATAATATAATAAACTGGTACATTCAGACAATGAAATATTACTTAGCACTAAAAAGAAATGAGCTATCAACTAATGAAAAGGCATTGGAGGAAACTTAAATGCATATTATTTAGTGAAAGTCAATCTGAAAAAGCTATGTAATATTATGTAACATCCTGGAAAAAGCAAAACTATGAAAACAGTAAAAAAAAAAAAAAAAGAAAGATCAGTGGTTATCAGGGGTTGGTGGGCAGGATGCATACGTAGAGCAGATTTTTTGGGCAATGATAATGCTCTTTATGGTACCACAATATCATACACATATGTTTGGATACAAACCACCGATGTACCAATCACAGAATGTGTACCAAGAGTGAACTGAACCCTAAAGGGACCATGGACTTGGGTGATAATGATGCATCAATGTAGGTTCTTCCATTGCAACTAATATCCCACTGTGATATGAAATGTTGATAGCTACGTGTAAGTGGGGGACAGAGTATATGGAAAATCTCTGTGTCTTCTGCCCAAATTTACTGCAAACCTAAAACTATATTAAAGATGGGGAGAGGGAGTAGTGAGGCTTATAAGCTGTCAACAGCCAAACACCAAAAACGGAGTTAGACTGTTTATTACATATAACCTTGTTTTCTATGAATAAAGACAATATACTTTTGGTTTTTTTTTTTCAATCTTGGTACTTTTTATTTCTTTTTCTTGCCTGAATGCTGTGGTTAAAGTCTCCAGTATAATATATATAACTGTATTCATCTCAAGTACTTGAATTACAAATATATACATCTTTGCCATGTTCTCAGTCTTAGGGAAAAATCATTCAGTCTTTCACCATTAAATATGACATCTGCTGCAGGTTTTGTCATAGATGACCTTCACTGGGTTAGAGGAGTTCCCTTTTATTCCTACTTCGTTGAGAGTTTTTATCATGAATGTTGGATTTTTATCAAATGCTTTTTCTAAGCTAACCTTAAATTCCTTGGATAAATTCCACTTGGTCATGATATAATAATCTTTGTTGCTGGTTTTCATTTACTAGTATTTTCTTATGTATTTTTGTGCAAATACTTTTTTTAAAAAAGTAATCTCTCCACCTTTCATGGGGCTTGAACCTACAACCTTGAGATCAAGAGTCAGATGCTCTGCCAAGAGAACCAGCCAGCCACCCCCGAGTATATACTCCAGTGATAGTGATCTGTAGTTCTCTTTGTTGTCTTTATCTGGCTTCGATATCAAGGTAATACTAGTCTAACGAAGTTTGAAAGTGTTCCCTCTTCCTCTATTTTCTGGAAAAGTTTGTGAAAGAAACTTTCCAGGGATCCCTGGGTGGCGCAGTGGTTTGGTGCCTGCCTTTGGCCCAGGGCGCGATTCTGGAGACCCGGGATCAAATCCCACGTCGGGCTCCCGGTGCATGAAGCCTGCTTCTCCCTCTGCCTATGTCTCTGCCTCTCTCTCTCTCTGTGTGTGACTATCATAAATAAATAAAAATTAAAAAAAAAAAAAAAAAGAAACTTTCCAAAAGCCATTGGAGCCATCTGGTCCTGTGCTTTTGTGGAAAAAAAATTAATAATTTAGTTTTTTAACATCTTATATGGCTATCCAGATTTTCTATTTGTTCTTGAGTAAATCTTGGTAATTTGTGTATTTTTTTCTTCTTGGTCAGTCTTGCTAAAGGTTTTCTATTTTGTTATCTTTTCAATTAGACTGTTCATTTGGGATGTTTCTTCTTTTATAATGTAGATGTTTGTAACTATAAATTTCCCACTAAATACTAATTTGGATACATCTTAGAAATTTTGGCATGTGCTTTCATTTTCATTCAACTCAAAATATTTCTAATTTACCTTGTGATTCCTGTGGTTTATTTATTCCTGTGGTTACTTATAAATATGTTGTTTAATTTCCAAATATTTATTGATCTGGGCTGCCCTGGCATTTTTATATTAAAGTCTATCTTGTCTGATACTAGAAGAGCCACCTGAGCTCTTTTCCTTACTGTTTGCATAGTTTATCTTTTTCCACCATTTTTACTTTCAACTTACTTGTTTCTTTGAACTAAAATTGTCTCCTGTAGACAGCATATAATTGGATCTTTCTTTTAAATAGTTGGACAATCTCTGCCTATTGATTGCAGTGTTTAATCCACTCATATTTAATGTTATTACTGATATAGCTGGATTTAGCTCTGCCATCTTACTGTTCTCTATGTATCTTATTTAATTCCTTGTTACTACTTTAAATTCCTTGTTACTACTTTAAAAAGTTACTTTCTTATTACTTAAGGGATTACCCAATGCATCTTAATTTATCATAATTTACTTCAGATCAGTACTAATTTTATTGCAGTAAGATGTACAGAATCTTCCAATACAGCTCCAATCCTCTTGTATCTTGGTGCTATTGTCACTTATGTTATATATGTATGTTAAAACATAGCAAGAGAATATTATTATTTTACACAATCATATGTATTTTAAAGAAGGGAAAAACAACAGTTAAGAAAATAAAGGAAAAACTATAGGTTTATGCAGTCTTTTATATTAACCTACATATTTACCATTTCTAGTACTTTTCATTTCTTCCTGCCAAGTTACTATTTGGTATCATCTCCTTGCTCCAACATACTTCCATTCCTTTCCTCTCATTTGCTATATTAATGCCATCGATAGCTTTAAACATGCTATATGTCTAATACTTCAATTTTATTATTTTGTGTATTGTCTTTTATTATTTGTGTTGTCTTTTAGTTCACTTGAGAAAATGTATATTTATATGGTCTTTAATAATTACTCATATAATTATCTTTACTATACTAATTATATAATTATCTTTATCAATGTTCTTTAATGCTTCATGTAGATTCAGGTATCTGAATCTACATCTGGTGTCTGGTATCACTTCCTTTTAGCCTGAAGAACCTCCTATATAGTATTTTCTAGATCTGGTAGCAACAAATTTTCTTTATCTGCCAATGTCTTTATTTTTGTCTTCAATTTTGGAGAATGGTTTACTAGATATAGAATTCTTGGTTGACAGCTTATTCTTTTCAGGTCTTTGAATGCCATTCTACTGCCTTCTGGCTTCCATCATTCTGATGAGTAATCAGCTATTACTTTCATTGGAATGGTTCCTTGTATGAGTTGTTTTTTTTCTTGCTGGTTTTAAGATTTTTCTTTCTCAATAGTGTAATTATTATACACCTAGGTGTGAATCTCTTCATGTTTATTCTTGAAGTTTGTTAAGCTTCTTCGATGTATGGATTAATGTTTTTCATCAAATTTGGGAAGTCTGTAGCCATTATTTCTTAAAATACTTTTTTATGCCCTTTTCTCTCTTTACTCTCCATTAAGCATTCTCATCACACATTTGTTGGTATTTCTGATGGTGTCCTATAGACTGCTGAGGGTCAGGTCACTTCTCTTCATTTAAAAAATTCTGTCCTGGGGCACCTGGGTGGCTCAGTGGTTGAGCGTATGCTTTTGGCTTGGGTCGTGGTCCCAGGGTCCTAGGATCAAGCACCGCATCAGGCTCACCATGGGGAGCCTGCTGCTCCCTCTGCCTATGTCTCTGCCTCTCTCTGTGTGTGTCTCTCATGAATAAATAAATAAAATCTTAAAAAAAAAAAAGAATAAAATCTTAAAAATAATAAGTAAATAAATAAGAATAAAAATTCTGTCCTTCATGGGCACCTGGGTGGCTAGTCAGTTAAGATCTGTCTTCAGTTGAGGTCATGTTCTTGGGATTGAGCCCCATGTTGGGCTCCCTGCTCAGTGGGGAGTCTGTCTCTCTCTCTCCCTCTGCTCCCTGCTCATGTGCTTGCTCTTTCTCTCAAAGTCTTTACAAAAAAAATTATTTCACAAGAGACAATCTATATTGATCCATCTTCAAGTTCACCAATTCTCTTCTATTTCAAATATGGTGTTGAGCTCCTCCTCTCCAGTGAACTTTTAATTTCTATTTTTGTATTTATCAACTCCAGAATTTTCATTTGATTTTTTTAATAATTTGTCTTTATTGACATTCTCTATTTGATAAGTCACTGTCATCATACTTTTATTTCTTTGAAAAAGGTATAAAGCGGGCAGCCCAGGTGGCTCAGCGGTTTAGCGCTGCCTTCAGCCCAGGGCGGGATCCTGGAAACCCGGGATCGAGTCCTGAGTTGGGCTCCCTGCATGGAGCCTGCTTCTCCCTTTGCCTGTGTCTCTGTCCCTCTCTTTCTCTCTCTCTCATGAATAAATAAATAAAATCTTAAAAAAAAAAAAAAAAAGGTATGAAGCCGTTTTGTCTGCTAGGTTCAACAGATGGGTTCTTTCAGAGACATTCCTAATGACGGTTTTTTTTAATCCCGTTTTGCACGTCTTGTGATTTTGTTGTTGTTGTTATTGAAAACTATACTTTTTAGATAATAAATTACACATCTCTGGAGTTATTAGTACATCCCAGGGGCATGGCTGTAATTCTCTGTTTATGTAGCAACATGACTGGACAAATTTTATGGAGTCTTTGTCTGCAGACTATAGCCACTAAAGTCTTTGCTCAATTTTTATCTTTATGCCTGGTTTCCTAGACATAACACTGGCTTAAGTAGTCAGCCAATGATTCATTAGAGGTTATGCTTAAACATCTCAAGCCAGTAAGGCTTCCATCCTCTGCCAATGTATCTGTGTTGAAGAATGCATTCAAAGTTTAGATAGTTTATAAGTCTTTTATAGCATTTTCTTTTGGTGTTCACAGTTAACCCTCACAACTAACCAAAGATAAGTAGCTTACAAGGGCCCTTACCAGTTTCTCTTGAATGTGCATGAATATTTACACACGTGTGCAACTTTCCAGGGTTCTAGGGATAAGCAGGATCTTATTAAAGCCCTCTCTGGCTGTCTTGTCCCCTAGATATCCCTGTTAAGATTCTGTCTCCTCTGCCAGTCTATTCCTTACCCCAAACAGTATCAAAACCTCAGGTTAGCTGTGTGACATTACCCTTCTCTGTCACAATTATTTTCAGCAACTCCCTTTGGCTTGGAATTTTTTATTCTCTGTTCCAAATAAAGCCAGCCACCTCAAGCAACAGAAAGTTGGTCCTCCAGCCTGTCTTTGTGAAACTTCTGCATCATGGAACTGTGGGTTAGGGGGCAGGAGCAACCCTAGGCTGAAACACCACAGACTCTCAATGTTCTTACTAAGACTCAGTAGAAACTCTTGGATAAATGCTTACTGATTTGTTGGGTGCTTGTGGTCAACTTCCAGCATCTTTAAATGGTTGCTGTTGATAATTTTGTCCAATTCTATTGTTGCTTTTTGTGGAAAGGATTTGCCAAGCTCCTCACTCAGCCATTCCAGATGCTAAACTTACATTTATAAATGTCCAGATGAATGCCAAATAATAATAATGAGAGGCCAATATCCTTGGCCTGATTCTGACTTCAGGGGAAATTACTTTTGTGTTACATCATTAAGTTCAATGTTGGTTGCTGATTTGAGGTAAAGAATTATATTGTATCAGATATATTTTTCTATTCTTATTATTTTTCCTTATTTTTACATTTAATTTACATTCAAGAAACATTTATTCTACTCTACTATGCATCAAAGAATAGTGATATAAAAGGCAAAGACTGTTCTGATACCAAGTAAGTCATCTAGTAGAGAAGCAAAACAAATTAACAGCTACAACATAGTGTTTTAAGTGCTATGTTTAAAGTATTTAGACTGAACTATAGGGGAAAAACACCTAAAAAGACCCAAAGATGAAACAAACAAGGGGTAATGGAAGGAGAGGGGGAGATGGGGTGACTGGGTGACAGGCACTTGAGGGGGGCACTTGATGGGATGGGCACTGGCTGTTATGCTGAATGTTGGCAAATCAAACTCTAATAAAAAATACACACAAAAAATAAAAAATAAATAAACTAAGAATGGCACAGTACACACACAGGTGTTTATAAATTGTCCATCAATAATTTGTAATTAGAATAGCCAAAGATTCCATTAAAATAACTGAAATAATGAAATATATTTTTTAATTAAAAGAAAAAAAGACGGGATCCCTGGGTGGCGCAGCGGTTTGGCGCCTGCCTTTGGCCCAGGGCGCGATCCTGGAGACCCGGGATCGAATCCCACGTTGGGCTCCCGGTGCATGGAGCCTGCTTCTCCCTCTGCCTGTGTCTCTGCCTCTCTCTCTCTCTCTCTGTGACTATCATAAATAAATAAAAATTTAAAAAACAATAAAATAAAAGAAAAGAAAAAAAGACCTGAAGATAAGAAAATAGGAGCTAGGAAGGATCTCTAGGAAAACTGAAGCTGACAGACGAGCTGAACCTTGAAAGACAGGTTTAGTAAGAGCTAAACAAAATTGTCCATGGTAGTGGGAAGGCAGGTTCAAGAAGAGGAACCCATATATGTGAAGCAAGATTATACTGGGTTTGGGAAATTAGAGCAGAGTCAGAAGGGTGGAGCAAGAGCAGATTATGGGGGCCAGATCAAGAATCAACATTAGAATGATGGGAAACCATGGAAGAACCTCAAGCAAAAAAGTGTTAAATCATATTTCTAGTTCAAAAAAGTACGAAGGCAACACTGGAAGTAGAGCAAACCAAGACTAGAACTGGAAAGACTGGATAGCAGCAGTGAGAGGAAAAAGGAGATGGGGGTCCATATATATTAAAAAAATATATTGGTAAGACTAGAACTTTGGAAAGGAGGAGATGAAGAGCAGGACCATATCCTTTCTTGGCTTTGTTGGTTTTTTAAATTTAAAAGGATAGATGACAGAGATCATAAGAGCAGGAACAAGCATGGAAGCTAGGGGAGGAAAACAGAATTTGGTTTGGATACAGTCATTGGAGTCTACAGAACACCAATGGAAAAATGGCTGCAAGTTTAAAAAAGAGCACGTTCCAACCGTTCCAATGCTATTAATACCTATTTCTAGTTTTATGTTAAAATGTTTTAAAATTTCTATATTTATTTTTAAATGTTTCCATTAAATTAAGTTCAAACTATATGTATATACTTTTACATGTGTGTATATGTACATAGAGAGCATGCGCCCAAAAAAGAGCACAAGTGATAAAGCAAATGGACTAAAATGTTTAACCACAGTTGAGTCTCAGGATATGAAGGCTATTCCTTGTACTACTTTTATTTTTAAAACTCTTTGTAAGCTTGAAATTATTTCCAAATTAAATATTTTTTAAATGTTATGTGCATTATATATATATGTTTTGTATGCAAGAGAATGTACAAGAGGTAGTGAATGCTTAAGTATATGCGGCACTTTATTTATAGTTCTGGAAATAATACTTCAATACTTTTTCTTAACATTCATTTTAAAGAGGTCACATTTACCAGAGGCATAGAGCTTTAAAATAAAATTCAAATTCTTACCATAAAAAATCTGGTCCCTTTCTACTTCATTTCGCCAATCTTATCTCAAGGCACTCTTACCTCTCGCTTGCTATGTTCCAGTCATATTACCCTATTTTTGAGGAACTTTTCTTGCCTTAGAGCCTTCACCCTCAAGGCTTACTTCTTCCCATTTTTCAGGCATCAGCTTCAATGTCATCTCTCCAGAAAAAACCTTCTCTGATCACCTTGACCATCCCACTGTCTCACTTATTTGTTACTTTCTATCACCGCAATCTTTTTTTCCCAATTACATTAGACAGTAAAACTCCATGAAAACAGATTTTTTTTCTGTTTTGTTCACCAAGTATACCAAGGGCCAAGCACAATGCTCTTTATACATGTTACGTGAATGTTGAATGAGATGTGATGAGAAGTCAACCAAAGAATTCGGTAGCTCTGATTTAGAAGTCCTTAAATATTTCCCAAATCATATTTGAGAAGACTGAAAAACATAAATAAGAACAAAAATGTCTTACCTCCTGCAATGACAAAATGGCTTAGAGCATTTTTATTTCGGTACACATTTAGACCAGTGTTGACTGTGCTAGGAAGAAGGGGGAAGGAAGAAAACAAAATTTAAAGCATATCTCACTTTCTTGACCATAATTTTCACTAAAGTAGTATTAGTTTAGAAGTGCCAACTATGTCAATTCCTAGTCTTACTCTAGGCCTCATCAATGTGTTCCAGACTACTAATATGCCTACGGGTTTTCTAGGTAGGCCTTCCTCTGCTGAAGAATGAACCAAAGAACAGTCAAATTTCTGGAAAAAATATTCACTTAGAAAAAGATATGTAAAGAAGAGTTCTGCAGAATTTCACTTACTTAGAAACCTTGCACTTATTTGGGTAATAGTTAATAGACTTCCATCCATGGATGCAAAACTCACACAGATAGATAAAAGTTCTTGAGGAAAAAGGTGTTATGAGTCACTTTCATGTGGGTATTTAGTTTTTAAAAATATCACTTGCTCAAAAGATATGCTCCTGAAATACCAAGACCCTTTGTCACAATTTAGAGAGAACTTACTTGAATATAGTCACAAACACTGTAGTTCTCCAACTCCAGCGCCAGCCGTACCGGATGAAGCCTCGTGTGGCAGCACGATGTGCAGATTGCTAAAGTTAATGAAAAGGCTGTGAGGTTCCAAGATACTTTGATACCTTCTTTATTCTGAGACTGGCAGAAGGATGTTGGCTATGGATTAGGTAGAGACATCTAAACAGAAACACCATACAACCTCTAGCAATATCATTGTTTAAGTAGTGATGATAAAGCCAAAGTCCTACAAACATCCTAATCTATCAGAGGATGGAAAAAGAGCGGCGCTCAACGGCCGTGATCCTGGGATCTTGGGACTGAATTCTGCATAATGCTTCCCAAAGGGAGCCTGCTTCTCCTTCTGCCTATATCTCTGCCTCTGTGTCTCTCATGAATAAATAAAAATTTTTTTAAAAAAAGAAGAAGATGGAAAAAGAACTAAGAATTGCCAGTGTCAACCAAGTAATCTATCAATGAGGCATAAACTGAGAATCTATAGAGCAAATGCCATGGCAAATATATAGTCAGTGTTAGGTATGCTTTTTATATTCAAGAAATCTTGGGAAAAAGAAACCATAAAATAAAAAGGAACAACCAACTAAACAGTAAATAAAAGGGAAAGGATGATAGTAACACAGACATGCAGGAAAGGAACAGAGAAAGAAAAGAGAACTGATATTTAGCGTCCACTTTCGATGTAAAAGTTGTGTTAACGTACTACCTCATTTAACCTATAATTTTTTTGAGACAGGTGCTTCAGTTTTTACTAGAGCTAGTTTACTAAAGGAAGTTTCTAACCAAGATCACTCAGCCAGTAAGGAATAAAGTCAGAATTGGAAAATAGGTTGTCTGTCTCCATAGCACATTTTCATATCACCACAGGGCAAGTCTGGTATAATATCCTAAGGATATAGTCTAGATTTTGAGAGAATTCCTATGTAGATCCTTAACTACTATATGATATTGGGCAAGTCGAAACCTCTAGAGTATCAGTATTGAGTGATGGCTTTTTGTTTGGTTTTGTTTTTTAAATGTTATTTTTTTAATTTTTATTTATTTTTTTAAAAGATTTTATTTATTTATTCATAAGAGACACACACACACACAGAGAGAGGTAAAGACACAGGCAGATGGAGAAGCAGGCTCCATGCAGGAAGCCCAATGTGGGACTCGATCCCGGGACTCTAGGATCACGCCCTGGGCTGAAGGCAGGCACTAAAGCGCTGAGCCACCCAGGAGTCCCAAATGTTATCTTTTTAAAATACAGAGCATGTGAGCAGGGAGAGGGGCACAGGAAGAGGGAGAGAGAATCTCCAAGCAGACTCCCTGCATAGCAGGAACCCCAACACAGGCCCCAATCCCATGACCCCAAGATCATGGCCTAAGCAAAAACCAAGAGCCAGATGCTCAACCAACTGAGCCACTCAGGCACCCCTGGACTCATGGCTTTTAATAAATAAGTCAGAATTTAGGTTAAAGGTATAAAAGAATTCTTTGTACTACTTTTGCAACTTGTTAAGTCTGACGTAATTTCAAAATACTCTAAAACAACTCTACGAGCTTTAACTTCCTCACTTTTACAACAAAACTTGTTGGGAAATGTTGGACCCTGGCTCAAGGGTGCCAACGAACTGATATACAGATCTAACAAATGTGTTAGCACTCTGTAAACTGTCAAGTTCTAAATGCTAATGATTGTTAGGTATGAACTATTGTCTTCCATGGAGGCTCTGCAAATGGGGTTAATATGCTTGATGATTTGGCTAGGGATTAGAAATATTATTTCAGAAAGTACAGCCTTGGTGATAATCCTTCTGAAGAAACCTGGTCTGACAAGCCATGTGTATGCATTTAGCATCAGTACTTCCACTGTTACTATTTCTTTAACCTAACATCCTAAACCCTCCCAGCCCTCCTACCTGAGTAAGTGTAAAGTGAATTGCTAAACTGGTGTGCCTTATACTTTTAGAATATCAGTACTCACCACAGCATCAAATCGGTTATGATAAACTTCTGCTTGGCTCTGTTCAACATAGCGCTGTTTAGCATGAATAAAAGCTGGTATGCCGCCATATGCCCAGCCGATGATGCCTGCTGAAACTGCTGCCTTATAAATATTCTCAAGTTCCTTTGAAGTTCTCTGTTGTTCACTAAGACATCAAAAAGACAATGTTTGGGATTAGACTGCTCCCTGACAGTATGTTCAAAATTATCCCAATACTAGTATCACCACATTTTTCATTATGGGCAGAATCTTCTGATACATTAAATAATGCAGTTATATTACAAGTACCTCAAAACTTGGCCAAAATTAATCTACACTGTTAGAAATTAGGCTATTTGTTGGAAAGGCAGTGACTAGGAGTGGCACAAGGAGAGCTTCTGAAATGCTGCTAACAGTCTCTTGGTGTTGGTTACACAGCTATGTTTGGTTTGTGAAAATATTTTTCTAGATGCAAATTATGTTCCAATAAAGTTTTTTTTTCCTCAGGTACTTTTATTTGAGGACTATTACAACTCAACCACATCTCTGGAAACAGGAATTTGTAAGCTGGATGCAAAGATCAGTTATTTCCCTTTTTGAACTTTTTTAACAAAGATTTTATTTATTTATTTACTTACTTACTTACTTAGAGAGAGTGTGTGTAAGTATGAGTAGAGGGAGAAGAGAAGAAAGGGGGGGGGGGAAACAACCTCAAGCAGATGCCCTGCTAGGTACAGACCCTGTGAGCATGGGGCTTGCTCCCACAACCCTGAGATCATGGCTTGAGCCAAAATCAGAGTTGGATACTTAACTGACTGAGCCACCTAAGTGCTCCGTCAAAAACCCCATTTCTGAAATCAGAATCAAGGAGTCTTTAACAGTTCCTGCATCTACAAGAGAAATCTAATTTCTTAGAAAACTGTAATTCTTATATTTATGTCAATAGGAAAAACTGCTATAATTTGAACCCTGTAGGGATCCCTGGGTGGCCCAGTGGTTGAGCGCCTGCCTTTGGCCCAGGGCGTGATCCCGGGGTTCTGGGATCGAGTCTCGCATAGGGCTCCCTGCAGGGAGCGTGCTTCTCCCTCTGCCTGTGTCTCTGCCTCTCTCTGGGTGTCTCTCATGAATAAATAAAACCAAATAAAATATTTTTAAAAAAAATTTGAACCCTGTATTTATTATTTACACTGAATAAGATAAAAAATATTTACCTAAAAACTGGTATGTGGCAGAACTCAGAAAAGAGAAAATGTAAAAAGCTTAACATTTAATAAGCCAGATGTATATGCTTTGCCTCTTTTTTTCTACAAAAAATTCCATGACATGGGGGATATATATATATATCCATTTTATTGATATGGAAATAGTGGTTCTCAGAAGTTCTGCAGTTGGCTCAAATACCCAATGAAAAGTGAGGAAATGGCACAGTGGTAGAAAGGACCTAAACTACAAATGGCAATAGGGCTGTGGTTCTGGTTCTGTCACCCACTGTTAAGTGACCTGCAGCCAGATCACAATCTCTAGAAGTCTTAGTTTCTTCATCTACAATGGAGGGGAGCACAGAAATTACACCAGATGACCTTCAAATTTCTTTCAGCTCCAACCTTCTGTGGTTTATAAAGCTGGTCAACATTAAACCTCTTCTGCTGGGATGCCTGGCTGGCTCAGCGGTTGAGCGCCTGCCTTGGGCCCAGGGTGTGATCCTGAAGTCCCGGGATCGAGTCCCACATCGCCGTCCCTGCATGGAGCCTCCTTCTCCCTCTGCCTGTGTCTCTGCCTGTCTCATGAGTAAGTAAATCATTTAAAAAAAAAAAAAAAGGACCTCTTCTGTTATATCCTAGTAGGCTCTTTCACAAGCATTTCAAGTAACTACTGGAAGGACCAATGAGAAGGGTGCCTCATTGACTTTAAAAAAAAGGCGAAGAGCACCTGGGTGGCTCAGTGGGTTAAGCGTCTTCCTTCAGCTCAGGTCATGGTCCTGGAATCAAGACCCCCGACAGGTTCCCTGCTCAGCAGAGTCTGTTTATCCTTCTCCTTCTGCCCCTGCCCCCCGCCCCCCACTTATGCCCACACTCTCTCTCTCCCTTGCTCTCAAGTAAATAAAATCTGGGAATCCCTGAGTGGATCAGCGGTTTAACGCCTGCCTTCAGCCCAGGGCCCGATCCTGGAGACATGGGATCGAGTCCCACATCAGGCTCCCTGCATGGTGCCTGCTTCTTCCTCTGCCTATGTCTCTGCCTCTCTCTCTCCTCTGTGTCTTTCATGAATAAATAAATAAAATCTTCAAAACAAACAAACAAAATCTTTCAAAAAAATCAATAAAATCTTAAAAAAATAAAATAAAAAAATATTTTTAAAAATCTTTAAAAAAATTTTAAAATTAGGGATCCCTGGGTGGCGCAGTGGTTTGGCGCTTGCCTTTGGCCCAGGGCGCGATCCTGGAGACCTGGGATCGAATCCCACATCAGGCTCCCGGTGCATGGAGCCTGCTTCTCCCTCTGCCTATGTCTCTGCCTCTCTCTCTCTCTCTCTCTGTGACTATCATAAATAAATAAAAATTAAAAAAAAAATTAAAAAAAATTTTAAAATTAAAAAAAAAAAAGATGAAATCTCAAAGCAATTAAAACACGATTCTGAAGCTCTCTTGCCCCAACAATCTCAGTGACATCACAAAGCTTCAGCTCATTTAACCACTTGACAACTGTAAGGGAACCTACTCCATGAAAGCGCAAATTTTTCACCAGTGATTGATAAACGAAAAAATGATGGAATGCCTGGACGAATGAAATATCCTGAGTCTTGGGGATCCCTGGGTGGCGCAGTGGTTTAGCGCCTGCCTTTGGCCCAGGGCGCGATCCTGGAGACCCGGGATCGAATCCCATGTCGGGCTCCCGGTGCATGGAGACTGCTTCTCCCTCTGCCTATGTCTCTGCCTCTCTCTCTCTTTTTCTCTCAATGTGTGACTATCATAAATAAGAAATATCCCGAGTCTTTCATTCAAGTCAATTCCATTTGAAGGGTTATCCTTTACTCTGAAATAATCTTATCCGCTAATCCAGCTAACATCTTGTTCCATGAATGGATGAAACAATTATTTGCTACTTTATATATGTGTATATATATATATATATATATATATATATATATATATATGTTTTTTTTTCCTTATTTGACAGAACGAATATTCCACGGGTCTCTCTGCCAATCTCTTCGACCTTCATGTTTGGAGAGGAGCAGGGGTCATGATCACAAAATACCAATTTTTTTTTTTACAAAATACCAATTTGTGATAAAGTGAGAAGAACACTGGAGCGGAGCCCTGCAGATGCGGGTTGCGGGGTGAGTTCTGACACGGACTGGCTCGGCCCAGTTCTTCCAACTTGCACAGCCGGGGGCTTACCCTGAAGGCTCTACTCCCTCAACAGCCCTCAGAGCTCCCACATGTAGTGCGTTTCTCCCTTCCCACTGGAAATCTTGTCCTGTCAACCAACACGACTACCAGATGGCGATGTCAGGGGATGCAAGCTGGGGATACAAATATTAAAATGCCAAATCTTATTTAAAAAAAAAAGAAAAAAGAAAAAAAAAAAGCTCTTCCCTGAGGGGCCCGGCAGCCCTTCACGGCCCCCCCCTCCCCCACAGACCCGAGGCGCGTTTACTCTTTGACAAACAGGTCCCGGAGGCGGTCCCATCCGGATTCCGCGTACTCGGGCAGCTCCTGGTCCCCCGCGAGGGCCCCCGCCTCGGCGGCCACAGCTCCAGCAGCGAAGACGCGGGGGAGAGGACCCAGCCGCCCGCAGAGGAAGCACTGAGGCGCCCGCGGCCGCACCGCCATGGCCCGCTCGGAACCTGAGGACAGACACACGCCTGGGTTCTCAGGGCTCCCAGGCCTCCCGGAGACGCCGGGGGAGGACACAGGAGAACTGCGGCAAGGAGGGGCTCAGCTCCCGCGCGCTACGGCCCCAGCCTGCCGGATGCCCGACCAGCCGCCTCAGCTCCTCACATCCCCGTCCTCCCAACGGGCCTTCACTTTGGGGGGACCTTGGATACACGAGACCGGAAGTCCCGTCCCCGCCGGGGGCAAAGGTCAATGGGCGGGGCGACGGCAGAGCCCTTGGAAAACACTTCCGGTTGCAGGCGGGCGACCCTCAGCGGTGCCAACGCCCGCCCCGCCCCCGGAAGTATGTGAGCGGCGGCGAGTGCGCCCCGCCTCCCGCCCGGCGTCCCCCGGTGTCTCCCGGCTTTCCGGGCCCCCGTTCGCCGGTTCCGGGTGGCCAGGTGTCGCAGGCTGACGTACTTTAGGTCCTTAAGACTCTGGGGATTCCGCACAGATGAAAAAGAAAGTGCAACAGTCGATACAAGTGGAGCGGGAAGACCATCTGCGCAAGCACCAGCCCGACCTACCTGTCGCCGACCTCCCGGGCTGCGGCATCGAGCATGGATGGGGCTTGGTGCCAGATGCACGGGGGTTCCCAGAACAATTTTTTGAAGAATCAGCTGCGGGTGCGTGGTTTGGGGGGGGTGTCCTTCACAGGATGGATTTTACCCCCCGTTAGTTCACAAGCCTGCTGTTTTCTCAAAAGGCAGGACAAGTGCTGGAACTGCTATCAGGTGTTTTTCTTGCATATTCTATCCATGATTTACCTTCAGTACAGACTCTGCTAACATAGCAGTCGAGGTATTAGTTTTTGTTAAAATGCACGCGTTAAATAAAAAAAATAAAATAAAAACGCTCGCGTTTAAGATATTCCCGAACTGGTTTGTGGGATTTCGTTTCGCTGGCCACCAGACCCAGTCCGATCCCCACCCCTCCTTTATTCCTTTCTAGAGGTAATCGAGAACTGCTACACTCTTTAGAAGGATACGGTAAAGGGAACTCTGGACTTTGATAAGGCCGGGAGGGGTGACTGACTACAGGGGCTACCTGAATTAGTGACCGCTATCTGGGAAACCGGGTTCCATCAGCTCCCATCGTTACCGCTTACTACATTGCATCACAACTGCCTAATTGCTGATGTGTCCCAGTAGACTAATTCTGAGCTCAGAGGCCGGGTATCTTCATCTCCGTATGTCCAGGACCTAGCATTGGGTCCGGCATATAGGTTGTTCCATAAAGAATTCAGATGCCCTGACTCCTGGCTTTCACTCCAGGTTGCTGCCTACCCCATATAGATAGAGGTGGGCACCAGGATGAAGCCCCACGGCTTGGAAGTCCAAGAAAATGGTGGTGAAGTCTGCAAGTCTACATGTATAAAAAATAAATGCTTGTGACGATTCCAGAGTCATTCTGGGATGAGGGAGGACTTGCAATTTGGAGCAGGGATGTTGGGCAGTTACTACTTCAGCCATTTGTATACAACTGAAATGTCCCCAGGGACACGCGTACCCTGCAGATACAAATGTCTTATTAACAGGCAAATTTCATGAATTCTATAGCTGCCTTCTTTGCTTCTTGGTTAACTTTGGGAGCCTCACTGTAAGGTTCCCTTTACCATCTCGTAGTACCTCGACAAGTCCCCAGAGCATTGGTGACTGCTCACACTGTTGCTGCGATTCCGTCTCAGCAACTCAGACTCTACCTTCTGTCATGTCACACTCCCACTTTTTCAGATCCCCAGGTCTTACTTTTTTCTAATCACTAGGGAAATACTCTCCTGTGTGATCTGGGGTCTTCTTGAGGGGACTTAGAACGATGCTAACCCAAAAGGTGTTTTGAGGTTGCTTGGACTGTTTAAATAGAGCTCTCTCCTTCCCAGAATGTGCCTTTGCTACTAGAGTAAAGGCATCAAGGAAGGATTTCGATATAGTCAAGTCACCACACTATCTGGAACCACCATTCTTCTATCCTCAGCCCTTGTTGCTGAGTTCCGCGCACAGAACTCAAACACTTCTTCCCCAAACATGAATTTTCTCTCAGGAGTCACAAGTTTCCCTTTCCCTGCTAGGTTCATCAGATACTGCCTTTGCTACATATATTACAGTTCGTTGTATTATATATGATCATAAACTGTTTTCATAGGTAGAAAAAAACGAATTTTGAGAACTCCTCAGGGCCACTTCGTTTACTCATCCTTCAAAGCACAACTCAGATTTTACCACCATGAAGATTCCCATCTGCACTAGATGGAAATTTCTTTCTTCTCTCAACTCCAAATTCACATTGTATGAATAACTGGCCTCCTGATTAAAGCCTCATGTCACCTTAATCGCCTTCTGCCTATGATGCCTCTCATACTGTTGTTTTTTTCAACTACAGAGCCCCTTGAGGTTAGGGAGCCTGTTGTAAATATTTTCTTATCTCCCACTCTGTGTACAGTAGATGCTCAAGAAGTATTTGAAAAATGTTAAATTTTGTAGTTGTAGCCCTCTGCCTCACCCACAGCACATTACCTCTGGATGCAGTAGGATTATCTTAAGTGATGGCATATTTAGATGCATGGGAAGATGGATTTTTATGTACTTCTGTGTGTTCTTGTTTGTAGTCAGTGTAGGGAACTATCCTCTTTGGAGCTGAACCAAAGGAGCCCATTAAATTTTTTTCTCTTGGGAATCTCAGGCTGAGAGAGCCTGACAGTCTCTGGAACTGTACACAGCAGCACTCTAGAGCATTCCAAAATTCTTGTCGAGGTTCCTGGAGTTGCCCTTATTTCTATCCCTCTAACTGCTAGGAAATGTGTCAAGGTTCTTTGAGATGCCCTCATATGCTTCTAATAAGTTCTTTTGAGTAAACTAGTTAGAAGTTTCTGTTCTTGGCAATTAGGAGAACCTGACTACCACAGTAGAATAAGGTTGGATACTGGTGACATCACACAGAGGATACTCTCCAGATAAAGAAAAGAAAGGCATTACTTGTCTTACCCATGTATCCTACTTCATTCAAATAAACTATTCTTTTTTTTTTCTAAGAAAAGTATGACCTTTAGTGCTCTAAGGAGGAAAGGTAAGTGTGGGACCTAGCTAATGTTTTTTTGTTTTTAAAGATTTTATTTATTTACTTACTTACTTACTTGGGGGGGAAGGGGTAGAGGGAGAGGGACAGGCAGAGAATCTCAAGCAGACTCGACACTGAGTGCAGAGCTCAATGATCATGACCCTGAGGTGGTGACCTGAGCTGAAACCAAGAATCAGATGCTCAGATGACTGAGTCACTCAGGCACCGCAGGACCTAGCCAGTGTTAACAACAAACAAAAACCTTCAAAAGTTACAGGGATAAAAATTATTTTCAAAAACATACATTTTTCATAGCTACACACCATCCTCATACCACCTACACTGAGGTAAACACATAAGTAGAAAATCCGAATAACATTTCCTGAATTTAAATACAAAGGTAGCCTTATTGACTATTCAAAGAGCAGGTAAGAATCTGCATTGATCCAACTCTTAGAGTCTTGTCCAGTCCCCCTTAGGAGCCAACGGCTAGGCTAGTCTATCTGTAAATAGGATCTAGTTAAGTCAACTGCCTCCATCCATCCATCCATCCATCCACCCATCCAACCACCCATCCACCCATCCATCTACCCACCCATTCTCCCAATAATTCTTTGTATCTACTCTGTGCGAGGCACTGTACTGGATAATAGAGACATCAAGATGAGTAAAACATGATTCCCACACGTCAAGAAGCCCACAGAACAGTACCAGAAATAGTCAAATACTTGCAGTGCAATGAGATGTTATGTAACTCAGGCATGAGCAAAGTTATTTATGATAGCTCCTACCTGCATAGAGGAATGAAAGAAAAGGTTCAGAGATGGGATACCTGAGCTGGAACTTGAAGCAAAATGGGAAATTCCCAGGGAAATGCAGCTTCAGCTCCTAATCCAAAGGACAGAAAATTCTGTTTCTAGTCTAGTGACAGGAAAATTAAAACACGGAGAGAAAGATAACATTGCTGGGGCCTCATACTGACAAGGCAAAACTACAGTACAACTCAGAAATCCAGATTGCTTATCGCTAGACTTCTAGCACCTGAAGACATGGTCCCCATGAATTTTTAATACATAGACACATCTAACTTTCAATGTCTGCCTTATTCTATGCAATGATCTTACCAAGGATATCCAACTCCTCTATGACTGTCCTTAAAATTTTGTGGAAGGAAGTTTAAAAAACCAAATACATTTCTCACTAATGGAATAAAATCCCTGATCTTATATGACTGAACCTCACTCACATTTACTAATTGTGAAACCAACTAATACTGAATGGTTCTTTAAGAAGCAAAGTAGAAGAGTTGATTTCAGTGTGGGAAAGTTGGGACTAAGGAATGAAGTTGGTTCTGAGTCCTCTGACTCTATGGGTTTTCATTTAATATTTTTTCTTTATTTTTGACTGTGTTAGGGGAGCATCCTGAGCAATTAAGCTACTATCCAAATGTTTTTTTCAAAAAATGGAAAGTGGAAAGAAGGTACTCCAACATGGATTTGCACTGAAGTATCTTCTCCATCCTCAAGCTGGATGTCTAAGCTCCCAATGTAACATTTCAGAGGTGAAGACTCCTTGAGGTCACCACACACTCTGGAAGCTATGGACTACTGCTAATTTAAAGAGGAAAAATATTAAGGGTATGCAAGGAGTAAGGAAGAACTGGTTGGTGTTTTATGCACAGTTCCTTTGAAGAGTGAAGACTACTTCCTAAATTTATTAAGAGGTTTTGTTTTTGTTTTTAAATAGAGACCATAAAAACAAGTGTGTGAAGGCACAAAAGGGGAACTTGAAATCCAGTTGCAATAATTATTCATGCAACTGGCCCCTTTCTATGTGGCATTATAGAAACCTCCTGAGTACCAAAAAGCTTATGCTTTTACAAAAGAGAACTGCCATATCACTGCATGGCACAACTACTGCTTCCTTAGACCTTTCAGGAAATGATCCCCAAGAATTTTTCACAAACCCTATAGGGCTTCCTACATTAAAATACAGTGACAGAGATAAAACCTAGAATAACTGCAGAATTGTGGTGATGAAAAAAAAAAAAAGAATTGTGGTGATGAGTTGTACTAGTTCCAAATGATCAATTTTCTGCTCCAAATAATGGGACAAAGTACCATCCCATAGACACAGTTAATTTCACAGTGATAGACATACATGTATGGATGGTCTGAGGCACAAGCTGTGATTGGTCTTAAGAAAATAAAAAGTAGAACTGGGTTCAAAACCCATATCTTATGATTTCTGGTCCTTATTCAGCCAAAGCTTTGAGCTGCCTCAGGTCTGTATTATACACATTTTGGATCGTACTAGAGAGTTGCTCTGGGTGCAGCATGATAAGGAAAACCAGGTATTTGGCTTGATAAAAGTATTCAAGGTATCGAAACCAGGTATTTGGCTTGATAAAAGTATTCAAGGTATCGTGCCACATTCATGGTAAGCTTCTCACCACAGGCTGAGAGCTGCTGCCAGAGAGCACTGTGGTCTGATGATGATTACTAGAGTTCAGTTTTCAAAATTTTCAGAATAATCTGATCATAGCCTTTCCTTCTTGTTACATTATAGGACAGGAATTTAGAATATTCTGTCAACAGGCTCTCCCAGTAACAGGTGACGTCTTCCATCTGCAAGTGGTTCCTAATAAACTGGCTTCCCCTAGAGACAAAATTAACAAGAACATTTAAAGCACAGCATTTTATAATACTAATAGCTTACATGGGATTGTAATAGCTTACTTTGTGCTAAGCACTGTACAGAATTCTTATGCTTTATATGAATTCTTTTGATTCTCAGAGCCAAGCTTATAGCCAGCCTATCCACATACATGCACTTAGCAATAAAACTTATAAACTTAATATCTTTTTTCTTAAAAACAAACGTATAAGGAGTGAATGCTCAGAAATTCTGTACTTGTTTAATTACCTCAAAAATTTCAGTCTATTTCTATAAAGGATGGGCTTGGGACATATGCGAATGTGTGTATGCGAATGTGTGTTTTCCTCCAGAACAGCTTTAATTCTGATTATTTCTGTATAGTGAGGATGTACTCTACCTATCACCATGATAACAATATTCATATACCTTCAGCTAGAGCGCAAATTGGGGATGCTAAAGTAAAATAAAAAAAGGAAAAATGAACAGAACTTACCTTTCAGCAATTTCTTGAGCCACATCATCATTTGCTTTTACAAAATGCAACAACTCCCTAAAATTGAAATAATTATTAGACTTTAAAATATAGACCAAGCTAAGAAAAAAAGACTGTGTGTGTGTGTGTGTGTGTGTGTGTGTGTGTGTATATATATACATATATATATATATATATATATATATATATATATATATATATATATATATATATATACTGGCACAAAAACAGACAAGTAGATCAATGGAGCAGAATAGAGAACCCAGAAATGAACCCACAACTATATGGTCAATTAATCCTCAACAAAGCAGGAAAGAATATCCAATGGAAAAAAGACAGTCTCTTTAACAAATGGTATTGGGAAAACTGGACAGCCACATCAGAAGAATGAAATTGGACCACTTCCTACACCACACACAAAAATAAATTCAAAATGGAGGAAAGACCTAAATGTGAGACAGAAAATCCTAGAGGAGAACACAGGCAATAACCTCTTTGACCTTGGTATTGACCTTGGTATTTTGACCTTGAAAACCAGGTATTTGGCTTGATAAAAGTATTCAAGGTATCGTGCCACATTCACGGTAAGCTTACTTATTAGACACATTGCTGGATACAAGGGAAACAAAAGCAAAAATGAACTACTGGGACGTTGTCATCAAGATAAAAAGCTTCTGCACAGCAAAGGAAACCATCAACAAACTAAAAGACAGTTTACAGAATGGGAAAAGATATTTGCAAATGATCTGATAAAGGGTTAGTATCCAAAAGAACTCCAAACTCAACATCCCCCCCTCAAATAATCCAATTAAGAAATGGGCAGAAGACATGAGCAGACACTTTTCCAAAGAATTCCAATGGCTAACAGAGACATGCAAAGATGTTTAACATCATTCATCATCAAGGAAATTCTATCAAAACCATGATGAGATACCATCTCACACTTGTAAGAATGGATAAATAACAACACAAGAAAAAACAGGTGTTGGTGAGGATGTGGAGACGGGAAACTTCTTGCACTATTGGTAGGAATGCAAACTGGTACAGCCACTCTAGAAAACACTATGGGGGTTCCTCAAAAAGCTAAAAATAGGGGACACCTGAGTGGCTCAGCAGTTGAGTGTCTGCCTTCAGCTTGGGGCATGATCCTGGGGTCTGGGATCGAGTGCCACATTGGGCTTCCTGTGGGAAGCCTGCTTCTCCCTCTGCCTATGTCTCTGCCTCTCTCTGTGTCTCTCATGAAGAAATAAATAAAATCTTAAAAAAAAAAAAAAAAAGCTAAAAATAGAACTACCCTATAATCCAACAATTGCACTACTAGATATTTACCCAAAGGATACAAAAATACAGATTTGAAGGGGTACATGCAACCTAATGTTAATAGCAGCATTATCAACAATAGCCAAACTATGGAGAGGGCCCAAATGTCCATCAAGTGACAAATGGATAAAGAAGATGTGCTGTGTATATACAATGAAATATTATTCAGCCATCAAAAAGAATTAAATCTTGCCATCTGTAACTATGTGGATGGAACTAGAGTGTATTATGCTAAAGTGAAATAAGTCAGAGAAAGACAAAAACCATACGATCTCACTCATTTGTGGAATTTAAGAAAGAAAACAGATGAACATATCAGAAGGGGGAAAAGTAAAAAAGGAGTGTGGGAAACAAGCCATAGGTGACTCTTAATGACAGAGAACAAACTGAGAGCTGATGGAGGGAAGTGGGTAGGAGATGGGCTAGATGGGTGATGGGTATTGAAGAGGGCCTTGTGATAAGCACTGGGTGTTATATGTAACTGCTGAATCACTGAATTCTACTCCAGAAACCAATATTGCACTGTATGGTAACTAACAAAATTTAAATAATTAAAAATAAAAATAGAAACAGTTCCCTAAATTTGGAAAGAAAAAAAGAAAGACTATAGACCAAGATCTATGGTTAATCTCTAGATAGGTAGATAATGGATTCCTTCTTTTTTATATTTTTTAAGATTTTATTTATTCATTCATGAAAGACACAGAGGGAGGCAGAGACACAGGCAGAGAGAGAAGCAGGCTTCCTTCAGGGAGCCTGATGCAGGACTTGATTTCAGGACCCAGGGATCATGACCTGAGTTGAAGGCAGACGCTCAACCACTGAGCCATGCAGGTGCCTCGGATTATTTCTTTTTTAAAGCAAAGATATTAAAGTCCTCACAGGGCCAAAACAACAACAATATCAATAACAAAAGCTCATACATAGTCTAAAGGCAATCTGTTTATAGATTTGGGACATACTTGAGAGAATAGAGAAATGTTCAATGATACACATAAAAAATCAATAGTGATGAAGTTTCCCTTCTGTCTCTTGCTCTTGCCCCCAGAAGAGGGCATGGGGCTCGCATTCCTGGCCCCTTGCCCTATTCCTGGCCCCTTACCCTATCTCTTCTTAGCTCCTCCCATTACGTGAGAAAATTAGTCTCAGCTTCAGTGGTGTCAGTTCTCACATTGTATCTGAAAGTCTCTTTGACAATATAACAGCATCTAACATCCCTATCTTTAGTCTTTGAGAGATAAGAGCTTTTCCACTGCGTACTGTCTGAATGTTACATTTCAAAGTAGCATTACAGCACTTTTTCAAATTAAATCTCGCGTATAGCCTAGTTGAATAGCGGCACTATATATGCAAACCAAGTAAGAAAAAAAAATCTTTCAAGAGAAAAAGTCACCAGTTGTAAATGTCCTACATGGTCGGGGCCTGGGAGGCAGATTGTGGGCATCATTAGGCACTCTGCTTGGGGGAGAGCCACTCACTGGACATTGGAGAGATCTGTTTTGACTGGGATATAGTGAACCCATGGCTTCAGTTGTGGATAGAAGAATTCCAACCACTCATCACCAACATGGAAAACAAGTGAACCACACAGGAAGAGGTGTTTGAACCGGAAGCTTGCAGCTACACCTCGAAAATTAAATAGATACCTGGGAAAGAAAGAGCAAAATACACTTGATACTATACGTCTGCCACAAATATGATCTTTTTTTCTTTTTATTCCCCCCTCCTCTTCTCTCTTTTTATTATTCCTCTCCCTCCCTTTCTATTTTCAGCTTTCTAGGACACATCCATATGTCCCTGCAAGTTTCCAGGGCCTATTGCCTGTTTTAGGTAATGTCAGGGTGAGGGGAGCAAGGAGGATTCTTTCTCCAGACAGACCCAGATAGGGCCATGAGCTGGGTGCTAGACAGACATGTTAAGACTCAGATGGAGACAGTATCTTAGGGCTTTTGTACAAGATTTCCTGGGCCTAATCTCTTTAATTAGAGTCATGGCTCCCCAAAACCTTGTTTTTCCCATAAGGTACCCCACTGAAAGCCTCCGCTGTTCCCTGTTCCCTCTTTTTCTCAAGTTGGAAGAAGAGAACCAGGTATACACATCATCAACCTTCAAAGAAATACTCTCTGGAAAAAAGCTATCTTAGAACATTTTCTTTTCAGCATTTCTCATGTACCCCCATCTCCAGCTAGAGTTGTTTCTACCCTATACTTCCCACTGTGCAGTGTAATCAGCATTCACCTGAATTCCCCCACTTCCTCCTGCTAACCTGGTTTTACCTGCTCACCTAATCCTTAGTCCTGACATTGAATTATAATATTTCAGTTACATATGCCTTATTCGTTTTGAAATGTAAACCCTTATTAACTTGATACATCATCTAACTTCACCTCTTGGCTGGATGGGGTGTTGGAGAGAGGGAGTCCCACCACTCTGCTTACTAGCAGCAAGGTGGGTCCTAGTATTGAAGTTCTCCCCCAAAGTGAAGCTACTCCAGATGCAACAGGGAGACCAAGAGTCAGGAGTCCTGGAAGTCTTACTTGTATTTGCAGTGATCCACAAGATGGACATCCTTAGCAGCTGGCTTCCCCAAGGTATCCTTCAAGCAAAAAGAATGTTATTAGTATTGAGAGTGGTCGTATTGATAGAAGACCACTCACTGCAGCAAGCATTGTTAAGCATTCCATCAACATGACCTCATCTCAGTGCCCTGAATAAACACATTCAGAGACATTATTATCTCATTTTATAGATGAAGGAGTCATGGCCTTAAAAAGCTGGAGGGCCCTTGCTCAAGGTCATGTGTGCCTAAGTAAAGGAGCAAGGGTTTTAACTCAGGGCCTGTCTGATTTTAGAGGTTAAAGCTCTCAGAGCCACATGGATCCTTCTCTGTACTTAGAGGTCCTAACTTACAGCATGTTTCACTCTGTGTAAGTTATACATACAAGACGTTATGTGGTGGCTGGTGGGCTTAGAGGTGTAACCCACACACGATTTTGTTGGGGGTGCAAAGTACTTAGAAATAAAAATTCAAACCTTTGCCAACACTCATAGGTGGTAAGATATTTCTTACAAAAATCCAGATTTCCAACTTTTCTCATAAAAAGAAAAAAGAAGATCTGGTAAACTGGACTCCCAGTCCCTTGGCAGCAATCACTGGACCTCTAGCATTCTCTCTTGCTCACTCCTGTGGCCCTCAGGGGCATTTGAGTTTGAGACACCACCCCGCCCCCCGGCCTCCATCTGTATTCCAGCTACCCTGGCAGATGGTAAACGTCTTAGTGAGGGAAACAAGTCTTACTTGCTTTCCCAGCTTCCCACAGTAGAGGCTGTGCTGAATGGATACATTTTTTTCATATTATTTTTTAACAAAATTTCTTAAAATTTCATTTGCTCCTGTTCGATTAAAAGTATCAAATAATACATCTCAGATATGCTTAGTTTTCCCACAAGTTTAAAATTTTTTTCCTTATTATCCCCATATAGTATATGGAAATTTCAAATGAGGACTTTTAAGGCTTAAAGTTCTTTGAATAAAGCAGGAAGTCACAGAGGTTAAGAGAACAGAGATGAACTCCAACCTGAAGGAGCCAGTCATTGCTGGCTTCACCTTACAATTCACCTCTCTGAATCCCAATTCCTCCTTCTGACCTGGTTCTACCTGTTCATCTAAACCTTAGTCCTGGCATTGAGTTATAATATTTCAGTTTCATGTGCCTTATTAGTTTTGAAATGTAAACCCCTATTTTTAAACAAATGAAGATGCCTGGACATCCCCAGAGACTCTGATTCATTTGATTGATGTTTTTAAGCTCTCGGATTAGATTGTATAGTCAGGGTTGAGAACTAATAGTTTAAACCAGGGGCTGGCAAATTACAGCCCAGAGGCCAAATGCTGTGGCCCACTACTTGCTTCTGTATACAACCTATAAGCTAAGAGTATTTTATGTTTCTAGTCCTTGAAAATACCTAAGGAAGAATATTTATGACATGTGAAAATTACATGAAATTCAAATTTCCGTGCCGTAGATAAAGATTTACTAGAATATATCCAGGTTCATTCATTTATATATATTCTGCAGCTGCTTTCACCCTGTGACAGCAGAGATAAATAACTACAATAAGACCATACAATCCACAAAGCCTAAAATATTTACCATCTGGCCCTTTCCATAAAAAGTTGGTTCCTCTGGCTTAAACCTTCAAAGTGGTTAAAAACTACTACTCATAATATGGCCCAGAAGAGCAACGTGAATTTGAAAAATAATAATTTACATATATGCTAATACTAGTTTGTGGAACTTTCTCTACATTCCTCTACTGCTGAGAGAGAACCTAATCTGGAATTCTACCCAGGTGGCAATTTCTTTGAGTAGGAATGTTCCCTGCTATGATTCTATTCAGACAATTGGTGATTACTTTCATAGATTTCCAGGCTTGGTTTTTGGTGTATTCTGCGTCAACAAGTTTTGGATTTTTCCGAGATAGAAGAATGAGAGGATCTCGTTCTGGACTTGTCCTATAAAAGAAACATGTGATATAAAACAAGGTATCCTACACCATAATACTGTTCCCAATCTCTGAAAGGTAAGCAGTAATCGGATCAATGCAATGACCATACACATAGACAGATAATTTATTGGTTATTTTAACAGCAGAGAAAGGGTGTACTGGGCTCTGCAGCATATAGGTGTTCCTGGCTGTTCCCTACTTTACCTTTCAGGGACGGAGAGTATTGGGCCCTTTTTTGCTTGCATCTAATCTTTAAGATTATGTTGTTCTGGGGGCACTACAGGCATATTCCAGGGAATGAGTTCCCTTTTAGCAGGGTTCATGTAGCCTCTATAATCACTAGTACTCATAGCTGTGTGACTAGGTAAGCACCATGCCTCACCAAAATAGCTACACGACCTTTGTTGTTTGTGTACCATACAGTCTAGTATAATATTTAAATTAAAAAAAAAAAAACTAGAAGGCTTAAAAACCTGAAGATTATATGTAGAAAAAGTCCTAGTTATGGTCCAAGTAGCAGATGGTCTTAACATTTGAGGGGCCCTGGACCCCCTGTGGACCACCCTCTAGAAAAGTGTCCATATCCCCACATATTTTACAGGAAATCCTAGAACTCTTCAAGTCCACACATGGGTCCCAGGTTAAGAAGCTGTGATCCCAAGATCTGAGAATCAGAGACATTGATAAGGACCAGTAAGCAGTGGCTGCTGGGCCCATCTGCATTCTCAAGTTCACTGCCCAAGTAGAGGGTGTGCAAGGACTGACTAGGAAAATGATAAAACCCTTCTCCCTGTTTTGTTCATCTGTACAGCAGATATTAGTCATGTATCTGCATGCTAAGTACTGTTCTTGGCACATGGGATGTGGGTCTAAGCAACATGGAGAGGGTTCTTGCCCAACATTTCCCTCTCCCTCTTCCTCCCTTTCTCCCCTTTCTGTTTCCAGCAGTCTCAGTCTCTGCTCTCCACCACTATTTGGCAGCCAAATGGCCTCATGAAAAAGGCAGTCAGAGGTGCCAGGTAAGGGTCTGCCTTCAGCTCAGGTTATGATCTTGGGGCTACCTGATCAGTGGAGAATCTGCTTCTCCTTCTCCCTCTGCCCTCCCCACCTCCCTCCACTTGTTTTCTCTCTCTCTCTCTCTCTCTCTCAAATAAATGAATAAAATCTTTAAGAAAGAGAGAGAAAGGAAGAAAGGAAGAAAGGAAGAAAGGAAGAGAAGGAAGAGAAGGAAGAGAAGGAAGGAAGGAAGGAAGGAAGGAAGGGCAATCAGGATATCTGGTGATGGTTCCTGCTCTGCCGTTAACTAGCGGAGTGACTAGCATAAGGCCAGGTCTGAAGCTCCCTGCAGAAAACTGCATCTTTAAGGCAAGAGGACAACTCAGCTGTTCTCTTCAACATATACTCAATGCCTAATACACTCATGGCACTCTGTAAATACCTGTTGAAGGACTAGATGAATGAACTTTACTTCTTTCAGTTCCAGCTCAATTAAGAGTGATTTGGGTAAAGGGCGCCTGGGTGGCTCAAACAGTTAAGTGTCCCACTCTCGATTTCAGCTCAGGTCATGATCTCAGGGTTTTAAGATCAAGCCCTGAGTCAGGCTCTGTGCTGGGTGTGGAGCCTTCTTAAGATTCGCTCTCTCTCTCCATCTGCACCCCCTCCCCTGCTCACATGCACATGCTCTCGCTCTCTTAAAAAAAAAAAAAAGAAAAAGAAAAAAGTGATTTGGGCAAATAATCTGAGTTCTTCTCTAGTTTAAAATTCTATGATTCCACATTTGCTTTACTTCTTCTAGCTTTCTCCTTGAACTACAGTTTGTCACACACTCAAAATTACTTATATCTTACAAATATCTTGTAAAATATCAGAAAATACAGTCACCTTGATCCTCGGAAATATGCTGTAGAATTTTTCTTTTTCCATGGCCACTGTGCTGCTGACCTAAAAACAGATTTCAATTAGTTTCTATATTTTTCTCTTAACTATATGAGGATGTGTTTTAACCATTTCTTTTTTTTTTTTTAAGACTTTGTTTATTCATGAGAGACACACAGAGAGAGAGGCAGAGACACGAGCAGAGGGAGAAGCAGGCTCCATGCAGGGAGCCCGACGTGGGACTCGATCCTGAGTCTCCAGGATTACACCCTGAGCCAAAGGCAGATGCTCAACCACTGAGCCACCCAGGCGTCCCGTGTTTTAACCATTTCTGAAGATTAGTTCGGAGCTTTACATTTTTAAATAAGTCTGCCCCAGGCTCTCAAAGAAAAAGCCCTCAAAGACATTATATTCCCTTTTGTTGTTACTTCACTCCGGAGATGCTAGCCAATAATCTACAATCCATAGCTCCATTAATAAGTTAATAATACTGAAAGAAAAGTTCCCAGGGCACTTATGTAGCTCAGTCAGTTGAGCATCTGACTCCTGATTTCAGCTCAGGTCATGATCTCAGGATCCTGAGACTCAGCCCCACATCAGGCTCCTTGCTCAGCAGGGAGTCTGCTTGAGATTCTCTCCCTCTCCCCCTGCTCAGGCACAAGCATGCACATGTGCACTCTCTAAATAAATAAATAAAATCTCTTAAAAAATTTCCCAAGCTCTAAATGACATGTTTAGAGCTGTTAAATGCAATACAATGAAGATTTCTTCTCTACTTTAAGTAGAGTGCTGCTACTGATAAATTTAACAGGCAAAGAGAACTGCAAAAAAAAAAAAAAAATCAGAAATTGATTTAAGGGGAAGAAAACAAATCACTCCTTGACTTCGTGTTTTGGATACACAGGCAGTATCACCAGAAATTTGTCTGATATTGCAAAGCACCCTGATATTCTTGAGACTGTACTAAGTGCTCCACCAAGTCCCTGAAACTGAGATCTCAGTACACATTTCCATGACCAGCTTTCCTTGCTGAAACTGCTAGCTGACAGATGCATCATTTTTAACTTCCTTTGTAGGAACCCTGCACAGAAGTTGCACAGTCTCTTCCTTTGAAAAAGGAGGGGAAGGGCTGAACTGGAGTTAATGAGAGATTGGTAGGCTATTTACCATAATGGAGTGACTTAGGATATAATAAAGTTTTTAGGTACAGATGACCATCACTCATTTTCTCTCAGCTGAGAGCACTGTTCATTTTCCTGGCCTGTCTTAGAACTCTTTTTTTTCATGGATCATCTTTATCAGACTCCCCAGTCCAAGACCAGAACTCTTTGTCATTGTGTCCTACACTCCCTTTGACCAAAATAGAAACACACCATAACCCCAGTTTATTTTTGTTTTATGGGGTTGTAATTTTTTTTAATATAAAGAATGATATATCCTCATTATAAAAAATTCTAAGGGAGAAGCATAAAGTAAAACTAGAAAAAAAAATCATCTGGAACTTTCCCAATCTGTAGATAACCACTTTTAGCAATTTAACGTTTCCATGAAGAATTTCCTTCCAATCATCTCTCCACATCTGTGGTTCTCAACTGGTGTTGATTTTGCCCCTTTCTCCTAGAAGACATTTGGCCATGACTGTAGACATTTTTCACTGTCACTGCTGGTGGATGGCTACTGGCATTTAGTGACATTAAGACCAAGGACAAGCCCTGTACAACAAAGAATGTCCCAGCCCAAAATGTCAAACCTTGCTCTATATAACAGGGATCATATACATATGATACAACCTCTTTAAGTGGGTTTTATTAACCCTACTTTACTGTTGAGTTTACAGAGAGGCTAAGCAGTTTGCCCAGAATACCTGTTTTTAAGCCTTATACTACCTGAACTTCACATTCATGTACAATATTGCATTTTGTAGCCATGTCATAATTTACTTCATTACTTATTCATTGGCTTTTAAAAAGTTTCCAACTTCCTGCTTTAAGAAACAACACAGTCATGAACATCTTCACGTACACATCTTAACATACTTGTCTAATTAACTGTTCAGGATAAATTCTAGAAGTGAAATGGCTAAGTCAAAGATATACACATTTTATATTTTGATATATATTGCCAAACTACCTAATAAAAAAAGTATAAATTTACAATTTTGAGTATCAATGTCCTTGGTCCCTGGGAAAGCTGTATTTAATATTCACAGACTTGTACCATCTCTGTTTTCCCTCTCCCTCATTCTTTCTATTTACTTGCCCCTCAAAAGACCTATGTTAGGACTTTTTTCCCTACGCAAGTGCTAAAAGTAACATGCTGGTGCTGACTCAGACCTCTTTTATCACCACCCTGTGACAGTAAAGACCAAAATCTTTAAATCAACAGAAACACTGAATTCTTCTACAGAGTAAAAAATAAGTCAGTGGGGACAAACTCCAAAAAGATTAGAAAAATAGAAGGCAGGTTTCAATGCAGATAAACAAGCAGATTATTAAAGTTTCAAATTATTTATTTTTTAAATTTTTATTTATTTATGATAGTCACAGAGAGAGAAAGAGAGAGAGGCAGAGACACAGGCAGAGGGAGAAATAGGCTCCATGCACCAGGAGCCCGATGTGGGATTCGATCCCGGGTCTCCAGGATCGCGCCCTGGGCCAAAGGCAGGCGCCAAACTGCTGCGCCACCCAGGGATCCCTAAAGTTTCAAATTAAATGAAATTACATGGCTAGAGCTTCTGAATGGAGGGCTCTAAACAATAAAATTGTAATTCTGTTATCATACTTTTTCTTTTTAAGATTTTATTTATTTGAGAAACAGAAAGAGACCACAAGCAGAGGAGGGGGCAGAGGGAGACGGAGAAACAGACTCTCCACTGAGCAAGGAGCTCGATTCCAGGACCCTGAGATCATGATCTGAGCTGAAGGTATATACTTAACCTACTGAGCTGCCCAGGCACCCCATTAAATAAATTCAACTGAAGAATAAGATGGGATGGTATCAAAAGAAAGATATGTTCTTATAAACTTAGATTTTAAAACATATCTATCTCCCTAAAAATTGCTTAGTAGTTTAGAAGGCAGAATGGGGGTGGTGGTGCAGAGAACAGTAACTACACAGTGGAGGAATGGTAACACTATGACCAGGTGATCAAAATTAACATCTCTAAGGAGGCATGGATGGACGCAAATCACTTAAGTATTCAGACCAAGGGTACATAAGCTGAATTTAATCATGAGGAAACAGACAAAACCAAACTGAAGAACATTCTATAAAATGAGCAGCCTATATTCTTCAAAATGTCAATGTTATAAAAGAGAAAGAGACTGAAGAGCTGTTCCAGATCACAGGAGATTAAACAGACATGACCACTAAATGCCACATATGACTGTATCCTGTACTGGAGGTAGAATGTGCCATATATGATATTATCAATATAATTAAATGTTGTACAAATATTGTTTCCTGAATTTGATCATTGTAGCATGGTTATAAAAGAGAATATCCTTGCTTTTAGGAAATACACACTAATATTTTAAGATGTACAGGGTCATAAGGTGTGTAACATACTTTCAAATAGTCCAGAAAACAAGAAATGGTTCATATATCACATATGCAGCCTAAAAGTCTGTCACAGAAAATAATGAGGTAAATTATTATCCACACAAAGTAATATCATGCAACTGATAAAAATAATCTTCCATATGCAAAGATTTCTAAGACACATTAGTAAGTTGGTGGGAAAGTTGCCAATGTTAAACATATATTTTTATGAGCATGTATAGGTGTCATAATCAGAAAAAAAAAAAAGCTTGTTTTTAAAGATTTAAGAGACAGAGTAGGGGGCACCTAGGTGGCTCAGTCAGTTGATGTCTAACTCTTGACTTCAGCTCAGGCCATGATTTCAGGATCATGAGGTTAAGATCCTTATTGGGCTCAGCGCTCAGCACAAAACTTGCTTAAGATTCTCTCCCTGACCTTCTGCCCCTCCCGCTGACCTACCCCATGCTCCTTCTAAAACAACAACAGGGATCCCTGGGTGGCTCAACGGTTTAGCGCTGCCTTTGGCCCAGGGCGTGATCCTGGGGTCCCGGGATTGAGTCCCGCGTCGGGCTCCCTGCATGGAGCCTGCTTCTCCCTCTGCCTGTGTCTCTGCCTCTCTCTGTGTGTCTCTCATGAATAAAATCTTAAAAAAAAAGACAAAACAACAACAACAAAGTAGATGGATAGCGGGTCAAAAAAGAGCTATAAAAAGGAAGAGTGTGAAAAGGGTATTTGCAAGGAAAAAAAGGATTAGATAATTAAGGCCAAGAATAACTTGAAGAAAGGCAGTTTAAAGACCTTTTGATTTTTCCCTTTCAAATGTTTAAAACCAAAAGCTACATAGAAAATGATGGTATCAATGACTAGAGAGCATGGGTGAGGTTAACTGGTAGTGTGGAGAGAGTAATGCACTTGGACACCTGGACTTTAGGCCTAGATTGGTTCCTGACCTTAACCAAGTCACTCAATTTCTCTGGGCCTTCATTTCCAGAGTTGAAAAGGACAATTTCCGGTTCTAGTTCTATGAAGTATGAAACAAAGTATCTTAAAAAATAATAATTTTGGGGGCTCCTGGGTGGCTCAGTTGGTTAAGCATCTGATTTTGGCTGAGGTCATGATCTTAGGGTCCTAGGACCAAGACCCCACACTGAGCTCCATGCTGAGTGGGAAGTCTGCTTCTGCCTCTCCCTCTGCTCCTTCCCTCAGCTCATGCTTGCACTCTCTCTCTTCTTCTCTCTTAAATTAGTAAAATATTTTAAAAAATAAATTTCAAAATACATCTACTGGATAATAGCCTCATTTTTTAACCCAGTAGCTCTAAATGCCATTGAGGACTGCACCCCTACATGTTTCTTCAGGAAAGGGATATTCTTTTTGTCCCCTTTGAATCTCCAGCCACATGTGGTACAGGTGATAGATATTTGTGGAAATAAAGCTGAATTAAATTTTTGCTTTCCCAATACCTGAGAGAAGACCTATAAAGGCTGTATTTTTTAGAAGTATGCTAATTAGGTACCAATGTTGATTGAATCATTAATGTAAAATGTAGCTACGTAAGAAATACCTCAGCTTGGATGTCCTGGACAATCTAAATTCTGAAATGATAACAGATAGAGTCAACAGGCCCAGGCAGGTCTCCGTTGTGAATCAGCTCGTACTAGAGATACCTGTAAGGATGTTTATGCCCTCCCCATCCCCACACCTCAAGGACTTAGCTCTAAATTTTAAAGTACATTTATGTTCCTCCAAGTAATTCTCTATTCTCCCTCACAACATGTTTTTTTTTTTCTAATTATGAAAGGAATTCATAAAAATACAGGAATCTTAAAATTACAGAAAAATTTAAAGAAGAAAAGAAAGGGTTCTCATAATCCTTTCAACAAAGGCATTGCTGATACTTTAGGGTAGGTTCTTCTGTTCTTTTCCCATGGATATGTAAATATGTAAATACACATTCAAAATTGCTTATGCTGTAAGTAGTTTTTCTTTTGTTTTTAACTTAAAAGTTAATCATTTTAAAGTAAGTAATTATGTGTGTCCTACTGTTTATTTGAAGAAGACTAACAAAGAAGGACAAATAAAACCTCTCTAAAGGACCTACCTTACCAGATCTTCTCTGAAGAGATCCCACCGTCCAAGTCCTGTAGGATAAATTGGCCAAACAGCGGGTCCCCCTTCCCAAAATGTCCAAGCAGGATACATGATATCATGGTACTCTGATGTCTTCAACAGAAACAGAAAGGTTATTCTAAATCAGTCTCAGGACAGAGAGGAGAGACAAACTACAGTCATACCATAAGATCTGGACAAAAGTGTTACATCTTCTTTGTGTTACATCTCCACAGACATATTTTCCTTAGTCTACAAAGTCTAGACTCCAGACATTAAAAGGCAAGTTAGACCATGGGTTAAAATTCACAGGCTCAGTGAATCCAGTTACTCAAAGTTCTTTTTTTCTAGAGGACAGTACACTGTTAGGGTACTTACTTTAAGGAAATAAAATATCTAACTCCGAATGATCACAGAGCTCTCTCATCTTTCAACTGCTGTTATACTTGGAGTGTATGCTGTCTTACCAGTTCCTGATTATTTCCTAGATGGGTCTTTTGAGAGCAAGAATCACAGTGCAATGGTTAAAAGCATGGCCTTTTTTTTTCTTTTTTAAGATTTTATTTATTTATTCATAAGAGACACACACACACACAGAGAGAAAGAGAGGCAGAGACACAGGCTGAGGGAGAAGCAGGCTCCATGCAGAGAGCCTGACATGGGACTCGATCCCGGGACTCCAGGATCATGCCCTGGGCTGAAGGCAGGCGCTAAACCACTGAGCTACCCAGGGATCCCCAAAAAGCGTGGCCTCTGAAACAGATCATCTGAGTTTGAATGATGATTCTACCTCCTTCTAACTCCAGGGAAGTTAATTTTTTCTATGCCTCAGTTTCCTTATCTTTATGATGGGAAAAATAACATCAATAATATTACTTACCTGATAGGCTTGTTTTGAGCATTAAATGAGTTAGTACATGTGAAAAGCTTAGATCAGTGTTTGGTACATAGTATTTAATAAGTATTAATTACGATAATGTAACATTGTAGTACTGTGGAGCTCACACTGGTTGCTCAATTGATTTTGGGTTATTTGTTGATTGAGGCCAGAAGTGCTGGTGGGCAGAACTGGAGAAAGGGATATTATCCCACATCTTTAAAAAAAAGTTTAAAACCATTTGTTCCCTTTTTATGGTTTCTTCTGCTAAAATTCTGGCCACTGGGGCAGCCCGCGTGGCTCAGTGGTTTAGTGCAGCCTGCAGCCCAGGGCCTGATCCTGGAGTCCCGGGATCAAGTCCCACATCCGGCTCCCTGCATGGAGCCTGCTTCTCCCTCTGCCTATGTCTCTGCCTCTCTGTCTCTCTCTGTATCTCTCATAAATAGATAAATAAAATCTTTAAAAAAAAATTCTGGCCACTGATAAACCTCTAACTCTTTGGTTTCTTCACTGGAATTACACATACAATATGCTGTTTGCCTTTTCTCAAATACTTTTAAAAAACGGTATGTGATTCATCAAGCAGCTCAGACATAACAGCTGCTCAACAGAAGCTGAACAATTCCTATAAAGTTGAAAGACTAAAATCCCTCTCTAGGGCCTGGGAGTCACTGATCAAAAAAAAAAAAGGAGAGAAGTAAAGATGAAAGGAAAGTTAGAATACTGAATAGTGATGGTCATACTTTGCCATCCACCAAAACAACAAATAAATAACAAACATAAAGTCCTTACTGACTTACATGGGAGCCTCTATCTGTTCTTCTGGGAGGGTTTTATGATAAACGAGACCAAGCACTTTTGAGAAATGAGGCTTAAACCATGGGAAATGCAACACCAATGTGGTCTCAGCCCACTTGCAACACAGGAAATAACCAAGTCTAGAGAGAAAGTAAACTGTGATAAAGAAAAAGTGCAGATAAAAGTTTCCTCTTTGGAGAAACCAAATCAGATGGTGTTCCTTTTCTCAAAGTCCATAGGGTTTTCCTAAACCCACACTTCCCCCATAGAATCTTCCATTCATTCTCTTTGAGCTCCCCCCGCCCCCAAATCCCGTCTAGTCTCTGGGGAACCAAGGCCCATCCCTGCCAATACCTGAACACTGAGAAGATATTAACTGTCCCAAGTTTTCCAAGTCCAGAAGTATGAGCTAGTACTCCTATTCCTCCACAACTAGACCCTCTCACATATCCTTCTTGGATATCCCAGACCTATCTCCTCAGTGCACTGCTCAGGCACAAACTGTACAGAGTTATCTACCACCTTCAGTTTTACAATTAGCCATGTGAAGCCCCTGGGATAGACTGACAGGACAGATAGGACTATGTATGTATGTGTGTGTGTGTGTGAACTCAACAAATATTTTTTGAACAAAGGTGTTCCCTAACTAAAAGCCCATGAGCTACTCTCCCACACTCCACAGGATCTCTGAACCTTGCCTTCAATGTCCTATAGGTTCTTCGGGCCTCCATCATTCTCTACCCTTCATCCCAAGCCCTATAGACACTTAAGCTATCTTACATTATCCATTTCCTCAGTCATTGCTCAGCCACTGTGAAACTAAGAGGGACACAGAACAATTCCTGGAACCCAGGTCTCATCCTTACCATTACCCATCAAACTCTGACACAGAACAGTTATCTCCTACTCATACTCTAGAGGATCACCCTCCATCTCCCCATACAATTCTCCCTATACTTACCTTACTGAAGGAGAAGACTGGAATGGCAGGCTCCATCCATTTAGGAATCTGAGGATAATCTCGTACATTGATCACCATCTCCATGTCAGGGAGGCGCCCAATAACTTCCAAAATAAAGTGTTCAACACCACTACACCTGTCAGCCAGAAATACCACAAAATTCACCAGACCAGTGCCTCCTATAGAACAAAATAGGGTCTCATTCCTATTTTGAAAGCTAGTGTTCAGATAGGTCGTCAGCCTACTGCAAAATTTCCTGAAAGCAACACTTCTAAAAGGACCTTTTTTACTCTTTTATAATGTACGAGTTATTTTCCTAGCTAACTGCTCCCTCTTACAATACTTAACGAAATTTTCCAATTAGATTGTAAGTTTGAAGGATGTATTAATACTACTCCTACCACCTCTTCTCTATCCATTCCTAGTTTTTTTTTAAGTTTCCCTTTTTGTTTAATTAGTAAGCAAGATACAAATTTTGACAGGAACTGGAAAAAGCTAATTCTCTAATTGTATCCCTTAGGCTTTGCTTCTAACAATGATATTCTTTTATTTCTACCATAATTAAGTCTCATAATTTAGGAAGAAAGATAAGAAAACTTTTATTGCCTTCAACTTAAGTACAGAACAGTATCAAAATCAGTTATGCAAGCCAGAAAAAGAGTGTACGTATACAATCATGGAAACCATAATACAGGCATGCTTCAGAGGTACTGCAGGTTTGGTTCCAGACCACCACAATCAAGTAACTATTGCAATAAAACAAGTCAAGTGAATTTTTTGGTTTCCAAGTTCATATATAAGTTATGCTTATACTATACTGGGGTCTATTAAATGTTCAGTAATAGCATTACATCTAAAAAAAAATGTGTACCTTATTTAAAGATACCTTATTGCTAAAAAATGCTAACAATCATCTGGACCTTCAATGAATTGTAATCACTAATCACACATCACCATAACAAATATAATAATAATAATAAAATTTGAAATACTGAAAGAATCAGTAAAATGTGACACAGAGACATGAAGTAAACAAATGCTGTTAGAAAAATGCCACCGATAGACTCGTCTGACACAGAGTTGCCACAAAACTTCAATTTGTCAAAAAAAAAAAAATGCAGTGTCTGCAAAACGTAATAAAGCAAAGCAACAATAGAACAAGGTATGCCCATATAGCTTTCTGGCTCAGAGCGTGATCCCAGGGTCCCAGGATCAAGTCCCACATTGGGCTCCCTGTGGGGAGTCTGCTTCGCCCTCTGCCTATGTCTCTGCCCTCCTCTCTCTCTCTCTGTGTCTTTCATGAATAAATAAATAAAATATTTTAAAAAATAATTTCATTTATATAAAACTCTAAAAAATAACCCATAATGACAGAAAATGCCCAACACTGGTTACGGGAGCAACAAGAAAAGGCTGGGGTAAAAGGATAGTACGGCAGGGAGGGGTAGGGAAGAGGGATTGCAAAAGAGGCCCAAGGAAACTTTTGGGAGTGACAGATATGTTCATTATCTTTGTGTATATATACATCAAACCTTATCAAATTGTAATTGCATCATAAGGAATAAAATACTCAGTAATAAATTTAACCAATAAGGTAGAAGACCTGTACTCTGAAAACTTTAAGATACTGATCGAAGAAATTTAAGATGATACAAATTAGTGGAAAGATATACCATGTTCATAGATTGGCATAATTAATATTGATAAAGTGTCCATGCTACCCAAAGTAATCTACATATTCAATGCCTCTATCAAAATACCAATAGCATTTTTCATAGAACTAGCACAAATAATCCTATAATTTTTATAGAACCACAAAAGACTGTGGATGCCAAAGCAATCTTGAGAAGGAAGAACAAAACTGGAGGTACCATAATCCCAGGTTGTTTTTTTTTAAAGATTTTATTTATTTATTCATGAAAGACACACAGAGCCAAGTTTTGAACTATACTACAAAGCAATGATAATCAAGAGAGTATGGCACTGGCACAAAAATAAATACAGAGAATACCAGAACAGAATAAGAAATAAACCCACACTTGCAAGGTCAATCAATTTATGACAGGAGGCAAGAATATACAATGGAGAAAAAATAGCCTCTTCAATAATTGGTGTTGGGAAAACTTGACCACTACATGCAAAAGAATGAAAATGAACCACTTTCTTACACCATATACCAAAAAAAAAAAAAAAAAACACCCAAAAATGGATTAAAGATCTAAGTGCAAGACCTGAAACTGTAAAACTCCTAAAAGAAAACAGGCAGTAAACTCTTGGACATTGGTCTTAACACTATTTTTTTTAGATGTGTCTCCTCAGGGGAGGGCATCAAGAGCAAAAATAAACTACTGGGACTATATTAAATGAAAAGCTTTTGTACAGTGAAGGAAACAACAAAACAAAAAGGCAACATACTAAATGGGAGAAGATACTTCCAAATGATATATCTGGTAAAGGGTAAATATCAAAAACAATAAAGAACTCATATAACTCAACACCAATAAAACAAATAATTCAGTAAAACAAATAATTCAGTAAAAAAAAATGGGCAGAGGACATGAATAAACATATTCCAAAGAAGATGTACAGATGGCCAACAAACACATGAAAAGATAGTCAACATCACTAAATCAAAACCACAATGAGATAGCATCATCTTACACCAATCACAATGCTTATTATGAAAAAGATAGGAAATAATAAATTTGGCAAGGATGTGAGGAGAAGAGAACCCTCGTGCACTGTTGGGGCAAATGAAAATTGGTGCAGCCACTGTAGAAAACAGTATGGGGGTTCCTCAAAAAAATTAAAAATAGAAATACCTTATGATTTGGTAATTCTGTTTTTAAGAGGTACTTATCCAAAGAAAAAAATACTAATTTGCAAAGATATATACACCCCTATGTTTACTGTAGCATTATTTACAATTGTGTATGTATGGAAGCAACCTAAGTGTCCATCAATAGATGAGTAAAGATGTGAAATACATACACACACACACACATACACACACACACACACACACACACACACACACGAATATTAGCCATAAAAAAGAACAGGATCTTGACATTTGTGACAACATGGATGGGCCCAGAGAGTATTATGTTAAGTAAGATAAGTCAGAGAAAAACAAATACCATACATAAAAAAATGTAATAAATAGATAAATCCATATGATTTCACTTACATGTGGAATCTAGAAAACAAATGAATAAAACAAAAAGCAAAATCAGACCCATAAGAACAGAGATACTTGCCAAAGCAAAAGGAGGTAAGAGGATAGACAAAAGATATGGGCTTTCAATTATGGAATGTATAGGTCATGAGGATAAAAACTACAGAACAGAGAATAGAGTCAATGGTATTGTAATAGTGTTGTATGGTTACAGACAATAACTACACTTGTAGTTAGCATAGCATAGCATATAATAGTAGTCCAGAATCACTAAGGTAACCTTGTGTGTCATCTATGCTTCAATAAAAAAAAAGTCAGTGTGATGAAAAGTATAACATAAGGAATATACTCAATAATACTGTAATCACTTTGTATGGTGACAGATGGTAACTACATGCATCATGGTAAACATTTTGTAATGCATATACATGTTGAATCACTATGTTGTATGCTTGAAACTAATATTATATGTCAACTATACTTCCATTAAAAATAAATTTTCAAAAAGATAATGAACATAAACTTATCAAGTTGTATACTTTAAGTATGTGCAGTTTATGTCAGCCATATTTCACTAAAGTCATTATTTTAAAAATATCATTTTCCATCTTTGAAATGACATGTTTCCAGTCATTTAATTAAATGGAGCTCTAGTTCCTAAGCAAAATTTCTCAGCTCATCCCTGAAATACTTAATTTATACTTTAGCTTGTTTAGAATAAAAATTTTTAAATGCCATGTAGTTTTCTCCAACTGGGTGAATTAAAAGGATCTAGACCTAGAAAGATACTAGGGGACCCCTGGGTGGCTCAGCAGTTGAGTGTCTGCCTTTGGTTCAGGGCGTGATCCTGGGGTCCCGGGATCAATTCCCACAATGGGCTCCCTGTATGGAGCCTGCTTCTCCTTCTGCCTGTGTCTCTGCCTCAATCTGTGTGTATCTCATGAATAAATAAATAAAATCTTTAAAAAAAGAAAGATACTATTTTTGGCTAGATGGGAATCTGAGATATTATTCAACTATATCCATTTCATTAGGGACACTGGTTCCGAATATTTCACTTTGTTTCTTTTTTGCTCAACTCTGTTTCCTTGGTTGTGCATGCAGTTCGGACAGGGAACTTTCCATGCATTTCATATATATATATACACACACTATTTTATTGTCAATAAAAGGTCTGTACTTCCTTACAAACATTTCTAAGAGCTCATGATTCTGACCAAAATGCTATAAGGTCTGGAACGAGAGGTATGTGCCCTTCAGAAACTTTGAATGTATTTAACTTCATCTGAAAATTGCTCAGCTAACTATTAAACATAAAGTAAGCTTTCAAAGTCTAACAATGTCTATACTTATATTTTCTTTCTCATTTGTAGAAATCAAAAATTCCTCTACACTCATAATTTGTAAAGCCTCTCTTACTGTCCCAAATAATGTAACAAATATTTGTTTAAGGGCAGCCTGGGTGGCTCAGTGGTTCAGTGCTGCCTTCAGCTCAGGGCGTGATCCTGGAGTCCCGGGATCGAGTCCCACATTGGGCTCCCTGCATGGAGCCTGCTTCTCCCTCTGCCTGTGTCTCTGCCTCTGTGTGTTTGTGTGTGTGTCTCTCTCTCATGAATAAATAAAATCTTTTAAAAAAAATATCTGTTTAAAATACCTATAAGAATGCCTGGGTGGCTCAATGGGTTGAGTGTCTGCCTTTGGCCCAGATCATGATCTCTGGGTCCTGGGATGGAGCCCCGAATTCAGCTTCCTGCTCAGCAGTGAGTCTGCCTCTCTCACTCTCTCCCTCTACCCCTCCCCACTGCTTGTTCTCTCTCTCTCTCTCTCAAGTAAATAAATAAAATCTTTAAAAAAAATAAGATAAAATACCTCAATAATCTTCCCCACGTACCACCTTATTTGCCCCTGACACTTGATAATAAAAGTATAATTGTGATTACTTCACAGTAGGACACTGTGATTTTTAATTTTTTTGTTGTTGTTTTTATATACTTTTGATAATGAAAATGTAGTAATTTGTAATAAAGTTATTAAGAATCATTCTTATGTTCATATGGATGGATGCTATTTGCAATACTGCTCATTTACTTTTTAAAAAAACATTTTATTTATTTAAGAGAGAGAGCGCATGCGTATGCAAGTGCACATGAGCAGAGGGGAGGGGCAGAGGAAGAAGAAGCAGACTCCCTGATGAGGGGGGAGCCTGACATGGGACTTGATCCCAGGGTTCTGGGATCATGACCTAAGCTGAAGGCAGATGCTTACCTGACTGAGCCACCCAGGTGCCCTTCATTCACTTTACTTTTAATGACAGAATAGAGATTAGAAAGAAGATCTTAGGCAGGAGAATAACTATGGCCTCCGAATTTTTGTACTTTGTAATTTTATAAAGATTTGAGTTAAAAAAAAAAAAAAGTCTTCTAAAAGGGATGTTTCTCATCTGTTGTATAAACATATAATGCTACCTAAATCCAATTTCCAGGCTCAGTCCATGACCTTTCCCCAATGGGCTCCAGCCCTCAGCCCACTAATGTTACCTCAGCTCCCACACCTTACTGGCTAGTGTAGCTTGCATAATCTTCAGCTTCAGTTACTCTTGACTTTCCGCCACCTCTCTTCAAATACCAAGAGCTAGAACGATACTTGGCCTGTGATGAACACTCAGTACCGCTCCTCGAGCCTAGCTCACTCCCTTCAGGTCTTATCAGCCTGTACCCTGCAGCTTCTATATCTGGGGAAAGATGAGTAGTGCAGAGCTACAGCCAGTACAACCAGCGATGTGCCCAAGCCTTAAGAAGGAGGACGAGATAGACGTTAATATGGGAGAAAGGGAGTTGGCAAAAAAAATCCCCAAGAAGAGCTTGTCACTATTTTGTATTCTCTTTGAAACGTGAAGAGAGACTCATTGATGGATCCCTTTAATTAATTTCTCTACAAGAACAGTATCAAGTAAGCCCATATATAAGAAGATAAGAAGAGGGCAGCCCGAGTGGCTCAGTGGTTTAGCGCCTGCCTTCAGCCCAGGGCATGATCCTAGAGTCCCAGGATCGAGTTCCACATCAGGCTCCCTGCATGGAGCCTGCCTCTCCCTCTGCCTGTACTTCTGCTTCTCTCTGTCTCTCGTGAATAAATAAATAAAATCTTTTTTTAAAAAGATTAAAAACAAAGATCAGAAGATATATCTATCTCATAACTCTTACCTTGAAGGGAACATGCAGTCATTTTCTCGGTATAGTCTGTTCTTAATGATCTGATAGTGGGTCCCTAGTTTCCGTCTGACTACCTCTGCCATCATCTTCCTGGAGATACCTCCTCGGAAAGGAGTCAGATCCTCTTCTATGACCCTGGGAAAGAAAGTGAATCATCAAGGAAAGCAGGTCAAGAAAGCGGTACCATTCCACCTACTACCTATCTATGGGTTTAGATTTAGTATTAGAAAACACCGTACCCCAGGGAAAGAATAGAGGGCAGGAATGAGCAACATTTCCCCCAGAAGCACATAGGTAATCTAAACTAAAACAATAAAGCCACAAAGAGGAAAAAGCAAGTCAATTTCTCTTCTTCCTCTCTCCATTTGGATTGTCTGCCCTCTGATTGATGCAATTTCTCCTTTGATACTCCCACAACACACCAATGTGCTCCTAGTCACCGCAGTCCCACTGATCTCCTCTTCTCTCAATTCCACAGAAGGTATGATTTATGACTTAGAGTCTGACACTGTCTGATGCCCTTGGTCTCAGACTGACACCCCTATTCTGGTCTGTCTGGCCCCCACTCACCTCACACAGAACCTGACAGTAGTCACCAGCAATTATACTATTTTGTATCCCTTTTAAAGTTCAGTGCGCAGTTAGTTTTCAATAAGTGTCATAAGCATTAGGTGAATTTTTTGAGGAATCCTAGAATGACACACGAGGAACTCAAGGGCCCAGCTATTTAGCTGATGAGGAATCTAGGACCCAGAGAACTTAAGTGACTTGCCACATGGATAATCAGTGGGAGATCTGCAACTAGACCCCAAGACTTTTTTTTTTTTTAAGATTTTATTTATTTATTCTTGAGAGGCAGAGAGAGAGAAGCAGAGACACAGGCAGAGGGAGGAGCAGGCTCCATGCAGGGAGCCTGATGCAGGACTCGATCCCAGGACCCCAGGATCATGCCCTAAGTTGAAGGTGGTGCTAAACCGCTGAGCCACTGGGGCTGCCCCCAAGGCTGCTTTCTTTTTTTATATATATATATTTTTTAATTTTTTATTTATTTATGATAGTCACGGGGGGGGGGGGCAGAGACATAGGCAGAAGGAGAAGCAGGCTCCATGCACCGGGAGCCCCACATGGGATTTGATCCCAGGTCTCCAGGATCGTGCCCTGGGCCAAAGGCAGGCGCCAAACCGCTGCGCCACCCAGGGATCCCCCAAGACTGCTTTCAAAGTCATGTCTCTACCACACTACCTTCTCAGCCATAACTCGCATACTTAAAAAATAACCAATAGGAAATTTATGATTGGGTCCATCTATAAATAGGCTCCTCCCTCTGACAATATTTACTGAGTACTTACTGAGGGCCAGCACCACCGATGCAACACTGATTAAAAGACCTAGGCCTTGGGATCCCTGGGTGGCGCAGCGGTTTGGCGCCTGCCTTTGGCCCAGGGCCCGATCCTGGAGACCCGGGATTGAATCCCGCGTCGGGCTCCCGGTGCATGGAGCCTGCTTCTCCCTCTGCCTGTGTCTCTGCCTCTCTCTCTCTCTCTGTGACTATCATAAATAAATAAAAATTAAAAAAAAAAAAAAAAAAAACCTAGGCCTTGACCTCAAGAAGCTTTCAGTCCAGTGTGGAACACCGACAAGGATGCACAGCTTCATTCCAAGCAGTGAGCAGCCTTGCTAAGACTACCTGGGCCTCTCCTATCCTACGGAAACCCACCACAGGAACTGTGCCTTTTATCAAGGCATGCTTGGTTCTCCCATCACTGTGACCCAGGTCTCCTGGGGTAATTTTAAGGGAATTCTTATGACAAGCACTAAACTCTCGAAAGACACTCATCGGAGACCAGAACTCACCCACGGTAGCAGCTGCAGTTTTGACTTGAACATGGTTCGTAATTCTCCAAAGACCTGTTAATTTGCTCAATGATCACTTTCCACCTTGAACCTTCAAGAAGCAAACGAGGGTTAACAGAATATCCTGAGCATTCTCCCTTGCTAGCAGCAGGAGGCATGCAGAGAGCCAAGAGAAGGCCAAAACCTGCAGACACCGAATCTTCCTATTCCACGGATGGGAAGGAAACGCCAGGAAGGATGCTTCCTGTAACTCGCCAGCTCTTGGGCCAAGTCGGCTTCTCTACTGAGCTAGTGGGTGTCCAACAAGTGGGGAAATGTCCCGGCCTGGCGTTCAGAGGACTGGGAATAAACCGGTGACATGCATTCTCCCCTTCTCCTAATCCAAGCGACCCCTATAAAGGGATCAATGAAAAGCCAGAGACGTGAGCTCTCCCTTCCCTCTCCGGTAATTCGCCGAGAACCCCGCACGCACGCGATTCAGGGGGGAGCGGTGTAGCCAGGCGCCGGCGACGCCCGCTGGGGTCCTCCCCTCCACCCAGATCCCTCAGGACGGGTGGGTCCCCGGGGTCCCTGCAGTACAAGCAGCGCCGCGCGGACGCGGTCGCTCAACGCTCCGAGGCGCCCGGTGCGCTCGGCCCAGCCCTGCGCCCAGCGGCCGCAGCATCAGCCGGCCGCACCGGGGACCCGGGGGGCGGGCCGGCGCCTCCAGACCGGACCGGACCCGGAGCCCACCTGACTCCTTCTGGCGGCCCGGCACTGGGGGCAGGAACAGCAGCAGCAGCCACAGCCCGAGCCGCGGGCGCGCCCACCGCTCCATCGCCCGCACGCCCCTGCGAGGCCCCGCGGCCGCGCGGGCGGAAAGGCAGCCCCGCACAAAGATGGCCCGGGCGGGGGGGCGGGGAGGCACGTCACGTGGGCGGGGGCCGCCCCGCACAAAGATGGATGGCCGTGGGCGCCGCATCACGTGGGCGGGGGCCGCCCCGCACAAAGATGGCGGCGGGCGCCGCAGCAGGTGGGTGGAGGACCGCCCGCACACGGATGACCAGGTGGGCGGAGGGCCGCCCCGCACGGAGATGACCAGGTGGGCGGAGGGCCGCCCTGCACACGGATGACCAGGTGGGTGGAGGACCGCCCGCACACGGATGACCAGGTGGGTGGAGGACCGCCCGCACACGGATGACCAGGTGGGTGGAGGACCGCCCGCACACGGATGACCAGGTGGGCGGAGGGCCGCCCCGCACGGAGATGACCAGGTGGGCGGAGGGCCGCCCTGCACACGGATGACCAGGTGGGCGGAGGGCCGTCCCGAATGCGGATGACCAGGTGGGCGGAGGGCCGTCCCGAATGCAGATGACCAGGTGGGCGGAGGGCCGCCCCGCACACGGATGACCAGGTGGGCGGAGGGCCGCCCCGCACGGAGATGACCAGGTGGGCGGAGGGCCGCCCTGCACACGGATGACCAGGTGGGCGGAGGGCCGTCCCGAATGCGGATGACCAGGTGGGCGGAGGGCCGCCCGCACTCGGATGGCGGTGCACCTCTCCGCCTCCCTGACCCCAGCCCGGCCGACGGCCCGATTTCTCCGCGAGGGCGGCCCCGGGATGTCCCCCGAGTGCTCGGCGGGCGACGCGCTGCTAGTCCCGCTTGTTTGGAGCCGAACTGTAGTGAGCAGCCTCGCGTCACCAGGTGTAATGAAATGTTCAAACTCCATCTCTCTCTCATACAATCGAAGACCAGGAGAGAATGAATAAAAGGCATCCCCTGGGATCCCTGGGTGGCGCAGCGGTTTGGCGCCTGCCTTTGGCCCAGGGCGCGATCCTGGCGACCCGGGATCGAATCCCACGTCGGGTTCCCGGTGCATGGAGCCTGCTTCTTCCTCCGCCTGTCTCTGCCTCTCTCTCTGTGACTATCATAAATAAATAAAAAAAAGTTAAAAAAAAAAAGAAAGGCATCCCCTGGGAAAATATGTCTAATAATGATAATTCCTTACATTCTGTGGCATATTTAAAGCACCTTATTTTCTGCAGCCTGAAAACTGACGATCAGAACGGATGTTTATTGCCCACAACTTCACAGTTAGTGGTACAACTAGGCTAGCAAGTTCTTTGCATGACATTAAACTGCTTCTTATAGTATAGATTTGTTGAATACCTGAATGATTACAACACTGTTAGAACCCACGGGTTGAAAAATAGCCTAGCACAAATCTCTTTGTAATAGGAATTTATAACAATTGGGGTGACTTAGACATGGGAAAAATCGGTAACATTATACTGGACAGTACAGGTTTATAGCTATATATGGGCATATATAGTAATCATACAAGTATTCAATATAAATTTACTCAATTTACTAAAATGTGCAAGGTAACATCCTAGGCTCTGTAGAAATACACGAAAGTACAAGATGAGATCTGTGCCGGGTTTAAAACTAGTGGAAAGACAAATATACTTCCCCAGAAATTATTTACAACATAAGGCAATATGTAATTGCTATTGGTTTCAGTGGAAAGATCAATATGAGATGGAAATTTGGAAAAGGGGTGTGAGGAGTATATTTAAATGAAAATAAAATATTGCAGTTAAGGAATATTATGTTGGAGACACTAAAAACAGGGAAGCCATAATTTGCAGAAGGTGGGGGTAGAACAGATTGATGGTCGTGGAGGTTTAGGATGTACACTGAGGAATGATGAAAGATACAGTAATGTTGATTAGTTAGGAATGGGTTATATCACTTACTTTGGGTGAGTAAGCAAGAAGAGAGCATGGATCTCCAACACTATATTATACAAGACTTCTTCAGGAATCCAAATGAAAACTTGAAATTCATTTCTTGTACTTCCAGGAGGTATGCAGTACTTCAAAATGAATGGTTCATCGAAGGCACATAACTAAAACAGTGTGTTACATAGCTGAACACGGAGTAAACTTTGCTTCAGAGTTAGTCTAAAATGAATATAGTGGAGAATAATTTTTAGAACTTCAATAAAAGAGTCTTTATTTTCTGTTATTTCAATTTTCTGTAATCAGGAGAAAAAGGAAATCACTTTGTGTTATGTCTTTGAAATAAGAATAAATCAGTATTTTCTACAACTTTACATTGTTTATCCATGTGGAAGAAGACATAGAAGAGATTGGGAGATAAGTGGGCCCCGTACAAAGGAGGAATGAGCTGCATGGAACAATAATTGTTTCATTTCCTTAACAGATGAGGTGGTTTATTCCAGTGGTTCCCATATGTAAGTTAAGTGCCAGAATCCTGGAGCTATTAACATCACAGATTTCTGGGTCCTACGTCATTCCCTAATTTAAAATGCAAAATTCTCCACATATAAGCTCTTCCTTCGTCTTCAGATTCATTTCATGCCACATTCTCCTTTGCTCACCACAACCTAGCTATACAGCTTTGTGTTCTCAAACATGCCAAGCTCTTGCCCACCTTACAATCTCTGCATTAAGTTTTGTTTTCTATCTCAACTGCTTTTCCCTCCCATCTTTGCCTCTCTGGTTCCTCCCCAACATTCAGGTTTCTGCTGAGATGCCATTCCCTCCCTCAAAATAGAACCTTCCTTATTTTCTACCTTAGCCTGTTTGTCTCCATAATTCTTATAATGTGTAATTATTTCATTAAATGCTTCCTGTTAGAATATAAGCTCCAGGAGGTCAGGGACGTATCTGTCTTGTTCACTAAGTACCTGGTACACAGTCGGCGCTAAATAAATAACTGCTGAATGAACGAAGGATGCTGGTGAGCCAACAGAAAAATGGCAAAGGTGTTTCAATGTAGCAAGCTAGGAAGCAGTTAGAGCAAATAGGAAAATAAATGTACAAAATTACAGAAATATGTAATGATCTGGGCTTTCTGTATTTGGGTTTGTATTCATTAATAAAAATTCTCTAGCACATAAGGACACTAAGAATATTTGGAATATGACTAAGCTTGGTAGTTTTGATATTGGTCCTTCTGGCTCTAAATACTGCTCTGCCACTTATTAGCTGGGTTATTTTCAACGAGTTATTTAACCTCTCTTAAAACTTGTTTCCTCTATAAAATAGGAAAAATGGGCAGTCCAGGTGGCTCAGTGGTTTAGCGTCGCCTTCAGCCCAGGGTGTGATCCTGGGGACCCTGGATCGAATCCCACATCGGGCTCCCTGCATGGAGCCTGCTTCTCCCTCTGCCTGTGTCTCTGCCTCTCTCTCTCTCTGTCTCTCTCATGAATTAAAAAAAAAAAAAAAATCTTAAAAAAAAAAAAAAACCAAAAGGAACAATGATAGTTTCAAAGCAACGTGAGATGTAGGTGAAATATGTAAAAATAATAATGTGCCAGGCACAGCAAAAACTCACAATAAAAGTCAACTAATCATATACCATATACACAAAGAGCTTTCTCTTGAAAAAGAGCTTAAAATCTCTGGAGCTGGAGATCTCAAACACACGCTCTTCTAGACACTTTTATTCTTCTAATACTAAACTATTGGCAGTTTTCTGAATTCCTCCCTTTTCCCACGGGTGGCTCAGCGGTGTAGCGCCGCCTTCAGCCCAGGGCCTGATCCTGGAGACCCGGGATCGAGTCCCACGTCGGGCTCCCTGCATGGAGCCTGCTTCTCTGCCTCTCTCTCTCTCTCCTGTGTATTCTCATGAATAAATAAATAAAATAAAAATCTTTAAAAAAAAAAAAAAAAAAGAAAAGAAAGCCATTCCTCCACGAGCAACCTCTTCATTCTTGAAGTCTCAGCTTCAACCCCCACGCTCACTGTGAAGTCTTCCTCGGTATCGCCACCACTACCATCCCGCAGAATTTATTACTGTGAATAAATCACGATGAATTGCACGCTACCATCTGGACCTGGGGGATACTTTTGTTGCATCTGCTCTGTTGCAATCACTGTGTTCTCCTGGTGCCCCGTGTCCGGTAGCCTGAGCAAGCTGTGGCATCCCCCTAACTCCGCACCCATCCAGTCCTTCACCTACAATAGGCGCACGACTGGATGCTGAAGCAAGACCTCACGACTTGGGGGTCCTTTGACCTGGCAGGAACGCGACCTCCGGTGACATCTCCCAACCTCCCCCATCTGTAAAACTGAGGTGACATTTTGTACTTGGTTGTTAAGGGGCGTCCAGGGGACAGCCCAGGTGCCCCAAAGCGGAGCCAGCGCATCGAAGGGGCCCAGGGAGGAAACGCGCCGGCCAGCGCCGCCGGGGCAGGCGAGGCCCACTGCGCAGGCGCACGCAGGAGGGGGTGGGGTGCTCGCTCCCGGGACCCAGTGCGGAGTTCCGGACGCCGGCTGGGCACCCGGCCGCCGCCAGTCGCGGAGCTGACGTCATCTCCGTGCGCTGCCACGTCTGCTGAGCTCCGCGGTAATGGAGGCCGGGGATGAGTGCTGACCCGGCCGGGTTCTGCCTCTAACTTTAGCTCTGGCTCTGACTCTGGTAGTGACCTGGGGCCGGGGCGCGGGCTGGCAGCCCGAAGCCTGGGCACCTCCTGTCGCCTTCCCGGGCGGGGACGGCCTGCGGACGAGCAGCTGGTTTGGAGCGCGTCAACGCGGGGAGGGAGTGCTCTCGCCTGGGGTCCAGCCTGTGCCGCCGCCCCGGGATCCCGCCCCGCCGGCCGGTCCTCCTCCATGCGTGAGTATGAGCGAGCCTCGGCGCCGCGGGGTCGTCTCGGCCTGCTGCGGCTCCCGGTTTGCGCAGGAAGAAGCGCTTTGTCGTGGTTCCCCGTGGAGGGGCCAGCCTGTGGAAGTGTGTGGTCCCTTGTCAGCCGCCCCCCTCCCCCCCCGCCTCTTCTATCCCAGTTTCACACTTCTCTTTCCCTCGTTAATGGAGCGCGGACCAGCAGTCCTGACGCCCAGCGGTTTGGCTGTTTCGTCTCCTCTGGCGTTTCTTAGTCCACAGCCAGAAGCTGTTAGGAATACGGAACACCGGATCGGTCTGCAGGAACATTTGAAAACCAGGGCTTTTCCATTTTTCAGTTTTTTTTTTCCCCCAGTATTATTTAGGAAGCAGATTTGGGGGCGTATACATAAACAGACCCTCTTTTTTCGGTGAGGGTCTTTGTTCCTTGTCTTTTAATCCCTACCGTGTAAGTGCTTTCTGAATGATTTTATACCAGTTTTTTCTGCAGTGGGCATCCTCCATAGCCCCTTCTGATATTTTCACTCTGACATATGGAGTTGCCATTTGAACAGTTTCCTTTTTTTTTTTCTTTTAAGATTTTATTTATTTATTAGGGATACACAGAGAGAGAGACAGAGACACAGGCAGAGGGAGAAGCAGGCTCCTTGCAGGGAGCCAGATGTGGGACTCGATCCCGGGTCTCCCTGGGCTGAAGGCGGCGCTAAACCGCTGAGCCATCCGGGCTGCCCTAAGATTTTATTTATTTATTCATGAGAGACACAGAGAGAGAGAGAGAGGCAGAGACAGGCAGAGGGAGAAGCAGGCTCTGTGCAGGGAGTCTGATGTGGGACTCGACCCCGGGTCTCCAGGATCATGCTCTGGGCCGAGCTGGCACTAAACCGCTGAGCCACCCGGGCTGCCCCTAAACAGTTTACTTTTAAAGAACTAGCAGGCCAACTGCTGTACTTTCTTCCATCTTGTCAGTCCTTGCGGCAATCCCTGTAGGACAAGGAACACTTTTGACTAAACAAACTCAGAGGTTAAATGCTTGAGCTACAGTCTCATAATATGTAGCAGATCCAATCCCCTGAAACCAGATCCCTTGATCACGAAACCCGACATTTTGGACAGTGCTGATTTTCTTGTATTTCCAGTGGTTTACTGTAAAGTATTACATATGAATTGAAAATGTGTATATGTTAGGCATTTCTTGTTAACTTTTACCTGAGTGTCGTATCATTCATACGACACAGGTCAACTCAGGAAAGACACAAACTGTGACTTACCTAAGGCTGAACAAAGCTTAGATCAGAACTTAGGCTTCTGACCCATTAAAGTCTGAATAGTCCTTTCTTTATTTTTATTCACTTTTTAAAAAAGATTTTATTTATCTATTCATGAGACACACACACACACAGAGGCAGAGACACAGGCAGAGGGAGAAGCAGGCTCCATGCAGGGAGCCTGACATGGGACTCGATCCCCGGTCTCCAGGATCAGGCCCTGGGCTGATGGCAGCACTAAACCACTGAGCCCCCCGGGCAGCCCTAGTCCTTTCCTTAGGATAAAGTAGGTAATAGACACTGGGGGAGCATTTATTTGAATATCTGGTTTTACAAGGCATGCTCACTCAGTTTTTCTGTTGTTTTGTTACATTGCTTAGTTTAAAAATAGTAAACTGATATTTAAATGTCTTTTCTTTTGTTCAGTTGAAACAGGTTGACAGCCATTAACCTAGGTTGCAACTACAGGTGGCGCTGGAAGCAGACTGGTTCCCGGACATGCCCGGTGGAAGGAGGGGCCCTAGTCGGCAGCAGCTAAGCCGTTCAGCTTTACCTTCTTTACAGACTTTGGTTGGTGGGGGCTGCGGCAATGGAACAGGCCTGAGAAACAGGTAAAGGAGAAATAAGACTATACATAATTTGTAATATACTATGATCAGTACGACTAACATAGCAGTCATGCTATTCAGATACTTGCTTATCAGGGTTATTTCTTGGCAGTGAAGTGGGAATCCTGCCCTGAAGATTGAAAGCTCAGTATTTCAGCATATTTTGGAGTGGAAAGCTGTGATATAGAGCCCACAAAGTGAAAGCAGTCCAGTTCTCACCTGTGGCTGATAATCGAAATTCTAATCATCTAATCATCATTAATAGCTTTTTAGCTATTAAAAGAAGGGAGAAGTGAATTAAAGTACAAGAGGAGGGGATCCCTGGGTGGCTCAGCGGTTTAGCGCTTGCCTTTGTCCCAGGGTGTGATCCAGGAGTTCTGGGATCGAGTCCCACATCAGGCTCCCTGCATGGAACCTGCTTCTCCCTCTGCCTGTGTCTCTGCCTCTCTCTCTCTTTCTCTTTCTCTCTGTGTGTGTGTGTGTGTGTGTGTCTCATGAATAAATAAATAAAATCTTTAAAAAAGAATAAATAAAGTACAAGAGGAGTGTTGTGGTTTAACTCTTTACTAGCGTTCTTTTGTTTTTTGTTTTTTTTTTTAGCAGAGGAGGACGAATTAAAAGTGATAGTTAACATGAAATTCTAAAATTATAAGTCATATTCTATTAAGAGTCTTAAAAATTATTTTGTTCAAAAAAATTGTTTGAAATGAATAAACTCAATTGTAACCCAAACATTGTAAGACTTGTGTATAAGAATAAAGAATTTGGTCTTTTTAATGGAAATTTATCTTTGTTCCTAATTTTTTTTTTTTATAATTTTTTTTAATTTATTTATTTATTTATGATAGTCACAGAGAGATAGAGAGAGAGGCAGAGACACAGGCAGAGGGAGAAGCAGGCTCCATGCACCGGGAGCCCGATGTGGGATTCGATCCCGGGTCTCCAGGATCGCGCCCTGGGCCAAAGGCAGGCGCCAAACCGCTGCGCCACCCAGGGATCCCTTAAAGTTAGGAGGAATTATTTCTAATCTTATCTAGGATAACTCATTTCATGAGGAGTTTCAGTCATGTAGCAGTGGAAAGAGGTGATTTTTACTTTATATCAAGTGTTTGAACAAGATAATTTTTGTCACTTATTTTCTGCTTCCTCTCTGAATAGTTTTCTCTTGCTTGGATTCTAGTTTTCAGTACTAGTAGTAATCAGTACTGTTGCCTTTTCAGGCTCTCCTGATGTTACTTGTCCACTTCTCTCTTCCTGGCCTGCCCTCTCTCTTTCTTTCTGACTTTCCAACCAAAGTTCTACTGAGTCCTCAAAATCAGTTCTGATCTTGTTTTAGTGGGGCTCTCCCTGAAATTCCAGTTTGAAGGGATTTTTCTAGTCTCTGATTCTTCTTATACTAATTTTCAATCCAAATTTTATATTTGTATATGTATACAGAGCACTTGTAATTTATTCTAGAGTATTATTTTTTATTGTTTTTTGGATTTCTTGATGTTAAAAACAGTGATACACTGCTCTGTAGTAAGATGTTGAAAATAAATGAAATAGTAAACTGCAGTACTTTTTGAAAGTTTAAATTTTCCAAAATTTCTACAATAACTTGTATTAGTTTACATTTTAAAAATAAGAAAAAAGAGTAAGTGAAAATGCTTTTGAAGAAAGGTACTATAAAACATAGATTTTGAGGTAAAGGATGTTTTGTATTTAAGTGCATGCCTTAATTTTACCGATATATACTATCAATTTAGTGATTTAGTTGTTTACAATTGCAATGGAAAATTGTAGTTGTGCCTAGCTTGGATTGTAGCTAGCTAAAAAATTCTAATTCTCTGTATTAACTCTGGCAGTTGTTTGTTCATTTTCTTCTACTTTGGTTTTGTGGATTCCCCTAAGTAATTCGTTCTCAGACTGCCCTGATGGAATCCCTCCTCACAGTTTTGGGGACTGTTTGAGGAGGAAGAGTTAGGCAGGCCTAGTAGTCCAGGCTTCAGGTTTCCCAGTCCTCTCTTAATCAGACTAACTCCTTCTCCTGTGTGTTTCAATATCAAGATACTGGAGCAGCCCGGTGGTTCAGCGGTTCAGCGCTACCTTTAGCCTAGGGCACAAGCCTGGAGACCTGGGATCGAGTCCCACGTCGGGCTCCCTGCATGGAGCCTGCTTCTCCCTCTGCCTGTGACTCTGCCTCTCTCTCTCTCTCTCTGTCTCTCATGAATAAATAAATAAAAATCTCTAAAAATAAATAAATAAATAAATATCAAGATACCATGTAAAATGCCCTTTGGAGGAGGGAAAATGAAGTGTTCTGCTAGTTAAAAAAAGCATTGAAAATCACATTTCTAGATGGTTCTTCCTTGGTTTAGTGAATATAGGAATCAAATGTGGACTAAAATCCTCCTTCAGGTTTGCAGATAGAATACTCGAAAGACCTAGGAACATTTGAAAAATACCTGTGCTCTGGAAAGGATGTAGCTATGATCATATGTTCTTTTTTCTGCCTTTTTTTAAAAAAAATATTTATTTATTCATGAGAGACGCAGAGAGAGAGGCAGAGAGAGAAGCAGGCTCCATGCAGGGAACCTGATGTGGGACTTGATCCTGGGTCTCCAGGATCACATCCTCAGCCGAAGGCGGCGCTAAACCGCTGAGCCACCCGGGTTGCCCTTTTTTCTGCCTTCTTTGTAGCTCTTCTGTCCTGACTCTCAGGGTTCCAGTCATGGTCACCTTGATCTACTTCTCCACTCCACAGTATTCAAACATATTTGAATGAAATGAAAGATCATAGTTGTTCATGGCTTTAAAAATCACTAAAACTATTATTGAGTGGTTATTTTGTGACACTTTTATCTAAAGAGGTTATTTTGGAAGAAGATGGTTCTATATTTGTTTTTTGATGGGAAAGAAAAAGCCTAAAATAGGTTATTATATAACACCTAGGAAGAGTTATAAGAAATATGGATAAAACCAGTGGTAAATGGCCTAGAAAATAATTTTAGGAAGGACGTATACAAAGAAAGATGAGGAAAACTCACTTTTGGAGTGTTTGTAGAGTACTAAGGAGAGAAATTGATAATTTCTTAAGCGTGATATAATTTAGATGATATGTTTGATTCTGTAAGACATAGGTCAGCTGGAGGAGAGAGCATTTGCCAATGGTTGTAGCATGATTGGTGAAGGTCAGCTTGGGAATGTCAGAGCTAGTTTGATGACACAATCAAGATTGAAATCCATAGTTTCATGTCCTCTTTTTTTTTTTCCCCTCTGGGGAGCAGGGATTTATTCATAGGGTAAAGTATTTACTTGATTGCCTTCTAAAGAAGGAGGATATGCTGTGAGTTTCTGAGTTTCCCAGAGATCGTTTAGTTGAGGGAGAATTTTATTTGAGAAGGACTAAGAGTGATTTTTTTTCTTTGTTTTGGCCTTGCATATACTTTGTTAATAATATGACCTGAGCATGTCAAAATGATCACTGCTTTCTCCATCCCTCCTAATTCTTTTTTATTCTTTTGGATCTTTCTTGCTTTATCCCTATGCTTAGACAAAACCTTGGTAAAAACGTTGGGTGCTGAACCTCTAATGAACCTTCCTGGTAGACAGCATTTTACATGTGTTTTCACAGGTAGTTGCTGAAGGATTTAAGTGAGTCCTATGTGACTCCACTGATAAGGACTCTTGGAATTTTGTACCTGATTTCCTCTGGACTTTGCCCCATGTACCTATTCCCTCTGCTAATTTTGATTTGTATCCTTTTGCTGTAATGAACACAACTATATGCCAAGTTCTTTGAATCTTCCTAATGAACCCTCAAGCCTGGGCATGATCTTGGGGACCTGTAGCACAGTTTGAAAGAATATTCTATGTTAACATTGGAAAGAATTCTTTTTTAAAAAATTTATTCATGAGAGACACGGAGAGAGAGGCAGAGACATAGGCAGAGAGAGAAGCAGGCTCCTCGCAGGGATCCCGATGCAGGACTCCATTCTGGGACCTGGGATCCCGCCCTGGGCTGAAGGCAGACCTCAAGTACTGAGCCACCCAGGTGTCCCTGAAAAGAATTCTTTAAAGAGAATATATTCCAACTCCTGTATTTTAAGTGAAGAAACTGAGGCTCAAGGATATAAAGTTACTTTCTCAAAGACTACAGCTGGTCTATCTAGACTAGGACTATCCCACATTGTGTCTCAAATATATTTCTGCCATTTTGCCTTTTTTGCATCTATTTTTATATCCTGTGAGAGAAATAATGTTTTCATTTTTCCTAAATAATATGTCTAACTAATTTTCTGAGATACACAGACCAAGACTGTTTATTTTAACTTTTTTTTTTTTTTTTGGTTTTAAGAACTTTGATCTTATCTCCTATTAAGCCTTCAAATTAGAAGAAAGCTTTCCTTTTTCCCTCAGATACTCTGCATCACTTTGACCTTTGTTCCCTTTTTTTTTTGGCTTGAAGTATAATAGCCAAAATCTTGTGTAAAATTTCACAAATATAGATCTTCTGCACTTTGTTTTTTATTTATTTATTTATTTTATTTATTTTTTTTTTTGCACTTTGTTTTGAATATTTCTTGAACCTCAGCATTTATTTGTTAACAGCAGAAGCATGTTAGTCTGCTTTACTTGGGAAAAATTCTGTAAGAATCTTTTTAACCTTTAAATAGTAACAAATAATTTAGCATGCTTTCTCCCTTCATTATTTTTGATGGAAAAGGAATAAGAATTTTCAATTTGTTCTAGAGTAAAGGCTCCTAACCCTATAACTTTTCATCAGAATTTTGTATTTCCTTATCTCATGATTAACTGGGGAGAGGCAATAGATTGACTCTTGGCATTAATCGCCTACATTCAGGTCCACCAACTTGTACAACTCCACAGAGCACCTTTCACATTGTATTCTATATGAATGAAAGCTGGAGTTGTGCAGTGGCCAATGTGTTAATAATAATGTGTTAATGATTGGTTTATAATTGAACAAGTGAGGTTGTGAGACCTGCTGGTACTTCACAACCTACTCTGTGGTAAGCTTGTTGTATTCGATTAGTATTTGGAAATGAGGGGAAGTAGTTTTTACAGTTTTTCCCACCCTCTCCCAGCCTATTCCTGTTCTTCCCTTCTAGCTCTTTTCAGATTCTACCATGGTATTCTTTTTTTTTTTTTTTTTTTTTTTATTAAAGTAGGCTCCATGGGGCTTGAACTCAACCTCTGAGATCAAACGTAAGCTGAGATCGAGAGTCGGATGCTCAACTGACTGAGCCACCCAGGTGCCCCTCTGCCATGATATTCTTAACTGGTCAGAATGAGCAGAGTTCATATTCCCATGAGTCACTTGAAGTACTAAAAATGTCACATATTAATGTTATTCTATATTTGGAAATCTTAGAGGGGAAGGTAACAGTATCATTGTTCCTCCTCTGGAATCTTCTTTGGAAATATCCGAAACAAGCTTCTTTTCCTTGTTCTGAAATAATAGTAGACCCTTAGATATCTGTAACTATTACCAGCTATGTAAACAATGGGAGAGCTTATTCCCTACCCACCTCCATCTTAGCGTTTTCGATAGCCCATCTATTTATGATTTATAAAAAAGCCTGGAAATTTAAAAATAAATAAAAATGCCTGGAAGAAAGAAAGAACAGCCAGAAGAGGGGGAGTAAAATCTCTATATTTTAATTTGTATATTAAGAGATCTCTCTTTTGTGACCACATTAGTCTGCTGCCTTCTCAACATGAAGGTATATATGTGACTTGAACTAGGAAAAGTACGGTCTCTGTCCTTAAGATTATGATCTGATAGACAAAACATAAAAGTATATAGGAAATTATGTAATAGTAATGAAAAGTACAATAGTAAAGGCATAATTTAGGTATAATGGTGGTACAGGAGTGAGATGAATTGGTTTAGATTGACTGAGTCATTAAGCTTCATGGAGGATATGCTCAATAATTTAAAAAGTCTTGAAGGATTTTGTCAGTAAATGTGTAGGTGAGGGGTTAAGGAAGGTGGTTTTGAGTGGTATTGCTGGTGAAAAGAATATACAAAAGAATAGCAAATAGCATATTTGCTATTTTGAATTTTTTTTGCTGTAGAATAGCAAGTCTATAGGTTGCATGTGGAGGAGTGACAAGAGATTGGGCTAATCTGTTAAGTAGAGAGCTGCATAGGACATACTAAAAATTTCTGGATGTTATCCTGTTGGCAGCAGAGCGCCATTAAAGGGTTTTAGGCAAGACGGGAGCATTGTCAGTTTCACTTAGATCTCTGAAGGTAGGTTGGAGAATTTGATGAAGTTAATTTTAGGGAGATTACTTCAATAGTTTAAATGAAAAATGGTAATTACTTGAACTAAGGCAATGGGTTTAAAGAGGAGGGTGCAGTGGGAAAAGTTTTACAAAGTGAAATATTTAAGATTTAGAGAGTGACTGAATATGGGGAGTCAGGAAAGTTCTTTTTTTTTTTTTTTAATTTTATTTATTTTTTCATGATAGTCACACAGAGAGAGAGAGAGGCAGAGACATAGGCAGAGGGAGAAGCAGGCTCCATATAGGGAGCCCGATGTGGGATTCGATCCCGGGTCTCCAGGATCGCGCCCTGGGCCAAAGGCAGGCGCCAAACCGCTGCGCCACCCAGGGATCCCAGGAAAGTTCTAATATAACTCCCAGGTTTCTAATTTAAGCAGTTACTGAGTGGGCCACAAACCAGGGTCAGGATTTTAGGAGGAAGAACACAGCAAAGTCCAGTACACAACTTGATAACATAGATCTGAAATTCAGCAGTGAACTCTACGGAGAGAAATTTTAGTTTTCAACATGTTAAAGAGAATGGAACCTGAGGCCACATTTTTGGGCACTAAGAGAATGTGTGTAGAGGGAGAAGACAAGAACAGGAGATTCTAGGGTAGAGTCCTGAGGGAAGGCCAACAGTTAAGCAGTAAGTGGAGAAGGAAGGAAGCAGGGGCCCTTATGCTGTTTAAGATTGAAAGGTACCACGATTTGAATTAATTGTGGTTTTCTCTTTCAGAAATGGTAGTGCTATTGGCCTTCCGGTCCCACCTATCACAGCCTTAATCACCCCAGGTCCTGTTCGTCATTGCCAAATTCCTGATTTGCCTGTAGATGGAAGCCTGCTCTTTGAATTTCTCTTTTTCATCTACCTGCTGGTTGCTCTCTTTATTCAATACATCAATATCTATAAAACAGTGTGGTGGTATCCTTATAATCATCCTGCGTCTTGTACTTCACTGGTAAGTCTTAATAGACTTTTAATTTCGTTATGTTACTTTTAATTTCATTATGTTACTTAACCAAGAAACTAGCTGGAAAGCCTCTGTGTACAAATTATACTTTTCTTAGTAACTTTTCTTCTAAAAAAATGTTTTCTGTTAAACCACAGATTACTTTCAGAACTGTAATCTCATAAGATTATTAAAATATAAGTATCTGGAAAGTTAAAATACAAATGAAAATGCAGAAAACATTTAAATAACTTATTATAATAATATCAAGAGTCTTGATGTTTAGCTTTCTTTGCACTATTTGTTGGACTTAAGGTGCCAATATGACTAAATTCCAGGAAATTTACCCTTTTTGTTTTTTAAAATTTTATTTGTTTGATAGAGAACGAGTGAGCATGAGAGAGAACAGATGGGGGGAGGCTCTCTGCTGAGCAGAGAGCCTGATGTGGGACTCAGTCCCAGGATCCTGGGATCATGACCTGAGCTTAAGGCAGATGCTTAACTGTCTGAGCCACCCAGGCACCCCGGAAGTTTACCCTTTTAATGACTACCGTAGGATGATGGTTGCTTCTGTAACAAACCCCAAATTGTGTAATACTTCACACACATAATGGTCTGAGGCAGTTGTTTGATTTGCAGGAGTAGCACTTCCATGTGGTCAGTCAGTGGACTCAGACTGATGCAGACTCTGCTGTCTTCCCGTATGTAGTCTCCAAGTTGACTGTGGGTCACTTCTTTCAGCTGGAAAGGGGAAAGGCATAGAGAATAATAAAGGAGAGGTTCTTAGTGGCCAGGCTCACATCATATTCCCGTATGTCCACTCCTAACTGCAAGGAGACTGGAAAGTATGATCCTTTCATAGGATTTGTTACCGTGAATAAAACTGGGCTGTTAAAAAATAAAATCGAGACAAGAACTAGCTGTCTTTGCTGAAGTTCCTCAAAATATATTGTAGGTCTCTTCTACCCTCTTTCCATTTATTTAGGAGAGGTTAGATAATCTTGACGCAGAGAATGTTCCCTATAGATGGGTATGTAAAATAACGAGTAAGGCTACCCCGGTTACTTGATAGGTAAATGGTTGGCAGTGGCAGATTCGGATGGAGATGACACTATAGGATAAAGAAGACTGTTGTGCTAGATAGTTTATGTATGTGTTTGGGGGCTTATCAATGGTTAGAAAACTTCTTGGCCTGGTGAACATAGGAATCAAATGTGGAGGGAGTTGGGCGGGGGGACGGGGTGACTGGGTGATGAGCACTAAGGGGGGCACTTGACAGGATGAGCACTGGGTGTTATACTAGATGTTGGCAAATCGAACTCCAATAAAAAAAAATATACAAAAAAAAGGAATCAAATGTGGACCAAAATGTTCAAAATAATATGGGAACGGAATAAACAGTTTTTTAAAAATGATCTTATCACTTGGTTGTTCCTGGAATTAAGTATTAAGAATTTTCTTTCCATATTAATGATATACCTACTTAATACCAAGTAAAGAGAATTTCAGTTTCTTTAAGAATTACAATGATTTGGCGCAGCTCTTTTTCTTGAGCTTACCTATTCTATCAAGAGTGTACTTTTTGGTTTAATAAACTTTCTCACTTGAAAAATAAGTAATAAACTTTCTCACTTGAGTTCCTTTAAAAAAAAAAAAAAGAAGAAGAAGAAGAACTGAGGTGATTCGGTGCCATATTGTGTGCTTTTTTTTTTTTTATAATCTTTTTTCCTGGATTATGAATTTATGAGTTTAGGACCTGTATTTCATCCTTCTTTGGTCATGGTATTGTAAAATGAAGAAGTTGGATTAGATGACTTTTAAGGCTTCTTCCAGCTGTGTGGCTCTATATGTAAATTTCTCATTATCTTAACAACGGCATTGGCAAACATTCATTAAAGGATTTACTATTCTTTGCAAGTATTATCTCATTTACTCCTAAAAACAGGTAGATACTACTGTTTGGTTCCAATATTATAAATGAGAAATAGGAGACCTAGAAATTCCAAAACTGGCTCAAAATCGCATAGTGATGAAGTGAGTACTCTCACTGCTATTTCTACTTCCTATATTTAGTCTATATTTACTCTATAAATACTTGTTGGGGAGTTCATTATTCAGTTTTCACTTTGAGATTCCATGGAAACTTCTCAGTTGTTGAATTTTCAGGCTAATCAAAGAGCTCTTCTCTCAGTCAACTATTTCTGACAGTTCTTTTAAAAGTCCCCTACAAATGCTGCGTTGCAACAAAGGGAGCCAGTGCTCCTGTTATAATCAGAAAGCTGCTGCTAGAGCTGCTGAGTCCAGAATTATGCTTCCTTTGCTCTGACTCATACCATCAAAAATGGGTGCCTTTTACCCTACCTTGCTCCCTACTTCACTCAGTTCTGAATTCAGGTTTTATGTAATGCTTACGGTTGGCAGAAACTAAGTCAAATCTAGAACTTCAGTTGCAAGAAAGTCTGGAAATGTAGTTTTTAGTTTTCCGGTCTGTGCAATAGAGGAAGTCACACTTGAAGCAGGTTATCCTGTGGACTGGGTCACTTATCTGCCACATGTGGTCTTAGCTCACACAAACCTTAGTGTTTAATTGTGGAACTAAGAGTAACATCTGTGGAATAGCAAATAAGATTTTAGCCCATCAGTCTGAAAGGGGCCTGAATCAGTGAGCTTTTCAAAGGTGAATGGGCTGCCAGATACCTAGTTCCTGTCATTGAAGGTGACATAGGAGATGGCTACCTGCTTGCGATGTCGTAGAAGGGACTTAAATCTCAACTAGTGGTCTGTCTTTTTTAAGTCTTCTACTATGTGTGTCTGTCTCAGAAATTTTTCAGATTTATATATTAGGTTTTTCTTTTCCCATTTCAAGATCTTAATAATTATCAAAAAGAAAATATGGACCCCTGAATATGTAAAGTATCATTGTAGCCATCAAGCAGTTAGCTGAATGAGTTTTTTTTTTTTTTTTTAATTTTTATTTATTTTTGATAGTCACACACACAGAGAGAAGGAGAGAGAGAGGCAGAGACACAGGCAGAGGGAGAAGCAGGCTCCATGCACCGGGAGCCTGAAGTGGGATTCAATCCCGGATCTCCAGGATCGCGCCCTGGGCCAAAGGCAGGCGCCAAACCGCTGCGCCACTCAGAGTCTTAATCCTCAGAAACATAAAAGCTGAAAGTAGGGTAGCAAATTATTCAGAATAGTCAGGAGTGTAGGGTGATTAATTAAATATTCTGGTTTATAGAGTAAATCATAAGCAGATTACCAGTTTTTAGTGATTTAGAATGTAACAAAATGTACTTAACCATAAGATACATGAGGCACTGAAATCTTTTGATACAAAAATGTCTTGGATAGACATTTGATACATAACTTAGTGATACATAACTAAGGCCCTCAAAGGTTACGTAGGGGATTTAGTGAATTCGCTTGGGTTATTTTGGAGGAGTGGGGTGAACAAAGAGTCTCAAAGCTGAGTGGGGATAAATATTGTTCAAAAGGAAATGATCTGAGGTAAGCCACTCTAACATTCTGGCTACTTGGCCTTTAAAATGTATCCCAAATCTGGCCACTCCATTGCCCTTGCTACTGACCCTGTTCAATCCATTCAGTCCGTCATCATCTCTTATCTGCATTAAAAGCAGTAATTCCTAACTGATCTTGCCCTGCTACAGTATATTTTCCACCCAGCAGTCATTGTGATTGTTTTAAAATGGAACCTGGCATCCTTTGCATGAAACACTTCCATGACTTTGCATTAGTAAAAAATATATACATAAACTAAATCTTTTATTGCTCATTACCTCATCCCAGCCCTCTTGGTGATGTTCAGACACACCAGGCATATATTTTCCTGCCCTGGGCCTTTGTGATTCATTTTGCCTCTACCTGGGGCTCTCTGCTCTCAGATCTTGTCATAAGTGGTACTTTGTTGTCATTCAGTTCTCAGCCCAAATGTCACAGTCTCAGAGGTGTCCTCCATAACCAGCAGTTTAAATTGGCTCTGCAACTCCCTTCCCAGTTATTATTTATCACTATTTTATTTCTTGACAGTGGTTGTAACAAGCTAAATGTTTTTTCTTGTTAGCTTGTCATTGGCCTTACACTCACATTTATTAAAGTATGGCTTTAGCTGCTGTAATAGGGTGACTAAAACAGAGTAGAACCTTATTTCCTTATTAAATAAGAATCAGGCAAGTGATACGCCAGCATGGAAACTCTGTGTTTCCATTGCTCTACTACTCCTAACATGATTCTTCCAAACCATGGTCTAAGATATAGCTGCCCCAACTACTTACTGTCAGCACATCTGGCCAGCAGGAAGGAGGAAAGGAGAAAGATAGCTCCTTCCTTTAAGGGCATGGCTTGAACGTTGTATATATCATCTCCCCTCACATGTCTTAGCTACAAGTAGTTTTTGCAAGGGAGGCAAGGAAATGAACCTTTGTTAAGGAGTTGGTGTCCAGTTAAATTCAACAATGATGGCAGAAGAAACAACCAGTAATCCTTGCTATCCCCTTTCCCTCTCACACCACAGTAAAAAATAAGATCCAGGAGAGCAGGAAGCTTGTCTGTCATTCTTCATCACTGTATCCTCAGTATCAAGAAGAAGATTGTGGCACACATTGTGGGTGTCCAGTACATATTTATTGATGAATTGAGAAATTCAGCTTTTGATTCTGAAAGAATGACACTGGAAAGTTAACAGACCTTTTGACCATCAAAATGAAAATAATCCCAATTATGTTTGTTGCTAATGACTTTTCATTGTACTTGTTATTTATATAGGCTTAGAACTAGAAGGAACCATACAGCATCTAGGTAATACTATCATTTCTTAGGAAGAAAAGGTCAAATATAAGACATGTTTTTTTTTTTTTTTTTAAGACATGTTTTTAAATCAAGTTAAGAAAGCAATTGACATGTCAGCCAGTTAGGTTAATAGATGTCCAATTAGATTAACGTAGCTTGCATAGAGAGACCAAAAATAAGAACTCCAGAACAGTGGGAGTTCCATCTGATCCACTGAATTTGACACTCATTATAAATGTTGCATTTAAATAAATTATTCTTTTTTAAATGTAATTTTATTTACTAGAGAGAGAGAGAGAGAGCGCATGAGCAGGGAGGGGGCAGAGGGAGAAACAGACTCCTCACTGAGCAGGGAGCCTGGTGCAGATTCCATCCTAGGACTTCAGGATCATGACCTGAGCTGAAGGCAGATGCTTAACTGACTGAGCCACCTAGGAACCCCTTAAATAAATTATTCTTGCCATAATTGTGCAGGTTATCACTTTTTACCCCAAAGCTATAGTCTTTTCCTTTCAATACAGTAAACTTTCAAGAAAAGGAGAGGAGTACATTCCAGATAGTTTAAAATTGTGTTTGAAAAGTTAAAGCAATTTTTCATGAAAGGGGAAGTAGAATTAGGTAGAAGTAGAAAGTAATCTCTCTACGACCTCAAATTATTGTGGTCTGTACATGTAAGGTGATGTAAGGAAGATCTTTTGAGGGCCAGACCTCTTGATGTAGTAGTTCTAGCTGAATACACATATTTCTTTCTGATGCAGTGATTTGTTTCTCTTACAGAATTTTCATCTCATTGATTACCACCTGGCAGCATTCATCACAGTGATGCTTGCAAGGAGGCTGGTATGGGCCCTCATCTCAGAGGTAACAGCTCATTCACTATTTTTTATCACTTGGAGCTGGAGTGAGTTACTAGTAGAATGGATTCAAGCTGAATATGTGAAGTGCGCAAATATAATTTGAAAACAATTACAAATTAAATTTTTTCTACTTCCGTGTGAGTTGTGCTGGTTCTTTTCTTTCTTTCTTTCTTTCTTTCTTTCTTTCTTTCTTTCTTTCTTTCTTTCTTTCTTTCTTTCTTTCTTTCTTTTTTTAAAGATTTTATTTATTTATTTGAAAGAGCACGAGCAGGGGGCAGGAGCACAGGGAGACTCCACCTTGAGTGGGGAGCTCTACTCTGGCAATCCCAGGACCCTGAGACCATGACCTGAGCCCACGGCAGCTGCTTAATCAACTGAGTCACCCATGTGCCCCATGTGTTAGATTTTTTAAAAAAGATTTTCCCACAAGGTACTTAAAATTCATTGTGCTAGAATTCAAGAGAACTGTTAGAAATTTCATTTAATAGGAGCTTATTTCTAGCTTCCAAGTTCTGTATAATTTTTCTAATTTTAGGGGATCCCTGGGTGGTGCAGCGGTTTGGCGCCTGCCTTTGGCCCAGGGCGCGATACTGGAGACCCGGGATCGAGTCCCACGTCAGGCTCCTGGTGCATGGAGCCTGCTTCTCTCTCTGCCTATGTCTCTGCCTCTCTCTCTCTCTCTCTCTCTCTCTCTCTCTCTCTGTGTGACTATCATAAATAAATAAAAATGAAAAAAAAATTTTTTTTCTAATTTTAATAAAGTAAAAATAGAATGAATTTTAAGTAACTATTGATATGAAGAGTTATATATAAATGAACAGTTGTATCTAAAGCTGTTTCAGGTAATATTTACTTGAAATTTATACCATTTGTGGGGTTGCTAGTGAGAGTCATTTGTTTGAGTTTATTAAAAGTTGGAATTTTAAAACGACAACATCAAATTTGCATAAGACTAATCTCGAAGATTAGAATCTTAGTGGGCAGTAAGGGAAGACTTGAGATGTTAATATGATCTTTTTAAAATTTAATGTTGTTGATAGAATTGTCCATTGGTAAGATTCTTTATTTGTAAACTCCATTGGAGGAGGTAAATGTGTTCTTTGACAATTTTATTATCTTACGCCCTATAAATGATAAAAACAAAAAAAAATCTTAACTTAGCTGAAGTGGCTAATAATTTTAATCTTGGATCTTATAATTCAGTGTATAATTTTAAATTAATAATTACTGTAATCACAGATAACTGAGAGTCAGCTTTTTTCCTTCTAAAACCTATATTGAAAGTTTTCGTGTCTGTAAGCCCTGATTTTCAGGAACCTTATTTCTTGTGAGCACAGAGTAATTGCAAACATTAAGTCATTACTTAAAAGCCATTTGAAGTTAACTGAAAAACACTGGTGGTAGGATTACCTGTTTTTCACAAAGGGAAAGCCTATCTAAAATCTTTTCTCCCAGGTTCGTTATTTAGGTCTGAAAATAGATGCTCAGAGGAACTCAGTGAGGAATTTTATGTTTTTATCTGTGAAAACAGGCAGGATTTTGTTTCATCTCTTCAATTACTTAGAAATAATACTTGTGTATATATATATATATATGTCAAATTAGTATATCCAGCTAATGTGTAAATCCTTCACAACTGAGGTTTCTACCTTGGAGCTCCAAGTGCTATAACTTGCTGTATTCCATTGTTTTCTTCTGTTTATGGCTTAATAGTAGCTTAACAAGTTTTGTATGACCTTACGTAGTATATTAGCTGTTTTCTAAAGAAACCTGTAATTCTTACCAAGAACAAAATACTTAAGCTAAGTTTAAATAGATTTTTGGGGATCCCTGGGTGGCGCAGTGGTTTGGCGCTTGCCTTTGGCCCAGGGCGCGATCCTGGAGACCCGGGATTGAATCCCACATCAGGCTCCCGCTGCATGGAGCCTGTTTCTCCCTGTGTCTCTGCCTCTCTCTCTGTCTCTCTGTGACTATCATAAATAAATAAAAATTAAAAAAAAAAATAAATAGATTTTTGGTCAAAGACTTATATCTGTGCCTTGAAGTCCATGAGAAAGAATTAAAGAATGTTTAAATAATTATGGGATCTCTACATAAGGGAATAACATGCAGCCATTAAAAAAATTAAATGTACTGACCAGTAAGATATTAAGTAAAAAAAAAGTATATAATGGCTTAAAAGAAGGTGGGTAGAAGGAACAAAATACATTTGCTTTTAGATGAATAAATTTATCTCTAGGTATATTCACAGTATTTTGGTGAATATATTACCCACTCAGAAATTAAAAATAGGAGCCGTATAGTGATTCTCTTCCTAAAAAAGCTAAATAGGTGGTAAGACCTATCATAAGTCATCTTTCGTTCCCTCCATTAAAATGTTTTGCTTTGGGGGGCAGGGGAGAGCTTATATATCACAGAAAGGATTCCTATGTGAGAATGGCCAATCATTTTTAAGGAGAGGCTGGAGGTAATTAATTCAGAAAGCTAAATAGTATTCTGTGCGGAATGCCTCCAACTAGGTAAGACTGTTCACCTCCAGGCCAATTCTACCTCTTGACTTGCTCCACAAGACCAAAAAATTATTCAGCTAGTCTTCTTCTACCCACCTGAGGCAGCTCCCTTTTTAAAAAACTTTTAGGGCAGCGGTTGGCTCAGCGGTTTAGCGCCGCCTTCAGCCCAGGACCTGATCCTGGAGACCCGGGATCGAGTCCCACATCAGGCTCCTGCATGGAGCCTGCTTCTCCCTCTGCCTGTATCTCTGCCTCTCTCTCTCCATCTCTGTGTCTCGAATGAATAAATAAATAAAAATCTTTTAAAAAAATAAAAATTAAAAAAATAAAAACCTTTTAAATAGGAAGGTAGTACATTTTATTGGAAAAAAATTGGAATGCACTAAAATAAAAAGCAGAAAAAATTTTTAATTACAATCTCATTATTGAAAGGACCGTATGCTGGTATATAAATTTTTATTTGCATATATACTGTACTTCTCAGTTAACATATTAGGAATATTTTTCTACTCCTTACCTACCTCATTTTTCCTTCTTTTTTAATCTCAGCTAAGATATCGCTTCCTCAGAAAGGCTTCCCTAGGTTGGGTTCTTGTTATTTGCTTTCCCTAACAGCCTTTTCCTGTAGCACTTACCACAATTGTAAAAATAATTATTTGTGTAAGTATAAGTTTAGTATTTATCTTTCTTGGGCAGCCTCATAAAGACAGAGTTCTAACTTGTCTTGATTATTACTGTATCCCTAGGACCTGATACAGTATCTGTCATACATAGCATAGTAATTAGGAGCTTGGGCTCTGGAATAAGACAGAAATGATAAATACATTCAGGTTCTGCTATCTGGTGACATTGGGCAGAAGCCCAGCCTTCTTAATTTTGAAAATGGAGGCAATAGAGTAATCCTAGCAGTTTAAATGCCTTCCTTAGGCTTTGACATGTAAGGTACATAGTCGTGAGACCATGTATCAGGGAGTGATACGCATTTTTGCCCTGCTGTTACTGAGAACAGTTAGTTTGAACCTTCTCTATGGTTTGAGGCTTAGGGTATTAATTCAACTGCTTTTTGCATTTCTAAGGAACCATAGCGCATATATGTTACAGATGCTGCGTTGTATATTGGGAAAACTAAGAAATGGATAGATGAAGATGAAGGACCTGAAAAGCTCCTTACCCCCTCCTGTTACTCTCGACCCCACATAATTTTTTCCCCTTTGTATTTGGACACTGCTGCTTTGAGGTTGTAGCATTCTGCCGTTTTCCCCTGCATTTTGCTCCTTCTCTTCCTAGTTCATTCTGAAAGAGAATAACATTGCAGAGCTTCACGTTTAGACAAGTATGCTTTCTTACTACATTTAATCTGTTTTTAAAATGTGTGGTTAAGGGAAAATATTTGAATAGCTGTGATATATAAAGAAGCGGAAGTGATTGTCCATTATTTCCATGTTTGCAAAAGTCAGAAAAGGAGCTTTTATTTATATAAGGATTTGTAAGAGAAGATCTGATTATTTTTTGAAGCTTCAGTAATTCATTAAACATTAATAGGGCAAATAGATTGGGGGGAGGATTCCAAGGAAAATGGAAACAGTGTTGCTACTATTGAAGCTATTACTGTTTAGTCTGAAGTCAGATAAATTAATGGTTCACTATCTTTACCACCTGGTGCATTATTAAAATATAGGTTCCCTGACTTACAGTTTTGTTCCCTATATCTGATAAGGACAGGCAGTAGGAATTTGCAAGTTCAGTAAGCAGCCCAAGTAATTCTGATGAATGTGGTTCATGGACCATACTTTGAGAAGCCCCAATGTAAAAAAATTAGACAATGTCCTAAGAACTTAAGTGAGGTCTCTATGAGACACTGTGGGAATGCAAGAAGGAACCGATGAATTGCCTGGAGAAGTCTGAATCTTTAAAAATGAGTAAGATAAGATGAAATGGGGCAGTTTTTCTTCTTTCCTCCCCCGTTGGGGCAGATTTCTACTAAATCTACTGATTCCTTGAGTCACATTGCTTTTGAATACAGCAGTTTCTAAAGTGTGTTCCTTTTGGTGCTTCCAAACTTTCAGGCCACTAAGGCGGGTGCAGCATCTATGATTCACTACATGGTTCTGATATCAGCTCGCTTGGTGCTACTCACTTTATGTGGATGGGTACTTTGTTGGACCCTCGTCAATCTCTTCCGAAGCCATTCAGTCCTCAATCTACTTTTCCTTGGCTACCCGTGAGTACTCAAGTTTTACCATTTTATTAGTAAGTTTTTAAGGAAATTATTTGGGTCAAGCAAACAATAGTATAAAAATGAGGAAGATGAAATTCTTCAAATATGAACCAAAAGCTCAGAAAATATGAAAAACCCATGGGTAGGGTAACCATATAATTATTTTTTATACTACGATACAATTGGGACAGTAGGCATGAACCAGGACTGTCCCAAGAAACTTGAGAGGTATGGCCATTCTACCAATGGAGAGCATTTAATTGGTGCTCTTTATCAAATAAAGCCTGCAAATACTGCCTATGTTGGCACAAATGGTGGGTAATTAGTTCAATGAACTGGCTCACCAGTCTTAGCTCTTGGTCAGATTACTTTGATCTTTGGGTTCATGTAACAGGAATAAGCCCTGTGCGCTTAAGTCCTTTTTTTTTCTTTTTTGACGAGCATTTTATGATGGAAATTATTTTATTTTATTTTATTTTACTTTATTTTATTTTATTTTATTTTTTTTATGATGGAAATTTTAAACATGAGATTGAAAGAATTTTTCAGCACACACCTGTGTTACCCCACCTAGATTCCATCCATTAATATTTTACTATAATTGCACAGCACATAACTGTCCAACTAGTCCTCTGTCCATCCATCAGTCCATCTTATTATTGGTACATTTCAAAGTTAAATTGCAGACCTCAACTTCCTCCAAAATAGGTCAGCATATGCATATCAATTACTAGAATTTGATACTTGTTTACAGTTTTTCTTTTGAGGTAAGATTCATACATACAATCAAATTCATAAATCTGGTGTATATTTGCTGAGTCTCGATAAATGCATATACCTGTAAGTCAAACCTCTATTCCAGTGTACAACATGACTATTATCCCAGAGGTCTATTATCCCAGAGGTTCCTTCATGCCTCTTTCCAATCAAACCCATCCTCCACTTCCCAGAGATAATTACTATCCTGATTTTTCCCACCATAGATTAGTTTGCCTGTTCTAGCATTTCATATAAATAGAACCCTACAGTATATACACTTTAGTTGTAAGGCTTCTCTCACACAGTGTGAGAATTCAGAATAGTCAGGAGTGTAGGGATCAAATATTCCAGTTTATAGAATAAATCATAAGCAGATAACCAGTTTTCAGTGATTCAGAATGTAACAAAATTTACTTAATAAGATATATGAGGCACTGAAGTCTTCTGATACAAAAATGTCTTAGATAGACTAATGATACATAAATAAGACCCTCAAAGGTCAGGTGATCTAGTGAATTCGCTTGGCTTATTTTGAAGGAGTGGGGTGAACAAGGAGTCTCAAAGCTAAGTGGGGATAAATATTGTTGCTTTTGAGAATCTTCCATGTGTCAGTAATGTTTCATTGTATGAATATATTAAAACTTATTTATTCTGTTGAATACCTGGGTTTCTAGTTTTGGGCTATTACTAAAAATAAAACTGTTAGGCACATTCTTATATGTCTTTTTTGTAAGAAATCTTTTCATTCTCTTGAAAGAAATACTTAGGAAAGGCCTTACTAAGCCATAAGGTAGAAGGATATATGTTCAGTTTTATAAAAATCTACCAGACTTTTTCCCGAAGAAGTTGTATCATTTTATCCTCTCATCAATTCTGTAAGCATTCTGGTTGCTCTACATTTTTATCAGCATTTGATCTTTTCTGTTTTTTAAATTTTAGCCGTGCTGATAAGCGAATAGTTGTATCTTGTTACTGGCTTTTAAACTATTCTGCATAGTTTAGTTTGTATACCTTGGGCTAATACTTTCTTCATTGGATATTAGTGGATAGCTACCATTTATTAAGCAACAAGTTCTGTGCCAGGTGCTGGGCTAGGTGTTTATAAGCATCACCTCATGAAATTATCACCATAACCCAGGAGGCTGTGTATTTAGTCTGACATAACAGATCCAAAGTACTAGTGGTTTAACTGAGAAGTTTATTCCTCTCTTCTGTACAGTATGTGTATAAATTGTCTTGGATAGCTGTGGCAGCTAGATCCGTGGTGTTGGGACCCAGGCTCCTGCTGTCTTTCTTGCTCCACCCTCTCTAGCAGGATAGATTATAAGGGAGGTTGGAAATTTGTGTCTAGTAGAACAGCTGTATCTCAACTAAAAATTCTTTTGCAGTGGAAGAACAGGAGAATGGTGGCTATTGGCAGACAATTAGTAGGCTTTGCCACAGGTAAAGACAGATAAAGAGATTAAAAAACTTTCTTATGGTTAGTTAGTGAGAAAGACTCAGGTCTTTTTGATTCCAGAGCTCTTATCAGCACCATTACTCTAATTAGTAGTTCTCAAAATGTGGTTCCCAGAACAGTGGCATCAGCATCACCTGGAAATTTTTTAGAAATAGAAATTCTCAGAATCTACCTCAAATCTACCGAAACAAAAACTCCAGAAGGTAGGACCCAGCAATTTGTCTTTTAACAGGCCCTCCATATGATTCTTGCTAGCTCAAGTTTGAGATTCATTGCTTTAGATAACCATTTATTTTTTTATTTTTTAAAATTTTTATTTATTTATGATAGAGAGAGAGAGAGGCAGAGACACAGGCAGAGGGAGAAGCAGGCTCCATGCACCGGGAGCACGATGTGGGATTCGATCCCGGGTCTCCAGGATCGCGCCCTGGGCCAAAGGCAGGCGCTAAACCTCTGCGCCACCCAGGGATCCCCTAGATAACCATTTAGAGTGCTGAAATGTAAGCACGGATTTAAATGGGTAGTTACATAGCATAAAATCAAGGTCTAATCAGAGATTATATGGGCAGAGATGGCAGGAAGAGTCTATTGGTTGTGCTACAATAGTTCTAATTATACTACTATTTGTTTTTCCAATTATACTGTTTAAGGCAGTCATCAACCTAGTTCATTAGTATTATCCTTTTTCCTACAAGATTAGCTCTATATTATAAGCATCATTTTTCATGATTCATATTTCTTATAAGGTGTATATATTTTACATCAGTTTCTATATTTCTAGATTAATGTTTTAACTGCTTTGATTTCAAATGATGTCATTATTCTGTTTCTCAACAACAGCTGGTTGAATCAGTTAGGTTTAACTGTATTTGATTTGAAGGGCTAATTATGGATACATCGAGGAATATTTTGGCCAGGTTTAAAAGGATTACCATATCAAAATGGCTAGTAAACTTTTCCATTTCGATTTAGGAATATAAAGAAACTTATTTTTGAAGGCTCTCCACACTCTTGTAAAACAATGAAATAAACATATAATTTAAACAGATTTAATGTTTAAATATATTTGCCTTCACTTTTTAAAAGTCTAATAACTTAAATTTTAAAAAGTGTGAGAAATTTAACATATTAGGCAATGGCAACTACATTTTTATTTTCTTGTTTGTTCATAGGTTAAAAAAGGGATTCTTTTCTGCCCCCCTTTTTTTTTTTTTTGGATTCTCAGCTAGCTTCTCAGTTTGGGGTAGTTTAGTCCAATGACTAATGGTTGTTGCTCTTAGGTTTATCTTGAATCTATCTACTGCTCTCTGTAACCTCTGCTATTATGTTCTAAACCTCTGTCTGGTTTTCTGGTGATCCATTCTTGCCCTCCTTTCCATTTTCCATTGTAACTGTAATGATTTTCAAAATGGAAGTTGGATCATGTTACTAACCCTTTTTAAAATTCTTTAATGAATCGTTTCCTTTACCCTCTTCATCTTACAGAGCCCTCCAAAGTCTAAGCCTTCGATACTATACTGCCTTTCTAGTTTCTCTCATTGTACCCTATATCAGTTGTCCATTGCCATATAATGCTGTAATAAACAACTGCAAAACCATGGTAGCATACCACAGTATGTACTTACTGGCATGCATTGGATTCAGTTGGAAGTCAGGAAGCTCTCCTGGTCTTAGCTGGGTTCAGTCATACTTGTGGGATTGACTGACTATCAGTTTAAGTAACTAGGACAAGTCAGCTCTGCTCTAGCAGGCTAGGCATGGACACATGAAATTGATCGAATGGCATGAAAGCAAGCCCCAGTGTGCAAGCCCATTTCAAGCTTCTGATCACATCATGTTTCATGGTGGGCCAAGAGGTCCATGGGCCAGAACAGGTCACACTGTTGAGCCCATTGTGGGGATAAGGCAAGGTCACTTCATACACAGAGTGAGGGCTGTGCAGTAAGACTACAGGAAGAGTTAAGAAATGGGACCATTATTGCAACCTGCCACACACCCTAGCACCCTAGCCTCTTGTCTCACCTCTACATGTGTAGTTTGTGTTTCAGCAACATTGACAGGTTTCTCTGGCCTTCACAGTTTTGCACATGTGTGAACTCTGCCTGTTGCCTCTGTATTTACTCCCTCCCACACTACTACTCCAGGGTACATTCACAGTGGGTCCCAGAGCTGCTCTCTTACTTTATAACAAGCTCATTCTTTCTCCCTCTATAGAAAACTGTGAACAGGTGAATTTGTTAATATTTTTATAAAATATATTACTAAATAGGATGGATATCTTTGTATTTGCTATTTTTCTTTAAAATTTTTTTAAAAGATTATTTATTTATTTATTCATAGAGACACAGAGAGAGAGAGGCAGAGACACAGGCAGAGGGAGAAGCAGGCACCATGCAGAGAGCCTGCCGTGGGACTTGATCCAGGGTCTCCAGGATCACACCCTAGGCTGCAGGCGGCGCTAAACCGCTGTGCCACCGGGGCTGCCCTGTATTTGCTATTTTTCATACCTGAATTCATGCCTGCAAAATGACTGTTTTATTTACAATATGTAAGTCACAATGTGGACATTACTTATGAGGACTGGGGAAAAGTATTTTAAAAGCTTTAAGGAACCGAGGTTGAAATAACTATCAGAAATTATGAAAAGTCTCAAAAATATTCAGTCCTTTAACCAAGTTATTCTACTTATAGAAATTTATTTAAGGTACTTCTAGAATTGTTTTCATTAATATATCAAATATTTACTTAGTACCGACTAGGTTTCAGCCACTATTCTAGACATCAAGGATATAGCAGTGAATTAAGCGGACCCAAATCTCTGGTACACTGAACCTACAATGTAGTAAGGGGAAGATAGACCAAAAAACAACCAAAAAAAAAACCCACCCAAATAAAAAACCTGATAGACATGTAAAATATATGAAGTGGTAAGATCTGTGAAGAAAAATAACTAGGCAGGGGGAAGGGAACTAGGAATGCCTGTAGAATTGAGGTGGGTGATGTAGTGGGGAGGCAGAGGAGCCCCTCATTAAGAAGGGGAAATTTGGGGATCCCTGGGTGGCGCAGTGGTTTGGCGCTTGCCTTTGGCCCAGGGCGTGATCCTGGAGACCCGGGATCGAATCCCACATCAGGCTCCCGGTGCATGGAGCCTGCTTCTCCCTCTGCCTATGTCTCTGCCTCTCTCTCTCTCTCTCTCTCTCTGTGACTATCATAAATAAATAAAAAAAAAAATTAAAAAAAAAATTTTTTAAAAAAATTAAAAAAAAAAAAAAAGAAGGGGAAATTTGAGGTGAAGGGCATGCCATTTGAAAATTACCAGATGACACAGAGATCATGTAGGAAAGTGCTTATCCATGCATTCATATGGTAATGCAAAGTAAGAAACTGCTGGTTTCCAACAAGAGAGAAACAGGTAAATTATGGTACATCTGTATGAGACTACTAGTATTTTTTAAAAATTGTTATAGAAAAAATGTTTAGTGACGTGAAAAAATGCTCAAAATAGGTACCCATACATAAAAACACACTCAAAGATACAAAACAGTTTATACTCTATGAGGCTAAATGTATACAAGCATGAAGTCTGTGCACCCAGTTGTAAAAATTCTAAAAGTGATCGTTTTTACATGTTTTCTGTTTTGTCATTGTGATTTTGTATAGTCTTCTGTTATTCTACAGTGAACGTGTATTGCCTTTGTGAGAAGAAATTAAAGAACTTCCCCAATAATGAATTTACCGTCAGCAGAGTCCCTGTTTATATTATGTTCATTCTGGTAAATGACTGTTTTACTAACATAGTTACCAGATTTGATCTATGGTGACGTCTGTGGTCTCATTATCATATTTACTGTTTTCTGCAGGTTTGGCGTTTATGTTCCTCTCTGCTGTTTTCACCAAGATAGTAGAGCTCATCTTCTTCTCACAGACTATAACTATATGGTTCAGCAGCAGGCTGTAGAAGAAAGTGCCTCAACTGTGGGTGGCTTGGCCAAATCCAAAGACTTTCTCTCCCTATTGCTGGAGTCTCTAAAAGAACAGTTTAATAATGCCACGCCCATCCCCACCCACAGCTGCCCCCTATCTCCAGACCTTATCCGCAATGAAGTTGAATGTCTGAAAGCAGATTTCAACCACAGAATCAAGGAAGTTCTCTTCAACTCCCTCTTCAGTGCCTACTATGTTGCATTTCTCCCCCTGTGTTTTGTGAAGGTAAGTGGTTACTTTTATGTGCTTCCTGGATTTGTGTGTGAATGACATAAACTGGGTATTTCTTATTTAATCCCCCTTTTTTCTGTCTCCCCTTTGGCAGCCTGGATGGTGGAGTTCGGCTGCATCCGGAGTGCACTAATACCGCTCCTGGTTGGCGGATAGGTATTTCCATATATGTGATGCACCCGTGGTGGTCCCCTCTTTTTTTCTTTTTTAAAGTTTTTTTTTTTTTTAATTTTTTTTCCAGTTTCCGGGGAAAATAAAATTTGTGTTTATGATAGAATCAGTATGTAGTAGCTTAAGAGGATTGAGATTTTAATAAAATTCAGCCTACCGTGGTTGGTCTTAACATGGTTAATCAGGAGTTTCCTTGAATTTAATCTAACCTTTATCTAAATTTCAATTTACTTCAGTAGAAGAGAGAAATGGTCTGGATGTCACTTGGGCCCAAAATCTTTTGGGACATTTTAGTGCCCTTTCTTCACCTATTGAGAAGCACATCTGCAGCCGGAGTGGTCATTTACAGAGGGCACTCACTTCTTCTAGAAAGGAAGCACTTAAAATACAATTGCCTCTCCCTCCCAACCTAATTCATACAGCCAGAAAGTCAGGTTGAAGGATTTTGGAGGACTCTGCTCTTGAACTTTCTGCACGGACAGCAGGACAACCCATGCATGTGTGACTCAGTGTGGCATTTGTCTGCAGGGCGTATGTACACGCACCCACCCCTACCTTCTTGCTTAACAGTGCATGGATCATTTCTCTCTCTTCTGATCTCTTCCAGAGTACCCAGTACTATGACATGCGCTGGTCATGTGAGCACCTCATTATGGTGTGGATCAATGCTTTTGTCATGCTCACCACACAACTGCTGCCGTCCAAATACTGTGATTTGCTACATAAATCAGCTGCTCACCTGGGCAAGTGGCAGAAGCTCGAACATGGGTCCTACAGCAATGCTCCACAGCACATGTGAGTAGCCTAAAGGGTAAAACCATATAACACCTTTCTACATGCTGCTGATCATGTTTATTTGCTTTGTATGTCATTCTTGTTCTTGGCTTTGAACATTAATTTTTTGTTTTTTGTCTACATGGATGCTTGTCATCACTCTAAACTGAACACAGGGGACATTAACTCATTCCCACCACCATCCCCAGTCCCTCCTTAAATGCCTCCTACCTTTCAGCTGCCCGGTTACCCTGGAGTGTATAATTTGTTTCCCAGGCTGTAATAATGGAGTTTTCTTTCAGTCTTAACCCTTTGCCCAGATTGACAGAGTCATGATATATTTTTAATTCTCTTTGGAAGATTGTAAAATTCATCTTTTCTTCATTGCCACAGCTTAATAGTTGCTAGCTAATCATCTCACACTCAGGCAGCTAAAATTTGCTTCTCTCATCTTTCCTTTCTAATACATGTAAATTTGTTCTAGTAATTTTCTTTGCTTGCATTTTTTATTATTTTTCCTAAACTTGCTAATGAATATTTCCCTGCTTTGCCCATATTTAATGAAAACTGTCCCTAATTGAGTTCTCTGTGAGTATTCCTCTCATTGTGTCCCCTTATCAGTCATTTCTGTGCATGGTCCCTATGATCCAAAGTGGTTAACTTTAGAACCCTTTTGTTCTCTCACTTCTGAGCCCTTTGCCATACCTTCCTCTCAGACCTGGACCATCTTCATCTTCCTCCCTTTTATAATTGGAACATTTCACAAATTTCATCACCTAGAAATTCTTTCCTAATGAAGTGGGACAGATTGAGGGGACTTTCCCCTTCCCCTCTCCCCCTCAGAGTCATCCCTTCAATTATCTGCCTTGATGTCTGATACAGATTAGCACAGGCCTTCAAGCCCAGGAACTGAAAGAGATTGGGCCAGGCTGAAAAGAAACCTGACTGTGGGCAAAGGACAAATTTCAATAAAAATTGAAAATACAATCCACAGTACTAGTACTGTACATCTTCAGGCTCCTGATGGCACATGGCCATGAGGTGTATCATCACTTTAATGCTGGTAAGTGTGAGCAAGGCCGACGGAACATTTTCTGAACTGGGAAAGCTTTAGGGTGCTAGACCTTTTTTTTTTGTTTTAATATATCTAAAATGTTATCCCAGTTCTTACCCTAGGAAACTAACCTTTCCAAAATCAGGAAGAGATGAATTAACTTAGATTTTTTTTTAAAAAGCTTAACCTGAAGATCCCCATCCCCACCCCAACTCCATCACATTGGTGCTGGAAACAATGAAGCTTCTTCCATAACTTCTTTTTGCTAAAGAAACTTCTATAAAACTAAACCAAGAAAGCGGTAAAAAGAAAAGTATGTGTGTCAGTACCTTGTGTGTCTCTGTGTTCTGTATAGCTTCACGTATGTATGAGGCATTTGAAGTATGTGACAAATAGACTGATTTTCTATACCTTTGGGTGATGTAATTCTGCGGTAAACGTCATGCGAATTTGACAGCGTGTTCATTTCTCCACTATTCTTACTACTATGCATTTTCTCTTGTTTGTTCTCTCTAGCATTTCCATCAATATTTTTGCTCATTTGGGATTGAGGTGGCAGTCCACTTGCTTGCACTCGATTTTCTAGCTCATAGGTGCTTTACACATTAATTTCCTAAGCCTCAGGTCCTGTGACACTGAGTTAACTATCACTTTGCAACCTCTCTACTATAGCAATGAAGTTATAAGAACAGATCCTTCCTAACTTTCCAGTTTGACTATGCAATTACTATATTCTCAGAATTCAGGCAGATGAAGCTTTGAATACTTAATTCCTTCCATAGAAATGTAATTGGCCTTGCCAGACACTGTCTTATCTGTAATTGCCAATATGCTAACGTTGCATTTTTTTCTCCCTTAGTTGGTCAGAAAATACAATATGGCCTCAAGGGGTGCTGGTGCGACACAGCAGATGCTTATATAGAGCCATGGGGCCTTACAACGTGGCAGTGCCTTCAGACGTATCCCATGCCCGCTTTTATGCAAGTACCACTTATTTCTTTTCAAACATAAACTTAGTGGTAAGTGTTAGGAGGCCACTATGTGTGTAAGCACCTCGCACAGTGTGTAGCTCATACTAGGAAATTAATACATGGAATTATTACTACTACTATAATGCCCCTTGTCTTTTGGAAATGTATTCTTCCCTTTTTAATCTTACAATTTTTATTTTTAATAGTTTAGTGGGATCCTTGTTATATTGTGTCTGTGTATTCTTAAGTCTTATTTAATATAATAATAATGGTTTTGTTTTGTTGGGTTTGAGTTTTTGTTTTATTTTGGGGGCTGTTTTGTTTTTGTTTTTGTTTTGAGTTTTTGTGGGGGGTGGTATTTGTCATAGCACCTCTTTAAACAACCTTGACTTCCCTTCTGAAAGTAATACAAATGCCATGATGTCTGGCCATTTACCTTTTCCTGGATTAAGAGAAAAAAGGCTTAAAAAATTTAAAGGAAGAAGCAATAGATGTCCACTAAACTCAGTTTCTGTTCCATTTGAATTTATGCCTTGGATTGTGTCCTATTTGATCTTTCAGTTTCTGGAAATTCTGACTCTAGGAGGCAGAAGTATTTATTTCTAGCTAGAAAGGCTAGCTGATCAGTGTCAGTGGGGGAAAGAAGGTGCATTCAGGGGACTGTTCATAGTATTGCCTTTGTCTAAAAAAGAATTGTAGATCTTTTTTGAGATACTTTTTTTTTTTTAAGATTTTTTATTTATTTATTCATGACAGAGAGAGAGAGAGAGAGAGAGAGAGGCAGAGAGACAGGAAGAGGAAGAAGCAGGCTCCACGCAGGGAGCCCAAAACGGGACTCGATCCCAGGTCTCCAGGATCACACCCCGGGCTGAAGGCGGCACTAAACTGCTGTGCCACCAGGGCTGCCCTTTTTTGAGATACTTAAATCTCATTCTCACTCATTCCCAGTTCCTTGTGAGGGTATATGGACTTTCTGTTCTGCAGATGTTTGCTGCTAAGGGCCTTTCAGTTAAATACCGGGAACTTCACAACGCTGGATACTTGTAAATACTATGGGGGGAGGGTGTGAGGCAGGGGCAGAGTGGGGGCTGGGAGGACCATGGGCCAGGTACAAAGTTGAATGAGGAAACTACCAGCAACTCCTTCTAGACTCCTTTGGAATTGCCTTAAGGCAGAGGAGTAGACTTAAGTCACAACTTGTAAGCATTTGGTTTCTAAGTGGTATATTTAACTCAATCAGCTGTATTCCATAGGCCATTAATGGCTTCTGTTGACCTTTGCAGTCCCCTTGAAACTTGTAATAAGCAGATATTCTACTGGAGTTTTCTGTTTGAAAAATAAGTATTTTTCTTGCTGGTGTATTGGACAGCTGGAGAATCAGGTGAAATCCAAAGAATAAGGATTAGGGAAGTTAGCTTATTACTGATTTTGTATGACCAAACAGGTAAATCAGTGCTTCTCAAAGTGTTCTTTGGGCCACTTGCATGTAAATCACCTGGCTCACTCTTTAAAGTGATTCAGAGACCCTACGCCAGACTTCTAAATCAGAACATCCAAAGGATTCCAGGAATTTGCAGCATTTACATATTTGGAAATGATTCTTAGGCACATTGAAATTTGAGAACACTCATTTAAAATGTGCCAGTTGGGACACCTGGGTGGCTCAGGGGTTGAGCGTGTGACTTTGGCTCAGGGTGTAATCCCAGGGTCCTGGGATTGAGTCCTTTATCGGGATCATGGCAGGGAGCCTGCTTCTCCTCCCTCTGCCTATGTCTCTGTGTGTGTCTCATGAATAAACAAATAAAAATCTTTAAAAAAATTTTTTTAATTGGCTTATAAAAAAATAAATGTGCCGACTACCTATAGCTGTTACAAGTTAAAACTCATCCTAGCCTTTCTACTCATTCAGTTTATAGCTTACTGGCACATTTAATTTTAATTGTTGTTATATTTGCCACAGAAACTCCCATTGCTTGAGTCCTTTTGGAATATTAATTCTGAGCCTTTCTTTCTTTTTTTTTTTTTTTAAGTCCATAGAACTTTATTCATTAGTAGCTAGAAAGAATGCCACTCAAGGCAGCTCACTATCCATTTATGGTGTAAGAAGTTTCAAGTAAAAGAAAACACACTCAGAGTGGCTTAAAATAATTAATTGTATTATCTCACAAACAGGGAAATCAGAGGAAGGGCAGTTGATTTAGAGTTTGAGGATATCACCAAGGACCCAGGGTCATCCCATTTCTCTGATTTTATATATATATATATATATATATATATATATATATATATATATATCAGACTCTGTGCAATGCATTCTCTAAAAGGAAGCAATTGACTTTAGCAGTTCTAAGCTGTGTATCCAGATATAACAACATCCAGGGGAGAAAGAGAGAACAGGTCTTAATAGTCCTGCATCTCTTTCTTAGAAAAGAGGGAACTTTTCTCCCAAAAAATCTCTGGTACTGGATATTTTCCACTTGCACCTCCAGACCCACTTGCCATCTTCTAGAGCTTGCCTTATGTGCAAGGAGGGTAATCTCTCTGATGGCATCAATGGGCTCCTTTGCCCATTTGTTGCCAGGTGATGTGACCAACAGGAATCATTGGCAAGAAACAGAAGGATGGAGGAGAGTGAAGTCAAGGTATTAAAATTCCTAGCTTCATTTCTTCTGGGTGAATTCTGTGCCAGTTTTATACATGATATTACTGGATATCATATGCTATAACCCAGGTTAAACATTTTCTTCCTCCCAAAGAAGGACCCAAAGAACCTGGCTGACTAGAAGAACCTGGCTGACTACCTTTCAGAGGTGTTAGGATGATGTGACTTTATTCTCAGATTTGAAGTTCAGGTCTAAATTAGTTTATTTAGATCTGATATACTACCATTGCCACAGTTTGCAACCAATGACCTCTATCTTTCTATTCATAATATGTTTTTATTAGTAAACCAGAATTTAGCCATTTAAAGTGAAGAGTGAAAACAGTGAGCAGCCATGTTTTTAGCCAAACTCTAATTCTGACTGATTTATCCTTCCTTCCTAATTGTCCTGTGTACTCTACTTCTCAATATCCAGGGGAAAAAAAACAAAAAAAAACAAAAAAAAAAAAAACCAGCAGAAATACATGGTGTAGAGGATTTGAGTCAGTGATGATGATGGATAAACAGTTTAAGGGAACATTAAGAAATTATTGTTTTGATATTTCAGTTTGTAATGCTTCCCGCGCCCCCACCTCCAGCCTTGTCTAGTGTGTTTATGTCTCAGACCAGCCTGTAAACTAACAATGATTTTTGCTTTTTTTAAATGGTTCATTTTACATACTGTAAGTATCTACTTATATAATGTCTTCACTTTTTTGCCTCTTGACTTGCAAAGTCTAAGATATTTTCCATTCAATTTTTTGTCCAGCTCCTGTCTTAGATTAGTGTACTTTTTGATCATCTCAAATAAGATATATACCCAAGATATAACTTAAGAAAATGTGTAGAGGCAGTTCTTTTGGGTATAATGCTCTTTCGTGTCTCAGGGCATTAAAATAAAATTTATTTCATTATTCCTTGAACAGAGAGGAAACAGTTTGGGTCTCTACAGCAAGAAATAGCCTGATTGATGTTCAGTAAGCAGATCCATGTGTTACTGATATAGGAACCTATAAATATGAAATTATTTTAGGAGAAAAATGTGAGAATAACTACTTCGCTTTTCTGTGAAATAATGTTTTGCTTTTTAACTTCCTTACAGTTTCTATTTCATCGCCCGTTAAGGCTGTTAAATCTGCTTATCCTTATTGAAGGCAGCGTCGTCTTCTACCAGCTTTATTCCTTGCTGCGGTCGGAGAAGTGGAACCACACGCTTTCCATGGCTCTCATCCTCTTCTGCAACTACTATGTTTTATTTAAACTTCTTCGGGACAGAATAGTATTAGGCAGGGCATACTCCTACCCACTCAACAGTTACGAACTCAAGGCAAACTAAGCTGCCTCTCAACAATGAGGGAGAACTCAGATAAAAATATTTTCATACGTTCTATTTTTTTCTTGCGATTTTTATAAATATTTAAGATATTTTATATTTTGTATACTATTATGTTTTGAATGGTGGGAAGGGTAAGGGATATTAAATGTATCCACAAACAAGGTGATGTGATCTTTCATGTGTTAGTACATTTGAATAATACACAGGACGAGAGGTGTTCCTCTCCAGTAAAGAGATTGATCTGTTTGTATGGCTGTGGAACAACTCATTCATTTATGAACACCTCTCATATATCACTTGATACCGTACCTTTAGTGTGTCTGCTTTCCTTCCAGTCCCTTGATTATCTTTAGTCCTCATTGGCCTTCCTGCTACAAAAAGGGAGATCAGTGGAGTTGCCTGACAGTTGCCATTCTCTTTCTTTTTGGCTGCCTAATAGTATTGGAATACATGGGGCACAGAGTGGGTTATAGTTCTGGGTGGGAGTCTTTGTTGCGTATCGGTAGCAAGCATTTCTGTGTAATGGGAATGCAGCATTTTGTTCTGCCCAATGACATTTAAAAATACTTAAGAATCAGCTGCTATCCTGAAACTCAGAGGATATAGCTGTCATTTTCCCCATTCTTTCACTTCTTTTGCCTCTTAAGATTTTTCTTTAGTTATTAGGTGTTTGAAATAATACTTTGTAAGACAAAGTCTTTAGAGTGCTTGCACTCACGAAGGAGGAGGTGTATGGCTGGACCAGTGGGAGAAGATGAGTGCAAATGCCATGTGGGCTGGAGTATGGGCAGGTTGAAGATCCTGATTGATTAAAAGAATGGGCAAGTCTTGGATGCAGTTTGGGCAGCAGTCCACCTACAGCGGCATGTTCGGAGTTACAAGCAGAAGTGAAATAGAAGAAGTTACCTCTTTGTCCTCTGATACTTTGTGCCTAAAATGTGTGTGTTTTTAATTTCAAATTCCAGAACCTCTATGTTTGTGAGCATTACTAACCATTTTAGTCCATGTCTGTGTTTTTGAGAGGTGATCTTAGTCCATTGATGTGACTGGTCATCTAAATTTCTGAGGCCTTGAGAGCCTGAAATATATTCTCATCTGTTTTCTGTGCTTGGTTTGGCTTTTTTACACTGTGAACTTTTTGATGAAACACAATATGACTTATGAAGTAAAAAGACCAATCGTAATTCATAAACTGGCTCTGAAAACAGTTCTTGCAGAAGAGTTCCCAATAGGTTTTCAACAAGGGCAGCATGATGAGGGGTAGGTGTGTGTGTGTGTATATATATATATATATATATATATATATATACCCAGGGTAACTGCTATGTTTAAATTAACCATGGTTTCCTTAAGTATTTTGATGTGTATACTTTTTTTTTAAGTTCTATTATTCAGCAATCAAGCTAAGTCTGTTCAGCTATTCAGCAAATATATGTTGACCACCAGGCACTATGTTAGGCACTGGGGATATAGATAGCAGTGAATAAGAGATACAAAGGCCCTACCCTCTACAGAACTTGCAATTTGGGGGTTGCAATATGTGCTGTAAATAAATTTACATCTAATGTCTCCTGGTAGTAATAATAAATGTAAAGAGAAAATTGGGGCAAGAGATAGAAAGTACTAAGAGTGGCATTGCTAGGAGGCATCTTTGAGAAGATAATTTCTGAGCAAAGAGCAGAGCAATGAAGCAGTACTGAGCCATATAAATAGTTCTGGGGAGCATTCAGTAGTAGCAAGGGCAGTGGCCTACAGTGGGAAAAATTTAGGTATATTGGAAAACTAGCAAGGTAACCACAGTGTATTTTGTTGTTTTTATAAATGGTTCAGCCTAAATATGGTGGTTCTTGGAGTGAAGGGGCGGCAGGAAAGTTGTCATTTCAGTATTCTTTCCTGAGGATCTTAAAGATAGGCTTTCTTTTGTCCTAACATCTTGATGATGGGATTGACAGTTAAAAGCAAAATGGGTGGTCTTAGCGCAAACGTGTCTCATCAAAATGGCTCCGAGTTGGTTCTGCCTCTGAAACACAGCCCTGATAACTGATTAGATAACAGACTACTTTTGTAAGCTAATGCCCCCACCCCATCTGGCTTGACCTGTCTTTGCCATATCCTAAACTAGCACAGGAGGACCAGATGCCAGGCTGGCTAAAAAAAAGGAAGTATACAAAATAAAAATTAGTTTTGGCTATAAGAATTGCAAAGTGCCTTCCTCTCTTTCCAGATATGACAGCTGGATGACAGATATTTCTCTCAGGGAGATAGCTTTCAGTTCAACATGCTCCTATACACTTCACCTGCCCTTTTTTGGTGCCACATTCAGATGGGGAAGAGAAAAATTACTAGTTACCTATGTATCCTATTATGCATCATGTGAGAGAAATGACATCTTTGCTTAGTGATAGGAGATGCATACTCAGTAAAGGGTGGCCTTTTGGTGATTGTTTATTTACTGGGATATTAAGTGGTGTGTGGAAAATGGTTTGGCAAAGATCATTTGGGTGAACTTTGGATACAAAGAAAGGAAGGTGCTTGGTCAGTTTGGGTGGCTTAAGGTAGGTAAGTAGAGGAAAGTAGTTGACAGGGATGGGCATGATGGGAATGTTCCCCAATATCCTGTGTACTCTGGTTCTATGTTCTATTCCATAAGCTGCTTTCCGTAACCTATCAATCGCCACCACCACCACCCCTCCCCCATTTCTCTTTACTGAGCAATTATTATGTACTGGACACTGCTGGGTGCCAGAAATAGTGATGTTTAGAGTTGATTAATAGAAGGCTGGTAAGTAAATCAATAATTGTAACACAAAGGTGTTCAGAAAGGAAGTATATATACAAGATACAGAGGTGATACAGGAAAGAGTTATCAATTTTGGAAGCTGCAGCAGTGTCAGAGGACTTCACTGCAGCAGTAACACATAAGCATTTTAAAGGAGGACTGGAAGTTTACCACATAAATGAGGGAGATGGTTCATGCAGTGCAAAAACCCAAGGCATGGACTTGCACTAGTTCTTAACTACTTCAATGATGCTAGAGAAGTAGGCAAAGAATAGGTTATAGGAGGACTTGGATTCCACATTAAAGGGGTTTAAACTTTTATTATAGGTCACAGGTTCTTAAAGGTGTGATCCCCAGACACGACATCAGATCTACTAAGTCAGAATCTTGAGAGTAAAACCCAAAACTCTGCCCCTTTCACAAGTACTTCAGGTAATTCTTAAGCGGACAGAAGTCTAGGAACTGAAGACCGCTAGTGAAAGATTTTAAATTTAGGACTTATGACCCAGAGAATTCTCAAATCAAGAGTTCTCAAAATATGATCTCTGATTCTGCAGCAGCAGCATCACCTAAATGGGAACTTGTTAGAAATGGAAAGTTTTAAGCTCCCCCCCCCCGCCCCCCAACCAAGTCACAAACTCTGGATAGAGCCCAGATGTCTGTTTTAACACACTCAAGGTGATTTTGATGAGATCCACTGTCCTATCCTAGACAACTTTGGCAGCAATATGTGCAATTGGTTTGGAGAACAGACAGATGTCAATGAGACAGTAGGGAAATTAGTTAGCCAACCATTTAAAAGGTCCATGTAAGAGAAGGTGAGATGGTGTGGGGTGGGGTGTCACCACTCTGGGTGATGGGAAAAGTGGAATGAAAAGAGAAGTAAGGACAATTCTGGTGAATAACATTTAAGAGCAGAGGAAGAGGAAGCTTTCAAATGAATAAGACTAAGGAAATGGACTTCTCAGAGATGAGGTGAACTAGTGTTTCAAGGAAGAAATGATCAGCAGTATCAAAGAAGGAAGTCAAGACAGAACTATTAAATTTTGTTACTAGATCATTGGTGATTGTATAAGAGAAATTTTAATGGAGCAATGGGGGCAGGGGGCAGCAGCTGGTCCAGAGTAGCGAATGAAGAAGCAGTGAATTAGAAAGTGTTCTTGGGAGCCCCTGGGAAGGAGGAATAGCAAGTTCTGTGAGCTAGAAGGGAGGCTTGATACATACATACATGGCTTAGGAGAAGTGCTGGTGGGGGAGTGGGGGTGGAAGAAACATCTGCCAGCAGAAGCTTGTGAAGTAAGAGGCAGTTTGGTGGCATTGATTTTAGGAAGAGGCTTAGAATAGTGGAATAGCTTTTGTGAGTTTTGGGAATGAAGGTATGGCTGAGGTGATAAACCATACATTTCCAAAGGTGCTCCTGCCACGGTTTTACAATTTTTCTCTGGTCTAACTCAGCAGGTAAGTAAAAGGGTGGAGACAGGTGGTATGAGACCTGGTCCTAGTTTGGAGGTTCACCAAGCAGGTTTAGCTGAAGTGGTCCAGGGAGTTAGTGGTGCCGGTGGGAATAGTTGAGATGCTGTACTTTGATGTCTGGAAAGGCTAGGGAAGGAAGAATGAAGTCCGGTGGGGGTACTGTCGGAAAGGTAGAGGTAGGCCAGGCATTAATAATCCTGAACAGGCAGAAGGAATAAAGGAGCAAGGATAGAAGTTCTCAGAATGGAATATAGGAGTTTAGGATCACAGAGTTCTGGGTTGTGAAACAGCATAATGTGTAATCCTGAAGGCAAATGGCCAAACTGAAGAGAGGTTAAAGCTGTAAGCAACTATGCCAAGAGTGTGGAGGGGGTTTTCCTTAGCATCACTGAACTCGTCCAGAACAATGGTGGAAACCATTGTGCCAAAGCTCAGTGCCAAAGACCGGGAGACAGTGAGACACTGACTACATCATGGCGACAAAGAATGGAAACAGTTAAAGTAGCTGGATTCCGTGAGTTTGGGTAATGAGAGATTTTTGTAGGAGTTGGGAAGAAGCAGTGGTGCGGACATAGAAGCTGGAAACCAGAACATCATCTCAGCAATTTGTAGTCTGTGTAACAAGGGAGAAATGTAGGAACAGGAGTGCCCTCAGGGGAGCGTCACCTTTTAAGGAAGCCCAGGAAGTGGAAGCAGCATTCAGGGAAGACCCCAGGGCTGTGAGGAGAGAAGACTCCAGAGGAACTGTAGGAGTGAGGGCAGCTGTGTGCTGCCAGCTGGGGGCAGTGGGCACAGATACAGGAAAGAGAAACAGCTGAGCGGGAGATCTGGGAGTACCGAGGAGGATAAGGCATTTGGGGCAGTAACTATGGATGACGGGAGCAGGCCGGGGTGGCATAAAGTTCTAAATAGAATGTTGTCGCCAAAATGCTAGTACTTTTATCCCCTTGGCAATGGTGTTTCTCACTGCAACTATCACTGTTTTTCCTGAGGACCTGTGATTTAGACCCATTGAGTGCCCCTCTCCCCCGTTTTTTGTGATAATATATGCCAGGATTCTGCTTCTTTTTCCCCAGAACATCATTAACATAATCATTCAAATGCAAGAGTAGTCCCCTTCGATTGATTCAAATAAGAGAAAAACTGAGTTCACATCGGTTCAGATGGATCCACATAACTCCAAAAGCTGTGGACTTTTGGGGAGCAGTAGCTTTTTTTCTTAGTTTTCATGACAATATCCATTGATTTATAGTGGGTATCTTAGGTAACATGTATGATTGTAACAGAGAAGTTGCAAATATTTGACAATTATTAAGAGGTAAAATAACAAAAACAAGAAAAATTTACTGAAGCAAATCATCAGGACTTTGGCTGTGAGACCCAACCACGAAGTAAAAACTAACATCGAACTAGAACAACGAGACTGATGCATATAATCTACTTTTCCTACTACTGACTCTGGTGACCCCAGGTCCTCCTCTAGTTCATAGTGCCATCATAAGCATTATCCTTTATATCATTTATTAGAATAAATTTTTAAAGCGTAACAATGTTTTAATTACACTTAAATGTCTCTATGGATAGGTTTAATATTTATACTTCTTTAATCAATAGAAAAAATTTGATTATATCTTTGGAAACATATTTGTCGAGCTCAACAAACAAGCTGAAACCATGTGGATTTCCAACAGACTCCTTTGAAAAAGTGCTTTACCTTGCAGAATTATAAGCCAGGAATTACTATGGCATTAAGTTATTGCAAAGCGTCGTGATGCATCCAGTAGACCACATGGCTGCATAGTTCGCGGATTTCTTAGACTTAGCTACATCCTCCTTCATCCTCACAGAGACGTGATTTTGCACTGCTCATGACCCTCAAGGCTGCTGAATGACTTACGGTGCGCCAGCCCATCCGTGGTGGCCCCCAGTTTTACACTCTCTGGACCAACACTGATCTCAGGCAGTCGTCCTTCTTCCATCTCCTATGCCTCTCCCTGCTTGGAAAGGTGCCCGCTCCTTCTTCTGGCCTGACTGCTAAAGAAGGTATTGACAAAGGAGGACACATTCTTTGTCATTCTACATTTTTAGCTGACCTTCTGCTGGAAGTGCCTAAAAAAATTATACTCCTGAAAACATTTAGCCCCAAGATTCATTTTTGTCATCAGATAGGACAAGCCATTGTAGAATGTGGTCCTACTCAATCCTGGTGGGAACTGGACCTGTCCTGAACCTCTCTCGCTCCATTCTAGACCAGTGAGTCTTATGTTCCCCACTACCTCTTCAGGCAGCAACACGAGACCTGTGTAGACAAATGACTGTACCACCCAATTTTGGTCAAATGTGATTAGCATGCGGTGAACATGTGACATGAAAGTAACATCTTATCTTGGACCTATGACTTCATCATCAACAGGAGTTAACCTATTTTGTGATGATGGACATCTCTAAAGCCCCCTCTCTAGGAGCCTGGAATGCTGACATGAAGTGGCTCATTAGCAGAGATCCAGCAGGACTTCACAACCAAACCAATTAAGACCACACATAACTTTAGAACTATTTGTTCTTAATTACCACTCTCACATTTTTTAAACAACCAAAGCAAAATTCTCAATGCCCGAGTGTCTCCCTAGTACCTTCTATTGGATTTGCCATTGTGTTTAATTAAAGCCAATAGGTAACTTAAACACTATTAACAATCCTATTAAAAGATGGTAGTTGCTACAGTTTTCCCTTTCAACTTTCATTTGGTAATGGTTCTAAGTCTTGCTCCCATTTGTTTATGGACCGTTTCACTTGTTACCACTTTTTTCACTTGCTCCCTTTTTTCATTAGACTCTTCAGGGATTTAAGAGTTCTAAGGTACCCAGTGCAATACTACTAAGCTCTTGATAAATATTGTTGAAGATGATGATGCTTACATTTTTAATTTCCCCAGAATCCAGAATTTTGGCCAATATTTTGAATTTTAGGGCTTTAGATTAGGCTGTCTTAGTGGGGTTCTTGGTGAAGTCTGTCCACATTCCATCTGAAGCAAAGAATAAAAACCAGATTCCCTCTATCTGGTCCATTTTGCCCCTCTCCCCCCAAAAAGGAAAAAAAATAGTTGGCCTGAGAGGGCCATTTTGCCAATAAATATAGCTTATTATCATTAGCAACCACTAAAACTGAAAGAAAACAGTAGGAGATGCATACATTTCATTTCCAATTCACCATTTAAAATCAACCACCCATTTTGAGGAATGGTAACTGATTCGAAGAAGCACTTTGAGAATCTGATTTTGCAGCCCTTTGTAGGGCACCATGCAGATCCTCCTAAAACCACCAGCCCTTGTTCTGTCCCTCCTCTGGATGGAAGCAGGCAATTTGATTTCCATCCAGCCATTCTCAGAGGGGTCACTTTTCAGTCCTAAATGAATGACCAAATAGGTAATCTCGGGGCATTTGAGGGAACAATTTCAGGGGGAAAAAAAAATGTGAGTTCTCTCTGCCATGAAATGGAATTTCCTCAGCGTCAGGTTAGCCCAGCCCACAGGAAGTTTATGAATGTGTTTGTGACAGTTGACAGGCTGGGCTATAGTGAAGAAGTCCACATTTAGGCCGCAGGGCACTAATCAAGAAGGTGAGTCAGCTTCCACAGCCTTCCAGATTGACTGGCTAGGAGAGCTCAGAGTAGAGAGTATCTCCAGACAGTTGTCATTGTGTCTCTTGATGGCATCCGCATACCCAAACTCCTGAAGATGACGCTATGAACAAGAGATGACAGAGTCGAAGGAGCAGGGCAGCCTTTGAAGAATCTGCCTGGGCGCCTCGAGCGGAACTCCCTATATGAACTTCATGGCTTCTCAGTCTATCCCCATATAAAATATATCCTCTAAGTGTTACAAACAAAAATTCAAAATCATCATAAAATAGTTTAAATATTTCGTTACTCGGTTCAGAGCTCTGATGGTGAAGCAAAGTCCAGTTCCTTTCTTCCTTTACATTCTAACTAGAACGTGGTCTTTATCAAAGTGTAGACACCATAGTGCACTGCGATGGGAGAAAGCCTATCTGCCCACATTTTCTGATAAGGCAGGAATGTACTTTCCAAATCTCTTGAACATGGCCTTTCTCATCTGTCACCACTATATTTCTTCACCTTGTTTGCCAAGGAGGAAAAATGCCATGCCCTAGGACGTCTTTTTATGGGTTGACTTCTCATTGGCTGCTGGTCCAGGGTCTCACTCACCTAATGAGAATGGAAGACACTGAACTGCCTCTTCACTGTTCCTCTTGCTCACACACCTCAGTGCCCCCTGAAAGTAGAGCTCATTAGCTGGCCTACCAGTTACCCTTGACACAGATACTGGCTTAAAAGGCATAGCACTAGATTTCAAAACTAAGGCTTATCAGGGAAAAAGGGAGAGAGGAATATATATCTGTTGTGGGATATCGGCTTTTAATTTCTTCCCAGATGAGGTAAAACTTCAGTTCGGCCTTGGTTGTGAGGTCTGCTGAGAGGTACTGCTAGTCCCTAGAGAAATTTCTGCAGTGACAGCTTGTGAACAGAGTTGAGCCGGACTTGAGCCTGAGAAGATGTGAATAGGGCTAGAAACAGGTCTCTCTTAATTTGTTCCTAAATAATAAGATTGTTGTCTTAGAAGGTTTGAAACTATTGATACCCTAATGGGTTTTGCTTTGAGAAGGGCTCTTGGGAAGCCCTTTTGAGGGGAGCACCAAAAATCTGCCAGCAGGTTATATTAGTTTTCCTTCCTCTCACCAGCTGAAAAAAAGAAAGAGTCATTGGAAGTTCTAAATAATTGATATAAAATCAGATTGGTTTATTGCTTCTGCTTGCATATAGACAGGAGAAAGGCAAGTAGGAGGGCCTGGGGTGGTTGGTGGATGAGGGGTATCAGGGGGGAGAAAGGTGCCTCAAATCTGCTCTGAGTAATGGAAGGAGAGGGAGAAAGGGAGGCACCCACAGGCTAAAATGAAATACATTTTCTGCAGGCAGCTCTCACCGAGTGGTAGTGATGGCCACCCTGCTAGGGCTCCCTCCTTATCCTCTCCCGTACTCCCAGCCTAGTGTGGGAGGACTGGGAAGCTGAGCCAGAAGTGTTTTCTACTACTGCCCCATCGATTGGAACACATTAGTGCAGTTCTTTAAACACATCGTGTGGTCCTACCTATGCATGGGGTTTTCCTCTATGATGATATCCTGCTCACGGACTGATTTGGAAAGCACACAGATCACTACTCCATACCTAAGTGAAAAGTCAGCACATTGCACTGAGGTAACCCTCAACTCAGCCCTCACCCTGCCCAGCTACTGGATTTATAAACCAGAAGTGAGGATAATGGTAGAGTCCCAAATTAACAAAAGCCACAGCCAGTACGAATTTGCCCTCGTGTATCGATTCTGATTTTCTACGCTGATTTATGGAACCATCTCCAACAGGTCTGCAGAGATTCCAGGGAAAGAGCATGGGTAACCTCACCCACTTGGATCTCCAAGTGTACATTAGCTTGCACCTCCAAACCTGCTTCTGTTTTGGAGTGTACACTTCTACAAAGTTTATCAGAAAACTGATCTAAAAGAAAACATGCTTTAAGGAGCATTAAAAAGCGCGAAGTAAAGAGGAGGCCTTCAAACCTCAACAGCAACATTTTCCAACACGGGCAAAGGATTTTTCTTTCTTTCAAAAGACGCGTTATTTTAGCCAACTCTCAACGATAATAGATAATGACAATGTGGGAGAAATGCAACTCAGAATCCCAAACTCAGTGGAAGCAAGCACTCCATCTTCTTCCCCTACCTGACCTTTTCCCACCTGCTGTTATGGATTTACGTAAATTTCATCCCTGGGTCCTTCCCTTGACCTCTCTTCTGGCAAATGGACTAATTAATAAATGGTCAGAAAGCTGAAGAAAGAAAAGAGGCCAAAATAAGCCCAAACTTGGATAACCTATTCCTGGAATAATGGCCACGCTGGCCCTGAAATAACTTCCAGAGGATGAATCATGCCACTTTTTTCCAGACACCAGCAGGTGAACTGATGTCATTCTATTTGCCTCCCACTTCTTCCATCCAGAATCACTGATCTCCGCTGGGGCTGGTAAAAACAGCTGGTTGAGGTCTCTAGTCTTTGGCCATTCTTAGGGATGGTCATTTTATTCCTAAGTGTAACCCCTTCTGGTGTGACCCATGCGTTTTCCGCCAAATCCCCACAAAGAAGGCCAGGGGAAACTGTCTGGGTGGGACTTCTGATAGGGGACAGGAGAACCTTGGAATCTGTCACTGTGGATGAAGGGGGAGGGTGGTCCATAATGGGGAAAGGAGGACTGAATAAGATTAGGCTCTGAGGTCTTCCTGGCCTTGACCTGTGGAAAGGTTTAGAACCCCCGGACGGTCGCTCTATTTTTGAAGAAAGAAGGTTGTCTCCGGATGGCTCTGTCTCTGATGTGCGCTTTCTGCATTGCACTGTTGCATCCTGGGTGGAGAGCAGGTTAGCCAAGACTGGTTCTGGAGGAAGGGTGGGTCCCTCACACATGTGGGATGTAGTGGTATCCATTGGCAAGGACTCAATGGCTCCTGTATCTTGCTTTGGCTTCTCTTCTTTTGGGCTTTCCAAGGAGACAGAATCCTCTCTGGCAGATCTCTGAGAGGTCCCACCAGTTGAGCTGGGTTCCTCTTGGCTCCTCTCCAGAGGCTGCCCTCCACTGTCCCCTGAGCTCTGAGAGGGCAGGGGCTGTGGGATCTGTGTGTATTGAATCTTGGGTGGGATGACTGGGACTGCCCTAGCCTGGCACATTTTGACCATGAAGGAGGTTCTCACAGCTGACACGCTCACAGGAGCTGAGTTACGGCGGCCTGTCAGGGCATGAACAACAATGTCCAGGTCCTGAGGGTCCTGGGAGCAAACACTCCACGGGTCTACTTTACAGTGAGATGAGGTCATCCATGTGACTTTTGTGTCTCCTGGCTCAGAGAGCTGCGTTCCAGGTGAACCGAATGAGGCCACATTGTCAAACCGGAAGAGGTCAGTGATGGGAACAGCGGAGTCCAAGTTGAGAGAAGAAGGCCTGTTTTTCCCTTTTGGAGGCCCACACTCAGTGCTCTGCGGCTGTAACTTTGGAGGACGCTCTCCAGGTGAGGAGCTGTCTTGCACATGAGGTGAACTCTCCTTGCTGCCGTCTGGCCCAGGAACCCCACCTCGCTCAAGCTGAGGGCTGCTCTGCTCATGGTGTGTCCCCGGGTCCTCTCCTGCTAGGCCGACAGGGATGATTTCGGCTGTTTGGGGCTGCAAACCACCCGGTCCCTTCTGGCTGGGAACAGCCTCTGTCCCTTTTGGGCCAGAGAACTCTCTGAAGGACCTCAGGGTTTTCTCGTCCCATCCAGTAATCTCTCTCCTGGGTGCCAGAGGCTGCAGAGGGTCGCAATTCCTCTCTGCTTCGAGGTTGGCACAGCTGCTGGAGGACGGAGCCTCAAGAGTCCACTGGCTCCTACCCGTGGTGGTTTTGCCATCTAGAGAGTGGCTCTGACGGAGGCCGGGCCTGTGGGGCAGCCTCTTCTCCAGTCGGCGGCCCTGGGCACCCTGCACCTGGGCCTCTTGCACATCCTTCAGGGTGGGAGAGTGAAGGGGACTCGTTACCCACTGGGGCTCCTCCCACGGCTCCACCATCTCCAGGCCATGCTGGCCCATGTCGGTCACAGCTTCGTCTTCGTCACAGTCTGAGGGCTCCTGCGCGGAATGGGCCACCTCCCCGACTGCTGGTGGGGAGCTCTCCGCCTCTCCTGTTGGGCTCCCCAAACCAGAGCCTTTTCCCTCAGGATCCGGAGCAGCATTCTTTGAATTTCGCTTTTCCCTTTGTCCTCGAGGGGCCTCCTGCCCCGGGCACCGGCGAGGGGCCCCCGGGCTGCCCCCGGGCTTCGGCAGGTCTGTGCAAGCCTGTGTCCTCGAGCTCCTGGACGGGTCTGCTTCCTCGGGGCTGCCCCTTGGTGGCTGGATTCGAGGCGCCTCCTCCAGAGGAGTTGGAGGGGGGGCAGCAGGCGGGAGAAGAGGAGACAGCTCCCCCGGGCCTTCCCGGTCCACCTGCGCTGGTGGAGAGGCTGCCCCAAGAGGAAGTATTTCCAGAGGAGCCAGGCCGGTGGGGTCCGGCCGCCGGCCCTTCTCGGGCTCGGGCCTCGGGAGGATGCTCGCACTCGGGCCCGGGCTCGGGCTCGGGCTCGGGCTTGGGCTCGGGCTCGGGCTTGGGCTCGGGCTCGGGCTTGGGCTCGGGCTCTCCGGCTTTTCCCTATTGGCTGCCGAGGAGGCCCCCTGTGCGCTCTGATTGGTCGGCTCCCTAGTCCCCGCCTCCGCGGGGGTGGGGCCTGCGGGGGGACCGCAGGCTAAGCTCACAGGGGGCTCCGGGGAAGCCAAAGGCCCCGGGCAGGACCCCACGGTGGGCTGGGCGGGGCCGATCTTCAGAGCAGGTGGTGGCAGTGACGGGAGCTCCTCCTCGGATTCAATGATCTTCAGCTCCTGTTGAATCTCGGGCCAGATCAGGGCATTGGCCAGGTCATCTTCATCCTGAAAGACATCAAGAAACGGATTATTTTAGAGCCCAGGGCTCGGGGCACGATTTCCCAGTGACAGTGAAGGGACTGGCGCGGTGGCAGGTGCACTGTCCCAGCAAATAAAGGACACGGCATTATTAGCAACCGTGGATGTTTATTTACTATTCATTCATTTTTTAAAAATATTTTATTTAGTGGATCCCTGGGTGGCACAGTGGTTTAGCTCCTGCCTTTGGCCCAGGGCGCGATCCTGGAGACCCGGGATCGAGTCCCATGTCGGGCTCCCGGTGCATGGAGCCTGATTCTCCCTCTGCCTGTGTCTCTGCCTCTCTCTCTCTCTCTCTCTCTCTCTCTCTGTGTGTGTGTGTGTGTGTGTGTGACTATCATAAATAAATAAATAAAAGTATTTTATTTATTTATTCATAGAGACACACAGAGAGAGGCAGAGGGAGAAGCAGGCTCCATGCAGGGAGCCCGAAGGGGGACTCGATCCTGGGTCCTCAGGATCACGCCCTGGGCTGAAGGCAGGCGCTCAACCGCTGAGCCACCCGGGCTGCCCTTAGTGCTTACCACGTGCCGTAACACATTTTAACTGCATTTTCTTGTTTAATTGTCCCAACAACTCTAAGGCATAAGGACTCCTGTCACGACTCCCATTTTAGAGGTGAGACCTATGTTCAAACAGGTTAAACAATTTGCCTAGGTCTCCCACAGCAGCAGCCTGGGACTGCGATCCAGGTATGTCTACACCAGAAAAGAAACGCTTAATCCCCGTGCACTGTTGATTTATAACACAAACCGACCCCTGGTCTCATTTAACCTCAGGTTTACCAGATGGCACACAAGAACGAGCTTCTCCCAGTGGAATTTAATGCTAACTCATACCCCGACATCTGCTTTCCAAATAAACAAATCCAGCTTCTCTTATTACCAAAGAAATACATATATTTCATGTGGAAAAAACACCCGAACATGTGTTAAAGGAGAATATAAAAACAGCAAATTCTTATAATCGTAGTACCCGCAGATAACGGCTGTTGGCCTAGAAGGGTGTCTCCTCCTCTATCCTGTTTGCTGCCCCTTATCTCTCCTCAAGCGTAGTTTCTCTTTGTCTGACTCCTCCCTTCCCCTACACAAAGCCCCAAAGTGCAGACAGGAAAGGGATTGGAGGGAGGCCCGGTCAAGGCCAGGGAAACACATTTCAGTGGCCTTCATTTCTTGTCTCAAGGCCTATCTGTCCCAAGGAGCAGTTCCAGGAGGCAGATCCATCCTGTGGGGGGTTCAGGCCTTTATGCGAAATCTGACCTGCTGCCAACTTGACATCACTTCCCACTTGGCTCTCATCACATGTTTCATATTACAATTAATTTGACGCTTTTCCCAATGGTCTACGAGCTCCTTAAGGTCAGGAGTTATGTCCATTCCTCTTTGATTCCTCAAGGCCAATGGTGCCAAGTACACTGTGAGTAGTTGCTCATTAAGAGTTTTTATTTTGTGTTATTTCTATTTGAGATATTTCCTTCAGAGAATTCTCTAGGAGTAGAACTCCTTGGTCAAAAGGCAGGGATGTTTTTGAGATCTGATTCCACTGTTTCACACTTACTTGTATCTATCTCTATTGCACCTTTAGGGCAGAGGGAGCCTTTTACCCATCTCTTTACTCTCCTCAGCAGCTACACTAATTGACCTCTTACTAAGAAATCAATAAATTTGAATAAATAAATAATCACATAAACTTCCCTTCCTCTCCCCCACCATCTAAGTGGACCATAGTGCATCTTTCTGCTTAGATCAGAAATCCATGAGGTGTCTTGTCTCTTCCTTCTTCCTTACTCACATCACTTCACCAAGTGCTGTTCATTCTAGCTTCTTATTTATGTGACAAATATTATTTTATTATTATTTATTATTTTAGACACTGCTATTTCATTTCATTTCATTTCATTTCATTTCATTTCATTTCATTTCATTTCAGTAGGCTCCATGCCCAATGTGGGGCTTGAACTCATGATGCTAAGATTGAGAGTCACATACCCTACCGACTGAGCCAGCCAGGAATTCCACCCCCCCCCCCAAATATGGAACACTCACAAATTTGTGTGTCATCCTTGCACAGGGGCCATGCTAATCTTCTCTGTATCATTCCAATTTTAGTATATGTGCTGCCAAAGCAAGCACCATTCTAGCTTCCAAATAGCTCTTGAAGCCTTCCATTTCTATCCTTGTGGCCCCCACTCTCATCCAAGACACTATTTTTTCTCACCTGGCCTGTCACATACTAGCCTTCTAACTGGCCTCCCTGACACCTCTCCTGCCTTTTCCAAGCCATTCTCACAAAATAGTGATCTTTAAAGTATAAAATTCTAGGAGCGCCCAAGTGGCACTATTTATACTTGATCCCCCCAGAATTCAATCCCTGTAGCAACCTCTGTCTCCTTCACCTTCTACAATTGCAAACACATCTCTCAAGAACCTTTTCCCAGCCTTCGTGAGGCCTCTACAACACTCCCACACTGCCCTAACTCCCAGAACCTGGTCCTTCTGGAAACCAAATCTGTAGAAACAAGCTAAAAGGCAAAGAGCTTCCTTTCCCCCTTTGGCACACACCTCCAGATCACAGAGCTGCCTTCCAAATGCAGGACTCCTCCCTGGACGTCCCTGACAACCTCCTCGCACCTTCATTATATTCAAGGACATCTCATAAAACTTTGGAAAAACTTCACCTCTAAAAAGTATAAGATGTGAGGCACCTGAGTGGCTCAGTCGTTTAAGCATCTAACTTCTGCTCAGGTCACGATCTCAGGGTCCTGGGATCAAGCCCCGCAGTGGGCCCTGCGCTCATTAGGGAGTCTGCTTGATTCTCTCTTTCCTTCTCTTTCTACCTCTCCCCCCACTTGTGCATGCTCTTGCTCTTGCTCTCTCTCTCTCTCTCCCAAATAAATAAAAAAATCTTTAAAAAAAAAAGTACAAGAGGTGTGGTAAGTTCTGGCATCATGTTTTAACTTCTCCAGAAGCCATAGGAAAAAGGCATGAATCCTGGAAATCTTTGAGAAGATTTCACAAACATACACAGACAACTGTCCATCCAGGATGTCTGGAAGGAAAGCTGGACCCCATAATGGTCATCAGAGTTGGGACTGGGATATGACAAACAGCTTTTGTGCTACTTCTGGGATTGAATGTCATTATATTTCAAGGACATGTCACTCATTTATGGTGACTTCAGATCAGAAATATTTAGAGTTGAGTCTGTCTTAGGGAATCTGAGCTGGAAGATGCCTTCCCATCACCACAGGCCCTCTGAAAAGTCTGCTGAAAAAAAAAAAAAATCCCAGACCTGGTTAGAATGTTGTCTCCTAAAGTTCCTTGGGCAGAAACTGGATCTTAAAATAAACAAACAACTCCCCCCCGCCCAATCCTTGTTTTCAACTATACCATGAACCCTTGGGACAAAGAGGATTCTACTGGCTGGGCCAGGCAATGGGTCCATCTTACCATCTCATGGAGAAACACCACTTCGGCTCTGGCCCTGGGGCTCTCCTGCAGAGTGCTGGACTCCACCTGGCCAGCCTCTCCACCCTCCTCCTGCTCCTCCTCCTCCTCCTCTTCCGCCTTCTCCAGGTCAAGCCTCTTCTCTAATTCACTTGAATGTTGAGAGCCCAGGGAAGTTTCTGAGGTCTTCTTTTCCTCCAGTTGGGAGCCTGGCTCCAGGGAGGGGCCCTTGTTGCATTCCACTGTCCTCACTGCTTCTGGTCCTTGCTTGGCATCCTCGAGAGCCACCTTCTTAGGTAGAGAAGCTGCAATGAGGATGAGAGGTACTTGTTGAAGACTTCGTTTGCAGAGAGGCCATTCCCGGCACAGTCTCTGTCCTGGACCAGCCCCACTTCACACGTATGGATGGAGCTCTCACAGCCTCATCCTTTCCTCCTAGCTGTGCCCTGCCTTTATACCCCAACTGTCAGAGATGGGAGAGGTCTTGAAGATCATCTAGTCCAAGTGCTTGCGACCAGACACCATTTGCTCTTCTCCTCCCCAGGAGACATTTGTGTGCAGAGGAGGTGGCTACTGGCATTTAATGGGAAGAGGCCAAGGATGCTGCTAAATATTCTACGAAGCATAAAATAGCACCCCCCTCCTAACAAAACTGCCCAGCCCACAATGTCAATAGTGCCAAGCTGAGAAAACCTGTTCTAATCCAATCTTTCACTTGACATATAAGTAAATTCAGATCCTGAGAAGTCAAGCTGTTGCCTAGGGCATAGAAATCTGTTATTTATGCCAAGTTACAAAGATGTATTACATTATGATTGACAGCTTCCTGTGTGACTCTCCCCAGAGGTTATCTACACATCAGTTTGGATGTACCTGAAGTGATTACGCCCTGGTCTTACGTCTACCAAGGCAGCGGAGAGGGCGGCAGACCCCAAGGTCAACCTCTACTACCTCCATGAAGAAGGTCCTATCTTGTTGTACAACACTGTTGTCACAGGGAAGAATAAGGACCAAACCCCTAGGACACTAACTGATCACATAGTTTCCTCAAAGGCCTCACTTGCTCCTCTAGCCCTCACTCTGCTCCACCTGGCCCAGCCCAGCACAGAGCATTCTTCAGACAGGGCTTGTTTTGACACCACTGAGTTTTTACTTGTCTTCTGCTCTCGTCCTGAAGAGAATGGGAGGAGAAAAGGACAATGACTTATTGCACATTGTCTGCGAGCCAGACTGTGAACGGGCATTTTATAGACCTTCTCCCATTCAGACTTTACCTCAGCCTTGGAGAGAGCGACCACCCCTGGCTCAGAGAGATATCAACCATGCTCCACTGTCACGCGGCCCCAAAGTGCTGAAGCTAGGGTTCAGATGGGCCCAGGTGCGGTCCAAAACCTACACACCTCCTGCAACATTCAGCTGCCTCTCAGCCCAGCATGCCTTCCCCCTTTTCTTTTTTTCTTTTTTTTAAAAAATATTTTATTTATTTATTCATGAGCGACAGAGAAAGAGAGAGAGAGAGGCAGAGACACAGGCAGAGGAAGAAGCAGGCTCCACACAGGGAGCCCGATGTGGGACTTGATCCTGGGTCTCCAGGCTCATGCCCTGGGCTGAAGGCGGCACTAAACCACTGAGCCACCCAGGCTGCCCAACTTCCCCATCTTTTCTGCATGGAGAAAGCCCAGCCATTCATGAAGGCCCAGCCAAATGTCACCTCCTCTGGGAAGCCATCCTGGAATCCTCCTGCAAGGACTGCCTCTCCTTGATGCCCTTGCAATCCTTTCTAAATACCTCTTTCATTATGTTTCAGGGACCGAAGCCCTCCCTCATTCAAAAAACCCAAGGAGCGGGGCACCTGGGAGGCATAGTCAGTTAAATGATCAGCTCATGTGATCTCAGGATCATGAGATCGAGTTCCACATTGGGCTTCGTGCTGAATGCAGAGTCTGCTTGACATTCTCTCTCCTTCTCCTTCTGCCCCTCCCCCTTATGCTCTTTCTCAAAAAAAAAAAAAAAAAAAAAAAAAAAAAAAAGCCCAAGTAGGGTCTTATGCTACTTCTACAGTCTGACCTTGTGCTACCGTTCAGTACGGTTTTAGTTTCTCTTCCTAGTTCATGAGCTTGCTGGGTGAAGAGATTGTGTTTTAACAATATCTGTAGCTCTACAGCTGATTGCAAACATGGGAAGGAGTATGCTAGAGTGTTTTAAAGCATGGGTTTTTAAATCTGTATTAAAATCCTGGTTCTTCCACTTCCTTGCTATGAGTCATTCGGCATTAGTTAGTGCATTTCCTCTCTAAGTTAGTGCATTTCCTCTCTAAGTTAGTGCATTTCCTCTCTAAGCAAATGGGGCTAATAGTAACTACCTATCCCTCACAGTGTTGTTGTGTGGAGAATGGAGATAACACATGTAGAACAGTTATGACAGTGCCTGATACCATAACGGTTGTTTCAAAAGAGTTAGCTAATATATAATGACAAAAATATTCTTAAAAAAAAAAAAAGATTGTATTTATTTATTTGCCAGAGAGAGAGCACAAGCAAGGGGAGCAGCAGGCAGAGGGAGAGGGAGAAGGAGGCTCCCTGCTCAGCAGGGATGGGGGCTCAATTCCAGGACCCTGGGATCATGACCTGAACTGAAGGCAAACATTTACCCAACTGAGCCACCAGGTGCCCCTAACGAAAATATTCTTAAACCACAATGAGCATTTGTTGGTTTGTCTGTCTGTTTTCCTTTCCTTTGAGGTTCTCCTTACTTCCATTTTATGTGGGTCACAGTTGGCTGTTGACCACAGAACCCCTTCCAACTCCAGAGATGGTTCAGAGACTCAGGCTTAGCCAGTCTTAGAACCCTCAGTGTCAGGCAACCACGATTGGTCCAAGGCTGGTCATGAGCCCCAAGCAGGCCAATCAGAGTCTTCCCTGCATTTGATATATAATCACTGGGAGCAAGATACCCTTTCTCTCTTTTTTTTTTTTAATTTTTATTTATTTATGATAGTCACAGAGAGAGAGAGAGAGAGAGGCAGAGACATAGGCAGAGGGAGAAGCAGGCTCCATGCACCGGGAGCCCGACGTGGGATTCGATCCGGGGTCTCCAGGATCACGCCCTGGGCCAAAGGCAGGCGCTAAACCGCTGCGCCACCCAGGGATCCCAAGATACCCTTTCTCATTGCTAGGGTTGCTAGCCACATTCTCTGCAGATATGAGGGATGGATGGATGGAGAGGGGTTGAGTCAAGACGAGTTGAATTCTTTGAGCTTTGCCTCCTGCCTTCTCACTATATGAGTGACTAAAATAATAGGCAACCTTACTGAGTACCTACTATGTATTACTCACTGTTCTGAGAGCTTCACTAATTTAGTATTCACAACAAACTTTTGAAGACGATATAAGTAGGAACATCGTTCCCATTTTATGGCTTAAGAAGTTGAGGCACACAGCTGCTAAAGATGGGACAGCAGGGGATCCCTGGGTGGCTCAGCGGTTTGGCACCTGCCTTCGGCCCAGGGCGTGATCCTGGGGTCCTGGGATCGGGTCCCACATCAGGCTTCCTGCATGGAGCCTGCTTCTCCCTCTGCCTGGGTCTCTGCCTCTCTCTCTCTCTCTCTCTCTCTATCGGTCTCTCATGAATAAATAAATAAAGTCTTTTTAAAAAATAAATAATAAAATAAATAAATAGAGATGGGACAGTGGAATGGCTGAGACTGGACTCAGACTCAGGCGATCTGGCTCCAGAGCCCACAGTCTTCACCACTTCACTACAATGTCTTGCAAACTCTGTTTAAACAAGTTTAAGTCTGTTTTTTTAATCCCTTGCAATGAAAAGAAACCCTCCCGGGGTGTCTGGGTGTCTCAGTCCGTGAATTATCTGCTTTTGGCTCAGGTCACGATCCTAGAGCCCTGGGATCAAGCCCTGTATCGGGCTCCCTGATCAGTGGGGAGTCTGCTGCTCTCTTGCCCCTCACCCCACTAGTGCTTTCTCTCTTTCTCTCACTCTCTCTCTCAAATAAATAGAATAAGAAAGAAAGAAAGAAAGAAAAAAGAAAGAAAGAAAGAAAGAAAGAAAGAAAGAAAGAGGAAGGAAGCAAGGAAGGAAGCAAGGAAGGAAGGAAGAGAAAGAAGCCTTCCCTCCCGGGCTTCACCTGCAGAAGTCTCGGCTCCCAGTGGCTTGTCGTCTTCAGGCCAACCTCCACTCTCTGACCCCTGGAATGAAAACTCTTCCAGGCTGGAGAGCGACTGGAGCTCCTTCGGGGGTGTTCTGCACGGGGTGCTGTTGGTGCTGATGACAGCTGACACTCGCAGCGGCACGGACACAGCAAAGGGCTCAGAGATGTTCAGGGCTTTGCGCTGGTGCCGAGGAGAGGGCTCCATCTGGAAGAGGCTGCTGCTGAAGACAGATTTGCTGGGGCTGTCGCTGGACGTGTAGAACATACCCAGCATCTTGGGGGCTGTCTGCTCGCTCTCGGGGTCCTCGATGGGCCGGAACACCTTGAGCTGCTCGGGCGGGGGCCGGGCCTGAGCGCCCTGCAGCTGGCTTCGGTCACCGCCCATGTCGAAGCCCCCCTCTGCCCCCGCTGGCATCCCCTCCTGGCCCCACTCGCTCTCCTGCTTGCTGAGATCGCATGAGCTGCCGGGGTTGGTCGAATGCAATTTTGCCGCTGGAATGAAGAATCCACCGGTGGTGACCGTTCGATTAAAATTTCCTTTGTTTTCTTTCCCTAGTGAAAGAGCAAACAAACACGGGGTCAGCAGCCGGGGCGTGCACACACGCACTCACACGCACCCCCACACCCCACTACACAGCCTCCGGGAAGGGAGGTGCACAGCACTGCAGAGGCAGAGCATTCTGATGAGAGCGGGGCCCCTCTTGGAAAGACAACAGACAGCACGTGGTTGACGCGAGCGCAAGCACAGAATGCGGGCACGAGGCCCTGGGAGGACCACCTGAGGCTGCGTCGCATGCACCTGTTCTAAACTCTGCAGGTACAGCGGTTTCCTGAAGGCGGCCACTGCTAAGGTCGCCAGAGCAGTCCTCCACCACCCAGTGACCGTAGATCATGAAAAAATAAAACAGACAGCTGGGAAATGGCGGCACGACGTTTGCTCAAAATGAAGGAGAAGACAAAAAAGGGCAAAATAACAGAATTTTGTTTTACTTTAAAACTTTAAAAATGTATTGTTTTAAGCCTCCTCTGGCAGATGGACTCCAACAGGGGTTTGATTTCCCAGCAAGGAAACAAATGCTGTTCTCAGGGAGACCTTCTTCCTCCCTTTTCCCAGGCTTCTTCCTGCTGCTTCAGGGGATGAGAAACTAGAAATGTAAATTAACTAAAAGTTAGAAAGCCCAATTGTGAGGAGCAATTTCCCAACTGGCTTAAAAGTGAAAGCAAAGAAGAGAAAAATCTGTACGGGAAATAAAGAGGCTGCGAGATAACACATGAGTCGCCTGGGATCGGGACAGTAACTCCCCACGAGGTCCTAAGGGCCCCGCTGCACGGTCTATGCAGCATGGGGTTTACGGTTCTCACGACCGCTTACGTAGGACAAGTGTCATGACCTTTAACACGCGAGGAAACCAAGTCCCTGGGAGGCCGACAAGCTGCCCGGTGCCCATCGAAGTGAGGACCTCGATCTCAAAATCCTAAATTCTGTAGAACTGCCTCAAGAGGCTCTGGAACCAAAGCAAATGGCTGAATACGAAGGTGAGGAAAATGCTAGAAGCATCCAGCCAGCTCAAAAAGAGTTCCCTGAGTATTTTACAGTTATTTTTAAAAGGTTGTTCTACAGGTTTTCAGCATTGTTTCAGGATGCCTCACGTATCAGAGAGCAAAATATTTTGTATTAAAGGAGCTGGAGGGGATCCTTCGGTGGCTCAGCGGTTTAACGCCTGGCTGTGGCCCAAGGTGTGATCCTGGAGACCCAGGATCGAGTCCCACGTCAGGCTCCCTGCATGGAGCCTGCTTCTCCCTCTGCCTGTGTCTCTGCCTCTGTTTCTCTCTGCGTGTGTCTCTCATGAATAAATAAATAAAATTTAAAAAATAATAAAGGAGCTGGAATGTCATGGGATAAACGTGGGGAGTTTAAACAGTCTGCTGCCAGGGCAGCCCTGTGCCTCACGACTCGAAGCAGTGCCCGTTGGCTGCTTAACAAAAACAGAGGCGAGAGGGACAGGCAAGTCAGCCCTTAAGACCAACATGGTGTCGCTTTGTCGACGTGTCACCTCGTGGGCAGCACTACACACAGCCACCCCGCCACAGGATGACCAGCTGCATGCCAGGCTGGTGCCCATCGCCGTCCACTGGTAAATGAATGAATCACTCAACAACTCGAAATCATGAGCCAACAGGTACGAGGGAGCTAGAGCCTATGGGAGCGTGTAAATTCAAGACTTCTCTATCGAGGCACTGAACTGTGAGGTAAAAACCGATGTTGGGCTCTTCTTTACACCCAAGGGGAAAGCCTCGCCTGCCCTGGTTCATAGGAATTGCCCTTTCACCTGGTTCGGGCTTGCCATCTCCGGCTGCGGCTAGAGGAAGGCGGGAGGAGGAGCATGGCCCTTTAGGCCAAGGCCTGTGGTGTGACGTGGGGAAGCGGCAGAGGGGGAGCTGTGTGAAGCCACTGGGCTCGGGCAGGGTCAGGGGGGATTTGGGACCAGGCCACGTGCTTGACTGTGTCGACACCAGCAGGCAGGTAGCTTGTGAAGGCAGGTCTGGTACGGGAGCTCCTGTCTCCCAGTGACAATCCCCAGTTCTGGAAGCAGCTGTGAGAGCTCACCTTCCACAGGCACTGAGCACAGCGAGTCCATGCTTTTAGCTGGGCGGATGGTAGCCTTTTCCACTAAAGACAAAAAGAGAAAAATAGCCCTGATGAGTGCATGTTGAGAGGAAGTGATCAGGACAGAAGCCAGGCTGCAAGGACACAAGAGAACTTTCTTCAGGAAAGTTTTTCAAGTATTTATCATTTTCCCTTTTGGAAGACGTTCCCCCATTCCACCCTGGATGCTCTTATTTTCATCATGGGACTGAGCTTATAAAAACAGGGCATTTGCAGATCAAGGTTTTTGGGGACACTTGACAGGTAAAGGTAAACTACAATTTTGTCCGATGGCTGTTGGCCAATGAGAGGCGCTGAACCAAATCGTCCTGGGGGAACCAAATCCTCCACGAGGCTCCAAGCAACACCTCCTGCCGTCTGGCAGGCTGGAGGGCAGGATTCGTGACTACAGCACGCAGGAATTTGGTGCAGCAGGTGAGGGGGACCCAAGGGACCGTGCAGCTCTGCCCCTGAGAGCTGCAGGCTGGTTGCTCCTCCAAATGATCTCACCGTGGAGCAGATCCAAACCAAGCCTTTCCTGAGCACCCACTATGTGCCTGGTGTCCTCTGTGCATCTCGGTAAGCCACCCAGGCAGATCTGGGGACAGGTGTGACTTCACCAATAAACACAGATTCCAGGCACTGGACTCAGCCCTTCTTTTTTTTTTTTTTTAAATTTATTTATGATACACACACACACACACACAGAGAGAGAGAGAGAGAGAGGCAGAGACACAGGCAGAGGGAGAAGCAGGCTCCATGCACCGGGAGCCCAACATGGGATTCGATCCTGGATCTCCAGGATCGCGCCCTGGGCCAAAGGCAGGCGCCAAACCGCTGTGCCACCCAGGGATCCCTGGACTTAGCCCTTCGAAATGCGGTTTCTTCGCATGTTGCTGAGCTGGCTGGAAGGTAACTCCTCCCAGGCAGCTTGCCAGGAGGGGCAAGAGGACAGCCTGGGAGCCGAGTGGGAGCCCCACGGCTGGTGGTTGTCAGGTCACTCTGGCTTCGAATCCCAACCCTGCCACTCTGGGCAGCGTGACCTCAGACACACAGCTGACCTTCCCGAAACTTCAGTTTCCTCATGCGGGAAATGAGGAAAAATAGAGTTGTTGTGTCAATCAGGTGGCACTAACCCAGGGCAGAGGAAATGCTCAGCAAGGAGGAACCCTTGCTGGTCTTGCTCTTCAGGATGGCCCAGGGCTCAGCAGCCGGGGGGACTCAGGAGATGGCCTGCAGGGAGCCCTCGGAGTTGGCCCTACCCCAAACTGAGCTGGGCATCCCTCTTGTAAATCTCCCCCGTTTTCTTCCTCGCCCCAAGCCCTGCTGCTCTGGGAGCTCTGAATTAGCCCTTTGGTCCCCCTGGCTCGGGGCTTCTCTCTGCCTGCACCCAACCCTGCAGAGCCAGCTGCCTCCGACCTCTGTGCTTCTACTTGTACTCGAGAACTCCTGTCCTTTGAGATCTGCTACTTCCACAAGCTTCCAAACTGACTTTTTATCCTACAGCTGCCTGGCTAGTGCCCCTTCATTTGGAGACAAGCTTCCGCCTTGGTTTTCCAGAGGCTGCACTTCTGGACTTCCTCTCAATTTCACATGTCACCCTTGAGCGGCGCCAGTGACCTGATGACACAAAGTGTCACAGCGGATGGGCAGCAGTTCTCTCTGCACGGCCACCAGTGTTCACCTTCCATGTTGGACCCCCCCCCCTTTTTTTTTTTAAGATTTTATTTATTTATTCATGAGAGACACACAGAGAGAGGCAGAGACACAGGCAGAGGGAGAAGCAGGCTCCATGCAGGGAGCCCGATGTGGGACTCGATCCCAGGACCCTGGGATCAGGTCCTGAGCTGAAAGCAGATGCACAACCACTGAGCCACCCAGGCGTCCTAGACCCCCCTTCTGATGGCCTCTTGTGGCCTCAGTGGCTGCAGCAGCTGCTTTAGGGAATAGTCCCAAGGATTCCCTGGCTCCGTTTCTGGATGGTGACTAAGCGCTCAGGGCTCCTTGGCCCATGACTATATTCAGATTATAATTTTCTGTCTGAGACCTTGTCCTGACCTCATGGAGGCTCATCTACCAGTTTCCTGGCAGCTTTGGGTCCTCAAGCCCCCTCTTTTGGATTATCTCTATGGCTTTGGGTCTTCCCTGCTTAAAGGTGTTCACTTGGAGACCTCCCTGGACTCTTCTTCTTGGATAATACATAAATTCCAGTACGTTAGTGTCCAGGACACCGCAAAGTTTATGCATCTCCATTTGGTCAATACCCCAGGTTTTCAGGGCACCTGGGTGGCTCAGTGGTTAAGAATCTGCCTTTGGCTCAGGTTGTGATCCCTGGGTCATGGGATCGAGTCCCGCATCGGGCTCCACTGAGGAGCCTGCTTCTCTCTCCATCTATCCCTCTGCCCCTCTCTCTGTGTCTCTTATGAGTGAATAAATAAAACCTTAAAAAGAAATACCCCAGTTTTTCTTCTTTATTTCTTATTTCTGTTCAGCTTTCTAAATATGGGTAAAGACCCTTTCATCTGCCCCCCTCCAAAAAAGTCCCCAGTGCTCTACATGGTGAATCAATTTTGAAAATTCCCTTAGTTACGGAGTTTAGAAAAGATTGTTAAAATTATTTACATATGTTAATCTACCGACTTTTTTCACATGCATATTTCAACAAATAGTGAGTTCATGCATCACTTACAGAGACCACGTGGGTGGATGCGACCAGAAGCTGCCCGCACCCCTGGTCTTCAGTTTTGAGGGTCTGAGCAACATTCATTCCTCTGGTGAAGAGTGGGCACTTCGGCAGTAGGTAGGGTCAGAGAGCCACCTGTACTGGCACTCATGGGTCCTGCATTTCAGCCCTGCATCCCCTCAGAGTTCAGCCATTCCAGGATCTGTCTCTGATTAGTTTGTTCACGGGGTCTTAGACCCGTGGCTTCTTCCAATCCTGGCTGTGTTTCAGAATCACCTGGGCAATTTTCTAAAAATGGCCAATACTCTGGTTCCCCCACAGACCTCCTAGGGCAGATCTGCTATGGGAGTGAACCCCTGGGGTGCAGTTGGGCTGGGACCCCCTGGCCAGGGACATCCTGTGCATTCTGTGAGTTGGCTACCATTTGAGCCGGCACCTTGGACTTCTTCCTTTTGAAAACCACATGGAGGGAGGGGGTGTCGGGAGGGGGTGGAAATCTTCCTAAGGCAAGATCAAAGCGAATCACTGATTTCATTTTTTGCTGTTTGTTTTGCTCTATTGTTTTTGACTTTTTGTTACTTGGTAAACTTCTTGCATTGTATCACCAATTCTGTACCCGGAATTCTCTTTGATGTACTTAAGCAAATCTCTTTATTATTAGATCAGGCGTTTCTTGCCAAGAACTCCTCCCCTCAAATTCTCCTTTGCGAATCCTAATTTCTGATGTGTATCTATCTGATCTACGATAATTGTGGCCACCTGCCCTCTTCGCCTGAGATATCTTTCCATTTGGAAAGGCATATTCCTCATATGGCGAATGTTGTAGATGCCTACCCAGAGTCAGTTTCTCTTCCTCCGTCTCACAAAGCCCTTGTACTTCTTGGGTGCATCTCACTGTAATCCCATTCCTCCTGCCAGTGATTGGTTTAGGAAGCCTAAGCCAGTCAGCACAGGGCACTCCCTTGGCCCTAGGGGTTGATCCATATGACTCAGTGAAGGCAACGGAGATGGTGGTGAGGTGGGGGGTGTTTCTAATGGGGGCTGCTGGGAAAGAAGAGTCCCTGCTCTTAGGAGCACGCTACCAAAAATGATGTTCTTTCTCCTTCTGGACATAGTGACAGAGGGAAAGCCTAAAGTACTATAGCCATTTCGTCACAGCAAAGAAACCAGTCTGGGGATGAAGCTGACCCACAGGGGAGGCCTTAGCTGAGGAAAAGAGGGGAATGGAGACAGAGCCACTGTGTTAAACCCTGAAACCTTCCCCACATCTGGTGTCCAGTTATAGAGCCCAGTGAGTTCCCTCACTGCATAAGCCAATTGAGTTGGATGTTCTATTATTTCCAGCCTGAATCATTGTAACCACTATACCCGGTGACATCCCTCATTACCCTAGTAGGCAAATTGTGAAGCCTTCTAACGTCTGTACTTGGCGTACAGTTATCACTGGGCTCAAGGAAAGTCCTTAAAAATATTTTCTCTTATTTTTCCTATAAGCATTTATTTTCCTCCAAAAAATCTTTATCGTTAAAAACTTCAGGGGCGCCTGGGTGGCACAGTGGGTTAAGTGTCCGACTCTTAGTTTCGGTTTAGGTCATGATCTCTGAGTCCTGGGATCAAGCTCCACATCAGGCTCTGCACTCACTGTGGAGTCTGCTAAAGTTTCTCTCTCCCTCTGTCCCTCATCACCTTCCCTGCCCCGCCCCTGTGTGCTCTTTCTCTAAAATAAATAAATAAATCCTAAAAAAAAAAAAAGGCACTTTGGGGGCACCTGGGTGGCTCAATTGTTTGAACCTCTGACTCTTGGTTTCCACTCAGGTCATGGTCTTGAGGTGATCGTGCCCCACACTGGGCTCCCCGCTCAGCATGAGTCTGCTTGAGATCCTCTTCCTCCTCCTCTCCTTCTCCCTCTCCCCTGATCTCTCTCTCAAATAAATAAAATCTTCAAAAAAAACCACAGCACCTTCAAACATTCACAAAATTTGAAGATCTCTAAACCTACCACTCAGGTTTGCCTTCACCATTTATTTGCTTTCTCTACTTTTGCATCTGTATGCACCTATTCACTTAAATTTTGCTGAATCATATGAAAGTCAGTTTCAGTATTTTGACACTTCATCTTTAAATACTTCAACTTTAGCATATGCCTCCTAAGAACCATCAGCACTCTATGAAAATTCACGATTCCTTAATATCATCTAGTAACTACCAACTAATAACTTATCTGTCCCCCAAATTATCATTTGTAGCCCCCTCTTCCCCCCAAAGGTTCCAATCAAGTTTTGCTCATTGCATTTGTACATTTACCTTTTACAACTTGTTTCCATAAGTATTGCTCCCCATCATTTTTTTAAAAATCAGACTTTCAAAGGTCACTGTGGCTAATTTCTTTGTACTTCCCTTTATGACAGTATTCAGCTGGATTGGTTATATTCCCCATTGTACTGTGATCCCCTCAGTTCCTTCCTGCACCAATTCCCATTGATTATTCAGTTATCATTCTCACAAGGCAGCACTCCTATTTAAAAATGAAATATAACCCGGGCATGAGTCATGGGACACGAGAAGGGACAGATCCTACTTATAATGCAGTTCAATTGATCAATGTAAAAGGAATGATGGAAACAGAAAATGACCATTTGGTAAACACCACAGTAATAACTGTTGTAATTACAGTAATAACTTTTGGGGCACCCGGGTGGCTCAGCCGGTTAAGCATCTGTCTTTGGCTTCGGCCGTAATCCCACAACCACTCCCTGCCCCACGTGTCTGTCTCCCTGCTCAGCGAGGAGTTTGCGTCTCCCACTCTCTCTGCTGCTCTCCCTGCTTGTGCTCTCTAAATAAATAAATAAATAAATAAATAAATAAATAAATAAAATCTTTTTAAAAAATGACAGTAATAACGTTTGCAGAAAAGAACAATTGATAGGGTGGCTCAGAGGGTTGAGCATCTGCCTTCAGCTCAGGTCATGAGGTCCAGGTCCTGGGATGGAGCCCCAGGTCCTGGGATGGAGCCCCATGTCAGGCTCCCAGCTTAGCGGGGAGCCTGCTTCTCCCTCTCCCTCTCCCCCTGCTTGTGCTCTCTCTGTCTCTGTCTCTCTTTCTCTCAAATGAATAAATTAAAAATCTTTAAAAAAATGCCACTGATGGATGCTAAAATTCAGGGATAAAAGTATAATTAGAAACAGGATATTTTCATAGTCTCAACATATTTCCCACAATATACTCGTTAATCAGAAAGGGAAAAAAATGTAACTTTACATGGACAAAAGCTTGTAGACAGCACATTAACCAAGTGATCAAAGTTAACATCACCAGCAATAAAATATCGACACCATGTGCCTCCTGATAGGACACGCTAAGATGGCACAACACTCATAACCTCAATCGAATCATGAAAAACCTTAGACAAACCCAGGCTGAAGTATAGTCTACAAAATAAATGGCCGTACTCTTCCAGAGTGTCATGGTCAGAAACACTGAGAAAATGTCCTAGACTGGAGGAGATTCAGGAGGCAGGAAAACTGAACGCAATATGCATTCCTGGACCAGAAAAAGGATATCAGTTGGACAATTGGTCAATTATGAATAAGGTCTGTAAATTATTTAATAGTATTGTATTGATGTTAATTTTTTGGCTTGGCTCACTGTATTACGGTTAACGTCAAAAGCAGCCGCGTGAAGGTACAGGGTTCTCTGTATACTAGTTCTGCAACTTTTTCTGTAAATCTAAAATTATTAAAAAAAAAAAAAAAGACTCCTTAGTTAATCTTTAAGTTTATGTTTCAGGTCTAGTGAGTTTGACATGATCAAACCAAAGACCTAAGAAACAGAGCTAGGAAAAAAACACAGATATAGATATAGATATAGATATAGATATAGATATAGATATAGATATAGATATAGATTAGATATAGATATAGATATAGATTAGATATAGATATAGATTAGATATAGATATAGATTAGATATAGATATAGATCTCCTTTTATATATATGATAAATAAATACGTATAAAATAGAACATCTATATTGGCTCTGTCCCTGGTTTAGGAGTACAGGGTGATAAGAACGTCTTTAGTTCTAACGAGGCCACTGTGGGTGGGTTCCTGGATGGGGGCTGCTCCCCAGAAAGACCAAGCCATGATTGGAAGCTTGGAATTTTCAGCCCCGTGCCCTATACTCTTGAGAGGAGAGAAGGGCTGAAAATGGAGTTAGTGAGTGATTATGCCTGTGGGATAACCTTCCATAAATTCCTAATAGTATGGGGTTCAGAGAGTCTCCAGATAGGCGAACACGTCTACACCTGGAGGGTGGGTTCTTCCCTACACGGGAGGTAGATTGAACTGAGTTTTTCTAATACAATATATATCTCGTAAAACATAACTGCTAGTGATTCTTACCTGAGAGCCTCTGTCCTCTCACAAATACACTCCCATTTCTACTCAGCTTTGATTTGGAGTCTGATCCAGAACGTCCCAGGTTAAATATTGATTTCCACTTCTTCGATTTACTGGAGAGCTTTCTTCTAAAAGAGCCAAGCCATAATAAAGGGTTAGTTTGGTAACTGGTCATTTCCCTGGGATCTTTATTTTTTTTTTTTAATATTTTTTTTAAATTTTTTTATTTATTTATGATAGTCACAGAGAGAGAGAGAGAGGCAGAGACATAGAGAGAGAAGCAGGCTCCATGCACCGGGATCCCGACTTGGGATTCGATTCCGAGTCTCCAGGATGGCACCCTGGGCCAAAGGCAGGCGCCAAACCGCTGCGCCACCCAGGGATCCCTCCCTGGGATCTTTAAATTGAGAATGTATGCCCTAATCATGCTCTTGGTTACAAATGGCTCTGACATTTCAGGAAATTCCTCTCTAAAATTCAGGGCAGCCCAGGTGGCTCAGGGGTTTAGCGCCACCTTCAGCCCAGGGTGTGATCCTGGAGACCCAGGATCGAGGCCCACGTCGGGCTCCCTGCATGGAGCCTGCTTCTCCCTCTGCCTCTCTCTCTCTCTCTCTCTCCTCTCTGTATCTCTCATGAATAAACAAATAAAATCTTTAAAAATTAATAAAATAAAGCACCTCTTTAAAAATAAAATAAAATAAAATTCAGTTTGAGCCTGAGTCTGGCCCTGTCTGGGGATGTCCTGGATGACAGGGCAGGCTTTCATATTCCCCAGGGGAAGGAGCAAAGGTGTGCTAATGAAGGCAGGTGTGAGGGCAGACAGAAGCAGGGATGGCTGGGAGACTTGGAGGTCACAAGTGAGCACACACAGTTCTGGGAATTCTGGTAGGAATTCTGGTAAGCACCGCAGTCCTAGGTTTTCAAAGACACTTATTTTTGGCAGAAGTAAATACTAAAGACCAAAGAGCTCAGTGCTGTTATGCCCTGTGCACTTTGGCCATACTGCTAGGTCACCCACAGGTGAGGACAGGGCTAGCAGAGATTTCCATGGGCTGAATAGGGGGCAGATGAGAAAGTGACCTGGAAAGGAGTCCAGCCTGGGAGAGCCGGAAGCCACTGGGTGTGGTCAAAGATCACTGCAGAGAAAGCAGAGGGCTGACCAGTGCGTCTGTGGTTTCCTTCTCATTTCCCTGATGTCTCCCACCAGGCTGCCTCAGTAGGAGGCAAGAAAAGGAGAGTGCTAGACTAGGTGCGGGGAGCCTGGTGCCACCAGAGGTCACCATAGAGGCCTTGCCCTGCTCTGGCCCCTGCAGCTATCAGACTTCATAAAGTACTCAATGAAACCCTACAACCTGTGGCTTCCACAAAGGACCTTTTCTCCACAGGGTTCTAACAGAACATCCAGATCGCAAGCCCGACATGTTTTTATAATCAATCAGAGCTAGATCTGCAGTGCTTAGTGGTTTCTTTTGAATTGGGCTTGTTTTTTTTTTTTTTTTTTTTTTTCAAGCACTTGGCCTGGGAGGTTACTTTATAGGGTAGCATGCCTTGGGGTATGGTGTGCCCCATCTGTGGTTAAGGCACAGAGAAAATGCACTGATCCCTGGGTGGAAGTCTCATTCTCCAGGGATTTAGGGAGCAAAGTAATGGGGCTCAGTCTAATAAAAGCATGATCCACATACTCCAGGTAATGGAGGGGTTTCTCGCCAGGTGAGTTCTAGGCATGCCATCCCCATGATGCACATGCACTGTGACAGGCACCCCTACTGTTGTGTAATGTGGAGCCCCTTTTTCCTTCCCTCCCTGGATGGAAACAGCCCCACCATCTTGGGGGTCATGCTGACAAGAAGTCCAAGGTGTCTATTTTCAAACCTCTTTGAGGTTGACAGTCTCCAATGAAAATTTTGCCTTTCAGCCCCTCCACCTTCTGTCTGCCTAGAGTTTAGGGGTCCTGCTTCAATCACTGCCTACTTTTTACAGGGGTGTGAAGGTGAGAAGGGAAGAAGGATGTGTGGAGACCAGGGTTACAAGAGAGGAAGCAATGAAGAAAGTATCCTATGAATAAAATTGATGTTCAGGTTGGTTTTGGAGGGGAAGGAGGGCTCTGACAGGTATGGAAGGAAGAACGGAAGCCAGGCATACATGTCCCCAAGTGCTGCATGCCCAGAGCTCTCTAGCGTGGCACTACCTGTCAGCTTATCCTCCATTCATCTCTATGGATTTTATAATGTCACTTAGAGGTGGAAGATGGTGGGAGGGGGTCAAGTTTTTTTATCTTAGCAGATGTCCTTCTGAGAATGTCAAGACTGTTTTGTCTAAACTAAGGAGTAAGGGATTTTAGTCATGACTCTTGACCCCTATGAGCCCCACCCCCATCATTAGGGATCTCTGGGGGGAGAGTTGGTCTTCATGACTTGAGAGCAGTGAGGGAAGACATCAATCCCGGTGATAGAGAGTTGTGAGGCAGCTCCCTTCTCTTCTGGAATGTTCCCTCACATCTTGATCCAGCCTGTCCCCCCAACCCGTGCTGCCATTGTTGGTTCTGAGACTATATAACTATGTACTCTGTCTGCCTCCACCCAAACGTTCCCCAGAATTTAAGAGAATGCTGCTTACTTGTTGTCTGGTAACTCAAGAACAGTGTGGAAGAGGGTGCCCATGGGAGGGACAATTTCAGGCAAGCTATTCTCCCTCCTTTCCTTCCGAGCAGGATGGTTAGTAGCCAGACTCCGGGCCTGAGCTTCCTCCAGGCTCACCAGCTTCATGGGCAAGGAGAGGGCTGGCAAGGTCAGGCTCTTCATGATGGGCGGGTTTTCTATACAAAAAAGAAAAGAGCTCAGTGGTGGAAGGAGGCCTGTGCATCCAGTGTAGCCAGATTCCCCACCCACAGCGCCTCCATTCCAGACCCCCTGGCTTCTGGGGTTTGGGGGCCGAGGCTGCACCTAAGGAACTGACAACTCCATGGCCAGACAGCCAGCAGGCACACAGGGCTTCAGGAGAGGTAGCCTGTACTTCTTGTACTTTTCAGAGAGGGATCATTCATTCATTCATTCATTCGTTCATAGGACAAACATTTACTGAGCATTTACTGCCTAGTACTTTGGCCAGGGAGGAATGTATGTCCAGCCATAGACATGGCCTCGCTCAGCTAGAACAAGGCAGGAGACTGTTCCTGCTCTCTGCAGCCGCAGCACACACACTCCAAGGCAATTTAATGTGGGAGCCTATACTTTCCCTTGATCACTAATGTTTATATCTCTGCACTGAAAAGACATTTTATAACCTGTACTATTCCTTAAAACACAGATGGCTTTTTACTCATGACTCAGTGGCATTAAGTGTATGCAAGCTAATCTTTTCTTCCTATGGTTTTATTTTTGCTTGTTTTTAGTTTTTGTTTTTATTTTTTTATTTTAAGAAATGGAAGTGATGATGAGAGACCAATGGTGTCCAGGGTCATCTCCTTTCTTAAGTTATTGGTTCTCAACTTGAGGCAATTTTGCAGCCCCATGCTGCTTCCCCAGGGACATCTGACGATGTCTGGAGCACTTCTGGTTGTCATAAGCATGTGTGGGAGCACTCCTGGCATCTAGTGGGTAGAGGCCAAGGATGCTGCTAACCATCCTACAGTGCACAGCACAGCCCCCCAACAAGAACTACCCAGCACTAGCACATGGGGTGCACTGATGGTGGGCCCTTCTCTGGGACCCTCATGGTATACCTGTGCCAGAGGAGCAAGAAGCCCCACGCCATTTCCCAACCTCCTTACCAGTGGGCTGTGAGCACTGAAGGGGGCTATCTAGTGTGGAAAAATAAGAAAGGAAAAAAAAAAAAACCAATGACACATACAAACAAAAAACCAAACCCCCCCCCTCAAAACAAAAAAAGAACTATGCAGCACAAAATGTCAGCAGTGCCAAGATTGAGAAAACTTGATCTAAGTAAACGAAGAAGAGGTCTAAGTTGGCCTCTGCGTGGTCTTTGGCAACCTTGCCAGCTTCCTGTAATACCTTCAGAAGGTGTAAAGAGACTCAAAGATAACTTGGACCAACCGAGACTCAGCAACCATTTTGGGTATTGGACTCACCTAATTTTCAGAGAGCACCCTGATGGCACTATTTTGCTTTGCAGAGCGTGTGACCCTCTCTGGGAGGAGGAAAATAAAACCACTGAAAAAGGGCCTTGAAGAAAACAGAGACGGTGCGGAACACTGGGTTCTTCCAGGCAGGACAGCATGACGGTCATTCCTCAGGACTGCAATGAACTAAATGAACTAAATCCGCAATCCTAAAAACTTCTCAGTAGTTTCTAACTTGAACCTAGTTTTTCAACTTAATCCCAAGGAGGTTAAAATATTTAAATTTTCTATACTCTTACTATTTGCATTTTGATTATTTGTGATTTGTTAACTATTTATTTACTTAAACAATTCAATCACTCTGGGAACAACTGGATCGATGCAAGAACCTACACTTCAGGGTCAAGAGACCTCTCAGCTGGTTTAGCACCCACCTCTCCCCCTACTTTCAGGCTGCAGGGTCCTAAGGTCTGCTCATTGTCTCTGCTTAGATGTTTAACAAGCATCCCTAACTTCACATTTCATAACAGAGCCTGGGGTTGTTGCTCCTCCCTCTAAACTGGTACCCTTCTCATTTTCGTCAAGTTAGTAAATGGCACCATGCACCACCCAGCTGTAAGTGGAAACCTGGAGTACTTTTTTTCATTCATTCCTTTCTTTGGCATGCCACCCATTCCCACATCTAGCCTAATAAGCAAGTCATATAACTTTTTTTTTTTTAAGATTTTATTTATTTATTCATGAGAGAGTCAGAGACATAGGCAGAGGGAGAGGCAGGCTCCCTGCGGGGAGCCCAATGCTGTTCTTGATCTCAGGATCCCGGGATCCACCCCAAACCAAAGGCAGACGCTCAACCTCTGAGCCACCCAGGGGTCCCAAGTCCTACAACCCTTACCTCCAAAATGCATCCTGAATCCAGCCACCTTCCTCATGTCCACTGCTAACATGCTAGTCCAGCCCACCAGGACGGCCCACCTGACTTCTGCCATAGCTCCTTAACTGGTCTTCCTGCTTCTAGACTTGCTGCCTTTCCATCTCTCCTTCACACAGCAGTCAGAATGCCCAGGCCCTACACTCCCTGCTCAAAATCCTCAAATACTTTCCCATGGCACAGAGAACAAACCAAACTCCTAGCTTGACCTAAAAGGACTCTCCATCTGTTTTCCCTCTCCTCTTTGCCCACTGACCCAGTGCTCTACAAAAATATATGGTAAAAATTTTTGACTGTATATTCCCATTATAAATTATACACATATACCACTGTGTTAGTGTCATATATAACAGAAAACATACAAAATCATAGAAATGACAAAATATACAATAGAAAGAAATGAAGAAGAAATCCTAATAGTGTCTTCCAACACCCATAGTTCGGTATTCTGGTTTTTGGTGCCCGTAGGGAAGGGCACCCCACCTTGGGCACCCCATTGGCTCTAGCCACACTGGCCTACTTTCTGTACCACTCTGAGCCCCTTGCCACTTCAGAGCTTTAATAATCTCTGTTCTTACTGTTTCGAACATTCTTCCCCCAGATCCTCATGTGGTTGCTTCCTTTTGTCATAAGGTCTCAGTTCAAAGATCACTTCCTCAGAGACCATGGCCACTCTGTACCAAAATAACACCCCCAAATCATTGACCATTACATCAACCTGCTGTGTTTTATTCATGGTATTTACTGTCTTTGAAGTGATCATGTATTTATTTGTAACCTTGTATATTGTCTGTCTTCTCAACTAGACTAGAGTTTTCTGCAGGGCAGCATCTTTGCCATTTTGGGCACTGATGTGTCCATAGTGTGCAGAGTAGTGCCTGGCACCTAGAAGGTGCTCAATGCATATTTATGTTTTAATGAATCTTGGGTACATCACAATCTCTTGGACCTCATTGCTCTCATTTATTAAACAAAGGTATTGGATTCTGTGACTTCTAAAATCTTTCCAATTTGAAATAGAACCTGGGCAGCCCTGGTGGCGCAGTGGTTTAGCGCTGCCTGCAGCCTGGGGTGTGATCCTGGGGACCCAGGATCGAGTCCCACATCGGGCTTCCTGCATGGAGCCTACTTCTCCCTCTGCCTGTGTCTCTGCCTCTCTCTTCGCTCTCTCTGAATGAATAAATAAATAAATCTTTAAAAAAAATGAAATAGAACCCTATTTCCAGTGGACCTAGGTGGCTCAGTAGACTGAGCATCTGCCTTCGGCTCAGGTCACTATCCCAGGGTCCTGGGATGGAGCTTTGCATCAGGCTCCCTGCTCAGCAGGGAACATGCTTCCTCCTCTCCCGCTCCTTCTACACGTGCTTGCTCTCTCTCCCTCTCTCCCTCTCTCCCTCTCTGTCAAATAATAAAATCTTAAAAAAAAAAAAAAACCCACCCTATTTACAAATCTAAAATTCCAGAGGGTATGGCTTCTTCCATCTTGTGTAAACACTAGCTATGTTATCTTACCAGAGTCAAAATGAATTCATAACAAGAACATTTAAATGAAATGCATTGAATAATAAGTATTAGAGGCTCAAGAATAAACTGGATTTCAATATACAGTACAAAAGATGATTATGGCAATGGTCGCAAGGAGAACAGGCATTTCCAGGTTGGAATTAGGAACAGCTTTAACACTAACAGTAACAGATAGGATTTGCTATCTAGAACATTTCCCAGAAGCCACTAATTCTCCACAATTCCTATTTTTTCTCTTCAGAGAGGCAGCATAGAGTTAAGGAAAGAGCAATGGGCTGAAAAATTAGGTTCAACATTCAGTCTCAAAGTCACCTGTTGTATGGCTTTGGGCAGGTACTAAGCTTTTCCCATGCTCTGCCTCTTCATATATAACATAAGGTCAATAACACTTTCTGTTTGTTGTGATAAGTCAATGAGATGATGTACAGAGACCACCTGCAATCGTTCCTGGCATAGAGTAAGTCCCCAATAATTTACTAGTTGATTCAAAAGGATGAATGAATGCATATTCTCTCCTACCTTCAAAAAGGCTTTTTATAGCTTATGATAAAAGATACATCTAGGGATCCTTGGGTGGCGCAGCGGTTTGGTGCCTGCCTTTGGCCCAGGGCGCGATCCTGGAGAACCGGGATCGAATCCCACGTCAGGCTCCCGGTGCATGGAGCCTGCTTCTCCCTCTGCCTGTGTCTCTGCCTCTCTCTCTCTCTCTGTGTGTGACTATCATAAATAAATAAAAAAAAAAATTAAAAAAAAAAAAAAAAAGATACATCTATAGGGAAGCCTGGGTGGCTCAGTTGGTTAAGCATCTGCCTTCAGGTCAGGTCATGATCCCAGGAACTGGGATCAAGCCTCCATATCGGGCTCCCTGCTCAGCCAGAGGTCTGCTTCTCCCTCTGCCCCTTCTCCCATTTGTGTTTTTTCTCTCTGTCTCAAAGAAATAAATAAAATCTTCATAAAAATATATCTATACTGGGAGAATTAAAACAAAAATAAAAGAAACATTAGCCACTCCTAAGTATACAACCAAGAGAATCAAAAACATGTGTTCACACAAGAACTTGGATTCACAGCAGATTATTCATAATAACCAAAAAGTGGAAACAACCCAAATGGCCATCAACTGAAGAATGGATAAACAGAGTGTAGTATATGCATACAACAGAATATGTATATTATTCATGCATAAAAAGGGAGGAAACACTGAGACATGTAACAATATGGGTGAGCCTCAGAGAACATGTGCTAAGTGAAAGAAGTCAGTCACAAAAGACCACATGTTGTATGATTCCATTTATGTAAAATGTCCAGAAGAGGCAAATCCCTAGAAATAGAAAGTAGCTTCGTGGTTGCCAGGGTCTCGGGGGAGGGCAAAATGTGCAGAGACTGCTTCATGTGTATGGGGTTTCTTTCTGGAGTGATGCAATGTTCTGAAATTAGATGGTGATGGTTGCACAATTCTGTGAATACACTAAAAGCCACTGAATTGTATACTTTAAAATGATTAAAATGGTTAATTTTATGCTATGTGAATTTTATTTCAATAAAAATTTTTTTTCAAAGAAAGGTTACAAGCCGCATAGAGGATAGGAATTATGCCAGGAATCAAAATTTGATGTTAACTACAATTGATTATTCTGATGTTTATACTTGTTTTTTCCAAACACATTAGCTAAACTTGAAAAAAATGCTTTAATCAGCTAACACAAATATTTTGCAGATAGGATTCTCATATACCACTGGTTCTCCAAGCGTGGACCCCAACCAGCAGCAGCAACATTGCCTGAAAATTCATTAGAAATACAAATTCTCTCGTCTTACAGCCATACCACCCTAAGCGCGCCCAATCTCTTCTGATCTCGGAAGCTAAGCAGGGTCGGGCCTGGTTAGTACTTAAATGGGAGAAATACAGATTCTTAGCAGCATTCCAGACCCCCGAATCAGAAGTTCTGGGGATTAGGTCCAGTAATCTGTATTTGAACAGCCCTCTGGGTGATTGTGATGTATGCTAATGATGGAAAATTCACACAAGTGGTAGTTACAAGGCTTCTTGATCAACTAGATTTTTGATTTTTACAAATTAAGCTCACAGGAATTCAAGCAACATAAACCAATTCATGCCTAGGGTTCATTGTATCATTATGAGAGCTATAGGAAATCGTATTCTCACATCTCATCACATCCAGCCTACAATCGCTAGATCTTTCTCAAGAACATGGCTATAGAGGGTTTCAGTGCTAACTAGTCTTTGCAAGGGCATGCCCACAAACCCACACTCATTTTTGTATGCCTAGTGCCTGCTGGGCGGTAGAACAAAGTAAGCACTCAAGAAATGCTTGTGAAGAGAATGCATTCCAAGCATACATGTGCATATGACCATGCTGCGTCTTAACTCATTCATGTAAAACTCCCAGACGTAGGCAAAAGGGTCTTCCAAAATACCATAATGAAAGGAAAGGTGAAATCTAATAGTTAAAAGGAAGGAATGTTACCTGTAGATAATAACCCGGAGAGTTTGATGGCTCACTACAACCAATAGATTATTCCAGCACAGAACTCTGTGTTCAAGGGACAGGCCATGTATGAAACTGATCAGAAACATGCTACAGCCACCCACGAACACGTCTTGCTGCACACAGATCGATGTACATATATGCACGATCCCCAGACGCTGACGTACAAAGGAGTCAGCACACAAGCACAGCCAACACTCAGAACTAGAACCAAGCCCGCCTTAACTTATTCTTGAGCCCCATGACTAAGGCAAGGAAGAAGGATGGCCTAGTAGGGAGTATGCCAGAAGAAGCCATTACCATTGTTCTCCAAAGACCCAGGTGTGCCATTGTTAAAGATTTGATCCACATGATTCAATATGAACTCAATCACCACCTGCTGGACCCGAACTGCAAGGAAAGCTGCGTCTCCATTGCAACCAGTGGCTTCGATTTCTTTGGACCTAAATCATGGATGAAACGCACTTAGTGAGTGAGTCTGGCCCACAACAGAAAGCAGTAAGGGGAAGCCAATGTGCCTTCTGCACAAGCCCCATTTCCTAAATGTATACATTTTGTTAATCTCTAGAATATTTTTTAACTAAGACCTATTAAAAGGACTCTCTGAAGGCTGTGAAGCCCAACACACTGAACAAATTTAAAAACAATTACCAGGTATCATACTTTGCTAGACTAGAAACATTGTATTTGTAAATATCCAGGAACTGATTTTTTCCCCCCACAGGATCTCTTCCCCACCCCCCCTGCCATTGTTCTGTGGGTCAGGTCATCATTTATGAAGTCAAATGAAGCAGTGATCCCACCAAGACCAACAAAAGCCAGTAAGTCCTACAGACAAGAAAGGCCTTTTCAAAAAATTATGACCTACAGACCCAAAACTTTAGCCATATGCTAGTTGTAGCCAGAAAACGCCTGTGGAACACAGTTTCCAGGTTAACAAAGAGCTCATGCTAAACCCCCCCAAAACAAACAAACAAACAAACAAACAAACAAACAAAAAACCACAAAGAGCTCATGCTATTAAAATTATCTTAATTTATGTGTGACAAATGACCACTTAGCTATAGGTTTGTCTTCAAGAGGCTTCCGTTTTGAAGAATCCAATCTTTGTTTCAGTTGGGGGGCTGCTCTGAGCCCATGGGGATGGTGAGACGGTGAGCACGTGGTGGTTACCTGAGCAGGTTTGGCGCCCACACCAGGGCCAGGTTCCTGGCATGCATGTTGGTCTTGCTGCTGAAGGAGGCGATGTGGGCCAGGTGTCGAATCAGGTATTCCAAGGTCCTGTAATGGTTCATTTTTTTTTTTTTTTAACAAAGAAACTTCAGTGCCTGTGTAAAGCCTGACATCTGGAGATAATTTCTGAGTTTGGATTTAAGAGATTCTAAATATTTCTATCTCATGAATTTTGGAGGGATATCAGGAAGGTATCAAGATTGATGGAGATAATCTTCTTGGCCCTAGGCATGCTGGCCCAGGCTGGAGAAGGGGTATGGTTTTGTCAGAAGTCAGCTGAGGCCCTTGGAGAGCCAGAGACAGCTCCCCAGGCCTCCCTTGACCCAGGCCACCATTGCCGGCCCACAATCTTGAAACTGGCTCTTATCTCTCTGCTCTTTCAGTAATTCTTCCAGCTAGGGGTAACTTGGTCCCTTGTTAGTTAGAGAGCTCATCTCATGGATGAATGGCATCTGTTACTGTAGCCAGTTCTTTTTCATACCGTATCAAAATCTGCCCCCTTGTAAAAGAGGCTTAGAGAACTGGGAAAGGTGGAAAGATAAGGGGCTAACCTGTAAGAACAAAATGGAAGGATGGGATGATGTGAGAGATGGCATTGATGAGCAAACAGAGAGATCAGTCAACCACAAGCTCAAGGGCTACAGCCAAACCCTCCTTAAAAATCAACCTGGATTCCAGAGATATGTTTATGCTATGAATCTGGGTAAGAACCTAGGATATCATAGCCAGTGATGCTGGCTTGTGTGACCAGAATGACTTCCTGTGAGACTCTGAGGGGTGCCCCACAAGGAAATAGGACATGGGCTGTCCCTTCCTGCCAATGTCTCTGGGCAGGCACCAACTCACTCTGAGGAAAGTTGACCAGTTCACCCACCTCAAAATGCCACAGGAAAGTCACTATCCACTGAACTTGTTCCCTTTTACGATACTAGCCTGCATCTTTGGTGTTCAACCACCTTGAGAGGCTGTGGACTTCTTTTACCAAGGGTTCTTACCTATAATGGGATGGGGGAAGCTCCTGGATAACATTTTGGATTCGGGCCAGTTGGCCTTCTTCCGGGCAATGTGACACTGCTTCCTGTGGAGAAGAACATGAAGCAGCCCAGTGAGTGCTTCAGAAGGTGGACACCCACCTGTGTCTCCTGGTTTTATTTAGGTTTCGGGTACCCCAGCCTTCCAACCAGGCCTAGAGGTCATCCTGCCAAGAGGCATGCTTTCCTAGTAAACACAAACAACCAAATCTGAGTGTTCATGTTGTTCAAGCGTCTAACGGCTGAGTGCACACGGGGACATGTGGATTGCTTGGGTCTCTGTGTGTCCTCAGAAGGTTATTGGGTATCTGGTAAAGGTGGAGAATCTTGGGTGTATGGTGTGGCAGGGAGAGTGACAGAGATTCCCACTGGGACATAAACAGACAGAGATGGAGATGACAGCGTGGCTCCGTGTTTACTTAGCCAGCTGTCTTCTTGGGTGCAAATAGCTTCTCCCCACCTGGCCTGACACTGTTCCATGACCTCAGTACTCAGTAGCTCATCTACTGTCGTAGGTGCTGATATGAGGAAGCCAGGAAGATGAGCCTTCTCAGCAGGGTAAGAACTTTGTCCCTGAGACCTAATGGTCTCACCTGGACTTGTTCTCTGGTTATTTCCTACATGGGTATTTGTTCTCCCGAGATGGAAACTGAAGGGACCCCAAGAGAAAAGCTGGGCTTTTTTTCTCTGCTCCTTTTCCTGCTTCTGTTCTTGCTAGGACCTATACCTCTCACCTTACGCAGGCCTTACAGAACAGATAACATATGTCCTCCTTGCAAAGGAAGAAAAGTTAATGATCTCTTTGGAGTCTTCCAGCACAACAGATGACACCTAAGGTTGTCATCCTGACGGTGGGGTTGTCAGGATCTGTTTCCAACACCACTGACTCATCAAAATCCCCCGGCTCCAGGGCATAAGTGACTTACGGAGAACACCTAAACACTCGTCTATGTTCCTGGGTTACTGACACAACACATGCACACCACCGTCCTCAATAAAGACCCCAGGCTCCAAGTAAAGATGAGACTCATTCTTCTTTCCTTTCTGAGTCTTCCGGAAAATTCTCTGTCCATATCTACTCTCTCTCTGTCTTTGATACATTCTACTCTCACTTCTTCTCAGCTTGTATTTGATTTCCATCCTGCGAGAAGCCAAGGACCCTGGTGGCTGGGCCTGTGGGACTCTGCTCTGGGTCCTTGGACTCAGCCAGCCTGTATCACTCCCCTCTGCCCAGCACCTTCAAGGGCAGGCAAGGGCATCAGCAAAGGCAGTGTGATCACAGGCTTGCCCAGAGCTTCTGCACAATGCAGATATCCCGGGCAGGTGCCCCTGTGCCCTGTCCTGAGAAGCTGTCCTGCCCGGGCCCCGGGCTCCAGGGCCCCTTCCAGTGCAGGGCCTGGGTGCTCAAGAACTTAGCCGTACCTAAGCGTTCGGTCAATGATCATCACCTTTCTTTTTTCACTGAGGTATACTTTACATACATTAAAAATCTACCAATCTTGGGCAGCCCGAGTGGCTCAGCGGTTTAGTGCTGCCTTCGGCCTGGGGCATGATCCTGGAGACCTGGGATCGAGTCCCATGTCAGGCTCCCTGCATGGCGCCTGCTTCTCCTTCTGCCTGTGTCTCTGCCTCTCTCTCTCCCTCTCTGTGTCTCTCATGAATAAATAAATAAAAATCTTAAAAAAAAAAAAAAAAACAACTACCAATCTTAAGCTAGAGCCCCATGAATTCTTTCACATGCACATACCTGGGTAACCCCACCGAGGTCAAGATGTGCTTTAAAGACAGCGCTTGAGCTCATGTCAATCCTTACGGCCCTGAATTCACAGGCATATGTGACTTACACAGCCTTGTATTTCCTGCCAGTGCTAGAAACTTGCTCCACATTTGTATATAAGGAAAAGTAAAATCAGGAAATACAGTCCTTAATTTGATAAATACCTCCCCCTGCAATACAACCAGAAACAGGATCCTAAGTGTCGTATAGTTTTCTTATATCTCTTACTTCTGCTCAGGCTTCAGCTGCCATTTTTCACTTGTGTGTGAAGGCTGAAGCTCATACTCTCAGTGATGAGTATTTTCAAGCATGGAAAAGTAGAAGGAAATTTATTGGGCACTTTCTGTTATGCAAGGCCCTATTCTAGGGCCTATTCTAGGCCACACCTGCTGTGTCTGCTCTGTTCTAACTTAGAGAAGCCCTAAGCGCTGCCCGAGCCTGGACTTCTCAGCCCCCTTACCTGTCTCCACTGTTTCCCACAGCCCTCCCACCATCACTGCTGCTGCATCACATACTCATTTATTCCATCCATTGCTTATTGCCGGTCTCCCACGCTAGACGTAAGCTCTGCAAGAGCAGGATGTGATGAGTCCTAGTGCCTAGCGCAGGGCCTGGCACCCAGGAGGCACTCCGTCCGTGTTTGTTGAGTTTGTTATACTCCGTCTAAGGGGGACATCATGCCAGGGCTTTGTCCATCAATTTTCAATTTTCTTTTTCCTTTCCTTTTCTCCCTTCTCATCTCCCCTTTCAATTTAATTGCAGCAAGACATACACAGACATCAGCTGTTTTAAAAGGCTGTCAAAACTCTCTACATGGGAGCACTTGAGATTTTGCTTCCTAAGCACTGGTGGGAGAAAGGAGGAACCAGGGGGGTGACAGTCACAGGTGTTCCAATCCTCCCGCGGGGGTGCAAGCCTGAGAATTGAGCCAGCATAAGCATGATCTCTGTCGAAATCCTCAATTTTCGAGATATGGAGGAGGTGGTGGAGGGTGGGAACAAGAATGGGACCTGGAGTAGGAACCCTGACACCTGTGGTCTTCCTGAGGGCCTCAGGAGGGGAGCCAGGGAGGGGAAAGAAGCTCTGAGGAAAGAGAGGCTGTGGAATGCGGTGTAGACCCTCCCACATTCTATCCTGCAAAGAGGGAAGGGTGGGAAGCCTCTCTTCCTCTCAGCAAACTTTTTCTAAAAATGTATCTGGGGAATAAAGGTGCAGGTCAATTTAATAGTCCTCATGGAAAGTTTCTTTGATATTTTAGGAAGCTGTTAGTCATCTTTGTTCTGCGAGGCTGGGCGGGCCCTCCCCCTAATGCCTGCGGGTCCCATTTGGGATTCTTGTTTATTTCATTGTTCACAGCCTCTCCCCATCCTCTTCAGAAGCCCTCTGGATCCTGTAGTTTCTCCTAGAGGGGTCCAGTCCTACAAACCTATTCTTCATTTCGTGTTCTCCCATTAGGTTGGCTGAACCCAGCACCAGGGAATTGGGGAAGGGGAGTTGAAACTTTGCCTACCCCCATTTTTTGCCAGAGAGAGAATTTCACTCAATTTTTGCCAAGCTCATCTGGCTAACAGTTAAATTTTAAAAGACCAAGGATGAATCTGTGACTACTTGCTCTCTTCCAATCAATATCAGTAACACTGGCTTCCTTGCCCTTTGTGGACTTGGTCCAAGATTGGACTCTTGCTCCTTCTGGTGGGCCCCTTGCTCTTGCTTTATCTGTTTGCCTGAATTCTACTGTTGCCCTTATAGTTCAGGTCCTGCTGCCTGGGCAGCTCTGTCACCAGGGTGGATAACCAACCCATGCCTCTCCTTTCCAACTGCACCCCAGCTACAACTACAGTAAATTATTTTAAGTTATTAGACTAAAAAGTAATTCATGCACACAATTTAAAGAATGAAAGCAACCAAAGGAACACCCAGAAGAAAGTCTTCCTGCCTACTGCAGACCTTCAGAGGTGGTCTCCAGAGGTAACTACCTCTGTGTGTCCTTCCAGACAATCCTTATACCTTTATGTCTTTGTCCCACAAGCTTGATTATGAAAGAGAATTTTTGCTATCTCCATTTGACCTCAAACTTTCAACTGATTAAGTTCTTCTTTCCAGCTTATCTGTTCCCCCAGGCAAAAGACCCTGTGGGCAAAGCATCCCTGAGGGAATCAAAGCTATCCCTCAAGCCCGAAGGACTGCTCTTGAGCCAGCAAGACCCCGTGACTGACCCCAAGACAAAGACCTGTTTGACCTTCACCACCCACCTGCACGTACCCACCCACCTTTTCCCTACATTTTCCTTATATAAACCTGCAAAGTATTTTTGGGTCTTTGGAGACAGTCTTGGAGATGCTAGACCGCGGTTCCCCTGGTGTTGGCCTCCCTGAAATGAATTGCTTCCTTGTTTTGCCACCACTCGCTTCTCTGCCTTTGGATTTTGACAGTGGTAGGCACCCCTGTGCCCCAGCTAGAATTAACGTGATCTTGTCCACCTGCAGTTTCCCGTTATCCTGGTTTGCCTGAGATTAAGGTTTCCCTGGGACATAGGACTTTCAGTGTTAAAACTGGGAAAGTCCTAGGCAAACCAGAGGCAGCTGGTCACTGCCCACTTCCACCCCCTACCCCCACCCCCTCGCCCAGGGGCAGCTCTCTTGAGCTCCCAGCCAGTCCGCTTTTGCCTCCTGCCACACACTCATCACCCACCCCAAGTGACAGTTTAAATGATGTGTGTGGGTTCACAAACCTGTCAGCAAAGGCTTACTAGGTAAACAGTCCCAACATTTTCCAGTAGCTGGAGAGCAGAGAAAGGAAAAACAAGAATGAGCAAAATGAACACTGTTTCTGCCCTCAGGAAGCTGGCAGTTGAATGAGGGAGACTGATCCACTAAGAAGTTAGTTCAACATAAATGTAACACAAAATTAAACACCCCTCTAGACTGCCTTCTCTAAAAATCCCAAATCAGCAACTTTTCTTTTGGGTATAATGATTCCAGCTGAATCAATCTGACCAAAGTTGAATTATTCCTAAAATGAACTTTCTTTTTTTTACTTGATAAAAATAAAAGGTAATATAGTAGGTTGAACAACTGCTCCCAAAGGTATCAGGTCCTAATCTCTGGAACCTGTAGGTGTTACTTTATTTGGGAAAGGAGTCTTTGCAGATGGAATTCAATTAAAGATTTTGAGTTGAGATGATCCTGATTAATCCGATGGGCCCTAAATGCAATCACAACTATCCTTGTAAGAGGGAGGCAGAGGGAAATCTGACACAGGATAGAAGAGGAGAGGACAATGCCATCACGGAAGCAGAGGTGGGAGTGATGTGGCCACAAGCCATGAGTGCTGGCAGCCACCAGAAGCTGGAAGAGGTGAGGAACAACCCCCCTCCCGAGAGTCTCTGGAAGGAGCACTGCCCTGCTCACACCTTGATTTCAGCCCAGGGAAACTGATTTCAGACTTCTGGGCTCTTGAACTGAGAAAGAACAAATTTCTGTTGTTTAAGCCACTAAGTTCGTGCTGACTTGTTACAGCAGCTACAGGAAACTAATACGTGTACTTAAAATTAAAATATGAAGTATGAAGGAATTAAAAATCACTTGTTAGCCTACCATCCAGACATTATTATTAACCTATTCATGTGTGAAGCATAAAAGAAGCAATCTGCCCGACTTCCCAGCACCAAATATGAACGCTGGCATCACTTCCTATTCAGTTGCACATATTGCTTTCTTCCATTTAATTTTACATTGTGGCCAATAAATATCCTTCAGAAATGTGACTTTTCATGGCTATCCAGGATCAAAAATAATATATTTATCATAATTTATTTAACCTATTCCTTTCCTTATTGTTAGACATACAATCCCCAAATTTTGGTATTATACTACTGCAATAAAGTATTTAGGAGTCAGTTATGTGTGTATACATCTTCTTATTATCTTAGAATGTAGTCCTAAAAATAGAGGTACTGTATTTAAAACATAGGAGCACTTTAGGATACTCAATAGTATTCCTAATGACTTTCTGAGGTGTCCAGTCAATTCACATTTATTTATTTAATTAATAAATTCATTATTATTATTCCATTAATATTTCTCTAATTCGATTTTTCCATTGAGATAGTATTCTACTTTAGCTGTGCCAGTGTGTTTAAATAAATCATTTTAAGAATGTGTGACAATGTTAACAGTTATTTCCACATTCCTGAAGAAGTTTTGCTTATATTATCTTAATTTGTTATTGTGATCAAAGAAATCAATTAAATTTTATCATTGATGTCACTAGATTCTACCTATGTAGAAGTCAGTTGCACAGCAAAAAATTTTTATTTTATTTTATTTTATTTTATTTTATTTTATTTTATTTTATTTTTTTAGTGTCAATACCTTGTTAGGTTCCTGGAAATCTGATGACAAATGGAAAATAATGTTGCTTTGGTATTACCATGTTGCTGTGGGAGAACAGAAAGATTAGCAATATAGGGAACAAAAGTGGGAAGTGATAAATATGGGTTTTGTTCTGAGCCTATAAGCACGATTTAAGAAAAAACTGTATTTTTGAAGTTTCCAGACAAGAATTCTTATCTACTTCCAACTATCATAAAGTGAAATATAGTTAATATAAATTAGACTCATTCTGTTCTTTAACATGATGATATTCTATCATCATATGATCATATGATCATCATATGATATTCTATCATATTCTAAGATGTACTATTATACTGATCAGATGATTAAAACTATGTAGAAAAAGACAAAGTCTTATGCACAAATTAAAACAAAAATAAGATATATTTTTAGTTAACTCAGATTGGCAGATAATTTAACAAATACCCAGTATTAGTGAGGTTGCAGAAAAAATACTATTCTTATCTCTCTGGAGAACAGTTTGGTAATACATAACAAAATTTTATTTTTTTTAAAATTTTATTTATTTATTTATTTATGATAGTCACAGAGATAGAGAGAGAGAGAGAGAGGCAGAGACATAGGCAGAGGGAGAAGCAGGCTCCATGCACCGGGAGCCCGACGTGGGATTCGATCCCGGGTCTCCAGGATCGCGCCCTGGGCCAAAGGCAGGCGCCAAACCGCTGTGCCACCCAGGGATCCCCATAACAAAATTTTAAATAAGAGCTTTTCACTCAATGAATCTAAATCTATTTTTTTTCTAAAGATATAAACAGAGAAATGGACAAAGATATGTGTACAAAAAATATTTATTATCATATTATTATTTTTTTAAAGATTTATTTATTTATTCAGAGAGAGAGAAAGGAAGCAGAGACACAGGCAGAGGGAGAAGCAGGTTCCATGCAGGAAGCCTGACGTGGGACTCGATCCCGGGTCTCCAGGATCAAGTCCTGGGCTGAAGGCAGCGCTAAACCGCTGTGCCACTGGGGCTGCCCTCATACTATTTTTTTAAAAGCAAAGTGTTGAGAAACAAAAAGTCTAAATGCCCATCAGTAGGAAACTGGCTTCAGAAATTCATTACACATATGAGAAACTTCTCTGTAAAAATAGGGTTTCTCTATTGGTGAGCACAAAAAGATGGTTGCACTGTTGAGTTAATGTATCAAAGCAGTGATAGACAGTATTGAAAAGGGCAAGTGGGAAGAAAGAGACAGATTGAGAGAGATTGAGAGACAGGGAGAGATCTGTAATGATGTCTCCTGAAATGTCATCAGCAGATATGCCTGGGGTGTTGGATTTCCAGGGATTAATACTTTCTCCCTTACGCTTTTTTGTATTGCTTTCATTTTTACAATAAAATTCTATTTCAATTTGGGAAAACAAAACACAACAAAAACACTATGCAAGCAATAAGAGTGAAAGAAGTACCCAAACATTAACTATAGTTATCTTTGGTGTTTAAGAGAGGAGACAAAAGTTTCCTTTCTACTTTCCTCTATTTTCCAAACTATCTTTTACCAAATATGATTACTTCTAAAATGAGGAAATAATCACATATGGTGATGGTGATTATAATCTGGCAGATTCACATGAGACCCATGACTTTTCCTCCTGGTTCCTGGGAAAGACTCCTCTGTGGTTTCAATGGTTAGAAGCTGCCAATATTTTTGACTTCCACTCAGAGCATGGGGCTCATTTGTCTTCAGCCTTAGATCTTGAGGTCCCCTTAGATCTCTTAAGGTCCACAAACCCTGACACTTCACATCACCTGGTATATATTGGCTTCTCCAGTAGCCAACCTCTAGGCCCAAGTTTTTTGTGTTTGGGCCTAAATTTTTTTCATTAAAAAAATTAACGTACTTTTAGTAGATGAGATTTTGAAAGTTAAAGTCTAAAGAAGCAGGGAAAACAACAATCTCATCATTGAAATAAATGGCTATTAATTCTTGGAACATCTTTCCCTTTAATTACGTTTTAATATACAATTAGGCATCTGTTCTTTTCCAGTTATGATTATGAGTGTTTCCCTCTATTATTGGAAACTCTTAAATATATTTTAATGGTCCAAATATATATTTGAAATATATATTAAAAAATGTATCCATTTATTCCTATATTATTTGGAATTGAGGAACTTTTTATATGCTCAAAATAAGTTTATTACAGGAGTTATGAGAAAGATTGCTTTCCATGTTAGAGTCTAGATCTGGTCCTTACCAATAATTGCAACTCCTCCATAATCTTAATTTCAAATATCCCCTTTGACCATCCCACTGTAACAGTCTATTGACCTCTTTGGAATGAATAATCAATGGCGATAGTACTTTTTAACTGTTACTCACTGCCTTACAGTCTCACTTCCCTTCTTATTCAGACAAAATTCCATGGTCAACTCTTAATCACTCTCTTGCATACACCCTCATGTTTCTCACCCCCCCTTTTTTAGCTGAGCCTCAATCTTGGTTAAACCCATTTCTCCTCCTACTCTACACCTTCACCCCAGCAGCCAAATGTTCGAGTCTGATATTTAATGCTATCTCTACAGACATTCTGTAAGAATTTATTCTTTCTACTTTTTCTACAGATGCCCCTATTTGGTAACCACAGAGCTGCTAGTAAGGTGTCCTGCCCATCCACCCTTCACCAACCCAACTCATGGGCCCAGCCTACACTTTCTCTTGGATGCATTTCCTGGATTCTTTTCTCTTTTCAGCTTTTTTAAATTTATTTTTTATTATTTTTATTTTTTTTTCTTTTCAGCTTTCTGATCTCTCCCTTGACTTGGGTTTGTCCTCTCTCCCACCTCTACTTGCCCACCTCATTCCCCAACCTCCAAAAGAAATACAGAAGGAGAAGCTTGATAAAAATAAACTAGCAGTAGATGTATATCTGGAGTCTCACATTCCTGTCCTGCTGTGTGACATCAGTCCAGTCATTTCACATCTCTCGTTCTTAGTTTCCCCTCTACAGTGAGGCACATTTGGTTAAGTAAACACAGGGATCATTCTAATTCACCTCTTGAAACAAATAAACATGATTCTGAAACTCTAAAAAAGTTAAAATGTAGCCAATGGACCCACTACCTTACCTTCCTCACTATGGCATCTTACTTCCATTACCTGGCTAAGATAATGTCAACCATCTGGTGAGTTTTATTATTGTTATTTTAGTGCTGAAACTCTCCTTGGCCAGTCCATGAGTCCCACCCAGTAACCATAATGGAAATCCAAACACTCACCGTGAATTTCTCATAGAGCTCATAAGTCAGGAGAGGGTTGGGCAGCTCCCTAAAGTAGAGCTTGCAGAGTGAGCCCACACAGTGAATGTCCTGGAGGTACACTTCCCTTGTCAGATCTGGACATTGATCTGAGCCAAACTCTTGCCTGAAACAACACAGACAGAGACATAACAATCCCAGGAGCATGTGTTCCATGTCAGCAGCTGCTTGGCTGCTAAGGGGTAAAAAGACCCTAAACTGCTGATCTGACTCTATTTTTGACCTTGATCAAAATGACCTTCTATTCTTGGCATAGGGAAAGCACGGGAAGACTTCCACTTCAGGTCTGGATCTTCCCTGTAAAAGCTGCCTTCATTAGAAAAACATAATGCCCATGTACAAATGGATTTCTCAGGCCATTATGTCTCAGTTTCAGTTATGAACAGTAGGGGAAATATGAAAACGATTTGCCAGAAAAGCCTGTTGAGATTTCAGTTCTCCAAAATATTGTTCTAAATGAACTTCTCTGTCTTGGAGGAGAGACCAAAATCAGGGTGAGTCAGATTGTTATCATTCATCTCCATATACTCACGTCAACAAACTTGTTTTATCTGGAGACTCAAACCCTTCTAAGCTGCCTGATACTGACTCTCACGGGATAGATGAGAGTATAAGTATCTTGTGAACAATGTACAGGGGGGTGTTTGGGAACAACATTGGGAACAGCCTTGTTTCTAATTAAAAAAGGATTTCTTTACTAAGGTGATGTGAACAGACTGCCTCAAATAATATATGCTTCCAAGTTAAAAATCTGTTCAAAAAATGACAAATTTGAGCTTTCATACAGAGGAGAAGTTAGGTTTCTCGAGAGGATTCATTTGGTGGCCAATTGGTGGCAAACTCAATGGGGACTCTCAGAGCCAGCACTTCAAAACAGCTCGCTGCCCCTTTTCCTGTCACCTGGTTCGGATGTCTAACAAAGGGTGGGGAAATCCCAGATGCTGTTGGAACCTGAAAGGAGAGGGGTGGGGCTCCGAAAAGAAAACCCTGTAGCAGCCTTATAAATTCATGGGTGTGTGTTTGTTTTGTTTTTTAAAAGAGAGCAGAGGAGCAGAACAAGAATAATTCGGAGTTTATTCATTGATTTAGCCAGAATGTCCCTGTTGAGGCTAAGGTCGGTCCTTTAATGAAAAAGAATTGGCTATTGCCCAAGTGTTCTCCCACCATACCAGCTATGGTGCGGCAAATTTCAGAGCTAAGAGTAAAACATTAAAAAGTATTTGTTGTTGAAACTCTAAAAAATATCACGCGAGTAAATTCGTGAAATTATGTAAGCACATAGATCTGTTAAAATCTACGATTGCAACAAACCAATTAGTTTTTAACAGCCACCAGTTCTCCAGGAGTAAAAAGGATGTCTTATTCCTTTGGTATAATGTCATTACAATTGTGAAATGAGGGGGAGGGGCAGAAAATCAAATCAGAGGAAGAAGAAGATGAATTAACTGTACCAACTATTAAATTTAATGGATTAATCTGGTAACACGAATGTTTTTATTGTTTTATTTATGTATTTTTATTTATCATTTATTATTTTTAAATTTTTAATTGATTATTTCTTTGTTTTTATTGTTTTAAAAGTCTACACTTATAACTAAGTGTATAATAAATACACAAAAATAACACCTGATAAAACACTCTATATATACTATATATCTACTTCTTTTATTGTATATATATATATATATATGTAATACATATAAAACATGCACATACATATCTGTGTTTTGTGTGAAGGCTATTGTACTCTTAATTCAATGTGATAGAAATTTCTTCCAAAAAGCTCTAGGATATATTTTAGAATTGTTTAGGATAAACCTATAGAATTGGAAATAGTTCAACTATCCCTAATTTTTCAGATCTCGGCCTCAACGAGAGAAATGCACAATCATGCAGATTTTTGATTTCCCGACCAACTGAAAAACCAAATGTTGAGTGTGTGCCAACAGAAAAACTAATATCGTCTTCAAGTTCTGAACACCGTGTAACCAGAATCTAACTGAGCTCTGGGTAGGCAAGTGAATGATAACAAATGATGTTATCCTAACTTGCGATTTAAATCATTTGAGTTCAACCGAATCCACCTAAGAAGGATAAACCTGGCACAAGACAAAAAAGCAGATTAAAAACCCTCTCAGGAGCTTTTGTTGGAAAGAATTACATCAGACTAGAGGATTTCCTGATTAGATTAAGAACAGCTCGACATCTGAAAACATCACACTTGATCTTCTGCTCTGCTACCCTTCCCACAACCGATTCGGGTTTTTGGTACTCCCAACCTTGGCAGACAGAGGTATGCACAGAAGAAGGATCATGGGAGAATTCTTTGGGGAGCTATTATCTTCTAGCTTACCTTAGCCTTTGTATATTTGAGGTGACTCCCGAAAGCCGATAAATTCCATCCACGATGCCGTGAGTCTCTATAAATTCAGCACAGCTCTTCAATACGTATGGAACTATGTAAAGAAAAAAAATAAAGTATTAGATAGAAGTCTAATTGTCCTTTAAAGATATCCTTTTAAAAATCCAGGTAACTTCAAGGAGAAGCAAGTATGGAATGCGTACGAGTTGCAAGTGGAAGCAATTACTTTTAAAAGGTAGACGATCTTCTTTTGTATTTAAAAAAAATCATGAGGTTTTGTTAGAGTTTAGAAAAGTCATGTGTTTTAAGAGTTGGTTGAGTTTTCTTAAAGAATTTGAAAAATATGCAAACACTTAGATTTTGAAACCAGCAGTGACCTTGGAAATCCCACAACTCAATCTCCTCATTTCACTGGTTCTGCAAGTGTGGTCTTCTGACTGGCAGCATCAGCATCTGCAGCGAACTTGTTGGGTGTGCAAATTCCCAGGCCCCACTCCAGACCCACTGAAGCAGAAATTCTGGAGGTGGTGCCCAGCAATCTGTGTTTTAAAAAACTTCCAGGTGGCTGTTGCACCATACAATTGCCTATTGTACACATGAAGAAACCAAGTGTGCAGATAAATTTACTTACCTCACTCAAGATTATTTGTTGCTTATGAAAAGTAATTAAAACATGGGAAAATGCTTATAAGTAAGTACAAGAAAAACAAGGCACAAATTCAAATATACATTGTGAAGGAAAAGAGACTGAAAATGTCTACCAGGATGTTAAAGGTGATTAAAAGGTCAAAGAGTTTTTAAATTTTTTTAATTTTTATTTTATTTTATTTTTTAAGATTTTGTTTATTTATTCATGAGAGACACACAGAGAGAGGCAGAGACATAGGCAGAGGGAGAAGCAGGCTCCCTACAAGGAGCCCAACGCGGGGGACCCAGGGATCACACCCTGAGCCAAAGGTAGATGCTCAACAGCTGAGCCATCCAGGCGTCCCTAAAGGGTTTTTTTTTTAAACGTGAGAACCATCCTCCACCAAGATCACTAAAGGGGTCCAACCAGTCATTGATTGACCAGACCACATAAAAGGGACCAATATGGCCTTTTGAATTCCTGCTACTCCAGAAGCTCAATGCCCAAGTAGAAAAGTCTGGATATGCTAGCCTCTCCTCAAGACTGACCCTGATTGGCCCAGCCAGCTGAGTGACACAGAATGGCAGCTACAGGCCTTTTGGGATGGTATGGAGAAAGCAGCAAGTCACTTGCCACTTTGGTCCCTGGAGAGATCCACCTGAGGTCCCTTCATGAGAGTGCTGTGGATGGTGGTTTTTTGATGGAGTTGCCCAAGCCTCGGGCACTGAAGTCTTCAGTTGTGGAGGGGGTGGGGTGTAGGAACTCCGTGAACTAGTGCTTGGGTTAGCACTGTGCTCCCTCCCCCCAAAATATATCCAATCCATTAAGGACTTGGGTTTAGAGTAACACCAATCCATTAACACTTAATGTATACAATCATGCCTGCACACAATTGCAAGTTGGGCTGGATTTTTACATAAGTAGACACCAGGTACTCAGACTCAACACTCTTCCTGGAGTCCCTATTACAATATTTTCTAAACATTTCCCACCATTTCTTTCAACCACTAACTATAATTTTGAATGCTCAGTAAAATTTGTCCTACTTAAAGTATTCCATCCATCTTTCAAAGGCCGTGCACCCCCAGGACCATTCCTCTCCAGGACACATCCATATTTTGCCCTGATCTTTCATGACTGGAAATGGGGAAGGACTTCTTAGTTATCCCAGGTGGGAAGAGGGCCGGGAATGGACTCGGGACTGGAAATATTGAGACCAGCGACTAACAAGGTGGAACCACTCACTATGAGTGAATACAGGGTGGGAGCAGAGTGTGGTGGAGAAGGGGCTGTAAGGGTGGGATGGGGTCCAGGGCCCCTGCCTGGCTTTCACCAGAAGAGCTATCCTTTGATCAGTCTTATGAAATAGTGTTCTTCGTGAGATTTTTGTCTCTCACCCCATGCCTCTAAGTAATAAATGAATAAATAAATAAATAAGGAGGAAAGGAGAGTTCCAGTGCTTTTTTTTTTTAATTTTTATTTATTTATGATAGTTACACACACACACAGAGGAGAGAGAGAGAGAGAGAGAGAGAGAGAGAGTCAGAGACACAGGCAGAGGGAGAAGCAGGCTCCATGCACCGGGAGCCCGACGTGGGATTCAATCCTGGGTCTCCAGGATTGTGCCCCGGGCCAAAGACAGGCGCCAAACCGCTGTGCCACCCAGGGATCCCGAGAGTTCCAGTGCTTAAAAAAATTCTTTTGTTTTTTTTTTTTGTCTTTGTTTTCTTTAACCCCTATCATGCACAATAATGGCTCAACTCTTTCCCTACCGCACCGAGCTGTTGTTCTGTTGTTTTTGTAACCTGCCTGCCACATTTGGTCTATGATTGAGAAACACAGGTTTAGATATCAAACTGCCTTCATAACTTCAGGCAAAATACAGATGTAATAATTCTGTTTTTCAGTTTCTACATCTATAAAATGAGGATAATAGTGATATTAACCTCATATTTTGGATTGAATTAATACCTGTAAACATTTAGCACAGATCCTGATATATAATAAGCATTCTAAAATGACAGTTATTATTTCTATTTGAAACCTATTTGTGATATAAGTTCATAATTTGTGAGATGTAATCTTAGTTAAAATAACCTGCCTCCTCTCACCCAATGGGTGATTAGGGTAGAGCGAATCAATCTTTTACAAGTTGACACTCATCTCTACTATTTGGGATGGCTTTTGTGTCCTTCTTTGGTTAAATTTTATTTTATTTTATTTTATTTTATTTATTTTATTTTATTAGATTTTATTTATTTGACACACACACACACACACAGAGAGAGAGAGAGAGAGAGAGAGAAATAGCAAGAGCGAGCACGAATGGGGAAGAGAGGGAGAAGCAGGCTCCCATAGAGCAGGGAGCCCAACATGGGGCTCAATCCCAGGACCCTGGGATCATGACTTGAGCTGAAGGCAGACGCTTAACTGACTGAGCCACCCAGGTGCCCCTAGTTAAGTATTTCTGTTTGAAGATAATTTTGCTTGTCTAAAGTCCCTTTTCTATGCATTTAGGTATGTCTTCATAACACAAAGGCAGCAGGATTCAACAGTGTACAGATTTTGAGTTAGAGTCCCGGGGCTATGGTTGGCCTTGGTGTGTTCCACAGCGTGCACTCGTACAGAGGTGTATGGCTATCGTGCCAGGCAGGGCGCAAGTGGACTCAAGAGCTCTGAGCATTCCCAAGAAGGATTCACAACAAAAGCCCTAGACTTGAAAGGCTTTTATAAAACACTCTACATAAGGGGTGGTGCAGGGTCACCCACCCATCCTATCCCATTCTCAGGTAGGGCCCTCCCAGCACCATAGCTCTTAGCTGTAACTCCTCAGGTCTGTTTGGTTTAAAGGTGGAGAAAACACATTCCTGGATGGGGCCTCTGCCGTAAATTTATTCTGGCTTTGATACAGAGGCCCTAGAACCTTTTGTCCACGACTCTGTTTAAACAAGAGGCAATATTTAAACAACTCAGGGGAGGAGGCCATGGTCCTAGTCCCTGAGGAATGTTAGCTTTCCTGGATTCTGGTCGTAGGCTGAGTTGGAAGATGTAGGGATTCTCCATCAAACTCAGCAAATGGGAAAGGATCCACTTAATCTCTGTAATCATCCAGTTCTAGAGCCAGAGCAGTGGTTTTCCGACTGTGGCCCTCAGGTCAGGTATTCAAGCAGCAGCTGCCTCCAGGAAATTCTGAGGCGTGCTGAGGTTGAAGAACCATTAGACTAGACACGGGCTTCTCCTACTTTAATGTGACACAAATTGCTGGGATCTTGTTAACATGTGCGTTCTAACGGGGGAGGAGTGTCAAGAATTTGCATTTTTAAGAAATTCCCAAATGATAGGAACATTGCCCTCCTGCTTCCCACACTCAGGGTAGCAAGGGTCTAATGGTAATACTGGTGCATGAGTGATGCTGCTCGGGCTACTAGGAGTTTAGTCTCAAAGTCTCACATTTCTTTAGACTGTTGTACCTGAGGTCCAATCAAACTGGGGACAACCTAGGATTCTGGGCAGGGTAGAAGTTTGACACAAAACAGCTAAACAGTGATAGATGGAAAGAAAGCTTTCACTGTCAACTCGGGCATGGGTGATGTTAGAGGTCAGTCACAGAGCTGGTTCTGCAGATTTATCATGGACTCAAAGCACCTGAAGTCCCCTCCTACAGAGGTACACACCGTTGCTGATTGTGATATAATGTTCTAAGTTCTTTGAACTGTTGCGCTGAAGGTTCTCAATGACCCTTTTTTGTTTTATTTTTCCCGGATCGACAATCTTGAATGTTAAATTTTAATCTTGAGCACAAAATAAATCTTGAAGTATTCTGATGGAAAAGAAATACTCTGCCTTGGATTTATGCTTTCCAGTTGACACATTTTAAAGTCCTGTGGCTCGTTTGATCCAAACTGGTGCAACTAAAAGACATTTTATTACTTATAAAATAATGTGGGGGCACTTCTTCCCTCAATTCCTCACCTCTCCAAGGGTTTAGTGTGATCATTTCTCTGTTGATTCATTTCTCTGAGTGCCCCCAGAAGGAATGTCTGCTAAACTGCCCCACTTCCCTTTGTAGCCAGGACCTGATCAGATATGGACATAGAGATTGGAACAAGCACAGTTTTACTTGGTTACTTATGTGGTTGTGGCAGCCATGTGATTTCATAGTGCAAATTGTATTTGGGTTTTAGGAAAACATGATCCTCTTTCCTCCCTGTTCTGGATTTTTGTTAAGGTCTTCTACTAATCAGATATCATCCCTCTCTGAGTCCTGCATTCCTAATCTTTAAAGTGAAGTCTAGAGGCACCTTGGTGGCTCAGTAGGTTAAGCGTCTGCCTTTGGCTCAGGTCATGATCTTGGGGTCCTGGGATGGAGCCTCAGGTCATTGGGCTCCCTGCTCAGTGGGGAGTCTGCTGCTTCTCCCTCTGCCCCTCCCCTTGCTCTGCTTTCTCTCTCTCTCTCTCTCTCAAATAAATTAAAATATATATTTTTTTAAAAAAATAGGGGCCCCTGGGTAGCTCAGTGGTTAAGCATCTGCCTTCCGCTCAGGTCATGATCCTGGCATCCTGGGATCAAGTCCCATACTGGACTCCTTGCAGGGACCTGCTTCTCCCTCTGCCTGTGTCTCTGCCCCTCTCTGTGTGTCTCTCACGAATGAATAAATAAAATCTTAAAAATAAATAAAAAAATAAAGTCTAATGTTGTATACACACAATGAAATCCTACTCAGCCATAATAAAGAATAATATAGCTAGCATATGGGCGAGACGTCAGACTATAAAAGAGTACATGCTGTACACTCCCGTTTATGTTAGAAAATGCCACTAATTTATAGTAGGAGAAAGCAGGGGAGAGGCAGGAGGTAGGAATTGGGAAGTGGTCAGGGAAATTTTCTGGAATGAAGGATATATTCATCATCTTGACTGAGGTGCCAGAAAGGACTAAGGACCATGGGTGAGTGAAGAAGAATTGATGCTTGCAGGAGGAAGGTCAGAGAGTAAGGGAGATAAGCCCCTGCACAGAGAAGAAAGTCTCTGAGAATGTGCCACTGTGCATAGGGCAGAGAGTGAGGTCTTTTTTTTATTATTATTATTCATGGGAGACACAGAGAGAGAGAGGCAGAGACACAGGCAGAGGGAGAAGCAGGCTCCCTGCAGGGAGCCCAACGTGGGACTCGATCCTAGGACCCCAGGATCATGACCTGAGCCAAAGGCAGCCGCTCAACCACTGAGCCACCCAGGTGCCCCGAGAGTGAGGTCTTTAAGCAGCATTGCTATCTATGCTCTGACTGAGGTGGCCCTATGGCACTTTTTTCTTGAGATGGAATAAAGATTCAATTACTTTTCCATTACTCCTGGCTGTCAGCTGAGAACTTCCCAGCTCCCCTCCAACCCCGGTGAATCTAAGAGCTGTCACAGTGGCTCCTGGAAACTTCTCTCTCTGCTAGCTCCTGCTCTTTATTTCTGTTCCACCCTTTCTGTCCTGCATCTCCGGCTTTTTTGTCCCAGGTCCCCTCTACCCTCTTTGAGTCTCAGCTTGCCTAGAGGTCACTGTCCTCCGCGATTTCCCCTCTGGTTCTTCTTCCTCCTCTTATTGTAACTTCTTTCTACTCTCTTCCTTCTGGCCTAGTGTGCAGTTAAAGAAAAGTTTGAAAATGTGTGGTATTGATTTTTTTTTAATTTTTAAAAAATACTTTATTTATTTATTTGAGAGAGAGAGAGAGAGAGAAAGAGAGCACAGGGGCAGGAGGGACAGAGGGACAGAACCTCAAGCAGACTCTGTCCTGACTATGGAGCTGACCAGGGATTGATCTCATGACCCTGAGACCACAACCTGAGCCAAAACAAAGAGTAGGATGTTCAATGAAGTCACTCAGGCACACCTGCATGGTATTGATTTAAAAAAGTATAATGTTCCCTGTTCTTTAAAAAGGCAAATTAACTGCTTTTTAATTTTCTAAGGAAAAATAGTTAAATATATTTTCTAAGGAAAAATAGTTAAATATATTCAGGCTTTGGCATGTTTCCCTAGGAAGAAAGTTTTTTTTTTTTAATTTGAATCCTTAAAAAATTCAGATATAATTCAAATGCTGTGAAATTCACCCTTTCAAAGCATATAGTTAAGTGGTTTTGAGTATATTACAGAGTTAAGCAACCATCATATTTCAGAACATTTTCATTACCTCAATTCCAGGATATTTCCATATATGTAAGCTTACTTCATTGCAACAATTTTTGTAATAGCACAAGATTGTCCATCAATAGAAGGCCGCTTTATAAATATAGAACATCCATATAATGAAATACTATATAATTATTAAAAGGAATGAGAAAACTTTCACGTACAGATACAGAGTGGTCTCCAAGGTATATTGTCAAGCAAAAAGAACAAGATGGAGACAAGCATGACAGTATGCTAGCAACTGTTTTTTAAAAGGAGAGAATAGAAGAATAGACATGCAATTCATTTGTATATGCATTAAATATTTATGCAAGGACACATAAGGAAGTCATTAGTTTAGCTGCCTACAGGACAAGGAATGAGGGGATGGGCTAGGGCTGTAAGAGGGAGACTTTGCATCATATATTTGCATCATATTGTTTTATACTTTCGAATTTTGCCTACAGGACAAGGAATGAGGGGGTGGGCTAGGGCTGTAAGAGGGAGACTTTGCATCATATATTTGCATCATATTGTTTTATACTTTTGAATTTTGCACTATAAGAAAAGATTTTCATGAAAAATGAAATTTAACAACAACAAAAAATGAAATTTAACAAATACTGACTGCAAGCCTGATCTTATCCAGCACTGAGTTGTGAGCTCCTTGGGGCACTGAAGACAATATTGTGTCTCATTCATCCAGAAAGCATTGAAAACAAGGTACCTAGGGCACCTTGGTGGCTCAGTGGTTGAGCATCTGCCTTCAGCTCAGGTCATGATCCCAGGATCCTGGGATTGAGTCCCACATCAGGCTCCCCACAGGGAGCCCGCTTCTCCCTCTGCCTATGTCTCTGCCACTCTCTCTCTTTCTTTGTCTTTCATGAATAAATAAATAAAATATCTTAAAAAAAATACACACAAAAAAACCCCCCACAGGCACTCAAGATGTTTTGCTGAATAGGTGATTGGTCATTTTTCTCCAGATGGGGTTTTCCATGCTCCATGGATATCTAGATCCCATACTCATTGTGTATCAGGCATTGCATTAGAAGTTTAAAAAAAAACCCAGCATTCTCCATTCTATAATCATAGCCAATTGACGAAATAGGTGGAATTCTCACTTTTAACAATGTGACACTTGATTCTGATTGGTTAGGTAAGCTGCCCAACATCACACAGCTAGTAAATATCAGAGTTGAGCTCCAAAGCCAGGTGTGACTGACTCCAAAGTCCATGTTTTTTTTCATAGTATTACAGTGTGTGTGTGTGGGGGGGGGGGCGGGTTGCTGGAAAAGCCTTGCCACCATGAGTTGGTGGCCAAGTATGGAGATAGCATTTGAGAAGAGCTGATCAGTTATTGCCCTTTATCACCCAAATGCCTGAAAATCTACCACTGCAGGGCTTAGGCATTTAGTACCTAGTGGTTAATATCTATTTCAAAATTCTTCTTGAAAAAGTTCCAAAGGCAATATATGTTGATTTTTAAAAAATGAAAAACACGTCCTGATTTTAAGCTATACTATAAAGCTATAGTAACCAAAACTGGCATAGAAACAGATGAATAGATCATGGAACAAAATCAAGAGCCTAGAATAAACCCAAGTATATACAATCAACTAATATTTGACAAGGGAGCCAAGGACACTTAATAGAGAAAAGACAGTTTCTTCAATAAATGGTGCTGGTAAAATCATATATTTACCTGTGAAAGGATGAAACCAGACTCGTATCTTATACTGCTTACAAAAATTAACTTGAAATGAATAAAGTTTAAATATAAGATCTGAAACTCTTAGAAGAAAACATAAGGAAAAAGCTCCTTGACATGGGTCTTGGCAATGAGCTTTTGGAGAGGATACATGAAGCACAAACAACATAAATAAAAAATAAACAAGTAGAACTACATAAAGCTAAAAAGCTTCTGCACCTGGGAGGCTCAGTGGATTAAATATCTGCCTTTAGCTCAGATCACGATCCCAGGATCCTGGGATCAAGCCCCGTATTGGGCTGAGGAACTGAGCGCTGAGCAGGGAGCCTCCTTCTCCCTCTTCCTCTGCCACTCCACCACCCCACATGTGTGCTCTCTCTAATAAACAAAATATTTTAAAAAAAATTTTTTTTAAAAAGCTTCTGCACAGCAAAAGAAATAATCAACAAGTGAAAAGACAACTTAGAGAATGGGAAAAAATATGTGCAAAGCATATATCTGATTGGGGTTAATATCCAAAGTATGCAAAGAACTCAATAACTCAAAAGACAAAATAAAACAAAAACAAAAATAAACTAAAAAACAAAACACCAAAAAATTCATTTAAAAAATGGAAAAAAGACCTGAAAAGACATTTCTCCAAAGAAACTATATGAAAGGCCAACAGCCATATGAAAATATATGCAATATCACTAATCATTAGGGAACTGTAAATCAAAACCACGATGAGGTATCACCTCATGCCTGTTAGAATGGCCATCGTGAAAAAGAGAAGAGATAAATTCTAGTGTGAATGCAGAGAAAAAAGAAACTTGTGAACTGTTGATGGGATTGTAAATTGGAATAGCCTCTATGGAAAACAGTATGGAGGGTGAAAAAAAATAGAACTACCATATGATCCAGCCAGTCCACTTCTGGGAATATTTCCAAGGGAAAGGAAAATACTAACTCAAAAAGATATCTGCACCTGCCTGTTCAGAGCAGCATTATTTACAATAGCCAAGACATGAAGACAATCCAAGTGTCCATCAATGACTTGTACACACACACACACACACACACACACACGGGAATATTACTCAGCCATAAGAAAGAAGGAAATCCTGCCATTTGCAACAACACAGGTAGACCTAGAGAGCATGATGCTAAGTGAAATAAGTTAGAGGACGGTATTTACTGTATGATCCACTTACCCGTGGAACCTTAAAAACAAAACAAAACTCATAGAGAAAGAGATCAGAATTGAAGTTAACAGAGGTAGGAGGTAGGGGGAGAAGAACTATAAGAAAGGTAGTCAAAAGACTTCCAGTTGCAAGACAAATAACTACTAGGCATATAACCTTCAGCATGATGACCCTCATTAACACAGCTATAGGACATTGTAGGAAAGTTGGTAAGAGAGGAAATTCTGAGAGTTCTCATCACAGAGAAAAAAATCTTTCTTTCTTTGCTTTCTGTTTTTATCCTAGCTACAGGAGATGATGGATGCTAACTAAACGCTGTTACCATTTCACAATACATGTAAGCCAAACCGTTATTCTGCACACTTTAAACTCACACAGTGATGCCAATTATATCTCAATAAAACTAGAAAAAATGTGTAAAGAATAAAAAAAAAATCCTGGTAGTATAAACAATCAAGAAACAAATATGAAGACTACACAGTGATGGTCTCTGTTTCATACGACCCTTCCCTAAATCTTATATGATAAAAACAAATAATACACACTAAAATGTTAATAGTAGTTACCTTTGGTTGCTAGAAACCTATTTTTTCTTTGCTATATTTTAAATTTTGCTTTTCTGAATTTTCTGTAATGAAGATCTGGTACAAATAAATTTTTTTTAAAGAAAGACACAGGTTTTTGGAAAACAAGTTTCATTAAAGAAGCCAGAGGGCCTTCTGAAGTCAGTGAGGCAATTTCTAGATGTTGAAATGACCCCACTGAGATAATCACTCCTTGTTAAATAGAAGTATTTGCCTAACCTGCTGGCCTGGCGTGGCCAAGGACCAGGTCTGTTCTACAGTTGGGCCCATGATGGCGGACTGCATCCTGGAGTCCCCTCCCCTTCGCACGTTCACCATCTCAGATACCAAGTCAAGTCAGCTGTTTCTTGTGGAAATGGGATCCTCCCTCTGGTGCCATACACTGACTTGCCCCAGCTGCCATCAATGCACCCCCTCCTTCCCAGTGGCAAGGATTCTCCTTAGTATAGAGAAGCCGTCTAGCCCAAAGGACACAAAGGTTGAGTAAGACTCTTGTCCTCAGGAAGACAAGAAAGGAATGGAAATGACTGTGCACCTACTTTGTGCGGATCCCTGAGCTCTACACTTCCAACCATTATTTGTACCCGACGCACAAGCACCGTATGAGGAAGGTATTTATTATCCCTGCTTTATAAATGAGGAAGCTAAAGCTCAGAGGTATTAGGGAACTTGGCCAGTACAAAAATATCAAGCCGGCTATGTCAAGGGCTCTAGAGAAGCCCAAAAAATGTGACCAAAGTCCTCCTAAAGAGACTACGCGTGGTGCAGGAGGTCAGGCAGGGCTTTGAGGTGTTGAACAAAAAGAGGTTGTGGGCATTTATAGGTGCTGACGGTACAGAGGGATCACACTAGAGGATGCTGGGACAGGACCCTCACCCCGAAGGGCTCACATGTTGTGACGTAAGTGGATAAAGAAGGACCAATCTAGGCTATGCGGTACAAACTCTCCACACTGGTTTGAGGGGTGATGGGAGATGCTATGACGTGACCTGACGCAACATGATGTTATGTATCTAATATATACCACTACACACACAGGACGCTTCCTTAAATGCCTGGCATATAACAAGCACTTAATAAATGCCTCCCACCTTCCCACCTGGTATAAACAAGGTGGGAAAGCAAGAAACAATGTGGTGAATTCCAGGAATGCTGACTAGACCAGTCTGGCGAAGAAGCGTTCAGGTTAACTGGGGGAGTTTTTAATGACAGCCCAGGAAGATTTTGTTCTGTCTTGATCTTCACTGCCAGACAAATCTTTCTAAAACACTAACTTGATGATAAAGCTAGCCTACTCTGGAACATTCGGTGGCTCCCTGTTGCCAGTAGGATGATGTCCAAGCCTGGCAGCCCTGGGACCAGACTCTCAGCTGCCTCATCAGGGCTTACCCTCAAATTCTTCCTGGCAAGGGAACAGTCCTTTGAGAAAGTTGGGCGGGGAGAGGAGATACTGTGAGGGAAAAGACCTACCCCAAGCCTGCTGCTCCAAAAAGAAAAAAAATGAAGGTTAAATGTAGAGGACCTCTGATACTTTGCTGAGAATGAAAGAGAAGGGGAGAAGGCTCACTGTTTTCTAGCTCATTCCTGAAATTTCTCTAAGAAAGGAAAGTGCCTTTCTGACTCACAGGTAATAGGCTGGGGGGCCCCTGAGTGGCTCAGCGGTTGAGCATCTGCCTTCATGACCCCAGGTCATGATCCCAGAGTCCTAGGATCGAGTCCCACGTCTGGCTCCCTGCATGGAGCCTGCCTCTCCCTCTGCCTGTGTCTCTGCCTCTCTCTGTGTGTCTCATGAATACATTTAAAAAAAAAAAAAAGAAAAGAAAGGCTGGTTGAGGACAGTTAAATATCTGGGGCCACACATCCTCAGCGAGTTAGTGGGCAAGTGGAAACAGCCTCGGAGGGGCTGGCCAGCGGGGTAGAGGACGGAGGCTTCTGTGGCCCCGAGGAAGGATGGTGCTGAGGAGAGAACAGGGGGGGACGGGATGGGGTCGCTCACAGGGACAGCAAACCTCCCAGGAGCTCCTCGGCGGCTGGGGCTTAGCAGGCCCGGTTCACCCTGTACACGGAAACAGCACAGAAGGACCTGGTCCTGTGGCTGGCAATGGAGGCCTCTGGGCTCTGTGTCATTTGTAGACCTTTTTCTTTTCTTTTTTTTTAAAGATTTTATTTATTCATGAGAGACCCAGAGAGAGAGGCAGAGACAGAAGCAGGCTCCCTGCGGGGAGGCCGACATGGGACTCGATCCCAGGGCCCCAGGGTCACAACCTGAGCAGAAGGCAGACGCTCAACCACTGAGCCACCAGGTGTCCCAGACTTTTTATATGCTCATCCTTCTTACTGTCTGACTTTGTTCTCAGGGTACCCGTGGGGCAGGCATCACTCACTCCACAGGGCTGACCTTCCAGTCACGCCCCAGCATACACCCAGGCCCAGCTTGTGAGCATCCATTTCCTTTTCATTGCCAATAAATCACTTAAATCCTCAATTTAACTGCATGAAGACCACAGCCAGCTTTGGTCACCTGTTCAAGGTTTTATTTCCTGGACCAGCAGCCCCACCCTTTCTTGCCTTTCTTGCCTCTCAGGATGCTGTGGATAGAGGCTCGGCCTTGATAACACGGACTGACCGCATCTGCCTCCAGGAAGAGTCCCAGGAGGGGAGTTGAGCAGGGATGGGAGCTGAGCAGGTTAACTAGAGATAAACAGGGAAAATAAACCTGCTTCTTGAATAGTATGCTTCACTAACACCAATCATCTTAAGAATGAGGACAATGTCACTTTTTTTCTCAGCTGAGTGTGTCTGGGCCACATTTTTTTTTTTTTTTGCATGCCTAGTGGATGGTCATGGGAGGCACTGATCAAATGCTCTGTGGGGTGTCATGCTTAATGATCATTATTCATTTAACTCTCACAACTCTGAGGTGTCGGCATTCCTATTCCTATTTCATAGTTGGGCAGCAAAGGTGCAGTGGAGTTGGATGATTAGTCCACGGTCCCACAGTTAGTGGCAAAGCTGGGACACAATTACAAGCCTCTTCGAGTCCAAAGTCCATGCACTTTCCAGGACACTTTACAAGCATAACCTCCAAGCTAGGGAAACTGAGGCACAGCCCAGGCATGGGGAAGACTAGAGAGCAGCAGGAAGCAGAGATGTTTTCCTGTCCAAGAGCAACTGATGATGGACAAGGATGTAAAACAATGAGGTAAAGAAAGCTGAGTTTTCGCCCTGACCCCAAGTACCAGATTGCAGAATTCCGAGGAGAGCAACTGTTCCCCTTTTGAATTTTCCCACGGGTACTAGGTGCTGCGTACTTAGCAGTTAAAGCCACACGAATCAGCTGTATGGCTTCCAGGAAAAAGAAAAAAAGCCATTCCCAGCCTCAGACTTTCATCTGTCCCAGGAGCAAGTTTTGGATCTAGATGACTGCTAATGTTCCCCCCAGGTTGGACATCCCGCGACACATGAACTTCCTGGTGGAAGCTGGGCTAGAGACCTAGAAGGTGGACTTGACTCCTACTGGAGGCTTGTATCTAGGTCTTCAGGGCAGACCGTTAGTTTGTGTAAGTTTTGTGTTGGCTTCTTACTTGTGTGAATGACTCCTGACCTTGCCCTTCCCGTATGAATGGAAATTTGTGTTAAATAAATATAAACTTTAATCTCCAAAGGTTTACATGTATCTCCTTTGGTATAACTGGACTCCCATGAGCTCAATGATATTTTTGTTATTAGATGCCAGAGTCCCCCAAGGACTCAACTTTAAATGGTGGGTGGGAGTCCATCTGAAGATCCCTACCCCCACCCCACCCCCAGCCCCACCTGAGGTGACCCTGCCCTGAGGGTGAGAAATACCTTCTCTTGCTTATTGTACCTTCTGGTTTCCCCGGGAGGCTCAGCTTCCTAATGGTTTCCAGACCTATGGCACCATGGGTTCTTTTCATTTCTGTGTTTTTCTAAAATCAAATTTGCTGATGAAAGATGAGGAGCATTTAGAAAAAAACAACTTCATCGCCGGCCCTCTAGGTCCATGCGAAGAACAGCCAGGTAGTGCTTATCAGCTCCTCGCTGTACCCCCTGTCCCAGCATCCTTTCATTTCCTGCCCAATATTCCCGAACTGCAGGCAGCCATTGTTTCCAGAACAGCTCTGCTTGGAAGCCTGGGTTCCTCGGCCTCCCAGCGCTTCCTGTTGTTACAAGGCCTCTCTTTCCTGCTGAAAACAAGGGCACTTCCCTGCAGTATGTAACCCTTTTGGGGCAACTCATTTCTTACATGAGCTTGTTCTGTGCTTGCAAATACTAGGTGCTCAGTAAACTTATTTCATTTAACTGTTAAAAAATTATTATTATACCAATACTGCACATATAAAGATATAGATGAGCAAAAGAAAAAAAAATCACCAAATCTCACCCATTCTGTTAGCACTTAAAATCTCTATGGCGTTCATAATCTAAGTCTCTGCATCAGGCATCTACATACACAGAACTTACCATAGGACCTGGGCTTGAAGACATGCTCATTCCCAATGGGTGAGACAGGCAGGGAGGCCTGCCTGGAAACCAGCCTCTGGAGGGTCTCAGATCCTAGCCTGCAAAAGCCCTTGGCAGCTTAAGGAAAGTATAAGAGATTCCCCTGCAAAGTCTCAAGACTACTCTTACAGAAAGAGAGAGCTCTTTAAGAATTTTGTTAAAAGAATTCGGGAGGAGCTCCCAGGGCAATTGAACATGAAGGGATTGGGGAGGTGGCAGAGGGATGACATTGTTGGGGTTTTTAGGAATCAGAGTCTACTCAAGCCATCCCACCACCAGCTGCCAGAAAGAGATTTTGAAAATGCAGATCTGATTGTGTTTCTCCTTTGCAAAGACCAAGGTCCATAGCAGGGCTAGCTGGGTCTCTCTGGTCCCTCCCCCAGCACTTTCTCTAGTCCCATCAAAGTTCCACAAAGACCACTGCTCACACCTTTGCCTTCTCCTTCCTCCTACTGAAATGCATCATCCCACAACTCTCCTGTAATCTCAAATGGAATAAATTGCCTCAAAGAAGACACAAATCTCTGCTGTATTGCCTAGAACCCTGGACATGACCCTATGATGCAAATCAAGGTATCCTGATTTCTGGAGTTTCTGTTTTGTGGTCCCAAGGAACACAGTTGAGGCATAGGATGTAGAATATTTCAGAGACTAACACGTTCCCCTTCTCCAACTTTTTCTATGAATCAGGAGGATCCCAACAAAAGATATGCTCCTGCAGAGAGACTTCACCTTCACTTTGTAGGTAATGTATTACCCTTCACATAAAATCAGGCAAAAATTAGGAGCTACCTGTGGTTTATTAAAACAGCAAGGCATGCTGATATTCAAGCTTTTGATCTTAAGTCTCTGCTGCTCAAAAATGACCTCCTATTCTCTGAACGTCTTCTATAAGGAACCAGCATTCCTTCAGAGAGGATACTGCAACGACCAGAACGTGCTCACTCCTCTCCCCACTCACAACGGTTATACCTCTGTCTTTACAAGTGATCTTCAGCGGGTATACCTAAGATTAAGGCTCTGTAACGAAGATGGCACAAATGACTACTGTCAGATTTCTAGATACCTTTTGAGAGGAGGAGGCCGTCATAATATATAAAGGATGCAGACAACTAGTGAAGAAAATGCTAGTTTACCGCTTAGATACCTTCATTTCTTGAGTTCGAGGAGCTAGATATCAAACAGATCTCTTTTGCTTTAAATTTCTAACTTTTGTTCTGCTTTTTCCTTAACAGCTTCAGAACTGGAATTTTCTGCAGTTTGCTATTTGCAATAGAAAATGTAAGTGCTGGATCTGATCCAAGGGGAGCCCAGGGACGGGCAGCTTTTCAATGCTAAGGGTTTCTCGGGTACTTGGAGTCAAGGAGGCCTCTGGGGCACTCTGGGCACCAGCAGGCGGCAGCTCAGCCCGGGTGTAACAGCCTAGAAGAGGCTCCAAAGGGAGACTAAGTCTCTACTCACATTTGCATACAAGGAAGCCACTGTAAAGCTTCCGTCAAGGAAACAATGGCAAGAAATTGCTATTTTAAAAGACGAATCAGGATCAATCATAGGGAGGAAGAGAATCAAGAGGTGGAGAGAGCTTCTGGGAAAAATCCAGGCACTGAGAGACTCACCTCCAGGTCACTTCCTCTGGGAAGCCACCTCTGATCCCAAAAGGAGGGAGTACTTATTACACAGTTTTAGAGTAGCTGATGTCCACTTGATACTTAATTGAGTGGTTCTGTTTTTGTGTTTTTAAACAACTGCTTTTTATCTATTCTGTAAACTCCATGAGGAGCCATTCCATCTTACTCAACTTACATGACCCTGCTCATGACCTCATCTGACAGTCCAGGAATTGACCCATTCCCGAGGAGCACCTGGAAGAGGGCAGTGAGCGCTCCTGGATGAACGAGTGGAAGGAAAGGTTGGCCCACGGGTGCAGGCGTCAACTGGACGTCATGGGGAACACGGCACGATGCTAAAGACCAAAGTAGAGGCAGAGTGCACCTCTGTCTCAGGTGCTTTTTTTCTTCCGAGCTCCGTATTTATTTTCTCCTTTCTGGCCACCCCATCCCCACCCCCGAGCATTTACTCCATACTTTACTTCCACTCTCCACCTCTCAGGCACCCAGCATCCTGGAATTTGGGAATGTCAGAGTCGCAAGGGACCGTACGATCTTCTTGTTGAACCAGCTTGACTTGGTGCCAGGTAAACAAGGCTCAAGAAAGTCTGGAGACCTATTCACTCAGCTCTAGAGTGGTAGAGAGATCTAGAATTGAAGAGAGCCTGAGGAAAGGGGGCAGGAGTACGGAAAAGTGAGTAGGATTTCCTCTTTTCAGTTTTGAGGATTAGGGTTTAAATACCTGGTAGGCCTCTCTCTGGCCTGGACTAACTAACACTTTACTGCCAGAAGCAATTTATGATATTTAAGCTTAGGCACACCCTTCGCAGTCAAACCAAATTAAGTGTCTCTGGAATCCCCACACGTAAAATGCTGTGCCAAGCTCTGGGGATTCAAAGAAGTATCTTATACTTATGAGACCCTGCCCATGACCTCAGCTTAGAGTCTAGTTAGTTCAATTACATGCAGTTAAATTGTGGGTGGAACAAAAATGTCAGGAAGAGCCCTTTCAGCTGTCAGGCAGGAGTCGGTCGGGTGTAATGATATCTTTCTGGAGAGAGAGGAAAGGGAGTCAGCTGCCAGAGGCTGTCTCTCCTCTTCTTCAAATGTGCTCAATCTTCTTAAAAAGTGAGTAGCTGATCCTCAGCAAGGAGGAGGGGTTTATTTATTGTTTTAAAGACCTCCGATTCCCGGTTAAAGAGGATGTAGGCTTGCATTGAATTGTCTCTAAGTTCCCTGAAGAGAGATGGGAGTAGGAGGCTGTCAAGGCCCTCTCAGAGCAGCCTGTGGCCGGAGTGTGGGTGTGGGAGGGTAGCCTCAGGGCAGGGGCTCTGGTGGGAACACAGAGGAAGGCAGGCCTGAGCTCGTCGGGGAGACTCTGGGGACTCACTGAGAAGATCAGCTCTACATGGAGGACAGAGCAGCCCTGGTGCCACAGGACCCAGGCGATGGGACCAGCTCTCAATCCATGGGATCCAAGAGAGGCAGTGTGCACCTGGGTGACCACGTGAAAGGGGTGGGTAAAGCCTGACGGAGCCCTTCGTGACTTAGTCTCAAGCACAGGCTTCAACTTGGTCATGTCCAAACATCTTGGGTTGGAATCATTCACTTAGCTTATGTAATAGCCATCTCTCATTTATCTGGGAAGAGGGACAGATCAAGGAAGAGAAAGGAGTCCCTGCCCTAATCTTCTCCATTATTCAAGCTATGCCCATGTCCCACCCTCTCCATGAAGGTTTCCCAGATTCATCTGTCAATTAAGTATTTTTTTGGCACCCACTCCATGCTTGGGTGGTAGGTGCTAGTGTCAAGGACAGGACGGGAGGCAACACAAGAGGCCCCATCTACAGGGATTTGAGTCTAGTGGGAAAGAATTCATTGAAATGAATCTCCTTTACTGTTCCTGGTTAAGGGGATAAGTTCTGAAGCCACTCTACTGGGGTTCAAGTCCTCCCACTGCACCTTACTACCAGTGAGACGTGGGCATGTCTCCAATAAGTCGATGCCATAATCCTGGTGTCCTTGTCTGGTTCCAGTTTATGCTTATTGTTCTGTATGATTACAAATAGTAATCCCTTTCACTTAAAAATGTTTCCCAACTTGGGTAAAAAAATTATATGGTTACCTCACTTTTTTTTTTTAAGGGGGGAAAGGGCAGAAGGAGAGAGAGAGAATCTTAAGTAGGCGCCACACCCAGCACATAGCCCCATGTGGGGCTCGATATCACAATCCTGAGATCATGACCTGAGCCGGAATCCAGAGTTGGATGCCTAACCGACCAAGCCATCCAGACATCCTTGGTCAGTTATAAACTGGAATCAATAATAAAATCTACCTCCTAGGGTAGTTGTGAGGTTTAAATAAAATAATCTGCAAAGTGCTTGAATGGCATCTCAGTAAGCTCCCAATAAATATTAACAATTGCCATTGTTGCTTTCATTGTGATTATTGTCCCTTTGGACTTTGGTCCTCTAGGGTGAGTGGGACCTTCTCAGAGACTCCTCCCTGAATTCCCTGCACCCAGCACCGTGCCCTACACAGAGATTCTGACTCAAAATCTACTCAAAGGCGCCAGGCCACCGGCCTTAGCCACAGCAGAGTGAACCTGCCGAATAGCAAGTTGGTGGTTTGTCCAGAGAGGCTGCTTCCCATCTGGTCTCAGACAGAAGCACAAGAACATGGCAGATGTTGTCCTAATTCCCTTTCCGAGTAGGGCTGCCAGAGAAACTGCAGAACACCCAGTTAAATCTGAATTTCAGATAAACAACAGATAATTCTTTAGTGTAAGTACGTCTCCAATATTGCATGAGACCTATATTAAAAACACGATTTATTGTTTACCTGAAATTCAAATTCAGTTGAGTGTGTTGTATTTTTATTTGCTAACTATGGTAACCTTATGGCTGAGTCCATCTCCCACTTTTGGCTGCTGCCCGCCCCGCAGCAGTGTTCCCATCAAGCCTCACAGTCACAGAGCCACTGCCACCATCTCCTATGTGACTATTGGCCAACGCTGGGCCAATCTGAGACACCGCTCACAGGTGAGCTCACTCCCACAGGAGGAGGACGTGAGAAAGGGGTGGGAGGCAGCAGGCGAGGATGTACTGGGGAGCCAGAAATCACACTGGTCAGAGGACTCTGGATGTCTGCAAGTGCCCATGGGCTCTCCTCCCTGTAGAGTAAGGGAAAGCTATTTCCCCAGCTGGTCTCTGGGAGAAAGGGGACAGCAAGGATAAAGGCGGTCTTGGTATCTAATCAGGGTTTCTCTTCCCAAGTCTTCTAAGCTGTCTCTGCATGTTCCTACCTCCTGGGGGCCCTTCTTCTGGGTTCCCAAGCATATTTTTGATTGCATGAACACGTGGGTGGGTGGGGGTATCTTGGCAGCATTCTTTCAAAAAAGGAGGGAACAAGAAACCAGGGTATCTCTGAGTTTAGGAAGTATAAATGTTTGGAGTATCATCTCCCCCTCTCCTCCTTTCCCCTAAAACCTTTACTGTGTGCCAGGGGCTGGGTTAAGTATCTCATATGTATTACTTCATTCAGTCCATACCAGCAAGGCAAATATAAGTCTCGTCATTTTACAGGTGAGAAATCAGAGGCTAAGAATTTACTCCCTTGCTGAACACCACTCGGTTTGCAAGTGGTAGAGCCAGGATCTAAGCTGAGTCTCTCCGACTCCAAATCCCACTCTTTAACCTCCTACTCTGCTCCTCTTTCAGAATTCACCCGAGTACCTACTAGGTGCTCAATGAGCAACACTATTTGCTGAATGAGTGCACGACTGAATATTTAAATCAATGTATCTAGCCCTGAGGAGCCACAGTTGCCTCTATAGACTCCTGAGATGACGCTCAGCAGAGCGATTTGTCATGATGTATTTAACATATTTTTGATTTTGGAAACTCATCAAAGTATAATTTGTGATCAAATATTTCATGGCTGTTTGTTAATATCATTGCAATCTTTTGTGTATTTGTTTTTAAATGAAAATATTTTGGTTATAGGTCCTGGGTTCTATGGATTTTGACACTGCTAGTTATATTTTACATTTATTATAGTGTTTTGGGGGAACATATTCCCTGTGTAATTCAGGATTCAGCTGGCTTTTGGGGAAATCATCCTTGTGGGATACTCAAATCATAGCCTCTGGCTGGTCCCCGCCTTTTAAAGAACTTTACTAAAACATGCTCTGACCTTCAATTTTATGTGAACCAGCAGTAACCAATGGTCTCTGCAAAGCTCTGAGTATTCCATTGAGAAATTTATTTTTTCTTTTGATCTTGATGTACATTTGGTATTAATTTTTTTCTTGGTGTGTTTCCATTTACACATGAATGACCTCAGTCTGTTTTTAGCAGAGCACTGCTAGAGTTGGATGAGGATGCAGGGCTTATTAACAGAAAAGTCCTTGAAGCTGCTGGCCTAGGATAGAATTGCTTTTTCAAAGCACATACATTTATAGCACACGTTCTGTTACACGCACACACACACACACACACGCACACACACACTGGGTCATAGGACATCAGGCTGTGAAACACAGAGGGACCTTACTTTGAGGAATATGACAATGAATATGAAAAAGTAAAACAATCACTATCTTAAGAAAAAAGCGGTGGGGACCTGGTTGGGTACAAGCTGTGATATGCAGTCTGGAATGGTTTAGATCAACATTCCAGGAGTGCCCAGAACTCCTAAGTCTGTGTCAGAAAGTGAGAAGACATCTGGAAGACCCCTGAGAGGTAGCAGGAATGTCTTGCACACAGATTTCTGGTGGTTATATAATATCAGCGATGGGTTTTTTAATCAAGATATGTGCTTGGACAAACATAAGAATACTTAAGAGAGGAACAGGGCGGAATAATAAATATGGAACTGTCTCAGATATTCTTGGCCATATGGTCAACAAAATTAAACTGCTCCAGAAAGTCACATAAACTCCTCCTGGAGACTGTGGCCTTGGCCATGTGTAGAAACAATATCCACATCCACACTGAGAACTAGGCTGAGTACCTCAAATCCTTGGGTTTCAATCTGATCCTCTGATGTAAGAATTATCATTCTCATTTCCAGAGGAGACAAGTGAATCTCAAAGAAAGGGGTCCCCTGTCACATCACACAGCTAGAGTGGCCTAGGTGCTGTCCACCTCACTTAAGCGCTGCTCTTCAGCTGCTGATAGGGCTAACTGGTGCCAATTTTTTCTTTTTTTTTTTTTGTCTTAATTTTATTTATTTATTCATGAGAGAGAGAGAGAGAGAGAGAGAGAGAGAGAGAGAGAGGCAGAGACACAGACAGAAGGAGAAGCAGGCTCCATGCAGGGAACCTGACGTGGGACTCGATCCCGGCTCTCCAGGATCACGCCCTGGGCTGAAGGTGGCGCTAAACCGCTGAGCCACCCAGCCTGCCCATGGTGCCAATTTTCATAGACACTAGAGCTACTCCTATATCTACTTAGTCACTAAATCCTACTGGAATTATATACGGCATTTGGGAGATACCTCCGGAGACCTCTGTGGATCTACCAATTTGGGGATGCCACTAGAGTATTTAACTTATATGATAAAGTGAGAAGAGAACGAATTACCTTAGGAGATGGCTACTGGGGACAGCTAAGCTCTTTCGCTGGCTGACTTATTAATTTCTCTATGCCAGACCCTCAGTGTATGCCATACATGTGTGGCTCAGCAAAATTAGAAATGACTGCATGACGAGTATCTCACTGTGGTTTTAATTTGCATTTCTCCAGTGGCTGATGATGATGAACATCTTTTCATGTGTTTATCCATCTGTATATCCTCTTCAGTAAAATGCCTGCTCATGTCTTTGGCCCATTTTCTAATTGGATTGTCTGTTGTTGGTGTTTTTGGTTTTTGGAGTTTTTTTTTTACTGCTAAAGTTCGAAAGTCCTTTGTCAAATGTGGTTTGCAAATTTTTTCTCCTCTTCTGTAGCTTATTTACCTTGTAACCAGAGTCTTTTGCTGAGCAAAAGTTTTAGATTTTGATGAGGTCTAGTTAATCAATTTTTCCTTTTATGGATCATGTTTTTGTTGTCATGTCTAAGGACTCTTTCCTAGTCCCAGGTCCCACAGATTTTATTTATTTTCTGGAAGTTTTACAGTTTTGCATTTTACGTTTAAGTCCATGATCCATTTTGAGTTAACTTTTTAAAAATTAATTAATTTGTTTATTGATTTGAGGGGGTCAGAGGCAGAGGGAAAGGCAGAGGGCAGAAAGTCTTAAGCAGACTCTGTGCTGAGTGCAGAGGCCATGAGGGGCTCAACCTCATGACCTTGAGATCACGAGCTAAGCTGAAACCAAGAGTTGGACATTTAATCGACTGTGCCACCCAGGAGCCCCTTGAGTTAACTTTTGTATAAAGTTTGGGTCTAGGTTCATTTTTTGGCCTGTGGATATCTAGTTGCTCCAGTACCATTTTTTTTTTTAAGGCTATCCTGTCTAAAGGATTGTTGCATTGCTTTTGCACCTTGGTCAAAAATCAGTTGGGGTGTACTTGCATGGGGCCACTACTGGGTTTTCTATTCTGTCCCGTTGCTCTACGTATCCATCTCTCTGCCAATGCTACACTGCCTTCACATTGTAGCTATGTGTTAGGCTTTAATATTGGGTAGAGTGATTCTTCCCATTTTCTTCTTCCTTTTCAAGTTTGTTCTAGCTATTTTAAGGCCTGTGCTTTCCATCTAAGCTTTAATATAAGCTTGCCTAGGTCAAAAAACCTTGTGGGGATTTTGAGAAGAACTGCATTAAGCCTGTAGAACAATATAGTGGGAAATTCACATCTTTCCTATGTTGAGTTTATAAGATCTTTTTGATTTGTTCCTTCTCCATTCCTGTAACTACCACCCAAAGGAGAATGTCATTAGCTCATGTCACAATTACTTGACCAACCTTGAACTCGACTTTGAATCGTGGTCTTCTGCTGTGCCCATTCATCTTGCATATTGCTGCCGAAATAATGAACCCCAAACCCTCTTCCACAAAGTTTTTGTTTGGGAGTTTCAAATGGCTTTCTACTCTAGACCCAAACCCAAGTCTACCCTCTTTTTCAAACTCTCCAAACTTCCACTTTTCATTCATTCTTGACATACCCACGTAATTCATGACTGTACCTTTTCCTATTCCTATAACTTAGCCAGGAATTCCTTCCACACTGCCAGACTAATCTGTTTCCATTTTTTCCTGCCAACTCAGGCTTACTCTATGCAAGAAACATTCCCTAAATAACCTGGTCATCTTGCATATATGCTCGTATATAGTACCGTGGCTAGTGTCAGATCAATAAAAATAATCTGACATCCACAGCAGATCATTTTTAATACCATCTTCCTTTTATAATGAAATTATTTTTTAATAATTAGCATATAATAAGTAGTAGTATAATAATAGTCATTATTTCATTTTGTTCTTTAGTTTTAAATCAATCTACTTAACAAGGAAAAATAAAATTATATATATTTTTAAGATTTTATTTATTTATTTGACAGAGGGAGAGCGAGAGCCAGAGAGCACATATTGGGGGGTGGAGAACAACAGAGGGAGCGAGAGAAGCAGACTCCCTGCTGAGTAGGGAGCCCAATGTGGGGACCGATCCTGGGACTCTGGGATCATGACCTGAGCTAAAGGCAGACACTTAACCGGCTGAGCCACCCAGATGCTCCATAAAATTGTATCTTAAAGATAATAAAATTCAGTAAAATATTTCATGTATGAACTAAAATTTGGATTTATAAAAAAAAATTATACCTTGCAGTTTATACTGTTTCACTCTTGAGAGTCTTAACCACAAATAAAAAACTCCAGTGGTCATATAATGACTTATGTTCTGTTTCTCCCTGTTTGTAAGCATTGTGTTATGATTATTTATATCATATCCATTGTAAAATGCAAGGATATGTAGCACCACAGGGGTTGAAGACACAAACTGTACCTGAAATGAGTTCAAACTATTCAAGCCAGTATGAATGGTTGTTAAATTGAGTACCTATAGTTGAGTCCACATGGGTTGGGATGGCACATGGGTATAGATGGGAGGTTACTAAGTCAACATCCAGGTAGAATACAATGTTTATGAAAGGGTAAGTAGGGGATCCCTGGGTGGCTCAGTGGTTTAGTGCCTGGCTTTGGCCTAGGGCTTGATCCTGGGATCCCAGGATCGAGTCCCACATTGGACTCCCTGCATGGAGCCTGCTTCTCCCTCTGCCTGTGTCTCTGCGTCTCTCTCTCTCTCTCTCTCTCTCTCTCTCTGCCTCTCATTAATAAATGAGTAAAATCTTTAAAAAAATAGAAAGGATAAGTAATAAAAATGTACTAACACACTAAATATATTTGCATATACGTTATTCCAACTCACAGTCCCTCAAAATGCTAAAATGAGTTACCCTGGGATCCAGCAATTCCACTTCTAGGTATATATACCCAAAAGAAATGAACTCATACATCTTCACAAAAGCTTGTACATAAATGTGCATAGCAGCATTATTCATAATAGCCAAAAAGAAGAAACAACCCAAATGTCTATTAGCCATTGAATAAATAAATAAACTCTCTGCACCCATACAATGGAATATTATTCAGCAACAAAAAGGAAAGAAGTACTGATGCATGCTATGACATGGACGGACCTTGAAAACATCTTGTGAAGTGCAAGAAGCCAGAAACAAGAAGCCATATGTTGTATAATTTCACTCACATTAAGTGTGCAGAAGAATGGCAAATCTGTAAAGATAGCAAATTGGTGGTTGCCTAGCATGGGAGGAATAAGTAGAGGTGAGGGAATGGGGAGTGACAGCTAGTGGGCACAGAGTTTCTTTTTAGGGTGATGAAAATGTTCTAAAATTCATTATGGTGATGATGATTGCCCAACTCTGAATATACTACAGACCATCAAGTTGTCTTTAATGAGTGAATTGTATGATGTGTCAATTCTATCCCAACACAACTTTTTCTCAAAAAACAACAATAAACATAGGAATTGTTTAGAACTAAGACCAACAAAAGACTTTTGTGGTAAAGGATATTTTATCATTGTCATTGTTAGAACTACCAGGACATGGTGATTAAGAAAAGCAATCCTGGGCAGCCCGGGTGGCTCAGCGGTTTAGTGCCAACTTCAGCCCAGGGCCTGATCCTGGAGACCCGGGATCGAGTCCCGCATCGGGCTTCCTGCGTGGGGTCTGCTTCTCCCTCTGCCTGTGTCTCTGCCTCTCTTTTTCTCTGTCTCTCATGAATAAATAAATAAAATCTTTAAAAAAATCTTTAAAATAAATAAAATTGCTTTAAGAAAAGCAATCCCACTCTTAGTTGGTTTTATTGTCATTAACTTCTCTGCAGATGGCCTCATTTGGGGCACACACGGTGGACCTCTCCCACCACTGCACCTTGTTGATATGCTCAATGTATAGCTACACCAGGGCCCACCTGGTGATTGGCTGATATAAATTGCTTATGTAAAGAAAAAAGTATAATTTGGGACTTAAATTTTAAATAAAAAAACTGAGGTAACACTCTTGTTTTGGGGGGGGATTGAGAGCCACTAAAAGTGAAATAAAACCTTTTATATAGTTAAGCGAGTCTTCTGTAGACTTTTCAGAAATCACTGTTTTTAAATGCAATTAACCCAAGGGTCTAGATTCCCTGTACACTTGACCAACACAGAGCACTCTATACTGATGAGTATGACTGATTCCCCCAAAGCACTAAGAGCCCCTATTCCCACAGTGGTGGAGACACTGTCCTTGAGGTTACCTCGCCCTTTAGTCAGGGCCCAACGCCCCTGCTCTTCAGAGTCCAGATCTTCTCCGTAGTGTAGCTGCCATGTACCTCCCTTCTCCTGACTGAGCTCCAAATCCCTGTAGGAGCCTATGTGTTCTCTGCCCTCCATGTACTTCTGTATCCCTCTTCCCCCACCACACCCCACCTCACAGTGCCACCAGCTCCATCTAAGGACGACATGTTTCCTCAGAGGCCCCCAGGCCCCACCTATCTTCCCACTACCTTACCTGGCTGGAGGGAGTTCTTGTCTCCACTTTCAAGGAGGGTCAGGGAAACCTAACTTCCCTCCTGGCAATGTCACAAGTGGTGGTCCATTCCTATAGTACTACAAGTGTTTTTTTAAAAGATTATTTATTTATTTATTCACAAGAGACACACAGAGAGAGACAGAGACAGAGGCAGAGGGAGAAGCAGGCTCCATGCAGGGAGCCCGATGTGGGACTCAACCCTGGGTCCCCAGGATCACGCCCTGGGCCAAAGATGGCCCAAAACTGCTGAGCCACCCGGGCTGTCCCAAGTGCTATTTTTAAAAGAATTTTATGCACATTATCTTCTGTGATACTTGTAATTTTTAGAAACTGAACATTTTCTAGATATTATCTCGATTTTTAAAAAAAGATGTATTTAGTTATTTTAGAGAGAAAGAGAGAGAGTATAAGTGGGAGGAGCAGCAGAGGGAGAGGGAAAATCTCAAGCAGACTCCCCACAGAGCGTGGAACCTGATGCAGGGCTGGATCTCATGACCCTGAGACCATGACCTGAGCTGAAATGAAGAGTCAGATGCCTAACTGACTGAGTCACCCACAGGTGCCCCTATTTTCTCGGTTTTGGTAATAAAACAGAGGCTCAGAGGGGTTAGGTAAGTTGCCTGAAGTCACACAGCCAATAAATGAAAGAACTACGATCGAGGCCTATGGTTTCCGCTTCCTATTCCAGTTCAGTATTACATAGAGAAGTAAACCACAATGAAATTATAGCCTGCATAGACCTTTATTGGTTGGTTGGTCTTGGAACCTAACCACCATTTTAGACTTTCTTTTCCATGGGAAAAATGCATTTTGAATTTCAAGTGATCAATGTACAAGTGTCTCTCTGGAGCATAACTCATTTTTAATTTGGGAGCTGTCTCTATCATCTCTCCACCTAAAGTTTTATTTTTATTGATTCTATTATTAAACTGATTAAGACCCAAAGGATTGAAGAGGCTTAGGAGTCAGGCCTGGGTCTACCAGTGACTAGTTGTGACCTCAAGCAAATCATTTAACCTTTTGTTTTTGTTTTTGTTTTTGTTTTCATTTAACCTTTTGAACTTCAGTTTCCTTCTCCATAAAAGAGGGGCAACTTTATATATAAGAATTAAGTGAATAAGGAAGGCATATCAAGTGCTCAGTGCAATGCTTGGCATATAGTCTATCCACAGTAGACATGCGGTGTTGTTTTTACAGAGGAGCCAGGTTGATTACAACCCAGAATGTAACCTCTTGGCCAGGGATGGCCCTTGTTTATCCTCTTGTACGGGGGAAATTATTAATAGCACCCCTTCCACTCTTAGGGTGCTTCAACATGGAAGGTAACTGATAAATTACCTCCCTGCAGATGGCTGACTGGCAGGGCCCAGGAATCATGACTTTAGGGGACTTCACAGCCCTAATGCTGGAGCTCCCAATCATAGAAAAATGTGGCCTTTGTCAAGAATGTACCGCCATGGAGCTGAGAGCTACCATTTGGTAGTTTCCAGAAGTTGAGTCCGGGTTCTGCTGAGGGTCTGAAACAAAGAAGAGAGCTTGCAGGGATTAAGGGAGTCCAGCCAAAGGAATCAACAGCCATGCAAGTGTCTGGTCAGCCAGGAGCTCTGCCAAGGAATCAGGCCACAAGGGCAGGGCGGGGGCTGGAGAGGGGGCCAGTATGACAAACCACATAGGAGGTGAGGGTGAGCTAGGAGACAAGGGACACCAGCAAGGGAGGCCAGCAAAGTGACAGAAGGGTGATGGGATTCACTGTGTGTGGGATGGGATGCTGGGCAGTCCCCCACAGTACCTGTCTCCACCCTTCCTCGTCTTTAAAGGGGTTGAGGCACTGTCCAGGGCACATATGGGTGGCCCCCTCCATGATTCCACATACGTGCCAGGGTTAATCAGTGACTCTGAGAAGATTGCTGGTGATAACAAGGACCAAACATAATGTGGGCAGGGTCACTCAAACCTCCTGACACAAATGTTTCCTCCACCTGCCTGTGTCAATTTTCCACATTGAAGAAACAGAACTGACAGCTTATTGCAATTTTACCTGAGTACTTCTCATAAATAAGGTGTAATGATTGAAAGCCCTACCAATCAAAAAATTAGTCAGCAAAAATAAATAATAGGGTAGGAGTCAGAACATGGTTCTATCCTGGTTCTGCTTCCTTCTGATTCTGAATTTTGAGCTAAATGACCTCACCTCCCTGAGCTCATTTTTCTCAACTGTCAATGACAAACAGTTGTGAAGACAGAAAATATGGGTATGCAAACATTACAAAGGCCGTGGAGTGCTCACAAATATACAAATATATATAAGCTGGACATTATACAGCTAGATAAAATATATGGCTCCAATATAATAATAAAGCAGCAGTATTTTTAAAAAGATTTTATTTATTTATTCATGAGAGACACACAGAGAGAGGCAGAGACATAGCCAGGGGGGAAATATGCTCTGTAGATAGCCCGATGTGGGACTCAGTCCGAGGACCCCGGGGATCACAAACTGAGCCAAAGGCAGATGCTCAACCACTGTGCCACCCAGGCACCCCTAAAGTAGCAAGTATTTTATAAAACAAACATTTATCATTGGTATTACAAAAAAGCCCAGCAGTGCCTGGCTGGCTCTTGATCTCAGGGTTGTCTGTTCAAGCCCTACATCGGGATATAATTTTAAAAAAATTATAAAATAAAGAAAAAAGACAAACGCTCAGAAAAATAACATCATATTTAAAAGAAAAACGCAGCTGGGGAACCTGGGTGGCTCAGTCAGTTAAGCATCTGACTCTTAATCTAGCTCAGGTCTTGATCTAAGGATTGTGAGTTCAAGCCACTGATGTGGGGCTTGAACCCAGTGTGGGGCCTACTTAAAAAAAATGTAGCTGGGGTGAATGTAATAAATAACTTCTAGTATATTAGAATCACAACAATTTCAAACACTAAAGACACGCTCCTTTTCCATGCTCAGTGGGAGTTGCTAGTCTCACCTCCCTCTGGAAACATACAACAGTTGGAAAAAATAAATATCCTCCCAAAAGGTTGGGATAGATACAGGGATGATAGGCCCACGTTGGAATATTAATATTCATGGAAATCCAGAGTCCCCACCTGAAGAAGGAAGGACAATCTTTTCTTTCTAATGAACACTCCTGGTCTGAACCAGAATGCTGAGTTGGACTCTTTAGACCAGTATTTCCAACAGATGGAACAAACGGCACCTTTGATCAAGGCAGCATAGTGTTATAGAAAAAAGTGTGGGCTCTGGAATCTGGCAAGCCTGGGCTCCCTTCCAGGCCAGCCCTTCCTGGGTCTCTGCCACTTTACACCAGGTCTTTATTCTCTCTTGAGCCTCAGTGCTCTCAGTTGGAGAATGAAGATGGAGGTTGCGGAAGAATTAAATCACACCCGCCACATTGTCACTATGAAAGCACCTCGACCTCTGCCTTGCACTGCCAAGAGGTCAGGGGCCAAGACCATGGCAGTGGCTGCAGCTAGTCAGTATGCCTGAGCTAGACATGGCAGAGACAAGGCTGCCAAGAAAGTTAACCCAACCCAGGCCTCATGCATGGGAGCGGAGGGTCTGCAACTTGGGTGTGGGTTTGATCCCTGTGCATTCTGCTCCAGTTAGACCACATTTGGAGCTCCAGGTGCAGCTCCAGAAGAGGGAAGAGGAAGCCAGAGGGCCTGAACACTATCTCATTTGGGAGATTTGTTGAAGAAGCTGGGGTGTTTAACCTGGAAAAGAGAAGTCTTAGGGCACAGTTAAAACTCTTCTCAAATAGTTGAAGGGTTTCATGTGGACATAGGTGAAGACTTCTTTGTGGCTCCAGAAAGCAAATCAAGACCCAGAGATAGAAATGACAGAAGCACTATTTGACTCCATGGCAGAAAAGACTCTCCATCACGAGGAGCTCTTCCCCTAAGGGAATGTCAAGGCAGGCAACTCCTTGGGTCCAGGATTCCTGCACTGGGCTGGACTGGGCTTAGCTGCCCTGTGAGGTCCCTCCTCAGTCAACAGAAGCCCTGTTTTGACATAGCCCTGTTTTCAAAAATCTGTTATAATTTTCTGTTCGTCTTTTATATTATTAAATCAAATTTTATAAATCTCAAGTTCTTCAAAATGGTTCCTCAAGGTGATTCTCCTGAGACATATTCAGAGCCAGAGGGAATAGTGACTATGTTTTATCATTACATCAGAATGCTTTTGATGATTGTCATCCCAGTCTAGAATTAATGCTTTGTTACTAAAGTTCCCAGGCACTATATATGTACCTTCCTTGCTCCTCCTCCCACCATCAAAATCCAGTCTGAAATCTAAGGGTCCTATTTATTAGTGCTCTGCCCAAAAGCTAAAGTACTTTTTTAATTGAAAGACCAAAAAGGTTGGGGCACCTGGGTGGCTCAGTGGTTGAGTGTCTGCCTTTGGCTCAGGTCATGATCTCGGGGTTGTGAGATCAAGTCCCTCATGGGGCTCCCTGCTTCTCCCTCTGCCTATGTCTCTGCCTCTCTCTCTGTGTGTGTCTCTTATGAATAAATAAATTTTTAAAAATCTAAAAAAAAGTCTTAAAAGGTTAGTACCGCTTTCCTGAACCCCCTTCATTGTTTTCTTTTCTTGAAAGTTATTCTAAAGTTTGTAATGAATTTGTGTAAAAATACCAGAGACACACATAGAAAGAAACAAGAAAAGGGCTGATTTGATCCTCTTTTGCCTCTGAAGAATATGTATATGCCGTATATGTTGCATTATTTACCTCGTCTCAAGCATGGAACACCAGAGAAATGTGATTCAGTGCTCAAACAAATGTTCAATTATTCAGCATGAGGACCCTGGGGCTAAAGGAGTTTTGGGGACTCTAAGGTCCTAGCCAAGCACCCCTTGAACTCATTAGACCAAGGGCAAGACCATGAGAAGTGGACATTTGAAGCATGTCAGCAGTTTCAGAGGAGCACCCAATGACATTTTAATCTGAAAAATTATAAACAACCTCACTCCCACCAGCAGCCCTGCCACCTCCTGAGGAATGTGCAGTGTGGCAGATCTGAAGAAGCTATTGATAAGCAGAGCAGCTTTCAAGTGCCCTGGTGAGGAGAGAGTTTGACAGCGAAGATTATGTCTGATGCTTTCAAAGGCACACACTTTATAAATACATTGCACATATAGAGCATAGGTCTGTTGCCACACATGGCATGTATACACCACAGCCTATTTAAAAGCATTTCAAAGCCCACTTGGTAATGGCTTCTCCTAAGTGCTGTGGGGTGAAGGATAAAGAGATAAAGGAGGCACAGCCTCTCCCCACAGGACCGTGGAATGCCCTATCTGACGGACACTTCCAGCCCACCTCCATCTTCCTCATTTGACAGATGAAGAAACTGGGATTCCAAGAAGAGAGGTGACTTGCTTGAGGGTTGTCAGAAAGTCAGAGCCTAGGTTTCTGGATTCTAAAACTGGAGTTTATTATGCGATGGTAGAAAGAAAATACCCACGCTGTAAATCACAAAAACAATTCTAAAAAAAAAAAAAAAATAGGCAAAGCCACTGGGGGCCAGGAGCCCTGGATTTTATCCCAGTAAAAGAAGGCACACTGTGTCCCATTTTTTTGGCCACTGTAAAAAAAAAAAAAGGGGGGGGGGGCCCTCACACTGGGTCATAGAACAGTCATGCCTTGGACGCGGAATGCAAGGTGGCTGGTCAGGCCTATGAATGAGCTGCTGGCCCCAGCCCCTTGCAGAGCGTAGAGGCGGCCACGCCACGCTGCCTCTCTTGTGCGGCCCTAGGTTCTCCGTCATTGCTGTTTGATCCATTAAGTACATGAAGAGTCAAGAGGGAAGCTACAGAAACCTCATCTCCTACATTTCCCCAGCGTGTAGCTCCTCTTGCCTCTCAGCCTGGATTGCTCCTCTCCAGAAGGCTCGGCCTACAGGGCTAACTGGGGTGATTAGATGAGCCCCAACAATCAGTCAATTCAATGGAAAGATCTACCACAGTGGTAGGTTTGAGGAAGCAACTGGCCCAGGGGCTGAAGATAGTGGAAGAGCCGCCTCACTTAGACACAGCCCCATTCTCTCCTCCATGTGACCTCATCAGTGCCTCCGTTTGTTTACCCAGACAGGGTCTTCATTTACCCGTTTCTCGGCACAGAGAAGACCCACACAATGAGGCTTGGCTAACACTGCGGTGGGGACGCTGCGGATGCGGGCTCTCCGTGTGCCCAGGGTTTAGTCACAGAACAGTCCGTCCTTTCACTGGCCACTGTGGAATGAGCGCGAGCTCTGTGAGCGGGCACGCAGGGCATCCTCTGTCTGAGGGCCAAGTCCTGCTTCCAAGTTCCCCACTGTAACCTTGGAGACGCTGCATGGGGTGGGAAGGCTCTGTGAGGGGCCTTTGTTCGTCCCTGGAGACTCTCTAGAAGGAGGGTGTGGGTAGCTGGGTTCTGGGCCTAGCAAAGGAGGAGGGAAAAGAACTGGAAATAGGGAGCAGAACTGCAGGCCCACAAACAAAGAGCCCAGGCCGGGACAGATCCACCTTAATAAGCTCTCCGGGTTTTCTAGCACCCTTCAACACCTCTTGAATGTTTCCTTTCAGCTGCTCCCACTCATGCAGGCTGCAAGGGTTTTTGCCCAGGAGGACCTGAGCCCGTGGTGTTGATGTGACACGTGCACGTCCGTGTGCATGACTATGCAATGGCACCATCAGGCAGCACTAGGTGACTGGATATGGGCAGTGTTGATGTGTGGTGGAGATAAGCCGTAAGGAAAGATGGGTTTGGTGACCAGATGCCACCATGACCAAAAAGGCAGTGAAATGACAGGATCCTCCAGAGTCTCTAGCTCAGGGTAGACTCTGTATGCTGGACTCACTTATAGCCTCAGACAGACTTCCTTGCCATAGGATTTCTAGGCTCCTTCTAAGGTATGTGAGGTGGCTATATGATCACCTCATGAAGTCCCATCATGGGTGATCTAATTATCCAAAAGATATTTCTTAGAAAAATAATAATGATTATTTTTCTAGTAGCTATCACTTAAAGCATCTATGAGGGGCTCAGTCTGTTAAGCGTCCAACTTTTGATCTCAGCTCAGGCCTTGACCTCAGGGTTGTGAATTCAAGGCCTGTGTTGGGCTCCATGCTTTAAAAAAAGCCATCTAAGGGGCAGCCCCAGTGGCTCAGCGGTTTAGCACCGCCTTTAGCCCAGGGCGTTATTCTGGAGACCCGGGATCGAGTCCCGCATTGGGCTCCCTGCGTGGAGCCTGCTTCTCCCTCTGCCTGTGTCTCTGCCTCTCTCTCTCTCTGTCTCTCATGAATAAATAAAATCTTTTTTAAAAAAAAGAGAGAAAGTAGTAAAGAAACATTGCATTCAATTTTTTTAATGTTTATGATTTCTTAGTTGCCATATAACATGTATTCAATTTTGAGTATCATTTTCCTTGCCAGGGGCACAAGTCATCGTTCTGCTGATTATACCTGACAGGAAGCACGCTATGGCTGAAGTGTGACATGGCTGACAAGGACACTGGACTATCGCAGGCTGCATGACCAGAAGTATAGTGTCTAGAAAGAGGAGGGAGAACACCACTCTGCACTCCTTAGTCAACACCTGGAACAATATATTCCATTCTTGGAAATGCAGTTCTTTTTTTTTTTTTAAGGTTTTATTTATTTATTTATTCATGAGAGACAGACTGAGAGTGAGGGAGGCAGAAGCAGAGGGAGAGGCAGACTCCTGAGGAGCAGGGAGCCTGACGCAGGTCCGCAGATCACAATCTGAGCCAAAGGCCGACGCTTAGCCGACTGAGCCATCCAGGTGCCCAGAAACACAGTTTAAAAGGGGCCTAGGCAAACTGAACCACATTTAGAAGAGTCTGATCTTGAAAGCAAGTGGATTTAAACAATGTCCTTTGCAGAAAAGCTGAGAAGCAGAGGTTATTTGGCTTGGAGAAGAGTTGGAGTTAGTGGTGACATTGTGGGAGCTGGGGTTTGTGGGGAGAAGAAGGGAGATAGTGGGTATTTTCAAAGTTTGAAATGCCATCTAAAGGAAGAATGCAGTTCTCCGGTGTAATGTGAATGAATAGCTCTCTACACTTATAAAACTAGCATAGGACGTTGCACCATCAACAGAAAGAAAAGCTTTCCTTTTTTTTTTTTTTAAATTTATTTATGATAGTCATACAGAGAGAGAGAGAAAGGCAGAGACACAGGCAGAGGGAGAAGCAGGCTCCATGCACCGGGAGCCCGACGTGGGACTCGATCCCGGGTCTCCAGGATCACGCCCTGGGCCAAAGGCAGGCGCCAAACCACTGCGCCACCCAGGGATCCCAAGAAAAGCTTTCCATTTCATGGAAACTGTTCATGAATAGAAGTCTGCTTTGTGAGGTAATGAGTTTCCCGTCACTGGGAGTGATCTACATAGAGACAGGACTTGAGTGTTCATGGGAGAGAGGGCAGTCAAGTATGAGGTCTCCATGACCTTAAAAGTCCCTTCCAACCCCCCCCCCCATTCTGTAGTTCTTCCTTCTAATATCCCATTTGCATATAACCTGTTATGCTTGGTAAACTTTACTTTTTCCCTTCATTGGAATCAATTGTACCTTAGAATAGTTCAATATTAAGTTAATTATTGACGGTTTTATGAGATTTCCTTGAAGAAAATTTCAAAGACACTTGATCTTTCTGATCAGCCAAACATTTGGTCCTAGATTTTCTAACATGGGATATTTATGCAAACCTCTTGTCCGTCAGGGAGGAAAATTTATTTTTATAAACACATTATTCTAAATTTTCCTACCTGGTGACCAAATACTGTCATCATTTCCTCTTTCAAATGGAACACTAGCAAGCTGAAATCCTCTGGTTTCTCCTACCCCTGAATGATGAGTCTACTTGGCATTAGCAATAGTACTGTGTATGCATTCAATTCAGTTCATTAATTCACTTATTCAGTAAATATTTATGGAGCGTCCAATATTGTTCTAGGCACTGCGGAAACAGCAGCAAATAACACAAACAACATTCTCTGCTCCTGTGGAGCTGCCTTTTAGTGGAGGAGACAGTAAGCAAGATAAGAAAGCAAATATATACAAGATAAACAAAATATATACTAGATGGTGACACTTACTAAAGAGAAGAATAAAGCAGGGAGAAATGTGGGGGAGGGTGGGGAAAAGAAAGAGGGTGTTTCCATTTAAATAGGGTGGTCAAGTCTCTCTACATTTTATTTAAATGATGGGAGTCCCACTAAGAAGGTAACAGTTAAATTTAAAGTCTCAAAGGAAGTCAGTGAACAAAATAAGTTCTCTATCAGAAGAGCGTTCCAGGCAGAGGGGGTATCAAGGGCAAATGCAAAACCTCACTCAAAGGTGCAAAACCAGCTGAGTGTTTCTCATCATGCACAACAAAAAGAAGTAAAATCCGGATCTGTGCACATAGGATCTTAAGGGAAAAAGAACATCAAAACAAGAAGTGGTCAACTGCCACCTGCCGAATCGCATAGATCAGATCATCGCACATTTTCTCCTTAGTTATACTGGACCAGCCATTGCCCCCAAACACACCTTGCAGGGTCCCACCTCCAGGCCTATGACTGGCCACAGAGGCCAGAACGTACTACCCATACTTCTACATTAGATTGATTTTTTTAAAAAAAATATTTGATTGATTGATTGGAGTGTGCAGCAAGCTCAAGCTGGGGAAAGGGCAGAGAGAGAGAGGGAAGGAGGGAAGGGGAAAGTCTCAAGCCAGCTTCAGAGTCAAGGGCAGAGCCCACCTGGGGCTTGATCCCCGGACCCTGAGATCAGGACCTGAGATGACATCTGGTCAGACACTCAAACGACTGAGCCAGGCGCCCCTGCATTAGATCTCACGCCACCTTCCAAGCCCAGGCCAAACGTGTCCTCCTCGTGGGGCTCTTCCTGACTACCCAGGGCCTATTCGCCTGAATTCAAACACTAGCACGCCTACCTCTCAACCTACTGAGTCAGAACTCGCATCTTCACAAGACCCACAGGCGACCCAGGGACACACTAAACTTTAAGGAGCCCTAAGCCCCTCATCTTCCCATGTGGCTTCACACTGTAAAAAGCCTGGGAGCTTTTAAAAACCACCAATGCTTAGTTCCACCTACAGAGAATCTGATGTAATCAGTATGGCATGAGTGCTGGCTCTTGAGAGTTTTGAAAACTTTCTGGGTGATTCTCAGATGGAACAAAGTTTGAGAATCACTGCTTGCTTCTCTTTCATTTCTAATTCCTCTCTCTACTGTCTTCCCCTAACTGGCAAACAGCCTGCCCTCAGGTCTGGTCACTTTTTTCTAGAGTTGGATTCTTAGGTCAGAACCAGGAAAAGACGTTTCCTTCCACCTTTGTCTCCTGACTCCAGGGCCCTGGGCTTGGCCTCCCCAAGTCCTTAATAGGTATGGAGACTGGAAGTAGGAAGGAGTTAGTAGGGCAGTGGGAGAAAAAGTGGACCCCCACCCAGCAGTGTGGCCTTATTGTACGCGCCTTGGGTGAGACTCATTAATACCTTCTCTGTAAAGGGGGCACAACAGTATCTCTCCAGTGTGCCTCGTGGAGTCACAGGGGCTTGGGGAAGACCAACAGAAGTTATCTGTGAAAGTATTTATGAGTTTATGAGAGAACTATGCGCTTCCTGTCCAGTAATCTTAGGATACTCATTTCAAATTTAAAAATCTGCCTTTCCCCTATTTCTCAAATCTAAGCAAGAATTTTAAGTGATATTTTATCTTAGCATCCAAAAGGGATGACCATGCCTGTGTAGTATCTGTACTAGTGCGGATCGGTGATTCAAATTATATTTCGTGGGGTGCCTGGGTGGCTCAGTGGGTTAAGTGTCTATCTTCAGTTCATGTCATGATCATGAGGTCCTGGGATCAAGCCCTGTGTTGGGCTCCCTGCTCAGCAGAGAGCCTGCTTGTCCTTCTGCCTCTCCCGCTCTCACTGCTTGTGCTGTCTCTCTATCAAATAATTAAATAAAGCCTTTAAAAAAACAACAGGAAACAAGTCATACTTCACTGCACCATTGGTTATCAGAAGGAATGATCCTGTGACTTGTGGATATGTCGATTAGTACCAAATATCTTGTGAGTATTCAATAAATATTAACCAGTGAGGCCTAACTTAAGATGGTACCATGGTAAGATCACTTACCACTACCATGGTAAGATCACCATGCCACTACCGAAGTAAGGAGTGCTACTTCTGTCTTGCCCACATGAGCTAATATTCACCTTTTAAGGAAAGCATAGCACCTTCAGTTAGCCATTCTGCTGACTGCAAACTGAAAAGACCAAGAGAACCTGGCTTATTCAAAATAGATTGTTTTACCAAAAGGAATAGTTCCCTAAGAGTCATGGTGAAAGCTAAATGCTAGAAGTTAAAACTAGATACAACTGTTCTACCTTTATCCAGAGCAAGTGCAAGATGGTGAGTGAGCACAGAAAGGCCCTTCTGCCCAAACATATTTTTCCCACATCTCTCTTTGGAAATTCTTTAAGGTTCTCATTGTGGGAGTTTCTTTGAATGGATGCAAGCGCCCTTGGGGAGGGGAAGGTCCTAGCACTCTGGTGCGAACCAGATGCTGAATAGAGCAATGGCACCCGGGATTTCTGGATTTTCTAAATCAAATTTTTTCACAATTTCTTTTAATTTCTTTTTAAAATATTTTATTTATTTATTCATGAGAGACACAGGCAGAGGGAGAAGCAGGCTCCATGCAGGGAGCCTGACATGGGACTCGATCCTGGGTCTCCAGGATCACGTCCTGGGTGGAAGGCGGTGCTAAACCGCTGAGCCACCCAGGCTGCACATATTTTTTTTTTTTAAGTATCTCCACACCCAACATGGGGCTCAAACTCATGACCCTGAGATCAAGAGTTGCATACTCTACTGACTGAATGGGCCAGGTGGCCCTGTAATTTAGTTTTAAAAGATTTTGGGGGACTCACAGGGGATTACTACTTTTTTTATTTTTCTGAGAGCGGACATCAACTAACAACTAAACTATCATCATTTCATAATAGAATGGACAGTTCAAAATAAAATCATGAAGAACATAATCTCAAGGTAAAGTACTCCTTTTTTTTCCAAAGGGAGAGGGAGAATTTTTGTTTTTTTTTTTAGATTTTATTTATTTATGTTAGAGAGAGGGAGAGAGCTATGAACGGGGGTAGTGGCCTAGGAGAGAAAGAATCTCAAGCCGACTCAGCACTGAGCGTGGAGCCTGACGTCGGGCTCTATCTCACTACTCCAAGATCATGACCTGAGCCACCCAGGGGCCTCAGCACTATTCTTCTCAAGACAGGGCAGCTGTAATCTTAAAACTGTGACGATTCTGTACCAATAAATATGTTACATGATCCCTCCCACTTTTTCCATGGCTCCCCATTTGCCAGCGACCCTCCTAGACAGTAGGAGGATGAGAAGTGAACTGAGAATGCTTAGTGTCCTGGAGATGGGAGGGGACTAAGGAAGATGGTTTGTTCTAAGAAGGGGGAAAGAGGGAAGAGAGCTCGATGGCAGTCATCTGACCTAGGATTATGTCCAGCTGGATGGACAGCAGAACCTACCACGTCGGCCCTGAAGGGAACGCAGGAGCCCCACTTTTTAACCTAAAGAAAGCAAGCGCACAGCGGCAGAGGGCCCCTGGGGCCTAACTTTTCTGTTTCATTCATGAGTGTGCCCTGTATGTCTCCCTGGGGATGCACCCGCCCATTCCCTGCAGGAAGGAGCAAGGACGAAGGCGGGAGAAACGTGGGAACAGTCTCAACAACCGGAAGCATAAGCTAGAATATAACTGAGATGCAAGGAAGGGAGAAGAAAAGGAACGGAGAACTTTCATAAGGAAACGAGTCCCTCCCTTTGAAAGTAAGGATATGAGCCACAAGAGTGAGGTAGCCGTTTTCTGGTCAAGATGAGCTCATCTTGGGCAGCCCCTATGGCCCAGCGGTTTGGTGCCGCCTTCAGCCTGGGGTATGATCCTGGGGTCCCGGGATCGAGTCCCACATCGCGCTCCCTGCATGGAGCCTGCTTCTCCCTCCTCCTGTGTCTCTGCCTCTCTCTCTGGGCATGATCCTGGGTCTCCCCAGGATCATGAATAAATAATCTCATGAATAAATAAATAAAATCTTAAAAAAAAAAAAGAGCTCATCTGGCCTGAGAACCCGAAGGCCCAGGCTCTGCCCAGGCTCTGCCCAGGGCGGCGCAGCCCAGGCGGCCAAGCCAAGCTCGCAGCAGGAGGCAAGGAGGCAAGGAGGCCCTTTCCTAAAGTCTGGACGCATCCTCCCTTCTCCCATCAATCCCATCGATCCGGTTTCCCTTCCTCCTGGAAGCCGTCACCCCCCCCCCCCCCCGTGTGGGCGGCGCGGGCTGGGCGGGCCCCTTGGCGGCGGGGGCGAGGATGCCGCGCTGCCCCGCCCTGCACGGGGGCTCCCCCAGCCGCCGAGGGGGCGCCGCGGGGCTCGGGGGCTCGGGCCCAGCTTCCCGGACGCGGCGGGGGGCGCGCGGGGTGCAGATGGGGACCCGACCCCGGGGCGGAGCGGCCCGGGAGGAAGCCAGCGTCCCCGTTCCCTTGGGGACGGATGGGAGGGAGCGGGCCTTGACCCCACGGGAGCCCAAGTCGGGCACCCCCGGGCCGGGTGTGGGGGGTGTGGGGGTGCGGGGCCTTGACCTCCCGGGAGCCCAGGTCGCCCTGCCTGGGGGGGTGGGTGGGGTAAAAAGCCCACGGGGGACCCCCGGGCGGGGTGGGGGGCGGGGCCTTGACCCCACCGGAGTCCAGGCCGCCCCGCCTCCCAGGAGGGGGAGCCCACGGTGGGGACCCCCGGGCCGGGTGTGGGGGCGGGGCCTTGACCCCACAGGAGCCCAGGCCGCCCCCTCCCGGGGGGGAAGAGCCGACGGGGGACCCCGGGCCGGGGGTGCGGGGTGGGGGGCGGGGCCTCGACCCCACCGGAGTCCAGGCCGCCCCGCCTCCCAGGAGGGGGAGCCCACGGTGGGGACCCCCGGGCCGGGTGTGGGGGCGGGGCCTTGACCCCACAGGAGCCCAGGTCGCCCCCTCCGGGGGGGAAGAGCCGACGGGGGACCCCGGGCCGGGTGTGGGGGGTGCGGGGTGGGGGCGGGGCCTTGACCCCACAGGAGCCCAGGTCGCCCCGCCTCCCAGGAGGGGGAGCCCACGGTGGGGGCACCCCCGGGCCGGGTGTGGGGGGTGTGGGTGGGGGCGGGGCCTTGACCCCACGGGAGCCCAGGTCGCCCCCTCCCGGGGGGGAAGAGCCGTCGGGGGACCCCGGGCCGGGGGTGCGGGGTGGGGGGCGGGGCCTTGACCCCACCGGAGCCCAGGTCGCCCCCTCCCGGGGGGGAAGAGCCGACCGGGGACCCCGGGCGGGGTGTCGCGGGACCCGGGCGCCTGGGCCCCCCTGTCCTCCCGGTCGCCCCACGCGGAGCCAGGCGCAGGGTCCGACCCAGACCCGGTCAGCACGTCAGGGACGCGGGGCAGGCCCGGGGCGGCGGGGCCGGAGCCCGCAGGCCTGTGCGGGGCGCAGCGGGGAGGCCCCGGGCCCGCCCCCGCGGCCGGTTCTCCGTCCGACGTTCCTTTGTTTTCCGCGTGGGCCTCGCAGCCCTACGGCGGGAGGAGCACGGGGGGCGCCGGGGCTACAGGGGAAACCAGCGGGGCTGCGGGGAGCCCCTGGACACCAGCCCTCGGGAAGCACGCGGGCGAGGAGGAGAAACGGTGCCTCGAGGGCCACGGAGTGAAGGGCCCGACCCCGCGGCAGCACAGGCTCAGAAACAAAACCTTGGCTCTGACGAAAGATGCAAGGCGGTGCCAGGCTGCCTCTGAGTTAGGCACTCAAAATGCACGACCTTTGTTCTCCTCTATCTTTATAAGATAAATGCTATTTATTCCATTCCAGAGACAAGGGAAAAGTCAGAAAGTTAAAGGTTCGCTCTCAGGTCCTAGCTCACTGAACCCTCCCCCTCCCCCTCCCCCTCCCGCTCCCCTCCCCCTCCCCCTCCCGCTCCCCTCCCCCTCCCCCTCCCGCTCCCCTCCCCCTCCCCCTCCCCCTCCCCAGCTTATACTAGGAGTCAAGCACCACTACTTCCCTTTCATTCTTACATAGTTTGAGTTCCTTCACTACCAAACAGAAAGTCCTAATAATACACCTTTTACCCAGTCATTTACTTCTGGGAAATTTTTAAAAGATTTATTTATTAATTTTAGGGATTGAGCAGGGAGGAAGGGCAGAAGGACAGAATCTTCAAGCGAAGTCCCTGTTGAGCGGGGGACCCAAGGCTTGATCCTAAGACCCTGAGATCATGACCTCAGCTGAAACCAAGAGTCAGAGGCTTAACCGGCTGAGCTACCCAGGCACCCCTCTGGGGATCTATTCTAAAGAAATATAACAGAAGAGGCATATGCCTCGAAATATTCCACTGTGGCCTTCTTGTTAAACGTAGGGTTTGATAACTAGAATAAAGACCAAAGGTATAATGTTAAGCGAGAGCAAGATACACACACACACACACACACACACACACACAACGTAATCACAACCATATGGAAAATATACATAGAAAAAAAACAGAAATAAATTACATCTTTTTTCCTAAAATGTTTATATATTTTCCAACTTCTCTACGATATGGATAAATATGTATTATTAGTAAATGTATTATTGTATTATTATTATGTATTATCACATATCATTTAATTAAAATACTAAAATATTTATTTCAGAAACTTTCCATAATCTTACACACACACACACACACACATATAAAACATGAAATCACTAATGAACAGGAAGTTACTAGGCTTGGGTGAAAGAAGATAAAATGTACTTGAGTGATTTTTCCACCAATTGAAAGATTTTCCATAATTTAAAAGATATGTGGAAGCTAGAGGGTATGGGACAATTTTTATACATCTAAGATATTAATGAAAGGGAAGACCATGTCTCATTGGGCCAAAGGAGAGGCAAATATCTGAACTTTAGAATACACAGAAAAGAAATGATGAGATCGAGCTGATTCCTGATTGACAAGGACATACTGATTCATGGGGAGAAGGGACCACGTTGGAATGGAACTCTTAATGGCAAAGGAAAGAATATATTCATAAATATGATTACTTAGGAAAGGAGGTAAAGCAGTAACAGGTAAGGTAATGTCGTCATGAAAGTTTATTTTACAGCAAATGTATTTATCAAGAGAATACTTTCTAATCATGAAGATTAGATATGCAAAAACACAAACAATATGTTTATGTTTGGCCTGAGACTGTTGATACCAGTAGAGTATTTTGTATCTCAACCCAAGCAGATGATAATTATGCTCATTTGGGGTTAGAAAATGCCTAACAATGAAATGGCCCCTTATCTGGAGCTCATAACTTTTCTATGAGGAGGGAAGGGGAGAAAATCAAGAAAGCCACATGTCTACATGCTGTGTGTTCCTGGAGATCCTTATGCAGCAGCAGGAAAATACAAACTAATTCATAAAAGCAGGTTTCTTTGGTTTGACAACTTCCAGTCTTGTGTAAGGACCTGGTAGAATGAAGAATACAGCAGTATCCCTCAAATAATCTAACACTAGATAATGGTATGAAAATCACCGATGGAGCATAAAGTGTGTTGAGAACCTATGTTATGGTAGAAAGCAAAATTCTTATTCTGGGATTGAAATCTAGGATTCTCCGGGCGGTTAACAAACCACATACAAAAAGTTCCCTCTTGGGGCTTAAGGATGTCTTGGGTATTTCTAATTCCCCTCCCTTGACTCTTCCCGACAAGGGAGATGCCTTACTGATGTCACCTCTGTTGCTGATCTCACTTTTTCTCCCCCAACTATTGAAAGCTGTGCACTCTATACAGGGAATGAGGTGGAAGGACATATTAGATTCAGGGCCTTGTGGATAGCATCTCCCCAACACTATCACCCTCCAGTCTTCCCAATTTCATCACTCTGTTCTCCAATCACTCAAGTAGGTTACAGGGGGGCAGGAGGAACCACTTTTTTAAAATTAAAGGTTACTAGAGCCAGGAAATAGGATGTTTCAGCACTAAGACAAGGTTAGGATTTCTATAAATACTTAGCAGTTAAATGAAGAGATAGAGCACAATGTGTTGTTTGGATATAACTTTGCGTCCATGCCTAGATGGAAGGCGGGAGCCCATCCTGCTTGGTATCCTGTAACTCATGGAATGCAGTGAAATGTTATCTTCTTAAAATTTCTTATGCTACAGTGTGCAGTGAATTCTTAATACCTCCTGTCAAAATCAAAGAAGGTAGCAAAGAAATCATGTTATTTGAAAATTATAATAGAGGAACAGAAAGCATTTTGGTTTACTGCCTAAAACAGCAAACACCGAATATACAGCATTTGGATGACAGTTGGGTCACAAAAAATAAAGAATTTTCTGACCCTGCTCTAAAATACAAAAAAAAAAAAAAAAAAAAACCCCAAATCCCACAACCCTCTAGAGGGTGTTTTATAAAAATATGTGATGAAATCCAGAAGGTGCTTTTATCTCATAGCACCCATACCAGAAAGATTAATCTCTGTGGTCAGTGTCTTGTTCTGGTTGGGGATGCTTTTGAGCCCAGCTTTGGAATCTTCTCTAGTTAGAACATCTGTTCCACAGTTGTTAATGTTTGTTTGGTATTGCCCAGAAGAAGACAGCAGAAGGGAAGAATTTTTAACAATGAGTCCCAAGATAGACTAGATCAGCGGCACTGCTTATTTTGAAAAGGCTTTTTTTTTTTTTTTTGAGTAATGTGACCTGTATGTAAAAAAAAAAAGGAGGGAGCAGGTCAATGGACCAAGAGATGGATGTCCATCCAATACTGGAATGCAGTTCAGCTTGTTTTCACCACTTCTCAAATTTTCTTCCCAGAAATATTTGTTCATTGAGTTATTACTACATTCCACACTAGGCTTAGTTTTTTTTAAAAAGATTTTTAGACAGAAATTTGAATGTTCGATTTAAAATAATCATAAGTGAGAGATTGATTCTATAGTATTCAATTAAGAGTAGGCAAGAATAAATAAAATCTAGTTGTTTTAGGAAATCTAAAATATGTAAATAATCTATATCATTTGGTAATTTGCTCCCTTAGCCAAGAAAAGAAGGAAATATTATTTCTTGAGCTCAGTGAAACCAGATTACATTAGTTGATCAGGAAGTAAAATATCTTTTTATTTTTCTAAATAATGTGAGGTTCAAGATAAATCAAGCAGGCCTGCATTTGCAGAGTGAAGAAGTTACATTTAAGGCAAAATTCAAATTATTAGATGACATTTTTTTTTTAATTAGACTGTAACTTCTCTGTCATTACTATCTTTAAACTATACAACATTATTCGAGACTTCCAGTGGAGATCATTTATAAAGATGCTGAGTTTTACCCAGTAAAAAACTACTGAGACCTAGCATTTGAAAACTTTGTAGAAACAGCTGGGTTCAGTTTCAGAGCTCCAAAATCAAATTGAAAGAGGGAAAGATCCTAATCACTCAAACCATCTGTTCAAAGAACAGTGAAAAAAATGACGACAGTTTTCAGTTTGGGGAACAATGACCTCTTAAGTGAGATCTGAAAGTCCCTTTCCTACTCAACATTTCAGCTGATCGTCACAACATCCCTGTGAGTGTATAAGGTAAATATTTGTACCCTCTTAGTGCAGATAAGGAAACTGAGGCTGCTCACTCCCGCCACACAAAACATCATTAGCAAAAGCTAGTCTTCCACCTAGGTTGGCCACTTCAAAAATTCTGAAGTTACTCTTCTGTACCACCTTCCAATTCCATTCTTCCTTCAGATCTCTCTTCCTTTCTTCTTTCCTCTTGTTTCTTCTTTCTTCCCCTTCCTTCCACATTAATGGAGATTCCTCTCTAACGCCAGAAATTATTCTACGTCGCTAGTGTTCACATAAGAAACTATACCCACTATGGCAAGAAGGCTAAGAATTATTCATAGAAATCTAGAGAAGAGGCGTGAATGCCAGCCCTGTTTCTCTGCCTTATTTCTTTTTTTTTTTTAAGATTTTATTTATTTATTTGGGGGGGGGGGCGAGAAAATAAGAGCAAGGGGAGGGGTGAGAGAGGCAGACTCTCTGCTGAGCAGGGAGCCAGACACGGGGCTTGATTCCAGCACCCCAGTATCAGGACCTGAGCTGAAGTCAGACACTCAACCGACTGAGCTACCCAGGCCCCCCCCCCCTGCCTTATTTCTATACTCTTCCCATTGAAAACGGAAACTTCGCTATCCTAGAAAACAGAAAACAGCACATTACATACGGGTGCTGAACATTTTTTGCCAACGAACTGAATTTGCGTGGGTGTTCTGCAGGCCCTTTGTGAAATGTCATCTAACCAAACAAAACACACAGGACACCTGGACTGTCCAGAGGAAAGGTTCCAGGGCAGACCTCAGGGTAACAGGATCTCAGAAAAGAGGTTTTAGTGAGGTCAGGAGTGGGCACGTGAGATCAATGGTTGGCTGGGTGGGTGACCCTCAGACAAAAAAGAAAAAGGAGTTTTGCTGATTTGCAGATTTAAGCAGCAGTGGTTTTCAAACTTATTTTTTTTAAAACATGAAGTGTTTTGTTCAGATACACTTTACCCCAAAGCATAAAACAAATAGGACTGAAGAAAGCAAAAATGCTCTGCTTAAGCAGGGTGGGGGAATCCCAGAGCCCTCACTCTAGGCCTCTGTGATGGTCCCTCCTATGGGAAAAGCATAGCACAAATTTAAGCTTGCTGATTGATTGATTGATTGATTGATTGGGGAGTTGGGGGTGGTGGTGGCAGACTTCATGTCCAGTGCAGAGCCTGGTGCGAGGGTCAATCCCATAACCCTGAAATCATGACCCAAGAGTTGGATGCTTAATGACCTAAGCCACCTGGGCGCCCCACAAATCTAAGTTCATTTGTATTTAAATACCCCTCAAAATATGTAAGCAAGCCCAATTTTTTAGGATTAAAATATAGGCTCCCAAGCAAGTATTTGAGGAAGAAATCCCTAACTCAAGCCCAGTCCAATCCTCGTGGGTTTCAGAGAAAAGAGGCAGCTGGTCAGGGATGCTTCTTTTTCCAGGAAACCTGATTACTTATCTTCAAAGCTGAAAATCTACCTGAAGCAGGATAGGAGGCATGAAAATAGATGGTTTGGCTTCCTAGGGAACTCGTTGGGGGTTACTGGATTGTTGGGGGCTGCAGTAAGTTTATCCAGTTCTAAAATAACAGTTTTGTTTAGAGAAAGTTATTCTCAAACACATATCCCTCAGTCCTGCCCTGGGAAATTATACTTTTTTATTCCTTTAGCAATTCACTATGTTCGAAGTATACTATTTTGGTGTTCATTTTCTTGTCAGATCCCCACTCCATGAAGCAAGCTGGACAAGTATTATTATCCCCATCCTACAGATGAGGAAGCTAAGGCTCAGAAAGATGAAGGGACTCCCAACAAGCTCACATGACAAATACGTAGGTCTTCTGATTCCTAATTCAGAGCTTTAACCATACCTGGTATCTACACAAATCTTGTGTCCTACTACGCACAAAGTAAAGGCCACAGATTTGGTGTTACCAGTTCTGAGTCCTTGGGGATCATCAGTGCCCTCTTTACACAGCAGATGTAATAATAACCTGTGTCATCTCACTCACAGGATTATGAAGGACAAATGAGACAATCTGGTAAAAGCACTTGGTAAATGCACCATCTAAGGGTTAGTTACCCCTCCCCTAACCCCTGCCATCTTGGCAGGTTCCCTGTCCTTCTATTAACTTAGGACTTCACTTTTACAAACTCAAAAATATTTGTCTCATAGCCTCTGATGGCATCATGCAAGTCTCTTGCAGAATTCAGCAGGTGGCCAGAGCAGTCAGCTAGCCATACTTTTGCACAACCTCAAACCAAAGTTCTCTCTCCCTATGTTGGAGATTCAAGGATGTGCTGCCAAAAGCTCCCCAGAGTGCTTTACCCTGAGCCCCAAGCAGTGACCATAGGACTGAGTCCAGCTGATGTGTTTAGGGGGGCTTTGCGGGGTGTGTGCATGGGGGAAGCTGGGCCTTCACAGTCATCACAGACCAGGCTCTTTGTCTTCTCCTTGGCAGAATCAGAACCTGAATTTGGCAAGTCCATCTGAGAGTGATCCATTCTCTGCAACCAAGTTCTGTCGGGATGACTCTGTGGTATCTAATGGCAATTTCATCTTTTTTTTTTAAAATAGGAATTCACATTTGCGTCTAGCCTCTATATAGGTGGGGGCCTCCGTCAGGAGGGCAAGTTGCAGTTGATAAAAGTTGTTGATAAAAGCAAAATCAGAGTAAAGAAAGTTGGAATAATTTAGGGAATATGTACGCTTTTACAAAATGAAAATGCCTTATTGTTTTTCCAAAGTATAAACATTATACATATACATTATTAAAAAAACCCCAAAGCATTAAAAAAAAAAAAAAACCAGCAACGTGGCAAAGTATGCAAAAGAAAGAAAAAGCTGTATTGTTAATGTTTTGAGTATATCCCCCCAGACTTTTTCTTATAAAAATAGTGGCTCACAGTTTAGCGCCGCCTTCAACCCAGGGTGGGATCCTGGAGACCCGGGATCGAGTCCCACATAGGGCTCCCTGCATGGAGCCTGCTTCTCCCTCTGCCCGTGTCTCTGCCTCTCTCTCTCTCTCTCTCTCTCTCTCTCTCTATATATATATATATATATATATATATATACACACACACATATATATATATCATGTATAAATAAATAAAAATAGTTACCAAAATAGAATTATACTGTATATCTATTTTGTGAGCTTTTTCACTTAGATATTGTTGGACATCTTTCTATGCCAGTAAATATATATCATCCTTTTAACCAGCCTTATAATAAAGGATATTTTTCTCAGCTGTGAGGTAGTCTTATGAACCCTCCTTCTCTGTTAAAGGCAGTATCATCTGGGCCTCTTCTCCTCTTTCAGGGATTCCTGATGCTGGGTGGTTCTGAGAAATGCACTGACCCGTTATTTCTGGCTAACACCAACTGGCAGCCAGAAAACACCACTGGCCAGCTGCACTTTCTCAGGCAAATTACTGTACTGTCCAGGGCCTCGGGCTTCTCTGTGTGTTAAACAAGAAGTTTGGATAACAATTTTCTGCGATTCTGTCAGCTCTGAAGTGACACATTAGCTTCTAGTTCATTTATCTCTGTGTTTGCCTTGGCACGGGATGATCCCAGCACACTGAATGAAAGGGGAGCCCTAGCTGTGCACCTGCACGACATACTTAAAGACCCCGAGGATGGGGGTCTTGAAGCTGGCAGGGCTGGGGAGGCACCAGGGTGGAGGGGCGGTTATGTCAGGGAAACAACTCTCCTGGTTTCCTTCCAACATGGAAGTGGGTGATGTCTACAAGAAGGCATGAAATTCACAGCATTGCAGTAAACACAGCCTCTGGGGCCTGTTAGTCCTTTCTGAGCACAAGTGTCTAAACTGCCAGATAACTGTGGTATTCATAAATACCGGAATTCATTTCCCATTTTAAAAGCTCTTTGGTCTATATTTCTTTTTTTAAAGATTTTTATTTCTTTATTTGAGGGAGAATGCATGAGTGGGGGGAGGGGTAGGGAGAGAGGGAGCAGCAGACTCCCCACAGAGCAGGGAGCCCAATGCAGGCCTCAATCCCAGGACCCTGGGGTCATGACCTGAGCCAAAGGCAAACTCTTAACTGATTGAGCCACCTATGTACCCTAGCCTGTATTTTCTCATCTAAGTCTCATTTCTGCCTTTTGGATGAGGAAATTGAGATTCAGCGAGTGTGATTTGCTGAAGACCAGTGGACAATTATTTGCAGAATGAAGATCCCACCCCACACTCAACCAGTGGATTGAGTCTCCACAGTCTCCACATTGGGTACACAGTCACATGATAGGTGCATGCCTCTGTGTAAGATACTCACGAAGACACACTCCTCCGTACCCACTCCACCACCACTAGGATCCAGGACAGCAAGCATTGCCCTTCCCTGGCTCCATCTACTCTTTTAACACATAGTTATGAGCATTATGCTAGGCACCAGTGGTAAAGTGGTGAACCAAGAGACATGGATCCCCATCTCAGAGTTGACTCAGGGTCATGGAGAGTCTACTATGAGGCAGGGATAGGGTGGATGTGAGGATGGTATATACAGTGTGATAAGAGCAGCACTGGACAGTACAGGGTAGGATGGAACACATAGGACAGGCACCCCACCCTTCCTCAGAGGGGTCAGGTAAGGCATCCTGGAGGATCCACTCTGTGACCCAAATGATGGAGTTAGCAAGACCCTTGGTAGCACTAAAGAGAGACAGGAGGTAGGATGACTATTCTATACCAAGAGAGGAGCATATACAAACACTTGGGGGCATGAGGAGCTCGGTACTTTTGAGAAACTATGAAAAGTATCGTGTGGCCAGGGGTAATGCTCGGGTGGGATGCTGGTGTTTATTAAGGCTACAGAGAAGGCAGGTCTCTGAGTATGACAGCTGGTCAACCTTATTGGTGTTTATGGAACTGATGTTTGTCTTGAGGGCACTGGGAAGTCACTCAAAGATGTAGGGAGTGATACTGACGACAGGCTCTTAGCAGACTTTCTCTTTATCAATCCTACTAGAAGATATACTGTGTCTATAATTTTTGCCAAATTATGGATGCTCAACTTCAGGATATGTTTCCTTTTTTTAGGCTGCCACCTGTTTCATTGTTGTTCACCCACTTCTTGGGTCTCTGTGGCCTGTGCTAGGATGGCTCAGATGACCAGAGCTCTGTGTTCAAGATGCCATGGATATGGGGCATGGGGCAAAGAGCTTCTAACTATTCCCTATCCTCAGCCTCAGCCTTAACCCAGGGCCTGGACTCCAGCTGACAGATATGGATTGACCAGCCAACATCCCTAAGGAATATTGGAACACAAGTTTAAAGCATAACTAGAAGTATGTGGACTAAGCAAATTCAACCCTCATTATAAGCAAAGGGAAGCAGTATTAATATTCAATAAGTTAAGAGATAATAACAATTATCATTGAGATGATGCATGACTCCTACAACACATTCAATAAATACTAAATCAATTGATCAGTATTTAGATCATAAGAGAAATCTTATAGGAACATGTAAAAAGGAAAGAAACGGTTAAATAAATCAAGATATTTTATAAAAAGTATGTACATCATGCACAGAATATCTAGAGAAAGATTTCTAAGAAAATTAACACTAGTTACTTCTGGGATGAGAAACAGGGAGGATGAGGGCAGGGAAGGGAGGGAGATCTGTTTACTATGCCTTTCAGAGTCTTTTACATTTGGAAGCACAGAAATATGATACATGATTTAAGAAATAAAATTAACCTTAAAAACCCATCCATTCAGCAGAATCCCATGCAGTGATTAAAAAGAGTGAGATTGAGCTATAATTACAAAAATGGATAGTTCTCCAAGATCTACTTTTATTTAAAGCTGCATATTTCAAAACATATATATGTTGTCACTTCGTGGGACAGAAAACAAACTCATTCGATGTGTACATTTTTTTAGCACATACAGAGAAAGTTCTCTGTGCTGTTCAATTCAATAACCATTGGCCACATGTGGCTAGGTACATTTAAATAAATTAAAATGTAAAGTTCAGTTCCTCAGTAGGGCTAGCCACATTCAGGTGCTAACAGCCGCGTGTGGCTAGTAGTTGCCAAATTGGACGGAGTGGACAGAGCACGCTTCCCTCAGAAAGTTCTGCTGTACAGAACTGGTCCAGTTGATCCAGCCCAGACTGACACATGGGACTACAAGCATGTGAGAAGAGACCTTGTGCTTTATAAATCTCCATGTTGTCTTTTTTCTTTCTTTCTTTCTTTCTTTCTTTCTTTCTTTCTTTCTTTCTTTCTTTCTTTCTTTCTTCCTTCCTTCCTTCCTTCCTTCCTTCCTTCCTTCCTTCCTTCCTTCTTTCTTCTTTCTTTCTTTCTTTCTTTCTTTCTTTCTTTCTTTCTTTTTCTTTCTTTCTTTCTTTCTTTCTTTCTTTCTTTCTTTCTTTCTTTTCTTCTCTTTCTCTCTCTCTCTCTTCTTTCTTTCTTTCTTTTTTTTTTTACAATTACTTTTATAATTTTATAAGAGAAGAGGATGGCTTGCACCTGTGGCAGGTGTTTATTCCTCATTAAAATCACATCCTGTATTTTTTTCATGACTCCACCAATTCCAATTAGGGGTCAAGGGATGGCACAGCATTGCCAGGGGAGCTATTCTCGAGGGAGGAAAGGCGACAACCGCTGTCCCGAATCGGAGCAAATGCACCTCCGGGAGGAGCACCTCAGGGCGGTGGCTGACCATCCAGCTAGTCTTGCTTCTTTCTGCTCCTCTGCTTTTCAGTCACAAGGGACAGGATCAGTTTGAGCGTCTGCCAGAGGGAAAAGCAGAGGCTGAAGTATTTTTAGTTCTTGGAGCTGTGGAATCTGGCAGAGGTCAGGCGGGCACTGGCCAGGGAGGCCCACCTCCAAGGGACCCCGAGGTCTCCTTGGAGATGGAGAGCTAGCAGAGTGGGAAGGACCCTGCTCTGAGATGGGGATGGCCATCCAATAGTGGAGTAGGACCGCGCTGGGCCAAGCTCAAAATGCCGCCTGGGAGTAGAACTGACAAGAATGATGGATGTGATAACTGCTCCATGGTTTCTTAAACTGGAGGAATGACAAAGGTGAAGAGAAACTTGGAAGGAAAAGACGTGGGATGGAGGAGAAGTCTGGCCAGGAGGTAGGTGGGAAGGAACGTTATAAAATTTTTCAACTCAAATAAAACTTGGATTTGAAATATTAAACATCGCTCTGGTTATCATCCACCAGACAGAGAAAAGCAAAATTTCCCAAGATTATAAATAGATGGAATAAACTGAAACTCTGGGTTATAACTGCCTGGGGCATTTCATTTTTCCTCCACCTGGAGGAAGTTTATTCCTAGACCAGGGTCCAATGTTTTTCTTACTAGCAACAGGAGAAACAGCAAAAAGGACACAGAAGCTTTAAAGGTGGCTCAAGAGTCTTCCTTTATCAAACTGGAATTTAAACTGGTACATTTGTGTTCATCGCTCTTTTTTTCCTTTGGAAGATGTATAATGGTCATTTAATAATCCATTTGCTCTTATAAACCTATCCAAGCAGGTGGGTGCCTCATGCTTTACCCTTGTTCTCTTTGTTCTTCTTTTGAGAATGTTGATCCTGCCATATTGTTTTACACCCAATGCTTTTGCTTAGCTTCTCCCCTCTGTCTGGAATATCTTCCTTGCAGGAAGAGACCTCTCAGATTCCACTCATCCTAGAAGATCCAGCTTCTCTGAGTCAGAATTAATGTCATTCATCTCCCATTGTGGTTTGTGTGAGAATCAGTTGAGAATGCGCCCATCTCCTGCATGAGACTTGAGCTCCCACAGGGACAGACAATGCACATTCATTCCTGTGTCCCAGCTAACCCAGAGCTTGGTTTATGGTAAGTGCTTAACATGCTGATGTCCATCTCTTTCTCCCCTCCCATCATCGCCTCCCTTCCCATTCCCTTCGTTCACTTTATTAATATCTATTAAGCCAATGTGCTGTGGGGAAAACAGATTGTGGTGGGTTGAGTAATGGCACTTCAAAGAAGTCCACATCCTTATTCTGGAACCTGTGAATGTTGCTCATATGTCTAGAAGGATTTTTGCAGATGTGATCAAGCTAAGGATCTCAGAACGAGGAGACTATCTTGAATTATCTGATGTAATCACAGGGTCTTTACAAGAAAAAGACCTTCTGATTTCTTAATCAGAAGATATGATGAGGGGCCGTGAACCAAGGAAGGAGGACAGCCTCTAGAAGCTGGAAAAGGCAAGAAAATGGATTCTCCCTGAGAGCCTCCAGAAAGGAACCAGTCCTGCAGACATCTAACACACAAGTAAATAGGGAACGACCCCAGTCTTCAAGGAGCAGATTTTTTTTTTGTTGTTTTTTGTTTGCAAATTTTCTATCTACACAGGGAGGAGACAATTTAGGAAACTATGATGGGTGGCAGTAGAAGTAGAGAAGTAAAGGTCTACACTTCCCCACCCTGTTCACCTTCCTAGATAGGCTTCTGTGTACAAGCTTCCATCTTCAAATAAAGCACTGAGACATGAATACAGACTCCATATTTGATTCAACCCATGAAGTGTGTAGTATGGATCCCTAAGCTCTACAGCATAAGACTCTGTCCATACAGCCTAAGATTGAGTCAGATCTATTGCATTCAGTCAACTGTCAAAATGCATTTGTGAAGCAAAGAAATAGGCAGATGTGAAATAACCTATGGGCCAGCTAAAACTCAGACCTCACGATGTTCCATCACTGATGAAAACAGGCTCATTTTCCAGGTGTACAGCCCTCCTGAAATACAAATGGAAACTAGAAGACTGGATGGCTGTCCCTATGATTATAGCCTTTTACCATTAACTCTCCTTTTTTTTCCTTTCGATTTTGTTTTTAGGTTATTTTTTCTGATTACGAAAGAAATGTAAAATTTAGAAAGTTCGCCACAGTCCCACCCCCGAAATATTTATCAACAAATAAGTCTTAAGACTAGCATTTTTATGCATCCAACCAAAGAAGATAAATAATCGGATGTATATTAAAGATTTTTTTTTTTAAAGAGGAAGACCCTAAGGATATACGGGAGCCTCGGAATAGTGTGTGTTCTCAGCTCCCTTAACTTCCATATCTGTAGCATTACTCAGGAACCACATTCTGAGTAATGAGGCTGAAACAGGGTAAGATTTCCAATCACCAAGGAAATAATAACCAGAGTCAACACTTAACGGAAGGTTTGCTTAATTTTTGCTTAATTTGGTCCTCATAATAACCCTGAGCAATAATATCATATAATCCCCACTTCACAGATGATGAAACAGAGAGATCTGGTAAGCTTGTCCAGGGTCACAAAGCTAGTTTGTGGGAGAGCTGAAATTTGAACCAAGGCAGATTATCAGCGAAAAAAGCCACATGCTAACCAACCACCTTGTCACACTGCTTCTCAGAGAAGAAGTTCATTGATATCACTAATCTGCACCTAGTAAAGCAGGAAAGCAAACAGAAGTTTTAAAATAAGGATTAAAACAAAAAGGCTTTATGAATGAAGACATCCCATTCCCATTAAAATTTTAAAAGATTTTTTCCAATTCAAATAGTAAAAATACATGTTTACTGTTGAAAATTTGAGCAATGTATAAAGTATAATGAAGAAAAATAAAAATCATATGGTTTCACTCAGCTGCTTCTTTCTGTGGGCTCAGGCAACGTTTCTGAAAGCGAGATCTGTAGACCAAAGATATCAGAAGCACCTGGGGTTCATCTTTAAACATGTGGATTCTGAGACCCCATCTGAGACCTACAAAAGCAGAATCTCTGAGGGACCGACCTCAGATGCTGCTATGCAGTGGCACTTGACAGCTCGCAGCCCCATAAACGATAGAACTCATTCAGTGAAGCCCCATGCTCTCCGGAGACCCGGATGCTACAGGACCTCGGCAAATGCCTACTGGAAATTCTTATTAGATGAACATTTGGTTTCAAGGAACCTGAAATGGAATTTAAGGAGTATTTCTAATACTCCTTATAGTGTACTCACAGTGAGCTAAATTTAATTAATATTTTTTGACTTTTGAAATTCAATTTTAAAAGTAAAAATTGCAGTTTTAGTCATTCTTATGCCCAGTAGAGTTTGAGTATCACTGCCCAAAGCTGAGAAAGAGAGGTCTAGAATCCTTTGAGACCCAAAATTCGAAACCCATTCCTCCCACTCCCCACCCTCCAAGGCCTACCCACTCCCCCCTTGCCTTTCTGAAACCAAATCGTCATTAGGGGCAGTAGAGGAAGGGGAAAACCATGTCCCATTTGAAAGTCAGACTTGGGGGGAGAAAAAACAGGTTACTCCATGAGTATATTTTCCCGACCTTCAGCTACAGGCTCTGTGCCCAGGGTCCAAACACCCCCGAAGGGCCCCCAAGCAGCGTTTGCATCCTCAATTCTGATTCCCATTCGGGAGCCCCGCCTCTAGCTTTGCTTTTCCATCAGGCAAAATGGCTCCTCTCCATTAACATCAGGCCCATGTTCTAGCTATTAGCCAAACAAAAGATTTTCCAAATATGGACCCAAAAAACCATGTGCACTTTAAAGGCCACAATAAGCTTAAATAGCTAAAACATATTAAAAAAAAAAAGAAAGCCAACAATTGACGCCAAAAGCATGAGTCCTTAAGGAGCAGAACAGCAAGACAAAAGCCAGAAAGAGGAACAAAAATATGCATTGTAGGGGAGGGGCAAGCAGGGAGGTGTAGATTTATATGGAAGAGCTGACATCATTGTTTCCCAATAATACTCTGCATGCAGGAAACAGATGGGAAAGAAGTGGTGGAAGGGACTACTTATGGTAACAGGGCACGCTCTCTGTTTAGAAGCCTGCCATTTGGAACCTAAACGTTTTACTTTGAAAAACTGGGATGAGAACTCCATTGCCAGAAGTTTTATTAAAGCCTGGCTAACTGCTGCTGAACTTATCACCTTGGCGACGCATGGTAAAATGGAGCTCTGCGTATCAGACCCGGATTGACTGCCAGCTGACCCGTTTTGAGTCCAGAGGACACGGAGCTGTGGGATGGGGATTGCGTGTGGGACAGTCCCACTTTCAAACCCTGGTTCTTCTACTTCCCGGCTGGGTGACATTAGGCAAGCTACTTAACCTCTCTGAGTCAGTCTTCATCTAAAAAATGGGTGACAAAACAGAACTTTCCACACCATGGGGCGAGGCCGCGGTTGCACATTGATGCCCTCCTGCTAGATTTAATCATAATTAGAATGGTCAGCTAACATCACGAAAAAGAGTTTTCTTTTTTAACAGACTCCCTCACTGAACCAGTTGCCACTCTTGTAATGATCAGCTACCCTGCTTCCTCCTGAGGGTCCCTTCAGATCTCCTGCCACTGAAGACAGCTTCTGTCTCCCCAACCACGGCCCAAGCCTGGCCACCCTAAGTCTCAACTCCCTTTCCCAGAACTTAATGTCTCCTCCCTCAGGGTGCCAGAAGTCATGACCAATACAAGTCTCAGGCAAAACCATGTCATTTCCTGTCTGTAGACACCAAGCATCCCATCTCCCCTCTATCATTTTTATTGATTTTCCCCCCTGACAGACAACCCACTCCAAGGGCTCTCTTTCACTCAGCCGCCTCGCATGTAGACATCCTCTGGAGCCCTCATTTCGTTCTCTGTACTTCTATTAGCTACCTTCCCCTCCGGCGACCCCACCAGGCTGAGAGCAACTTGAGAGCATCTTTGTAAATCCAAGAGTGTCTTGCACAGTTCAGCCCCCTTAAATACTTGTTGCATTGAATTGAAAACCCCATATGAGATGGTTTCTGAATAAAAACATGAAAAAAAGCCAGGGAAAGAAATATGCATAATTACACAAATTAGCTCAGATGCCTGTCACGAAAGCTATAGATTTATTTATAGTTTGCCAGATTCCTACTTTATATATCAAATGTGGTGTCTGTAACAGTAAGGGATGGTATATGTTGCTGGGGGGGGGGGTGACATTCATCCCTCTCTCCCTGGGGGAGGTGGGGAGGGGGCCCCAAAGGCATTCTGGGGCAGCATCAGGCCATGGGCGTGGTACCAGGGCCTGGTATGCATCAGCCAAGCTTGAACTAGAACAAAGAGTGCCTGAGACTCTATCCCAGAAACTCAGTTGGTTCTGGGGCCCCGCCAAGAATGTGGTTCATACCAAGGAGTAACTGGTGAGGCACTAGGAAAAGGCAGTGTTTCTGGGGCATCCTGTGCGAAGTCTGGGTCAGCTTCTATCTTGGAGGAGCCATAAGCCCCCCTGGGGAACCTTAAACAATCTTGGATCCCTGATGCTGCAGCCCACCGGCAGTCTCCTGTCCTGAGCTTCCTAGAAGGGCTCTAGCACTGACTTCCCGAGGAGGAAACAGGGTCAATCAATCAAGTGCTCTGTGTTGGCCACAGGGCTCACCCTGAGAGGCCCGGTGCGCTTCCAAATCTGCGAGAGCTGCTGTATGCGTCGGCCTCCAGCAGAGCCCACCGCTGACCTGCCAGTTAGAAAATAGAATAATGAGGGGAATGGAGATCAAACTGGGTGGCTCTTGACGCTAAGGCAAAGGGCGTTCCACAGGGAAAGGAGGACTGTGGCTGCAGTGGGCAGGGAGGGGCCTGGAAGGAAAAGGTGGGGTCTGGTTGGTCTTGAAAGCTGGTAGGTCTAGAATAGATGTGTGTGCAAAGCACCTTGCAGAGGGTAAAGTGCCATGCAGATGTCCAGATGTAATGGCTGTAGATGTCCATAATAATATTATTATTATTAATGATGTAATGGCTGGGGGAAGAGCTAAGCAAAGAGAGAAAAAGCTATTTTTTTTTGTAGGGTTATGGGTTTTGTTTGACAAAAGTGTGTGTAAATGCCAAATTATAAAATGTGCTATTCTGGGGCATTGTGTTTGTGCCTAGAATGGTGGCCTTGGGAATCAGGTAGATCTGGATTTAAATCCTGACTTTTGGGCACCTGGGTGGCTCAGTGGTTGAGCATCTGCCTCTGGCTCAGGTTGCGATCCCTGATCCCAGGGTCCTGGGAACGAGTCCCACATTGGGCTCCCTGCAAGGAGCCTGCTTCTCCCTCTGCCTATGTCTCTGCCTCTCTCTGTGTGTCTCTCGTGAATAAATAAATAAAATATTTAAAAAATAAATAAAAATAAATCCTGCCTTTCCTATCTCTATAATCGTTGTAAGATAATTATCCTCTTTCATCTAGTTTCTTCCTCTATAAAATGGGGATTTAAAAAAACCCTGATTCTGGGATCCCTGGGTGGCGCAGCGGTTTGGCGCCTGCCTTTGGCTCAGGGCGCGATCCTGGAGACCCGGGATCGAATCCCACGTCAGGCTCCCGGTGCATGGAGCCTGCTTCTCCCTCCGCCTGTGTCTCTGCCTCTCTCTCTCTCTCTGTGACTATCATAAATAAATAAAAAAAAAATTAAAAAAAAAACCCTGATTCTTATAGATGTCAAAAAATATTATGTTGTATGTATAAAGTGACGGGCACAGTGTAAGCAATCAATGCATGCAGTAACTCTAACTACTAACAAAAATAACAAGCAGGTCTGATTTGTGGTTTGGCCTTCTCTTCTGGGTCCTTTCTCTCTTTCCAAGAGGACTTCTTTTTCTCCTTCATCCTTTAGCCATCTAGCAGCATCGTGTTCTCATCTTTCTCCATCAAAAGTTACTCTCAGAAAAAAACCTAATACCAGTATCTGCTCTTCTCTGAATTGCAGTGAGCATCTTTCCTCTGGGTGCTCTTTATTTTAAGCCTTAGCTAAAACTGCACCCTGGGGGGAGGGTTAGAAGGACAGGCCCTAGACTCCTGAAGCTTTCTCAGGCTGTGGTCCCACCTCAATAAAGACTTGAGGCCAGCCTTTTGAGGGAGGAACATCAAGACCAATTAAACTCAAGCGTGGCATTGGTACCACGCTTCGAAATAGCTCAGAAAATAGGGTGGGACATGCACCCATAAGCAAAAAGAAAAGTCATTTGAAGGGAGGGATGAGTGGGAAAAAGCTACAACTCAAGGCAAGTCATGAGTGAAAAACAAAACCATAAAAAAAACAAGTAGCTCCAAGTTCCCGGGCCCCAAGACCGGTGTGAAGGAACCACAGAGAGGACAGTGGAGTTCTGAGACCCAGAGGCCAGTGGGGGTGGACAGCTCAGCTTGATCAGTCTGTTCTGGAGGAAATGAGCACCAGGTCGCCCCAATTAGAAGGGTCTGTTACTACTTCGTTCCAAAAATATTTAGTTCCAACATCTAATGGAAAAAGAGCGAAGTGGGGGGGGGGGGGCGTGCATTTCTTATCCTCAGATTAAGTCCTGGACCTTTCAGCCCACCTGCTCCTCCCACCCACTGCTGCCCAGCCACTCTCACAGCCACCAAATCCCAGTGAGGTGATTCCCGGGAACAAACACTCCCCAGCAAGTGTTCCAGAGCAGCCTAGGTCAATCAGCTTCTGGAATTCAGAAACTGTTCTCCCCTCCTCCCCACTCCCACAGAAAAGTTTTCCAGCTAGCCTACAGATGCCTGCTGGATGGGGGGTGGGGGTGGGGTGGGGTAAAGAGGATGCAGCAAAAGCTACAGCTCCAATGACACTGGAGAGCTTCTCCAGTCTATGGAAAAATGTCTTCCTGCTTTCATCGTGTTTCCCTCTGCCCCAGCATTAGGCCAGGCCTGCTCCCTCCTCCTCCAGCAGATGGTTCACTTGACTCCAGGGAATGTCTGGGGTGACAGGTCTGCAGTGCCAACGCCTGAGCCTCCTGAGGCTGGAAGGCATCTGGGTGGCCTCTAGTGGGGGTGGGCAGGGGAAGTGGAAGGGCGAGGCCAGGCCTGCGGTCAAGGGGCTGTTGCCATAGGTCTGGACAGGGGCAGGAGGGAGGGGTGCGGGGAGATGAAGTAGCTGTTTCTATTCTCTGTGTGGGTTTTTGGCCACATCCAGACTATACAGATTAAGATTCAGGCAGGCTTTGTGTTATCAGTCGGTTAAACCTTAAGGTTTAAGGCCTTAATTCTCCTCTTTTGGTTCTTTCTGTTCAATTCTGGGACCCAGCGATGGGGATGCCCCTCTAAACCCAAGCCGATGAGGTTGCTGTCCTGTCCACACAAGCTCTGCTTCCTGGATCTGATTTCTCTTTCAGTTCCCTTTGGGTTTAGGAGTAGCTGGGGCTCTTTCCCAGATCTTTCTGAGGGCCCTTTTGACTCAAATTGACATTTTGCTCTTGCACTCCCGGGTGGCTCTGGGAAATCCCTGCATAAATGGCCTCTTCATTCAGTGGGGCAATCAATCTGCTTCCCATCCCCCTTCACGACTGATTAACCCATCCGACCATATCATTTACTTATTTCATTGTAGCCCTCGCTCATTCAGTCATGGATGGTAGGTGGTTATACTAGGACAAGTCTAGGGTTTTATAATAGCTACATTTGTGGCTTTCCATATGCATGTCCTCTGCCAAGTGCTTTGCCTGTATGAACTCATTTATCTTCCTGTCAGTCTTCTTACTGCCATTTCACAGATGAGGAAACTGAGGCTCAGAAGAGGTAAGTCACTTACACCAGGGTTGGGAACAGGCAAAGCTGGCATTCAATGCCAGACAGTAAGCTTCCAGAACTGTCAATGGGAGTCCCCAGCAGGGGCACCCGACCTGGGAGGTCAGGGAAGGTTTCCAGAAGCAGCTGAGACCTAAAGAATAAAGAATGAGGTAGGGAGGGTGTGATAAGGATGTGCCAGGCAAGATGCTAGGGAGGAAAAAAAGGAAGCCAAAGCGAGTACCTGCCCTGGTTCTCCACGCAGTGTTAAATCCTGCTTTGGACAGAAAAATACTCACCTTCCTTGCTAAGACTTTGTTCCTATTTCTGTTTATCTTATCTGTTTAATTGTAGATAGTAGCATTTACATGTTCTCTTCAGTTATGACAGCTAGTTTCAAAGCTTTGTTGAGGCCTCGGTTTCTGAAAGTTTGTTCACATCCCTTAGACTATACATTTCTCGAGTCTGGGGTGCATGTGTCTTTCTCTCCCACTGTACCTCAATACTTACTTGTTATTAAAAAAAAACAATAAACAAACTGAGAGAATGACTTAGCCTCAGAAATTATACTTTTAATTTCTACCTTTCTACCTTTCAATCTGATAAGAACTAGAAAAAAATAATCAGTAATAAAAGGCTCACAGTTCTTTTCAGACATTCAGAGGATGCATTGTGAATCATTAAGTTTCCTTATCCAGGGGGAAAATGTTCTGTAAAACCCTACAGTGCAAGTGGTGGTTCCCAAATCTGCCTACATATCGGAATCATCTAGGAAGCTTTTAGAACATACCCATGCCTGCCTGGGCACCAAGAGATTCTGATTGAATTGTTTAATTGAGATGGGATCTGGGCAGCACCTTGCATCATCCCCCCCCCCCTTTTTTTAAAGCTCCTCAGGTGATTCTAACATGCCACCATCATGGCAAACCCCTGGGTCAGACAATATCCCCTTTTCTCAGGGATCAAATAAAACGACAGATTGTTTGGCAGGGTGAGAAAGTCCTCTCAGCCTTCGTTGTGAAGACAGATGACACAAATGGAGGCAGGAGACAGCTTTTCCCACAACATCCTCCTACTGGTCCCTTGACTCCTGGCCCCAGCATTTCCAAACCCTGTGGGAAGACCCTGGGCACTTGGTTGAGAATGGAGAGGTTAAAAAAAAATGCTTATGGATGCACTCTGACCTCACAGGGCTTCACCTGCAGCCTTCCAAGCACAAGTGACAAAACGATGGGATTTTCATTACCTAGCTGCAAGCAATGACCTTCGTATTCAGTGGTCAAAAAGAAGACCACAGAACTGTACTATTTTCCGCATATCAGCAAGGAAGAGATGCTCTTTTCCCTCTACTCCAGGCAGGAAGATAAAGTCATCTGGTTCCCGGGAGAGATTGAGGGTTGGGGTGGCAGTCATGGTGCTGGCCAAGTTGGCCAGGAGCAACTTTGTGCCATTCTTGAGTGTTCTTACCGGGCTGGAGGCAAAAAGGTGGAAACTGGCCCTTTATGTCAGGCCTGTGTAAAGCTGGAGATGATCAACAGCAGGATCTGAACTTGGCATCTGTGTGGATGCCATAGAAACTGTATACGTGTGTGTGTGCTCACACCTGTGCATGCATACGTTTCTGTGAGAAGCGGTTTCTGGTTTTCATCAGCTTCCTAAAGATTAAGGATGGTACTTGGCCCTGAGCAGCTCCCGCTCTGAGCTGGACACATATTTGTCCCCCACACACCCCTGTCCTGGCAGATTTATCCAGCTGAAGGTAGCAGGGCTGGCCATAGCAAATTACCGAAGTGGACGGCATTCACTCTTTACAAGAGGCCTCAGGGGTGTAGCTTCCCCATTTTCAGATGGCCTGAGCACAGCTAATGGTCACCAGCTTTGTCTTCCTCCCCAGCTTGGGGCTTTCCCTCCCTGTCTGAGCAAAAGGGCTCTCTTGGCTTCCTTATATCTCTGTCTTCTTCTACCCTTGTGCTCCCAGACCCGAACCCATTTTTCTCTGTCTGCAGGATCATCACCTTACCCTTGACCCCAAAGTTCAGTAATCACCGTGTCAGTCTTGTGGGCCCTCTCCAGGCTTCTGGTTTCTAGTTACTATGCTGACTTGTCACCATCAGGACTCTGGGTTGAACTTCCAAGGTGATGGGCAAAGGGGCAGTGCCCAGGTCAGCCTTTCCCCCCCCCCCAGGGAGCAGAGTTCCAGGCCTTGTCTACTAACCAATACATGTATCAGAAAGTCAGTGAGGAAAACACATAGTTTTAAAGAAAAACATTAGCACTTAGCTTACTGATGCTACACTACAGGAAAAATAAGACGCAACTATATAACTAGTTATAGATGCGGCAAAAAAAATCCTAATTACTCTCATTTATATAAGCTGTTTATTATGCATGCCCAATTCTCATGTGGCACAAGAATGGTGTCTAGATCATTAAGTGGGTCAGTTTCCTTTTGTTTCAAAGCTAAACTGTATTCAGGTATGTCAGACTTGAAAGCTTGCCGATCCTGTGACAGGGCTGTCTGCTTTCAATTTAGGAAAAAAAAAAAATCATTAGAGGAGAATGTTGGCCTAGATGAGGAAGCTAGGGAGGGGAGAGGAGCCTTGTAGGTCAGGTCCCTCCGCATCCTCCATGATTTACTGTATGAACTTGGGCAGGTCAATTTACCTGCCTGGGCTTCCTTGCCTTCCCTGCGCCCTTTCCGCCCCCCTCACTCCAACACCAAGTCTGGGAGCACCAGGTACTGGTTTTCAATTTTTTTTCTTTAAGCAGGAGGCCCCTTCCTTTTTTTTTTTTTTTCAAATAAAACCTGTATAGAAACCCAAAATATAAAGCAGGTGAAAGAAGAGCTGCCGAAGGCTGCCTTTGAGGTGTCTTCACCAAATGCTGAGATTCCTCGCTCATCCTATGATTCTGACATTGCAAGAATGGGGCAGGACTGGCAAGCAACCCCATGCAACTCTCACGCTTGAAGGGGAGCCCAGAATAACACCCACATGGTGGACGGGGGCATCCCAGGAGCATTTGTAGTGAACCTGGACTTAAACCTGGAATTCCGCACAGAAACAGGTGGAGGGAAGCATGTCATGCTGAACTTCTGAGGGTAGTGGGTAAGACGCACACTCGGAGTTCTAACACCTTCAAAAAAGTTCACGCCGCTTTCATTTGAAATTGCCCTCTCTCAGGTTATTGGAGAGGATGAAATGAGTTGACTGTTATGCCTTGGTTTCAAAAGAGGCAGTTTTGAAAACTGTGGTCCCCCAAGCTCTAAGATACTAAACCATTTGTCCTAATGACACAGCAGATGCTGAAGTCTGGAATACCGCAGGAATATCACACCACTGCAAATTACTAGGTGGTGCTGAGTCTTTAAAAAACAAAGCAAAACACAGAATTGAAACAAAACCATGGCACTGTTTTTTGAGATGCATGCTTGATATGAGCTAATCAAATGGTTTTTGAGAGGGTTTTCCTGGAGGCAGAATTATCCTGCACAGTTAAACAGTCCTCCAGTTTCCTCCTTTGTTATAGCTATGGGTAAATACAAGGCCTATATAGTGGACTATTTTCTCTCTCACTTATGTTCCTGAAGACAAGGCCTTTTTGTCACGGGTATTCTCAAGACCAGTCAACCTTACAAAAGGAGTCATTTTCTGCTCAATTTCCCCAACCTTCCTATGATGAAAAACTTGTAACTTCAAATGCTGTTCTTGTATTCTAGATTGTTTTCTTTCCCTCTCCCCCAACAAATGTTTAAATTGTCTCTACTCTGCAGGATCACCCCCTGCCCGGCTTTTTTTTTTTTTTTTTCTTTTTCCTGAATCCAATCTGACCTTGCAAGCAGAGAGAGGTGGCTCTCCTCTTCTTTTCCACACCCTAAACTATTTTAAAATCCAGGCCCTCTGACCTTTTTACAACACTCTTCTTGTCTGACACACCAAATGCTAATCCGAGAGCCCAGAGGGGGTAAAGGGTCTTGGGGGGGGGGGGGCGGTTGGGGAGGGGAGGGAGGGAGGTACCATATATCTGGCATCAGTTCAGAAATTCAGAAAATGTTTGTGCAACCACTCCCCCGGCCAGGATCCACCGCACCCCCTGCCTTCCAGCGCATTAATAAAAAAAGATGTGAGCGGATGAAACCGGAGAGCCCAGGAAGGACACCCAAGGCGGTCAGACTGTGCGCCCGGGCGGCGGGGGTGGGGGAGCCCTCCGATCACCACCGTCCCTCACGTCCAGCCCGCATCCCTCCCCTCCCGACTTCCAAACTTGGAGATGAGGACCTCGGGCGCTTCCAGCCCCAGCCCGCGGACGGCCGGTGGGAGCGGGAGCAGCAGCGCCCGTAACGGCCGGTGTGGACCCGCGGAGGGGCCGCGCCGGGCACCTCGGCCATCCCGCATGTCCTTTAAACAGAGAGGGAAGAAAGTGCACGGAGCCCCAGGCCTCGCAGGCGTGAACTTGCGGAGTGAGCCTCACACGCCCCGCAAGGGTCCGCGTCTCCCCCAAACGAAAAGCAAAGCCGGTCTGGGCAGTGGGGAGCGGGTGGGGGGTGCGCAAGGCACCGGGGCGCCTCACCATCCTGTCCTGAGCTCTCCAGATGCTCGGTCAGGTCGCAGCCAAAGGCTCCGGCGGCGGCTCCCTTCCGTTTCAGCTTCTGCTTGGCACCCTTGTTCTTCATGAGTTAGTCCCGCCGAGTGGCCTCCGGCTCCCCTCCCGAGGGCTCGGCGCCGCGCCCAGGCCGGTGTCCGGGGTCGGGGGCGGGGGCGGGGCGGGGCGGGGGCGCACCTGGCCGCGGCAGCCCCGGGGGGCGGGCGGGGGTCTCCTCCGCGCGGCTCCCGGGCGGCGGCCGCGCCCTCACACGGCTCGGGGCGCGCGCGGAGCCAGCATCCCGGCCCCTCGGCCGCCCGCCCTCGCGCCGTCCCCTTTTCCTGTCTTGCAAGCCCGAGGCTCATCCAGCTCAGGAAACGCTGGAAGGAAGTCAGCCGGGGAGGGGGCGGGGGTGGAAAGTTTTGGCAGCTCGGCGCTGCGCGTGTAGGGGCCGGAGGAAGTAGGTGGGTGGGTGCAGGAGTCGGGGCGGGCGCGGGCGCGGGCGCGGGGCGGGGGGCCCGGGGCTCCGGCCCGCAGCCCGGCCGCCGCTCCCTGCCCCGCCACCCGCACCGCGACCCGCACCCCGACCCGCACCCGACCCGCACCGCGACCCGGCCTCCTGGACCCGGGCTGCCAGGTGGGCCCCTGGCCGCCCCGCCCGGGCTGCCCCCGCCGCCGGCCCCCCACGCCCTGCGCGTCGGTGCCCGCTCCGCCCGCACCCACACCTGACGGCGGAGACAAAGGCAGGGCCCCCGCCCGGCGACCTGCTGGCCCGCGAGCTTCCGCCGGCGCCCGCAGCCGCCCCCCCTGCGCCCAGGTGCCCCCCACCCAGGTAGCCCCCGGCCGCTCCCAGCGGCCTCCCCTGCGCCCAGGTGCCCCCCACCCAGGTCGCCCCCCACTCCCAGCGGCCTCCCCTGCGCCCAGGTGCCCCCCATCCAGGTAGTACCCCCACTCCCAGTGGCCTCCCCTGCGCCCAGGTACCCCCCACTCAGGTAGCCCCCCCACAACCACTCCCAGCGGCCTCCCCTGCGCCCAGGTACCCCCCACCCAGGTAACCCCCCCACAACCCTCCCACTCCAAGCGGCCTCCCCTGCGCCCAGGTGCCCCCCACCCGGGTAGACCCCCCACAACGCCCCCACTCCCAGCGGCCTCCCCTGCGCCCAGGTGCCCCCCACCCAGGTAGTCCCCCCTCCCAGCGGCCTCCCCTGCGCCCAGGTGCCCCCCACCCAGGTAGCCCCCCCGCAACACCCCCATTCCCAGCGGCCTCTCCAGCGCCCAGGTGCCCCCCACCCAGGTAGGTCTCCCCATGCGAGGTTAAGGGAACACTGGGGGGTGCCGCCTTCTAGCCACTGCCCCGGGAAATCAGATTTCTGGTTAGGGATTCACACACACACACACACACACACACACACACTTTTGGAAGTTTGCTAAATGGAAGTGACCGGCCGGGCTCCAAGACTTAAGGTGACTGATATTCTAGCATAACGTGGAGAAAGGAGGCTCCCAGCCTGTCTCATAATTTGTCTCAAGTTTTCAGGAGGGCACGATTTTTTTTTTCTTCTCGTTAGATCCGAAATTCCTTGACTTCTGTGTACTCAGCACACACAGTAAGCACTCAAATTCTTGTGATTTAACCATTTGGAGATTAGATTAAACTTCCTGCATAAATTCAAATCCATATATAGACTTGAAGGGTGGGGACCTCCATGCAGCTCAGATTGCTGACTGAAGCTTTAAGGACAGTATTTTAGTTACTGAATCCCTTTCCAGCCACTTAACTCCCCACGTATCAGGGGGACAGTGCACCTTGACCCTTAGCCTTCTGTCCTTGTCAGAGGTCACAAGGGACAGCCTGCCTCCCGAAGCTGGGCCGCAGATGTGTTTGGTTTGGCACCCACCGTGCTTTAACGTTTTTAAAGATTGATTGCCAACCTTAAAGGGTTAAGAGATTTCACTTCCGAGATCTGAGTTTCTAGCTTCTCTTGCAAAAATGGAAGGTCTGGTCACACGGAAGGTGCAATCCCACGTGGCAAGGACTGCTGATGCCCAGCTGTGACAGCCCCCTTTCAGGTTTGCAGCCCCCACCGCCCGTCTTTCCCCGCCTTTGCACCTGCCTGGCTTCTGGAGCCACTTGAGTTCCCACCCCAAGCTCTGTGCATGGTTGTCTGCTTCCATTTTCCATCTGTCTCTCAGTGACACTAGCATTGCCCCGGTCATCTTGGCTAGACATCTTCAACTAACCACTGACTCATTTCTTTCCTTCCACTCCCACCTCCAGACTAGTCCTGCCTGGACCGATGAGTCCTTCAAAATGCCTCCCTTCTGGGTTTCTTCTTTTCCACGCCCATTCAGCAAGGATTATTCACTCCTCAGTTATTAGAATAAGTCATAATGGGATTCGCTGAGTCCGACCTCTGCCCGCTTCATCCATCCAATGTACTAAATAAGGCTTGATGAGCCCTCCTGAAATATGGTGGTTATATGCCTGTTTTGTTCAAAACCTGTCAATGGTTCCCTGTTCCCTAGTGCCAGGAGGGCAATTTCTAAGCATTTTGTAGGATTCTTAGAGAATATTTGGTAGGGGATTCAGTGTGATGGCTTGTTCCTCCCTTTATTTATAGAGAAGCATTTCCATATGAGACTGTAATTATTACCATTAACATTTGTTAAGGCGTTTACTCTAGCGAAGACTTTCGTATTCATTTATTTCATCTGCCACACAGCAGATTTCATCAGTTGGGCAACAAAGGAGAGAGGCCAAAGGGGTGCTTTTTTTCCTGGGTCCGGGCCCCCAGGGCACAAAATATGGATAAATTATCTAGTCCTTGAATTACCTCTTTAAATCTTTAAAAACATTCTTTTAGCTTTTCATTTTGAAGTAATTTCAGCTTACAAAAAACTTGCAAAGAATAGTCAAAGAATTCCCATCTACCCTTCATCCTGCTTTCCCAAATATTAATATCTGCTATAATCAGAGCACAGTTATTAAAATTAGGAAGTGTATATTGATACAGCCCTTATTCAAATATCAATTAATTTTCAATTACATGCAATTTTTGTTAAATATAATCTTCCTCACAATAAAGCCCACCAGTAATTTATAAATCTCATACACTTGGCCGTGTAGCATTAGCCATGTACCAGATCCCCTTAATCACCAAATGCAGAAGTGTAGGTTGCCACAAAACAGAGCTGCCTAGGTGAACCAGGAAAACTAGTGACCCTGACACAGCCCTAAGATTCTTCTGTGCTTTACTGAGGATTCCCAGAGGGACTCTGCAATCCTAGAAGCTTCATCCTAGAACAGCCTGAAACCTTTTGGTCCTTGCTTCCTGATAAGTCGTGGTAAGTTGGGTTCGAGGTATTTAGAGTTCAGACTTGAGGTAATACTGAGCACTGGGCAAGGCATCCATTATGCCTGGGCTGATATCAAATATTTGATATATGTTCACGGTGGGGTTTTTGTCTTTATTTGATAACTCTCAATTACCTACACTTTATGGTTGGAAGAACTCACAATTTATCAAGCCAGATAATGAAGCTACATAGTGACGGCGAGCCCCAGAAAGCTGGAAAACTGTCCCCTTCCCCATTTGTCCCTGTCCCCTTTCATTGCTGAGTATGCCCTGTGACAGATGCCAAACTTGAATCTGGCCCTTGTTCTAGACACTCTATTTTTCTTTCTCTTTCCTTTCTCTGCTTATCTTTTCCTCTCCTTTTTTTTCTCCTTGCTTATCCTAAGATGTGTAGCTTTGTCTGGGTCTGTTGAAGAAAATCAGATTTAGGTTTCAAAGGGTTTATCTGTTGAGCTTGGGATTTCCTAGAAAGCAAGATTATATGGAGCTTGCCTAAGAATGTTAATAGGAGGATGAATTAAGCTGTTTGATAATAATATAAATGATCCCTTCAGCAGATTATCACAGGACAAAAAGCATTTCACTTATGTGGAGCTCTCATCATAGAGTTTTGTTGTTGCCTATGATTTACCTTGTCTGTGACTAAGACTAATGCCTATCAAAGTGTGCCATCTGCTTCCTTCACTCACCAGTGATGGTAGTAATCTCTCCTATAAATAAATAAGATACAGAAGACAGAAGGTGGGTATTGGGTGATTTTAGCATAACCTGTGAGCTAGCCTTTTCTTTTACTTGGCCATAAGCTAGAATTGGCAATCAGCGGCTTTATTTTATTTTTTTAAAATGTATTGAGAGTGAGGAAGGGATAGAGACAGAGCATGAGCACGAGCTGGGGTAGGGGCAAAGGGACAGGGTGAGAAATCCTCAAGCAGACTTCCTGTGGAGCCTGATGAGGACCCACGGCTAGATCCCGTGGGTCCCTGAGATCATGACCTGAGCTGACATTGAGAGTTGGACACTTAACCGACTGAGCCACCAAGGTGCCCCAGCAATCAGCAGTTTTAGAGTATTCTGAATTCTTTGTTCTGCAATAGAGAATGCCAGCTCATTCCTCCTGCTGGGTACATTTTCTCTTCTTTTCCTCTTCCCTGTTCCCAGCTTAAAAATGCTGGTCTTATCGCCAGTTATTACGTTTTATGAGCTGAATAGTGCCTCCCTTGCCAAATTCATATATGAAAGCCCTAACTCCAGCACTTCAGAATTTGACTGTATTTGGAGAAAAGGCCTTTAAAGAAGTAATGCAGTTAAAATGAGGCTTTTAGATCCTAATCTAAAAGTAGGATCCTAATCCAATCTGACTAGTGTCCTTGTGAGAAAGGGAGATGAAGACAGAGACACTGGGGATGTGAACCACAGAGAAAAGACCATGGGAGGACACCGTGAGAGGATGGTCATCTACAAGGATAGGAGAGAAGCTTCAGGAGAAACCAAACCTGGAACACCTTGGTCTTGGACTTCCAGCCTCCAAAACTGTGAAAACTAAATGTCCGCTGTTTAAGCCCCCTAGTCTATGGTATTCTATCATGGCAGCTCTAGCAGACTAGTTGAGAGGGTGAGGCTCCTATGAGAGAGGCCTTGTGCTCACCCTTCCGCCAGTGCCCTAAAGGTCTGAAGCTAGTAGAAGATGAGGATGGCCAAAGCAAAAGGACTTCTAGAAAGTTATATATCCCAACTTCCATTACTGCATTTCTCTGTGCCGTGAGTTCCCAGTTCCCAGATTTATGTCACAAATTGTTGCTTCGAAGTGTTCAAAAGAGGTGAATAAGCATCTGTAGTAGGGTTGGAGGAGGTCCACATTACCAATCTCAAATCAAACAGAAAAGAGTGAAAGAAAGATCCACCTGATGGGAGAGAAGGAACAAGAGCCAGAATCAGTCTTTCAGTCCTAGAGGCAGGGATAGCCTGCTAGCAGTACTTCCAGAAACATGCCAACTGAGCTAGATAGGCTTGCTGTAGCACTTCTATGCCCAGGAAAGTCAGTTTTGCTTCTAAGTGAGCTTCCAAGAGCAAGCCATTGCAGTGATAAGAACAGAGAAGGAGGCCTTAAATGGTCTTACTCCCAGCTCAAAAGTTGAAGAGCAGACATAGTTATTATAACCCATGATACTTTCTCTTTCTCTGAAGCATTGTATATTTTAGTTCCCTTTCAGTTCCTAGAATTGCAAAACTGCATTACTCAGGGGGAGAAAAAAAGCATTGGGAAACCCAGCTCTATAGCCATAGTTCCCTAGCTGAGAACGCAGTTCAGTGGCTTCACCACCAACTAGGCATTTTTGGGATAGAAAGGGCAGAAGGTAAGGAAATAGTGAAAAAGAAAAAGATTCAGTTATAAAAAATGAAGTCTTACCAAAATTGCATCAATCAGCACGCCTATCTACTAATTAAGAACCTCAGGTTTTTATTTAAAAGAGTAAATGTAGGAAAGTAGAGTCTAAGATGACTCCAAGTTTATAAAATTGGGGGCTGGTGGGGTGCCTGGGTGACTCAGTCCATTGAGTAAACGACTCTTGGGGTCATGATCTCGAGATTGTGAGATCAAGCCCCCCATTGGGCTCCATGTTCAGTGAGGAGTCTGCCTGGAATCCTGTCTCTCGCTCTGCCCTTCCCCCAGCTTGCAAGCTCTCTAAACAAACAAACAAACAAACAAACAAATAAATAAAACCTTTTTTAAAAATTGGGAACTGGTAGTGTAAAAATTTTTTTTTGTAGAAAGAAAAAACTTCTCTATATGACAAGGGCCCTACTGTAACCGAACTAATGTGAGTTCACTCCATGGTGAGTCACAGTTGGAAACTACACCAGGGCCGCCTGGGTGGCTCTGTGGGTTAAGCATCAGACTCTGGATTTCAGCTCAGGTCATGATCTCAGGGTCCTGGGATTGCCCCTTGTGGGCTCCATGACCCATGTGAAGCTGCTTAAGATTCTTTCTGTCTCTCCATCTGCCCTTTCCCCCACCTTGCTTGTGTGTGTGCATGCACTCTCTCTCTCTCTCTCTAAAAATAAGAAAAAGAAAGAGCCCTAAAAAGGGGCTACCCCAGGTGAGTTGTCACACAAAGGAAACTTTATTTGCAAGACGTAAGGAGATCATGGAGAATGACATCCAAAGCCTTGACTCCCCAGCAAGGGTGAACAGATTCCTTTTATTTAGGGTTAGGATGAATAGTTAGATGGGGGAGCCTCATCATCAGATGCGGAAGTGGGCATAAGGTGGTGCATGTGCCTTAAGGAATCAAGCTTATACATAAATTGTATGTTATGTAAACGATGCTTGGGCTCCTCCTTGGGTGGAGATTTTACTATTATAAGGAGGTAACAGCAACTGTCTGACACTCCATGGGTCACTCAGTCCATTTGGGCAGGTGTGAGTCGCGGTGGGGGGGGGGGTGTTATATTCATACTGGTCTGGGTAGTCTGGGCCAGCAGGAGCTCTTTGTCTGAGCAGTCTTTACCGCTTGAGGAATAGTTTCGGTTTCCATCACAGGATGTTATGCCCATTGGGTCTTTTGCCTGAGTTAAAAGATAAACTGGACAGAATTGCTTAAGAAGAAATATGGGTCAATGGTCAGTGAGTACAAGCAGGTAAGCAGTAAAGGTTAGGTCTTGGAGTCCAGCTGGTGACATTCTCAGAGCTTTTAGGAGGAAATGCCCTTTGTATGAAATGCAGGACTGGGTAGGAGTGAAGAGGTTAGGACTAGAAATTAGATGAGACATCTGCACACTCTGTTTGAAATTGAGAACTAAGTCTTTTCCTACCAGTATTATAGTTATACTCCAGTTTCTTTGCATTGAATGTCATTCAAAAACAGGAGGTTGGGAAATCTTTTGTGTTCTGCGGTGTTTGGAAAACTGTAATGACATTTGACCCGTGGTGCACAGCGCGGCAGTAAATGAGTCTTTAGTATTTCAGAAAGGATGAGCAAACCGGGCAGCACAAGACTGCCTTGTCCTGCTCCAGCAGGGGCACGGGACACTGCCAAACAGCAGCAGGAAGCATCCTTCCTCGTCTCCTGTGGAGAGACTTCACAAGGCCAGGGGGAGAGCCAAGTGCCGTGGGCTGAATCACTAGCACAGACATTCGAGTCTGCCCAGGGCCTGGCCTCAACCTCGGTATGAATGTGGATCCCTTTGGCTGGAGGCCTGGGTCTGGCGGCCCAGAGGGAAGGATGTGAGAGGCTGTTCCTGTAAGCAGCAGCCCCCACCAGCCTGCCTGCTCCGTCCTGAGGGTCTAACCGTAGTAGGATCTGGGGTCCCTCTCAGCAGCGGGGTTTGGGATCACTTCTCTCACTCCATACTCCTGTGTCTCTGGAGCCTGAAAGCTAAACAGAGACTTGGATGGAAAAGCCTGGACTCCTCCTAGAATTCGGGACTTCCTCTGGATGGGGCATGACTTGGCTACTTGACTGACTTCAGTTATGTTGGTGTTTATTTGTTTTGTTTTGTTGCCTCTCATTCTGCATCTGCTTCCTAATTTTGCTCTGTTCCGCACCTCTTTGGGTGGGTTGCCTCCTTGGCTCAGAGAAAGGCAATAAAAGGAGCAGAGACCCACTTCAGAGTCCAGCTGTCCCCCCCCCCCCCCCAGGGTCTCCGAATACTGGAGCTGGTGATGTTCTTAGGTGGGTGGGGATCTGTCCCCGCCCCGTTCATTGTGTTCCAGAGTTTCCTGTGCATTGCCTGTAACCCTCTACCAATCTGCCAGGCGCCTTTTAACACAAAAGGGAGGAGATGGGGGAAGGGAGTGCTGAGGAAAAACATCCCTATAAATAGCCCTCTTGAACAAAATTGTTTTCCCAACACACAGTTGTTGTGAAGCCTTGATGCCCCTTAATCTACCTCCTCACACTCCTCCCAGTCCTTTCCAACCTTCCTCCACAGGCCTGGTGGTGCTCCTCCATTCTCTCAAGGGGGGAGGTGTTGTGGAGGCACATCATGCAAGCCTCTGCCGCCCACAGCCACTCACCAGCTCTGGGCACATGGGCTGTGGGTTCAGGCTGACGTGGATTCCAGGCCTGCTTCTGCCATGTATTCACCCCATGGCCTTGGTTGGACAAATCACTCTGAGGTTCAGTTGCCCCATTTGTTAAATGGAGGTGATGAGAGCTACGTGGTAGGGGTGTTGGGAGGATTAAATTAGATAAGGAAACAGCCTACCGCTTTGCCTGGACCTAGGTCAGTGCTCACACATAAAGAGTGATGATGATTCTCTTAGTGAGCGGTTTTTCCATTTCCTTCACCATTATCCAACTTCTTGGGGTCTTTTCCTATTTCCTATTACAAGGATGTCCCATGTAAAACATATTTATAAGACTTTTTAAATTTTTACTTTATTTTAATTAATTTATCTTTCCTAGTTCCAACATGATTTGAGAGGATTTACACTTAAGTGTTGGAAAAGTGGAAAAATTCTCAGAGTTTTCTTGTTAAAGAGCTTCTCTAACACGGAAGGTATATTGCAGTTTGTGGGCTATTGGGGAAGCAGTTCCGATTGTAGCTCACACTTGTTAAGTAACAAAAATTCAAACAATTGAATTTTAAAGATCTAACTGGCTGCCCCCGCCCGATTTAGCACCGGCTTCAGCCCAGGGCCTGATCCTGGAGTCCCACGTAGGGCTCTCCGCTTGGAGCCTTCTCCTCCCTCTGCCTGTGTCTCTGCCTCTCTCTCTGTGTCTCTCATAAATAAATAAATAAAATCTCAATAAAATAAAATAAGATAAAATAAAATAAAATAAAATAAAATAAAATAAAATAAAATAACATAAAATGATTCCTGACTCGGACAGCCTCCCGTCTTGCAAATAGAAAGGAACTCCACCAAGCTGCCAAAAAGGAAAGGTTTTTAAAGGTAGAGAGGGAGCTGAAAAAAAGGAAGTTATTAGCACAGAATCCATTGTTTTAGGCAAGGTTGCCCTCCTAAGGGGAATTGAAGGGGTCTCTCAGTACATTTCCTAGTGCTGACCAGGAAATTCTCAGGCTAACTGGTTAAAGGTTGCATTCCTGGGGAGCTGAAACTGCAGTTACTTTTAGGTATTAAGTCTTGGTTTACTGACCTGGGGCCTTAACATAAGTAGCACCGTTATGGCCCTGTGGTTTTCTTTTTAATGATTCCTCCTTTTTGATCAGGCTCTCAGCTTAGCTGAAATGTGATCAAAATTTAAGCATTAACACCACTCTCAGCTACTGCTCCAGTGTTCTCCCAGCTTTTGTTGTTTTTTTTTGTGTGTGTGCACTATTCACAGGTCATGACATTTTTGCTTCATCTCCGTGATATTCATAGGTTATGACTTCAAGCTCTCAATTTTTAAGTCCAGCATCCTCTCCATTCCTTTTCTGATGTTCCGGGAGATCATTTGCTTGGATGTTAGCAGCTGTGAACACGCATTTAAAGCTCTTAAGAGAATACAATGCACCGGGGAGATTATTACGATAACTGAAAGCAGGATAATTCCCTATGTCTGGGTACATTTTGAAGCCATGGTCTCCAAGACCCAAGCCAATCAGAACCAAAGAAGTAAAACAAAGACCCTGCAGAGTCTCCTTTTCAAGCGCAGTGACTTGCTCAGTGACCTTATGGAATTGTGTTTTAACTTCCCCAGAAGTGTTAATGCAGCTGCAACAGGTGGTACTGCTCGTAGCACAGACACCTCCTTGCTCAGCTCAAAGATAATCAGGTGCTATCCCATATCAAGCACAACTTTGGCCAGAACAATCTAAGGATCTTTGCTGCTGTTGTCTTAGCAATGGATCCTGCAATATCTTTATGTGTTGAGGAGAAGTTCCTGATCATATTCTCATTTATGTTTACTCCTTATCAGGGAAAGAAGGCAGGTCTTTTTTTTTTTAAAGAATTTATTTATTTATTCATGAAAGACACAGAGAGAGGCAGAGACATAGGCAGAGGGAGAAGCAGGCTCCCTGCGGGGAGCCCTATGCGGGACTCCATCCCAGGACCCAGGATCATGACCTGAGCCAAAGGCAGATGCTCAACCACTGAGCCACCCAGGTGCCCTAGGTCTTTTTTTTTTTTTTTCTTTTTTTTTAACAGGACAATGTGATTCCAGGGGAGTCCACCAAGGAGATGTCTTAGTTTGCTTGTGAAAAGTTAGGGGCACAATGGAGGAGTCATTGCTCACCCCTGGACCAGCAACCTAGCATTTGTAGTAGGGGAATGATAACCACCAAGGATGCAGATAAAACCCTGCCAGGGCACAAACCCCCTTCACTAAGGTGGCATTGTTGGTGGACAGATAGAAGTTTTTGATAACAAACCCAGCAGTCTGAAAGGCAAAGCTTACCCCCTTTAGCAAGAGCCTGGAAAGTACAGATGATGACATTATCTTTCCAGGCCAGGGTCAGAGTAAAGGAAAGAAGGGGAAGGAAGGGTTTCATGTTTAGTTAGAACGAAGTCGATTCAGCATCTTGGGCAGAAGCAATCTAAGTTGAGGTCGGCTACTTCTCTTCTGAGTCAATTTGATTTGGAGGTTTTCAACTCGTGTATAGTAGCAGATGTCAGGCGGAGGCTTCTTAGCTGTGCGGTGTATGTTCAAGATGTAAGGCCCTGAAGTTTGGCTGCCGTGTGTTAGTGAAGAGGACCTAATACAGACCCTTCCAAGCAGATTCCAGGGCCGTCTTTGTTTTTTTTTTTTTTTTAATTTTTTTTTTTCAGGGCCGTCTTTGAGAGTTTCTAACTTCCAGTTCTGTGGTATAAGCTGAAGGTTATTGAAAGTTTGTATTTCTAGTGTGCTTGTCAGATCCCTTCCATGAATTTCACTGACAAAACACATTTGCAAAAGCATCAGAATAAAATAATACCTGCGAATGACATGGGACTTAGTTAAAAGTGGCCATGGCTAAAGGTCTGATAGGAGATCATGATGATAAAATTGACAAGGAAATTTGGTTATTTCTATGACACACTTGAAGTTAGTAACGTATTAGGAAATATCAGATTTCTGGGGGTTTCATAAATTTCTAGAACACTTATTTTAATGACATATGCCTACACAAATATAATCAAAGGTTTAGCATCACTTATTTGGCAATGTTTCCCATGTGATTTAACATTGTGCATAAGCCTATTTACCTTACTCTCATTTATGATGAAAACAAAACCTTGAAATGTTCTAGGGGCCCCCTGGATCTCCTCAGTTAGATTGTGGTCAAAAGACTTCATTTTACAATTTGATTTTTGGAAGTATGTCAAAAATAGCAAAAGATTTGAACGTTTGATTAAATAGGATCACAAACCATTATGAAATAGTACCTAACTATCCATTTAATCTAAGTGACAAAGATTTTAAAGGCAAATACAGAAGGTTATATATTTGTGAACAAAGTTTAACTCTTTTAATATTAAGACATAATTTTCTTAATCAAAGACCCAATAAACATAAGAAATTATTTTGGCAAAACACAGAATCCTTCTTTTCTAAGCAGATAATCTTACAGGTAAAGAAAAACTTCTGTTTACAATTTCTTCTTAAGGGTAAGCAGACCAGTGGTTCAAGAAAACTTTGTCCTTTTACCAAAAAGAAAACTACATTTTAATTTTGCAAAATATCACTTTTGATATTAAAACTCATTTACTTAATTAAATTGAGTTTAACCTTAGCCAATACTGACCATACCTAAAATTTCTTTCCAAAGATGTCTTTTTCATAAATCTTCTACAAATTTCTTTTTACATCCAGATTTGGTCCTAAGTTTTCCCTCTTTAAACAACTAGCCTCGCTTTTGGACAAAATTACTTTCTTTCCCCTCAACAAAAATGCATTTCGATTTCTCATACCTTCTTTTACTGAAAACACACATTCTACTTTTCTTGCACAAAGATATGTTTCTCTTATTTCTTTTTTTAAAAATTTTTGTTTCTCTTATTTATAATAGCTTTAATCACGTATATTAATTAGAATTCTTAACCCTTGGAGCTAAGTTCTAGTGGAAGCTAAGAAGTAAGAAATTATGAACTGTTACACTAGTATTCTTTAGATAAATTTATGAATACATTTTGTAATTTGTAGAAACAAGTTTCTTCTTTGTATAATCTCTGAATAAAGCACAAAACATGTTTATTAAGAGATCCAGATTTATCTTAATTTCTCTGTAATAAGGAAACCAAAAGAAAATAAACCAATGTTCAATAATTAATGTTTCACTGGCACCTGGGTGGCTCAGTCAGTTCAGCGTCTGCCTTGGGCTCAGGTCATGATCCCAGGGTCCTGGGATTGAGCCTCACATCAGGCTCCCGGCTTAGCAGAGTCTGCTTCTCCCTCTGCCTCTCCCTCCTTTCTCCCCACTGCTTGTGCTTGTTCTCTTGCTCTCTCTCTTTCTCTCCCAAATAAATAAGTAAAATCTTTTAAAAAAAGATTAATGTTTCACTCTATTGCCTTCTTTGGAAATGGTTTTGATGTGTAATGAACTTAACACATCCCTTAACAAAACTTTTAAATTTCAAGTTACCAAAAAGATTTGGGGGAAGCTATTTAGAAAGTTTATCTAAAACCTTTTAATCTTATTTGCATCTATTTAATTTACTTGTTCTTATGTTTAGGTTACTTACAAAAACTTTATGACCCATTAGACAAACCATTACTTAAGTAATTTTTTTCTGGCAAATTTTGTGACATAAATAATATGAACTTAATTGACTTTCAGTAAATCCAGGCAGAATAAAAGTTTTATATTTAATGCTGATAACTCTAAAGTCATATCTATTGTACTCAAACTAATAACCTTAAATTTGCCTTAATATGGAATATTTTTCAGGTCATGTGAACCTGAAAAACATTTGAATTAGTTTAGATCTTTCTGCAATTTTTATTTTATTTTATTTTTTATTTTTATTTTTTTTTAAGATTTTGTTTATTCATGAGAGACACACAGAGAGAGGCAGAGACACAGGCAGAGAGAGAAGCAGGCTCCATGCAGGGAGCCCGATGCAGGACTCGATCTGGTGACTCCAGGATCATGCCCTGAGCCAAAGGCAGACGCCCAACCACTGAGCCACCCAGGTGTCCCATTTCTGCAACTTTTAGAATGCACAAAGCTAAATGTACTTGCCTTCAAACCAACTACATAGGGCTGTTTTATAAATTAATTTTATCAGTACCACCCAGAGGTAGAAAAATACCTCACATTTATAACATATATACATCGTAACACGTCTACACTCACATACACACACACAGACCTCATAGTTACTAATATTTGTGGAGATCTTTAAGATCTGTATTTGTCCCTGGAATTAATGTTAAGGCTGTAGCAGAGTTCAGACACAAGAGCCCTTTTAGCAGTTTGTATTTTAAAAAGATCTCTTTTCCGGGAGTCTGGGTGGCTTAGACAGTTAGGTGTCTGCCTTGGGCTCAGGTCATGATTCCAGGGTCCTGGGATGGAGGCCCATGTCAGGCTCCTTGTTCAGTGGGGGAGTCTGCTTCTCCCCCTGCTGCGCCCCCTGCCTGTGTGCTTTCTCTCTCTGTCAAATGAATAAGTAAAGAGGAAAGAATACAAGTTTCTCCAAGAAGGTTTTTGGTTTCCTAAAGCCAATAATTTACAAGATGTTTGAGATAAATAGGGGAAATTTGAGGATAGGTGGATTTTGAATTGCCTTTATGATCGTGTAAAGTGAATTCAGTCAGAGGACAATTTAGGATGAGTATCCAAATAAAGGAGGAAAAGAAAAGGAAAGCATTAAGAATTACATCAGTCTAAAAAAAAAAAAAGAATTACATCAGTCTTATAGCTTTCTACATTTGGTACCTCTTAGGTCTTTTAAATTTTTCTGTCAGCTTTTTGCAGCAAAACTTTTAATAAAGCTATTTTGGATTTTTGAAACCTTCTGGAAGCTTCTGCTTGCTGATTAAAACGGGTATTTCATACTGTCTTCTTTGAGAACCCTTGCTTTTAAGTGCCTTTCTTTTTTTTTTTTTTAAGTGCCTTTCTTAATTGTTCCTATCTTTTTTTTTTTTTTTAAGATTTTGTTTATTTGAAAGAGAGCAAGAGAGCGAGAGCACAAGCAGGTGAAGCTGCAGGCAGAGGGAGAGGGAGAAGCAGGCTCCCTGCTGTGCAGGGAGCCAAATGCAGAACTCGATCCCAGGACCCTGAGATCACCAACTGAGCCAGCCAGACACTCCTTAAATATTCTTATCCAACTGGAACATTCTCCATAATGGCCACTGTAATTTTAGGTTGCTTTTAGTAGGATTTTGCCATTTTACTGGATAATCTGTAACTTCTGGACTATATATAGTTCTTGGACAAAAAATAAGCAGGTGTGCTGGAAAGTGGCAGGCTCAGTGCTTTGGATTTAAAGGACCCCATTTCTTTTACCTAGACTTTGGATTTCTCAGAACCAAACTGAAACCCAACAGAGGGACAAGCTGTGGTTTGGGAATTGTGGGATGCTCTCTAGAGTACCTCATTGCATGAGGTTTTCTTGAAGTTGGTGCGTCAACCACATCTGTTAAGTTAACAACAATTCAAACAAGTAAAATGTAAAGATCTAACTGGCTTTATTAAATGATTCCTATATCGGGCAACCTCCCATCTCGCAAAAAGAAAGGAGTTCCACCAAGCTGCCAGAAAGGAAAGGTTTTTAAAGGTAGAGAGGGAGCAGAAAAAAGCAAATTATTAGCAAAGAATCCATTGTTTTAGGCAAGGTTGCCCTCCTAAGGGGAATGGAAGGGGTCTCTCAATACATTTCCTAGTGCTAAGAAGTTCCCGTGTCACTGGTTAAAGGTTGCATTTCTGGGCGGGGGCGGTGAAGTTGCAGTTGGGTTAAGCATTAAGGCCTGGTTTACTGGCTCCATTGTGGCCCTGTGAGGTTTTTCTTTAATACACTTGTTCTTGCATCTCTGGTGTCCCCAGACTTGTTTCTATCTTGGGAACATCGTATGCAAAAATTAGTTTGAGGACAGGAGTTGTAATAGGTTACAGATATAAGGTAACCTCAGTATATAATTGTACCCCTAATATTGTGAACATTTGGAAATTGGATAATATATTTCTGTTGCTTTTTTATTATACCTTTTAGATATATATTTACAAAGTTGTGGGGGTTGTTGTTGGTGGGGAAATGAGAGCAGTTTGTAATAAAAATCACATTTGAAAAATCTTACCTCTATTTCAGGGAACATTCTGCTTTTTTCAATTCTCAATACACAAGTAGTTAATTCTCCATACTGACCCCAAAAGAAGCTAGTAGAATGTACACAGATCTCATTTGCTTGTGCACTTTTTCAAAGTAACATGTGTCTATGTGTGGGTGTATGTGTGTCTATCCATTTTATAGTGATTTGATTCATGGGAAGTCCTCTCTGATTTCATGGGACCTGATTATTTACAGCAGTCATAGGTGTCTGCTCTAATTCTAGGTATTTAGCAGAGTTTCTTCAATTGGATATCTACTTAGGGGTGTTTAAAAAAATTTTTTTTAAGCTTTTTATTTATTTATTTATTCATGGCAGCAGAGAGAGAGAGCCAGAGACAGAGACAGAGACACAGGCAGAGAGAGAAGCAGGCTCCATGCAGGGAGCCCGATGCGGGACACGATCCCGGGTCAGGGGTGTTTTAAAACCCTTCAGATTAACACCCACATGCTTAGATTTACTTTTAAAAATGATGCTACCTAAATCCCCACATTTCCCAGACAATCTTGACTTCATTTTTTTTTTTTTTTTTTTACAATCTTGACTTCAAACATTCTGTCCCAATGTCACACCAGATGCTGAACAAGGGGCCTTAATTTTTGCTTCAGAAAATATGGCCAATGTTCTGAGTTGAATAGTGTCCCCTCAAAAATCGTATGTTGAGGGGTACCTGGTGGCTCAGTCAGTAAAGCGTCTGCCTTCAGCTCAGTTCAGAATCCCTGGGGTCCTGGGATCAAGCCCCCCGTCAGGCTCCCCGCTCGGCAGTGAGCCTGCTTCTCCCTCTCCCTTTGCCACTCCCCTCTTGCTTGTTTTCTCTCTCTCAACTAAATAAATAAAAATATTTTTAACAAATCATATGTTGGGCTTCTAACTTCTAGTACCTCAAAATGTAAACTGTGTTTGGAAATAGGGTGGTTGTGAGGTAACTAAGTTAAGATGTGACAGACTGGAGGCAGATGGGTCTCTGATCCAGTATGACTGGTGTCTCCTGTATAAAAGGTGGAAATTTGGTCACAGACGTGCACACAGGGAGAATGCCATGTGAGGACAAAAGGCAGCAATTGGAACGAGGCTTCTACAAGCCAAGGAATGCCAAGGATTGCCAGGGAACCACCAGAAACTAGGGGAGAGGCATAGAACAAATTCTGCCTCACATCCCTTCAAAAGAACCAACCCTGCCAAAACCTTGATCTTGACGTCTAGACTCCAGGACTGCGAGATAATAAATTTCTGTTGTTTAACCCACCTAGTTTGTGGTACTTTGTCATGGCCGCCCTAGCAGACTAACGTAGCCCACATAGTTAATGAGCAGAGCTAGCCCCCAAGACCCACATTGAAACCTTTTACTCTAATGGCCAAGTTGGTCTAAGTAACCTCAGAAGATGTCTTTTGGTGGAGCCCCCAGAAGGTGTTTGAATCTCTAGCTGGAATTGATATATTAAGTGATGAATGCTCATTGCAAAGAAGGTCAAGGAGAATAGTTACAAAAAGAGCCAGGATTCATCTGATTGTAAAGGACGTTGAGATATAGAAGGTTGTGAGGGGCCTCCTTGCCATGTATTTTGATGTTTTGAAGAACTGTTCTTGGGACACCAGAGAAAGGAAGCTGTGTGGTCCCACTGTAATAGCCCTACAACCTCCTTGAGTCAGCCTCTCTGGTTCTGGCCCCTTGTTCCTCCAACCCCATCCACACCTATGCAAGCAACTCATTGTGGGAGTTATCTCCCTCCTACATCCCATGACCTGAAGGCTGAAATTTTTAAGAGAATCAGTGGTCTGACGATTTACTGAACTCAGCCTTTTTTCATTTATTCAATCAGTCAAATTTACTGAATGTCCTCTCTATGCCAGACACAAAGTTTGGTGCTGAGGACACAAAGTTGGAAAGACACCATCCATGCAATGCTCACTCTAATGGCAGGAGGCATACTGGCAACAGCCAAATCATGAGATAAATGGCATGATGGGAGCATGGAAATGGGAGTGCCTGATTCCTGGCAAAGTCGGAGTGAGCACCTTAGATGAGGTGACCATGGTAGAGATCTGAAGAGTGACTACTTGTTCCTGCAGAAAAAAGGGATGAGGATTTACAGGACAGCAAGGATAGTGGTTCTAGAAATTTAGAGGTGAGCCCAGAACTTGTTTAGGGAATAGAAAGCAAATCAATGTGGTTGGGCGTGGGAGAGATTGGTGGCATATCTAGCTTATGCTAGCTCAGAGTCGATCCTGTAAGGGGTAGCCACTGGAGAATTTTGAGCAGGGCAGTGTCAGCCAAGGCTGGCAATGATGTGGGGGTCAAGGGAGGAACCGAAGGAGGTGGTAAAACTAACGGGGAAAGGGACTCCTATTCCTCTTTGGCTTCTTCCCTTTCATCCTAGAGAGGGATGGAGGTACATCCTAGTTAGTGCCTACCTGCTGGAGTTAAACTATTGGGAGTCAAATCCTGGCCTCATCATTTGCTTTAGTCCCCAATTAATTCATATTGAAGCCTAAATATTAAACCGGATGATCTAGTAAGGAAATTTAATTTACCTGCATTAATACTGTATTTTGGCCGGAAAACAAGTCAGTAGATTTTAGAAACCGTGGAGCTATAAATTCAGCTTCTATTTCTAGAAATTATTTGTAAGACCATCACCGCAAAGTTAACTTGTATACTTCTTTTTTTTTAAACTTGTATATTTCTTAAACTGTATGTAATATTTTGGCTTTATAGGAATTTGGTTTGAGTTATTAAAATGCCCAGAAGGGGCATCACAGTAATTGTTGACATTTGAAATGTGGGTTTGCCACCTAGTGGGCATCTTTGAGGGTGTATGCATTATATACACACATCCAACATATAGACACAAACAGTTTCCATCCCTGGTTCTTCTTCTTACTCCCCTCGCCCCAACACTTACGGCCAAACAGTATTTTGGACACATTACTGTTTGTAAAAGTGTCTGAGTTTATATCTGTCGGGGTATGGGAATGTTTTATGATGTGTGTGCTTATACACACAGTCAAGAATGATAGCATCCCATGGAGAGTTCTTTCAAGCTACACCCACTCTTCCATATCTCATTTTCTTGCTCCAACTTGAGAATTACTGATCCAGAAAAGAGGCAGAAAGTTATAACATCACCATAAAGTCATCGCACCTGCTCCATAGTAGATACTCAGTGCACATGGGCTTCCTTCCTCTTCTTCCCCGCTCTCTCCCATAAAAGCTCAATTCCAAATTATACTTTTTTTTAAATTAATTTATTTATTTATGATAGGCACAGAGAGAGAGAGAGGCAGAGACACAGGCAGAGGGAGAAGCAGGCTCCATGCACCGGGAGCCCGACGTGGGATTCGATCCCGGGTCTCCAGGATCGCGCCCTGGGCCAAAGGCAGGCGCCAAACCGCTGCGCCACCCAGGGATCCCCCCAAATTATACTTTGATGGTAAAATGTGCGTTCGGTGTGTGAAGTGTTACTACGTGTGACGCATGTCATTGTCTACCCAAATAGAAAAATGAGTAAGACCCTATCTTTAAGAGCTCCTATCTTAAAGCTCCTATCTTTAAGAGGCCTGCAGGAGAGAAACGTACAGCTTTATAACTAAATTCTAGCAGAACAGGTCTCAAATGTTTGTTCGGGGAAGATCTTTTGGAAGTTAGCATTTGATTTTCTTTTAGGAACAACAGTACAATAATGTTAGTTTCCCCAGACTCAGAAGAAAGACCCTTGTGATACGGTGTGAATTGGATATAGGGGAAGCTTGATTTGCATTTGAATGGGTAGATATTTAGAAGATACAGACCCACAAAGGAAAGGAAGAGAAGTGGTGAGTAAAGGAGCCCAGGAGCAGCTACCATATGGTGTGAGATACTGAGAGAGGGTCAGAGAAAGAAGATTTTAAGAGTTTTTGTTATGTATTATGAGTGGAATCCTCTTTTGATGTTTTCATGACAGTGCTGTAAAGATTTAAATTGCTTTACTGTTATTTTTGGATGCGGGTTCGTGTTTCTTTGGAAAATACCACCAGGTGGAGACGGGCTGTGAAGTGGCTTAGCTTTATCTGGAAAACATAAATGGTTGGACCATAAAACTTTAAATAGATACATTATATTTTCCTCATGTTCCTCAAACCTAAAATTAAACAAAACTAAAACGATAACATTGTATAAGGAATATTTATTGTACTAACAGTAATAACATGCACTTGGTTAAAAAATTCAAAAGGTAGAGAATGATATTAAATGGAAAAAAGATAAAAGTTTCCTGTTTCATTTCCCAAACCTCTTCTTCACACCCATGTCTTATCATCTTCCAGAGTTTGTTTTTAATTCTTTTGGTAGTTAGTGTTATAATTGTGAACTCTATGCTTTCTTGATTTATTTCTACACTTTCTTGATTTATTTACTTTATTCAGTGTCTGCTAACCCCATGTTGTGGATGAGAAATATATCTCATTGAGACTCTCCATTGCTTTCTCCCTTCATGTGCTTTCTTAATTATATTATTTCCCATTTTCTGTTATTATAATTTTTTTAAGTTGACTGTATGCCCAATGTGGGGCTTGAACTCATGACTCTGAGATCAAGGGTTGCATGCCCTACCAACTGAGCCAGCCAGGTGCTCCTACTCTTGTAAACTTAAATACCATGCTTAACCTTTGAATTCTTGTTCTATCAGTACAGATAGTAGCTCTTGATCCACTACCGGGTAGTATGAGAAAAATAACACCCTCAAATTAGTCTTCACCTCTTCTTGTCCCCTCACTGCTACCCTATGTCCCTACCTACCACCTACTTTCTCTCTTCTCTACCTTTACACAATATTAGGGTTTATAGCATTTGCATTTTTCCTTAGTATCATTAATTTTTCTGCATTTTATCTATTGATTGATTCTAAGAATTGAGATCAATGAATTAGTTTATGATGTATAGTTTATGCTTACGCAAATATTATTTCTTACAGAATAGAGTCATTTGCTCAGAAGATAAACTACTTTCATATCTCTAAACCTGAGCTATTCAAAGGAGGATGAAACAAGGCCAAGTGGATTCTTCTTTCCTATACTGCATAACTTGTTCAAATCGTATCACATAGTTTGCCTCACATCTCGTGCTGTAGTTTTTTTTTTAACTTATTTTGTTTTACTTAGAGTCTGCAACTGACTTTCCTTTTCCTTTTCTTAAACTTTTTAAAAAAAGATTTTATTTATTTATTCATGAGAGACACACAGAGAGAGGCAGAGACATAGGCAGAGGGAGAAGCAGGTTCCCTGCAGGGAGCCCGATGTGGGACTCAATCCCAGGATCCTGGGATCCACCCCAAACCAAAGGCAGACGCTCAACCTCTGAGCCACGCAGGCACGCTTTGACTTTCTTTTTAAATTGTAAATTATAGACCACATCTTCTTTATCCAAATTTGTCTGTCGATGGACACTGAGGCTCCGTCCACAGTTTAGCTATTGTGGACATTGCTGCTATAAACATTGGGGTGCAGGTGTCCTGGCGTTTCACTGCATCTGCATCTTTGAGGTGTATACACACACACACACACACACACACACACACACACTATTGAATATTACTCAGACATTAGAAACGACGAATACCCACTATTTGCTTTGAAGTGTATGGAACTGGAGGGTATTATGCTGAGTGAAGTAAGTCAATCGAAGGACAATCATCATATAGTTTCACTCATATGGGGAATATAAAAAATAGCGAAAGGGATTATAGGGGAAAGGAGAGAAAATTAGTGGGAAAAATTAGAGAGGGTGACAAAACATGAGAGACTCCTAACTCTGGGAAACGAACAAGGGGTAATGGAAAGGGGGTGGGCGGGTGGATGGGGTGACTGAGTGATGGGTACTGAGGAGGGCACTTGATGGCATGAGCACTGGGTGTTATACTATATGTTGGCAAATCGAACTTCAATAAAATGTATATTAAAAAAATCTAAAATATTTTTAAGGGACGCCTGGGTGGCTCAGTGGTTGAGTGTCTGCCTTTGGCTCAGGTCGTGATCCGGGCGTCCTGGGATCAAGTCCCACATCAGGCTCCCCTCAAGAAGCCTGCTTCTCCTTCTACCTGTGTCTCTGCCTCTCTCTCTCTCTGTCTCTCATGAATAAATAAATAAAATCTTTAAATATATATTTTTAAATGTTAATTCTTTTTAGATATGCTTTTCTCATTAACATTGCTAAGAATGTCCAGATTATAATTATGCCTTTTATTTTGTTTGTGAAGAGATAATAAATGTACATGCTACATAATTTAAAAGGAAATAATAGATATATAGCGAAAAGTTAGTCTTCCTTTCACACTTGTCCCTCAGCCATTCAGTTCTTTCCAGAAGTAACTACTCTGTTAGTTTTTATATATTATCTTTGAGATATTTTATGCATTTGCAAGCATACAAGTATATTTGGTCCTATTGATGGCAATTAATTTCTGATTTGGTTATAATAAATGATACTTTATTGAATATCTTTATAGACACACATGCTTGAATATCTGTAGAATAAATCTTATGGAAGAATAGTTAGGTCAGAGCAATGTGCATTTCTTAAAGGTTTGATAATACTACCAAATTGTCCTCAATGGAAGTCATACTAATTTACGCTCTTACTAGCTGGTAAAAGATTGCTTGTCATTCATCCTGAGCTCACACCAATGCAATTATTAGAAGTCTATGCCACTAATTCTCTCAGTGTAGTTTTAATTGGCATTTGAATTTCATTTATTTTATTAGGAAGAATGAGCATATTTTCATAAAATAAAGATATCCTTACTTACAAGTTGTTACTTCATTTTAAAAAAATTTTTAAAAAAGATTTTATTTACTTATTAATAGAGACACAGAGAGAGAGAGGCAGAGACACAGGCAGAGGGAGAAGCAGGCTCCATGCAGGGAGCCCCACGTGGGGCTCAATCCCGGGACCCCAGGATCATACCCTGGGCTGCAGGCAGTGCTAAACTGCTGCGCCACCAGGGCTGCCCACAAGTTGTTACTTCATCTATTTTTCTCATTTTACTATTACTTTGTTGAACTTTCTCATTGATTTGTGAAAGTTTTTTACATTAAGGAATTTAAACTTTTACCTGTAATATTACTAATATTTTCCCCAAATTTGACTTTTGACTTTTTTATGCTTTTGCCATGCAATTAAAATTTTTTTTAAATGTATACATATATTCTTTTGTAATTTATTTATTTTTTGAAAGTATTTATTCATGAGACACAGAAAGAGAGGCAGAGACATAGACATTATTGAGTTCTCTTTTTTAAAAAATATTTTTTTTATTCATGTGAGAGACACAGAAAGAGAGGCAGAGACACAAGCAGACGGAGAAGCAGGCTCCCTGAAGGGAGCCCGATGTGGGACTCGATCCCAGGACCCCAGAGTCAGGACCTGAGCCAAAGGCAGATGCTCAACCACTGATCGACTCAGGTGCCCTTGCATACAAGTCTTTTTCAGACATATTCATTGCAAAATTTTCCCCCTAGTCTGGAGCCTGCTTTTCCATTTTTTCTTTTTTTAAATTTATTTTCTCTTTTTTTTTTTTTTTTTTAAATTTTATTTGTATTTATTTATGATAGGCACACAGTGAGAGAGAGAGAGAGAAGCAGAGACACAAGCAGGCTCCATGCACCGGGAGCCTGATGTGGGATTCGATCCCGAGTCTCCAGGATCGCGCCCTGGGCCAAAGGCAGGCGCCAAACCGCTGCGCCACCCAGGGATCCCTATTTTCTCTTTTTAAAAAAAAGATTTTATTTATTTATTCATGAGAGACACACAGAGAGGCAGAGACATAGGCAGAGGGAGAAGCAGGCTCCCTGTAAAGAGCCTGATGTGGAACTCAATCCCAGATCCTGGGATCACACCCAGAGCCGAAGGCAGACGCTCAGCCTCTGAGCCACCAGGCATCCCACATTTTTTCTTGATTAAAAAAAATATTTTTTCATCATGATAAGTGTACTCTTTAATCCCCATCCCCTATATCCCTCATCCCCTCGTCCACCTCCCCTCTGGTAACCATCAATTTGTTTTCTCTAGTTAAGAGTCTTTTTCTTGGTTTGTCTCTCTCTTTTCCCTTTGCTTGTTTGTTTTGTTTCTTAAATTCCCTGTCTTTCTCTAACTTATTTTGCTTAGCATAATACTCTCTAGCTCCAACCATGTTGTTGCAAATGGCAAAATTTCATTTTCTTATGGTAGAAAAATATTCATATATATATATACATGAATATATCACATCCTCTTTATCCATTCCTCTATCAGTGGACATTTGGGCTGCTTCCACAGTTTGGCCATTGTGAATAATGCTGCAATAAACATAAGGGTGCATACATCCCTTTGGTGTTTTTGTATTTTTGGGGTAAATACCCAGTACTGTAATTACTGGGTTGTAGGACAGTTCTATTTTCAATTTTTTGAGAAACCTCCATACTGTTTTCCACAGTGGCTACACCAGTTTGCATTCCCGCCAACAGTGTGTGAAAGTTCCTTTTTCTCTACATCCTTACCAATACTTGCTATTTCTTGAATTTTTTATTTTAGCCATTCTGATAAGTAGCTGGAGTGCTTCATCAACAGCTATGTGCTCAAGTTCCAGGTGCAGGGGCTGCTGGCCAACAAGACGAGGAGAGATGCTGAGAGCCAGCAGACGCAGTCCCACATCTCCCCTGCGAGCACCGGTGGGGCCTGGGCAGGTGAAAGGGCCTCAGCAATCCCGTGTGAGGTGTGAGGTGATATCTCATTGTGGTTTTGATTTGCATCTCCCCAATGATGAGTGATGCTGAACGTCTTTTCATGTGTCTGTTGGCCAGCTGTATATCTTCTTTGGAGAGATGTCTATTCATATCTTCTGCCCATTTTTTAATAGGATTGTTTTTTGGGTATTGAGTTGTATAACTAATTTGTATATTTTGGATACTAATCCTTTATTGGACATGTCATTTGCAAATATCTTCTCCCATCCTGTAGGCTCCCTTTTAGTTTTGATGATTATTTCCTTCACTGTGTAGAAGCTTTTAATTTTGTTGTAGTTCCAAAGTCTATTTTTGCTTCTGGTTCTCTTGCCTCAGGAGACATAGCTAGAAAAAAGTTGCTATAGCCAGTGACAGAGAGATTACTGCCTGTGCTCTCTTCAAGGACTTTTGTGGTTTCAAGTCTCACATTTAAGTCTTTAATCCATTTTGAATTTATTTTTGCATATGGTGACAAAAGTGGTTCGGTTTCATTCTTTTGCATATAGCTGACCAGTTTTCCCAACACTATTTGTTGAAGAGACTGTCTTCTTCCTATTGTATGTTCGTTCTTCCTTTGTTGAAAAGTAATTTATTATATAATTGTGGGCTTATTTCTAGTTTTTTTTGTTCTATCCCATTGACCTGTGTGTCTATTTTTATACCAGTACCATACTATTTTAATTACTACTTTGCAATATAACTAATATAACTTGAAATCTAGAATTGTGACACTTGAGTTTTGTTTTTCTTTTTCCAGATTGCTTTGGCTACTCAAGGTCTTTTTTAGTTCCATACACATTTTAGGATTATTTATTCTACTCTTTTTTTTTTTTTTTAAAGTAATCTCTACAGGCAATGTGGGGCTTAAACTCACAACCCTGAGATCAAGAGTCACTTGCTCTACAAACTGAGCCAGCCAGGCATCCCTTCTATTTACTAGAATAAACAATCCTGTTTATTTGTGAAGAATGGTTTTCTTATTTTGATAGGAATTGCATTAAATTTGTAGACTGTGAGGATCCCTGGGTGGCTCAGCAGTTTAGCGCCTGCCTTTGGCCCAGGGCATGATCCTGGAGTCCCGGGATCCAGTCTCTGTGTCTCTCATGAATAAATAAATAAAACCTTTTAAAAAAAATTGTAGATTGCTTTGGGTAGTATAGACTTTTCTTTTTTTTAGATTTTATTTATTCATGAGACAGAGAGAGACAAAGAGAGAGAGAGAGAGAGAGAGAGACAGGCAGAGGGAGAAGCAGGCTCCATGCAGGGAACACAATGTGGGACTCGATCCCTGTACTCCAGGATCAGGCCTTGAGCCAAAGGCAGATGGGCTCAACCGCTGAGCCACCCAGGCGTCCTGGTAGTATAGATATTTTATTTTTTATTTTTAATTAATTAGTTAATTTATTTTTTGACATTTTAATAATATTTGTTCCTCCAATATATGAACATGGAATGTCTTGCCATTTCTTTGTTTCATCTTTAAATTCTTTCATCAGTATTTTATAGTTTTCAGAGTACAGGTCTTTCCCCTCTTTGGTTAAGTTTATTCCTAGGTATCTTATTGCTTTTGGTGTAATTATAAACAGGATTGTTTTCTTAATTTCACTTTTTGCTGCTGTTTCATTAGTAGTGTATAGGAATGCAACTGATTTCTGTACTTTGATTTTGTACCCTGTGACTTTACTGAGTTCATTTATCAGTTCTAGTAGTTTTTTGATGGAGGCTTTAGGGTTTTCTATATATAGTATCATGTCATCTGCAAATCATGAGAGTTTTGCTTCTTCCTTCCAATTTAGATGCCTTTTACTTCTTTATGTTTTATAATTGCTGTGGATAGGACTTTCAGTACTATGTTGAATAAATGTGGTTAGAGTGGACATCCCTGTTTTGTTACTGACCATAGAGGAAAAGCTCTCTGTTGCTCCCCATTGAGTATGATTTTGGCTGCGGTTCTTTTTCATACAAAGGTTTTATTATGTTGCAGTATGTTCCCTCTAGACCTACTTTGCAGAGGGTTTTATCATGAATGGATGTTGTAGTCTGTCAAATGCTGTTTCTGTACCTCTTGAAATGATATGTTTTTTAATCCTTTCTCTTATTGATGTGATGTATCATGTTGATTGTTCTGTGGATATTGAACCACACTTGTATCCCGGGAATAGATCCCGCTTTATCATGATTTATGATTTTTTAAAAATGTGTTGTTGGATTTGGTTTGCTAGTATTTTGTTGAAGATTTTTGTATGTATATTCATGAGAGATATTGGCCTGTAATTCACATCTTTCATGGTGTCTTTTATCTGGTTTTAGTGCTTCTTCATTTTCTAAATATAGTGTTCTTTGAAGAGCAGTTTTAATATTTGAAGTTCAGTTTAAACGATCTTCTGCTACGTTTTCTTTTAGACATTTTATAGATTTAGGTTTTACATTTAGGTCTGTCATTCATTTTGCGGTGATTTTTGTACATGTTAAGGTGAGGTTTTTGTTTTTTGAAGGAATATCTCATTGTTCAAGCACTATTTATTGAAAAGACTATCCTTTCTTTACTTGATTGCATTTGTGCCTTTGTCAAAAGTCATATTTACATGACTTTTTACATCTTATTTTTAGAATTTAAAAAAACATTTTTTTTTTTAAATTAAGTAAACTGTACCACCAACGTGGGGCTTGAAATCATGACCCTGAGATCAAGAGTCACATACTCTACTCACTGAGCCAGCCAGGTGCTCCTATTTTTGGAATCTTGATTATATTCCACTAACCTGTTCATTTTTATGCTTATGTTACACTGTTTTAATTATAATTTATTGATAATAATTCTCAAAATCCTATAATATTCTTTTCCAAAGTCATTTTTAGGAATTGTAGTTCCTTTGCATTTCATTATGATTTTCAGCTTGTCAATTTCTGAGGAAAATAAAACTTGTTGGGATTTTTTTTTATTATAAATGCATTCAACACAGAGATCAGTTTGGGAAGAGCTGATAACTTGACAATATTGAGTCTTTGGTTCCACGAACAAGGCTTACAACTCTATTCATTTAGGTTTCTTGAATTTCTCTCAGCAATGCTTTGTCATTTTCAGTTTAAGACCTTTCACATCTTTTGTCACATTTATCCTTAAGTCTTTCATATTTTTTGATGCTATCTTAAAATTTCAATTTCTAATTATTCATTACCAATAGATAGAAATTCAACTCATTTTTGTATATTGATGTTGTATCTTGTACCTACCTAAACTCATTAGTTTTGTAGCACTTTTTAATATATTGCATTGTAACTTCTACAGAGACAATCATGTTATTTATGAAAAAGACAGTTTTTCTTCCTTCTTTCCAATCTGGACTCCTTTCATTTCTTTTTTAGAAATATGATTTCAGGGATCCCTGGGTGGCGCAGCGGTTTGGCGCCTGCCTTTGGCCCAGGGCGCGATCCTGGAGACCCGGGATCGAATCCCACATCAGGCTCCCGGTGCATGGAGCCTGCTTCTCCCTCCGCCTGTGTCTCTGCCTCTCTCTCTCTCTGTGTGACTATCATAAATAAAAAAAAAAAAGAAATATGATTTCATCTGGTTTTTCTTTTTAGTTTGCTAAGATGTTGAATTACATTGGTTGATTTCTGAGTAGTTGAATCTCTCTTGGAATGAATCCCACTTGGTCATTATGTAGTATCCTTTCTATATATTGTTGAAGTTGTTGAAATTATGTTTAGAGTTTTTGTATCTAAACATATACATAATGTTGAATAGAAGTGGTGACAAATGATATCCTCCTATATTGTTCCTGATCTTAGTGGGAAAGTATTCAGTCTTTCACCACAGAATATGATGTTGAAGTTCCCTCATATTCCTAGCTTGACAAAAAATTTTTATTAGGAATAAATATTAGATTTTGTCAAATGCAGTGTTTGCATCTATTGAGATGATTATATGGTTTTTCTCCTTTGGTTTGCTAATATGGTGAATTACTGTTTGATTTTTGAACACTAAACTTTTAATTCTGCATTTTGGGGATTAGCCCACCCCACTTGGTCATGTTGTGTTATCCTTTTTTACACCATTGAATTCAATGTGCTAGAGTTTTGTTTAGATTTTTTTGCTTCTATATACATGAGAAATATTAGTCTATAGTTTTGTTTCTTGTAATATCTTTGTCTGGGTTTGAAGTTAGGGTAATGCTGGCCTCATAGAATGAGTTGGGAAGTACTCCCTCTTCATTTTTTTGGGTGAATTTTGTGTTGAATCAGTATTATTTCTTCCTACTATGGAATTAGTACCAGGACACTTCTGGTTCTCATTTCTATAGAAAGTAGTGTTACTGCTTCTAGCTACATGAGCCTGGGATGCTCTGTGTGGGAAGGTTTTTACATACAGTTTCAGCTTCTTTATCAGATATAGGGCTTTTTAGGTTATCTATTTCTTCTTGTGTGAGCTGTGGTAATTTGTGTCTTTCAAGGAGTTTGCCCATGTTATCTGTGTTGTGAAATTTATTGGCATAAAGTTATTATTACTCATAGTAATCTATTTTTATCTTTTCTTCTTATTATTTTTGGGGGAGCGTCAGGTGGATAACATGTTGTAGTTGTAACAAAGTTTGAAGGAAGCACATGTCACAAAACAGTGTGAATACTCAATCATCACACTTGTGAATTCTTAAAAGACCCAATTTTATCTTTTAAGCCTGTAGAATATGTAGTGATGTCAACTGCGTATTTCTGATATTTCTGATATTGATAATTTGTCTTTTTTCTTTTTTTCCTGGTTAGTCCAGTTATAAAGCTTAATCCATTTTTATTGATTTTCTGGAAGACCCAGCCTTTGCTTTATTTGATTCTCTCTATTGTTTTCTTCTTTTCTAGTTCATTGGTTCCTGCTTTGGTCTTTATTATTTTCTTTACTCTGCTTTTTGTTTGATTTGCTCTTTCTTTTCTAGTTTTGTAAGACAGAAGCCGAGGTCCTGATTTGAGACTTTTCTTTTTTCGCTATAAGTTTTCTTAAGTATTGTATTAATGGCATCTACAAATTCTGATATGATGTTTTCATTTTCATTTAGTTCAAAATACTTTTAAATTTCTCTTTTGATTTCTTTTTCCATCATCCAGTTATATTGAAGGGTGTTGTTTAGTTTCCAAATACTTGGGGATTTTCCACGGATCTTCAAGTTATAGATTTCTTTCTTTTTAAGATTTTATTTATTTATTCATGAGAGACACACAGAGAGAGAGGCAGATACACAGGCAAGAGGGAGAAGCAGGCTCCATGCAAGGAGCCCAATGTGGGACTCAAACCCGGGAACCCGGGATCATGTCCTGAGCCAAAGGCAGACGCTCAATCACTGAGCCACCCAGGCATCCCAAGTTATTGATTTCTAATTTAATTTTTTCTGTGGTCAGAGAACAGAGGTTGTATGACTTAAATCCTATTGAATTTTATTGAGTCTATGGCCCAGAATAGTTCTCTGTGTACTTGGAAGAATGTGTATTCTGGTATTGTTGGGTGTTCTATAAATGTCAATCAAGTCAGGTAATTAATACCATTATTCAAATTTTCTATTCCATACTGATTTTCTGCATACATGGTCTAGCAATTATTGAGACAAGTGTTAAAATCTCTGACTATAATTGTGGATTCCTCTATTTCTTTGTGCAGTTCTATCAGTTTTAACTTCATGTATTTTGAAGCACTGTTATTAGGTTCATAATGTTTAAGATTGTTATTTCCATTTGATAAATTGACCCCTTTATCCTTAAAATGATAAAACTACCTTCTTAATCTCTGGTTATATTCTTTGTTTGTTTGTTTTTTTTTTAAATTTATGATAGTCACACACAGAGAGAGAGAGAGAGAGGCAGAGACATAGGCAGAGGGAGAAGCAGGCTCCATGCACCCGGAGCCCAACGTGGGATTCGATCCCGGGTCTCCAGGATCGCGCCCTGGGCCAAAGGCAGGCGCCAAACCGATGCGCCACCCAGGGATCCCTCTGGTTATATTCTTTGGTCTGAAATTTACTTTGTTTGATCTGAAAGTAGATAATTTCATTTTTCTTTGGCTAGTATTAGCATAGTTCCTCTCTTTCCATCCTTGGGATCTTGTTTTTATTTTATAGTAGGTAGGTCTGGAGCCGTGCTCATAGTAAGGCTGCTTCTCCACTACTGATGCAAGATCTTCCTGAACACTGTAGCCAGTGCCTTTGAATTATGGGTTTTTCCAGTCTGGCTAATTGAAATAGATACTGGTCCCAGCCCAATGTGAGCAACAAGAACCATTCCCTCCAATCCTTACAGATGGTTCTTACTCGGGCCTAGAACAATTTCCTTAGATTTATGTATGGGTCATAAATACCTGAGGGAGAACACTGTAGATCTGTCCAGTACTCTGTCTTCTGTGCAACTGTCCTCTTTCTGTTTTTTCTGTCCTGTGAACTCTAGCTGCTTTGGTCGCTGGACTCTCTGGTCTGTTTTCCCAACTCAGGGAGTCTTCCAGTCTCTGTCCCAGCTTTCTCTTCCTTCTGCCATGCTTGGAAACTCTCGAAGTAGCAAACTGGGGCAGTTATAGGACTCCCCCTGTTACTTCCTGTCTCTCAGAGATCCTTTACTACTTCATACAGAGTATCTTGAAAACTGTTGTTTTAGATATTACGTCTGATTTTTTCTTTTGTTTTGCTTTAGGTAAATTGGGTGGGGTGGTATATCTTGTCCTTGTTAGTTCATCTTGGCCAAAAAGGGAGGTCAAGTTATTGCTTTTTTCCTCTTTGAGATTGGATCCTTTTTCTTTTTCTTTCAGTTTTTTGGGTGTGAAATGGCAAGGCTTAGAAAAGTTGTAAAAATTATTCAAGGAACACCTGTATACACTTCATCTAGATTCATCAGCTGTTAGCATTTTGCCACATTTATGCATGCTTATTCTCTCTTTTTAATTTTTTTTTAAGATTTTATTTATTTAGTCATGAGAAACACACGGAGAGAGGCAGAGACACAGGCAGAGAGAGAAGCAGGCCCCACACAGGGAGCCCCATGTGGGACTCAATCCCAAGACTCCAGGATCACGCCCTGAGCCAAAGGCAGATGCTTAACAGCTGAGTCACACAGGTGTCCCATTCTCTCTCTCTCTTGCTCTCTCACACACATACTTTAACTGAACTATTTGAGAAAAATTGCAGACATCATGATAGTTACTCATTAAATAATTCTTAAGAATAAAGTCACTTTCCTATATAACCATAATACAATGATCAAATTCAAGAAACAGTATAGTAGAAGCAGAAATTGCCTTTAAAAATAATTAATTTATTTTTAAGAGAGAGTGTGAGAAGGGGGAGGGGCAGAGGGAGAGAGAGAACCTCAAGCGATTCCACCCTGAGCATGGAGCCTGATGCAGGGCTCAATCTCATGACCCTGAGATCATGACCTGAGCCAAAATCAAGCGTTGGACACTTAACCAACTGAGCCATCTAGGCACCCCCAGAAATTGCCTTTTAACGGTTGGGCTCAGGAAAAAAAATAATAAAAAGAATAAAGGCTGGGTTCAGAACTGGCACCCCTTCCCTTCCATTCTACTCCATTTGTCAAAGCAGTCATAGGCCAGCTCATATTTAAAAAGAAGGGAAATATGTACCCATTTCTCAGCCAGAGGAGTGTCAAAGAATTCCAGGCTGTTTTTAATCTACCACACTGTACATATCCATTTCCTATTGTCTCAGTAATATACTTTGTAGCCACTTTTCTTCAATCCGGAAATTCAGATATCAAATATCTTTAGTCTCCTTTAATCTGAAACAGTTTTTATTTTTCTTTGTCTTTTATGACATTGAAATTTTCGCGGTGGGGAGGCCAGTTGTTTTGTAGAATGTCTCTTAATTTGGGCTTATCTGACAGTTTCCTCATGATTAAATTCCAATTCTGTATTTTTGGCAGGAATCTAATAAAGGTGATGTCATGGCCTTAGAACCCCATCTTGTGTGTGATGCCAACTTGTACTACTGGTGGACTTTGAGTACTTGATTTAGGTGATGTCTGCCAGATTTTTCCAATGTCCTGGTGCTCTATCTCCATCATAATTGGTAAGTAATCTCCAGGGACATCCTTTATTTTTCTTTGCCTTTAAAGTAAAAAAAAAAAAAAAAAGAGTTCTTTATCCTATGTTAGAGAATCCTTTAATCTATTGTGTATCAGTTCTGTTGACTTTACTTATGCTTGGCGATTTTGTTGTTGTTGTTAACTTGCATTTGTGTGAATCCTATGGGACTGTCACAAGGATGCATCCTCCAGGTGGATGTCTATGGCTTCTGCTTAGAGCAAGGAGACTTGGCAACTCTTCAAGGGCTCAGGTTTGGTTTTGCTTTCAATCCCACATTAATGTGGGTAGAAACTCTCCATGCACCCTCAGCAAAACCCCAGATCTGCTCAGAGCTCAGCGACCTGACCCAGTGCTGGTTCTTCTCATGGTTTGTCCCTTGTGGGTTAGGGCAATTCTCGGAGAACCTCTTACATTCCTGCAGAAGGCAGGGTGCCCTGGAGAATCTGGCCTGCTATCCCGCCTGCCTAAGCAGAGCTCACTACGAGTTTCCACGTAAACCTCTAGTGATAAATAGGTTTTTGTCTTGCTTTTCTGTTAGGATATCTTTGAAGAAGTTAGGATTTCTCCCAACTTATTCAGTTAATATTCTCAATCGTCCTGTGACATGGGAAAGGCAGGTAATTGGGACATCATGTATCCAGGGAAGCTGCAAGGTGTCCGGGCGATGTAAGGTACGTTTAACTAACCTCCAAAGCCTCAGTTTCCTCTTCTGCAAAACCAGAACTAACCATCTCTGAACTAACCGAGGATGCTTTGTGAGCGTTTACGGGGGATGAATGTGCAAAGCTCAGCCCCGAGCTCAGTATGATTAGCACAAGGGTTTACGGTCTCCGCAGAGACGAGCTGCCCGGCCCTCCCTCGCCCCCCTAGGTCTCCCCAATCAACCCCCGGGGGGGCGGGGCCGGTCGGGCTGGGGGCGGAGCGCACGGGGCAGAGAGTCGGCCGGCCCCGTCCCGCCCCCAAGGCCTCGGCCGCGCCCCCAGACCCCGCCCCAGGCCCCGCCCCCGAGGCCCGGGGAAGGCCGGGGGCAGAGCGCACCCGGGCAGAGCAGGACGGTCCAGCCTCGAGGTCCCGCCCCCGGCCCCACTCCCGAGGCCCGGGGAAGGCCGGGGGCAGAGCGCACCCGGGCAGAGCAGGACGCTCCAGCCCCGAGGTCCCGCCCCCGGCCCCTCCCGAGGCCCCGCCCCCGAGGCCTAGTCCCCGCCCCCCCAAGACCGAGGCCCCGCCCCCGCCTCCGCCCGGAGCCCCGCCCCCGAGGCCCCGGGAAGGCGGGGGGCGGAGCGCCACGGGAGCAGAGCTGGGCGGCCCCGCCCCCAGGCCCCGGCCCCGCCCCAAGGCCTCGGCCCCGCCCCCAAGGCCCCGGCCCCGCCCCCGCCCCAGGCCCCGGGAAGGCGGGGGGCGGAGCGCCACGCGAGCAGAGCCGGGCGGCCCCGCCCCCAAGGCCTCGGCCCCGCCCCCGCCCCAAGCCCCGCCCCCGAGGCCCCGGGAAGGCGGGGGGCGGAGCGCCACGCGAGCAGAGCCGGGCGGCCCCGCCCCTAGGCCTCGGCCCCGCCCCCGCCCCAGGCCCCGCCCCCGAGTTCCCGGGAAGGCGGGGGGCAGAGCGCCACGCGAGCAGAGCCGGGCGGCCCCGCCCCTAGGCCTCGGCCCCGCCCCCGCCCCAGGCCCCGCCTCCAAGGCCCGGGGAGGGCGGGGGCGGAGCTGCGCTCGGGCCCCTCCTCCCGGGCGGCCGCGGCGGCCCGGGCCCGGGTCTCGGCCTCCGCTGCTGCGGGAGGTGCTCGCGGCGCCGGGGCCTGCGGTGAGTGCGCCGCGCGGGGCTGGCCGGCGCCTGGGGGGGCTGGGGGCCGGGGGGCGCCGCCGTGGGGCGCCCCGGGGTGGCTGCCGCGCGGGGCCGGGCGGCGGGGCGGGAGCGGGGGCCTGCGGAGGCCGAGGCGGGCGGGGGGCGGCGGGGACAGGCTCGGGCGGCCCCGGCCCCGGGGTGGCCCCCGCCCCCCGCCCCCCGCGGGTGCACGGGCGGGAACGACTCCTTCCTCCTGGGAGCCCGGGCTCGCGGGGCTTCTCCTGGGAAAGCGACCCGCCGGTCCCAGCCCGGGGCCTGCTGCGGCTGCCGACCCACCTGGGCTCCAGGGACCTGGGAGACACCTGCCCGGAGTCGGGGGCGGCGGCATCCCCCGGGTGTGGATCGGCCTTCCGTGGGCGAGGGCCGACTCCGGTGCGCAGCGTCCGGCAGGACGGGGACTGGGACAGGACCTTGGGATTGGGGCCTTCGGGGAGCGGTGGGTGCAGGGTGCTCCAGGGTGGGAGAGCGAGGAGGCGGCGGAGGCGCCCAGGCACCGGGAGAGCTCTGCAGCCCGGGGTGACGAGCGAGGAGCGAGGAAATAGTAATTCGAGGATTGAGGACAGGTGTGTGTGTGTGTTGGTTCCTACATTTTTAAAGAAGAGATTTTATTTATTTATTCATGAGAGGCAGAGACCCAGGCAGAGGGAGAAGCAGGCTCCTTGCAGGGAGCCCGACGTGGGACTCGATCCCGAGTCTCCAGGGTCAGGCCCTGGCCTGAAGGCAGAGGCTCAACCACTGAGCCACCCAGGCACCTTTAATTTCTGAATTTTTTAAGAAAGGGAGATAACATGTTGGGGATGCAAGAAAGGGAATGTCTGATAGGAATGAATATTATTCTGGGTCCTGGCGAAGATAATGGGCTTGAAAAGAGGGGTGGAGGGCTCTTCCAGGCCGGAGGGCTGGGCAGGAGTGCTGCACGGCGTCTCTCTAGGAGAGTAGATAATGCTTGGTTGGACCACAGTTTATCTTTTTGGAATTTTATCTTCTAGAGCAAGGTTGGCCGTTAAACCCCACGAAATTGCAGGATTTTTCAGGTTCCTGTCATGTGTGCCTTGATCAAATTAGAAACATCTGTTGGAGAGAAGCACTGAATTGTTTGAACCACATAATCTCGTTGGGGAGGGACAATAAAACTAGCTCTGTGGCACTATTTTATAGGACACTTGATAGAATATGTATTTAGTATCTATTTTAAACTGAGCTAATAATAATGGGTGCTTTTTCCAGAGATTCATACAAATAATTTGAGAGCTAACCATCTCTTAGAGATCTTTATTCAGAGTGGGAACATCGGAAGCAAGTCGGTGGAGGTTTTAGTCTCTTTTTTTTAAGCCATCAAGGGACAGTGGTGGTTTCTCAAACATACCTAGGTTCCTGTTGAAAATATGAATTTCCTGACATCACCTCAGACCTTAGGAATAAAAATCTCTGGAGTAGAACCTAGGAATAGGAATTTCAAACAGAGACTGCAGTATTCTCTGGCATTGAAAATTATTCACAGGCTTTCAGGGTTTTTTGGTTTGTTTTTTGTTTTTTTTTTTTGTTTTTAGATTTGGCCTTGTTGGGACCTCTTTAGAACAGATCTCCTTAAAAGTTATATGAATGAATTGCTGCCAAACTAATGTAACTGAAAATTTATAATCCTGTCTGTTGTGTCATCTTTAAATTTTAATATATTTTGAAGGAAATCTATGTAGTCACTTTATCAAAAAAAAAAAAAACAGTGTTGTTTCTGTCACAACCCCCCCCCTTTACAACAACTAGAACATATGAGAAAAAAACAATTTCTCTAATTCTGTAATTAATAACCACCAGTGATTTTTTTCTGGCATTTTATATATAAAAGACATGCATGCCATACATATAGAGAAAAATAAGAATTGTACACATACATTTTTATATTGTTTTTTTTCCCCGCTTTGCTATCATGAACACTTTCTCATGTAGTCAAGTTTTTTAACACCTTTTTAATAAAAACATGTGTTCCAGCACATGGAGGTATTGTAATTAATTAAATCAGCTCCGTATTGTTAACATTCTGATTCTTTGTGATTTTTGGTTATTTTTATAATGTTGGTTTGAATATTTTGGTCTGCCTTTCTGATTATTTCCTTAGAATAAATTATTGAATGATGGAATAAAAAATTATTCAACTGGATTTTAATAGTCTCATTTTCACATATCTTTTTTAAGATTTTATTTTTAAGTAATCTCTACAGCAGTGTGGGGTTCAAACTCACAACCCTGAGATCAAGAGTCATGTGCTCTACTGGCTGAGCCAGCCAGGCACCCCTCACGTATCTTCTTACTGCTTGTCCTCACTGGAAGGAAAATGAACATTGCTGAAGGATCTCTTGCATTTTCGGCCCATTCTCTCATTTCAGTGGTTCTTAAATTTTAATGGGTAGAAGAATCATCCGGGAGCTAGTTAAAAATTCATTTTCCCAAGTCCCAGGCCCAGCTGTTCTGAGCTATAAGCTCTGGAGTAGGGCCCAGGAATCTGTAGTTTGAACAGATTTCCCCAGTGAATTTGCTGGAGGCGTTCTTGGAACATTAAACATGCTTTTTTAAAAAAGGGCAAAACAGATTCAGAAATTTTGGTTACTTGCCGAAAGCCATTCATACATCTGGTAGTGAGATTTGAACTCAGCTCTTTGTGACTTCAGAGCCTTTGTTTTTCCCATTTCCTTAGGCCTTCTCAAGCCTTCTCATTGGTGTGCCCCTAAGGACGGCAGAAAGGGAACTCTGGCTGACCTCCTGCAGGGCTCTCTGGAATGTGTCACAAGTACACCATGAATCTCCATTAAAATCCCCCATCAGAAATTCTGAATTCTGTGATGCTGTGTAACATATACTTCACAAACCAATTTCAGTCCTTTGCTAGCTAAGCGTATTTCACGTTTCCTGACCTTTCTGTGGCAACTCTTGGTAGGACCGTCCGGCAGCTCTTGCCTGGAGTCAGGGACACTGCTCCAGAGTGCCCTGAGGCTTCAGGGTGGAAGGGACCATCCAAGCAGCAGTTCCTTCGGAATTAGGAGAGAGAAGCACTGCTTTTGTGTTTTTTGTTTGTTTGTTTGTTTTGTGGAAATTTATTTCCTCCAGATAAATTCTCCCCTATGACAAGGTATAGAATAGCATATATGAATGATGAGAAATCCTAAATTTAGTTTATCCTGTAAAACAAGAAAATGGTTCACCCTCATTAAGCTTTTGAATATTCAATGACAGAGGAGCAGAAGGTGGTGGGCATGAGGGAGAGCAAGTGCCATCTATTCTAGATGGGGCTCTTTCCCCTTAGAAAAGTGTTGGTGTTAGTAAACCGAAGGGAGCTGGTATGAGAGTGAGCCTTTTTCAGTTTTTAAATGTTCCCCAAATGGAATTTCCCCTGGTCTTTATTAATGTTTGTTTTTCCTTCCCTTTCCCCTCTGTCTCATCAGTTTGGTAGTTGCCTGGGATGATGCTGATGAGTTCTTAAGTATTTCAACTGGTAAACTCTAGGTAGTCATTGGTTATTTATCAAATTCAGCACCTGCTATGTGTCAGGTGAGCTTGAGGTCCAGGAATATAAAAAACAGTGATTCTCTTTGAGAATTAAGTTACTCTGACTGCCCTGTGTTGACCTCGGTTATACTCAGTGTCCTACTTTAAAAATTTTAACTTTTAATCTTTTTTAAAGATTTTATTTATTTATTCCTGAGAGACACAGAGAGAGGCAGAGACATAGGCAGAGGGAGAAGCAGGCTTCCCACGGGGAGCCCGATGGGGGACTTGATCTCAGGACTCTGGGATCACGACCTGAGCCAAAGGCAGACGCCCAACCACTGGGCCGCCCAGGTGTCCCTTAACTTTTAACTAAGTTTAGACTTAGAGAAAGTTTGCAAAAATGGTACAGAGAAATCACTCAACTTCCCCTAATACTAGACAGTTATATAACCATGGTTCAATTATCAATACTATTAACTAAACAGATTTTATTTGAATTTCATCAATTTTCCTGCTAATAATTTTTTTGTTGTTCTTGTATCCAGAATCTACATTGCATTTAATTATTTCTCCTTAGTCTCTTCCATCTGAGATAGTTCCTCAGTTTTTCCTTGTCCTTCATTATTTTGACCCATTTGAAGAGTGCTCATTAGTTATTTTATGGAGTTTAAAATGTCACTGATTGATGAGGTTGATAGGTCTTATCACTGGTGATATTAAACCTAATCACTTAGGGTGGTATCTACTATGTTTCCCCACTATAAAATTATTTTTCCCTTTGCAACTAATAATTATCTTGGAGGTGCTACTTTGAGAGTTATACAAACTCTGTTTATCCTCAAATTTTCACCTACTGATTTTAATACCCATTGATGGATCTTGTCTGCAACAATTCTTAGAGTGATGTTTGCCTAACGGTGATTTTTTTTTTCCATCTCCTGCTTCCTTTTTAATTGAAAGTTTCCTGTAAAACTGCCCTCTTCCTCCCATTTATTTATTTGATCACTTGTATCAGTATGGACTCATGGATATTCATTTTATTCTGTGGGTTAAAATACAATGCCTTCATTATTTTCTGGCTCAAATGCTTCCAGTTTTGGCCATTCAGAGCTCAGTCTCTGAGTTTAAATGACTTGTACTTGTAAGTGACTGTCATTGCAGTCCCACCCTTACCCCCAACCAGGGAACCATTGCTTCTTTAGGGTCTGAGCAGTGATCACTCAAAGCGAGGGTAAAGGAGCTATCATTAGGAGATGAATACTAGAGCCCCAAAGAAGGTAGGACAACCTGTGTGCCAACACTTAGCTCTCAGGAGCTCTGCAGGAGTAAAGGAGTAGCAAACCATCAGCCTTTCCCCTTTGCTGCTCCAGAGGTAGGATCATGTGCCTGGGGCCACATCATACCCACTCTGAGATGCCTTGTGCTTCCAGGACTGCCAGATGGGTTTGGAAACTAGATGGGTTTGGAATGCTGCTTTGGGACTCTTAGCAGCTGAATGAAGACCACACCCTTTTTTCTTGGTACATAAATGATTAGTAAATATTTATGAAGTAACACCTGGTATCCTCCCTTCATTCCCCATGGTGCAAAAATGTGTATGTATAGAAATTCTTGAAAAATGATACTTAGCATTCATGTTTTACCTTTTGTTAAGACTTACTATCCCTGCTAGATTTTTTCTTTCATTATTATGGGAAACTTCAAGCATACACAAAAGTAGAGAGAAAAGAAAATGAACCCTTGAGTACTTATCACCTAGTATCAATACATCTCAGTATTTTACCAATCTTATTTCATCTATTCCTCCATTTTTTAGGGAGGGGTTGGCATATTTTAAAACAAAGCAGTCATTAAAATCTAAGAAAGGATTGAAATAAACCCTTAAGTGCAAGGACTCTACCTTAACTTCCTTTGTATTCCTAGTACCTGGTACCATGCCTGAAAATAGCAGATGCTCAGAAAAGACCGGTTGAATTGAAAGGAGGAAGAACAAAACTTATGAAAACTATTATTTTGAACTATAGGGGGCAGACTTAATAGAAAATAAGTCTTGCCCTAAAATAGCTTCTTTTACATTATCTGAATTTATTATTTGTGATCAGAATTTTCCTGTCACTGTTTTGATTGCAAAATAAACTCTTTCCTTTTTAAAAAAATTTTTTGAGAGACACAGTGAGAGCATAAGCAGGGTGAAGGGCAGAGGGAGAAGCAGATTCCCTGCTGAGCAGGGAGCCTGATGCAGGGGCTCGATCCCAGGACTCCACTCTGAGATCATGACCTGAACCAAAGACAGACGCTTAACCAGCTGAGCATCCAGGCCCCTCCCCCTCCTTTTAAAATTGTATTTGGAAAAAACTTTTCAAGGTTAGGTTCAAGGTCTCTCAATTACTTATATGTTATTATTTTTCTTTTTTTTTCTTATATGTTATAAATACATCCAATCTGGTGACATTTTCCCAAACATTAATCAAAGGTTACCTGCCTTAGAAAGAACTTTCTTTTGAAAATCATAATTTTTTAAAAAGATTTTATTTATATATTCATGACAGAACACAGAGAGAGAGAGGCAGAGACACAGGCAGAGGAAGAAGCAGGCTCCATGCAGGGAGCCTGACATGGGACTCGAACCCGGGACTCCAGGATCCCACCTGGGCTGAAGGTGGCGCTAAACCGCTGGGCTACTGGGTTTGAAAATCACAATTTTTTAAACTGTGGAAGTGATATAAACCCATTAAAAGAAAAATAGGAAATAACAGAGAAATGGAAAATAAAAATTACCTGTATGTTAATATGTAATTCCAAAGGAAGCATTATCATGGTTAAGCATTATCATGGTTAGCACTCTGATAACATTTGAGCATGAATCACGTTGGTAAATAGACTTAGTGATCCGTGTGCTCCTGGGAATGTACCAGCTGTGTTTGGGTGCACCTCTCCATAAATTCTTACAGCAACATTTTAAGCTAAATGTGTATGCATATATAATATATATAATATATATAATATATATATTTATGTTTAACAGCTTGATAAACATGTTGGGAGGGATTGCCTTCAGTCACTGGCAGATGAGCAGGCTGGGCAGAAGATCTCTCTCTCTCTTTTTTTTTTTTTTTTTTTTTAGGAGATCTCTTTTGAAAGACAGTTGGATCTGTGTTATATAGACCCTTCACACCTCCCATGTTTACTCCCAGGAACCAACCAGATCTCATGCTTCCGTCATGCTGGTGGCTCCCTATACAGTCTGTTTTGAAGATGGCCCTAAGGCTTAGAAGAAAGAAGTGATTATTTTTAACTAGATCCACATTTCAGGAAGTGGACTTAGCAATGAAAGGCTAATTATTAGGTAATCATTAAGAATGGCTCCTTGCCTTTATAATAAATATCTTATCTTTGGACAAATGCCATGGGGTGCAGCAATATTGCTTAGCAATATTAGTCTATGATTATTCCCAGCTTGCTATTGGTTGGGTAGGTTTTATTTACTTATTTTGTAAAGATTTTTATTTATTTAGTTATGAGAGACAGAGAGAGAGGCAGAGACACAGGCAGAGGGAGAAGCAGGCTCCATGCAGGGAGCCCGACGTGGGCCTCGGTCCCAGGTCCCCAGGATCACGCCCTGGACTGAAAGGTGGCACTAAACCGCTGAGCCACCTGGGCTGCCCTGGTTGGGTAGGTTTTAAATCTCTCTAAGCCACTCTTCCTCCCTGTGTAGAAGGACAGGGTGCTTGACTTGTGTGCCCTCTGGTCCTTTGTGCTTCTAACACTGTAGTACCTCTGTGGTCAGAAGTCTCTTCAGCCAGGTGAGTCTCCCTGGCAGGGGGCTATTCCTCCATAAGCAGCTCTTAGGAAAACAATGGTCTCAGTCTAAATTTTCCAAGAATGAGATGGGCGTGTTGAGTCACTGTATTGTACACCTGAAACTAACATTACACTGCGTGTTAACTGGAATTTAAATAAAAACTTAAAAACACTATTGCTGATTCAAGCAGGTAAGTCCCCAAGAAGTTGTCTGATTGGCCCCAGGAACCTGCAGACTTCCTGGAGGGAGGAGATCAGATGCAGGAAGCCATGTGAACACAGTCAAGGAAAGGGAGGAGGACGGAGAGGAGGGATAGAAGGCTGCCAAGGGGAACTCTGCATATTTCAGGGGTTTGTGTTGGGTGCACCCAGGTGCCTAGGTGAGGAAAGAGATTGGAATGTTCACGTGAAGTTAGCTAGTGGCAGAAGCAGCCTTTGGGCCTGGCCTTGTGGGCTCAGACTTGCTAGTTGTATGGTTGAGGGCAAGTTCCTTACTCTCCACTCATTTTTCTCCTCTATGAAATGGAGAGACTAATGATTTTGACCTGGCAAGGTTGGGAATGCGAACTAGGTAAATTAATAGAAGTGATTTAACCCCAGTGCATGCCACTGAGTAAATGCACAAATAAATTAACTCTTCTTATTAGCTGTTATTACGGCCTTCAGCATCAATTCCTTGTGATACTCTCACAAGACCCTAATCACAGGCCATCCTGTTTAATTGCTTCCTGAGTCAAATCTTCTCTTTTGTGGCTTGACCCAGGAACCTAACCTCCGTTTATAACATTGAACCTAGAGAGAAATGCTTTCTATGTAGCCCTTGAACTTAGCCTAGAGCTAAATTTTGGGAACACTACCCATCAGTGAAGTAGGGGACTATCTTGAGAGGTGGTAAGATTGTCTTGTTCTTGTTTTTCTCTGAATTACCACATCCCTATGTCTAATTAAAAACAAACAAACACAAGGCGCCTGGTTGGCTCAGTTGGTTAAGCGACTGCCTTAGGTTCAGGTCATGATCCCAGGGTCCTGGGGTGGAGCCCCATGTCACCGCTCAGCAGGGAGCCTGCTTGTTCCTCTCCCTCTGCCGGACCCCTGCTCTTGTGTGCACGCATGTGCTTTCTCTCTCAAATAAGTAAATCTTCTAAAAAATTTAAAAACCAGTTTAACAACTTTGTTTTCATTATGAAAGGGCAGAAGGAGATGATAGAAAAGTCAAAAAATAAAAGAGAAAACATACCCTTGGCTAATCCCATACTCCTCATACAGTTTTGTCAGCTTTTAGGCTATATTTCCTTCTAGAGTTTTCTTTCTGTAGTTTTAGTGGTCATCATATAAACATCAGGGTTTATTTCTGTTTTCTTTTTTGTTAAGATTTAATCATACCTGTTTTTGTGTCATTACTTGGCACAGAAAATATTTTGGTCTCCATTCCATCCATTTAACCGAGGATACCTGCCTTAGAAAGAACTGTCTTTTGAAAATCATCATTTTTTTTTTAAACTGTAGAAGTAATATGCAGATGATTGCCGCCCTGGCATTTTCTGCACCCTTGTGATAACATGCTTAGAATTTGAGGAGAGAGGTGGTTTCAGCAGTGCAGGGAGGATGTGGGGGGGATTGCTGGCTGTCCCTAGGGGGGCCTTGCCAAGTAGCCCTCATCACCTTCATGCATTCACTACGGTCCAGGGTGGGCCCAAAACTGGATTTTTGTCAGTAACTAAGGGCATAGCCTCCTCTCAGAGGTGAACTCATACTATCTCACCATGTGCTTGTACAGTACGAAACCAGAATGGCAACTCCTCAACTGATGGTGAGAAATGGTACGATAGAGAGGCGCTTGTGGCAGCCGCCTGGGTGCCCACCTGTTGGTCATCTTTAGTCTAGAGTTATGTGAGTAATAGAACAACAGTATCAGTGATGGTCAGCACGTAGTCGGTGCTCACTATGCACCAGGAGCTGGGCTAACACTCTGTTTTAATACATCAGGTCATTCAGTCCTACAGTAGCCTCTCCAGGGAGGTGTTGTTTTTATCCCCATTTTACAGGTAGGGAGACTGAGGCTCGGTTAAGTGACAGGCTTGGGGTGTCATGGCTGATATGTGGTGGAGCTATGGTTTCTGTCTAAATCCAAACCCCTGATGTCAAACACTGCGCTTTGGCTCTCCCTGTTAGCCTTCTAGATGGCTGACCTCCTGTGTTGGCATTCTCTTACATTTCCTGCCCTCACCCCCCACCTGTCGGGGTGTGTGCTGTGTCAGTGCCTCCTTGTGAATGTAACATTAACAGCTGAAACATCCTTGATTTTTATTGCCTGTTGTTGAGGAACAAGTGTTTCTAGCTGTCACAGAGAAGAGCTTTTGCCTTTTTCTTTATTTTTCTCTTTGGGTCAAAAATACAAGATTTCACATGTTGTTAACCTTCTCTTAAAGTTGTGCTAGGAAAGGGCCACTAAAGAAAAAAATGGGGTGGGGGCGTATTTGGGGCTGCATTCAACTCAGAACTGAGGAGGCATTCACAGCCTCTTCTTTACCTTCACCTCCTGTACAACATCTGGAAGCACCTTTTCTTCTTGGGTGACAGCCTGGGTGGTAACCCGGAGAGAACTCCAGCGAGGCACAGATGGGTGGAGCCCTCTGCCCCTGAAATCTCTGATTTTCTGACCTCAAAGTCCTTGTTGGAGAAACCCCATTGCTGTCAGCCAAGATCCCCTGGGGATAGGTTTTCAGTCTGCGCTGACGGGAATCACTCAGGATAGGATTTCCACGTGAAACAACGTGTCTTGGTGATTGCCTTTCAGAGACTGATGGAGCAGAGCTACTGAGCAGAAGGAGGCATCCTTAGTTGTCGCCAGGTTTGCCTTTGGATTGGACAAGTTGCACTTGAGGCTTCTTGCCTGCGGTGAAGTGGAGGGATACGTGCTGCTCACGGAATAACAGCCATGGGCTCCCTGGTGACCTTCCACCTTTCCTACAAAGTCCGATTACTGTTGCTTTTTCTCTTATGCCTGACAGTGGTTGGGTGGGCCACCAGCAACTACTTTGTGGGTGCTATTCAAGAGATCCCTAAAGCACAGGATTTCATGGCTAATTTCAACAAGGTCCTCGTTTGGGGGAAGGAGAAAACTATGACTAATGAAGAATCCAGGAAAGAAGCAGACCTGGACAGCTGCCCTTCTGTGTCTCCGTACCTCAGTAAGGTGTTTTCTTGTTTTTTTTTTTTTTTTTTTTAAACAAGTGCTGTGTCAACTTTTTAGTTAAATATAACATATGTGCAGAAAAACACAAATCAGAAGTGTACGACTTGGTAAAGTTTCACAAAATGAACATACCCATGTCATCGGTATGTAAATTAAGAAATGGAATCTTTCTGGAACCCCAGAAATTCTCACGCTTCTTTCAGGCATGACCCTTACTTCGGGATTCTAACACTTAGGTGTTAGATTTTTCCTGTTTTTAAACTTTATGTAATTAAAACATACACCATGAACTCTCTTGTGTCTGGTTTCCATTGTTCAGCATTATGTTTGGGAGACGTATCTATACTGCTGACGTGCAGGCCAGTCTTCCATTCTATGAACATACCCAGTTTTATTACCAGCCGCGGGAGCCTCAGAAGCACACATCAGTAGGGATGTATTTTGCTCACGAGTCTGCCGGATGGACTGGGGGTCCATGGATCTAGGCTGGTGGCTCTGTTCCATGTTGCCTCCCATCCTCCTCCTGCGACCAGTGAGCTAGTGGGCCTGGCTGTTATCCTTCTCCTGGCATCCATGGAGCACAAGTGGAGAAATCCGCTCATGTCACATCTGTTCCCATTCCCTTGGCCCAAAGTATGGAGTCAAGGGACAAGACCGAGTAGGTTTTTCAATGTTGTCTTTAGTGTTTATTTCTTAAATATGTTGCATGCTCTGATTTCCCTTTGATGTCTTGCCTTTCAATTTAATTTAGCAGCGAATTGGGGCTCCTGGGTGGCTCAGTGGTTGAGCATCTGCCTTCGGCTCAAGTCGTGATCCCGGTCCAAGGATCGAGTCCACATCGAGCTCCTCCCTCTGCCCATGTCTCTGCCTCTTTCTCTGTGTCTCTCATGAATAAATAAATAAAGTCTTTAAAAAAGGGGGGGGGGCCCTAAAAAGGCGATGAGAAAGTGAGCAAGGGGACCCACTTGTATCAGACCTGTTGCACAGGGCTCTTTCAGGGGCCAAGAATAGAGGCTTAGGCTAACTCAGATGGGGGGTTTGTTAAGGGGCTACGTGGGAAGCCGTCTCTACAGCCACGCCGTCATCTCGTCCAGTGGCTTGGCTAGCTTACATAACTCATTTTACAGACTTTGCTTATAGGGCGTTGGTGCTCTAAGTTGTGGCTCGAAGTCTCACACCTTCAGAAAAGGCTCCTCCTTGTAGGCCAGTTCGTCTCCAGCTGGCTGGAAGCAGTTATTTGGCCTTGGTGCTGTTGGCCAGAGTCTTTCAGCCACTTCGTGGAACCTGGAGCCTGGTCCAAGCAGCCGTGGCCAGGGCTGGTCCCCCGGAGCAAGGCGTGGAGACCATACGTCGGAAGGGCCTGTGATTGCCTTGCGGAGGGGATGGCACAACGTGCAAGCATCTTGAGATGCCACAGCCCGAGCAGTGTATGTGGAGTCTAAAAAACAACGTGTGGCCGAGTTCTCTAACCAGAACACCGCCTCCTCTCTTCCCAGTCAGTATTCCCTGTTCATTCAGAATGGGCAGGAGGGCCTCTAGCCTAATCTATAAAGCCTTGCACGGGGTCGGTCACCATGCACGGCCTTGGGTTTCATCCAGCCAGGCTGTTCCAGACTCACTGAGTAGGTGCTGCGGTGGGGGATGTCTGCAGCCGTGCACAACGGGAGAATTAGGATGTTGCTCATACGTGTTACTGCAGGGTGAGACATGAGGCCGGTTGCTATTTCCTTTCATGGTTTTTACCTTCAGGAGCTAGGATAGGTCTCAGGAGCTCAGGGAAAGAGTGGGAACATGGCCTTGCCCATGAACTTGATTCCGTGGAATGCTCCTAATTTTTTTTTCTTAAGATTTTATTTATTTATTTGAGAGAGAAAGAGAGAGAGAGAGAGAGAAAGCGAAAGCATGAAAGGGGGGGGGGGAGGCAGAGGGAGAAGGAGAAGCTGAGCAGAGAGCCCGATGCAGGGCTCGATCCCAGGACCCTGAGATCCTGACCTGAGCTGAAGGCAGACGCTTAACTCACTGAGCCACCAGGTGCCCCAGAACTCTTCTGATTTTTAAGAGACTTTACCCTCCTTTGGAATTTTGAGAAGGAAAAGAGGATGGAGCAATTTGAAGTTACTTAGTCTAGCCCTGACCTCTGCTTTTTACCAGGGCCACGGGACAGAATGCCTCTCCTCCTCACAGATGAATCACGGACCCAGGGTTGGTTCTCCAGCCACAGGGGAATGCTCTTATGTGTCATCTACTTGCCTTTGCAGCCAGCAGCGTGGGGCACATGACTCTGGTTACAGTTCATGACCGAACAAGGCCTCAAAAGTAATAACACTAAAACCAACACCAACACTCCTACGGTCGTCACAGTGTGCCGGGTAGTGTTCCCAGTGCTTTATGTGGGTGCTCATGTACCCTGTCAGCCCCCGATGAGACAGCTACTGTTACTTGCCATGTTCTGTTTCTACCGTAGGGGGCCAGAACAAGCTCATCTTCAAACCAGATCTCACCCTGGAAGAAGTGGCAGCGAAAAATCCCCAAGTGCACAGAGGTCGCTATCACCCTGAGGAATGTAAGGCTTTGCAGCGGGTCGCCATCCTCATTCCTCACCGGAACAGAGAGAGACACCTGATGTACCTGCTAGAGCACCTTCACCCCTTCTTGCAGAGGCAGCAGCTGGACTATGGCATCTACATCATCCATCAGGTGAGGCTGGGCCTCTGCCCGCCTGGTCCTCCTCTCTCTGGGATGCGAGGGGGGGACATGGCCTCTTGTGTGTCCTGGGTAAAGGGAGCATCAGACTCCTCAAAGAAAAGGGCTCCTGCCTCATTGATCCATGAAAGGAGTAAAGGAAATTCTTGCCTCCGAGTGTGGAATAATCAGACTAAGTGTGCCCCTTAAATGAACCTCTGGAGGAAGTCTGTTTAGTTTTGTTTTTGCTTTATGTGTCTAAGCCCTTCCGTGGTAGCCTATGACCACCCAGAGATATTCCCCAGAGATTCACCGTATATTCCCTCCCGCCTTTGCTGTACATGACACAATGAGATGTTGGAATAATTGTTTTTCATTATTGAGCGTGGCTGTTCGGTGGGGATCTGGGCAGAGGATGCGACAGGTTACTGTGTTAACAGCTATGGAGTTCTAGGACTGTCTCCGTCTTTCTGCTTATAACTTTTATTATGTAAAACAGATTATATTTAATTTTCCCTTTCTCGACTCCCTTATTTGGCTTCCAGAAGCATGATTCAATAGGAACACAGTGGTGTGAAGCTTAGGCTGTTTTTGAAGGATTTAGCTCCAAGTAGAGAGGCTGATGAAGATGACTGTATTTGGTATTAATGTTTACTGAGAGAAAGATAAGGCATCAGCTTAAATATCCATGTCTCGCTTTCCCACATTGTCCCAGACCACCCAAATAATTCCCCCTCAAGTCCTTACAAGTGCCAACAATGCAAGCAAAATCATTCACTACATACTTAATACCGTGCTTAATACTACATGCTTTTATAACTGGTAGTATTTGTTTTAGGAAAACTTTGGACAAATCAGAGGATGCAGTTCTGCAGTGTATATACTTTAAAATAAATGGGAGCTCTTGAAATCAATGTGCATATATAGTATGCCCATTTTTTAGGATTTGAAACAAAATTTTACTATTACTGGCTTATAATTTTTTGTAAAGGTTTTATCAACTTATTTTTTTGAGAGAGACACAGCGCATGCTGGTGGGGGTAGGTGCAGAACTGAAGGGAGAGAATCTCCAGCAGACTGCGAGCTGAGCATGGAGCCCGACGTGGGGCTCGATCTCAGGACCCTGAGATCACGACTTGCACCAAAACCAAGAGTTAGATGTTTAACTGACGGAGCCACCCAGACACCCCTATAATTCTTTTTCTTTTCTCTTTTATAAAAGATTTTATTAATTTTTTCATGAGAGACACAGAGGCAGAGACATAGGCAGAGGGAGAAGCAGGCTCCCTGGGGGAGCCCGATGCAGGACTCGATCCCAGGACCTCGGGATCACAACCTGAACTGAAGGCAGCCGCTCAACCGCTGAGCCACCCAAGCATCCTTATTTTTCTTTTTAAATGTTATTTAAGAATGCTGGTAATTGGTAATCCCTCTGCCTATGTCTTTGCCTCTCTCTGTATGTCTCATGAATAAATAAAATCTTTAAAAAAGAAAAAAAAAATGGTGCTAATCATTCTCAGTTCTTACTCAGGACAGCGGCCCCCAATGTACAGTGTATTTATTTGAGACTAGAAAAATATGTCTGCTTGGTATTAGTCTTTTCAGGAAAATACTGTGGTAACTTTTGAGAACTGCCTGTATTTTCTTTATGATAAACTGTTTTTTTTTTTTTTGATAAACTGTTTATTAAACGGGAATTTATTATTAAGGATTATGATCCAAACAACTATGAAAAAATTCTGTAAAATTTTTCTGATGCTATAGCTTTATTCATATTACTGTTTGAATTGTGTTCTCTTCTTAGCCAAGTGATGAATCCCTTCTATAAGGTGACTATGAGGATTACCTTCTTTTTTTTTAAGATTTTATTTATTTGAGAGAGAGGGTGAATGCAAGTGGTGGGAGGGCAGGGAACGGGAGCAGAGAGAGAGGGGCAAGCAGGCTCGATGTGGGCCTCCATGTGGGGCCTGGTCCTACAACCCTGAGATCATGCGCTGAGCCAAAATCAAGAGTCCCACGCTCAACTGACTGAGCGACCCAGGTGCCCAAAGGATCACCTTCTGCCATTAAGGATTAAAACAGGATTCTCTTGCAGTGATTCCGAGAAACTTCTAGGTAGCTCAGGAATATTAGCAATAACCTATGGGTTGGGTCCAGGTTTCTTGGTCTTCTCTGGTAAGCAGTGTCTCTTGGAAGCTTAGTGTAAATTTGTTACATATGGTAAGATTGGGATCAGCTGGAAGTCAGACAGTAAAGCAGTGATACTAATTGGCGTGGCGGGTGTATAAAAAAGGTTTATAGTTGTACGTGGGACAGAGAAATGGGTGTGATCGGCAGTAGCCGACCCAGAATCAGGCGTTGGCACACACTTTGCATGTGTGCCTTCCAGAAGGCCCAGTGACTTTGGAGTTTCAGCCCTTCTCTTCTGCTCTTCCCAGAGATTTTTTTTTTTTAAGATTTTATTTATTTATTCATGAGAGACAGAGAGAGAGAGAGGCAGAGACACAGGCAGAGGGAGAAGTAGGCTCCATGTGGCTAGCCCAATATGGGACTCGATCCTGGGTCTCCAGGATCACGCCCTGGGCTGAAGGCGGGCGCTGGACCTCTGAGCCACCCAGGCATCCCCATTCATGCTTTTAAAGAAAATTTTAGAGTTATTTTTAAAAAGATTTATTTATTTATTTATTAGAGAGAGAGAGAGAGAGAAAACACGGAAAGGGAGAAGCAGACTCCCCACTGAGCAGGAAGCCTGTTGTGAGGTTCGATCCCAGGACCCAGAGATTATGACCTGAGCCAAAGGCAGCCACTTAAGTGACTGAGCCACCCAGGTGCCCTGAGTTATTTTTATTTGTAATTTAAAAGTATGATCTTTTAAAAAAATTGTGATGTATACTTAAAATTTAGTATCTTAATTTTTTTTTTTTTAAATCAAACCATTTTATTGCAGGGCTTCAGGGGCAAGGTCGATGGGCTGGGAGGACAAGGAGATCTGATGTTTTCAGCCTTGCCAGGATCTCCCCAGGTTCACAGTCATAAAAGTGCATCATAACTATTGTTAAGTTTTCGGTTCAGTAGTGTGAAGTACGTTCACATTGTTGTGTAACCAGTCTCTAGAAATTTCTCAGCTTGCAAAACTGAAACTCTATAGCCATTAAGCCACAGCTCTCCATTTCAAGGCATGTTCGTAACGTTTGGAATACAAGTCTATATGAAAACACACAAAAAAACAAATGGTCTTTTATTGTTCCTGCATCTTCTCTGTCAGACCTTCCTGTACCAAGTATATTCTTGGGCTTTGGGAAGAATAACTCCAGCTCCTGCCTCTGAGCTGAAGAGGGGCACCCACCATGAGAAATCTTATCTCTGCAACTTTTCAAGTTTTAATTTCTCTATCTATAGGCTGGAACTAAGAAGTTTAATCGAGCCAAACTCTTGAATGTGGGCTATCTAGAAGCTCTCAAGGATGAAAATTGGGACTGCTTTATATTCCACGATGTGGACCTGGTGCCCGAGAACGACTTGAACCTCTATAAGTGTGAGGAGCAGCCCAAGCATCTGGTGGTTGGCAGGAACAGCACCGGGTACAGGTGGGTGCTAAGGCGGCTCTGCTCATGGCTTGCTTAGGCTGAGAAGCTCGCCCTGTTGTCATCAAGGCTGTGCGGGGCATGGTGACCAGACTGTCGCAGAAAAATGAAGAAAAGGAATAATGATCCATGACACATCACTTAAGTTCAAAACAGGACTGATAGCAGTCTTGGCAGAGGATGAAAGACAAAAGGGAAAGAACAGGAAGGGTAAAGTGATCCAAGCATTGCGGATGACAGCCAGCCCCACCCATGGTTCCCCTAGGGTGCCCCTTACTTTTGCCAGTAAGTCCACGCTGAGTAGAACACTTCCAAGGCACTGGCCTGAATCCCAGAGTCTGGGCTGTTCCAGTTGTGTAGGTCTCTCCCTTTGGACGATAAGGGATTCCCAAGAGTAACACTGCAGGTGATTTTTGCCCTTGGTACTGACTTCAAACCCAATCCCTGTGTAAACTGTGGAATATAAGCAGATACCTAGAATAAGCTACAACGGGTGAGCGTACAAGGTCTCTAAGAAACACCTGCCGAGGGGTGTAAAGCTCTTCCCCGGGGCACGTGGCTCCTTCATCTTGTGCCACAATGGGAGCTTCGCAGCAGAGTTCCGAGACGTGGAAGCAAGAGAGAGAGCATGGCATGCTTTCGAGGGGAAATGCAGGTAGTTCATTAGTGCCCAGGAAGGAGTGTCTGGATTGGTGGAGGGAGGAGAGGCAAGAGATGACGGCAGGCAGGGGCCAGACCATGCACCTCGTTCAGTCAGCTAAGGGATTCGGATTTGCTAGGGAAGGGACTGAGGGGCATCTGGCACCCCAATATAGCTGAAGGGTGCTAGGAGAAGCTCAGTGAGGCTGGTCTTTGGTGTGCTGAGCAGAGCAAGACGGAAGGGGAGAAGCTGAGACAGGAGATGCCGGTCTCCTGAGTTGGGGTGGGGTGGGCAGTGGGCCCCGGGGGCAGGGGAGGGGTCTGGAAGGGAACTGCAGGATTTTTTCCTTTGGGGAATTTTATCATAATCCTTACCTGAAGGTCTTGCTTTCTGGTCTCCTTGAGCCACCTCTGCATGGAAGAAAGCAGCGTGTCGTGTCAGGGTACCTTGGTGTTTTCAGAAACATGTCACTGTCTATGTAAAATTAATGAGATATCCCCATGTCCAATAGAGAATATCTGTACTTTGGACCCTTCCATAGATAACTCTCCGTGGCCCAGTTCTTTGTGAACACCTGTGATGAGAAATTACAAACACGCAGGACTGGTTTTATTGCTGTTTGTTTTTTGGAGAGCAGATACATGTTGTTTAAAGGGGGGGATTTAGGGGGGTTTCTAGATTTTTCTTTTTTTAATTCAGCTGGATCACAAGAAACTGAGTGCTTGGGCTTTCCTGCTGGAAATTAATTTTAAGTAAAACTTCAGTGCTGCAATCAGGAATTTCATCAGATGCTGCTCACTCTAAAAACAGCTCCTGTGGGATCCCTGGGTGGCGCAGCGGTTTGGCGCCTGCCTTTGGCCCGGGGCGCGATCCTGGAGACCCGGGATCGAATCCCACGTCGGGCTCCCAGTGCATGGAGCCTGCTTCTCCCTCTGCCTGTGTCTCTGGATCTGTCTCTGACTGTGTCTCTGGCTCTGTCTCTCCTTCTAGCTCTCAGGAATAAATAAAAATAAAATCTTAAAAAAAAAAAAAAAAAACAGCTCCTGTATGGATCTTAATGTTTTGATTTGCTATTGTCACTGGCCAGATGTTTCTTTTGTAATTAGATACAGAAAGCCTTTGTCTTCTTTCAGTAACTGGCAGGGTTTTCTTAATATGAATCAGATGATTGAATGTGTCTCCTCTTTTGATCTGGATGTAAGGAGCTCTGAGCCAAATCCATGGCCTTCTTTTATTAAAGCTGAAAAGAGTCTTTCTTGTAGATCAGAGATCTAATATATTTCCTATTTTAATATTTTTAAAAATCCTCTAAGTTTCCCTCTGGTTCTGGTTGTTTGTCATTTATATCTTTCTACTTTATTGTATGTGTCTGTGTAAACATACATCTTTTGTGTCCCAAGTAATGTAGGAGTTGCCCTCATCCCTGTCCCCTGCTTCGTACCTTTGCTACTTTGGGCAAAATCCCTCTAATCGTGCGCAGGAGGGCAGGTGGGGTTGCAGGCACCTAAGGGTCTGCTCCCTGCTGGCAATGATGTCTCACTGTGTCACAGAGCTTGAAATGCACATGCTTTACTCCTTGTTACTGCAGCCCCATGGATGTGTTGAGGTGCTGGAAAAGTCTTCACACACATGCAGAGGGAAGAACTTCAAGTAACCTGCCCCAACTGTCTCAGACTCTGATGAGGCCCGAAATAAGTCTTATTTGTCTCACTGACTGGATCAGTGATGAAGCCCTGGACCAGCCTGTGGCAAGTTTTACTGCCAAGAGTTCTTTTGGCACCTAACTACTTTCCGTAAGGACATTCCTGGCCCCTGGATACTATAAGGGTCTTACAGCCCTTTAAAAATAAATAAAATTGTTCCAGGGCCATTTAACTGGTTATGCTTTTCCCAGTGAGAAGAAAAACCAAAAGCAGAGATCAGCAAACACGTAGACATTTGCCATCTAAGAAGCAGCTGAGAAACTGAGAGCTCCTCAACCCTTTTTCCTGGCTGGTGTCCACTGCAACCTCCCACTGCGGCCACACTGCTCTCCAGGTGATCCCGGCCAGCCCGCATTGCCTCTCTCTTCACCTTTCCTCGTGGAGTTCTGGCCACCAGGGGTTCCCCCAGGTTCCTACCTATCTGAATCCTCCCAGGCCCACCTGCCCCTGATGCATGGCATCTCCTTCCTCAAACCCTGATGATGTTCCCATCTGGTGTGAGACTTTCCCTGGTTCTGTGTCCAGCTCGCTGTCTTGCACTCAGCGGACGGCAGATCCCCCAGATCACGGTAATGCCGGTTCTCTCCTGCTGACCTATTGCTGTGCGTGGCAGGTTGCGCCTGGGCCGTGGTGCCCTCAGCGTCCTGATGATGAAGCTGCTGGTCTGCAGGGCCTCAGGAAGGCCTTCCCAGTCAGAGCCCAGCAGCACGGCAGCAAGTCACAGCAGCGGGTGTCTTGGCCAGTGACAGCTCCTTCCGAGCACTTCATTCCTTTTATTTCTTTTAAGTCATCATACCATTTTTCTAGAATTTTAGGTTGAGGGGTTGCAAGCAAATCTGTTTCCGTTGTGGGTTAAACAGGGCCTCCCCATGTATACTCAGGACAGAGAAACGAACAGCTGAACTACAGATTGGCCTTTGGGACTCCACCTATTAGATACATGTTTGTTGGTCTTTCCATCTGGTTTCTCGTATCTAGAAAAGCAGAAGTATTTAATTGTTCCTGGGACAATTTTCTTTTCTTTTCTTTTTCTTTTCTTTTCTTTCTTTCTTTTTCCTTCCCTTCTTTTCCTTTCCTTTCCTTTCTTTTCCTTTCCTTTCCTTTCCTTCCCTTCCCTTCCCTTCCCTTCCCTTCCCTTCCCTCTTTTCTTTTCTTTTCTTTTCTTTTCTTTTCTTTTCTTTTCTTTTCTTTTCTTCTCTTTCTCTTTTCTTTTCTTTTCTTTCTTTTTCCTTCCCTTCTTTTCTTTTCCTTTCTTTTCTTTTTTCTTTTCTATTCTTTTCTTTCTTTTCTTTCTTTTCTGTTTATCTATTTGAGACAAAGCATACAAGCAGGGGGAAGGAGAGGGACAAGCAGACTCCCTGCTGAGTAGAGCCCCCTGGATTGGGGTGGGGAGGCTCAGTCCCAAGACCCTGAGATCATGACCCAAGCTGAAGACAGCCCCAGCCCCTTAGCCATTTAACCGACTGAGCCACCCAGGGGCACTGGTCTTGGAGCTTGGAGCACGTTGAACTGAGGTTAAAGTTAGAAATCTTCCATATGTTTTACCTTTTCATTCAGTAACATCCAAGTTATAAAGCTGCCTTCATTTGCATTTCTGAATAGTTAGAGTTATATTCAAGGGTTGTCTTTATTTCTCTTTTTTGCTAATTTGTCTGCCAATAATCCATTAGAATCCTAAATGACTGGGAGGTGCTCTCCGATGTGCCTCTTGATCTCTTCCCCTTCCCCCTTTTCTTCTCGGCATCCGCACAGCTCCACCCTCTGCAACCTCCCACCTACTCCAGTGTCTTCAGGCGATCTCTCCTGCTTCTACGTCATCAACCACCACCTCTTGACATCTTAGTTCCCAAGCCATGTCTGTGGCCACTCTTCTCTTTTGAACTCGGATCCAATATCCTTTTGCCCACGAGCAAAAGCACCAGGGGTATCTCAAATGCAGCTTACCCAAAACACACTATTGTCTTCCTCTTATTGTTCTGTATACTCTGTTTTTGTTGAAAGACTATCCTCTGTCTTGTTGCCCAAGCCAGAAACCTCAAGATTGCTGAGGTGTGTTGGCTTCTTCGGGACACAGACTCAGAGATGGAACTTTGCGTGCACAGAAGTGGAGTTTGCACACGAAGTGTGTGCAGGAGCTGTCTCATCTCTCCCCTACCCGGTCAAAACAAATTAAAGTAAAAATCCAGTGTATTCATCAGGGCATTCATTCGTGCTGAACCAGCCTCAGGATCCTTCCTGACCCAGTGCCCTTGGCAGCCGTCACTGCTCACTGGATTGGCACCTGAGATGAAATCTGTCCTTCAGATCTGATGTTTCAGCACACGTTTATAGGTTCCTCTGTAGACCTCTGCACACAAACATTCACAACAACAGGTGTGTAGCCCTTTGCTTAGTGAGAGGATGTGAGCACTTTTCCAGACAGAGGAAAGAAGGGCCGACAGAGAGGACCCGGAACATTGGTCAAGCAGGAGTGGACGGATGAAAGTGCGTGGTCCTCAGTGTTCCTAGAATGCCAGCCCTGAAATGAGGGACATCCGAAGAGTGTATGGAGAACCGAAATGGCCTTGTGCTGATGGTACCTTTTCTCTCCTCTCTTTTCCTCCAGGTTACGATACAGCGGATATTTTGGGGGTGTCACTGCCCTCAGCAGAGAGCAATTTTTCAAGGTGAATGGATTCTCTAACAACTACTGGGGATGGGGAGGCGAAGACGATGACCTCAGACTCAGGTGAACAACAGGGACAGGTCCCCTTCACGGGGCTCTGCTATCACTGGTGGCTCTAGAAACCTGTGTTTATGGATAGTTCCTATCGATGCCAGTTCAGCAGGTCATGAGGCCACAGATCAGGCTTAGGTAGGGGTGGGGGTGGGAGCAGGGCAGCCCAAATTGCTATTTGCCACTGGCAGTTCAGAACTGATGGAGGGTGCTTTGTTTCTGGCTCGTGGATGTTGAGGGACCAGAAGTGTTGATGGAGCTTTCTCTACTCACTGGAGGGTATCACTTATGAGACAGGGGCCCAAACTCTGCAAAACTGCTATTTAAGGAAAGAGGCCAGAGAGTCTGTTGTGAACCTGTGTTTTTTCTCAGACCCAAGGGAATCCTGGCAGAGTTTTCAGTTTCCAGAGCAGAGAGTGTCAACAGCCTATGGGGAGTGGCACCCCCAGGATCAGGCCAAGGTGTCCTTTCATGCTTATGCCTTAGCTAGCCCCACACACTGGGAGCCAGGCCAGATCCTGGGCTCCTGGCATCACCCTTAGATTTTCTTGGATTGCTTTCTGCTCTGGGGGGCTCAAAGGGAACATGTCTGGCCTCTTCTCAGCTCACCACCCCCCTGCGCCCAAAGCTTGGGTTTTGTGACCAGATAGTTATGGGTATCCCTAGCTCCCCAAAGCAAGTGTGCAAGAGCCTGGGCCTAGTCATCTTTAGACTTCTAATAACAAGACCATTGGGGCTATGAGGAGACTCCCTTTCCTCCTACTGTTACCTCTTCGAAAGGACATTTCCTAGCAAGGGTTCTGAATGAATAGATCCATGACTACCTGAAATTCTGCATCACTTTTTTAGGAGCCAGGGCTCCATGTTGGTCTTGTTCCCATGTCTAGGCTGGGAGTCTCTGCAATGTTTCTGCGAAGATAGAATGGTTCCCCCCACCAAAGGCTCCATAGGAATAGTCATAGTGATGGGCAACAGCACTTTATGGCCTAGCCCATCAGCAGCCTGTGTGGCCTTGGCTTATGAGGTAGACAGAGGGTACCTGATAGACTTCAGGGCAAGAGTAGCAAGGACTAGAGATAAACAGTATCCGTTATCTTCCCCAAATCCATTTCACTGTCCAGAGCGGATGATCAATAGAATTTTCACATATCATATAACTTCACTTCTTGATCCTCCCTCAACTGCAAGTAGAGGGAAGACCCCAGTTTTGCTTTCATTTGAGAAAAACATCATAACCTCCACAGTGGTTCTTGACCAATGCTATGACTAAACCACTGACTTGAACATAAAAACTGGCTATGATTTATTTACTAAACATTAAGTTAATCACCTGGGCAACAGGCACCACCTTTATTTGCACTTCTATATTGCATTACTATTTACAAAGCGTGTGGACTGTTTCACTCGGACCCTGTCAAATCAACTCTGTAACACTACTGCCGTTTTACAAAGAAGAAATCGAGTCCTGGAATGATGAACTGACTTTCCAAGATTGTAAATAACAAAGTCTGCATTTATATCTGGGTTTGTGGGCTTTTAAGCGTGGGACCTTAATCGGTCATTACTTTCTTTGTTGAAAAAAAGGAAACACGAAGTAAATTGGGCACCTGAAGAGCCTTGATTCTCCCATGCGTCATGATGTTTTGAAATAATCAGAACGAGTACTTTCTCAGGTGTTTTCGAAAATGACAAACTATAAATCGACACATCTCCTTTGTACCCCAGTAATATTCAATGTGGTTCTTTTACGGACTTACTGCCTGAGGCCTAACATTATTATAAGAAGATTCTTTTCTTTTTTTTTTAATATTCTAGGAATCAGACTGTGAGACTGTGCATAAGTGTAAATTTTTTGCAAATTATTATTATTATTTTTAAGAACCTGGTGGTAGATAAGTAGGATAAAACATTTCTGTTATTCTTCTAGGGTTGAGCTTCATAGAATGAAAATAATCCGGCCAATGCCTGAAGTGGGTAAATACACAATGATTTTCCACACCAGAGACCGAGGCAATGAGGTGAATATAGAACGGTGAGTCTTGGATCCACATGCCTGGCAGGAGGCACCTACGTATCTCTTTTGTCTAAGGACTGCTGAATTTGATCAGATGAGACAGTTTATTTTGCTCAGAACTTTTTGTTTTTTTGGTCATTTTCAAACACAAAAGTAGAGGGAATGGGATATTGAACCCTCACATACCACGTGCCTAGCTTCAACAGTTACTAACTCTGTCCTCTCTTTTTTTCCCTCACTTTTTTTTTTCTCCTCTAGTAGATTTTTGGAAGCAAATCAGATATCACAGCATTTTTATGTATAGGTTTGCTTAAATATAAGAAGTCTTAAAGAAAGAACCACTACACCATTATCATACCTAAAACAAAATTAACAATACTTACTTAATATCATCAAATATCCAGTTGTGTTTGGATTTCCCTAATTATCAAATACACACACACACACACAAGTGTGCAAGAGCCTGGGGCTGGTATCTTCAGACTTCTAATAACAAGGCCTTTTGGGCTATCATATATATATATATATTTTCCCTCCCCTTAATAGTTTATTTATTCAGATCAGAGGATCTAGACAGTGTCTACACATTGCATTTGGATATTTGGATGAGCTCTCTGAAATCTCTTAATCTGCAGATTACCTTACCTCTCCCCTACTTTTTTTTTCCCCTTATGTTGTATTTGTTGAACAAACCAGTTCATTTGTCTGATGGAATTTCCTACCTTGTGGGTTTTGTGAATTGCCTTCTGGTGGAATAACTTCATATGTGCCTCTGACCTCTGCATTCCCTTGTAAACTGGGGGTTAGACCTGGACGCTTGGACGGATTCCAGTACTTTTTGGGGACAAGAACACCTTACTGATGGTGCCACGTAGCTCCTCTTGTATCACAACAGGAAGACGTGATGTCTGGTCGGGTCTTGGTGATGCCAGCATTGATCTGTGGGTTTAGGCGTTGTCAGCCCCATCCAGGTCCCCCATCAGTCTTTCACCGATGATTTTAGCAGCCATGGGTGCTCACTTAATGAATTTATTAGTCAATTAGGGATCGCAAAATTCTTTTTTTTTAAGATTTTATTTATTTATTCATGAGAGACAGAGAGAGAGAGAGAGAGAGGGAGGCAAAGACACAGGCAGAGGAAGAAGCGGGCTCCATGCAGGGAGCCCGATGTGGGACTCGATCCCGGGACCCCAGGATCAGGCCTTGGGCAGAAGGTGGCGCTACACTGCTGAGCCACCCGGGCTGCCTGGGATCGCAAAATTCTGGTACTGTCAGGCCTTCTGCATTTATTAGACAGGTTTTTCTGTAAGGAAGGACTTGCCTCTTCGGCTATTTGAGTAGCCAAGGTATGGTTGTCAGAGAAAAAAAGCCAGAATAAAGGGAAAGGTTCAGTAGTGACTTTTCATTTTTCAAAATGGTGAGTTGCTGCCTCCCCGCATCCTTCCACCTGCAGTTCATACTCTTTTCAGTGCTTAGTTGTCCCATCTTTGGCAGGTGGCATCTTCTTCAAGCTGATCCCGAGCCCTCGGACATAACTGCACTAGTTTTGAGAGCTCGCCTCTCTGGGCTCCTGCGCCATGCGCTGTGCTAGGCTCGTCCTGTACTTCTCTTGCCCCGGGAATTGGCCCTTTCACCAAAGAATCCGGGCCAATAAGCCAGTTCTTTAGGGGGCAGTGGCTGCAGAATCTACAATCCTTTATTCTGATTTTTTTCTTCTAGACTTTAAAACCTTATTAAAACTCCTTTATTCCTTTTGTTGGACCCTACATTTTAAAACAATATTAAAATATTATAGGGCTTTGTTAGAGTTTATATTTTAAAACAATATTAAAAGGCTTTTAGCCCTTTTGTTAGAATCTGTGACTTTAACAAAACTTGTTTTCTTTTTTTAAGTCTTTTTTTTTTTTTAAAGACTATTTATTCATTCATGAGAGACACAAAGAGAGAGGCAGACACACAGGCAGAGGGAGAAGCAGGCTCCCTGCGGGGAGCCCGATGTGGGACTCCATCCCGGGATCTGGGATCACACCGTGAGCCAAAGGCAGGTGCTCAACCACTGAGCCACCCAGGTGTCCCACAACTTCTGTTCTCCATGTGTCTTTCCAGTCTTTGTCCATCGGGGTACACTTTTCTCTTTAAATTAAAAAATAATAGAAATTATGGAATAGATACAAAAGAATGCTTATAAATTGTATGAAAAGCCTGAAGGTTCTTGGTACCATGGGCAGTGGTAGTGTCCCCATCCGATTTGTGTTTCTGACCCGTGTACCCCTCCCCTACCCCAAGTGGTCATGTTTTCCTGAATTGTGATAATGACAGTTATTTCTGCTGCTCCTTTGTCGTTGTTTTCCCATAGGTGTGTATCCCTGTACAGAAGATGGCTTATTAGCTTTATATGTTTTCCAATTTTCTCTGAGTGAAATCATACTGTATTGATTTTCTCTTACCTTATTTAGTTCAGCATTGTGTTTCTGATCCCCGTCCACATTGACACTGTAACCGAAATATATTGCTTTTCACCCCAAGTTCCTAGAGACCTATTTATTTATTTATTTGTTTGTTTATTTTGTTTTTCCTAGAGACCAATTTAATTCACCACCTCTTCCACATCCCCACATCCCGGGGCCCCAGCCCTGCAGTTGCTGCTGCTTCTTGAAACGCATCCTGCTACTTCAACATGTCTCTGCATCTTGCACAGGGTGGCGTCTCTGCCTGCGTGTCCTTCCCCTCACCTTTCTCCTCTTCTGAGCCTCAGTCATGTTTACTTTCTCTGAGCCCTCCCCACGCAGACTCCCTCATGAAGTCAGGTGCTGCTTTATTCATCTTCCTCTACGTAGATTCTAACTTTGAGACTCTTAGGAAATAGAGGTACCCGCCCCTGCCTATGGACGGCAACTGGGGAGGATTCCTAGATCCACCCGAAGCTTAGCCGAGGACCTGTTAGCAGTGGATGGCACGTGTCACATTGTATCAGTGTTGCCTGTGCGTCCTTCTGTCCTGTAGACTGGGTGCATTGACCCTTTTCATCATTGCTCCCCGGCTCTTAACATAGGGTCTGACACTCAACCACATGGCTATTAGTGGTGTCCGTTACTTTAGACTGGGAAAATTAACTTTTTGTAGTAGGAAACCCAGCAGGTGCAATAATTTACAAGGGTACTTTTGTCAAATTTGGGGACAAGGCAAAAAGCAGTGGTAAAATATGTTATATTCTAGCATTACCATTTACGTTGTTCTTTTTATCTTTAGGATGAAGCTCTTACATCAGGTGTCACGAGTCTGGAGAACAGATGGGTTGACTAGCTGTATCTATAAATTACTCTCTGTGGATTATAATCCATTGTATACCAACATCACAGTGGATTTCTGGTCTGGTGCATGACCCTGGATCTTCTGGTGACATTTCGGAAGACCTGAATATTTTACCGCAATAACTTTGGACTAGAGACTTTCCTTTGTAGTACACATTAAGAACTGGTTGCAGCTAATTACGGATCTGGATTTCTCCTTTTTGTATTTTCTTAGCAGAGCCCCAAGTAATACAGAATGTAAAACAGTTGTAGGAAGACCACTTTCTTGGTCATTCTGCTCCTGAGGGTTGTTATTAAAGACTGTGGTACACATACTCGAGGGGCTGAGTATGAAAGGACTACTCCAGGGATAACATGAAGGCTACGTGAAAAACGTGGATTGAAGGAGATTTAAGTTTGAAGTGATACACGATGGAATAAGACAGCCCATGGGAAATAGAACTGCTCAGTGTCCCAGAGAACCGCGGTTGTTCTCGTCTGAGGGAGAACGGTACGAAGAAGTCTGTTACTTGTTTGTCCTGCACAGTCATCTGTGAAGAGGTGGGTCCCGGGTGAGAAGAAGGCCACGAGGAGAGAAGACAGGTGAAGAATCAGGACGCAGTGAACTTGGACAAACCTGGCCTCAGGGAGGCCCGTGTGGGCTGCGACTGCCGCTGCTGCTCTGCGGCCCGTGTCACCTGCCCAGACGTGCCTTCCAGCAACAGCCCACAGGGAACACGTTATCCTCTAGTTTTTGATGTATTTTTGTAAAATGATTTTCTACATGCAGGATCTGCATCAGCAGTTTACAAATGACCTATTAGCTAGCAATAGATCGAAAGTACCTCTGTAGTAAAATGTGAAAAAGCATGGGGTGCTCCTTGTTTTTTTACTGATGTTTGAGGCCTATTGATGTGTTCATTTCAGGACCCATAATCCTCAAGGGTTTAGAAACAAACAAATTGGACTGAGCCCCCTCACGCCCTCTCCTCTTTATCCTTCCGTTCCTTTCTCTTGTTCTTTCTGTGTGCAGTCCCTTTCTCTAACCAGCTCTGGGCCCGTGGCAGGTGCCTCTGCATCTCATTTCCCAGGCCACATCATGTTTTTGATCTGTTTATCCTCTTGTGCTCCACTCCTTTCCCACCACCAGTCCTGGGTGCAACAGGGTTGGACCCAGGGCACACCTGGTCACCAACAGGATAGCAAGGGGTAGAAGCCTGGGTTTGGAAGCCTTTGATTTGGGAGGAAGATGGGGCCATGGCCCAGAGTTGGGCAGTGTCAGTTGTCTGGGGGAGAAGGGGCCAGTACTGCTGAGCTTCTTGGGGTTCAGGCAGGGATGTGGGTGGATAATCTAAGGAAGGTAGTAGGAGAAGGATACTGGAATACAGAAATATTCAGAGATGGATACTTGGATAACGAAATTATATTTTGTTTGTATGGGTGACTGGACACATAAATAATGTAGATTTGGATGTTCTTAAGGAAGATTTGTGGTACTGTGCCTTAGGATCTCTCAATCCATCATTATTATATGATACTTTTAATTGTTAAACTTTAACATGAATGAGTGCCAGCCAATGAGTGTAAATAATGTTCTTCCCAATAGGGAGAAGGAGGGGAAGGCGGGCTTGGGGCTCCCAAGAAAGGCAGCAGTCACCTCCCAAGTGGGAGAAGAAGAATTTGAAAGGAAAATACATTTTGTAGATGGAACAGGTTTACCTAGGACTGGCCTGGTTTACCTTTAACTCCGTAGGGACAAGTAAAAGCTGTGGGTTTTTCTTTTTTTCCTTTAGCAAGGAAGTAACAATGGTTTTCCATTTTCCCCCTCGCTCTTCTCTCTCTTTTCTGCAGCATCTTGAGCATTCTGCTTCAAATTCTCTTAATTATAATCTTGTACAGACTGAACAATTGTGATTGGCAACGGCCCATGCCAGAGGTCCCCAGTTTGGAGCTGTGGGTCCCTGGTCATGGTTGGGAGGGTAAAGGAAGAGAAACTGTGTGCAAGGAATTTGAGGATCCATATTTGAGAGTTCAGTTTCTTGTTAAATGGAAACAAAATACAGCAAACCATGTGGAAATTCCCTACGCTTTTTGAGCTACGAACAGGCATCTGCATTTTGGGGGCAAATGTTAGAAACCACTACACCATGCCTATTACTGTGCTTCAGTTCATTCTTTCCACCAAGGTAACGTACAAGTCATATAAATGACTCATCGTGAAACTTCTCAGGGTGGAAGATAATTTTTTAGGACCTTTGCTTATTGCTGTCGTCTCCTGCTTCCTTTCACGGATGGGCAGAGGGGTTTGGCCTCAAAGGAGCCAAGTTTCCCCAATTCCTGCCCTATATGTTTTCATTGTCAACTGCTACAAAGAGACTGAGCTTTCTGAGCTTTGTAGATACGCTTCTAGTAATTGCTAAGGATTATATGAGCACAGTCTATTTGGACATCATAAGTACGTGAACGGTGTGCTATCTTAAATGCTTTTTTTTTTTTTTAAAGATTTTATTTATTTATTTATGAGAGACACAGAGAGAGAGGCAGAGACATAGGCAGAGGGAGAAGCAGGCTTCTTATGATGAGCCTGATGTGGGACTTGATCCCAGGACCCCGGGATCATGACCTGAGCAGAAGGCAGACGCTCAACCACTGAGCCACCAGGTGCCCCCCTTAAATGCTTTATTGATTTTATCTCACCTTGCCACTCAATTTTAGAGTGCTTTATGGTTTGTGATATTTTTACACACAATTTATTGGTCTGGCTGACTCTTGAGATAAGAGTAGATAAGGAAGTAGAAGTTCTGAGCAGGTGGAGGACTTGCCTGTATCACGGCTAGTAGTTGGCAAAGTCAGGTCTTCTGACTTCAAGACCATTGCAACATATTGCCATCACCTTGGCTTCTCTAATTTTTAAATTTTTTTGAGGGGGCTGGTTCTTTCCTTTTTAAAGGTAGTTTCCCTGAATTTAGATCTCTGTCCTAGCTCCTAGAGAAGTTTGGTATTTTCTGGGATCTTAAAAGTATGTTCCGTTCTCATCTGGTCTTAGAACTTTTTTCCAGACTCCCTCCCTGGTTTTTCTGCCTTTAGCCCTTTCACTTCCACTCAAGCCCCTATTAGACAGGTTTCCCCGAGTGGCCCCAAACGCTCCATGGGTGGACTCCCAGGAGAGATGAAAGATCTTTTCTGCTAGACTCAAAATGTCCACTTTCTCCAAGTTTTATGCATATATACAGTTCTTGTCAAAAGCCATTAACACATCCTACAAGACGGAGCATATTTAGATGCATTTTAGAAATACTTTTTTTTTGCTAATCACATTCCATATTTTAAGCCGATCCCTTAGTACCTTAGATAGTTAAGCTGTTGCCACCTTCACAGGTGTTAAGTACTCTGAAGACCACCTTATACCTGCTGAGAGGGTCCAATAGGTCTCAGAGATATTCACAAAGGAGTGATGAGATGTCCCACCCCAGGGAACAGGACTGTACAGGCAAAGGCCCTGTTGTTCCATGGATGACTGTTGAAAACTCAAAATTGGACCTTGTATATATGTGTATGTGTGTGTGTGCACATATGTGTAAATTTGGGCCTTGGAAGAGAGGTTGGTGAAGCATGAGTCATAACAATAACTGAATGCTTTCTCTGTATTAGCCAGGTTACCTGTGTATGTATGTATCTTTTTTTAAATTTAAACTTTCCAATAGCCCATACAATAGTATGTATGTACAGCAAAGAAAAAACAGATTCAAGTAACTTACTGAAGTTGGTAAGAGGAGGAGATAAGTCTTGAACCCAAGTCTCTCTCCCATACCTTGTGTCCCCCCGCCCTGAATATCACATTGTCAGATGATGAGATTTCTCTGGGAGGCCAGCCAGGGCAGAGATCTCATTTGTAGTGAGGACTCTAGAAATATACACAGAACATGAGACATATCCATTAAAATGTCTTATCTTGATGACCCCAGTACATTCTTCTATGGTGTAGGAGTTGTGAAAAGCTATTACTCAGCTATTGTTTGAGGCCTAGTAAATTTGGACCAGTGTATTTGGTCATCAAGCTTATTGTAATAAATTGAACAATGTGACCTTAGTTGGGATGTTTCTAAGGATTCTGGACCTAGCAGAGTTCTTCAGACTTAAAGTATAACTTCTTATTGGTGTCTCTTAGCCTGTTAACCATTCTGATGCACTGGACATCATATCTTACCGGACCTTCCCAGTCCTCTGTGAGGATAGTCTTGTTTTCCTGAAGCAGGTTCCAAGAGGCCAAGTAAATTGCCAAAGACATGCAGAGCTGGGATTTAGAGCCAGATATTTGGCTCTAAACCAACCAACAAATACACCAAGAGAGGAAATAGGGATGGACAGTTATTTGGAGAGAGCTATGCCCTTCAAAGACTCCTAGGAACACATCTGTAGTTAAGTAAGTTGGGATTTATGACTCCCAGTGAGGGAGAAAACACCATAGGGAACCATGAAGTGCCTTAGGAAAAGGGAGTTGGAACCTATTACAGCATTTGGGTTTTGGTTGGGTCATTAAGGGGAGGGCCTAAGCAAACGGTGTGCTCTACCTTGGACATTTGTCAGAAAGGGGGGACAATTGTGTGTATACATTTTATTCATAGAATAGAGACTAGCAAGAGAATGGAGCTGTAATTAGTAACCCTGTAGCAATCACTTATTTTAGTCAAAGGAGGGTATGTTTGGTATTTTGCAGGTGTCACGGTGACCTTGTATTTGTGCTTGGACAGAACTGGGAAGTGGACTTGTACTTTGCCTCATTTTGTGTGACCTTATCTGAGGTGGGGATTGTGTGAGATTACATCCGGTAGGACTGTTTACATCTACAGGCCTAGGTGTGAGTGCAGCCTAGTTTCTGAATGTCAGGGCTGCTCTTGTTTTCTTTTTCAGCAGGAACTCAGAGTAGAAGCCACTAGAAAGTAGGACATGATGGCACCCTTTCTCTTTAACCCCAAGATTTGGCTATTTGTCAAAGGTTGTGTGTGTGTGTGTGTGTGTGTGTATTGGGAGTTGAGAGTTGGCTGTGGGCAGGATTGCTTGGAGGAGGGTTCTGGGAATTGCATTTATCAGAAGTGTTGCCTTTTTCCAAGATGTTTGTGCATCTCCTCGTCAGACGGGGCCACTCAAGCCTTCTAAAAATGTCACACGTGAAAGCAAACTCCCTAGCATACAACTAGCCTTTGCTGGGTTTCTTTTTTGATTCAGCCTCAGGCATAGAAGGTGATAAGGATCTGAGTGTGGTGAAGCAGAAAACACAAAGGAAAGGAAATATTAGATATAGGAGGAGAAAGACCCTAGTTCACTCGATAGAGATAAGAAAGTAGCTGAGTTTCCAGTTCCTCAGCCACAGCCCGCCTGTCACGGAGGGGTGGGCGTGGGTGGGGGGTTGAGAGGAGATTGGATTTTCAAACTCACAGGACCAGTGAGTTTCTCTTCTTTATCAGTAGCTGGGAAGCACCTCATCTGCTGCTTAGAATTGGAGCAATTTCTGTGTATTCAAACTCATGTAGGAGAAGAAGTCCTAGAGCTTACAAACCTGAACAGTATGTTGGGTTTTTTTTAATTAAAAAATAATTTGGAAAAAAAATAATTTGGAAAAAAAATTTGGTGGGGGAAGATTTTTTTTATTATTATTTGATAGAAAGAGCACAGCAGGGGGAGCAGCAGGCAGAGGGAGAGGGAGAAGCAGGACCCCCATGGGCTCCCAAGCCCTGCTCCCGACGCGGGGCTCCATCCCAGGACCCTGGGATCACTACCTGAGCAGAAGGCGGATGTTTAACCGACTGAGCCACGCAGGTGCCCCTCTTTCTAGAAAAGATTTATATATTTATTTTTGGGGGTGAGGAGGAAGAGGGAGAGAGAGCATCCCAAGCAGCCCCCCATCCCTCCGCTAAGCCCAAAGCCCAAAGGGACCGGCCCCCTGCTGAGTGCAGGCCAGGCTGATTCCAAGGCCTCCCACCCCATCCCCATGGGAGCTGAAACTAGGAGCCGGTCACCTAATGACCGAGCCACCCAGGTGCCCCTGAGCAGTAGGCCTTCTAACATTCCGTGTACACAGCCCGCCAGGAGCCTGAGGGGCAACCTGGGAGGAATCAGCCAACCAAGAGAGTGTGATGAGCCATCTGGCATTGCAACAAGTAAAACCTGCCCCAGAGTCAGCCTGCCCCCTTTCTGGTGTTGGGTAGTAATTGTTCTTTGTGCACCTGACAAGCAGGCTGTTGGAGAAGTGGCAATTTCTCCAAGCAGGATGGTTTTGTCTGGGTGGGTCTTGAGCCCAGCAACCTGCCAGCTCCCCGGAGCCAGCCATTCCTGCACTCCTTCCACAACCTGGTCTGCTTGGGGCTGGATGTGGCTTTGGTGAGGCTGGACCTGGACCTCACCCTGAGTCCCGCTGTGAGCCCCACTTTCAGTCCCAGAGGCCAGAAGGAAGAAGGGGAAGGCTGGGCTTCCACGGAAAGTGGAGATGGATGGAAGTAGGACCTGCGTGGAGTGGAAATTGCCCTGAGGTTAAACTCAAGACCGCCGGGGCAGAAGGCATAGGAGTGGTGAATGGCAGGCCTGGGCTTGTCTCGGCTGAAAGCTGTTCGCCCCAAGGGTCGGTGACCTAGACATAGTGGGTACCTGGGTTTGGGGCCTTTTTTGGGCTTCAGAGGAATAAAACCTGTGAACTTTGCACCTTCTCTCAAGGTAAGGTTGAGGTCCCAGATAGGAAGATAGCTGCAGAGGGGGCAAGGGGCACTAACTGCCTGTTCTCTTTCTAGTTACTACTTGGTAGAGAAGGCAGGAGGTAAGATTTAGAGAGCAGCAGGGGGGGCATCTGGCCCCACGATAACTCTTTCCTGCTCCCACTGCTGCCTTGAATTCCACTAACCAGAGATCAGTTTTCAATTATCCATGAAAAATTCACAGAGAAGATTAAGAGTGGAAACTAGTTGCCACTCACCCCTTAGTATAAATTAGTTTGTACAAAGCCTTTCCCTTAACCTAGCTGAGATCAAATCACAAGGAGAATGGACTCGTGTGGGTAGATTTGTGGAGCACTCAGGAAACTGGGGTGGTGGTGGGGAGTCAGGAGAGGATCTGGGGGCAGAATTTGCTCAGCCAGCAGAGCCCTTGAGGCACTGGAAAACCTGGTCGGCAGTGGAAGAAAAAGGCTTCGGAACACATGGGAGAGGCATTTCAAAGCTTTGTCCAGAGTAAGCTCCTTCCCTCTCTTTCTCTCTTCTAGAAGACCTTGGAGAGAACCTTCTCCATTAAGTGCAGGTGTCATTTATCCTGACACCCCAAGCGCTCTCCTGGGGACAAAGTGGGGCAATGGAGGGGCAAGCTGGTTAAGTGTCAGGACAGGAGCCTTTGGCCCCCTATTCTGGCATTTAGGGACCGGCTGTGCCTCCCCAGCTTTACCAGCAGGTGCATGGCAGGGGTGCGCCCATACCCCACTCCTCCCTTGTGCCTCCCTACACCCGGGCTCAGCCTAACTCCCCAGAACCTGGCCAGGGTGTGGGATCGGGGCACTTCTTGTGACTGAGTTGGCTGTGAGTAGGACCCTGAAGAAAACATACATTTCCTTCACAAGGGGACATAGTTCAGTGGTTGGAAGTTCCGGATGCTTCCACTGCAGGAGGAAAAGGGCTAAGGAGCTGTAGCTCCATCACCACTACTGGGCTACACGCAGGAGTGAAAAGTAAAAGTAAATTTAGAAGTTCCAACCATTTAGCCATACAGCAGGGCACAGGGCATCCAGCAGGAAGCCTCACCCGGTTGCATTTCCCTCTCCTAAACTTTCATTCCAATGAGCCCAAAAGGCTCTTCTGTTAAAACACTCATTTTGTTACACTTGTATGTGACCAATTATGCCACCGGTAAAAACAAAAGAGAGTGAACATATTGAAAGCCCTCTTTATTTGTAAGACCAGACAAATACTGAATTATAAGAATTTCTTTCAGGACCACAGATGGAAACATAGTTCAGAAAAGAAATATTTCGACAGTAACAGAAATCACCATAGATCACGTCGCTACTCTCCAGCTTGCTGGTCTCCTGTTTGAAAGGCGTTTCAAGTGGAGACTGCTAACTATAGGACAGGCCTGACTCTGTCCCCAGAAGTCCACATCTAGTTCATGGGACGACACACATGTCACCCTGCCGTGTCCGAGACGAAGTTTCAACCACCAGTAACTCAAGGTCAGACATCGTCCTGGAGAACAACGGGGTCCTCGGGTGGCTTTTAAGGGGTCACTTGTGTCTGTGTGATGGGAGCCACCCTAGAGCAAAGGCCAAAGACTTTTCTCAGCAACTTTTTCCTTAGTTTTCTCACCTGGGCAAGATGGAGATAAATGAAACCCTTTGCACATCTCTTGGAAAGCAGGGTGCAATGCATGCAAGTTTGCTGTGCAAGTGCAGACTTGGGGTGTCAGGCGCTCGCAGTGATAACAGGGTTCTGGTGGATGGCTCCCTGCCCCCGTGTTAAAAATAAGCAGAGCTGGAGGTAGTTATTGACTTTCTCAGGTCTTTCCTACTGTCTATAAGAATGTTGCAGAAGCCTTGACGGGGCTGAGAACACTAGTGAGAATCTGGAGAGGCTGAGCGCCCAGGGGAGCCAGACCCAGTGAGGAGGCCGCCTGGGCACAGGTGTGGGCCTGCAGGAGGGCGGTGGGTGGTCATGCCGTGCTCTTAATATTCAATTCTGCTCCAGTAGAACATGGTACCCAGGAGAACCCAAAACTAGAAAACAAAGGGGGAAAAATAAGGAATTATTTTAGAAACATCACATACTTGGGGGAAAAAAGGATGTTGGGTTCACTCGGGCTTAGATGATGCCGAAGTTTTAAGAGTCGCCTTAAGAAGCCTCATGGGGCAGAGGTCACCATCCTGCCACTCAGGGATCACATCCCATTCCTCACTTTCCTGCCCCAATCTGCCCTAGAATTAATTACCTGGCTGCTGAGGTTGTGCCTCCCAGTCTGCGCTAAGCCAGCCCCATGGGGAAGTTCTTTCTTCTTCCCATCAGGGCTAATGACCTTCCAGGGTGTTCCTAATTCTTGTATGGGCCATTTGGAGGTACAGGTTTCTTGCTTTCCAGTGCCGAACCTCTCCTCCCACAGGACTCCCTCTTTTCCCCAAAATGCTCATGACCTAGAAGAGCAGCTCCTGAAGAATGCCATGGAACTCAAGGTATTTGACTCAGGCAAGGGGTTAGAGTATCTGGGTCCTGTGGCACCTCTGCCACCCGCTCCCTGCATCTGGAGAGTCATGATGGTATTATTCTTCACCTACCCCAGAGTTAGATGCTGGAATGAGAAAGAAATACCATTACCACTAACGTCTGGTGTTTTTTTTTTTTTTTTTTTTGACAATTTTCTATACAACAGGCACTGTTCTGGGGCTACCCATATAACACCCCTGAATGCTTCCTGAACCCTATGAAGACACCAAGGCACAGAGAAGGTAAGGAGCTTGTATCCACGGAGACTGGCTGCCTACCCGGCTGTTGTGGGGAATTCATGCTAAAAGGATTGGATACGATGCCTTGCCCAGAGCAGGTCTTCAATACATTGAGTTCCTTTTGCTTCCCTCTTTGGAATTTCAAAGAGACTTACTAAATTCAGAGTCCGTTTGATGCTTGTGAAAATGTCCAGGGTTTCCACTGGTCTGGAGTTCTAAGATCCATAGGGGCCTTTCAACATTATCCCACAGTTCCTGCTAGCATGGCACCAATAGAAACTTCACTGTTACCATTTTCCATTCATTTGACAAACTGTCAGACACTTGCTAGGTGCTCTGCTAGGCCCCGGGGGTACAGAGGGCAGCTGGCTCTCAGTGGTGGAGCGACAGTGACAGGACAGGTGTGTGCAGGGTGTTGTGGGAGTTCCTGAGGGCAGGTGAGAGACCGCAGAAGACCTCTCAGGGGAGTTCATTTTCCCTTCCTTCCTGCCTCACTCAGCTTCTCACCCCAAACCCAGCATTCCCTAAAGTGTGGCGGGCACACACCTAAGGGACCCTTGCAGGTGTCCACGATGTTAAGACCATTTGCATAATAATATTGAGACTCTATTTGCCCTTTTTACTGTTTTCCACATTTGTGCTGATGGTGCAAAGACAGTGGAAGGTAAAACAGCTGGCGTCTTGGCAGGATTCGAGGCAGAGGCACTAAACTGTGTTAGTAGTCAGTGTACTCACTGCTATGTACTTGCAGTCCAAAAAAAAAAAAAAAAGAGTAGGTTAAAAGATTTAGAGTTTTAGAATTTTGGAGTTGTTTTTGATGAAGCAGTAAGAATTACCCATTTTATTAAATGTTTACCTTTGATTTTTATGTTTACCTTTGATTTTTTAAATGTTTACCTTTGATTTTTATTAAATGTTTACCTTTGGTTTTTATTTTTATTTATTTTATTTTTTTATTTTTATTTTTTTTTTAAGATTTTATTTATTTATTCATAGAGACAGAGAGAGATACACACACACAGGCAGAGGGAGAAGCAGGCACCATGCAGGAGCCCGACGTGGGACTCGATCCCGGGTCCCCAGAATCACACCCTGGGCTGCAGGCAGCGCTAAACCACTGCGCCACCGGGGCTGCCCCTATACACGGTTTTTAAAAAAAGATTTATTTATTGGGGCACCTGGGTGGCTCAGTCAGTTAAGTGTCTGCCTTTGGCTCAGGTCATGATCCTGAGGTCCTGGGTTCCAGCCCCATGTTGGGCTCCCTGCTCAGTGGGAAGACAGCTTCTCCCTCTCCCTCTGCTCCTCTCCCCAGCTCGTGCACATGCTGTCTCTCTGTCATTCTTTCTCTCAAATAAATAAAATATTTTAAAAAGAGATTATTTGAGAGAGAGAGAGAGAGAGAGAGAGAGAGCGTACGCTCATGTGCATGTGGGGTAGGGGCTGCAGACGGAAAGACAGAGAATTTCAAGCAAACTCCCCCCCCAGCAGAGCAGGGGGGTGGGGAGGGGGGTTGCAGGGGAGAGGGCAGGGGGAGCCCAACATGGAACTCGATCTCATGACCCTAAAATGACCTGAGCCGCAATCAGGAGTCAAACACCTAACCCACTGTGCCACCCAGGTGCCCCTGAAAATACATCTTTTTCATATTCTTGCAACAGAAAATATGCATAAAGCAGTTTTGTTGCATACTGAAATCTGATGGTTGGCTTAAGGAGAGGCAGTTGTGTGACTGTTTAAGTTGTGTAGTGAACTAGCCATTTTATCATGAAACACGATTTTTACTTGAAAAAAAAAAACTAACAGACAAGCTATGGTTATTCAGATTGGGCATCTGGCTGGCATTTTCTCAAAAATTCACAAAGCGAGTATGTCACTTCGAGGAAAACAACTGACAATATCTATTGCCAGTGATAAATTTGGGCGCACAGGCAAAAATCAGGCAACGTGTGTTTCTGCCATGATGGGCTGAGAGCATCCCCGTGATTGAGGTCCTTTCCAATGTGGCAATAGCAACAGATGTGATTTCCTGGTAGTGCGTAAAGCATTCAGTCTACATTTGGAAGATCACATAACGCAGTGAACCAGTATTTTCCCAAATGACCAATGCATGATGTTATAGAATCATGAATGGGTAAAAAGATTTATGCAAACTGCAAGACAAACCAAGGTGAATATATTTTAATATAATAGATTCTGAAAAGCTTGTTGTCATAGTTTTAGATTCCACATTTTAAGAAACTACTAGTTGTCAAGTTTTGTATAGTGCCAAAGGAGAATGATCACAATTATCTTTAGATAAGGCTACCCAAACATTCCTGGTTTTTTTCCAACTACCTATCAGTGTGGGGATGGATTTTTTCAAATCCTTCAACCTAAGCAACATACTACAACAGATTAAGTGGAGAAGCAAATAGGAGGACCAGCTGTCTCCTATTAAAATCAGATACATCTATTAAAATCAGAAGATACCCTTAAAAACGTAAAACAATGCTACTTTTCTCACTTTTTTTTCAAAATGTTTTAGAAAATAGTCACTTTTTCTACACAAATATATTGTTAATGGTAACATGTAATTAGTTTATTATCGTTATTTTAAATGAATTAGTATTTTTTAAAATTCTGGGTTAATTTCCAATAGGGTAAATACAAATAGATATAGCCCCCATAAATAAATAAAAGCTTGTTGGAGTCCTCAATAATTCTTGAGAGTGTAAAGGGGTTCTGAAACCAAAAGTTTAGAACTGCTTCCCGAATGTAATTGCTTTTAATCCTGACAGCAAATTTAGAATCATAAGGGAAAAAAATTTTTTTTTTTAAATGCCTAGGTCCTGCCCTGGATCCATTGAATCAGAATCTCAGAGGTTGGGGCCCACCCAGGCATGTTTTCTTTGCTCCAAGCTTCCTCAGGAAGTGGTATCTAACCACTTAGATATCCTTGGTATCTAACCATAATGAATTGAGGAATTAATGAGATCTGGAGAGCTGAACAGCAGCAAGTGCTCCCCCATCGAGGAGCGGATCTGCACCCTTTCCCCTCCAGCGGATACAAATGCTCCACCTGCCAGTGGGATCCAGCGTCCTTGGTCGGTGCCAGCCGCTTCCTGACTAAGCCCTCAGGCCTAAGGTTTTGTTTCCAGACTGTCTAGTATGGTTGGGCTAACCAGGGGCGATCTCCAGCTCTCTCCTTTTCATGTGCAGGGAGATACTCACAGTCCAGCAGAGAATGGCAAATCCAAACCAGGCGACCCCCCAGGCGTGTCGGTTCATAGGTCCAGAGATCAGTTCATAGCAGCCCTGGGGGAGTCGGTGATCCCACACGGGGGTGAGAGGAACCAGAGAAAAAGATGTTAAGAGATGGGTAGAAAGGACATTTCTATCTGGATCGATACTGTTCCAAAGTCCAGTTTCACATACTATTTCCACATCCCTGTGGACAGCCACACGCTAATGGGGCTTTGCTGGAGACTAGAAATAGTGCTGCCCAACAACTACTCTGTATCACAGTATTTTGTGTCTTTATCACTCAGTCTAACAAAGGTGCTGCTATTTTAGGCTAACATATTTTCATATTGAATAGGTGGGCAAAAAAAAAAAGTATTCTTTTTTTTTTCGTTGTAGTATAAAGTACAATGTAAAGTATTCCTAATAAAATCTGAGTATTTTTCTCTCCCTAAAGATTTTTTCGGCGTTTTTTTTTTTTTTAAGGGCAGAGTTACTTTTTGATTTGTCTGTTCTTAAGGAAAAGTGCTTCTGGTCCATGAACCTCAGAGGGTTTGTTTTTTTAACCATTAAAGGAACCCCTGTTTCACACGTCCTAAATTCTCATTTGCTATCATATTTCAACATATCTTTACTGCATTCTAGTGAGATCTTGAGAAGCCACGGTGTGCATGCAAGTGATTCATTTTTAATTTTATTTTTTTAAAAGATTTTTTATTTATTTATGAGAGACACAGGGACACAGGCAGAGGGAGAAGCAGGCTCCCCACAAGGAGCCTGCTGTGGGACTCCATCCCAGGACCCCAGGATCATGACCTGAACCCAAGGCAGAGGCTCAACCACTGAGCCACCCAGGCATCCCTGATTCATTTTTTATTAATCAAATTATTCATCCATGCATGCTATAATCCTGTGAATTTTTATATGTGGCACACTCTGTTCCAGTCACCATGCAAAGTGCTGGAGTAACACACACACATGGGGTTAGAGCTGCCCTTTGAGTGACCTGAGCTGAAGCCTGGGAGAAGTCTAGGAAATGCAGTAGCCGGTGGTTCCGTGGACCACTGAGGTCCAGAGGGAAATGTCCTTAAAAGGCTGACCTGGATGGTTAGGCCTGCCCAGTGGCTACAGGTGACCACTTGGGGTTCCATCTTTTCTGACCCAGCTCCAGGCCCTTGTTAACCCACTTACAAACCCTGCCTTTGCTAAGCCTTTATTTCTCCCTCATGTACTCTCCTCTATGTTATAGGCATCTCCATTCATCTACGTGCTCAAGTAAGAAATTTTCAAATTATCTTTAACTGTTCTTCTCTTATCCAACACCAAATACTTAGGCAAAACCTTTTGGGTCTACTTTAAAATATCTCAAATCCAGGGGCGCCTGGGTGGCTCCTTGGCTGAGCATCTGCCTTCAGCTCAGGTTGTGATCTTGGGGTCCTGGGATCAAGTCCCATATCGGGTTCCCCACAGGGAGCCTGCTTCTCCTTCTGCCTATGTTTCTGCCTCTCTCTGTGTCTCTCATGAATAAACAAATAAATCTTTAAAAATATATATATAAATAAATAAATATTGAAATATATAATGTATATGTATAAAATCCAAACACTTATTACTTCCTGCTCGCCTTGGTCCACTGTGGTCTCCTTCCAGAATTACTACAACAGCCTCTTACCTGGTCTCCCTGGGTCCTGAGTCCACTGTTGGCATCCTATTTATTTATACAGTGCCAGAGGGATGCTTGTCAAACATAAATTGGATCACTTCAAATCCCTGCTCAAAAGAAATGGCTTTTGCCATCCTTACAATGAAATTCTGAGTTCTCACGCTGGCCTATGGGGCCCTCTCAGATGTGGCTCTGCCTCCCTCTCTGACCCCCGCTTCCTCTACCAAAGGCTGCTTCCCTGTGAAGCTAATGAGCTTAAGCTTCAGGGCTGCTTACTCACAAGCCCATTTCAAGGCCCTGTACCTAATTTTGTATACATATTTTTCATTGTTTTTCCTAAGAGTGATCTTTCCTTACTGATTCAAAGCCCTACAAAATCTAAAGTATCCTTGCCGTCTTCTTTCTTTTTAAAAAAATTTATTTATTTGGAAGAGAGAGTGAGAGCATGAGCACAAGCTGGAGGGAGAGGCAGAGGGAGAGGGAAGTAGACCCCTCCTGAGCAGGGAGCCCCACACGGGCTCAATCCCAGGACCCCGAGATCATGACCTGAGCTGAACACAGACACTTAACTGACCGAGCCACCCAGGTGCCCCATCTACTCTTCACTCATTCTGACCTTGCCATGCTGACGTCCTTTAATGTTCTATAAAAAGCTAAGAACGCTCCCCTTTGGGGCCTTTGCACTTGCTGCTTCCTTTGCTCAGAACTCTGTTCTCCGATCTTTAAGGGAGCATATCATTTCCTCACTTAATTCAGAACTCTGCAAATATTATCCCAACAAAGACTTCCCTTAGCCCTATAGAAAACACCACTCTTTCCCCTGTTCTTTCCCAGTATGCTTTCCCTGCTTTACTTCTTGCTCGTGGCATTTATCACCACCTGGAGTTTGTCATGTATTTGTTTGGTAACTTGTTTGGTCTCTCTCTCCCCTGCTACAGCACAAGTCGTGGGCAGGGATCTTATTGTGCTCATTGCTGAATCTCTGGAACCCAGCACAAGTGCCCGGTACAAAGTAGGCACCTAATAAACATTCATAGAATGGATGGAGCAGGATATGAAGTCATGATTACAACAGTATCATTTGTGACACAGTAGCTCACAAACACTCCTCTATCCAACACTCACTGATCCTCCTGACAATCCTGGGAGGTGAGGTGGTTGTTTGTCCTAATATGTATAAGAACCCACTTATGTCAGGTGCTAGGCCCTGGGCTGGGGGCTCAGCGGTGACCAGACAAACATGGGTATTGTTCTCATGGAAATCACAGATAAAGCCCCAGTTTTTTCACCTCTTCTAATTCAGTTCCTTATCATGATGCTTTTATTTTTTTATTTTTAATTAATTAATTAATTAATTAGCTTTTTAAAAAAATCATTGTAACAGTCCATCTCTTGATCTCCTTAGTTCTGTGATAATGTTCTTGAAGTACCATAATCAGAATTTGCACATAGCATTTCTGCGGCAGATGGACCATGAGTAAGAATACAAATATCTGCCTCTGACATGCTATGTGAAATTCTGGTTAGTTTTTTCCCCCACACTTATGATGATATCCCTGATTTTGTTAGCCTTCATTTACGCAACGTAGATTTCAAAAAGCTACAACATGGATAGGCAAGAGTCATTCCCCTCTTCAATCACCCACCCACCCATCCACCCAACATTTCTCAGTGACTGCTCTGAGCCAGGCAGGAGGTGTGAAGTACTGAAGATCCAGAATTGAGTAATGCATGGTCCTCAAGGAGACTCAGAAGAAATAGACTTGGGAGCAAATACTTACACAATGGCTCAAGGGGTCAACTGCCATAAAGTATATGAAGGTGGCATATTTTCCTTGGGGGAAAAAGGTCTGCTATAGGAGGATTAGCAGGACCTAGAACTCAGAAAGAACAGTGGTGTGTGGGAATCTGGGGGCCAGGAGAGGGAGAAGTGGAAAGGGCTAGTAGATAAGAGATCATGTTGAGGGTGAAGAATGAGAGATTGAGACAATGGGAGCATGGGGAGCTGGGCACAGAGAGGAATTTCAAGTGCAAGACTTGGCAGGGGAGTAGGGCTGCATGATGGTAAGTTTGTAGTTGTGGTGTATTTGGTGGGTAGAGGAGGTAAAAATGTTTAGGACAGGCAAGGCCAAGGAACCCTATGGGAGGAGGTGGGAAGGGTTATCAAAACTCATGCAGAGGTCCCTCACTACTGAACATTACATGTCCGGGACACCTGGGTCACTCAGTGGTTGAGCGTTCCCTTTGGCTCAGGGCGTGATCCTGTGGGTCCTGGGATCGGGTCCCATATCGGGCTCCTTGCATGGCGCCTGCTTCCCCTGCCTCTGCCTCTCTGTGTGTCTCTCGTGAATAAATGAATAAAATCTTAAAAAAAAAAAAAAGAACATTACTGTTCTAGGGAGATATACGGATTATCTGAGGGCAAATTGTCCCTTTCACAGAGATGATATGGTTTATATGCAACCCAATCCAATCAAGACACGTTTGTGTGGGCTCGTGCCAAGGTTGAAATACTGAAAGCATTTATTACTCCTGAGAGTGGTCATTATACTGCATATTGTGATTATAAGGAATGAATTTAATTTTTAGAGCAGTTTGAATGTAACTGATTAAAATGACACCAAAACAATGTTGCTGAAAAGCTAAATAAGGATTGTTCTGAAGGACTCTGCAAAATAATCTGTATCACTCCCATGTCCTCTTCTGGATTAATGCAACCAATCCAAGTCCAGGTACCCTTCCAGATATGGCACAATGATCAGCTCTTCAGTGTCCTTCATTCTGAAAGTGCACTGTGTACTATGTGCTACCAGACTAAGGAGTCTGACATTTCTCAATATTTAATGAATTGGCACACAACCAGCTTTCCTCAAAGCAGAAACTTGCAGAGCAGCGTAAGCATTTCAGAGGCTGACTACAAGTATATGCGAATTCTCATCAGGCTTTTTGGGAATATTTCCAAGTTTTTTCTTGGCTTACAATCTGGGCTCCAGAGCCAGACTGCTTGAATTTGAATCCTGATGCAACTATTTACTAGCTGAGTGACCTTGGGCAAGGTACTTCTTATAACTCAGTTCCTCATCCATAAAAGTTCCTCATCCTGGTACCTACCTTTGAACATTAAATGAGTTAATATATGGATGGCACTTGGATTAGTATCTGGCTTTAGTAAGTACTCAATAAATGTTAGTTTTCATGATCATTCTATCTTTCTCATCAGGCTGGAAACACTTTCTCAGAAACCATCTGTATGTAAACTGCCTCTACCCAAATCATCAACTTAATATTTTATTAAAACTATCTTATATTGCCACTGAATAATGAAAGTGGTTATATAATCACTGCATTTGCCATCAGCAATCGCCATTGCCTTGGCACTAGCAAAACATTGTTTTTGTATACACCTCTTCCGATTTACATGTTGCAAAAATAGAACAAATCTGTGTTTAACGGCAATAGTTTTTGAAATGCCAATTCTATTGTACAAATAGTTTGCATTTAAACAAAGTTGGACTTCACTGTTGCAATTCTCATGTTCTGTTAGTTTTATTAAAATGTAGATTCTCCTTGATCAGCCTGAGATTAGCATTCACATTTTACTCACAGGGAAGGGAATAGTTGACACGGAGGTTTAGGAAAAAGGATGCGGAATCTACTACCTATAATTAATAGGTATAATAGACTAGATTGCCTATAGCATTTCCCTCATATAGAGCAGAAATCCTGCTGGCAGGTCTTGGGCAGAGAGGACTCACCTGCTTGTGATAGTAACCAGGCACTCCTAGCTTGCAGGCTTCCAGGTTGAGAGGTTCTTGAAGATTATTCATCACACAGCACTGACGAGGCCATGGGTAGTCGGCATCGTTGTTCTCAGTCCGGAAGGCGGATGTATATTTCTGCCAGTCTGATGGACCGTTTACCCCACAGCAGTGGTCCTGTCAGCAGAGGAGAGATACAAAATTCTCTTCCATGCTCCTTGCTAGAGCCATCAATGTAGCAACTGAGATTTCATGGAGAAAGAGGATATGGAAAGTGTACCTTTTTTTTTTTTAAACATTTTATTTTATTTTATTTTAATTTTTTTTTATTTATTTATGATAGTCACAGAGAGAGAGAGAGAGGCAGAGACACAGGCAGAGGGAGAAGCAGGCTCCATGCACCGGGAGCCTGACGTGGGACTCGATCCCGGGTCTCCAGGATCGCGCCCTGGGCCAAAGGCAGGCGCCAAACCGCTGCGCCACCCAGGGATCCCTGGAAAGTGTACCTTATCTTATGTTTACTAAAATTCCCCAAACAAGGGCTGAGAGTATTGATAACCTTTTAGAGCTTACAAAATACTCCAACATTTGTTACTTTACTAGCCACTAATGAGCTCTTTAGCCTCTGATGAGTTCAACTCCCTACTATGCCTCATTTGCCTTCGCTGTAAAACATGGCCTTGTTTCCTTCACGCAGTCCGTGGTCCTCAGAGTTCCTCTGAGGATTAAATTAGCTAATGTGCCTGACCTTTCTAGTACCGTGTCTGCCCATGGTAAACCCTTAATTATTATTAATACTAATATCTTGATACAACAATGTGAGGGAGGTATGATTATTCTCATAGGACATATAAGCAAATTGAGAATCAGAAAATTACAATTTTTAGTGACAAAGAAGTGATGAGTAATTCTTGTTTTACATTTCTGCACTTCTAACATTTTCTAGAGTACTCATGTATTATTTTTATAATGGGAGAAAATACACTGGAAAAAAAAAAAAAAACAAAGCCTGGTGGCAAACAGCTATGCCTCTACATAGGAGAGGAAGATCAAGGAACGCATACCTAATATCCTTACACTCTGGATAGAGTTGAGGTTAGGGAATAAAACATACTTCATATCACTTTCCTTCCTTTGTAGAAATTCTGCTAAAATGTTTCAGGGGAAGAAATTAGAACTACAGGCCCCTCTCCACTTTCAGAATAAATTACTTTCAAACAAACTTGATGATAAATCAGCTGGCTTTAAGGCATATCCTACTTTGCCACTGGATTATGGAAAATATCTTGCAAAGGAAAATAATTATCTCATATTTTGACCTGAGCCTTTTGGGGGGGAAATGGTCAAGTTCAGACTGGGGTTTTAAAAGTTGGTAAGGAGGTTTTTCAAATGTGTGGGGATTTGCATTTTCATTTGAAGAGCTTAGTACTTGCTAACAGAGTGGAAAAAGTACATGACCTATAGTCAGAAGAGTGATAGAAAGTAAAACAGTGGCCAATGAATCGGAGGTCCTACTGGGGTAAAAAGAATGACTGGAATGAGAATATTCAGGTAAATGAAGGAAGTGACAGAGGATAGAGGGTAAGGAGACATCAAAAACGGGTCAGAAGCTATAAGAGAGTTTGCTGATGATGTACTGTGAGTCAGTGGAGAGGGAGGGGAAGCAGGGGTCAGTGTGAGAGTTGGGTCAGATTAGGGCTTTTGTAGGGATAGAAATTTGTATACATAAGGCAATATAGGGGCAGTAGTGGATATTCTGAAAGACTTGGATTTTTGATGACATTTAAGGTACACTTGCATATAAGGGATAATGGCCAGTTAGACAAAAGTGGGCAATCAAGTCAAGTCATAGCCCATGGTCCTTGGCAGGACTAGCCCATAGGTACTAAATAAGCAAAATAGGCAATAATTGCCATTTGAGTTCACTATGGTGTGGAGGAAGCAAACATTTTCTTTCAATGTAAGTGATGCTTGAGTTCCAAGAGGGAGGGTGTGTGATTTATCTAAATTTCTTAACAACGTCATTATCCCTAAATGGAAGTTAATCAATATCATCACTCAAAAATAAAATATAGACTTAGGAGTCCCACTGAGTGATGTGCACACAAGAGGAATAGATAAGATAAATAAATGAACTGGCCTATGTCCAATCTCTCTCCCTTTCTTTCTTTCTTTTCTTTTCTTTCTTTTCTTTCTTTCTTTCTTTCTTTCTTTCTTTCTTTCTTTCTTTCTTTCTTTCTTTCTTTCTTTCTTTTTTTAGAGAGAGCCTATGTGAGAAGGAAGAGAGAGGCAAAGGGAGAGGGAGAAGAAGAGAGAGGATCTTAAGTAGGCTCCACGCCTAGCCCGACACAAGGCTTGATCTCATGACCTTGAGATCATGACCTGAGCTGAAATCACAAGTCAGATGCTTAACCCACTGAGCCACCCAGACAGGTGCCCCAGTCCAATCTCTTTTTGAAGGAAACCACCCTAGAGGCAGTGGTCCTCACTCTTTATATTTACTCCCAACCAAACCTTCCCTCTGGATACTGGTCTAGGTATAGAATGCTATGACCCCAAGACTGCAGGCATTACCTGGAGCATGAGTCTGTCCCAGGTCTTGGTGACTCCATTATTTTTCCATTGGTCATCATTGTTTGGAGGGCTACTGTTTTGGTACCTCTCCAGCATCTGCTTCAGGAAGAGGTTGGGTGTGAACTATGGTGGGAAGAGACAAAAAAAGGAGAGTTAGCACACTCCAAGTGATTTTCTCAGCCTGTTGCTAGGGGCACTGAACATTGTCTCTTGGAGCAAAACTTTTCAGAGGCACCAAAAGGGACGGGGTGGGTGTGAGGGCGCTCTGGATGGCTGAAGTCCCCATGAAGGAAGAAGGACACCCCTGCCCTCCCTCCCATCATCTTCAAAGAAATCCCAGTGAGTCCAGGGTGGACAGGCATTTTAGGGTGGCTTAGGCTAGGAAATGGAGAAAAGGAGAGAAAGCAGGATGCTGAATTGAGAGGAAGTCTTAGATGTGGTGGATGACATCATCCTATTGCAGGGCCAGTGGCCACAGTGCAGTGGGAAGAGCACAGCAGTGTACGCATGGGCCCGGAGAGTCGCTCTCCTGGACTCAGCATTTTTTGCTTTTCTTTCTTTCTTTCTCTTTCTTTCTTCTTTCTTTCTTTCTTTCTTTCTTTCTTTCTTTCTTTCTTTCTTTCTTTCTTTCTTTCTTTCTTTCTTTCTTTCTTTCTTTCTTTCTTTCTTTCTTTCTTTCTTCTCTTTTCTTTTTTTAAGAGATTTTATTTATTTATTCATGAGAGACACAGAGAGAGGCAGAGACACAGGCAGAGGGAGAAGCAGGCTCCCTGTGGGAAGCCTGACATGGGACTCGATCCCTGGACCCCAGGCTCATGCCCTGAGCCAAAGGCAGACGCTCAACTGCTGAGCCACCCAGGTGTCCCTCAGGGCTCTTTTCTTTCACTTACCAACTGTGTAACCTCAGACAAGTTACCTCACCTTTCTAAGTATCATTTCTTTACCTGTAAAGTGACCATAGTGATAATACCTATTTCATAGAGTTATAATGAGGATTAAGTAAAGTTATATATGATATTAAAGCACATATTAGAGTGGCTATACAGACTGAGGGCCTAATACGTGTCAGCTATTACGCTGTTATAATGATAATGATGACTTACATGATCATTTTTGCTCTGTGCTTTTTGCAATTGTACTCACAAAGTCTCGTTGTGTGGCTGCTGTGATACAAGATGCCACTTCAAAGCCATATACTATAAACATCAGAATGAAATACTGGAAGGGAAACAAATGGGAAAAAAAGAATTACATTTATCTCCAAAAAAGAGAATTTAAAAAAGATAATTATTATAGTCTTTCAGCATATTCATCTAAGTATAGCCATCTAGTCATTAATGAAATTATTCAACAAACACTCATTGATCAGCTGTTTGGTGCAGGACTTGGTGCTAGGTGCTAATCAGCCCAATTCCCTCCTTATGCCCAGAGAACAAACGACTATTGAATACAGAGCTTTCTCAGTCCTGTATCCTACATTTCTGTTTTAACTGAGAAAAACAAATCAAGAGAATGAACTGATGTGTGTATGTGTGTTTGTTCAATGGCTGGCAAGAGAGTCTTGGTGGATCAGACACCACAGAGAGCTCCATAAATTCCTTCTTACCGAGGGAAGTTTTCTTTATAGTTTACTGAAAATTTAGAATTACAGAGGCCAGAAAAAAATAAACCAGATCGTGTTTAATATCCATTGTCCCTCCTGACTAGGTCCAGTCTCACTAGAGTGGAGTGGATCCTGGTACACTGCCTTTCACCAGCGCTCTTCTCTCAGGCCCCAGCCTTCCAGGTACGGGTCAGGCAAGTGGAACAGACCTCACTGTGTTGCTGCTGTGTGTCTGTGTGTTGCTGTTGTGTGTGTGTGTGTGTGTGTGTGTGTCCACACTCGCACATGGGCACACATGCTTTTGCATGGTGCCTCCCCACCATACTGCCTCTATTTATGACTGAAAGATATCTGAACGTCAAGTTGCCTCTGAATCTGGGATGAGGACTATTTGCGAGGGTCTGTCTTTGCTTTTCTGGACCCTGCATGTTCACTTTTGTTCCCTGGATTCTTCTAGGGAAGGGGCGTTGCAGTCAGTGTCCATGGGGGAGGGCAAGGAAACCTGTTCTCTCTCCAGGGCAGGGATGGCTCTCTGAGTAGGACCCTCTCCTGCCCTAACTACTCAGCTACTACTCAGAGAAAGGCTTTGGCTGGGGAGTTAGCAGCAGGAGCTTCTCCAGAGGCCTCATAACACTTGCTGCCTTGTTTTTTGTTAAGAGCTTTGCTGGTTGGGGGTACCTGCCTGACTCAGTCGGTAGAGCGCGTGGCTCTTGATCTTGAGGTTGTGAGTTTGAGGCTCATGTTGGCTGTAGAAATTACTTAGAAATAAAATCCTTAAAGAAAAAAAGAGCTTTTTTTATACTCTCATGATTATATTTTGCACATTTAAATGAACAAATGGATTATTTTCCTCCTTGAGGAGGACATTATACTGTCACCATAATATTCATTTCTTTAAGTTGACAACTCTAATTATCCATCCTGATTTTGTCCTTTTATCTATCCACTTGTATCCATGGAAACATGAGAATTTCTCTTAAAAAGGGAAAAAATTGAAAATACAGATTTTTCCCATTTGGTAGCCTGTCATTCTTTTTGCCTCTTCTATGCTCTTTTTAAAGGAAACATTTTACATTGCTTTCAACACTCTTACCTAAAAGTGTGAGAAATATCACACCTTTATTCCTTTGTAAAAAAATTGAAAGGATTTTGTTCAACAAAGTATTTTGTTGAACTTTCTAGCAGACATAAATATATAAAAATACATTAAACATAAATACATCAAATCTTTTGATAGCTGAAATGTTGTAGAAAAAAAAGCTTAGTGCATGGGTTATTAGTATCTACATGACACTTATGACAACTTTTTCACACTGAAAAAAAGGGCTTTGATGGCTCCTCTTCAAGGGGCTGGACACTCCAGAAAGGAGGTGCTGAGGATGCAGGGTTTTTCCCCACCAGCCCCTTGGCAGCTGCCCTGCTCCTTCTCTTTGCAGGGCACAAGTGAAGAATGTTCCCTCCTGGCTTTGTCAGGTATACGTGGCTGCCCAAGGTGAGACCAGGATGCAGGTAAAACTTGTCTCTGGGGATACCTGCCCCTCCTCTCCCTTTCCCTGCATTCTTTACCCACCTGAACAAGTGGGTGCTTTTGTCCCAGAACAAACTCATGCTAAAGGAATCAGAGAATGTAAATGTTCTGCATTCCCTAGGTGTCAGGGCAAAGTTTAGATCACAGGAAAAGTAAACCAACAAGCACTTTAAGTTGCTGGGCTTGATCTATAAAGATGTAACTCAAGTCCTGCAGCACTTGGGTAGGAGAGTTATTTCAGGTTGGGGGGTGGGGGTGGGACCCCATCACAGTGTGAGGAAAAAACCACTGTTCTAAGCATGGGGGCCAAGAATAGAAGTCTAGACCCAATCCCAAGGGTTCTTAGCTCTGCTGGTAGCAAATTTGCTTCCATCTATGAAGCCGGGAATTGACCTTGCTGTCTGTGGCTTAGGGCTGAAGCCTCTGCGGCTGCGTAGTGTTAGAGGTTCCACAGGCAGGTGGGGCCGACGCTGTGCTCTATAGTGCTGCGTGTCAAGGTTTTCTAGGGTCCCTGAAGAGTAGAGTGAATACAAAATATGGGAAATGCAGGTCATTATACAAAATCATCAGCCTTAAGCTCAAAAATGTCTGAAAAAGCTCATGCTGTCTCTTAAAAATGCATGCATATTTTGCATTTTCTATCCAAAGATATGAATGACTGATTGGTATTAAAATAATACTTTAAACTCCTTATTGTCAAGAGGAAAAAGCCTAATGATCATGTTCTCACGCTGTCTCTCTTTTGACCTATGTAGCTTCTGGCTGTACCTGCTGGATGCATGCAGGTACCAGGCGGAGAAGCACAGATCTGAAAAATTCTCAACAGGATCACCCCCACGTTTCTCCTCTGTGAGTTCTCTGTACTGGAATCTTCTGGACTTGCAATGGTGGAGGGCATCCTTACCCCCACACGGACAAGCTTCACTGCAGGAGAGTCTTTTGCGCCTTCTCACCCCCACCTGGCTCTCTCTGTTCCCACCTACCCCACTGCAAGCCAAATCACTGCGCTTGGGGAAGAAGAAACAGTCCATCAAAATCGGTCCAGGAGCAACTGTAGAGAGTTTTAAGGTCTCACCGCCAAAAGAATTTTCCTGCTGGACTTCATGATGCCTACAATGCCTAGAACAGACAGGCAAAAGAGGCAGATGCCCACAAACATGCCGATCCAGGCCGCCCCGTAGATGTCATCGTTGTCGGTGGCTTCAAGCAGTGGGTAGAGGCTGTGCTGGTCGGATACAAAGAAGATGCACTCTGCCGTCAGGGCGATGCCGCACATCTGGGGGCAGAGGGCGTCTGTCAGGCTGGGGGGCAGGAGAGAAGCATCGGGAGAAGGATGCAGAAGGGTGGGAAGGGGGTTATGAGAGAGACTAACTCCGTCCCTGCAGAGGCTCAAAGTGATGGACTCATCACCAGGACATCAAACAGCTCATTCCATCCTAGTAATACATTGCATGCTTCCTCCCACCAGTCACTCCCTTATTGCTGTTTGGGAAAAGACCCAGGCAATTTCAGACCATCTAGAGTCCTTGGGGGCATGAACCACAAGCAACATCTTGTGGGGAGATCACCTCCCACTCTCCCACTGCCTTTCACCCAAATTCCTGGATTATAATATTTAACCCATTCTTGGTCATGCTCATTGGTGCCAGAGAGGCATTGAGTATTAGAGCTGGAAGGAACCTTGGTGGTTATCTTTCTCACCCCTTGCATTTTATAGACAAGGGACGTTGGCCTTGAAAGCCGATGACTTGTCTAGAGTCACATGGACTTAGAGGCAGGCTGGGCCCAGAGCCAGCGATCCTGGTTCTCAAGTGCTCTGTCAGCATGCCACACCCACACAGTGTGGCCTCTGAGCCACTCTCACATCCTGGTATTGCCTTCTGTGTGAGAAGGACAAGTAAATGCAAACATTTATCCCCAACAGGCTTAATAGAACAGTTCCACGGAAATCAAACTGAGGTGAAGTAGGAAAGAAACACCACAGCCTGTGTGTGGTGGGAATATTTGGACACTGACCATGGTTGACCTGGCTTCTTTCAGATTTTTGTGTCTTAAAGTTGGGAGGAAAAGATCCATTCTTTTTAAAAATCATGGTCTTTCAACATATTGCGCAGTTCCACATGATAGTTTATATAATCAAATTCTAGCTAACATATTTTACTATCACATTTCCTGAAAAAAGAAGAGAGGAAGCCAGTAATTATATCATTATTTTCCCTTAAACTTTCAAAAGTGAGAGTTTAAAGGAAAAATAAATAATCCAAATAATAAAAAATAATCCCCAAACCATGATTTCAGAAAGAACTTCCTGAAAAATACTTGTTACTTACACCAACAATCACATTTCCAAAAATCAGCAGGCCCTGGAAGCAACGAACAGTGGAGTCATCTTTGGCCATCTTCAGGATTTCCCACAAGCTGAAGACACAATGGAGAACATTACAACTGAATCGGACCAGGTGGCAAATGCCGCTCCAAGTTCCCGGATATGCCTACCTCACACCATCATGTATCACCTTCTTGTGTTCCGAAGCATCCAAACCAAAGTCAGGCAATCATTTAGCAAGGGAGGGAATTTGGTTACTAAGCTCTCGAATCACTGTCATTTTTTTAAAAAAAGCCTTTATTTATTTATTCATGAGAGACACAGAGAGGCAGAGACACAGGCAGAGGGAGAAGCAGGCTCCTTGCAGGGAGATGGATGTAGGACTTGATTCCAGGACCCCAGGATCACGACCTGAGCTGAAGGCAGATGCTCAGCCAATGAGCCACCCAGGCGCCCCTGGATTTGAGATATTTTAAAGTAGACCCAAAAGGTTTTGCTTAAGTATTTGGTGTTGGATAAGAGAAGAACAATTAAAGATAACTTGAAAATTATTATTATTATTATTTAAATTAAAATTTGAAAATGGTAAATCCATGGCAGTTGGTGCCCATATCGATTACAGGCAGCTGTTAAAAATCATTATTATCAGAATATTCTGTTACCTTCAAAAAGAGCTGGCAATTTTAAAAATACCCTGTTTATCCAAAGGATACAAAAATAGATATTCGAAGGGGCACATGCACCCTGATGTTTATGGCAGCATTATCAACAATAGCCAAACTATGGAAAGAACCAAGTGTCCATTGATTGATGAATGGATAAAGAAGATGTCACACATACACACTGGGAATATTACTCAGCCGTCAAAAAGAATGAAATCTTGCCATTTGCAATGACTTGGATGGAACTAGAGCATATTACGCTAAGCGAAATAAGTCAATTCCACTCACATGTGGAATTTAAGGAATGAAACAGATGAACATAGGAGAAGGGAAGGAAAAATAAAGTGAGATAAAAACAGGAAGAGACAAACCATAGGAGATTCTTAGGTATAGAGAACAAACTGAGGGTTGCTGGAGGGGAGGTGGGCGGGGGATGGGCATTAAGGAGGCCATGTGTCATGACGAGTACTGGGTGTTATATGATGAGTGTGAAGAGTCACTGAATTCTATTCCTGAAACCAATATGCTATATGCTAACTAACTTGAATTTAAAGAAAAGCTTGAAATAAATAAGTAAGTAAAAATCAAAAGTACCCTATTGCACAAGGTGGGGGGTGGGAAAAGAGGCATTGACATAAAGTTCCTTCCATGTGCCACTCAACTAGGACACATCTAACTCTCATAGCCTGATTAGGTAGAAAAAGAAAAAAGGTGAGGAGCCTCATTCTGCAGATGAGGAAACTAAAGCTTTAATTTAGGTAATTAAGGTCCCTGGGGCCACCAGATCAGTAAGTGGAAGAGCTAGGCTGGAGGTGTTGGCCAGTGTGGCTGGAGCTCCAGGCCATCCCCGCAGCCCACTCTGGCTCCCAGAAATTATTCATGAGGTTTAGTGCTTTGTATGGCACTAAAACTCAGTAGCCCCTTCCTCCCTGAGGATTCTCTGGAAGGAACACGGAGGTGTTTTGGGTCAATTACTTTAGCTTTTATATTTCAAATGCCTTCAGAAATGCCATCCAGGGGGCTCCTGGGTGGCTCACATGGTTGAGCATCTACTTTCCATTCAGGTCAAGATCTCCGGGTCCTGGGATGGAGCTTTGGGTAGGGCTCCCTGCTCAGCGGGGAGCCTGCCTCTGCCTCTCCCTCTCCCCCTGCCTATGCTTGTGTTCTCTCTCATCTCTCTCTGTCTCAAATGAGTAAATAAATCCTTAAAAAAAAAAAAAAAAAAAGAAAAGCCATCCACATCTCTTACTGTGTTACTGTTTTGAGTAACGAATCACTGCCTACACTCAGGCTCTAAGTCAAAATGTATTAAATGATACAACCTGGGTTTTGAGGTGTACAAAGATGTATAAGGGAGATTGCTGTGTTCTAGGATTTTATGCTCTAGTAGGGAAGCTGAGATAGTTCCTAAATAGTCTTCATACATCCCGTAAGACCCTAAGTGCTGTGTGGGAGTTCTGAGTATGGAAATGGAAGCCCTCCAGAGTGTGTATGGTTTAAGTGAGGAGACTAGAGGTGTAAGGCGGGTGTGGGAGGAAGATGGGGTGGCTGACATTCCAGGGAAAGGAAAAAGTCAGGGAGCGGAGACCTAGAAGAGCAAGGTGGCCCTGAGGTAGCAATGGAGGCAGTGTGGCTGCAGTGCCCGTTGGTACAGGGGATCAGTGGGAGGCAAGCCTTCTACGTGACTCAGACCTTGCTAAAATTGAACGTCATTATTCTACTCTACCGTAAGCGTTAATGACCTTCCAAGTAATCTCAACTTCTCTATTTTCCCTTGCTCGTTCAGCTGGGTAGCTATGGGGATTGAAGGAGTCATAATCCATGAGTGTCTGGGCCCCAGAATTGAGGGCATCCGTGGGTCATCCATCAACGTTTGCTGAGTGAATAGAAGAAAGCAGGCCACTGGGATAAGATCTTTGTGTGTAGTTTCTGCTTGGAAGTGGCATTCATCCTTCCCTGCAATTGTTCCAGTGACTGTTACCTGCCAGACTGAGTGGAGCCAGGGTGCCCTGAAGGAGTTAACGCACAGGCGCCACCAGGGGAGATCAATGTGACCAGACCAGTCACATTGTAAAGTTCATTACTGGTATGACAGACATTGCTCCTGACCAGCTGAGTGATGATCTAGAGACCAAAATAAATAGACGGGGAAAGTTCAGACAACACAAGTATAGAGAGTCAGGGGCAAAAGTCTGGAGAAGCCAAGGGCAGCACCATTTCGACCAGTCCGGGCTAGGCACCCATTTGTTGGGTAGCAGCCTGTTTGTGTTGATTAGCTGGGCTTAAAGAACAGAAAGAGGGCAACGTGTTCTTGCAAGGAATTTCAAGTGTGATTGCAGCAACATGGATTCAAGAAAAAATGATTGTAGGTCGAATCAAAGGGGAAAAAGGACTACAGACAAGAGGAAGAGTACAGGCAGGCCACCACGCTGGGCTTTCAGGGCGTTGCTGAAGGGACCTGAACGTGGGATTGGGCCTGGGTGATTCGTTAGGCCCCATAACCCACTTTTCCAAAGACGACCTGCCACAGCAAGTTCTATAAAGGGGGAAGAGACAAATGGGTACTCTGTGGGAAGACTGCCTGTCAGGATCAGGATGGGACCCAGACAAGAGTGGGAGAGAAGAAGGAGGAGGCCGATGAGGGGTGGCTTTGAGCAAAAAGAAGAGTGAACTGAGCCGGGCAGCGGTAGGAAGTGCTGGGGAGGCAGCCTGACTGTGGGGGAACCCCTGGAGGGCCGGGATGTAGCAATGGGCAAGGCCACCAGCTTTCTCTCCCCTTGCCCCGTGCATTCTCCTCCCCGTCAGGCCTCTGGGGTCAGCGGCACGCAATAACCGAGGAAGTCACTCCCATCTTCCAAAATAAAAACCATGATGAAAGCTGTCATGGAATGAGCACTTTGGGTGTCCTCAGCTCACAGTAGGCACCTCATGCTCATCTCTCAACAGAGCCAAGAGGTGCTGTTTTGTTTGGGCGTTTGTTCACTTATTTTATTTTATTTATTTATTTTTAATTTTTAATTTTTATTTATTTTTGTTCACTTTTTTAACCAAAATTTGTACTAATTTCTTACGGCTGCTGTAACAAGTTACTACAAACTCCATGGCTTAAAGCAACACAAATGTAACCTCCGAGGTGGAGGTCAGACGTGTGAAATGAGTCTCACTGGGATAAAATCAACCTGTCCGCAGAGCGGCCCTCCTGGAGAATCTGTTTTCTTGTCATTTCCCAGATGAAGAGAGGGAGGCTTGAGAGATTGCTTACTTTTACTCAAGGCCACTCTGCCAGAAAATGCAAAGGCTTAGATTCAGGGGCGCCTGGGTGGCTCAGTCAGGTAAGGGTCTGCCTTCCACTCAGGTCATGGTCCCCGGCCCTGGGATGGAGCTCCGTCTGGGGCTCCCTGCTCAGCGGGGAGTCTGCTCCTCTCTCTCCCTCTGACCCTCCTCCCTCTTCCTCTCTCTCTCAAATAAATAAATACTCTTGAAAAAAATCAAAAGCTGAGATTCAAACCCAAGTCTGCCTGGCTTTGGATATTTTACTTAAACGCTATACAGTTTCTGAAGTCCTGTCACAGAGCTAATATAAAAAGCAACCCCTGGCTCACTTCTGTGATGACCCTCAAGCAGAGCGAACAGGTCCCCCGTGTGGCTCAGATGCCTTTGCTAAGGTTAGAATCACGGGGCCTCTCTTCACTCACCTCTCCAGCTTCCTGTCTCCGTAGCTCCTGTCTCCTTAGCTCCTTGACATTGCGCGAATATTTGCACATTTTCCTCAAACCCAGGGCTGCACCCACATGCTTTTCCAGAAAATTTGTTCAGATATATCCCAACCCTGCAGTTTTTTCACCCACCTCTTAGGACCGAAATTCTTGGAAGGAAAAGGTGCAAATGTGCAGGTTAATGTGAGCTGACATTTCATAGCATCTCCTTGGTTGCTTGTGTTTTAGACTAGGTTGGTGTCTAGAGGACCCAAAACATGTGTTGCATCTGCCACACAGCCGCAAATGTCCAGTGAGATGGTAGTTAGGGAGTCAAGTGTAGGCTTCTCAGGGCTCACGGTGCAGCCTGGTGGCTGTAGTCTGTGAGCACACACTTGGGGTCAGAATGCCAAGGTTCAAACCCCAGTCTTGTCCATCCTTTCTGTGGACCCCTGGACAGTGCTACTCAATGTCTACTTCCCCATTTATAAAATGGGTAAGACTCAATGTGTTTGATGGGGTCTTTGTGATTGCTGAGATAAAAGATGGGGAAGTGGTTGGCAAAAACTTTTTGCTTATAAACATGAGAAATTGTGATTGATAACCAGTGGCAGACTTAGGAAGAGCAGGAAATTGGGCTATGGCTTTGCTTTATGCACCAGTGACTCCTGGGGCCTCGCCAGGAGGTTGGAAGGTGACTGGTCCCACGGCCAATGTCTTCCAGGTTGAGGTGAAACAGTCTCTCTACCTTCCCTCTATCTCCTGCCTAGGATCCACTCTGCTGTAGGGATCTATAGGCCTTACACATGTGTGCTTCTTCTTATTTTCCATGGAAGGATTCAGGGGTGAGGGGTGGGGTGGGGTAATAATCTCTTTGGAACCAGAAAAAAAGCTACCCCGTTGTGCTTGGGGTATGTGGCCAGAGTCAGGTATCAAGCAGCACATCTGGATGGGAGGGACCCTCTCTGCATTCCATCAGCATTCCTGAACCGTCAACACCAGGATACTGGGCTTCATCGCTCTGGCTTTGGCTAGGTCCAGGGCCTCTGCTCCAGACTAAGGTGATGTAGAGCGGACACTCGTTATTCTCCTCTGTGCCCAGGCCGCTTTCCTCCTGACGCAGAATTTACTTAGGGAGGATTCTGCTCCCCCTCTGCATTCTTTTCTCCTGGTATCAACATACAAAGGGGCCCCTGCACTTTTCTGCATGAGTCTCCAAAGCAGGAGAAGGCCCTGGGACTGCATTTCATTTATCTTTCTAGGTCCAAGGTGGCACAGTGCTTGACACATAGTCGGCACTCAATATATTATTTTGCTAAATAAAAGGCAGATAAAGTAGATTTTAGCCTGGGTTAGAGAATACAGTAAAGTGGGAAGGGCAGGAGCTTTCGACAGACCTGAGTTTGAATCTCTGCTCTGCTGCTTACCGGTTTTGTGAGCTCAGGTCGTTTCTTAATCTTACTGAGCTTTATCTCTAAACGGGTATCATAATCACTAACTCAAAAGGTTACTGTGAAAATTCAGTGAGAATATAGGTGAATGTTAATACAATATTATTACCCAACTAATATTAATTTTATTTTTGCCTTCAATTTCTTGAAGCAGATAGACCAAGCCAACAGACTTGAATGGTGAAAGCACCGAAAACTAGTGATTTAATTTTGCTTTAAAACACAGAGCCGCATTTCGAAGAACATATGATTTTAATATGGGATGCGAATATATAAAACCAGATCAAAGTTTGGCTGAAGCAAGAGTGGAGAGTTTTCCCTCATCAGTTCTGAATTTCCAAGCCACATGGTGAGCTCCCACGTGGCTAGGAACCACTCTTCTAGAACTAACAGGAATGAAAGATGTAGGAAAAGTACTGAGTTCAAAGGCAGTTGCCCAGGGAGTTAGAAGACACTCAAGAGTGAAGTTGGGAAACCCTGGTCAAGAGGTAATGTTGATATTACCTAGTCTCTGTGTCAAAGAGACCTGTGTTGGGTGGAAAACTTCTAGGAAAGTTTCCTGGAAAAGAGGCAACTTCCATAATAGACAGAGAAGGGGTCTGGGAAGGGGTTCCTGGCACACTTGGAGCAAAGGCAATGTGATTTCTATGAAAGGAAATGGTCAGGCCTGGCTAAGCCTTCAGAATTCTTTGAAGGCTCTGAACACCTGTGCACCAGGGCAGACTAATGAACTTATTAAGTTAGAACAAGAAAAACTTTGACACATTTTCACACCGATAGCTGTTAAAAAAAAAAAAAAAGACATTATGAATTTATTGCCCTTACTGGAGAAGACAGGCATGGAGGGAGGCCCAGATGGCACCATTCTACATACAGAATATAAACTGTGGTGTTCCCTAGGGCTTTGCCTAGGAAGTGGTGCCCAGTCGTTTGATCAGATAGCAGTCTAGATATTGCTGTGAAGAGAGTCTTACAGACATGATTGACATTTAAATCATGATATTAAATCAATAGGCTTTGAATAAAGCAGATTACTTTCCGCAACAGGGATGGGCCTCTTCTAATCAGTTGAGGGCCTTCAGGGCAAAGATAGATTTCCCAAGCAATTCTACCTCAAAACTGCAGATTTCAGACTTAAGACTGTACCATCAGCTTCTTTCCTGAATTTTTGGTTGCTCTACAGATTTCAGGCTTGCGAGCTCCTACAACCATGTGAGCTATTTCCTTAAAACAAATATCTGTTTATCTGGCTGAAGATGTAGAGGCTTTGTAGTCAGTCCTCTTGTTGAGCAAATGAGGAAACTGAGGCTCCCAGAGGGGAAGTGACTTGTTCAAGATCACGGATGTGTTGTTTGCAGAGTCAAGATTCAAGTCCAGATCTCCTGACTCTTAACAGCCTTTTATTTATTTATTTTTAAGATTTTATTTATTTATTCATAAGAGACACACAGAGAGAGGCAGAGACACAGGCAGAGGGAGAAGCAGGCTCTGTGAAGGGAGCATGATATGGGACTTGATCCCAGGACCCTAGGATCACGACCTGAGCCAAAGGCAGACGCTCAACCACTGAGCCACCCAGACATCCCTTAACAGCCCTTTAGCGAGTTTGTCACTAATCATTCTTCTTTTTAAGATAGGTAGGCACCACCTCCCTTTATGCTTCTTTAAAGTTGAGAGAAAGCCCAAATGCCCTGCCCTGTTCTTTTCCCTTACAGGTTAAGCCATGAAGGGAGTCTCATAAACAAAGCTGGCAAGGATAGAGCCTTCTGCCTTTGCCCTCCATTCAAAGTCTTCCTCACTCATTACCCTAATTTCTAAAATCCCACAAGACAATCAGTCGTTTGCTCCTGATCAGAATGCACATCCATATAAAAGAGGCACACTGAGTCTTCTGAGCCATCAGTGTCAATGCCTCAATGTGAATAATTTTATCAGATCCCTTATATTTCCAAAGGGAGAAGAAAGACACACGAGAGAGAAAGAGACCCAAGGAGTATAGAACCTCAACGGACTACCCTACCTCATGATCTGGGGTCTTGGGTCTGTCTTCCGTGGATAGAGACTGAGTCTTGGCAATATGATGTGTCTTCCCATCCTACCTTCTTCCCTTTTAGCCTCCAGTATGTATCAGCTATTTCAAATACGGGGTCTATGGAAACTTTCATGTGTTATTCCAAAGTACCACTTCCCCCATAGGCGTTAGACTTGCTTTTTAACTTGGCAGGGATAGAAAAGAAGCAAATGGGGTGAGGCGAATTTTAAAAGGTGAGATTGGTAGAGGGCTGTTAAGAGAGCCAATTAGTGGCTGTCCACTTCAGAAATGTTATCACCCTTGACTGAAAGTATGCAGCTTGCCTGAAAGTGTTTTCCACATTCAAGAATAGCCTCTGTGAGCCCCACCCTGTGGAAAACTGCCCAGTGGCCTGGCACCATGATGATATACTCCAATTGCTCAACATCCCAGGAACTCCTTTGCTCTGAGGAGGGCAAACATTTTAAAAGGCTAGGTTTTATTTTTTTTTCCTTGTGCCCTCATTCCATTTGTTTTCTTATAAAAATTACTCATATCCGTAGTGTTGATGTTTCCAGACACATTGAATGGGTCTAAAAACCATTGCTCACTAAACAAACCCTTTCAAAGCAGAAGAAAGAGAAGTGAGTCTCTCCCATCAAGCATGAGCTCATTTTTTCAAGTTCATTACCTCTTTTCCTCACCCAAGTTTGTTGGGCCAGAGCACACGCAAACCACACCTCAAACTCTAGCTCATGCTAAAGAAATTTGGATTAACAAAGGAAAAAAAAAAAAAGAGAGAGAAATAGGAGAGGAAGAAACAAGAAACACACTGTGCTGTTCCCTTAGCCCCGACCTTGAAACCCAGAACAAAGGCAGACAGTTGTTCGACTTGGAGGGGCGAAGAAAGGTGGGTGTGGGGATTTTAGATCAGAGCCATTGCTGGTCTGCTTATATTTAGGGAAGGGATGAGTCCCTGGGAAAGGTGACAAGCAGCGCTTGTTCCCATGGCCATGACACCCAGGGCTCACAGCATCCATTGGTTTTTCTCCCTTTCAAGCTCTAAACCTGCTCTCAGTAATATGGTAACTAGTAGCCACATGTAGCTATTTTCATTCAAACTAGTTCAATTACATAACATTTAAAATTCAAAATAAAATAAAATAAAATTCAATCCTTGATGGGATGAGCACTGGGTTATGCTATACATTGGCAAACTGAACTCCAATAAAAAAAATAAAAAATAAAATTCAATCCTTTGGTTGCAATAGCCCCATTTTAAGTGCTCAGTAGCACTTGTAGTTGGTGGCTATTGTATAGAACATTTCCATCATCACAGAGAGTCCTATTGGATGGCACTGCTCTGGACTCTTGATGTTTGCCAGCTGACCTCAGAGTCATTCACCCACCTTAAGTCAGGACTAAGAAGCAGTGGCTCATTCTCAGGCAAATGAGGACCTCAGGGGCGGGCAATGCCAGCTGGATGCCCGGCCCCAAGGCAGGAATGCTATGGAGACTCCTTGGGGAGGTAAGATTAGGGCGCCTCTTTATGAATTCAGCCTTTGCCCCAGTTAGGGAACATCAGGGGTGTGCGCAGCCTGCAGGGGCTCATCAGTGTTTGCTCTTGGTAAGAATGTAAGCAGGAGAGGTCAACAAGAAACTCTGAGATTTCATTTGTTTTTCTTGACTAAATGGTGTGTAAATTCCCTTTTGGATTTACAAGTCTATGATTCTTTCCAGGTAGTTAAAAAAGAAATTGGTGATTTGGTTTTTCAGCCTATTGTAGCAGAAAGCAAAAAAGGCTGTTACAGCAGAAAGCAAAATGAGGGGGAAAAAAAAAAGCAAAATGAGAAAATTTCCTCCTCCTCATTAAGGAGAACTAATCAAAAGGAAAACTGTTTCTTTACAAGATTTGAAAATATGTGTGTGTGTGTGTATAAAATCTAAATGAATTCTTTCTTCTTCTGGTTAGTCAACTGTATTCAGGGAAGAAGTGATTGGTCAACATTGTCTTTAATTTAAAAAAAGGACATTGAAATTAAAGAAATTCCAAATGTGTTCAAAATCTTTGAAACTAGTTATAAGTGGAGTTTTAAATGTATAAACATAAACTAATAGTAGCATTATTGGAAACTCAATTCGTATTACATGTAGAAATGTTGTTACAATGAAAAATATATTTAGGATCTGTGGATCCTGTAGATCAACTAATTGGTGAAGAGTAAAAATAAATTATGTAAAAATAACATTACATAGATAAAGCTCATTTGTTGACTTATTGCAACTGCCACATTTCTTAAAAAGAGTTTGCAGAGAAGAAGCCATGAGTAAATTGCCTCACATATTCCATTACAAGTAGGCAGGATCAAATGATTTCAGACAAGATGACCAGGGAACTTTCTACTATATTATTAAGAAAGAACATGACCCATTTCCTTAAATTTTCTTTTTGCTTCTCTGACTTCACAAGGAAATTGGGGTCCACGGGGGTCTGTCTGAAACTTTAATCAGGAGACATAGGTTTTCCCAGGGTTCTTGGATTTTCTTGGTCGTTCCGTCAGGAAATTGGAGGGTAAAATTAGGATGGGTGAATAATACTCTCAGATCCTTCATTTCAGTTCTGAGAACTGGACAATTTCAAACGGTTTGAGAAGGCAATTTGTACATTTAAAGTAAAAGAGAACAAAATCGTCATAATAGTCTAAGTTACAAAAAATGATGGATCTCTTCACAAGGAAATTATCTTCTTCCCCTCGCCCTTTCAGGCCCCAGCTCACCTCCCAGGAAAGCAACCCAACCATTGAGAGTGCAGTTGGCTTCCCTGCAGAGTGAGATCCGACTACTCACCTGCCCTCTCCTCCTCCTCCTCCTCCTCTTCCTCCTCCTCCTCCTTGGGCTGTCCTGGCCCCCTCTGCACGCTGCTCTGGCCTGAGGTGCTTTTCTACCCAGCACCAATTCTCTGAACCTCCTGGACCAGGGAGGAATGGTCTGTGATTGGGAGGAGGCATCTCACATGGGCTGAACCTGATGCCGCCTGAGCTTGCCTCACTGAGGCCGGAAGTAACAGGAAGTTTCCCGACTGGAGATTTCTGCTACTTTGGAATGTGTGATTCTGACAGATGGCAGCACCTTGACAGGCCTTAGCTCATCATCACTCCTCTGGATTTCTCCTAGGTCTGGGCTTTTGTTTTTGTTTTGATTTTTTTTTTTTAAATTTATGATTTGATCCTTATTTCTGCTTTTGTGCCCTTAAAGGCCTATCTATTGTCCTGACTGCTCAGAGTCATGCTGGTACATGTCTGTCTGTCCAGGGTCACGTCTAGTTTCGGTTTTCATAACTTGCATATGCTACATTTAGGGGGGGGAGCAATTGCCCAATTAATACACTATAGGTGGTCCAAAGACCAATGAGTAATACTGCCCCTCCCTCTTCTCCCCTCCCCACCTCTGCCCTTCCCTCTCTTCCCCTCCTTTTGTCTTCCTTTTCCTTCCTTTCCTTCCCTTCCCTTCCCATCCACTGGAGCCACCACTTCATACCCAGCACCAACATTTCTGTTAATGTCTGCGTAACATATCATGGTTTATGCACACAGTAGTTTATTTAGCCTACAGTTTGGGATGGGTGATGGCAGCAATATTAGAATTTGTTGAGTGCTTTCATCAACAGATGCAGGCATTTTCTTGGGTCTGGATCATCTCTGTAACAGGTTAGGTTCTTTAGGAAGCAGACCCCGAGACAAAGTTTAGTGTGTAGTATATTTATTAGGGAATGGCCCTGCGATTAATACCCTTGGAAGGGAGAGGAAAGAAATAGCATTGGGCAGAGAGAGAAGACAAGTTGCCATGCAGGTGGGATGGTCTCGGGCAACCCCTTCCCTCCAGCCGGGAAGCTCCAGGAGTTGTTGGCCTGCCACGGTTGTTCTGCATGGGGCCCCTCTGTGATCAGTCCTTAAATAGAGGTCATCCTGGGAAGGTGGCTTTCAGGGTCAGGCTAGCCCTGAAGGGGGCTGACACTGGAGGCTGGGGTTGCCAGCACTCCCAGCAGCTGGGCAGCACACACCCCCTTGTTTGGCGGGGGGGACCTGCATGGAGCATCGGGGCGTTCATCACACGCCTTATTCCTCCTCAGTCCTCCAGGACCCACTTAGATATGGCTTGATAATTCACACAGTGGAGTTCTATTGAGACTGTGAAAAATGATGCCATTGAAAAAATTTTAATGATGTGGAAATAGGAAATATATTCGCTCACTTATTCAACAAATAGTTATCGAGAACTTCTGATGTGCCAGGCACTCTTCTAAGTGCTAACAATAAAAAGAGCAGGTTATAGATAGTCTGTACGGTTTGACCTTTGTATATGAGTGTACATATATTTGCACACATATGAATACACATTCATATATATATGAATTAAAGAGTTAAGGATGTAAAGTAAATATCAACAGATTTATATCTGGATGATATAATATGGATGGATTTTCTTTTTTTTTTTTCATAGTTTCTATGTCTGCAAAGGATCTCTATTACATTTATATAGAGAGAAACATATAAATTATTAAAAGCATACTCTTTTGGAAATCTTTGTGATAAAGCAGCAAGGAAGCAAACAAGGACCTATGTCCTTGTCCATTCATATGGGCAAAATGTCCTGTTTGCCCATTCATATCCTAGGCATTTCATGTTCTATTACTAGGATTATGTGGGGGAGAAAATAAGCATGAATCTTTTCAAAATAGATAATGTGAACACAAAAGCCCATAACAAGAAAAGAGTAGCTAGGAAAGGAAGATTAATTTTCAGACAATAATGCCACTCCTCCGCCCTCAGTACCTCTCAGAAATCTGGAAGTAAAAAGGTGTATGCATGTCGCTCTCTGCCTGGCCGTTCACTTCACCATCACCTTCCAATGCTTCTTCCTTCTCTGTGGTCATTCCAAGGTGAGCTAACAAACCTGGTGACTGACGCGATGTCTCCTGAGCTGCAAGGTGTTGGTCCTATATGCTCCCTCAAACTTTCCAGCCCTCATGGGGTCTCTCTTTCATCTTTGGGACAAGGAACTTCTCTTCACAGTCACTACATTCCCTAAATGGACCCCTCACTTCAAATTCACTGTTATGGGGCAGGGAGGGAGTCGCAGTGTAAACTGGATGGGAAAGCAATGGGCTTTCTGGAAGTTCTGAGTTACTTCATGGTCTTTGCTCTATGCACCAGTTTCAGGAAGAAAGTTTTCTTAAACCATGATTTTGTCTGCCATACTTTCAGTTCTTCTAAAAGGCCCAGGCACTGTAAGATTTACCCTTCACAGTGGGCCTGTGAAGTATATACTATTATGACTCCCCATTTTACAGATGAGGGAAGCGGGGGGTTGAGAAGATTAACTTGCCCATGGTGACAGAGCTGTTTAGGGGTGACAATTCCCATTGGTCTGTCCTCAGGGCCTGTACTCTTAACTATAGGCTATCCTGTTTGAGGGTAGACAATTGGTGTAACCTTGAAAATGATATTAACATCTTAATTAATGCGATTTTTTTTCTATTAACTGGTTAATGAGGTTAACAGAGAGTAGAATAATGTTCGTGGGATAGGTAAGAAGCCAGTGTCTATGAAACTGGCTCACAAGTCAGTCAGCCCGAGCACCAAGGCTCCCTGTGGGGTGGAGCCGGTCACCAATCAGAGCTCAGCTTCTGTTTTAGAAATGACCAAGCCAAACCTGAAGACTATGTGCCCAAGGTGCCCAGGTCCACCAGTTCTCTGGTGCCTCTTTAAGACTGCTTTTTCTCTAGCAGGTCTTGACTCCCTTTGCAAATTCTACTGAAATACATAAATTTAGGGTTTTTGGCCTTTGATGGGTCAACTGCCTTACGCAGCTGTCCTCTTGCTCAACATTAATTGACATTCGCCTATTCTCTTCAGCTCCTGTAGATGATAAGTGCTTAACTTGGTTCATATTTTAGATTATGGCCATCACAAGATAACGTCTTTTTTTTTTTTTAAGATTTTATTTATTTATACATGAGAGACACAGAGAGAGAGGTGGAGACACAGACAGAGGGAGAAGCAGACTTCCTGACAAGATGACTTCTTGAAGCAAACTCAGCCCTCTCCCAGAAAAGGGACATGCCATTATTAATGACTTTTATAATTGGAGGGGACATTGGCCCATTTCAATAAGCAGTTATGGTTATTATATGGAATGGTTATATGGAGTAAATATATTCCAATAAAATAACCAGTTAGCCCAATTTTTCATCCAATGAAGAAATGTCTCTGAAACATCTTGATATTCAGCTAAAGGGGCAAGTCTATGAAACTGGTTGTGTTTACTGCAGAGACATTTTTTGAGGATGTTGTACACAATCATCCAAGTTGGGTCTAAGATATCTCAGTATCTGGAACGATTATATCTTTCCTAATGAACTAGTTGTTTTTAACTATATTAAAACTACTTTTAACTATTATTAGTTATAAGTCTTCAATCAATCTTGCCTCCGTTCTTATTCTCCCATTGAAACTGCTTGTCAAGTTACAGACAACCTCTATTTTGCTAAATCCGGTAGACACTTCTTTTCATTTTACTTAGTCAATCAGCAGCAACTAGTATAGCTGATGACTCCATTCTTCTCCTACTACTCTCCTCTTCTGGCTTCCATAATACCATATAGTTGTCATGCTTCCCCTAATTCTCTGCTTGCCCCTTCTCAGTCCCCATTGATGTCTCCTCTTGGGCCTGACCAGTTGCATTAGAAGACTCAAGAACAGGATCCAGCTCTCAATTCTGAGTCTGGCTCTGAAACCACACCACCATCAGGAGTCAGCTCCTCCCTCCTCACCTTTCACTCATTCCCACGATTTCCTTTTTTGAAGGTTCAACAGGATAAAGCAACATTATCTAGATTTAAGGAAAATAATAAGAATTCCAGGTCTTTGTCTTCTTATAAGTACAATTGTGTTTCTCTGCTTTTCTCTTGGAACTTGGCCACCAGCTCTTAAAGAACAGTAATTAGGTTGTGGCCTCTCTCAATTTGATCTTAGTAAGCATATATACTTCGGATTTTTAAAAGTTTTTATTTTATTAGATATTGGGGGTAGAAAATTCTGTGATGCAGTTTAAAGCTACACGCTTAATCAGAAGGGTCCTAAGAATGTTTAAGAACATAAACCAGACTTTCTGGTTCCCCCCCTGAAAACAGCTCAGGGGCTTCCTTTTGTGTTCAAGAGTAGGATCCAAGCTCCTCATTGTGGCTTATAAGTTACTCATGTATTCGCCAACTTCATTGGGTACTACTTTCATCCTATCTGTGGTCCAAACACATGGCTTTCACACTTGCCATTCCCGTGAGCAAAAATCCATTGGCCCTAGTGGTTCTGGGCTGCCTCCTCGTCATTCTTCAGGTGCAGCTCTGCTCTCACTTACTCTGAGAAGCCTTTCTTGATGGCCCTTCCTAAAGTAGCCTGCCTGTCAGCTCCACTCTAGTCCCACGCTCTCTTTTATTATTTATTTTTTTCCCTCGCTCTCTTTTAAACATGTTTTATTTCCTTCGTAAAAAATAGGCTCTTATTTGTTGTTTTTCTTCCTCTGCCTTTGCTGCCTTACTGAAACTGGAAGGGTTTAAAATGAATGAATGGGCAGCCCGGTGCCCTAGTGGTTTAGCGCCGACTTCAGCCCAGGGCCTGCTCCTGGAGACCCGGGATCGAGTCCACATCAGGCTCCCGGCATGGAGCCTGCTTCTCCCTCTGCCTGTGTCTCTGCCTCTCTCTCTCTCTCTCTCTGTGCCTCTCTCTCTGTGCCTCTCATGAATAAATAAATAAAATCTTTAAAAATTTTTTAAAAAAAATGAATGAATGAGTTTCTGAATTGGGAGGTTTAGGGTGAATTAGATCTATTTGTCCTGGGCAGGCAGGGGGTAGGGAGCCCATTGCATTAAATAATGCTTGAGAAGAGCTAAAAGTATCTGACAAAGTGCCAGTTTTATGAAGGGATCTGCATTTCTTTCTGTATTGCCCTAAATTATTCTCTGCTTTTAAAATATTCATTATTCTATTCTGATAATAAAATGAATGCACACCCATTGCAGAAAATAAAAAACACTTTTCTTCCTTATCCAGTGATAAATACAATATATATTGTGGTGCAGAATCATCCATTCAGGAACTACTTGAGGTATTATTATGCGTCAGGCACAGTTCTAGCAGGCATTAAACAGATGAAATCCCTACCCTTATGGCACTTTTGATCTTCTTTGCATTGTCCCCAACATAATTGGGATCATAACTTATTTGGTCTTCTAAACCAGTCATTTTCACTTACAAAATGGTGCAGACATTTCCCTATGTGATAATTCTACAACATATTTTTAATGTATATGTTATATCTTACCATATGAATATGCTGTTATATATTTAACTATATCCTAAAGGTAAAAAAAATTCGGATTTTCAATTTTTCAGTATTATAAAATAATGTGAATATTCTTATACATACATTTTTAAACACATTTCATTATTTCCTTAGTGTAAATTCCTAGAATTAGAATTTCTGACTAAAGGGCATGTTTGTTTTAAAGTGTTTGGATTCAAAAAACAAAACAAAACAAAACAAAACAAAATAAAGTGTCTGGATTCAGGGCACCTGGATGGTTCAGTGGTTGAGTGTCTGCCTTTGGCTCAGGGCATGATCCCAGGGTCCTGGGATAGAGTGTCCCATTGGGCTCTCCGCAGGGAGCCTGCTTCTCTCTCTGCCTGTGTCTCTGCCTCTCTCTGTGTTTCTCATGAATGAATAAATAAAATCCTTTGTTTTTTTTTTTTTAATAAAGCATTTGGATTCATGTGATCCAACTGAATTCCAAAGAGGTTGTAAAAGGTATATTCCCCACAACAGTGTAAAAAAGGACCCACTTAACTGCACTTTTAGCTAGGTTAGGTGCCATCTTTAAAACATTCTTTGTCTAAAAAATACTTAATTGGTATCTAATTTTTGTTTGATTTCTATTTCTTTGGCTATAAATAAATGTCCCATTCATGTTCTTGGCCTTTTTTTGACTGGTTTTAAAAATTGATTTGTGGAACTTGTCATATATTTAGGATATTGACCTGCCATGTTCACTGCAACCATTACTCTTGCTTAATCATTTACATTTTGCTAACTTTGTTTGATACTTTTAAAATATTTCATGTCAATTATACAAATATTTTCCTTAATGATTTTCACCTTTGGTATTATGCTTAAAAGAGGGTCTCCAACTCAAGATTTATATTTTCCCATTTTATTTCTTTCAGTCTGTCTCTTTCTCTACTTAACTCTTTGTAGGTATATGTATACAGTTATGTATGTATATGTGTGCTATATGACATGGGGTAGATCCAGCTATACTCGTCCACATAATTAAACAGTAAGTACAGCAACATTAATTGGGTGCATAGAATCTCATTGTATAGATATGTCATAATTTATTTGATCAGTCTGTGGCTGGACATTTTTGAGGTTGGAAAAGTTATCCCCACTTTTTTCTCAATATAAAAATTTGACACAAATCTCCCTTTAAATTCTCCAGGCTTAGTGTCATTTCTGGATGTGTAATTTGACTATACGAGTGATTTCACTTTGGAGCAGGTTGGGTGATGACAAGGTGTGGCTCTAGTAGTAGATGACTAAAATGGAGTGTAAAGGTCATTAGAAAGGAGTAGTCCTTTGTTACTCATACATAGCTCACTGTTCCCCCTGGTATCTGCCCACACTGCGTTTGGAGCCTCTGAGGCTCTGCCTGGAAGAGCATCTTCTCCCTCTACTGAGCCACCTTTGTGAGTTTGGAGGTGGAACTTCTGCCCTGGTTTATCTGTCCCGTTTGCTTTCTGTTTTCAGAAATCACAATAATCTCTGGTTTCTCTCTCTCCTGCCTTGAGTATCAAAATGGATTTACTTTGTTTAAAAAAAAAAGATTTTATTACTTCATGAGAGACACAGAGACACAGGCAGAGGGAGAAGCAGACTCCTTGTGGGGAGCCTGATGCAGGACTCGGTCCCTAGGACCCCGGGACCATGACCTGAGCCAAAGGCAGTCACTCAACCACTGAGCCACCTAGATGCCCCAAAATGGATTGACTTCTTTTTGTAAATCTTTCCTGTTAGTTTTTTTTTTTCCTGTTAGTTTAATGGAGTTTGAGAAAAACAACTTTTTCTTTTTTTAAACAAAATTACAACACAGAATTAGGCAGACAACTTAACTCTGCCTACAGGAATCCTCTCTGTTCATAACCACAGGCCACACTACTACTTTCTTTCTCTGATGCCGGTGTACTGCAAATTCTGCTAATGCTACGGAGGAAAAAATAGCCTTTTGAGAGCCTAAGAAGGGCACTGGCACACTAGTATTGCTTGCCACACATAAAAAGCACAATTTTCTCTGAGTTTTAGCCTTATGTTATTCCCAGACAACTGCCATGATGATTCAAGCACGGAAACACAGATGCCTGGCACCACAGTTGGCCATACCTCTGTGCACAAAAATATAGCTAGACATATGAGCAAAAAACATGAACACAACTGTACTTATATCCTCATGTATATATATTCACATTGATTACATAAGGGAGAAAGAAGGTAAGTGGAGGAGAGTAACACAGAATAGTAGTCAAGAAATAATATGAGGCTTTTTTGTGGAGATCATTTCACCGTAGACATGTATATCTATAATCATCACATTGGACACCTTACACAATGTTATATGTCAACTATATCTCAATAAAGCAGGACACACACATGAGCATATGCGGCAAATAATAGGAAGCTAATTGAAAAAAATAAAGCATTTGCAAGAGACCAAAGAGACAAGGGAATTTGTAAAAAAAAAAAAAAAAATGGAGGAAATAGGATCATTCTCCTGGAAAGTTCAGGTATTCCTGTTTCCAATGTTTCTGAGTTTCTCCTTCACTCCTCTGTTGTAAGGTGGACTTAAAAATATTAATGTCTGCATTTATTCTTTTTTAAATAATAGCTTTATTGATATATAATTCATATACCATAAGATTCACCCTTTTGAAGCATATAATTCAATGGTTTTTGGAACACAGTTGTGCACGATTACTACTAATTCCAGCACATTTCATCACCCCCCAAAGAAACCTCATGTTCATTGCATTCACTCCCCATTACCCGCCCTCCTCTGCCTCTGACATCCACGAATCAACTTACTATCTCTATGGATTTGCCTATGCTTGACATTTCACATACAAACATGGATAACGTGTGGCCTTTGTATCTGGCTTCTTTCACTTGCCAGAATGTTTTCAAGGTTCATCCATGTCATAATCATGGATCAGCACTTCATTCCTTTTTAGAAGTGATAGTCCACTGTATGTATACATACATCACATTTTCTTCACTTTGAGTTTTTAAAAAAATTGTGATAAAAAGCACATCACATAAGATCAATGATCATAACCATTTTTAAACTTACAGTTCAGTGGTATTAAGTACATTCACACTGTTGTGCAGCAGGCCTCTGGAACTTTTCCTCTTGCAAAACAGAAACTTGATGCCTATTAAACAACTTCCTATTTTCCCTACCCCAGTCCGATAGCCATCATTTTACTTTGTTTCTATGAACTTGTCTGCTTTAGATACCTTATATAAGTGGAATTGTACAATATTTGTCATATTGTGAATGGCTTATTTCACTTAGCATCATGCCCTCGGGGTGACCTATTCTGTAGCATGTGATGGAACTTCCTCCCTTTATAAACTGAATACTATTCCTTTGTATGTATTTATGATATTTTGCTTATCCATTCATCTGTCGATTATCACATTTTGAAAATCCATTCTTCACTTGCTGGGCATCTTCGCTGTCTCCACTTTTTGGTTATTATGCATGCTGTTGGGAACATGTGTGTATGGGTTTTTGTCAGGCCATTTATTTTCAGTTGTTTTGGGTATATATGTACGTGTGGAACTGCTGAGTCATATGATAAGACAACATTTAACTTTTTGAAGAATTGCCATGCTGTTTTCCAAAGTGGCTGTGCCATTTTACGTTCCCACCAACAGTGTGTAGTGTTCTAGTTTTTCCACATCCTTGTCAACACTTGTTATTGTCTTCTTGATCACAGCCATTCTAGTGGGTGTGAAGCGGTATCTCACCTTGGTTTTGATTTCCATTTCCCTAATGATGAATGATGTCACATTTATTCTTTAAGTGGAAGAGGGGAGGGGATAGGTCCAGGAAAAATGGCCTAGTTACTGTGATATCGGCGTGGTGGGGAATGTAGTGAGGGAGGATCATTAGGATTGCTCAGGTAAAACAGAATATTAATGCTGTTGATAATAATAGCACTAAAATAGTAAGAGCTAACAGTACCAGGCACTATTCTGAGTGCTTTTACATGTTATCTCATTTAACACTTGGAACACTCGCACCTCCATCTCTCTCTGTTTTTAAAAAAAGATTTATTTATTCATGAGAGAGAGAGAGAGAGAGAGAGGCAGAAGGAGAAGCAGGCTCCCTAAATCCCAATGTGGGGCTCCATCCCAGAACCCCAGGATCATGACCTAAGCCAAAGGCAGACACTTAACCGACTGAGTCACCCAGGTCCTCTCACACCTCCTATGTATAGGAATATCTTCTTCTTTAGAAGAATCCTTGGAGGATTCCTTCAAAGGGGATCCTATCTTTTGATCTCTGGTTGTTCTGACATTTTTCTTCCACGTGGCCATCTGTGTCCTCTCTCAGCCCTACTCTGAAAAGGCCTTCCCTGAGACTCCACTTTCCTTCCTAGCTGACAGCTCATTCCACCTAGATTCTCACTGTTAGTGTTTACTCCGGACCTGGGATTACTTCTTACCACTTAAGCACTAAGACGTGAATATATTTTTAGCTGACTGATCTTCTCCACTAGACAGCTCTTTTAGCAGAGAGCCCGAGTAACAGAAAGTGAGACCTGATCTACTGTGTTATTCCTTCTTCTTTCAGTCCTGTGTGTTCATACAGGATTCTGGGGCCATACCAAGCTCATCCCCTTTGGTCCACTGCCTCACTGCAAAAGTTCAAAATGACAGTTGTGAAACGTATCACAGAAAGCCAATGAGAAGGGCTGAAATGACTGGAGTGGGCTGGCCTGAAGTGTCCTGCTTTGAGAAGTATGTTACAGCTGTCTGGTGTTAGGGCTGGAAGCCAGTGAACTAAATTTAATACTTAATTTCAGACGTTACTGATAACATCCAAGTTTTTGAACACTAATAACTTATGGGTTGTTTTGTTCAACTGACTAATTATAACCTTAGTCACATCACCAACTTTTCTTGTAAGTTCTTTAGCTTTCACCTGGTTTTGCTAGCCCACAATCAACAGACAAGCTGCTTATCTGAGTGGATGACATTTAGTGAGTTTGAGCCCATGCACATTTTGTGGACAACTGAGCTCTGAAGTTATCTATCAGCAGGAGATTTTTTGGTATAATTATTAGAAATGAAATTCAGGTATAAAAAAATAGGATTTGTGCTTGACAGTTCAAACAGAAACTTAATTCATTGTAATGCAACCACATAATCACACCGAGACACCAGTATAAAGAATCAAATCTGCTTTAATGTTCAAACAAATGTTAAACAACAGGTTCAGCCACAAAAATAGTATTAGATGGTCATCTCAGTTATGATTGCTGGGCAGATACTCTCATATCAGACAGATCATGTTAAGGCTTTTTACTTTTAAATACCAGTTACACTGGTTACACATTCCATACAATGTGGATACTCTTCAGGGGATAAAGGTAATGAGGAAATGTGATTCACCTCTCCCACAGGTGTGTACATAGTAATATAACATGTTTGAATTCTGTTGTAGGTTAAAAATCAGAGGAGAGCTGTTCTGAGGATGAGATTAAATCCCATCTACTAAGGGCAAAATATAACAGGCAGGGTCAAAGAGGAAAATAGTAAAAATATATCGGAGGTATTAAGAGATGAGAAAAAAGAGATTACAACAACCACTTTCCATTGAGAGAGAGGTAAAAAAAGGCTGTTAAAATTGTTTTCCACATATTTTGATTGAAAATTTTATAAACAGCTTGGAGACATGATAGCGTTGTATGCTTTATAAGAGCTATGTATAAATTGCTCATATTCATTTCTTGATCCTCCTTGGGATCTGAGAACCAGTTATTGTGCAGCACTTTGGAGGAATGAGTATGAAATACCAATACATGGGTAAGTATAACATGTACATATTTTGTATGATTAGTCAGAGGTGTCCATAACTACTATGTGAATTTTTGAAGTAGATATCCTATAGATTTTTACTGAAAAGTTAAGAACATATTTAGGCAAAGTCACTACCAATGACCGTTCAAAAATCATTTTTCATAGTAAGAGACAGAACATAGTGTTGATACTGAGAGTTGTAAACAATGTTGAGGAGAAATTCACTCTCTGTAGGTTTCACTTTTGTCTCTGTTTTCTATCATTTCCTGTACCTGAGGAGAATGAAAAAGAATTTTTTTCCACTTGCAATTTTGGTCAACTTGGAATTTCCATATCTTGTGAAGTTAAAATATACAGAAATTTAAAATACAAAAGTCCTTGTACTGAACTAGTACAAATAATTTAGACTTTGATAAGTCAAAAATACCTGTTGTAATTTCAGGGGAACCATTTAAAATATATTTTTAAAAGGTTTGCTTATTTATTTGAGAGAGAGAGAGGTAGAGAGAACAGGGTGGAGGGGCAGGAGATAAAATGTCAAGCAGAGTCCAAGCTGAGTGCAGAGCCCCATGCAGGGCTCAATCTCGTAACCCTGAGATCACAACCTGAGCCAACACCAAGAGTCAGATGCTTAACCAACTGTGCAGCCAGGTGTCCCCATTAAAAAATATCAAAAAGAATTATTAGAGCAGTGGCTCTATTCTGTATGATACTGTAATTATAGATACATTTCATATATATTTGCCAAAACCTATAGAATTTACAACACAAAGAGAGAATCCTAATGTAAACCATGGACTTCAGTTAATACTAATAATATATCAGTATTAGCTCATCACTGTAAGAAATGTACCATGCCAACTCAAGGTGTCAATCATAGGGGATTCTAAGGGTGGACAATGGGGAAGGGAGAGGGAATAAATGGGATCTCAAGGTACTTTGTTTAATTCTTCTGCAAACCTAAAAACTACTCTAAAAATATAGTCTATCAATTTTTTGAACTCACCCTAATGGGAAACCAACAAAAACATTTCAGAATGTATAACTTCTAAACTAATAGAAAAATAGAGTCATAAAAGAAGGCAAAAAGAAGAGGAAAAGAAACGGAAGAAGTAGAACAAATAGCATATGCTTGGACAATAGATGTAAACCCAATTATATCTTTAATAACATCAAATATAAATGGGCTAAAATTAAAAGCTTGTCAGGTTTGAATAATGATAAAAACTTATAATATATGCTATTTATAAGAAAGACATCTAAAACTTAAAGACAAAGTAAAGTTAAAAGGATATCATATCATTTAAAAATTGACTAAAACAAATCTGATACAGCTATAACAATAACTGAACAGAGTTGTCAGAGTTCACGATATATCCCTTATAGCAAGTTCAAGTAACCAGAAAGTTATAAGAATTCTAATTCACACATACCTAATAACATAACCTTAACTACATACACACAGCATAAATTAACAGAACTAAAGGAGATAGGCAATCTCACAATCATATCAGCAGACTTGAACAATGTATTTAGCAAACTTGATCTAATGGACATATTTAGAACACTTTCTAATAATTGCAGAATAAAGTTTTTCAACCCTAATTAACTCATTTACGGTTAACAATGTGTTGTATCATAAAGCAAATCAACACATTTCAAAAATTTAAAATCTTCTTTTATGAGTAAAGTGCAATTGACTTAGAAATCATTAACCAAAAGGCAATTAGAAAATCTAGTATTTGATAGTTTATATAAATAATATCCCTAAGCCCTTGAGTTGAAGAAGAAACATAATGAAAATTAGAAACTATTTTGAACTAAAGAAATGGAAATACCAAATACTTAAACTTATATGATAAAACCTTAAATGCATATGTTTTATACAAAAAAAGTAAGAGCTGCTTCTATATGCAAGAAGAAGCACTTACAAAATGAATTCTGCAAATAACACTTATACACTATGAACAAAAATCAATTGATGTGATATACCACCTTCATAAAATGAAGCATAAAAATCACATGATTGTCTTAATAGATCCAGAAAAAGCATTTGACAAAATTTAGCACCCTCAAAATTCTCAAAAGGATAAGAAATAGAAGGAAGTCACCTCAACATAATAAAGGCCATCTATAAAAAGCTCACAGTTAACATCATACTCAGTGGTGAAAACCTGAAAGCTATTCCTCTAAGTTCAGGGACAAGAAAACAGACCCCCTCTTGCCATTTGAACATAGTACTGGAAGTCCTAGCCAGAGCAATGAGGCAAGGAAAAGAAATAAAAGGCATCCAAATAAAAAAGGAAGAAGTAAAATCATCTTTTCCACTTAAAATGGATTGCATTTTCTAGGTTTTTTGTAAGAGAAACATTTTAGACCATAGTCTGAATATTGTGAATGGTATGTTGTGTAGATTGAGTTCTGTCATTATTTCTCTAATGAATGTTGAAATAGGAAAAAAAAAAACTAAAATTCTTATAGAACCACAAAAGACCTTGAATAGCCAAATCAAGCTGGAGAAAGAACAGAGACGGAGGCATCACACTTCTTTATTCCAAAATACATTACCAAGGCACAGTAATAAAAACGATATGGTACCAGAATAAAGACAGATATATAGAACAGAATATAGAGCCCAGAAATAAATCCATACATATACAGTCAACTGATCTTCAACAGGGTGCCAAAGCTACACAGAAGGAAAGGAAACTCTTCAACAAATGGTGCTGGGAAAACTGTTTACTACAAAAGAATGAAACTGGATCCTTAATAAAAATAATCAAAATGGTATAAAGACTTAAACATAAGACTTAAAACTGTAAAATTCCTAGAAAATAATGTAGAGGGAAAGCTTCATGACATTGGTTTTGGCAGTTATTTCATGGATGTGACACACAAAGCATATGCAACAAAAAAAATGAGACTACACCAAACTAAAAGTCTTCCACACAGCAAAAGAAACAACACAGTGAACAGGAAACTTACAAAATGGGAGAGGATATTTGCAAACCATATATTTGATAGAGGATTAATTCCAAAATATGTTTTGTAACACTGACAACTCAAAAGAAAAAAAAAAAACAACCTAATTTAAAAATGGGCTAAGGACCTGAATACACATTCTTCAAAGAAGGCATATAAATGACCAACAGTATATGTATATGAAAAAATATTCAATGTCACTAATCATCAGGGAAATGCAAATCAAAAACCACAACAAGACATCATCCAACACCAGCTGGGATAACTATTACTAAAACAACAAAGACAATGTAATAAATATAGGTAAGGATGTGGAGATGTGGAGAAATTGGAACTTCTGCACACTATTGGTGGGAATGCAAAAAGAATGTAGCCACTATGGAAAAAATATGGAGAATCCTCAACAAATTAAAAATAGAACCAGAAATTCTAATAATTCTAATAATTGCAGAATAAAGTTTTTCAACCCTAACTAACTCATTCACAGTTAACAATGTGTTGTATCATTATTAAATTCCACTTCTGGGTTGCTTTATTCATTCAAAAGAATTGAAATCAGGATCTTGAAGAGATATGTTCATTGCAGTATGATTCATAGTAGTCAAGATGTGGAAACAAAATGTCAATCAACAGATAAATGGATAAAGACAATGTGGTATATCCACATAATGAAATACTATTCAGTTTCAAAAAAGAACAAAGTTCCGCAATATGTGACAATATGGATGAATAAAGACATTATGCTAAGTAAAATAACCCAGTCACAGAAAGACAAATACTGCATACTACTTACATGAAGTATTTAAAGTACAGATTCATACAATCAAAGAGTGGTGGTTGCCAGGGGTTAGGAAAAGGGGGAAATAGGGAGTTGCTAATTAATGGGCATAAAGTCTCAGTTAAGCAAGATCAATAAACTCTAGAGATCTACTATAAAACATTGTACCTATATTCAATATAATGTATGATTCACTTAATAACTTGTTAAGAGAACAGATTTGATGTTAAATGTTCTTACCACAATAAAACTTTAAAAATAAATGGAAGAAACAATGAACAGATGCCAACTCCAAGATGATCCAATGTTGATATTATTAGATAAGCATTTTAAGGCTGTTACTATAGCTGCATTCAATGAAGTAAAGGAAAATATACTGGAAATCAAAGAAAATATAAAATATACCAGAAGACAAATAGCAAATAAAGAAAAGGACCAAACAGAAATTTTAGGACTGAAAAATAAAAAATTCACTGGATGGGCTTAATAGGGAATATAGATGACAGAAGAAAGAGTCATTGAACTTAAAAATAGAGCCAAGGAGTTCTTTGACCTGGAGAACAAGAAAACTTGAAAGAAATGAAGAGAACTTTGGAGAATCTGTGGGATAATATCAAAAGGTCTATCATAAGGTTAATTTGAGTATTGAAAAGAGGGAGAGAGAGAGAGAACAGGACAGGAAAATATCTGAAGAAACTGTGGCAGACAACTTCCAAAATTTGGTAAAAGAGCTAAATTTATAAGATTTAAGCAGTTCAGCTAACCACCCCCCCCCCATCATAAATTCCAATGAACATCATGGTAAAACCTCTGGAAACTAAAGAAAATGAGATTATGAAGGCAGTTAGAGAAAAATGGCACATTACATACAGGTAACAACAACTTGGATGACTGTGGGTTTCTCATCCAAAAGTATAAAGGCCAGGAAGTAGTGAAACCACATTTTTAAGAGCTGGACAAGTCAATTCAGAATTCTATATCCAGCAAAAATGTTCTACAAGAAAGAATAAGTCATAGATTACCAGGTAAAAGAAAACGATAAGAGTATTCTTTGCCAGTAGTGCTGCAGTACAAAAAATGCTGGAAGAAATTTTTCAGGTTGAAAGGAAATAATTTCAGAGAGAAACATGGAAATTCACAAATGAAAGAAGAATATTAGAAATAGAAATTATCTGGATAAATGCAAAGATTACTTTTTTTCTCTTGAGTTCCTTAGAACACATATGATTATTTAAAGCCAAAATTATAAATTTATTATAAAAAAATAAAGCCAAAATTATGAGATGCCTGGGTGGCTCAGTGGTTGAGCATCTGCTTTTGGCTCAGGTTGTGACCCCGGGGTCCTGGGATCCTGTGACCCAGGTCTCTGCAGGGAGCCTGCTTCTCCCTCTACCTATGTCTCTGCCTCCCTCTGTGTCTCTTGTGAATAAATGAAATATTAAAAAAATAAAAATAAAGCCAAAATTATTATCTTGTGAGGGTTTTCACTTATGTAGGAAAGTGATAGACAAATTTAACATAAAAGAATAGATGGGACTAGAGGACTCTATAGGATTATAAAGCTTCCTTTTCATGTGTAGTGACACAGTATCAATTTTATACTGTGAAAGGTTAGGGGTATATATTGCAATCCCTAGAGCAAGCACTAAAAAATAATAAGAGGTATAGCCAAAAGCCAATACACAAATTAAAGTAGGATAGTAAAATTATTCAAATAATCCAAGAGAAGGCAATAAAAGTGGAATGGAAGAATAAAAGAGACAAAAGGAAAACAAATAATAAAATGAGAGCTCTAAATTCAACCATATTGATATTTAGGTTAAATACTAAAGGCCTAAACCAAGGGTTGGCAAACTTTTTCTGAAAAGAGCTGAATAGTACATATTTGAGGCATTGCAGGACACAAACTATCTGCTGCTCCTGCTGCTGAATCTTCCTCCTCCTTCCCCTCTTCTTGTACTTTTCTTCTCCTTCTTCCTCTCCTTTCTCTTCCTCCTTCTCATTCTCTTCCTCTGTCCCCTTCAACCACTTTAAAAGGGCAAAATTTTTCTAACCTTGTGGGCCATTTAAAACCAGGTGGTCCATAGTTTGCCTACTCTTGTTCTAAATGGTTCACTTAAAAAGCAGAGCTTAAAAAAAAAAAAAAAAAAAAAAAGCAGAGCTTATCAGAAAGGATAAGAAAGACCCAATTCTGTGGTACCTACAAGAGGCACAATTTAAATATAAAGCATAGATGGGTTGAAGACAAGTGGATGAAAAAAATATACCAAGTAAACTGTAAGATATGAAGGCTGGACTGGCTATATAAATATCAGAGAAAATAGACATCAAGGTAAAGAATATTACCAAAGAGAAAGATGGTCATTCATAATGATAGAAGAGTCAATTAATCAGAAAGACATAATAATCATAAATGCGCATATATCTTACTGTTTTCAGAAAATTTCCTGGCCTTAGCACAGGAAAAGAGAACCCAAAAGGAACTCTGCAGACCTTTGAGTTAAGAAGATGGAGCTGAGATCCTGGGGAAACCAAGACAGTTATGGTTCACAAACCAGAGATGGGAGAATGTCACAGAAAGTGCTCTGGAGATCTGCAGAAGGTCCCTGTCAAGTAAGGTATCCCCTGCATAGACCAGCGCATGTGTGTAAGAAAACTACCAGAGGCCATGGAAAGAACCAAGCGAGGAATAGTGCCTATTACGACCAAACTGGAAAACCTCATGATTCATGGGTTGAATACTCAAAGAGTCTTGCCTCAGGAGTGGGAAATAATTAGCCCTAGACTGAAAACTCTTCTGTTCCTCTAAAAAAATCTTAAAAGCAAAATCTGAAAAGATCAAGCTGTTTCCAAGTAAATTAGCTGGGCCCCAAAATAAAGTCCAAGAATATTTTACAAAAAAAAAATATAGCACCCACCAAAGCAAAATTCATAATATCTTACATGAATTAAAAATTGTCAGGCATATACCTACAACTAATACAATGTTATGTGTAAATTATATCTCAATAAAAATATTACCAGGCATATAAAGAGGCAGGAAAATTAAAACTGTTATTATAACTATATTCTCTATGTGCAAAAAGTAAAGAAGAGATATCATCTTTACAAGCTAAAGAAAGATACAAACTAAAAGATACAAACTAAACTCCTAGGGGTGTAACTACAGAATTATAATATATGCAGTGAGAAATATACAGACACTTCATTATTAATGCCACTTTAGACGTTGTAGAAGGCAAGATTACTAAACTTGAAGACACAGTGATAGAAAGTATCCAAAATGAGATAAAGAGAGGAAAAATATTTTAATACAGAGAATCAAGTGAGCTGTGAGACAATTTCAAGTGGCCCATTATACGTGTATTTGGAGTTCTTAGAGGAGGAGGCTGGGACAGAAATATCTTTGAAGGAATAGTGGCTGACAAATGTCCAAATAGGATGAAAACCATGAGCCCACAGTTCTTAGAAGTTCAAAGTACCACAGCACAAGAAACATAAAGAAAACTAGAACAATGCTACTGTAAATGAGTATGAATTGATCAAAAATACTTTTTTTAAAAAAGATTTTATTTATTTATTCATGAGAGAACAGAGAGAGAGAGAGAGAGAGGCAGAGACACAGGCAGAGGGAGAAGCAGGCTCCATCCTGGGACTCCCGGATCACGCCCTGGGCTGAAGGCAGGCATTTTAACTGCTGAGCCACCCAGGTGTCCCTGATCAAAAATACTTTGACAAACTTTCGGACAGCAATCTTTTAAAGCTGAACTTATGTAAATACTCTCTGACTTAGCAATTCCATTTCTAGATATGAACCCCATAGAAACGCATGTACATATGCACCAAGAGGTAAGGACACAAATGTTCATTGCAGCATTGTTCATAACAACCAAAAGTCTAACTCAGAGTAGAGAATACAGAAATGAAAAGGAATGAATATGCACAAAATGAATGAATCTCATAAACATACTGTTGATCAAAGCAAGCCAGCCCCCAAATAATACATAATATTGATTTTATTTATATAAACATCTAAAAAAGCCAAACTAATCCAGAAGTCAGAATGGCGGTTATTTTGTGGAAGAGAAAGGGTAGTGATTGGAAACAGGCACCATGTGGGATTCTGAGGAGCTGGTAACGTTCTATCTCTTGCCTGCTGGGTAGTTTCATGGGTCTATTCAATTAGTGCTAATTAGTCAAGTTGTACAGTTTTGATCTGTGTAATTTTCTGTATGTATGCTCAAAAAGTTTTGTAAATGGAAATAGACATATTTTACTACATTACCAGAATAAGGGAGAAAAATCATGCAATCATCTCAATAGATAAAGAAAAATAAGTTGATAAAGTTAATGATATATGATGAAATGACGTCAGAAAAGACTAGATGAGAACTTACTTAATATGATTAATAGTATCTATAGAACAGTACAAACATCATACTTAATGGTTAAATAGGGAAAAAATTTTTTTTTAAGATCAGGAGGCAGCAAAGTGAACCACTGTAGCTATTAATTCTTACATTAATTCTATTGGAGATCCCTAATTAGTGTACTATTATCAGTCAGTATCCCAACAGAAAATAAATGGCACATTCAAAATAGAAGAATTCAATGAAAGTTCATTCAGAAAGGGTTTATTTAAAAGAATTGGGCACAAGAGACTCACAGAAGACAATGCAATAATCCAAAGCCAGCAAAAGTGGAGCTAACTTCTAAATCATGAAGGCCAAGAGGAGGGGACATTACTGGAATTCAGAAACAAAGAGTTAAGCAAAAAGACATCTTGAGAGGAACAGTGCTCACAGACAACTCTAGACAGATCAAAGGGAAAGAGCCAGGGAAGTAAACCGGATCTCACTCTCTTTCCTCCTTCTAATCTTCCTCCAGGGTTTCCCATTGGCTTAACCCAACCAGAAGTCAGAAGGAATGAGAGCCTGTTGATCTAGTCCATATGGATTATCTACTTTGTAGGGCAGAAAAGAGAAAAAGGTGGATCTGAAGAGGCACACAGAAGATGCATAATAAATGCAATAAGACAAGGGTTAAAACAGGGTAAGGACTGGAAAGCTCAAATAAAACTGTCACTATTTGCAAATGATAGGATTGTATATGTAGAAACACCCAAAAACCCAATTTACAAATACATGTTTAGAATTAATAAGTTGAATTTAGTAAGGTTGCTGGATATAAGATCAACAACAAAAAAATTAGATTTATTTCTATATGCCAGGAATTAGAACCTGAAATTTTAAAAACTTCTATTTACAATAGCATCACAATTATAAAATACCCATGAATAAGTGTATCAGAAATATGTAAAACCTTTGTGCAAATGATAACTGTACTGAGAGAAATTAAAGACCTAAATAAATGCAGAGGATAAAGGATTGGAAATACTCATTGTTTCAAGCCATCCCTTCTTCCCAAATTGATCTACAGATTCAGTGCTATCCTAATAAAAATCCTACCAGGATGCACTTCTGATTGTGTGTATATAGGTCTGTGACTTGACAAATAACTCTCTATATTGATACAGGAATGCACAGGCCTAAGAATAAGCAGGATATTTTAAAAGAAAAATAAGATGTGAGGACTTGCTCTGATTGATATTAAGGTTTAAGGTATACTAACATAAGACAGTCTCGTATGGAGCAAGGATAGACAAATATCCCATCAGAATCAAATAAAAAGCAGTGTGGGAGAAAAACCATGAGACACTCAACTCTAGGAAACAAGCTGAGGGTTGCTGGAGGGGAGGTAGATGGGGGATGGGGTAATTGGGTGATGGGCATTAAGGAGGGCATGTGTTGTGACGAGCGCTGGGTGTTATATGCAATGGATAAATTATTGAACGCTACATCTGAAACTAAGTATGTACTATATATATATTGACTAACTGATTTAAAATTTAAAAAAGATTAACAACAACAAAAAAGCAAGGTGGGAGGTATGGTCTTTTCAATAAAAGGTGCTTGTTCATTGGATGTCTGCTTAGGAAAAGAAATGAAACTTGATCCCATCTCCCACTCTACACAAAATCAATTCCGAAGTGACTGGACAGTAATGCCAAAGGCAAAATAAACTAAGTTTAACTTTGCCTCCCACCTCCACCCCTGTCCCCACCAAAAAAAAAAAAAAAAGAAAGAAAAAAGAAAAAAGAAAGAAAACCACAAACTTCTATGAGATAATATAAGGGGTTATGGTCAGGAGTTTAGACTAATGAGACTTCTAAAAGAGGACAGAGGACACCAGAAGTACTAATCATAAATTTAAAAGGTTATTGTATCAGAAATAAAAATTTCTGTTCATCAAAAGACACTTCTAAGAGATAAAAAGGGAAGGCAGAGAGCAGAAGAAACCTGCAACCAACACAACAAAGGGCTCATAACCTTCTAGAACATGTGTAAAATCATGACAAATGAGTAAGAAAAGGACAAAAAATCCCATAGAAAAATAAGTATTTCCCAATGGCCACTACACAAATGAGAAGGTATGTAGCTGCCTTAGTAAAAGCAGATTGAAGCTGCAGAGATTACCAGTCATCCATCAGTATGGCTAATGCTAAAAAGACATTAGCGTTCAACACTTTAAAAATGCTCACTTCGTGATAACCCATGGAGTTGTACTTGTTTTGTTTTGTATGCATGTACATGTGCTGCATTTTATAATAAACAGAATTAAAACTTGTTCTCTTTCTCCTATGACATACCTGGCCCAGCATAAAACTGAGGGGGTCTTCTGGCTTTTCAAAGACTAAGTTTTCAGTGATCTGCTGAGAGAGAGCATAAGGCATCACGTTATGGTTCTGAACTAAAGGTATATGGTCAGGTTCTAGCTGACGTCATCTCTTGCACTAACCTAGCACTGCAGCCTTTTAAAGAAATTCATGGACCTCTACAAAGTGACAAATTACTTTCTTACTATTGATAAGATTAGGCAAAAGATATAGAGCAGGGTTAATGAATAAAATCATTCATCTCTGTTTTATATGAGGAACCCAAGATTCACTGAAGTTAATTAACTTTCTTCAAATCACAAAGATGAGAAGTGGCAAAGTTAGGCTGGAGCTCTGGGTTAACAGGTTGCATAATCTGTGCTCTCACCTCAATACTCTACTTCTTTAAACTTTAACTTTTCTAGTTTAAATGTGTTTTTTTTTTTTCCAGTTTAAATGTTTTGAGGTGGGCCATTCTCATTTTACACCTTTCTAACCACAAAGTTACTACATGCACATACACATGCATTGCTGGGTAATAATATTAATATAAAAATAAACACGTCAGGCAAACAAAACCCACCAAACAACAAAGAGGTCATAAATGCAATCACTTCTTATAATTCTATATCGAGCATAGAAATAGCATACTTTCAAGGAGGTTCCAGCCCCATATCCTGTGGTCAATAATATTTGTAATTTCAAGAATTAAAAGCAACTTTTACCTACTTCTTTTTCTCCCTAAAGAATACAGGCTTTCAGGTGGTCAGATTGGTCATCTTTTGAAAGTATTATATTGTTGCCTGAAAAAACTTTTTTTCCTCTCCTTTTCAATTGACAATATTTTGTCCTTCCCTCCCAGTCTGGCTCAAGCTGTAACCCTTGGCGAAGTTTTTCCCTATCAGTTACCCTGTCTGATCCCTAATCCCTCTGAAGGGCTTCATATCACACTAAGTAGCATTTCTTGGTGTTTGCTTTTTAAATTTTATTTATTTATTTGAAAGAGAGAGAGAGAGATTGAACGCATGAGTGGGGAGAGGAACAGAGGGAGAGGGAGAAGCAGGCTCTCCACTGTGCAGGGGGCCCTACACAGGGCTCAATCCTGAGATCATGACTTGAGCTGAAGGCAGACCCTAAACCGACTGAGTGCCCCCTAAGCCCCGCCCCCTTTCTTTGGTGTTTATAATTTACTACTTTTGGTTAATACCTCTCAGTGCACTTACTGACTTCTCAATGAGATTATAATACTTTTATAACAAAGGCCCATTCTTGTACCTCTAAAAGCCAGGTCCAAGTTTGTTTTTTTAACATTGTAATTACTGTAAAACTCACTCTTAAAGAATGAGGTTGAGAGATTTACCTGGAATATCTGCAGAATGTGGTGCTTCTCCATGTATCGTAGTGAAACTTGATAGGGATCTTCATATACAATAGGAGGGAACTGCCTCCTGTACGTTTGATTGTATCCAAAAGATTTCCTTAATCCTTGGTATTCTGAAATCTCATCCTGAAATAGAAATATTCCCCCCAGAGAGTCTTTTTAATAAATCAAAAAGCCCAGGAAGTTTTGTTGTAATTGTTGCCCTTATCAGCGGCACCTGGTGTTGATGGGACCTGAACACCAGGAGTTGGAGGAAAGACACACTATGATGACAAATCTGACTGATCCTCCTGGCAATGTAATGCACCTCGAGTCCCGGGAGATACCTTATGCATCTCTAATCTACTTCAAATACTTTTCTCTTCACAGGGATCTCCAAAAGCCTCCAAATTCCTTTCCTTTGCTAGAAGCCCAGAGAGGGGAAATGACTTAGGAAAGCAACAGAACCAGGACCTGAACCCTGAATCCTGGCTCATTCGTCCCTCCTGAATGGCTTTCCTGTAACAGAGAGGGCAACACATCTCCCACCCTTCTCCTGCCTTTCCTGAATCTCCTGACTTCCTGACTAAACTATCACGCGTCGGTTTATTCCTCATCTTTGATCCAACATGTGCCTTCTCCCTGCCCCCATACTACCAAACAGGCCCTTGGCTTGGCCTCCAGTGTCCCAGGTGGTCATCAAATGCCCCTTTAACCTACAGGCTTGGTTTCTGCGGCTTCAGTTTTTTCTCGACTGATTATATAGTCCAACTTGGATGAGATACAGGGGAATCTTTGGGAGTAGAATTGGTCTTCTGCTTGCAAATTACTGGTGAATCTGGCATCACAGGCGTCCAATCCTTTCAGACCGGTTACACTTTCAGTGTCAGATTCAGCTGAAGTCCAGGAATTGTCTCGGTCTATTTCTTCGGTCTCAAATTTGCAGGGTTCTACTCTGGGTTCAGGCTCTTTGTATTCCTTACTGTAACCCAGTTGGCTAAATATTTTGTCATCATATGGGCCGGGTGCTCCGTAGTCAGCCAGGTGGTCTTCTTTGTAATTCTCTCCATCCATTGAGGGGTCAGCCTGGTCACTGCCGTCATCCTTGTCAGCTGCAAGGTGCTGAGCACTGCTATGGGCTTGCTCAGCTGCTTGCTCTTCAACTAGCTCAGGGGCTTCCTCATCCACGTCTGGGTAGGTCTTTATAAGCGTTCTGGGGTCACCTTGGATAGATGGTCTATAACCAATCTTTTCAGAAGTTCTTCGCTCAACCAGTCCAGACAATCTGCTGCCAATCTGTTCAGAAGTTCTCCGGTCATCCTGGCTGGACGTTCTGTGGCCAACCTGTTCGGGGGCTCCTTGCTCGGGTGCAACAGAGCTTCTGCCGACGACCTGCTCAGAAGGTCTCTGGCTGGGCTGGGTAGACGGTCTGTGGTTAATCTGCTCGTAGGCTCTTCCTTCAGTCTGGCTGGACCTCCTGCTGTCGGTCTGCCCGGAAGCTCGTCCCTCGGCCTGGCTGGGCCGTCTGTCTTCCATCTGTCCATCAGTCCTTTGTTCCAGCGGAAGAAACATCTGGCTGTTAGTGTCTTGAGCACCCCCAGGGCCGGTCTGGCTGGACGTGCTGCCATCCGTCTGTCCGTGCGCTCTCTGGTCACCCTGATCAGATGCCTGGCGCCCAGGGGGTTCGGACTCCCTGCGGTCAGTCTGTCCAGACATTCCCAGCGCAGCCTGCTCAGCCGTCCTGGGGTCATTCTGCTCATCTACCTCTTCTTCATCCTGGTCCCGCCAGGTGTCTTGCTGGCCATCCGTGCGGCTGTCATCTGGGGACTTGGCTGTGCTCTCGGGACCCAAGGATTCTGCGGGAGGTTCTTCCATGATCCGCACTCTGCACCCCACCCCCACCCCCACCCCAGGCGGGTCTAGGAGGCCGGAAGTCGCGGGGCGGGGCGGGGCTGGTCTCCTAGGTGACGTCGCGCCCACGGGCTTTGTTCCGCCCCCAGGGCGCCTGCTCTTCCGGTGCGCGTGCGCAGAGGCGGCTTGCGCCCCGCACGCGGGAAGAGCGCAATTCCGGTGAGCGGAAGGTGATGGCCGCGTGCGGCGTCGCCCCCGCCCAGCGTCTAGGCCCCGCGCGCTGGGACTCGGTGCCGCAGAGCCGACCCCCCCGCGGGTTGAGGTTCCCCGCGGGTGCGTGAAACGGGGTCGCCCAGGGCGCTAGCGGCGGAGGCCGCCGGCCTATCAGGTCCCCGCCTCGGGCCTGCAGCGCTGCTAGCTCCCCCCCACCCCCGATGTAGCAGGTGGGCCAGCCCTGTGGATTGTTCTGTTTTTTTTTCTCCTTTTCCTTTTTTTGTTTTTTAAACTTTATTTATTCACGAGAGACGCAGAAAGAGAGGCAGAGAGAGAAGTAGGCCCCGCACAGGAGCCAAACGCGGGACTGGATCCCGGGTCTCCAGGGTCACGCCCTGGGCCGAAGGCGGCGCTAACCGCTGAGCCACCCGGGCTGCCCCGCCTTTTCCTTTTTTTTTTTTTTTTAAATTTTTTATTAAGAAGCCATTTAAAAAAATCCTGCCTGTAGCAGCAGTGCCCGTGGTGTTTTCAGGGGCCCCAGGAAGAGCTAAGTCCTCCTAACGCACCTGTCAGCGAGACCCCGGTCAGGTGACACCTTCCTCGCCATCAGCGTGTGGGCTGGGGAGATGCGCTCCCCCACCGCGTGCTCACCACCTCGCAGCTCTGCGCGCCCACTGCCGCGGGACCACCCCGCTCTGTCCCCAGGGACAGGTGAGCAGCTGATTGCTCCCCTTTGGGGGAAGAGCTGGCTTGGCTCTTGGGAACTTGGGGCTGTGCAAGCCCTAAGGGGTGTGTGTGTGTGTGTGTGTGTGTGTGTGTGTGTTGTCTGTTTTGTTTTCTGTTCTCTCCTCTCTCTCTGTTTTACCCGAATTACTCATCCATGGCTGGAAGTCTACAGGGAAGATTGGAGATCCCGTGAGAATGAGTCTTCCAGGCACTCCATGTAATGGACTTAGAGCAGAAGGGAGGAAGGTTAGGGTTAGGATCCCAGAAAAAAAAAAAAGGAGTGTAAGAAAGGTGGGGGAAGATGGGAAAAGGAATATCTAACACGTGGGAAATTTGAAACCTGATGGTGGCCGCTGTGGTCTGTCTTTTGAGATGTGACCGCCCCTTTCTGAAAGAAGCTTTAGGAACCCACTTGAGGCCTGCATGCCCCTTCCTTTCAAGAGGAGGGCAGTTCCGAGGTGGTGATTGATGAGACATTTGTCTGACCCTTCAAAGCCTGGAGTCTCTGAGGCAAGCCAACCGTTGGTAATAGAATACCAGATACGCCTTTTTTTTTTTTTTTTAAAGATTTTATTTATTTATTCATGAGCGAGGCAGAGACACAGGCAGAGGGAGAAGCAGGCTCCATGGAGGGAGCCCGACGTGGGAATTGATCCTGGGTCTCCAGGATCAGGCCCTGGGCCGAAGGCAGGCGCTAAACCACTGAGCCACCAGGGCTGCCCCGGATTCACCTTTAATTGCATTCAGTAATTAGAGGTAACACTTAAGATCCAAACACAGATAGCTAAAAAAACAAAAACAAAAAAACAAAAAAACCCACAGCTGTGATCAAGAGAGAAGGAGAGAGTGATGCCATACTTAGGAGCCAAAAGGAGAACCTAGGTACACTGAAGTAAAATAAGTTCTGTAACAGTTCCCAGAACATAGTAGGTGCTCAAGATGCGTTTGCTGAGTATAAAGGTATGAAGCATCTGCCTCAGTTATTTATCTAAGAATGTGTAGAGCAAATAGACTTTGCCTTTGTAGTAAAATAGGGTTGATGGGCTATGGTTTACAATTTCAAAGGAGCAGTAGTTTTGTAGAATTTTTCTATTTATGAATTTGAATTCAATGGCTGTAGAAAAGTAAGAAAAACAAACATAAAGAAAAATCAAATAAAATTGCCCAAACACCTTTATTAATATTTAAATGTATATTCTCCTAGAATTTCCCCCACTCACATCTATATATCTAATAACTATAGTTATGTGTGCATTTGACAAAAGAGGATCAAACTGTGTTTGTTCGGTAAACTGCATTTTTTCATTTAATACCGTGGTATAAATTTCTTCTTTGTCAATAAATGTAATCCAAATTAAAGGACGCTGGCTTTTGGAGTTAGACCAAATTTGTTCTGATTTTGTACCTGTCACTCACTGGCTTGGGCAAATCTCATTATTTCTCTGAACCTCAATTTTCTCATCTTCAGATGAAAATGGGAATAGTGTAATAGCTTTCAGAGTCCTTGTGACAAGCAAATGAGATAATATATGTGATTAGTTCATATGTGCTTTATAAAGAGTAGCTATTTTAAAATTCATATGTAATTTCTTATATGAATTTATTTTGTTGCTTTTAACAGTGCTGCATTGACCATCATCGTACAGACATTTTACAAGCTTGTCATGTTTTTCTCCTAAAGATGAATTTTTAGTTGTAGAATTGCTTAGCTAAGGAAGTGTGCTCATTCTGGTCTTTGGAAAGTACTGTATTTTAAGATGCCTTTCAGAAAAGTTGAGCCATTCTATGGCTCCACTGGTCCTATATGAGAGTGCTATTTCCCTATACCAATACCATTTCTGAATATATTTTTATTTTTGTCTGGCTAAGTGAAAGTATCTTTTAAAATGTGTATTCTTTTTATATGTTTAATGGCTGTTTTTGGTAAATGTCCTTGTCTTGCCCTTGTCCTTTCCTTGCTGATTTGTGAGAGCTTTAATATATATTAAAAATCTTATTTTTTTATTATGTAAATTGCAAATAAAGTTTCCTGGCTTATTTGCTGTGTAGAAGTTTTATTTTTTAATTTTTATGAAGTTATATTCATTTTTTTCTGTGTGTGTGTGTGTTTTTTAAAGATTTTGTTTCTTTGACAGCACAGGCAGTGGAGAAGCAGGGAGCCCAATGTGGGCCTCTGTCCTGAGCTGAGGGCAGGTGCTTAGCTGACTGAGCCATCCAGGTGCCCCTGTAGTTTTTATCTTTGGGTCATGTTTACAAAGACCTTCTTATCTCTTAAGATTGCATAAATGTACCCCACCTGTATTTCCTTTTAGTACTTTTCAGTATGTGTGTCCCCCCCCCCTTTTTTAAAGTAAAGTGCTCAAAACTTAAGTGTGATGAATTTTTAGGTGTATCCATCCACACATACACCACCCAGATCAAGAGCTCGATTGTTCCCAGTGCTCTAGCAGGTTTCCCCATTCCCCTACCCAGTGAATAACCTTCTCAAAGTTAAGTGCTGTTCTGATCTGTTTTTCACTATCTTAGTTTTTCTGGCTTTTGAATATCATACGGTATAACTCTTGTTCTGGCCTCTTATATAGTTATGAGACTCAACCTTATTTGTACATGTAGTAGTAGATATTACATGGTTGCTGAGCATTATTCCATTGTATGATTATACCATAAACTGTTGATCAATTCTGATGTTATTGACATTGTTTATAGCTTGAAACTATGAAGAACTTCTTGTGTGTGTGTCTTTTGGAGGACATAAGTGCTTATTTCTCCGGAATATACTAGACTATAGGGTTCCTAAGTCATAAGATAGATTCTATTTGGCTTTATTAAATACTGCCAGATAGTTTCCCAAAATGGTGGTACCGATTTACACTCTCACTAGCAATGCGTAAATGAGTTCAATTTGCTTTGCATTTTTGCCTTTTACTGTTGGCTGTTCTAGTTTGTTGGTTCTTACTGGAGGTTTCATTTGTATTTCCCTTGTGACTAATCCTGTTGAGCCCTTTTACAGATATTTATTGGCATTTGGATATCCTTTTTTACAAAGTGCCTAGTCACATTTTTTTTTAAGATTGTATTTATTTATGAGAGACACAGAGAGGTAAGAGACACAGGCAGGGAGAAGCCGGCTCCCCGCAAGGAGCCCAATGTGGGACTCAATCCCGGATCCTGGGATCACACCCTGAGCTGAAGGCAGATGCTCAACTACTGAGCCACCCAGGTGTCCCTTGCCCAGTTTTATATCAGATTGTTTGTCTTATTGATTTGTAGGACTTTTTTTTTTTTTTTTAGATTTTATTTATTCGAGAGAGAGAATAAGAGAGAGGGTGTGAGCAAGGGGGAGGGGCAGAGGGAAAGGGAGGAGCAGACTCCCACTGATCAGGAAGTCTGATGTGGGACTTGATCTCAGGACCCTGGGATCATGAAGACAGACTTTTAACTGGCTGAGCCACCCAGGTGCCCTGTAGGACTTCTTTACATAGCATGCTTGTATGTATGTGTTTGTATGACGTGTGTATTTTTTAAACACTAAAGCGTTAAGCTTTCTATTCATATATTTTTTTTATTGGAGTTTGATTTGCCAACATATAGCATAACACACATAACACCACTCATCCCGTCTGTATTTTATTTTGGTAGATGGTTTGTGATAGAAATCTAACTTCACCTTATTTGTAAAAGGTTAACTAGATATTGCAGTGCCTTTTTTTAAAAACAAAACAAAACAAAAACAAAACAAAAACAAAAACAAAAAACCTCATACACATTAAGCAGTCACTCCTCATTTTCCCGTCCCCATAGTCCCTTGAAACCACAAATCTGCTGTTTCATGAATTTGCCTCTTGTGGATATTTTAAATAAATAGAATCCTATAATATATGGTATTTGGTGACTGGGCTTTGAATTACTTAGCACGTGTTTTTTCAGGTTCATCTATATTAGCTTGGATGTGGTGAGTCAGGGCCAGCCTGGGTGCAGGGCCGGGGTGCTCTGCTCGGCTGCTCTGCGGGCCGGCCCTCCGCACCCCCGTGCAGCCCCCAGCAGCATCCAGGCCCTTTCAGGCTGGGGAAGGTCCTGGAAGGGCCTTGGAGATGGAGTCGGCTTTCGAGGCAAGCTTCTCATCCAGCGGGGCGGTGGGGAGATTGATGGGGAGTGCATCGAGATCAGGTTATGGGACACTGCAGGAGAAAAGCGACTTAGAGCGTGGTACAGCACTATTACAGAAATGCACATGCTGTTGTTTTGGGTATGATATGACCACGTGGCTCGTTCTCATAGCCTGCCGTCTTGGCTAGAAGAATGCAAACAACATTCGCCGGCCAGTGACATACCACGATTCTCGTTGGAAAGAAATGTGACTTGAGAAGTGCCATTCAAGGACCTACAGACTTGGCACAAAAATTTGCTGACACCCGCAGTATGCCTTTGAAACCTCTGCGAAAAACCCCAATGGTAATGACCATGTGGAAGCTGTATTTATGAGCCAAGGTCATAAACTTAAGAGCCACAAACCACTGATGCTTAGTCAACCCCCTGATAATGGAATTATTCTGAAACCTGGTGCGAAGTAACAGTCTTTATTTTTTTTTTTTATTTTTTTTTTTTTTAATTTATGATAGTCACAGAGAGAGAGAGAGAGGCAGAGACACAGGCAGAGGGAGAGGCAGGCTCCATGCACCGGGAGCCTGACGTGGGATTTGATCCCGGGTCTCCAGGATCGCGCCCTGGGCCAAAGGCAGGCGCTAAACCGCTGCGCCACCCAGGGATCCCAACAGTCTTTATTATACTCTCTAATTTTGACTAAATAAATACTTTTGAAATATGACAGTGATAAGTCATAAGATTTAATCTCAAATATAATGGGTCATCCTGACATTTTACTATTTATCATTGTCATGCTAATTTTTGTATCTTGTATCTACTTACTTGAGTTTGTCATTGTGACAACATAGGGCAAAAGTTGGCTTTCATGTGAGGTTGAAAATGAAGCAAAGGTAGGATGAATCAGAACCATCTTCCCATTGAGAGCCCAGTGAAGGAGGCTTCAAATGAGAGCATGATGGTATTTTAGGAGTAAATGACCGTTAAATCCTGTGTTCCTGGGATAGAAAAAAAATAAGAGGGTTTAGGACATATCTGCAAGGTATGTCCTTTGAATGGGAAACATTCTCAATAGGACAAAACTGGTATTTGCCTCTCCCTAAAGTTCTTTCTTTGTATTATTGATGTATTTAATTGCATTATTATTGGTACATTTTAGAGCCAAGACAATTTTTAGTTCCAGTGGGAGGAGAAGGCATAGAATGTTTTCTGGTTCTCAGTGCATAAAGAATGACTTCCAGTGATTCCACATGCTTGATATTTCTTTTTTTTTAATGCTTGATATTTCTAATCAATATATCAATCAGATCTACAGAAGTCGGGATGCCTGGGTGGCTCAGCGGTTGAGCGTCTACCTTCGCCTCAGTCCGTGATCCTGGAGACCTGGGATCGAGTCCCACGTCGGGCTCCCTGCATGGAACCTGCTTCTCCCTCTGCCTATGTCTCTGCCTCTCCCTGTGTGTGTCTCTCATGAATAAATGAATGGAATCTTTAAAAAAAAAAATCTACAGAAGTCATTATTTTTAGAAAAAAATAACAAGTTTTATTTAGTAAGTTTTCTTACTAAATTCTATTAAAATATGCAAAATAGGTCTGACTTTAAATGAAGTGACATAATAAGGTGCTTTATATTTTATTTGGCATCTTTAATGAAAAACCAATTGAAAGCATTGGAGGAGTTGTAATTAGGGTGAAAATAGGTAAATGTGATTCCTGGCTACCACAGGAGACCTATTCTTAGCTTCTGTAACTTCAAGCTGTGTATCTGGAATAGTATCTCTTGCTCTCCCCCACACAGTCAGTCAATTCAATGACTGAAGGTTGAATTAACAAATCAACTTCTATTTGGATTGTAGCTCTGAAGGCATATCTATAATTGCTAGGAGTCTACATATATTTCTGTAATAGTATTGTGTTGCAACACACCAGTTTTTTTTGTTTTTTTTTTTCAAAGAGGAAGATAGTTGAGTCTGCCACTGGGCATTTTTATTGGTGTTTAATTTACCAACATACAGAAAAACACCCAGTGCTCATCCCGTCAAGTGTCCACCTCAGTGCCCGTCACCCATTCCCCTCCAACACCCGCCCTCCTCCCCTTCCACCACCCCTCGTTCGTTTCCCCGAGTTAGGAGTCTTTATGTTCTGTCTCCCTTCCTGATATTTCCCAACATTTCTTTTCCCTTCCTTTATATTCCCTTTCACTATTATTCATATTCCCCAAATGAATGAGAACATACACTGTTTGTCCTTCTCCGATTGACTTATTTCACTCAGCATAATACCCTCCAGTTCCATCCACGTTGAAGCAAATGGGCAACACACCAGTTTTTAAAATCTTTAAATTTTATCGTCACAACAAGCTATTCCCCCTCGGTATGAAAAATAAATAAGATATTGAGAAATACCTTGTCTCTCTTAGTAATATAAAGAATAGTACAAGAAGTTTCTTACCTGAAAAACATTTATTTTGAATTTTAGACTTTGCACATAGAAAATAGTAAGCTTGCATACAAAGCTATTACACGAATGGAATGTAAGCCATGAACTTTAACTGACGTGTGCACATTCACTAATTCTGATAGATTGCTGCCCTTGATAATTTTAGAGGTAATTAAGCCAAAAGATGATTATACTTAAAATATTTTCAGAATGTGGGAAATCAAATGTGTAATCTAATCTAGTTTAAGATTTTTCTTTTTTTTTCTTTTTTTTCTTTTTTTAATTTTTATGATAGTCACAGAGAGAGAGAGAGGCAGAGACACAGGCAAAGGGAGAAGCAGGCTCCATGCACCGGGAGCGCGATGTGGGATTCGATCCCGGGTCTCCAGGATCGCGCCCTGGGCCAAAGGCAGGTGCCAAACCGCTGCGCCACCCAGGGATCCCCTAGTTTAAGATTTTTATTTAATATTATGGTGATCCTAACTGAATAATTATAAAAACAAGATAATGCTATTAAATGAATTAACTGAAAGAAATAATTATTCAGTTTTAAATATTAGAGCTTAAGGAAAAACAAGTTGGCTTTATCTGTGTTTAGGGAGATTAATCCATTTTTCTTAATGCTAAAATTAAAAATGGTTTTAATTTAAATTGATTTGTTAACTATTTTTATAGTAAAAACAATGACAACTGTGCTAATTGTGGTGGGTGTAACAGTTTTTTAAAGAAGGGAATCTGTTTATTGCTTTTAAATTTTTAAAAAATTTATTTATGATAGTCACACACAGAGAGAGAGAGGCAGAGACATAGAGGGAGAAGCAGGCTCCATGGACCGGGAGCCAGGATCGCGCCCTGGGCCAAAGGCAGGCGCCAAACCACTGCGCCACCCAGGGATCCCTGCTTATTGCTTTTAAAACATTTTCTAAAGTGTGGGAAGAAAGTTTACAAACTCTCAGCACATTTACGTTTCTAAGTGCTGTTAATGGTTAAAAATACTTTTTAACTTTATTTCTTTTTATAAGAACTTAATATAGGTATCTGTTATAGTTCTGTAAAAGAACTTATTTTTTCACTTTAATATTTATTAATTTTAAAATATTTATATCTCATTTGTAATGATTTACTGTTTTGATTTTTTCTACATGTTTTTATTTTTTTAAAAAGCATACTTATCAGTTGAATGGGGTAGAGGTTTTAGATCTTTTCCAAAATATTTATAGAACACTTCATTGTTGAGAGGAAATCACTTCCAGCATGGTGGCTATAAAACAAATAATTTTAAGTTTTTAAAGCACAAGTCACACATTTTGTAACTCCTGTGTGAATTTATTTTAACTATGACATTTAATTGAAAACATCAGATATGTTTTGGAAAAGTCTTAATTTGAGAACAACTGAAGGAAGCTAATCCAGAATCTATACGTAGTTAGCTGTTAATGATGATGCTTCATTGACAGTATATTGCTAATATATTTCCTCATGAAATCTAAATAATTTCATTGTGGAATAGTGTCACTGTAACATTTCCATTATGAAGTTCAATAAACCAGCTTTGCCATAAAAAAAAGTTTCATCTATATTATAGCATGCTTTTATAATTTATTCCTTTTTATGGTTGAATAATATTCCACTATAATGTATATAACATGTTGTTTATCCATTCTTCTGTTGATGGACATTTGTGTTGTTTTCACCTTTGGCTATTGTGAATATGTACACTTATCCAGGTATTTGAGTACTCATTTTTTAAGTTTTGGGGGTATATATGTAGAAATGAATTGCTGAATCGAGGCATTTCTGTGCTTAACTTTTAAGGAACTACTAGACTGTTTCGCCCAGCAACTACACCATCTTATATTATCATCAGTGATGTATGAGGGTTTCAAATTCTCTATGTTCTTACCAATACTTGCTGTCTTCCATATTTGGTCTATACTAAATGTGAAGTGGTATCTTTTCATGGCTTTGATGCCTTAAGGACTAAGGGTATTGAGCATCCTTTGTTTGTTGGACACTTTTATATTTTCTTTGAAGAAATATCTATCCAAGGCCTTTGCCCATTTTCAAATTGAGTAATTTGTCTTTTGGATATCAGAATTCTTTATACATTTGGATGCTAAACCATTATCAGATATATGATTTGTAAATATACTCTCCCATGCTATCTTTACTTTGATAGTGTCCTTTGATGCACAGAGTTTTAAATTTTGATGAACTCCAGTTTATCTGTTTTCTTTTGGTGTCTCATTTAAGAAACCATTATCTGGGCAGCCCTGGTGGCACAGCGGTTTATAGCCACCTGCAGCCCAGGGAGTGATCCTGGAGACCTGGGATCGAGTCCCACGTCAGGCTCCCTGCATGGAGCCTGCTTCTTCCTCTGCCTTTGTCTCTACCCCTCTTTCTGTGTCTCTCATGAATAAATAAATAAAATCTTAAAAAAAACATCTAATCCAAGGTTGTGAAGATTTAGACCTATGTTTCCTTCTGAGAGTTTTATAGCCTTAGTGATTATATTTATGTGTTTGATATATTTTAAATTAATTCTTGTATGTGGTATGAGGTAGGGGTCCAACTGCAGTTCTTTGCATGGGGATATTCAATTGTGGTGCATTTAATATGTTTCTGGACTCAATCAGCTAGTATTTTGTTGAGGATTTTTACATCTATATTAATAAGAGATAATAGTTTGTAGTTTTCTTGTTATTGTCTGGGTATCAGGGTAATGCTGGCTTATAGAATGAGTTACAAAGTGTTCCTCCTCTTTCATTCTTTGAAAGAATTTGAAAAGGCTTTGTGTTAATTTTTTTGTAAATGGTTGTTGGTAAAATTCATCAGTGAAGTCACCTGTTACTAGATTTAAAAAAAAAAATTGGGGGTTTCGATTACTGATTCAACCTGTTTATGTGTTACAGGTCTGTTGAGATTTTTTTTTCTATTTCTTCTTCTTTTTTTTTTTTAATAGATTTTTATTCATTTATTCATGAGAGACAGAGAGAGAGAGAGAGAGAGAGAGAGAGAGGCAGAGACACAGGCAGAGGAAGAAGCAGGCTCCATGCAGAGAGCCCCATGTGGGACTTGATCCCAGGGACTCCAGGATCACGCCCTGGGCTGAAGGCTGATGCTTAACCGCTGAGCTGCCTGCCCAGGCATCCCTTCTGTTTCTTCTTGAGGCTTCTTTGGTCGCCTATTTCTAGGAATTTGTCCTTTTCATATAGGTTGTCTTTTTTTTTTTTCTGTACAGTTGCTCATAGCATTCTCTTTATAAGCCTTTTTACTTCTGTAAGATTGGTAGTAATGTCCTCACTTTCATTTCAGGCGTTAGTTACTTACCACTTCTTTCTCTATTTTTGTCAGTCTAGCTAAAGGTTTGTCAGTTTTGTTGATTTTTTTGAAGGACCAACTTTTGTTGATCCTCTCTATTGTTTTCCTATATTCTATTTAATTTATCTCTGCTCTATTTTTTAGAATAGAATTTTCTTTCATCTTCTAAATTAGGGTTTAGTTTGTTCTTCTCCTTAAAGATCTTTAAGATGTAAAGTTACAGATTTGAGATCTTTCATATTTTAATTTTATTTATTTTTAAAGATTTTTATTGATTCATGAGAGACACACAGAGAGAGGCAGAGACATAGGCAGAGGGAGAATCAGGCTCCCTGCCAGGATCCCAGTGCAGGACTCAGTCTCAGGACCCTGGGATCACGACTTGAGCCAAAGGCAAATGTTCAACCACTGAGCCACCCAGGTGCTCCTCTTTCTTCTTTATTTAATGTAGGAATTTATAGCTATAAATTTCTTTCTGAGCCTTTTGTTTGCTGCATCCTGTAAGTTGGTGTATTATATTTTTATTTTCATCTATCTCGAGGTATTTTCATCCATCTTAAAGCATTACATTTCTCTTGAAATTTCTTCTTTGACCTGTTGGTTATTTAAAAGTGTACTGTTTAATTTCCTAATATTTGTGAAGTTTTCAGTTTTTCACCTGTTATTGACTTATAGCTTCATTCCACTGTGTTCAGAGAAGTTATTTGTATGATTTAAATCTTTTAGAATTTAATAAGACTTGATTTGGGTCCTAATATATGGTCTATGTTGGAGAATGTTCCATGAGAAGAATGTCTATCTGCTGTTTTTGGTTGGGATGTTCTTTATATGTCTCTTAGGTCTAGTTGGTTTATAGTGTTGTCCTGTATTTTCTTATCTTCTGTCTAGATATTTGATCCATTGGACACCTATGCCAGTTCTTTAGGTAGCCCTCAGACAAAACACAAACAATTCTTTTAGAACAAGGTATGCTCTGCTCCCTCTACGTATAGGAGACAATGATCCCATACTGTGAACATGGACTGCTATCTACAAAACTGCTGCTGAGTTGAGAAGCAGAGAGCAAGAACAAGTAAAAATGTTGCACTGGCCTCCAACTGTTTGCTGGTTGCCTCCTTGCTTCAGCATTCACTTGATTGCTCTTGCCTTTGTCTATTTTCCAGAATCCTGAAAACGTTGACTGGCAGTTTTTGCTCATTTTAAAATAGTTTTTGTGGAAGGATGAACCCCTGGAGCTACCTACTCTGCCACTTTCACTGCCATCACTCCCTACCCTTCCCCTCTTAAACTTTTGAAAATGGCAACTTATATATGCACATGAGATGTCTAGCTTTTTTTTTCCCCAAAGATTATTCATTCATTCATTCATTCATTCATGAGAGACACAGAGAGAGAGAGGCAGAGACACAGGCAGAGGGAGAAGCAGGTTCCATGGAGAAGCAGGGAGCCCGATGTGGGACTTGATCCCAGGTCTCCAGGATCACGACCTGGGCTGAAGGCGGCGCTAAACCTCTAAGCCACCAGGGCTGCCCTGTCTAGCTTTTTTTTTTTTTTAAGAATTGGAAAATATGTCAATACTGAGCCCCCAGTTCCACATATCAGCAATTGCCTGGTGAGTTCATGCTTGCCCAGTTCAGGCACATACATTCTTCATTTTCCCTGCGCTTTCCCTCCTGCTCCTTAACGGTTTAAGTCATCTGATTAGTTCCTCCACCCATTTTAATTTTCAGTCTCTAGTATTACGTAGTGATTACAAGCCTAGGCCTTGGGCCGTATAGAACTGGATTTGAATGTTGTCCTTACCATTTAAAGGCTGTGTGTCCTTAGAAAAGTGATCTGTCCTCTGTGATCTTTGGTGTCTTTATTTGTAAAATGAGGAGAAACGTAATTACCTGAGTTATGAGATAAGTAAATGATATAATATTTATGAAGAATTCAGCCCAATGCCTAATATTCAGCAAGTAAATATAGTTGTCATGAGTTTTAATGTAAATGTATTAAAGTCATTTTTTATGTCCCTTGGTAATGTGGAATGTTTCTCTTATATGTTGAGTATATTTGTTTAAAAATATTATTCTCATGTAATTTATAAATTTTGTTGTTGTGAATTGGATCTTTTTTACTAATATATTTTCTAAATAGCTAATGGTGATATGTAAGAAAGATAATCCTGTTTCTCTCTTCTCCTGCCATCTTTTTTATTTTCTTATTAAATTAAATAGATTTTCAGATTGGTTTCATTTTTCTTGATAGACAATTATAATGATAATTTTCCTCTACTTTTATAATATTTATACTCTAATTCTTTTTTTCTAATATTGAATAGGACTGCCAAACAATGTTTAATAATTATGAAGATTACAGATGTCATTTTATTCCTGAATATAATGAGAATGTCCCGTTAAGTGCAACGCTTGATTTTAGTTTCTGATGTATGAATAAGAATATATTACAGAATAATTTCTGTGATAAGTTTCTTTCTATTTCTATTTTACAAAAGATTTTAATTGGCTTTTAAATCTTATAAAATAATTTGTAGAATCTATTGAAATAATCATATGATTTTATCCATTTTATTCATGTAGTTACATCTATAGATTTTTTTTTTTTTAGATTTTTAAATGTTAAATCAGTAATCCATTCCTAGAATAGACCTTTACTTGGTCATTCTATGTTTGTCTTTTAATGCAATTCTGGGATCAGTTGCTAATATTTTATTTCCTCCATAATCTGATTGTGGAGTATTTTTAACATTCTAAAAAGAAATCCTGTATACATTAGTAGTCATTCCCCATTCTTTCCCCTCACCCCAAGCCTGGGTAATCACCATTATATTTTTGGTATCTATGGATTTGCCTATTTCTGACATTTCACAAAGATGGAATCATACAATATAATCTGTCTTTCACTTAGCATAATGTTTTCAAGGCTTATCAATGTTGTGACATGTATCAGTATTTCGTTTTCTATTTAGTATCATATCATTTTTATTATTTGGGTATACCACATGTTTATCCATTTTTCAGTTGATGTAAATTCACATTATTTCTACTTTTTGGCTATTATGAATAATGTAGCTATGAACATTTGTGTACAAGTTTTAATGTGTATATATAGTTTAATTTCTGTTTGCTATATACCTGGTGTGAAATTCCTGGGTCATATGATAACTCTGTGTAATCTTTTGAGGACCACCAAAACTATCTTCCAAAATTGCTTCACAATTTTAAATTCCCACAAGCAGTATAGGAGGATTCTAATTTCTCCACATCCTCATCAACACTTATTATTATGTATTTATTATTTCAGCCTTATTAGTGGGTATGAAGTCTTGTATCTTTGTGGATTTGACTTTCATTTCTCTGATGGCTACTGATGTTGAATATTTTTTTTGATGTTGAATATTTTTTAATGTGTTTATTGGCCATTTATATATTTTCTTTGGAGAAATCTATTCAGATTTTTTGCTCATTTTAAATTGGGTTGCTTGTCTATTTATTATTGAGTGGTAAGAATTCTTTATATGTTCTAGATATAAATCCCATATGAAATATATGATTTGCAAATATTTTCTCCTATGTTATGTGTTGTCTTTTTATTCCCTTGATGGTATCCTTTGACATACAGAAGTATTAAATTTTAATGACCTTCCATGGCCTGTGCTTTAGTTCTCATATTTAGGAAAACATTATCTAATCCTAGATCTCAAAGATTTAGATCTATTGATGAAAACCTGGAAATGCCATCTTCTAAGTGAAGAGAGTTCATGTGTCTATGGTTTCCTAATCTGCAAAGAGCTGGTAACATTTAACTCCTTACTGATTTTGGCAGAGAAGCCATAGTTTACTAAGAAATATTGGATGAGTGTGCTACCTTTTTGATAACTAGTTGAAATTGTTACAAATGACTTACTACAAGGAGTAAAACAGGAGAGAAGGAAGAAGGTCAGAGCTCCTGCATGGTGCTCCCATCCCATTAGGTGATCTCATATAAACCTAACTGGGTTAGCTTCAGATAAACCTTTTTTAAAAAATGTTGCTGTGTAACTAAACAGTCTAATGAAATAGTTCCCATTCTAATGCTTTGTACTCAAATCATGTGTCCAAAGAGATCTTATTAAAAGCAACTATTTTTAAATTTTAAAATAATGGGATTTGTCTATTATAATGTTATCACAACATAGAATTTTTTTTTCTTATTTTCCTCACCTCTCTAAGGTAAGAAGAGGAGATGTTTCTGGTGGGACTTATGCTCTGGTGGGACTACTTTTCTAGTAGGGGTGAGTTACTTAATACCAGATTTTAAAACTATTTGTAGTTATTATCTCTGATGGCCTAGCTGAAAGAAGGGCCTTTTATGATACTGACCTCTTCTCACACCCTCCTACATTTTTATGATACTGACCTCTTATTATATTCTCCCATTTCTCAATCCTGGGAAAAAATATTTTTTTAATTTCAAAAATATTTGTTGAGCATTTGCTGTGTGTCAGGCAAGGAGGATGCAAAAGGAAATAAGACAGATACAGTTTTTAATGTGAAGAATTTCACATTCTCGAAGGGATCTCTGATAAGAAAACAAGCAACTTTAATACAATGTGTTAAGAGCAATGGCAGGAGAAGTAAAAACAGGTATTGGTGCATGTAAATGAGACACTTGAATCAAAGTTGAGGGGAGGGGAACAGTGACATAAAAGTATAAAAGTAGGGATCCCTGGGTGGCGCAGCGGTTTGGCGCCTGCCTTTGGCCCAGGGCATGCGATCCTGGAGACCCGGGATCGAATCCCACCTCGGGCTCCTGGTGCATGGAGCCTGCTTCTCCCTCTGCCTGTGTCTCTGCCTCTCTCTCTCTCTCTCTCTCTCTGTGTGACTATCATAAAAAAAAAAGTATAAAAGTAGTGTAGTGTATAGTAAGTTTATTGTTGTAAGACCTTTGGAATGCTAGAGTCTAGCTGCAGGTGCAACATCTGTGAATTACATTACGTTAGACAAATTTCTTAATCTTTACTGTCTTCAGTTTTCTCATATTTGAAATAAGGACAATAATAGTACTGGTTGAGTTTCTATGAAAATAAATGAATTAATATAAAGTGCTTAGCATAGTGCCATAGTAAACAATAAAAATGAAACTCATGATTCTGAGAGGGGTATTTTTCTGAAGGGTTATTAAGAGTTAAGAAGTAAATGGAGTGGTCAATGTCAGAGGAATATTTCAGGCAGAGAGAAGAGCATGTTGCATGCCTGGAGGCAGAACAGATCATGGAGAGTTTGAATAACTAAATAAAATTCATTATGCTGTAATACTGAGTAGGAGGGAGCTGGAGAAAAAAATAGATGAGATAGGAGAGATAGACAGGGGCCAATCAGAGATATGTTTGGTCTTTATGCTGAGAGTATGCAGAGTTGAGAGGAGGACCAAGATAGTGGAGTAAGAGGACCCTAAGCTCACCCCTTCCCAGGATGCAGCTAGATAATACTCACATTCCTGTAAAGAACCCAGATAATGACCCAAAGACTGACTGAACAAACTCCACAACTAAAGTAGAGAAGACACCACATTGAAGAGGGTAGGAAAGGTGGAGATGTGAGGGAGAGCTATTTATCCATCTCAGAGCATGTCCTAGAGGGAATTCTCCAGGAACAAAGGAACTGGTAAGTATTATATCCCTCCCCTGCTCCACAGTATAACCAGCAGGGCCCTGACATTCACTACCTCACTTTCCTTTTTTAAAAAATTTTTTTACTACCTCACTTTTTTTTTAAATTAATTTTTATTGGTGTTCAATTTACCAACATACAGAAAAACACCCAGTGCTCATCCCGTCAAGTGTCCACCTCAGTGCCCGTCACCCATTCCCCTCCAACACCCGCCCTCCTCCCCTTCCACCACCCCTAGTTCGTTTCCCCGAGTGAGGAGTCTTTATGTTCTGTCTCCCTTCCTGATATTTCCCAACATTTCTTTTCCCTTCCTTTATATTCCCTTTCACTATTATTTATATTCCCCAAATGAATGAGAACATACACTGTTTGTCCTTCTCCGATTGACTTATTTCACTCAGCATAATACCCTCCAGTTCCATCCACGTAGAAGCAAATGGTGGGTATTTGTCGTTTCTAATTGCTGAGTAATATTCCATTGTATACATAAACCACATCTTCTTTATCCATTCATCTTTCGATGGACACCGAGGCTCCTTCCACAGTTTGGCTATTGCGGCCATTGCTGCTATAAACATCGGGGTGCAGGTGTCCCGACGTTTCATTGCATCTGAATCTTTGGGGTAGATCCCCAACAGTGCAATTGCTGGGTCGTAGAGCAGGTCTATTTTTAACTCTTTGAGGAACCTCCACACAGTTTTCCAGAGTGGCTGCACCAGTTCACATTCCCACCAACAGTGTAAGAGGGTTCCCTTTCTCCTCATCCTCTCCAACATTTGTGGTTGTTTCCTGCCTTGTTAATTTTCCCCATTCTCACTGGTGTGAGGTGGGATCTCATTGTGGTTTTGATTTGTATTTCCCTGATGGCAAGTGATGCGGAGCATTTTCTCATGTGCCTGTTCGCTATGTCCGTGTCTTCCTCTGTGAGATTTCTCTTCATGTCTTTTGCCCATTTCATGATTAGATTGTTTGTTTCTTTGGTGTTGAGTTTAATAAGTTCTTTATAGATTTTGGAAACTAGCCCTTTATCTGATATGTCATTTGCAAATATCTTCTCCCATTCTGTAGGTTGTCTTTTAGTTTTGTTGACTGTATCCTTTGCTGTGCAAAAGCTTCTTATCTTGATGAAGTCCCAATAGTTCATTTTTGCTTTTGTTTCTTTTGCCTTTGTGGATGTATCTTGCAAGAAGTTACTGTGGCCGAGTTCAAAAAGGGTGTTGCCTGTGTTCTCTTCTATGATTTTGATGGACTCTTGTCTCACTTTTAGATCTCTCATCCATTTTGAGTTTATCTTTGTGTATACTACCTCACTTTCTTATGCCAAGCCCTACCCCCCACACTTCTGCAGATCCACCCCTTCTGGGCATAAACATGCCTCAGTCTGGGTACTGCAGGTCCTTTTTCCCAGAAGACTGTGGAAACCTTGCCAATGCTGCATGTCTTGATGTGCACATTTTTGTGGCCTTGGTCTTAGTGGTGGTGATGAGGTCTCATTTTGCAAGCATATCAGAGCTCACCTTGTTAAAACTGCATGCCCCATGCTGGCAAGGGACCGAACACTGTCCACAAGAGGCAAAGAGAACCTCTGCAGATAACTGGGTTGAAGGAAAAAGTGGCCAAGAAACAACATCTGGGCACATACTATGCACATAGGAGACACCTCTGAAGCATCAGGTTCTGGTGAACAGGGAATGCTGCATTTTGGGCCATTACAGGGCATCTTCTTCATAAAGCCATTACTTTTAAGAGCAGGAGACAGAGCTGATACCCCTAATACATAGAAACAAAGAGAACTCGACAAAATGAGACAGAAATATGTCTCAAAAGAAGGAACAGGACAAAACCACAGCAAGTGACCTAAGTGAAAGGGATGTAAGCAAGATGTCTGATAGAGAATTTAAAGTTATGATTGTACAGATACTCACTAGATTTAAGAAAAAAGGGGAGAACCTTAGTGAGACCCTTAAAAAAGACATATGATACATAAAAAAACCAATAAGAGATGAAGAATACAATACATGAAATAAAAAATATACTAGATGGCATAAATAGCAGGCTAGAGGAAGCAGAAGAGTGACTTACAGACTTGGAGGACAGAATAATGGAGAGTAATCAAGCTGAGCAGGTGAGAGAAAAAAATTATGCAAAATGGGAATAGACTTAGGGAACTCAGTGACTCCAACTCCATCAAATGTTATAATATTTACATTGTAGGGATCCTAGGAGAAAGAGAAAAGGTGGCAGAAAATTTATTTGAAGAAATAATAGCTGAAAAGTTCCTAATCTAGGGAGGAAAACAGATATCCAAATACAAGAGACACAGAGAGCCTCCAACAAAACCAACCCAAAGAGGTCCATACAAAGACACGTAGTGATTAAAATGGCAAAAAGTAGTGATAAAGAGAATTTTAAAAGCAGCAAGAGAAAAGACAATTACATACAAGGGAAAACTCCATAAGGCTATCAGCAGATTTCTCAGCACAAACTTTACAAGCTAGAATGGAGTAGAATGATAATATTCAAAGTGCTGAAAGGAAAAGATATGCAGCCAAGAATACTCTGTCCAGCAATGCTATCATTCAGAATAAAAGGAGAGTTTGTTTCCTAGGCAAACAAGCTAAAGAGTTCATGACTACTAAACCAACCCTACAAGAAATGTTAAAGAGGACTCCAAGTGGAAGGAAAGACCATAAATAAGAGTAAGGAAAAGTAGGAGGCACAAAAGCAGTAAAAGTAAGTGTATCTGTACAAATAAGTCAAAAGGCTCATAAAGTAAAAAGATGTAAAGTATGATACTGTATACCAAAAACGTGAGTAAAGAAATGTGCTCAAACTTAAGCAGCCATCAAGTTAATGTAGATTGCTATACGCAGAAGATGTTGTATACAAACCTAATGGTAATCACAAATCAAAAACCAATAATAGATATGCAAAAAATAAAGAGAAAGGAATCCAACCAAGTATATCACTAAAGAAAGTGCAAACTGAGAGAAGAGAGTAGGAGAGGAAAGAATCAGAGAAGAACTACAAAAACAACTACAAAACAAGTAACAAAATGGCAATAAATACATACTTACCAGTAATTACTTTAAATATAAATGAACTAAAGCCTCCAATCAAAGACATAGGGTGATAAAATGGATTAAAAAACAAAAGTTAGGGATCCCTGGGTGGCGCAGCGGTTTAGCGCCTGCCTTTGGCCCAGGGCGCGATCCTGGAGACCCGGGATCGAGTCCCACGTCGGGCTCCCGGTGCATGGAGCCTGCTTCTCCCTCTGCCTGTGTCTCTGCCTCTCTCTCTCTCACTGTGTGCCTATCATAAATAAATAAAAATTTAAAAAAAAAAAAAAAACAAAAGTTATCTATATGCTGCCTACAAGAGACTCATTTCAGACCTAGATACACTTATAGATTGAAAGTGAGGGGATAAAGAAACATTTGTCATGCAAATGGATGTCAAAAAAAGCTGGGGTAGTAATACTTATTTTTAAAAAATGCCTTTAAAACAAAGACTGTAACAAGAGACAGAGAAGGACACTATACAATAATAAAGAGGACAATCCAGTAGGAAGATATAACAATTATAAATATTTATGCACCAAACATGATAGTACCTAAATACATAAAACAAGTAATAAAAAAAATAAAGGAGCTAATCATTAGTAATATAATAATAGTAGGGGACTTTAATACTCTACTATGTCAATGGTCAGATGATCCAAACAGAAAATCTACAAGGAAACAATCTGAATGTCTTCTTTGGAGAAATGTCTGTTCATGTGTTCTGCCCAATTTAAATTGGATTATTTGGGGTTTTTTTAGTGTTGAGTTGTATAAGTTTTTTAAATATTTTGGACACCTTTATTGGTTATGTTATTTGCAAATATCTTCTCCAATTCCATAGCTTGTCTTTTAGTTGTTGGTTGTTCCCTGCTGTGCTGAAGCTTTTTATCTTGATGAAGTCCCAATAGTTCATTTTTGCTTCGTTCCCTTACCTCAAGAGACATACCTAGAAAGATGTTGCTGTGGTCAATGTCAGAGAAACTACTGCCTGTCCTCTCTTCTAGGCTTTTTATGGTTTCATGTCTCATATTTAGGTCCTTAATCCATTTTGAGTTTATTTTTGTCTGTGGTGTAAGAAAGTGGTCTGGTTTCATTGAGCAAAACCTGTTGCTGTACAGTTTTCCCAACACTATTTGTTGAAGAGACTGTTTTTTTTCCCCCATTGGTTATTCTTTCCTGCTTTGTCAAATATTAGTTGACCATATAGTTGTGGGTCAAATTCTGGGTCTTCCATTCTGTTACATTGATCTATGTGTCTGTTTTTGTGCCAGTACCATACTGTCTTGATGATTGCAACTTTATAATACTGCTTGAAGTCCGGAATTGTGAAGCCTGTTGCTTCTTTGTTTATATTTATTTGTTTATTTGAGAGGGAGAGAGAGAGAGTGGGGGGGGGCAGAGGGAAAGAATCTCAAACAGACTCCCTGCTGAGCGGGGAACTCAACTCAGGACTCCATCTCATGACACTTAGATCATTACCTGAGCCAAAACCAAGAGTTGAGTGCTCAACTGACTGAGCCACCAGTTCCCCCTTTTCTTTTTCAACATTACCTGGGCTATTCAGGGTCTTTTCTGGTTCTGTACAAATTTTAGAATTTTTTTTTCTAGCTCTGTGAGAAATGCTGGCGTTATTTTGATAAGAATTGCATTGACTGTGTAGATTGCTTTGGGTGGTATAGACATTTTAACAATATTTGCTCTTCTAATCTATAAGCATGGAATGTTTTTCCTTTTCCTTGTGTCTTCTTCAATTTCCTGTGTTCTACAGTTTTCAAAGTACAGATCTTTTACCTCTTAGGTTAGTTTTTTCTTAGGTGTCTTATGGTTTTGGGTGCCATTGTAAATGGGTTTGATTTCTTGATTTCTCTTTCTGCTATTTCATTGTTAGTGTATAGAAATGCAACAGATTTCTTTTTTCTTTTTTTTAAATTTAAAAGCAATTAATTAACATATAGTGTGTTGTTAATTTCAGAGGTAGAGTTCAGTGATTTATCTGTCTTACATAATACCCAGTGCTCATTACATCACAGCAACAGATTTCTGTATGTTGATTTTTATATCCTGTGACTTTGCTGAATTCATGTGTCAGTTCTAGCCAATTTTGATGGAGTCTTTTGGATTTTCTACAGAGTATCATGTCATCTGTGAAGAGTGAAAGTTTGATTTCTTCCTTGCCATTTCAGATACTTTCATTTATTTTTATTTGATTGCCGAGGCCAGGACTTCCAGTACTATGTTGAACAACAGTCTACTAAACAATTTTTAAAAAGTTAATACTCATTCTTCTCAAATTTTCCCAAAAAATAGAAGAGGAAGGAAAACTTCCAAATTCATTCTATGAGGCCATATTACACTGATACCAAACCAGATAAAGATGCCACAAAAAAGAGAACCAATATTTCTGATGAATATGGTTGCAAAAATCCTCAACAAAATATTGGAAAACAGGGGTGCCTGGGTAGCTCAGTCAGTTAAGAGTCTCACTCTTGATTTTGGCTCAGATCATGGTCTCAGGGTTTTGAGATTGAGCCTCACATCAGGCTCTACTCTGGGCATGGAGCCTGCTTAAGATTCTCTCTCTCCTTCTTCCTCTGCACCCCTCCCCCCACCACTGTCCTCCCCGTCTAAAATATGTATACATTGACAAACAGATTCCAACAACACATTTAAAAAATCATTTACCACAATAAAGTGGTATTTATTCCTGGGATACAAAGGTAATTCAATATTCACAAATCAATCAACATGATACATCCCATCAATAAAAAAGAAAGGGTAAAAACAATATGGTCATTTCAACAGATGCAGAAAAAGTATTTGATAATATACAACATTCACACATGATAAAAACCCTCAATAAAGTACGCTTAGAGGAACCATACCTCAACATCATAAAGGCCATATTAAGAAAAACCTACAGCTAACATCATACTCAGTGGGAAAAAAAAAACTGAGAGCTTTTCTCTTAAGGTCAGGAAAAGGACAAGGATGTCCATTCTCACCACTTTTATCTAGCATAGTACTGGAAGCCCTAGCCATAGCAATCAGGCAACAAATGAAATAATAGGCATCCAAATCAGCAAGGAAGAAGTCAAACTCACTCTTTGAAGATGACATGATAATATATATAGAAAACCCTAAAGATTCCACCAGATAACTACTAGAACTGATAAATTAATTCTGTGAAGTTACAGGATACAAAATCAATGTGCAGAAATCCATTGCATTTCTATAGACTAATAATGAAGCCGAAGAAAGAGAAATTAAGAAAAAAATCCCATTTACAATTGTACCAAAAATAATAAAATACCTAGGAATAAACTTAACCAAAGAGGTGAAAGACCTGTACTCTGATAACTGTAAAACATTAATGAAAGAAATTGAAGAAGACACAAAGAAGTGGAAAGACATTCTGTGCTCATGGATTGGAAGAACAAATATTGTTAAAATGTCTATACTACCCAATATAGTCTACATACTTAATGCCATCCCTATTAAAATATGAAGAGCATTTTCCACAGAGTTAGAACAAACAATCCCTGAATGCCAAAGCAACCTTGAAAAAGAAAAAACTGGGGTATTACAATTCTATATTTCAAGTTATATTACAAAGCTGTAGTAATCAAAATTCAAAATTGATGAAAACCTAAATGTGAGATAGGAAACTATCAAAATCCTAGAGGAAAACACAGGCAGTAACCTCTTTGACCCTGGCTGTAGCAACTTCTTGCTAGACCTGTTGCCATAGGCAAGAGAAACAAAAGGAAAAATGAACTACTGGGATATCATCAAGATAAAAAGTTTCTATACAGCATGGAACAACCAACAAAACTGAACAGCAGCCTATGGAATGGGAGAAGGTATTTGCAAATGACATATCTGATAAAGGGTTAGTATCTAAAATCTATAAAGAACTTAACCGAACTCAACACCCAAAAACCAAATAATCCAGTTAAGAAATGGGCAGAGGACATGAATAGACATTTTTCCACAAAAGACATGCAGAGGGCTAACAGACACATAAAAAGATGGTCAACCTCACTCATCCTCGGAGAAATACAAATCAAAATCATAATGCAATGTCATTTCACACTTGTCAGAATGACTAAAATGAACAACACAGGAAACAAGTGTTGGCAAGCATGTGGAGAAAACAGAACCCTCATGCAGTGTTAGTGGGAATGCAAACTGGTGCAACCAAGGTGGAAGACAGTATGGAGGTTCCTCAAAAAATTAAAAATAAAACTACCATATGATCCATTAATCACACTACTTTGTATTTGCCCAAAGAATATGAAAACACTAATTTGAAAAGATACATGTACTCCTATGTTTATTGCTGCATTATTTACAACCTAAATTATGGAAGCAGCCTATGTCCATCAATAGATGAATGGATAAAGAAGGTGTGGTACAATGTGCAAAGATATATGTACAATGAAATATTATTCAGCCATGAAAAGACTGAAATCTTGCCATTTGCAGCAACATGGATGGATCTAGAGAGTGTAATGTTAAGCAAAATAAGGTAATCAGGCAAGACAAATACCATATGATTTCACTCATATGTGGAATTTTAAAAACAAAATAGCAAAGAAAGGGGGATAAAAAGAGACAAACCAAAAAGCAAAGAGATAGTTGAGAGGAGGTGGAGGGGGGGAAATGGGTGAAATAGGTGAAGGGGATTAAGAGTATGTTCATCTTGATGAGTATGGAGTAATATATAGAACAGTTAAATCACTATATTGTACACCTGAAACTAATATAACACTGTATGCTAACTACACTGAAATTTAAATAAAAGAACACATAGAGTCATGAAAGGGTTTCTTGCAAGGTACTGACATGACCATATTTGCATTTTAGATCATTCTTGTTGTAACTGAAAAAATAGATTGAAGGAATTGCCCAGAGGTGGAAAGACTAATAAAACTGTATCATAGAGACTTCCATTTATAAAATGGCCAAGGAAAGATGGTACTACACTCTTCTCCCAGAAATTAATGCAAGATAAGAAGAACAAGAAATAAAAACACAAATTCAGTCTTTGAAAAAAATTAGATGGTATCTGTATCCCTGAACCACAATATATAAGAAAGGATTGCTGAGAGTAATTATGGTCAAAAGGAGTCTGAACAGATATGGAAAGATACTGCTTGCATCTGCATATTTTAGCCAAAACCAGCAGGGGGAAAATCCCCAAACATTTTCTATATTTGGAATAATGGGAATGTGCCAGTGGCAGCATCCCTAGACAAATGAGAAGCAGTATCAGTAAGTGAATGGAGAATCACACTGATAAGCCATATCTAGGTATTTTATTTTATAGGCGAGATAGGGTGGAGGAAAGAGATTTTACTGGTAAAATAAAAAGAGAGTAGAGAAAAGAGATGCTGCATTGGGGGCACCCTAGAGTTACTGATCATTGTTGACTAACGAGAAGTAAAAGCAAAGAAAACCTACACATATAACCCTGTACCGTAAGGAACGTTATTATGAACCAGGAAGAATTTCTGATAATCTAGAACATAGTCTTGTCTCCTTTCTCTTATACACCTTCTACCAATAGTGACCATAGGAAGAACTCAGCTCATTTAAATATGAGCAGTAATTCCAAAAGGAATCAGCATGGGATCATATAAATATATCCCCCCCCCCCAAAAAAAGGAGGAAAGAAATAATAAACAAGCAAAATAAGTGGAGAAAGAAAACTGCCATTAGAAAAAGGGTCACAATGGATCAGACAAAAATTTTGACCAAGCATGTTGTCATGAATTAAAGGATAAAATGAAACAATAGCAAATTTCAATCATGCATTATCCCTATAAATTAAAACTCAAAACAGAAAGGTCCAAGACCTCAGCAAAGATACACTGAGACCAGAAGGAATTGAGTAATGAACTGAGGAAAGAAATAAGAAAGTATTACAGAAATGAAACTAGCCCAAAGGAGATGAGACATAACACTTTGGAGACAAGGAGGCTAGGGAGAATTAAGAAAAGTAAGAAAAATGAAACACACACACACACACACACACACAATGTAAAAGCCTTGGGAACAAAAATAACTGATAGGAAAGGTAAAGAAGATCCAACATACATGATAGGGTACAGATTGAATGGAGTAAATCAATTTTTAATGTATAGCTTAAGAATTTTTTCCCCCTACAATCAAGAAATTAAAGAAGAATTTTAAAAGTCATAGAAACAAATGAAAATGAAAAAACTTTTGAGATGCAGCAAAGGTGGTGCTAGGAGGGACGTACATAGCAACACAAGCCTTTCTCAAGGAACAAGAAAGGTCTCAATTAACACAAACTAACCTTACCCCTAAAGGAGCTGGAGAAAGAACAGCAAATAAAGCCTAAACCGAGTAGGAGAAGAGAAATAATAAAGATTAGGGCTGAAATCAATGAAATAGAAACCAAAAGAACAGTAGAACAGATCAATGAAATGAGGAGCTGGTTCTTTGAAAGAGTTAAGATTGATAAACCCATAGCCAGACTTACCAAAAAAAGAGAAAGGATCCACATTAATAAAATCATGAATGAAAGAGGAGAGATCATGAACAACACCAAGGAAATACAATTACAAGAACATATTATGAGCAACTATATGCCAACAAATTAGGCGATCTAGAAGAAATGGATGCATTCTTAGAGCTGTATAAACTACCAAAACTGAAAGGAAGAAATAGAAAGTCTGCACAGACCCATAACCAGCAAGGGAATTGAGGCAGTAATCAAAAATCTCCCAACAAACAAGAGTCCAGAGCTGGATGGCTTCCCAGAGGAATTCTACCAAACATTTAAAGAAGAGTTAATACCTATTCTTCTGAAATTGTTTCAAAAAATAGAAATAGAAGGAAAACTCCCAAGCTCTTCCTATGAGGCCAGCATTACCCTGATCCCAAAACCAGACAAAGACCCCACCAGAGAGAACAACTACAAACCAATATCCCTGAAGAATTTTTTCCCTAGAAACAAAGTCTTGTATCTATTTGTGGAAAAGGCGTACTTCATCCCAAGACAACTTGACACAGAACAATCAGCACAGATATCATTTTTTAAAAAATAAATGGCCCTTAAAGATTAAGGCTTTTGTGCAATGAGGCAAAAAGATCAAATTTCATATGGCGAAAAGAATGAGCTGGCTCAGACTCTGCACAGCAACAATCAATGCTAAAAAACAGTGGGACAATGCAAAAACCTCACGGAAAGAAAATGCAGATTCAAGGAATGTATTCACAGTGAAATCATCATTCTTGTTATAAAGACAACAGATATGTTTCAACATCCAAAAACCCAGAGAATGTAATTTCCATGAATCTTTATAATATGGATTTCTTTAGGATTCTAATGGGAAAACTTGAACAACTTGGATGAATGGAGAAACTGTAGCAGAAGGAGTGGAGGGAGGTGCCAGTATAATTAAGTATGATCAGCATGGAGTTAAGAATGGGGGTTATGATTAGAATGAGAATCTTCTTTCTAATCTTGGATAGGTGGAAATGATAGGACAAATAAAAGATGAGAAACAGTAGGAAAAATGGAATGTAGCATAAGCACCTTTTATATTCGGAAGCCAGAAGTTACTTAAATAAATGAAGTACTAGAAGTATAAATATATTTAAAATTTTAAAGATAAGTACTAAAAGAAATCTTCTAGGGGATCCCTGGGTGGCGCAGCGGTTTGGCGCCTGCCTTTGGCCCAGGGCGCGATCCTGGAGACCCGGGATCGAATCCCACATCAGGCTCCCGGTGCATGGAGCCTGCTTCTCCCTCTGCCTGTGTCTCTGCCTCTCTCTCTCTCTCTGTGACTATCATAAATAAATTAAAAAAAAAAAAAAATTAAAAAAAAAAAAAAAAAGAAATCTTCTAATCCATGAAAATTAGGTGTTGGCCTGAGAAGAGGAGCAGAAAGGAAATAAAGTAATGTGAACATTGGTTCATTTAATCCAAAGAAATAGAGGATTAAATATATTATAAACTTATAGTAAGCCCACTGATATAATTGCAACTGTTAGAAAGTGAGTGAAAAGATATTCATTGCAACATCATTTATGTGAGCAAAAAGTTGGGAGTAATAAATATATATAGGATATCAATAACACTTATATGTATATAACATATGGTATATCCAGACAGTGCAGCTATTATAGTGAGCTCTCTATATAGAGATGTATATTTACCTATGTATTTATATGGGATAGTCTCCAAAATGAATTATGAAGTGGCAAAACAAGGTACTGAGTGAATAGAATGGGGAACAAAACCCAATATATATGTACTTATATATGTTTAAGATGTATGTCTTGAAGGATACAGAAAACTTAAGTTAGTTTGGTTTCCTTTATTAAGGGAGCTGTGTCGCTAGGGGTCGGGGTGAAAGGAAAATGTTTACTGTATACTTCATGGTAATCTTAAGATTTTGTAGCACGTATTTTTTTTTTTTTGTACCATAAGTTTTGTACCATTACTTTTAAAAAGTAACTTTAAAAAAGGAGGCTATTTAAGTTATTTGTGTAAGAGAGGGTGGTGACCTGAGTTAGAGATATGGCGGTGGGGATGAAGAGAAGCAGATGGATTAGAAGTATTATCAGCTGCAATGATGGGGAGTGAGGAGTCAAAGATAACATGAAGGTTTCTCTGGCTTGGGTAACGGGGTGGGCGGCCGTGCCACTCCACAGGGTGGGGCAGTCAGGCTTCAGCCCTTCTGTTCCTCTGTAGAATTCTGTTATCTCATGTCTTTCTACCTTTCCATGACATGTTTTCACCTCTTGGTGGACAGTTTCCCTGTCTTTTATAAGCTCAAGATTATCTGGAATATCAGATGCATACCAGATGTCAACTCAATCACATAGTCTTAATTATCTAATTACAAGACTAAAGAATCATAAAATTTAAATCTTAAAATGGACCTTAGAAATGCATCATGGGTTCATCATTTTATTTTACCAATGAAAACCCTAATGGCAGAGGCACTGCATGATTTAATTCTCTTTTTTTAAAAGGTGATTTAAATTCTTGTTAAAAATTTAAATAAGTTGGATTATGAGCTTACATATTTTTGATCTCCCTTTTCTTCCCTTGTTTAAAGAATAATAAATTATAACACTCCTAAGTGGTGGATACTAGAACAACATTGTCTTTTAAACACATGTGACAGACAATGAATGAGAATGTTACACTGTCTAGTCTGTAGTCTCTGTCTCATTGGCTTCAACATCTCTTTAGCCTAGACTCAAGAGGTAAAGATTTATTTATTCTCTCCTATTTTAATTATACTCTCCTATCCCACTCTGCATCAATCCACTGTTGAACGACTTAGGTTTCCCTTCTGAAACACATTGGTGTTTTTTCTCTATTGCCATTATTATACCTTGGAGTTCAGATTCTCTTGCCTGGACCATAGCAATGGCCTTCAAACCCATCTCCTTGACTTTAGCCTTTTTTTGTTTCAGTTTATCTTTCAAATTACAGTGAATGTTACCTTCTAAAAATGTGGATCTTACTGTGACCTCTCACAAATTTTTCAATAACTGTTCAAAGCAGGTAGATCAAAGTCCAGATTTCCTGGGTGGCATTCAAGGTGTCATCTTTTCCAAAATTAAGCCTTTACTTTTTCACTCTGAAATAACTTCTCTTTTGTTTATTTTTGTTAAAGAGTTATCCATCTTCAAGAGCGCGTTCACTTACCACTTGGCTTTCCTAGAGCAAAATTTCCTCTTACTTTTGTGTCTGAGTTTGGGCCATCAGTAGAATGGTATTCTGATGATTTTCTTTCTTTTTTATTTAGTGATGTTTGTGTCCATGTACCTTTTTCTTTACATACAGAGATGGTGTCTTTTTCATTTTAGTATACTCCACCAATGTTCTCTTTCCCAACTTTTGCATATTCTGTGGGCTCAGAGATGATGCCATAGATGAATCAGAAATTTGTGACTCCTTTGGAGAACTTTAGTGGTCTGAAAGTGGATTGAAAACAGGTTAGGAACCAGAGGGATTAACCACAAATATTTAAGTAATCGCACAACAGAAGCTGTGGAGACTTACTATATTTCTAAATGGTGTTCTCCATTTGTGACTTTTTTTACTTGCAATTTTCACATGTCTTATTTATTTTGCAATTTGTCATAGTTGGAGCAGATTTTAAAAAGTGAAACATTGTATTTGATATGACTGATTTCCCAAAGGGGACTAGGTAATGAATACAAACAAATTTGTTACCTGAGATACTAATGCAAATTTTGGAACAGTTTTTGAAAATATATAAAAGTATTTGAAAGAAATATTTGAGTAGAAAGTTATTTTTAGGCCCGCCTGGGTGGCTCGGGTTGAGCATCTAGCCTCAGGCCCAGGGTGTGACCCTGGAGACCTGGGATGGAGTCCCACATCGGGTTCCCCAAAGGGAGCCTGCTTCTCCCTCTGCCTGTGTCTCTGCCTCTCTCCCTCTGTGTTTCTCATGAATCAATAAATAAAATCTTAAAAAAAAACACACACCTCATTTTTAAAGTAGTGGTAATAAAGGTAATAAGACTTTATGTGCACTACATGATTTCTTCCACTAGAGGGCAGCAACGACTCATGAGTGCATCGGGAGGTAGTTAAAAAAAAAAAAAACGATTCGGAATTATCCGTAGAATAGTTTCCAATGCAAAATCGGACAGGATGCATGTGTCACTAATTTTAAAAAGCATTTATTTTGTTGACTTTCTGACCAAGTAGAAATTAAGCCCTAGTATTAGCCGTTAAGTCTAATAAAAGCAAATTGTGTTACATGGTACAAGAGTTCCCTTACCTTAGTTTTCACGCTCTTTCCTCATCTTACTTGCTCACACAGCAAACATGAATTAAGCTCTATTCTGTGCTAGGCCCCGTGCTTTTCCTGGAAGCACAAAGCTGAATAGGACATAGTCCTTGCTGCAGAGAACCCTATTTTATCTAAAAAAAAAATTTTTTTTTTAGTATTCCTGTGCTAAATAAAATAGGGGATTCCTGTATGTGTAAGACATAACGATAAATCACATGAATTGAATGCATCCAGGGTCCTAGGCACTGTTCCAAGTTGCTTTACTTTTTTTCATCTCACTACTCAAACAAGGAATCAGTATTGTTTTACGGGTGTGACATGGAGGCCCAAGAGGTTAAGTATTTGCCAGGCATCATACAATATTTAAGTGGTAAAACTAACATTTGAACTGAGGCAGTCTTTTTTTTGTTTTGTTTTTTTAAGATTTTATTTATTTATCCATGAGACACAGAAGCAGAGGCAGAGGGAGGACCCCAGGATCACGCCCTGAGCCCAAGGCAGATGCTCAGCTGCTGAGCCACCCAGGCGCCCCTGAACTGAGGCAGTCTTAACACAACACCTACACCCCATCTATACTGCTCTGCTGCTTCCCATGTAAGCTCTGTTCTCAAAAAACAATTGCTTATGGAGAAAGGAGACATGGTGGGGAAATAGCATCATGACTTAAGTGCTTCCTCTTGAAGTCTATGACAAAGTGTCAATGAAAGTATTCCTCTTTCTCAACTAGATTCTGGCCAGTTTAAGGATAAACAAAAGACTTGGAGATGGGGCGAAAGTATCACCTTCATTACTGACAGAAGGCAAATTAGAGCATTTGGTTTTAGATCTGTTAGCTAAATGGGCTTACACATATTGAGTCACAGCATCAGCAGGCTTCTCCACTCGCCCTTCCCTGCCCCATGAACAGAAGCCTAGGCTTAGGGTACCCCTCACCCCCAACCTTCCATCCAGTGCTTGACCCCAGCAGGGACATGGTCCCCAGAAGGGAGTGAAATGAATGCTTCCTATAAGCCTCAGAGCCACTCCCAAAAGGAAGAAGGGAGGCTCTGAGCCAGGCATGACCAATTTCTTCTTCCCAAATTTACCACTCAGATAAATCACCTTATGTCTTCAAAGCAGAGAGAAGCCAGTAATTACAATTAGTGAGTTCCTTCTGGGAAGGAAACTTCAGAATAGTGGAGATTTATACCTCCCTAATATTTTCCTGCTCTTGCCAGCTATTTACTAGCTAATTTTTTTTGAGAAAGTCATTGTGGTAGACAGAATCATGATCCCCCAAACATGTCTACATCTCAATTCCTGGCATCTGTGAACATCAGGTTACATGTCACAGGGAATTAAGGTTACAGATGGAATTAAGTTTGCTAATCAGCTGACTTTAAAATGGGAGATTATCCTGAATGACCCAGTAGTGTTAGGGAAGGAATGCTTGTGTCCTTCCAAAATTCATATGTTTAAGCCTTAACCCTTAATGTGATGATATTTGGGGGTAGAGCATTTAGAAGGCATTTGGGTTTGATTTAGGCTGTGAGAGCAAGGCCCTCCTGATAAGATTAGTGCCTTTATAACAAGAGGAAGAGGGAAAGGGGAAATCCACCCTACTCCCCTGTCTGAGTCCACACAGGGGGAAGGCGATGGGAACACAAAGGGAGAAGGCAGCCATCTGCAAGCCAGGAAGAGAGCTCTCATGAGAACGCAACCATGCTGGCCCATCCTGATCTTGGGCTTCCAGACGCCAGAACTGTGAGAAAATAAGTGTCTGTTGTTTAAGTCTCTGTCTGCAGAGTCTTGTTATAGCAGCCTGGTGTGACTGAGACAAGTTAGGTACAATGTCATCAGCCTTAAAAGTGGAATAGGGATGTGGAAGGGTCAGACAGATGGCAGCATAACAAAGACTTGGCTCACAGAGTGTGAGAACGCAGACCTTGTGACAAAAGAGTTGTCTAACCTAAATGAGACTCCTGGTCTAGAAGACACTATGGTATGGATTAGACAGAGTAAAGCTCAGTGGATTAAAAAGAGGTGCTCCATGGGGCACCTGGTGGCTCAGTCAGTTGAGTGTCCACTCTCAATTTTGGTTCAGGTCATGATCTCAGGGTCGTGAGATGGAGCTCCATGAGATAGAGGTTAAGATTGTCTCTCTCCCTCTACCCCTCCCCTCCATTCATGCTGTCTCTCTCTCTCAAATAAATAAATAAATAAAATCTTTTTTTTTCCCTTTCTTTTAAAATAAGAGGAACTCCATGACCAGGCTCCCTGCTTAAGGCCTCATGAGATTAAATGGGGCTTGCAAGACGGAGGGAAAGTTATAACTTATATAAGCCAATCAAGGTCTGTGTTACTCTCTGTTTCTTTTCCCTTTTGATATGCTTTGGCATTTAGTAACAGCATGAACATCCAGTCCTTCCTAGCTGCTGGACATAAAGACACATTTGCACAGTATGCGGTAGATAGTGAAATGCAAAGTAGCACAACTTTACAGCCAGAGGCAAATATAATGATGGCATTAGTAATCTGCAGGAAGACCCAAAGGAGGAGAAAGTATCTCATTCAGGGTCAGGGAGTGTTGTCTAGTTGTTTTCTTCATTTAAAGAGTCTTGAGAATTTTGGACTTTATTATCATTAATAAAGATCACATTTCCTTTTAGGAAGTTAAAGCCGTATATATGTTCCATTTGAGTCGCAACTATTTATCCTATATCCACATGTATGCCCCAGAGCCTGGGGCGTGAGAGTAGACCAGTGAAGAGAACCTTGAGGACAAGTCTGCCCACTAGTAGGTACATTCCCACCAAGAAGAATACTTGAAAGAAAAGTCACAAATCATGATAGATTATATTCAGTACACTCATTGTTTATTTGGTGAGTCCCTACTAAGTACTAAACATGGGTTAGGTAGTTGCCAGAGATAAAATAAATAAATAAATAAATAAATAAATAAATAAACAAACAAACAAACTGCCCCTGTCCTCAAAGAGCTCAAATATGCTTTAAAAGGAAGAAATGGGGATGCCTGGGTGGCTCAGAGGTCCCGCATCTGCTTTCAGCTCAGGGTGTGATCCCAGGGTCCCAGAACGAGCCCTGCATTAGGTTCCCTGCATGGAACCTGCTTCTCCCTCTGCCTATGTCTCTGCATCTCATTCTGTTTTTCTCATGAATAAATAAATAAAATCTTTTGGAAAAAAAAGGAAAGAAGTTAATAGTTAAAACACAGTATAAATGAAAATAAAGGTGCTTATAAGAGACAATTCCCATGAGCTCTGAGCATCCTGCATGCTCCTGTTGGCTATGCCAAGAATAAAGGCCTTGAGTTTTCTTTACTTAGATGATTTCTTGGAGTTGTATTTGCAGTAAGCAACCCCATGGATAAGGTAATGTCTTCCCCAAAGAATAGCTTACTGCCCACTATAAAAGTGGTGAATCTCCAAGATAAGTGTTTCTCTCCCATAATGCATCCCACTGCATATGTAGACAACTTTCTAGACCTATCTGTGTCACCCCTGTGAGACTTGGAGAACCCAAAGAACTGGCACAGACATGAAGTTTTGGCTACTACTTTGCTGTAAGCAATAAAGTCCTTTGTCTCTGATCCAGCAATCTCATGTCTTCTGCCAGCATCCATGAAATGTAGGAAGCTACCTGGATAGCTTCTAAGTAGGGTACAATCCCAGACCTTTCACAATTTCTGACTGTATTCTGCGTTGGGAAAGTAAACAGACTTGGGGAATGAATGTGGATATTCTAGGCTGATGAGGATATACACCATGTCAGACGACACCGAGTCAGGCACGTTTACCCTGTAAAGGCTTTAGCAATATTGTTGATCCTGACCTTTATAGATCTACTTGGTTCATGGGTTCAGTTCTTGGAAAAAGTGAGTATGTGCATCCTTTTTGTAGTAGCTCTTTACTAAGAACCATTTGCATATCCCTGATGATGAGTGATGTTGAGCACCTTTTCATGTGCCTGCTGTCCATCTGGTGTCTTCTTTGGAAAAATGTCTATTCAGGCCCTCTGCCCATTTTTTAATCAGATCATTTGCTTTTTTGATGTTGAGTTGTATAAATTCTTTATATATTTTGGATATTAACCCCTTATCAAATATATCATTTGCAAATATCTGGTCTCATTCAATAGATTGTCTTTTCTTTTTTTTTTCTTTCTTTCTTTTTCTTTCTTTCTTCTTTCTTTCTTTCTTTCTTTCTCTCTTTCTTTCTTTCTTTTTTAGAGAGAGAGGTAGCACATGGTTATGGGTGGGAGGAGGGAAGCGCAGGAGAGGGAGAGAGAGAATCCCATGTAGGCTCCATGCTGGGCATGGCTCAGTTCTGCAACCCTGAAGTCACTACCCTAGCCAAAATCAAGAGTGGGACACTTAAGTGACAGAACCACCCAGGCATCCTTGCCTTTTCATTTTGTTGGTAGTTTTTTTCACTGTGCAAAAGCTTTTTATTTTGGTGTAATTCCAATAGTTTATTTTTGCTTTTGATTTCCCTGCTTGAGGAGACATATCTAGAAAAATGTTGCGATGGTCGACGTCAAAGAAATACTGCCTATGTTTTCTTCTAGAAGTCTTGCGGTGTCATGTCTCAACGTCTATGTTCTTTTATCCATTTTAAGTTTATTTTTGTGAATGGTGAAAAAAATAGCCTAGTTTCATTCTTTTGTATGTAGCTGTCCAGTTTTCCTCTTTATTGAAGAACTGCCTTTTCCCCATTTTATATTTTTGGCTCCTTTGTCATAGATTAATTGACCATATAAATGTTGGCTTATTTCTGGGCTCGGTTCTGTTTCATTGATCTATGTGTGCACTGCTCCTTATTTTATATGGTGTTAAAAATATGGTGGCTGCTTTCTGGAGCTTTCTGGCTTTGTTTACATATGCTACTTGGTCTAGATATTCTTGTTCCTTTTTCTGTATTCTGCTCCATTTTGACTCCCAGAACTTTCTACTCCTTGTTCTGTCCTTTCCTAGCATTGCCGACTCTATATTAGCATCTCCTTCCACAAGGACCTTAACTGATAAAGGAGATCTGTTGTCGATTCCTTCAGAAGCTGCCTAATTGCTGCTTTATATTTCCTGCCAAACAGACATAAATTTCATACAAGTTTTGTGGCTGTTAGTGGTTCACTTGCCCTCATTTGTATTTTGTGGTTTGGAAACATGCCTTGTCCAAATTTTAAATAAATGTCACTCATAGGCTTTTGACTTTGCTACCTGGTTACTCTTCCTGTTCTTATGTGAGGATTAGGGAAAATGGAAAAACTATGCTGCCATTGCCACCATCTTCCTGGGATCCACGTTAAAACTCTCATCAGCTATGATCATTAGTTTGGCCAGTATATTCCTGCCGTCTGCTGCATCTGATGAGGTGATTTATAGGAATAGGGGATCCCTGGGTGGCGCAGCGGTTTGGCGCCTGCCTTTGGCCCAGGGCGCGATCCTGGAGACCCGGGATCGAGTCCCACGTCGGGCTCCCGGTGCATGGAGCCTGCCTTTCTCTCTGCCTCTCTCTCTCTCTCTCTCTCTGTGTGTGACTATCATAAAAAAATTAAAAAAAAATTCTGAGAACCATATGTAATGAGCTAGCAAAAATGTTTTAAAAAAAAAAAAAAAAAAAAAAAAAAAAAAAAAAAAAAAAAAAAAAAAGATTTATAGGAATACTTGAGCTTTACAGAAAGTACCTCTAAAATGTCTTAAGATCATTTCCCTTATTTTATCTAGGCTATCTTCTGATCTTAATTTGATTCCTGTCTCAGAAGCAATCATGTTGATTAGCTGACATAAATAAATTGCCTTGGTGGTTCTATTTCTCATAATGAATTATTTACATATTCACTTCAGGCTAACCTTTATTTGGGGCCTACTCTATGTGCCAGGCGATGTGGGCTGGGCACAAGAGAGACAGGGTTGAAATAAGCCATAGACCCTACACCGAAGGATTTCACAGTCAAATAAACTTGTTTGCTAGTATTCAGGATCTATCCCTAATCTCAGGTGGTATCAGACATTCAACAACCTCTGACAAAGAAAAGGAATTTAAACTATCAAAATCTTATATAAAAAAAATAACTAGTAAAATTTCTGGGAGGTAGAGGAAACAGAGACTTCTACTGAGCCCCAAATTAATGTGAAGGACAAGACTTTGTTTTGAGTATTATTGATATTGAATTTCCTGGTAGTTGTTAGTGGTTTATCATCTCAAAATATAGACAGGTAGAGTTATTTAATGACTCTGGTTTTTCCTGACTAGTAGGGTCAGTCAAGGTAATTTTAGTAGTTTGGTGAAAGAAGGCCTTAGACACCCAAACACATAAATAGCCAGCAGCTTCTACAGGGAGCACTCTGCAGTACAGCGTTTGGTCTGTCTGGGCTCACTCCGTTGACATGGGGCTGATGATGTGGAATCCCTGGGAAGTGTATGTAAGAGTCCAGTGCTGATGATTCAAGGTGAAATAACTGAGCTTTGCCCTAGAGATAGCTTAGAAATCTTCAGTTTCTTATGTAACATTAAGACATTTAGTGTGTGAATTGTATTATGGAGCACTTTTGGTTATTTACATTTTTAATATTATCCTTACAATATTATATATTGCATATGTGTATATATATATATCTATATGCAACATGGACATATATATATGCAATGGATTGACTATTTTTGTCCCCCCCCAAATTCATAAGTTAAAATCCTAACCCCCAAGGTGATGGTATTAGGAGGTGGAGCCTTTGGGAGGTGATAAGGTCATGAAGAAATTAGTGCCCATAGAAGAGAGGCCCCAGAGAGCCCCGTTCACCATGCCAGGACACAGAAGATGGCAGTGTAGGAGGAAATGGGGTCTCACCAGACACCTGATCTGCCAGCAATTTGATCTTGGACTCCTCAGTCTCCAGAACTGTGAGAAATACATTTCTGTTGTTTATAAGCTGCCCAGTCTCTGGCATTTTGTTTTAGCAGCCCAAATAGACCAAGGAGTTGGGAACAACCTAAAGGGAAATAGTCCATGAAGCTAACTGGGGATGATCGATGAAAGAATACACAACGTCTATTAAGTTGTCTATTTAGTCTGCTTGATTATAGCTTTGTCTTAAAATATAACCCTAACAATTGATTTTGAAGCTATATAGCACTTACTTGATATTATAACCCTAACAATTGATTTTGAAGCTATATAGCACTTAATGATATTATTCTTTTTCTCCCTCTTCTTTCTTTTTTCTTAAATTTCAAATTTTTATTTAAATTCTAGTTATTTAACATATATGGTAAAATTGGTTTCAAGTGTAGAATTTAGTGATTCATCACTTACATATAATACCCAGTGCTCATCACAAGTGCCCTCCTCAGAATGCAAGCTGGTGCAGCCACTCTGGAAAACAGTACAGAGGTTCCTCAGAAAGTTGAAGATAGAGCTACCCTATGACCTAGCAATTTTACTACCAGGTATTTACCCCAAAAACACAAATGTAGTGACCTGAAGGAGCACTTACACCCTGATGTTTATAGCAGCAATGTCCACAATGGCCAAACTATGGAAAGAGCCCAGATGTCCATTGACAGATGAATAGATAAAGAAGATGTGGTGTATATATATATGCAATGGAATACTACTTAGCTATCAAAAAATGAAATTTTGTCATTTACAGTGACATGGGTGGAACTAAAGGATATTATGCTAAGCAAAATAAGTCAATCAGAGAAAGAATTATCATATGATCTCACTCATGTGTAATTTAAGAAACAAAACAGAGGGTTATAGGGGAGGAGAGGAAAAAATAAAACAATGAAATCAGAGAGGAAGACAAACCATAAGAGACTCTTAATCATAGGAAACAAAGAAGATTGCTGGAGGGTGGAAGAAGAGAGACAGGGTAATTAGGTGATGGACATTAAGGAGGGCATGTGATGTAATGAGCTCTGGATATTATATTAAGATTAGTGAATCACTGACCTCTACCTCTGAAACAAATAATACGTTATATGTTAATTAATTGAATTTAAATAAAATTTTAAAAACCCAATTACCCTCTTTAATCCCTCTCATCCATCTAGTCCACCCCCACTCACCTGCCCTTCAGCAACCTTTAGTTTGTTTTCTATAGTTAAGAGTCTCTAATGGTTTGCTTCCCTCTCTCTCTTTTTAAATACCCCTGAGACAGGATCAGGTTTTTGTTTGTTTTATTTCTGAAAACCTTTCTTTTTTATGTAGCTTTGGTCACAGAAGCATGATAAGTTGATGTCTTCAGAGAAAGCTTACCATACCTCCCAGAACCTTTTAGGATTTCAGTAAAATTTAATTTTTTATTGTTATAAATATTTAAACATACAAACTCTGAAGACTAAACATAAATAAACAGAATTTCATGTTTTAATCAAGGAGACCTATAGTGACATCAATTAATCTGAAATATTTAATGATGAGCATGATTACTATTATGCTTCATAAAATTTAAGGATAAGTGGCAAACTTTGAACTTTGGAATCAAAGTACTCATCAGTTGAAGGGTAGAACAGGCATATCCCCATAAACTATATTATTGGGTTAACTGTAAAGATGCTTTTGGGGATATGATTTAATACATTGTTCATTATTTTCTGTATGAGTACTCATGGAAAAAATTTCTCTCTGTTCTTGGTACCTGGAATAGTTGGGCAGCTCCTAAACTATTGTTTTGTTTATCTTTTAAGGACTCTGTGTTTTATAATTGATTATATTCCTCTTTGCATCACCTGCCAGGAAGCTCAGAGCCAAATTTATGGCTGACCTATAGTAAATTTGGAGATATGATTATCTGCCTTAACCTCACACTTCATCTAACTTTTACTTTACCATTATTTCTTATTAATTTTTATTTATAACTTATTATATGGTTTATTTTTTTGTAAGCCACTAAATTTAATTGAGGGTTGAATAAATAAAACAAGTAGCTCATATAAATAATTACAAATGGTAGGCATTTTCATGGTCCGACTCAGCTGCTCCAGGGTTGTTGCTAAATATGGGCAGACTGGATAAAGAAGTTGCTCTAAACTCTAGATGATGATCCCATGACCTGTAATGTAGGAGGAAGCAAGAAGTCAGGCTTTACAAGGGAAACCTTGTTGGAGCCTCCCATACTTAATTTGGACTGTGACCCCAAACTTGAGGACTATAACCTCAAACTCCTTTTTCTTCCCTATCTTCTGTTTTCATTGCTTGCCTCAGCAGCACAGACCAAGGGTATATTGTAAGGGGAGGTCTCTTACCCTTAAACATCTTCCCTTGCTGCCTGAAATTCCACCAGACACAGATTTTTTGAATCACCAAGCAAATGCCTATGGAAGGCTTAAGGATTGTATCTTCCTACTTCCCTCCACAAGTAGGAATGGATGAACAACAGCATTACAAAGCTGAAAGGGATTTCAGAGAGCCCAAAGAACTCTCACTTTGTAAAAGGGGAAATTGAAAGGCACCTGGGTGGCTCAGTGGTTGAGCCCTTTGGCTCATGTTGGGGTTTGGGATTGAGCCCCATGTCAGGCTCAGTGCAGAGTCTGCAGAGATTCTCTCTCCTTCTGCCCCTCCCACTTGTGCTCTCTCTCTCTCTCTCTCTCTCTCTCTCAAATAAATAAATCCTAAAAAAAGGACACATGAAAGGGTCAAGGAGCACTCCATGAACAGTCAGATGCTCCATCAAATGTAAATAGCAGGTGGAACACATTAACACATTATTTTTATTAATGTTCAAAAAAAATTGGGTATTCATTTTACTTTTTAAGTTTTTGAGAGGCATTAATATATTTTCCTAAAATGAAAATTAACGCAATGCATAAAAAGGCAAAACCAACAAATAAGCTAGAAAACTTACTGGGTAAAATTTTAGTAGGAGGGAATTCATTAATATCTGAATAGATTTTTAGTCTGCAGGGAAGTAGTTAAACTGAAAAAAACAAAAACAAAAACAAAAACAACTGTCAGCCTAGGTATGGTCTGTCTTCCTCTAAAGATGCAAATTAAGCATGGACTCTCAAATGCTACTTAGGATAGGAAAGTTACAATTAGCTGCTATAATAATATGCTCTTTGGTTCTTGCTTTGTTTCACAGTGGCTTTAATTAAAGGCCTAGTGATGTCGGAAAGTCACATTAATTATTCATCTGCAAACATTTACATAGACTTCCCTGTACCCCTTCAATAAATTATCAACTTCACATCTCCATAATTTAATCAAATGACTAAAAATACACCATCTCCAGCTTCTGTGCCTCCTCTCTGGGCTTTGTCTCTTCTGGGTTATTTGTTACTGGAGAAGACTTCCCACTGTTATTAAGAAAGAAGAGAAGAAAATCTGCCTGCTAAAACTGTATAGATAGCGTTTCCTTTTTTCCACACTGTCATATTGATTGGTATAAAGCTGGGGTTTGCAAATGTCCATAATTTTTTGGAGCAAGATGAGAGGTACCATAGAATTGTGCTATTATTAAAAGCCAACATGATGTTGGGATATATTAATAGAAGCATGATATTCAAGAATAAAGCAATTTCTCCCATAATCCTCAGAGTGTGAAGAATCAAAGCTTCAACCACTAAGCATAGAAAAATCATAAAAAGAGAAACTTTTAGGGGTTATAGCTGAAAGATGAAGAATAGGCGTAGTTAGAGAGCCAAATGTAAAATCAGAAACGCCATTTAAGAAAAATTATTTGAGAAGGCAGATGTGCAATTCGATGCATAAATTACTTAGTAGGTCTGCAGGATGGCCGAACTCTTAAAGGTACGTTGGGAAACAAATAAACTCAAGGCTTCAAAGGATGGTGAAGGGGAAAACATAGATTTTGGAGTCTGTTGGAGCTGAGTTCAAATTTCAGCTCTGCTGTTTACCAGTGCTCTGATTTTTAGACCCTTTCTGAACTTTCCAAAGTCTTACTGATCTTGATAGGTAATGTCTTAGCCCAGGGTCATTTGATTACCAGGAGTAGAAACCCATTCGAGCCAGGTTAAGCATATCAGATTTACTTTAAGGAAACAAAGGGATCTCATGGAACACACATGTACTGACTATAGTCCAGCCTTATGGAGATTGAAAAGTTTTTAGGCAGCTAATCCTTTTTTTTTTTTTTTAAGTTTTCTTTATTTATTCATGAGAGACACAGAAACAGGCAGAGGGAGAAGCAGGCTCCTCACTGGGAGCCTGACGTGGGACTCGATCCTGGATCCCAAGATCACGCCCTGAGCTGAAGGCAGAAGCTTAATCGCTGAGCCACCCAGGCATCCCAGCTTTTCCTTTTTTCTAAGTGTTCCCCTAGAGTCTCTCATTTTTGATTCCTGTGCAAGATTTGTATTTCCTGAAGAAATTAAGGAGGACCTAAATAAATAGATGGACATCCTATTTTTGCAGATGAAAAAATTAACATAGTTAAGATGGCAATACTCCCCAAATTGGTCTAGAGATTCAACACAGTTCCTCTCATCATTCCAGCTGTGTGTGGTGCTTTTTTTTTTTTTTTTTTGGTAGAAATTGACAAGCTGATCCTAAAATTCATACAGAAATCCTAGAAACACAGGATAGCTAAAATAATCTTGAAAAACAAAGTTGGAAAATTCACATTTCCTGATTTCAAGTTTTACTACAAAGTCTCAGAAATCAGGACAGTGTGGTTCTGGCATGAGATAAGATCTATACATTCAATAGAATATAACTGTGAGTCCAGAAATAATCCATATCTCTATTGTCAACTTATTTTTTACAATGGTGCACGAACATTCAATATGAAAAGAATAGTCTTTTCAGCAATGATGTTGGGACATTGGATGTGTCCATGTGTAAAAGATCCATGTGTTAAAGAATGAAGTTGAAGCTTTACCTCACACTTCATACAAAAATTAACAGGACTATGAAACTGTCGGAAGGAAAAATAGGTCTACATCTTTATGGCTTCGAATTAGGGAATAATTTTGTAAATATGACACCAAAATCACAGGCAACAAAAGAAAAGGCAAATAACTTAGACTCCATCAAAACTAAAAATGTGGGCAGCCCGGGTGGCTCAGCGGTTTTGCGCTGCCTTTGACCCAGGGTGTGATCCTGGAGACCCAGGATCGAGTCCCACGTTGGGCTCCCTGCATGTAGCCTGTTTCTCCCGATGCCTGTGTCTCCGCCTTTCTCTTTCTCCCTCTCTCTCATTAATAAATAATAAAATCTTTAAAAAAACTAAAAATGTTTGTACATGAAAGGACAGTATCAAAAGAGTGAAAAGACAACCCAACCCACAGAATGGGAGAAAATATTTGCAAATAGTTGATCTGATGAGGGTCTAATATCCAGAATGTATAAAGGATTCCTATAACTCAACAAGGCAAAAAGAAATCTCAAATAAACAACACAATTTAAAAATGGGCAAAGGGTTGCTCAGTGGTTGGGCATCTGCCTTTGGCTCAGAGGAGAGGGCTGTAATGTAGTCCCTAAGTCTCCAAACTGGGCCTTAGCTTCTCAAAATGGAGTGTGAGAGGAACTATCACCTTGAGTACAAAAATGCTGTGTATATACCTCAAAATTGGATTCAGTGAGATAACATGTAAAGCACCAAGGAAAGTACATAACTAGATTCCCATCTACCATTTTGCTTTAGTTTTTACTTCTTGTCAGATTAAAAGGACCATGATTCGATATATCACCCACTGCGATTCTTTGTGGCGTGGTTGCCCAGAGAGGCCAGTGAAGTGGGGTACTTGGTACAGCCTGGCAGTAGTCTGCTACTGAGGTCTCAGACCCATCCTGATAAGCCTGTGTTCTGATCTCTTAAGAATCCTCCAGAACCTTTGGGCTTGGCAAGGTACTAGGATCATCCTTTCCCACATCTAATGGGCCTGGAACAGTGTTCTCGCCAGAGGCCTCTGAAAGGACATGGTGAGAACTCAAACCCCTGAGTGACTCTCTGTGGTTGTAAGACCCTTGAGTGTCCCCAAAATCCTGGTGCAGCTGAGGTCTTGTACTGTGGGATTTCCTGTGAACCAGAGCAAGTCTCTCCAACCCACCTCAGTTCAATTCATACCAGAAGGTTTTCTGAGGGGACATCAGGTGCCTCTCTGAGACAGGGGTAAGTCAAATCCATGGCAAGTGACAAGTTAGCTTATGGCAACTTGTTCATAAATTCTGTATTCCTAGTTTAGAATTTTCGATCGAGGGGTGAACTATTTCGTTTATGTAGTTGAATTTGATACTCTGAATTTCTAACAAAACTTTTGCCATGTGGGATTTTTCAGATATGGATGGGTCTGTGGCCTCAGATCTTAACTCGATTTCTCATATCATGGCATTGTGTTGGCCATAAGTATCAGTTAGCATTCCTGTTTTTCTATGTTTCCTCTGAGAGGGTAACCACTCCCACATGGTCACCTCAAGGACTTCTGATTATATAACATATATGTTTCTCAGAAGTTTGGAAATTTTTTTTCAGATTTTATTTGATTCCTGAGAGAGAGAGAGAGAGAGAGAGAGAGAGAGAGAGAGAGGCAGAAGCAGGCTCCTCGCAGATCTGAGAGCCCGATGTGAGGCTCAATCCCAGGATTCTGGGATCATGACCTGAGCTGAAGGCAGACACTTAACCAACTGAGCCACCCAGGAACCCAGGATTATGGAAAATTTTGATATGCATTTCCTTCTATCCTTTGATAGTGTAAAGTAGATTGACTCCACTGGGGGCAGGGAACAGGGCACGTGGGCACTAACTGCTTTGACAGGGCCAGGTACAGAAGTAGCTCTGAATCCTACATAATTTCTCAGAATATACAGAGTTACCTAGTAGCTTCCAGAGTCCGTGTCCAGGTAACATGAAGCACTTATGCCATAGAAAAATACAGGCAGTATTAGTGCTTCTGCATCTGTTGTATCCATGGTTTATTCTGATAGGCTGTTTTCTGACTGCGTCTTTCCATCTCTTCATGTTATGATAGGCAGGAAGGAAGACTGGAGAGAGCATTGTATCAATTCCAGGCTTGTATCAATTCTTCACTATTTCTATAAGCGTACATCATGTCCCTTGTAGATGTCGCTCAACCTTCATGCCTTGAACCTAATTCTTCTTACTAGGGTGTTTGTGTGGGGGTAGTAAATTGTGTGCTTAAACCATATAGCTCATGCCTGGTGCAAAGAAGATGCTCACTGAATGGTAATTTTTTTTTTCTGAATGGTAATTTGAATCAAAATTCAACTGTCTGGGTGAATTCTCCTAAAGGCCCAGCTCACATAGTTACCTCCCCTCTGTAGCTTCTCAGACTCTCTCCATGTGGGTTCTTGACGATGTTATTGTAATTTGTCCTTTGTGCTTTGTTGGTCCCTTAGGCTTCTGCGGTAGCAATATCTGCATGGTTCAAATGCATTACCGGAAGACCATGAGTGCTGGCCATTTGCTGTGCGACTTAGGCCTGACCTCCTTCATACAGTGCTGTGATCTGCAGAGATCAGAAGCTAAAGATAGTATCATTTTCTCCCATGAGGACTGTGAATTGTTGCATTTCCTCTATGCACAGGGCTGAACTTTACTATGATTAAAGCACTGAAGGAAAGCAAAGCATTTTCATCCTGATTTCAGCCTTCCTACTATTGGTTTGCTCCACTTCCGTTATACCTTCAGTAGCTTTTATACATTTTTACTTCTCTTCTCAAACTATACCTGGCATCTCATCTCCTACTCCAAGAATTTGACCTTGTCTTTATTTTTCAGTTGAGAAAATCAACATCCATTTCCTCCTCTGCCACCTGAAGTTATGCCCTTCTTTCTTATGTTTCTTTCTTTTTAAAGATTTTCCTTATTTATTTATAGAGAGAGAGCGAGAGCGAGAGCGAGAGCACAATCAGGGAGAGGAGCATAGGGAGTGGCAGAGAATCTCAAGCAGACTCTGTACACAGCGTGGAGCCTGGCTTGGGACTCAGTCTCACAACCCTGAGATCATGACCTGAGCTGAAGCCAAGGGTCAGACGCCCAACCCACTGAGCCACCCAGACACCCCAGGAGGGCTATGTTTCTGTACTTTCTCATTTCCTATATACTCCTTAACTCCAATCTGACTTGTCTCTAATATTGGAATTTCTTAAGTGACAAGGATTCAGCGGGATTTTTGTCTCCTTGTCTTGCTTAACCCTTTTATATTATTTAAGTTTTTGATAAAACACTCCTTCAGCTGTGGCATCTGAGACATTTTTCTCTCCTGGTATTCATTCTAATCTCTGATCTTTGTATCATAGCCTCTTTTAAAGGTTCTTCTTTCTCTCATCTGCTCATTCTTTCGCTTATTGATTGATTCATTCTACAGTTTTTTTGAGTGCCTACTCTGCACTAGGTTCTGTACTAGGCACTGGGCTAAGTACAATGGAATATAACCTTGACAAGGCCTTTGCCTTCCTGGAGCTTAATTCTAATTGGGGAAATATTTGGTAAACAAACAATAAACGAACAGTTACAAATTATTATTAGTGCCATAAAGAAACATAGAGTGAATAATGGGGGACCCATTATAAATATAGTGAATAGGGAAGACCTCTTGAAGGAGAAACCAATAATAGTGTGAAGAGCAGAATAACATTCTAGCAGGAGAAACGCACTGAAATGGCATGTAAAGCCATGGGAATGGATTAAATCACTTGGAGATGGAAAAGAGAATGTTTAACATTTAAAGTCGAGCAGAGGAGGATTCAGCAGAGGGAATAGAAATGGCTATAGGAGGCTCACGTGATGAGTGAGCTGGGACAATGTGGTAGGCAGACTAATGGCCCCCCAAACATCTATGTCCTGATCTTCAGAACTTGTGAATATATGGGTCACATGGAAAGAGGGAATTAAGGTTGCCCATGGAATAAAAGTTGCGAATCAGCTGACTTTAAAATAGGAAGATCATCGGGGATTATGTGGGTATGCCCCAAAGTAGTCACAGGAGTTCTCATCAAAGTGGAAGACGGAGGCAGGAGAGGGATAACAGGAGAAAGTCTCCACCTGCTGTCGGAGTTGGAGGAAGAAGGCCACAGAGCAAGACGTGCAGATAGCCTCTAGAAGCAGGCAAAGCCCCCCTGCCCATGCCTGGATTCTAGCTCAAGAAGACCCACTGTGGATTTCTGACCTCTAGAACTGTAGGATAATAGATTTGTACTGGTTAAGCCACCAAAAATGTGGTGATTTGGTATAGCATCAATAGAAAAAACTGGCTTGTGATCTCAGCTACAACAGGGTTATGAGCCAAGCCCTCTCCTCAGCTTCTCATTCCCTGTACCTGCTCTGGACAATCTGGTTCTCATCATGACTCCTGTCCGAGCATATACTCTGGCCTCCCACTCTGCAGCTGTCACCTCTCTGAACTATAGATTTGTACACAAGTCTTTATTTCATAGCCCATTAAATAGATAATAAAGGGAAATTTATTGATCTTTTCCCCAAATCTGAGGGTTTTTTTTTTTCTGTGCTGCTTATCTCTGTGATTGGTACCAACATTCAATCAGTTGCCAAGTAAATCCTCTCTCACTTCTCACAGTGAATCATTAAGTTCTCTAGAGTCTCTCTGCTGACCCATCCTCACCTCTCCTTTCTATTGTCACTGCCTTGGTTCAGGCCTTTCTCACATCTGGCCTAGATTACTGTGGTATCAGGCTGAAATTCCTGCCTTCCTGCCCGGCTGCCAATCAATTCTCTATGCTGCTGCTGCTAGAGTATTCTTTTAAAAAAATAACCAAATGTGTTTCTACCCTCCTTAAATTCCTCTGGTAGCTTCCTGCAGTAGCTTTTGACATCTCACCTTGGCTAGGCTGAACTAAAGTCCCCACAATTTCATTTCTCGTATGTCTCCGGTTAGGATGTGAGAGCTGGAGGATGGTAGCAACAGGTACCTTCTCCAGGTTATTCAAGGAAACTCTAATTTAGGTGCTTCTGAGAAGAGATGTGGCAGCCATGATTAGAGTCCCCTCATAAGTTGACTTTGAATTAATCAGGGGGATTATGCTGGGTGGGCCTGACTTAATCATTGGAAGGCCTTTGAAAGAGGGGCAGGCCTTTTCTGAGTGCAGAGATGCTGAACTGTGAATGACAACCCTTACCTTGTTCCCGTAGAGCTCCGGCGTGCACGTGATCTCCCTTCCAGTGTGGGCCCTATGGACTTCAGAATTGCTTAGCCCGCCCCCACTACCGGGTAAGCCAGCTGCATGTAATAAGTCCTTCTATGTCTATGTCTATATCTGTATCTATGTATATACCTATATCTAGCCCCAGATCTGTGTGTGTGTGTGTATGTGCATATGTGCATGTGCATGCAACCTACTAGTTCTCCAGTTGAACAGTGATCCATACACAAGTTGGTACCAGAAAATATGGTTCCAGAGGAACAGAATCTTTTTAATTTTTTTTAAGATTTATTTATTGGGACTCCTGGGTGGCTCAGTCAGTGAAGTGTCAGCCTTCAGCTAGGGTCATGATCCCAGAATCCTGGGATTGAGCCTCATGTTAGGCTTTCTGTTCCGCAGGGAGCCTGCTTCTCCCTCTCCCTCTGCCTCTGCCCCTGCCCCTGCTTGTGCTCTTGTGCTCTCTGTGTCTCTGAAATAAATAAAATCAGATTTTACTTATTTGAGAGAGAGAGAAATACCTAAGCAGAGGGAGAGGTGGAGGGAGAGAGAGAATCTTAAGCAGGCTCCACGCTCAGCACAGATCTCTACACAGGGCTTGATCTCATGACTGTGAGATCATGACCTGAGCCAAAATCAAGAGTTGGATGCTTAACCGACTGAGCCACCCAGGTGTACCCAGAGGAACAGGGTTTTAAGAATGAGTTCTTGGAATTGACTTTGTATTTTATGGAATTGGTTCTCTGATTAGATTTAAGGGCACTCATGATGAACGCTGTTTCCAGTGGCATGAAGTGGCAATAATGTTAATAAAATTATCGTGTTTGGAAATCCGTCATCAACTACAGAAAGCAAGGCTCTGAGGCACCAAGTATTAGCAACCTCAGTACATTTCAGTCACAATGAGGAACTTTGTGGGATTGGTTGGTTGTTTTCAAGTGCACTGGAAAAAGTAGGGGAAGAAAATGATGTGCTCAGGGCTTCACATTGACTGACCTGAAAGCTTCTACCACTTTCTTGAAAGAGATCCTTATTTCCTTTAACCACAAAGTCAAAATTTCTTAAAACCAAACCCAGAGTTTCCTTTTGCAAGTGGCTGAATTATGACACAAATTGAATTTCCAACCCTACAGTATCTATTCTGTTAAAAATAGATCTTTACTGGGATGGAATGGGATCAAGACCATATGGTAGATTCCAGTGAAGATGAGGGAATTTGGACCTCTAAATTTAATCAAGGCTTTTTTTTTTTTTCTAGTAGAAGCAGCCTTTACACTCCCACCTGTGAAGGTTAGTGGTGTACGTGAGACTGGGCTTGAGCCCAACAGGTATGAAATAGACCCTGAAGGCACAAGCACATTGCATGAGGAAGTGGTCCAAATGCTGATGGTCTCTTCTGCTATATTGCCTTCTCTGTCTCAGCCTGTCCTTACAGCCTTGTGAGAATTTCTCTAAGACCAGTTGACTGAGCAAGAAAAAGCTCAAGACTGGTTTTACACATGTTTTTGTGTGATTTGCAGGCACCAACCCAATGTGGACAACTGCCATACTATGTATAGCCCCTCTCTGGGACAGCCTTGAAAGAAAGCAGTGAAGGGAAATCTTCCAAAGTGGGTTAAACTCTGAGCAGTGCACCAAGTTGTTTATTTTGCTTGGAAGGAGATACAGCCAGGTGTGTGATTGCATACTGACTCATGGGCTGTGGCCAGTGGTTTGGCTGGATGGTCAGGACTCAGGAGGAGTGTGATTAGAAAAGTGGTAATAAGGAAGTCTGGGGAAGAGGTATGAGAATGGGCAAATGGTGTGAAGATACTTGTGTCCCATGTGAATTCTTACCAGAGGGTGATCTTGGCAGAAGAGTATTTTAATAATCAAGTGCATAGAATGGCATATTCTGTGGATACCAGTCAGTCTCTTTCCCCAGCCCCTCCTGTCATTGCCCAATGGACTCATGAGCAAGTAGCTATGGTGGCAGGGATTGAGGTTATGCACTGGGCTTGGCAAAATGGAAGAACACTCATCGAGGCCAGCCTAGCTATAGGCACTGCTCATGGCCAAATGGCCAGAAGCAGAGACCAACGTTGAGCCCCTGTTATGCCATCATTCCCTGGGGTGATCAGCTGTTGGCAGGCTGATTACACTGGACAGCTTTCATCATGGAAAGTGCATCACTTTGCCCTTACTTAAAAATAAACTTTCTCTCAATATGGATTTTCCTCCTCTGTATACAAATGCTTCCACCGGAACTACCATACATAGATTTGTAGAATGCCTTTTCCACTGTCATGGTATTCCACATCACATCACTTCCAGCCAGGAAGGTAATTTCACAACAAAGGAAGTGCAGCAATGTACCCAAGGCCATGGAATTCACTGGTCTTTTCATGTTCTCCATTATTCCAAGAAGCTGGCTTAAAATAATAGGGGGATGTCTCTCCAAATAACTAGCTTTAGTGCCAGCTACAAATACTTTGCAGAACGGAGACAGCGTCCTCCAGGATGCAGTATTTATTCTAAATTTAGTGTATAATATTTGAAACTGTTTCTTCCATAGCCAGGATTCATGGATCCAAGGATCCTGAAAATGCCACTGCCTCCTCTCACTTTTTCCCCTAGTAACACGCAAGATTTTTGCTTCTTGGCCCCATATCTTTAGGTTCCACTGGTCTAGAAGTCTTTATTCCAAAGAGGAGAATGCTTCCACCAGGGGCACACAATGGTTATTTCATTGAACTTGAAGTTGACATGACCACTTGTCTTTGGGCTCCTCATGCCTCTGAATCAACAAAGAAAGGTGTTACTGTACTAGCTGTGATGACTTATGTGACCAATCTTACATGTTTTGAGATTTTTAGAAATTAAAGGAGGCATCAGATACAGTATTCCTTAGAAATAGAATGCAAATTCCTCAACTTCAACAGTAAATGAAATATATCGGCATCACTACCTATACATTGATAGTTGTATCAAGTAATTGGGTTTAAATTTCCAGGACAGACAATATCCTACAGGGAAGATACATAGCAAATATACCATACTCTCTCAGTCAAATGAATACCCTCATTTTATGAGCCCTCCTCCCGAGTCTCTTTTTCTTTTAACCATGGCAGGATCACATTTTGTCAAAAGCAGTGATCACAAATAATGTGAAGATTGCAACTTCTGTGATACATGATATATCACTATTTCCTTCAAGGAATTTTTAGTGTAATTTTTTTTAAGATTGTATTTTTAAGCAATCTCTACCCCCAACATTGGGCTCAAAGTCACAACCCTGAGATCAAGATCACATGCTTCACTGACTGAGCCAGCCAGGTGCCCCCCTCTTTAGTGTAAATATTTTCTGTCTGGAAATCATGGAACCCAGCCATCCAAGGCTTCGCCAAATTGTATGACTGCGACTGTGTGACATTTATGCCCAGCCTGTTCCTTAGCTCTCCTTGCTCTCACAGGACCTCACTTCCCTCTCAAAGATTTCCCCCAGCTGTTTCAAGCAGCCTCCACAATTCTGGTGTTTCACATATGCTCATAAATAATTATGTCTGTGCTCTTCAACTCTTGTGTGACCCCATGACTGCAAACCACAAGAGAGGTAACTTCCCCTGGCAAAGAGCTTTTGTTTGAGGATGCTTCTCTGCTGGGCACTGCTGCCCTTGACCTGCTATATGCCAAGGCTGTGTTTCCTGGTGGGGTTGGGGGAAAGGAAGAGTAGTCTCTCTGATTCTGTATGCATTTGGTCACCTAGACAAAGGTGGCTCTGTTGTGTTCAGTCTCCTGCAGTCTTTCATAAATATACTTCCTTTGGCCTTTTGCCATGTTACTGCTCTCAGAGGAATTTGAACTCATCCATCAGTACAGCCACGTACTGATAAGAAATGAGAAAAATGGGCATAGCATTCCCATCACTGTCCCCAATTTTCTCTTGTCTTTATTCCACAGCTACGTCTATACCTCTCGGTCTCCTCTCAGCAAAAATTAAAAAATCAAAACCCCAAGCCAAAGAAAAAAGAAAGGCAGAAAAAAAACAATCCCATGCCCCAAAAGGCTCGTATACTCTAAAGATAGATATTTGGATGCTACTGACGTTTTAGACAATCTGATTCTTAGTTGTCCAGGAAGGTACTGTGGGACAATTTAAAAAAATTTTTTTAATTGTTAGATTATATTAGAATCTGCATAAAATATCATCATTCAGTTGTTATTTGGATACGCTTGCTTTACCAGCTCATTTTCCATCACTTTATATTTTTTCCCTTAAGTATTCCAAATATGTACTAGTTTTCTGTCTAGAACAGTATTGCAACATATTATTTCGGGCTTGGATATAAATACAATAACCCTACAGGCTGAATCCCGGGAAAAAAGCTAAGCTCTTTTCTTTCTATTAGATATCAATTTATTTTTGCTTTCAATTTTCAAAGGAATAAGAAAAATACATTTGAAATTCATGCTGAAGGCCTAGGGTTAAAAGAGTCTCCACCTGTTTTGGTCTGGAAGAACTGTGATATAGCAGGAGCTCTAAAGTCAGAAACACCCGAGTTCCAACTCCACTTACATGTTCCCTGTCATGATGCTTTATGGACCTCAGTTTACCCCCTTTAAAAATAGAAGATACGCCCCAGTATTCATGTCAGGGTTAAATGAGATAACGTAAAGTGCCTAGTACCTGGGGCGTCAACAATTGTTACTTCCTGCGCAGTGCCTCTTCTTCCAGAGTTGTCTCATGCTTCAGCGAATCATTGTTATATGGAATTTTAATTGCCATGACGACAGAATCAGAGCAGTGAAAAATTTCCTCCCCAAACAGGAGCAACAGTTAACAAAGTAGCACCTTCTTAATTGGTGGCAAATATGTGATTTCTTTCCTTCTTTTTCCCCCTCTCTTTTAACTAGTTTCCCTAATCCTGTTTATTTACTCTGAATCAACCAAAAGGAGAAGTTAGTAATTTTCTACTCACCGTGAAAATATTAATCATATCGAGCTCTTTTCTAGCACCTGCCTTCCAACAGCTGCCTGTAGAATATCATTGAAAGTACCTGGGATTTTATTATAATGTAAAATTAGAATTTTTCATAATCAGTGTCTGTATTTGTCAAATACCTTTAAGCTATATTTCCATATTATTCATGAAATCTCAAAGAGTTACAGTGGTCATTTAGTCTTTCTTTCCTTCTCTAAATAGAATCATATGCAAGAGGAATTTTTCTACTCTTTGTTTTGACATGCCTTAAAGTTGACTCAATTAATTTCCATGGTAATATATTCACTCCTTCATAGTTTTTGTGGTCTTAATAACCACCAACCTACAAAAACTTAAGCCTCTTCTCTCTTTTACCAAAGATATATAAAATAACTGATCATTGTTATTAATATATTTTTATTCGCTCTAATTAAGAAAGATCCCAAGTTGTATCTTTTCTTTAGGGTCGTTAACTTTTTGTCACATGAGAGCACAAAACTATTGTATTTATTTGTTTATAAAAGAATATTTATTTTGAGAGAGAGAGAGCCAGAGGGAGGAGGGGCAGAGGAAGAGTCTTAAGCAGGCTCTGTGCTCAGCAGGGAGTCTGATGGGGGGCACAGAGCCCTATGGGGGCTCCTTCCCAGGACCCTGAGATCATGACCAGAGCTGAAACCAGGAGTCAGATGCTTTAACCAACTTTAACCTTTTAACACTCAGGCACCCCAGTACAAAGCTATTTTATTTATTTATTTATTTATTTATTTATTTATTTATTTATTTATTTATAAAAAGATTTATTTATTCATTCATGAGAGACACTGAGAGAGAGAGAGAGAGACAGAGACACAGGTAAAGGGAAAAGCAGGCTCCATGCAGGGAGCCCAATGTGGGACTCGATCCCGGGAACCCAGGATCACGCCCTGGGCCGAATGCAGGCACTAAACTGTTGAGCCACTCAGGGATCCCAAAGCTATTTTAAAACAATGTGTTCCATTAAAACATATTTTTATTTTTAATAATTTTTTATTTTATTTTTTATTTTTAGAGAGAGAGAGAGAAAGTGTGTGAGCTGGTTGGGGGGAGGGAGGGACAGATGGAGAGGTCGAGAGAGCATCCTAAGCAGGCTCCATGTCCAGTGTGGAGCCCATGGTGAAAGGATGGATCCCACAACCCTGAGATCATGACCTGAGCAGAAATCAAGAGTCAGTCACTAAACCTTCTGAGCCACCCGGGTGCCCCAAAACATATTTTTAAAAGCTCATTTTAAAAGCCTGATTCCAAATAAATAAATAAATAAATAAATAAATAAAATAAAAGCCTGATTCCTTGAAGCAGTTTGGCAGAAATCTGTAGGCTTCAGAGTGAGAAAAGAAGTAATTGAATGAAAAATGTATTTTACTAAGTTATAATTGACATGTAATATATTAGTTTCAGGTGTACAACATAGTGACTCAACATTTGTATACATTGCAAAATGATTACCACAAGACTAGTTATCATCTGTCACCATATAATGTTAATACAATATTATTGACTATATTCCCATGCTGTACATTATACCCCCATGACTTATTTATTTTATAACTGGACATTTATGGGTTTTTTTTTTTTGACATTTATGTTTCTTGATCTCCTTTACCCACTTTGTCCTCCCTTCCCAGGCTCTCTGACTCTGGCAACCACCAATCTATTCTCTGTATAACAGTCTGGTTTTTTGTTTGTTTGTTTGTTTGCTTTTGTTTTACTTGTTTTTTTTTTGTTGTTGTTGTTGTTTGTTTGTTTTAGATTCCACATATAAGTGAAATCATACAGTATTTGTCATTCTCTTATTTCACTTAGCTCGATACTCTCAAGGTCCATCCATATGTTGTTGCAAATGGTAGGATTTCATTCTTTCTTATGGCTGGGTAATGTTTCATTATATATATGTGTGTACTTATTTATAGATATTTATATATAAATAATATGTGGGTATATACTTATATATATTTACATGTATATAAAATCATATCATATTATGATAATACAATACACACACACCCTACATCTTTTTTATCCATTCATCATCGATGAACACTTAGGTTGTTTCCATATCTTGGCTATTGTAAATAATGCTTCTATGAAAATATCTGTTCAGGTTAGTGTCTTTGTTTTCTTTGGATAAATACCCAGTAGTGGAATTCCTATATCATATGGTAGTTCTATTTTTAATTGGTTGAGGAACCTCCATACTGTTTTCCATAGTGGCTGCACCAATTTATATTCCCACCAACAGTACACGAGGGTTCACTTTTTTCCATATCCTTATCAACACTTGTTATTTCTTGTCTTTTTTATAATAGTCACTTTGACGTTACAAATGATATTTCATTGTGGTTTTGATTTGCTTTTCCCTGATGATTAGTGATGTTAGGCATCATTTTATGTGATTGTTGGCCATCTATATGTCTTCCTTGGAAAGATATCTATTCAGACCTTCTGCCCATTTTTTAATTGGATTGTTTAGTTTTTGTTATTGAGTTGTATGAGTTCTTTATATATTTTGGATATTAACCTCTTATCAGATATATGATTTGTAAATATCTTCTCCCATTCAGTAGGTTGTGTTTTTGCTTTGTTGATGGTTTCCTTAGCTATGCAGAAGCTTTATAGTTGATATATTTCCATTTGTTTATTTTTCCTTTGTTCCCCCTGCCTTTGGAGTCAGATCCAAGGGAACATTGCTAAGACCAGAGTCAAGGAGCATACTGCTTATGTTTTCCTCTAGAAGTTTTATGTTTTCAGGTCTTATATTCAAGGCGTTAATCCATTTTGAGTTAATTTTTGTATATGATGGGAGATAGTGGTATAATTTTATTCTTTTGCATGTAGCTGTCCAGTTTTACCAACACCATTTATCAAAGAGACTGTGTCCTTTCCCCATTGTACATTCTTGCCTCATTTGTCAAAAATGAACTGACCATATATGGGTTTATTTTTGGGCTCTCCATTCTGTTCCATTAATCTCTGTGTCTGATTTTTATTCCAATACCATACAGTTTTGATTAATATAGCTTTGTAGTACATTTTGAAATGAAGGAGTGTGATACCTCTGGCTTTGTTCTTTCTCAAAGATTGTTTTGGCTATTCAGGATCTTTTGTGGTTCCATATAAATTTTATAATTATTAGTTCTAGTTCTGTGAAAAATGCCATTGGAATTTTGATAGGGATTGCACTGGATCTTTAGATTGCTCTGGGTAATATACACTTCTAAAAAATAATAATTCTTCCAATCCATGAGCATGGAATATCTTTCCATTTATTTATGTCATCTTCAATTTCTTTCATCAATTTCTTATAGTTTTCAGAGTACAGGTCTTTTCACTTCCCTGGTTAAATTTATTTCTAGTATTTTATTCTTTTTTTTTCAAGATTTTATTTATTTATTCATAAGAGACAGAGAGAGAGAGAGAGAGAGAGAGAGAGAGAGAGAGAGAGAGAGAGGGAGGGAGAGAGGCAGAGACACAGGCAGGGGGAGAACAGGTTTCCTGCAAGGAGCCCGATGCGGGACTCCATCCTGGATCCCGGTATCATGCCCCAAGCCAAAGGCAGACTCTTAACCGCTGAGCCACCCAGGTGTCCCATATTTTATTCTTTTTGATGCAATTATAAATGGGGTTGTTTTCTTATTTTGAAAATGAATTTCTTAATTTGAAATTTTCTCATTTGGGATCCCTGGGTGGCGCAGCGGTTTGGCGCCTGCCTTTGGCCCAGGGCGCGATCCTGGAGACCCGGGGATCGAATCCCACATCAGGCTCCCGGTGCATGGAGCCTGCTTCTCCCTCCGCCTGTGTCTCTGCCTCTCTCTCTCTCTCTCTGTGACTATCATAAATAAATAAAAAATTAAAAAAAAATAAAAAAAATGAAATTTTCTCATTTGAGAAAAGAACTGAATGACAAAGAAATATGTCAGTAAAATTATTTCTGTCTCATTGATGAAGAATTACTGCAGATATGGAAGTCATGCTTCTTGCAAGAAAATACAAAATGGAATAATTCTCTGGGCTTTTGATAAGTTATTTGGAGCAGAAAATGTTTTTTCTCAGGTACAATTATAGAGAGGAATTAGATAGGAAAGAAGCTAAAAGTGCTAAAAATGGAACTGTAGCAGAGATTGCTAGCTGCTCACCTGATAACCATTTTCTTATTTTTTTATTTTTTTTTTAATTTTTTTTTAAATTTTTTTTTTAATTATGATAGTCACAGAGAGATAGAGAGAGAGGCAGAGACACAGGCAGAGGGAGAAGCAGGCTCCATGCACCGGGAGCCCGACGTGGGATTCGATCCCAGTTCTCCAGGATCGCGCCCTGGGCCAAAGGCAGGCGCCAAACCGCTGCGCCACCCAGGGATCCCTTCTTATTTTTTTAAAACTTAGGCAGAAGCCTTTTTTAAAAAAAGACTTTATTTATTTATTCATGAGAGACACAGAGAGAGAGGCAGAGATACAGCTCCCTGTGGGGAGCCTGATGTAGAACTCGATTCCAGGACCCCGGGATCTCTACCTGAGCCAAAGGCAGACACTCAACCACTGAGCCACCCAGGCATCCCTCTCTTATTTTTTCTTTAGGAAGGGAAGCCCAGTTTTCTTGGGGGTGATATTGTGTTCAGGTTAACAAATATTACATTTCCTCCTTTACAAATAGAAATGGGCAAGTGATACAGCTCAGTTCAAGGATTTACAAATGGAAGTTAAAGTTTAGAACTTCTGGGAATGTGTCTTAAAAGTGAGTGACCCATGGTTAGTACAGCTTTGCTGCTCTATGGACTTTTTCCTTTTCTTCCCCCATGAAATATAAAATGCATAATCGATGTGGGTCTATTTATCTTGTAAAAGTAAGGGAAAGCCTAGGTACCTTATAGATAACTCACCTCAGACCTCAGTCTTGTAACCGTTTCTTTGATGAAGTCATTATTGCTTTAGATTGGCTGCTTATTAGAATTGCCTGAGTATATTTTTAAAAACTAAGTGTTGGGACTTCTACTAGTAGGTATGAGGTAGAAGATAGTGGCAGACCAGTGTTTCTGTTGCAAAAGCCATACAAATTAAAAATATATTTCTAAAGGTATATGAGAGCTGTAAAAGCAAGTTTATGATACTAAAATTCCAGAAAGGAAAGAACTGTCCTGAGGTAGGTGGATGGACAATTGCCACTTCTCTTCCTAGAGTCATTTGCCAGCCTTGGGCATGGGCTACTGATCTGTTGTGATCTAGGCAGAAGAGTCTGCTAAGAGAAAGAGAAATGTATAAAGTTTTTAGTGGTCATGAAGGGTTGGAGTGAAGAAAGGAAACTTGAAGCACAGTAAATGCATGTCTGGTTTTCCTCACAGGACGTTGGCCAAGCTTTGGTTCTATACAGGTAGCTGAAGAGCTAAGCTGAAAGCTTTTAAAAGGCAGAGTGAAATCCCCTGCAGTCTCCTGATACTTAGGAAACAAAGATCTGCCATGGGAGGGGACAAGCATCAAATGCACACATCTCGTCTCCCCTTTAAGACATTTGCTAGATTTTAAAATGTAGGGGCAGGCGATGAAAGAACTGGGCTGAGAATTTTGGAAAGGTAGAGCTGGATCTTTCACAGTGTGTTAGAGCCAAAGATATGGAAACATACCAGGCTCTCAATAAGAAGTTCAGGAAATCAGGAATATCAGGAATATCAGGTTCAGAAAGCCTGAGAAAGAGGGGAACTGCAGGTAGATCTGAGTCTTACTAAAACTGAAACTTAGTCCCAACCCTGTCAGTACTTAATTGGATTCAGGCAATCAGCCTCTCCTCCTATATGCTAATAGAGGACAGAAAAAACCCTCTTTGGTGAAGGATAACACACAGAGTTTGGCATACTATAAAAAATTAGTAGGCAAACAATGAGGCAAGACAAATAGGGCCTATAATTTTTTTTTAATTAATTTTTATTGGTGTTCAATTTACCAACATACAGAAAAACACCCAGTGCTCATCCCGTCAAGTGTCCACCTCAGTGCCTGTCACCCATTCCCCTCCAACACCCGCCCTCCTCCCCTTCCACCACCCTTAGTTCGTTTCCCCGAGTTAGGAGTCTTTATGTTCTGTCTCCCTTCCTGATATTTCCCAACATTTCTTTTCCCTTCCTTTATATTCCCTTTCACTATTATTTATTTATTTTTTTATTTTTTATTTTTTTTATTTTTTATTATTTATGATAGTCACAGACAGAGAGAGAGAGAGGCAGAGACACAGGCAGAGGGAGAAGCAGGCTCCATGCACCGGGAGCCCGATGTGGGATTCGATCCCGGGTCTCCAGGATCGCGCCCTGGGCCAAAGGCAGGCGCCAAACCGCTGCGCCACCCAGGGATCCCTCACTATTATTTATATTCCCCAAATGAATGAGAACATACACTGTTTGTCCTTCTCCGATTGACTTATTTCACTCAGCATAATACCCTCCAGTTCCATCCACGTAGAAGCAAATGGTGGGTATTTGTCGTTTCTAATTGCTGAGTAATATTCCATTGTATACATAAACCACATCTTTATCCAGTCATCTTTCGATGGACATCGAGGCTCCTTCCACAGTTTGGCTATTGCGGCCATTGCTGATAGAAACATCGGGGTGCAGGTGTCCCGGCGTTTCATTGCATCTGAGTCTTTGGGGTAAATCCCCAACAGTGCAACTGCTGGGTCGTAGGGCAGGTCTATTTTTAACTCTTTGAGGAACCTCCACACAGTTTTCCAGAGTGGCTGCACCAGTTCACACTCCCACCAACAGTGTAAGAGGGTTCCTTTTTCTCCGCATCCTCTCCAACATTTGTTGTTTCCTGCCTGGTTAATTTTCCCCATTCTCACTGGTGTGAGGTGGTATCTTATTGTGGTTTTGATTTGTATTTCCCTGATGGCAAGTGATGCAGAGCATTTTCTCATGTGCCTGTTGGCCATGTCCATGTCTTCCTCTGTGAGATTTCTCTTCATGTCTTTTGCCCATTTCTTGATTGGATTGTTTGTTTCTTTGGTGTTGAGTTTAATAAGTTCTTTATAGATTTTGGAAACTAGCCCTTTATCTGATATGTCATTTGCAAATATCTTCTCCCATTCTGTAGGTTGTCTTTTAGTTTTGTTGACTGTATCCTTTGCTGTGCAAAAGCTTCTTATCTTGATGAAGTCCCAATAGTTCATTTTTGCTTTTGTTTCTTTTGCCTTTGTGGATGTATCTTGCAAGAAATTACTGTGGCCAAATTCAAAAAGGGTGTTGCCTGTGTTCTCCTCTAGGATTTTGATGGAATCTTGTCTCACATTTAGATCTCTCATCCATTTTGAGTTTATCTTTGTGTATGGTGAAAGAGAGTGGTCCAGTTTCATTCTTCTGCATGTGGATGTCCAATTTTCCCAACACCATTTATTGAAAAGAAGAGAGAGAAGACTCAAATTAATAAAATCATGAATGAGAAAGGAGAGATCAGTACCAACACCAAGGAAATACAAACGATCTTAAAAACATATTATGAACAGCTCTATGCCAATAAATTAGGCAATCTAGAAGAAATGGACGCATTCCTGGAAAGCCACAAACTACCAAAACTGGAGCAGGAAGCAATAGAAAACCTGAACAGGCCAATAACCAGGGAGGAAATTGAAGCAGTCATCAAAAATCACTCAAGACACAAGAGTCCAGGGCCAGATGGCTTCGCAGGGGAATTCTATCAAACGTTTAAAGAAGAAATCATACCTATTCTACTAAAGCTGTTTGGAAAGATAGAAAGAGATGGGGTACTTCCAAATTCGTTCTATGAGGCCAGCATCACCTTAATTCCGAAACCAGACAAAGACCCCACCAAAAAGGAGAATTACAGACCAATATCCCTGATGAACATGGATGCAAAAATTCTCAACAAGATACTAGCCAATAGGATCCAACAACACATTAAGAAAATTATTCACCATGACCAAGTAGGATTTATCCCCGGGACACAAGGCTGGTTCAACACTCGTAAAACAATCAATGTGATTCATCATATCAGCAAGAGAAAAACCAAGAACCATATGATCCTCTCATTAGATGCAGAGAAAGCATTTGAGAAAATACAGCATCCATTCCTGATCAAAACACTTCAGAGTGTTGGGATAGAGGGAACTTTCCTCAACATCTTAAAAGCCATCTACGAAAATCCCACAGCAAATATCATTCTCAATGGGGAAGCACTGGGAGCCTTTCCCCTAAGATCAGGAACAAGACAGGGATGTCCACTCTCACCACTGCTATTCAACATAGTACTGGAAGTCCTCGCCTCAGCAATCAGACAACAAAAAGACATTAAAGGCATTCAAATTGGCAAAGAAGAAGTCAAACTCTTCCTCTTCGCCGATGACATGATACTCTACATAGAAAACCCAAAAGCCTCCACCCCAAGATTGCTAGAACTCATACAGCAATTTGGTAGTGTGGCAGGATACAAAATCAATGCCCAGAAATCAATGGCATTTCTATACACTAACAATGAGACTGAAGAAAGAGAAATTAAGGAGTCAATCCCATTTACAATTGCACCCAAAAGCATAAGATACCTAGGAATAAACCTAACCAAAGAGGTAAAGGATCTATACCCTAAAAACTATAGAACACTTCTGAAAAAAATTGAGGAAGACACAAAGAGATGGAAAAATATTCCATGCTCATGGATTGGCAGAATTAATATTGTGAAAATGTCAATGTTACCCAGGGCAATTTACACGTTTAATGCAATCCCTATCAAAATACCATGGACTTTCTTCAGAGAGTTAGAATAAATTATTTTAAGATTTGTGTGGAATCAGAAAAGACCCCGAATAGCCAGGGGAATTTTAAAAAAGAAAACCATAGCTGGGGGCATCACAATACCAGATTTCAGGTTGTACTACAAAGCTGTGGTCATCAAGACAGTGTGGTACTGGCACAAAAACAGACACATAGATCAATGGAACAGAATAGAGAACCCAGAAGTGGACCCTGAACTTTATGGTCAACTAATATTCGATAAAGGAGGAAAGACTATCCATTGGATGGGAAACAATTCAAGAGAAAATATCCAAGTTGAAGCATAGAGAGACACAAGAATAGAAAGAACAAAACAGTGTAACAAATGTATATTTAATCCATCTCTCTGAAAAAAGAAATCTTGATTTTTTTCAGATATAGTGTGCAATGATCTATCATTTATGTATATGTAACACCCCGTGCTCATCACATCACCTGTCCTTTTATTTAATTAAAAAAATTTTATTGGAGTTCAATTTGCCAACATATAGCATAACACCCAGTGCTCATCCCACCAAGTGCCCCCTCAGTGCCTGTCACCCAGTCACTCCCACCCCCCACCCACCTCCCTTTCCACCACCCCTTGTTCGTTTCCCAGTTAGGAGTCTCTCATGTCCTGTCTCCACTCATTTTTTCTCCTTTCCTCTTTATTCCCTTTCACTATTTTTTATATTCCCCAAAAGAATGAGACCATATAATGTTTGTCCTTCTCCGATTGACTTATTTCATTCAGCAGAATACCCTCCAGTTCCATCCACGTTGAAGCAAATGGTGGGTATTTGTCGTTTCTAATGGCTGAGGAATATTCCATTGTATACATAAACCACATCTTCTTTATCCATTCATCTTTCGATGGACACCGAGGCTCCTTCCAGAGTTTGGCTATTGTGGACATTGCTGCTATAAACATCGGGGTGCAGGTGTCCTGGCGTTTCCCTTCATCTGTATCTTTGGGGTAAATCCCCAGCAGTGCAATTGCTGGGTCGTAGGGCAGGTCTATTTTTAACTCTTTGAGGAACCTCCACACAGTTTTCCAGAGTGGCTGCACCAGTTCACATTCCCACCAACAGTGTAAGAGGGTTCCCCTTTCTCCACATCCTCTCCAACATTTGTTGTTTCCTGCCTGGTTAATTTTCCCCATTCTCACTGGTGTGAGGTGGGATCTCATTGTGGTTTTGATTTGTATTTCCGTGATGGCAAGTGATGCGGAGCATTTTCTCATGTGCTTGTTGCCACCTGCCCTTTAAAATGACCATCACCAAATTACCCCATCCCATTGTCCACCTCCCCGAAAATATTTTTTTTTCTCTCCGAAAATCTTGATTTGTAATGATACCACTTACTGCCATGGTATAAATACTGTCACCATGGCTGATTTCAAGCAACCAATGATTTAATAGCATGCCACCAAATACCTGAATATTTAACAATTTACTTTGGCAAGCTGGTACAAGCTAGTTATACTGCACTCTTCATGTGAATCATATTCAGAAACCTAAAATATATTAGAAACCCAGAGGAAATAGGAATGAGGTAGATGCAACCTTTGAAGAGATTATAGCTGAGATTATCCAAAACTTTTTAAATAAATCAAGTCATGGATTAAAGAACTCAGCCCACTACAAGCATGATAAATACAAAGAATACTACACAAAGAAAACTGCACCTCATTGTAATACTGTTGTAAACCAAGGTGCAGTGGGCTGGATGGTGATGCCCAAAGTGAATTATCCATGTCATAATCCTTGAAACCTGTAAGCGTTATCTTGTTTGGAAAAAGGGTTTTCCCAGATGGAATTAAATTAGGATTTTGAAATGAGTATATCATCCTGAATTATTTAATCCTGGGGGACCCTAATTATTTTCTTATTATTTTTCTATCATTGTAACAAAAAGGTAAATATAAATTACCTGGATCAGTTATTAAGAAGGTGATATTACTATGGACTTTAAAGACATCAAACATACACTGAAATTTTTATGAATTTGGAGCCAATAAATTTGGATAAGATAGATTTTTAAAAAATAACTAGCCAAAGCTGCCAGGGATAAATAAAATCTGAACAGTGTGTTATTTATGAAAAAGATTGTCCAAGAAGAAACAATTTTACGTAATGAAAACCCAGGTTTGGTGGATACATAAGTAAATTCTCACAAGCATTTGTGGAAGAAACAAAACACGTCTTTCACAAATCATTTTCTAAAGAATAGAATAGAGACAGAAGAACATCTTACTTTATATGAGGCCAGGATATCCTTGCTTCTTACACTTGATGAGGAAATTATAAGAAAATTATCTGCCGATCTTTCTCACGAATGTAGATGCAAAAATTTTGAACAAGCACTTTAAAAAATCCAGTTGTATGTAAAAAGGGATGACGATATGAACAGTGGCATTTATTTCACAGACACAATGGTAGCTTACTATTCACAACTCAATTAAGGTAACTTACACATTATCAAGGTAAAAAAAAAAAAAAAAGAAGAAGAAGAAGAAAGGCCATGCTCATTGCAACAAGTACAGAAAAAGCATTTCAGAAAACTTAAAACTGCACCTGAGTGGCTCAGTTGGTTAAGTGTGTGGCTTCTCCTCAGGTCGTGATCCCAGGGTCCTGGGATGGAGGCCCACATAAGGGCTCCCTGATCAGCAGGGAGCCTGTGTCTCCCTCTCCTTTTCCTTGCTCCTCCCCTTGCTTGTGCTGGCTCTCTCTATGTCAAATGAATAAATAAATTCTTAAAAAAAATTAAGAGACATTAATGATTTTTTAAAATCCTGGCAAACATGGAATAAAATGGAATTTTCTTAATTTCATAAATATATTAAAAAAATCTAGAGGAGACATCATATTAAATGATGAAATATTCACAATGCTTCCACTGATATTAGATGTAAGACAAGGAGTCCTACTGCCAACACTTCCATTCAACTTTTTCTGGAGGTCTTAGGAAGTGCAATAAGGTGAGAGAAAGAAATAAATAAGGATTGAAAAGGATTATTTTCAGATGACATGACTGTATATGTAGACCATTCAAAAGAATCTATAACTATTAGAGTCGATAAGTAAATTATTGGAAATAAGATGAGTTAATTTTTTTCTATATACCAGGCAAAAACAAATAGAAAATGAAATTTGAATATGATACCATTGACAATAGTATCAAAGGATTGAAGTCAGCTAAATTTAGGGATAAATTTAATTGGGAATATAACAAAAAGTGGACAAGTAGCTACTAACTACGATTGTGAGAAATGAAAGAACCCTAAATGCCTTGCTTGATTTGGCATGTTCTTAGATTGGAAGAATGAATATTATAAAGATATCATTTTTCCTAAATTAATCTACAGTTTCAACATAATCTCAATCAAAATCGCAGGAGATTTTATTGTGGAAATTTAGGTGCTGGTTCTAAAATTTACCTGGAAATGCAAAGAAGCAAGAGTAGCCAAAGCAGCCTTAACAAAAACAAAACTGAAAAAAAAAAAAAAAGAAAAAAAAAACTGGAGGATTTACACTACTAGGTATCATGACTATTATATATCTATAGTAATTAAGGCAGTGTAGCATTGGAGCTAGAAGAGAGAACTTGATCGATGGGAACAGAATAGAGGAATCAAACCCCACACATATTCATCTCATTTATGACAAAGGCTACACTGTAGTTCAGTAAGGAAAAGCTAACCTTTTCAATAAATGGTGCTGGGTTAGCCAGCTATCTCTGTGTCCCACCATGCACAAAAATCAAATCCGTATGGATTGCAGATATAAATGTGAAAGGTAAGATAATGCATTTGGAAGAAAATGTAGGAGATCATCTTTCTGACTTTGTAGTTTTTCATCGGTGGGCATTTCATCCCAATGTGAGGGCTCACCAGTGTTCTTGGCATCTCTGAGTGCCTCCCTTACCTCACTCAACCAAGAACATGATGATAGCTCCAATCTCTCCTTTCTCACCACCGTCACGGAGTATATACAATTCTGTGCAACCATCTGCTGGCCTCTACCCATCAACACTTTTTCCACAGCCATCCCTCTCCTACCACTCATTTTCTAAATCACAGCAGTGCCTCCTTGAACTGTTGCACCTGCCAGGGAAAGTGAAGGCACTCCAGTCGGACTTCCTCACCTTTTCTCTTTCTCTCCCTTGGTTCTTCTTAGCGAAGCTTCCATGGCCTTCTTGGTAGGGTTGGAACCTCATTTATGTAGTATCTCTGACCTGTCTCCAGGATGACGTAACAATAGAAGCCTTTTGTTTCAATCCATCTGTCTTGTCTCTTGATATTTAAAAAGGAGGTATTTGATTTATTTTTTTAAAGATTTTATTTATTTATTCATAGAGAAACAGAGAGAGAGACACACACACACAGGCAGAGGGAGAAGCAGGCCCAATGCAGGGAGCCTGACATGGGACTCAATCCCGGGTCTCCAGGATCACGCCCTGGACTGAAGGTGGCGCTAAACCGCTGAGCCACCTGGGCTGCCCGAGGTATTTGATTTAAAAACAAATAAAACCACAAACAATAATGACAACAACAACAAAAGCAGGTAGATCTTTTCCATCTCTTGAAGTCTGGTTACTAGGAAGTGGCCCTGCCATGGACTCAAAGAAGGGACCATCCTTCTCAAAGCAAAAGAATGACCCTTCCCTCTCCAGCTGCCTGTTTTGCCTTCTGCCCAACAAAACTCATGGCTTTCTGTAAAACGGGGAAAGATTGAAGGAAAACATGATTTACAAAGGGAAGTTAAAAAGGCATCACCCTGTTTCAGAATATCTCAGTTACACATTCTGTTGCTTGAGCCAGAAATTATCTACTTCTCCATTGCTAGTCAACCTTCAGTCTTTTTAGAGGAATCATTTCTTCAGAGAATTCTTTACAGATCTCTCAAATTATGTGAGATTCTGTTTCAGTCCTGCTTAAGCATCTAAACTCTCTCCTTCATATCACTGTCACATTTGTTTGTATGATTATGTGATAAATTTCTGCATTTTCCACTAAACTGGAAGTTCTGTAAGAGCAAACATCTTTTGATTTTTGCTACTTAATGTATCACCAGAGTCTTGGACAGGACCTGGGATATGTAAATACTGTAAAACTACATTATATTATGCCTCATAAATAATGAGAATTAACATGTAATGGAATTGACTATTAACTCCTGTCCCATGTTCATCCCTTTTGCATATTGGTGGTGTGAAGACAGGATGGAGGCTAAAGCTCTTACTTTCCAAGGGAGGTTGTGGTGGGGTGAGGCTGGAAGGTTAAATGGCAGGTAGTTATGCCTTAGGAAGCAGAGGGCATGTTCCTGTATGTTATGGCCAAGTATTCCTTCATCAAGGTAATGAAACAAGTGCCAACTCAGTATTCCTGGAATCATGGCTGCTGCTGTGGACGACCTACGGATCAGGACCCACATTTCCATCAGTAGCCAAGCTTTCGTTAGATATGCCACCAGGTGGCACTAAAGCACAGCTAGGACAGGAATAGATCTGGATCTAGCAATAGGACCCCTATTCCTGACCACCTAGCCATTTTATTAACCTCATAATAATGCAAACATGCATTTTATATGATCTAGTTGCTCCATTGCCACTTAACACGTCATATAGGAATTTCTCTGTACTTGCTGAATTGATGAAAGACTGCGTGAGACCTGTGTACACTCATTAAAGGTGGAAGGGCAGGGTAGGGTTGGCTGTGAGGCAAAGGTGTTCGTTAAAGCAATAATGCCTTAAAGTCTCTCATTTCAAAGATCTGATCAGAGGTCTTTTCAGCTTATTCTGTGAAGTTATCTTGATTCTGAGAATTAAATAGATTCAATGATTTGTTACGGGCTATAAAATATAAGGCAATGAAAAATTTTTGGTGGAATTTCAAGTCCATAAAATGGATGTTTTGTCCCCATTAGGGAAGAGTTTCAAATATAAGATAAATAATTTATAAATAATAAAATAAGTAATCTCATAATGGTAATAACAGCAGTTAACATTACTTGCTAGGTTATTTGTCAGAGGTGGTAATGGGCATTTTCACATATATTACCTCATTGAGTTATTATAACAACCTGTGAAGTAAGAATTATATTCCTTTTTTTTTTTTTAAGATTTTATTTGTTTATTTGAGAGACAGAGAGAGAAAGAGCAAGAATGAATGGTGGCAGAAATAGAGGGAGAAGCAGCCTCTCTACTGAGCAGGGAGCCCTAGGTGAGGCTCCATGTGGGCCTGGATCCTAGGATCCTGGGGTCATGACCGGAGCTGAGGGCAGACACTTAACTGAGCCACCCAGGTGCCTCTATATTCCATTTTAATAAAGATTATGGTTGAAGCCTGGATAGGTTAAGTGACTTTCCAAAGGTTATTTAAAAATATGTGTAGCATAGTTGACATTGAGCAAACCTTTTATCATTTAGAATTTTAAATGCAAAACTGTATTTTTTATTTGCCTTATTTGATTCTAGATTTCAACAAAGATGGGTACCTGGCTGGCTCAGTGGTTGAGCATCTGCCTTTGGCTCAGGTTGTGATCCCGGGTTCCTGGGATCGAGTTCTGTATCGGGCTCCCCACATGGAGCCTGCTTCTTCCTTTGCTTGTGTCTCTGCCTTTCTTTCTGTGTCTCTTATGAATAAATAAATAAAATCTTTTAAAAAAAGAGAATATTTCAAGAAAGATACATTATAGAGACCTGCCAAAATCTCTAGGACAAGGATAAGTGTACTATTCCATAAAAATTTGATGTGTAATTAGAAAAGAGCTGGTTATTAAAAAAAAAAAAAACATAATAGAATCTTAGTAAGAACCATATATCCAGTCATATAAAATCTACCAAGGGTAGGTCTCTTAGCCTAGATTCCCTTGAAAGTTTACCCTGAGACAAAGGTTTATGTAGAGTTAGCTTAATTAGAAAGTAATTTCAGAGATCAGGGTTAATTGTTGAGGAAATGAAAAAAGAGAGGGAGGAAATGCCAGTCCAGGATGGATTCACTGTTTCTTGGTTACTGTTGATTATGCTGGGGCCTTCTGCAGAGCTTGAGGAAATAAGAACTGACCCCCTTGGAGAATGCAAGGCAGTAGGCTTATCCATTGGCTCCCATCCCACATAAGCCAAGAGTAGCCCCGTAAGTGTTGACATCCCTGTGCTTCTAGGTTACACACGTCAGTCCCACCAAATTCCTGCTCGTGTTCCAGGCAGCAGTGTCCTGAGTAGGGAGAGGTACTTGGTGTAGGTCACAGCAAAGCAAATTAGTGTCAGGTTGTATCTGTGAGTAGCTGATTTGAGCCTGCAGCAGAGACTGGAATAAGAAGGGGGCTCAGAAGATCAGAAAGGCTGCATAAGACCGGTCTAATCCCCTTCCTCTAGGAATACATGGTATTAACATGTAGATTTGGGTAATAATGATCAGATATATATGGATTTTCTACAATGATATGAAAGCCATGAGCCAACTTATTGGAATTAAATATCTTTGAGGCCATCTAATATTTTCTTCATTGTGTTACCATAGAAACACAGCATGGCTCACTGTTGTTAATTCAGTTCCAATTTTTATGGGTTATTACTGATTTTATTATTAATAGCACATAAAATCCAGGTATTATTTAATCTTTCAAGTGCACTAACCATAAAATTTTAAATTGTAAGGAGTGGCAGTAATCACTGAATTGTGTAAGTATCTTCTAAGGAAGAATGTTCATTAACGGATTCAGAAGACAGGCTGAAATGCAAACAAACAATTCTTTAGTACTAAAAAGTAGCAGAAATAGTTACCAGTTCCAAATTGCCAAACAGGTTGCTCATTCAAATAGAGGTGTTAGGGTATAGTGGAAAGAAGGCTGCCTTTAGAGTCAGAAAGGTTGGGTTTTACTATTTGGGTTTTACAAACTTAAGAACTGTATATTTTTGACCAAGCATTTTAAAGATTTTTTTAAAACCTTGGTTTTATTCACCTGGGAAAATGAGGGGGAAACTATCTCAGAGGGTTGTTGACAGGATTTATTTATTTATTTATTTATTTAGTTAGTTAGTTAGTTAGTTTGTTTTTTGACTATTCATTTGCCTTATTTTTAAAACATTTTTTTATTGGAGTTCAATTTGCCAACATATAGCATAACACCCAGGGCTTATCCCACCTAGTGCCCCCCTCAGTGCCCATCACCCAGTCACCCCAACCCCCCGCCCACCTCCCCTTCCACTACCCCTTGTTCATTTCCCAGAGTTAGGTGTCTCTCATGTTTTGTCACCCTCACTGATATTTTCACTCATTTTCTCTCCTTTCCCTTTATTCCCTTTCACTAATTTTTATATTCCCCAAATGAATGAGACCATATAATGTTTGTCCTTCTCCGATTAACTTCCTTCACTCAGCATAATACCCTCCAGTCCCATCCACGTCGAAGCAAATGGTGGGTATTTGTCATTTCTAATGGCTCAGTAATATTCCATTGTATACATAGACCACATCGTCTTTATCCATTCATCTTTCGATGGACATCGAGGCTCCTTCCACAGTTTGGCTATTGTGGACATTGCTGCTAGAAACATCGGGGTGCAAGTGTCCCGGTGTTTCACTGTATCTGTATCTTTGGGGTAAATCCCCAGCAGTGCAATTGCTGGGTCGTAGGGCAGGTCTATTTTTAGCTCTTTGAGTAACCTCCACACAGTTTTCCAGAGTGGCTGCACCAGTTCACATTCCCACCAACAGTGTAAGAGGGTTCCCTTTTCTCCGCATCCTCTCCAACATTTGTTGTTTCCTGCCTTGTTAATTTTCCCCGTTCTCACTGGTGTGAGGTGGGATCTCATTGTGGTTTTGATTTGTATTTCCCTGATGGCAGTGATGCGGAGCATTTTCTCATGTGCTTGTTGGCCATGTGTTGACAGGATTTAAATGAAATTCTCTGTTAATGCAGATAGCATGGTGCCAGCACATAGCAAGTATGCATAAATATGGACTGAATTTAAATCTGAAATGTACATGTGACACTGGCTCTGATCCACACGCTGATCAGGTATTTACAAGACTGGAAGGCATCTTTCTACAATTTCTGGTGCTTTTTATGGCTTGTTTTTTTTTCATGTTTTTTGGCTACTAGGTAAGATGTTACCTCTTTAGAAAGATAATCTCTGCTGGCTGTAATCAAATAGGACCTCACCTTTTTTGAAGTAAAAGTTCATGAATCTCTTACCTCCTTCTAGAAAGGCAAGAACCTCAGGACACTTTAACTCTGAAGGCAGTGTTCTTGGTGGCAAACAACATAAATTGAAGGTGGTTAATTAAAGCAGGAAAGGAGAAGATGGGAAGTCTAAAGGATCAGAAAACAAGCAGCAACCAAAGGAGGCTAGGTCACCAGAATGACATCATAGGAACAGTCCAGAGATAACCAATGCTGGAACCAGGTACTAGATGTCACAACTGGCATCATAGCCACAATTACCTCTCTTCAGGGGACAGTAGAATGAATTCTTTATCCCTTCCTTATTCTTATCCCTGAATTTTTGTGACACTTGCTTAAGATTCATAATCTAGAGATGAGCCTCTCCAACTGGCTAAACGTACTGTTATGTGAGCATGCTATAGTTGCTAGGAGTTCAGAAAGCATTTTTGGCATTTGCAGTGGAAGATAGACTCTGATTCCCACTGAGAATAAAACTGGGGAATTCTTGAACATTGAAAGAAGAGTCTTGATGCTTAGCAGTCAAAAAATACACAGCAATCCTTCCCATAGTGTACTCTTTCAAATGCTCAATGTCTACCAATACTTTTTCCCCTTATATTTATATTTTAAAAATACATAATGTGTATATCTTCTCACAACTGTAAAATCACTCAATTCTACCTTAGGAGACAATCCGAAGTCTTATGATTATTTATGGTTCCCAGATTTAAGTCCAGTGGTGATATCCATTCTTCTTTTTGGGTTATTCTTATGTCCTGATATTCCTCAGTCTGTGGACTGACTATAAAATTACCTGCCACCCATCACACCCTAATAAAACAAGAAGAGGAAGGAAACAAAGTTAGTTGAAACTGTAAATATGTAAATGACACAGCAAGGAAAGGATAGAAGTAGAGATACAGACATTATTTCTGAAACTAATTATTAGGCCATAGTTATGTTAATTCTGCATCTTTATGAGGTAACATTCTTTTTTTTTAACATTCTTTTTTTTAATAAAGATTTTATTTATTTATTCGTGAGAGACATAGAGAGAGAGGCAGAGACATAGGCAGAGGGAGAAGCAGGCTTCCTGCAGAGAGCCCCATTCAAGACTGGATCCTGGGACACTGGGATCATGCCCTGAGCCAAAGTCAGATGCTCAACCACTGAACCACCCAGGCGTGCCAAGAGGTAACATTCTTTTAGCACATTCATAGAAAGTACTTGAGTTTCAGTCCAGGCCTTGAGTCCAGAATTTTGGGATTTAAGTATATTATCTTACTTTAAGCAATGTGGTAGCATTAAAAGAATTCATCTACCCCAAGGCTCTTCATACTGCTTTTACTGTTCTCTGAGAATGGCATCTCAAAGCTTTGTTTTCAATGTGCACTTAATGAAATAATCATATGATTTTTTTCTTAATCCTTTAATAGTGAATAACTTTAATTTTCATATGTGAAACCAATTTTACATTCCTGAAATAAACCCAATTGGTGTGATGAATTAATTACCTTTTTAATATATCACTGAACTTGATTTGCTAACATTCATTTGCATAATGTAAATCTCTATGTGCTGAAAATTGGCTTATCTTTTCTCCCATTATCTTTGTCAATATTTGGTAACCAGTATAATGCTAGCACTGCAAAATGAGTTAAAGAGAGTTTCATTTTTTCTTTATTGTCAAGTAATTTGCAAAAGATTGGAGATTTTGCTTCCTGAACATTTGGTGAAGCTTGCTGATTAAATCATCTGGACCTACAGTTTTACCAGTAAGAAGATTTTAAACTATTACTTTAAGTATCTTAATTACATGGGACTATTCATATTTTCTGTTTATTTTTGAGCAAGTATTAGTAAGTTCTGTTTCTCTAGAAATTTGTCCCTTTCTTCTAAGTTTTCAAATTTATCAGCATAAAATTGTTCATTATTCTCCTTATCATTTTAATCTCTATAGCATCTGTAGTGATGTCTCCTTTTCAATTATGATATTATTTGAGATCTCTTTCTCTTCCCCTGTCTCTCTTATTTTAAATTTTAGATAAGATGGTCAGCAAAGGCTTCAATTCATGTGCATGTGAGAAAAGACCTACAGGAAGTGAAAGGAAAGCTATGCAAAATGTAGGGAAAGAATAATTTTGTTGGTCCCAAGGCAAACATGTTCCTGTTTGTTCAGGAGATGTTGAGGAGGTCATTGTAGTGAGAGCTGAGTGAATAAGGGGAAAATAGAAGAAGCAATTAGATAAGGAGGGACTAGATCCAGTTGGGCCTTGTGATAAGCAGAGTAATGGCCCCCACCCTGCAAAGATGCCCACTTCCTAATTCCTAGAACCTGAGAATATGTTCCCTTACTTGGCAAAAGCAAATTAAGGTTGCAAAGTGAATTAATGTTGCCCTTCAACTAACCTGGAGATGAAGAGATTATCCTGAATTATCCAGATGGGCACACTGTAATCATAAGGATCCTTAAATGTGGAAGAAAATGCAGGAGAGAGAGTCAGAGAGACAGCAATGTGAGAAGGCCTTGGCCTGATGTTGGTGACTTTGAAGATGGAGAAACAGGGCCATAAGCCTAGGAAAGTAGGTGGACTCTAGATGCTGGAGAAGGTAAGGAAAAGGATTCTCCAGAAAGGAACACAGTCCCACAGCCATCTTAATTTTAGCCCAGTGATACCCATTTTGGACTTCTGACCTCAGAACTGTAAGATAACAAATTTGTGTTGTTTTATACCACTAGATTTGCAGTGATTTGTTAAAGCAGCCATAGAAATCTAACACAAGCCCTGTGGTTTATAGTAAAGACTTCTACTTTCACTGTGAGTGAGATAGGAAGTCATAGGGCAGAGGAGTGATCTAATCTGATTCAATAGGATCATTCTGGATGCTGTGATGAGAATAGACTATTGAGGAATTCCTTCCCCCTTGTAGGTTTTGGCTTGACTGTCCCATATTTTATTGAGGTCTCATCAATTTTGTTTAAGATTTAGAAAAATATAATTTCACATTTCTTTTGTAATTTGGGGTCTCCACTCTGTTTTGTTGCCAGAAATAAAACTCTGAACTTGCTTTAAAGTTCTATGGAAAACTCGGAATTTGAACCAGCCAAAATGTGATTGCAAGTACCACAATATATAAAATCAAGTGAGAGATTGAAAGAGATTAGTTTAGATTAGTGAATACTGGTAAAAGAGACTTTGAAAAATATTTGAAAATTATTTTCCTTGCATTATAAGAAAGAGAATACAAAGAGAACACTGAAGTGACATAAAATGCTTCTTATGCTGTTGCCCTTTTCAAATCCTAAAAATCATAGTGCACCATCTTAGATTTTCCATTAGGATAAATTCAGTAGCACTTTGTCTTAATGGCCCCTGCTCAGAGAGTAACTTTACCTGAAAATAAATGTGTTCATAATATTCTTAAAGTTTAAATTTGATTAATATATAATGTATTAATTTCTGAGGTAGAGGTCAGTGATTCATCAGTCTATAATGCCCAGTGCTCATTACATCATGTGCCCTCCTTAATGTCCATTACTCAGTTATCCCATCCCCCCAACTTCTCCCTTCCAGCAACCCTCAATTTGTTTCCTATGATTAAGAGTCTCTTGGGGGATGTCTGGGTGGCTCAGTGGTTGAGCATCTGTCTTGGTTCAGGTCATGATCCTGGGGTTCTGGGATCAAGTCCCATGTTGGGTTCCCTGTGCGGAGCCCACTTCTCCATTTGCTTATGTCTCCACCCCCTCTCTGTGTGTCTTTCATGAATAAATAAATAAAATCTTTAAAAAAAACTCTTATGGGGATCCCTGGATGGCGCAGCGGTTTAGCGCCTGCCTTTGGCCCAGGGCGCAATCCTGGAGACCTGGGATCGAGTCCCACGTCGGGCTCCCAGTGCATGGAGCCTGCTTCTCCCTCAGCCTATGTCTCTGCCTCTCTCTCTCTCTCTGTGTGACTATCATAAATAAATAAAATTTAAAAAAAATGAAAAACTTTTATGATTTGTCTCCCTTTCTGATTTCATTGTTTTATTTTTTCCTCTCTTCCCCTATGACCCTCTGTTTTGTTTCTTAAATTCCACATATGAGTGAGATCATATAATTGTCTTTCTCTGATTGACTTATTTTGCTTAGCATAATACCCTCTAGTTCTATCCACATCTTTGCAAATGGCACGATTTCATTTTTTTGATGGCTAAGTAGTGTTCCATTATATATATATCTCACATCTTTATCCATTCATCTATTGATGGACATCTGGGATCTTTCCATAGTTTGACTACTAGGAACATTGTTGCTATAAACATTGGGGTGCAGGTGCCCCTTTGGATTAAACGTGTTCATAATAAAAGGACTTACAAGAAAAGAGCCAACTTTTCCCCAAATAGATGAAGATGTGAAACTTTGCTTCAGCAATATTCACAGTGGCCATAGGGATTAACTATCGTAACAAGGATGGAAATACTGCTTGCCTTTGTGTAAATCCTATCTAGCACTGCTCTACCAGAGGACTGGGTAGAAACTGACAAAACGAGCAGATATCAGAAAGACTAAGCTGTCAATATATCTAGGTTATAAATTGATCCAACATTTGAGAAGGAAGTGTTAAAGTATGAAATGGGTTCTTTAACATAGAATAAAGTTATTGGCTTATCAGTTATTCTAACAATTCCTTTCTTATCTTCTCCACTCCTTTATTGCTATTTATTGTATTTTATTTATTTATTTATTTATTTATTTATTTATTTATTTATTTATCGGGGGGGAGAAGAGAAAGAGCTAGCGCATGAGCCAGGGGAGGGGCAGAGGGAGGAGCAGACTCCCCTCTGAGCAAGGAGCCAATGAGGGGCTTGATCCCATACTCTGGGATCACAAGCTGAGCCAAAGGCAGATGCTTAACTGACGGGGCCACCCAGGTGCCCCCTTTATTGTTATTGTTTGTTTATTTATTTATTTATTTATTTATGAAAGGGAGACCATGCATGAGGCAGGGGGTAGGGGGTGGGGGAGAGAGAGAGTCTCAAGCTGACTCTGTGTTGGCCAGGCTTGATCTCACAACCTTGAGATCATGACCTGAGCTGAAATCAAGAGCCTGACAGCTTAAACGACCGAGCTACCCAGTTATACTGATTATAATTTTAGAGCCTAATCCCCTCTTCCCAAAGGAGAAGGGGGAACAATTCATTTCAAATTTTACTTTTGAAAGGACCAAGCTCCAGTCTAGCTTATATATGGTCCTAAGTAGCTTGGTTAAAATAGTTACAAAAAAACAAACAAAAAAAGTTACAAAAATGAGTCACTGGATCAAAAAATATTTTCTAAATTTAAGAATGATCTTATAAACTATTCCATGGACAAACATCCTCAAAAACTTAAATGCAATTAACTTTTAATTATATACATAAATGGAGAGGTGTAGGTGCTATTAATAATTTAAAAATAGCTAATTAAAAATAATATATATTTGGCTTTGGAAAGCCTTGTAATTCCCTCCGTTTCTCTTTCTTAATTGTTTTTCTCCTAAGCTAATATTAAAATTAATTTCCCAATCTTGAACGCAGAGTAATGGTTGAAAGATGATCTAGCATTTTGATGGGTGGAGAATAGAAGCTGGTCTAGGATTACATTTGGATTTGGATAATCTATATTTAGATACTTAGGAATTGACTATATTCTCATGTCATCAATGTTTTCGAGCCAGGATTATTATGACACTGTATCAGAGTCCTTTACCTTAGGGTTCCTGGTCCCAGACATTCCCCTCTCCATTTCTTCTTTGGTCAGATAGACCAACTAGAGCTCCCTTAGAAGGGGTTGGGGGTGTGGCATCAAAATGAACAAAATTTTATGGGCTACTTATGCTGGGGTAGCATGGAAATGGTAGGAGTGGGGTGGAGATGGGACAAATGTTGGGGCGGCACCTGCAGTGTTCCCCACAGACAGTTGTAAGACACTATGGTATATATACATCTCTTCAGATATTGGTCTGTAAAGAGAGAAAAGAAAAAGACTTTGTGGTGTGGTAGGAAAACAACTATAGGATGAATGTCAGAAAACCTTGGTTTCAGTTTTGGTATTTACAATTCCTTGATCTTTTGGAGACTTAGTGTATTAACATGTAAAGAGGGGTAATAATACCTACCTTATCTACCCCCTGGGGATTGCTGGGAAGATCAGAGCAGATAATATATGTGAAAACACTTAGAAGTTTATAAAGTATTACACAAAGGTAAGACGTCTGTTGCTTTAGCACTTGGAATACTTAAAAGATTTAAAGAAATCCTACTGTGGTCATAAAGTAGATTAGGAAGAAAGAGTCTGGGGAATTCATCATTACTAATAACAAATTTACTCAAAATACATGCCAGTGGTATTATCTCTGTGAACTAAAAAGCATGTTTTTTTCTCTGTTTCCTGTGAGAGTGTCCTTTTGGGATGCTCTGTGTACCGCACTTAGAGTTTCTAGAAGTCCCAATCTGCTTCCTGTGAGTCCACCATCTACCATCTGCCCCTGAGCTTTCGGGCAGCCAGATTGCCGCCTGAAATCGGATCCCCACTCCCCCTTCAGAAGCCACATTTCCTCTTCTACTAAAAAGGCTACTTCTCCTCCTAACTCACCAGCTCCTGTTGGTAGAGGGTAGAAGTACACTATGGTGACTTAGAGGCAGGAGAGCGACTCTTTCTCTGATTCATGACCTTGCAGATATACCCCATGTACAATTATGAGTTTTTTAAAGGGTGGGGGTCATATACTTTACGTTTAACCTTCAAGCTAACCAGTGTCTTACACGGTGTAGATACTTAGTAAATACTTGCTGAGTCGATGTGCTAAGAAATATATGAGGCAATTTGCTTTATCAGGGCTTTTCATCCTAGATTATTAGGTTAAGAATGAATATTCTTTTTTTTTTAAAGATTTTATTTATTTATTTATGGTAGAGAGAGAGAGAGGCAGAGACACAGGGAGAGGGAGAAGCAGGCTCCATGCCGGGAGCCCGATGCGGAACTTGATCCCGGGACTCCAGGATCTCGCCCTGGGCCAAAGGCAGGCTGAGCCAAACCGCTGAGCCACCCAGGGATCCCCAAGAATGAATATTCTATCTCAATATTTAAATCTGGGATGATAAAGAAGTGAAGACCTATTCTGAGTAGCACCTGCCACTTGAGAGCTTCCTTGCTTTTCTTCTTATATTACTCTCATGCCCTACTTGGGACTGGGTTTGAATGTGGGAATATGTGCAGGACTAAACAAGGAATTGAATTGGATGGAGGAAAATATGTAGTCCTTGCCGTGGCACTTAAAAGAATGAGCCCAGTGATGAAGTCATAGTTGAAGTTTAAAATTTCTGTTATTAATGTCAAATAATCTATGCTGTCATATTCTTTTTTTGCCATTAGAAATCTGGTAAGGGATTCTAACATATTGGAAGTAGTGAGCAAAGTTGAAGCATCTTCAATTAATAAACTATATCTTTTCAGGGTATTGGTATTAAAGGTGATTGGCATTTCTTAATGTGTTCTCTCTCTCTCTCTCTTTTTTTTTTACTTAAAATTATAACATCACCATTTTCCAAAAAACAGTGCATCCATAATTTCACCATCTTGATACTGTTATTTTTGCATTTATCTTCCGATCTTTGTCCAATGTATGGATGTTTTACTTACTTGCTTTTCTTCTGTGCATACTGTTTTCATTCTGAATTGCCCTGGGAGTATTATATCTGCCAGATGGAGGCTCAAAATTTCTGAGTGGCTCCAAGAATCCTAATCGATGCTGCTGTAGAAATTGACATTTCCCCCTGGGGGAAGGCATGTCCAAAAATTTTAGAAGGTTCCCATTGGAAGCTGAAGCAGAAAGTGACTATGGGCTGTTAAAACACCAGCGATCCAATGGAAAAGGAAGGCAGGTTGGCTTTTAGAAGAAGAGAAGTAGGTGGATATTTAAGTAAAATAATTTCAGATGCCAAGAACATATCTCTTCCCACTTACCCAAAACAAACAGGAAACAAAAAATAAAAACCTAAAGTAATAATCACTATAATAAAATCACCCTCTCACTAGGTGACGAAGAGTTGAAGTTAGTTTAGGAAAGCTATTATGTGGGGCACCTGGGTGGCTCAGTGCTTGAGTGCCTGCCTTTGGCTCCCAAGGGGAGCCTGCTTCTTTTTTTTTTTTTTTTTAAGATTTCATTTATTTATTCATGAGACACAGAGAGAGAGAGAGAAGCAGGCCCCATGCAGGGACCCGACGTGGGACTGGATCCCAGGACCCCAGGATCACACCCCGGGCCAAAGGCAGGCGCTGAACCGCTGAGCCCCCCAGGGATCCCCTTGCTTCTCCCTTTGCCTATGTCTCAGCCTCTCTCTCTCTCTTGGATGAATAAATAAAAATCTTAAAAAAAAAACCCAAAACATCTGTAATGTTTAAAATGGCAAATTTTAAATATCAGAGGCTGAGATAAATTTTACTAAAAGGGCAAGAGAAGACAGTAGGGGTCTTTGCTAGAAACGGGGAGTGAGGGGACTAGTACAGACCTTTAATGCTCTTTTATGGGGGGGAAAAACAAGAAAAGGTAGTGGGGTTGGGGGAAAGGAAAGGAAAAAAAAAGTTATGAAATGTAACAAACCTCAGCGGTTCTTAATTTTGCCAGATTGCACAAGAGAAGAAGTGGACAACTAGAAATCACCTGAAACGGGCCGCGGACAATCTTGCTGCTCGCAGGTGGCGGCGAGTCCCGGGCCCGGGGCGGGGCGGGGCGGGGCGGGGCGGGGCTGGGCTGGGCGCCCCCCGTCCCCCGCCCCCCGTCCCCCGCCCCCCGTCTCCTCCCTCCCCCCGGGCCCCGCCGCGCTCCGGGGCCGCGCAGGTGCAGGTGGCGGGGCCGGGCCAGCTGCGCGCCGCGCCCGCTCCGGGGGGGCCGCCAGGCGTCGCGCTGGAGCCGCGGTTGCCCCGGAGACCGAGCGGCGAGTGGGCGGCGCGGAGCGGGGCTGCTGCCGGGCCTGGGGCGGGCGCGGGGCGGGCCTGGGGCGGGCCTGGGGCGGGCGCGGCGGCCCCGGGGCGCGGGAGCTGCACTCGGCTCGGCCGCGCGTCCCACGGTCCCGGCCGCGGCGGGCGGAGCGGCTGCCCCAGGAGCGCCGAGGGCCCGGGCGGGCGGCGGGCGCGCTCCCCGCGGCCGCGGGATGACTCCTCCGGGCTCGCCGCTGGCGCCCCTGCTGCTCCTCTCCCTGCACGGTGAGTAGCCGAGCCCGCCGGGCCCGGGGCTGCCCCGCCCGGCGCAGGTGGCGCAGGTGTGCCCCAGGTGTGCCCCAGGTGGCGCAGGTGTGCCCCAGGTGTGCCCCAGGTGGCCCGGGTGGAGAGGTAGCCGCCCCCGCCGCTCGGTCCCCGCATCCCCGACCCGCTGCCGACCCGCCGCGCTCTGCCGGTCACCCCGGGTCACCCCCGGTCACTCACCGGGCGCGGCGCGAAACCGTTTCCGTGATCCCGCGGCTCCGGCAACAACAGAGGTGCTTTGAGATAAAGGAGAAAACTTTGAATTCTGGCTTTACCGTGACCTTCAACTAGCACATGCAGCTTTCGCTGAGTCTGTGATCTTTGCTTTAAGAATAACTGACTGTACAGTGCGCTACACCATGTCCGAAAACACTGATTTATTATTATTTTTTTTTGTGCTCTAGCTTCTTCCCCAAAGCATTCACAAGGGCTTACAGAAATGCATAATGTGCAGCAGCGTTAGAACAGAAAGACTAAACATCTGGGTAGTTTTCTTAGTTTTTTAAGGAAACTGACTTTCCACTCTCGATTTCATCTGTCTTGCATTTTATTTTTCCATGACTAGCCGTCCTGTTTAACTCTGATTTTCACCTAACACAGTGCCCTCCTGTGAGCGCGCTGTCCTTGGAATCAAGTTTTCTGTCCCGTTTAATTGATGAGATTTATTCCGGAGGTTTCATTTATTCCGGAGGTTCAGTGATTTATGGAATATTGTGGTTAGCCTTGTTTGTTTCTGGAGATACCAGTATGTTTCCCATAGTTTTGTGGCCTCACTTCAACTGATAATGTACCAGGGATCTTGAAGTAACTTCATGTTAGTTGACTTAAATTGTTGGAATTTATTTAGTAGGGGAGAAAGAAAGACAAAATTTTGCATACTTTTTCCATAGATGCAAATGAAGGAAATCATCAAAATTACAGAGAACTTTCCTAAAGTTCAGTAGATATATTTTTGGTGATGACGTGTAGACAATAATTAAGTGAACATGAGTACGTGCTTGCAAGTTAATTTTGTCTGGTTACCCTTTTGAAGGGGCCGACATTTTTCTCTGTCCTACTTCTCTCAAGTGTGAAATAATTAGAGCTTTTTATACAATTCTTTGGATATAACTGAAAAATGTTTATAAATATTGCTATAAGAGCTGCTGAAGTTTTGGTAAAAAATATTCTTAACCTTCATCTATTACAATAAATGCTGCTCTCTTTTTGTAAGTAGCATTTGTGTATAGTTTGTTTTTGAATTATTAGGCAGTACTTTATTTTTTTTTTTAATTTTTTTTTTTTAGTACTTTAAAGAGTGGATGTAATTTGCAGAAGCAGCCTTACAAGGTCATCTGATTTGTTTCCTTTCCTTCAGCAGAACTATTCCTCAGCTGTCCTAGGATGTTTTTAGAGACTTCCAAGGACAATTCAGCCTTCATGATAATCTATTCTGTAGAAGCACTTTTCACCCTCAGAAATGAACAGTTGTGTTCATTTGCTCAACATATATTTACTGAGCTCCCACTCTGGGGCTGGTGGAAGACTGGGATGCACAGGAGCTTGTCTGCAGCCCGTATGGAGTCTGCCTTTTTTAAAACAGGCTGTAAGCATGCAAAATGATTCATGATATAAGGAATATATATATAAATACACACACACATATATATATTATTGCTACTTATTAATGGTGATAGCGAGGAAGACTTCATAGAAAAGTTTTCTGTAATCTGGACTTTAGGTTGGATTTGAATTGGCTGACATGGGGGTGGTTGGGCCTGCTTTCCTAGTCAGAGGAACAGCTTCGGTGAAGGATATGAAATGAAAAATACTGGGGCATATTCTTGAAAGGCCAAGTGTCTCGCTGCTAGAGCAGGAGATGTGTGCAAAGGAGAAAGGGCTAAAAAAAGTAGTAAAAGAATAGTAGAGAGCCTTGAATGCTGAATTTGGGATTTATTCAGGAGGCCACGGTCTCCTTAAGATGGGGAGCGCAGGGGGGTGAGCAGCTGTTGTGTGTGCCTACTTGTGCCCAGCATAACAGTCCCCAGAGTATACTGTGTCCTGACTGCCATTAAGTTCTTGAAGTCAAAGACAAAGTTGTTTTGAATGAATTAGGGCTCATCCCTAGGACTTAGAATGAGGAGAAGGGGTGGAAACATGAGCAAAGTGGCTTCATTATGAAGGAGGAAAATAAATGGAATGCTGAGTAGATAACCGTTGTAGCATTGGCCACTACGAAGGCGTGATACACGAAGGGTAGAAACAGAGTCTTGCATTTTTGAAAGAAAGTGGATGTCAAGAGATTCCTGTTTTTATTTTTGTTTGAGTTTCTGTAGAGTAACTTCCAAGGGAATTTGGACTGAAAAGTTGGCTTCTATATAGTTTTACCAATTGGTTAGATATATCTGAAGTGGTTTTTTGTACTACTTGTGTAATTCCTTGAAATAGCAGTTACTTTTCCAGAATCTGAGAAAGTCCTGTAAAAAGAGAGATCACATGAAATGAAATGAAAATGAAAAGAATTATGAGCCTAAATGTTAGCATTCTGAAAAATTTCTTGTGAACTTTGATTCCTTAGTTCTAACTTGAATTATGTAACTGCTTTGGAAGGATTCACTTTTTAGCAGAAAACCTGTCGTTTTCCCTACATGAAAGGTGACAGCCACTGGATGAAAATTTTAGAGAAATTAAGCTTAACACACTGTATATTCAATGTGGACTATTCAGGAAGCAATTTAAACATGAAATCACTAAGTGCTTCTAAAATGCTATGCTTAAGAACTGGTGTCAGGCTTAAGGTAATGATGCAATGGGTAAAGATCCCCATTCCCCCTCCCCCAAGTAACAGTATGTTGCACATTTTCAAATGAGTTTTCACACTTTGATAGTGGAAGCATTTATAATGAAAAGTCTCATTTGGATCTTCATACTTAAGCCATGTGATTTAGTGCCAAACAAGGTGATGTGCTGGTACACAAGATTCTTTAGTTGCAATGAGTCCTACAGAACAAGAGACTGGAAATACTAGCTGAGTTGAGGGGAAATTGTGGCACTCCCACTGAAATTCTCATCTTCCTTAGTTCATTTAGAATAGGGATTCTGAATTTATAGTTACCTACAAAAGTGATATTTTAGGCAGTTGGAGGTAGGATTGCGGGATTTCTGGTAGCCCGCTCACTTCAAGTATCCCCCTCCTTTGTTTGATAAGGACTGTCTGGCACTCAAATATCTCACCCTTGCATTTTGAGAGCATCCCTCAGACCATCTGGAGGCTCTGATACCCTCCTTTAATCATAATTGAGACTAACTGGTTTCGGAGGGGTTGTCAGTTCTTGGGTGGTATTCAAAACGCCATATGAAAAAAAAAAAAGAAAAAAAAAAGAAAAAAAAACGCCATATGATTTGAACTGAATTTGGTCTTAAAAGTGGGAAGTTATTTAGTTACTTATTAAGCTGATCTTACTAAATTGTGGAAGGATTTTTTTTTTCTTTCTATTAAAGTTTGGGTAATTGATTCCCTCCATACTGGTTTCCTACCACCTAGAAAGAGCAGTTTACCTTTGTGATGATTTTAAAAAACATGAAGTTAGTCAAAGAAATAAAATCTGTTTCCTGATTTCACAAATGATAGACTCGGCCATTGACCTGGTACCAGTTCATCTTGATCATTGTCAGATACCACATAGCTGGTATATGGTGTGACTCTGCGTCACATGTATTATAGGATGATCATATTTTAGCAAATATCACTAAAATTTTTATGTTTATAAGAAAGATTAAAAAATACAAATTTGCCAATGTGAAAAAAAAAGCCTGTTCAATAAAAAGATTTTTTAGAAGAAGTCTGATTAGTGGTTTCCCTTCATTTAGCATTTTGATCTTGAGAAAGGTAACAAACTGGGACGCCTGGGTGGCTCAGTGGTTGAGTATCTGCCTTTGGCCCAGGGCGTGATCCTGGAGTCCCACATCGGGCTCCCTGCAGGGAGCCTGCTTCTCCTTCTGCCTGTGTCTCTGCCTCTCTCTGTGTGTCTCTCATGAATAAATAAACAAAACCTTTAAAAAAAAAAAGAGAGAAAGTTAGCAAATTGACAGTCTTAGATGCACACTTTTAGAAAAGCATTGCCAGTAATGAAGTTGAGTTGCCAGAAGCCCTGAATTCAGGAAAGTCTTGTACTACTTAGAGTTCTTTGGAAGAATCCCATGTTCTCATTAATGTTGATTCTTTTCTGTCCTCTTTCATTCTCATCTTCTTCCATTTTGGAGAATGTTCTATAGTTCTATAGCATCAGGGTCTTTTAAGGTAAATAACACCATTCATGGTTCCTTCCAATGATTTAACTCTACCTAGTTTGAGGATACGTCACCCATGGAGTCAAGTAGGCCAACCCAAAAATCACCCTAGAAGCTGGGCATTGTTGAGGATATGTGAGAATGTGGACATAGTTTATGCTAGTATTTTCCCCTTGTTCCATGATGTCAACTCTATATGATATAACTCGGTGTGTGTGTGTGTGTGTGTATGTGTGTATGTGTACGTACACACATATGTATATATGTATGTGTGTGCTTTCTCTAAAAGACATTATCATACCTGGCACAGAGTAAGTGCTCAGTAGATACTTGAGAATGGACTGAGTGGTTACTTATATAATTGCTAATCCTGAGTGCCTGGAGTACCCGAAAAGAATGTTTTTTTTCCCCCTTTTAAAGAAAAGTAATTTTTGTTAAGCATTTTTTTTAGGGATTTGGTGCGACTGTATCAGCTTCAGTGTATCTTTAAACCTAAGTATGTATTTTGTGAAGCAGAGGTGATAGAGATCTATTTTCATAGACTTTTCAGATTCTATGACTTTGGAAATTAATTTAAAAATATAATACAGATCTTTCGACACTGATTTTTAGCTTATTTTTAATCACAAGGCTTTGAAATTGTCTATATTTGAAGTATTTTTTTCCTAAGGAATTTCTGAAGATGTTGCTCCATGCAGTAAGGAATGACCTTGGACTTTTGGGTGTTCACTTATAGCCATCAAGGTTCCCATTTCCATGCCTTGTATTCATCATCCTGAGGGCCTGTATGTCAAAACTAGTCTCCCAACGAAATTAAAACAAAAACAAAAAAGGGAAAAAACTAGTCTCCCAAGAACAGAGATATAAAATAACAGCTGTGTAGGGACGCCTGGGTGGCTCAGTGGTTGAGCGTCTGCCTTCAGCTCAAGGCAGGGTCCTTGGGATCAAGTCCCCCATCGGGCACCCCACAGGGGAGCTTGCTTTTCCCTCTGCCTGTCTCTGCCTGTTTCTCTGTGTCTCTTCTCCGTGTCTCTGTCTGTCTAAAAACAAAAACAACCTGTGTAGTCTAAGCTCAACATCCACCCCGCCCCCCATCACAGATAGATAGTACTGGACCTTGTTTTAGAAAAAGGAGCATTTAATTAGATGAGCCCTGTGTGGAGGCATCATCGCCTTCTCCCAAGGGAGATTGCCAGTTGTCCTCTCCTCTCATTGCCTCGCCTTTTCCTGCAGTCTTCCATATTTCCCCCCAGAGTTTCTTCATCTAGGATTTATTCCCTATGGACCATCCTCGTAGTCTGTAGACATCTCCCGAAATGTCATCAGTATTCTAATCATAGCTACATCCTCAACCGCGTACTCAAAGGTGCCTTAAGGAACATCAGACATCTTTTTATAATACTTCATCTTTGTTTCCTTGTAGCAGGTCCATCATTGCCTGTTATACAACTTTTGTCAGCGCCATGGTTCAGGGTCATTTGCCAGAACACAAAATACGGGTCAAAAAGTGAGGATCAAGTGTAGTAAATGTCACTTGTTGCAGAACACATTGCAGTCAGGCTACATTTTAGGTTTTCATCGGGTGAGAAACCTTGTAGTACATTTCACTTAATGCATGTTGCCCGTGTGTAAATACAGATTTTACACTTGTAAATCTGCGCCAGCACTTGTGAGCCAAGACTTATGACAGTATGCAGAACATGTGAAGAATGTGTTAGCAGTGCAAGGATTCTCAAACTTTTGGCTTTGGGATTACTGGGCCTTAAAGATTATTGAGGACCACAAGGAGCTTTTGTTTATGTGGATTATATCTATTAATATGTACTGTATTAGAAATTAAAAGTAAGAACATTTAAAAGTATTTATTAATCAATTTAATAACAATAAATCCATTGTGTATTGACATAAATGATACATTTTCATGACAAGTAAGAATTTTTGCCCAAACCAAAAAATATTAGCAAGAAGAGTGGCATTATTCCACATTTTGGAAATCTCTTTAATGTCTGACTCATTAGAAGACAGCTGGATTCCCCTATCCGCTTCTGCATTCAATTTCTTATGATGTGTTTGGTTAAAATATGTGAAGACTGTCTGGCTTTACACAGCCATGTAGTTAGGGGTATTTTCATAGCATTTTCAAATAATTTCAGCTATTCTTGGATATTTACCAAAACTCAAGAAGTAATAGTTTCTTAAGGAGTGGCTACTGTGCGAAATTAGAAAACATAGCAATAAACATTTCTTGCTCTCTTATTTTAAAATCCATTGGTTTATCACGTGATTTGAGCGGATCTTTTATTCCTGTATGATTTTTTAGTACACTATACATTGATAATTTGGAAGATACTGATTCCTCAATACAGATTTTACAAATGTTGACATACATTAGATTGAATAATATAAACAAATCACATTTGTTAATATCACCATTGATCTTATCAGTGAAGTGATAGTCGTATTTTGTTCAGTGTTGAGAAAATGTCTGCCACATACCTCAGTCTGAATAATTGTGGTCTGTAAGTTGTTCTTTCAAGTGAAAATGCTGATCCCCCCCCAAAAGCAACTATCTTGTTCAGCGTTGTGCTCAAGGATTTGTATCAGGGCTTTTCCTTGGGACAACCATTTTCTTTGGTCTGCTGCATAAGTGAAATATGTTTCATATTGCCCATTTTGTCACACAAGATATTATAAAAGGTCAAGATTTAATAAAATTACTGTTATTGCTTCATCAAAGGCATTCTTTAGTGAAACTGGATTTTCTTTTTTCACTGTGAGCACATGATGGTGAAGGCCCAGTGCAGTGCCTATGAGGACAGTTCGGTGCCACTATCCGGACAATGGTGGGGCACTGGCGGTTCGCTCACCACTGTGTCTGTACCATCAGCACAAATGTCAGCACAGGCAAAAGACAGATGACAGTTCGCCATTATTAAGAAAATGGTCTTTACCTCAGGGATTTTCTGGAAGGATCTTGGAGACCCTGTTGGGTCCATGGACTGTACAAAAAGGTGGTATACTATAAGGGAATGTTAGATTTTTTTTTTTTTGAGAATTTTTTTTTGAGACAAATGGCCAAAATTATTATATACTATGTAAGATGATATTAAATGGAGTATGCATTGATTGTTTAAACATAATAAACTCATTGAAGATTATTTTTGTATTTTATATGTTTTTAATTACAGAAGTAACATTGTAGGCATAAAAATTCGAACAATGCAGAAGTGCTTAAGAACTGACTCATACCCTACCTCCACCCACGAAATTCTCTGGTTTTGCTGTGCACTGTTCCAGACCTTTTTCTAATGACAAACAAAGTCTGCATGTACGTGTACTTTTTTTTTTCTTTTATGAGGATTTCTGTGGATCTCATAGAGGATCAGTCATTTATTTGCATTTTTTTGAGCTTTTGTTTGCCCTCTTTACCTAAAATCTAGGTTCAAAATTCAATTGTTTGATTGCACTTAGTAGGAAAGTAATCATAGCTACTAGGTAGAAAGTGTCCGTGTGTGTGTGTGTGTGTGTGTGTGTGTGTGTTTTCTATGTGACTAACAACCACCGTGCTATCAGATAATTTTTCATGAATTACTCATATTGTGTTTTAAGTCAATTTTATTGAAGTATAATTAGATTATGGTAAGATGCTCTTATTTTCAGTATAATATTAGAGAGTTTTGATAAATTTATGCACCTGTGTAAGTGGAGTCAAATGTAGAAATTTCCATCACCGAAAAGAAAAAGCTCCCTCAGGTGCCTTTGCAGTTAACTCTTCCACTCTTGGGTCTAGTCAAATGTCGATTTGTTTCTGTAAGCATACATTAATTTTGACTGTTCTAACTTACCTAAATGAAATCATAATTATTTGTGCTTTGAAAAGTACAGGCTTCAGGTTTTTTATTTAAAAGATCCACGTTCATTTTAAGTTAAACAGTACAAAGCAGGAGAAAAGAGTATTTCAACACAACATTCTAAACCACACCACCCAGATGTGTCCACTTTAATATTTGATGATTATGATTTATTTCTTGATAAATCTAGGTAGATTTCCATCATTTGGAATCGTTTCAGTGCTTACTTTGTCTTCTGAATTAGTTCATGTTTTCACTGCCTTTTTCTACTCAAATTGAAGGAGAGTTTGTATACATATATTATTGAGTCAAAATATCTTTCCTAGAATTTATTAGAAATTACTCTCCATTTTCTGGCAATGACTGTTGCCGTGGTGAAGTCTGAGATCAGGCTGAATTTAATTTTTCTCCCTTGAGAGTGATTTACTTTTTGTACCTGGATGTCAAAAACCTTTATCTTTATGGTTCGGTAGGTTAACCACAGTTTATCGTGATGTGCTTGTTTTTATCCGTTTTTTTTTTTTCTGTGAGATATTATATCTTTTCAATATGCCTACTCACATCTTCCTGCATTTCGAATCTATTTTCCTGTATTGTGTTTCTGGGTATTCCTGTGTTTCCTATCTTACATTTGTTATCACAGACACTATGTGTTAAATCATTTTTTTCTCTTCTATGTAATTTATTTAAAAAATTTTTGACTCAGTTTATTTAAACTAAACCCAATTCACTCACTTCTCTTGTTTTTTAAAAATAACGTCATAAATATTGTCCTATAATTTATTTATAAAACATAACAATTTAACATGGGTATTTTTCTGCATCTGTCATATGGATATACCCCTCATTCTTTTTAATGACCATTTAGTATAGCATAGCATGTATTTGCCATAGTTTATTTAACTATTTCTCCATCGTTGAACATTTTATGTTGTTTCTGATTTTTTTTTTTAAGTAGGCACCATGCCCAGTGTGGAGCCCAATTTGGGATTTGAACTTGTGACTCTGAGATCAAGACCTGAGCTGAAATTGAGTCAGACACTTAACTGCCTGAGCCATCCAGTCACCTCTGTTTCTTGTTTTTTGAGATTAGTGATGTTGTATTGTAGTGAACATGGTTTTTTTTTTTTTTTTAAGATTTTATTTATTCATGAGAGACACACACAGAGGCAGACATAAGCAGAGGGCTAGAAGCAGGCTCCCTGTCCGGGGGCCCGATGCAAGACTCAATCCCAGGACCCCGGGATCGTGACCTGAGCCAAAAGCAGATGCTCAACCACTGAGCCACCCGGGTGCCCCTGTAGTGAACATCTCTGTATATATATATAATCTATACGTTTGTGTAGGTATTTCTTCAGTTTGTCTTGCCCAAAGTGGAATTATTTGGATGTAATCATTTAACATTTGAGGGGAGATAACAGTATTATGTGGGCTTTGTATAGTCAGACATACTGGGTTTAAATTCCTGACTTACCATTTATTTGCTCCATGACTTTGAGAATGTTTTAATGTCTGAGTTTGAGTTTGATTATCTGATACAGTGGAGATGGCCTTCGTTAAGAAGTACTAAATTAAATGACACATCTCAAATGGGTCTAGCATCAAAAAAAAAAAAATGCTTGGTTAGTAACAGTTACTAGGATTATAAGGACTGATCAGCCCCAACTTGAATCAGAAGGTACAGAGTTCTCTGTATGGGGAGTACCAGTGGGAGGTGTGGCCTGGGACACATCCTAACAGTTCTCCAGGCCTGCTTTCATTTACAAAATGAGGGAGTTGAATAAAGTAATCTCTTGTTCTTTTCCAGCTCTGTAATCTCATGATTCTTTGATGTGGCATCCAAGTATTAAAAATACTGGCAATAAAATAAACTGGAGAGAATATATGTCTGGCTTTAACATATTCACGAGACTTGCCCTATAATAGTTACTCGATTTTCCTCTCCTTCTCCCCCATAAATATAATGTAACTTTCTTTAATTCTAGGAATTAAAATCATCCTCATCTGTTGCGGAAAGATTACAAAAATTGGTTTCAAATAGAAATCTTATTTTATATTTTATTTTAAAATTTATTTCTTGCACTTTGGTTCAGGCTATGTACATACCTATTCTCTTAAATCCTTTATATCATAGACAGATCTTGTATGTGTCAGGGGAGGGTCAGTGGTAAGCAGACTATAAATATGACAGAAATCTTTTTTTTTTTTTTTTTTTTATACCACAGTCACTGTATTCTGGTCCTTTGTCTTGATTTCTATGACCTCTCTCTGCTTTTTTCTCGTAATGACTCTTCTTTGTCTCAGCCAGGCATAGGTATCTAAATTTTATCTGTATGAGATTATATGACAAATTCAGATATTTTCACAGTGCTGTTGTTGATTAAAAGTGGGAAGCCTGTGGACTTCTTTTTAAAAAGATTTATTTATTTATTTATTTAGAGAATGAGCTTGATCGAGCAGTGGGGGAGGGGCAAAGGGAGAGGGAAGAGAGAGAATCTTAGGCCCACTCTGCACTGAGTGTGGAACCCGATGTAGGGCTGGATCTGGATCCCACAACCCTGAGATCACGACCTGAGCGGAATCCAAGAGTCAGAAACTGAACTGACTCAGCTATTCAGGCGCCCCAAGCCTGTGAAGTTTTAAAAAGATGAAAACCAGGGAGTTTTAGCAGGGAGATAGTGCTATGTAAATGGAAAGCTTTGGAGGGCTTGGTTAGGGCATGTCTGGATTCTAACTAGATTTTATGTCACTAATGGTGTTCCCCAGCTGTTTTCTTTGCATTTTTATGAAAGAAGATTTTTTTAAAGTATGTTCTATTTTATTTATTTTCACTTATTTATTTGCAGATGTTTTTATTTGAGAGAGACAGAGATATTTTTTTTTATTTTTATTTATTTGCAGATTTATTTATTTATTTGAGAGAGAGAGAGAGAGAGAGACAGAGATAGTGACAGTAAGAAAAAAGAAAAGCACAAGCCGGGAGCAGAGGGAGAAGCAGACTTCCTGTTGAGCAGGGAGCCCAGTGTGGGGGGCTCGATCCCAGGACCCTGGTCATGATCTGAGTTGAGGGCAGGCGCTTAACTGACTGAGCCACCCAGGTGCCCCGACAGAGGATATTTTTATACAAAGCCAGGTAGTCTCCAAAATTGACAAGAGTTGGTCACACCTGAGATTCATAAGCTCTCTGCCTACTGTGTTATCTTGGTAAGTAAAGTTTGTTTTCAGATCATTACATTTTTTTTCCCAAAATATTTACAGCAACTTACACATGATTCGTTTTCCTGAGTATATTTTCCAAAATTGTGACTTTTAATTCTTCCCAATTCATGATCTCAGTGTCCTCAGAGCAAAGCATGTTTTAGTTACCCTTTGATCAATCTGCATCTCTGGTTTCCATCTTAACACTTACACTTCTTTGGACAGATTAATTATGCTCCCCCCTACCCCTTCCTCCCTGGTTACTTCCAGTTCAGGGGGTTCAGTTGTCTTTCTAGTTAGTAAGAACGTGTAAGGCTGTGAGCCACAGGGACCTGGACCAGCACGGTCTCTTAGAGCCTTTAATTCCATAATGTCCTTGATCTGAGGAAGCCGCTCGGTAATCTCTTCACAATTTCCATGACCGAGCCATCTGCCTGCATTAAAATAAATCAAATCTGCTTACTCCTTCAGTGTCTAGCAAATATTCTATAAACTGATGATGATGGAGACCATGGACACAAAAATAATTTGCAATCTTGAGCATTTCCTCTGAATTCTCAGCTCAGATTCTCTCGACATAGTGGATGCCAGCTTTCTCTTTGACTTAAGTAAAGGGTAGTGGAAGCTTTTCCTCTAGTCCTTTGATGACTGTTATCCCAAGCTTGGCAGGGGAACTAATTCAGCTTTTCTGTATCTAGATGAACCACAAAAACTTTCCTTGCCCCTCTGCATCATATATAGTGGCTAATTAGGTAACACACATAGTTGTTTAATTTCGTATTTGGCAGTTTGCATCGATGCTGTGTGTGTGTGTATGTATATATTTAGATCTCAGGCAGACTGATTTTGTGTTGGCACAAGCTTCCGCTCTTGGGCAGACTTTGAGTGTGTGGACTGTGGTGGTGTCACGCTGTACGAGGGAGTGCGTGATCCCAGGGCCTGTTCTTATGCAAAATAGTTTATTTTTTCACCTCTGAAAACCCCTGAATCTTTAGCATATTTCTGCTTAGTATCCTTTTTTTTTTTTAATTTATTTATTCCTGTGAGACACAGAGAGAGAGGCAGAGACACAGGCAGAAGGAGAAGCAGGCTCCATGCAGGGAGCCCGATGAGGGACTCGATCCCAGGACCCCGGGATCACAACCTGGGCCAAAGGCAGATGCTCAACCACTGAGCCACCCAGGTGCCCCTTCTTGGTATTCTGATCTTCACTTTCCTTTCTTTCCTCTGCACCTTCAGTAATTTTTATCCTTATCATTTTAAGTTTACATTATCCTGACAGTTTCCTGGCTGATGTTTACTTCACCTTTCTTTGCTTTGATCCACCCTTTGCTTTCTGCAAGGTTGCTTTTCTGTCAAACACTGCTTTCAGTAAGTATGTCCCTCTCTTTCTTCAACAACAAAACACGAGCTCAAAAACCTTGAAAGATAAATTCCGAACTTTTCATAAAACATCAGCGGTGCCCTCCGTGGCATTCTGCTCTTCCCAGCACGTGCCCAGCACCCTCTGCCGTTCTGGTCCCGTCTTCCTCTTCAGCTCTGTTGCTCACATTTCCCTCCTCTGCTGGTTGATCTGAAACACGTCACGTCCTTCTCTCGATATCCATACTCCTGCCCTTGCAGGCCCAGCCCAGCCTGTTTGCTCCGAGACGGACCGCCTTGCGTTCTGCCCTGAGCCCTGTGTAGGGCCTGGCTTCCTCTCAGTCCCCTAGGCCGGGGCAGTTCACACTGCTCCTGTGGTAGCGCCTCCAAACTGCGGTGCCTCGTGCTCTTACACTTTCTTGCACACTCCAGAGGATGAGCACTCTGCTGTGCACATGGCAGGTGCCTGCTTTGTCCAGTGAGTGGATGAATGTGAAATCTTTGCTCTCCGCGCCTTTGATCGTGTATTAGGTAATGGACAATCTGTTTCTCTCATTTCACAGGAAAGAATTGAAATTCTGTATGTGAAATTGAGATAATTGAGATATGCCTGTAAATATTAAAGTGTTTTTTTTTTTTTTTTTTTGTTTTATGCGAGAGCATAGACATTTCTCGCTTTCAAAGAATGAAGAAAAAAAGATTCTTTTATGTGGTGGATTGAATTCGCATTTCATTTGTGCTCCAGTTTTGAAATGGTTAATAGTTTCTCACCCTTTTCCTTTACATGTGCTGAGTTTATGGTAGCTTCTATCTTCTAACATGCTCCTGCTGCCTTTCTCTAATTCATACTTTGTTCATTCTACTGAAGAGCATGGACTTATATTGAGTCAGGGTTTTTTGATTATGCTGCATTTCAAAGTTGCTGTATTTATTAGAATAGGCAATAGTGGCAGGAACTAAATTTTTTAAAAAAGTGTAATATATACACAAAATAGTATAAAAATCTTGAGAGTATTACTTAATGAATTTGAGTGAGCGAACTTGTGTAGCCAAAGACAGCATTGCACACACCCTGTGGACTCCCAGTACCCCTCTCAATCCCTAAAGGTAGCCAGTTTTTTATTTCTAACACTGGAAACGAGTTTGCATGTTTTTGAAATTTATGTAAATAGAATCATCCATATTCATTAATGTACTCTTGTTTCTGGCTTTTAAAATCCAACATTGTTTATGTGATTTATGCACATTATGTATGGCTGTGGTTTCTTTACCTTCATTATAGTATAGCATTTGTCGTGTAAATATACCATGATACTGACCTACCCATCCTACTGCTGATATACTGTAGGTTTTCTCCAGTTTTGGCCTATAATAAATAATGCTGTGGTGAACATTCTTGGCCATGTGTTCTGAGCAAATCAGAGTGCATTTCTGTTAGGTGTTACACCTAAGAAACAAACTGTGTATATTCAGCTTTAGTAGGTACTGCCATTTTTGCTCAAAGTAGTTGTGTTGGTCTTCATGCCTACTAGCAGTGTCTGTGAGTTGTTTTCTCTGAATCCTTGTGATCGATTTAATTTAGCCATTACGATGGATGATTGTGTATGTGTGTAAGCATTTTGCGGTTCCCGGATTATTAACAAGGTTGCTCACCATTTCCCCTTTTACTGGCCACTTTAGATATCTTCCTACATGAGTTGTCTTCTCAAGTCTTGCCATTTTTTTTTAACAGCTTTATTAAGATAAAATTCATATGCCACTTAAAGTATACAATTCAGTGGTTTTTGATATATTACATTATGAATTTTACAATTCAGTGCTTTTGGTGTGTCATTAATTGTTAAGAATCATGGTAAAACAGAACATGAAATTAATTATTTTAACCAATTTTAAGTGTACAAATCAGCAGCATTAAGCATATTCACAGTGTTGTGCAATGATCATCAATAATTTCTAAAACTTTTTCATCATTTCAAACAAACTATAAACAGTAAGCAATAACTCCCCATTTTCCTCTTCCCTCAGCCCCTGGTAACCTCTGGTCCATTTATATTTCTATGCATTTGCCTATTTTAGGTACCTCACATAGGTGGGATCATACAGCATTTGTCCTTTTGTGATCATCTACGAGATAGCGTGTATCAGGGATTCATTCCTTTTTATGGCAGACTGATATTTCATTGTTATATTGGTATATTTTGTTTATCCATTTACTTATTGATGAACCCCTTGGGTTTTGCCAGTATGTATGTATGTATATGTATGTGTGTGTATGTATGCACATATACATATGTGTGTGCGTGTATATATATACATGTATATACACACACACACACACACACATATTTTTTGGGGGGGTGGGGAAGATTTATTTATTTGCATGCATGAGCAGGGGAGGGGCAGAGGCAGAGAAAGAGCATCTCAAGCTGACTCCTTGCCCAGCTTGGAGCCCCACACTGGGCTTGATCCCAGGAACCTGAGATGAGGACTTGAGCTGAAATCAAGAGTTGGACGCTTAACTGACTAAGCCACCCAGGCACCTCTGCCAGATTTTAAAATTAGAATCTGTGTGTCTTTTTTTCTCCCTGATTTGTATGGGTTTTGAAGTGTTTGTGGGAATACTGGCACTCTATTGGTTACATGTGTTGCAAAAATCTTCTTTTACTCTCTTATTTTGATGTCCTCTTAAAGAGCAGTTCTTGATTTTAATTAGTGCATGTTAACAATTTTTCCTTTTTGACTAGCTCTTTCTGTGTCATGGCTAAGAATTTGTTTCCTGCCCCAATGTCAAAAAGATAATCTTTGTTTTCTAGAAGCTGTACTGTTTACCTTTTATATTTTGAGCTACAGCCTACCCAGAATTGATCTTTTGGTGTGTGATGAGAGTTGGGAGCCAGGCACTAAAACTTACTTTTTGTAGTGGTTTACCCATTGATGTTTATGTCCAGTCTTTTTGCCTCCCTAAGTTCTTTGATACAGTCTTATATTTCATCTTACCTTCAGGGTCTAGTGCAATGCCTTGAACGTGGTAAGTCATCGGTAGATGCTTACTGACAATGGTCGAGCCATATATCTTCATTTCTCAAAAGAAGGGACCCAACCAGCATGCTGTGAAATCGGACTTTATCTGTAAATAGTATTCATTTCCTCTTTACAGCATTATTTTCTCTGCTTTTTTGTTTTTCGGCTTGTTGTCTCCCTCTTTCTCCCCTGTTGCATCTGCCCACCTATTATCATCATCTCTTGCTTCATCATCTGGAGCTGAGGTTACCTTCTGAATCTCATCATCTCCATTTTGCCATTAAATAGTAATTTCCTTTAAAAATAATAATTTTAGGGACACCTGGGTGGCTCAGTGGTTGAGCATCTGCCTTTGGCTCAGGTCATGATCCCCGGGTCCTGGTATTGAGTTCCTTGTCAGGCTCCCCGCATGGAGCCTGTTTCTCCCTATGCCTGTGTCTGTGCCTCCCTCTCTGTGTCTCTCATGAGTGAATAAATAAAATCTTTAAAAATATAAAAATTTAAAAAAGTAGAATTTGTTAAAAATAAATAAGTAAAAAATAAAAATAATAATTTTAGTGGCATAAAAGCCTTTCCTATTGTTGGGTGCCTTGCATCTCAACAGCACCACTTTACATTTGTTTTGTTCAGGGAGTTTGAACTTACGGTTCAAAAATAGTTTCCAGAGAAGGCACAGAAATTTTATGCAAAATATAGTGTTGTATGCATTTGATTTTTATACTTTATCCTAGTGGAGAATATCTCAACTTTTTAAAAGTATATCCCTTCACTTTGCAATAAACTATTGAGAAACCCGCTCTGTGTATACCACTGTGTTAGGCATTGTGGGTTAGGTGGAATATTTAGTATGGTACCTGGTCTTTAGGAGCTTAATACGTGTGTAACTATAATTGGAGTTGTAAGCACACTTATAATTTGGAGATTTATGTGAATCAGAAAAGCAGTAATTGTGGAACACTTGTCAGATCGTGTGAGAAAACAGAAGTGCAGCTCTGCAGTAGTTAAAATGTCAGATGCAAGAAGATAGAGCCAGGTAGTGAGTGGCCTTGTGTGCTGCCTGTTTCGTCTTTATCCCACCCAGCCTATGAGGCAAATCATCCTTGTTACTTTGGTATCAAGCAGTTCTTAAGGAAAAACAAAACAACAACAACAACAACAACAAAAGAAGAGTCTGTTATGCTCCAGGAATCTGGGGGTAGAAAGATGAAAAAGAGTTGGATTTAGTCCTCAAGACTCCACAATTTAGTCTAAAAGCCAGACATGACTCAGCTTATTCTGATACCATGGAACCATTGTGGTATGAGGGAAGTGTTGTCTCCTGTTGAACCCACATGCTTGTTCTGACCAATCCATGCCATTTCCCTGGGCGGTCTGGTTCTTGGCGTCTGCAAGTCCTGCACTGGCTTCTCCGAACGTGTGCTCGAGCACTGACCTGGAGGCGGTGGCAGAAGCAGGTAGAGTCTGAGGCAGCGCTCCTGGCTCCGTGGGGCCTTCCTTGAGGTGTGTAAGAGACCTGGTAGTGTATGTGTGTCCTGGGGTGGGGACCTAGAGAGGCCTGAGCTTAGAATGAAGGAGTCTCTGCACACACGGCCTTCAACATCAGAGGCCAATGGCCAGGACCATTGTATGAAGATGGGGACCGGCACGCACTCACCCCTGGCCCCCATTCAGCACCACCACAACTACCACCAGAAAGAACGCCCCACACAGGACCAGTTGTAACCTACTGGCTACCACTCTGCAAGTACTGGTCAAGATACTCTAGAGCTGAGTCCAGTGGAGACCCCGGCAACTTTGTATAGATATGAGGGCCACCTCCTGTTCTCTGCCTTGGCGTAGTTTGAGGATTCTCTCCTTCAGGCAGTCAGATACCATCTGGAAGAAAAGTAGGACATGGGGAAGGAAATCTAAAAGACTGATTATTTACCTGAGCCATCCAAAAGAGACATCTATAAGATAACTTTAAGAGGCTACTCAAATTATTGCATCAGTCTTGGCTGACCGGATTGGACTGAATTTAGTTATGCCCTGACCCCTGACACCCATCTAGTTTTGGTACAGTAGGTTGTTGAGGTAGGAAGTAGTGAGACCATCACATCAATTTGAAAGAAAATAGACTGTGCTTTTATGTATATGCTCATTTATCGACAAATGTAAATTTACGTATCGCTCTCCTCTTGATAACATTTGGTTTAGATGTGTGGCCAACTCTGCAGAATCTAGGGTCCCAATCTGGCCAGATGTGCCAATCTTGAGCTCTGTCCTACTTTTTAACTTAAGCTGATGTACCAACATGGCAGCAAATGTGTAAGCAATTGCAAGGACCATACTACAGTGGTTTATTGAATCTCGATAAATGATCTTTTCTTTAAAGAAAAAGCCTCTTTATTTGCTTGATCACTTGGAGTGCTTTTTTTAAATACTTGGATTTTGGCAGGCATTTAGAAACTGAGGTGCCCACAGTGAACTGAATGTGGTTAAACAGCTTGGAACACTGGAGTTGAATAGGCTCTGGGCACATGTGCCAAAGAGTGGCAAGCCAAGTCATCCTGCCCTCAGTGCCAGCTCTGATGAGCTTCAGTTTTGCTGCTGCCACCACTTCTGGATCCCTGTCTAAGTCACATGCATTGCTTCTGATTTCAAGGTGTCATAAGTTTCCAGGCTGGATGTCAGATTTCCATTTCGATTGTAGCTGCCGTTTTTGGGTACCCAGCGTGTGCCATGCATTACCTAGGCATTCTATGTATATTTATTCATCAAGTCTAAGACAAGTCTGTGAGATAGAATATAATCTCTATTTCCAAATGAGGAGATCGTGCAGTTGTAGAGTAGAATGGATTTCAGTATGTGGGGTTAAGTGCCTGGATGATTAAGAAAATATGTAAAGTGCCTAATACTGTGCCAGGCTCAGACAGTCAGTAAGTGGATTATGTTGTTTTTTTTAAGCTCCATTCTAGGGCCCGACTGGGGAAGAATTTGGGGAACATTTATATGAACTGTGAGCCGGGCTTGTAGAGATCTTTGGAACCCCAAGCATGAAAAGATCGTGGTGCCCCCTCCTGTGAAACTCAGAATGGGACACTGAACTATAAAGAGTAAGCAAGTCCAGCACAGTTGTGTTCTTTCCTTCAAGAGGACGACTTTGGTCTTTGTTCTTAAATATCGAATGTCAACCAGCCTTAAAAATGTTTCCCCTTTCTCTGTCTTCCTCCCACCACCCTGTTCCCGTCTTGCCGGTGCCTTAAGTACTTGTCTCTTTTGGGCAATACAGCGCTGGACGTAAGAGTTTAACATTTTATTTTTATCTATGTCAAATAAGGAGGCATGATAGAAGATTTATGAGTTGTCAGATTCAAATGGGAATGATCGAACAATTATGTCAACAAGAAATCATGCTTGAAAGTTCTGTTAGTGCAGGTGTCAGGAAAGAAGTGTAAGTCTCTGTTGCTGAGTTTATAGTTTTTGAGGGGGAAAGAAAGGCATTTTTGACTGCTTCCTACTTAAAAGGCTCCCTTGGGGCGCCTGGGTGGTGCAGGCAGTTAAGCATCCAAGTCTTGGTTTCAGCTCAGGCTGTGATCTCAGGGTCATGGACTCGAGGCCCATGTCTAGCTCCACATTCAGTTCTGTCTGCTGAAGATTTTCTCTCTCCCTTTCCCTCTGTCCCCCCCACCCCCCGACCTCTGTCTCTCTCTCTCAAGTAAATAAATCCTTAAAAATAAAATGTATCCCAAGTACAGTCCTTCAATATACATTATATGATTCATCTTCACCACACACTTGCATTGTTTCCTATTTAAAACCGAGGAAACGATGTTCAGAAAGGTTAAATAAAGTCACAGCTCATGTCTTTTGGTTTCTAGAATGTACCTTCTTCCCGCTTCAGGCAAAAGGGAATGAGAAGGTGCTGTTGCCTCAATTTGAAAGCAAAGCCCCCCTTCCTCCTCTTTTTTTCTGTGCCTGGAGAATAATGCTTATGCTTCCAGATACGGGTTGGAGGTCACCTTGCCCATGGTCTCCCGAGTTGGCTTCTTCCTCCCCGTCTCTCTAGAACATTGCCCAGACTTTAGCCCAAACCTGTCTGCTGTGACCTATGCACCCACCTGCGTCAATCCCGCTCTTCCTTCCTCGGCCCCTGCATGGTGCCGGGGCCCAGCTGGTGCTGAGCCTGTCCCTGTTTCATGCAGAGTCGGTGATAATTGTACGGTTCGGGCTACAAGGCACTGGTGATCACAGACTTCATGGCATGAGTGGGAGGTCACAGAGTCACCCAGCGTCTGGATGGGGTTCAGGCTGGCGCAGCAGAGGCCTGGCCCACAGGCCTGGGGGGCCCGGGAGCCACAGCAGAAGGGGCCCCGTGGAAAGGAGCATTGCTAGCTCCTGGGGGGGGAGTGATGGGAGTTAAATTTGGATGCCACGTTTATTATTTCAGCTCTTTGAATACTGCCCCTAATGATATCTCTTTTCTTTTGTTTCCTCAAAATTAATTATCTTTTTGTAGCTATGGTAACTCATTTGAAGCTCTATTATGCATGTAATCTGTACACATTGAACTCTGTGCTTCAGTGTTCGAAACATTTTCCTGCATAGTCAATAATTCTATATTTGCAGCGTTCTCTTCCTTCTGGTGAAAATTGGCTTTAGATTGCTGGAGATGATTTTAAAAAGCATGAGGAATGACGGCCTGACTAATAAATTACCGTAAATGACCATCATCTTTGCTACTGACGTTCATGCCATGATTTTCTGGTACTGACCTATTTCTAGGCAGGTTTTACTCTGAGAAGCTTTGAACACGTGGCACATACCACCCTGGTTCCCCCAGTTTGTCTGGCCCAACGGCTCCTGAGAGTCCTCACACCTGCCGACCCCCTTCTTGGACTCCTGCGGCCCGTGGGACACCCGTCGCGCCTCTGCCTGGCCCCGGTCCAGGCACTCACACCTCTGGGTTGGGCTGGCTCTTTTCCTGCTGTTGCTCATCCTGTGGCCAACCTTCCTGGCCCAGCCTTTCTGCCAGGGCTCGGACAGCTGTCTTTTATGCCTGCATCTGTCTGTCCGTCTGTCTGTCTCTCTGGGAGGAGCTCAGCACCTTCACCCCAGCTCACCTAGGTAGACTAGATGGTCCCATGCTTCCTTCTCTTCTTTGGGCAGAGCCTCTTTTTTATTTTTATTTATTTATTTATTTATTTATTTATTTATTTTTTTTTCAGAGCCTCTTTTTTAATTAATTAATTTATTTTTATTTTTTATTTTTTATTTTTTGGGCAGAGCCTCTTGTTCTTTGTCTTAAAAGAGAGGCCTGCCATCCTGTCCGCGGAGTGGCCGGGTTGGGTGAAGTGATGGCCTGGATGCCTGGTGTGTAGCAAAAGTCTGTCTCCTCCTGCACCTCTGCCCTTGATATGGCCAGACTGTGTTTGACGACATTTGTTGTTAGTTCACTCAGTGCTTCTCCAGGGCCTGCTTTGTGGTAGCCACTGTTCTAGGTCCTGGGGGGGCATGAGAGGCAGGACCAGCCTAACAACGTGGAATAAGGCGGGAAAAGGTGACCCAGCACTAGGGTGTCTCTTTCAGGTCCCCACTGCTTCTTAAAATGTTTGTTCATCTATAAAACACTGGTGGGCTGAGGATAATGGAACTGTCAGGAAGAAATCCTGTGAAGAACCTAAGTCTCCTGAAGTCCTGGTAAACAAGTTTTTTAAAGCTTTTACAGCCTTATTTTTTGTTGTGGTTTCCAGGTATGTAACAGTTTCCTAAGTGAAGTCACAGGCTCATGGAGGTTGGCGCCTCTGCTGGGTCCCTCTGTCTCTAAAACACTTGCACTTCGGTAGTTGTGTCGGGCCTGGTACATCTTATGTAAGAAATTAGAACCGACTCCCATGACCAGTATGGCTTTTGGTTCCTGTTGATCCCCTCTTGCTTCTACCACAGAACCTCCCATGGTCAAGGTATTCAGGAAAAGTTTATGGACACAGGAAATGTTTCTTTCTCTAGATGAGCTCTTACACTTTTCTTTTTGGGGCTCTGTTAACAGTCACATTTAACATTTATTACCACCAGCAATAAACATCATCCTAGATAATGTTTGCCTCTCTTTTTCTTTTCTTTCTTTTTTTTTTTTAGATTTATTTATTTGTTTGTTTGTTTGTTTATTTATTTATTTATTTATTTATTTATTTATGATAGAGAGAGAGAGTCAGAGACATAGGACGAGGGAGAAGCAGGCTCCATGCCGGGAGCCTGACATGGGACTCGAACCCGGGACTCCAGGATCGCGCTCTGGGCCAAAGGCAGGCGCTAAACCACTGAGCCACCCAAGGATCCCCCTCTTTTTCTTTTTCTTTTTCTTTTTCTTTTTCTTTTTCTTTTTCTTTTTTTTTTCCCCTCTTTTTCTTTTAATGTATTTTTATACTTTAGAAATATGGACTGTTTTGAATTATGTTTATTTTAAAAATACTTCTAAGTTGCTTTGGTATATTTGGTATATACTAAATATTTGCTTAGTTTCTACTAGATATGACTCAGACACTTTAAGGATAAATTAAAAAGGCATATAAATTAATATTTATTGATTTGCTTCTGTGTTTAATGTTGATAATTTCAAACCAGGAGGGGAAAGCTTCTTCTACTCAACAGAGGTTTCCCTTTGAAAATTCATGCGGTTGTCGTATAGTCCTAGAATTACAGATCTGGAAAGCACCTTCAGTCTGTCTTGATTTCTGTCCTTTATTTAACTCTTTCTTCCTTCCCATCCCGCCTCTATTCTTTCTGTAACGAGAAAGCCAGAGAGGTAGTCTTTTCAAAACTACACAACTTTTAAGTGGCAAAGTTTGGACCAGGATCCAGGTTAAGGTTCTTTCTAATAATATAAGGGAAGTGAAAAAAAAATATATATGGGAAGTGATAGAGCCAAGCAATATTTCATTTACTTTTCCTGGCTTGTACAAACTAATTTCAACCCTGTTAGGGTCAAACATCATCTCTTCCTGGGGTCTTTCTGTCTCTTTCCCCCATCAGCCCAACAAAATATTACACAAGAAAATGTATATATACCATGAGTGTACACAGATGTGTACAAATAGTGGGTGTGTTTGTGTAATTGTAGTATGGTTAGTTAAGCACAATGGAGGTATTGTGTATAGAAAAAAAAAAAAAAGTATTAGATCCCCTGCCCTGAGCTACTTTTATGCTACTGTAATGTCCTCAGATTCCAGACTGGATAAGATGAAACAGACAAGAAAATACTCAAATTTCATTTCAGAATCTGCAGCAGCTGGAGTGAACGTCAAACAGATGGGCTTTTCCACCCTGATTATCCTAACTTCCTAAATTTAGAAATACATGCTTTAAAAAAATGTAAATTACCCGAGGGGGTGGTGTAGCACATGCCAGGCAGTGCTAACGAGTGCAAATAGATGTCATCTGCTGACTTAGATGAATCTCAGCTCCCACTTCTGGGTCTCTGTTATTTCATTCCCTTTAGATTTGTTTTATGTCACTGCTTTCAGGCCTCTTTTCACATATAGATTAATATTATTTTAAAATATTGAGATTTATATGTCTTAAGCCAAAATAGTGTTTAATTTGTCTTATTACTCAAAATTCCTTCAAACTAGTGGAAAAAGATAGGAAAGAGATGTTAGATGAGGAGTTTCTTGTATATTGCCTTTGTGACTAGCTAGCTGGATAAGTTTGGGCAAGACATTTCTTCTACGATAAAGTGGGTGGACTGGACTCAATGGTGTTTATAGAGTTGTTTCTATAAATCATCTAGAATTTATTTTGTGTGGTGATGTGTCTCTAGAATCTAGCACAGTGCCTGGCACATAGTACATGTTTAATAAATAGTGACAGGGGTGCATGGGGGCTCAGTGGTTGAGCGTCTGCCTTTGGCTCAGGGCGTGATCCTGGAGTTCCAGGATCGAGTCCCACATCAGGCTCCCTGCATGGAGCCAGCTTCTCTCTCTGTCTGTGTCTCTGTCTTTGCTCTGTGTCTGTCATGAATAAATAAATAAAATCTTAAAAAAAAAAGTGACAAAAGAATCAGTATAGTCTTATATTTTCAATTTACAAAATTCATTAGGCAAATGTTTAGGAACTAAGTGTTTTATGGCCACCCTGTCCCTATTAGAATATGTTTTCTCTCTGGTATCTTACAGTTAAGTTGAGGAGATCAACAATGATCCAAGGACATAAAAAAGCAAAATCCAGATAAGTGAGGAGGTTTGTATATACATATTGCCTCTCATAGGAATGTGAGTTGTATGAGGAATCACATTTTATATAAATGAATATGTTGGTAGAACAGCCTTTATTCCACAGTCACAGAAGGGAAGGCAGAAAATGATCTGTAAGTCCATACCAAAGGAAGCAGAATGATCGAATTTGCAGAACAAGTGAATCCAGAAGCTTCATCTTTGGGGTCAAGTAGGAATTCAGGAAGCTAAGAGGTAATGCGGAAGGGAGAGGGGTTGTGAGAGCTAGCCTTTGTGGGCAAAAAGAGAAGAAAGCAGAGTTACAGAGGCATAAAATAGTCTGGGAGCTACACATGGAGGTGGGGTTCCAGGGCAGAAGATAGAGATAGGGCCACAAGGGCCACAAGGATAGGCAAACACCAGAGAGCCGGACTCATCTGGTGAGCAGTGGGAAGCCTTCATAGGGGCTTAAAGGGAAATAACTTGCTCACCTTGGCTTTTTGAAACAATTTGACTTTAGTAGCAGGAGGAGGGTGGATTGGAAGTGGACCAGGAGGAAGACAGGGAGATCACTTAAGAGGCTTAAGACAGGGAGATCACTTAAGAGTGTTACTTCAAGATCACGTGAGATTCTTCATAAATGCTGATAAATAAGTTTAAGCCCATGAGGAGAGATCTATTCTCAGTGAATCTTTCAAAAGCTTGGCATAATTGCTTTTGCAAAAACCTCCACCCCAAAAGGTAAAGACTTGTAAAGAGGGTATTTTCTTAGAATGGGGGAAATGTAAAAAGGCAAAATACAGTAAATTTGGGGTTGTTTCACTATGAATAATATGGATAAATGTGAATAATTGAAAGGTGATTGTATTGAGATTGAAATCTAGCCATTTGTGTCTGTTTGCTAGTTCTAGTGTTGGTGTGCAGGCCAGACCTCAGAAATCTAGATAACATAGTAAAAGAAGAAATTTCAGTATCACTTAAAGGATGCTCATCTGAGCACAGACTAAACCAGGCCACCTTTTGGAGGAGGATATAAATTTTGAGTACATGGAGTTAATAAGCATGTAAAATCATAGTATAGCACTTATTTGGGAATTTCATAAAGATTTGAGAAATGTTAGAATTAATAACTCTAAGAATGGCAGACCTTTGCAGTTTCCTTCTTTTATGAATTTTCCTCGAGAGGCTAGCCGCTGATAGTTTGCCAGTTTTTCCATATTTCTCAGAGGTCTCCAAGAATCTCTATCAATCTCTTGGCCTCAAGGCTCTTTTCAGAGGTTATAATTAAGTCATGTCTTGCACTTCCTGGGAACGGATCCTCTCCCACCGTCCTGGCGTGGGGGGACCATACCACTATCCCGTCTCATCTCTCCGCCTCCCCTAGATTTCCTCCCCAGTGGAAGAGTACATTAAGCTAAGTTAACCCTGCTTAACTGTAGCTTTGCATTCACTCTCCTTTCCTCCCCTGACCCCAGGCAAGTTCAAAAATTTAAAAATTTTGCTTCTCAAAACTAATGTTTCATTTATTTAGGGTAATTTTTATATGAAAATAAAACATGATTTTTTTTTTTTACCTTGGTTGATGTAATCACAACTTTCACTGACACCATGATCTTGTGGAAGGTGGTAAAGTGCTGGGGTTGCCTATGATGAATCTACTCATTATATCACAGGAAAAAAGGGCCCTCCAGCAAGGGGGGGGGGCCCTTCACTGGTGATTTTTTTTTTAAATCCACTTAGTTTAAGGTAGTTTAAGTACCAAAATCTGCATCTGTTTAAAGTATATAGTTTAATGACAGTTGTAATATATCCACGGGGGCAGTAGGTCAGTCAAGACGGAGAACATTTCATTGCTGCCTAAAGCTTACCTGTGTCAGTTTGCATCCATCCTCCCCTCTGCCCCCAGGCATCCACTGGTCTGCTTGCTGCCGCCGTGTGCTAGTTTGCATCTTGTAGAACTTTTGTAGATGGCATCCCACAATATATTCTCTTTTGTGTCTGGTTTCATTCACTCAGCATAATGATTTTGAGATTCATCTGTGTCGCTGTGCGTGCCAGTAGTTTGTTGCTTTTTATCGCTGAGTAGAACTCCTTTGTTGGAGGTACTATAATGTGTTTTTCCCTTCTCCTCTTAAGGAAAATTTGAGTTATTTCCAGCCTGGGGACTACTGTTATAGGAGTCTTCTTTATGTGAACACATTTGAATTGTTTTGGTGAGTCATTATGAGTGGAGTGGTTGGTGTTGAATTTTTTGAGAAATTGCCAAACTGTTTTCTAAAGTAGTAGTACCATTTTTTACCCCCATTTTCAGCGTGTAAGAGTTTTTATTGTTTCACATTATTACTTGTGAACTTGGTATGGTCAGTCTGTTTAAATCTGAGTCGTTCTAATGGGTGTGTAGTGATTTCTTGTGGTTTTAGTTTGTAATTCCATGATGTCCAGTGATGGTGAGCATATCTTCATGCCCATTTACAAAAATGGGTTGTCTGCTTGTTGAGTTGTAAGACTTATTTTATTTTCTGGATACCATTACACTGTCAGGTATGTATTGTGAATATTTTCTGCCATTTTGTGGGTATAGTCTTTACAATTTATTGATGGTATGTTTTGAAGAGTAGATGTTGATTTTGAAAAGTCCACTATAATTTTTTTTTATGCTTTGTGCTTTTTGTGTTCTAAGAAAAGCCTATCCAGAAGTTGCAGTATTTTCTCCTATGTTTTTATCTAGAAGATTTATAGTTTTAGTTTTTACACTTAGGTCTGTGATACATTCTGAATTAGTTTTTTAGTATGTTGGGAGGTAAGGGTGTATGTTCATTTTTTAAAATGCAAATATCCAGTTGTTCCAATACTTTTTGTCTAAAAGATGTTCTTTTCCTCTGTTGAATTACCTCTTATCTTTATTTCTTTCCTTCTATTTATCTTTGATCTTCTTAAGACTTAAGACTTAAGTAGAAACTTAAGTCATTGATTTTAGACCTTTTCCCCTCAACATAAGCATGTACAGGTATACCTTTCCCTGTAAACACTGTTTTCTCTGCATCCCACATATTTTTATATGTTGTATTTTTTATTTGAATGTAGTTTGTCACATTCATTGTGATTTCTTCTTTAATCCAACAGGTTCTTAAAAGTGTCTTATTTAATTTATAATCACTTGGGGGTTTTCCTAGATATATTTTGTTACTGATTTGATTTAATTCCTTTTTGGTCAGAGAACATACTTTATATGTTATCATTCTTTTAAAATTGATTGGAACTCATTTTATGGGAAAACACATGTTCTCTTTGGGTGAATGTAACAGGTGCACTTAAAAATAATGTGTATTCTGCAGGTGTTGGAAGTTAAGACAATCAATAGTGTTCTGGTCCTCTTTACTACATTATTAATTTTTTGTCCAGTGTTTCTATTAGTTGCTCAGAGTGGGTGTTGAAATCTTTTATTATTGTGGAATTACTTGTTTCCCTTTGGTTCTGTCAGTTTTGGGTTCATGTGCTTTTAAGGTCTTTTATTAGGTTCGTACATATTTATGACTATTATGACTTTCTGATGAATTAACTCTTCTATCATTATGAATTTTTCCTCTTTATCTTTGGGTGTACTCTTTAAGTCTGTTTATATGGTATTAACATAACTCTTTCAGACTTATTTTTATCATTTGTATGGAATATCTTTTCCCATTTAGTTTTTTCAGTCTGTGCCTTTATATTTAACACACACAAGTAGCATATAGGTGGGTCTTGGTTTTTAATATATTGTTAATTTTTTTTTATATTCTGTTAATTATCTATTGACTTGTAGGCTGTTTCTCTTTATATTATTTTTTGGTGCTTGCTCTAGAGATTATAAACGCCTCCTTAACTTGTCATGGTATAGTTTAACATTGTACCAATACAAACTCTACAAACATAGAAATACATTTATTATAACTTCCACTGCCGTTTATGTGATTATTGTCATAGGTCTTACATCTGCATGTTTTATAAACTCAAAAGGCAGTTTATGTGTTAAAGTCATTTATTTTAAATTAAGAGAAAAATATGTTATAGTTACCTAGATTATAACTATTTATGATGCTGAACATTCATTCATGAAGATTCATCTTTTCAACCTGAAGAATTTTCTTTAGCAATTTTTATTGTGCAGGTCTGCTTATGATAAATTTTCTTATTTTTCCTTTATCTGAAAATGTCTTTGTTTCTCTTTCATTCTACAAGGCTATTTTTGCTGAATGTAGTATTTCTAGGCTGGCAGATTTTTTCTTTTGTTACTTTAAAGATATTACTCAACTGGCTTCTGTGGCTGTGGATAAGGAGTCTGCAGTCTTTGGAATCATTTCTCCTATGTATGTAATGTTTTTTTTTCTCTGACTTCTTTTAAGATTTTCTCTAGGTTTAAAAAACATTTTGGCCATGACATTTCCTAGGTGTAGTTTTCTTTGAAGTTATCCTGTTTGGGTTTTTCTGAGTTTCTTAAATCTGTAAATTTGTCACTCTAGGTTTTTTGGGAGTTTCTGGTCATTTATCTTCAGTATTTTTCTTTGCTCCATTTGTTTTTTTTTTTTTTTTTTGAAATACAATTATTGTATGCTAACACTTTGCAATTGGCACACATATCCCTTAGATTCTGTTCATGTTTATTAAATCTTTTATTTCTGTCTTCAATTTGGATGATTTATGTTACTCTAGCCTCAGGTTCATTGATTTTTTTCCCTCTTATTTCCCCACCCCCTTTTCTACCTTTAGGTTAGGCTTACCTAATAGACTTTAAAATTTCAGATTTTTTCCAGTACTAAAATTTTATTTGTTTTCTATTTTTGAATTATTTTTTATTATTTATTTATTTTTAGAGAGGAAGAGGTGGGGAGGGGTGGAGGGAGAGGGAGATAGAGATCTCAAGCTGGCTCCACAACTAGCATGGAGCCTGTCATGGGGCTCAGTCTTACAACCCTGAGATCATGACCTGAGCAAATACCAAGAGTTGGATGCTTAATCAACTGAGCCACCCAGTGCTCCTGTTTTTTTTCCTCTATTTTTTAAAAATGAGATTGCCTATATTTTCGTTCATTATAAATAAACATTCTTTTTCTTTGTTGAACGTAGTTATTATAGCTAGTTTAAAATCCTTGTCTGAGAATTTATGTTGAATTTAACATCTGTTGATTGCCTTTTCCTCTGAGCCTTTTTATGTGGAGAAATTTTAGATTATATTTCTGGTATTTGAAGGTTATGTTGTGTAGACTCTGTTTCTGTTACCTTCCTCTGAAATATGTAAGCAGGAACTTAAGGTGGTCAGACTCCAAGTGTGGTTGTGGTGGCTCAGATCTTATTCCAGGCTGTCTCAGGTCTGCCCTCACATATGTGGTTCAGAGGTCAGCCAGAGACTTGTGCAGTATTTCTACAAAATTCTGGGTCTTCTGCTTCTCATTTTGCAGACTTTCTCCCTTACTCCCTGTAGCCTTTGTTGTCTTTGGCTCTGATTTCTCTCGCCAAAAAGATGGTGAATTTTTCTATTAACGTTGTAGCTTCTACATGCTGTGGCCACAGTGAGTGGTGGCTCATAGCACAGTGTAGATTAATTTTGGTCTGTTCCATGCATAGATGCTTTACGTGTCTGCCAGAGGCTTGGGCAGAGTTTTTACACAGAATTTGATGTTCACCTTCTCTGGCTCTCTTCTTTCTAAAGTTTTCCCTCACTGTTCAGTGGCTCTGGTATCCTGAAGAGTAGGGTTTAAAAAAATTTTTTTTTTGTTTTTTAAGTAGGCTGCATGCCCAACATGGAACCTAGTGGGAGGCTTGAACTCAGGACCCTGAGATCAAGACCTGAGCTGAAATCAAGAGTTGGGGATGCATAACTGACCGAGCCACCCAAGTGCCTGGAGAATGAATTTTTTTTTAAAGATTTTATGTATTCATGAGAGACAGAGAGGCAGAGACACAGGCAGAGGGAGAAGCAGGCTCCCTCCGGGGAGCCTGATGTGAGACTTGATCCCAGGACCCCGAGATCATGTGCTGAGCCAAAGGCAAATGCTCAACCACTGAGCCACCCATGCATCCCGAGGATGGATTTTTTTAAAACAAGAGTTTGACTGTTTAGCATCACTACCATGACTGTAGCAGTACTAGGGCAAAGCTACAGACTTGTAATTTTGGACTTCTGTGACTCCATGCCAGAGGAAGCCCTCCCTATTCTTGGTACACTTTGTGTATCATTCAGGGATATCCCGTGGCTCTAAGTCTAGCTGGCTCTGAAATAGGAGTCTGAAGGTAAGGAGAAGAAGCAGATGCCACACAAAGCCCCAGAGGGCAGCCTGTAGGGTGACTCTTCTCTTCATGGCGTCTTATACTTCCCCTTCATCTCTTATCCATCCCTCTTATCCTTCCCCTGGTTTGCTCATCATCGTTCGCCCTCCTCTCCTCATTGTAGTTATTAATTTTATTAATATTCAAAATCACAATAAAATAGTGTCTTCATGTTTCCTTACCAGTAACACATTATTTTACCTTTTCAATTGTTTAATTTGAAATCTAGATATTGTGTATTTCTAGGTGGATGTGTCTTGTAGTGCCCTGCTTTCCTCAGTTTTTGGGGTAGCTGAAAATAATGTGAAAAAACATAAAAAGCAAAGCAAAAAAAGTCTATGAAGCCTCCCAGTTATTTGGAATGGAAATACCTGGAGAGGTTAAGATTATAAGCAAAATAATTTTTTTAATCTGTTAATTCCTATTGATTCTTTGTTTAAAGTCCTCATTATTTTTTGGTAGTTATGTGGATATTTCAAAGACTGTTATGAAAGAAGGCATTGAATGGGGAGAAAGCTTGGGTAGTAGAATTTCAAATATTTTACTCTGAGACTGGAGGTCGCCTTCTAGAATGTACAGTCTGGGAGACTGAACACAAGGAGATTACAAGTAGATTAAGGAATCTATACCCTTCATGCTCAGCTGGGCATGTTTATTTGTAGAAGAGGTTAAGCCCTAATTTAGGAAAACTTCAGAGACTTATTTAGGATGAGTAAGAATGTACAAAAAGAGGTGTGTAGTGGAAAGAATGTGCACTATTAGCATTTGGTGCTGTTGACCGCTTCCACCTTCTGGGAACTCTGCTTCTTATTTCCCTGTTTCCTTTCTCCTTCTCTGACTGCTTGTTCAGTTTTTATGCAGGGTCTTTCAGCACCCAGATTTAGAGTGTGTACTGCAGGCAAGTTCATGGCAGAAGAAGAGAAAGAGGAATTGGCCTTTTTCCCAAAAAGATTCCACAGTGGAACTTTATTATTTGGTTTAGATACTTAGGAATTCGTGAAGCACAAGGCCATATTGTAAAGCTAACTGAAATGGGCTTTGGATTATCTGTTGCTATATATGTATTGATCTTCATTTCAGATTATAATTGTAGTTCTCTCTTTTTCTTTTGTGGAGATACCTGAAATAGTCTTGAGCAGGGTTCATCAATGGAGTAGATAAGCTTGAAGATTCCTTTCACTTTTGATTCAGTGATTATGAAGACATCAGGGAACTTTGGTAAGGCTATTTTAGTAGAGGATTTGAAACCAAAGCATACCTTTTCTGAGAGAAGAAGGAGGAGGTAATGGATGTGGATTAAGTATTTGGGCAGCTTGACTAGAAAGAGGAGAGAAATAGGACAATAGCAGATGGAGCAGGATCGATCAAGAGAAGTTTTTCAAAATAAGACAAGGTGTTTGCTGTTTTGAAGGCACAGAGGAAGGGGCCAAAGAAAAGGGAGCAGTTGAAATGTGAAGTGATAGGTTGATGGCCCAAATGAGATCTTGATGGAGGTTGAGAGATGTTCTCAGGCAGGGCAGGAGTTACCCTGCCTCCTTGGTGGGAGAGAAAGGTGAAAGGGTAGGCCAAAAGATGGACACTCTGGTGAGGAAGAGAGAAAATTCCTTCCCTCCCTCCCTCTTTTTCTTTCTTTCTTTCTTTCTTTCTTTCTTTCTTTCTTTCTTTCTTTCTTTCTTTCTTTCTTTCTTTCATTAGAGAGAGAGAATTTGCGATTGGGGTGGGGGAGTGGGGCAGAAGGAAAGGGAGAGAAAATCCGAAGCAGACTCCTTGTTAAGCGTGGAGCCTGACAAGGGGCTCGACCTCAGAACCCTGAGATCATGGCCTGAGCTGAAATCAAGAGTAGGACTCTGAACTGACTGAACCGCCCAGGTGCCCCCTTCATTTCTTGTAGTAAAGGTGAGAAGTGAAGTGTTTCCCAAGAGTTTTAAAAGGTTAGGATAGGAGAAGGAGCTCAAGAATGATAAACCTTTGGAAGCACTGTCAAAGTCAATTGGCTGTGAACTCAGTGAGAAATGAATAATGAGAAAACCCATTTGAAGTTGGATAGTGAATAGAAAAAACAACCTTCAAAAAAAAAAGAAAAAAACAACCTTTGTTCATTTTGTTTTATATTTTTAGATTTATGATTTTAATCTCCCAACAACTCTGGGTGTCAGTTGGTCATTGGTACTGTAGACATCTTGCTTTGTTCTCACCTTTTTTTGACCTGAGACCCTATTTCTCAAGAACCTCCTTTTGAATTTAGTTTTAAAAAGCATTTAGTCATCTGGGGTCTATAAAAGAAAATGTGATTAAGATAAAATTGGTCTTAAATGGATATTCTGTTATTAAGTATTGTGTTATAAATTTTATATTTAATATATGATTTTGTGTAGCATTAAGAATGAAAAGACATTTTGACTTTTCCATTTAATAAGTGATGTACAGTGTGATAGAAAGAAAAATCGAATATTTTCAAAAATTTTGTTCTCAGCACTCATTAGGGGTTGTCAAGAAGCTCATATTTGTATTGTTTTTTCCTTGTAGCTCTGAAAAATGAAGGAACCTATTGTAGCTGCTATTTCAACCATTGATGGAACATGGAAAGGGTTTGAGATGGAATTAACTCTAAGATTGCTGTGTTCCATGTGATTTAAGAGCATATGTACCAAGCAGTTTTAAGATTATAGACATAATTATGATCGTTCTTTTACAAAATGGCTTTATCTATGTGATTATATATGAACTAGTTATTGAGTACTATGTTTTTGAGAGTATTCATTTCTTTTAAAATACTCTTTTGTGACTGACTTTTAAAAAATATTTAAACATTTCTTTTTTGGAATAGGTTATAGATTCACTCAATGGCTCAAATTTAAAAATATATATATAAAAGAATACTTCTTGAAAAGTTTTTCTTGGCTTCATTCTTCCAATTTATCTCCTCCACAGGCAACCCATGTTGTTAGTTTTTTTTTTTTTTTTCATGTTGTTAGTTTTTTAAAAAAGTATCACTGAGTTATTTTAAGCATATACAATCAAATATATTTATAACCCACCCCCATTTTCCTACACAACCAGTAGCACATTATACTGTATGCTTTCTTATCCTTTTTTAATGTCTGCATAACATTTAATCATATTGATGTACCATAACTTGTCTGCCTGCTAATGGATACTTAGATGGTTTCCAATATTTTACTATTTTAAACAATGCTAAAATGAGTGACTTTATACATGTATTATTTTGCATGTATAACAAAGTTGCTTAATTTAGTTTAAATTAATCACCTAAAATAAAGACCCACTTGTCAGATTTTAAGATGACATGCTCTTTGGAATATATCTATATTAAAGTGTGGATTGAAATTTAAGATTGTATCAGGACATCAAAAATAAATAATAACCATAGTTTATCACTCACTGGTTGAAAGTCTAGTATTTTGTCTATTTAAAAAAAAGTTATTTTGAGGCTTTCTTTCGAAAAATAATAATAAGGGGCACCTGGATGGCTCAGTGCTTGAGCGTCTGCCTTTGGCTCCGGTCATGATCCCAGGGTCCTGGGATTGAGTCCTGAATCAGGCTCCCCACAGGGAGCATGCTTCTCCCTCTGCCTGTGTCTCTGCCTTTCTTTGTGTGTCTCTCATGAATAAATAAATAAAATCTTAAAAATTTTTTTTTTCAAACTTGTATTCATAAGCACTTTTCTGGTAAATAACACACACAGAGGCAATCTTACTTCCTGTAAATGAAAAGCCAGTATTGATATTTTGTTTTCCATATTTCTGCTTTTTTTTCTATTGGATTTTAAAGTATTGGAGACTTTTTTTGTTATGATGTAAGAAATTTGATCAGCTAATGCAGTATACAACACTGGTAAAAATTATCATGAGTTAAAGTTGTGGGATTTAATGTTTGTGTTCTTTATTCACTTCTATTTCAATAACTCCTATGTTTTCTCTCTTTAACCAATGGTCCTTTCAGATATAAAGTAAATGATATATGACTAAACATAAATAAATGAATTAAAAACCTAGGACTATCAAATTCACCAGGCTGTTTCCTGGGATCACCTGAATGAGAAACCAGCTGACTAGGTCATAACCTGACCAATCTCACAGAACTATTATTGTACATGCTCTTTGGATATGTAGACAGAAGTTCTCAAAATGTTCATTTTTAAAGGTTAGACATTCGAATGGTTATTTAGCATATTGACTTGAAAAGTGACATAGAGATATATACTATCACCATCTTATTGAACTTAAAGGGTTTGTATATAGTAGTTAAGAAACACTGATACTAGCACTGGGTGTTATTCTGTATGTTGGTAAATTGAACACCAATAAAAAATAAATTTATTTAAAAAAAAGACTTGGGAGACAACTTGAAAAAAAAAAAAAGAAACACTGATACTGGGGAAAGTTAAGGAGGAAAAAGAATATTGGGGGTTGTAATCACTGTCTCCCACATCTGCATTTGGAAAAGTAATTGCTACTTGTTAGACTCTCTGGAAGCTCTTCGCATTTATTTGTCATGCACAGTACTTTATATTAAATGCTTTTGCACAATACCATGGGAAGCCCACAGCAAATTATAATTTAATTATTGTCTAAAAATCCTTACAGCACCCACATCCTGAGGTAGCTCTTTAGGATCAGTAGGAGAGAGGAAGGAAGATAACCTTTGTGTCTGTTATCTAAGCTGTTAACCTAGTGGTATCCCCAGACCGAGAAATTGCCTTCCGGGCACCGCCCCAGATATACTGTCTGAGAGGCAGGAGCGATTTATGATAAACTAATAGAGAAGTCATTTGAAAGTTGGTGAGGACATCAGGGAACAGAGGGGCAGAAGTATTGTGAAAATACTTTGAAGGAAGTGGCTACATCATAGCCTTGGTGCCAAATTGCTCTTTGTACAGATCCCACCAGAAGTCTAGTGCTAGATCTGTGGTTTCTGTTGTCCTTGAAATGCTAACCTAGACCTGACCCAGAACTGCAGAATTTCAGATTAGAGAGACACTTTAATCTTTTCTAAGAAGCTGAGCTTGCTTCAAGCTTTATTAACTTAGTTCATGATTATCTAAAATAGTTTTAGTCCTGTTTACCGTAGTAATTCTGCTTCTGTTAGTCTTGACATAGTGAAGCCAAATGTCATTTGGGATCCAGGCCCATATTGCCAGTTGCCAGCAGGGTAACTACTTGGATATTCCATAGAGGGCTCAAACCCAACAGACCTGTACTCATCATCTTGCCCCAGGTCTGATTTCTCTGTTTTATTCTTTCAATGTACTAGGCACTGAGTATCCCAAGGCATGTTCCCCATCCTTAGACTTGAGTGAAGTGGGAATTTATTGAGGGCTTTGACACTTTAAAAAGATCATCCCTGTGTGTAGAATGAATTGGAGTGAGCCAAGGCTCGTGGCAGGGAGACCAATGAAGAGGCTGTTGGAAAATCAAGTGCAATGTTGGTGGTGTGAGCTAGAGTGATGGCAGTAGCAATAGGGAGAAATGGTGGCTGGATGCAACAAATTTTGGAATTAGAATCAGTGACTCTGATGATGGACTGAGTGTGGGGGCTGGAGGCAGCAGATTCAAATTTTTTTTTATTATTATTATTTATTTATGATAGTCACAGAGAGAGAGAGAGAGGCAGAGACACAGGCAGAGGGAGAAGCAGGCTCCATGCACCAGGAGCCCGATGTGGGATTCGATCCCGGGTCTCCAGGATCGCGCCCTGGGCCAAAGGCAGGCGCCAAACCGCTGCGCCACCCAGGGATCCCCTGGAGGCAGCAGATTCAATGCTGAGTCCCAGGTTTCTGGCTCCAGCACCAGCATCAGTCTGGTACCATATATTGAGATGATGGCTCCTGACACTGGGGGACTGGTCTGGAGTGGAGGGGTCAGAGTTCATTTTGGAGATTAGGCCTGGATTATCTTTAGGGAAGTCAGGTATCCCTTGTGCATTTCCTTTTGTCAATGAAGCCATTCCTCTTGATCCTGGCCGTCATCTAACATTCTCATCTTACTCTCTTTCCCCCAAATTTCTTTCAGTCCTCCAGGCTGTTTCGTTATCACATAGACCTTTGCATTGCCTTCAGTATGGTTTGCTTTCCTTCCTCTGTCCCCTTTCCCACACGATTCTCTTCCTGTTTACCCAAGCCTCTGAAGCCCTGCTCAGGTATCATCATTCCTGTGACACCATTGTGGGTCATCTCCAGATGAAATCACCTAATTCTCTGCTCTATTTCTCTGCCCCATGCTCATCCCTGTAATTTGCACACAGAGCACTGAACTAGAATCATGTGAATATGTATCAGTCTTAGACTTAACAGGCTATGAATTCTTTAGTCATTGGGCCTAGTAGATCTTTTTTCTCTTGTATTCTTTTTTGTTTTTAAGATTTTATTTGAGAGAGAGCATGAGTGGGGAGGGGGGCAGAGGGAAAGAGAGAGAAGCACACTCCTCGTTGAGCAGGGAGCCCATCGACACAAGGCTGGATCCCAGGACCCCGAGATCATGACCTGAGTTGAAGGCAGAAGCCCAACCAACTGAGCCATCAGGTACCCCTTTTGTCTTTGTATTCTAAACATAATCCTTGGTCTCTGGTGGGCTTCAGTTAATGTTTGTTGAAGTTGGCAGCAAGTGCAGACAGGTTTTGGTAATTAATAGAAAGTCAGAGTGTTTAAAATGTATATATTGGGTTCTGTGGTGCCCCCAGACCCAATCTAATTCTAGACAGTGCTTAGATTATAAACACAGGTTGATGTGAGTATAATTGCTCTACTTCAGGTATACTTTGCCCAGTTTGATATCAGGTAGTTTGAAGGACAGCTTTTAGGAGTGCATAAAGTTTTGCAGTTTGGCACAATTAAAAAATACCAGCTTTATTGAGATATAATTTACATATCATAAAATTCACGCATGTCAAGTGTGTAATTTGATGGTTTTCAATACACAGCTTTGTGCATCCTTCACTATAATCAAGAAAAACTTGTACCCATTTGCAGTCACTTTCCACTCCCACCCATTCATAGTGCTGAGCAATGTCTGTAGAGTTGCCTGTTCTGGACATCTCTTATCAGTGGAATCATGTAACGTGGTCTTTTTGTGTCTGGCTTCTTTCACCTAGCATCATGTTTTTGAAGTTCATTGATGTTTTTAGTGTGTATTAATACTTCATTCTTTTTTATCATTGGATAATATTACATGCACGGATATACAGATTTCTATTTACTTATTCATCAGTTGATGGACATTTGGATTGTGTCCATTTTTTGGCTATCATGAAATCTGCTATGAACATTTATGAACAAGTTTCTCTGTGGACCTGTTTTCACTTTTCTTGGATATATACCTAAGGGTGGACTTGCTGGATCTTGTAGCCCTCTGTTTAACTGCCAAACTATTTTCCAAAGTGGCCACGCCATTTTACATTCTCCCCAGCAGTGAATGAGGGTCTTGGTTTCTTTGCATTCTCACCAACACTTGCCGTTGTTATTTGATTGTGTCTATTTGAGCGAGTTTGAAGTGATACTTCATTGTGGATTTACATTTTCTTAATAATTAATAATGATAAACATCTTTTCATATGGTTATTGGCCGTTCATGTGTGTTTTTTTTTTGAGAAATGTCTTATTCAAATCTGTTGCCTATTTTTATTATTAAATTTAAAGATTTGTGTCCCTCATCAGACATGATATACAGATAATTTCTCATTCTGTTGGTTGTCTTTTCTGGATGGTATCATTTGAAGCACAAGATTTTTAATTAAAAAAAAAAGATTTTATTTCTTTATTCATGAGAAACATAGAGAGGCAGACACATAGGCAGCAGAAGAAGCAGACTTTCTGCAAGGAGCCTGATGCAGGACTCGATTCCAGGACCCTGGGATCATGACCTGAGCCAAAGGCAGATGCTCAACTGCTGAGCCACCCAGGTGCCCCACAAAATTATCAATTTTAACAAAGTTTAACTTAGCAGTTTTTTTCTTTTGTTGTTTGTGCTTTTGGTATTATATTTAAGAAACCATTGGTTAACTCTGGTACAATTTCTTAAACCTGTCTTTTCCCCTTGAATTTTTCTCTTCAATCCCAGGGTGGCCATGTAACCATCATAGCCTATTTGGGAACCTTTGGACTCATTATACCTTCAGATCAGACGCACGGTGCCAGGTCCGTAGGTCAAATAGGCCAAAATTGCATGTGTGCTTGTAAATAGGGGTGACGATGGTGACTATTTGCCCTGCCAATCTTGGAAATCTATTTGCTAGAATCTGTTAATCCAGTGGGTGAAGGCTTTTCAAACGTATAAACAGGCTTTGCACTTTTTTACGTAATGTTCAGGGAACACCATTTAAATTAACTGTGTCCCGGAATCTTAGGCTAGAGTTTAAACTTGCATGTAGTAAGCAGTTTACAAAAGGGGAGTATTTGGGTGAAGCTTGCCAGTGGGTTGATAATCGGGAGACCTGTAACATCCAGACTTAAGTCTGCTGTGTGCATTTTTCAAAATGCTAGCTATGGTAGTCTTTCTTATTAATTTCACATTTGGGAATATAGGTTGTTTGTGATTGTTTTTGGTACATTTCCCTGCTCTTCCTCTTAGTGCCAGTTTAAGGAATTGCTAATTGTCCATTCTTGCTGGGAAGTACTGATTTCCATTTGAATATAACAGTCTTTTTGCTAAAACTTTCCTATGGTTGATTTGAGCAAATACAAGAAGCCTTCTGTTTGTGGACTGAATGTTCAGCCAGCCGTGACGTAGTCACTATTATCAATGAAGCTTATTCATCACTTTCCATGCTGGTGCATTGTACGGAGCTTGCAGAGGATCCTGGAGACTTTGAATGGAGAGCTTCTCCTCTGCTTACCTCCATACACTGTTGGTATTAAGCAATTCTGTTCTCTATCTTTTCCAGACCTTGTGGATAATTAGATCTTTTTGTTTTCTATTGATTCCCAATAGTGTCTTGCAGATGGGCAGGCACTGATTGAGAATTTGTTCGTTTCTGATAACAAAATGGCAATTAATGCTCTTTGGAGATAGTTTTATGTTCTCTTATATGGGAACATTTGTCTTATATCCAGTGTCATTTTAAAAAGACATAGGCCACATTATGTTTTATAAAATAAAATGGAGTGGCAGTTGGTGATCTTAGATTTAAAGCTTATTACTCTTTAAGTAAATTAAGCTGTTTAATATTTAATCTTGTATACTTAGATTAAATTCACAGGTTAATTGCTGAATTTCACTTGTATAGATAATAGCTGTAAAGATGCACAAGGCGTTATTTGTCCCAGTTCATGACCAGAATGAAGTAGAAGTTGTTATGAAACTAAGTCCATTATATCCTTTGGTAAAATCATGTGCCCTGAAATACAGCAGGCACTTATTATGGGAGCCTGATAAAACACAATCAGATCACCGTAACATGGTTGCTGGGCTTGTCCCACCACCACAGTAAATGAATGATAAGTGGTATTTCGTGTGTGTGAGTTGTGACTAACAGGCCACATGGCTAACACGATAGAATAATATTTGATTTGTTCCTGATTACATCTAACAACAGGCTTACTTTTTCCCAAAATGGTCCATGAGAAATGGAATATGCTTGCCCCGCATCCTCTACCACTGTGGAGGACTCCCTGAGTTTCAGGGACTCACTAAACCTGTGAGAAGAAGCCATTTGAAGGAGAATGGATCCCTGTGGAGTTTACATTTGGTTTGGGAAGGCTACACCTTCCCTGAAGTTTGGGAGTTCCAGAGGGGCTGGTTGACTCAACAGTTTTCATCTGAGGGACTCAGATTTTCTCTAGGGGGATATTTCAGGGCATTATTTCTTCTAGCCAAGAAACCCTCCTACCCTGCCTACCAGTACCACGCACACACACACAATCACTTAAAGCCCCCTCCCTCCCTTAAGAGATTCCCTAATCCATAGAATTCTCTGGATTGAAAATGAGTCTTGGTTTGATGCTTATTGAAGTAAGTACCTCTGGTCTGCTGTGGTTCTAACTAGGGGGTTCAGGAGACCCTAGAGTTGCTCTGGGGCCAGTAGTGAAAGCATTATTCTCCCCTTTTTATCTCTTATGGTGTCTAAAATATTGCTTTATATATAGAGTGTGCAAAATAAATGTGTTGGCTCTTACTCTTTTCTTCTCTCTCTATAGGTATAATATGTATGTGTGTGTGTGTGTGTACGTATATACATGTTATTAAGGCCCAATATTATTCTAGAATTTCACTTTTACCCCAGATACCTCCCCTGTCTCTCAGCAGCAAGCTCATCATACTTCTATTTACTGAACTTTAACATTTTCATTCTCGAATTGCCCATTTCATCCTGATTTCTCTTCTCTCAGTGACCTGCTCATCATCCTTGGGCTTACTGTTCTCCCCCTTGTATAATCAGGCCACCTATTGAATTAATTGAACAGCCGTCTCATTGCAGATTCTAATCCATAAGGATAAGTAAGGAACATAATACGTTCTTACCTTTGAAACATTTCTCTAAGCCATTGTCTCTTGCCTATTTCCTGCGAAATAATGCAGGTTCTCTTCACTTCCCACCTGGATGATACCGGTATGTTCCTAACTGATCTCTGCCCTTCCTTCTATTCTCTCTCCCTTCAAATCTGTGTCTAATGCCAGAAGAACTTGAATGGAAATATAAACACATCCTTCTCTGGATAATAAAAATGTTCAGTTGTTCCCTCCTGTGTTTTACGTAAAAAGCCCAAAGCCTCACCTGCAAAGTCATACAAGTCTCTTGCAATCTCTTTGTAGCTTTGTAGTTATTGTTTATAACTGTGCCTCAAAGTTCATGCACCAAACGTACCATCCACTTTTATGACCTCCAAGCTTTTGCAGATGCTCTTTCCTTTGCCTAGGATGCCCTCCGCTTCTCACCACCTCTGGTTAACTCCCACTTATCCTTTGCAATCTAAAGGTTATCTCCTTTTAGGAGCCACCCTTTAATCTCACAGGCCATTTCTCTTCATCTGGCTCTTTTAGTAGGTATAGTATAGTATGTCATACCTGTGTTACATCACTTTATTGCTTTGCTTCTCAAACTATTTGTGGACGGTATTTTGTAAACAAACAAAAAAGTAATAAAATGAAATACTAGAAAAATGAAATGTAAAAAACGACAAAGAATAGAAGCCTCGTTTTTTAAATTAATAGATTCAGCAGACCTAAAATTACTGTTAAATTGTTATAAAGGTTTCTAAATGTTTACTCTCAGTTTCTGAACTTGATATCTTCTTGTAGACCAGCAACAAACATTTCATGGGTTGGCGTTGGTCCACAGGCCACATTTTGAGTAGCACTGCTTTATAACATTTATCAAACAGTTTTATAATTTTTGCATGTAAGATATTTACTTTTCTCACTAGGCAGGGGCTATGTCTTATATATCTTAATCATCTTGTGTTTTCCTTGGTGTGGTCTCCTCACCACCCCTAAAATAGGCCTTAAAGTGTAGTGCATGACACAGTTGATTGGTACATTTCATTGAATTAAGTGTAGCACTGATGTCCTTAACTTACAGTCACAAACTGGCTTGCCTTTCGGTTTGCAAAGTAGCTTCGGTAGAGCTTTCCATTAGTTTATGTGGGTATCACGTTGAACTTCATGATGTCACAGAGCAGTACTGCTGGAGAAAGGGCTTGCAAACTGTCAAGTAGATGCATTTGTATTATAATATGCCTTAATTTCAGCCATCTCTTAAGGAATCTTGCATGCAAAACATCCCTGAAGGTCTTAGCACAAGTGATAAAATAGCGCTCAGCAGCGGGGAAGGGGGGAAGGAGTAAACTAGTTAACACCACTGAAGCAAGCTTTTAGCCAATAGTTGCTTTGAGGAGAATGTTTACTGCCAGTTACAAATGACATGCTTGTAATTTTTCTGGTTTTCCTGACAAAGCACATGCATGCGAATGCCTTTCAGTCCTCCAGGTCTCCCCTCCTTGAGAAGATCCAGCCCTCGTCCCTCCCTTCATTCTTATTCATAGTTTATGAGTCAAAAATCTGCTCTTTTGAAGTTGTATTCATCCAGCCTTAGATGTCCAGAACCTGCCCCCCACCCCACCCCTAGATTTCTGCATGTTGGAAAAAACTGGAAACTTGAGTTCCAGCCCAGGCTTTGCTACTGACCACAGGGCTCTGGAGAAGTCACATTCTTTTTATAATTTGAGTCTTCCTTTGAAAATCCAGATTAGATTATTTCTAGGGTAGGGTTTTTTTTTTTAACTCTTTTCTCTGGTTCTTATGGGGATTCATGTTTGCTTTTAGTCTTTTAACTCTTGACGGGCAACCTTCATATACTATGATATATTGAGATTCTCCTTGCTTCCCCCACGCCCCCAGGATACTGTAGCCTCCTCAAAGACACCTTATTCATCTTTGTGTTAGCTGCTCTTGGTCCAGAGTCTCAATTCATGCCCTATTAATGTTGGGTGACGTATGAAGCTGAACTCTGTCCTTTGTTTTTGCTTCAGAGTGCTGTTTAGCGGTTTGCCTACCAGGGGAGAACTTGCACTGGTTGCATATTTGATACCTAATTAATATGTTACAGGACTGTTTGAAGTTGTTAAAGTCATAAAGCCATGAGAGTAATGGGGATCAGTCACATGCATGTGTGAAACAGATGAGAATTGTGGTTATTCATTCATTGTTCTCCTCAGGAAGTTCTCATTGATTATTAGCTTGATGAGGGATCTGACTAAGTATTCCTCTGTCTGGGTCTTCTTGGCCTCTGGCAGTGGGAGAAAGATGTGAATTCTTTGCACACATTCTGTCCAGCCCAGCAAGGCAGCCTGCCAAGCGTCTCGAGTCACATGCCCAGTGAGTTGCTGTTATATTTTTTTCTTCCTTGTCTTTTTCAAGGCTCTTGTTGTTGGGATCTCTGCCTCATGTCCCTGGATTGTAGCCTCTTTTTTTTTTTTTTTTTGTAGCCTCTTTTAGTTCTCCCTGTGGTGAGCTACAAATGTTGTTTAGTAGCAGTTGCAGTCTTTTCCAGGGGCTGCTGTTACCTCTACTGAGTAGGCCAAGCATATTTTATGACACTGCGCTACCAGGCAGGTCTTGGAGAAGTGGGGCCACCAGACTCGTTCTGGTCTTTGCTTGGAGCCAGAACTTACACACATTGAGCCCCTGTTCCTTAGCCTGTGCCAGAATGGGCCCTTCCTAGGGTGTGGGTGGGGTGGGAACCCCGTGAGAGGCAGCTCCTCCTCACCCATTTGCTGAGGGAGAGAAATCCTCACCCTCTGAAATGATCCATGAACTATGAACCCCCACATTTAGCTTTTCTTGTCAGGCATTCCATGGTGCATTCTGTTTGTGGAGCTGAGCCTCGAGCCTCAGTGATAGCTCTCGTAGGCCAACGTGCAGGCACCATGAGGAAGGTTAGTACTTTGAGTTGTCCTTGTAATGGCGGCATTGGATTAAACTTGAGCGTCTACACGTTTTCCTAGTCCATGTGTTTGTGAGATGGTTCTCAAGGGTTAGAAGTTTAGTGGATGGATATCTAGTGGAATGAACTAATTAGTACCTAAGTTTATTGAACCACCGACCTTAACATTCCTTACCACAATGTTCAGAATAACAGCCATGGTCTTAGAATGACCCCATTACTTAGACTCACCTATTCTGCTGAGAAATGTGCAGAAAAGAGAAAACTGTGAGACTGGAGAATTTAGAAGATTTCCTCTTTTTTTTCTTTTTATTTCTTTTTTTTTTCTTTTTTTCTTTTTTTTACTTTTTGCATTTCTTTTCTTTCCATTGAATTTCTCTGTTCTTTCTCATATGGGGAGGAGCACTATTGAGTTGACATGAAACCTGTATTTCAATATTGACCCCTCCACTTTCGAGCTGTGTCAACTTGGGAGAGTTTATTGTCTTCTCTGTACAAACAGGATACTGCCTCTGCTCACCTTACATGGCAGTTTTAAACATTAAATATCACATGAACGTTTATATGTGGCATGATGTGCTGCTGACCTGGGGAGGACTTCAGTAAAGGCTCCTTTCCATTCCTGTTACATTGAGCATATAAAATATTCCTTACTGTAAATCCCTCACTTGTATTGTATTGCAAAGTAGGAGAAATTGAGTCACTTACTGAAAAAAATTTAGTTCAGTGAACATTTCTTGTGTATTGGAGGCGAATGCAGCTTCCTTGAGGTATTGGTGAGCTAGTGAGTAAACAGGTGCTCAGGCAGGCCTTCTGTAGGGTGGGCTAGGCCCCGTGGAGGGATGGCCATTTGTCATGCAAATACAGAAGGAAGAAGCCTGAGGAGTCAGAGTTCCAGAGGGAATGGATTTTTTAACTGTGGCTGGCTGAAGAGGGGAAGGATGCTCCAGGCCCAGTGGACTGCAGGAAGAAAGGCAGAGTGTGTCAAGTGGCCCAGGGAGTGCACCTGGGTTTGCAGGCTTGCCTAGTTGAAGCAACTGTGTGACAGTGCCCGTGGGGGAAGGAGAGGCTGTGAATGGCATCTCGTGGAAGGACTTTGTGTTCCTGCTCGGAAACCCAGTTTATCCCTTAGAGGAGAAGTGAGGTCCATTCACCCCAAGGGTCTATTCTTGGGTGGAGCAGAAGCACATTCGCATTTTGGAAGTGTCCTCTGAGGGTCGGCTGTGCACAGAACGTATGGGCGGGGGATGAGATGAGAGGGACAGGTGCAGGTGTTCAGAGGAGAGATGGTAAGGGCCAGAACAAGGACAGCAAGTGGCAGAAGAGACAGAGAGGCCACCAACCGAGTGCTACTTAGGAGGTAAAATTCCTCTGTCTTACAGGATGACAAAAATGTCCTGGTGAATCTCTAGGTTCTTGTCTTGGATTCATTGGAATGGAGAATAAAGGAAGAAGATCTAGTTTTGGGAAAAGATGACAAAACCAGTTTTGGGTAAATTGAATTTGTTCTGCTTGAGGAATGTGACCAAGGGGAGGAAAACCAGCAAGCCATTCAATATATGGGTCTAGGGTTTAAAGGAGGTCAGAGCCAGAAATGTAGGTTTTCATATTAATCTTTATAATAATAATGTAGGAAACAAAAAGTAAAGTAGTCCTTTTGTCCATGCATTGTGACAGAGGGACAGAAATTCATAACACATGTTATTAAAAATGTCTGGTAGATCTCCTACCCCCCCCATCTCCATTCTTTCCTAAATAGAGATAGAATGTTGTTATCTCCCTTTTTTCTCTCAATTCCCATAGTGCCTTTTAGTTTGAAATACTGCTTTGAAATTAAATAAGGTTGAATTTTGAAGGGTCTTACATTTTAATGTGATACTTTACATAACTCCAAGCTGCATTTTAATGTAGCTCAGCATCTCTTCTGATACCTCTGGGAGTGCTTCAGAGTAATTTATTATTATTATCATCATTATTATTGTTATTTTATCATTAGCTCTCAGACAAAAGTTTAGAGAAAATTATTGGAAAAATCAGGATGTGTTCCCTGGGCTGTAAGAGGGATAAATGTAAATGTCTCAAGCACAGTGGTTTTTTTTGTCTTTTCACTTGGCACACCTGCCTTCTCTCCCCTGGAGGCTCCACAGTTTTAGATCAGAATCAAGTTGGTACTGAGTGACAGTATTCAGATAAAGTTCTTGAAGCTCAGAATTTGTTTAGATAATCTTCTGTGCCATCACCTTTCCCACTTACCATTCCTTTACCTTTTCTCAGCAAGGAGGACAGACTTCATCTTATTTCACAGGATCTTAGGAAACCACATTCTTGGATATTCTCATTCTGTTCCTTTGTGATTGATACATATTTTCCTTAATTATTCTCATGTCAATATTGAGTTTTATGGTAATCTGTCCCTTCCTATCCTCTTCCATTTAAATATATGTAGAAAATCAATGATTCTCTTCCGGCTTCCTTGAAATTGTAAATTTGTTTTTTATTTTCCTCCCTTCCTCCTTCCCTCCTATCCATAAAGGTAGATAATATTCCCGGTCCATTTACAATCCCCTCAGAAATGTACCTGTTAAACCCGTATATTGGTCTAGCCACATGACCAACTGCCCTTTCCATAAGAGATTTTTGTACTGGGAAAAGTTTCCTGTCTCATACAGCTCATTTCATTATCAGAAGGCCTCCTTTATGTAACAAGGTGATATTGTGATACATTAACCAGTGTGCTTTCTGTTCCTGGTATTTCCTTGCTGCCCTCTGACAGTTTTACTTTTTCTGGTTATCAGAGGAGGAGACACCTCAGCAGAATGCAGAGAAGAGGCAAGCGTGTCTAGTTTTCGAATTTCAGAAACCACAAAATCTGGGTGTGTCTATAAAGCTAAATTTGGAAAAGTTAGGGGAAAAAAAGGTTTTGTAGACTAGTTGAGGAAGGTGAGTCCCATAGGCAGTTGAGGAAGTATAGGTGTTGGCATTATGTTTGAAAGAAGACTTTAGGAGGGTTTGATGAGTTCTAGAGCTAAGTGGACTTCTGCCTGAAACATCAGTGCAGAAATGCAAGGAGCAGGTTTCTGCCTTTTAGTTAAATGCGGGTCACAAACAAAATTAAGTTTAGTCACAGAAAAATAAAAAGAACAAAGTTACATTCCTTGCTTATGTGATTTGTAGACTGAGATCCTATTCATCGTCTCTGTACGGTATTGAATACAGTAGAAGATTGCTTGGGTTTGGATGCCAGTTGGATGGGGGTCGCAGTCCTGGCTCAGCCTAACATCCTAGCCAGGCTACTTAATCTCTCTGTGTCTCCCATTTATGTACCTGGAGTTAACAACACCCACCTGTGGAGTGCTTAGATGGAGATGTATATACGGGATCTAGACCAGTGCCATAAAGCGCTCAAAAATACTCTCCTTCACTTTATTTTTTTCTCTCAGTACTACCTTTTATTTTGCTTTCTCAAGGCTTACAGAATATATCTAAATACTTCTTTCATGCGCTATCCCTACAGGTATTTGAAGACCAATATCCTCAACAGTGCCTAGCACTGTGTCTTGCGTATTTGAGAAGTGGTATCTCCTAGTGAGTTCTGGAGCACATTGCTGACTCCCCACTAGGTCACTTAGTAGCTTGGGTAGGTTCTTTAACTTCTTTGGACCTCGATTTCCTCATTTGTAAAATGGGATAGTAACAGCTATCTTAATGGTGGTGGTTGATACTAAAGATATTAGTACATATAAAGACTTCGACGTGCATGGCAGTTAATTAGGTATGTAGCAAGCCCCTCGATTGACAGAGACAGCGCTACTTATTCACCCAGTTCTGTTTTCTTTTTCTCGTTAGAGCCAGACCAGAGCTGCATTCTTTGCAGTTAGGCTGGGGCCATCCATGCATGTATTCTAACCAATAGACTTTAAGAGATGGTGATAGGATCTGGGTTGTGGACATGCATTTGTTGAGATGAGGGACTCATGAGATGATACAAGACTGGATCCCTTGAGTCACTGGTGGAAGAGAGCTTCTGGGCCATCGAGGATGTTATGTGAGCATGAAATAGATGTTGTATAAAGCTGCTGTTTCAGTGGTGATTTGCTATGGAAGCATAATGTAGCCTGTGTGGATTAATATAGTATGGCTATTAATATTATTGCTTAGACGAACACCAGGTGGAAGACACTGTTGAGTGGTCAATTTTAGCAGAGGCCTTTTATTTTTTTAAATATTTTTAAATTTTTATTTATTCATGAGAAACACACAGAGAGAGGCGGAGATGTAGGCAGAGGGAGAAGCAGACTCCCTGCAGGGATCCCGATAAGGGACTTGATCCTAGGACCCTGGGATCAGGCCCAGGCCCTGAGCTGAAGGGAGATGCTCAGCCACTGGGCCACCCCAATGTCCCTAGCACAGGTCTTTTTAATGAAGATAGAAGAGGGGATTTTATTAAGGAAACAAACAAGGTTAGGACAGGGACATTAATTTTTCTTTTTGAAAGGACTTTCGTGTACATTCATGTTGGGGTGGTACAATTCTTAACCCTTCTTTTTCTTGCCCCATACCTTATAAAAGAAATTTATTTGTTTTAAACCTTCTTGTATCTTGTTGAACTTCAAGCAGGTGTGTATTCTGGAATGGTAATTAATAATTTTATTAGTGAATGAATTACATTGAGGCTGAGGATAAAATGTGGCCCATCCATCAACAGGGAGAAGTGATCCTTGAGGTGAAGCCTGTGGAGTGACAAAGTGTTGCCAGCCAGTATTCTGATAGTTTCTCTGCTTCCTGGGCATGCCACACAAAATAGTAAATGGATTTGATTTTTGGAACGAGCTTTCAAGTATCTTTAAATACTTTCCACAAGAAAATAATGCTTCTCAAAATGCTTTCTGTATCATTTTCCTTCATGTATTTCTCAAATTAAGTTATTGAGAAGATGGGCAAAGAAATGATCGAATAAAGTGTAAGAAAAATACAAGTGAGGTATTAAGGTGACTTACTTAGAGGTCTAAGCAGAACAACTTCATTTATTAATAGAAATTGATATGTGAAAAAATTATTTGACCCGTGGCATTACTGGGTCAGTGTTCGCATATCACATATGTTCACTTTATGTTACCATAATGTCTACTTTTGAGAAAATAAGAACATGCAAACAAATGTTCCCTAAACTTAAAAAAAAAAAAAAAAAAGGTACAGTGATGCATTGGAGTAGCTGATAAAATTCAGTGACTTTTTTTTTCTAGAGGAATAGTATTTTCTGATCCTGACATTGGAGTGTTCCATTGTGGGGGGAAGAAAGCATAGAGCCTCCTATGATTTGGGATTTTCCTGCGTCTCCTGGACCACTGTGGAGTGCCATGGCTGTAGGAGCACTGATGCACATTAATAATCTGGATTGAGCTGATATTAGAACTGAAGGGAGAGGCATATCACTTCGGGGAAAGGAGGTGGCCTAGATCCAGTTTTCAGAATACACTCTACCTTCAGGCGGGAACGAAGAGTTTGAGTCTATCTCTTGTCTCACTAAGAGGCAGAACTTTTGTTCTTTTTTTCTTGCACTCCGTTTCTGTCCTGGCACAGGGGCTTTACTGGAACCCCCGGATCATGGCCCCAGTGGTGGATGCTCCTTGTCGAGCCCTGGTGGTTTGGTGGTGGTGGTGGTGATTTCCAGGGTCATGACTTAAGGGATTTCCTGAGCACAAGATCCTATCTGATGGTATTAGTAGTCACCTGAGGGGTTTGAAAGGACAGCCCCAAGGGTTGGGCCAGCTGTTACCATTAGCCAGAAGACAGAAGTCGGGGAAAACAAACTTAATTTTCAGGGCAAGACTCTGACTTTTTGTTGTTAGGCCCCAAATTAAAGACACCCCCGCCCCATTCGTTATTTGATGGAATACATCTTTGAGATCATGGAGCAGGTTTGTGGAAGTGTATGATTTATTATATGAACATTGACAAAAATTTTCCATAAGTACCTCTTTTGTTCAGCAGGGGTACAAATTTATCCCTGTTATCTCTACTAATAGAAACCAATATGAAATGAACAAATTTTGTTTTCAAGGAAGGATACTATTGGAGAAAATAGAAAAGTGGGATAACATTTTTTAAAACACATATTTGGCTTTGTGAACAAAATAATTTTTTTTCCCCGGCAAACTTCCTTCAATAAGAGAGAGAGAGGAGCTTTTCTTCTCTGTCACATTTAATCTGTAGCCATCTGCTGCTGTATCTCATTATGTTCTTCATGTAATTAGAGCAATTAGGATGAAGCTTGCACTATATATTGGTCTTGGAATGAGTGTTGAGCTATTTGCAGGCTTATTTTGAAAGACTGGAGATTAATGGCCTAATCTTTTAGGTAAACTGATGGAAAATGAGGAATGTTTAAGCTAGTAAAAGAATAAGGGCAATTTTTTTCTCTTTATCTGTAATGTTGCCTTCTTATCACCATGGTAACTAGGTATCTCGACAAATAAATTTTTAATAAGATTAACTCGAAAGATGATAGAAAAGAAAAGATTGTAGAAGAAAGAGAGGAGATGGGCTGTGTGGTGTGGGGATTGTGGTGAAAAGCTCTCTGTAGATTTACGACACTGAGCTGGATGGAATTCCAGGAGGGAGTCTCGGAGGAAAGGAGTAAGGAGAAGGAAGAGAGACAGCATTCATCATCAAAGATGTGCAAAACTCTCTTTGGGAAGCCAGTCCCATGATTGTGGTTTGAACGCTGAAGAAGTGCTAACCACTGTGAGATCCTTTGGCTCGGAATCAGCACCTCTCCACACACCCACTAGGATTAGTGTGCATTCCACATTCTGGAAGGGGCTTCTTGTAAGGGATGACAGTTTTTCCTTGCTACTCTGTCTCCTTCTCTGCCTTCTTTTTTTTTTAAGATTTTATTTATTTATACAGAGAGAGAGAGAAGCAGGCCCCATGCAGGGAGCCTGATGTGGGACTCGATCCTGGGACTCCAGGATCAGGCCCTGGGCCGAAGGCAGACGCTGAGCCACCCAGGGATCTCCTGCCTTCTTTATCTTCGTTGCAATTGCCAACACATTAGTAACAATTAATAGTACATTAGTAGTGTTATTCTTATTAACAACATATTGACAGTAACTCAACTATCACACTGTTTTCCCACTGAATCTTTCCTAAGTCATTATTCACTCCAATTCAGTATCCGTTGGCCACCAAATACATTTTTGTGGAGTATCCCTTCATCTTTGTCTCCTTTTTATTCAGGTGCTTTTATTAAAGCTCTGTATTGTCCACAATGCCAGACTCCTTATCCTGTACCTGTGTTATCACCCATAGCTCTTCTGCTTGCACCCCGTTCCCAGCTAGTGTAGTGTCTTCCCTGAATCAAAAAAAAACTTTTTTTTTTAAAGATTTTATTTATTTACTCATGAGAGAGACACAGAGGCAGAGAGAGAAGCAGGCTCCCTGCAGGAAGCCTAATGCAGGACTCGATCCCAGGACCCTGGGATCACAACCCGAGCCGAAGGCAGACACTCAACCATTGAGCCACCCAGGTGCCCCTCAAAAATGTTTCATGTTCTTCTCTTCTGTTGCTTCACCGCACATGCCATTACTTTTGTCTGAAAACCCCTTTGTTTGTCTAAGTCCTAAATCCTTCAAGGTCTAAGTCAGTCCCTCACTATCCTAATGATTTTCTACCACTGTTGTCTCTTACATTTGTATTTACTAGTCCTCACAGTGCTCAGAATGGTTGTTGGTAAGACAGTAGATGCAGAAAAGCTGGTGGTGATGGAACCATAGGCCTGTAGACCTGGAAGAGACTTTAGGGTTCAAGGTGACCAATCTTGTTTTGGATTTCAGGTAGGTGTAGCACTGGGTTTTGGGGGACTTAGGCAAGTCAGCGTAAAGGAATGAGTTGGGTCTTGATTTCATTTCTTCTTTAAGTCTGCAGTCAGAGTTCTGGTATTACTGAATTCTGTGCACAGGCAGTTGACCGAGAAAGCCATTTTCTCCAGTTTTGAGGGGATTTATCCTGGATGCATTGAATGTGTTTAGCTTCTGGGTCTGTGCCCAGTGGGTATGCATGGAACAGTTAATTCTAGGGGCTGTCCATGCTCTACTCTATTTAGACCAGGACTCATTTATGTGTGCCAGGCCACTGCTGAGCTTGGCACATGCTGGTGGGCAGGAGAGGCCTGCTTGCCTCTGTGCATATGACAAGTTCTGCTCCTGCTGGGTGGGGCATATGCCAGAGTGAGAGATCCTGCATGAGAGAGCCGCAGAGAGAACAAAACACTGGGAATGGGGGCCGGAGAACGAGAGAGAGTAAGAGCCGAAAGCAAAGGAGGTATTGACAATAGAGGGAATAGGTATGCACATTCTTGATGGAAATGGCCGGAGAGATGTCTTGTGATGTCTTTCCCAGTGCAGTGCATCTTTATCTAGGTCCTAGCATCACCTGGAGGTCACTGACTTCAATCTTTCATTCATTTATGGCATGACATGCCTTATCCCTACTCTGCTTAAAGAAGGTGTAAATTCTTTATTAAAGGTGTCTATATTTTAGTTCTCCAGGGGCTACTGAACTCTTTAATTTGCTTTTAGTTTATGACAGTGAGACCCTGGTCTACATGACTGAAACTGTTCCATTTGTCCTTGAATTATAAACCCCCACCCCCCACCAAGCATTCAGCTATAACCTTTATAAATCCAGTGCTGGCATCTGCCCAGAGTGAGTAGGGTATAACTTTCCCATACTTTATGTTTTAGGCACATGGATTCTGTTGCTTCAAAATGTCAGGTTTACAGGGTGTCAGGATTTGCACAGACTGTGCATGTACCCATCAACAACTATTTATTGAAAAGTATTTGATCTAAAAAATGTGAGATTTCTTGCCTTCATAGAGCCTCCATTTGCAGGGAGAGACAGACAATAAACATTGAGCATAATGTATATAATATATAGCATGTTAGGTGATAAATACTTTGGGAAACAAAAGCCTGAGAATGGTGAGGAAGTGACTTGAAAATATGTGAATGGGACTATAGTTTAATATTTTACATTTGACCACATATAAGCCTCATACTTAATTAAACACATATAATTTGAAGAGATTGTGCCTTTTCATGTTTTTTTTTTTCTTTTTTCTTTTTTAGATTATAGAACCCTGAGTAGTCAGGCATTCGGATCCTTGTTTCTAATCTTAGAGGAATAATTGGCCATTTGGTTCTGGATGTTTGGGGCTGGAGATGAGGATAGGAATAAACTGAAAAACCTCCAGTGTGAATCAAAACTTAGAAGAAGCTCCACACTGAGTTCCCCCCTTTCTGTTCTCATGGACTTGGGATTTTGTCCTTAAAGATAGAAATGCATCTTGTAATATTTATCTTCAGTGTACAACAATAATAATTTGAGTTTTAGGTGGTATTGATTAAATCTTATTGAATACATTTAAATGTTATTTGGAACATGTTATTTTAAACATGCCATTCTTCACTTTTTATCTATACACGAAATGTTCACTTGCCAGGGAAGACTTCAAAAGGTAGTAAGTGGAGAAAGGGTAGATTTCTTCCTTCATCTACCAGCTATACTTTCACATCTGTTACTTTACTTTATTCTTTCAGTCACTTCTTTTTTAGGATAGTCAGTGTTTTTGAAGTGAGGAAATACATCTCAGAATCAAGATCAAACAACACAGCCCGACACAATTCTGGATTTTTTGATGTTCTGTCTTTCATGTGTACACGTAAACCTTAAATGTTTTCCTTTGGGTAGTTACTTCCCGTTACTGAAGTTTCGCTCCCTGAAGGTTGCTAATCTGGCGGACACTGACCTACTAATTTATAAGGTGAAGCCCTCTCTCTGCTCTTTTTCCCCCACCAACACAGCATGCCCCGAGCTTACTGTATACTCTAGTCGTCCCAGGGCTTTTTTGCCCTTTAATACTGTGATGGGCTCCTACTTCTATTTCTTCTGGTTATCATCTGGGCACGGAGTTAGTAAGGGAACAGTAGGTAAGTGTCAGTCTCTGCTGCAGAGGTAACTTAGGGGCAGCAAGGAGGTGCCTGTGTGCCAAGAGGGCATGCACGTAGCCCAGAGAGAGCCAGACTTGCAGGAGGCTTGTGGAGGAAGCAGCAAGTCCGGGGAGGGATCTGGGGGGCCTAAGGGTGGAAGAGCTTCAGATGTTTGCAGGGATAAATGACCCCCTACCTGTCCTGTTCCCACACTCCCCAAACCTAATGTTTCATAATCCTCTGGAACTTAGATGTAACCCTTGAGAAAGAGGAAACCAGACCTTGATTGAGGCTACCTTGAACTGCTGACTGTAATTTAGTTTCTACCATTAAGTAGAAACATTTCCTTAAAATGGAAATGACATTCAGTCGTACAGAAGGAAACTGCAGCTTCTTCTACACCCAAGTTTGGGCTTTGCCAGAGTTCCCGAGGGCTTAGTTCCTTCCCAGTGTTTCGCTCTGATCTGGCTGCTTCTGGTGGAGGCATCTACCGTGGCACTCTCGGATACATGACCCGGATATCCAGATTCTTTGTGGTCTGGCTCTGCCCCATTGTGTCCCCACCCCGGTCTTCCAACTGGAACCTGTCACCCGGGAAGGCCAGTCTCCTCATCAGCCTTCTGGCTGCCAGGTGCCTTCAGCTTCCCAAGCAGCTGTTCTGTCTTTGCTTGTATTTCTCCTCCTTACTTACCTTCAGACAGGGATGGCCCCCCACCCTTCTCCTTTTCTTTTTGCTGCTCTAAATACTACCCTTTTTCAAGGCTCAGCCCAGATTATGCTACCTTAAAAAAAAACTTTATTTTCAGATTCATAATGGTGTTGGTTAAAAAAAAAAAAAAGACAATACCTCAGCACTTAGTTATGTAATCTGTTCCTTGATTTTTGTTTTTTTTTTTAAGATTTTATTTATTTATTCATGAGAGACACACACACACACACAGAGAGAGAGAGAGAGAGAGAGAGAGGCGAAGACACAGGCAGAGGGAGAAGCAGGCTCCACGCAGGGAGCCTGACGTAGGACTCGATCCCAGGTATCCAGGATCAGGCCCTGGGCTGGAGGCAGGTGCTAAACTGCTGAGCCACCCGGGCTGCCCTGATTTTTTGTTCTACAGCCATTAGTTTTTGGGTTTTTGTTTTCATCCAACTAGATGATAAGCTTCTTGGGAATATGGGCCATGCACCTATATTTTTCTTGCATTCTCTTTAATGCTAGGACATGGTGGGCATAGAGTAGATAATGAGAAATTATCCAGTAGTTAGGATAGAAAGCATTGTTATTTACATTATGTAGGAGATGAATTTTATCTTTATCTCTTTTATTCCTTATGTATTTCTCTATCTCTACCACTCTGGTAGTTAAAGAAACAAGCAGTGGGTGGATGTACTGTGCATGTCTCTGAAAAGTAAAACAAAGCTGATTTGCTCTATTTTTGGAAGGCTTGATGGTGCTCAGTTTTCAAGTGTCACTTAAAAATGAGTAGCTAAATAAGTACTCTGAGTATTTCCAATGCAGTGGTGTACTTTGGTAAAAGGGCCTTTGGAATATAGGCCTCACAGGTTAAGGCATTTTTAGTTGATGCTTGCTCCAAGTTATCGAAGGGATAAAAAAAGCTAATGATGTCTTGATTAATTTCTTTACTTATGAAAACTTATCCGACATTAATTAGTCTCTTTTTGACACAACTTCAGTAATTTTGTCACAGATCTTAGTTCTGTGTTTCACTTGTTTGCTTGAAAAAAATGCAGCTGTTTTCCTGCTCTGTTCTGTACTTTCTTTTTTATTCAATAGCAGGAGCCTTTCATAGGTCCTCCTCCGTTAGGTTTTAGAGAGACTTCTTTTCCCTGAGTGTAATGATCCCCTGGAGACCCAGGGCATGCAGAAAACCTGGGGAAGGAAGGAGCAGAAACCTGAGAGGCTTCAGGCACACAGGGATGCTATCCTGTTCCCCTGTCCGCGCCCCCCCCCCCCCAACAATGCATTCGTTTTCCTGTGTCCCACTGCAGAACACAGAACCCATTTTCCAGGAGGTTCTGTGTGTCCGACTTTGGGGATGACCTCTAAAACATGTGTCCTTTTTCGCATATAAAAATATGTAGCGCATCTAATATTTTTAAATCCTGAGAAGATCCCTTACAAGACATTTGTGCTTTGTAATACCGTGCTTGGATGGCAGTCTTATCAGAGGTGCTTTTTTATTAAGAAACTCTCAAAAAATTATACACACACATTTTCCTACTGATAATGACCCTAATGATAGGGTGTCACAGCAAGGTTATTGGAGAGTGTGTCCTCATTGTGGGAATAAGCAGAAAGAACAAGCATTAGTTTTGGGAGGGTGGGGATCCTTTCCTCATTCAGTGGCTCTGCTTGCCAACGCATAATAAGAAAATAAATAGAAAAGCTTCTACAAAGAAAAAACAGTATAACTATATTTGTTCACTTGCTTGCTCATTCACTTATTTATTTCACATGTTTCAGTAAACACTGATGAGAAAAAGCACCTGGTGCTTGAGAGAGAATGCCTAGGGGGCCTTTCTGAGAGGGGTCTTTAGGGAAATGCTGTCTCAGTTGAGATCTGAGAAGTGAGGAGGGCTTAGAGGGTGGACGAGGTGAGGAAGTGGGACACCACTGGGCACGTCGGAGGACCTGAGGGCTAGATGTGAGGCGCAGCGGCAGAGAACAAGAGTGGCAGGAGAGGGAGACAGCTGTCCTTAGAAGTGCTTCTGTTTAATTTTTAAAAGATGATTTTTGGGTTCATGTTTGACAGCTAGCTGTGGAAAGTGAACCAGTCTGTTTTTGCACAATCAGATTTGCAGCAGCAGTAGATTCCTATGAAGTCGTGTTTAACTCTTCATAGAGACTGTGAAGGAAGATCAGAGGAGAGATGTAACACAGATCACACTATGATCAGTGGCTCTTAGAAACTTTTTATTTACTCTTTTACTGCCAGTAATGAGTGGAACACCTAGGCATTTACTTGACAAATTTCATATTGATATATAGTTGTCTTTTAGTTTAATGATTTTGGCATTAATTCTTGAAGCTCAGTTTATTTGGCATTCCTCTTATGTTTAGTGACTTTTAGTACTCGTGTCATCTCACTAATAATATATCAGTATGACCGAATTAGAGCCCTCCTTCACTCTTGAGTTAACTTTGGCACGTGTGTCTTTTTCTTTCTTTCTTTCTTTCTTTCTTTCTTTCTTTCTTTCTTTCTTTCTTTCTTTCTTTTTTCTTTTCTTCCTTCCTTCCTTCCTTCCTTCCTTCCTTCCTTCCTTCCTTCCTTCCTTCCTTCCTTCCTTCCTTTCTGTCTTCATTTTTCCTTTCCCTCCCTCAGCTTATCTGTTAGGTAGAATTACAGGGGGTGATGCGAGCAGTTGTCTCTCCTGCGTGTGGTGCCGTGTTACCACCTGTGCAGCCAGAGCCCTGTGCATTCAGAGATGTCCTGGGAATGGAAGCAGATAAAGGGAGAGGAATACTGGGCTGGCTTGGTTAAGCTGTGAGAGGTTTAGTTTATGAAGGGATAAATTGGATATAAGGAATAGGAAGTGGCACATAGTTTTTCACTTGACTATCTTAAGTCTAAATCTGGCCCTTATTCATGTAATCTGGCTGCTTTTGATTTGGGCAAATATATAATCTTTGATATACTGTCTTACTGCTGCCTTTGTACTAACCTGAGTCTGGAAATCCTTATATATGTCCTGGGAGATACATGATACAGAGGTCATAGTTACCTGTTTAATTCTGTTCCCTAGGAAACCTATTGCCAGATAGATGCTTGATAAGAAAGCAGAAGGAAATCAGGAGGTCAGATGTCTTTTGATAGACTTACCAGATCATTTCTGATTTTTAACTTGTGTAAAATATAATTAAGATAAACCAAATAACTCCGTTTAAAGGAGCAGAGGTATAGGGGCCTTTTAACCTGCTTTGTCACAAAGTAGCTCTGTGATTTTGGACTGAATACTTAGATATTCTGAGCCATTTCCTCACTTGTGCAATGGGGATGGTGATACCTGCTTCATTAAGGTCCTTTGTGAGCGTTACAGTACATGTGGAAGTGCCTAGCACAGGCGCACGTCCCTAACCTTCAAATGAATTTAATTAAATAATTGTTCAGTACAAAAATGCGCGAGGTTAGGTATGCTGGTAAGATATCCCTGGCTCCTGCCTTTCAGCAGGTTATAGTCCACTAGTTTGGAGACCTGCTCTCTTACAATTGCTCCATTTGTTGTTCAAAAAGCACCAGCAGTGCCCTTTCTGCACTATGCTTTGATTCAGTGGCCAGACCAGTCATTTGCAGGGTCTTGAATCAGATGGTGGACCACATGACGGGAAGCTCACTGTCTGGTCACCTTGCTGGACCACATGTGGTCAGGGAGTGCGAGACTCATCCCGGTTTGGCTGCTACACGGTTTGGTGATGTCGGGGTGAGTCCCCCAAAATCAGAAACGGTGGAAGAGAGCCTGCACGACCACATAGCAGGAACTCAGCTGATACTGCCTTTGTATCACTCGTGCATTTTGTATTAAAAAGGAGATAATATTTTTGTGCACTGAAATGGGTTCTGATTACATTTGTATCATACTCATTTCTTTGGCTGCTACTGCAGTTTTGTCCACAAAACTCCTTACTTTTCTATTTTATTCTCCTTTCTGTGCCTTTTTCTTTCCCTTTCTTCATCTTCTGATCTGGTCTTTTTTGAATGCCAGAAAATGTGAAACTTTTCCACACCCAGAGATCATTCCCCCAGCTGTTGCACATAAAGCAAGTTGGCCTTTCTTCATCTTTTTTCTGTCTCTCCAAAATGACGCTTCTCTTGCTATACAGTCAACGTGTTTCTGGGTGCTTCCTTAATTCTAAACAAGATCTACACTTTTTTCAAGGGATTTTTAGTCGATAAAGGAAAGTATAAAGAAGAAAATCAAAATTACCCACAATGCTTTAGCACTTAGAGGTACCATCTGTTTAAGTTTTGGCCTGTCCTTTCTGTCTCTTAAGAAATTACTTCATAAACATTTGGATTTTCAGTGCAACTCACATAAACTTGCTACATTGAGAAACTTACGTATTTACATGTGATCTCTAATAACATGGGGTTATTTTTCTTCAAGAATTGCAATCACTTCTATAGGAAACTGGGCTGTTTTATTTATTTATTATTTTTAGGGATTGAGTTCTTTATTTAAGAGGAAGAGAGAGAACACATGTTGGGGAAAGGGCAGAGAGAGAGAGAATCTTTAAGTAGCCTCCCTGACTGTGGAGCTCATCTTGGGGCTTGATCTCACAACCCTTGAGATCATGACCTGAGCTGAAACCAAGAGTCCAACTGAGCTACCCAGGCACTCCTGTTTTTTTTATTTTTATTTTTATTTTTTTAAGCACATCTTGTGTAATACTACTATGAATGCTAACCTTGATTCACTTTTGCCCCCCCCATTGAAGCAGAAATCAGAAGAGATGATCTCTTTCATTTAGTATTTTATGACATGTTAGACATTCAACAAATAGTTCATTTTCTTTTTCTTTTCTCTTGCCTTTCCCTCTTTTTATTTTCTTCTACTCCTTTTCAGCTTATGAATTTATCTAAGGAATGGAGCCCTAGTAGATCTCTGGGGTGCCTTGTAGGATGCAACATAGCACTTGAGTGTGGTTCCTTAGAAGTTACACAGATCCATCTAAATTAGAGGCTCCTGCCCTGGGCATATCTACATCCCCTAAAACTGTATGCCAAAATGCATTTCTCTGTGTGCCTTTCTTGGGAGGAGAATTGGTCCATGAGTTTCATCAGATTTTCAAATGACTCTGTCACCAGAAAAAAGGTTCAAGATTTGAATCTAAGATCTGGTTGTGGCTTAGTCCATGAATTATTGTCAACTCTGAACAAGGCACATAACCTCTCTGAAAAAAGGAGGAATTACTGTACACAGTGTACATGGAAATTGTAAAAAGAGATTAAATAAGTTCATGACAAATTGAATTTATTGGTCTGAAAAAAGTCAAGGGATGGTTTTCTGCCCATCTGAAGCACATAAACTGTTACTATATTCTGAAGCTAGCTGTGAGCTGTGGGATTTAGTAACAAATAAATACAGACTAGATATTCTAGTGTCAGATTGGGTAGACTGTAAGGAAACATTTTCTATGAAGAATTTCAAACACAAGAATGAGTTTGTGTAATCTTCTATAAGCCCTCATAAAGTGGATTAAAATTTTATTTATGTGAGATGGTTTAAAAGCGATCTTGTTTATAGTTAAAATAGGTTGGATTACCTCTGAAAGAGCCCATATGCTCAGAGGCTAAAAAAACAAACAAAAAACCCTAAAACCCTAGTAGCTAGTTAAAAGCATAAAATGTCTTCCCTTTGCATTTGCACCTCTTCCCCTTGCCCTGCTTTTCTTCCTGCAAGTAATTGGTGTATTTGCCATAATGTGTGTGTATGTACCTTAAGCTAGTGTTTTCAAAGCCTCTTTCCAGCCTGTGACATACTAACTAGTGGGACACCTTCTACCCTGACCCCCTTCCTTTCCTCCTTAGTTCTGCACATTCTTCAGCCCCGTGATTTGCACTCATTATGTGCGTGTGTTAACTATTTATGGAATACTGTGGTTAATGCACAATCATAGATACAATGCATCGAAATTTTTAATTTCCACTTTCTTACTGTTTTATTTAAAAATCTGCAAACATGCTAACCCAGAATGTGATGATACCCCAGGACCGTCTTTCCCAAGGTAATCAAAGGTATAGGATGCTACAGATGAGTCAAGGGCAAATAATGAAAAACTCAAGTAAAATGAGTAGATCCTTTAGATGGTGTGGGGCCTGGGGAGGTGTTGGGAGTGATTTTAGAGAACAGTATATGGGAGTCCAAACCAGATGGCTTCTCAAGGATCTTTCTGAGCCATAAAAAAGTATTGCCCTAGTCAGAGACCCCTGAAAACAAAAGGTTTCTGTGCATAATGGAGCTCAGCATGCTTCTGACCCCGGAAGCTTGGCAGAAGGCCCATCATACGACTGTCATCAGTCAATTAAAGTCAATATCAATTAGGAAATATTAATTAAAATTGTAACCTCCCCAAGGGAAAAAACATCGATTCTCTGCCTCTGTATACAATAAAAACGTTGACTTCTTTATAGATGAACAGAAATGTAGCTTTTTCCCCCAACCAAAAGAAAGATAACACGGAATATCTTTTGAAGGTATCTAATAATAGTAATAGATGACTTCTTTTTAGCACCTCGGTACCATGGAGCATGATGTTCTCTTTTTCACTCTTGTTTTTACATAGTTTCCCTGCCCACAACCCCCATCTCTGTGGGTCTCCCAGCTACATACAAAGGTAGTTCTGCGTGGCTAGCGCACTTCCCCAACAGAGAGGGTGAGCACCATCAGAATGATGGCAGCACGTAATCTAGATGGGTTAATGTTAAATGGAGAGCAAAAGTATTTCTGCCCTGAGTACTTGATACTATATGTGTATCAGGTAATTTCTGACTTCTGGATGGATTTTAATAGTCCTTGCTTTAGCACCCTGTTTTCAGAGAGAGAAGCTATTGAACTACAGAGTGGCAGAGGTAGACCGGGCCATGAAGAGCACGTAGATCAGTGGTCCTCAAATGCAAGCAGGCGTAAAAATGATCTGGGAAGCTTATTATAGGCACCTTGTCTTGTTTTTACCTCCTGAGATCCTGATTTGAATGTCTGAAGTGGGGTCTTCGAATTCTCAATTTTAAACAAGTGCCTCAAATAATCCTGATGCGTGTGGTTCAGCGACCTCCCTGCAGAGGTCTCTGGAGCCCTGGGAGTCCCACTCTGGTCCACCTGTGGTTGGAAATGTGGCGTTGTAATGATGTAGATTGAAGTTTTAACAAAGTGACCAGACCTACTACCTTTTGGGAACTGATTTTATAAAGATCCCTGGACACCTCCTAGTAGCCAAATGCAGGGTGGTCATTGGCTTTCGGCCTTCATACTAGAAGTTGACTTAAACTTACAAATTGACTTTATAGTTTTTTCTTCCTGTACTTATTCACTCCTTTTCCCTTGGTACTTGTCTTCCCCCTGCATATATTTGTTTTTACTCTCCTTCCCCTGCCTCCTCCTAAATGAGACTATACCATGATGTTTGAGCTTTTACTTTTTGTGTTTTACTTGATTGATCTCCTGTCCAGTTTCATGATTTCTCTGGCCCACTTGTTTGTCTGTGACTCCTAGAGCTTGTTCTTTTCCTGGATTTCCGGCTACCTACTGGGCATTTTTATCTGCTTGTCCCTCAGAGTCTTCAAACTCAGTGTCTGAAATTGAGCCTAAATCATTTCTCCCTACACACTTCCTCCACCTATATCTTCTATTTTAGTAAATGGGCCCACCCAGTGGCCTACCCAGAGTGCTAGACAACCACAGTAACACCCCCCTTTCCTATATGAGAAAACTGTTGTCCATGGTCATCCTGCGATGAAAGAAATAGTAGTCATGGCCAGAAAATAGATTTTTCTTACTGAAACATCCATACATATAATCAAACCAATAACAAAATAAATATTACACTACAAAAAAGGGAAAACTTGTATCTCATAGTAATGCAATTGAGTGGATGTAATAATTGAGGAGGGAAAACATGTGAAGCAGGGCTTCTAAAAGAGTGAACTTTATAAGGTTCAGGGAGTGATTTGAAGGTAGAAGGACAGAGTTGAAATTATTCAGGTGTGTTTCTTCCGTTACAACCACTGTGCTCATCATGTTTGTGGAGAATCTATTCTTCAAATACAGGACTGTGTAGTGCGAAACACAACTGCACCTGACATGAGCTCTTGTCTCTTCAAACAAACCTGAATCGGAGGCTAGCCCATAGATTACATAAATGTAAGTCCCTTAAGAAATAAAAACGTGCCAACTCAGAGTTTACATACATGTTACTAAAACTTTATAGTCACTGTTGCCCTTGTTTGGAACTAAGACCAACATAGTTTTTTCAGAGAATAATTTATCAGTGACGTTGTTTAGAATTGCTAGTTCAGGGGCGCCTGGTTGGCTCAGTCGGTTAAGCATCTGCCTTCCACTTAGGTCATGATCTCAGGGTCCCGGGTTCGAGCCCTGCGTGGAGCCCCTGCTCAGCAGGGAGTCTGCCTCTCCTTCTCCCTCTGCCTCCCACTCTGCCTACTTGTGCGCTCCACCCCCCTCAAATAAATAAAATCATTAAAAAAATAATAAAAAAGAATTACTAGTTCATGGTGACAAGGATGTGCAAACTGGATTTTAGTCAACTTTATTATTATTTTTAAGTTGATGATGCAAACAGCACACCCTGTGTTGTCAGATTCACTCCTGTGCCCTTCTTGTACTACTGGATCCTGCCACTCACGCATGTACTTCAAGCTGGAAGCCTTAGAACCATTTTAAAAATTCCATTTCTTGTATGTTTGTGGAGTTTATTGTGTTATTCTTTCTCTGACTTCTTCTTGATGTGGTTAGTTCATTATTTTGGACTTTTTTTTTTTTCGCTACAGTGAACATTTTTGGCAAATCATCTGCCTTTACCACTTTAAATACATAGCTTTGGATATCTGGGTTTTTGTTTTTTTTTTTTTTTGTTTTTTTTAGGTATTATATGTAGTAAACTCAATTCTTTTTTTTTAAGCGTACAGTACAATGAGTTTTGAGAATTGAAGATGATGTGGGAGTGTCCCTCCAGAGGCCCAATATTGGAGTCCAGAGGTCTGTGTGTAGGGCTTTCTGGCCGGAGCCAACTCTCTGGGACTACAGGCCCAGGATGAGTGCCAGTGAGCATTCCCCACAAAGCCTAGGACCAGCCACGTCTCAGTAGGAACCAGTCCAGGGAGAGAGCCACGTTGTAGTCAACAACAGCAGTGATGTCCAGGGGACGTTGTCTGGGTCAGAAGGATCCCATGAGGCCCATCATGTATTGCCTCCCTTACTCTTCCCGGATAAGGATGGGGAAGGGGGAGGGGGTGGTAGTGGTGGCAGAGGCTCCCAGGGACTGTCCTAATGACACTCAGTCTTCCAAAGGGGACCATATAATAAACTAGCAATTTTGGCAGGTCAGATTCTGAATAGGTAAATATTTAAGCTGAAGTCTTGTTTAAACTAGAAGAGATTGAAATATTGCTAATGGGAGTTCTGAGGGTGATTAAATCAGCTATAGAAATGAAAGAAGCTGTGTTTTCTTTGCCCAACTGAATATTTCAAAAATAAATTTGTATTATTTACCACAGAAAATAACCCCTGCCAAAAATAGATTCGTAACATCACTCTGTGACAATAGGAGTAATAGGACAAATGCATGGGAAAAAGATCAGAAATAATGTACACCAACAGTCTTCATCTCTGAGTGGTGACTTTACAGGTGATTTTAATTTTCTTTTTCTGTCTTTATGTTTTACTCCCCCTAAATTGCCTCAAATAAATTATATGCTTTATATCTAGGAGAAACAAATGCTGTTAAAAATAGAAATTCATCAACCAACAAAAACTAACAGTTTCTTTATTAGATATATGTGCATTATGACACAGCCTTCTGGTATACATTTTACATGTAAATATTTGATGCAGTACATTTTGTGGAATTTTATATTTTGCTTTTTGTCACCTAATATTATAACATGATCGTTTCCCTTTTCCCCTAATTGTGTTTTTTTACTTTTTATTTTTTTAAAGATTTTGTTTATTTGAGAGAGAGCAAGTGAGCGAGCACTATCAGGGGGAGGGACAGAGAGAGAAAGAGACTCGACAGTGCAGAGCCGGATGTGAGGCCCGATCCCAGAACCCTGAGATCATGACCTGAGCCCTAAAATCAAAAGTCGGGTCCTTAACTGACTGAGCCACCCAGGCACCCCCTAGAATGTGTTTTTAATTTTAAAAAATAACTCTAAATAGTTTGTTGATAAATCATTTCTCTCTTGCTAGACATCTAGGTTGTTTTAAAAATGCCACCATTTTAAGTAATCCTATAATATACATAATTCTTTGTGAACCTTTGCATCTTTTTCAAAAATATAAATTTATTTTGTTACTTATTATTCCAGTTCCTGTTAATAGTTCAAAAGTATTACTATGAAAAAATGGGAGGTTTTTTTTGGTGTGTGTTGTGTGTTTTATTTATTAATTTGAGAGAGAGAGAGAGCACAAGCAGGGAAAGAGCAGAAGGGGAGGGAGAGGGAGAGGGAGTAGAGGGAATAATCTCAAGAAGACTCCCTACATGGAGCCCCATGGGGGGCTTGAACTCATGACCCTGAGCGAAAACCAAGAGTCTGATGCTTAACTGACTGAACCAACCAGGTGCACTTTTTATATGTTTTCAAAACAAGTTTGAAAAATCAAACTTTTTTCCTTTCAAAACACCTTTCAAGTTGATGGCTATAAACATCCACAACTAAACAATTTTAAGTTGAAAGCGGATAGCATGAGGTCATTGTAAAGTAATATTTTCTTAGATTATATAATAAATTCCCCCAAGTGTCTTTTCCATTTACTGTAGTAGTAAGATCATAGACACCTTTACTTTAATGACATTAGTGATAAGTGTATTTAACAGATTATACCAACCCAAGATTTCCTTTAGACAAAAAAAAAAAAAAAATCCATTTTTATAACTTTAACAAAACTGCTTTTTAAAATCCACTCACTAAATGCGAACCATGATTGTTTCACTTGAAAGTATAGGCTTAAATAAGCCTAATCCCCATGTCATATATGGTTAAGTGAGAATCTAGCCATCGCTGAAGTTTGCTGTATTCCTGGTAATAGTGTCATATTCCATAACTTAAAATTCCAGTAACACCTACTTTGAAGACTCAGAAGAGGAATCCAGCTATGAGTCTCAGGAGTGTCACAAGCATCCCTCTAAGGAGCATGGTGATAGGCCAGTGAGAATTCAATACCAAGTTGTTACTGAGTCTTCAAATATTTTCGTTCCAATTGCCCTGGCATCCAGGATTTTATCGATACCATTTCTAGCTGCCCAGAGTTCTATAGCATTTCTTGTCCTTTCACTCCTATCTTCAAATATTGTCTTATTTCCTACTGTCAAAGTGCCATTTTTAGTGGAGAAGTCGGGAGACATTTCTGGAGAAATGATTTGCTTAGAAAAAGCGCTGTTGGACAATCATCATTCAATGAAAGTTGTGAGAGCCTTTACAGACTTAACAAAGTAGACTTGCAGAACTGGCTGTGGTATATCCAATAGTTTTGTTTATTCTGTATAAATTGTATTTTCATGTCAGTTAAATTTTTTTCTGGGCACTTAGAGACACAGGTCCATGTGGTAGGGCAGGCACTCTTGATTTTTACCACTACAGAGGGACTGGTACAGCTGAATAAGATAAAGTGAAACAAAATGGTCTTGTTCTCACTGGGGGTGCCCTTCTGGCTGTAAAAGTGGCCTTTGCTATCTATAGGATAGGCAGTAATTAAACACACACACACACACACACAGCTGTTTTATCTACCTATGAAGACTTCCTCGACCTTCCTCCTAAAAATTTAGGACACCTGTTGTCTATCTGTTCTCTTTGTGAAGATATCTTTCACTACTCATAGTAGTTGCTTACCTATGAATTTGACAGGGACAACTACCTAAGAATGGTCACACTAGTAACTTCTTTGTAGGGTCACGTTATCCCCGGATGTTTTTACTTAACTATTCCATCAGGAGTAATTCTTGCCATGTTTCTCAGAAGAATTCATTGCTCTTTCCTTTATCTGGAGCGTGGTCCTACCTCCTTGCTGTTTGATTATTCTCCTTCTGGTCCACATCTCACTTAAGCCATTCCACAGTCTTTGCCTTTGAGTTAAGCCATGCCAGCTTTGCCCTTTTCTCACATCCAGTAGCATATGTAATCTAAATCAGGAATCTTTTTTAGTGGCTTAGGTCTTCTCTAAGCAGAGACCTGTGGCCTGCAATTCATGGTAGAGAACGTCAAAATTGGATATCCGTTTAGAGAACAATCTATATGTGTTGGAGGGGCTGGTAGGCTCTTTGTACTTCATGCTTGATCCAGACACACCTCTGAAATGCATTCTTTAGCATCTAGTGAAATCTGGTGTGTCCAGCTTTATTTATTGGTAAAACAACTTGTCTCCCCCACACATATTTTGTGGGTGCCTCTGTAGTCCGAAGCATCCAGCAGAAGTAAAATTGCTGGGAGCCAAAAGGGAGTTAGCTCTTGGAACATGTGAAATGGGATGATGACTTCCGTTAATGCAGCCTCATTTGCTGTTTTGGTATTCCTCACAACCCTTAACTCAATGCTAAGGACAAAATTTACCCTTAAAAAAATTTCTCTATCTACATTTCCCTTTTATTTTATTATAATAATGATGTGGTTCGTGATAATTAGGTGTTGAAGAACACCTATTATAAAATACACTTATTAATCCTTCAGGTCACTGGTTGAACTTGCCATTATCTCAGCTGCTGACTCCATGCAGTTTAAGCTAGTGTTCTTCATTTTTTAAAATTCGTTCCAGTGACAAAAACAGTCATAACCACCAAATGTTTATATTTCTTGACGTTACTGTAGTGAATTTGCATGTATCCATTAGTGATGGTCTTCTTTATCTTGCTGCTTATAACTTCAGCCTTGTTTTTTCCCAATGACTAAGGAAAGTGGAAGACGAATGAAATGCATGACTAGAAGATTCCTGGCCACAGTCCTCACATAAGTCATCTCTGAGGACATTGTGAGAAAGTAAGAAAAGGGAGAACTTGAAACTAACCAAACTGAGTCCACAAAATAGGCCTACGTTCCCACAAAATAGGCCTACGTTCCGCCCTGTATCTCCCTCTAAAGCATGAATGGTGGCCATAGTGATGGTCATTGTGATGGTTTCTGGATTCTGGTTCACTGCCACCAATGTCAACTCTGATTTATTTCTCATTCTCCTATATAAAGGAACAACAATGGCATTCATTATTGGCAATGTTCACTGTGAACTTTAACCCTTCCTTCAGTGCGACTTTGAATTTTTTAAAGGTCTCCCATGAAATATAAAGAGCATTGCGGGCAAGGTCTGTGATTCTGAGAAATCTGAGAAAAGAGGTGATTTGCAAGTGATTGTAGAATAAGCAGTGTTAAGCTTAGGGTTTCCTTTTTTTTTTTTTTTCTGAATTTCTCCTTTTGGATTTTAGCACCTTTGAATTAGGAGGAGGGGTGTGTAACTGCTGTAAACCTAGTTTTGTTTTGTTAATGTCTTCCCAGTCGAAGTGGAAATAGGTAACAGGCTCAGTTGCTCAGAGAGTGGGAAAGATAAGAAAATGTAGAGGTTGATGTTCTTTCTTGGAGATAAAGAAAGGAATGCTGGTTCCTTGACCCCAGCTCACAAGGTAACAAAACCAGCTGCCGATTTCAGCCTGTAACCTTCCCTTGTATTGGGCTGTGGTTTCAAAGTAGTTGATTTCACTCTTTAAAACAAGGGTGAAGTGGAGACTAGTAATTACTTTGAAGAAGTTATGTTTGAAATATGTTGCTTGTGAGGTTAGTGATGGCTGGAAGAAAAAAGCTAGCCTGCAAGGAGTGGAGAGCCTGATGAGTAAGCGTCTACGCGGACTCTGGAACCAGATTTTTTGGATTCAAAGTTTGGCTCTGTCATTTATTAGTGGTAAGTTGGCAAGTTCCTTCAGCCCCCTATGTCTCACTTTTCTTATTTGTAAGTTAGAGAAAACGGTATATGTAATAATAGGACTTCTATAAAGGTCATAAAGATTGAGCTAATACGTGTGAAGAACTTAGAACAAGAAATGTTAGATATAATGGTCAACTGGGAGTACTCTGTCTGAAAGTATTTAATTCACATTAAAAGTAAAAATGCTGTGATTGCCAAACCATACTTGTTTGTCAGCCAAGTTTGGACCATGTATCACTAGTTTGTAGTCCCTGGTGTGAGGAATGCATGCATGGTAAGTAGTTTAGCTCTGTAAGACTAAGAATCTAAAACTATGCCATCCAGTATGTTGGCCATTTGCCTTATGTGGGTATTTAAATTTAAATTTAAATTAATTAAGACTCTGTTCCTTGGTTACACAAACTACAATTCAGGTGCTTAATAGCCGCATGAAGCTAGTGGTTACCATATCAGATAGTACAAGTAGAGGACATTTCCATCATTACAGAAAGTTCCATCAGATAGAGCAGATCTAATGGTTTATAAAAATATTCACTCATTGCTATCTACCAACTTACATATACCTTGACAAGAAATGGCCAAGCCCGAGGCAGTAGACCAGTCATATGTAGTAGTGTGGGGTTGGATGGCGCTGTTTCCCTCCTTGATCTACAACTGTTAATCTACTCTTCTCTAGCAGCAACTTATAAATTTGTTTTTTTAAGTGTTTCTTAAAAAGCACTTTGGTGACTCTAGTCACTTAGGTGACTCTAGGTAACTCTCCGGTTTGAGGAGAAAATTCCATAGGGGAATAATAAGGATGGTTTTCCCTCCTAAATTTTAAGGGATACATTATAAGTGCATATACATTTCTAGGGATGATGGAGAAAATGGAGTTGGAGTTGAGATTTGCATGTGTGTATTTTTCCCCACTAAAAAAAGTACATCAGTGTGAAACTTGAACCTTTACATACTCTTTACTAAATATATCAAATATGTATTGCTCTAGAATTTCTTTAACTGTGTCATAATAATGCTGTGTCTCATGGTGGCAGTCAGTATCTGCTATTGCTGGAATAATGCCCTATGATGTATAATGGGAAGTAGCACACTTTTGATCATATAATGGTGATTTGAAGACTTTTCACTCTGTTAAAACTTAAATGGAGGGAACTTGAGATGGTGGTGGGGTAATATAACAGATTAGATCCCTCAGAACTGCTTACCTTAGTGGATAGGATTGTATCTCTTTTGCCATTCATGGTAGATCCCATGTGTTTCTCCTTAAAGAAAGCGTAGAGCACAGTGGGAGCATGCGTAAGTGCCATGATTTCTTTAGGAAGAGTTGGTGGTATCAAATATTCTGTGTCATGAATTACCAGTTTTCTCTGAACAGATCTGTATTTTTATTCCTGACTCAGTAAATACAGGGCTAATTCTTTATATTTTCTCTCTTTCCTAAGCTTTTGCATTGGTAGCTATCCCCTCACCTCCCTAACCTAATGTAATCTCTTCTAAGTCTTGAATTTGAGGGCTATAATCAACTTTTAGTGGTAAATTAATTTCAGATTAATTGGTGAAATAGAAAAAATGAATGCATCCCTTCTCCCAAGGTGAAGTATGTAAAGGTGTGTATTTAAGATGTGAACATTTTTCTGTATGTGTTATAGTTCAAAAATTTTACATTAAACTATTGAAGGTATAGTTAATTTTATCTTAATTTATAAGGGTTGGATGTAGGTACTTTTAGCACATAAATAGTCTTTCTTGCTAATCCATCAATTTAAAGAACACTTAACTGTTCTTTAATTTTTGTCTCGGTTATAGCAATAACAACTGTTATAAATTTTATTTGCTGTATTATGTAATTTTCTCATATAAGCATTTAAAGCTATAAATATCCCTTTAAGTACTAGTTTAGCTGCCTCCCAAATATTTCAAGATTATAGAGAAAAGCTCCCATGGCACTTCATGCAAAGCCAAAGGATTAATTCAAAGCTGACCCAATTAAGCCATCATTGCCATGGGGGAGGCCCCTAACCCTAATGATACTTCTTTGAGACCCACTGAAGGAAGAAATTTACAAATATGAGAAGGATAGAGAGGATCTCCCTGAAGAATATGTAGTAGCCTCCAAGAAACTCCCAACAGACAAATACTTGGATATATGGAGAGGTATCAAATTACCGAATCAGAAGTCTACTAGAAAGCCAAAGTGTACTAGAAGAATTTATGTAATAAAAAAATAAGGCACTGATTGACTTTTGCACTTCTACTACAGAGGATCTGAATTAACTTTAACATCTGCTGAAATGCGTCTCCATGGTCTTAATTGACACTAGGGCTCAGATTATAGTTATACTTAAAAATTTCAATGAATTTAAACAAGGTAATCCTGTACACCAGGGTCCTACTACATTTTAATAAGGTATCTCTATAGTCAACAGGAAATTAACAAATATAAAACAGAGAATAAATAGGAATGCCTTACTTTAACCGTTTAAACTATTGTCTGCTTAAATTTCGTTTTTTTTTTTTTTTAAAGATACTTGCAAATTCTATTTCTGACATAGGACTGATGTCTAGAACTCTCAAACTTGACAGCAAAAAACAAGTGATCCAATTACAAAATAGGCAAAAAACATGAAAAGACATTTCATCCAAGAGGACACATAGATAACAAATAAGTACATGAAACAATATTCACCATCATTAGCCATTAGAGAAATGCAAATTAATCAATATGAGGGATCACTACACACCTAACAGAATGGCTAAAATGAAAAATAGTGATAACAACAAATGCTGGAGAGGATGTGAGAGCATTTATTGCCCTAAAATATCCCATAGTCAGCATGGGTGTTCTGACCCAGTGTGTAATAAATTAAACTACATCTTTGCCACTTGGAAAAATAGGACTCCCTTGACCTCTTTCCTACTCCATGATTAAAATAGTTAATATTGCTCTACCAATGCAGTATTGCCCAAAGTAAATTGAAATAACCGTCAAGAATTAAAACCCATAAATAAGATTTTCATAGAGAAGGGGTAATCATTTATGTTCTTTCTCCATTCAACAGCACAGTTTGACCCTTTCTTAAACTTGGAAAGAAAGAATAGTGCCAAAGAATGGATTACCATAGCCTTCATACAATAATCTTACCTATTAAGCCCCCTTTCCAATGTTATTGAAATTGCTGACACCATCTAATCAGCAACTGGTAATACTTTGAGGTTATAGATCTCGTTAATATGCTCTGTTCAAAGCCTATTTCAACAGTCTTTCGACTGCAGTTTGCCTACATCTTTGAAGGGACACAAGACCCCTCTACCCAGCTATCCATAGGGTACCTCAACAGCCCTATTATTGTACACAGTCTTTCTAGGCAGGATCTTAATCACCTCCAACTTTCTTCAGGAACACAAGAGTCATTTCACACTGGTGACACTTGACAGAGTCAGGACATACTAATATTCACAAAGGGTATGAGCCATTGCTCCACACATACGTAGAGCAGGGCCTTGCTACCTTTGTTCAATTATTACTGAAAATTATTTGGCAAGCTGGGGGCCACTCCATCCCTAGCAATATCAGGAAACAGCTGATGAGCCCTCTTAGCACCCACAAAGGTTGAAATGGGCTTGACATCTTGCAGGTCTTTTTTGGCTTTGAGAGACAACATATTTTACTTTAATGAATTTTACTTCTTTTTATGTTACTACTTGCAAACTGGTCTACCTTGAACGGGACTCGATACAACAAAAGGCTCCGGAATCTGTCCACACTGCAATACAGTGGCATTTCCATTAGTGTCCCTCTTCCTGCCCTAACACTTCTTTTGCTACAGAGGCTTTAGCGGATGCCTCCTGTTATCTCTGGACCACCCTTAATGACCACAGTTTGTCCATAGACTTTTCGATGTAATCATCTGCTTTCCTGGCACCACTCTGTTTGCCATTAGATACTGAGATCTCCTGGAAATAGAGACTCTTTTGGCTCTGGGCCTGTGATCCTCTGCAGTCTCAGCCTGCAGTGTCTCTGTGCAGCCCCCCAAAAGCTCTTCTCTCCTGAGCTGAATAGAATTGTGCCCTTTGTATGCGCAACCAAGTCTTCGGCCTAAGAATTAAGGAGAACTCTATACAAATATCTGGAACGATTTCTTTTTACAGCTCCTGCTCCATGGTAACCGACTCCATAAATTCTGTCCTCCTCAGTAGTCCCAAACTTCAGTCTCTGCCTTTTCAGCTTACTGAGTCTGCTGTGCTCTGCTTTGATTCGCCTTTCAAAGCTAAGTCTGGAATATGCCTTGAGGCAGAAGGCTGGGGTAGTTGTGGGGATCACCTTGTCATAATTCTATATGCTTCCTTTCCAGCCTCTGAAAACAATTGCTTCATCTATTTTGCTCAATTTTATAGTTATTTATATGCAGTGGGAGGGATAATATGGTACCACTTAGTCTTCTAGGACTGGTAGTGTAAGTTATGATATAATTCTTACTAATATTTAGTGGCAGCTTTCTTTCCACCCCCCTCAAGTTTTTATTTAAATTCCATTTGGATAACATACAGTGTATATTACTTTTAGGTTTAGAATTTAGTGATTCAACACTTAGATATATCACCTGATGCTCATCACATCACATGCCTTCCTTATCCCCATCACCTATTTAATCCGTCCCCCTGCCGACCTCCCCTCTGATAACGATCAGTTTCTTCTCTGTAGTTAAGAATGTGTTCCTTGGGGGCGCCTGGGTGGCTCAGTGGTTGAGCATCTTCCTTTGGCTCAGGTCATGATCCCGGGGTCCTGGGATTGAGTCTCGCATTGGGCTCCCTGCAAGGGAGTCTGATTCTCCCTCTACCTCTCTGTGTCTCTCATGAATAAACAAATAAATAAAATCTTTTAAAAAAGAATGTGTTCTTTTTCTTGCCTCTCTTTTCCCCTTTCCATGTTTCATTTGTTCCGTTTCTTAAATTCCACATATGAGTGAAATCATATGTTGTCTTTCTCTAACTTATTTCACTTAGCATAATACACTCTAGCTCCATCCACATTGTTGCAAATGGCAAGATTTCGTTCTTTTTGATGGCTGAGTAATAATATTGCATTATATATACATCCACACCATATCTTCTTTATCCATTCATCAGTCAGTGGACATTTGGGCTCTTTCTATAATTTGGCTATTATTGATAATGCTGCTGTAAACAGTGGGGTGCTTGCGTCCCTTTGAATTAGTATTTTTGTATCCTTTGGGTAAATACCTGTAATACAATTGCTGGATATCATAAGGTCATTCTTCTATTTTTAACTTTTTGAGGAGCCTCCATACTGTTTTTCCAGAGTGGCTGCACCAGTTTGCATTCCTACCAACCGTGTAAGAGGGTTCCCCAGCCTCTGCAGCCTCACCAGCACCTATTGTTTCTTATGCTCTTAATTTTAGCCACTGACAGGTGTGGGGTGGTATCTCATCATGGTTCTGATTTGTATTTCCCTGATGGTGAGTGACATTGAAAGCTCCAGGCCTCTTGCTCTGCTTTTTATCCTCTCTCCAAAGAGGAGATGCAAATAACCTGTTTGAAGTTGGGAAAGGAACCCTGCGTGCCTAACTCAGCTTCTGTACCTCCTGGCCTCTGGGGAGCAAACATTTTAGCTTCTGACAGGTGTGAGGTAGGATATCTCATTGTAGTTTTGATTTGGACTTCTCTGATGACGAGTGATGTTGAACGTCTTCTCGTGTGTCTGTTGGCCATCTGTATGTCTTCTTTGGGAAAATGTCTCTTCATGTCTTCTGCCCAATTTGTAACTGGATTATTTGTTTTTTGACTGTGGAGTTTGATACTTCTCTATATAATTTGGATACTAACCCTTTATCAGATATGTCATTTATAAATATCTTCTTCCATTCTATAGGTTGCGTTTTAGTTTTGTTGATTGTTTCCTTCATTTTATGGAAGTGCTTTTTTTTTAAAGATTTATTTATTCATGAAAGAGACAGAGAGAGAGGCAGAGACATAGAGGGAGAAGCAGATTCCCTGTGGGGAACCTGATTATGGGACTTGATCCCCAGGATCACAACCTAAGCCAAAGGCAGATGCTCAACCACTGAGCCACCCAGGTGCCCCTGTGTGGAAGCCTTTTATTTTGATGAAGTCCCAGTAGTTTATTTTTGCTTTTGTTTCCCTTGCCTCAGGAGCAATATCTAGTAAGAAGTTACTATGGCCAATGTCAAAGATACCTGTGTTCTCCTCTAGGATTTTAATGGTTTCCTGTCTTACATTTAAGCCTTCATCCCTTTGAATTCATTTTTGTGTATGGTGTGAGAAGGTGATCCAGTTTCATTCTTTTTGCTTGTTGCTGTCCAGTTTTCCCAGTACCATTTGTTGAAGAGACCGTCTTTTTCCTCCTGGATATTCTTTCCTACTTTGTTGAAGATTGGTTGACCATATAGTTGTGGGTTTATTTCTGGATTTTCTGTTCTGTTCCATTGATCTCTGTGTCTGTTTTACTGCCAGTACCATAGTGTCTTGATCACCACAGCTTTCTAATATAACAAGAAGTCTGGAATTGTTGATGCCTCCAGCTTTGCTTTTCTTTTTTTTTTTATTTATTTATTTTATTTTTTATTTATTTATGATAGTCACAGAGAGAGAGAGAGAGGCAGAGACACAGGCGGAGGGAGAAGCAGGCTCCATGCACCGGGAGCCCGATGTGGGATTCGATCCCAGGTCTCCAGGATCGCGCCCTGGGCCAAAGGCAGGCGCCAAACCGCTGCGCCACCCAGGGATCCCTGCTTTTCTTTTTTAAGATTGCTTTGGGCGTTCGGGTGCTTTTGTGGTTTCGTATGCATTTTAGGATTGTTTGTTCTAGCTCTGTCAGAAATGCTGGTGGTATTTTGATAAGGATTGCATTAAATTGCTTTTGGTAGTATAGACATTTTAACAGTATTGGTTCTTCCAGTCTATGAGTGTGGAATGTCATTCCATTTCTTTGTGTCATCTTCAGGTTTTTTCATCAGTGTTTTATAGGGTGTATCATGTTGATTGAACCACCCTTGCAGTAGTGGCAGCTTTCTTATCCTAACCATTTCAGTAATGCTGTCAGACTTATTCTATGCACTTTATTTTAATGGTGCATTATGCTTCATTTATATATTGACAAGATGATGTTTTCACTACGATTATACTTTTATTTCTAATTCTTAAATACCTGTTAATTCCTTATAGGTTTTCTGCAGAACTTATACTTCATATAACCAGCTTCAGTTCTATATGCTGTTCTATGTGATTTGGATATTTTATACTTTACACTTATTTGTATCTTGTTTAAATCAAAATGTTTCACTAACTTAAAAAAAAATATTTGCATGTTTTTATACAGTGGATCAAGTTCACAAATATGATATCCTGGAATAATTATAGCCAAATATCTTTTAGGTATTTTCCTTATGACAGAGTAAGTTTTTAAAGCTCTTGAATTTAGTTTGAGCTCATGCAGAAACATTAACACCAATGTTTGATTTTCTAATTTAGAGAATATTTATTGGATTTTCACGGGGACTATGGCCTAAAATATTAGAAGGTAGGGAGACATAAAACATAGATAATTGAAGTTATTTATATCACCAGTTGCAATTTCACTTCTATAATTTCAACCTCTTTTCATCCAAAAAATTTAAATAACCAAGTCTTCTAGAAATTATTAGAATGAATTGATTTCAGAGTCATTTTCTTTTTCTCCATCATCCACCATTTGGTAAGTGTTTAAATGAGTAGTAGAATAAACAACAGTGGAAAAGATAAGTAGATATTTCAGGTTTCTTATTCATAAATACTTGAAAGTTATTCCTGGGTATTTGAGTTCCTTTGTACAACAGATCTGATACAGTGAAAATACCACTGAGCTGGGAATTACCGGCTGACAGTGGTGATTTCAGACCAATGATTTCCCTGTTGTGGGGGACAGTTTTTTCATTTGTGAAATAAAGGGATTTGATTAGATGGTATTTAAGGTCACTTTGTGCTCTTTTAACATTCTGAAAAGCTCCAAATAAAAAACCCAAACATTAAAATGATATCTCAGGGCACCTGGGTGGCTCCATCAGTGAGCCTCTGACTCTTAATTGTGGCTCAGGTTGTGATCTTAGGGTCTTGAGACCGAGCCCTGTTATCAGGCTCTGTGCTGAGCGTGGAGCTTTCTCCCTTTCTTTCTGCCCCTTCCCTCCCCCACTCGCTCTCTCTTTCTCAAAAAATAAAATAAATTTAAAAAATAAAATGATGCCTCATATCTAGAATTTACCTTTATTTTTATAGGAAAGTGAAAGAAGGGATCCCTGGGTGGCGCAGCGGTTTGGCGCCTGCCTTTGGCCCAGGGCGTGATCCTGGAGATCCGGGATCGAATCCCATATCAGGCTCCCGGTGCATGGAGCCTGCTTCTCCCTCCGCCTGTGTCTCTGCCTCTCTCTCTCTCTCTGTGACTATCATAAATAAATTAAAAAAAAAAAAAAAGGGAAGTGAAAGAATCTGTAAGCTTTGTTAAGTATTGTTTTTTTTTGTGATTAGTTTTGTAAATTTTTCTTCAGAACCTTCATCTATTTATGGTTAGGGGACTATAACCTATTTATTCACCTAGCTATTATAGGAATCTTCAGAGTAGCGCATCTAACCATCCAGAATAAATAAATACTTTTAAATAGATATTTGATGAAAGCAGAATAAGAGAGCAATAATGGCAAATGCTGTCTGGTCACTGACTTGATTTCTGAACATAGTTTGAGCAACTGGTATGCTCAGGAGTAGAAAACTCACTAAAGGTAGAAATACTGACTGCAAGATACCCTAAGCCAAATACAATTTGGGAAGGAAAGCTGGTAATTAAGGTTAGATTGAAGCAATCTATATAGTTTAAATGCTTTTTTTTTTCTTTAAGCTTCAGTTTATAAAATCGAGAAACTAATTGTAGACCACTATTTTATTTGAAAACTAACTCACTAAATGCACCACTTGGCTGCTGGATTGGATAGAGGGTATCACTTTATTTTTTGTCACAACTCATATATATTTACTGAATTGTGTGTGTGTATTTTCATCTCAATTACAGAGCCAGCAGAGATACAGTTTTGTCTAATAGCGCTTACCATTAGATACTGGCATGTGAGCATCTGGAGAAGGCTATTCCTGTCGGCTTCTAATCAAAAATAGAAAATGATTGTTTTAAGTAGAACAACTGGTGAATTTTAAATTGAGCTACTTATCTGATTCCATCTCACCTTCAGTTGTTTCTGTGTGTTTCACACGCACACACACGTACCTTGAGATGTAGTATTAGAATGGTCATAAATACCATAGGAGATTCCTCATAACTGAGGAGTGCGTTACACCATTTGTGGGTAGTTTGAATCTCTGTCTTCAATGTCATCTTCCTCTTTACTGATCACTACTGTAAAAGATGAGGTGGTGCTCCCCACTGGAATCAGCTGCAAGGGAAAAGGGGAGGTGAGGGAAGCAGATCGTTACTGCTTCAGACAGTTCGGACAGTTCAGACAGTTCCATGGCTTTTCAAGGTTGTGTGTGGATTTTAGACCCAGCCAGACGAAAAAGAGACTACTCGGTGCAAATTGGCTTCCAACGCATAATCAACTGCAGAGCCATCCAAAAAATATATATCTATGTCTCTATAGATATAGATATATATGTACAGTCTGAGAATCTGGACACAGAATCAGCTACCCATGCTGGACATCAACAAGAGAACAGCATTAATAAAGTGTTATGAAGAAAGTAGCCATTGAGCTCAGGCCTATGAGAGTAGAAAGATGACCACATTACCCACAATTGTCAAAGGGTTAAATTTTTATTTTTGTATTTTCAGCTTTTTTCACTGTGGCCAGAGTAGAGCTGGTTCAGTTTTACTCTGGAACCATCAATCAGACTCTCCCAGGAAGCTGCTAAAATTTTGCATGAAAGTGGCAGCGATGTAGAAAGTTCTATTTATCCTGCGTGGCGTCTCCAGTTCACTGTCATTTTTTTCTTGTGCCAAAGAACACACCCTTCTGCTAGTTTGGGCTTTTTCTGAACATCAGTTTGATCAAAATTTAGCTGAAATATTCTCTGAAACGGAGACAGCTCTGGAAAGACTAGTGGGCAGAATGGGAGGACACAGACCCTCCACCCCTTCAGATGACAGAGTCCTAGGGCTCCAGGGGAGAGTTGCCTCCTCCGTTCGCCCGCCAAGCCTTGAGGGTCAGTCACACGCTGCTAGCTAGCCTGAACTCATGTTTTTCCTGAGACCCAAGGAAGGCTCCCTGTCTGTTGACAGGTCAGGGGTTCCAGAAGTAGCCAAATTTATTAGAGAAATGCCTCTCAAATTACAACCAAACCTCACAATCTAAGGAGCCTCATCCTGAGAAAAGAGAAGTAGAAGTGGGTTATCTTCTGAGTAACATTTATGACCGTTGTGTTTAATCAATTAACAGCTGTATTTCCACTGGATTGTTGGTTCCATGAGGGTAGAAACTATGAACTATGTCACTTATGCTTGCTGCTCCTACCAGTGCCTGACATTTGTTCAGCTGTGTGGATTAGTGAATGTGAACCTCAGTAGGCCTGGGCACATAAGAGCCTTGGACTGAGCAGGAGCATAGAGTAGTCCCAGTGCTTCCCCAGCCCCTGCCCCCAGCCATTGCCTCCTCCTCCTGTCCTCCCCCCTTCCCCCCCCCCCCCCCTATACACATACCAGTGCTCTGGTCTCCCTTCCCTTCCCATTCCTGAAAAGAAGTATATTCTTTTTCATTAAGTTATTAACAATATACCTGTCATTAAAATATTTTCCCCATTTCTCCTCCACTTAACCCATTGTATCCATATTCCTTATTGCCTGTTGTCTCCCTGTATTTTAACAAAGGGAGCCATAAAAATGTATCTTCCTGTGACTTCACATTACTAGATATAAATATATGAGCTCAGCCCATAATAACACTTAACCATTTAGGGAGTGAACCAAGGCCGCCATGATATGTAATAATTCAGCAGTGCACATCTCAAAAATCCCCCACTAGGGAGGCCTTCTGAATTCTAGTGAAGGCTTCCAACAGGTGTTTACCACCTTCCGAGATGATGCCTAGGCACCCAGAGGTTATTCACGGAAACAGTGAGATCTGTAATGGTTGTTCCCTCTCAAGAGCAGCAAGTCTTGACGTCTTGACGGGAAGGCTCACTCATCTAAGTTGTCATTGCCATCTGCACCCTGGGTGCTTTTCCTTTCTGTAAAGTGGTGCTATGGGGGGGCTGTGCTTTTCTGATGAAATCCTGCTTCCTCATACCTGCCTGGCTATAGAACCTCTTCATGTTGAAATGTATGTGTTGTGCATATTCATTGATCCTGTAGTTAAAACATTAAAGTTAAGCCAAAACAGGAGAACAGTGACCAAAACCTAGGATAAGTAGTATCCGAAAAGAGACTATAGTCCTCTCTTGCTGCTTTTACCTGGTAGAAATGTCCTTGTGGGTGGAATGACCCTTCTAGTTTTTCTAGTTTTAAACTTTTCACCAGAAGCATAATGTACAATAGGCACAAAGTTGTAACCTTAAAACATAACTATTGTAACAGCCTTCCTCACTTAGGAATGGGAGATATGAAAGCGCCTTCTTCCAGACCAAATGCTAGGAAAAATGTTAGGCCTCCAAAGGTACATTAAATCTATTGTAAAGTGCAATAATTGTTAACAAACGTAAATGCTATAGAAGAATAGCAAGTATACACTATTCTTGGTTCATTCTGGTTTTTAGGGATTAGTCTTCTATAGCAATATAAGTTTTCAGAGGAATGTGTGATTAAAAACAAACAAACCATTATGGAATTCAACAGTTTTGCAGGATTTATATATAAGTGAGTGTATGTATAACATGTATATATTTTTTAATCTTCCCTTCTGTTTCTCACCACTGCAGTTCAGTGGTTGCTATGGAGAAGGTTACAGTAAGGAAAAGCACGAGAAGGTTAAAAGTTCCTCCTGCATCTGGGACAGAAATAACAGTTCCCCCACCCCAACCGGGATCTCTCTACGCCCTCCCCCTCCTGTGATGGTCTCCCCAACTGCACTGCTGGAGGGAAGATGGCTTGACGTGCTATTTAAAACATCACGCAGAGGAGCTGATTCTCCTCTTTTTTAATTTTCAGCTTTGTCATTTTATCATCTTTAGTATGGACACTGAATAGAAGGAAAGAATAGATGCACTCGGGTGATGGTCAAGTCAGAACATTTCTGGTTTGTGTGGGTGGGTTTTTCCCTTTTGCTTTATTTGTGCATTTAAACTTTTTATTTATTCCTTATTTGCTGGTAGGAGGGAGGAAAAGCTTAGAGAAAGGACCTGATGTAGAACAGTTGGGATTTGGTTAATCTGCTTAGAAATAACGTTAATCGGTGGATCAGATGCTGTCAACAATACAGGGCCTTCTATCCCCCTTATCTTTCCCATTCTTTTCTTGCCTATTCTTTCTGTACTGTCTTTGGTTTCATTTAGATTTATCTTTTTACTTCCTGCCAGTTATTTATTTTCTAATGTTTCTTTTATATTTTTACTTCACATTTCAGTTTTGAATTTCACTTCTGCTTTGCCATAGGAAAGCGTTCAGTCTTTTGGCCTTTTACATGGTGTGGGCATGGAAAATATAGATATGCACTAACCCACATACCAACAGAAGTTTTCTCTTAAACATATGCTAGAGCATATCTCCATACTGTTCTCAGCATTTAAAAAAATCAGAGCTGTAGGTGTGCATCAAAATAAGTGCATGGCCACAATTTTCTTGAGAAGTTTCATGCCACTGGGACAATTATAGGAATGTAGGTGAATACATATTGCTTTCTTTCTCCTCTGTTTCTTACTTATTACTGCTTTGGGTTATCTTCCTGAGATTGAATTTAATCTCTCCTGTTTAAAAACCTCCTTTCTGCCAAGCATTCGAATATACGCTTCTTCAGAGTGATCTTGGGAGGTCGAGGTTTTCATTATTTCTATAAACACGCAAACATACTAAGGATCCAAGAGTTTTAAGTTTCAAGCCTGAGGTTACACAACTCGTAAGTAGTGACCCCTGGATTCTACTGGATTCTATGTGATTCTAGTGGATTCATGGTGAATTCTGTGTCCTGTGTTCTTTCCACTACACTTAGGAGGCAGTATAGTGTAGGTGTTAGGAACGCCCCTGGAGTCAGGCTGGATGTTGGTTTAAATCCCAGTTTTATGTAGGAACATTTTTTTTTTAACACCTCCTGGGCCTTGGTGTCCTCATTTATAAAATATGACTAATAACCATATCACCTCCCAAACATACTTGTTACTAAGCTAAAAGAAGTGCTCAGAGTGTATTTGGCACATAAATTCTTGATGAATATTATCAAATACATATTGGACATTTACTGTATCATGGTCACTGTGTGTTGGGACCTAAGCATATAGCTTCTACTTAGAATCTGGTGAGAAAGACCTATGCCAAGAGAATTTAAAGTCTTATTACAGTTTAAAGGAAGTGTAGAGTATTGTGGAGGTATTTAAAGGAGAAATGTCACCCGTTTTGGATCAGGGAAATTTTGAAATCTGAAGGCTAGGTAAGAATTAGAAGGGTGTATGTATGTAACAGGGGAGAGTACTTCAACTTAGAGAACAGACTGTATCAATCCAGGAGAGCCCAGTGGATTCTTGGACCTGAGAATGGTCCACTCTGGCAGGAGGTACTCTAAGACTGACCTCAGAGACAGGCAGAGGCCAGATTAAGTAGAGCCTGGAAGGTCAGGGACAGTTCTCAGGTGCATTGTGTCGGTGTATAACTATGAGGCCATATTATCTAACTTGTATTTTCAAATTAGGAAGAACTTCTAACAGGATAGCTAACAAACTCCCTATCTCCACATTTTTAAAAATTGAGGTGTAATTTATATAACAGTTTCAGGTATACAACGTCATGGTTGGATATTTGTATATTGCAAAATGATCACTATAGTGAGTCCAGTTATAGTTGGGAATTTTTTTTTTCTGACGCTGAGAACTTTAAAGATTCATAGTTTCAAATATGCAGTATAGTATTATTAACTATAGTCACCATGATGTACATAACATCCCCATGACATTCATTTTTTAACTGGAAATTTGTATCTTCTGTCTCCCTTTCATCCATTTTGCCCACCTGTTCATCTTTTGCCCCAGCACCTCAGACAACCACCAGTCTTTTCTATATCCATAAACTCAATTTTTTTGTTTTTAGATTCCACATATAAATGAGATCATATGGTATTTTTTTTTCTCTCCGACTTATTTAACTTAGCGTGTTGCTCTCAGGACCCATGTATGTTGTCCTAATGGCAAAATTTCATTATTTCTATCTATATCTATTTATTTATTTAGAGAGAGAGAGCATGAGTCGGGGGAGGTGCAGAGAGACAGGGAGAGAATCCCAACCAGTCTCCATTCCCAGCACGAAGCCTGACGTGGGACTCCATCTCACAATCCCAAGATCATGACCTGAGTCAAAACTAAAAGTTAGATGCTTAACTGACTGAACCACCCATGTACCCCAAGATTTCATTCTTTTTTGGCCAAATAATATTTCAGTGTGTGTGTGTGTGTGTGTACCACACTTTCTTTTCCATTCTTTTTCTTTTTCCACTTTTTCTTTTTCCATTCATCCACTGATGGACATTTAAGTTGTTTCCATGTTTTGGCTCTTACAAGTAATGCTACTATGAACATGGGCTGCATGTATCTTTTTGAACTAGTATTTTCGTTTTCTTTGGATAAACACACAGAAGTGAAATTGCTAGATTATTTCTAATATTTTGAGGAACCTCCGTACTATCATACTATCTTCCATAGTGGCTACACCAATTTACATTCCCACCAGCGTGCACAAGTGTTTACTTTTTTTCTCCGCATCTTGGCCAACGTTGTTATTTGTCTTTCTGATGATAGCCACTGTAATAGATCTGAAGTGATATCCTTGTGGTTTTGATTTGCATTTCTCAAGTCAGTGATGTTGAGCATCTTTTCATCTACCTGTTAGTCTTCTGTATGTCTTCCTTGGAAAAATGTCTATTAAGATCCTCTGCCCATCTTTTAAAAATATTTTTTCATTTATTTTAGGTTAGGAGGGGCAGAGAGAGAACTTGTGTGGGGGAGAGGGAGAGTCTTTTTAAAATTTAAATTCAGTTAATTAACATATAATGTATTATTGGTTTCAGAGGTAAAGGTCAGTGATTCATGAGTCTTACATAACACTCAGTGCTCATTACATCACGTGTCCTCCTTAAGGTCCATCCCCCAGTTACCCCATCCCCCCCACTTACCTCCCCTCCAGCGACCCTCAATTTGTTTCCTATAGTCTCTTATGGTTTGTGAGGGAGAGTGTCTTATGCGGACTCCGTGCTGAGTGCCGAGCCTCATGTGGGGCCTCGTGTGGGGCCAGACCCCACAACCCTGAGGCCACACCCTGAGCTGAAACCAAGAGTCCATGCTTAACTGACTCCACTTCCCAGGCTCCTCTGCCCATTTTTAAATTGAATTGTTTGTTTTTGCTTTTGAGTGGCATGAGTTCATTATGTATTTTGGATGTTAGCCCCTTCTCAGATACATGATTTACAAACATTTTCTTCCATTCAGGAGGTTTTCCTTGGATTTTGTTGATCCTATTTCTATTTTTCAAATCTTTTATTTTTCATGTTGTGTACACTGAAGAATATACACTGAAGAATGCTTTAAACTAGTTCAAAGTTAAACTAGTACTGACAAATTCACAAGATCAAGAAAATCTTAAAAAAAAACAGTGTTTAGTTTTGGAAGGAGGCTCTGTTATTGGTGAAAAAGAATAAAATATTTCAGTAGAGCCCTTTTTTAAAAAAAAAAAAAAGAAGAATGTAATTGGTTTCGGAATATAACATCCTTCCTGATGGTTTCAGATGGCTTTATTTATTCATAAATAACTCTACTTGTTGATTTAGCCTCTTTTATCACATGAATGCTTCATTAAACAACTGGCGCTTGCTCATTACAGCCGAGTGGGGGTGTGTTCAACCAGGTGGTGAAGTTGAGAGTAGATGGCTGTATTTAACAGTAGAGGCCATTTATTTGGCCTTTTGCCATCTGGAAACTCTAGTTAGTATTTCCCAATATAAATTTTCAATCTGCTAACCAGACTGATACTGGCATTCAGCTATAGTGTCATGATGTCAGAAAGGCCTTCCAAAATATAAACTAAAGTACTGTGTAATTTCTTTAGAAATGAAGGAAAACGGGATCCTTCGTTTGGGTGGCGCAGCGGTTTAGCGCCTGCCTTTGGCCCAGGGTGTGATCCTGGAGACCCGGGATCGAATCCCATGTCGGGCTCCCGGTGCATGGAGCCTGCTTCTCCCTCTGCCTGTGTCTCTGCCTCTCTCTCTCTCTCTCTCTCTCTCTCTCTGACTATCGTAAATAAATAAAAGTTAAAAAAAAAAAAAAGAAATGAAGGAAAACTGAAGAAACATACATTTTTCCTACCCTAGTCATTGTCCAGGTTAAAAACATAGGTATTCAGAAGTTCTTTAGAACACTAAACAACACAGAATTTTGATTTCCCCTCTTCTGAGAAGGGTTAGTCACTGGCAAGTTGAGATTTGGGCCAGAGGGTTACCCCTGTAATAAAAGGCAATCCTGAAACTGAAAACAGCATAGGGAATGTCCCATTTTCTCTCCCAGTGCCCTTCCCTTTCTTTGAACAGGGATTTCTGAAATTGGAAAGTACAGAGATTTTTTTTTTTTAAATCTTCATATAACCCTTGGGACATTAGATATATTTTAAAATTATACTTATCATTCATAGGAGCCACCAAGGTTTACAAGTTTTGTCCATTCATCTATTTTCTTTAAATCCAGTTGAATACAAATCTGAGACTCTCCTCTTACCTTTGTGGCAGGAAATTTAATATCCATTATTTTGGGGGGCTCCCCCCACCACGCAGCAAGGTCTGTTCCAGAACCAAAACATAGGGGGACCCCTCTGGTCTTCCATGGAGTAACTACTACTTCCCCACATGGGAACCTCCAGGGGAGCCTTTGAAGTCTTGCTCTGCGGCTTCTGTGCCTCACAGAGCAGGAGTCCTGGAATGACAAAGCTCCAGTGCCCAGGGCAGCCATCCTCTCTGAAGCCCTGCTGTTTCCCTTGGCCCTCTTCTCCAGGAACTTGACCAGCTCTCATGCCCTTTCCAGGTGCCCTCTCTGCTCCTCTCCTGTGACAGAGTTTCCTCCCCAAGCCAGAGCAGGCTTTCACTGGAGACAGGAAGCCTATTGTCTTCACTCCTTTCAGCTTTCCACCTAGTAGGAGCCTGTGAGGGAGGGAATGAGAGAGGGCTGGACGAAGATAGGCAGAGAAGGGGAAGGGGGGAAGATGGGAAGAAACAGCTTTTAATGTTTGCACTTACTGCTTGTCCTGTTAACGTTGTGCCATCATATTTTGCATAGTATTTCTATCCTTGGAGAAATTCCTATGTTATGAGTCCACTTTCAACATTAGAAGTGTGAACTCAAATTTCCAGCCTATTTGTTAGCTCGGACTCCGGCTCTCCAGTCAGATGCACGTAGGTGCCGTGATTTGGAAGGGAAGGGTGTGAGGAAGGGCCTCTGTGCTGAGCATGGGGAGCCACAGAGGAGTATAGCTGTGGGGTGATGGTTGTTGCAGGGCTGAGTGCCAGAAAGAGCACTGACCTCATTAGTCATTGCTGAAAGGTCCTGCCATTTAGGGTTTGGTTTGGTGACAGAGACAGCTGCAGCAATTCTCTCATCAAGCCTGTTCTGCACCATAGTCTCAGATATTTTCTAGAAGTTTATCCTTGAGCTCGTTTGCTTAGCCATCTCAGTGATTCTGAGAGCTTCCCGACATCTTTTTTTTTTTTTTAAACTAAAAAGAATCAGATTGAGGTACAATTTATATACAACAACCCCACACACACCCCAGTAGTATAGTTTGTTGAGTTTAGGACAGTGTTTGCAGCCTTCTAATGACCAGTACAGTTGTGATGTAGAATATTTCTATCATCCCCAAAGACTTCGTTCATGCCACGTGTAGTCATTCTCCGAGCCTGCTCTCCTCTCCACCTCAGCCCTAGCCCCTGGCAACCCTGATGTGTTTCCTACTGCTGCAGTCTTATCTTTTCCATAATACAGAATTTTTAAAAAATGGATGCATATTGTATATAGTGTTTTGTTTCTGGGTTCTTTCACATAGCATAATGCCTTGGATATTTATCTATGTTGCATGTGTCAATAGTTTGTTCCTTTTTGTTGATGAGTAATTTCCCACGATTGTTTGATCCATCTGTAGGTTGATGGACATTTGAGTTTCCAGTTTTCTGGCTATTATGAATAAAGATTCTATGAAAATTTGCATATAGGCATTTTTTTTTTGTTTTGTTTTTACATCTCTTGATGAATACCTAGGATTGCAGTCGTTAGATAGTTTGGTCAAGTGCTTATTTAACTTTGTTAGAAACCGTGACAATGGGCAGCCCCGCTGGCGCAGTGGTTTGGTGCAGCCTGCAACCCGGGGTGTGATCCTGGAGACCCGGGATTGAGTCCCACGTCAGGCTCCCTCCCTGCATGGAGTCTGCTTCTTCCTCTGCCTGTATCTCTGCCTCTCTCTCTCTCTCTCTCTGTGTCTCTCATGAATTAAAAAAAAAAAAAAATCTTAAAAAAAAAAAGAAACCGTGACAATATCCCCAAATATCTCTACCACTTTGCAGTCCCTCTTGAAAGCTATAAAAGTTTGAGTTACCCTGCATTCTTGTCCACGTGTGGTATTGTCAGTTTAATTTAACTCATTGTAGTGATGTCTCAATGTGGTTTTAATTTCTCTATTGACTAGTGAAGTTGAACATCTTTTCATGTTCTTGTTATCCATTTGTATGTTTTCTATGTGCCTTTAAAAAAATTGGGTTCCGGAATCCCTGGGTGGCGCAGCGGTTTGGCGCCTGCCTTTGGCCCAGGGTGCGATCCTGGAGACCCGGGATCGAATCCCACATCCGGCTCCCGGTGCATGGAGCCTGCTTCTCCCTCTGCCTGTGTCTCTGCCTCTCTCTCTCTCTCACTGTGTGCCTATCATAAATAAATAAAAATTTAAAAAAAAATTGGGTTCCTTGGGCTCCTGGGTGACTCAGTTAAACATCCAACTCTGATTCTACTTCAGGTCATGATCTCAGGGTCATGAGACTGAGCCCCACATTGTGCTCTCTGCTGGGTGTGGAGTTTGCTTGGGGTTCTCTCTCTCTCTCTGCACCTCCTTGTTCACAAGTGTGCACACCCTCTTTCACTCCCTCCTTTTTGCCCCTTCCCCCCTCAAAAAAAATAGGTTCTTATTGATCTATGGGAGCTGTTTCTGTATTATAAGTACAAGTCCTTGCTGTGTTTTGAAAGTTATTTCTACAAAATATGGCTAGTATGTTTATTTTCTTAATAGTGTCTTTTAAAAACATTATTAATTTTAAAAGTCTAATTTATTATTTTAAAAAATAACTCATGCATTTTGTATCCTAAGAAGTATTTTCCTAATTCAGAGTCATAGAGACGTTCTCCTGTGTTTCCTTCTAGAAATTTTATGATTTTTTACTCCTATACTTCACTGTTTGATCCATTTCAGGTTAACTTTTATATAAAGGTATAATGTAAAGGTAAATTTACTGTCTGTGTATTTAGAGGTCCAATATTCTAGCACTGTATTTTGTAAAGAATATCCTTTCCCACTGAACAGGCTTGATATCTTTGTTGGAAATAAATTGGCCATATATATATAGATCTATTTTGGGACTCTCTTTAAGTTTGTCCTTATGATCTCACACTATCTTGACCACCTTAGCTTTATAAGATATTTTAAAATCAGGTATGGCAAATCCTCAAACTTTTTTTTTCCTTTTCAAAATTTTGCTACTTTAAAAAAAATTATTTATGTATTTGAGAGGGAGAGAGAGTGTGTGAATAGGGGAGGGAAGAGGGCAGCAGACTTCCTGCTGAGCATGGAGCCTGATGTGGGGGGACTCAGTCTCATGACCTGAGCTGAAATCAAGAGTCAGACACTTAATTAACTGAGCCACTCAAGTGCCCCTCAGAATTTTGCTATTTTAATCCTTGCTTTTACACATATATTTTACAGAATGCATTTTGACTATTTCTACAAAGTAGCTCACTGGGATCAAAATTAGTATTGTATAAATCAGATGACTTTGGGGAGACTTGATATCTTAACACTGTTAAGTCTTTGGATTAATGGCTGTGGTTTATCTCTTCTTTAATTCTTCTCACGAAAGTTTTGTAATTTTCATTATATAGATCTTACAGATATTTCATTAAAGTTATCCTTAAGTGTTTTGTCTTTTTGATGCTATTATAAGTGGTATTATTTAAAATTTTTAATTTTCAAAATCTCTTTGCTACTATATAGAAATATAGTTGGTATTTGTGTATTAACTGTGACTTTTGTTACCTTGCTAAACTAATTTGTTAGTTGCCTTTTTGTAGATTTATTACAATTTTTAATGTAGATGATTATGTTATCTACAGATAAATATAGTTTTATTTATTTATTTTTCTTTTCAATCTGTGTGCCTTTTCCCCCTTATTTCTTGCCTTACTGCAATGGCCGGGACCTCCATTGTTGAATAGGCCTGGTGAGAACAGCCTTACCTTGTTTCTGATTGTAGGAAGAAAAGCAGCTTAGCCATGTAGTAAAAGTTGTCTTTTTATCATTAATATGGTATTTGTTTTGTTTCAGAGATGCTTGTTACCAGTTTATAGAAGTTTCTTCTCTTCCTTGTTTGAAGAGAGATTTTAAAATGAATATTTTATAATGAATACATTACTTATTTTTGTCAATTTTTCAGTGCCTATTGAAAGAAATTATGTATATAGTTTTCTTTTTTAGTATATTGACATGTAAGTTGTATTGATTTCAAACATTGAGTGAACCTTGCATTCTCGGGATAAACATCACTTTTGTCATAATTAGTTCTTCCTTCTGTATATTGCTGGATTGAGTTTGCTAATATTTTTAGGGACTTTTATGTCTATGTTTAGAGATGTTAGTCTGTAATTTTATTTGCATATATTATCTTTGTTGGATTTTGGTATCAGGGTAATATTAGCTAGCCTCATAAATTGAAGGTTTTTTTTTAAATCTGGAAGAATTTATATATAGAATTGGCATTAGTTTTTCATTAAAAGTTTGGCAGAGTTCGCCAATGAAGCTACTTGGGCCTGGTTATTATCTTGGTGGGAGGATTTGGAACTGCAAATGAAATTAATTTTCTTTACTGGTCAAAGGGCTCTTCAGGCCATCTATATCTGTTAAAGTGAGCTTTGATATTTTCTATCTTTCAGGCCATTTGCTCATTTCATCTGTGTTACCAAATATGTTAGCATAAAGTTATTTATAACATCCCTTTATTATTCTTTCACTGTCTTTAGTATCTGTAATTATGCCCGTTCTTTAATATTTGTACTTCTCTCTTTCATTCTTGAGCATTTTGGTTAGAGATTTATCAATTTTATTGACTTTCTCAGAGAACCAGCTTTTGAGTTCACTGATTTTTAAAAATTTCTTACCATTTTTAAAAAAGATTTTATTTATTTATTTATTTATTTATTTATTTATTTATTTATATCCATCCATCCATCCATCTGCCCATTCATTCATTCATTCATAAGAGATACAGAGAGAGGCAGAGACACAGGCAGAGGGAGAAGCAGGCTCCCTGTGGGGAGCCTAATGCGGGACTTGATCCCAGGACCCTGGGGTCACAACCTGAGCTGAAGGCAGATGCTCAACCACTGAGCCACCCAGGTGCCCCTACATTTTTTATCATTTTGTAGAATTCTACTCCTTCTTCTTCTTTTGACTTACTTTTAATTTGATTGGTTTTAGTTTCTTTTTTTTTTTTTTTTTAATTTTTTATTTATTTATGATAGTCACACAGAGAGAGAGAGAGAGAGAGAGGCAGAGACACAGGCAGAGGGAGAAGCAGGTTCCATGCACCGGGAGCCCGACGTGGGATTCGATCCCGGGTCTCCAGGATCGCGCCCTGGGCCAAAGGCAGGCGCCAAACCGCTGCACCACCCAGGGTTCCCGGTTTTAGTTTCTTAAGGTGGAAGCTTAGGTTGTTGATTATAAACCTTCGTTTTTGTTTTTTGTTTTTTTTTTTTTAAATTTTTTTTTTTAATTTTTTTTTTTTTTATTTATTTATGATAGTCACAGAGAGAGAGAGAGAGAGAGGCAGAGACACAGGCGGAGGGAGAAGCAGGCTCCATGCACCGGGAGCCTGATGTGGGATTCGATCCCGGGTCTCCAGGATCGCGCCCTGAGCCAAAGGCAGGCGCCAAACCGCTGCGCCACCCAGGGATCCCTAAGCCTTCGTTTTATATGAGCATTTAGATGCTATTACTTTTTCTCTAAGTAGTGCTTTCTTCTCAAATTTTGATATGTTGCATGCTCATTTTCACGTAATTCAAAACATTTTCTGATTTTCCTTGTAATTTCACCTTAAAGTGAAATATTTAGGAGTGGATTTTTGTGAATATTTGATGATTTTCTGAGTTTCTTTTTATTACTGAATTCTAATTTAATTCACATTCTTTTTATGATTTTAATTATTTTAAATTTATTAAAGTTTATGTTGCAACTCAGAATATGGTCTATCTTGGTGAATGTTTCTTGTGTTTTTGGAAAGTAATGCATATTCCACGATGTTGAGTAGAGTGTCCTAAAAATCTCAGTTATGTTAAATTATTTATTGGTAGTATTGTTTAGGTCTTCTGTATTTTACTGATTTTTTTTCCTTTTTAATGACTTCTATCTATACTACGAATTTGTTCTATGTCATTGTTAATGACAGAAGAGTGTTCCAGTCTCCAACTATGATTGGTATCTTTTTTCTCTTTTCAGTTCTGTCAGTTTTTGCTTCATGTACTCTGAAGCACATACACAGGACTATTATGTCCTCGATGAATTGACCCCTTTATCATTACTTAATGTCCTTCTTTATTTCTACTTTAGTGACCTAGTTCTCTCTTCACATGCTGCTTTTTCAAACTCCCCACCAAGAAGGAAGGTTGTGTTGGATTTGCCAGGCACCATTGATTTGGTAGTATCTTTTGACAAGGATCTTATGACAGTTACCTCACAAACAACTGTCCAGTCTATAGGTGACTGTTTTGGCCGATTGCCCATTCCTGGTACAATCACTTGTAGCCAGGATGTGAATGAGATCCTGTGTCACAAACTGTTGTAACCCACATATAAGGAATTGTCTCATTCTGCTTTCCCTGAAGGAAATTGTGGCCAAGGTAGCCGTCATAGTATCATGTCTCATCATAACATTGCAAAACCTGTTTCTGCTTTTGTGTCTTGCTGCTTTAAACACTTAATTATAGTCACATTATTCACTTAGTTTTACAGATGAGTTTGCAAACACAGATGCTCACTGGAGTCAGGAGGGTATCCTGACTGTGTAAAGTGGACCATATTATAGTGTTAACGGGGGTTGGGAATCATGGGGAATCTGGGAGTATGGAGAGCTCATGTTTTGTCTAACCGGAGCAGCACTAATTATCATGTGAAATGCAGGCCCAATGTTACTATCTTCACAGTTTTTCAAGATAAGTTGGTAATCTATTAGAGTTTTGTGCTATTTAATTGTAAGTAATTCAAAGTATTTAAAAACTTTGAGTGGGTCATACAATGTAGGCCAAACAAAATATGTATGTAAATGAGAAGGTTGTGGTCATCCCTGTAAGAGAATTCTTAAATACCAAAGCCCGATATGAAATCAGGAAAGGTCAGTAATAATGGGAGACTTGCTGTAGAGGATTCTGATCAAGTTCACATCAAGTGTTAGGAGCTATTGTTGAGTAAATCAGTCACATAATGAATATGACATGGCATGGGGACCAAATAGATAAATATATATCTTTTTGATTATTGTAAAGTGACAAGGGGAGTGATAATGTAGACTGTGAGCATTGGTTTGGTACAGGGCTTTGGGCTCCCTCTGTCTCATCTCTTGAGTCTGCTCTGAGGAAATAATTTCAATATCTAGGTCTCCTGGCATGCTGTTTGCTCTTGGTATGGTCCCCAAGGAATGTTTGTGGTTGAAAAGGAGAAGTTAATGAGAAGGCACTGTTTTAATATGTGAAGGGGAACCATAAAACAATGGAAATATAAGACTGTGATACTATGAGTCATAGGCTATGTAGGAGTATTCAGTGCCTCAATCAGAAATATATAAGGATATATAATTTTACAGTAGCTTGCTTTTGTATACCAACAGTCGAGTATATTGTTTAATATGGCATCAAATGATAGAGATTTAGCAGTGATCCTACAAATTGATTAATGTAGATGACCAGCGCATAATAAAGCGATCTACATTGATCAGATTAACCAAATTTACATTAATCAAATTTACTCATTTAGTTTAGTCCTGTGTTAGTGGCCAAAATATAATGTAATATCAACTAACACATTTTTTAGTTCAGATGGCAGTTTAAAAAGAATCATATAATAACAATTATAATTGTAGATTATTTCATCTAATTAGAATTTGGTTACAGTATGAAAAGTGATTTGTCTTAAAAATCACCACGATATTAAAGATCGATACTCCATAGTTTCCTTGAGAAAATAAGGAGTGTAGAATTTTTATTTTTTGAAATTTATTTCAGTCTCATGGAACTATAGAACTCAATTTACAAAGATTAAATGAATTTCATATTACATTTTTTTTATATGTAAGAAATAGCACTTACGAAATCGTAAAGGAAATCACATAAGCCAATTAGCATTTTGTGACTGCTGGTATCAGTATCTTGGGTGGCAGGGCAACATAGTCCTCCCAAAATACCATCAGATCCTTTGATACTTTGCAGGCTGTATTCCCAGAGGGGAGTACTCTGGGGTTTGGGCTGGTCCTGAAACATGAGTACATGTTCCATAGACATCAGTGAAACTCTGTTTTGAAATCTCAGTTGGATTGCTTGCTCCAGTCCTCCTCCTGAGCTCCAGGTGTTCTGCTCTGATGGATTTGTAGGGGATGTTTCATGTTCTCTGAGTCTGCAGATCACGGCAAAATGTCCTTTGTTGGTTCTCTTGGCTACTGTGTAGTGGATGATCCCTCTTAAGACTTTGAAGGGTTCTTTGCTCCCAGTTTCTTTTCCTCTAAGGGGTAATTCTTGGTCTGAGAAAAGTGTGAATTTCTTTCAGCTTTAAATCTTGGGAAGGAAAGAGTATAGACAACTGTTATTTATGATTTCAGCTCCTCAGAGGAAACAGGGCCATGTGCTTTATGTCTTTCTTATTTAATTGCTTAGCGTCATTCAGAATTCATGAGTTGACTTAATTTTTCTTGGGTAAAAGTACTAAGAAAAGATCCAAGCCTGCAAAATGCTGCCAAACCAGCTTCTAAATTATGCATTTCTCATGTAAATATTGCAAATTGTAAGGTATTTTAAATGAATTTTTAATCTAATATTTAGCATTAAAATTTAAATTCCTGCCTAGAATTTCAAACATGGAAACACACTCCTAAAGGAAAGGGTTTTTAGTTGTCTCTTTAATAAGATAGAAAAAAATTCATCATTTAAAATGTGAAAAATATCCATTTCCCTCCTTTTTTACTCTTTCAAAGAAATTTTCATTCATACTCAGTTTAGTCAGTATGTTAAATAGGAATTCTGAGACACAGTCCCAAAGCAACTTTCGTCTTCCTGATCTCTTTAAATCCATTCAAGATACAGTTCTTCTTTTCTTATGAGAAAACTTAAGCAGGCTACACAACTTTTCTGATCACTCTGAGTTTAGAAATAAAGCAAAACAAGAAAAATCTCAATTAAGAGACAGAAGTATATGTGGTTTCCAGAATGCCAGTGGTCCACCCTCTAGGATTCAGAGGTCTACCTCCAGCTTCCTTCTAGTGAGGTCTCATCCAACAGCCCTCTAGGTGAGAATGGAAGGTGGCCCTGCACCAGCATTTTGTTTGTTCACATCTGACCCATTGGGAACTCTCAGATGTCCTTGGCCCTGGCATATTCCAGGATCAGAGGCCCTGTTGGGTGGGAAAGGGCTGGGACTTAGAGCTCACCAAGCTCTAACAAGGAAGCCTCCTCAAAGTCTCTTTACAGTTGTTCACTCCTGACCCATTTATTCTCGGGGTAGCCCTGAAAGTTGGGTGGCCAGTTTTCAGCCATTTTCTTTGTATGCATCCTTTAGGGTAGCTTGCTCTGGCATCTGATATCTTAACCGATGACATTGTAGGGTCTTGGGTGACTTTCTTTTAAAATTCTGTTCCATAGAGAATTCTGGTAGCTAAAGAACATAATAACCTTTTTATGTTAAAAGTTTCTATCTAAAAGAGGCTGAGAGGGGCGGATAGGTGGCTCAGTTTGTTAAGCATCTGCCTTGCTCAGGTCATGATTTTGGAGTCCTGGGATCGAGCCCCGCATCGGACTCCCTGCTCACCTGGGAATCTGCGTCTCTCTCTGCCCCTCGCCCTGCTCATTCTTCACTCTCTCTTTCAGATAAATACAATCTTAAAAAAAAAAAAAAGAAAAAGTAGAAGAGATATATTTACATGTAAATATATCTTTATATAAGTAAAGTATATATTTACAAGTAAGTATATCTTTATCTTTATTGATAAGGAGGTATCCCTTCACTGTAATCTGAGTAGATGTGATAGTATTATTTATTTTCTGAGACATGATCTGTGGGAGAGTTTGACATAGTAGAAAACATACTATATTGGCAGATGGAAGACACAGATCCTAAACTTAACACCTTTGGCAAGTCTGTCTCCCTGGACCCTACTGTATATAGTCTTTCATGTGAAGACTGAAGGAATTGAATTAGATCAATTCAGTAACATGTATTTATTGAGTTCTTAATTATGTGCTCAAAGTGATGGAGTTCTTAGTGGACCTTCGAGTGTACTGGTGAAGATATGTCAAATAATGAAATGAAATGAATATGAAAACTAAGGAAAACGTGGTGTCAAGTTTGGAGAGTGCTTGGAATGAAAGGAGCATTGCTTTATGAGACCCTGACTGGGCTGAGGAGTCCGGAAAGGCTCTTGTGAAAAATAACACTTGAGCTGATAGGAAGGATGAGCAGGAGGCAAGAATTGGAGTGTGGATTAAAGGTGTGTGTGCACGTGCGCAGACGTATGGGCATGTATATTTATAAATAGTGCTTACTGTGGGGCTTGGCATATGGTCACTGTTGCATGTAGTATGTGTTTTTTTTTTTTTTTTTTTTTTTTGTAGTATGTGTTAATAGCAGGAGAAGCCGTGGTGGTCATTGGCTGTCAGCATCCGATATGGCCCTTAGCAGACCCTTTTGCTGATGTGATGGTAACTTTTAGCCCCACTTTACAGATGAAACAACTGAATCAGAGATGAAGTGACTTGTTTGGGGCCACACAGCTAAGAAGATGAATGTGCCAAATTGCAAACTCTAGAGCTCTCCACCTTTAAACCCACCCTTTTCTTATCTCGAATGTTTCTCCTGTAGCCATCTCAGTACCTGAGATTTCAGAGTTCATCTTCTAGGAGACATGAAGTAGAGAAAGACAGTGTTTGATAGCTTCTCCCACCCCCACCCCCCAGGGCTTGCTCTCCGCTAGCAGACCTGCTCCCTCCCCTCAGCTCCCACCCTGTCCTACGAATTTATTCTTCCTTTACTTACTCCTGACCCACTTGAGTTGGTTTCCCCATCAACATCTTTCTCTCTCATTATTAGTCTATATTGGCCATTTTTTTCTTTTCTTAAAGTCTGTGTGAAAGATTGTGTGAGCTCAGCTTGAACTCAGTGAATGAGGGTGGAAGGTCCACATTATCCTGTATGGTTAAAAGGGCAGACAGTCCCTTCACTTCTTGGAATATTATCTGGAGAATGTAGCCAGTTTGGCTTCTACACTATTGGCTTCTCCACTACACTAATGCCATCTCCAGCCGCATTTATTATAGACACTGTGACCAAGAGACTCCCCCTAACTAACCCTCTTCTGCCCTTAAGGTAGCTCTTTCCCTGCTTCATCGCCTGTTTCATAATAAACCCTCACGTAGTACTTGAAGTTCTTTCAGTTTTCCTAATATGTTCCTTCGACACTGTTCCTGATGTTATCAACTGCTTTGTATCCCATCACAGATGGCTTCTTTTATGAAACGTTTTATCCTGTAAATTTAACTCCTGAGAAATCATCAGACTCTATGTGAAGAACATGAGGTTCTATAGAAGGAAGGTGTTATGTAGATTGATTTTTTCTTTTAACTAATTGTAATCATAATGGTATGTTACTGGGATACTTTTTTTTTTTTTTTTTTTGGAGAATTGAGATAATATCACTTCAAAGTAAAACAATTTGAGATACTGCTGTGGGCTTAATGTAATTTTCATGATTAGAATAGCTTCTCTGTTGGATCTCCCTGGCCTATTTTAATCTCCTGTTAGTCCCATACTGTTCTGTAGTCCCAGGGGGACAGGCATTCTTTTTAGAAGAGATAACAGTTGATTTTCACTTCCCAGGATTTGGCTCCAATAAATCACTATTTTCTTTTTTGAATTTTTACAGTGTTATTGAGGTATAATTTACATTCCACAAAATTCACACGTTTAAAATTCAGTTATTTTTTTGGAAATTTATAGAGTTGTACAACCATCTAACCATCCAATTTTGGAAGTTTTCCATCTCCCTAGAAAGTTCCATGGAACCTATTTGCATCAATCCGTCATCCCTCCTCTTTAGCCTCATGCAACCACTGATTTGCTTCTTGTCTTTATAGATTTGCCTTTTCTGGACATTTCATATAAATAGAATCATACGGTATATAGTCTTTTGCGTCTGGCTTCTTCTGCTTAGCAGAATGGTTTTGAGAAGCTCATCTGTGTTGTATCAGTAGCTTGTGGTTTTTTATTTCTGAGTCATGTTTCATTGTATGGCTATACCATATTTTGTTTGTTCACTAACCAGTTGGTGTGATAGATATTTGTATTATTTCTCTTTGGGGGTGTGGTATCAGTAATGCTATCATGAACATTCATGATATATATGTTTTCACTGTACTTGGGTAGATTCCTAGAGGTGAAATTTCTGGGTCGTTATGTTACATTCTCACCAGCAATGAATGAGGATTCTAGTTTCTCTACATCCTTATAAAAACCTGGTTTGGGGGGATTCCTGGGTGGCTCAGCGGTTGAGCACCGTCTTTGGCCCAGGGTGTGATCCTGGAGTCCCAGGATGGAGTCCCACGTCAGGCTCCCTACAGGGAGCCTGCTTCTCCCTCTGCCTGTGTCTCTGCCTCTCTCTGTGTCTCTCATGAATAAATGAATAAAATCTTTAAAAAAAAAGAAAAAAGTTGGTTTTATTGATGACAGCCATTCCAGTGACTGTGTAATGGTATTTCATTGTGGTTTTAATATGCAGTTTCCTAATTAATAATAATGTTGAGCATCTTTCCATGTGCATATTAGTTTTTTTGAAATATTTATTCACATATTCTACCCATTTTAATATTGGGTTGTATTTTCATTGCTGAATTGTAATAGTTCTCTATATATTCCATATTTGAATCCTTTATCAGGTGTGTGAATTACAGATATTTTTTCCTGGCCCATACTGTGGCTTTTTATTTTCCCAATTTAATCTTTGAAGTATGTAAGTTTTAAAAATTTTAATGAAATCCAACTTTTTAATTGTTGTATGATTTGTGGTTCTGGTGATATATCTGAGACCTCTTTGACTAACCCACAGTCACAATGATTTTCTCTTTTGTGTATTTATAGAAGTTTTATAGCTTTAGCTGTTATATTTAGGTCTGTGACACATTTTGAGTTGATTTTTGTGTATACTGTGAGGTAAGTATCTGAATTAGTTTGTATATTAGTATCTAATTGTTCCAATACCATTTATTGAAAAGATTATTTTCTCCCATTTAATTGCCTTGTACCTTTGTTGAAAAGCATTTTACTAAAAATATAAGGGCTTATTTCGGAACTCTCAATCCTGAGCCATTTATCTGGTGGTCTATCCTTATGCTACTACCACACTATCTTGATTACGATAGCTCTGAAGCAAGTTTTGAAATCAGTGTGAATTCTCCAAATTTGTTCTTATTTTTCACTATTATTTTGGCTATTTCTAGTTCTTTGCCTTTCTCTGTTTTTTAGAATTAATGATATTAAATATTGTAATGATATTGTAATGATGCTCTTGAAAAAATTGATTTCTCATCCCTCCTCACCATTGCAAGTTTTTTTTTTTTTTTTAAGATTTTATTTTATTCATGAGAGAGAGAGAGAGGCAGAGGCACAGGCAGAGTGAGAACCAGGCTCCATGCAGGGAGCCTGACATGGAACTCGATCCTGGGTCTCCAGGGTCACACCCTGGGCTGAAGGCAGCCCTAAACTGCTGAGCCACCCGGGCTGCCTACCATTGCAAGTTTTGCTCAAACCCTATCAGTCATCTTCTCCCATGTTGTATTTGAATCTGGCTAAATACCAACTACCAACTACTTACTTTCTTACAGAATAAAGTAAGAAGCTGCTCATATTTTTCATTTGTGGTTTCTTTCTTTCTTTCTTTCTTTCTTTCTTTCTTTCTTTCTTTCTTTTTCTTTTCTTTTCTTTTCTTTTCTTTTCTTTTCTTTTCTTTTCTTTTCTTTTCTTTTCTTTTCTTTTCTTTTCTTTTCTTTCTTTTTTTTAAAGATTTTATTTATTCATGAGAAACATAGAGAAAGAAGCAGGCTCCATGCGGGGAGCCCAATGTGGGACTCTATCCCGGGACTCCAGGATCAGGCCCTGAGGTGAAGGCAGACACTCAACCACTGAGCCATCCAGGCATCCATCCCATCATTTGTGGTTTCTAAGAGATAAAGAGATGAACAATTTTTATTATTTTGAGTCAACGATTGGTCAGTAGTTGTTCAGTAAGACTGTCATATCAGTCTGCTTACATTCCTTTTTTTTTTTTTTTAAGATTTTATTTATTCATGAGAGACACAGAGAGAGAGAGAGAGAGGCAGAGACACAGGCAGAAGGAGAAGCAGGCTCCACACAGGGGGCCTGATGTGGGACTCTATCCCAGGGCCTTCAGGATCATGCTCTGGGCCGAAGGCGGCGCTAAACCACTGAGCCACCTGGGCTGCCCAGTCTGCAATTATTATTCCTAATAATACAACATTCAAACCTTTTCTCTAGGGGTTTGGTCTGTCAGGAAAGGGTGAGCACACTACCCTCCGGTTCTTTCCCCTGCAGGTGTCGCAGCTTCCCTGGAAGTCTCCGAGAGCCCTGGGAGTATCCAGGTGGCCCGAGGCCACACGGCAGTCCTGCCCTGTACCTTCACTACCAACGCTGCTCTCATTAACCTCAATGTCATTTGGATGGTCATTCCTCTCTCCAATGCTAACCAGCCTGAGCAGGTACGTCTGTTCCTTTCCTTGCTACCTCTCAAGTGTTCATCTTTTCAGAAGAGGTGGGGAGGAAAGCATCCTAAGTACATATTTGATCTCTAGAATACGGTGGCACTTTCAGTGAGCCTGTGCTGTTTTAAATCCTATTCCTGTGTTATTAGTCAACTATCAGAAGAGATTATCCTATTTTTAAGAGACTTCTTTTTTTTTTTCAAACGGATGTCAGGAGAATCCTTCTGAGAGTATTACGTAGGAATATGGAATTTTATCAAAAGGCATTGCTGATAGGAAATATCAAGACAGGAAATGCAAAAGTATACTTTGACACGAAGGGACTAACAGTGGCATACGTGGATGAGAGTATGTTTTAGAGACAGTGATAATGTTAAGGAAGTAACATTAAGTAGTAGTCTTTGATTTATTTGGCTAATTTCACAAGTGTTTTAAAATAAACACAGCCAGGCATACTAGCCAGCCTCAGAGAGTCAAATAAATTAGGATATATGAAAATAGAAGCTACTACCCAATTACAGGTAAAAGATCCACAATTTTTATTATCCATTGCAGAAAATGATGCTCAGAAAATTAATGAATAGTAATCATGATTATACCTTTATTTCCAAAGATAATTTATTACTGTTACGAAGCTTTTCTGCTTCAGTAAGCCTATTACCACCTAAAAATATTTGATAAGTAAATTTTCTGATATGAATTTGAATATGTATATTTAATAGAAGCTTGCTTTGTTTCTTCAAACCAAGGAATTTGTTATAATTAGGCTGAGCCTTTGAGATCATTTTATTCAACTTTATCATTTTAGGAGGCAAAGAAAGACTTGACTGTATTCCCCAAACATTTCAGATAGAGCTGAAACAGAACCCAGTTTCTCATTCTCAGCCCACAAGGCTTTTTGTAACACCATTTTGCATCCTCTCTCCTAAATAGTTGACTTTGATAATAGAAATTGACATAAGAGCAATCATGACCCGCAACTCTTCTCCCCTCTTATGACATTCGTTTATATTCAGGCTATAACTATGATCTATCATTTTGTCACCTAGTAAGCATGAGAATGGCACTGCTAATTTTTTAAAACTTTTTATTTTGAAATTATTTGAATAAAAATATGTATGGGCTGAGAGTAAGATTGCATTAAAGACATTTTCTATATTGTGATGGATTAGAAGTAAACAGTGTTATTCCAGTTTGGGGATATAAGAATTTAGAATCCCAGAATAGACCTACGCACTGGTGCTGAGATAGGAACTTGGTGACAACTGTAAGAGGAGAAGTAAAGTTTTCCGATGTTTGGTGCCGTCTCCTGTCTACCAGATAGTTATTGTTATGTACTGTGTGTCTAGATAGGGATGTAGTGGCCTATTTATTTATTTTGCTTTCTTTTTCAGGTCATTCTGTATCAGGGTGGACAGATGTTTGATGGTGCCCCCCGGTTCCATGGTAGGGTAGGATTTACAGGCACCATGCCAGCCACCAACGTCTCTATCTTCATTAATAACACTCAGCTTTCAGATACAGGCACCTACCAGTGTTTGGTCAACAACCTTCCAGATAGAGGGGGCAGAAACATTGGGGTCACCGGTCTCACAGTTTTAGGTGAGTGACAGGATGTTCCAGGCACCTTGGCTTTACTTGGGATATTCCTGACTCTACTCTTGAACGTATTTATTTCTGCCCATCCTTACTTGCCCTCTGGGTCTGCTCGTGTCCTTTTCCTGTCTCCTTTCCTGTCTGCCCCGTGTGGGCTCTGCTTCTTTCTGCTTTTTTACACACAACCTTCCCATCCCTTTCTCCACTTCTGGTGGCTGTCTAAAGCTGCTTAAATGATTTGTCCTGAAGGTGGCGAAAGGTGGTGTAAAATACCATCACAAGTGGCCTCTCACTTTTCTTCAGTGTTTACAGGATAGGGCGTAGCGTTGAGAACAAGTTAAATCAAGAATCATATATTTTTCATGCAAAGCAGAAGTTTCAGCACATAGGAGAAAAAATTATTATTTCTGTCTACACAACACCAAGTAGGCTCCCTACAGTTCTCGGCTTACACTTCATGTCCTGGTGTAATCGCAGTAATACCTCCTTCTCCTCTCAGAAATCTAAGAGTGATGAGTTATATGGTCAATTTAGTCTTAATATTGAGACCCTACAGATTTAGGGCCTTTTTCATGGTGGCATAGGCAATGAACGATAAAGCTTAGATGAAAATGTAGGTCTCTTGTCTCAAACTGGTACTTCTTCCATTATACAGTGCAGTTAGACTGTCTCATACTAAATTAAGTCCATTCTAAACATGTTTTATTTCTCACTTCTGCTGTCTCGGAAATGAAACACTGGCCTCCTAAACGCAGACTTGTGGTAGAAGGGGCTAAATTCAGCTCATTTGAGGAGACCTAGAAGTGCTGAGAGGAGGCTGCTGCTCTAGATTGTCCTCCATCCTCTTCACATCGCAAAATCTACTCCCTTGTTCCTTGGCAAATTCTTGCCCTTCCTTTTCCCTTCCATTTTTGAGTTACTTGAGGATACCAGTCCTGGGGCTTTTTGCTGTTTTCCCTCTTTGCATGACAATATGCTATGGCCTTGGTGCCGTATTTTCCCAGTCTTCAAACAAAATAAGAAAACTAAGGGCCAGGTTGGAGATTTCGATTCTAGAAATACTGTAATATGTTTAAAATTGTAGAATTTTTAGTTATATTAAAATTATAGTTATATTGCATTATTTGTTATTTTATTAATATGTAATTATTAATAATAAATAATATAATGGTATATTATTAGTTATATTAAAATATATAAAATAGAATCATATTTTTAAAACTATAGAGATTTAAAAATACTTGAGTACTGAATACAGAGTACTCATGGAATTTCAGTGTTTTTCTTTTTTTTTTTTCAGTCTTTTTCTGATGTTTATACCTCTAAGTTAGGTAAATGACTTCCCACATTATCTAAGTTTATTTTTTCAATTTTTAAAGAAAGAAAAAAAGCCTTAATTTATCATATAGATAATGCTACCTTCATAGACTTTGAGTTTTTTTCACAGAGTCATGGTGGCAGTGTTGAAGGCAGTAACTGATGAGATTGTTTTACCCCATCACAGCAGTTAGGATTCTCTGAGATTTTTTTTACTTTTCTTACCTTATATACCCTTATACCCTTTTGTTGTTGTTCTTCCCATACCCGCTTTCTTTCCTGGTTCCTCGGTCTATTGCACCTATCTTTTAGGCATTCACACATTCATTTTGGAAAAGTTGAACACATTTATTGAAAAGTCATTAGCGCATTACATCATTAGTTGGATTTAAACTTTACTGCCTGCATCCCCCAGCATGAGACTCCAAGCTGTGGACTTAGTTTATATTTTTATTTGCTTGCGTTCTTACTACAAAGCACGGCCTTCTTCCTTTAGTGTTCTTTTTTTGGTAATTGTTTATTTCGTGTCCTTTGTGTCCTTATCTGCCTTAAAATCTCCACTGTATTACAACCCAAGTAGTAGACCTACTTGAACCTTACTCTGACTCCCCTGTAAAGCAGAATTTAGTTTAAAATAGGTCTGTTTGGTTTTTGTTTGCAAAGTAACAAAGAACCTTGGGAAGATGGTCTTATCTAGAGAGTAAGCTGGCAGGGTCAGTGGTTATTCTTCCTTGAAATATCTTTTCTAAAAGTAGCTTCTTCCAGTAATTAAAAAAAAAAAAAGTTAAATTGTGGTAAAGTACACAAAACATGAAACTTACCATCTTAGCCAGTTTTTAAGTGTACAGTTCTGTAGTGTTAAGTACATTCACATTGTTGTGCAGCCAACCTCCAGAACTCTCTTCATCTTGCAAAACTAAAACCCTGTGCTCATGAAGCAACATTTCCTTCTGCTCACCATCGGTAACCACTTTTCTATTTTCTGTTTCAATGGATTTGAAAACTCTTAGGTGCCTCATATAAGTGGAATCATTCTTTGTCTTTTTATGACTGCCTTATTTCACTTGGCCTAATGTTCTCAGGGTTCATCCATGCTGTAGCATGGGTCAGAATTCCCTTCCTTTTCAAGGCTGCATAATATCTCATAGTATGTGTATACCACGTTTTGTTTATCCATTCATCCATCCATGGACACTTGAGCTGCTTCCGTCCTTTAGCTACTGTGAATAATGCTGTGTAGATGGGTGTTCTCACTAATGTCTCGAAAGGCAGTCTGTGGGCATGAAGGACCTTAAGCATTCTTTAGAGGAAGGAGAGCTAAACCAAGACCATAAGAGTCCTTGAAAATATCAAGAAAGGGTGCAGCCCCTTTTACGTGTTTGCCTCCTGGCAGCTGAAGTGGTGGGTGTCCACACCTGTGAGTGAGTAGTACCTGTGAGTAGTACCGGACGAGCCAGTGGCCCCACCCGTGAGGCGGTCTTCTGGTATGTGGTCTAGAAACTGTTATCTGAGGCTCCAGTGAACTGAATGTTGATGTCTCCTTCATCATCAGTTGGCTTACAGTAAATGCATCCTTTATTCCTTACTCTTCCTATTGTAGTTCCCCCTTCTGCCCCACACTGCCAAATCCAAGGATCCCAGGATATCGGCAGCGATGTCATCCTGCTTTGTAGCTCAGAGGAAGGCATCCCTCGGCCAACTTACCTTTGGGAGAAGTTAGACAATACCCTCAAACTACCTCCAACAGCCACTCAGGGTATGTACAGTGTTGCTTTACCCATTTAATCAGTTACCGTGCAGAATTCAAATTCTGAGCCTCATGAAGTAATTAACTTTGATAGATTTTGAAAAATAACACACTGTATTTGTAACAGCTGAAAATATATCTGGATCATTTTGCGTTTTCAATTTTTAAAAGAATTAAACATTTTCTTTCTCCTGTGCTGCCTTTATGAATCCCACCCAGTGGTAACTATATATGGAAATTCCATTCCATTACAGGGAAGATTTAAAATAGCTAAATGGTAGCTTCTTTGTAAAGTTAACTGTAAGATAATCCTTGAAGTTTATAATTGAGAATTCACTTCCTTCTTGAGGCACAACTGCCTATTTTAGTATGAGAACCATAAGCATGATCGTGAGAGGGTCAGTCATCCAGTTTTCTGCTTCAAGTCTAATTAGAGGTGAAGATGGGAAAAAGAATAGGAGAATGCCTCCGATCATGGGAGAACCAGGAGTTGATCACCCCAGACAGGTAAAGATGGAAGAGACATGACTATCGTCGATAACTTTCTGTATGTTAGGCATGCTAAAGAACCAGGCCCACCAGCCCTTTAAGAACCTGTAAATTTCCTGTGAGAACCCCAAAAGTAATATTAATGGGCCTTCCCATCATTTTTTAATTTACTCAGCCCCAAATTCATTATTTAAAAAAAACTTCTCAGTGACAGGGGCATAATAACTTCTGGTTTACTCTCATAATGATTACAATGGTTCCCTATTGATTGTGAAATTGCTAAAAGTTTCAGCCACACTGTGAGGTATATAGCTTTTTTTTGTGGACTAATTTTGTTAATCTCACTACATGTAAATGACATGTTTAATCCAGCTCTTGTGTTGAAATCCTGAAAACCATATTTAAATTCCTAAATCAATCAATCAATCAATTCCAGATTTTCCAGTAAGTATTTCAGTAACAGTTTACCTCTCTGGGCCTGTGTTGCTTTTTTTTTTTTTTTTTTTAAACAGGGGATTAAGTAATCATTTCCAAGGTTCTCTGCATCAGCACTAAAATTCTATGATTTATATTAAAAATGTTTCTGTGAAATATTGGGCTGAGTTTGAAATTACACAATGTATGCTTAAAAGTGCTTCTTTGTATGTAAGTTGAGAAATACCTGTAGAAAGAGCCTACTGCACCTTCTTTATCTCTGAGTAGATATATCAGTCGAGGTTTTTGATATCTTCTTTGCAACGTAAATATTTTTTGGTACTTTAGGTATGAAAGTTGAACTTAAGTGCTCAAGATGAAAATGTTTGCCGTTTGTCATTCAAACTCTGGATTCTTTATCAGAATTACTTTGAATAACTTCATTTATCATAACAATGCATGTTAAGTGAGTCAGAGTTTTTATTTAAATTTACGTCTTGGTACTGATATTAATAAAATAGATCTCAAAATAGCATATAATCCCAAGTGTTTTCATAGATTCTGAAAACACTTTACTAATATGTTTGCTGTTGTTTAAACTCAAGATGCATTCTCTGAGAAAAGAATGTTTGACACCAGGGAAGGGTACTTCAGAAGTCACATTAGTGACAGGGGCGTAATCTTTGGGGATTAGAATTGTCTTTGTGTGTTGGGGCTAGCTTGAAAGAGCTCCTTCTGGCCAAATCTGGGACAGTGTGAAAAGTAAAATAAAGCTACCATCTATTGAATAAAATGAAAGTCCCCGAATCCTTGCTTATATGCATAAATAAATGGAGAGAAGGAAAAGCATTTTCTTATGGTGGAGTGCCAACTAATGTTTGTAGAAGGAATAATGGAGTTTGAAAATCACCATTGGTGTCTAAATAGTGGGCGAAGTTTGATGAGGAACAAGATAGATATTTACATAGTTCCAAAGTGTGCCCCCACATATTTCTTATTAATTACAAAGAAAGAAAGAACGTTAAAATGGGGAGACCTGTCAATACTGCCTTAACTGAGTGATCAAAGCGAACATTACCAACACTGTTACAAACTGATATCCTGTGTAGGGATCCCTGGGTGGCTCAGCGGGTTAGCACCTGCCTTCAGCCCAGGGTGTGATCCTGGAGACCCAGGATCGAGTCCCACGTTGGGCTCCCTGCAGGGAGCCTGCTTCTCCCTCTGCCTGTGTCTCTGCCTCTCTCTCTCTCTCTCTCTCTCTCTCTCATGAATCAATAAATAAAATCTTAAAAAAAAAAGATATCCTATGTCTACCAATAGATACATGCCTTGAGGAGGACACAGCATCATTTCTGTGGTATTCTTGTCAAAAACACAAAATCTGAATCCAGTCATGAGGAAACATCAAACAGAGGTGAAGACAAAACTGTTCCAAATTGAAAGAGACTAAGGAGTTAAAATACAGTGCAGAATCCTGGATTAGATTCTATACAGGGAAAGAAAAAGCCATAAAGGACATTCCTGGTACAGTTGGTGGAATCCGAGTATAAACTGTATGTGGATCAGATGATACTATTGTGTTGATGTTAAATTTCTTCACTTTGAAACTTATACTGTGATTATGTAAAGAATGTCTTTGTTCTTAGGAAATATGAAGTATTTAGTTTGGCCCGTGCTTCTAAGGTCTGTACAACTGGTCCAGGTTTCGTTTAGTGTCTGGGCCTGTGTCACAGTTCGCCAGCCCCTCCCTCAGTGGTTCTTAACTGGGACAATTTCATTTGGCAATATTTGGAGACATTTTTGTTATCACAGCTGATATAGGAGGGTGCTACCAGCAGCTAGTGGGTAGAGGCTAGGGATGCCACCACAATAAAGAATTATCTGGCCCATGGGGCACCTGGGTGGCTCAGTTGGTTGAGCGTCTAATTCTTGATTTCAGCCCAGGTCATGATCTCATGGGTTGTGAGATCAAGCCTCACTTCAGGTTCTATGCTCAGTGAAGAGTCTACTTGTCCCGCTTTGTCCCTCGCCCTCTGCTCCTCCTCCCACTTCACTTGCTCACTCTCAAAATAGATAAAGTCTTAAAAAAATAAAATAAAAAAGAATTATCTGGCCCAAACTGCCAATGAATGAATTACATTAATATATTTTCTAATGTTAAATATCCTTGCATTTCTGGAATAAAATCTATCAGTTGTGATTATTTTTTAATAGATTTCTCCATTTGGTATGCTAACATTTTAATAGAGTTTTTCCTTTTGTGATCATAAGTGAGAATGGCCTATGATTTTTTTTTTTTCCTGTCTTTGCCCTGCCTGGTTCAATTTTGGTATCAGATTTTATAAGGGTTTCATAAAATGAGTTAGGCAATTTTCCCTCTTTTTTCTATACTCTGAAATAGTATGAATAAGATGGAGATTATTTGATAATTTTATAAATTTGCCTATAAAAGCTTTGCCTTGCTGCTATGTTTTGTTGGTAGATTTTTGACTACTGATGGTTTTTATAATATATAAGTTTACTTAGATTTCTGTATCTTCTCTATTTTTCTAGAAAACATCATTTTGTCTGAGTTTATACATATTGACATCAAGTGGTTCATAGCATTTTCTATATGATATCAGGAGAATGTATTTAAACGTGCAGGTTCTGGAGTCAGAGGACACGATGTAAAATCCTGGCTCCAGGGATGACTGGTTATGTGACCTTGTGCCTTAGTTTTCTTACATGTAAAATGGACACAATAGCAGTAATTGCCTCACAGAGGTGGAATAAAATTAAGTGAAAACATGAGTAAAACTTTTAGAATAGCATCTGGCATGAATAGTAAGCACTTAATAAATACTAATGTTTGTATTATCATTAGTATTATTATTCTCATATATGTTAAAACTCTATTATATTCCCCTTTTCATAATTAATCCTGTTATTTATGCTTTTTCATCTTTATTTTTTGGATCAATCTTGTAAACGAGCTTTCGAATTTTACTTTTGTATACTGATATACATTTCTATTATTCATTTATCCATTCAACAGATATATCTTAGGTATCTGCTAGGTTCCAGACACTGTTCTAGGTGTTGGAGACACAGTGAGAACAGAGTAGAAATGCTTCCCTCCAGAGAATTTATTTTCTAGTGGGTGGAGATTGACTATAACAAATCAGTAAATTGCAATTTATTATCAGGTGATATGTACCTTAATTTAAAAGTGCTTTATTTCTAAAGCATGCTAACCATCATCTGAGCTTTCAGTGAGTTAGAGTCGTTTTGCCGGTGGAAGGTCTTGGCTCCATCTTGATGGCTGCTGACTGGGTGGTGGTTGATGAGGGTTGGTGTGGCTGTAGCAATTTCTTGCAGTAAGACAATAATGCAGGGAGCCACATGGATCCATCCTTCCTTTCATGAATGATTTCTGTGTAGCATGCGATGCTCTTTGATAGTATTTTACCCACCGTAGAACTTCCTTCAAAATTGGAGTCTGTCCTCTCAAACCCTGACACTGTTTTATCATGTAAGTTTATGTCCTATTCTGAATCCTTTGTCATGTTTCGGCAACCTTCACAGCATCCTCACTAGGAGTAGATGTTATCTCAAGAAACCACTTTTTTTTTTTTTTGCTGATCCATAAGAAGCAGCTACTCATCCACTAGAAGTTCTATCATGAGATTGCAGCACTTCAGTCACACATTCAGTCTCCAATTCTAGTTCTCTTGCTGTTTCCCCCACATCTGCACTTACTTGCTCCACTGGAGTCTTGAACCCCTCAAAGTCATCCGTGAAGGTTGGACTCAGCTTCTTCTAAACTCCGGTTAAGTTGCTGTTTTGTCCTCTTTTCCTATGAATCATGAATGTTTTTAGTGGCATCTGGAATGATGATTCCCTTCCGGATTCAGATCCATTAGAGGAGTCACTAGCTATAGCAGTAGTAGCCTTATGAAATGTGTTTCTTAAATAATAAGACTTGGAAATCAGAGTTACCCTTAATCCCCCTGGCAGAATGGATGTTGTGTTAACAGGCATAGAAACAACGTCAATCATGTTGTCTATCAGAGCTCTTGGATGACCACTGTCCATAGGGAGTGATCTTTTGAAAGGAATCTTTTTTTTTCTGAGCAATAGGTCTCAACAGTGGGCTTAAAATATTCAGTAAACCATGTTGTAAACAGATGTGCTGTCATCTAGACTTTGTTGTTCCCTTTATAGAGCACAGGCATGGTAGATTTTATCATAATTCCAAAGGGTCCTAGGATTTTTAAAATGGTAAATGAACATTGGCTTCAGCTTAAAGACACTAGTTGCATTAGCCCCTAACCAAAGAGTCGGTCTGTCCTTTTGAAGCTTTGAAGCCAGGCATTGACTTCTTCACTCCAGTTATGAAAGTGCTAGACGGCATCTACTTCCAGTAGAAGGCTATTTTGACTACCTTGAAAACCTGTTGTTTAGTGTAGCTACGTTTATCTGAGCTAGATCTTCTGGATAACTTGGTGCAGCCTCTCCATCAGCGCCTGCTGCTTCCCCTTGCAGTTTTATGTTACAGAGGTGGCTTCTTCCCTTAAACCTCATGAACCAACCTCTACTAGCTTCCAACTTTTCTTCTGCAGCTTCCTCACCTCTCTCAGCCTTCCTAGAATTGAAGAGAGCTAAAGCCCTGCTCTGGATTAAGCTTTGGCTTAAGGGAATGTTGTTGCTGGTTTGATCTGTCCAGACCACTGAAACTTTCTCATTATCAGCAATAAGGCTGTTTCGCTTTCTTGTCACTCATGTGTTCACTGGAGTAGCACTTATAATTTCCCTCAAGAGTTTCTCTTTGTCTTCACAACTTGGCCAACTGTTTGGTGGAAGAGGCCTAACTTTTGACCTATCTGGTCTTTCAACATGGCCTTCCTCACTAAGCTTAATCATTTCTAGCATTTAATTGAGTAGAGTGTGTCTTCAAATGAATGAATGAATGAATGTCATTGTAGGGTTATTAATTAGTGTGTCTCAGGTAAGAGGGAGACCTGGAGTGAGGGAGAGAGATGGGAATGGCCAGTCACTGGAGCAGTCAACACACACACAACATTTGTCCATTAAGTTTGCTGTCTTATATCGGTGCATTTCATGGCACCTTCAAACAATTAAAATAGTAACATCAAAGATCACCATAACCAATATTATAATAATGAAAAAGTTTGAAATATTGTGAGATTACCACAAGGTGACACAGAGACGCAAAGTGAGCAGATGCTCTTGGAAAATGGTACCAATAGACTTTTAATCCAAGGTTGCCACAAACTATCAGTACCTAAAAAAAATGTAGTCCTTGTGAAGTATACTAAAATAAGGTATGGCTGTATATAGAATGAGAAACTTGCTAATTCTATTATTCAGATATTCCGTATCTTTACCAATATTTTATCTTTTTCAGTTATTTTATGAGAGAGATGTGTTCAAAAATTACACAGTAAGGGGACCCCTGGGTTCTTCAGTGGTTAAACATCTGCCTTTGGCTCAGGATCAAGTCCCTTTAAAAAAAAAAAAAAAGATTTTATTTATTTATTCATGAGAGACACAGAGAGGCAGAGACACAGGAAGAGGGAGAAGCAGGCTCCATGCAGGGAGCCCAACGTGGGACTTGATCCTGGGGGTCCAGGACCACACCCCAGGCTGAAGGCAGCACTAAGCCGCTGAGCCACCAGGGCTGCCCTAAATAAATAAAATCTTAAAAAAAAAAAATCACACAGTAGGATTGTGATTTGTCACAATTTGGATTGGATTGTGGATTTGTCAGTTTGTCCCTGCATTTATACTGATTTTTTTTTAACCCACTCTAATCAGCCTGTGTCATTAGGTGCTTATGGGGTATTATATCTCCCAGATTTTTCTATGTTTAGTATGCATTTTTGCGTTATTTTAATTGTTATTAAAATTCCTATAATAGGTTTCTTGGGTTAATTCTTGCTAGTATGTTTCTATTTTATGGTTTACTTATTTTCAGGTTTTCATATTTTATGTTTTAGATGTTTTGCTTGTAAGCAGCTTATGTTTGGATTTAATTTGGTGTTCAGTCTACAATCTGAGACTTTGTTCTTTGATTAGACCCATTTATATTAATTGTGATAATACATGTAGTTTAGTTAATTTCTAATATTAATGTTTTTTCTACCAAGCTTCTTTTACCTTTCCATGCTATTTACTGTTTATTGCAGTGTTGGTTTCTTTTTTTTAAATCATGCCTTTTTTCCTTCTTTGTTCCCAAGAAATCCTCTGTTGTCCTCATCCTTTCATAATTTAATACAGTGAAGAGAGATGATTAACCCTCCTGTTTGCTGCTTGTTGAGAACTCTGCAGAACTTACTATGGAGGTCATAGATGGAGCAGGAGAGTGTCTCAAACATCACTGTAGTCCACCATTGTCATGTCCCAGGGCGAAGCCTGAGGCCCAGAGAGATGACCAAGTTTGCCCAGGGGCTACATAGAAAGCACTTCTATTCTTTTGCCACGTCTGGAGCCTCAGGAATCTGATTCTCCTTGAATTGCCACTGCTGAGTCCCTTCCCAGTGAGTGTTTCCATAATTCTTTCATGGGTAGTAAAAAAAAAAAAGTTTTCACCCACTTCAGTTGCTGAATAAATAGCTGCTTATTTCCTCCTTATCAAGATATTATTCTCAGTGAAGGCAAATTTTTCCTTTTTGTTTTTGTCCTCTCACATAAAGAAGCAAGTCCTGTGCAATGTTCAGTCTTCCTCTTTAAAAAGTAAATACCAGCAATCGTCACAACCATATTGATTTGTTTATACAGTTGTCCATTCTATAAATACATGTGTGTCTGTGTGCGTCTGTACACACAAAGACACAACCCTTATTTTGTGCAACTACTTCAGTGTAGTGTGTTTGGGAAAGTAGAGAGATAGGAAGATAGAGACATATCTTTATTCTAGAGCTCACTGTCCAGTGAGGGAGACAGAGATAGAGAGGTAATTGTAGTACTACTGAGTGTTGGATGCTATAAAAATGTTTACTCTTAACCTTTATTTCCCAAAGAATCTAGGAAGAACTATATAGGGAAAGAGTTTCCTGAACAGAAAAGGATCTTAAAGGATGAGTAGAAATTTTACTAGGGAAAAGGGGTTATTATTAGTAGAGGGAGCCATGCATGCAAAGTCTTGCACATGGAAAGTTTGATGCTTTTAAGTGTGGAAAAGCTATGAAGCTGACAAAGATTCGTGAAGGTTCGGCTAGAGAAGAGGTTGGAGGGTTCAGGTCCACATTGTGAAAGGCATTGTATAGCATTCAGTCTGGAGGTTGTCTTTGAGACTGTGGGTGTTCCCAGGCATTTATAAAGGAAGAAAAGTTATCCAGATCTGCATTTTAGAAGCAGCTGCAGCAGTCAGGGTGTGAGAATGATAGCCTGGCCAGAGATGGGAGACTTTGGTAATAGCTCCATCAAGGAATGAAGAGGGCCAGAAATGAGGCCCTTGTGACAGGAATGGAGAAGGGACGAGGATGGGGGGTGGGATTCAGGAGACACTGAAGACAAAAATCAACAACACTTGGGGCTCAGAGAAGAGTCAGAGTCAGCTCAGATTTCTGTCGTAGGCCCATTGAATCAATAACAACTGTATTAACTCAGAGAAGGAATACTTAGAGATTTGCTGAAGGAGTGAGTGAGTGGTCCTCTGGGGGCTGAAATAATGATAACAGGTAGCATTTCTTGAGCACTAAATACCATTCTCCTTTGAGAATTAAAGCTTAACTGTCAACATAGAGACATGTTGATTCCAAAGAATCTACTGATGTCAAATTAAAAGCAAGAACACTCAGAGTCAGCATTTCTGGGAACATGGACAGAAGTGAGTAGGAGAGAAGCAGTCACGATCTAACCCATCTTGCTTGCAGCTGTTGCCATGTTGTAAGTGTGTGTTTGTGTCCCAGTCTACCGCTAATGGCGAGTCACTCTTGCAAGTAAATATTAGTAAGTTTATATACATAGTATATTTTATACATGCTGTGTGAGTGGTATTCTGGGAAATAACAAGTTTTAAAAGCAAAAAAAGTCCTTAGCTTGGTAATTATGATGTGTGATTCCATGTAATGTTAATACTGCGGGTTCCAAATATTACATTATTCAGATATTGCCCACCAATGTCCAACATTATTTTCCAGTGTTTGAATATTTGCTGTAGACTTCAGTTCTTTGCAAATTCTTCAGTAGCAGAAATGCAAAGAGAAAGAGATGAGGAATGTTGGTTTGGAAATACACTGACATGAAATCAGAAATGAATTTAAAATCTGAATTGGCAAAAGCTGTATCTGTTTCGGTGGCAAAGCCAAAGCAGAGCAAAAGCAAACAGACAAAATATTTTCATTATTAAATTTAAAAAGCTAATAGGAGGGCAGCCCGAGTGGCTCAGCAGTTTAGCACTGCTTTTAGCCCAGGGTGTGATCCTGAAGACCTGGGTTCAAGTCCCATGTTGAGTCCCATGTCAGGCTCCCTGCATGGAGCCTGTTTCTCCCTCTGCCTGCGTCTCTGCCTCTCTCTCTCTCTCTCTCGAATAAATAAATAAATAAATAAATAAATAAATAAATAAATATCTTTAAAAAATAAATAAATATACATTTACAAATATTTTTTTAAAAAAGGCTAATAGCACATATTCTAATGTGCGCCTAATGTATACTTTGGATACTCTCTTAATGGGGACAGAATCTTTCCCTGTCTATTTTTCATCTACATCTCAATTCATTGAATATAAATACAAAAATGAAATAAAATTTTCCATGTCTCTAAAATTGGTGATGAGAAAAAAAATCAAGATTATTGGATAGAAAACTTGATACTACACAGTGTTTTAAAATTTTTTTAGAATGACAGTTTAATATTAAGTATTTATAATATTATTTTTGAATTTTAAAATCAATTTTAATTTGGCTTTATTTTGTGATATTGTTCCCCTTTTTTTGCTATTTATTATCAAATATATCAGGTTGAGATAATATATAATTTTGTCAGAATTGGTTCAAATAACAATAAACTGTATTCATTATTTTTTTTTTTTCTGATTCAGGATACTTCTGAAGCTTTTTTTTTAAGATTTTATTTTATTCATGAGAGACACAGAGAGAGAGAGAGGCAGAGAGAGAGAGAAAGGCAGAGACACAGGCAGAGGGAGAAGCAGGCTCCATGCAGGGAGCCTGACATGGGACTTGATCCTGGGTCTCCAGGATCATGCCCTGGGCTGAAGGTGGTGCTAAACCGCTTAGGCATCAGGCTGCTCTTTAAAAAAAAAAAAAAAAAAAAAAAAAAAAAATTTATTTCTTTATTCATGAGAGACAGAGAAAGAGAGAGAGAGAGAGGCAGAAACACAAGCAGGCTCCATGCAGGGAGCCCTACGCGGGACTCGATCCCTGTCCTCCAGGATCACGCCCTGGGCTAAAGGCGGCGCTAAACCGCTGAGCCACCCAGGCTGCCCACTTCTGAATCTTTTATATAAGAAATGACTGACTGTTTATTATTATGGCCACTTATTATTCCAAAGTACTTAAATCATATAAAAGTATAGAATAATTCATGATTTAGGAATTCTTATCTCTCAACCTCAGATCCTGAGTATTAATATCTGTTGGGGATTTGGAGACATCTGACATTTTCCCAGTTTCTTGACTGATTTTTCGTATGACTCAGAAAAATATATAAATTCCCCAAGTGATGCCAGGATGGAATTCCTCCATGGACGCTTTACCAGGCACTGTACTATGCCTGTGGCATGAATTACCTCATTTTGTCCCCACAGCAACCCATGATATGCTGGTAGCTCTGTGTTACCCATGAGGAAATTCGCTGGTAGTTGGTAGGGCAGACCCAGCCCAGGTGGTCTAAGCCTAGAACACCAGCTCTTAGTGTAGCATCCCTCAGGCAGTCAGAAATACGGTTCTGGGCCTAAGGAGAATGGATGGACGTGGACATGGACACTTACATTTATTTCCCTGTGATTCTGAAGGGCATCCTAATCCAGCTGCGTGGTTGGTGTGGGATCCAGTGTGGCTGGGGGCTGACGCGGTGGGCTGGGATGGCACGCGTGCTTTCCAAACTGTGCTTGCACATGGTTGGACTTTACCTATCCTTAAAGAAGATCGTAAGAACATTTGCTTTCTAACTTCAGTTCAACAAATTACTTCTGCACCAGAGCAGGCCAAGTGAAGTGACAGACTGAGCTGAAGAATTAGTCCTTTTTCACTTGAGAAAGAGCCCTGTGCTTGCTAAGGAGGGGCTCCCGTCTGCTCTTTGCCTTGAGCCTGAGGACAGCCCTGTCCTGCTTGTGGCCAATCCTCTCTCAACAATGTGCCTCCTTCCCTGATTCCATTGTGAGTTAGCCCTAGCTAAGTTCACCTGGTGGCACGTCAACCAGAGTTAGGAATACTTCGTTCTGTCAGTCTGCCCGTGGTCTCTGTGTCTAGAGAGATGCAGAACGGTGACTTCATCTTTTAAAAATAGCCCTTTAAAGCAAGAATCTTTAAAGTTTACCTCTTTCTACATGCCAGAATGGTGCTTAGTTCAGCTGTTAAAAGTCTCCCAAGTTATCTCTATGAAAATGTCAACAAAATTACTGGTTTGGTGTGAGCTGATCAAATTCCTAGAATTTCAGGGCTTAGGAAAACAGCTTCTCCCTCTGCCTGTGTCTCTGCCTCTGTCTCTTTCTCTGTGTGTGTCTCATGAATAAATAAAATCTTTAAAAAAAAAAAAAAAGAATCAATCACCTGAGCCACCCAGGCGCCCTGCCACTCCCACCAGCCCCATCTTTTAATGAGACAGGCAAAAAATGTCAACAAATGGTGTTAAATGCCAGCACTAGATAATACACGGTGCTGAAGAGCACATAGGAGCGGTGTTTAATGAAGGCCTGGCAAATCAAGTAGAAAACACAGGAGGAGAAAACACTTTCCTCCCAGGCTGGCCCAACTACAGAGTGAATTCAGTGAAAGGCTCTCATACATCGGTAGCCCTCAGAGTTTTTTGGGTTTTTTTGTTTGTTAAGGAAAAGGAAATAATAACACAGGTGTAAACAAAGTAACCACCAAATATATTGGCTTGGTGTGTCCAATACAATTCAGACGTCCAAATTCTTCAAGCGTCATGTTCTGAATAAGCAAGATGCCCATCTAATATGGATTTGACCCTTTAAATTTCCCATTAAAAAACAAAAACAATAGCAAGGAAAAAAAATGTCCTTTCCTTGGCTTGTTTACTTAAGTTAATTCCAGAAAGGTACTCAATAAATATTTACTTCTTAAATGACTTAACCAATAAATGCATGCAGTGCTGTGGTTAGGTCTGCTTTTGCTGACCCGCCTCCTCTGCCTCCGCCTTTGCTCCAGATAGAAACGAAGATTGCAGCAGAAACAAGATAATGTTAGTTTCTTGGAAAAATAGCCCAGGGTAGGGGTAGCTCCGGGTGTTGCCCTAGGAATACATGGACTTTGTGCCAGAGATGTGCCATCAGGATGCTTTCTGCTTTCTCCTAAATTCGCAGCTATTTTGAGTGGTTGAGAAGGGAGACAGGGAAGCCTAGAGCTTAGATCTAAGACAGCCCCCTATCTAATTCCAGTTTTGTGTAACTAGCTGTGTGATCTTATTACTCACTTAAAGCCCCAGTCTCCTTACCTGTTCAGTGGGATTAATAATAATACCTCATGGCGTCATTGTGAAGATTAAGATAATACTATAAAAGCTTAACCAATGCTTGGCACATGGTACTAGCTATTAATCTTAGTTTATTGTTCCTGTGATTTACATTTTGTTTACAAGCAATAAATAATCCGTGCTAATGTTGATGAATTAATAAAAAATGAACTGGGATCCCTGGGTGGTGCAGCGGTTTAGCGCCTGCCTTTGGCCCAGGGCACGATCCTGGAGACCCGGGATCGAATCCCACATCGGGCTCCCGGTGCATGGAGCCTGCTTCTCCCTCTGCCTGTGTCTCTTCCTCTCTCTCTCTCTCTGTGACTATCATACATAAATAAATAAAAAAATTAAAAAATAATAAATAAAAATAAAAAATGAACTACTGAAACATTTCTGGGTAATAGCAGTGCGGTGGCCTTGAAAATGCGCTGCTCCTCTACAACACGGCGGACCGGCAGCCCCAGCTGCTTCCTCCAGCGGCTGCCACTGCTTTGCACCCAGTTTGCTTTCACGGGGGCTGCTCCCAGCCGGTGACCAGCACAGCGGTCGGCTACGCAGGCCTATTCCTGCAAGCTGTGACTGCTTTACCAGGTGACTTCAGCTCAGAGCCTCCCCATGGGCCTGATGGAGACTTCCGTAACACTGGCAGCAATCTGAGATGCTCCCTGCCTGACCCTCCTTCACCACCACCCCCACCCTTCACAGGGTCCAGACCTGCACTGCAGTCTCAGGCACCCCCACCCTCCCCAGCTTCCTCTCCCATCTCCTGTCCTGGAATTTCTTCCACTAAACCTCTGGCTCATCTGGGCATCTTGCTTTGTGAAGGATCCAGACTTCCAGTTATAAGGGTAGTTGGAAGTAACGACCCCTGGAGCACGGAGTGGATATTTTCTCCATCAAGTCTAACGAATTTTAGCTTCATCTTTACGTTTATTGCGTTTCCTCAGAATTGAAATTTGGTGTTACTGGTCGTAAATTCTCCAGGACAAACATTAGCCACTGTTTCCTCGGGGAAGGCCACTCACATTTAGGACCTCAGACTAATCAGCAGATTAAGTTGTGAGATTGCATTCAATTAGGACAGGCCTCCACGTCTCCATGTCTTTAACGTGACGTGATTTTAGTCTTTTCACGAACCAAAGAAATCTCTTTGGCAAAGGCTATGGATGGCTCTCCAGTGTTTATTTTTAAATTTTGTCTGCTGTTGATTTCTTTGGTTCTCTTAATGCCTCCCCCACCCCCAACTGCTCACTTGATTATGATTTTTGTGACAGACCAGATCCAGGGGACGGTCACCATCCGGAACATCAGTGCTCTGTCTTCAGGCTTGTATCAGTGTGTGGCTTCTAATGCCATCGGAACCAGCACCTGTCTTTTGGATCTCCAGGTGATTTCACGTAAGTATATACAATTCTGATGTTGACTCTGGGTCTGGAACACCAAAGATCTTTGTTACACCAGGGAATGAAGAATTTCTCTGGATTGTTTTTAGGTCATTTGAAGATTAAGTAGAAATTCTCTTGGTTTTATTAATTATTGAAATGTTTTATAAATGTGTTAGCATGCTTTTCAGCCTCCACACTGTGACATCTTCTTTATGACACAGTATCTTTCTCCTGCAGATGATTAGAATCAAATTGGTCACTTGTCTTCAAGTGATTGCATAGTGCTGTAGACATTATAGAAACTTACAATGGTCTCGTGGCCACAGCAAGACCTTCTTGTGTTTTCTCCTAATCCCTTTATATCTGCTTAATTGTTATGTGGCCATAAATAAACAGTGCAGACATTTTCTCTTTATTTGAGAATTCTGGGTTATTTGAATTCCACTTACAAAAAGTAGTGATCTGGTTGGGCTGAGGCGATAGTTATTGCCAGGGTTCTTTTGGGCGGATCACACAGGTGGGCATCTTTGGCCTGTTCTGCTCTAAGTGTGGCTCTACTGAAGTGGTGAGTCCTGTAATGTTCGTTCATTCAGCAAGTGTCTGTGAGCCTACGGTATATTAGTCCTAGCCACTGAGGACACAGGTTAACTGAGATTTAATTTTATATGAATGCAACACTTTAGGCAATTTTGTGCATTTTAAGAAGATTCTGTGGTGAACTTACATATTTATGAAGTTGTATGAGTGTATGCTATTTCTCTTTCTCTCTCTCTCTCTCTTTTTTGTTCTTTAAATCTACCTTAAATATATTTTGCAGCCCAGCCCAGGAACATTGGACTAATAGCTGGAGCCATTGGCACTGGTGCAGTTATTATCATTTTTTGCATTGCACTAATTTTAGGGGCATTCTTTTACTGGAGAAGCAAAAATAAAGAGGAGGAGGAAGAAGAAATTCCTAATGAAATAAGGTTTGTGTGTCAGACAATTTGTTCTACATGGTCATTGTCTGTATTTCTATTAATTTTGGCAGCTAAGATTTCTTTGCTAATCCAGTGGCTGTGATGGCCAAGACCGTTACCAAGTCATCTTTTCTTCTGTGTTATACCACTTTTCCTCATGATACTGCTCAGCATCACTTACTGGATCATGAAAGGGGAAGAGGATCTGAAATGTGCCCAACCAGGAGGACACACATGAAAATTTCCTTCACCTCCCATATCCCAAAGATAGGTGAGGTTAAGGTGGCTGCCACAGTAGAAAAGTTAGTTTAGTAAAGAAATGTGTTTGACATCAGCATTTATAATAGAAGCTAGAAGGAACACCACAAGAGCATACCCGTACCTGTGTGCACAGAGAGGCCAAACAGTATGGCTTGGTGTGAGAGACAGGTCAAAGATAAGAACCTCTTCAGAAAATAATGTGAAAATCATCTTTAAAGAAAATTGACTCTTGGCATATTGTAGGGTCGGGGAGTTCGAGCCCAGTCTCATACTGTACCCTATCATATCCTTGTTGAGAATGCTTTAATGACTGCAGTCTACTTAGCATGAGTCACACAGCCCTTCAGGATCTGACCCTTCCCTGCTTCCCTGGTCCTCTGACCACATCCATGATCACTGGTGATCTAGTCTATTTTGTAGCCTCCACCCTCTTCCTGGACCAAACTACTTCCCTTTTTATCCATCTCTTCGGTAAATTCCTTGATCTGATTCAAGACCAGTCCAGGCATCACTTCCTCACAGAAGTTGACTCTAGTCCCTTGTCCAGCCTTTCAGACTTGGAGATGTTCTTGGATTGATTGTCACTCTCGTTTGGCCATAGGCCTCTGGGGTATAGGAGCTGTGTCCTTTTTTTTTTTTTTTTTTTTTTACATAAAACATCTAGTAGAATGCCCGATACTCAATAAATGTTGAATGAATTAGCTAACAGCTTAGGTTAAATTAGTGACTTCTCTTAGCCTCTTGTAATTCTTAAGGGTTTGGTCTGTATGCAAGGATAGATTTCATCCCAGCATAAGATCACTGAGAAAAATCACTCATCAGCACACCACAGTGAGTTCTCAGACCCCCAAAAAGTGCAATAAAGTCAGGTCAACTCTAACCATTTTTTTGAAGTTCCTCACACCCACAGCTTGGTTTTTTACAGCAGCAAGCTCAGTGGATTTCTTTAAGGTCTATTTTCCTATTTAGAGGGGGGAAAAAAGAAGTTATATACACACAGATGCACATACATATACACACGCATTTTTTCAGTTATTTTGGAAAATATAGTCTGAGAGATGCGACCTCAGACTTTTCTGCCCTTGGCTATTGAGAAGCTGAGGGAACATTTTTCTTGAGCGTTGTCTCAAAGGGAATGAGTGTCAGCCGAGGCCACCAGAACTGATATGTTTGCTTTCGTGGTAGTACGGTCTATCCTGAGGGTTTGTATCTCACAGACAGACTGGGCTTAGCAGAAGAAGAGAGAGTCCTGGGCAGGAGGGTAGGGTGACATTCAAGTAAATCCTGACGACAACTTTATATTTTCCTCCTTTTCAGAGAAGATGATCTTCCACCTAAATGTTCTTCTTCTGCCAAAGCATTTCACACCGAGATATCCTCCTCAGAGAACAACACATTGACCTCTTCCAATACCTACAACAGTCGATACTGGAGCAACAATCCAAAAGTTCCCAGAAACACAGAGTCATTCAACCACTTCAGTGACTTGCGCCAGTCTTTCTCTCTCCACTCAGGCAATGCCAATATTCCATCCATCTATGCTAATGGGAGCCACCTGGCCCCAGCTCCCCATAAGACTCTAGTAGTGACAGCCAACAGAGGGTCACCCCCGCAAGTCATGTCCAGGAGCAATGGCTCAGTCAGCAGGAAGCCTCGGCCTCAACACACACAGTCGTACACCGTCAGTCAAGCGACACTCGAGCGAATTGGTGCTGTCCCTGTCATGGTGCCAGCCCAGAGTCGGGCAGGGTCCCTGGTATAGCACCTGAGCCGATAAAGTATTCAGAAAAGAATCAGTGGAATGCCCCATGCAGGGAGAGGGTGGGGTGAGCAAGTGCTGGGAAATAAACACTTTCCTTACATAAGGATACTACTGAAAAGCACAAAGGAAAAGGCAATGCTGTTACCTGGCCAGTGAGATTTGCGAAATGAACTGGAATTCTTCATCCTGAAGACTCGTTTCCCCACTACAGATGTCCCAGCATTCTATTAAAACAAACTGGATCTCAAAGATGTGCCAAGCCAAGGAAAAAGATATAAGAGCAGAATAACGCTTAAAACCCAAACTGCAGTCCGCATGGGCTTATTCTTTAATTCATGCCTAACTTAATAATTTTTCAAAAGACTAAAGTGCCAGGTGAAGTTTAAATAATGAAATTATTTAAAAACATAGTTGTCTTTAGGAAAATTAATGAGCAACCCTGGGATCGTCACCATTCCCTCTTTATCTAGAGGGCTTAATGGGCATGAATGGTTAATATTGGTCCCAACAGGGCTGGCTCTTGTATCATAGAGTCCAAACTTTTTTTACACAAACAAAATTCAGTAAGAAATGGGGGAAGACAAAAGAAACTTCTCTGAGAAGCCCATTCATATTTATTTATTTATGTCTTCCTGAACCATGAATTTCATATTTGGAATGTTGCTATATTGACAGATTCTTGCCTGTCTGTGTTTTTCTAGGGTCTGTTCCAGGTCCATGACAATTACTGTTCATTATTTCCTGGAAAAATATTTTTTTAAAAGAAAACTATTGTTTTGTTTTTTTTTTTAAGAAAATCCATGAGAGGCATAGGGCTGGGAAAGACAAGAGTGTTATTAACAGCATGTTCAGTGATGGTGTTGGTCGAGCCCTGTGGGAGGCCCATGGTGGGAGGGAAAGAGCTGGGTGCTGTGGGCCGCACAGGAGCCGGAAGGCAGGTGGGAGGGACTCGGGCCTTCTTGGCAGCCTCAGAGCCCGGCTGTCCAGGGCTCCCTTCCTATCACACCAGGTTGCTCTTAATGAGGGCACCACCCGATGCCTTTTGCACTGAGGTAGATAACTTTCTCCTTGTTTGACAAGTGGAGGTTAGTAGGTTGTTACAGGGAGGGCGGCAGTGGTTCTGTTTTTGTTTCCAAAATAACTATTTTTGCAAAAGAGATAAGAGTAAGACAAAAGGGATGCCTTCAGGTGTGCCCCTGGGTGAGTCTGCCCTATGTTTGTCACAGCTCAGGGTTGCAGTTTTGCCCAGATGCATTTTTACACCACTGTAAAGAGACTTCCTTCTGTGATTAATGACCTGGCTTGGCTGGCCTTGGAGTTCACCAGATAATTTACCGACTCCCCACTCTTGTTTTGTGCTGTGTGGATCTGGGCATACTTGTATCGGGGACTATCTCGCCTTAATCACACTTTAAGCAGCACAGAAATGATTTCGTCCCAGAATCGTTCTCTGAATTATTTATGAGGCCAACCTCGTGGTTCGATAAGAGCATCATTCTGTTCCCAATGTTGTCTCTCACTCCCTCTTCGCACTATGCCTTTTGCCCTCTTTTCCTGTGAGCAGAGCCATCACAGGGAGTGGCTTCCTGATTTTCAGACCCATTTGAATAAATGGAAACCAGCAGCTGCTGGGGACACTGTTTTCTGGGAGGGCTAAGCTCAGAACCTAACCAATTGCAGCCATTTCGATATTGATGAAATGCTGAATTTATGTTAGCATTACTTATTTTTTCCATGTGATGGTTCTTGACTTTGTAAAAATTTAAATAAATGAATGTCTATACTTTTTATAAAGAAGAGTGAAAATACCGTGACAGAAAAGACACTATCAGATGTTGTTTAGAAAGCATTTATCTTGCATTTCTTTATTCTTTCTAATTATCTAAAATTCAATAAAAGTTTATTCATATAAAAACAAGTTGTCATTTATTATCGTAATACATTGATGAATTTCTGAGTTTATAGTGTTCTATTTAATGTTATAAGAATTTTCCATTCTGTCAAGTAGTATTCATAATAATTTTAATGAGCGAATAGTACTCTTACTCTTGTTAGAAATTTGAGTCCAGTTCTCATGTGTATGACCGAAGATATAATGACCCTTTTCATATATTGAGCTATTTTCCTATTTCCCAGTCTGAAGTTCAGGAAGACAAGGTCCATGACTGTTCTTTTTCACTCTGAATCCCTCATCTAGACAGTGCCTAATACAGGTGGTGAGTAGGTGAATGACTGATGACTTCTACACTGGAGTTGCCAAGTTCCAGTTCAGAAAGTTATGGTTATGATTGCAGCTCTTGGGATATACTGGATCATTCTTTTGTTTAAACTTTTTTTAAGTAAGAGTTGGGCATTTAACCAACTGAGCCACCCTGGCGCCCCGTTTTAACTTTTTATTTGAGATCTATATATTTATACAATCTTATATTTATAATTATGTAGTTATATGCTGTTACCAGAAATAGTGGAGACTCCCATAAACCCTTCATCTGATTTTTCCAAACGGAAATTTTTCCACATGTCTTGCATGTAAATCATGCAGTATCACAGTATCACAAATTGACATAGATGCATTCTATCAACCTTACTCATATTTCAACAGCTGTACATGCACTCCTGAGTGCAGTTTATGTATTTAGTTGCATGTTATTTTATCAAGTGTAGATTGATGTGACTACTGCCACAGTCAAGATACAGGATCCCTTGTCCTACCCTTTTATAGTCACAGTCACCTTCCTCCTCCCCAAGTCCCTAATTGTTAATTTGTTATCCATCTCTATAATTATGGCCTATAAATGGAATCAGGTAGTATGTAACATATGAGGATTGGCTTCTTTTTTTTTTTTTTTTCTCAGAATGTCTTTTTTTGGAGATCCATCCAACTTGTTGCCTGTATCATTCCTTTTTATTTCTGATTAGTAGTCCATGGTGCAGATATACCAGTATGTTTAACCATTTCCCTGTTGAAGGCTATATGAAGGATATTTGAATTGTTTCCATTTTCGGCTGTTACAAGTAAAACTATTGTGACCATTTTTTCCAAACTTTTATGTGAACATAAGTTTTTATTTCTCTGAGATAAATGCCTGAGAGTTCATTTGCTCCATCACCATTTGTTGAAAAGGTTATCCTCCTTCCAGTGAATTGTTTTTGCATCTGTGAAAAACTCATTTAGGCATATTCGTGTAGGTCTCTTTCTGAGTTCCTTAACTATTCCCTGATCTTTGTATCTGTTCTTCCACCAGTACTGTGGTGACCACTGTAGCTATCTAATAAGCTTTAACTGGTGGACTGGTTTCCTCCATTTTATTATTCTATTTTGAAATTGTTTTAACTATTCCAGGTCCAAGTGCCTTTCCATATAATTTTTAGAATCAGATGGTTTATGTCTACAAGACACTTGGCTGTTTTAATAGGAATGGTGTTAAACATATGATCAATTTGGGAAGACCTTGTATCTTTACTATTTGAGTCTTCAAATCTATGAACATGGTATATTTCTCTATTTAGACCTTCTTTGGTTTATTTCATGAGCATTTTGAAATTCTCAGGATACAGATCCTATACATGCTTTGTTGGATTGATCCCTAAACATTTAATTTTCTTTGAAGTAGTTATAAATGTTACTGTGTTTTAATTTTTGGTTTCTATAGGGTGCCTGGGTTAGCTCAGTTGGTAAGGTGTGTCTGCCTTGGGCTCAAGTCATGATCCCCACATCCTGGAATAAAGCCCCCATTGCATCAGGCTTTCTGCTCAGCAGGGACTCTGTTTCTCCTTCTGCTCCTCCTCCTGTGCATGCTCGCTCCCTCTCACTCTCTCTCAAATAAATAAATAAATAAAATATTTTTTAAAATTTTGGTTTATATATATTTGTTCTTAGTAAATGGAAACGTGATTGAATTTTTTGTGTTGATTTTGCATTCAACTTTGCTGAAATCACTGCTTCAGAGTGTGGTTATTTTGTGTTTTGTAGATTCCTTGGGATTTTCCATATACAGAATCACATCATCTACAAATAGAGACAATTTTTTAAATTTCTCTTCAATATGTGTGCCTTTGCTTTTTCATAAAACTGTTAAATACAAAGGTTAGTGTGATGTATTTTTCTTATTCCTAGTTATAGGGGGAAAGCATTCATTCTTTTACCATTAAATATGATGTTAGCTATAAGTTTTTGTAGGTGCTTTTTATCAAATAAGGAAGTTTGATTCTATTACTAGTTTGTTGAGAAGATCTATCATTTATTTATGAGTGTTGGGTTTTGTCAAATGTTTTTCTGCATCATTTGGTACAGTCATACTGTTTTGTTTTTTTGCTTTAGTCTATTGATAATGCTAGGTTACACTGACTAATTTTCAAATGCTGAGTCAGTCTTGCATACCTGGAATAAATTGCATTTGGTCGTGGTGTATAATTTTTTAAGACTCTGCTGGATTTAATAATATTTTTTGAGAATCTTTGTGCAAAACGGCCTAGAATTCTCTAGTAAAGTCATGTGTGGCTAGAGATTTCCTTTTCAGCTTTTAATTTACCAATTCAATATCTCTGATGGTTAGAGGATTATTCAGGTTTTCTATTTCATCTTGAGGTAGGTTTTTTTTAAAGATTTTATTTATTCATGAGACACACACACATAGAGGCAGAGACATAGGCAGAGGGAGAAGCAGGCTCTCTGTAGGAGCCCGATGAAGGACTCAATCCCAGTACCCCAGGATCATGACCTGAACCAGAGACAAACGTTCAACCACTGAGCCACCCAGGCATCCCTCATCTTGAGTTTTAATAGTCTCTGGGCTTGAGGAATTGATCCAACTGTTCTCCTTGTCAGTATTTATGGACATAAAGTTATTTGTATTTTTCCCTTTATGTCTTTCTAATGGAAGGTGGATCTAGACTGATAGTTCTGTTTCATTCTTGGTGTTGGTGATCTGTGTCTTCATTTTACCAGTCTTGCCTAAAGTTTGTCAATTTTACTTTTTTTTTAAAGAAACAGCTTTTTGGGTTTTTTTTTTTCTATTTTTCTATTTTCAGTTTTATTAATTTCATCCCTTCAGCTTGCTTTGGGTTTATTTTTCTCTCATATTTCTATTTTTTTGAGGTGGGAGCAATGATTTCAAACTGTTCCTCTTTTTTATATTAGGGCTGTAACTTCTCCTTCAGTACTTTAGCTGTATCCACATATTTTGACCTAGTGCATTTTCATTTTTATTGAATTCTATGTATTTTTATCTTTCCTGTGAAAATTCCTTTTTACCCATGGATTATTCAGAAATGTGTGGAAATTTTCTGGTCGTTTTTCTGGTAATGATTTTTTAGGTTGACGCTAGAAAAAAATCTATTATTAAGTTAGGAAGAAATCTGTTGTATTTTAATTCTTTTACATTTGTTGAAGTTTATTTTATGGCCTAAGATGTAGTCTCTGTTGGTACATGTTCCATGGGCTCTTAAACAAAATATTTATTCTGCTGTTGTTGGATAGAATGTTCTGTATACAATTAGATCCTGTTAGATGATTGGGTTGGTCATTTTATATCCTTACTGATTTTCTACCTAGCAGTCAGTTTCTGAAACTGAAGTGTTGAAATCCCTAACCAAAATTGTAGATTTGTCTATTTCTTCTTTCAGTTTATCAATTTTTGCTTTATGTATTTTGAGGCTCTTTTTGCATACAGGTGTATTTAGAATTATCATGCCTTCCTGGTGGATTGATCCTCTTATCATTATGTAATGTCCCTCTTTGTCTCTAGGAATTTTCTTTTCTCTGAAGTTTACTTTATCTGGCATTAATTTACCACCCTGCATTTCTAAGTTACTGTTTGCATGGGATATCTTTTTCCATCCTGTACAAAAATGTCGTCATATTTGAAGTGAGTTTCTTGTCAATGGCATCTTGTTGGATCATGTTTATGTACCCACTCTGCAAATATCTGTTTTTTAATTGGCATATTTAGATCATTTACATTTAAGGTAATTGTTGGTATGTTTAGGGCTAAAATCTATTTTTGTTTTCTGTTTTTCCCCCTTTTTATTATTTATTTTATTTTATTTTTAAGATTTTACTTATTTATTCATGGGACACAGAGAGAGGGAGAGGCAGAGACACAGGCAGAGGGAGAAGCAGGCTCCATGCAGGGAGCCGGATGTGGGACTTGATTCCGGGACTCCAGGATCACGCCCTGGCTTGAAGGCAGGTGCTAAACCACTGAGCCACCCAGGCATCCCTTTCCCCCTTTTCAAATGATCTGTTTCTCTTACCTTCTTTTGGGTTGATTGAATAATATTTAGGATTCCTTCTTGATTTATTTATAGTGTTTTTGAGTGTATCACTTTGTATATAGTTTTTTTTAGAGTTTATTCTAAGTATTACAATAAGCATACAGAGCATATCACAGTCTACTTGTATTAACATTTTACCACTTTAAGTCAAGTGTGAAAACTTACTTCCATATATATCTTTTTTCTTTCACCACTTTTAAACATCTTTTTCTTGATCACAATATGGTGTCTAATTTTTTTCAATCATCAAAAAGCATTTCTAAAACTTATGAAATGAGTCCATTGTATGCACCCATATTTCTGCTTCTTCTTTGTTTCTGATGGTCCAGGATTCCTTCTTTTATCATTTTCATTCTGTTTGAAGAACTCCCTTTAGCCAATTTATAAGAGTAGGTCTACTAGGAGCAAAGTCTTTAGTTTTCTTTTGTCTGAGAATGTCTTTATTTCCCCTTTATTCCTCATTGGATGTAGTATTCATGGTTGACAGTTCTTTTCTCTGAGCACTTGAAAAGTTTGGGAAGTGTTCCACCACTACTTCTTAAAACACTTTCAGCTCCCCTGTCTTTCTTATGTCTTTTTGGGACTCTGATGATGGATCTTTTATTATTGTCCTGCAGGTTCCACAGGCTCTCTTCATTTCTTCAGTCTATTTTCTCTTTCTTGTTCAGGGTAAATCCTGATTGATCTGTCCTCAGGTTCACTGATTTCTGTCCTCTGTTTCCACTCTGCTTAGTTAGATCAGAAAGATTTTCAGTTACTATACTTTTTAGTTTGGCAGATTGATTCTTCTTAAAATTTAATCATTAATTTAAATTTTATATTAAATCATATCAAGATACAATTTATATACTATAAAATTCACTCATGTGAATCATGTGAAGTGTATATAACTCAGCTTTCAGTATATTTATAGAGTTGCACAAACATCACTGTAATCTAATTTTAGAACATTTCCATCAGTCCCAAAGAAACCTGTACCCACTAACAGTCATTCCTTTTTCTACACCACCATCAACTCCAGGCAACCATTAATCTACTTTCTGTCTATAGATTTGTCTGCTCTGGAGATTTCATGTAAATGGTATCATACAATATGAGCGTGTATGTGTGTGTGTTTTGTAACTGCCTTATTCACTTAGCATAATGTTTTCTTAGATTCATCCACGTTGTAGCTGTACTATTGCTTTATTCCTATTTCTTTACTGAGATTTTCTAGTTTTTCAGTTTTAAGAGAATTCATAATTGCTTATTGCTTTGAGGGCTTATTATTCATAATATTTTTATTATAGCTGATTTAACAATCTTGTCAGATAATTTCAACATCCCATTGATTTTAATACGGACATCTATTGATTATCTTGTCTCACTTCTGTGATTTTCCTAGTTCTTAGGATGATGAGTGACTTTTTAATTTTCTCCAAACATTTTGGAATTATGAGACTCTGGAACCTTTTTTTAATATTCATTTATTTTAGCAAGTATTCCCTTTGTTGAGGTGTAGCCCAAAAGCCAGATGTGTGTATATATTTAGTTTTTTGGTGGACACTACAAATAGCCTCTTGGTAAAAGTGAAGTGTTTACACACTCTCTTAGCAGATGGGTGGGATTGAAGGATAGCTCCCCCTTGGCTCTGCTTACACGTTCTTGGTGAATGAAAGTTGGGCACCAATCTATACCATGTTCTTGCCTTAAAATAGGGGGTATAAACTCAGCTCTTGGCTGGGCTTTGCTGAGACCCAGAAGGGAAGAGGGAGGGCACTTACTCATGGCACTTGCTAGGGGATGGGAGTAGGAACTCACCTCCATGCTGCCCGACTGACCCCGTAGAAGGGAAGGAAGGAAGAAAGATGGAGAGCTGCATTATTCTGCATCCTTGATGGAAGGTGAGACTTCTGGCTGGGCTTGCTTGCGATCAGGGGAAGGAGGAAGTGGAGTGTTGCTACCCTGCCTTGCACCACTTTTTTCCATCTTGTTGATACTGGATGTGAATGCAGGCTCAGCTCCCCCCACTGGGGAGAGTACCAAGGTCTCTTAAAAATCCATCTTTTGCCATTGTTCAGTGTTCCTAATGTTTGTATTGTGTCTGGTTTTTTGAAAAATAATTGTAAGGGGGAAGACAGGCTTACAATGGAGATTATAGGGAATCCCTGGGTGGCTCAGCGGTTTGGTGCCTGCCTTTGGCCCAGGGCGCGATCCTGGAGTCCCAGGATTGAGTCCTGCGTCGGGCTCCTGGCATGGAGCCTGCTTCTCCCTCTGCCTGTGTCTCTGCCTCTCTCTCTCTCTCTCTATGTCTATCATGAATAAATAAATAAAATCTTTAAAAAAAATGGAGATTATAATGGGGCTACCCCATCTTGATTGGAACCAGAAATCCTGAAATATTATTTTAAAAAATAATCAGTTACATCTTATAGTACTCTACTATTTGGAGGATTCTCAATTGTATATAAATAAAATTCTTATTCCTTTACTTGATTCATTCAATTCCTTCCACAAATGGTCTGTTATCTTTCAATTCTCAACTTCCGCTGTTTCTTACATGAAAACTCTGCTCCAGGCCTGTTCACTTTCCCTCAAACTAACTTTTCTCTCTTTTTTTTCGACACCTTCCACCTATCTCGACCCAGATCTTTCTGTATCACAAATAGAATCCAAATATTCTACCCTAAATCCTCTTTTTCCATCTAGTTAGAAGTGACTGGAGCTTCTCACAAGTGATAGCATTTACTATATGTAAGGGAATTGTCCCAGTCTGTATTACATTCCTGTGTACATGATTGGTCTCCTCCACTGGGTCCGGTTATTTCACAATTTTTTTTATCCCATACTGTGTGCTACATTGCTCTAGGTTTGGAGATAAAAACAGAAGAAGGTCACATTGGCTATCCCCAAAGAGCTTATATGAGAGGAGTACAGACTTGTAAACCAATTACTGCAATATCATAGGTATACAAGTGGATGTTTATACAAATTTAGTTGGGACGATATCTTCTGTACCCTTAGCTGTGAGGTCACAACACAGCACATTCCTTCACAAAGAGAAAGTGCTTGAAGGATGTGCTAAATTGGTGGAACTGAAAATGGACAATTGGTCTCTTAATCTCAGGTATTAATGTAGCAGTCAGATAACAGAAAATTCCCAAAGCAGTGATGTGTCAAAGTTATTCACCCAATCACCCAAGGGGCAAATGATTGTACCAATTCCTTGAGACGGGTCCTTTGGAAAAGGTAGAGATAGTTGTACTAAATGCAGGGATTTGGAAGAGTTGATGGTAAGTAGCTGTGAAATGTTTTAATAAAAATACTAATTGCTATTGTTTTGTGCTTACTACATGGCAAGCACTTTTAAAAATGCATTTAGCATTCATTTACCTTACCACAATCTTGTGTGGAAGATGCTACTCATATTTTACAGTGCAGAAACTGAGGCTAAGAGTAGTTAAACAATTGGCCAAACTAGTATGTATCAGCCAATTGCTTTTCTCAGTAGTACTCCTGTCTGAGTATCTGAATGTCTGAATGAGAGATCTGGGGTCTTGCTTGTTTTGCTTTCTAACAACCCTCTTTTGGACAAGTCATCTAACTTACGTTTCATAAAATACAGGAAAACATTGAGAAGATAAATGCAATCTAGAGAAAAGTTGACTTGTAAATTCTGTGCATATGTAGTTATTTATAGCTTTTTCTCACAGCTCCCTTGTGAATAAGGTATTATTTCCCTATTTTAGGTAAAGGCAGGGCACAAAATTCTGACTGAATCATAAGACATTAACATTAGAGACAAAATTATTGGGCAAAGCAATACGTGTAAGTGCCAGCTGTGTATTTAACACTGTGAACTCAGATGATAGCTGATTAATTTTGGCAGGTTGAACAACTACATTAGATAATTTAGGCTAAAATATTTTACACTGAAGCCACCTTTCTGTACCATCCATCAATTGCCCCCCCTCCCCTCAAGTTCATCAGACTGACAGCAATTTTACATGTGGGACTTGAACAAAATACGACCATGTATATGTATATGGATGAGTTGCAGTTGTCCATTATATGGGACAAGCTACAAAATTCTCGAAGGCTCAAATTCATCTACAAAATGGAGATAACTAGCTACCTTTGAGGGCTAAATGCAATAATGCACAGAGAGTGAACAGCACAGTGTGGCCATAGTAAACACTTAATATTAGTCATTGTTAGTGGTTCAGAAACTTACATTTTTAGTTAGCTAAGTCATTTATACCTACTCAGTATTCCAATTATTCTTGCCAGAGGTACTACTTGAGTGCTGCCCATATCACACAGCACTTTGAGACTCTTTGTTTAAGAGGAAGAAGAATACTGGGTTATAATTGTCTGCCCAAATAGTCCCTTGTTTTCTGATTTCTAACAGTTATTCCAAAATAGCGTATCTGTGTTCTGATTAACATCAATTTAAATCACTTGAGGAGAAATTAAAACATTTACAGAATATCTACTGCATGTCAGCATGCTAATCACTTTGTGTGTATCCTGTCCATCCTCACAACACACTTCCAAGTTAATATTATGCTGATTTCATAGATGAGGAAACCAAGGCTCACGTAGTTCCAGTAATTTGCTCAAGGTCAAGCTGGTAAGTCCTAGAGCTAAGAGGCTCACCATAGACTCCTCCGCCAGTAAGATGGCTGATCTTGGCACTGCTAGAACTTGGCATGGCATAGACAGAATTATTAATTCCTTCTAGTTATTCTTTGTCCATGTGTTTTTTAAAATTGATTGGAGGGCATTTCCATCTCTGACCTTCTAGACAATTAGGATCATTTTCTCCACGCAGTCGAGGCTTTTAAGTCTTCCTTTTTAATTTCTACACTTCAGGGAGTCTCGCAGCCTTTTAATTCTTTTTCTCATTCGTTTCCTAGGGCCTTAGCATAAAGTATAGTTCCCTCCCCACCTTTGGAAGGCAGGCAGAGAGGTCTTGTGGGAGAAGGAGAAATGGAGGAAATTCTCTGAGGCGAGAAGGTCTGAGAGGGATGAGAAGTCCCTGAAGGCACGTGGTGATGACAGGAGGAAGCTGCTCCCCCGCAGGATGCGCTGCATGACCCCACCCTGAGTGTCAGACCATCCTCAACCCTCCTGATGGATTTAGGCAACTCGTTGAGCCTCTCTGGGCCTCATTTTCTTCCCCCTTTAAATGAAGATCATAATTCCTACATCATAGTTCTGAGGATTCAATGAGCTAATATGTGAAAAATGACATAGTTCTGGGTAAACTGTAGCTGTTGTTTGACTTTATTTTTTCTCTCTCTATTTTTAAAAAAAAAATTATTCATGAGAGAGAGAGAGAGAGGCAGCAACATAGGCAGAGGGAGAAGCAGACTCCTAGTGAGGAGCCTGATAAGGAACTCGATCCCAGGACTCCGGTGTCACTACCTGAGCCAAAGGCAGACACTCAACCACAGAGCCACCCAGCTGCCCTGTTATCTGACTTTTTAAGCCTTTTATTTAAATTTTATTAGGAGGAGGAAACATTCCAATGGAGAGACTACAGAAGATCTGAGTCTCATAGAAAACCAGCTCATCACCCTCCCTCTTCTTCACTTCCCTTTTCCTAACCATCAAGACGTCAAGGCTGTGTTCACCCCTCCAACGTCACAAGCCACTCCTTATCAGGACAGAAGAATAGGCTCTGGTTTTCTGAGCCCCAGTCCTTTCAGTGCCATACCCAGAGTTTAGCAGCTGCTCAATGACCACCAAGAGTTGCCAGCAGGTCTCCAGGCCCAGGATGGCCAGATCTCTTGTCATTCAGGAGAAGCCAGAATGCTGACTTGTATACATCTCCCGAATTGTGAATGTTGGCAATGAATTTTTTAAAAAGTTGAGCCCTGTTTAACTTAACTATGCATGTCTGTGGGCCTTAGTTTCCCTGTGGTCCAGTACCTACGATCTCTGTCACAGGAGAGACCAATTTCAAACAGCTCGGTGGGTTGATCAGCCTGGGGCTCTCCTCTGCTGAAGAGCAACTAGTGTCCGGAAACTACATTGCAGCCACTTCCCTGTGCACTTTACATCTATTAATTTGTTTTACCCCTCCTAGCACCTCCAGGCAGGTGCTATTACTGTCCTGTTTTACAGAGGAGAAAATGAGGCACAAGCAATTAAATAGCCCAAGGTTAAGTAGCAGCAGAGCTAGGACGAGGATGCAAATATAGGCAACCTGGCTCTTAACTGCCATACAGTGTTTTCTGGTATTTATGCTTCCACAAGAAGAGAAGGTGCATTACTGATCATTTTTAAATTAAGAGGAAGATTTGAGAGATTCAGATTAGTATACTCCTCTCCCCAGTTCTCATAACAGTCTGGGCTTAACATTTAGACAGGAGGGGAGGAGGCTGGCCTGGCATGTGACTTCTTGGGCGAGGTTCTTGGGGAGCAGATGGAGCTGAAAGCCCTCATTGTGTGAACTCCCAGCCTATCCCTCCCCCTGGGCAAGAAGTCATGAGCAAGTCTTGAGCCTACAGAACTCCAGAAACCTATAGAGGAAAGCTCTTCATTAACAATGCATTGATTTGTGACTCCACTTTTATAAAAAGAACAGCTTTAATAGAGGCTTCTGCAGCCTTTTTTTTTTAAGTGTAGTGTTTTGGGTTACTTGCGAAGCACTGAAGACGAATTAACTGGTAGATGGGTACAAGGAATCATCAGATGTGTTGCTGCTAGCACTTTTTTTTTTTTTTTAAATTGAGTATATGGGTGAAAAGAATGTTATTTTCAGGGGGAGGATTATCAGGGAAGAGAATTTCTTCTCAGTTGTTGAAACACAGCCGAAAGGGGGGAACATCTTTCACCTCCCTCTGACTTTAATTATTCCATATGATGGAAAAAGTTCCCCTGTCTTGTCTAAAAAAGAAAGTGAAAACTTGTCATTTTAGTCTTGCACTAGAAAAATTAGAAATACGTTTAACCGAGGAACACAGAGCTGGGTAGAGCTTTTTGGTCAGATGGGGAGAGGGCTCGGGCCTTAGTCACTCCCATCCGGCAAAAGGAAATGATTTATCAAGAGCCCACCATGTGCCAGACACAGTCCATACATTATCTTATTTATTCTCACTTCAAATCCATGAGGTAAGTATTATTTTCCCTGATGTGTTGGAACAAAGCAGTCATTCCTAATTGCCCTCCACCTCCAAGTCCCTCTTCTCCGCCCCCAGGCACTAGCTGTGGCTTCCAAAGCCGAGCTGCTAGGGGTGGCCTTCTACTGGAAAGTGGGCAAGCAAGGAGGAGGAAGGGAAGGCGGAGGGTTTTCCTGTAATTCGGATGGCACAGCAAATGTTTTTCTGTTACCTGTTTATTTAGGAGGGCTGCAGGAGATTATGGGAGAGCTGGCGGCTTGACATTTCAATCCCCTCTCCTCCTCTCCTTCCCAGCCACTTGTCCTTTCCCCTGAGTCACTTGCACCTTCATGGTGGTCTCTTGAGCCCAGCTTCTGGCTCAGTCTGGTGTCCACTTCCAGTCCAGCCTCCACACTGTTGCTGACTGGAAATGTGATATTCCACTTCTGTGTGTTGCATGCCTTGAAGAGCCCTCCTTGCCTACAGAAAGAGGGTGAGTAAAACATACAAAAATGGTAGATCTCATGAAGGGCCAAGTGGTCCGTATGACTAGGAGTGAGCATCTGTAGGTTGTGCAGCTGCACGGGCGATGGTAATGTGCATCCTGTTAACCATCCAGGCTCCTCAGCTCTGTGAGGAGTGATCTCGCTGTGTTCAGCACTTCTAGCCTCCCTTCCCACCCTACCCCTAGCTGGCCTCACACTCTAGTCATATCCATATGCCTGACTCCCCCCTTCACTCTGAAGCTTCAGCCCTCCCGGTCCCTGCACCCCACTGCTCCATCCTTTTATATGGAATGCTCTTCTTGTCCTCCTTGACCATTTGGGGGTGAGCTCTTCTTAAATCGCAGCTCAGGAATCACCTCCCAGGAGAATTGAGGACACTCTTTCTCTTGGGCCCCAACCGTGCATCTGAGGTTTGTCTGCAACATCAGTGGGTTCATTTGTTTAAATGTCTGCCTTCTCACGGTAGAGTTGAAGCACTTTGCATTTTGAGTACTGAGTACATAATGATTAAGGCTAATTAATGTTTATTGAATAAAATGAATATACTTTATAGATGACTCAAAGTTACACAGGACTCCAAGACTGTCTTAATTCCATGCTCTTCTGCCTTCTGCAAGAAACTATGACATGGAAACGTTAGGCGAGTCATAAACACACTGAAGTACCCAGTCTCTTAGCTGTGGCCCCAGAGACCCATCTCAATGCATACATACTTAAAAAATATTAAAATCAGGCTCTTTAGATAATTGGTATCTTGCTTTTATCACTTAATGTTATTTTAATATATTCTTATTGTTATTTTAAGAAGTATTTATGTAGCTAAATAATATTCTATGACATGATTACCATATTTTTAATCTAGTGTTTTTCAAACTAGCTCATCACCTATTAATATGTAGGTTTAGTGAGTTGCAATCAACACTTCAGAATGGATGTATTGTATGTAGTAAGAATATAGTCTCATGAAGCTTTTATTTCACACTGTATATGCATAAGTACATGCAAATGTGGGTTTGGTGTGTGAATATGTACACAACAGTGAAAGAAGTTCAAAAGCTCCTGTTTTAAAGATTTTATTTTTATTTATTTATTCATGAGACATGCACAGAGAAAGGCGGAGTCATAGGCAGAGGGAGAGGCAGGCTCCATCCCAGGACCCCAGGATCACAACCTGAGCCAAAGGCAGATTCTCAATCATGAGCCACCCAGGTGCCCGAAAAGCTCCTGTTTTAAGCTTTCTCCAACAGCAGGATATTTAGGTTACTTACATTTTTTTTTACTGTTATAAATAATGTTGTAATAGGTTTCTCCACGGATAATTTCTTGAGTTTGTTTCCCTAGAAAAGATAGATATGGCAAATAATTGGCCGAAGAATATGAATTGTTAGCCTCTTGATATCTTTTGCCAAGTTATTATCTAGAAAGTTTATAGCAAACTACAACAGCAGCAGCAACATATGGTATTCTCAGGTGATGTTTTAGAACTAGGCTCTGAGTAATGAACATTCTCAGCCATTCAATGAGGGAGGAAAGCACATTCCTAGTAGAGAAAGAATAATCAAAGGAATTGGGTTGGGGCTGCCGGAAGTGCCTATTAATATTGAGGAACTGCAGGTAGTGTTATGCATGAGTGGTTATTGAAAAAGAACAAGAATTTAGTTAAATAGCTTGGGGCCAGAGTTCAACCTATATTTCAGAAAGACTAAATGGAGAAGAAATTAAGCTTTAGAACCCAGTTGGGAGGCTATTTCAATGATTCAGGTAAGAAATGTGGAGAAACGGATAGAAAAGAGGGTCCTGCTTTGAGAGACTCCTCTTACATAGAATAAGATGGCTTGAGGGCTTATGGGTAGATAACTTATAAATGGTAACAGAAATGGGGATGGAGTTTGGTTGAGGAGAGTGGATAATAATAGGAATACTCTAGTTTGCTACGCAGGTGCCGTGGAACCCTATCTTGCTTCTCAATGAAGAAATTATTGGACAACCTACCTGAATGTTTCATGGGCCCAATGCACTGGTTTAAAACTCTTTTTGGCTTGGGTTCAGCTGTTATTTTGGGATAATTTGCTGATGGCATGGCATACAATCCAAGTAGAGGGCCATTGAGAAACATACTTTTTGTTTTTCTTCCCCATACTACATCCTACTCCAAAACCCAGGAAGCCATTTGTGATGGATAAAACTTGTGAATCAGTACCATGCAGGGTGAGATCTTTGCTGGGATTCAGGATTTTGATTTGGAGAAGGATTGCAAACAACTTTAAAATCTGAATATGGCATTTATGACTGTTGGGGACATAACTGGGGCTCAGTGAAAAGGCAGGCTTGCCTACTGCTAAAAGTTTCAGTTTCTTGTTCTATAGTTCTGTTTATCAAATACATTAAGATATAAAATGGAAGACATTTACCTCCATACACCAAGTGATTGAGGCAAACCTCAAAATAGCTGAATTATGTAATGGCATAGTGTACCCATTTTCACTTGTGTTCTTTCCCCCTTTGGTTTTTCCAAGATTTTACTCATCATCATTTTTTCCCCAAAAAACATTTATTAGGCACTTACTATGTGCCAGGGATTCTTCTAGGTACTATTGATGCAGCAGTAAATAAAATGAAGTTTCTCCCTGAAAGAAATGTGCATTCTAGAAATTGTAGCAGAAATAAGGAAACCCATCTCAACAGTATGAATCATAAATATGTGTGGCACTCCCAATTGACCAGAAAGTTCTATTCTTTATCATTTTAGATTCTAGATAAACTAGACATTATTGTTTTATGGCTACTGAGACCCCTGGAGCTGATTATCTTCTTTCAGTCAAAATCTACCTAGGATGGAATATGCATAAGTTACACTAATATGTACCAAGATTCTGGTTCCTCTTCAACAAAAATAGCAATAAAAAAAAAAATAGCAATAGTGTGCTCTGGACTTGGATTCAGGAGACACAGTACTTGGTGACCAGCAGTAGAACCTTGACCAATTGACTTAGACTCTTCAGCCTAGTTCCATTTTGGTAAAATTGAGTACAGTAATATCTGCCCTACTCATTAAGGTGGTGACGAATTTCAGTGAGATTATGGTGGTGAAAAATATTTTGAAAAGTACAAGGGGGGATCCCTGGGTGGCGCAGCGGTTTGGCACCTGCCTTTGGCCCAGGGCGCGATCCTGGAGACCCGGGATCGAATCCCACATCGGGCTCCCGGTGCATGGAGCCTGCTTCTCCCTCTGCCTGTGTCTCTGCCTCTCTCTCTCTCTCTGTGTGTGACTATCATAAATAAATAAAAATTCAAAAAAAAAAAAAAAGTACAAGGGTTGAAGTCAATATAAGGTTACTGGTATTTCCCATGAGATTATAAGGGCCCCAAAGGGCTTGTTCAGACCTAAGGACAGCCAAGTTCACCATGACTATTGATTCTGCAAAAGAGCAAAGGCGCCTGGGAGAGGATTGTGTGCTCTTAGGATTAGCATCGCATGGGTAGGATCCCAACCACAAGTGATCATTGTAAGGACTTGGGGATGTGAAAACAGAACAAGAACCGTTTTCGAGAAAAATCGACTTCAACATTTTGCCACTACCGGGCACTCAGCAGCCAGCTCTTGTTCTAGAGACACTTCCTGACTGATGGTCAAGCGGAGCAGGGCGGGGAGAAACGCTGTGCTCGCAAGTTGTCACATGCAGTGTAGCATGAAACGGTGCATTGGTTTTTCTTTTTTTTCTTTTTTTTTTCCTTTTGTGTTGTTTCGCCCCAGGTTAAAACGTAGCCAATGTCTTGCATTCCCTGATGCCCACGACACCGGTTCTCCTCCTCGGTGCTTTGGGGAGTGTGTGTGTGTGTGTGTGTGTGTGTGTGTGTGTGAGATCAGGAATGGACTGTTCGGTGGCTGCAGGGTGACGCCTGCTGCAAATTGCAGGAAGCGCATCTCCTACGGACGCAGCGTGTGGATGCCGCGGGCCGCGAGCCCACCCAGGCCGGCAGGGCCACCGCCCAGCCCCCGCGAGCCTGCCCGGCGCCGCGAGCCCACCTAGGCCGGCCGAGGCACCGAGGCCCCCAGCACAGGGCCCGCGGCTTCAGAGACACGACTGAGCGTCCGCGCTGCGCACGTGCTGCCACCGTGTGGCGCCCGGGCCCCGGGGCGTGGTGGTGGCTGCCGGGCGCCGTCGGGGGGCCCGCCCCTGGGCGCTGGCCCGCAGCCTTCAGCTCTGCAGCCTCTCTGGGGCCCTAAAACGCGCGGTGCCCAGCAAGCGGGTCGTCCTGTGGCGCAATGACGGGCGGCAGCGCTTGTACACGGTGCGCAAAGTGGCCACCCTAGGCCCCTCGGGGACCCACGCCATCCGGGGTGTGCAGCCCAGGCGGGGCCGGTCACGCCGCGGGACCCACGCACGATACTGGGAGCAGCGGTAAGCCCGGCCGATGCTGCGCGGTTTTGCACGCCGACCGCCCCAGCTCACGTGGGCGGCATCTCCCGGGACCCCCCCAGCTCCAGCTCACGTGGGCGGCATCTCCCGGGGCTCCCCAGCTCCAGCTCACGTGGGCGGCATCTCCCGGGACCCCCCCAGCTCCAGCTCACGTGGGCGGCATCTCCCGGGACCCCCCCAGCTCCGGCTCACGTGGGCGGGCATCTCCTGGGACCCCCCCAGCTCCAGCTCACGTGGGCGGCATCTCCCGGGACCCCCCCCAGCTCCAGCTCACGTGGGCGGCATCTCCCGGGACCCCCCCCAGCTCCAGCTCAGGTGGGCTGGCATCTCCCGGTATCACCCCAACCCCAACCCCAGCGCACATGGGCGGGCATCTCCCGGGATCGCCCCCCCCCCCCCGCCAGGTTCTCGGCTGGGCTCCCCACAGGGCAGGCTGGGGATGGGGTGATGGGGGGGCGGGGGGGCGCCCTCACTTCTGCTCTGACCTCCTGGGCCTGGAGGCTCCCGCCAGCTCCCCAAGTTCCTGTGCGCCCCTGTGCAGCTGGGAGGCAGGCACCCGCTCGATGGGGCACCCAGCAAAGTGGGAGTGAAACACGCGCGAGTCGTGGGGTCCGGTCTCCCTGGCTTTCCTCGGCTTAGGCCCAGAGTTTCTTCCCCACCTGCCTGCTCTTGGGGCGACCCACCTCCCCAGGCCACCAGCAGGTGCACAGAGGGCCTTCCACCGTAGCCTTCCTTAGCAGCAGCCCTTTGTGGCTCCTGACCAGAGCATGTTACCCCATTCTTGGGTTTCCCCCATGCTTACCTTTACTTACCCATTTTGCCCCACAATCGTGTAGGGTCGGATCCCCATAATGAAACCCTTAGTCCATGTCAGGCGCAGTGGTTCCGCTCCCCTGATGCAAGCCTCCATGGTAGCACTTAGACCCTTCCAGGCAGTTCCTGTAGATGTACATATCTAACTTGTAATTATATAATATAAATATAAATATAATTATAATTATATTTACATACAATTTGTACCACAAGCCTGGGGAAGAGGTCCTGTTCTTCCCTGCATTTTGAAGATGAGGAAATTGAGGCACAGAAAGGTTAACTAACTCGCTCGGCTTCGCAGAGCCACGAGGGTGCAGAGCTGGGATTTGAGTCTATTATTCTCCACCCCGCACAGTCTCTCCTGATTATTCTTTTAATTGCTGCTGTTGTTGGAGTTCAGCGGGCCGGAGAGAGCCAGCAGGACTGAAGTTGGCCCCTCAAGGGCGGTGAGACTTGCGTGAGAGCGGAGCCTGAGACTACCAGGCCCCAGCCTCAGGACAAATGTCAACTCCAGATTAGCGTTCCCGACGACAAGGAGGAAAGGACAGGCAAGCAGTGAAAAATGCTTGAAATCCAAGGTCCAGGGGCTGAATGGAGGGACAGGGTTGGTTCGGATCTCCGAGGAGTCCTGCACGGTTAGCATGGCAGGGGTCCAGCCCAGGCTCGGAGAGAGAGAAGCCGGTTAAAGGGAGCCGCGGGTCAGGAGTGAGAGTTGAGTGGGAATTTAGCTCCCTGACACGGTGACTGTGGCGTGAGCAGATGCAGAGGAATGGGTAGTCGAATCAGCTTTTTTTTTTTTTTTAAATTTTTATTTATTTATTTATTTATTTATTTATTTATTTATTTATTTATTTTTAAAGATTTTATTTATTTACTCACGAGAGACACACACACAGAGAGAGGCAGAGACACAGGCAGGAGAAGCAGGCTCCATGCAGGGAGCCCAATGTGGGTCTCGATCCGGGGACCCTGGGGTCACAGCCTGTACCAAAGGCAGATGCTCAAAAGGCAGATGCTCAACTACTGAGCCAACCAGGCGCCCCTGGAATCACTTTTTAATATCCAGCTCCCTAGTTCCCTTGCCTTGGCACTGAGTACAGGGCCTAGGGCAGGTGGAGCCACAGATGGTTATATGCTAAACGGATATACGTGATTTGTGCCACATCCCTTCATTTGGGGGCCCATCTTCCTTGATTTTGTGTGGTTCACGTGGGGCTCACCAGACCCCTCACTGTACCCTCAGGTCCAGAGCCGAGCTTGCTATGAGGCTTGGAGAGTCAGAGCTTTGTTTGCCAGTCCTGTTGAGGATAATTTAGGTTGGGGTTGGCTCCATTCCGCTGGTCTCAGTGATTGATTCGCGGATGAACATAAAATATCAGCAATACCAATCAAAGCTATCGGAATGGTATCTTTTTCTCTGTGACCTTGACCTATAAGGACACTATAAATTGAACTGACCCGTGGGCCATCTTGCCCAGCCAAATGCAGGTATCTCTCTTTTTAGAGAGGATGAGCTCAATATGCAAAGAAAAACACAACTGAGAGAGAGGCCAAACCTCACTATTTGAATTCCTGGATACAGTCACACACGAAGGTCTAGCTCTAGCCTGTGCTGTTTAATATAGTAGCCACTAGCTCGTGTGGCTTTTGTACAGTTGGAAAATGCCTAGTCCAGACTGAAATGTCCTGGAAATGTAAAATACCAGAGTTTGAAAACTTAATGTGTGTAGAAAAAAAAGAAAAAAGAAAAAAGAAAAAAATTGTCTAATCAATAGTTTTCACATTCTGATTACATGTTGAAAGTAGAATACTTTGGGGGGTATATTGAATTTATAAAATATATTATTAAAATTAATTCCACCAGGATAATTGGATAATTTAACTTCTTAACGTGTCTGCTAACAATTTTTAAATATATATGCGTCTCACATTAAATTTCTATTGGTTAGTGCTTCTCTAACTCTTCAGGTATGGTAGCCAGTAACTTCCCTTTTTTAATGAATCTAATTTGAAATTTTTTATAATAAATTTATTTTTTATTAGTGTTCAATTTGCCAACATACAGAATTACACCCAGTGCTCATCCCGTCAAGTGCCCCCCTCAGTGCCCATCACCCATTCACCCCCACCCCTCACCCTCCTCCCCTTCCACCACCCTTAGTTTGTTTCCCAGAGTTAGGAGTCTTTATGTTCTATCTCTAATTTGAATTTTTTTTGTCACTTGCACATGAGAGTTTAGGACAGGCCATATTTGATCCCAGCTCGGGGCCTGGGAAGGCACAGGAGCAGCAAGCAGAGCGTTACCTAAATCGTCAGGATGAAGACCACAAGACTTTAAGCTCTCCATGTGGGTGGTTTCTGTGACCTCCCAAATCCCATCCTTTCCCCACTTCCTTTCTGAGCAGTAGGTGAAAATTTACAGATGTCAGTGAGGCATTTCTTTTTGGCCATTCCCCATCACAAAGTCAACATGCTTGTGACAAAATTGTGGTGCCCTTCTGGTCACCGTATCAAAGATTTGAAGTCATCCTTAATCTCACCAACGTCCCCGACCTCTTGATTTGCAACAAAACAGATGAGCCAGGATAAATTTTTAAGGTCCTCTAGTTGGATGTGGACTCAGTTCATAGGTATGAAAACTGATTAATCAGGAGGCCTGTTTAGTCTTTCTCCACACTCTTGGCCTGTCATGGCTCTTTCCACATGACAGAAGCAAGCAGTTGCTGCCCCTCTGGCCCTACCCTTCTCCAGAAGAAAGCCACTGGCCACCTTCTCGGATTCCTGGTATTGTAATTGCTTTGGTTAAATGATCTGCTTGATTGAACTGACACCTTGTGGCACCAAGAAGTGTGAATTGGTAGTGCACCCAATAAAGAAGAAGAGCCGAGAATTCCCGAAGTTATACTGATGTTGTTTCATTTGCCTATTTGTTTTCATACAAGAAAAGGCACATGGCATTTGACTCATTTACTTATCAAGTTTATGCTAGAGAGCACACTTTATTCACGAAGCTAAAAATCATTAAAAAGTGTACCTCAATATGAAAGGCACAAGAAAGAAAAGGAGCAGAAAAGGGACTGATTAGGAATAGGAGACAATGAGGCCTCAAGAATGAGGCAAGGAGGGGAGCCTGGGTGGCTCAGTGGTTGAGCATCTGCCTTTGGCTCAGGGTGTGATCCCAGGGTCCTGAGATCGAGTCCCACATCGGGCTCCCCGCTGGGAGCCTGCTTCTCCCTCTGCCTATGTCTCTGTCTCTCTTTCTGTCTCTCATGAATAAATAAATTAAAATCTTTAAAAAAAAAAAAAAAAAAGAATGAAGGCAGTCCGGGTGGCTCAGTGGTTTAGCGCCGCCTTTAGCCCAGGGCCTGATCCTGGAGACCAGGATCGAGTCCCACATCGGGCTCCTGCATGGAGCCTGCTTCTCCCTCTGCCTGTGTCTCTGCCCACCCCCCATCTCTCTCTCTGTCTCATGAATAAATAAAATCTTAAAAAAAAAAAAGAATGAGGCAAGGAGAGAATAATAAAAAGAAACTTTAAAAATAAAGAGACAAAGGAAAGATAGAGTGAGAAACACAGAGACACAGGGAAAGAGACCTTTAAATGAGAAAAGTAATCACTATGGAACGAGAGTTGTGCAGAATCTAATGCTGTCTTCCCAAGAAGGAGCCCTCCCAGGTCAAGGCAAGGGCGAGGACCCTTTGGGGGTAGTGACAATGTGGGCGTTCGGAGGAGAATAGGGAAGAGGCATGAGGGAACTCTGGACAAGGCTCGGTGGGCAGGGTGGCGTGGATGGTTTCAGGCACTCCATGATGCCTCAGACTTAGACTTGAGTAGGGCACCTCCAACTTCCTGTGGAAGGGGCTGTAATAAACTGGGGATAGAGAGCCACACACATAAGTGTGTTAGAAGCAGGTGACAAGGCAAGCCTATCTTGCTTGGGGTTGCATTACTCAGCGTGAGCTACTGTATCAAAATACCATAGACTGGGATCCCTGGGTGGTGCAGTGGTTTGGCGCCTGCCTTTGGCCCAGGGCGCGATCCTGGAGACCCGGGATCGAGTCCCACGTCAGGCTCCCAGTGCATGGAGCCTGCTTCTCCCTCTGCCTATGTCTCTGCCTCTCTCTCTCTCTGTGACTATCATAAATAAATAAAAATTTAAAAAAATTTAAGATTAAAATACCATAGACCGGGTGTCTGAAACAACAGAACCTTATTTCGTACAGTGTTGGAGGCCAGGAGTCCAAGATCAAAGTGCCAGCGTGGCTGGTTTCTCACTGTCCTCACATGGCAGGCGGAGACAGAGTTCTGAGGTCACTTCCTCTTCTTACCGGGACACCAGGCTTAACAGATTAGAATCTCACTCTAACGACCTCATTTCACTGAAATCAGCTCCTGGAAGCCCCCTTTTCAAACACAGTCACATTGGGGTTTAGGACTTCAGCATAGAGATTTTGGAGGGACACAGGTGGAACACAGGTGGAACACAGTCCCAGCAGGACCATGTTGGAATGTTGGGACATTGATGGTGGGAAAACTCTCTCCACCGGGAAAGGGGGGTGAGGCACCAGGGGACGGAGGGTACTGGCAATGTGACCACGGAGGCTGGGGAGAGATGGCCAGGGGGACAAGGCCTGTGGGGCATCCGCGCCGAGCAGTTCCCTTGTCATCTGCCATCTGCCAAGTAACAGAGCTAGGAAGGAAGTGAGAACTCCAGCCCCGCGGGGATCAGAGACGAAGTTAGCTCCGTGACCATGAGAGTGAACCGATCATGACCCACCCAAGAACCCTGTCAGGAAGAGGGAAGGGCTCTGGGAGAACTGGATTCTGGTGTTGTCACGGGCAGGCGCTTTGTTTCATTGTCTAAATTGCCCACACCTTTCTCAGGCTGTGACACCTGGGAGACATAAAGATCCTGGAGCAGGGGGAGACAGCAGGCGAGGTGGATTGGTGACCATGGGAGGATGGATCGAGGGGCTTGGGAGACAGAGCGAAAACCCCACATACAGGTGAGCTCCCGATACTCTAATAGACCCATGGGTGCTCGCTGGAGTGGGAAACCTTTATGATGTGGCCTTTTGGGTTTATTGCTGTTAAAGATCTTCATGCTAGGTGGTGTGTTCCCGTCACAGATGTGGAGGGAAATGTGGCCCTTGGTTCCTGCCCCCGAGATGGACAGCTTTGGGCGGGGGCTGGCATCTGGCTTGGGGATCAGAGTCTCCTTTGCATTCACCCCCCAGTGTAGTGGAGCTGGCGCCAAGCCCGCTGGAGGCCTCCCCCGCTGTGTCCTCCTGGGACGAGGCACCTGGCCGAGCGTAGTTCCAGGTGGGCCCAGCCACCAGCTTCTCCTTGAGTGGGTGAAGAACCTGCTGGAACAGGATCGTAATCTGCGTGTTCACACGTCAGTAGGGTTATCAGAAGAGAAGCAGGAGGTGACTCGGAGCTCGTGTGCAGAAGAGCCGGGCCTCCTTACGGTTAGTAAAGGAGGAACAACAAAGGGGCTCAGAACTAATGGAAATCAAATGGCTACGTTGAGTTGAAATACCTCGCAGGTCTTGCTCAAGCCGTTTAGGAAGCCGGGCACACCTGAGCCAATTCCACAGCGCCCAGGATCTCCAGACCAGCGACCGCCTGTCGTGGGTGTGCAGAGCCACGTCATCGGAGGCAAGGATCTGGAAAGAGGCAGCGGGAAGTCTTTGGGGGGGGGGTAGCACCTCCAAGGGCACAGGCCCCGTGCAGGGCCTGGCAAAGAAACTCAGAGCAGCCTTCCTCCCTCAGGGCCGGGACCCTGAGCTGGAACGCAAGCAAAGCATGTTTCGCAGCAGAATGACCCAAGCAGGACGCATCTTCCTTGGGGGACTTGTGTCCAGGGACTGAAAGCCACTGTGGGGCCAGGGCAGCAGGAAGAAGAGACCGGAGTTCAGAGGTTTGTGGGAGAAAGAGTGGAGGAGATCATTGATGGCATTGATGGGGGGGGGGGGCAGTGTACGTGTGTCCGAGGAACTGTCCAGCCTGGGGTGGGCTGTGACATGGAGGAAATAACTAAATAAAACCCTTCTGCCTCAATCAGTGAGCTCAGGAGAAAAGCTGCAGCTCCTCTGTCCCGGGACACCTACTTCTCAGAGCTCTCATGTTCTCGAAATCCCATGTTCATATTTGTTCACGTTGTTCTTGTTGGGATAGAGCTGGAAGCCCGATACCTTAGACAGAAGGGCGGTCCTTTGCAGGATTTATTTTGATTAATTACACTGGTCGGGGAGCTAACTGTCCCCGGGCTCGGAGAGCCAGGCTTGGGGTTACCCAGGACCCCACTCCCCATGCCACGACTTACGAGGAGGGTGGGAGCCAGGGCGGGGTTTCTGAATTGGGGCTGGTGCTTCTGGAGGCACTTGCTTTCTGGGGTGCTGCAGGCCAGATGGCTCTGCTTTTACCCCATGACCACAGCGGTGTCAGAGATCCAACTGGCCTTGTGTTGCTCTGGTATCAAGGAAGCAGCGGACCCGGTACCCACTCACAAAATTAAACTGTTCCAGAATTTCGCAAAATTCAAATCCTTTTTTACTTTAGGGCAGGGGTTGGCACACTTGTTCTGTAAAGGGCCCCATAGTAAATATTTGAGGCTTTGTGGGCCAGTTTTTACTGCAACCACTCAACTCTGCCACTGTAGCATAAAAGCAGCCACAAGCTACGTAAACGAACGAGCATGGCAATATTCTACAAAAAACTCTGTTTACAAAAACAGGAGGCTGGCTGCTGGCTGGTTTGGGCCCAGGGACCATGGTTTGCTGCCCCCTGATATAAAACATCTTCTACAATCTTCTCCCATCTGAAACTCTCGCCTCCACCAAAACAATCTATGTTCCATAGTTATTAGGAGCGATGGGAGGGGCTTGAAAATTCCAGGTATTTGTTTTGGTGCCTGAAAGGGGGTTTGGGATGTTGGCCCTTGATAAGATCAGATGTGTATCCCTGATCAGTCAGCATTTGAAAAACCGTTCAGGGAACGCGTTTCTGCACTGAGCTCTTAAAACATTTTTTAAAATGTGAGTATAGTTAACATACAATGTTCCATTAGCTTCAGGTGTGCAACATAGTGATGCAGCTTCTCAGTGGGTCATGCTCTGCTCCCACGGAGAGCTACAGTCTGTCACCCCGCAGTCTTATTACCGCAGCACGCACTGTACTCCCTACCCCATAGCTTTCATCCCCATGACTTACTCATTTGATAACTGGAAGCCTGTATCTTTCCCTCTCCATCCATTTTGCTCCTTCCCCTACCTTCTACCCCTCTGGCAATCGTCAGTCTCTTCTCTGTATTTGTGGGTCTGATTCTGCTTTTTGTTTATTGTTTTTTTTTTAAGATTTTATTTATTTATTCATGAGAGACACAGAGAAAGAGAGAAGCAGAGACACAGGCAGAGGGAGAAGCAGGCTCCATGCAGGGAGCCCGACGTGGGACTTGATCCCAGGACTCCAGGATCACGCCCTGGGCCAAAGGCAGGCACTAAACCGCTGAGCCAGCCAGGGATCCCCTTGTTTATTGTTTATATTGAACAGAGTTCTCAGCGTCCTCTCCTCTGTCCTGTATCCATAGAGAAGTCCCTGCATCCATAGAGAAGTCAAATACCACCAAGATTGTATCACCTCTACGTAGCAAATACGGAGATGATGGGAACAAGCCAACTCCAACATATGGAGTTGGCTCTTATGTCCTAATCATAAGAGGAGTCTCTAAAATGTTTCCAGATGAAAACAGAATTCACGACATCACTAACTAAAGTTAAATGAATGTAGGTTGGATAAATGCAAGTGTAATTTTACTAGAGGTTGTCATTTTGCCTACTTGATAGCTAAGATTAAGAAAAACGTTTTCCTATAGCCTCACCAAAAGGTACATGGTTACTCATGGGTTTTGCTGGCAGATAAGTGAGAAATACTATATTAGTGTTTTATTTTATTTTATTTTATTTTAATTTAATTTTATTATTCTAAAATTTTATTTATTTATTCATGAGAGACACAGAGAGAGAGAGAAAGGCAGAAACACAGGCAGAGGGAGAAGCAGGCTCCATGCAGGGAGCCCGACGTGGGACTCGTTCCTGGATCTCCAGGATCACACCTGGGGCTGAAGGCGATGCTAAACTGCTGAGCCATCTGGGCTGCCCTATATCAGTATTTTAATATGTTTTTCTCTTATTAGGAATGAGATAAGCATCTTTCCATATGCTTATGAAATATTTCCTTATCTGTGAATTTTTGTGATTGGTGGTTGTTGCTCTTTATTTTTTGGGGTCATTGATCTTTTGTGCTACCTTTTTTTTTTTCTTTTCAAAAGAGCCCTACGCACATATAGAGACTATTTTTTTTTTATATAAGTTGCATTTTCCCAAGTATATTCATTTGTATTTTAGCTTTTCTTAGTTTTTAAATGTAAAAGGTTTTTTTTTCTTTTTTCTTTATGTTTTATGGAGTCAAATAGAGCCGTCTTATTTTTCTTGCTTCTAGAACCTAGGTCATGTAGGAAGACTTCCCTTTTTTTCAAGTTAAAAACAATATGCCTATTTTTATTTATGATTTCATTTTTTATATTTAAATCTCTAATATATTTTGAAATTATTTTGGTGGGTAGAATGAGAAGGGTTCAATTTTGTTTTATTTTCCAGAATGCTATGTAATTATCTTAGCATCATTTATTAAAAAGTTATTTTTTTCTGTGATTCGAGACTATTTTTTCATATATCAAATTATATACACTTGGGTATCTTTCTTGACTTTCTATTTTGCTTACTTACATGTTAATATTATATTGTTTTAATTTTAATGGATTATAATATATCTTAATATAGGGGAGCCTCTCCCCCTTTGCTCTTCTTTTATCAGGATTTTTCTGGTTGTTTTTTCTTGTTTCTTCTTCCAGTTTGACTTTATAATTAAGATGTCTGTCTGTAAAAAATGATTCTATTGGTATTTTTGTTGGGATCACAATAAATTTATGAATGAATTCAGAATTAAGATTTTTAGAATACTTTGTCTTCTTAAGTATATGCTGTATCTTTTCATTTGTTCATATGCATTTTAGTATCTTTCATGAATGTCTGTAGTTTTTTTTCAAAAAGATTTTATTTATCTATTCACGAGGGACACGGAGAGAGAGGCAGAGACCTAGGCAGAGGGAGAAGCAGGCTCCCTGTGGGGAGCCCGATGCAGGACTCAATCCCAGGACCCCGGGATCACGACTTGAGCTGAAAGCAGACACCTAACCACTGAGCTACCCAGGTACACTGAATGTTTATAGTTTTGATAATTTTCCTTTAGTTCACAGAAATTTCTTAACAAATGTTTGTTGGGCAGTTCTGCTGGTGATGAGCTTAGTTGTTACTTATCTGAAAATGTCTTTATTTTATCTTACTGCATGAAGAATATACTATATAAAGAATTCTAGATTGACAATGTTTATTTATTACTTTCAGCATTTTAAATATGTCATTTCATTAGCTTCTGGCTTGCAGAAGCTAGTGAGTCACTGAGTCAGTGATAATTCTTAGTATTTTGGGGTCTTTTTTATGACTGCATTTCTTTTCATCTTTGATTTTTAGAAACTCAAGTATGATGAGCTTATGTATTGTTTTCTTTGGTTACTTTGGATTTTGGTGGGTTGAACTTTTCCAGTCTGTTGGTTGCTATTTTTCATTAATTTTGGAAAGTTTTAAAAAAATTTTTTTGGAAAGTTTTCAGTCATTATTTATTTCTTCAAATAGTTTTTGCTTATTTTTACTGCAACCTGCTTCTCCTCTACCCACTAGAAATCCAGTCACATTTTATTAGACTTTTTGCTATTACCATATAGTCACTGAAATTCTATTCATTTTCTAGCCCTCACACTCACACTCTGTGTTTCAGTTTAGATAGTGTTCATTCTTCTGTCTTTATTTTTCCTGATTTTTTTTCTTCATCATCTGGTCTGCTATTATATTCATCTAGAGCATTTTTCATTTTCGTTCAGTTATCAGTTTTAAGTTATGTAATTTCTGTTTCTTTTACATAGGGGCCATGTACTTCATCCGTTGTATCTTTTCTCCTAAATTCTTAAGCATATTTATGCTAGCTATTTAAAGTAGTTGTTTCTTAATTGCAACATCTTTGTCATCTCTGGATTGGTTACTGTTGATTTTTTTTTTTTTTTTTGGATTATGGATTACATTTTCTTACTTTTTGTATCTGGTAAGTTTTGGTTGTGTGCTAGACATTTAAGATGCTGCGTTAAAAGTAAAAACCACCTGGCTTTTGTTGTCTTAAGAGTGTTGGGTTATGTTCTGTCATGAAATTAATTTAATGGAAGATCAGTTTAGTGGTTTCAAAGCATATTTTTAAGCTGTATTAGGAGAGACTTATAGTAGGCTTTACTATATGGCTAGAATAAGACAATTCATTTTTAGATTTTTCTGAGGTCTCAAATTAAAATTTGAAGTGTGCAGTGAGGTTTCTTCACATTGACTGGGTGGAACGCCCATGTTTCTATGTGCACCTGTGACCTCTGTAATTCCCACTCAAAGCACAGAATTTCTTTAAAGATTTATGTATATATTTTAGAAAGAGGGAGAGAGAGAGAGGGAGAGAAAGAACATGTGTGTGTGCAATTAAGAGGAAGAGTGGAGGGAGAGGGAGAAAGAAAATCTCAAGCAGACTCTCTGTCGAGTGTGGAGCCCAATACACAGCTCGATCTCACAAGTCTGAGATCATGACCTGAGCCAAAACCAAGAGTCAGTCACTTAACTAACTGAGCCAACCTATGTGCCCCTCAGTGCACAGATCTTAACACCAGTAGTTGTTATCCTTTATCTTCTCATTCTGTGCATGTGCATTGTTCAAAATGTTAAGACCCCTTTGCACATTTCTTGCTCTACCTCCGTGTGAAGCTCCCTTCTTCTTAGCACAAGGCTTTACAAATTCATTCCCTTGAGACCCTGATCCCCAATTTCTGTCTCTGTAGGTAATAAACCCATTATGCTCCACATCAACTTATCTTCCTAAATGGCCCAGAAATTGCTTTCATACAGAAAGCCAGGGAGATCATAGGATTTATTCCATTTACTTCCCTTCTTTCATATACTGCATATTGTCCAACATCTGAAAACATTTGCTTCATTGGTTTGTCCAATTTTACCATAGATTAGTTTGGTATGAATTACTGTCATGGTCATAAGCAAAATTATGGTTTGTATGTTTTGTTTTGTTTTGTTTTCTTGTCCTCGTTGCTTGGCATGATGTTCAGGAGGAAATTTTGTAGATTAAATAAACAACAAACCTATCTTGTCTCTATTACCTTTAGGATTCTGAAATCTTCATGCATGGAGTGGACTACAAATATGTCCTTATCTCTACAGCAACTCTTTAAATCATTTTAGCTACCACATTTTGCCTTTGAGTTTTGGCAGTTTGTCACACTTGCCTCTGAGCTTGTCACTGTGCTGACCCTCAACTCTTGAGGGACTCTATCCTGACCTAAGCTCCCTTTGTAAATTAAGGTCCTAACCTTCAATCTCATGCCACAGCTGTGCCCTTGCCTAGTCCTTGTGTTTGGGTATACTCTCAGCTCAGGCAGGATTCAGTTCTTCACAGAATAGGATGAGAGAAATAAGCATCACCAGTCTCTAGAGTCACTATAGAGTACAAAGACACTCCAGTTCATGTGGGCATGGCCTGAGAATTCAAGCCAGCAGCCCCTGGAGTTGTTGCTACTGACAGCACACCCTTTACTGCAAACCTCAGAGGGATTAATAGTGACTTTGCCTCTAAAGCTTATACCCTTTGTGGCTCTGAGGCTGTCACTTCCCTGGAATTATAGATTCATACAGTGCAGCTGCTTAATTCCCATAGAGAACCAACATGGTTTCTCACTGTCATGCTGAGATGCTCTTTCCAAAGGTTTTTTAGAAAGACAGCATCCCCATTCCCAGCCTTTTCTTCTCTTCTACCAGGAAGAATGGTGAAAAAGTACAACTATTCTAGCAAAGGGGGAGAGAGATGTGGACTCCTTTTATTACTTTATTCTGGGCTAGAACTGTGGGCTAATATGATACCCAGGCACAATTTTATTTTGTTTTCTTTGACTTACAAAAGGTGTAGCGTCTCCCGTTTTATTTATAGAAACCTACATATCAAAAGAGAGAATAAAGGAGATTTTTATATAGCGTGGTTCTTAGCAAGAATCTGCATGTGTACGTGCTTTTCTCCCTCATTGTAGATATACAGTCTCTGGAAAGGGCACATGGAGACCCTGCAACCTTTTTAACAAATAATGATTAGGGTCTATTCTGTTTAGCACTGTGAGGTGGAAAATCCTTCTGTGGTGGTGCCAGAAAATGTAGGCCCCACTGAGGACATTTTCTGTAGATGTTCAGTACATCATTTAATATGAATGTACATCATTTAATATGAGGGTGTCGTGACTTGATTCAGAGCTTTTTTACAAAAAATTCTGAGGGAACTTATTTTATTGACTTTGGATGTTGCTTTCTTTATTTCTTCTCTTTCAGCATTCTAGGAATTAAGGAGATTTCATGTCAAAGAGTGAGCTAATCAGAAATTTAATTTGGAAACAACACACAGTAAATATTAATTTCATATAGAAGCTAAAATATCTTGTGTTGCCAACTGTGATGCAGAAATCTTGGGGTGTATTTCCTGGGCCTCAGTAAGGGGCATCATCCAAGTGGTTGTGGAATCCACTCTTCCCTTCAACTCTACTGCCAAAGCACATCTTTAGTTGTTGTTCGGATGCCTGGGTAGTACAGAACCTACTGCATACATCACATAGCCTTCTGTAAGGGACTTAAAAGAGAAAGGAACTGCAGTTCCTTTTCTCTGTGTGACACTCTCTTTGATTCTTCTTGTCTTCCTCAGGCTATTTTCTTCCACTCTCTTACTACAGTGTTTCTTTTACTGGCTAGTGTGCTCCTGCTGGGCTTTAGCTGAGAGGCTTTTCCCAGTCAATTATTCAGCCTCTGCCCCTCTCTATGGTGCACTCCTATATTGCAGCCACATTGCATTATTAAACATTTTCATGATAAACAATTCAGAGTAGCATTCAAAATTAAAAACATTCATCCTGAGGCAAATAGGAACTCTAGTTTATTGGAATGTGCTTTAACAATAATCTGATATTTTTCAGAAGTAGGGTATCTAAATTACAATCTGAGTCACTGGGTGGTGGATATCTTTTCAGGGTCCTAGGACCTAGTGACCCTCTCAGAATTTGCCCTTGGTTCTCAGCAATATGGTTTTCTCTGAAGCTATGAGCTTTTCTCACAAAGAGCTGATTTTCTATTAGAAAGTTATCCACAAGTTCTCTTTCTTACCACACCTCTGAGAAAGAAGATCCAGCTTGCTTCCTCCATCATCTATTAGTTCTAGGTGAACTGTATTGTACTATTGTATTAATTAAGGTGTGCAGTTTGAATAATGCACCAAGCTCAACATCATGTTAATGAACAAATCTTTAAAATTCTCATCATTTCTGAAAGAATTTTCTTTATTAACCCTTGAGACATTCTCTAGGGTAATCTCAAATTCTTTCTTATGTGCTTCTTAACTAAGCAACATTGTACTTAAAGAACAGCTAAAATCTTTTTTTAAAGGTTTTATTTATTTATTTGAGAGAGTGAGTGAGCAAAAGAGCACAAGCAGAGGGACTGAGTAGAGGAAGAGGGAGGAGCAGGGAGCCCAATGACTTGTTTTGCAGGACTACAGAAATGGTGGATGCACTGCTTCCTGAATCCTCTGGAACTTCACAGCTCCTGTCTCAGTATTTCAATTTCTCAGGTGCAAAATGAGGATTTGTCATGGCATCCAGCATTTAAGGTAGTTGTGAAAATATGTTGAATTAATAGATATCAAGCACTTGAATATTGCCTGAAACATTATTCAATAAATGTTTTAATGATTTTATTTATTCATTTGAGAGAGAGAGAGAGAGAGAGAGAGAGAGCGAGCACACACTCAAGGGGGAGCTGCAGAGGGAGAGGGAGAAAGAGAATCTTAAGCTGACTTCTCGCTGAGTGCACAGACTTGTGTAGGGCTCGATCTCATGACCCTGAGATCATGATCTGAGCTGAAATCAAGAGTTGGTTGCTCAGCCGACTAAGCCACCCAGGAGCCCAGCTATACTATTACTATTAATTGGAAAGACTTATTATAAATAACATATTTTAAAATGTGCATCAAATCATCATTGTACTTAACATGATTCTGTCTCTCCAGTGCCTCAATACCACTAATTGGATTTGTGTTTTAGGTCTTTCCAGGCAGAACCTGAATGAACTCTGGGCTGCATGCAACTGGGCTTTACCAGTTTTCAGTGGACCATTGAGATATTGCATTCCTGCCCTGACTTACTGAGTTTCACCTATTCTTTCAGTGGTTTCTGCTACCAGTTGAGATGGCCTGTAATTTTACCTTTGCTCCTCCTTCTCTTGTCACCTCAGCCACTGGTGAGTGTTTACAGAGGCTGAGGTTGGAGAATGCTCTAGACCAGGAACCTCTGTTGGCATGTACAGCTAAGTTGGTCTCCTCAGTGTATTGTAGCTGGGTCAAGTGTACTCTTGGCCCTTTTTCTGTCATGTCCTATGTTAAGTAATGATCCATTCAGATAGGATCCTACTCTCACTATTAAAATGTTGCCCATTCTCAAGGTCAAAAATCTCAAGTTTTGGAAGGAAATGTAGGAAGACCATTGGTGATGACAAAGTATGTTGTCAGGGGGCATTTACCATTTACCAGGCTGAACATGTGTGTTCCTCCAAAATCCATACGTTGAAACCTAGATGGAGGTGGGGCTTTTGGAAGGTGATTAGGTCCTTTGTAAAGATACATATAAGGTATTCGTGCCTTTATAAAAGAGACCCCAGAGGGCACCTTGTGTCTTCTATGATGTGAGGTTACAATGAAAAAATGGCTCTCTGTGGACCAGGAAGTGGCTCCTCAGCAGAGATTAAATTTGTCAGTACCTTGGTTATAGACTTCTCAGACTCTAGAACTGTGAGATATACATTTCTATTGTCTGTAAGCCACCCGGTCTATGGTATTTTTGTCATAGCAGCAGCCTGAGCAGACTAAAGTACAAGATGACCGGAAATGTACCCTTGCACTAGAGTGACCCTGTTACCAGTTCGTCTAGGTTAGTCTCAGTTTATATTTGTAATCCTAGAAGTTATTACTTTTTATTGAGATATAATTGACATGTAACATTAATTAATTTCAGGTATGCAACATAATGATTTGGTCTGTGTGTATATCTCTTTTTATTATTTATTTATTAGTATTATATTTTTAGATTTTATTTATTTATTCATGAGAGAGAGAGAGAGAGAGAGAGGTAGAGACACAGGCAGAGGAAGAAGCAGGCTCCATGTGGGGAGCCCAATGCGGGACTCGATCCCAGGACCCCGAGATCATGCCTTGAGCGGAAGGCAGATGCTCAACCACTGAGCCACCCAGGCGTATAAGTCTTTTTAACATCCATCAGTGCACATAGTTACGAATTCTTTTTCTTGTAATGAGAGCTTTTAAGGTCTACTCTTTTGGCAACTTTCAAATACATGAAACAGTATTTTTACCTAGAGTCACCACGGTGTATATTACATTCCTAGGACTTACTTATTCAATAAGTGCAGATTTATACTTTCACCTACTACCTCCTATTAATCTATTCTCTGCATTTATGAGTTTTTTTTTTTAGATTCCATGTGTAAGTGACATTATACAACATTTTTCTATCTCTGACTAATTTCACTTAGCAATGCCTTCAAGTCCCTCCACATTGTTGCAAATGGCAGAATTTTTTTCTTTTTTATGGCTGAATAATGTTCCATTGCGTATATTTACCACTCTGTCTTTATCCTCCCATCAATGCACATAGATCATTTCCATGTTTTGGAGATTGTAAATAATGCTGCAGTGAACATGGGGCTGCATATATCTTTTCAAGTCAGGGTTTGATTTTTTGAGATAAATACCCCGAAGTGGAATTACTGGATTGCATGGAAGTTCTGTTTTTAATTTTTTGAGGAGCCTCCATATGTTTTCCACAGTAGCAATACCAGCTTACATTCCCACCGAGTGCACAGGGATTTTTTTTCTCCACGTCCTCGCCAACACTTGTTGTTTCCTGTCATTCTGATAATAGCCATTCTGACAGTTGTGAGGTGATATCTCATTTGGTTTTGATATTTATTTCCCTGATCATTAGTGATGTTAATCACCTTTTCATGTACCTGTGGGCCATCTGTTCTCTTTGGAAAAATGTTCAGTTCCTCTGCTTAGTTTTTAATCAGTTTATTTGGTTCTTTTTCACTATCAAGTTGTAGGGCTCTTTATATATTTTTAGATATTAAATCTCTTCCCTGATGTATGATTTGCAAATATTTTCTCCCATTCCAAAGGCTATCTTTGCATTTTGTTCATGATTTCCTTTGCTGAGCAGAAGGTTTTTGATTTAATGTAGTTGTCATTTATTTATTTTTGCTTGTGTTGCCTTTGCTTTTGGTGTCAAATCCAAAGAACCATCACAAAGACCAGTGTCAAGATGCCTACCACCTATGTTTTCTTCTAGGAGTTTTATGGTTTCAGGTCTTACATTCCCTAGTAATTTTTGTATCTCTCCTTCAGTCTTAGAAGTAAATTATAGGGCAGTAAATTGTAAGGCCATTTTACCTTGACCTGTTGTGTTATAATCACTATACAAATTGCTTTATGACAGAAATTAATGTCAGTTTTCCATAGATCTCCAACTCTGCATTACAGGTGGTTTTTAGCAATTCTATTACAAACCTTCCAGGAGAGTTATGTGGATAATTGTGTTTAAGAGCCTAACATAAGCATATTTGTGGTGAAAGGTATGATGAACATAGGATATAAGACTCTACCACAGTAAAATAGAAAAAAAAAATCTCTTCTCAGGTGACACCTCCTCCTGAAGCCTTTCTTGATTGCCCAAGACAGGCGAAGCAATCCTCTGTGCTTACATAAGACCTCCTGTACTTTTATCTCTCTTAGAATTTACTATATTATATTCAAATTAACTTTGGAATGTGACTGTACTCTTTGAAGGCAGGGACTGTTTTGCTATTATTTGTGCTTTCCCAGGGCCTCACACAATGCCTGGCACCAGTAGATGCTGAAAAAAAATGTTTGTTGTTTGTCATACTCAGTTGAACACTAGGCTATTTTTATTGTCTCTTTTATTGATTGAATTTGGCCACCTACATTATAAAACAAATTAATCAATGTTTTATCGATCATGCAGGCCACCTATCCAGCCTGTATTTCCAGTCTTCCATGTCTGGAACATTCTCTTGCTTCCACCTCACATAGAGGCAAGTCCATCTCTTTTCCTTCTCCCTACTCTCAAGAAGTCTGATGACACTCCATGTTCCTGGTCATGTGATAATAAGACACCAAAAATAAGATTTTAAGATGGAAGCAACATCTACCTTAACCGGGAATTTCTTAGTAAAACCCCATTAGGGACTGTAGCCAACCCCAGAGAGATATGGCTACAAGGTCCACAAATAAAGCCAATAACCCAGGTAAGGCAGATGTTAATAGGTTTCTCTGGCCAAAGTCATGTCTGGAGTCTGAAATAGGAGCTGATCTTGATGAAAGAAATTGATCAAATAAAGAGAAGCCAATTAGAACTTAGAATAATTCTGATTCTTTGCCTGTAATTCTGGTAAAACATTTGAAAGTAGTGGCTCACATATGGTATTTATACTCCGTGGATTTGAATGACCTGAGTTATTCTTGTTTTGCTTTGCAATGCATAATTGAGATTTGAGCATTGCAGGATGAAAGAAAAAATGTTTCAAAATCCAAAGTGACTATAGCAATTTCTACCTTTCAAGTGGGGTAGGGTGACATATTTCATATCAGAGGAAAAATATACATCTGTACTACTGCCTTCTACTCATGGAGGCCAGAAGTGGAGAAGGAAAGGAAAGCCTGAAAATTCAAAGTCTCTGCAAGTTTTTTTGGGGTACCAAAGGTGGAGATAATCCACCGTTTTGTCAAAGGACATTAATGAGTTTTTTTTTTTAAAGGTATTCGAAAGTGAGCACAGAGCTTGGTTAGATTGGAGAATTAAATTAGTCTGCATAATAAAATGAAGGGAATTAAGATGTGAAATTTGAGGGGAAGAGGTGGTTAAGCAACAGGTCAAGTTATTCTGGAGACAAGTATGGGGTGGTTAATAATTAAATATAAGCTATAGGCATTGCTTCATGCTCAAAATGCCCCAAATTCCAGTTGTCCTAAATATGTAGTAAGGTCTGTTCCACTCACCATGCTTTTGAGGAAATCATGGAGCAAATGAGTTCTGTATTTGTGTTGTCTAAATTGAATATAACAGAGCTCCTGGAACTTTATTTTTAAAAAATTTTTTTTATTTATGATAGTTACAAAGAGAGAGAGAGAGAGAGAGGCAGAGACACAGGCAGAGGGAGAAGCAGGCTCCATGCACCGGGAGCCCGACGTGGGATTCGATCCCGGGTCTCCAGGATCGCGCCCTGGGCCAAAGACAGGCGCTAAACTGCTGCGCCACCCAGGGATCCCTGGAACTTTAATATACAGGCGGATAGACTGGGGATCTTGTTAAACATACAGATTTTGATCCAGTAGCAGGTCCAAAATTCTGCATTAGTAAGAAGGATCCCGATCTTAGCAATACCTCTGGTTTCGAGACCACATTTTGAGTGTCAGGGAGAGAGGCAAGGGCACCATAGGCAAGAAATGTAGGTGAACTGTCGTGTTCAGTGGATTGGGAAACTTAGACTCAGAAAACCCTTGAGAATGTAAACCCTAGAGATCCTCACATGTCTTAGAACAGTATTAGACTGCCCACCAAACATGGGGAAAAGGGTGGAATCACTTTTATAAATCTCAAATGGCAGGGAGAGGGGAGCTGACACTGGAGTTCCAGGCACTTGAATTACTTGAATTAGTTTTTGAGTTTTGGGGGTTTTAGGATAGAAACTTTCATGATTTGCTTTTCATGGTCTCTTCCCCCACCTTCCTTTTTTTTTTTTTTTTTTTATTAAATTTTCCATTGTTTTTTCTCCTAATCTGCATTTTGTTCACATCCAATGCATAGTCTCAACTGGAATCCCAAGAAGAAAAGTCAAGCTTGCCCTGAAAGTGTCACCCCTAATTAATATCCTAGAAGGCCACCTTTCATTAGTATTCAGCCCTGCTTTCAGCCCAGATCATTAATGGACTCTTTTCTCTGAGGATGATAATTGGGTGTGACGCTGATGTTCCCTGCCGGTCTGGGGATATGAAGAACTTTATCACTGTGGTGGGCTCCTCAGGGAGTTAAATAGCATGGCTGGAAGCTGTTCCACCAAGAAAACATCTTCTGGTATTGTAAGCAAAGTTTCAGCCATCCCCAAACCTGATGTTGCTGCATACCTGCAGGTGAGGTTCACGTAATCGTTCATGGATGAGAGCACTAACACTGCTGTTCACTCATGGAGTGTCAGTTGTCAGTAAGCCCCATGCAAAGTTCTTAGCCCCTCTATGGAGTCACTCATCGGTAGGTTAAATGCAACAAAAACAAGAATTTCTCCTCTGACATGAGTTTCAATTTAGGATACTCCCCATTCTGACTTGGTTAATATGAATTCTGAAACAGTAAATCACAGGTTTCCCAAACCTCATTTTTTCTCAGCCTTTTACTTGTTGACCATTCTCCATTCTAGTCCTTTAGAACTTTGTGTATATCAGAGCTATACATGCATTTGTTTTGTCACCTTCCCAATGGAAACTTTCTTGTCGCTTTCCCTGGTTCCATTCACAGGGCAGCATGTTCCGCAATATTAAGCAAGCATTTCCCTCTCTTCCCCTGGTAATTGTGAGCTCTGGCTAAGTCTGACACATTGGGGTGTGGACAGCAGTTCTTGAGTGGCAGGTGAGTGATTAAGGTGGGACATGGACTAAGAACCAGGCCAAAAAGCAGGTAAGGAGCCAGGCCAGCAAACCAGACCTGGGGCCCCAACTTCCCGGAAAGCAAAGCAATGCAGGTGGTCTACCTTCCTGGGAAAGGGATAGGACTCGTTCTACAGAGCTGAGGAGGTAGAGAAAAGCAGACGAGAAAGCTGAGGATTATTAGAACAGCTGCAAAGTCAGGCTGCTTACTGAAGCCATCATCAGTCCCTGAAATTTATAGATGCTTCCTGCTGAGGTCCTATCTGTTCCCCAGGGTGGCTGCTTCTGGACCTGCAGGTAGAAGTGAGTGAAGTAACTTGCTGGAGTGGAGGAAGGCCTAGGTCCAGAGAGCACAAAGACAGTTACTGATACAGATACTATGGATTATAGGATGTCTCCAAAATTATAGGATGACCCTGGAGGGACAGCACTGATCATGTTTCAAGCTAGACTTTAGAAACATATGTATGGAGCCAGTATGAACTTACTACTAGCACAAAGACTAGCACCCAACAATACAAAGTAGCTACTACTCATGTTTGTTGTATTGAGCTGGACTAAGTATGAGCAGGCTGGGGTTTGTCCAAGTGGAAGCCTTGGGTGTGTAAATCACATAGCAGGGAATTGATATGATTTTAAAAGGGCAGATATATTGAGAAAACTAAACACAGCAATAAAAGGAAGGCTGCATGTTGGGAGAAGGGGTGTCTTGAGAAGGACACAGTGTGAGAAATCCAGAGGTGGGGCATCTAGAGAACAGATTAATTCAGTCACCTGCTAATGTCTTTAATGGGCCAGCTTCTTTCATTCTTTCTGATCTCCATCCTCAGCGGGCTACTTTTTCCTCAGGCTTGACCTTCCATGGTGAGGAGGTGGTTTATTGCTGTCTCATAGTTGCATACAGACACAACAACAAACAGGGTTATGAGAATTGTCCATTTCAGGTTCTCCTTCACAGAGAGGTCCAAGTAGACCTCTCCTCATCACTCTTTGGCAAGAACTGGGTTCCTGTTTATTCCTCAATCAATCACTGACAAGCAGAATGAGATTTCCATGACTAGGATATATTGTGCTGAGCATAATGTATTCCTTGAAGCTGGGGGCCTGGCACTGGATCTGGACTCGCTCTAAACTAGCAGGAGGAGGGTGGATATAGGTAAGAGAGTTTGGGTAGGCTACTGTGAATGTCTGTTAGAACAGAGACTTAGGCAGTTTGAGGGGCTCTTGGAATGAGTCTTGGTGAAAGCCGAAGTTTAGTGTCTGGTGTGCACTCATCTCATTTCTAATGGAACACTTGTTGCTCTCTGAGTCCCTGAACTGGGGTCATGCTGAAGACCATGCATGCAGGAAGGGTAGTGAAGGGTTCAAAGGGCAAAGACTGTATTCCAAGTCATGATCTTTAGAAGTAGAACCCACCTGTTACTGTTGACGTTGTTGGTGCACACTGGGGACCCTAATTTTAGGAGACTGGCCTTAGCTTGGCTAAGGCCAGGTTCATCATGTAGCTCTACTGATGATCCACAGAGAAGTTTCTCCTTGGTCCAGTGAGTCTTCTGTGCAGTCATAGATCGAAGACTAACAATGTGGATGCTCATTCCCCAAAATGATTTCCCCTTACTAGCTGGATGTCTTCCAACAGCTCTCTGCCCTTCTAGCCCCTTATGTTCCTTGCTATAAGCCCAGGCTCATGTACTTTCCAAGGTCAGCTTTGAACCAGTGGGGAAATGCATTTCTATCTGAAACTTCCAGACAGCCTGTGGGGAAGTTGGGAACAGGATATTTCTTTTATGGCACCCCTAGTCTTACTAGATAACTGTTCTTTCCAATCTTCCTCCTCCTTTATGCTCATTCTTCTAGATGTATTTCAGGTTCAAAGAGGCCAAAATGAATGATACTTTCCTCCTAACCAACTTTTAATCATGTTTTCCACTTACTGCTGAGGTGGTTGCAGACATATTATAGTTTTAGATTTGGAAGAGTGCTTCATTTCTATTTCATCATTTTCCTAGTAACACTTAGTTATAAATTCTTTGGCCAAATTCAATTGGAAAATGAAATTATCCTTATTTCATTCTCAATTTCTTTATGTGAGAAAGTCACAAAAGATACTTTTTATGTTCTGTCTCTTGAGGTTTAAATGCCAGTCTAACCTCTTGTACCCTTGACACATTGTCCCAAGATAGTTTGACAATGGAGACATTTTGGATGCCATAGGATATTTCATAACTTTAAATATTTTATAACAAATTAAATGTTAATTATATGCTGGTCAGGAAAGAAAATTGCTGAAGTATTTAATTAACATTTAATTTATTAGTCATCAAATATTTAAGTAGCTCCTATTGCAGGGACTTTTCTTCCTCATTAGTTGTAAGTTAGTAACCCGTTATCATTGTTAGTTACTCTAGCTGCTACTACTCCAAATATGTATGGCCTCTCTAAATTTCTTTAAAAAGATCTTTGCATACTGTACAAGGTAGACTTCAATATAGAAAGACATTTCTAATTCCTTTTCCCCCCAAAGTTGATTACTACTTAGACATATTTTCTCACAGAAAATCGACATTTGTACTGTAATTTATAATTTGAAAAATGCTTTCATTTTCATGATATCAAATGGCCTTTTCATTAGCAGCCACTTTGAAATTTGTAGGTGGGTAGAATCACTGCTATTTGTAGGAGTTGGAATCTTAGTGGGGTTGTGTAACCTCCCAGTTCCCACATAGCGTAGGTGGCATTTGACCCCAGAGTTTAGTTAGCCTGTATCATGATCAATGTCAGGTGGTATTTCAGCCTCAAAAAGTCCTGACAGTTCCTTCATTAAGTTACTTTTGCGTTTTGTTTTTAATTTATTATGAATGGAAACTATGGCCTGTAAATGATTTCCTTGAATATATTTTTATTTAAGCAAAATATGGGACTAATTTTTTTTTTGTGAAGGTATCACGAACATAAGACAAAAATGTATATTCTCTATTTGGAGCCATATGGTTCTTCATATACTTAATAGATTTATTATTTGTACTATTCAATTTATTGATTGCATTAGTTCCTCTAGGTATTTGCTTATTTTTTGTTTACTAGATCTACCCATTTTTGAAAGAAGTATATTGAATCTTCCTGGTATATTTGTTTATTTATTTATTAAGTTCTGTTCGCATTTCCAGTACTTTTTGCTTTACATATTTATCTGCTGTGTTTTTTGGTGACTGTGGCATCTTCATGAATAGTGTATTCTTATTGTAAAATATTCCTAAGACATCTCTGATGTTTTTATAAGCTTGTCTGATTTTAAAATGCTCCATTCAACTTTCCTTTTATTTATATTTTCTCAGTATCTCTTTGTCTCTTTATTTTCAACCTTTCATTTTTGCTTTAAGTATTTCTTGTAAGCTTAAGAGGTTTTCTTTCTTTTTCATTAAACAAATCTGATTGTCTTTTGCCTTTTAATGGCAGAATTAAGTCATGCACAGTGCAAAGACAGGTGTGCTTGATATTATTCCATCTCTCTTGCTTTGTTTTGTATTCATTTACATAGTTGAGTCTTCTTTTTACTTACGTGGCTTATTGAGATATAATTAAAGCACACTAAATGGGCATATTTAAAATGTACTGTTGGTTAGTTTTTGATATATCTGATATATGTGTACATTTGTGAAGTCATATTTTCATTCAAGACAACAAGCATTGTTGTCACCTGCAAAAAAAACATCCTTGTGTTTGTTTGTAATTTGTCCCTCTTTTCACCCCTGGCTTTAGGCAAACACTTCTGCTTTTTGCTGATATAAATTAGTTTGAATCTTTTAAAATTTTATATGAATGAAGTCATAGAGTATATACTCATTTTTTTGCCATTCTTTCAAATTACAGAATGATTTTGAGATTCATTTACTTTGTGTGTATAGCAATAGTCATTTCTTTTATATTCTATTGCATAGATATGCCACAGTTTGTTTATCCAATGACCTGTTGATGGCTATTTGGGTTGTTTCCAGTTTTTGTAGTTTATGAAGAAAGCTGCTATGAATATTTATGTAAAAGTCTTTGTATGGACATATGCTATCTTTTCTTTTGGGTAAATACGTAGGAGTAAAATGGTTGGATTATATGGTAAGTATATATTTAACTTTATGACACTACAAACTGTTTTACAAAGTGGTTATCCTTTTACATTCTGACTAGCAGTATATGAGAGTTTCATTTGTTCCACATCCCTATAAATACAGAGATTATAATAGGGCCCAGGAGTGACATGACATAATAATCTAATAATATAAATGTCTAGTTACTTGATATGTAAAGAACCAGGCAAATGTGACCAATTCTCAAGGGAAAAGGCAATAAGTAGATGCTAACCCTGAACTGGTCCAGATGTTGGAATTATCAGACAAAATCTTTAAACATCTATTGTTAACTATGCTTCATGATGTCAAAGCATACACATTTGAAGTGAATGGAAAGATAGAAGTTCCTTGCAGAGAAATAAAAACTATGACAAAGAGCCAAGAGTCATTTTTTAGAACTGAAAGAAATGTAGTATTCTAAATAGAAAAGTTCACTGTATGAGCTCAGTAGCATAATGGAGAAGATGGGGAAACAAAGTTTGTGAATTTGAAGATAATCTAAGAAACAAAGAAATAAAAAACAAAATATTAACAGAGCCTCAGAGACCTGTGAAACAATAGCAAAAGGTCTAACATACATGTCATGGTGGTCCTAGAACAAGGGGAGAAGGATATTGAGGCAGGAAATACATTTTTTTTGGGGGGGGGGTCATCCAAAATTTATTCTCCAACAAGACAGACAGCATCAGCAGGTAAAAACTACCAGGGTTTCTCCACAGATCATATATTCACATGGGCATGATTTGCTTAACAAGGAGAAAGGCTCTGGTGTGTTCTCTGTAACAATATCCACTTCACAGTGTAAACAGGTACTAACATTGTGTTCTCAACTTACAATTCCAGAAGGAAAGGCACAACGTGGCAAAAAAGTTCTTTTTGGATCCTAAAGTTGGGTGCAATAAACACATTTTAAAAACTAGTGACCAAACTTCCCAATTTTCCCCAGGGAAAATAAACCCATAAATTTACAGATTTAGGAAGCTCAGTGAAACTTAAACAGGACAAACTCAAAGAAAGGTGTACCTAGATACATCAGAATCAAACTGATGAAACTAAATATAAAGTCTTGGAAACAGCTGGAAAAGTCTCACATTACATACAAGGAAGCAATGATTAGGAAGACATTGGATTTCTCATCAAAAACCACGGAAGCCAGAAGAGAGTAAAACAACCTTAAGTGCTAAAAAAACAATGAACCATCAACCCAAAATTCTATGTCCAGTGAAAATATCCATCAGGAATGACAGCAAAATGAAAGTATTTTTTTCAGAAGAAGGAAAGCTAAGAGAATTCATCAGCAGGAATAAAAAATGCTTCTTAAGAAATGCCAAGGAAAATGTTCAGGATGAAAGGGTCTTTGGGAATAAAGGAGAGCACCAAGAATTGCAACTCTCAGGGTGAACAGAAAAGATTATTTTTTTTCTCTCGAGGTTTCAGAAATATGTATACAGTCATACATATTGACTGAAAACAAGCAAATACTTACGGGATTTTCAATGTACAAAGAAGCAATACGTATGACAATTGTAAAGGTCGGTGGAAGGACCCATGTGGTTGCAAATCTACTTTTTATATGAAATGGAACAAAATTAGCTATAATTACACTGAGAAGGTAAGGTTATATTTATTTTGTAATTATATTGTAATTTCTAGAGCAGCCACCGAAGACCACTAAAAACAGGACAAAGCAAAAGATACATAGCCAAAAAAACCCAGTAGATTAATTAAAATGGAATACTAAAAAGATTTAAATAATTTGAATAAATACTCTTTTCATTGTTTTTGCTGATTTGTTAGAGTTGATATTCATTTCATTTGTTTCCTGCTTATTAATTTCAAAGTTCTGCACATTCCTATTCTCTTTTCCATTGCTCAAACTTGTATATGTATTTCTCTACTATTTATTTCCCCCATTAAGACCCTGTATCTTCCCTCTATTCTCCTGATGATTACTCCCACTAAAATAAGATTCCAAGAATACTTTCACTTTCCCAGTCTCTTAAACTCCCAGCCCCAACCCAGATGAGACTTTTGGAAGACTTCTTCTTTTCTCTATCCCTAACCGCAAAGTTTTGCTGAAATAGTTTAGTATTATTAAAATTTTCACTGTGTTTATCCTTTCTTTTTAATAACCCTTATTTAGTGAAAACATCACTCATTCTCACAGTTTTTAAGTATTCATTTATAGTTCTCTCTCCCTTTCTCACACACACAGACACACACACAGAAACACAAACACACTGCAAAGCCTGATGCTTACCACTTTTTTCTCTTCTTTTAACTAGATTACACATTGAGTTTTTCATTCTGACTTATGAGTTGTTTGGATAGAGTCCTTTCTTTAGCATTATCTTCTGATGAGAGATGGGTGACATAATATATGCAGATAATTTTTTCTCCTAAGTATCAAGATTGCATACAGAATTCTTGGGTTACATTCCCTTCCTCTCAGTAGGAAAGATGTTCTCCAAAATTTTCTAGCTTTTAACATGATGAATAAAGATTTCTTTTTAAAATATTTTATTTATTTATTCATGAGACACACACACACACACACACACACACACACACACACACACAGACAGAGACATAGGCAGAGGGAGAAGCAAGCTTCATGCAAAGAGCCTGATGTGGGACTCGATCCCCGGAATCCAGGATCCTGCCCTGAGCCAAAGGCATATGCTCAACCACTGAGCCACCCGGGGGTCCCTGAATAAAAATTTCTATACCACTGTGTAGCAGATAAATTTTTCTTTCTGCTAGAAACTCATAATTATTTTGTTATCCTTGGACTTCAGGAATTTTAAGACAGTGTACTCAGGAGTACATCTTTTTCAGTCAAATTTGCTTAGCGTACACTTAGTGCACACTTTTAATCTGAAAGCTTAGACTTTCTTACATCTCAGGAAAGTTCTTTTATTGCTTATTTTACTTATTTCCTCTTGTCACTATATTCCACTGATGATTTCTAGAACTCCTATGACTGACATCTTAGTTCTCAGTCTATCCTCCGAGACTTTGATCTTTTCTGTCACAATTTGCTTTTCTATTCTTTGTGATTGTTCTTCTAATTACAATTACAAGGCACTAATTTGGGTCTTGGTGTTTACCACTTCTCTGTCGATTAATTTACTGGGATATTTAGTTTGAAAATCAAGGTTTTTTGATCTAGAAGATTCGTGTGTGGGTGCTTGAGAGCTGCACTTGAATTTCATGAAGTGCTATTGGTACACTTTTGGTCAGCTGTCCTCTTTCTGCTATGGAAGTACCACTTTGTTAGGGGCCTCTTTTGTTTGGTCTTGTCTTTTCTGGAATCATTTGATATGTTCTTCTCTTTTGTGTGTCACTGAGACTCAAATCTAGTTATTGGGATTTCCCAAGTGGCAGGAGCCCTGATACCAGTCAGAGGTAATATGATCTCTGCCTCATGGGGTGGTGAAGTGGAAACAGCAGTTTGGGGTCTTTAGAGAAAGTTGCATTCTTCCCAGACTCCACACATTCTTCTCACCTGAAGGGCAGGGAAACCTTGGCTCCATAGTTTAGCACATCTCAGCTTCCTGGGGACCTGTGAGACCTCACACGAGGGGTCAATGTTGACCTTACCCTTAGGCGGTGAAAATCTGTGGGGATTGAACTCCTTCAAGGTATCCAGTCACTACGTATCTCTTTGTGGTCTTCAGTCTCCCATGTCCTCTCCCCATTAGACATGAATTAGAGCCTGACATCTCTCTGGCAATTAGCTGCCATCAGCCCCAGCAGCTAATTGGGACAGGAACAACAGATCATGTGGACTTAGGAGGAGAGGAAAGACCTGTATGAGGTTGCCATCATCCCAGAACCCCCCTTCTTGTGGAAGTTTAAAAAAAACCTAAGCTGCTTCTGCATAAAAATGTAAGGGAGATGGAAATAGGATTTTAAGCAAAATAGATGGAAAGAAAATGTATGTACACATTTCAGATGTTCATTTACCTGGGAGAGCAAAGGGAAGACATCCATCTTAGAGGATGGGGAGAGTTTGGGACATTTCATACTGGTAGTGTTGTAATAAATGGACTATTACCTAGGGCTAATTGACTAATGAATCCTAGTGATGTAAGCTAAAACTGTGGTCATTAAATAAGGAGTGACCCTTAGCTGTATACAAACATGTCCTTGGGGTCAACTTAATGTTCTGTTTTGACCCATCTGGGGTAGATCTAGTGTGGGGGTTTGAGGAGTTCCTCTAAGCCTTTCATGTCCTTGGGAAATCCCTGCCTTCCCTAGGGACTGTTGGGGCTGAGGGCCTGGGGGTTCTTCGAGTAGAGAAAGACATAGTGGATATCTCTGAAGATTCCAGTGATTTCCTAGTGCGAGAAGTCTCTGGTCAAAGGGGAGGATAGGAGCCTTGTGCTAGTCATTGAGCTATTGTCTCTCACCTCCACAGATACCATTCTATACTCTACTTTGTGATAGATTGTCTGTCCATCACATTTATGCTTTGTCAGCTGGTTCCTGTTAGGACTTGTCAATAGTGAATGCTAAGAGGGAGACTGCAAGAGGAGGAAGATGGGATTTATTCCTTTCTGTTTGCTTTTTGGTCCTTTGAGTATCACACAGTAAAGCTTCTTCACTCTGGTGGCAGCAGTTATTCCCTGTAGGAGCAGCTGAATTTGTTTGCAGTTTTTTCCAGCACCTGAGAATCAGTCTCATTGGACTCCCTCCCCTCCCTGCCCTCCAGCACCAGTCTGCTAGCATGCCCTTATCTGAAGGTGATACCCTCCTGTAAGTCCCCCTCCCACTCCCCCCTACCCCCCCTACCCCTGTCTCTGAGTTTCCCTAATTACAAACTCTTCCATTTGCTCCTCTGGTTCTAGGGGGGATAGCTGTGTCTTATTCTTACTGCAACTGTGATACCTTAATGTTCTTTTATACTTTCAGCTTTCTGATTAATAACTTTGTATAATTCTTTATATAAAATTTTTTCTATTCAGATTTCTTCTGTGTTTTATGTCTCCTGACGGCTTTAACTGATGTAAGACTCATTTGGGTTTGTACCTAGAATTGTAGTATGGATTTTTCAGTCAACACCACGTGGGAGCCCTTGAGACTTAAAAGTCTTTGCAGAAAATAGGAAGAGGCATGACCGTTTTTATTTTTTCTGTTCCCCAGACCTTCCATGAAAATGGATCACATGGATCCTGTCTTATATGGTGGTTCTAATTGAGAGCCACCCCTTCCCCACAGTGCTGGTTTGGGCCACTAGAAGTTACATACTTCCAGACAAGACTACTCTAAGAATGCCTAGATACCCAGGAAACAAGGCAGTGGTATAGAAGCATGATCCTTGGCCCTACTGAGAGTCTGCAGAGCCACCTAAGGATTCCTAGAAGAGGAAGAGTTAATGCTGCAGAGCTCTCTGGAGTCTGTGGCCAGAGCATTTAGGAGAGACTTATGGTAATGGCTGCTCTAGTAGCTGCCATAAGTCAAATTATCAGGGTTTATGGGAAGCCAGGGAAAGCTGGTCTACAATTAGGAATCTGGGCAAAATTTTGAAGGATGATTGGCATATGGCTAATAATAGTATCTTCACTTTATTGAACACTGTATCTTAAACACTTGACATCTATAATCGTACTTAATCCTCACAACCATCCATTTTGTAAATGAGGAAATAGTTTTAAATAGGTTCAGTAATTTACTCATATAGTCATGTAGTTAATAAATACTCAGAATGGGCCTTGGCTCCAGGTCTGTCTTGAAACTAGAGCTATTAAGCACTATTCCTGACCTTCTCATTATGTAGAAATTTTGATAGGCAAGAAGTCAATATTCCAAGTGGGAAGAAGAGCATAAGCCCTCTTTGGCTGTAACTGCCTAGTTCCTATTTCTCCCTGTTGGTCTGAAATTGGTTTTAGTAAAAATAATGTTAATTTGACAAAATCATCGATGTTTGTTTTATCTCTAGGCAGTTTGACTTTTTTCTTTTTTGGTTCACTTGTGTTTACTTTTTGGTAATCCAAGCTATCCCTTTAGAGAAAAAAATCACTTTTCTTTTTTCCAATATAATTGATTGATCTTTCATATAATTGATTGATCTTTAAGATAAGCTGGGTACATTTCTCTCTGACTATAGAAAGATTCTCAACTCACTCAGACTTATTTAGTGCAAACATGAATAGAATTAATGTCACATCATGGCAGTGGGAGGGGAATGTAGTCAGGGGAAGAAGTAGCAGAGGGAGAAAGCGTCACCATCCTCTCTTCTCCCATTAGGTGACACATTCCTGGAAGGCAGAAAATCTGTTTACGATTCCATACTGCCTAAGCAGCGTTGTTAATTGGTCTTAAATAACTGATGTAGGGCTTTTGTTTTAATGTATCTTATAGCCGGTCCAATAAGAACAATACACCTAACCATCTACACATACTTTTGCCAGCCTGTCCTCAGGTCTGATATTGGTGGTGGTGATATGAGTGGAGCCATTTGATGAATTTACTGCCAGGTTCACAAGTGGGTGGTCGTGGCTCTTTGCTATTAGGAAAAACCACTGCTACTCTTTAACCAGCAAGAATATTTTGGACCAACACTCAAATTTTTATTTTAATTGTATAATGTCAGAATATTCACACTCAAACTCAGTGGAAATGATGAATCTGGGAAAGAGGCTCTTTAGGACCACATTGTGGGGATGGCATGTGACAGTGCCCTGGACTTGGAGTCAGAGGACTTGAAACTTGGTCTCATCAAGATCTCAGAATGTCAGCCTTCTTATCTCCAACACTTGACTAAATCACCCCCCACACAGTACCAGTATGAGTTAGGGTGAGATCAGCTGTAAGTAACAGAAAATTTAGATCAAATCAGCTTACGTAATAGAGAGACTATATTAGTTTATGTGATCGGAAGTCTAGAATTAGATAGGCTTCAGGATTGGTGTGATTCAGCAGATGATGTCATCAAGAATCATGTCTCTTTTCATCTCTGTCCTTTTTTGCCTTTCCTGGTGCCAGCTTCATCCTCAGAATAAATACCCATTGCTGTCACAACTCGAGACCCATATGCATCCTTGTCCACATTTAGAGTGTGTATATATGGGAATACTCTGGAAATCTTTTGGAAGATAGATGATATTTTCTCTTGCAGACCCCTAGAAAACTTCAGTGTACAATGTACAGTGCTCATTCAGTGTTTGAACTGTGTCAATTCCTACCTTTAAACTAGCAACTGAGGCCTGAGGTTGGGATACTACTTCTTTTCCTACATACCCCACATCTAGAACCAGGTATGGCATGACCTTCTGCCAAAGCATGTGTGCTACAGCAGATTGATTGTAGATTCCAGAATGGAAATCTTGGCAGCTACCAAGAGAAGGGGAATGGAGGTTAGGGTAGCAACCACAGTATCCATCATGGGAACATTGAGGACAAGACGCTCAGCCCCAACGTGCCCCTGACACACATACCTTCAACCAAAGCAGCCCTGACCACTTACTTATGGGAAAATATTAGAAACCCAATAAAACACCATATCATGGTATTGTTATTATTAATAGTAGCAACCACAAAACTACCACAGTCTTAGTTGGCTTACTTTTGTGTCTCCCAGTAAGTTTTGCGTCCTGTGGACTTTGCTGTTTTCATTTTCTCTTCAGCCAGAGAAGAAACTGATAATTTTGTATCTTGCTTAGGTCCAAAGAATGTTGAGTAATGCTGATCCCAATAAGCTTATTGCCATTCTCTGCTTATAATATATTTGAAAGCACCTTTTCTGCACCTGCAAATGCAGATTGGTTTCTGTTTACTGTTGCAAGAGACACCTTTTATTAAGATGTAAGCAGAGTAGAAATAAAATTATAGAAGAAGTCTTCGGTTTTGACCTTCTTGACTTTGTTGCTAATAAACTGTCAAGATAACACATTACCTTATAAAGAACACCTTAAAATATTCAAGACTCCACTGGTCAAATTCCTTAGCCAAAGGAAAGATAAATCTATGTATAAACAGGTAGATTACCAATTTATATTGTCTGTTTCTTGTTTATCAGTCATTGAAGTTCAAGGCCACAGTAGCTTGAATTTTTCCTGTCTGAAAGGTTAACTTGGTGTTTTTGGATAAGGGCTCTTAGCTTTTTAGTCTTTTGACCTTGGAATGCCATTCAAACTACAGCCCTTCCCTCTAATGTGGCCTCAATTATTCACAATGCCTTTAATCTTACAAATTAACCAAATCCCTTCCACTGACCTTGCCCAGGGCGCAGGGTAGACCTTTATCAGTTAATGAAATTTGACTTGAAAATTTTGTGGTTTTTATCATTTACATTTAATTTGAAACTCTTCTTTTTCTTTATTACGAGTTAAAGCTACAATGAAGAGCAGACTTGCCCAAAAGTCTGACAGCATTGTTTTAAAACAATAGATTTTATTCAAATCCTAAGCGATAGAATAAAATGGTCCTATCACCCATGGGCCAGCCTTGGCTATAAAATTTCTTCATCTAGTATTTGACCTTAATTTAGGAATTCTTGTCTCTTCCCTCCCTCCTCCTCTGTCTCCTTTCCTCCCTCTTTCCCATTGTCCTTTCTCCTCCTCCCCTCCTTCCTCTTCAAGGGTTGTGAGATAGATTTTGTCCTTCTCAGCCAACAGTGCTTGGTTTTAGGACCTGCTCTATAGGTTAGTGCCTAACATATAATTTTGCTTGTGAGATAAACTATTCTCCCCAGTATTTTCCAACCCTGATGAGGTAGAGGCCTGAGCAACACCCCTGCCCATTTCCTGTACCGTACCCTCAAATCCTCTTAAAGCCCCCACCCTACCCCTTTAGCTTCACCCCAAACTGTAATTCATCTCTATGAGTCAGGTTAAACCCTCTGGAACCCTTCTCCCAGCTATCTTGGCACAGAATACTGGAACCTGTAGGACTGGCTGTTCTTTACTGGAGTATTGGTTCAGTAAATCTTTGAGGCCTGCATGCTGTGACCAGGTGCAGGCAGGTGATGGAAAGGTGGCTTCCACCTCATTCCTCAAAAGCTCTCACTCCTTCGCCCCCCACTCCCTGGGCTTTCTTCAAAGATCACTCAGGGCTGTCTGGGTTTGTCCATCATATTCCTACTGGGAAAAATCTCTTTCCCATGATTTAATTTCTGCCTAGGAGCTTCTGCCTCTGGATTGCCAAGGGCTGTTGCGCCACCAAGGCTAGGTGGGCTTCCATGAAGGTGCCTGTGACCAATCATCACCTGATGGGACTGAGGCCATGGTCTCCCCCTGCTGGCTGTGCATACACTGTGCTCTCTGTCTCCACAGGGCAAGCAGGCCTGAGGACCTGGAGTGGGGGCTTCCGGCCTGGAGGTCAGCACAGAGCGTACTACTGCCATCCCTGGTGCTGGCACTCACTTCACTGGCCACTGTCACTCAGCTGGGTTCTTTTACTATCCCCAGTGAGGACTGGATGGATTCCTTGATGGGGTTTCTAGGTCTTACTCTATCTCAGGCAGAGTCTGCAAATTGAAATCAAAGGATTATGCTTATTAAACGGACCCCAGGAGGGGGCAATTGACTGTTGACACAGCATTCATAGCCCACCCTCCCAGTAGGTTTTGCTGGCTCACTATTGACTTGCCTGTCTGCCTCTCTGCACTTTTCTGCATCAGTGTTTGGAGACTGGGAAATATTTTCCGTACTCAGACTCTGTGTTCAGATGCTGGCTTTCCTGCCTTCTATCTGTGTGCCTCTGGGCAAGTGAGTTAGTTTTTCTGGGCTTCAGTTTCTTCAGTTGTAAAATTGAGGCTCTGCTGTTATCCACCTCTGAGAGCTCCTCGAAGGCACAGATAACCTAATGTCTGTGAACGACTTAACCCAGTGCCTGGCACATTGTACATGCTCGGTAAACACCTGTCATAACTGTTGTAATCATGCCTATATTTGGTTGCACTTCTGTTACCTGGCAGTGTTTTCACACTCATTATCTGATTGAAACCACCCAGTGTTTCTGGGAGGCAGACATTATTGTGTCTCTTTTACATTTGCAGAAACCAAGACTCAGGAGAATTAAGTAATTTGTCGAACGTCATGCAGCTAAAACATGAGAAGCTTACTCATTTGGACTTTGGTGTGTATGGATTCCAGAGCATCGGCTCTTTTCCCTGCTGTTCCCTCCCTCACAGCTGGATGGCACAGTTAGCTCACAGTCGGGCCCTTCTTCATTAGGAAGGTTTTATGCCTCCTAATTTGGAATCCAGCATTTCTGAGAGATCTCCTTCCCAGGTTCCCGAATTCAGCCTCAAGCCTGCCCGAGCCCCATCATTCCTAAGTAAGAGACCCATGAGCACTGGCCCTCCTCCCCTTTCTTCTCCCTGTGGGCTAGTACTATGCTCTGTGCTGACTTCCAGGGCTCCAGCAGCCAGGCTCAATCATCCCTGGGCCTAACTAGCCCTGTCCACCACTTCTTCTTGGTCATATGAGGGGGTTTTTATGTCTAGAACATCAAGGCACCCTTAGGTGCATGCTCTGGTCTCATGGTAGAGGAGGGAAGCTGGGCTGCGCAGGACTTCACAGTGCAGGGATCGGGCCTGGGAAGCTCCGCGTCCTAAGCATGTAGAGAAACCTAAAGGGAGGATCGCTCAGCAGGGCATCTGTTGTTATTTTCCCTTGGGGATACCTAAATGCCTTCCAAGTGAGCTAGGCTATTCAAAGGTTTCAGAATGTGGATATAAACATAACAAAGGCACCAAGACTTCTATGAGTATATGAAAAATTCACCTATAACCTTTAGATTGGATGAACCTATCCCTCTGTCTCCTGCCGCTCACGCCTCCTCTGTAGGGTCTGAGGTGCTAGCAGGTGTTCTGAAGCTGCATGGGAAGAGGGCCTCCACGGTCAGCTATGTTTGAGACGTGCTGGATCACACAGCTTTCTCCAGTAGAAGACTTTTCACAGCCCTAATGGGGGGAAATAAAACTCTCTAGAGTGAACGTTGCTTGCAACATTTTCAATCATGTTGGATCTGGGAGTGTTTCCTTTTATCCCACAGAGCACCCACTGAAGCAAGTGTCACAGTGGACTAGGAGGTGGGGGACTGGGGCTTGAACCTCATGGATCGTGTGACCTGAATAAGCCACTTCCTATAGGGAGCGTGGCATTATCAGCTGCATACTAAGGATGTGGGGCCCCTAAATGATGTCTTTCAAATACACCATTCCAACTGTGGGTTATACTAGCATACTTACTTGCTTCTTGTGCATGTTTTTGGGGAGATGGAAGGTAGAAAGGGGATTAAGGAGAAAAGGAAAAGGCCCAGTATAACGTTTCCCAGGCAAAGGCAATCTGCTTATTATCTTTTATTGTCCTATTTTTCTTACTTGTGAATCCCCATTTTTACCTCACACTCCTCTTATGCTTTTCCCAGTCCCTCATTTTCTCTCCTACCCTCCCACCTATGACCAGTCATCAAGTCCTGTTGGCTCAGCCTCTGAGATCCATCCTTCAGCTTCCTACCTCCTCTCCCTTTCCCCTGCCATCACTCTGGTTCCTGCCACCACCATCTCTCAGCAGGACATTGCAACAGTCTCCTAGTTTGTGTCCCAACGTCTCTCTTGCTCCCCCCAAATCCATTTGCTACTCTGAAGCCAGCTTAAAACTCTGTTGTTTGGAAACAAAATTTATGAGATTTCTCTTTCAAGTAGCACTTTTGCAGGTGTATTAATGGCTCAAGAAGGGATTATTGGCTGGGACATAGAAATTGTTTGGCCTTACAGGATTTATTTATCTATTCATTAAAAAAAAACTTTATCAAATGTCTGTTATATGCACTATTCCAGGTGCTGGGCTAATAGTGGCAGACAAGATGAATTTAGTCTTTGCCCCTTTGGTGGTTGGAGTCCGGTACAGTGGTTCCCAAACTTCAGCATACACCAAATCACAAGGAGAGCTTGCTGGAACGGAGGCTGATCCCAGCCCTCAGAGATTCTCAGGGAATGTTGGTGTGGTTTCCCCAGGGACCACACTTTGAGAACCAGTGGTATAATGGAAGAGAAAGAAAAATCCATGAGTAAACAAGTGAAATAATTACCAATCATAGTACATGCTATAAGGACGGATGGGGGCCGGAGGGGGATTTACTTAAGGTAAGGTGGGCAGGGAAGTTCACTCAGAGAAGGTGATATCTGTGGCGAGGCCTAAAGGAAGAGTGGGGTCTAGCTACGTCTGGCAAAGAATGTTCAACAAAAAATGAGTGTGTGCGTAGACCGTGAGGTGGGAAAGACACCCCATGTGGGACATTTCCGGTGTCCGAGTGCCTTTTATTCGGACTGCAGTGGGATGCTTCTGAAGGAGTTCTAGGCTACCTGTGGAACAGAGAACGGATGTCAGGAGCAGGACAGCAGTTGGGACAGCAGCTAGGAGACTGTGGCTCTGGTCCAGGTGAGAGAAAACAGTGGCTTTGGACTAGGATGTAGCATTGGAAGTGGGGAGGAGGAGATGGATGACAGGCTGGCTCCCAGAGGCTCCGTCAGCAGCACTGGTAATGATGTGGGCAGATGGCTGTGAGGGAAAGTGCAGAGTTCAGGATGGCTCCTGAAGAGATTCCATTCAGTAGGGCCCTGTAATGGGGTTTATTTAAAAAGCATCTGCTCAGTAAAGTATAGAGTTGTCAAATCACTGTGTTCTACACCTGGGACTAATGCACCATGGTGTGTCAACTCTACTTCAATAAAAACAAACAAATATATTCCATCAGGAAGATGGAGCCCTTCAGTGCGTGTGCCCGCCCTAGAGCATGCCCTGGAGGCCCACAGAGGCTCCCAGCCTGGTTTTCTGGTCACAGACGCCTTGCTCAACTCTTCAATGAGAGCCACTCCCAACCTCTTTACATCACCCTTTCCGCTTCTAGCCCACCTTCCCATCTTACAGCCGTTTGCATAGAGAGCTGCGTGTTATAAATGATCAGTCATTTGTCAAATGGAAGAGTAGCCATGAAAAATCATCAGGGGAGCCCGAAACACCTGCAGAGTAGTAGGCGCCATCCCTAGGGCTGCAATTCTGGGTTGGGTCCAGGTGTCTGAGCTATGGCGAACTGAAGTGATGCTGATGCAGGTGAGGAAGACTGCGTTACCTCTGCTACTCTAAGTGTGTCTCTGGAACTAACCATCAGCATCCTTTGGAGCATGTTGGAAATGTGGATTCTCGGGCTCGTTCCAGGACCCTCTAAATCATAATCTGCATATTAAATGTAACAAGATTCCCGGTGGTTCAATTGCATGGTGAGGTTCAGAGAAGCCCTGCTCTAGATGGTATAGCAAAACTGATACCTGTTGTCTTGCATGATGAATTTTGGAGAAGACAAAGGCCTACCTCAATTTTCCACATAAACCAGCTTGGACTCTGTTTCTCCTTTCTGCTGTATCCTGGGCAGGGCCGAGCACCTCCTACCCATGGCGAGTGGCCATGGGCTGGGAGCCCATCCTTGGCCCATGGAGGAACTTACTCGGTTCTCTCTTCCTGGGTAGTGAGCATGTTCCAGCATGTCCCCGCTCCTCCCCACCCCTGAGGAGACCCCTCTGTCTGCTGCAGTTTTATGGCTTTTAAAATCTATTATATATTCCATTATGTGATTCCACTGTCCTCCCTCTCATTCAGCTGTAGGATGTGCTCCATTCTAATCTGGGTTCAGAACATTTCATCAGATGGTCTCTGATTAAAAATCCAATAAAATTTAAAATGGCGAGAATCCAGAATAAAGGAGATGTCATATACCACACGAGACCTGAATCAAATTCTGTTCTAAGCCACCTGAACACATGTTGGAGACCACCTCTGAGGCCTGTATTAGAAGGAAACAAAACAACAGTAACAGCTCCCTCCCTCGCTTCCTACCACACAACCTGTTTTGTGTCTTTAGCTTTAGGAACTAGTAATGTGTATGAGGACTTCCAGAATATAGTATTTATTAGGCTCCTTTTTGTTCTTTGTTTTTTTTTTTAAAGATGATTGATTAATTTATGACAGAGAGAGAGAGAACACAAAGCACAAGCAAGGGGCAGGCAGCAGAGGGAGAGGGAGAAGCAATACTTAGTAGACTCCCCCTGAGTAGGGAGCGCAACGCAGGGCTCCATCCCAGGGCCCCGGGATCATGACCTGAGCCGAAGGCAGATGCTTGACCGACTGAGTCACCCAGATGCTCCCACTTATTAGACTCCTGTATGCTAAGTGTGGGTACCAAATATTATTATTTTTTTCTGTATATCTGCCCATGCATCTGTCCGTCTGTCTATCTCTTCATCATCTACCTGTCATCTGCTTTATAGCGTACCTGCAGCTGTCAAGCCCTTGGAGCCAGTCTTCCCCAGCCATCTGCACTCTGACCACCTTCCTCCTTCCCCGTCTGCTCCAGGCTGTCCCCTCTGCCTGACTCTGCCTCCCTGGGTGGTGCTTTCTCTGTGCAGCACCATTTCTCTCCTCCCACACTCAGCTCTTGCATTAGGTCAAAAACTGGCATTAGAGAATTAGAAGAACTTTACTCTGTTTATCCCCCAAATGCTATGGAAAGTGGATTGTTAACCGGTTTCTAATATATATTTTCCTGTCACGTTTCTCAGTATATGTAATTAGATGCACCCAACTTATATTTACTCTCTGCCCCTTCATAATTATGTTCCCTCCCCTTCTGCGAAGGAAGGTTTCTTCCGCGTAATTCTCCTTACTTTAAAATAGCAAACAAAGCTGCAGCCAGCTACACTGTCATGCACACACTGACACCTTCACTCAGAATCTCCATTATAATTTTTAGCGTAAAGAAGTTTTTGCTTTGTGCAGCATTTTTTTTTCTAAGAACTTAGGGAATTGTCATAATTGCCAGGGACAAAGCATGGGCCATGTGGTCAGAGAGACAGAGTGCAATTAATGTTGTCATTGATTTGGAGATGGTCCCTCTTCCCTGGAAAAGTAGACTCCATTCTTCCCCAACACACATTAAAATGAGAGTTTTGAAAGGTGGGGGAGGGAAGGAGGTGACATGTGCGTATGAATACAATCATACTGCTTATGTGCAATTATTTTCTGTTCAGGCTACCAGAGTGGGAGTCAGAGGAGGGAGCCAAGCTAAAACTCAAGTTAGTTGTTTTTGTTGTTTGTTAAACTGGAGGAGGAGAAGAACTGCAGGGAGGTTCCGTATTATCTCTTATTCAGTTTTAAATATTTCAATTATGCTTCTCCATTGGTATGGAAAATTGAGAGTTGGCTATAAAATGCTTGTAAAAATAACCATACTTGAAGCAGTTTAATTACTTTAATGAAATGGAGACAAATATTTGTAAGTGAGGAGCATGTTCATAGATAATGCAAGTAGAGTACATGTATTATTCAGCAAATGACTTAATTAGTTTTTAATTAGTAGAAATTGCAATAATTTTTCAGCATATCTTTTATTGGAATGGTTTTTAATAATAAAATAGCGTGTGGGTATCCTTTGTAGAAAGCCATTTACTGTAAAGCAGGATAACAGATTTGTTGTTTCAACTAGAAAAATTTCAGTTCTATTATAAGCTAATTATAGTTCAACTTGTCTTGCAGTGTTCAACGTAGTGCTTCCCGTGTGTTATCTGCAGGATGTGTACATCCGAATATGGGAAGCGATGTGAAGATGACAGTTTCTAGACTCTTTCAAAACTTCTAGGTTTGCATCCATCCATCTACTCATCCTTCCATTTATCATTCACTCATCCATATATTTAATATTTACAACATGCCAGGGATGGTACTAGATATTAGAAATGTAAAGGTTTCTAAGGTATAGGGCCTTTGAGAAGCTCAAAATCCAAGGATGTGTGTGTGTATGTGGGATGTGTGTGTGTATGTGGGTGGGGGGGGGAATAGACATGTAAATGAATAATTAGAATTATGTAGTGAATGGCATTCTACTGATGTGGAGAACAATGGAAAAAGAAAAAAATAAATTTTGTTACAGCTTGTGGCCCATTGACAAGTCCTTGACACAGTTAGAGTGGCCTTCCTCTAGGAACTCAATGGTCTCAATGTTAATAGCTTAACATTAGCCCAACCTCCAGGATCCTGTAAGGCTCCTTTAACAAATAAAAATTCCTTTGGAAACTTCCTTTATCTCTTTCCCCCAAGATATATGGTAGCAGTCATCCTGCAAGCATATGGCATATACATCTGAAGGGGCTCACGACTAAAGGTTTTAGTGGATAGCAGTAAATAACCTTTTCCTAACAACAGCTAACCCCTCAAAGTCCTGGAAACCTTGCTCCCAAATTCCTTAAAGACTTACTCTATCCCTAATGTCCTCCCACCTTGAAAGTATGTAATTAGCCACTCCTCACAACCCCATTACAGCAGCTCTTTCTGTCCACCCGTCCTGTCCCCATGCTTTGCTAAAACCACCTTTTTTTGCACTGAAGATGTCTAAAGGATTCTTTCTTGACTATTGGCTCTGAACTCCAAGATTTTCACATCACTACCACCACATGTATCAAGTGGTTATAAAACAAACATGAGGCAACAGCCAGTTTGTACTGGGGTTTTCAGAGACTGTCACCCAGAAGAACTGACTTTCAAGTTCTTGCAAGGACTTCCAAGTGGTAAGAACTTAAAGAAGAAAAGCAGGGAGGTATGGATGTGCCTGATGTGCTTAGGAAACAATCAGGATTAGAAGGGAACAGACACAATGGAGTCTTTCCAGGCCTCGAGGACCATGTGGTGGAATGTTCTTTCAACAAACATGTTCTCTAATTGTTAAGATAATACATGTCCAGTGTGGGAAATTTGGAAAAAAAAACAAAGAAGTATTATAAAGAGTAAGAAAAAAAAATCACATATAATCATATACATTGTTCATGTTTTGTTGCTTTTTCTCTGCACACAAACACACTTAAAAATTCAGATTGTGCTATAGGAATAGCTTTAGGGCAGCCCTAGTGGCTGAGCGGTTTAGCGCCGCCTTCAGCCAGGGTGTGATCCTGGAGACCTGGGATCGAGTCCAACGTTGGGCTCCCCGCATGGAGCCTGCTTCTCCCTCTGCCTGTGTCTCTGCCTCTCTCTCTCCCTGTGTCTCTCATGAATAAATAAATAAAATCTTTTTTTTTAAAAAGGAATAGCTTTATATCCTTTTTTTGTCGCTTTGTGCATCATAAGCGCATTTTCCAATGTCATTCAAAATTCCTTGTAAATTTAATTTTTAATGGCCGTATAACAGTCCACAGTATGCGTGTTTGGATGGCCTGTAATTTATTTAAGCAGCTCTCTCTTGTTGGGCATGTTTATTGATTCCATTTATTACTGTAATAAATAATGCTATTATAAACATATTTGCACATAAATTTGCCTGCATTTCTGATTATTTCCTTAGGGTAGTTATCTAGTATTGAAATTACTAGGTCAAAAGCTATAAAAACTTTAAGACTTTTGATGCATATTGTCTTAGCATATTTACAGTGGAAGAGGGCAGTCAGGAGTTTTTATAATGTTTTTAATCTTTGTTTTTAATCTTTGCCAACTCCATAGAAAATAGTGTCTTCTTGGTGAGGTAATTTACATTTCCTTAATTATTTTTATTTAACGTTTATTTCAAGCAGCTGCTTAGTGATGGGCTCTGCAGTTTTCACAGCCATTTGTGTTTTTTTCTTGAATTATCTGATCCTTGTCTATTTTTCTACAATGCTTTAATATTGTCATTATCAACGTATTGTTTTATCGATGGGTAAAATATAGTCAAATCTATGAAAACTGTCCCTCAAGATTTCTTCTATTTTTAAATGTTTTTCATATGATATGACCTGGCATTCTCAAGGATCCTTTGGCAAACCTGCCATCATCACTTACAACAGGTTTCTTTTTTTTTTTTTTAATTTTTTTTTTTTTTATTTATGATAGTCACAGAGAGAGAGAGAGAGAGAGAGAGAGAGAGAGAGAGAGGGAGGCAGAGACACAGGCAGAGGGAGAAGCAGGCTCCATGCACCGGGAGCCCGATGTGGGATTCGATCCCGGGTCTCCAGGATCGCGCCCTGGGCCAAAGACAGGCGCCAAACCGCTGCGCCACCCAGGGATCCCTCTTTTTTTTTTTTAACCAACAGGTTTCTCAGCCTCTATAGCGAACATGAAGCCTTCATCTGTGAATAGTTGTGTCTAGGTGATTCCCATGAGATGTATGGGTGTGTTATAAATGATAAATAATATTTGTAAATATTGTTATTTTTTGTATTATATCACTTATATTACCATATATATATTATATATGGTAAATATATCTATGAGTTATAACAATGGAAAAGAAAATGAACACTTAAGATGTTCATTAGCTTTATATTATACAATGTCACCAAAAATGTTTGCATATTTGCTATCTTGTAATATATTTTTAGAGAATGGAAAGCCTGCCTCTTGGAGCCCTGATGAAAAAGGAGAGTTATGATTGGAGGTCATTACTGCTGATCATGTTTGGATTATAATAGAGGAAACTGTGACCACTCAAGGGACAACTATCAAGATAACTACCCTACTCAAGGGACAGAGAGAGGAACTAGATCATGTTCTAGAAACTTGACTGTGGTTACACCTAAGCTAGTGAATGTTGTGTGTGCGTGTGTGTGTGTATGTTTCTCTAGCTTGGCTGACGCTTTTGAAACAGTTCTAGGAGAAGTCATATTGATGATTTCTTAATGTTATCTTGAGTAGAAAATAAAGGGACTTTGTTGAAAAAAATGTCTGATTGATAACTTGGCCTTTCACTCACTGCCATTAGAAAATAATTTATTAATTAATATGGGGCCAATCAAGGGGAAAAGAGTTCTGATCTATGGCCAGAAATTCTTCTAAATGCTCCGATTCTTGTAATCTACATCAAGTATCCTCATCATCAAATTAAAAGTCAAACAAAAAACAAGGAAAAACATTGGAAATAACTATAGAATACCCTGAAGAGAGAGTTCCACATTCTTCTTTCAAGGTATAGTTCTCCAATTTAGAATAACTTTGTTCTACACCTCTCTCTTCAAAAAATATTCAATAAGAAATAATTAGAAATGCAGATAAAGATTAATGTACACACATTTTTGTAGTGTATTTATTAATATATTTGATGAATTGATGTTTGAGAACAAGATTAATGTTGAATTAACATGTGACCCTCCATAGAATGTCTAATAACATCCCATAAAAATAAGAAATTAAGTACATCCCCTCCAAGATGGGGCAGATGAGTACTCCACCACTGGAACAGATTCCTCTCAAAGCATAGTCCAAAAAAAAAAAAAAATTGCCAAATGCATGCCATCCCATTATGAACAGGGCCACGGTCCTAGTAGAAAGATTACATGGAAGACTATTCTCTAAGTGAAGTTCCTTGGCTCAGTTCCTTGGCTCAAACAGAAGGATGAAAATAATTTCTCTGATGTTCTATGGACAAGAAAGAACAAGCAGATTTTGGACAAGGTGGGGATGGGGTGAGTGGTCTGGTTAAGATGCTGTGTTTATTTCAGCTTGGCGGAAGTATCCTCAGTCTGCGTGTTGGCCCTGGAGGATTTCAGTGATGGGCCAGCACATGGGCCTGGCATAGGGCTGCCCAGTGGTCCAGCCAGTTATGGCCGCCTATTTGAGGCAGCATCTGTTGCTATGGTCCCATTCATTTTTGAGTTTGTGGAAGGTGCATCTTTGCTGAGGAATCTTTAGAAGTCATTTGAAAGTGAGCCGGACGTTTACTTGACTGACTCTTGATTCTCTCATACTTTGGCCTTTTCATCATGCTCATCTTTATAAGACCCTCAGTTCCTGTGAAGGCCTGTTAACTTCTCAACTCTCTCTGCAAGCGGCACAAATAACTTCATAACTAACGTGGCCAATAGCATGGATGAATGTCAAAATCCTCATCTGTGAAATGGGATAAATATATTGTCTGCCTGACTCGTAGAGTTGTTTTGATAATAAAATAAAAATCGCATATGTGAAAAGTGCTACAAAATGTGAGATATGAGCTCAACATTGTATTTTAGCATTCATTCATAAAGATAGACCCTGAAGATGCCAGGACCAGCCTCACTTAGCATTTTGTCCTCTCTGGTTAAAATGGGATCTCCCCAAAGGAGGATATTTGGTAAAAATAGCAATCATCACTTAGTGGAATTCTGGAGGCTTGTGATGTGTTTCCGAAGTTGTTTGACCCCCATAGAAAAGGCATTTTTTGTTGCTACGGAGCAGATTAACCTAAATTCCTCCTCTCCAACACTAGGTGGTACTAGTGTACCCAGTAAAGCAGTTTACCCAGTAACTGAATCAAAACTCCTCTTCATGTCAGCCTTAATTTATGATCAGGATTTACAACCCATTGCCATAACTTTACCTTTCCTAAGCCATCAATTCTCTGTTTCTCTTTCAAAAATTCACTTCTTATGAAATTACTACTTTTCTTTTCTCGGGGGCTGGGTTGTTTTTGTGACAAATCCATATCTACATTTTGAATTACTGACTTGCTGTCCTCACGGGGCCGCGGCTGGCCTTTCTCCAGTGGGATACTTACTGCAAGACCTTGTTTGCACAGTGTCACCATCAAGTCCTGATTTGAAATTTTTCTGATGGATAGTCAATTGGGTGGAGGGGGTGAAGGTATTTTCTGCATTGCTGAGATACCGCTCTGTAGGAGGAGCTTTGGGCTATGTATTGGGAGACCCGCATGCCCCATGGGTGAGTTACTTGACTTTCTGTGCCTCAGTTTATCATCTCTAACATGGGAACAGTGGTTAAAACAATCTCTTTGGGACTGTTACGAAGACTGGAGATGGATGATAATGTTATTTTTTCTCATCTGTGAAATAGGATGATGATAATAGTTATTGCTTAGGGTTGTAGACTAAGGAAACGAAAAATATGTAAAAATGCATAAGCTCAGCGCTTGGGACTTAGAGGGTGCTCAGTGAACCTTAGTGATTATTGTCATCATCATCATCAAGGATGCCACAGGGTCTGTGCATTGGCTGGAGGTTAGGCTGGAGGACCCCCTTAGGCCCTGATCTTAGATTCCTTGGCTCTATGTGATTATATATACTGTTTTTCTGTCTGTGATTAAGCTGGCCATAGCTGCATTTGAAGGGTTAGGAACAAATGTCCCTTTTCCCATTCCTTTCTTTCTCCTTTTCACCAAAAGAGATAATAAATTATTTCCATTTAACCTGCCCCCACACCACTTAGGATATGAATTTGCATTTCTGCAAAAAGACCTGAATAAGAAGACAGGAGACCTAGTTTTCTTCCTCACAATGCTGTCAGGGAGCCCTGTGAGATTAGAAAGAGTTGGCCTGGAAGTCAGGGGACTTCTTGGAATTATAATTCCTTATAAATGTTATGACTGACATTCTCCGACTTGATGATTCTTTGAAATGGGAATGGTAATATTTTTTCTTCCTATCAGACAGGTTTGTTATGAAGGTAAAAATGAACATGTAAGATATGAATGATAATATTGGGCTCCAAATGTCAGTATTAAAAATAGAAGGTTATTAGGTATCTGAGGGTGGGTGAAAGAGGTCATGGTTTTGGAATGCTGACTGGACAAAATGTGATTGACCTACAAGTTTTCAACTCTAAAATCAGGAAGTTAGGGTATTACATATTCTCTCCCTCTCTTCTCCCCTCACTTACACACATGTACACACCCCCCACACCCTAGTTCCAGTTTAAAATAGGACAATTATTTGTCCCAGTGGAGTTAAAAATGGAACAAACAGTAAAATATGGGTCACTCGCAACTGTGTTTGGGAGATCTAGTAATTTTACCTTTGGGAGACCATGAACATCATTTTCTAGAGCAGAGATCAGCTCCTGGCCTCTCCTTAGTGGAATAAAACCTGCCTAGATGTGAATAGGCATAGAACATAGGCAGGGAAGAAGGTAAAGAGCAGCTCATAGAAAAGGAAGGAGGTGGGAGGAGAGAAAGGAGAGGGGGAGCAGAGAAAGGTTAAAGAGGGGGTTGTACACTGTTGGGAGTCAAGACAGTTACCATCTATGTGTTCAGATGGGGGAAGACGAGAGACAGGAAGCTTGGGAGTTAGGGAATCCAGGGCTGGGACCCCAGCTGTATGGCTGGCTGGCTCTTCTGCTCTGCTTGATTTGTGTTTCCTTAATTCTAAATTGGGATTAATAATCTGTCTTTGCATGGTTGTGGTTAGCTTAGCAAGACAGAATGTCCAGCAGTGGTGTGTACGGGTGTGTGTGTGTGTGTGTGTGTGTGTGTGTGTGTGTGTGTTGTTGCCCGGAGTTGAAGTTGCCTGCCTGCCACACCCTTGTGGAGAGAACCCTTTCAAAGCCTTCTCTGTTGCAGCCTAGTTGAATTGTGCAGCGTTCTTGTCATATGCAGAGACTCTCCTTGAAAGCATCCATCATTGTCAAAAATGTGCAACAGAATGGCTGCAGGGACAATATTCTCCACATCCTGCTTTCAAGCCAACTTTGAACACATAATCAACACTACTTGGGGGTAGTTTTTGAGTAGACACAAATGCGCTGAATCACACTGCCCATTAGTGCCCATTTCACCATCCTGATCACAGGGACATTTGAGGGGAACGTTAGTGTTATTTTGCTAAAATCAAGGCATGCCATGTTTGCAACATCTCTAAAGTTATTTGGCTTGGTAAGCAATTCTAACAAAGGTTTTGTTATGAATATTTCAAAATCTTTTGTTATAAAGTGTGCTCTGAATTTTCTAAGAACTGGTAGTAATGTATTGGTCTGTGGTATCCTAGAACTATTCTTTTTCCTTCTTTTAAAAACTCAAGGATTATTCCATCTGCAGTCTTCTAATATATCGTCCCTTCTTCAGGATTTCATCACGCTAATGTGGGGTAAATAACTCTGAGATACAAGATGTAAATTCCTTTAGCACCTGAGATAAAATAGGTCTGGGTTCTGTTATATGTTTTTTCTCTTTTAAAAATAAAATAATGATTTGTCTCCGTTTGGGCTGCTGTAACAGGATACTATAGGTGGAGGTTTAAATAACAGAAATTTATTTCTCGCAGTCCTGGAGGCTGGGAAGTCCAGGGTCAGGGTATTGGCAGATTCAGTCTGTTCCCAGCTTCATAGATGGCTCTCTTGTTGCTGGGGCCTCACAGAACAGGAGTTCATCAGATCTCTTTTATAAGAGCACCAATCCCATTCAGAAGGGCCCTGTCCTCATCTCCTAATCACCTTCCAAAGGCCTCATCTCCTAAAACCATCACTTTGGACGTTTGGAGATTAGGTTTCAATATATGAATTTTGGTGGGAAACACATATTCAGTCTGTAGCATGAGTCTTTCTTAGAATAGGAATAGCAATGGCTCAGTTTGAGTGTTGTCTTAAAAATTTGGAAGTACTTCCCCATGCATTATCTCATGATCGTTAGAGTCACTTGAGAGGTTGGTAGGACTGGTGGTGTTGCAACCATTTTTAAAGACATGGAATCCTGGGTTTAATTAGGATATTAAATGAATCGAAATCTCACTGCCACCTGTTGGCAGAGCTCGGTTCTACAACGCATGGAACTTGTGTCTCCATTTTTTTTTTTTCTTTTAAGATTTTATTTATTCATTCATGAGAGACACACACACACACAGAGGCAGAGACACAGGCAGAGGGAGAAGCAGGCTCCGTGCAGGGAGCCCGACATGGGACTTGATCCCTGGTCTCGAGGATCACGCACTACACTGAAGGCAGGCGCTAAACCACTGAGCCACCCAGGGATCCCCATGTGTCTCAATTTTTGAATGTGTTGTTATATTTATGTATATATGTATATATATATGTAGTATATAACGTTCAGAAGAAAGACAAATAGACAAGAACACACGTGTGTGTTTGTGTGTGTGTGTATAGTGCTATCCAGTAGAATATTGTGATGGATATGATCTATGTCTGTACTATCCAGTTACAGTAACTATTAGCCACATGTGTCTGTGGAACACTTGAAATGCCTAGTGTGACTGAGGGCCTGAATTCTTTTTTTTTTTTTCTGAATTCTTTTTTTTAAGTAGGTTCCATGCTCAGCCAGTGCGGGGCTTGAACTAAGATCAACACCTGGACTGAAGAGGCAGATGCTTTTAACCTACTAAGCCACCCAGCTGCCCCTGAGGAACTGATTTTTTTTTTTTTAAGATTTATTTATTTATTTCAGAGAGAGAGCAGAAGCAGGAGAGGTGGAGGCAGAGGGAGATGGAGTCTCAAGCAGACTCCCTGCAGAGCTTGGAGCCAGATGTGGGGGTCGATCTTCCAACCCAGAGATCATGACCTGAGCTGAAACCAAGAGTCGGATGCTTAACCGACTGAGCCACCCAGGCACCCTGAGGAACTGAATTTTTAATTTTATTTAATTGAAACGGCCACAAGCTAAAGAAGCCCATGCCCAGGAGTAAGTGGAACAGGACTTCTCAGCCAGCAGTCCCTTTTTCAGAGCTAAGGGATTTGGTAAGTCCACCTTGGGGGTAGACTTCAAAGGGGCAAATCTTGAATCCACTGTATTTTCACCCTAAAGAGACTGTATTAAGCCACAAGTGAGTGCTTGGAAGCCTTGCAGGGGCAGGCAAAAAGAAATGGGGGTTCGGGAGCATGGGGAATTAAACTCCATTTCTGCACGTCTGAGTCATAGTGTGTAAATTTTAATTCACTGCATGAGCAAGCCTCAGGCCCTTTGGGGCTTCTGCCCTGCTGAATTATTCTTATAGGGTCTTGCCACCCTGTGTATGAGTCTTTGGTTATGTGCTCTGCTTTCTAATTCTGTACATTTCGGAGTGTGGATCTCCACGTGGGTAATTGGTTTTGTTGTTCTTGCTCGGGAAGAACACGGAGCTCCCTGACCACCTCCCTCGGAGTCTCAGAGCCAGCAGATAACAGCATCGAGAGCATGGGTTTGGGTACCAGGCTGCCCAGGTTCAGCTCTCTGCTGTGCTTATTAGCTACGTGACTTGGACAAGCACTGAAGTGCAGTGTGCCTCAGTAGCTTCATCTGTAAGGTGGAGATGATAATAGTACTGCCTGCTTCATGAGGCTGAAGGGGGTATTAAATGAGTGGTCATGTTAACAGTGCCCAGCACGGTGAGCACCATATTCGTGTTTGTTGTTGATATTGTAATGGGCTCAGCCCCCTTCTTGTTTTTTTTTTTTTTAAGATTTTATTTATTTATTCATGAGAGACACACACAGAGAGGCAGAGACATAGGCAGAGGGAAGAGCAGGCTCCCTGCCAGGAGCCCGATTTAGAACTCGATCCCAGGGCCCAGGATCATGACCTGAGCCAAAGGCAGATGCTCAACCACTGAGCCACCCAGGAGTCCCAGCCTACCTCTTGATTTAAGAGCCACTGAGACCAAGGGAGATTCTAGGCTAGGGGGATTTAAGGGACACCAGGCTTTCTTCTAGTAGCTGTGTAACAAGAGCTGCTGCTCCTGCTGAAGCAATGGGGTACTTGGTTCCTGGAGTTGTGTCTGTGAACCAAGACCCTGTGCATGGGGCTGTCTCCAGCCATGGCTGGACTTTCCCAGGGCTGACCCTTATTTGTCTCCTGATGGTCCATGCCACTTGCCTTTACTTCCATGGTCAAATTCTGGAAGCTGGAGGGACTCCCTGCCCCACTTTGGGGGGTTGGCCCATTTCCCAGGTTCTCCTCAGTTGTCTGGGCCATCCTGCCTCTCTCATCATGTCTCCTTTTTATTCCCCATCAGGCATTGTTTTGCATGTCATAGGAAATTTATTTTTTCTTTTGTAATTTATTTCCATGAACTGTATTTCCTTTGGCAATAGGTTCAAAACCTATCTTTTTTCCCCCTAAATTTTGAAATTGCATTGATGTAAATTCTAGCACTAACTTCTGTTATACAATCTAGGTCTAATATTCATTCATTCATTCATTCATTCATTCAACAAACTTCATCTACTTAGTGTCCACTATGCAGGAGGCACTGTGCTAGATGCTGGAGGTGCAGGGTTTTGCATATCCTAGGCATATAGAAGGGCCTCCAGAAATGTTGCTTAGATGCAAGGTACAGAAATAAGGATATAGTCACACTTTCCTGGATGGCTACTGTACCTTAAGAGAGACAAACCTCAGTGCCTGTAGGTGGGAAGGGAAAAGGAAGTCAAAATTCAAAGAGCTGAAGAAGACAATGAAAATATCACCAGGTCTTCTCTTTTATAGTCATCCTGCTCCATAGCTCCATCCACCCGCCCACTGCAAGGGATGACATAGGGTCAAGAGGAGACTGATCACTGACTTTGTCTCCAGAACTCCCAATGTTCTGCAGGATGGGAATGGCAAGATATATCAGAACTCCCAAATTTTGAAGATGCATTTGGAACTGTGAATTTGAATGCACACATCTCCTCTTGTTTCAAATCTAAGGCTCTGCTCGTCCCTGGTCTAATCAGTTATTCAGGAGAAATTTACAGAGCAGAGCACTGGGACACACACCCACAAACATGCCTTTTTGGTTTATTTGCTTTTTTCAAATACAAGCAGTTTAACCTGGGCACTATTTACTAGGTTCTGTCTTAGTGGAAAGAGATGTGAGTACTTATGTCAAATTTATTGGCTCAGGAAGTTCACGTCGTGTTGGAGGAACCCACGAGGGCCTCTCTGGCAGTGGCCGAGGCCTCAAGGTTGGGGGTGGTGGTGGGTGCCAGCAGATGTAAACTCTAGTTGATGTTACACTACCAAGACGTCGCCGATGCTTGGAGCAGAGCAGAGCAATGGAGAGAAGGAATAAAAATAAGAAAAACCCTGCTTGTTAATATGTATATTTTACATGGCATCTTTGAAGATGAAGCTGCTGCTTACACTACTTTACTACAATTCAGTGAGTTTTACAAGACCACAGGGGGACGTGTTCCAGTTTGAGCAAGCTGAAAATGGCTTAAAGCTGACAGAATAATAAGTATTTTTTTCTTTGTTTAATATTTTTGATCCAGATCGGGTAACTCTGGTTTCTGTCATTTTTACCCGGCATACCTTTTGTTGTTTTCCAGATATGTAAGTTTCTTGCACTTACTAGAGGATTTAATTTCTCGTATGCATAAAGAAAAAGAAGCCAAATAAAGGCAGGCATTTCTAGTTATTAGTCGAATTTTCCAGAATTATGTAGCATATTTGATTCTCTGTTTAGCCAGTTAACTTCAAAACTGATGGCTTTGACAGGATAGTCTTCCTCTTTCTTCTTCGTTTTGTTCTAATTGTTGTATTTTTATTCTTGATTTGAAGGTTAAACTATGACTGGACTTTGGCTTTCTGCTCCTGGACAATCAGGGATGGAGGGAGAATTTTTCAGGACAAAGGGGTGTCCAACTGGGATTAGATTTGCAATAGGTTAGCAATAGAATAGGTGTGGGAGCGAACATTGAGAAGAAAGATTTTGTGCTGTCCCCAAGGTGGACAGCTTTTCAGGGAGAGCTTTGTTAACATGTTTGTTTATTATTGTTATTTTTATTCAGTCGTACACTTTCCTGATTTCTTGTTAGGAAACAGGTTTGTGTGTCAGCAGCTGCGGAAACCTATCTCTGTGTCCAAAGCTGTTTTTCGTTTCACAACATGCTTTGTCCATCTTGAAACTTCGGGACTGTGTGTCAGAAATTCCTGAAACGCCCAGGTGTTTTTGCCCCTGAGATGGAGGTGGTCATGGGGACAGGAGTAATGGTACTATCTCACCCTCCTTTATAATTACATACGAGGTCACATGTCTCGGTTCACTTTTTACAGGGCAGGGGTAATGAGCCCATTTTACAGGTAAGGATCCAAATGTTAGAATCCATTTGCTAGATTATCTGTTGCACTTTTTACCTCCCTGGGTGCAAGACTTTGTACCTCGTACAGGTCCAGGAGCATCCAACCAGGAAAGAAATGAGGGTCTCTGCCCTCAGCCAGGCTCTGGGGACATGCAGCTCCCCATGCAGTCTCGCTCGGCCCTCTGTGTCCTTGTTTGTGGCTTGCAGCTGCTTCCCTGTACGCCGGAGGCCTGCTGCAAGTCTGCTTGCTGCCTCCTGCATATGCATCAGCTTTGCACACCTGTCCAGTGTCAAGGCTATATTTCCCTCCCATTGGGTTTCATTCTGCTTCCTTCCCGGTTAGTGGCACTCAGGGGCATGGCAAGGTAGATTGGGAGGAAATTTGAATTAAACTAGGAGACTGGGACTCTGGTCTCCTTGGCTTTGTGGCCCCGAGAGAGATCAGTCATCCTCTCTGAGCCCCGATCCCTTCATTGGTAGAACAGGGGTATGGGCCAGATGGTCGCTGATATGGTTCTAATATGCTGGTGGCTCCAAACGCGGTGCTCGCGGAAGGGGAGAGGCTTCTCTGTTCAACTTTCTGGGAAATGGAAATGCTGATTTTGTTACTTACAACACTTAGTGCTAAGGATAGTTAGGAGTTTTAGATTTTAATTTTTCTTCTGACAGAAAAAGAGAGAAACTGCCTTTCTCCCAAATATTGACAAACCCAAGGGACGCTGCACTTGCGTGTGCTGCCATCTGTACTGGGTAGAACGTAGCAGAAGTGAGAAGCCCTGAAGATGTGGTGCAGTGCGCTGGTGCCTGAAGCAAAAGGTACGTGAAATACCCCCCAAAGTGCCAATTCTAAAAGCTCAAACTTGGTTAGGAAGGAAAAGCTGGGAGACAGGGCAAACTCTATGGGGAATTTTATTGCCATTTTCTGTAAAAGCTCTGAGGAGCAGAGTTCTATTTTTCACCTAGAGGACAGCAGAAAGACTGAGCAATAAACCCTTTGGGTGTAATAAATGCATAAATATGGCACAACAATTCTCTATAAAATGCTGACAATTTCTCCTTGAGGTTGTAGTCTTGATTTGGATTTTTGTCATTCATTCTCCTCTCTCTTCTCTCTCATTCTTCTGGGAGATGGTGAGAATGCCCTATTTCCTAAGCCTTTTGCTTTATGGGTTTTTTTTATAGGTTTCTGCCTTGAATCCCAATTTCAATAACTTATCTCCTTTTTGCTTCCTGCCCGGTTCCCTTGTTTCCCCACCACCGAGTCCTGACTTCCTCCCACCACAGGCCTCCTGGAGACGGGAGTCCTCACCTGGAATGCCATTCTCAGCATCTAGGCTCATTAAACATAAATTAAAGGATGAACTTTATTATTATTTCAAAGGTATTCTGAATGTCTCCCATAATGGGATCTCATGGATCCATCATATCAAATGGTGATAGCTTGTTTCTCTTTATTGAATATTGGTTTCTGATGGAATCCAAAGAATAAACAGTGTTTGGAGGTAATAATAATAATAATAATGGTTTCCTTACATAGAAAAGATCTCAACGGGTGATTTCTTCATTTATTTGTTTATATTATGCCTTGTTCCAAAATAATTTCAGGCAGTTTTCAATAAGGCTCATATATATATACATACATACACACACACACACACACACACGCACACACAAAATGTTAGTGCCTTTCAGACTTCCTAGTGAAGTGCTCCTAAGGGCAGGGGAGAGTAAATAGGCTGTGTTCTCAGGGTGCTTGGGGAAGAACCCAGAATGATCAAATTGTGCCTTCCAATTCATAATGTATCTGCATTTGTATTAATATTAACACATTTAAAATAACCTAACTTTGATTAAATTGGGGTCTTCTGACATATGAGCCACCTTTGGGGATACATGTATTTTAGCGTGAGAAGCATGGCAACAAGACTTTCAAATATGTATAAAAGAACAGGAGTCGGTTACTTTAAAAGGGGTAAATAGGGGCCCCTGGTCAGCGTAGTCAGTGGAGCATGCAATTCTTGATCCTGGGGCTGTGAGTTCGAGGCTCATGTTGGACAGAGAGATTACTTAAAAATAAAATCTTTGAAAAAAAATAAAAAGGTGGATAAAGTTTCTAAGGACAAAACTAGTTTCTGAGTTCCCTACGAGCAAGGACAAACCAGGCTATCTCACATATATATTTAAATAATTCAAGCCTAGGGGCACCTGGGTGGCTCAGTCAGTTAAGCCTCTGCCTTCAGCTCAGGTCATGATCCCTGGGTCTTGGAACTGAGCCCCTCATCTGCCTCCTGCTCAGCGGGGAATCTGCTAGTCCCTCTCCCTCTGCCCTTCTCTCCACCCTTCTGTGCACTTGCGTACACTCTCTCAAATAAATTACGAAGAATAATAAGTAATCTACACTGATGGACTCAATTATGTTTTCCCTTTACCCTATTTCAACAAAAAAGAAAATGAATTTCCCCCCAAAAGTCTTAGGCTTCATTAAGTTTTAAATTTTATTTATTTATTATTCTTTGTAATTGATACCTCTGAGTACTTGTTGACTAGGTATATGCTCTTTGCCCCACGTATGAAAAGTCTGTTTATGTTAATTTCCTGAGTTTGCTCTAGTGGTTTTCAGACTTTCTTGTGCATTAGAACTAGCTGGGGAGTAAAAAACAAACAAACAAATAAACTCCCAAACTCATATGCCAAGGCTGTGCCTGATGCCAATTAAATCAGAATCTCAGAAGTGGGGAAGGGTGTAACAACTGGGCATCAGCATTTTGTTTCTTAAAGTTTCCTAAGAGCTTCTAACATGGAGCTAAGTTTGAGACCAGTGGTTCTCAAACTCGAGTGCATTAGGAGAATCACCTGGAAGGCATGTTAAAACAGATTCTTGGCTCCAGCCCTCGATTTTTCCAGTAACTAGGCTCCAGGTGGAGCTTGAGAATGTGCATTCATAGGAGACATTGGTGCTAATGGTCTGAGGATTGCACTTTGAGACCCATTGTTCTAGAGTTTTCATGGATGTTAATACTATCAGATCGGATGGGATGGAAACCTTCAAGCTCTAAGAATGATTTTGGGTTAATTTGGTAAAACCAGGTGATTTCCCAGGGTTTGAGAAATACCTGTACGACTATTGTCTTTTGCTACAGTGGCCATATTTGAGTCTGACTGACAACATATTCTATTCCAGTTGGATTTAGCCCAGGTCTAGGAGACTCAGTCCCAATCTCTTGCTGTGGATTAACTCTGTTTCATAAATGCAAATTAGGAAAAGATGTCCACCGTGTTGCTTAACCCAGGTGTCCTATGAGGCCTCACTGTGCACTGTGAATATTGTCTCGTCATGCTCAGGGTTTGGTGGTTGCTGTGGATGCTACGTTGAGGTGGAGGTCTTCATGATGAATGTCTTTTCTTAAGGAGAGCTATAGCCTTCTCTTTACTAGGCTTAACTGTGCCCAGCCTGGTCAGCTCTTGCTTTGGCTTAGAGCGTTGCTTCTTCTTCTTTTATAAATCAAATCTGCATGACTCTCTTAGCTGTACTCGTCCCATTAAAGGGTCATTAGGTTTCCCATTATTAGCAGCTCCTGTTGATGGTGTCCCGCAGAGGCCTCAGCATGGGCTTCCTCACCATGCATTCGAGCAGGAGAACAAGGGGAAGCAGGCAAGTGTGGAGACTCCACTAATATCTGCCTCCCAACTTCAAAACACAAGAGCTAGGCTGGAGGTACAGTGTCCCTGCTTCAGCAAAGCTGGCAGCAGGTGAAACAACATTTGCATATTTGTTCCTGCGGGGCTCTCAATGGCAACTTCTGTTTAATCTTTTTTGCTTCTTCTTATATCTTTTAATTATAAAAACAAATAAAATATCTAGCTCGGCTTGCCACTTTCTCCATCCCACATTCTGCCGGCTGCCAATGCTTGACAGTTTTCAGTTGGCTGTCCTTTTCCCCTGAAGTTCTAGATCGCCCGGTCATTACACTGCCTCAGGTGTGGATTGCCAGGTGGCTCAGTGGTGAGGTCGAGTCCCAGAGATAATGGTGCATTTCTTTTACTCAACTTTGCCTTTCTTATAAAAAAAAAAACCCAGCATTTTGTGCTAAATTTACCACCATGTGTATTTATATACATTAATAATAAAACCTTGTATTAATGAAGAATATACAAGCAGAGTAAAATTTAAAGAAACACAAAACCTAGGTATAGTGAGAAATTTTGCTTATTAACTGCATGTAGTGATTAATATCAATTAAAAAAATCTAACTTTAAGGAAGGAATGCCGTCACTTTAGAATTTCTGATATCAGAAGTCCCTTTAAATTCACAGGCGTCCTCAGGCTGCAGGTGTCCTCAGCTCTTTACCAAGACCATCATCAGGCTTAACCTGTCTCCTCAGTTAACCAAGGAAGTTCTCCTCCAGCAATTTTAACTTCCTTCTCAGGTGCCCACCTTTCCTTTCTTGCAGTTTTCAGGAAAAGGAAATAAGATCCTAATTATACACACTAGCTCCATTTACCTGCTCCACTTCACCATGATTGTACTTTTCTGATTAGGAGAAAATTTGCTTTCTCTGACTGCTTCCTTAGATTTAGCACCCTGCCCTTTCCAGCCGAAGAGAGTCCCCTAATTTACACTGAATACATGCGTTTAGTCATTACCACTAAATGTTACAACTTCTCATTGAGAAGCTGTTCTGGAGCTTTTCTGTCTGGCTCCCGGTACAACTTGGCTTCTTTTAAGGGGCGTCACTGAAGGTTGAGACCATGTCAAAGCTCACTACACAATATAATTATTCAGTTAGGAGTGGGAATGACGTGTTTCCCATGAGGGGAGGTGGTCCTCGTGCCCCGTGAAGGTCTGGAGGCTGGTAGTGATGCAGCTGCTGGACATAGTTCCAAAGTGCGTTGCATTGGCAAGCTGCTTAACTCTTAAGGAAAATTAGGTGTACACCTAATAGAAACTTTTTTTTTTTTGCTTTAAATATTTTTTAAGTGAAAGGACACCAACCACACTCCTACTCAATTAAGAGAAACGCTTTTACAATCCTGAGGTCTTTTATTTCCTTTACATGTATCATGCCATGAATTCATGGGGAATGGGTCTCAGCAGTTCAGGCTCCTCTCCATTGGTTCTCACAAAGTGTGCTTCTCTGGGTGGGGCAGGCTGGTGCTTCGGTTGGACCCAAGTACCTTTCTTTCTCTTTGGCTTCCTTCTTTTTCTGATCATTTTCCTTCACACACTTCAGGAAGCTATCTCAGGCTCTTTGAGTGTTTAATATGCTCAATGGGGACATTAATTCTCTTGGCAAGAATCTTGCCCTTAACTTGTTTGTTTACAACAATGCCAACAGCATGTTGAGTAACACTGTAGACTCTTCCAGTTTTGCCATGGTAATATTTGTGGGGCATTCCTTTTTGAATAGTGCCCATTCCCTTGATGTCCACCATATCACCTTTCTTAGAGATTGGCATGTATGTGGCCAAAGGAACAGCTCCATGTTTTCTAAAAGGCCTAGAGAACATATAGCAGGTACCTCTCCTCTTTCCCTTTGTGTTGGTCGTTTTGGCGAATTACAGATGGCGGTTCCTAATAGAAACTTTTGAAACTGACCTCTTTACTAAATGGAATAATAGAGCTCTGTCCTCTGTAAAATGTGGGATGCTGTCTGGAGTCATGGCAAAGTCAATGTTCTAATACACCAAACACTCCTGCTCCCATAACATCTCCACTTCTTAAGAGTTGGCTGCATTTGTTGCAAACTTGTTTGTGCCATTTGTTTTTTGTTATCATTATCATATAATTTTATTAACCATTACATAAGTAGATGGGACATTAATGCAAGACGAAAGTATATCAAAATCATATAATTTTATTAACTATTACATAAGTAGATGGGACATTAATGCAAGAAGAAAGTATTTCTATGGAAGCTAAGCTTCTTTGGAAAGATTTGATAAAACAAATTGCTAAGAATTGTTATCAAATTAAGGATGAGCAAAACATCTGCATGAGATTAGAAAAATATCATAGAAGTCTAGGGGAATTCTGCTTTTAGATTGCTTTGTCTCTTCCGAAGAAATTAGATGCTATATCATGGATGTGCTTTATGCAAGAAAGACAACCGAGAACTCCCTTCAGCACACTTAACGATAGAATACGCAGCCTTAGCTGCACATTAAGACATTGGTGAATAATAAATTTATAGGTTCGAGTTTTAGTGAAATGTTTAAGGAACTTTAACTTAATTAACTTGATTTTTTTCTAATTAACCGAACAACTGCCAGTCCCTAATACATTCACTGTTTATACAACTCAAGTGGGAACTCGGTGTTCATGCGCTATGGGAGTTGCAAGACATTGTCCCAAAGCTCCATACTTGGCCCTGTGGGTTTTGAGAATTCCTGTGGGGTTTATGTGTTCCTGGCCCCTCTGGCTCTAAACTTCTAGTTCTCTATTTCTCTTTTTTTAAAAAAAATCTTAGGTAAAGTATTTACATATGTCTAGACTTGATTGAAGGGGGAAGGAGGGCAGGGCAAAGTTTTCCATTTTAGGAATAAAAATAATTTCAAATTAGAAATCAGCTACCTTTGTTCTTAAAAGTCCTAAGGTCACCCTGCAGTTGGGGATTCGGCTGTTAATCCCACACCCTCTCCCCGGCCACACATCACTTGCCTAGTTTTTTCTAACTGCTTATTTCTTTTCTCTTCTGGTTCTTCTCTCCATTCCTGTTCATGTCAAACGCAGAGCGGTGTGGCCAACACTCTGCTGGGTCATTTCCTGCTAATCCTTGTTCTTGGGTGGGGTCTCACTTCCCTCCCTGTCGTCTCTCAGCCAGCTTTATATATGGTATATGTAGTTTACCAAGGTGACCCCACCCTAAGAAATGGAACACCTTTGAAAGCAAAAGTTGGCGATATTAATCATTTCTCTAGGACAAAAGGCAAACATTGGGATTGTACTGGGTAAACCAGGATCTACTATTATTTTCCTAATCATAGACAGTTTTCTCCTTAAGAAGAATTCTGGTGTTCATAGATAAAATATTTTTCATCCCATTACATATACTCTTCCAGTTTGGTTAAACTCACACAGCCAATTCTGTCCCTCAACAGGAGAGTGTGTGATTCACTGAAGCAAAGTGTGTTCTTTACTGGTCATCGGCATTTACTGTTCTGTGTACCTCACCCTCTCTGAGCTCAGTTTTTCCATCTGTGAAATGGAGAATATTATTACCTGCTAAGGGACTCATGAGAAAAGTAGACAGTAAAGCATTTTGGAAGGGATTAAACTGTAGAAATGTAAGGTTTATTGTAATCACTGTTATTATATATTTTTAATGAAATTAAGAATCAGAAGTTATAGGGGAGTGGCAAATGATACCGTGCCATACCAGCCTGGCAGCTTTTCTTGTTTTGGGCCTCTGAGCATCTTACACAGTGTCCTTTATTCTTGCTCCTTGACTCTAAACCTGGTCCTTCCTCATAACTCTACCAGTAATCCTGGATCCTGACCTTCAGCCTCTTTATTATTTCTGTCTTGGACCTCTACTCAGAAAATTCATCCAATCACCCTGAATTGTATGTCATTGAGTTGAGTTATTGTGATGCTGATAAATGAGAACTAAATTGAAGCCATCAGCCTCATTTTCCTTACTCACCTATTTCCAGATGTGGAAGGTAACGGGCTTGGATTGGCTGCTAACACCAAGGCTCATCAAAGACCATTTTCCCTAAGGGCATTAAATGCAATTTATTGATTGGGTGGAGGCCTAAGGCATTTGGGGTGTGGATTTGTATTACAGCCCATGAAGATGGGTTGGAGCTGAAATCCAAGCCTGCCACCTGAGTTCGTCAAATTGATCAGCAACACTGTGGCTTGAGATTCAGAAGCCAGGTAGGCTGACAAAATGAGAAGTTAAACAATGTCTCACCTTATTACCGAGAGATAACAGCTCTTTCTTTCCTCTGAGAGTGGGAATATGGGCCTGTTTTCTACGTGCTGAATTCTGTTGCTTAACTTGGGGAATATATCTATTTATTCTTCATTGCCTCCTCCAGTCAGTCAATGATGGCTCCTTGGATTGTCTAAGTTTGCTCTTTCCACTTCCTCTCCTGTTTTGAATCCACTCCACTAAGGCTTTTTACCTCCTCCACTACAAGCAAACCACTCTTAATATGACTGCCCCTCCTCATTGCTAAAAACAGAGGACAGATTTCAGCTCCGATTTTCACTGCATTATCACAGCATTTGATATGCTGAGTCGTACTCTTCATTGAAACAGCTTCTTCCCTTGGCTTCCAGGGTCTCTTACTTTTCTGGTTTCTTCATACCTCCGTGGCTGTTGCACCTCAGTCCCTTTGGTTGGTGCATCCTGATCTTCTTGACCTCTAAATATTGGGTTCTCTAGGGTTCAGTCCTCAAGATGTTTTCCCTATTCTGTTTACACTCATGTGCAACCAAACTCAGGTATTTAAATACCATCCATCTGCTGAAGACTCTCAAATTTATATCTCTGACCTGAAACCCTTCCATAGACTTGAAATATGTATGGTTATTGCTTACTCAGCTTTTCACTTAAATTTGTAATAGGTATGTTGAAAATTAATATGTTGCATACTGAACTTCTGTTCTCCTCCAAACATCCTTCTCCTAGTTGTTCCTTATTAATAAAGAGCAATCCTCCCTTTCAGTTGCTTGGGCTCAAACCCTTGAAGTCATCTTAATTTATCTTTACATTTCATATTCTACTTTCAGTGTGCCAGCATAGCTTATTGGTTTATCTTCAAAATATTTGAATATCCAGAATGTGACCACATCACCCTGGTCCCGGATACCATCCTCTGTCACCTGATTTATTGCCATATCCTTCCTGATTGGTCTCCCTGCTTCTCTGCCGTGCCTCCCCGTGATGGAATTTCAACACTAGCAGCCAAGTGATCCTTTAAAAACCAAAGTCAGATTATGTTTCTCTTTGCTCAAAACCTTGAATTTTGCTTAGAGTAACAACCAGAGGGCTTACAAAGCTTCCTGTGAGGCTCTTCATATCTGTTTCTGAGCTAAGTCCTAATAGACTCCTTCACTCTCACTATGTGTTGTTAGTGACCACACTGGCTTCCAGTACTCTAGCCACAATCCTGCCCTATGAGACTTTCACTTGAAAATCTCTGCTTGAAAAAACTTACCTTTCGTCACTGCATTATAGTATCTTTGAACAGTTACTGTGAACAAGGCACTGTGGTTTCCCACCTCTCAACTTCCCTTGTTGGAAATTATTTTTGTTTCTATGTGTTTTTAAGACCTATATATTTTAATAATATGAGTTTATTTGAAAATTATGGTCTCTTCTAAGGGTGTAAATGTAGATCAATTAAATCTTCAGTCATTGGGAGCCACAGGTAGTGGCAACTGAATACTGAACAGGCTCATCTGGCAAAGTCAGCATCTCAGAAGGCACAGTAAGGGAAACCTGAAACTATAGAAGCTGTTGAGTACCTGATTATTGGACTGAAAGAAAGGATTCAGTGCCCATCCCATCTTTGTTTTTCTAGGCATGCAGCTGACTGGCTTCTTCTATCTAGAGCAATGCCCCAAACCACTTCTCAATCTATTAAAAAGTGATAATATATTATTTAAATATATCTTACCCTGCTTTCAAAAGTGACACATTTAAAATACATTTGAAATATAAGTGAATTATTCATTTACCAAAGAGCAGGCTTTTACCAAAATAGTTCAGGATAAAAAAGCAGCATATGAGATTATCTGATTGTCACCTACTTGCGTTCTAACAACCATATGTACTCTCCCATTCACTTTTGGTATTTTTGGTCCTCAGGCTGAAAGGTCTCAAACAGCATTTTGAGATTTGAGAATTCTGAGGTTTTTGATTATATCCACACCTACTGGTGATCCAACTGCTGATGGTTTCATATCAGGAAACTTCAGAAGAACTTTGCATGTTTGCACTTTCCAAAATTTTGATAAAGTAAAAATTCAATTATTTAGAATTTGTAAACTACAAATTAAGGTATGTGCTTTAATACATGCTCTGTTTTTTTTTTTTTTTTTTTTTTTTTGCATGCTCTGTTCCTATCTCTTGTTCCAATTTTTTATCCTTCTGTTTGGAACATTGCCTTAGATGCTTCATTAGTTTAACTAGCATTAGAGAACATCTAATGAATTAGGCAGTCAGTCAAAATTGGAGTATTTTGAAGGGAAGCTCCTGTTTCTTCAGATATAAAATCAGAGTCTTAAGTTTGGAAAGAACCTGAAAGTTTCATCTAGTGTTTCTTACCTGTAGTTGCTTATTAGAACCATCTGGAGAGTGTCTTAAAATGCTGGTGCCCTGGGCCAATTGAAACCAAGTTTCTGAGGATTATGTCTAGGCATCTGTATTAAAACAAAAACAGAACCCCAAGTGATTTTACTGTGTCACCAGGATTGAGAACCATGATGTAGGTAAACACGCTTTATGCTTAAATCTTCTCTGCATCATTGTCACAACCCTAAACTTGGCAGGTCTCTGTTAGATTCCTCCAAGGAAGAAGTTCTTAGTCTTTCTAAGAACAGCTCTATAGGAAATTCTTCCTTATATTGACATAAAGCTGTCTGCTTATACCTTATGCCCATTGTTCCTGATTCTGTTATTTGAGACCACAAAGAACAAATCTCACCTCTCCACATGACAGTTCTTTCAAACTCTGAAGCCAGTTATTCACTTTATAACCAAGTATTTACTGAATACCCGTTACAGGCCTAGATCTGCCCTGAGTCCCCAACACAAATAAAATATGGTCATTGCTCTCATGATGCTCACAGTCTAGTGGGTAAGATGGAAAAACTAATGACACTGGTACAGCTCAAGAATGCATGGTTACCCTCCCATCTCTCTACCCTATATCCCACCCCATCTTACTCTTCTGTAAGCAGAATTAGCCTCAATTCCTTGAATTTGGCTGCAGATGACATCATTTTGAGGGCTTGTACTGAGGCTCTCTCCAGAGGTTTGAGCTCGCTTCAGGTTGTCTACCTCCCTAATTAAGTATGGCTGCTAGGCTGGATTTCATGTGTCAGATGTGGTCTGAATATACTGAGGAGAGAGAGGGACTGCCATCTACTTCCTTTTATTTCTAGATGAAATACTGCTGGATCAGTATGAAGTTATAGACAATTAAAGCCATCAGGACTTCCTCATATATCCAGGGCTCCTTGTAATGAACATATCTAGCCTTTGGGTGCGGATGAAGATAAGGGTAAGGCAAGGCCGATGTTATCAAAGCAAGGAGTTGGAGGAGTTTAACTTCCCTCTCTCTTGTCTACCTTTTCCCTGGGCTTACTCATGAGTCCTTAAGATCATGTGAACATTCTGTCAATTGACCACTTCTTTCACTAGTCCCAAAGGGCCACGGATGGGCTTGTCCAGAGGTGGGCACATTTGCCAAATGAACTAGACCTAAAAGGGAGCAACAGTTTGGTGAAACTCTTTCCTGTTCCAGACTTATCTATCTGCTAATCAATACTGGAAGCAAGTAGCTTTTCTAGTGGCCTTCTGGATGCAAACAGGTCAATTGCATTTTTTTTTTTTGGCTCTCTCTTTTTCTGTGCTCAAAGATCAACGGCGGAGTATATTATCTTATAGTTTAACGAGAATCTTAAAAATCTGTGACCTCTGATCTTTAGCTGACTCATCTTTTTTGTACTTTAGGGTGTCTGGGTTATTCTGGTCTCTTAGAAACCTGCATCAACTGACATTTTTTCAGTGCTGCCCCAAACTGCTCTCCCTTTATGTTTGCCAATTAGCATCTCAAGAAGGAATACTGCTATATATTTGAATTTTTGCATTCACATTTAATGAAATGTTTCACAGATATTTATAACACAACAGATTCTGCTCTGCTGAAATCAAAGTGGGCACACTGAAGATGGATTAAAGGCAAAATATCACCATCAGGATCAGTAAACACTCATTGAGCATGTATGACATGATCAGTTTCGATTAAAACCAAGACACCTGCACTCTGGTGTTTATAGAACCAACTTGGGTTCTGATCTGGGGAAGATGTAGGCAGGACTTCTTCCCTGTTGGTGCCTTTTTTAGTATCTCTTCAGTAAGAACCAGACCAACCTACTGAAGATGCTACGGTTACATTTGCAGATGTACATATGAAGGTGTTTGAAAATAGGCTTTTATCACCTGCCCAGTTCTCTTACCCATCCTCCATGATAGTTTCAACTCCTCAGCTCTTCAAGGAGCAAACTTGTGTCAATATCAATGGCCTGTTTGATCTTCACCATCTTTGTCATCTCTGCAGCATTTGACTTCATTGATAATTCAGATATAGAAACAAAATTGCCGTACACCACACCCCATCTTACTCTCTTAGTGCTCCCCGTTTCACTACACCATTCCGGACAGTCATGTCCTTCTGGTCCATCTTTCTCTGCCTTGTTCCTTCCACCCTCTAACCATGGGCCCCCATTGAGACTTAATATTTGATATTATGTGTACTTTTTCATTTGGATTTCTCAGGATTTAAGTACCATTTGAATTATTATATCTCCCGAGTCTTTATTTTCAGCCCTAGAGTACAACATACATTATCTATTACTCGTTAAAATCAAATGTCATTGTAATTTTGTTATTATCTTTACATTAATCCACCTGTATTTGCTGCTTTCGAGTGTAGGTAGTACTTAAAATCAAACATTTCATTTTTTTTTTCTTTTTCTGGCATCTCTGTTTCTTCAGTGGAATTCCTTTTTCCCAGTCACTCAAGCATATTGGTTTTTTCCCCTAAAATAAGTATTTACTATATTTCAGATACTATTCTAGGTGCTGGGTAGGTTATAGACTAAAACATATGGTCCTTGCCTTAGTGGAGTTTGTATCACAGTGAGGGAATTAGACATTAATCACGTAATCACAAAAATAGACCTTACTATATGAATGAGGAGAACGACAAAGGAAAAGTACAGGGAGCCATGAGAATGTAGAATAAGGGACTCGACTTAGGCTAGGAGGCAAGGGAAGTCTTCTCTGCAGAAGTGATGTTTGATCTAAGATCTGAATGATGAGTCAAGGCTGGAAAGGGACATCCCAGCCATAAAAACCAGCATTCCTGAAGGTCTTGGGAGTGAGGGTGGCAGTTGGAGGAAATTGCAAGTCAAAGCATCAGAAAAAAAACAACAAAAAAAAACAAAACAAACAAAAAAACCCCAGCATAAGTAGACAATGACATGGAAGGGAAAGTGGCAAGAGATGAGGCTGAGTTCGTACATGAAGGGCCTTGGGGCCATGTTAAGGATTTTGGCCTTTATCCTAAGAACTATTAACAGCATACTAGGTAAAGGAATACCACGATCACACTTGTATGTTTAAGTCATTGGGAGTCTGTGGGGATAGAATGGATTGGCAGGGAGTGGGTGGATCTGGATGTAGGGCCACCAGTTGGGAGGCTGTTGGAATAGTGGGGATAAGGTTCAGGTAAGTGGGTACAGAGATGGGGAGAAAATGCTGGCTCTGGGATACAAATCCAAACCTTGGAGCTGCTGTGTCTGAATAGACTTCCTATTCAACTGGCCCACATGTTCCCTTACATTGTCCTCAATCATAATACTCTCTGCATCTGTGTTTTCCTTTCCACTCCTGTTCTTGCCACAGAATTCCAGAGCGATGAATTTATGTGTGAGTTTTAGCCATATCCTGTTAGGGGTTGTTCCCTGAGAACAGTTCTTCTTCAGCTCCTCAGTTCCCTACCTTACACAGGGATTCAGGGGTCCCAGCGACTTCTCCCCATCTCGGGACCTATGTCAGCTATGCTGAGATTGGCTTCTTCTAGGACAAAACCTGCGGATTGGTGTGTTATAAGGTCATGGTTCCAAACAGGAATAAGCTCCATCATTTGGTGTATTTTGCAAGCATACAGATTTCTAGGTTCAGTACCCAGAGGTTTTGGGTGAAACCCAGGAATTTTGGGGTGGAGCCCAGGAATCTGTGTTTTATGTAGTACAGATGTCTAAGGACCAGGCAGGTTTGGTTTGCTCTAAGGCACCACTTACCTGCATTTCACTTTGTATTGAAGAGGATAATCTTTTTCCAGGGCTAGGCTCTGTCTTCTCTGGGATCTCCTCCCCAGTCTCCTTCTTCCCCTAACTAAAACAACCTTTCACACTTAAATCTTTATTTGACTTTAAAGCCTTCTGTTTTGTGGTTTTTCTTCCCACTGGGGAATGTCTGATGTCTTCTCGGCAGGCGTAGCCACCTGTGAAGGGACGTGCCATGCCATAGAGGACTGTTCCCTGGATGGCTGAGTGACAGGGAGGATTTCCTGAGATTCATTATGAAGCAAACCCCATATTTGCAAAGACGAAGTATTGGATAGAGCAAGAGAGGAAACTTAGCAGCAAGAAAATAATCTATTTGAGAATACAGCCCTGTTTCATGTATCTGTCAATTAGATTTGCTTCCTTTTGGTCTTTAGATAAAAAAAAAAAACACCTCACATAAACATGACTGTGGTGCATCTGTTTTAATGCTTCTAATCTTCTGACTACTAGAGCAAAAAATTAATATCTTCCTTCCTCGGTAACAGTGAAAACTTAGATACCGATGGAAGGAGGGAAACGAAGAACAGATGCGGTCTATCTCCGGGTGGAGGACTTTGTGTGTGTGTGTTTGTATTCACATACGTATGTGATTAGCATCAATTTAATATTTTTATGGAACTCTAGCAATAGATCATGTTAGATATGTGAAAAAAAATCAAAATTGGATCCCTGACCTAATATACTTAACTTTATAGGCAGAGTGAATTATCAGATATCCACGAGCCAAAGAAATAACGTGAAGGGAAGTTTACTTGGTGTCCAAATACGGATTCATTACTTTTTAATATTCTCTAACGTCTATTCTTAGAACCACGGGTCTTTTCAAATGTCCTTTAATTTCATCTATAGTCAGTATACTGACAAGTGATTATTGAGCTACGGCAGGTAGCAGAACATGTATTTGCATTCCCTAAAATTGAGTCACTGAAACCCAAATGAAGAACACAGATGAATTATAAATTTAAATTGTGTGTGTGTGTGTGTGTGTGTGTGTGTGTGTTCAAAGGGGGAAGGAGGTGAAGCTGGGAGGAGGCGGGAGAGTGACTTGCTTCCACTCCTAGCACAGAGGAAGATAAATCAACAGAGAAGATTAAAAAATGCAAAACCCTTTTCCCATTCGCCTCGCCTCCTTGTGGTGTCTTTGAATGTGTTTGGCAGCAGTGGGCCATGTCAGGCCACCTGTACAGTCAGCAAATTGCTCATGGTTTTTAAAGGGCTCCTTTATTAATCTCCACCAGCAGCCCTATAGGAAATTGGATGCTTGCTTTGGAACGGCCACTGTATTTTTACATTTTTGAGGCATTATTATGTTTTGATTATATTTTCTTTTGTTTTAAAGTTAAAGAGGCTTTTCTTTATCTCTGCAATGGATAACAAGCTCCTTCCTTATGGAAGACTATCTGCCTTCTATTGCTGTCATTTAGAATGCCATGTCCAGGGGTAGACAGAGTCTGTAAGTCGTGAAGTTCCGGGCGCCAGTCACATTCTTGTGCTGGCAGGCAGAGATTCACGTGGACTGTATTGTGAGTGGCACTCCCTGAAGCTGTGTCACAAGGTGGTGGGTACTCAATAAAAAAATAAAAATGAATGGATAAGCAACTGACTGATTGAATGCCTTTCTTTTCATTTTTCAGGGAACCTAGTATAGTTTTTGTTGAGTCCAGATGGAAGAGAAATGTATAGACCCTGGATTAAGAGAGACTTGGGTTCAATCCCAGCGCCCTTGTTTACTTCATGTGTGATTGGGGTAAAATGACTTAATTTCTTTGACTCTCAATTTGCCTATCTAGGTAGAGGGAAGTAGAGGGAACCAACTTTGTAGTTATAAAGAGAATTATATGTGATATATAGAGAAAGCATAATATAGTCCCTGACACAGGGTAGATACTGAATATTAATAATGATAATCCTGTCTCACATTTAGATCTTTCATCCATTTTGAGTTTATCTTTGTGTATGGTGCAAGAGAGTGGTCTAGTTTCATTCTTCTGCATGTGGATGTCCAATTTTCCCAGCACCATTTATTGAAGAGACTGTCTTTCTTCCAGTGGATAGTCTTTCCTCCTTTATCGAATATTAGTTGACCATAAAGTTCAGGGTCCACTTCTGGGTTCTCTATTCTGTTCCATTGATCTACGTGTCTGTTTTTGTGCCAGTACCACACTGTCTTGATGACCACAGCTTTGTAGTACAACCTGAAATCTGGCATTGTGATGCCCCCGGCTATGGTTTTCTTTTTTAAAATTCCCCTGGCTATTCGGGGTCTTTTCTGATTCCACACAAATCTTAAAATAATTTGTTCTAACTCTCTGAAGAAAGTCCATGGTATTTTGATAGGGATTGCATTAAACGTGTAAATTGCCCTGGGTAACATGGACATTTTCACAATATTAATTCTGCCAATCCATGAGCATGGAATATTTTTCCATCTCTTTGTGTCTTCCTCAATTTTTTTCAGAAGTGTTCTATAGTTTTTAGGGTATAGATCCTTTACCTCTTTGGTTAGGTTTATTCCTAGGTATCTTATGCTTTTGGGTGCAATTGTAAATGGGATGTGAGACAAGATTCCATCAAAATCCTAGAGGAGAACACAGGCAACACCCTTTTTGAACTTGGCCACAGTAACTTCTTGCAAGATACATCCACGAAGGCAAAAGAAACAAAAGCAAAAATGAACTATTGGGACTTCATCAAGATAAGAAGCTTCTGCACAGCAAAGGATACAGTCAACAAAACTAAAAGACAACCTACAGAATGGGAGAAGATATTTGCAAATGACGTATCAGATAAAGGGCTAGTATCCAAGATCTATAAAGAACTTATTAAACTCAACACCAAAGAAACAAACAATCCAATCATGAAATGGGCAAAAGACATGAAGAGAAATCTCACAGAGGAAGACATGGACATGGCCAACACGCACATGAGAAAATGCTCCGCATCATTTGCCATCAGGGAAATACAAATCAAAACCATAATGAGATACCACCTCACACCAGGGAGAATGGGGAAAATTAACAAGGCAGGAAACAACAAATGTTGGAGAGGATGAGGAGAAAAGGGAACCCTCTTACACTGTTGGTGGGAATGTGAACTGGTGCAGCCACTCTGGAAAACTGTGTGGAGGTTCCTCAAAGAGTTAAAAATAGACCTGCCCTACGACCCAGCAATTGCACTGTTGGGGATTTACCCCAAAGATTCAGATGCAATGAAACGCCGGGACACCTGCACCCCGATGTTTCTAGCAGCAATGTCCACAATAGCCAAACTGTGGAAGGAGCCTCGGTGTCCATCGAAAGATGAATGGATAAAGAAGATGTGGTTTATGTATACAATGGAATATTCCTCAGCCATTAGAAACGACAAATACCCACCATTTGCTTCAACGTGGATGGAACTGGAGGGTATTATGCTGAGTGAAGTAAGTCAATCGGAGAAGGACAAACGTATGTTCTCATTCATTTGGGGAATATAAATAATGGTGAAAGGGAATATAAGGGAAGAGAGAAGAAATGTGTGGGAAATATCAGAAAGGGAGACAGAACATAAAGACTCCTAACTCTGGGAAACGAACTAGGGGTGGTGGAAGGGGAGGAGGGCGGGGGTGGGGGTGAATGGGTGTCGGGCACTGAGTGGGGCACTTGACGGGATGAGCACTGGGTGTTATTCTGTATGTTGGTAAACTGAACACCAATAAAAAATAAATTTATTAAAAAAAGAAAAAATAATGATAATCCTGATTCTATGTTTTTCTTTTTTTTTTTAAGTATTTTATTTATTTATTCACAAGAGACACAGAGAGAGGCAGAGACACAGGCAGAAGGAGAAGCAGGCTCCATGCAGGGAGCCCAGAACTCCAAGATCATGCCCTGAGCCGAAGGCAGATGCTCAACCACTGAGCTACCCAGGGGTCCCTCGATCCTATGTTTTTTTTTTTTTTTTTTGATTCTATGTTTTTCAATCCAACTTTAGTTATGTTGGTAACAATGGGTGGAGAAGGTAAAGCCTGGTCATAGGGCTCAGCTAAAACCCATGTCAATAAGGGCAGGGACTTGTGTGTCTTACGTGTAGCTCTCAGTTTATGCCCACCCCAGGGGTAAACGTTGCATGAACTATCAGAGAAGTTACTAGTATGAGCTGACAATGTATTTCTTCATTGAAACATAAAAGAATTAGCTGAGCATTACTGATTCTACCTTGTGCAATGAGAAGGATGTGCATTTTATCAGACACTAGCTTTGGCCTATGATTCCGGAGCCAACTAGAAAGAACACACGGGGAGGTGCTGATACTAAATTCTCAGTGCTCCACGCAAGTATGGCCTGTTCTGATGGCCCGGATGATGCCTCTTTAGGTTCTGTTGGTGTGCTACCGCTTTCTGCATTTCTACTGTAATAAATTCTCGAGCCTGCAGCCTGCCTTGCAGAATTTAGCAGACTTATTCCTTTTTATTGTTATTGCCTCCTTCTTGCTGCTTTTTTTCATTATTTGTGCCTTTGCTCCTTCTATGCATTTATTAGCAGAATTAGCACATTTCCAATATTTGTTCACATTTAATGAGGTATTGGTATTTTGATGGCAGAAATGAAGAAGTGAGACCCACGGGTGAGAATTTTATTGAACTTCGATGTATTTTATTTTCCAAGATGTGTAATTCACAAAGTCATGATCTATTATTGTGCGACACAAAGTGATACGTACCCCTACAGTATCTGATATTTTCATGGCTAAATATATAACACTGTTAAGGAAAGTTTCTTAGACAAGCTGGCTGTATCCTGAACAGTCAAATTTATTTAACAGGAAAAGAAAAATATCCTATCAGCCACAAAACACTTCAAATACATTAAAAATTACTAGAAATACAAAATTATATTAGAAATGCTTCTGGATTAATTGGATTAAATAGTCTTAATCAAGGTTCTTTTGGTGTAAATAACCTACCCAAACTGGCTGGAGCAGAAATGGGGAATTTATTACAAGGACACATGGGTGTCTCAGAGTTCCCAAGTGCAGAAATGGGACTGCAGCATGGAGCTAGGAAGCCAGCAGAACCTAGGTGTAGACACATTTTAAACCTCAAGATCTCTCTCTTTCCAATGCTCTCATTGCAGTTTTCTGTGCTTCTTTCTGCCCAGCAGAAGTTGGCTATCTCCTAAGGGCAAGCTCAGCTCCTGAGTTTAGATGAAGAGCTCAAACTACCCAGCATGTCTGAACCCCTAGTCCATTTATCCAGGGGAAATAATGTGATTGGTGCAGAGTGTAGGAGTCCTATGGTGAGCACCTGACTGCCTAGAGACCTGAATTGGGGTGGAATGAGATGAGTAGAGGAAGGAAATTCTCAGTGAAGTGAGAAGTGGGTATTGTCTGCTATGCACTTTGACCCGACGGATGCTTTTTCAATGATACATAATGTAGACACAAAATACTTGTAGCTGAAGCATGTAATGACATTTGCTTACTGTTAGAAGGTGATTCTATATATATGTATGCCAAAGTGACCTATTTTTTTCTTTTTTTTTTAAAAGATTTATTTATTTATTTTAGAGAGAGTAAGAGTGCATGCTTGCACATGCGTGTGAGCAGGAGAGGGGCAGAAGGAGAGGGAGAGAGTCTCCAGCAGACCCAGGCTGAGTGCAGAGCCCAATGCAGGGCTTGATCTCACACCCTGAGATCATGACCTGAGCTGAAACCAAGAGTCGGACTCTTAACTGACTGTGCCACCAAGGCACCCCGCCCCCCCCGCCAAAGTGACCTATTAAGAAACTTTCTGTAGAATTTAAGTCCTAAAAAATTTTATTTGAAAGAAGTAAGAAATTATAGAGAGTTGCATATAAAAGATTTTATATTTATTTTGCTGCCTTTGGGCATGGGTTAGATTGTGTTTAATCATCATTATAAACTAATTATAGTGTTAGCCTTTATTTGATTACTCAAAAATGCTGATTATTTCATTGGTATTTTTCTCTTCTTATCTTTATCCATTCCTTTGTTCTATATTTATTCTTTACTTTTCTCTTGGCCTATTCTTTTTCTCTCTCTCTCCCTCCTGTTTTTCTTTACTCTTTCTCTCCTAAGGAATGAAAAGATGTGTGTGTGGGTGTTGTTGCAAGGGGGAGAGAGGAAAAATTGAGCAATGACAAGTATGAAAGTAGCAAAATTATTTTAGTAACTCACTGTCTTGGGAGGATACATATTGATGTATAATTTATACACAAATGCAAATAGTCATGTAAATCGGGTGCGTATTTTAGCTCTTAGAAAATGACTGCCCTCGCATTGCTGTGCTGTCCTTCCTATGTCTTGGCTTCACACGGCTGCTCTGGAGTCACCAGGAATCAGAATTAAGAGGATTTGGTATAGCTCAAGGTGAAACGTGTGGCCTTTGTATGCCCATAAAATGACCAAGGCATGTGAGAGAGATGAAAGGAGAGCAGCGAGAAGTATAAATGAAGAGAAAGGCAAGATGATGGCATGGTATGGATCACGGGGGAGGATACGCAAGGGAAAGAGGAGGGGGACTGAGCAGGTGACAGGGCCGAACTGAGTAGTATGTAGGGAGCTGTCTGGAGGGCATGTACTTCGTCAGGAGAAGGGCTGCTTGCTGGCATGTCTACTGTCTGTGTCATTTAGGAAAAAACTTCCCCTTGCAGTTTATGTGGCTGCAGAAGAGTCCACTCCTCAGCTGGCCTGGGCACCTCTGTGCAGGGAAAACTTACATAATATTATGCAGCATCCTGAGGGGTAAAAGAAACAAGAAGTGGGAAGCCAGGATGCAGATCTAAGGTTTGCAAAGAGTCCCTCCCTAGCTGCCAAGCACCAGGTGAGGACCTGGCCATGCAGCAGGGGCTGCGTGTGTGAGAGCTGTGCCTTGGGGTGTTATGGCTTCAGAGCCCTGAAGTAGGGAGAGTGATCAGTAGGAAGCTCGTCAGAGGGGATGAGAGTCGGAGTGTGGGCCATGCTTCCAAGTAAGGGTGGTAGAGGAGCACGTGTGACTTGGTAGAAGGAGCCCTTGGGGTGGGAAAGGCCAAAAGCACCTACTTTGTTACTGTATTAGGTACCGTACTGTTGGGCAACTGATTCCTGCTGCTGGGAGAGGACCTGCTGTCCCTGTCTCACCTCCAGGTGGGGGAGGAAGAACCTTAGATGGGCTGAGACCAGCTCCAACGGGACACGGTTACTTGACTAGTAAGTGACAGAGACGGGATTTGAATGTAGGCCTATTTGGCTGCAAAGCCCGTGTGCCTTGAAATGCCTCTCTTACCTCTGCTGCCCTTCCTGAGGGCCGCGCTGGCCACCCCCAGTTGTTCGCTGGTGTGCTGCACAACCCTTACAAACACACAGCTCTTGTCTTGGAGTAACCTTGGACTAGGGAAGTTGTTGCAGCAAACGTTGGGATACGCAGATTGTCATAGAGGACAAGACCCCTGAGTCTGGTCTTCAGATTCTTTGAGATTGAAGACTGTGCATGACCCAGGGTCCAGCAAAAGAATTCTGCGCTGCTCTCGGCCGTGAGATAAGACTGGGAGACAGAGATAGGAGGGGAGGTACTTAAACTTCAGGGACTTTGCAGGTTTAGGGAACGACAGGGGTGAGTGTTTGAAATACAGATTGTCTTGGAAAATTCGGGATGAAAGTTCATGCTGCCTGTGGCATCCCACATAGTAGGTACCCCGTATCTAACCGGTCCTACAGGGGCGACCGAGGATGGATACAGAGTGCATAGCACAGACCCAGTTTCTGCTCTTGTGAGGCTTTCCCCACTTGGTGCCACTGCTGAGCCTTTGTTTTTTTAAGGACACGCTACTGTTATTCATACTACTTACATGTTGCTTTGAAATGACTTATTTATGTGTTTCTGTCCCCTATTAGACTGTGAGCCCTTGTGGGCTAGCACTAGGTTTTTTTTTTTTTTTTTAAAGATTTTATTCATGAGAGACACAGGAAGAGAGAGACAGAGAGAGAGAGAGAGAGAGAGAGAGAGAGAGGCAGAGACACAGGCAGAGGGAGAAGCAGACTCCATGCAGGGAGCCCGATGCGGGACTCGATCCCGGGACTCCAGGATCACACCCTAGGCCGAAGGCAGGCACTAAACCACTGAGGCACCCGGGGCTTCCCACAAGCACTAGGTCTTAACCAAGTCTTTATCCTCAGGACCTACCAGAGTGCCTGGAACATCATGGTAACTAAACATGTGCATGCGTGTATGCTCATGAAGAGGACTCATTCATTCCCTATAAAAGGGAAACTTCTATAGATTTGCAGACTCGAGCATGTTCTCATTCATCCTTCATCTTCCAACACTTCCCATTTCACAAAGAAGAGCCTCCCAGGAGAATTATTTAGTATGTTCTACAGACTTCTTTGAGACCTAATAATTTCTCGAGGAAATCAACCAAAACTGAGGCAGAATGATGGTGGTAGGTGGGATTAGGATGGGTTCATTTTATTCTCCACGGCCATTGTCTGAAACTTCAGATTTACAAAAATATGCATTATTGGGAATTGTTTAATTTTTCATCATACGGTCCTTTTATCTAGCAAATTCTTCCAGTACATTTGAAATAGAATTCAGTTTACAGAACATTGATTTACAAATTGCCTTATCAGCAATATATCTATTGTTTGGGATCTACAACAGCAATATATGGGAGCGGGATGAGTAAGTTAATTAAGAGCAGGGGACATAAAACTTTAATCAATAGACATAACAAATAAAATGTACCCCGAGCTGGTGTTATGGCTGGGTAAGTGGTAGGGAGAGGGACAGATGAAAAAGGTGGGGCATGTGCGATGAGGCAGTGGGAGGAAGAGGTAAACAAAGCAGAAAGGAAAGATGAAGAAAGGGAATAACAAGGAATGAGAGAGAGAGAGAGAGAGAAGAAAATTGAGAGAGTAGGAGTAGAGAGGTCCAAGGAAGGTCAGCAGGAGAGGGGTAGGGCAGAGAGAGCAGCCGGGGGTGGGGGGGCGCTCTCTGTGGACACAGAGGCAAACAAAATTGAGGCAGAGAGAAGAAAAAGAAGGCAGAGGGAAAGAGAGAGGCAGAAGGGGAGAGCATGGGGCCAAGGGTGTGTCCACTTGTTAGGCAACGTAGGCCCTGCACTTGCAGGGTATCTTGGAACTAAAGTGCTGCTGATGGAATTAGTTCCTCAGACATTCATTCATTCGGTGGGTCTTTATGGAATGTGAGTCAAACGCTGCACTGTTCTAGGCGTGGGGATACAGTGGTTAACAGAAGATTAAGATCCCTGCGCCCTGAGTTAAAATGTGGGCTCTCTAGGTCCTCTGACTGCTCAGCTACCGCAGTAGGAAGAGGGCCTGCATCCCTAGGAGGGCACCTCGGCACTGACCCCCTCTCACACTGTCAGTCTGCCCTGGGGTTAGGCCCTTCGACACCCTCAGGATCCATGACTCTCCTCTTGGGTGAGGACAGGTAGCGGTAGTTGCACAATGGCCCCAGAAGAAACTTGTGATAAAATGGACAGTCGCCAAATGAAAAGTCTAAGTCTCGCTCTTTCGGCTTCCAGGATTTATGTCTGTGTGTGTGCGTGTGCACACCTGCATGCACATTGTGCCCTGGAAGCTGTGCCTTTCCTTGGATACATGGCCTGTGCTTCCTCTCCCCCCACACACACTGCTGAGAACTGCCCAACCTTTGTGGCCCTCCCCATCCTGGGAGGTCGCAGTGGTCTTGGCGGGGATGCCTATCAAAGGGACCAGGGCCGGGGCTTGGTCATGCACGGGAGTAACCCGGAGCAGACATAAGTGGGTGGACCGAGGGAGACATCTGATTGAATAGAGGACTGCAGCTTACTTACTAGGGGAACAAATCGGTAAGTCCAAAGAAAGACATTAGGGCTAGAAAGAGGAAATGAGGTCAGACAGCCAGGAGCTGGGAAAATGCAGGGACAAGACTGAAGATGGAACAAAGTGAGGATGAGGGAGCCCTTCTGAGGGCCCTGGGAGGCTTGGAGTTTCTGCTCAGCGGCTGCTGGCAGTCTGGGTCACTGGACAGTCTGCTGGGAAAAGACAGTGTCAGGCACAGACAATTCCAATTTAGTATGTGGCGATCTCAGCATAATGAAATGATATAAGAATTACTGGTTTGTTGAACAAGCAAAACTCTGAAAGCACTGCCCTTTCTGCACTGTCCATGACTCCCCCGTGCACCCCCGTGGGGCTAGTTGTTTCCCTGCCTTCCTTGTGGAAAACAAAGCACAGTTTACACACATGCCACCAATGCGGTGCCAGGCAATAATAAAAAGTTTAATCCTAATGTAAAGTTAGGATTTCTCTCCTTTCCCAGTTAGGTCCTTTTGCAAAGGGACAGAGGCCGTGGCCGGCTTTTTCTCTCCCCACCCCACCCCCCCGTCCCCCCCTGTTAATTCAACCCACCCTCCTTCATCTTGTTAAATTTAGTTTTAATCCCCAGAGAATTGTAGTGCATGTAGGGAGGGTGTATTCGTTTTCTACTGCTGTGTAACAAATGACTGAGGTTTAGCGGCTTAAAGCCGGACCCATTCATAACCTCAGTTCCTGTGGGCCAGGAGCCCAGGTGTAGCTGCGTCCTCTGCTCAGAGTCTTACAAGGCTGCAGTCCTGTTGTCTGCTGGGCTGTGATCTCACCCAAGGCTTGAGATGCTCTACCAAGCTTCATGGTTATGGGCAGAAGTCATTGCTTTGCACCTGTAGAATTCACGTGGCTCGTTTCTCAAGGCCAGGAGAGCAGGACGTCCTCAAGGGCTCACCTGATTAGGTTAGGCCAACCCAGGAGACTTTCCCTTTTAATCCACTTAGAATTAACTGATTAGGAACCTTAATCACATTTACAAAATTCCTTCACCTTTGCCATATTCTGTTGTTTAGAAGCAAGGCAAGGTCTTGGCCACCCTCGAGAGGGGATCACAAAAACGTATGGGGGATTAGAGGGAGGCCATCTAAGTAATCTGCCTATTAAAAGTGGGAAGAAAATTTCTGTTTGATAAATATTGCTGTGGGCTGGCTTTTTCGAGTTGACACGGGTTTGCGGCTGACCCTTTCCCGTTAGCCACCCCGATAGATTCTTTGGTGATGTCTCAATACACTTTGCTGCCCTCTCCACCACAGAGGGACTTTCACCTGAGGTTTTCTTGACACTCCGAATGCACTTGTATTCCAGCTGCAGCGTGTGATGCTCCTCAGTCCCCTAGCCCCCAGCTGCCCACCTGTCCCGCCTCTCTGGGCTGAAGGCCCCTGCCCCCCTAGGGGGCTCTCTTGCTCAGGATCTATGAGAATTCCCTGCTGGCCCAGGAGTAGCCCACACTTGGGTCACTGGGAACACTCAGAAATCTTAAGAGCTTTTAAAGGGTATTTGTAAAAAATTTTAAAGAAATATAAGAAGAGCTTAATCTTTCTCTCACGGATACAGGGGTGCTGGTTGCCTCCATATGAGAATCTTTGTTCTCATATTCCGAGAGGCCAGCCAGGACTTCTCTTACCTTTTCAGTTTGAAAGGTTATTCACCATTCCTACACCTACTGAAGTGCAAAAAAACAAAAACAAAAACAAAACAAAAACAAAAAACAAAAACAAAAACAAAAAAAACAACAAAAACAACAGAAACAAAACTCTCTGAGGGGTTCAGTTTATGCTCTTTTTTCTCTTGGCTTGATGTGAGGAAGAGGCATCACTGACCTGAGGTGGAAATTCTTGATCACATCACTTGAAAAAAAAATACTCTCCCAATTTCCAACTCTCTACCCATTTTTTCTTTCTTCTTTCTTTTCTTTCTTCCTTCCTTCCTTCCTTCTTTTTTCTTTCTTTCTTTCTTTCTTTCTTTCTTTCTTTTTTTCTTTCTTTTTCTTTCTTTTCTTTCTTCCTTCCTTCCTTCCTTCCTTCCTTCCTTCCTTCCTTCCTCTTTTTCTTTCTTTCTTTCTTTCTTTCTTTCTTTCTTTCTTTCTTTCTTTCTTCTTTCTTTCTTTCTTTTTCTTTCTTTTCTTTCTTTCTTCCTTCCTTCCTTCCTTCCTCTTTTTCTTTTTCTTTCTTTCTTTCTTTCTTTCTTCTTTCTTTCTTTCTTTTTCTTTCTTTTCTTTCTTTCTTCCTTCCTTCCTCTTTCTTTCTTCTTTCTTTCTTTCTCTTTCTTTCTTTCTTTCTTCCTTCCTTCCTTTCTTTCTTTCTTTTTCTTTCTTTTCTTTCTTTCTTTCTTCCTTCCTTCCTTCCTTCCTTTCTTTTCTTTCTTTCTTCCTTCCTTCCTCTCTTTCTTTCTTTCTTTCTTTTTTTCTTTCTTTCTTTCTTTCTTTCTTTCTTTCTTTCTTTCTTTCTTTCTTTCTTCCTTCCTTCCTCTCTTTCTTTCTTTCTTTCTTTTTCTTTCTTTTCTTTCTTTCTTCCTTCCTTCCTCTCTTTCTTTCTTTCTTTCTTTTTTTCTTTCTTTCTTTCTTTCTTTCTTTCTTTCTTTCTTCCTTCCTTCCTCTCTTTCTTTCTTTCTTTCTTTTTCTTTCTTTCTTTCTTTCTTTCTTCCTTCCTTCCTTCCTCTCTTTCTTTCTTTCTTTCTTTCTTTCTCTTTCTTTTTTCTTTCTTTCCTTATTTTTCATCTCAGATTTGGAAAGGATCATGGCATCTGTGACAGGACTCCAGAACCAGTACCCCTGAGGTACTTCTGAGGTTTGTGGGAAAGAGACGTGTAGGATGACGGGTCTGTTAGCCACAAGGAAGGATGTTCAGAGTTCAGACAACACAAGCCATCATACTTCGGAATGAGCTGTGGAGTCAGGTGTGCAGAAGGACACAGCTTTTGCCAGGCAGGGCTGCAAATTTAAGAAAGCAGTCAAGAGCCAGGGAACCTTGGGCAAAGGAGGGCCAGACCGGCAGCAGGTGGACCTTGATTCCTAGCCGGTGTCTGTTCCCACTGCATAGTGCACCCATGAAGTGATGGTGAAGGTTAAAAATTAGCAAGAAACAACAATAATTGTGCCTTAAGTTCTTACATTTCTTTAAAATTTTTTACAAATACTCTTTTAAGTGAACTTAAGAACAAAAGTACTGTTAATTGCTATGGGACATATGCAGGTAAGCTTTCAAAGAGCTTGTGGGGCTAAGATAAATATATAAATAACCATAACAAAAATCGAATATACTTGTCAAGAACTCTCTATCCTGTTTCAGTCTATTATTTCGTATTTAGTCTGAGGTTAAATGTATTAATTAAAATGTTCGAACAATGCAGAAAGGCCATCTATCTACTCCACGCAGTAACTACTTTTTTTTTTTTTTTTAAGATTTTATTTATTTATTCATGAGAGAGAGAGGGAGAGGCAGAGGGGGAAGCAGGCTCCCTGCAGGAAGCCCGATGCAGGACTTCATCTCCAGGCCCCAGGATCACGTCCTGAGCCGAAGGCAGATGCTCAACCACTGAGCCACCCATGTGTCCCAGCTTTTTTTTTTTTTTTCTTAGTTAATAGGCTATTTTTAAGAGAAGTTTGAGGTTTACAGAAAAATGGAGCAGAAAGTACAGTTTCCATGCATTCCTAGTAACTACTTTTTAAAGCTACTGATTTTTAAAGCTTCTGATTTTTAGTGGTTCTGCTGCTTATGATTATAACCTCAAGTTATCACTAAATACTTCCTTTTCTTGATTTGTTATTGCTATATTGTATTTGTTGATTCTCTGACACGAAGGATGAGATATTATTTCTATGTATGTAGATATGTATTTTCTCCCAATTTCTCTTCTGCTTTTTCTCTCCTCAGTCTTTGTTACATTAGTATTTTTTCATTTGCATTTATATTTTATTTTATAATGACATTTTTTCTTGCTTTGGCCATAGATTTATTAGAAAAATTAAGCCCCTGACTAGCATTTGGAGTGTTATGATTATGCATAGATTATCCATCGTCACACCGAGTTTAGTGCCTGGCCATAGAGATGGCAATATCAGGCTGTGTCACTAAATCACCGATGCTCAAAAGAGAGTATCTTAAGCGTCAAGGTCCACTGGATCATTGTTTAATTTCTTTCTGACTCTCTTCATTTCTTCTAGGTCATACTCAGCTACCACAGCTTCTTCTATCTTACATTCTTTTTTTTTTTTTAATCTTTCTAATTTTGTTGGAATAGCTTCTAGTGTATCCCCCCCCCCACAGGGGGCATGGGAATTTTTGATTTCTAAATGTCAAAAAAATACCTTTTTTTTTTTTTTTGTCCCCACATGTGATTGATAGTTTGAATATGTATGGAATTCAGAGCTTAAAAATAATTTTTCTTATAATTTCGAAGATATTATTTGAGTGTGTTCTAGTAATCAGGCTTGTTGATGAGAAAGAATGTGATACCTTCACTCGACGAGTTCTTTTTAAAGTGCCTGGAAAGGGCCTGGCATATAATATGTACTGTGCAAGTGGTTAATAAATAAAATGCTGAAAATGCTGTCTGATGCTTTTGTAAGTGATTATTTACAGTCTGCAAACTTTTAGGATTTTTTTTTTTCTCTATCCTTAGAATTCTGGAATTTCACTATGCTGTATTGCTAATCCTACTTGGCACTTGGTAGAAACTTTTATTTTTATTTTATTTTATTATTTGTTTTGGAAGAAACTTTTAATCTGAAGATTCTTGTCTGTCTCAGGTTTGGGGAAATTTTATTTCATTATATTTTATTTACTCACATCTGTTGTCTCTATTTAATATTTGTTAAGTGAATGGTGAACTTGTCTTTGTTCTCCATATCACTTTCACTTTTCCCTCCACGTTTTCCCATTCTTGATCCCTTTGCTCCATCTTTTGGATCAACATACAGAAGTGATACCCTTTCTGGTGTCTCAGAGTATGCCGATTAGATTTTTAAGGTTCCCCTGTGCTTCCTGTAATCCCTGTTCCTCACTGAGTCAGTTGTTTGGTTTAGTCACTGTGGCGAGCTTCTTTCTCTCCAGATTTCACTCAGATGTCTAGTGAGTCCTGGCTATTGGTTAAGACACATAAATAAGGGTTTGGTTAATTAGATTAATGAGTATATCTCCCCGATATCGTCTCCTCTGTAGTTGTGCTGGTGACTATCAGCAGAACCGCCTCTCATGGGAGGGCAGTGAGTGGATGAGCCACAGGTGGGCACCTGGAGGTGAAGCAGACATGGGGTCTGTGGCTGCCAGAGCAGCTGAAGCTAGAAGGGGCTGGCTCTAGGGGAGGACATTGTGAAAGAGAGCTCTCTCCTCCTCCTTGTCCTCCACCCTTTTCTTTTTTCTCTTTCTCCTCTTCCTTCTTTCCCTTAGGGTCTGATGTAGAGTATAGAAATGTGTGATACTTTGTTTTCCTTCTCTCTCTGCCCCAAACAATTACACATCAGCTCTTACCCAGATAACTGGATACTCCCCACTTATATTGGGGAGTGGTTTGAAAGCTTCATTCCAGCAGGCAGAGGTTTTGCTATTTGTGTTCTTATATACCTGCAAGAGGGCTTAGCACTCAGTTGATCTAAAAGGAGTTCTCCAGTCAACTCATCTGATGGCCTCAGAGCCTATTCCTGTCCTTTACCATTTGTTAATGCCAAGTTGTTTGGCTTGTCTCCAACTTTTCGGGGGAATAACATCTCTTACCTCTGGTGTTTTCGGTGGTCATGTTCTGGGATTCCTCAAACTTCTAACGCCCTGATTGCTCTCTTCTGTGCTATCCCTGTTGGGATTTCGTTCTTTAAACAATATCATTTTAGTTCTTTCACTGGGAATTTGGATCAGGAGAGAGGTAGTAGAGTATGCTCATGAAATCTTTTTGCGCTGGAGGTTTTCTTTGTAAAGTACTACATTAATATGAAAATAACAGTGCTCGTTGCTGCCCATCACTTGACCACAGTGATGGGAAACAGGACTCCTCTGACTCCTAAGGTTTGAGAGAGACCACAAATTGTGGTCAAGTCTTTATGAGGAATTAAGAGGCTTCATTATTAGTAGCTCTGCCAACCCAAATATGTGCAAATGGCTAGCAAGCCTCACCACTTGCTGTCACAGACAGCTTCCTCTCCTTGCTGGCCGGTGCATCCACCACCTCTTCTTCCTTTATTGCTGCCACCTGGGAAGTATTAGGAAACAACAGGGCTAAAGACCTTCATGCTAAAGACCTGAGGAGAAACTTCCTTTATCAGGCCTTTTAAAAATGTCCTCCTTTCTCATGACTTAGAGTTACACGCGTCTCTGCCTAAAGTATTCAGCTAGTGGGTGATGGGGAACAGGGATGCTCTTAAGATTCTGGGAAATTTCAACACAGCAAACACTATTTCCAGTCTTTCTGAAAACCTTTTGATTACCAACTTGTGCTTGGAGCCATCCCTGAAAAAAAAAATCCAATTTGGTATATTTTATGGATTTTATTATAGTGCTATTTATTCTCCATCCCAGATAGCTAAAGCCAGTGTTAAATAATGCAGGCTTTGTAGCTCTGAAGCTCTGATACAGACTAGGTCTGTGTGCTCTGCTTTCAGAGAATCAGAGCGAAGGGGAGGGGAAGGCAGCTGTAGGAGCCAACTCACAGCCCTCTGCTGTGCTGCAGGGAACATGGCCCACGTGAGCGCTGGGAAAAGCTGGCCTGGGCCTCGGGACACCTGGGGCTTCTGACTCAGTTCTGGGGCTGTAATTGGCTTGTGTTCCTGGGCAAGTCGCTGAGCACCTCTGGGCCTCAGTTTCCTCCTTTACAAAATGTTTAGAATTTACCACCTGTCCTTCAGGCGACTTCATGCTGGATGATCTCTAAGGTTTGTTTTGAATGCTCTGAGTCTCTTTCAACAACATAACTTGCATTTCTGTGAGCAAAAAGGAAACATGGCAATAGAAGGCAGAGTTAGTCTATTTAGGAGACAATATTTCCCATGTCGTGGGCTTACTCTGCCTGAAAAGGAGGGAGAGATCCACCAGGGTAAATGATTTAAATGAGGTATTGCCATTGCAGCTAAAGACTGGTGACAGTTAACTGCTGTGAGAATCTAAAATCGTCCATCCCTTAAAGTACATCTGCAGGATCCTGTGTGTTTATAATGGGTGAGCTAATGCTTAGATATGAGTGCCTTGTTTAATAGGTTTATGGATAAGGGGAAGTACCTGTAGGACAATGGAAGCCAGGAAGATCTGAGAGTGCTGGAGAGGGTGTGGAGAAACTGGCATTGGAGAAAAAACTGCAAGGTATACACAGCAACGTACACAGTTCTTAAAAGCCTTGCATTTGGTGAAAAAATAAGGAACAGAACGAGGTGTTACCCAATTCCATCCATTTGAGCTAAAAATACATATTATGTAAGACCATATACAAATAATTTTAAGGGGATTTAATAAAAAGAATAAGCTAAAGGGCATGGGATTACTTAATTTGAAAAACAAAAGGTTAGAGAGAGGTGTGGTGTATATTTGTAGGTATTGGAAGACTGTCCTGTGGAAGAGGGAAGACTTGTTCTGGGTAGCTCTTGAGGGAAGATATGGGATCATTTGTTCTGTGGTTTGGTGAGTGGGTTTTGGTTCAAAACCAAGAATCTTTTGTGTGCCAGTGCAAGGTTACAAAGTAAGTCAGTTGGCTCTGACCAGGATAGGTAAAAGGAACTAATCTTGGTTTGTGTGGAAGTGACCCCTGTTTTGGGCATATTTGATTATATGATGTCTAGGGCCCTCTTCATGGCTCATTGTCTACCTCCTAGGACACGAGAACAATCGCCAGTCAACTCTAGAGTGAATAGGAAAGATGGTGGTTTGAAGCTATGTGGTGGTCAAGGGGGGAGAGGTAGCTAGTTAACCACCGAAACATCCCTTGGGTGGTGGTGGCTCGGTGGATTTGCCATCATCTAGCACTGACACGGAACTGTTTGATGGAACTGTCAGAACAGCTGTTTTCAGCATTACTGTGCATAGAAGTTGCTTGGGAAACTTGTTTTTAAAAAGGCAAAATTTCCAGATGATGGTGATATATGGGCGTTTTGGGCTAGGATTAGAAATTGCTGCAGTTGAAACAGTACCCAGGTGATTCATATGCAGGTAGTGGTCTCCAGATAAGATTTGAGAAACTTGTGTCAGGCCAGATGCTGTTCTGTAGGCAGGGTCAGGTTTTGGAAGAGGGTTTGAATTCTTGGCCTCTGGAGAAGCTCTTAACCCTGAGCTTCTGAGATTCTCCACCAATGGTTCGTTCAAAAAGGCTCCTGTCTCTTTTAACATGGGCATCTGAGCAGGATTCCAGAATAATGACTGGTGAGTGTCATTATACCTGAAGATAAAAATGTTGATTTAGAAACAGATGTAAATATTTAGTACAGAGTTCTTGCTTTTGGCTGCTAATGATTCTTTGATAAGTTTTAGAGTTTTATTAACAAAATATACACCAGTGATCCTGAGTACTAATTGCATTTGTTCACATATGGAGCTGGTTGATTAAGTTGGCTCTAGGAATAAAATTAGTTTCCTGAAATCCCACATATTTGTTTGCTCATTAGTAGCGTTTCCCTAATCTTTGTGCCCAGGAATCCAATGGCAAATCTTGTGCACAGGAGATAATCACGTGTAAAGCAGGCTTCCCAGACCCGGGGCGTATCAGAATCCCTTGTAACTATTTTAAAAACAGTAGTTTTCAGTGAGTTTGACAATGTGATGACAGTACTACCTTCAGATTCTGATTTAATTGACCAGTGGCGTGACCTCGTTGTTAGGATTTATTTTTATTTATTTATTTTATTATTTTTTTAAGAAGCAGGAAGGGTAGAGGGAGAGAGAATCTTAAGCAGGTTCCATGCCCAGCACAGAGCCCAACGTGGGGCTCAATCTCACAACCCTGAAATCATGACCTGAGTCAAAATCAAGAGTTGGATGCTTAACTGACTAGAGCCACCCAGGCACCCCTGATTGTTAGGATTTTTCAAAAACTTTCCAGGTAGTGGTACTGTGAAGCTGAATTTGAGAACCACTGTTTTTTAACATCCAGACATTGGAGCCTCAACTAAGACATTCTTATTTGGTGTGTCTGGGGTGGGGCCTAGTGAAATGCATTTGAAAAATTCCCCAGTCATTTCTCATGCTCACTTTTTTTTTAAAGATTTTATTTATTTATTCATGAGAGACACAGAGAGAGGCAGGGACACAGGCAGAGGGAGAAGCAGGCTCCATGCAGGGAGACCGATGTGGGACTCGATCCAAAGACCCTGGGGTCAGAACCTGAGCCGAAGGCAGATGCCCAACCACTGAGCCACCCCGGTGTCCCTCTCATGCTCACTCTTATTTGCAAACTACCGGTATAAATGAAAACAGCTTAGGTTTGGAATGACACAGATTTGCTTTTGATTTCTGTTTTACTGCTTATTAGTGGGCAATTTACTTTGACCTTTAAGCTGTTTCTGCATCTGTAAGTGGGGGTAATATGCGTTGACTTCACAGCCCCACGGTGGGATGTTGTGGTTCCTCCTCTCACTCTGGACTCAGGCTGCTGGAGTTTGGATTCCAGCTCCTCCACTGGACACCTGTGCATCATTGAGTAGATTCTCTAATCCTGAGCTTCTCGAACTTTAATGTGCACACTGCATTCGAATCACCTGGGGAGTGTTCACGTGTAGATCTGAGGAGGGGCCTGTGATTCTACATTTCTAACCAGCGCCCAAGGCAGAGTGGACACTACAGGACAGTTCACAATAAAAATGTGGGTCTTATGTTCAAAAAGCTGAAAGAAATTTTTTTTTTTTTAAAAAAGATTTTATTTATTTATGAGAGACACACAGAGAAAGGCAGAGACATAGGCAGAGGGAGAAGCAGGCTCCTCACAGGCAGCTGGATATGGGGCTCGATCCTGGGACCCTAGGATCACACCCTGAGCGGAAGGCAGATGCTCAACCGCTGAGCCACCCAGGTGCCCCTGCGAGAAAGTTCTTAAAGGTATTGAAATATAAAACTTTTTCCTTTCTTCAATGGTCCCACTTTTGTGGGACCACCACCAGCTTGTCATGGTGTGTGTTATTTAATGGAGCAGTAAGTAAGGGAAAAACAGCATTTATAATTTTTAGCATGAAATTCATGATTATCTTTAAATTATACAATGTCAGTTTAAGATGCAAATATAAAAGCATTTATCTTATATGTGGAATCCCCAAATTACAGAATTCATATTTCGTTGCTCATGCATCAGCACGTTTCATTCTTCCTGGAATTCTGGGGACAAACCTAACGCTATTGTTTCACATCCTGAGGCTTTCATGATCCACAGCATTTCCTATTTCCAGTTATTGATGAGTAAGAAAGAAAAAGGAAGAAGAAAAGGAAACTATGGATGCCCCAGCTTCTATCTTGTCTTTTCCTTCTTTGTCCTTATTTTCAGCATTAACTGGCTGGCAAACACAGGGATGTGATATGAGTAAGAAAAGATATGAAAGGGTTCTTGGTAAGTTTGTGTTTCTTGAAATGCCATTTCTTTTTGTGTTCAAAGCAAATTCTAAGGATGCGGAAGGAAAGTGTGGTTTCTTGGAGCTGCCAGCATTTTCACTTGCTGAGTCATGGACTTGATGCTTGTCTCGTACTTGTTTTGAGGCTTGTTGAACTCCCTCACATCACGGGCCTATGGAATCCAGTACTTATTCACAAGTGCCATTTGCAAAGGGAGCTTCCAGGAAGGGTTAAAAAAAAAAATCCACGTCCCATTGGATTCCATTTACAAAACACAAGTTGAAAGATACAATTAAGAATCTCAAGATAGCAGAGGATTAAACCAAGTGGGACTACCCTGAGCAAAGGCTCCTATGCAGTGACTGCGTGGTCCCACACTCATGAAGGCAATTTTGGCCACACTTTGAGCAGCAAGTATCTAGGCTCCATACTACTGTCCTCTGTATGTTACTATAACATGACGATAGGCAAATAAGATCTCCGTGACAGGCAGATATGGCATATGGTAGGACTCACCAAATGTAAATTCTTTTACTTTGTTTCCTCACTTCTCCCCTCTGAAAAAAAGCAGCGCTATAGACCTTCAAAAAAACCTTTGGGATGCTCAAATGGGGCTGAGGCACTATAGGAGATAGTGAAAAGTATCACTTGCTTTGAACTTCTTCTTCTGATGAAAGAATGAGTGACCCTTGACTGGGCTTGGCTTGGTCTCCAGCCTTAGCAAGAGCTCTATGACTCACCGTAGCCAATTGTGGCTACAGGCCTAGGAATACTAGTCTAAGGATTCCAGGGAAGGGAGAGAAGGCCAGTTTCCCAATCACTGGTGGGAGGAATGCCTGTATTTGTCCCTTGTCTTCCTGCTGCTTTTGTTCTCTGAGCTAATTCCTGTTTGAAGAGCTGATATTTAATTCAACAGCCCCCCATGGAGCCTTGTGCCTGTGATAGAAGTTTCTAAAAATCTCTCAGTCAACAAAATGATAACAGCTGGTCTTTAAAACTCTGGGAGCTCTAGACTGGGGAGGTGCTGGGGGAGGGAGAACCAAGGGAACCAGGGATTGGGGCTGGGGAATGCACTATTTGTTAAAGATAATGAGGCAAAAATGTGACAGAGGTTTTTATTACAAATAATAGACAGAAGTCTTCAAACAACAGCAGAGAGTCATTAAAAAAAGAAACAGAGTTAAATAATTGTCTAATTAGCAGGCACCAAGAAGGCAAAATTTATTCCATTAGAACTTCTTAAGGGAGAGTCAATAAATTCACAGCTGGGTGTTCAATTTCTCAGGAATACAGAGAATGTGGATTTTCCTGGTGCCAAGTTGTACTTCGATCCCTTTGCCAAGCTTCCTTTCTGATGAACTCAAGGTGAGTCTTGCCTCAGAGAACAGCCAGGCGCAGTTGCTTTACCCAACCATGTCATTAAGCTCTGGCCCAAGTAGTGAGCCTTCACAGAGTCAGGCACCGCAGGGACTGCTACTGTTAACAGTGCTGTCAGCTAACATTCCTACAGGGCTCTACAACCAAGCATGTGGACATACGTGGTTTCGTTGAATTCTTTTTTTTTTTTTTTTTTTAGGTTTCGTTGAATTCTTGTAGCTGTTCCGTAAGGGAGCTGAACCCGTGCAAGTGAATACTTGAGTATGGATGGTGTGTTAGCTCGGTCAACCATAATAAACTATAAGAGACTGGATGGTCTAAACAACAGAAATTTATTTTCTCACAGTTCTGGAGGCTGGAAGAGATCAGGGTGCCAGCATAGTTGAGTGAGGTCTCTCTTCCTGGCTTGCAGACAGCTGCCTTCTGTCTGTGTGATGGAGAGAGCAAGGCGGGGAGTAGAAGAGAAGGGGGTAAGAGGAAGACAGAGAGAGGGAGGGGAGCCAATGGGAGAGGAGAGAGAGGGAAGGGAGAGAGAGAGGTCTCTTTTTTTCCCTCTTCTTATAAGGCCACCAATCTTATCTGATTAGGACCCCATCCATGTGACCTCATTTAACCTTAGTTACCATCTAAAGCCCTTATGACCAAATACAGTCACATTGGAGGTTAGGGTCTCAACATAAGAATTCGAGGGGGACACAAGTCAGTTGATCCCAGATGGTGGCTACCTGATGAGAACTCCAACTAGCTGGGGCAAAACAGCTCACTGTCTGGATTAAAATGACCTTATTCTCAGAATCTCTTGTTCAGGAATAATATAATGTTATAAGTATTATTTGGTTAAGGAACTTCCTCAAAATCCATTTATCTGAGTAAAAGATAATTCAGCTAATCTCTTATTAGAATAAATCACCTCCTTTCAGGAAGATACATCACTTTACCAGACTCATCAAACCTTTGGTTTACTCTTTAAGACTCCCTTGGAACTCTCTCCCTGCCGTGTCAACTAATCCCAAACTATATCAGGAAGTTGGTCCAATCGCGTCAGTCCGCTGCATTGAAATACCTGCCTTAAACCAGACCCCCCAAATCTCAAAAATACCCTTCCTAGAAGATAAATCTCTGTCAAGGGTGTATTCTTCCTTAATGCAGGAGGCAATGAACTTCAGGTTTGCTCCATGAACACGTTGATTAGGTGGTTTTATCAGGCAGTCAGCAATCAGCATTTGTTTGAACCTTGGCTGCCTTCAACATTTCCTAGCTGTATGATCCTGGTGCCCTCATCCACTTTCTTGATGTAGACTTCCCCCAAACTAGGCTGCCTAGGAAAAATACAGTATCACATGCTTTTGACTTCCAGTAGAATTACGTATCTAATTTTCTCCATTTCTAAAATGTTATCGACTGTAAAATATAAATTTAAATGCGTTGGGGGACAAGAAAATGGAACACCGCTATAGTAAGTGTACACATTGGCTTTAACATGCATACCGATTTCAGAAATGATAAAAGATAGGAAAAACTGTCTTAAAGAGTGAGTTTAGAGGTTTCTACTAAAGCCCTCAGCTTTCAAGGGGAAGGTGGGGGTTTTCCTGAGGTACTTTCAAACCCATCGCTACAACTGAGTGGTTTCTGATTCTCTTTTGGGGGCGGGCCAGCCCTGCTTGGGGAACAAGGCAGTGAGCCTAAAATCATGTCCCATATGTTTGAGTTCCTCATGGATTTGGTCATGGTCCCTATGTTTGCAGACACTTGGAATGTGTTTGCTTCAGGCTGGAGCTAGCGTTTGTTTAAGGGAGGCCTGGGAGAGGGGCCCTCCTCTCACAGAGCTGGCATTATGCTTGGCTGCACTGACAGAATGTATTGATTCCTTGTTTCCTCTCTTACAGAGGACTGTGCTCTGCCTCTACTGGATCTCCTTTCTTCCTTACTCTTAGCTTACCTCATGACGTATTTGTGGCCAGTGCAGATAATTTGGATTGTCAAGGCACATCTTACATAGTGCTTTCCAAAGAGACATCCACAGGCCAGGGCCGGGATGCAAGCTATTTCTGATCTCTGATGAGCTAAGTACAGAAGCTGAGAACATTTAGACATGTTACAGCAATTTGACGTTACCATGAAATCCAAGTAGATGATCAGCAACATCATCTTACTGAATAGGGTCTACACCAGTTCAGGTGTTGTGTTATACCCAGAGCGAGCTGCATTTAGTGCAAGATAACGTATTGATCGTTGCAGTAGGACCACATACTGGCTTGGGGGGTTGAACATTAAAAACAAACAAACAGAAAAAAGAAAAAACAACTGGCTCATAACCACAGATATATTAAAATATATTATTCTAAAAGTAGTAATTTTTATAGAGAAGCTATACCTGGCATTTCAGCACTTGCCACTATGTATGTAAGATTTTGGAACACTGACTGGACACCAAGAGTTCCCAGCCTAGCTGGCTGAGAATTGTTAACGTTTATAATTCATTTGACCTTATTCTGCATACAAAATATGATGCTCTATTAAAAACTGTCTAGATGGTGACAGATATGGATTGCCTATTCCTCACCTTCATGAAAATATAATTTGAAGCAAGTTTTGAAGAAACTGTAGACCTTAGACACGGATCAGCATATTCTCTCCAGCTTTAGTATTGATCAGAACATGACCTTTGACTGTGGCCTCGCTGACCTCACTGTAAGAGTAAGAGGCCTTTCTGGGCTCTCCACCCTAGAGTCAGGGGTGCTCTTGGTGTTAACAAAATAAGCATTTCCTGCCAGAGGCTTTCCTCTACCTATTTTTCTTTATCAAAGCAAAGGGATAAGATGTCCTCTTCGCAGTCATTCTTTTTAATGGCCAATTTTCTATCTATTTGGTCCTTCTTCCACTAAAGAAAAACAAACTGTAACTTGATCTAGACTGACCATACTTACCAGAGTTCTTTCCCTTCTTTCTCTCCCATGATCCTTTAGCACTTCTTAAGTTTCTAACAATACCTGACAAAATTGTTTCTTATATACTATCTATAAATTTTCCTGACAGAAAAATAATTTTAAGTGGATTCAAAATGCTCTTAAATTTTTTTTACAGTGTAGTTTCCTTATAGCTTGTCATATCTGTTTTTCCTTCCCACCCTCCCTTGTATCATATTTGCCTTAGAAATTCCTATTGAACCTTCAAGAGTCTCCTTAGGTTGTATAATGTAATAGTTATGAGCTCAGATTTATCATCTTCCTGCACTTACTGGCTGAGTGACTTTTGCAAATTATGTAGCTTCCCTAAGTCTCCATTTACATGTCTATAAAATGGGAAAATAATAACATTTACCCAATGGGGACTATTATAAGGATTAAGTGAGGTAGTTTTCCTAAACAGATAGATATTAAGGACTCAATAAATATGAACTCTTCTTACTCTTAGGGAACCTTACTTATAGGTAGATTTTCCATTGCTTCCTCCCCTCTGAAACTGAGCTCATTGGTCCTCCTAGGCTACCACATTGCTCTATACTTCCTTTTAATGTTTGGTCTTATGTCTGTCTCTCCCACTAGACTTTGAGTTTACCCAAGGCAGATTTTTGCTTTCATCTTTGATTCCACAGTATCTTATCACATGCCCAATAGGTATCTGTTGAACTGAATTCAAACAAGCTTCTCTTCCTATCTTTCTAGCACAGTTTTTTCCAGTGTGAGGTCAATGGGAATGCTTATTTAAATAGATTCCCTATTCCTCACAGTATCAAAATTTAGGATTACTGAGAATCTTCATCTTTAACAGGCTTCTCAGGGATTCTTAAACTCAATAAACCACTGACCTCCATCTTTTCAGCATGTCCATGTTTGGCAACTTGTATCTGTTTTAGACCTATGCCCTAGACTCTGCCTATGGATTTTAATTTACTAATCCAAGTTCTACAAAGATATTTTCAAATATTTTAAAAGCCCAAAAGTTCCCTAAAACTGGGGAAAGGTGTAAAGGGGTATTAATTAGACCCAGATCTAAGAAAATACTGTTATGAACCTAACGCTGGAAGGAACAATTAATTGTGATTTTCAAAAGCTCAGATTGTTGATATGCCCAGAAAGAATGGGGGTCCCAACTCTACCATAGTGGTATACATACCGCATAAAGAAATGTTTCAAGCCTTTTGCACTCCAAGTCAAAAGACCTATGTGGTTGAGTTTCCCTTTTCTTCTGTGTTTGAGAATAAAGTATTAAGAGGTATATTAAGGAAGTAGTCATAGCATCTAGTATCCTAATAGATAAAATATCAACTCAGGTCTTCATCAGTATCATTAGGGAGTATGATGATTAATTTTATGTTTCAACTTGATGCATAAATTTGGTTTATTTGGTTAAACATTGTTCTTGGTATCTCTGTGAGAATGTTTCTGTAGGAGATTAATATTTCAGTTGATAGACTAAGCCAAGCAGATTGTCTTTTCCAGTGTGGCCTTACCTAGTCTCTTGAAAGTCTGAATACAACATGAGGCTGACTGAGGAAAAGTTAGCTCTTTCTGCCTGTCTTCAGTCTGGGACAATGATTTTCTAAATTCAGATTTGAACTGGAACTATACTGTTGGCTCTCCTAGGTCTCTAGCTTACTGATTTCTCAGCTTCCATAATTGTGTGAGCCAATTCCTTATAATAAATCTCTTCCTTTAGAATAGTAGCCCGTATACTGCTAGCTAGTAAACTGTACACACTATATCTGTATCATCTCCTAAAGGTTATTTCTTTGGAGAACTCTATAGTCAGGGAACATGTTTTAGAGGCTAAAGAAACTATTACTTTGATGAATCAATCTAGTTAATCAGTTCTTTATTAAACATCTGGTAGATTCAAAGCAATGAAATGTACTATGTGCTATGAGGACTATAAAGATAAAGAAGTTTCCAGCCTTAGAGTAAGTTTTTAAACTTGCTCTTAAACTATCATAGAGCATGGGATTTTAAGAGCTGCGAGAGAGGTTTCAGTGGACGGGAGGTCACTTTGGCCATGCAGTTCGAGAATGGCTTATAAGATAGGCAGCACTAACTCAGGATCAGTTTTCTGTTAATGTCACTCAGTTTTCCAACTACTGTCCTTGTCTCATTTATATGGAAACAACCTTGAACTCCTCCGGTTGGTATTGTAGGACATGTTAAAATCATGAAGGCCCTGTTCTTAATGAAGATTTAATAGTCATTCAATCAAATAACAGCATCAAAATAAATAGAGCAAAAACTATCAAGGAGAAATAGACCGAAACACATTAGTACAAGTAGGCTTTAATAACTTTCCCCCAGTCCATTGACAAATTAAGTAGACAAATGAGTAAGTAAAGATGTAGAAGACCTAGAAAACATAATTAACAAGGTAGACCCAATATAGCTACATCAATCTACAGTGTGCTGTTCTCTGAAAACAGAAAACGCTTTCCTAACAAGTGCTGTTGAACATTTACAAAGGTGGAACTATATTAGGTCCAAAAGAAGGATTCCAAAAAATTCCAAAACCACAGACTACATTCACAGAATCCAGTAACATGAAAGAGTAGTTACTAAAGTAGAAAACAAAGATATTTCTACCACTTGTACACTGAAACCTCTTTCTTAAACTGCTCTTAGTTTAAGTTACTTAAGTTACTTGGCTAAAAGTAAAATTAAACTGGAATTGGAAGATATATTAAAATGGAAGAATATGAAGATATTATGAATGACAACATGAGGAGTATAACTAAAACTAAACTTGCCAAAAAAGGTGTGGTTTTTAAAATATTCATAGTAAAAAAAAAATAAAAATATTCATAGTAATCAAGAGGAAAGAACAAAAAGACATGTGTTAGCCATCTGTGAAACTAGAAAAAGAAGAGAATTGCTAAATACTCCCAAGTAAAATAGAAGGGATTAAGAAATAAATTCAAAAATTCATAAAGTCAAAAACAGAACAATGGTTGACTAATGAAGAACTCTGTTATAAGTAACACATTAAAATAAACAATCAACTAGCTTAATAAAGATATGCAATAAAGAAAATACCACTTACTAGCATTTCTTTGAGTACAAGAGAAAGTTGTGCACAGAATGATGCTACAGGCTGAGTTTCTAGGAGCTGTTTGCTGATATGGGTTCTTGTTTTGACCTGTAGCCCCTGGTAGCATCTTTCTGAATAAGCGTGTGCTAGTTGGCCCTCTTTCCCTTTGGGAAAGCAGACCCTGGCTGTCCATGCATCACAGGGATTGGATTGTGGGGCTCAGTCCCTGGAGATATCATGAGCCATCTATATTTTCCTCCTTACCTTTTCTGCTTCTCTGCTGCTCTGGTATGGATGCCACAGATGAGAAGGCCCTGGAATGAGGGTCACGCTGCCTGAGTTCTAACCTGCTGCTATACATTTCTGCTCTTAAGGAATATTCTCAGGTCAGAATCTCAAGCAGTTGGGACTTAGTTTCTTCTGCAAAATGAGGGAGATTGGGTTTGATAATTTCTGAAATCACTTACAGAGATAATGTTTTAGATTATCTTTTTTAAAGGCTTTATTTATTTGACAGAGAGAAAGAGAATAAGCAGGGAGAGCAGCAGTCAGAGGGAGAGGGAGAAGTGGGCTCTCTACAGAGCAGGGAGCCTGATGCAGGGCTTCATCCCAGGACTCTGGAGTCCTGACCTGAGCTAAAGGCAGATGCTTAACTGACTGACCACCCAGGCACCCCAGATTCAGTATCTTTTGACATGCAGTGTCTTGTTCTAACTCCAGCGGTTATCAGTTCCTTGGTTGCCCTGCAATCTTCTCCTCTGACCTTGAGTAAGTGTCAGGCAATCAGCTGGAGGATGCCACGACCTCAGATTTCTTTGGAGACTTTGCTAAAATCGGTACTAAAAATTTTGTCAATGAATTTTTTTCCATGAGCATTTGTCTGAAAAAATTTTAATTGGTTCGTTGTGCCTATTGACAGTGAGTTCAGTAGAAACTGAGCCAGACTCTAAGTGCTTCTTTTATAAACCATGAAATGTATTATCATTTTTTCCTTTATTAAATTCTGCTTCATTCTGCCCATTTTCATCTGAGTTTAGAGTGTCCGAATTGACCAGAATGGCCATCCATTCCAGATTGTGTTTCTGCCTAATATAAAGGAAGGTATTAAATATATTATGTATTTGGGGCTTTTTCAGAGTTAGTTCATAGATGGTAGAGTTACTACTGAAAAAGTTAAAACAAAAACCAAAACCCAACCTTATCTCCTATATCCATGAAAAGGTTGAATAATTCTTGAAGGAGGCAAATTCTGCAGACATTGACTTACAAAGGCAGTGGTTCTTTATGAAAACCGAATATGCACCAACATATAACAATTCCTCCTCCCAGATCAGGTCTGCTTACTTGGATACTTACCAGACTACTGGTGCTGAGGAGCCTGCATCTGTGTCCTGTTATTGTTACTGATGCTAATTGCTTTCTACTGAACATGGGTCAGAACCAGGAAAGAACACCAGCTCCAATCTGCAAGGCATCACCTTTTGTGAGCCTTTACTGCTTGGAAAGAAAGCAGAGCAAGGGAGAACTCCATTTGCATTTGGAGAGTGAGATAGGAATAGAGGATAGAAGAGAATTCACTTAACATAAAAAAAGAAATTATAAAATTCATCCAGACCTATATGCTGAAGCGTTTCTTTGCTGCTCTTTCTGATTAGAGAGAGTGTCAGGAAGTGAGTGATGAGCCAGCAGGCTTTGGGGTGACGGTGTTGCTTGCTCAGTGGTGGGACTGCATTTTCCATTTTCTTTTACCATCTATGTGAGTGCTGCAACAGAGCTCCTTAGTGTGAGTGGGAGGGCATGGGGAGACTCTTCCAAATCAGTAGTGTCTGTGAGATTGTTGGTATCGATTTTTCCTCCTGAGTGACACAATTTAAGTGACTCTTGACAGGAATTTTCTTCTTGATGACAATTGACTTCTGATTACCTAGACATCTCACAGCCACTAGCAGGAGAGACAGGGAACACTCACAGCGTTCACCTGTGAGGGGGAGCTCAGAGTTTCTCCAGTTTCTTTCAGGCTTTCCCTACTAGGATGCCCCTAAACTCGTCCCACGTGGCAGAAAAAGAGGACTATGACAAAGAGATGAGCTTGTCTGTTGTGTACTCTTGCTCTGATGAGCTTGGCAATCCTGATAATTCCTGACATATATTAGTTCATCATCATCAACATCATCCTTTAGGGTGGGCCTGCACAATTTCAAAGATATATATAGAAAGCAAAAATATTTTTTAATCACCTGAATAGTTTGTATGAAGGTCACAAAAAATAAGGATGCCTGATGAATCCTGTTTCATTCTGCCCGTTTTCATCTATATTCAGAGCCATCAGGTTTAATGAAGAAGGTTGAGAATTACCTCAACAAATTTTTAAATTACCTTTAAATTTTTAAAGGTAATTTTTAAATTACCTTTAAACAAATTTTAAAAACTGGAAAAAACACAAACACACAGAGGCTAAACAACATGCCACTAAACATCCAATGGGTAGATGAAGAAATTAAGAAGGAAATAGAGAATACCTGAGACAAAAATGGAAGCAAAACATTCCAAAATTTATGGGATGCAACAGAAGGAGTTTCTAAGAGGGAGGCTATAAAATACAAGCCTACATTCAGAAACAAAATTTATCAAATAATCTAGGCTTACAGCTAAAGGAACTGGAAAGAGAAGGCATGATTCACATGCCTAGGTGTTATGTAAACTGGAATTTATATGTAGGTTTCTGGATTCATGACTAACTGGGGAGAAGAAAATAGTCAAGAGACTTATTTTTTTTCTTACACTCCTTGGTTAGAATCAAATGCAGAGGTTGAACCATCAGAAATATTAGAGACCCTCTTTGCTTTACTTCTTTTGGACAAGACAATGAAGACAGTTACTTACAATGCCTACTCCCAATGCAGACCTGAGGCAGCCTAAATTAAAGCAAATAAAATAAGAGAGTTAAATTGTAGATAAAGAGAGCCCAGAAATCTGGATGAAGGATAGAAAATACTGTATTAGAACACAGTTAATGAAACTGAACACCCAACGTGGCTCTGATGGAAAGTCAGTAACAGTAGCAGCAGGAATAAGCACGATAGTAATGGTTGCCATTGTATGGTACCAAATGATTTTTAGAACTTATTCTAATCTTTACAACAACTTCATGAACAGCAGCAAACCCAGAGGCTCAGAAAAGACAAATGATTTGATGAGAGCTACAGACAGAGTAAGTTAGGAGCCAAGATTCAAATTCAGAGCCGTCTGAGTTCAAAGCACATATTTTATGGTATAAACCTAACTTTGCATGCACTAGCTTCTATGTGGGCCGTAGGGTAAGTTATTGAGATGTAAGGTGCCTGACAGCCCTAGTAAAGGCCCAGTGCTGGGAAGAATTACTGTCTTATAGCCATTCACTAGTGAGATTACACATGTGTAAGAAGAGGCTTTCTGGGGTTCTTACCCCTTCAATTTCTGGGAAGAGGGTCCAACTCTTAAGGCCTTTGGGAAATTATCTTCCAGAGTCTATATTTCCATTGTAAGGACTGTTGAAAAGAGCCACCAAAAATACAGCCTGTGTTTTACCAACTCTACAAAGGATGCTTCAGGTGCTCTATGGTGAGATGGGAAGAAAGGCTCACAACCTGACCCCCCACACGATGATCTGGACAAGGGAAAGCTAATCCTGGCCTGGTTACCTGATACCACCATCCAGATGGCATAGCTGACTAAAGCCCAACATGCTAGAAACTAGGATTATGGTTAATTGGGAGTTGGGGGCTTTTGGCGGCAATGCTTTTTTTTTTGTTGTTGGACAAAAATATACATAAATGGTAAGTATGTTTGCAGCCCTAAGAGTCTCTGTTCTGTAATAACCATGTTAATGTTCTCATAAAAAGATATGGGGCAAGAGCAAAGTGACAGAAAGGCTGATTAGCATTTTATGACAGAATTAAGCTGCATGACAAATAACTCACTGGTTTTACAGCCCAGCAAATTCTACTTTCAAATGCCGGAGGTGCTAGGATGTTTTTGTTCATTTATTTGTTTTTTATATTTAACCGTGAAGGTGTCTAGAGCAATTTGTAGAAAAATGTATTAGTAGTAAATATGATGATTAGTGTTAATACTTATTAATAATCCATTTGCTCCAATATTTCTGTAAAAGTTACTATATTCAGCTACAGGATTTTTCAACATACAAAGTGGTTTAGAAGTAGAAGAAAGTGTTCAGACCACTACTTGTCAGTGTCCTAATTCATATAATGTGTTTTACAAAATTGAACACTTCTTCCATGTGTTTTCCCCAACTTTGGGGAAATCTCAGGGGGAAACAACTCCCACTCTGTTCACGATACCAAATTTTAGATAAAGAACTCCCTCTAAACTTGCAGTTTTGTTACAGGTAAAGAATGGCAAGGAGTAGGAAGAGGCAAGGGAGACGGCTTGCTTAATTCAGCAAAGGAAATGTGCATTAAATAAAGGATTAGGTCTTGTTCCTGAGAAAGAATTCAGTAGCTGGTTTTCTCATCTGCAGATAAAGGAATTCCTGCATGTTTCCTTAATTGCTGGTGGTAGATGAGGATATTAGTTCTCATTTATTTCACTAAGAGTATAATATTAATATATCTAAATTACTGGCATTAAAAAGGAGCAAAAAAACTTGCTCATAATTTTACCCTCCTAATAGAACACTGATGATATACTATATCATATATTTAAATAAAAAGGGTGTAAAAATTCACCTCTTCTTTGTAGTCAGCCAACACATTAGGTAATAGTTGGGGGCCTGCCTTGTGTCTAGGACCATACTTGGTAGCTGGGGATGCAAGATGATGGTCTAGTGCCTGCCCTTTAAGAATTTCAGTCCATTTGGGAAGTCAAGATGATGGAATGAAATAATTAATAAGCAATACAGGGTTACATAATAAAGTGACATAGGATATGGATAAAAATTATACAGTTACTGTGGTCTTAATTGCATATGTAATTTAGATATATAACACTTTAAACATTCTAACTACTAATAAACACCTCTTGGATTGAGAATTGGGGGTAGTAGTTTTAGTTGCCACTTCGTGTGACTGCGAATAATGAGTGAAATGAATGAATGCAAAATGGAATACAATTATAATCACAGTTAATTTGATCATTAGTTGCTAATATTTATTAATAATCCATTTGCTCCAAAATTTCTAACAAATTGCTGTATTCAGCTACAGGATTTTTCAACATACAGTGGTTTAGAAGTGGAAGAAAAAGTTCAGACTATGAATAAAAGATCATTAATGAGCCACTTAACATGTAACAGTCATTTTTTCTGGATAAAATGAGGAAGATAGGAAGGTCTAGATGACCTCCATAGCTCCTTCCTGTTTTGATATTTTATAGCTCATATCTCTGGCTACTGTCAGTGGGATGATTTCAGTTCTTCCATGAGTGCACATTCATGTTTTCTGGCCTTCTCCCTTCTATAGGAGCAAAGGCAGGCCTCTGAATGGGGGTTGTGGCTGAGGGTGTAGTTCATAGCTTGGGTGTGAACTTTTCTCAGGCCTTTCTTCGGGTCTCTTTCTTACACAATCCACTCTCCAAACTACTAGCACAGTGATTTTTCTGTAGTATATTGTCTCTGACTCTGACCTTGCCACTTTTCTGCATGAGAACCTTAATAGCTATCTCTGTTAAAACTTAAAATTTTAAGATCTTCTACAATATGGCTTCAATTTAGTTTTTCAGTCATACTGGCCACTTCTATGAAAGCATGCCACATATATTCCGGCCAAATAGTGGCCCTTAGTATTTTTCAAACATGTATTGTCTTTTTCCAAGACTGAGCCTTCATTCCTGCCAACCCTCTTTCCTAGAATGCCTTTTTCCTTTCGAGACCTTACCTAGGATTAAATCCAATCTCCGTTTTCTCTTGTAAACCCCTTCAGGAATGCTTCAATCACATTGAGCCTTCCTGTCCCATAAATTTACGCAGCCAATTCTCCCTCCCCCGACTTTGCAATTTATTATTTCTGCCTTCTATTTCTCTGATTCCTACATTTGTCTTTACTTTGGGGTTGTAGTTTCATTTGGGGAAGGATCATGTCTTGAGTACCCCACATAGGACCTGATACATGTGAGTTCTTCTTCTGTGTCTGGTGAAGTCCTCATCTAGGTTGAGGAAGTAGATATTGAGAAAAAGAAAAGATAATCATTTTCTTTTTGGGGGAATTATTCATTTTTGCAAAGTTACATTTAACCCCCCTCCCCAACCAAATACAGACTTTCGCCTATAAAACATAAAGCAGTATAGGAAAAAATGAATTTATTTTTTTCACAATCATTAAACATATGCAAGCAAGTGCACGCCTATCTTGAATGATTAATCCTTCAATTGGAAGGATTCGTTTGAACTGCCCAAGCAATTGCGTCAAAACCCACGTGCCTGTTTCAAGCAAATTGTTGGAAAGCAAGAGTTTCAAAAGAAAAAAAATTTACCTTATTCCTTCCTTCTGCTTCCCCTCCTTCTCCAGGGAGTGTGCCTTCATTTTTCTTCCAGCATAAATAAGCTGGCTTTCTTGAAATTAACTTTGTAATCTTTTTTTCATTGCTGATGAGAATTGTTTTGTATATTTTTTTTATTGGAGTTCAATTTGCCAACATATAGTATAACACCCAGTGCTCATCCCATCAAGTGCCCTCCTCAGTGCCCGTCACACAGTCACCCCCACCCACCCACCTCCCCTTCCACTACCCCTTGTTCATTTCCCAGAGTTAGGAGTCTCTCATGGCTTGTCACCCTCTCTGACATTTCCCACTCATTTCTCTCCTTTCCCCTTTAATCCCTTTCACTCTTTTTTATATTCCCCGTATGAGTGCAACCATATAATGTTTGTCCTTCTCTGATTGACTTACTTCACTCAGCATAATACCCTCCAGTTCTATCTTAAAAACTTCTTTCATTCATCTTTGTGGCTCTTCTTCTTGGTTCCCATGTTGTGCTCCCAAGTGCCAGAAGCCCCTTCATGTAGTTGTCTCCCCATGCTTCCTCTTCAGACTTCTTGGGTTCAAATCTCACTTCTGCCAAAGTATCAGCCCTGTGACCCTCCGCTACCTTGTCTCTTTCCGCTGCATTTCCTCATCTCTAGAACAGGATTGATGATAATCAAGTTGTGGCTGAAAGAGTACATGAACAGTACCTACTATGTAAAAAATATTAGCTCTATTAACTCTTAGTAAATGTTAAGCTTAGAACTGACCTAGTCCTCTAGAACTGTTTAAATTCTAGTGCACGTGGCTATTCCTTGGTCCAGTTGTGATCCATGCGGTTTTCTAGACTATCCCACCCATCCTACATACAAGAGCCACTTCTTTTCCATCTTGGATCTGTGCAAGTTTCCCCCTCCCCTTCTCCATTCTCAGATGTACCACTATCCCCTTTTCATATGGAGACTTCATTAGGCTCCGACGGGTACCTCCCTTCATCGTCTTAGATTGAGAATAGTAATGGCTAATATCCCATGTTGCACTTTGGGTAGAGGCTGAGAGGAAAATTTCCACTATAAATGGCACTGTGCTATTGGTTAGAGGCATAATGAAACTTTTTACCTTTCCCTATAGCATTCAGGGAGAAGAGGCAGGGCCTTGGTGGAGGAGCATTTTGATTTGAAAGAGCAAATCTAACAACAGCAGAGAGACTGAGGGAAGTGCTGTTAGGCTGCCTTCCAAACACACCATACTGTTGATTCTAACAGTAAAGGGGCTCTCTTTCTAATCACTTGGTTTATATTTCTCAGCCCTCTTGACAAAGGCAGTGGAGATGAATGCCGCTATTACAGATGCAGCTTGTGTGCTGGAGTTAGCCAACTCCTGAGATTAAAAGTAAATTAGAAAAAAAAATGTATGTGATTTGTGCTTCTTGGGAAGCTTTTCACTCCTGTCAAGAGGTAAAAATAGTAAAGTTAATGCATGCTCTTTTTTTTTTTTTTTTTTTTTTGATTCCAGTCAGGATTGAAACCAAACTGGATTGGACACTTTCTATCTTTTAACCCAAGACAGAGCCAGGCCAACAGTGGGTGCTGAGTGTCAGCTGACTCTGAGTCACCTGTCGACCCATTAACTGTTCTGTTCATCCTCTTATTTATTACTAGTTCCCAAGCTGCTACAAGTACAATGTGCAGCATTCTAGGTACAGTTTAATCAGTTTCTTTTCTTTTCTTTTTTTTTTTTAGTTTAATCAGTTTCTTAAAGATAGATGATCATCTGCTTTTTCTGGGATGCAGTCCCTTTTCTTATGTAATCAAACAAAACAAAAGCACAATGGCCGTTTTTGTTGGAATAGTACATTGAGATTTCATATCTTATTCATATTTATCACCAACATTCATTCTTACCTATCACTCCCTTGTCCCTTCCAGCCTGTTTTTCATTCCCGATGACTTTCTTTGCTTTGGAATAATTCTTCCTAAGATGAGGATATTTTAGTTTATATACAGTTTGCATTTTTTTTAAAAGTTCAATCTCTTCTTTATATATTTAAATCCTTAGGGCTTTGTTTTCCATTTCTAAGTTTTCATCATGTGCACAGTTCTCCCATCCAATGTTATTAGTATCACTGGGTAATGTCTTTTTGTTCCCAGATCGTGCAGCTAACTGTGAGCATAGTCATAGACTCTGAGAAAATACTTGGAAAATACTTAGTAATTTATTAAGTAATAAGCTAAAGGTGTGATTAGATTGTTACCTCTGGGGAGATGGCAATTTTTCAGATACAAGATGTTAGAAGGTGGCATTCCAAGGTTGGTCACATCTACCTCCATCCATTAACATTTGTAGTGTTAGTCATTCTGCCTCTTTTGCCAAAGCCATGGCACCTACTCCTGATTTCTGGGATTAGGAAAGGTGAAGAATGAGTGGAAGCTATGTGGAAAGAAAGGAGGCTGGGGATAAAGTCAAGAGGTGCTCCGAAAGAGGTTGGAGATGAGTCAAGGGGTGCTCCTAGACAGATGTGGGTCAGCCTTTCCAAACTAAAAAAGATGTCAGATTGATAACATCTGTTCATCCAGACTGGCCTCATCAGCTTGGCAGAGTAGAAAAGGCCCGGGTTTTGGAATGAAACTGCTTGGGTTGGTGTTTCAATCTAGGAACCCGTGAGCTCTGTGATCTGGAAGGTAATTTAGACTTGTCCTTCTCCTCCTTTCCTTATTTTCTTCATCTTTGTTTTCTTATCTTCTCTCCTCTTCATTTCCTTCTTTTTGAGAGGGGCGTGGGGACCTAATTCATTCACAAGCATACTCTTTCTGAGCTGTTGTATGTATGTTTTTTTCTACCCTAACACAATCAAGTTTTATTCCCATTTTGTATATAAGATAGCTGAGATCCAGGAAAGTTAAATATCTTGGCCAGTTGTTGCCAGTCAAAATAAGTGGTGGCAGGTGGATATTTATTTATTTATTTATTTATTTAATGACATATACACCCTGACATGAGGCTTGAGCTCATGACCCCAAGACCCAGAGTTGCATGCTCTATACACCGAGAAGCCAGGTGTCCCAGGGTGGTTCCTTAAATCCCGTAAAATACATGTATGTACCATATGGCTTGTATTTATCAAAGAATAGGTTGGGTTATATTGCAATAATAAATAGCCCCTAATCTCGATGGCCTACATCAGTGAAAGTTTCCTATTTCTCTCTCATGCTACCTTACCCAGGCAGTGGGCTAAGATTTGTTTTGTGAATCTTTATTTCTTGACCCAGGCTGATTGAGACATGTGTATCTGGATCATTGCAGAAGGAAAAGAAATCATGGAAAGGCACATGTTGTCTTTCAGGTTGCTCCTAGGAAATATCACATATCACTTCTGCACGTTTCATGGCCAAAGCAACATACACGACCAAGCCTGACATCAACAGGATTGGGAAAGTATAATCCTTGTCAGAGATGAGCAACGTACTTTGGGGAATAATATAATCTCCCAACTTTGCTTTTCAAAGTGTGATCTATAAACCAGTTGGTAAATATCACCTGGGAGGTTATGCAAAATGCATGTTCTTAGACTTTGCCCAAAACCTTAAAATGAGAATCTAAGTTTTAACAAAATCTCCAGTGATTTATGTGCCATTAGAGTTTGAGAAACACTAGTCTAACATACTGCTAAAATGTTACTATTTTCTTAAAACTTTTTATTTTTAAACGTTTCTTAAAAAATAAAAGTTGTGGGGCACTTGGGTGGCTCAATGGTCATAATCCTGGGGTTTGGGATCGAGTCCCACATCAGGCTCCCTACAGGGAGCCTGCTTCTCCCTCTGCTTATGCCTTTGCCGTTCTCTCTGTGTCTCTCACGAATAAATAAATAATATCTTCAAAATAAAGTAAAAAAATAAAAATATAAATTGTATATATTTATGTTATATGTAGCTTTTAAATTTATAAGATATTTAAACCATAGATGAAAGCACAAAGGCTGATGCAGTGAAACCCATGGACACATCACCTACATTATCTAATTTTAACATTTTATATTTTTGCTATATGTATTTAAAAAAAGGCATAACAAGCTCAGTTTTAGTTAATGTGTATATTTCTCTGATCCTATGTATTCCCTCTTTTCCTGACCTTTCATTATCATTTTTTTGCAAATGTTTATGCTTCATATCTATGAATCTATAAGAACTTATGTTTCACCTTTATAAAATAAAGGAACTTGCCTTTGTTGCTCAACATTGTTTTTGAAATTTATCTTTATGACCATGTTGTAATTCATTCATTCACTCATTCATTCTCTCATTTATTTATTTGTTCATGTTACTGGTTGCATAGCATTCCATTTACCATAATTTGGATTTTAAGATGATGCTTCTGGTGATGTACATTTATTGCTTGTAGTTTTTTATCATTGCAAATTTTGGCTATAAGTGTTTCTGAATATTAATTCATATATACGTTTGTAACAGTTTCTCTAGGAGGTTCACCTAGGAGTAGTGTTGTAAGGTTAAAGATAGATGTATTTTAACTATATTGGATTTTGCCAAGTATCTTGCCAAAGTAGTCGTACCAATTTTTATTTCTACCAACTATGTAAATCAGACTTTTTAAGGTGATAGCTTTGAAATGGGAGACTATTATTGTTTTAACTTTCAGTTCCCTAAATACTAGTAAGCTTGGACATTTATTCAGTGTTAGTCTTTTGGCTTGGCTTTCTATGAATTATATGTTCATTTAAGCAACATGTTACTGAACATTTTTAATTGTAACTTGTTGATCTTTTAACTAACATAACACATAAATATACATTTATTTTGATTAAAACAATAATTGATCTTATTTCTCTTATTTTGTGCTTTCTCTTGACTCTGCTTGTCCTGTTTTTTCTCCTTTTTTACTGCCTTATATTGATTGTTATTTTTATCCATTTTCCCTCTTCTATTTGAAATTCATGCCTTCTGCTTTCATTTTTTAAAGGTCATGCTTAACATTTTAAATGCATGTTTGGCTTAACAAAGTATTTATTCTTCTCTCAACCAACAAAAAATCTTAGATTATACTTGTCCTCTCTCTTTTTGAGCATTTATTGTTCAGTTTTAAGATTTTCTGATTTTATATTCATTAATTATTATTGATTTTATAATTAATGCTTATTTGGATTAACCACATTAAAACATTTATTTGATCATCATTCCTTCATGTAGTTTAGTCTGCCCTTTGAGCTGAGAGTCCCTTTTAAAGTACATTCTTTACTCATTTCTTTGAGCAAGTATTTGTTAGTGGAAAGCCTTCTGACTTAGTGTGCCTGCAGTGGTCTTTATTTCACTCTGACTCATGAATTGTGGTCTAGATTCATAAAGAATTCAAGGTTGACATTATTTTCTTTGAGTGCTTCAAAGATATTCCTTTGCCTGTTTGTCTCTCTTGCTGCTGTTGAGAAATATTTTGTTAGCCTAATTGTTCATTTGTAGATGGCCTGGCTTTTTTTCTCTGGATATCTTTAACATCTCTTCTTTGCTATTATGGAGCTTCACAATGGGTATATAGGTATGAATTTATTTGTACTTATTCTGCTCATAAATAATTGTACATCCTGAAATATGTTGTTCTTCAATACTTGAAAATCTTCTGCTGTTATCTTTTCAGCTAATATGTTTCCCATTTCTCTCTGTTTTCTCTTTCTGGAACTCCCCTTAGACATATGTTGGGCCTTTTCATTTTGTCATCCATATTCTTCAAAACTAGTTTATGCTTTTTATCTCTTTGGTTCTCTAAACATAATATTCAGTAATTCCCTCACAAATACTTTCATGTTCATTATTCTTTCTTCAGGTGTATCTAATCTTCTTAACTTATTTATCGAGTTTAAATTAGCCATTTAAAATATTTATTTGGCAATTTTCCTGATAGTTCCATTATTTGAAGATCTTAGGCATCTAATCCTGCTGTATGTTTTTTATATGCTGACTCTGGTTTACTGAGGAGTTTTTGTTTTTTACTTGTTTTACTATTTTGTAGTTTGTATTATTACACATTTTGTATTATAAGCTAATCCAGCAGTGCATTTTTTATTTGAATCCTGTATGGCCTGGGTTGAAAGGATGTCTTCCTTGTCCAGGTGCTCCAGGGGAATTAATAGGCTAGAAACCATTTTATGGTTTCCTAGAGCATGAGAGTGGTACATTCATACCCAACACACTCACACATAACTAGTTGTAAGTTGTTAGGGTAAACTCTCATTTATTTCTACTAGTGCCCAGGCCACAACAGAAAAAGCTTTCCTGTTATTTCTCTGTGCTAGTAGATAGGTTGTTTTAGTTCACCCTTTTACTGAATTTACAGCTCATTGAGGTTTCTATTGAGGTTTTATGTGAAGTGACTTAATTCCAACTCTATACCATACTTTATCTCCTGGCCCTGTCTGGGCATAAAATCCAAGAGAATGGGTTGCAAAACCAGGAATCCTCACCACCTTCCAGACTGCTGCAGCTGCAGCTCATATACTTCTGTACATTCAGATTCCTCTTTGTTTTGGTCCTTGGAATTGTCACCTGGCTTGGTACATGCTCAGCTCTTTAATAGATGTTTATATTATTTTAGCCCATATTTCTATGTGATTTTTGGTCAGGAGATTTGTTTGGTTTTCTGGTTCCCCAAACAGAACTCCCACTTAACTTCTTTAAGGTACTCTTGTTTATTTTTTAAAAGTCAATAAAAAAGTCAATAATAATACACACTTTACAGCTTTTTAAAGGGTTGGATATAATATATGCAAAGTATCTCTCTGTGTCTGGCAATGTCTTGCACATAGTAGATATTTGACAAAACGGTTGTTACTATTTTTATTATTCGTTAACACATGAATAAAACATGAAAAAATAAGCCATGAAAAATGTTTTGGATTATTTATTATCATTAAGAAAGCACTTCTGGGAATAACTTGGATTGGTACCCAACTCTTGATTAGAATTTTAAAGAATTTGTTGAAGGCCTACTATGAGGTTGAGACTCTGTTATATTCTATATGTTTCTCAGCTCTTTGTACGAGATACATTGTCACCTTTAAACTATGTGCTTTATGAGAGAATTCATAAAGTTTACACGGAATCACAAAGCCAGTATTAAGGATACCCCAAGGATTAACTCAATCATCTCTTCATTCTTTCGTCACTTAGCTATCTGGCTATGGTGTCATCTTTTAATTCCTTTGCATTTCCTTTTGCCAGTTAAGTAAAAAAAATTTCCCGTTGATTAATATGTACCATGTACATACTGTTTAGGGCAATGAGAGGGGTACAGATGTAGTCTAAGAATATGCTTTCATCTTGGGATATCTTAGAGCCCATTTGGAAAGATAAGATATCTAAAATTATAAATAAGAACAATAACAAAAAGTCTGTGTAATTAAGTACCAGGATTATCCAGCAGAGTTCCAAGAAGGGAAAATGTGAGCCTAACATTGTCAATAGGGCATGAATTATTCTGGTAGGAGAGGAAGAGTGAGGCCAAGGAAACATCAGTGGAGGCAAGAGGTAAGGATCATGATGTCAGGAAAAGGAACTTACTACCTGATGATAGAATATTTAGGTTGAAGGTCTGGTGACCTTTTAAGTCCTAATCTATCTGGGAAGATTATCCTTTTTGTTTTGAGGTATGTTTTGGGGAGGGACATACTCAAGGCATTGGGTAATATATCCGTTAGAATAAATGAGAGAAAATCAATTCAAACTAGCCTAAGGGGGGTGGGGGGGGGGGGAAGAAACATTGTTTTACTTAACTGAGAAGATGGACGGTTTCCCTTCATATGTGGTTTGATGTAGAGGCTCTTAAAGTGCTATAGTTGGTTTCAATATCAGGTTCCATATGATAGCTGACAGAGGTACCAGGCCTCCATCTTGTGAGTTCAAATCTTGTGGAAAATAGACCACCTCTTTCTTTCAGAAGACCAACCAAATATAATTGCACCTCATTAGTCTTGATTGAGTTATTATTCTAAAGGCATGTACCTAGAAATAAACCAAGAAGGGGAACAACCTGTACTCCAAAAACTAGAAAATACTGATGAAAGAAATTGAAGATGACACAAATGGGAAGATATTCCATGCTCATGGATTGGAAGAACCAATATTATTAAAATGTCATACTATGGAGGCCTGGGTGGCTCAGCAGTTAAGCATCTGCCTTCAGCTCAGGGCGTGATCCTGGAGTCCCAGGATTGAGTCCCACATCGGGCTCCCTGCATGGAGCCTGTTTCTTCCTCTGCCTATGTCTCTGCCTCTCTTTCTGTGTGTCTCTTATGAATGAATAAATAAAATCTTAAAAAAAAAATGTTCATACTACGCAAAGCAGTCTACAGACTCAGTATAATCCCTGTCAAAATACCAACAACCTTTTTCACAGAACTAAAACAAATAATAGTAAAATTTGTATGGAACTATCAAAGACCCTAAATAGCTAAAGCAATCTTGAGAAAGAAGAATAAGCCTGGAGAGATAACACAATCCCAGATTTCAAGATATATTTCAAAGCTGTAGGAATCAAAATAGTATGATAATGGCACAAAAATCGACCTATAGATGAATGGAACAGAATAGAGATCTCAGAAATAAACCCTTGCATATATGACTAATAAATCTACAGCAAAGGAGGCAAGAACATGCAATAAGGAAAAGACAATCTCTTCAAATGTTGCTAGGAAAACTGGACAGCTACATGCAAAAGAATGGAACTCGATTACTTTCTCACACTACATACAAACATAAACTCAAAATGGATTGAAGACCTAAATGTGAGACCTGAAACCATAAACCTCCTGGAGGAACACATAGAGAGTAATTTCTTTAACATTGGTTATAGAAACATTTTTCTGGATATGTCTTCGCAGGCAAGGGAAATAAAAGTAAAATTGAATTATTGGGACTACATCAAGATAATTCCTTTGCACAGCAAAGAAAACAATCAACAAAACCACAAGGTAACCTACTAGATGGGAGAAGATATTTGCAAATGATATATCTGACAAGGGATTAATATTGAAAACATGCGAAGAACTTAACATGACTCAATACCAAAAATCCAAATAATCTGATTAAGAAATGAGCAGAGAACCTCAATAGACATTTTTTCAATGTCAATAGACATTTTTCCAAAGAAGACCTACAAATGGCCACCAGGCATATGAAAAGATGCTCAACATCACTAATTATCAAGTAAATGCAAATCAAAACAATGATATATCACCTTACATGTGTCAGGAGGGCTAAAAAAAAAAAAACAAGAAATAACAAGTGTTGATGAGGATGTGGAGAAAAAGGAACCTTTGTACATCATTGGCGGGACTGAAAATTGGTGTAGCCACTGTGGAAAACACTATGAGGATTCTTCAAAAATTAAAAATAGAAATACTGTATGATCCAGTGACTCCGCTATTGGGTGTTTACCCAAAGAAAATGAAAACACTAATTCAAAAAAATATATGTACCCCTATTTTTATTGCAGCATTAATTGCAATAGCCAAGCAATGGAAACAACCCAAGTGTCTACTGTCCATCGATAGATGAATGGGTTAAGAAGATGTGTGTGTGTGTGTGTGTGTGTGTATTTCCAACAACACGGGTAGACCTAGAGAGTATAATGCTAAGTGACATTAATCAGACGTAGAAAGCCAACTACCATATGATTTCATTCATATGTGGAACTTAAGAAATAAGACAAAAGAACAAATAAATTAAAAAAGGAGGCAAACCAAGGACATGTAATACTCAGTAGGCCAGGTCAGAGTCAGAACACTTGGAATTGAGTCAGCTCTTAGAGAATATGGATTGAGAGAAAATGAGGGACTCTTTGCTCAGATGAAATGTTGTGTGTGATTATTTTTAAAGGGGTAGCCGGATTCTGACAGTCAAAATAGTGCAGAGAAGCGAGGTGGCTAATATCTGGACAAATATTAATAGACATATAGACCCCTATCGTATCTTGGGTAAGAGTCCCAGTATTTGTGACACTCAGCATTCCTATCTGTAATGGTCCCTACACGTAGGCTTGCTTGAAGAACCAAGAAACCCAATGAATGGGAAAATGTAAATTATAAAGTACTATAAAAATATAGGTAGTCTATGTGTTACATGGGTAGTAATAAACAGTAGAAAATGGGAGGTTATGGGTGGACTTTGGACATGCTAAGTAAAAGCTTTCATTTTTATTTTTATTTTTTTGAAAATACCTCTATCTTGTTTTTCTTTAAATAATAAATTTATTTTTTTATTGGTGTTCAATTTGCCAACATACAGAATAACACCCAGTGCTCATCCAGTCAAGTGCCCCGCTCAGTAAATGCTGTTAGATGTGGCTCCTAGGAGTCACCAGAAACTCGCTTTATAAAGGACAGTGGTGTGTTTGTCACGTGGCTAATCTTCCGGTTCTCGGTTCTCTTCTCTGGAATCTCTATGCATGCTCTGCCCTCTCTTCCCATACTCAGATTTTTTTCCCTCATGAAAGTAGATTAAGTGTACATTAGGGTTCTAGATAATCTTTAGTAATTTCCCAGGTTTCTCACATCAACTTGGAATAAATGAAAGGCAGAAAGGAAATGGAAAGATTTCTAGGCCCTGGATTTCCAAATTCTTTATTCTCTTTTATTTCTTGTTATAGTTGAAAATGCTGACAATATGTCCTGTGTTATTTCACAAAAAAAGAGGTGTTTATCCTTTGTTCTACTCTGCTTTTCCAATCCCATTGCTCTTTTAAATTCTCTGGATTATAAAGAATTGCAGTATATCCAGGGACCTGAAACTGCATTATCTGGTTGGCAATCCTTAATAAACAGGAAATCAGGTTATTCCTTTGAAAAGGTTTCACAGGAAACAGGCATGTGAGCCAGCTCCTTCAGACTCTGAATTCAGATAAATTGGATAGATTTTCTTTTCTGTCTCCAAACATAAGGCAAAATTTGGGATGATTCTGTTGAAATAATACCTATTCTCTTTAGGCAGTTTACATTTTGTATGGTTGTCCAGCTCTGCCTATGACTCTTTTGATACTTTTCCCCGATAACCTACAACATGCTTCTTGCATTTTGTATCCTGTGTCCTCTGCTCTTTGCACCCATCTTTCTTCTTTCATGCAGATAGGCCCTTTATGCCAGGGAGAAGAGGAGAAGTTATGTGTTTTCTGCTCAAAAGAGTTAAGAGAAGGTAAAATGGATGGTCGTGGGCTGGCTCTTAAGTAGTGGATTGGTTTGAATTGCAGGATGAGTTTATAGGCTGATTCTTGGTCTCTGGCTTGGGAAACAAACATAACAATTGAATTCTTCACATTGAAAACAGTGTACAAATTCATTAAAATTTCAAACTTTATTTTTAATCTTGTTTTTTGTAGGGCTAAATACTTGATCACACTGGAGATATCAAATACTGCTAGTGTCCACACTTACAAACCACCAATACTCACTGGCTCTGTGAAGGCTGAGTATGACTTCTGACTCATGGCTGATGTAGCCTGATGGAATATTAAGAAAGGGAACATTGCTGATCTATGGGGTCTTAACATTAGGGTAAAAAATCAAAATGTAGAGTTGCCTGACTGCTGAGGTGGTGGTTTAAATCACACAGGTTGACAAGTTAAAGCAAGAATTCTTTTTACAAATTTTTAATCTTAAACCCTCCATTTGCCTAGTATCTAGGAAGCTGACCTGTTTGCTGATGCCCATCAGGTTTTCGCTTCAGAATTCTGAAAGCCTCTTTTGGGCTTAAGGTCCACTAAAGAGAAGGAGGAACCTAGGGTCTTCATTGCCTATCTACCACTAGCCCAGAGGCTGAGAAGCTATACTCTGAGTTCAAATCCTGACTCTGCCACTTACATACTGGATAGCATTGAACTAGGTACTTAATGTCTCTCTTAGTTTCTTCACTTACAAAACGGGGATTATGAAGTACCTACGTGACAAAGCTGTTAGGAATAAATGAATATATTCATGTAAAATTCTTGGAAGCTAGCACACAGGAAGACCTCAGATGTTAGTTTAGTATTATTTGGCTTTAGCTCTTGTTCTTGGCTCACAACCAGAAAATACCCTGTGACATCAGATGGGAGAAATATTTTTTCTTCCATGTCCTCAGTTACATTAGATCAAGTCTTTTGTGTTTATTTTCTCAATAGAACCTCTTTTGGGCAGCCCGCGGGGCTCAGCAGTTTAGCGCCGCCTTCGGCCCAGGGCCTGATCCTGGAGACCCGGGATCGAGTCCCACATTGGGCTCCCTGCATGGAGCCTGCTTCTCCCTCTGCCTGGGTCTCTGCCTCTCTCTCTCTCTCTCTCCCTCCCCCCCCCTCTCTGTGTCTCTCATGAATAAATAAATTTTTTAAAAAAAGAATCTCTTTTACCTGAATGCTTTGGTTCAGCATGTGGATATAAACCATGTGTATGCATGTATGCAAACACTTATGCATGTGCATGCTAGTTTTGACAGAGAAATTTTGATTGCAAGAAGGAGAAACTTACTTGAGATAGCCTAAGAAAAGAGAAATTTAGGTTTGAGCACAACAGGCATTCCAGGATAGGAAACAGAGGCCACAAGAACATGAATCTAGAACATCATACCGTATTATTGAAGCTACCCCCTTTGTTTCTTATCTCACTGGATTCTGTCTCCTGTCTCATGATTTGAAATAGTCCATAGATAGATTAAACATCTCTTGTGCTTGGGTTTAATCTGGGTTGGTTTTGTTGGTTTAGATAATATGGCTAGGGCAAAGGCAAATAGCCTATAAAAATTTAAGTAGGGGACGGTTCCCTCTTAGGTGAGTTTCCAGACGAGTGGGACATTCTTGGCACTATTGGTATAACTGGTAATCAGCCACACTTCACTGTGAGGTACCAACTTTATAGAATTGTTAGGATTAAATGAATATGTAGATATGAAATGCTTAGAACACAGCACATAATAAGAGCTCAGGACCACTTTCTTTGTGTCTTGGCACATTCCTTCCTTCCTTCAGTTCTCAGTCCCATTATCTGCAGATGAGAGTCTTAGCTTAGGTCCTAGCTACTGCCATTGAACATGGTTCCACCTAAAGATCAATGGATGGTCTAAGAGACCAGGGATGCCTGTGTTTCTTTCTCATCTTACGCAACTTCTCAGAGTAGGTTCCATTGCTGGGCTCTCATTAAGTTGCTTCCTTTGACTGGTGTGAATAATTAATTGCCACTATCATTTAGACTCCTAGCAACAAAGTTCTGTCCCACATCTCCTGTGGTGCAGCATGTACTTCCTAGGCAGATGAAGAAAAAACAGTGTGTGACAAATCTGTTAGCAATTAGCACGGCCAACTGGACTTGCTCAGGAGGATACACAGCATCCCCCTCCAAGAACAAGGACTCTGCTCCTCCACACCAAAGAGAACCATCTGATGTGCTCAATATTTAATAAATGAACTGAAGCTCTAATGAGTTGGAGACGTTATACATGGACCATTTTCTCCTGAGGGATTAGTGGGGCAAGCCTCCTCCTGAGATCATATCAACTGTGCTGTTATGATTTAACCAGAGGCCTTGCCTCCTCCAGCAGGGGAGAGTTCACAGCTCATTTTTCACCTGTCTGGCATAGCCTGAGATGTGCGCACTCCCCTAGTCTCAGTTCTAGAGTCTGGGCATGAAAGATGCAGTAGGAACCATTCACCCTTCCCTGTGGTTGTTAACCTCTATGCGTGAACTTGGTAATTCTCTCTCAGTGGGGAGTTCTCCCTGCATGGTGGAAAATTCTGTGTGGGTCAGTGAACACAGGAGAGTTAGGTTATTAAGAAAGCTTCAAAGATGTCTAGATGTGGGCTGGGGATGGGAATAATAGAAGACCATGGATACACTGGTGAGGTTTCTGAAACTAGAACTTGAATGGCTGACCATTCAAATGCTATGGGTCGGTCTTGTTGCGCACAGGTCACTTGGTCTCTTTTCTTATTAGGAATGTTGTGAGCTCGAGGAACAGATTATCTGCCACTTTCCATCTGTGTGTAAGGCAGGTAATCATGCTGACTCTGAAACGCTGAGCCTTGGGGGCTGCTGAGGAAGGATCACATGGCTCTTCTGGTTCTTTCTCTTGGTTTTGTCCCATGTTCTTCTTCTATTCTCTTGCCTTGTCCAATTCTTTCTACTTCCTTGGTCTTCTCTTACTTAACCAGTTATCAAAATTTCAGGACATGTTTCACTGTTATGGTGTGGTTGCCAATACAGGAAACCATGGAGTGTTTTATTGAGGTTTATGTTAAAGAGTTGATTCCCTTAATGTCAGGAATGGTGGATACAAAAAAAAAAAAAAGGACTATTTTCTAAGCAAGTTTGAGGATCACCTTTCTATGACTGACAGCTTCTGTCCAAGTTTTGATGATTTTATATGAAATACTTTACACCAATAATAGTGGTAATGAGGAATACTTATGTGTGTGCAGTGGTGGGGGAAGGAGGGTAGTTTGTGGAGAACTGGGGGTGGAGGGAATGGTGGGGAGTAAAGGTTGCTTATAAGCCTAGGAATTACTTAAGATAATAAACCCCTGTTATTGAAAGTTTGAGATTGAAAAGGGAATAATAAAATAGTAATCAAAAATGTGCTAAAATGAATTTGATGCAAATGAGATGCAGAGAGTGCCCTGGATGTGTTGGAAGAGGATGTCAGATAATTGGAAAGCGTACATTCTGGCCTACGCATGGCCAGTGCCAATCTCTTCAAGAATTCTCTGGAGCCTCTTACTGCAAAACCATTTTAAGCTGAACAGGGACTTTTTTTCTTCCTGTCAGTTAGAGAGTTGTGAAATTTTATCTATTTTAGTGTTTGTTCTATTGGGAAATGGACAAGTTCTGGAGAGGAATCAGGAACAAGTGTTGGCAGGCACTCCATATTCTTCCTGAGTTCAGCCAAGTCACCTTAATCTAGAAACCGCCTGGCATGAGAGAGGATTGGTGGTTTATGTAGCGGGGGAAGGGACACAGGTCTGAGAAAGACCAAACTCAGGGCACCCAGTTCACATTGACCCTTGATCTCTGCTGTGTGTGTATGAGAGTCCTTCCTGGGTTTGCTCTGAGGAAGAAGAACAGCTACGTAGATTGATCAGATTTCTAAGCTCTAGTTTAGAAATAGACAGGGTTCAAGACATGTAGCCATGCCCTGTGTTCTCCCTTTTCCCACCTCCTGCTGCAAAGCTGGTTGAAATGGAGTCCGAGCTTTTCTGAGCATCTCTCTCTTCCTGTCCCTGTATACTTGCCACTGAGAGAAGATCATCCTTGTGTCTAGGGCAAAAGTAGTAAACCTATAGCTTTTGGAGATAGGAACAAGGACTTCTGCAGTGGTGCAGTTCTCAGCCTTCGAGGTATGGCCCTATTTTGGCCAGAGGGCCTTGTATTGCAGCACCAGATCCTGGCCACCACCACGCTTCCTATCTGTCTGCTGTTTCTTAGACTCCTTTGAACCTTCCCAAGGGCTGGTGGGTATAGGAGCCTGGCGAAGTAGGATTTAACATAGCCCTCTCATTCTTTCTGATGGCCTGGCAAAATCACAGTCCTACTTTTATCACCAAAGGGCAGAAATGTTGCCAAATTCCCTCTCTACACAAAAGATTAAGTTATTCTAATCTGAAACCAGAGAAATTGGAATGCGATTGGGTTTTAGATATGATAATATGCTGTGCTAATGTTTATCTAGGCAGAGATAATAAGCCAGGATGTGAAGCTGTGGGAACAAATGTATTAAGGGTCAAAAAAAAAAAAAAAAAAAGGATTTGAGACTGAGAGAAAGGCTTTTGGTGCTTACTGGAATGGTTGTAGACCAACAGGAAGGAAAGCCTGGCTTACGGGGATTTGATGGGCAGAGTCCCGAGCAGCTGTCGTGTCATAATTATTTGTAAACCAAACAGTTAAATAGAAAGTGGGTTTTACCTTGGAAGAGAGAATATTCTTTTCTTGTGACTAAAGGCCCTGGGTCCTAAAGCAGAAGCTAGAAGAGAGAAGGAAGAAGAGGGAAAACTGAAAAAGGAGATCTGTTTGGGGTCTGAATCTTTCATAAACTAGTATCTCCTCCCACTAAAAGGAAAGTAGTTTGGACGCTTTAATTTGTAGGGTGTGATTTGCTAATATCACAGGCTGGGAGGGGGCATTATCCATCGCAGTGGTGCAGTTCCCCGGAATGAATGATAGTGATCCCAGGAGCATGTTGTTTGGGAAGGAAGATCGTATACCCCTGGTGAGACCAGAAAGTAACTTAAAATGCAGCCACCGAGCAGTGGAAAGAATCTTAAATGGTTGTGGATTCGAATCTTGACTATGCCGATAATTAAAAGAGTCCTTAGAAGAAGTTCATTCCCTCCCTGGGCATTAGTTCCTTGTCTGCAGATGAGTTGATTCTGGGGCTGCTAACTTCTCTTTAGCTCTCACTTTCTGTGCTCATATAATTTGTTTGCTAAGTGTTATCAGCTGTGCCTTGTCATGGGGCTCCCGTGTCTTCACCAAGCATGCCAGAGGCTCACTGTTCCTACTATCAATTAAGCGCAGCCCTGCTCCCTCCAGAAAGGAGGAACCCCCACCTCAGCAACAACTCAGCAACAACCCCCACCTCCCAACTATGACCACATGATTCTGCATCTTTGGAACTATGTTTTCTACATTCCCTTCTCAGCAGGTTCTGTGCTGTATTTGGCTGATGGGAGGTACTTTTATAAGGTTTAGAAGGCAAAGGGAAAGAAAGACCATGAGTTACTGAGGTTGCTGTAAGCAGGATATGGGTCTTTGCAGCTGGCAGAAATAGGTCTATGTCAGTGTTTTCTTGGCATTCTCATGAGAATCACTTTCTTGGTATTATAGGCAGCTGAGATCATGAGTAGTGACTTTCCTCTGATTCTTACACTTCTGGATTTTCTGGAAGCCACAGCAGCCTCCTTGACATTTGAACCTCCACCTCTTAACAATGGTTTTGTGAACCTCAATTCTCCATATTAAATCTCTTCCAGTAGCATCTGATCTCCTGACTCTTATAGTCAGGGTTCTCCACAGAAACAGAACCAATAAGATGTGTGTGTGTGTGTGTGTGTGTGTGTATATACATATATATATATAAATATACATATATATATATATATATATATATATATATATATATATATATATAGAGAGAGAGAGAGAGAGAGAGAGAGAGAGAAAGAGAGAAAGATTTTATTATAAGGAATTGGCTCATGTGATCATGGAGGCTGGTGCATCCAAAAATCTGTATCGTGGGCTGGCAGGCTGGAGAGCCGCAGAGACAATGGTGCGTTCCAGTCTGAAGGCCAGTAGCCTTGAAAACCCAGGGTGAGAGGTGGTGCAGATGAAGTTCAAAGGCAGCCTGTTGGAAAATCGACTTCACTTGGGGAGACAGGTCTCTTAGTTTCATTTCGTCTTTCAACTGATTTGATGAGGCCCACTCACTTTATAGAGAGCAGTCTGCTTACTCAAAGTTTACCAATTAAAATTTTAATCTTATCCTAAAGCACCCTCCAATTTAACACATACAATTAGTCATCACACTGATCAAATCTTGTTTGGTAAGGCTGTGGGTTCCAAGAAATAGAATCTCAAATAGGACATGTAGTATTACTTATCTGATTTGGTTAGACCTGAAGTGAGAAATGACCAGGGAAAATTGGAAGGCTGGTAGTCCATGGCGTGTGATGCTAAAAACTTAGTTTCGTTTATACTTTAGTGTTATTAAATGTCTTTTGGATATAATGCTTCAGGTGGCAAAACGTTGGTTGTAATAGAAAGTTATGAAGGAAATGATTGTAGGACTATGGGGGATGGATAGTTTTCAGTGCGTAGGGAAGGTTAATGAGGGTATGGGATCCTTAGAATAATTGGCACATTTGGATGGATTCTTTTGAATATTTGGACCTTAAAGCCCAAGTCATCCTGAACTCACTTGCCAGAAGAAGCAGTTCCTTCTTTCATCTGTTTGGTAGCTTGTTTCCTCATTCTTAAAGATCCTGGAATAAAATGACCTAAGATAGTTAGGAGAAATTTACTCCCTACTGTCTCATTGCCTATAATACTGGAACTCAGCAGCCTCTGGGTAAGTAAGACACAATATAAACTTGGAAGAAATTGCATATTCACCAAGAGAAGATGTTATCAGTAGCTTCTTTAGAGTTTATACCAAGGAATAAATACTCTAGCCTTGGATGAGGCTGGATTTATCAATATGGATTTGAAATTTTATCTCAAACAATTGAAATTGACTTTAATAATTGTTTACTTGGTGGACATAAATATAGGCTCAATTGTGGCTTGTGGTAAATGAAGTTGAGATGCTAGACTTTCCTGGGTAAAATGTAGAGGAATAAACCTAAAGGCTTAGCCAGACAGAAAATTTGGATTAGCTTTATCAGATATGACACCGTTACTCCTTCCTCAGGAGGACCTAGATAACATTTTCTTAAATGAGGCACGGAGAAAGGCTTTAGCGAGGGGAATATCAGGATTTTTGGAAAACTCATTAATGGTTGTCCTCCATAGGCTGAGAATGGTGCTGAGAAATGCCATGATTGGAATGAGCTCCCTTAAATAACTAGGGATTTGGGATCCTAAAATGACAGGGAGCAGATGATAGTGCTTCAACACCAAAAACAAAAAGGTGAGTGGTTATGGTAATGAAGAGCAGGGCTAGAGCAATAATAATCCGAATGATTTTATGCACAGAGATTTGGAGGAATAGGTAGCTGATCTTGGTATCCTTAGGACTGAAACAGAGGACAAGTCTACTAGAGTCTTACTTGATCTGAATAACTGAAAAATTACATTTAGTGAATAGAGAGCACTGACTACTTCTACAAAAATGGTGATTAGGTTATTTTCACACAATTTCTAGGCTGGAGCTAGTTATAGACCTAATGATGCTTGAATGAAAGGAGGAAGTCTCCCCTTAAGGAAGAACTCCTACAGGACCACCACGAGTATATATACATTGTTAGTCCTCCTAGCTGTCCCCAAAGGCTTGTGCAGCCAATTTCTAAGACTTCTGTGTCCTTGGAAAGTGAAAAAAAAACATATTTTTTTTGTGATTCCTAGACTTTAGTTCTGCACTGATACTATGGGGATCCACTATACCACTGTGAGCCACCAGTTAGAGTAAGGATTTATAAAGTCAGGTGATACACAGATTGTTGGCTTTAGTCACTCTCGCAGTGAGTGCAGTGCATCCACAATGCCACCCTGTGGTTAATTTCTCCAGTTCCCAAATTCATAGTTAGGATATGCTTAGCCAATAGAGAACCCCCACCCCCGCTTTATCTACCTAACTTGTAGAGTTAGGACAATCACTGTAGAAGGGCCGGACAGACGCCCATGGGACTGTATCTCTCATACAAATAGTAAACCAAAAGCTATATTCCCTTGGAAAATTAGAAAGTTAGTGCTGCCACAAAAACGTTGCAAGATGCAAAATTGTGATTCTTACATCATCACCACTTAACATGTATATTTGTTCTACACAGAACACAACTAGATCTTAAAGAAGAACGATGGATTCTGTTAAACTCAGTCAAGTAGTAACCCCAGTTTCAGCTACTTTTTCAGATATGGTATCTTTCTAAGAGCAGATATCTACCCGTTTTACCGTTCTATTTATGGCTTCAGCCCTGTTCTTTTTGATAATCATATCCACCTTGTCTTTCATATCTTATACACAGTCATTGATCCAGCCGTTGTTTTTCTCTAGCAGAAGTCCATCAGAGGCTGTTTCTTTCACCTACCAGGGACAGGAGTATGCATCTTTCATTTACCTCATGTCTTTTTTTTTTTTAATACATATTTTTTTTATTGAAGTTCGATTGGCCAACAAATAGTATAACACCCAGAGCTCATCCGGTCAAGTGCCCCCTTCAGTGCCTGTCACCCAGTCACCCGTCCCCCCACCCACATCCCCTTCTACCACCCTTTGTTGTTTCCCAGAGTTAGGAGTCTCTCATGTTTTGTCATCCTCTCTAATTTTTCCCCACTCATTTTCCCTCTTTTCCCCTATAATCACTTTCACTATTTCTTATATTCCCTGCATGAGTGAATCCATATAATTGATGATTGCCCTTCTCCGATTGACTTACTTCACTCAGCATAATACCCTCCAGTTCCATCCACGTCGAAGCAAATGGTGGGTATTCGTCGTTTCTAACGGCTGAGTAATATTCCATTGCATATATAGACCACATCCTCTTTACCATTTATCTTTTGATGGACATCGAGGCTCCTCATATCTACACCAATTCTCAGACTCTGTGTTATTTGGAGTCTGCAGAGACCTTGATCATCTCAGTGACCCTAGTCTTCTACAGTGTTGATACTCTACCAGTTGCCCTGATGAGTAGAAAATATATGAAGTATCCTCACCAGCACATGTATACAAGGGGTAGAAATATCTCCCATGAAAAGTCAGGGTTCATTACTTTAGAGTATTTTATAGGAGTTCAGTGGTCTGGGATGTTGAGCTCTCACCTCTACAGTGTTAGACAAGTGGCTGCATTTCGGATCCCTACTCACTAACAAAGAAATGCAACAAGAGCTGACCTCTCTGAGTACCACATTTCAGTGTGATGCTTTAACTCATTTGCCAAATGACCCACCCATGAGACTGCCAGTTTTGTGTGGAGCCGAGCAAGAGAAGGCTATGCAGCATGCACAGGCAGGCTATAGGGTTAAGGTGCTTTGTGATTTGAGCCTTCTAATATAGATCCTTTGAATGTCTGTGGCATATAGGAATGTTTTATGGAATGCCAGGAAAATTCTGATTAGACAATCACAGTGCAGGCCCCTGGAGTTGTGAAGTAAAGTCATACCCTGTTAAAAATAACTCCATTCTTGCTACTAGTCCTGGTAGAGACGGAGTCTCTGATCATTGGACAGTATGTGACCATGCAACCTGAATTATGCATCATCTACTGAATGTTATCTGATTAACCAAGCCATTAAGTTTGGCATGTGCAGCAGCATTCTGTAATTAAGTGGAAATGGTATATAGAGATTGGATTTGAATAAGTCCCAGAGGTAGGAGTAAGTTGCTAGAGGAAGTGGTTTGAACTCCAATGGGATCTACTTTTTCCATATTGCTGCCTTCCCCTTATCTCACACCTTATGGACTCATGGGAAGCTGCTTATGATCATTTGACTAAAGAAAGAAAAAACTGGGTTCTCTGATTTTTGGTGATTCTTTCTGATGTTCTGGTACCAGACAGGAATGGATTGCTGCTGCATTGCAGGGGTGACCCTAGAGGAGAGTGGGGAAGGGAAACTGACATATGGGAAGAACTTCGATAGGTAGCCGGAGGTATAGGTTTATATTGGGCAGTGGCAGAAATTTTGGCTAGTAAGGTCAAGATTAGAGACTTGGGGATAGGGACCTTTGAAGAAGAGGTGTGTGGATGGGCCTTTTGTAATGGGCATAGGGTTAAGGATAATTGTTACCCATGTCACTGCTCACCAAAGGGTAACTTCTGCAGGGAAGATTCTCAATAATCATAGGGACTAGAGGACCTGTTCTGTGATGGCTGTCAGCTTCTTTCCCCAGCTCCCTCACAACTTGCTCATCAGCAGCATGGCCATGTTAACAGGGATGGATGTTATTAACTCAACAAAATGGCTTTTTCCTCCCCAAAGCTGATCTGGCTGCTACTGCTGAGTGCCCAACATGTCAACATGTCAAAGGCAGAGACCAAAGCTGAGCTCCCAGTATGGCAACATTCTCCAGGAGGACCAGCCAGCCACCTGGTGGCAAGTTGATTACATTGGACTCCTTCCATCATTAAGGGGGCAGCAATTTTTTTCTCCCTAGAATAGATGCATAATAAGGACACTGGTCTGCTGTCTGTTGTTGCCAGTACCACCATCTGTAGATGTATTGAATGCATTATTCACTGTCTTGGTATCACACACAATATTTTTATTCTGACCAAGGAATTTTATTTAGTGGCCAAAATAATAAATAAAAAGAAAGTGAGGGAAAATGTCACACTCATGGGATTCACTAGTTCTATCTTGACCCTCATTCACTTAGAAGCAAAGGCAGCAAATACTCAAAACTAGCAACTCACATATTATGCCATTTATCCCACTGCCAGAATATAAGTCTAGAAAACCAAATTTTGCTTCCCAGCTCCAAAACTTTGGACTCTCCTGGTTTTGTAGTCTTAGTTCTCAAGTGAAGAAGCCTCTCACTGGAGGATACAACATTAGTTCTTTCTGAGAGTTGAGATAACACTGACCATTTAGGAACTCCTTGGACCGCTGAACCAAGAAGCAAAAAAGGGAGTTACTGTATCACAGGTGATTGATTATGGCTTTGAAGGAGAAAGGGGTACGTAAGGGAGGTAAAGCAGAGTGTGTCTGGAGCCTAGGGGATTTACTCAGGTACATTCCATATTCCCTGGTTAAGTTAAGGGAAGTCTACAACAGCCTAATACTGGCATCTCTAGGAATGAAATTTGGGCCATCCCAGCAGATAAATAAGTATGACATGCTTAGGTGCTGAATGATTATAAAGGGAGTATGGGATGTATGGTAGAAGAAGAAAGTTTAACTATGACCTTGTGACCACTTGTAAAAAATAAGGACTGTGGTCACTATGCATTTTTTGTTTTTAGCTTTGATACTGATTTCTTCTTTGTATCTTCTGTCTTTTCCATACAGTTTTGTGTAAGATGTGTTAGCTGTGGTTAATTTTATGATTTAATCTTTACTGTCTATTAAGGAAGTACTGTGACTAAAGCAGAAGAGGAATTAACATGGCCCAGAGATGGATCTAGTTCCTTTTTCAGCAGAGGGTGAGTGTATCTACATTTATATGAGAGATAGATGCATCACTTTGGGTAGACACATGAAGCTGTTGCTAAAGTTGGTTAGGAAATAAATGTGGGCCAAAAAGGATTTTATGGATTGAGTTGAGAAAAGGGGTAGATTGTCCTGCATCGTTTGCTACCAAGTCAGCATCAACCTTCCCCTTATACAATCACAGGAAAGACTGAGAACTGCATTAACCAGCCTCCCTTACTGGCATAATTCCGGGTTATTTTCTGCAAGTGAGGAGCACTCCTACGGAATTGAGAAGACGAAGAGGAGGAGGAGCCAGTATTCTTTGGCAGCAGCTGCAGGCAGGCACAGAATCACAATGGTTACAGACGTAGAGTTCAGCCAACGCTCTGGGCAGCCTCCTGGGAATCATACACATTATGCCACAGGCGGCTGTGGTCACTGGCAACAGCTTCCTTATGATTCACATGTGCCTGGATTTTACAAAATATGGTGATGGCCCCGGTGACCTGTCTGTACTCTCAGTCCTAACAAAAATTGTGATGTCTGTAATTCACTTACGAAACCCCCTCTTGTTTTTACTATCTTGAGGCAAGGCTATCTCCAAGAGTTATGACTAAATGAAACCATTTGTGACACGTCTAAAGTTAACCTCTTCAAAATGTCTAAAATTAGAGACCATGTTCCTCATTGGAGCAGTTTCTTTCTTGAGGGCAAAGGTCCCTTGGGAAGGTCCTGGTTCAATGCTAGGGATTCTGAATCCTTAAATGCACCAACCACTCTATTTAGAATAAATTAATTTTTTTTAATTTTTTAATTTTTTTTAAAATTTTTTATTTATTTATGATAGTCACAGAGAGAGAGAGAGAGGCAGAGACACAGGCGGAGGGAGAAGCAGGCTCCATGCACTGGGAGCCTGATGTGGGATTCGATCCCGGGTCTCCAGGATCGCGCCCTGGGCCAAAGGCAGGCGCCAAACTGCTGCGCCACCCAGGGATCCCTATTTAGAATAAATTAAAAATAAGGTGGTCATGCAATTATATTCTTTTTTCCTAACACCTCCCTCCAACAAATATCAACACACAAAATTTCCAATTTTGTGTATTGGGTAATAACAAAAAATATTTTAAAGCATTATTGACATTATTCTATTTTTTCTCATTGATTTTTTTTTTTCTCAGTGAGTAGGAAAATTATGTCTATTCTGAAGTGCAGATCTTTAAAATCTTTTGACTTCAAAAATCATTTTGTACTAAAATGATTGAGACCTACTGCCCTCAAGTACAAAATAGCCATGTGGTTCCCCTCCCATCCTTGGGCTTGGTAAAGGAAAAGCAAAGCACTTCTAGACAGAAAGCATGAGGTTGAGTTGTTTCTTGACTTCTTGCTCACTATGAAATCTTGGATAAGTCACTTTTTCTCTTTGAGGCTCAAGTAACCTCTTATACACAGAAGGGATGAAAATAGTTGCTAGAAATAGCAACATGAAATAAAAATATTAAAAAATCATGTAATGCAAGTATGTTTTCCCATGGTCAGCTAGTCCCGGAGTTCTGAGCTATTCAAACACATATGATAAGCATGTATGAGATTTTTCTCACTAACCCAAGCTTATTTTAGCCCAGCATTATAGACCAAAAAACAAACAAACAAACAAACAAAAATGTAGCATGAGCAAAGATTGTTTATACCTTCTAGTTTGTTTATTTAACATTTTTAAAAAAGATTTTGTTTATTTATTCATAAGACACAGAGAGAGAGAGAGAGAGAGAGAGACAGGCAGGCTCCATTCAGGGGGCCTGATGTGGGACTTGATCCTGGGTCTCCAGGATCACATCCTGGGCTGAAGACGGCGCTAAACCACCGAGCCAGCTGGGCTGCCCTAGTTTTGTTTATTTTGAAGTAAGATTTTTTTTTTTTGCTTATTGCTTATTCTTTCCTTGTATCAAAGTTATTTTGCTTTATATTCCAAGCTAGCACAAGGGGAAAACTTATCATAAGAGTATAGAGAACATATTATGGATCCCAAGGGCAAAGACTTTAATTAGGGCCTCGAACTAGGAATAGAATATTTGTCTCCTTTCAAAAGTCTCTTCGCCTTTCTCTCTGAGATCTGCTCCTCTGATCAACATGGGGGAATATGATTCATTCACAGCTCCTCAGTTTACATGTAACTTCTGTAGCAACTGACCTGGAAAAAAATAGATTTTCTTAGTCCTAATTCCAGATTCTGAGTTGAGAAAATCTGATTGAATCTTGAGTTAAATGCTCATCTCTGCTCCAAAAAATGTGGCCAAAAATGACAGGCTCATGGGTATAAAAAAGACTGCTGGAGACCCACTCCAATGGGTGAACACCAGTATATGGGCCAATGGGAGCCAGAGCAGGATCCCAGAGGTTCTGTATGAATACCTGGAAAATCACCCACAGCTAGAGACCACAAAATTACCCCTGGAAATGCCAGGTCCTCATAATTGATGTGATGAGCTCTGTATCACAAACTTGCACTTTAGTTTGTTTATTTATTATATGTATTTACAGAGAGCTAGCTAAATGTTGATATTGCGCTAGACACTGGGTGACTGTCCTGGGCTGGGTGTATAGAAACCTGCCTCGCAGGGTTTGTATTTTCATTCTTGCTCTGAATTCTAAGCCTCTCAGTAATCCCAGGGCTGAGGCATTTTAATTCCCATCTTGTAGATAAAGATGCAGAGATGCCAGCTTTTTGGGCACTAAGCCAGGGCTTTTCTGTTTCACCATGGACGACGGGAATTAACCTGGTATTTTGTGTACCAACTTTTGATATACCCCTTATAAATCATTTTTTGGGCAGTGCATTGAGTCATAGATTGTCCCAGGCAATTCTTTTCAGAATTATTTTGGTTACTAAATGTTTGAAACTAATTAAAGTATACTTTTAAAAAGTATCCCATAATTGCACTGGGCCTTCTCCCAAGTTATTTTAAGTTAGTGAGGTCACTATTAATTCAACCAACTGTATTAATAAATGCATGAACATTTCTTGTACATCTATCACATCCAACAAGCTCTAAGCTAAAATCAGATTTTAATATTTTATAGATGGGATAGGATTTTAGCTCCTAATTACTCATTTGCCATGTTCTCTTGTACCAGGAGAAAGAGAGTTTATATTCTGTTGTAGTGCTCAGTTGTCAAGAGAGAGGAGGAAAGAAACCATAACGGCAGACTGTGATGCCACACGTAAGTGAAGTCCATATGCATTGTTCCAGACACTATTACTTACTAACTCTTTGTGCGTTATCTCATTTAATCTCCACAAACCCCAGCGAGGGACTATCACCTCAATTTAAGGAATGGGGAGATTATGGTTCAGAAAGGTCAAGATCTTGACCTTGATCTGGACCAAGGAGTCACAACTTGTAGCAGATCTTTCCCACTACGAAGCTCCTGTTCTCTATACCACATAATCCTGATTTTGAGATCTGCTTCAGCATTGCCCATGTGGGAGGTGACATTACAGCAGCCCAGCTAGGAATTTGGGGAAAGTTTCTCTCCAGTCAAGAACTGCCCCAATTCTGTATCAGACTATTTCTATTACAGAGATCCCTTTATTTGAGGATTTTCCAAAATTGGTTAAGTAGTAGAGTGTTGGGACTCTCTTGGAACCTGACTGGAATTAGCTAAAGCAAAAGCAGGGTCATTGGGAAGGCAAAGAGAACGAATGCTCAGGAACCGAGGCAGTGCTGAGTATCTGTCTACTGCTACTTGCGAATCTTTGCTGGCATCAAGGGAAAAAAGTGGTGAGAAGGACAAGGCTTCCGGGATGCCTGGGTGGCTCAGTGGTTGAGCTTCTGCCTTCAGCTCAGGGTGTGATCCTGGAGTCCTGGGATCGAGTCCCACATCGAGCTCCCTGCATGGAGCCTGCTTCTCCCTCTGCCTCTGTCTCTGCCTCTCTCTCTCTCTGTATCTCTCATGAATAAATAAATATAATTTTTTTTTAAAGGATAAGGCTTCCTCACAAATTTGCTGACTTTGACACTCCCTATCTCTCCTGTCTGCGTCAATTATGGATTTACTTCTTTGTAACCTCACAACCGAAGAAGAAAGGGGTTGAGTATGGGGTGGGGCTTCTGTCTCCAAGCTCTGGCTTTTAAAACATTTTGGAAGATCTTTCATGGTCCTAGTTTGGGTCTTGAGTCTTCTCCTTGGCTGAAGCACTGTAAGGGGCTGGGCTGGAGAGAGGGGAGATGAGGTGAGGACCACTGTCTCACACCTGCCTGTGTCTAGGGGTGGGAGCTCTCCAATCAGAGGGAAAATCTCTGCAGTGTGATGCACACATGTCCTGTGTTGAATCCTCACCCTGGTGAGCACCTTACCAGTTTTCCGTAGAGTCAAAGATCAGAACTTCAGTGTTCACTTAGTGCTTCCCCAATTTTGGCTCTATCCCCCCCCCCCATTCTGTATTCTTTTTCCAAAGGCCTCCAAATGTTCTTAAATTTTTTTTAAAAATCTACAATTAAAACAAATCTGTTTATCTCCAAAGCTTGTTGGTTCATTGTGGATTCAGAGAATAGTTTTCTGATTTATTTCCTCTGTTTGGGCTTCTTCTGCCCTGCTAGTGGAATTTGAATCTAATCTTTGTGATCAATTATAATTAATTAGGCAGTATTCTCCTTCAGTAATGGTGACTATAGAATGGTTATGGTGATCTGTGTGTTTCTCTCACTCTAAGCTGTAAGTAGAGATCTGTTTGCTAGATTGCTGTTAATTAATCGTTTAGTTTGTCAAAACAACACAATAGGCTTAAAAATACATATTGATAGTACTGCTGCTGACTGCTACTTGTGAATCTCTGCTGGCACCAAGGAAAAAAATTGATGAGAACGATAAAGCTTCCTTACAAAGTTGCTGATGTTGGTGTGTAAATCTGTGTCACTTGCTGGGAATGTGTGCGGTTCTCAGACTATATATTTATTTTTAGGACACACATGCACGTGAGTATAACTGATAACTCATGAGGACAAATGCACCATCTGTAATTTATTTCACATGGATGTAAACTGGCAAGTTGCAATATGGCTGTTCTTCAGAGCCCCAGATGATATTCATAGATAATACAAAGACTTCATTTTAATCACCAGTGTCAGTCCTCTCCCCAGTCAGACTTCTAACTACAGAGCTAGATAGAACCCCAGTACAGGACAGCCCCAATGGCCCAGTGGTTTGGTGCTGCCTTCAGCTCAGGGCCTGATCCTGGAGACCCGGGATCAAGTCCCATGTTGGGCTCCCTCATGGAGCCTGCTTCTCCCTTGGCCTGTGTCTCTGCCTCTCTCTCTCTCTCTCTCTCTCTCTCTCTCTCTGTGTCTCTCATGAATAAATTAATAAAATCTTAAAAAAAAAAGAACCCTAGTACACTGTATTTTATTGTATTTTTTCCAGGTATTGGCAGAAGCCAGGAGAGGTGAGGAAGAAGCTCTGGGTCTGGGCACGTCTTGAGCTGGATATTGGATAACAGAGCGATGGCTTCCAGTGGGTTGTTTCACTCTCTCTACAAAAGAGGAACAACAGCTGCTCCTGAGAGTCAAGGCAAGGCAGTGAGCCTAATGCCCTCTGCCTGCTTTGAGCTGGTGTTCTCTGAGGAGCAGAGGCAGAGAGGGACTTTCATAGGCTGTTTTCAAAGCAGTACAAGCCTGGGATGGAGAGAGAAGGGGCGCAGGGCTAAGCAGCTTTGATGCCTGTATCTGGTGATGGATACGACTCACATCATTTGACTTTGGGGGCACATAAGATGGAAGGCTACTGGGTAGTGGGGGAGAACTGGGCTCACTTGCCTATTTATTGAATCTGTTAATCATTCTACAGTTAAATGTAGAATGAACATGTTTTACAGAGAATCTGAGAGGAAGCCTCAGTATATAATAAAAGCATGATGTTGGGAGAATTGGATATCCTCCCCACCCCATTCCAGGATCTGATATTGTCCAGTGGTCCCATATCCCTGCAGGTTAAAGTCGTTTTGTATTTTGCTTATTTGTGTTTTATTTCATTTTTAATTTTGCTGGGTTTTTCAGTCTTAGCTTTATCTCTAATTGCACGTGATAAACAATGTCTCTAGTTCCAGGAATTTCATTCACTACTGGGGGCGTATGGAGTCATGGCTAAGAGCCTGGAGTCTCCAGCCAAATCACCTTGGCATAAATCAAATTGCCTTGGCTTTGAACCTTGTTCATTGAATAAACGTGCACAGAGTAGTTAATACTCTATCCTTATTTTCTTCTACTTAAAATACACTTTTCATAATAATACCTACTTCATAGTGTTGTTCTGAAGATTTAAAAAAATTCATGTTGAGGATTCAGACCAGTTTTTGGTGTGAGGCCAGCAGGAGATTCGTCAACTAGAAAGCAATTCATTAAGAGGGCGGATTCTAGTAGCTAGGCTCCTTGGAATCATGAAATCACAGCTCTGCTGCCTACCTGCTGTGTGGCCTTGGGTGTCACCTAACTCCTCTGTTCCTCATTTGTGTCATCCAAAAATGGTAGCTGCATCTCGGTGTTGTTGTGAGATGCATGAATATATGTAAAACTCTTAGAATACTGCTTCGATTACAGGAAACTTATATATGTTATCTGTTACGATGGTGGTTAAGTGATTATGGGAAGAATTTCTTGATCCCAGGGCTTGTGTAGGAGGTGGCATGACAGTGATGAAGAACAGTGGTTCTGGAGATGACTAACTGTTTTCTACATCAGTTTTGTCATCTGGAAAATGGGACTAAGACTAGAACTAAACTCACAGGACACAACCTGTGGAGTGTGACAAGCACATAGTTGGGGAAAGAATGCTAGCTAGGCTAATTCATTGCTCTTTCAATTACTGTGGAGGCTGATACCTGCTGCTCCTACCCACAAGGCAGTCTTTTTTTTTTTTTTTTTTAAGATTTTATTTATTTATTCATGAGAGGTACGCAGAAAGAGGCAGAGACACAGGCAGAGGGAGAAGCAGGCTCCTCACAGGGAGACTGATGTGGGACTTGATCCCAGGACCAGGATCATGCCCTGAGCCAAAGGCAGATGCTCAACCACTGAGCCACTCAGGTGTCCCAAAAGGCTGTCTTAAGTTCTCAAATAGCTCTGGTATTTTCCATATCCTTGGGGCCTCCTGAAATCCCACATTCCAGAGCACAGCTGTCTCTTCACTTCCCCCAGCAAGGGTCTTCTTGGACCCACCTGAGGAGCCCTTTACACCGTTCCTTGCATATGTATGACTTTTAGAACTAAAATTTGTTTGTTTTTTTTTTTAAATTGGAAAAATATCTCAACTGGTCAGAATCACTTTAGGGATGCTAGAAGCCATACCAATTGCTAAACGCTTAGAATCAAAATTATAATAGCCACTGAGCACTTACCATGTATCAAGTGCTGTGAGTATGTCATTTTCAAAACAACCACTTTATTGAGATATAATTTACATACCATAAAAGTTGCACTTTTAAGGTCTGTAATTCAGTGGATTTTAGTATATTCACAGAATTGTGCGGCTCTCTCCATATCTCATTTTAGAACATTTTGTCACCACAAAATAAACCCTGTAGCCTTTCCCTTCCCTCCTCCCCCAAACTCTATTTTCTGTCTCTATGGATTTGTCTACTTTGAACATTTGGTATAAGTGGAATCATATAATATGTGACCTTTTGTAGCTAGCTTTTTTTTTTCATTTAGTATAGTGTTCTCAAGATTCATCCATATTATAGCATGAATCATTACTTCATTTACTTTGTTCATATGTTCCATTCTATAGATAAAGCACATTTGGTTTACCCATTCAGTTGGTAGATATTTAGGTTCTTTCCACTTTTTGGCCATTGTGTATAATACTGTCATGAGCATTCATGTGCAAGTTTTGTCCAGACATGTTCCCATTTCTCTTGGGTATATGCCTAGGAATGGAATGACCAAGGCATATGGTAACTCCATATATGTGATCTTTAGAGGGACCCCAGGATGTGCTCTTTTACTTTCATCATCTGAGTTGATTCTAACAGTGCTGTTGTGGGTGGTGATTGATGGGCTCAGTTTACACATGAGAAAGCTGAGGCATAGACCATTTAAGTAACTTGCCCACGTTTACAGAGTATGTGAGTGGTGGAGCTGGAGTCCAGGGTTGGAGGCATTGCTATGTGCCACTTGTGTCTCCAGAGAAAGGTTAAGGATTTTGAGAAATGTGGTCTGTTTCAGTTCTAAAGACAATTTGAGGGCAGGCATTTTCAAAGACAGACCAGAACGTATAATAAGTAAACCTATCCCACTAAACTTGGATTGTGGGGGGAGTTAAATGTGAAAGAAGGGGAGTTGTGGAAATTACCCTGTGTTTGTATCCATGGGATTGTGCTATTATTTGGAAAATGACCTGCGAAAGCTAAGTGGCTCAGTGCCAGCTTTGGGTTGAGAAACTTAGTATAGACTCTGGATACCCATGTGTTGATAGTTAAAATATGTTGGAAATATCTTCTCCCAGTTTGTGTTCATCTTTTAGTTTTCTTTATGGTGTCTGATGAAAAAGAATGTTACTTTTAAAGCAGTTTTGGGTTCACAGTTAATTTGAGGGGAATGTACAGTGAGTTCCCTTATCCCCTTTTCTTCTACAGCCTCCTTTCCCCACTTTCTATACCCTGCACCAGATTGGTAAATTTGTTATGACTGATGAACCTGTATTGACACATCATTAGCACCCAAAGTCCTTGCTTTCCTTAGGATTCACTCTTGAGGTACACTCTATGTGCGGGTTTAGACAAATGTATAATGACGTGTATCCACCATTGTATCATACAGAATATTTTCACTGCCCTAAAATCCTTTGTGTTCTGCTTGCTAAAGTTTTAAATTTTGGCATGGTCAAAATTTGTGTTATATTGACTCTAGGGCAGAGACTCTGGAGCCGGATTGCCTGGATTCAAATTGTAACACCTCTACTTGCTAACTATGGGACTTTGGGCAGGTTATTTAATGTCCTAGTGCTTCCGTTTCCTCATCTATGAAATGGTGCTAATGACGTGTCTACCTCAGTGGGGTATTGGGAGGATTAGATAATACAAGTAAAGTGCCTGGCATATAGGAAGTGCTCTACGAGGGCAGGATTTTATTATTTTTTTATTATTATTTTTAATTATTTTTTATTATTACATGCTTTGTGGTTTGTACTTCTATGATCTTGTTTAAGAAACCCTTCTTTATCCTGCATCATAAAATTACTCTTTCTTTGGTGGTTCGTTATCTGCTGTTTAGTTTGTCCTTACTGAATTTTTCAAGTCTTATTGGTTGTTTTCTTAAGTTTTTAAACTTTTATTTCTGAGCACGTGATAAATAAAAGTAATTTATGTTCCCCGTCCAAATTGTGTTGAAGTGTTTGTTAGTAGGTTTGTGGGCAGCCTCTTGCTTGTTCTACTGGTCTTCAGTCAAGGAGTCTTTTTATCCTTTTGTGTGTATCTCTCTCTCTCTCTCTCTCTCTCTCTCTCTCTCTGTGTGTGTGTGTGTGTGTGTGTGTGTGTGTGTGTGTTAACTGTGAGCTTTTCATTTGTCTTGGAACCTTTTCTGCAAGAAATCTTTGAGGCCTAGGTTGAAAGTACATTCCTCCAGAGAGGATTGTTAGTTCAGTCACCCAAGGACCTGGGGTGTCTTACCAACCTGGGATCATTTTAAATCAAATTTTCTGAATAAGGTTTTTCAGGTAACATGATTATAGACCAAAACCCCATGAGGGCTAGCTTGTTGTTACAAATTACCAGGTAATGTTAATTCTTCACATTTGTCCAGTGCTCAAATTGAGAGTAGTAGAAAATTCTTTCTGTCCTTTGTATGAAAGGGTTAGTTTCTCACTTATCATCTTGCTGAAGGGGAGCTTTTGGGGACTTGGGGTTTTATCCCATGTTCTGCACACTCACCACTCATGTAGTTGTTGATGCAGAAGCTTAGAGTCTTTTGGGCCTAAAGGAAGGCTTTAAGGAAAAGTCTAGTTCTGGTGCTTCCTTATTTTCTAAGATTCTTGATTTCACTTCAGTTTTGACCTTTGTGGATTCTTTCAGTGCCACTTCAGCAAAATGTTTAAAAATGCATTTTTCTATATTTTTGTCCAAGGTTTTAGTTGCTTCTATTAAGAATAGATATTCAGAGAATTTTTTTAGGGTTTTTCATCCTTTCTGTGCTCCTCTCTCTCTTTCCTTTGCTTCTGTTCCTTTCCCTTCTCTCCTCCGCTCTTTTCTCTCCTCTCTTCCCTGCCTCACCCTTTCTTCTTTAGCTTGCCTATAACAGTTCAGCACAACCAGCCTCATCTTAGAAGAGGTAGAAAGAATAAAGGTCTTTTCTATGGGTGATGGGCTTTAATTATCCTAGCACCAATTTTCTTACAGATGTTTTATTTATTGAATTATGTGTAAATAATACTCTAACTCCTCTTAGCAAAATGCAGTGCTTTATTCATTATTATATCTACAGTGAACCAGAGAATTATCATAAGGCAATACACACAAACTTTCCTTCTGGGTGTGTATAAAAATAAATCGCATTTACAGGAATGTAAACTGCCTAAGTTAACCCTGTCTCTATCCTTAAGCCTTTTGACTGTATTTGGTTCTGCTCCTATGGGCCAGGCTTTCAACTCTCTAATCTTTGGACATTCCAAAGTTTCTTAGGCAATTCTGAAGTCGTCTTCTTAGAATTTATAGTAAACCTGTTCTTTAAAAGTCTTACCCTGTTTTATTCTCAGATCTCTAAGTTGGCTCTGGGAATCCTCTTTCTTCTTCTCCTTCCCCGCCTCCCCTCTGGGAATCAGGAGTGATCATGATGGCTAGTTAAATCTGAACTGCAGTGGTTGAATTGCAGCTCTTGGAACCCTCATGCTGTAGGTTTCTCCCAGAAAGGCTCTTTGGTAGAGCTGATTTTATCATCCAGAAAGAATGGATTGATCTGACTTTTAGAAGCCATTCAGATAAATGTAGCCTGGAGCTAGGATATGATCAAAGGTCACTTGTTTGCCAAACATTTATGAAACACTCACTGTGTTCCAAGGATTATGGCACTATGTATGAAGAAGGATTGGAAGTGTGGTTGTCAATAAGACAATTCTTATATCTGTGTATCAGATCATCACATTGTATACCTTAAACTTGTACAATGTTGAATGTCAGTTATATCTCAGGAAAGTTGGAAAAAAAGACAGGTTCTCTGATCTCAGGGAGTTCTGGTTTAATAGGGATAGCATGTAAAACCTCTTAATACTCTGTATTCTATGAGAAATACCATCTCACCATTTTTTTCCCCAACTCCCCCACCCTCTCCCCAAAAACCTCTGGAGACTTGGTTGGTTTAATGAATATGCAATATTTATAAGGTTGTGATCCCAGTAGTGTAGCTCTGGTCCCAGAGTAGTTTTGCATTTGAAAAATCAAGACCTAGAGCTACATTTTGATATTTATTCAATAACTTTCTTAAGTAGTAAGGATTCTTGGCAATGTTGACTAAAATATTTTGTTTACTCTGTCTTCTAATCCCCCAAACTTGAAGTCTCTTGCTCTTTAATACTCTAGAGCCTCCATTTCCCCTATCCTGATAATGCCACCATGTTTATTCAGTCCCCCTCTTCTCCGTTGTGCACACAACTGTCCTGGTAATTATAATAATTCTCCTGATGGCTTTCCTTGTGATAACCTTCCTAAGAGGCTTTGGCTTTCTATACAGAAAGTGGGGCTGGGAGAAAAATCTAAGTAGGCAAAGGGGGAAATTGTGAATACCAACTTGTTAATTTCCCTATCTTACCACATCTACTTGTATAAAATAAGCCCTCTTATCAAAGTATATGTTTTGAACTGTTCTTTGTTTTCAGGGGTAATAGTGTATTGTAGCCCAAAGAAATGTGGATGCTCAAATATACCCGTTTTCATGGAGCCAGTGACCAAGTTATCACATCTTGAAATTAGAGTCATCTTTTTGGCCAATAATCTAGTAGGGATGGAAGTTTGAACTGTTACTTGGGAGAAGGGATGGCATGCGTGGAAGGATGATCTGGGGAGAATTAAGGAAGACAAGGTCAACAGGGGCATGACTGATAAATTATAAAGTGGGCATGATGAGCCCAGAAAGAGACATGTGACCATGGAATTGTCTGCCTGTGAAAATCACGAGGGTTATGGACTCCAAGTTTCTTTTTATTTCCAGAGCACATTGCTGTTTTCTAAAGCACGGCTTATGTGATCTAAAATGCATCTTGGTTCCTGACCCTAGTGGACTAGCATGAAGCAGATAAATTTCACCATTCTTTTCACATAGTGGAGATCTTATGGGATAGAACATTTTACCCTATTAATGTACTCTGCAGCAAACTGACATAGTATCTTATGTTTTTGGTAGTGCTAGGCTATAAACTTATAACCTTTCTTATGTTTAATCACAAGATTCTATGTTTTCACCTTTTCTTCAGTGTAGACCTCCAATGGATGCCACGAGGTACATGAAATTCCCTGAGAATGTCAGGAATCCTCCCTGGTGAGGTTGTAAGGGTTTCCTCATAGTCCTCAGGGAAGACTTTCTGCAGGCTGTTGTCCCTGTTGACATTGATTAGAGACTGGAGGATTCACTTCAGCCTTGTCAGTACTATTGTTTCAGCCCCTCAAAGTGTACAGAAAACATATAACTTCCATATTTTATGGTTTTCTTCATCTGAGGCTACAGTAAAAATACTAAAGACTGGGTGACTTAGAAACAACAGACATTCTTTCTCACAATTCTGGAGGCTGACAAGTCCAGGACCATGGGACCAGCAGATCTTGTATCTAATGAAAGAACCTACTTCCTCAACGAAGGTCATCTTCTTATTGCAACCTCACATGACAGAAGAACAATCTGGCTCTTTGAGGTCTTCTTTATGAGGGTATTAATCTTAATTGTGAGAGCTCTGCCCTCATAACCTAATCATCTGCTAAAGGCCCCACCTTCTTATACCATCTCCTTATGGGTTAAGATTTCAACGTACTAATTTAGGGGAGACAGACACAAACATTCAGACCATAGCAGTGGTCATTAGCCAAATGATGCTAATCTCTCTCTCTCTCAGCCCCAGAATTTGAGGATATTGCATGTCAGCCCAGAATTCAATGCTTTACAATAGGTACTTAGCTGGGATCATATAAGAGTTTCTAAAAAATGTTTAGAAAACAATAGTATATGGTTTTAGGAAAATTAGCCATATGAAAAAGTATAGGGAACCATCATTTGTACCTGACCCCATGTACCTTGCACTAAAATAAGTGTGAGATAGATTGCTTATTTGTGTATAAATAAACAAAAAAGAAACTTGAAACAAAGAGAGGCAATGTGTATTGAGTTTCTGGGCTGGAAATTCAATTTTTTGAATTCATTTTTTAAAAAACCCTACCTTTGTTGAAAATAATCACAAAGGAAAATATCAATAAACTTAACTAGATAAAAATATTACAATGTGTATACACCAAAAAAATATAAGATAGAGAAAGAAAGGCTCACTAAAAACTTCAATAAATGTGATAAAAAAGTTAACATTCAAATGTGTAAAGAACTCAAAAGGATAACAGAAATATTAGAACTCAGAGTGAAAGAATAAAAAGTTTGCAAATAGACAACTCACAAGAGAGGAGCTACAATTGGCTATTAAGAATTTGGGAAAAAATGTTCACCATTATTAATTAATAGAAAACTATAATTTAGAACAACTATTAAGCACTACACTTTGTCCATCAAAATAGAGAAGACTTAAACAGTAATACAGAATACTAAAGGGAACATGGTATAACAGGATGGATTTGATATTACATATGAATTTAATAATTATAAAAGCTTCTGAAAAGTAATTTGGAAATATGTATCGAGAACCTTTTAAATGTTGTTACCTCTTGTTCCAATAATTGTATTTTATGGGTTTTATTCTATAGAAATAGTAAATTTTAAAAGTGAATATTAAACTTCTGGGAAGGCATGGTAGAGATCCTTTTTCCAACTCCTCCCACTAAATACAACAGGAAGAGCAGTAACATGGCACTCCTGTCTCCCAGCCAGGGTCACATCAGCAGGGGTCTAGTGGAGAACCAGAACACCCAACCCTGCTCAGATGGAATGATAAGCCCATTTTCTTGAGTGCCAGTAAAGGCCGAATGGGATGCTTGAACTTCTAACCCCACCTTGAAGTAAAAAGGTGTGATATATCCTTTCCCCTGCCAGAGCAGTGCAGGGAAAAACTAACTAAAAGAGGTTTTAAATAAGATCCAGAGTCTTAGAATATTGAAAATGTTTAGGTTTCAATAGAAGAATCACTTATCATACCAAGAACTAGAAAATATCTGAACTGCCAAGATGACAGAGATGTTGAATTATCTGACAAAGATTTTGAAGCAGCGATCATAAAAATACTTCAGGAAGCAATTATAAACCTACTTGAAACAAATGAAAAAATAAAGTGTCAGCAAAGGAGCAGAAGATATTAAGAGGAGCTAAATGGAGAATTAGAACTGAAAAACACAATAACAAATAAAAATCTGATTGGATGGGTTCAATAGAAGAATACAGGGGACACATGAAAGAGTCAGCGAGTTTGATAATAGAACAATAGAAATTAATCTAAATGACAGTGTGAAAACAGCCTAAAAAAATGAACAGAGCCTCAGGGACTTGCAAGCCATACAAAGGTGTAATATTTGCCTCATTGGAGTCCTGGAAAGAAAAGAGAAAGAGGATGGGGCTGAAAAAGCACTTAGAGAATAATGTCTGAAATTCCATGAATTTGGTAAAAGCTATAATTCATAGATTCAAGAAGGTGAGTGAATCCCAAATAGAGTAAATCTAAAGAAATCCACAATAAGACATGTCATAATCAAATTTGTGAAAACCGAAACAAAGGAAAAATCTTGGAAGCAGTAAGACAATAATGACAACTTACCAGTGGGGAAAAACAATTTGAAAGACAGCATATTTCTTATCAGAAAACATGAAGGCTGGAAGGAAGCAGCACAACATTTTTCTAGAGCTGAGAGAAAAGACTTGTCAACTCAGAATTCTATATCCAATGAATATATTCTTCAGGAATGAGGGGAGAAATCAATACATTCTCACATGAAGGAAATCTAATAGAATTCATCACCACCAGAAGACCTACCTTACAAGTATGGCTAAGTTCTGTCTATAAACAGAAAAGAAATACTAAAAGGAGGCATCTTGGAATATCAGAAAAGAAGAAAAAATAATGAAAGAGCAAAAAAAAAGGGTAAATACAGTAGACTTTTTTTCTCTTCTTGAATTTTTAAAGTTATGTTTGACAGTTGAAGCAAAAATTATAACTGATGTGGTTCTAAATGTATATAAGGGGAAACACTTATCAGTTATACATAGGGAAGATAAAAGGATGTAAATGGAGATAAGATTTCTAAACTTCACTTAAGTTGGTAAAAATGTCATCACCAGTTCATTGTGATAATTTATGTATATATAACATAATATCCACAGCAACCAATTACAAAGCTATATGAAGAGACGTACTCACAAACACTATATATAAACGAAAATAGAATTCTAAAAAAATGTTCAGTTAGCTCACAGGAAAATAGGAAAAAGAGAACAAAGACATGAAAATTAGAAGCAACATAACAATAAATGGAAAACTTAAGCCCTGACATATCAATAATTTTATCAAATGTAAATGGTCTAAATATACTAATTAAAAGAGATTGACTAAGTGGATTAAAAACCTGACTCAAGTTTATGCTATGCATAAAAATCTCACTTCAAATATGATACAGGAAAATCAAGAGTGAAATGATGGAAAAACACATATCATATGAACTTTAATCCAAAAAAGCAGCAGTAGCTATACTGATATCAGATAAAGTAGACTATAACACAGAAAGTTACCACACACACACACACACACACACACACACACAAGAAAGTTACTAGTCACAGAAAGTGACCTTATGTAGCATGAAAAGGATCAATTCACCAAGAAGACATAACAATCTTAAATGTATAAGTGCCAAATAACAAGAGCTTTACAATACGTGAAGCACAAACAGGTAGAACTGAAAGAAAGTCTAAACTGACAAATCTGCAGTTATGGTTGGAGACTTCCATACCTTTTTCTCAATAATTAATAGAACAGTTAGAAGGTCAGCAAAACTTTGGAGGAACTTAACATCATCATTAACCAAAAGGATCTAATTGACATTTATAAAACACTCTATCCTACAACAGAATTCATGTTCTTTACAAACGTTCATGGAACATATCAAGATAAACTGTATCCTGGGCCATAACATAAAATTCAGTATATTTTAAATAATTGAAATCACATAGACTATGTTCTAGGATCACAGTGGAATCAAAGTAAAAATTAATAGCAGAAAAATAACTGAAAAATATTAAACATTTGGAAGCTCACCACAATAATTCTAAGGCATATGTCAAAGAGCAGGCCTCATTGTCATTGAAAAATACACTGAAGTGCCCCAAAATGAGAATCTACCATATCAGAGTTTATTGGACACAGCTAAAGCAGCAGTGAGAGAATTATATACCACTAAATGCTTAGATTAGAAATGAAGAAACACCTCTAAAAAAACAGTCAAAAATCCTACCTGAGGAGCCCAGAAAAAGAACAAAGTAAACCCAAAGTAAGTGGAAGGAAGGAAATAAATATAAAATCAGAGAAAATCAATGAAACAAAAATCTCATTTTAAAAAAAGATCAATAATATTCACAAATCTCTAGAAAGTTAAATAAAGAGAAAAGAGACAAATTACCAATATCAGGGATGAAACAGACTATCACCATGGACCCTGCAGATATTGAAAGGAAAAAAAGGGAATAGTGTGATCAACTCTGCACACAAAATTTGACAACTTAGATGAAACGGGCCAATTCCTTGAAGAGCACAAATACCACAGCTCACCCAAAATGAAATACTGTTGACCCTTGAACAACATGGATTTGAACTGCCTGAGTCCTTTTATATGTAGAGTTTTTTCAATAAATATAGTACAGTACTATAAATGTATTTTCTCTGTCTTATGATTTTTCTTTCTTTAGCTTATTTTATTGTAAGAATACAGTATATAATATATATAATGTATAAAAAGTGTTTATGTTATTTGTAAGGCTCCGCTCAACAGTAGGCTGTAATGGTAAGGGTTCTGATCAACAGTAGGCTATTAGTAAAATTTTCTGGAAGTCAAAAGTTATATGTGTTTTTTTTTTAATTTTTTTATTATTTATTTATGATAGTGAGAGAGAGACAGAGAGAGAGAGAGAGGCAGAGACACAGGCAGAGGGAGAAGCAGGCTCCATGCACCGGGAGCGCGATGTGGGATTCGATCCCGGGTCTCCAGGATCGCGCCCTGGGCCAAAGGCAGGCGCCAAACCACTGCGCCACCCAGGGATCCCTATATGTGGTTTTTTGACTGGGCCAGGGGGTCAGCACCCCTAACTTCTGTATTGTTCAAGAGTCAACTATAGATAATTTGAATAACCTATGAGGGAAGTTGAATTTGTAGTTTAAAAACTTTCAAAAAAGAAATCCCCAGGCCTAGATGCTTTCATTGGAGAAATCTACACCAGTTTTGGAATAACAACAGTTTTCTATCATCTGTACCTTCTCTTCCAAAAAATAGAATAGAAGGAAAAACTTCTCAGTTTACTTTCTGAAGCTAGTATTACCCTGACATCAAAACCAAAACAAAAAACAAACCAACAACTATAGACCAATGCCTCTTATGAATGTAGATGTAAAAATCTTTAATAAAACATTAGCAAAATGATTCAGCAATATATAAAAATAATTATTTGTCACAATGGTTTATTCCTGGAATGAAGCCTGATATAATATTCAGCCATAGTGTAATTCAGTATATCAAAACTAAGGAAGAAAATCATATGATCATATCAGTTGTTACAGAAAAGATATTTCACAAAATCTCTGAGAAAATATGGAAATAGTGGAACAACTATTGGGAGGAAAAAATACAAGGCAGAGACTTGGAGAAAATATTCTCAAGTCACATACTCAACAAAGAACTATTATCTAGAATATATAAAGAACTCTTAAATCTCAATATTAAAAAACTCAAATAATCCAAATAGGAAATAGTTAAAAAAAAAAAGAACAGATATTCCCCTGATGAGCATATACATCTGACAAACCTATGAAAAGATGTTTGGCATAATTAGTTATTAAATTAATAGCACAATTAGAACCACTACATATGCATTGAAATGGCTAAAAACAATAACAACACCACCACCACCAAAAGCTGGAGAGGATGTGAAGAAACTAAAGGACTCTTAAATTGTTACTGGGAATGTAAAAAGGCACAGCCACTCTAGAAAAAACAGTTTGACAGTTTCTTAAAAGGCATGAAGCCACCATACAACCTGGTACTTGAACTCCAGGCATTTGTCTAAGACAAATGAAAACTTACTTTCACAAAAAAATCTCTCTGTGAATGTTCATAGCAGTTTTATTTGTTCCCAATTTGGAGCTTTTACAATCTGGATGTACTTCAATGATGAATGGTTAAATATACTGTGGTATATCCATAAACTATGGGATACTACTTAGCAATAAAAAGAATTGTTGGTGGCAGCCCGGGTGGCTCAGAGGTTTAGCGCCTCCTTCAGCCCAGGGCCTGATCCTGGAGACCCGGGATTGAGTCCCACGTCGGGCTCCCTGCATGGAGCCTGCTTCTCCCTCTGCCTGTGTCTCTGCCCCCCCCCCTCTCATGAATAAATAAATAAAATCTTAAAAAAAAAAAGAATTGTCGGTATGTGGACACTTGGATGAATCTCCAGGAAATTATACTGTGTACAAAAAACCCCCACCTCCGAATGTTACATAAATGTGATTCATTTATTCCTCAAGTGACATAATTACATAAATGGAGAATACAATAGTGTTTGCCACGGGGTTAATTAAGGGTGTGTGTATGAGGGAAGTGGAAGTGGAGTGAGTATAGCTATAAAAGGACAACGTGAAGGATCCTTGTGGGGATGGATGAGTTCAGCATATTGACTGTATCAGTGACAATGTTCTGGTTATCATATTTTACTACAGTTCTGCAAGATATTACAAATGGGAAAACTGTGTAAAAGACACATGGAATCTCTCTATTATTTCTTACAACTGCATGTTAATCTATAATTATCACAAAATAAAAAGTTTAATAAAGGAAGCAAACGTTATCTTTTCATTATAGTACTATTTATAATGGCAAAAAATTGAAGCAATCTAAATGTCCAAAAATGAGGGATGTTAAAGTAAATTAGGTTCATATCATAGAACATTATGAAACCCTTTAAAATAATTTTGAGCATTTTAAATGATGTTATAGAATATTTCTTCTATAATGTGGAGTGAAAGAGCAGTATACAAAATTGTTTATACCTTATGATCTCAACCATGTTTAAAAATTGCATTAACAAAGCTGGAAGATATAGTACTAGTGTATGAGTCGAAAGTATAGGAATAGACCCACATACATATGGAAATTTAGAATATGATGATAAAGATGTCATCTCAAATCACTGGGGCAAGATGGACTTTTCAATAAATGATGCTGGAACTATTTGTAGCCATTTTGAAAAAGATAAAATTAGGTTTGTACCTCACACTGCACCTAAGAATAAACTCCAAATGGTTTAGAGATGTAAATGCAAACACTGAAATCAGACAAGTGCTAGAAGAAAATGTGGGCATATTCCTTTTTAATCTTAGTGTGTAGCAAAAGATTTTCTAACTATCCCTTAAAATCTAGAGGCAGGGAAGTAGAAGATTGATAAATTTGACCGCATATATTAAAAAAACTGGAAAAAAACATAAAATGAAAAGACAATTGACAAACTAGGAGGAAATATTCCCGCTATTTATGACAGGCAAAAGCTAATATTCCTAGTATATAAAGATCTTTTAAAATATAAGGGACAAAGGAACAAGAACCCAATAGAATAATTGGAAAATGACAGGAACAGACAATTTACATACACAAAACTGTGTATATGTCTCAATCATATGACAATATTCAAACTCACTGATATGATAAATGTAAATTAACCCTAAATGGAGTTCTCTTTTCTCACATATCAGATTAGAAAAAATTAAAAGGTATAGCAACACATTCTTTTGATGAGACTGTGGAGGAGCAAGCACTTTCAGACACTGCTGGGAATGCTTGCAGTCCAACATAAAAAAATTGTGTTCCCTAAACTCCTGGTTCCTCAGATCGGACACATAGTGGTATGTGTGCAGCATCTCCCTAGACCACTATACATCACTCTTTGGGCCTTTGGGGGGCAAATGGAACCAATGCAAACATGAAGCTCGAACTGCTTGCTGTGCCTTGAGTAATAAAATCCCTTGTCTTTGGTCTAGGGGTCTTTTATCTTCTTTCAGTATCAGTGAAACTGAGGCACCTAAATGCTCAAATATAGGAGTGTGAATAAATAAGTCATGCCCATCTTTCAGGAACTGTGAAGGATGTGAGATTTATCCTACCTGCAAGTTAACAAATTAGCCTGCCATGCCGTATTTGCATGGATCTGGGAGACCTACAGAGTCAGAGAAGGACAGACAGGTCATTACTTAGAGCAAACATAGTAGCCAAGGGAATACCTTTTTTTTTTTTTTTTTTGCATTGTTTTCCTGAGTCCTAATTCCCACAGAACTTGTAATTTCCTCTTGCAAAGCAAAGAATGCAAGATAACGCCTGCACATGCAATGAATGAGTACACAGTCTGAATATAGTCCATTTTGGCTGCTGCCAAGATCCCTTTGTCCCATTATGGAATCTCCTATTCTTTCCACAGGCTTCACTACTGATTCTTTTGGTTCTTCATCTCCACAAAGAAACTAATGAAAAAGTCATATACTGTAATGATTTGCAATAATTCCCATACAAGAGACAAATACAAGATCTAGAGCATGGATGCATTTCAAAAACATGCTCCGTGAAAGAAACAACACAAAAGTGCCCATGTGATGGAATTGAGTGAAAGAGGTGCTAAACAAATTTGTTGAGATGGGGATGTTTTGTTGTAATTACGATGGAAGTCACCTGGATGTGTACATTTATCCAAAGACATGGAACCATAATACACCACAAAAAACCAATCATGTGACAGGATGGAGGCGTCAGCCAATGCCATGACGGTAATTCTGCAATATGTAATATATCAAAACAACACACTGTATGCCTCACACTTGCACAATGTTGTGTGACAAATGTATCTCAGAAAAGCCAGAGAAAAATTTTAATTTTATATTTTTAAATTCAGTTATATCTATAAAATGGGACTACTAAGGATATTTTTTCCCCTGCTTCTTTGTCTTAATGTTTTCTCTTCATTGTTCAGCTAAAAAGACATAGTCAGTGTCAGTAAGTGGCAGTTGGCTTATTTTTCAACTTTTTTTTTTGTCACCTCCAACCATCATTTTATGTCTTGATCACTCAAATATCTCCATTCCCTGCTCCCCTCCCCCCCCAAAAAAAGATGATGAACCTTGAGACTGGGGAACCTGGGTCTTTAAGACTGACAGCAAGCATGGCTGCCCTTTGTTCAGAGGGAGATGCTATCCCATCTCCCTCTTTTCCTCATTTCCTCATTTCCTCCTCTTTTCCTCATTTCCACGCTGGTTGGCCATACAGACATACCTGTAGAAAGTCTGGAACAAAAGGCAGTCAATGCCTTGCTCAAAGGACGTGAAGAAATGCAAAGAATCCCAACAACATCTGCACAATGGAGTACCATGTGGCTGTGCAAAACAAAAAAAGAAGGAGGAGAGGAAGTTCTCTATGAACTGATTTAGGGTGGTTCTCAGAATACACGGTGAAGTGCACATACCAAAGTGTAAACACAAAACCCAAGACACAATGGCATGCCTGGGTGGCTCAGGGGTTGAGCATCTACCTTCCACTCATGGTCTGCTCATGGCCTGCTTCTGGGATTTGGGATCGAGTCCACATGGGACTCCGTGTGGGGAGCCTGCTTCTCCCTCTGCCTGTGTCTCTGCTCCCCTCCCCCCACCGTGTGTGTCTCATGAATAAATAAATAAATCTTAAAAAAACCAACAAAAAATCCATTTGCTAGCTTTTGCATAAGAAAACAAGGATATAAGAAAATACGCAGATATCCTCACATTTGTGCAGAAAAACCATAAAGATGGGGACGAGTAGGAATCAACCCTTTCCTGAGTTTATATTTTTATATAGCTTTGACATACGTAATCATGTTTCACATTTTCACTTTCCATGCCCCATAACTAAATGCAACCAGGGTGTGGGGGAAATCCAAAATGAGTACAGTGTCTAATGAACCTCCTGTTTTCCAAATAACAACCACAGTGCATAGGATGGGGAAGAAAACAACCCAAGTAACTTTGGAAAATAGTATTTTTATTTCGACTGGATATTATAAGACTAAAGACAAAAAGAATCGTACTAGATACTGTTTTCTAGGTAATAAATCTGTTTCTCCCAGCCGTATGTATCAGCAATTCTGTAACTACTTTATGTGTGTCCTAGGACTAGATGCGTACATGACTATATTGTAGATAATGAAAGCCAGGTATCTTACTGTCCCAGAAAGAAGTTACAAATAAGGAAAGGGGGAAGGCTAGAATTAACATGTGGTATTGCATTAGAATTGGAAATCTCAAGTATGAATTCATACACACTCATAAACATGACTGTACATATCACATATATGTGTAGATATATATAAAGACAGATTTAAAAATAAATATACACTTATCTGTATGCGTGGGTTATTTTATACATGCGTGTTTTCCAAACTCTGTCCACGGAGAGAATCTAAAAGTGCAGCCATACCTCATTTTATTGTGCTTCGCAGATACAGGCATACCTTATTTTATGGGGTTTTGCAAATACTGTGGGGTTGTTTGTTTTTTAAGAAATGGAAGGTTTGCAGCAACCCTCTATGGAGCAAGTCTGTTGGTGCCATTTTTTGCAGTAGCATTTGCTTACTTTTTGTCACGTTTTGTAATTCTCTCAATAATTTCAAACTTCTTCATTATTATTATATTTGTTAATGGTGATCTGCGATCAGTGATTATGACTCACTGAAAACTCAGATGATGGTTAGCATTTTTTAGCAATAAAGTATTTTATTATTATTTTTTAGTAAGCTCCACATTCAGCATGGAGCCCAACACAGAGCTTGAACTCATGACCCTGAGATCAAGACTGGAGGTGAGGTCAAGACACAGATGCTTAACTGACTGAGCCACCCAGGTGCCCCACAGTAAAGTATTTTTTAACTAAGAAAAGTATGCTGTGTTTTTTTTTAAAGCATAATATTATTGCACACCTGGTAGACTATGATATAGTGTAAACTTCACTTTTGTATGCACTGGGAAACCAAAATATTTAGTTGATTTACTTTGTGATATTTACTTTAGAACCAAACCCCTAATCTCTCTGAGATATGCCTGTAATCTGCTCCACTTCCTCATTGTCATAGGCATGAACAGTTGATCCACAACTGTGATCTTGGTTTCCTAAATGCTATTTTTCAATAAAAGGAACCAGGTTCAGTAAATGAATGCTTGATCCAGGGCAGGGTCAGGGAAAATATAAAATTAGCATTATGGTATACAAGGAGTATTTGAAAAATGATGGGAGGGGGCATGTCAAAGGGCATAGGAACCAAGCTGAGGGAGCTCCTAATGGTCAGTGCTGGAATAATTAGATTAACAGAATAAATAATAGTGTACTGGACAGCCCCTATACACCATAGAATAACTAAGTGCCATTGAGTCATACTCATTCAAATCTATAATTGAATATGTAAATAAATGTGGGAGAAGTGATAGCTCATTTTTGCAGAGAAATTCCAGTTAATAAATATAAAAGGAATGAGAGGAAAAAATGACCGTTAGGCAAATACCATAGTAATAATTATTGAAAGCAAAATCTAATGTATACCACTAGCAGTGGGTGAAACTTTGAGAGAGGAAACTGAATATTGGCAGAGTTTCAAAGTATCTCACCCAGTATATCACTTAAAAAGAGGAAAATGGTAATTTTACAGTGAAGAGATGTAAAAGACACCACCTTAACTATTTAAGATTAATATCACCTACTGTAATAAGATCCATTATGTGCCCCTGAAATGATGTACCAAGGTCACAGCACCCTGTCTGATATTATGATACAAAAATGCATCACTTCAGTCTAATCTTTAGAAAACACTAAATAAACCCAAATTGAGAGAGACTGAGCAAAAGTGCAATGGCCTTCAGAGATAGGTTAAAGACCGAGGGACTGTCATAGTTTGGAGAGGAGTAAGTACAATGCAGTGTGGGATTCTGGATTGGCTCTGGGCAAAAGAGAAAAAAAACTGGTAAAATGTAAATGAGGTCTGCAGTTTCACTGATAGCATTGTGCCAATGTTAATTCCCTGATTTGATAATTAAGATTATGTTAATTGTTAACATTAGGGGAAGCTGAGTGTAGGGTACCCGTGAATCCTCTCTGCTCTTTTTGCAGCTCTTCTGAAAGCCTAAAATTATTTCAAAATAGAATTAAAATTCAGTTGAACATAAAACACAGTATCAACAGTGTTATCCTCTGGGTAATGATATAGGTTTATTTATTGACTATATATTTTTGAATTTCTCAAAATATGCATTATTTGAAACTATTAAATAATTCAAATGTATTGAAAAATAGAAAGAATACATTAGGCAACCACATACCATCCAAATGTAATGATGTTAATATTTTGCCATATTTACTTTAGTATTTTTTTAAGGATCTAAAATGTTACAGAGACGTTCGAAGACCTTTCTCATTCTGGTCTTGTTCAGCTTCCTTCTTCTTGCCAGAGGTAAACATTACTCTGAAGTCAGATGTATTTTTACACCCACGTTTTTATGCTCTGATTTTATATGGATAGACATAATTATATATAATCTGTGTCGATATTATCTGTCTACAAGCAGTGCTTAACATTGCTTGGTGTATTTAAAAAATATATATAAATAATATTATATAACCTACAAATCTTTCTACAGCCTTTTAAATTATATTTTCAAGATTTCTCCATGTTCTTTTCATTTTAAATGTTAATAGTATTTCCTTGCATAGCTATTTGCATTTAACCATTCTTCTGTTGAAAGGACTTGTCCCTTTCCCTACCTATTTTCACTATTACAAATAATATTCCAATTACATTATAGGCAAAACTTGTGAGCCTGCGTGCATGTGTTCAAGTTTTCATAATGAACTTTGTAAAGGGGGAAGCTCTAGGTGATAGGGTATGTGCATCTTGAACATTGCCAGACTTCTCTCATAAGTGGTTAAAGTCACTTGTACTCCCACTGGCAGGGTACAAGTGCCCATTCCTCCACATGCTCGCTGATACTTCTATCATCAGACTTTTATTTATCTATTTATTATTAAAAGATTTTATTTATTTTATTAGAGAGAGACAGAAATAGAGAGAGCACAGCAGGGAGGAGAGGGAGAAGCAGAGCCTGATGTGGGGCTTGATCCCAGGACCCTGAGATCATGACCTGAGTCAAAGGCAGACACTGAACAGACAGTCACTCAGGCACCCCTATCATCAGGCTTTTAAAATTTGCCAATCCAATCAGTGCGAAATGGTATTTTTATTTTAATTTGCATTTTCCTGCTAAGATTGAACATCTTTTTTGTATGATTCTTGGTCACTTGTGTTTCCTATTCTTGGAAATTACTTTTTCATATCTAACTTTTTATGATAACTTTATGTGTGTTGCTAGCAAAGAATGGGGACTAAGCATAGAAAATTGATGGCATCACAAGTGGTGCAGTGTTCGACTGCATTGGCCGAGATCTAGTATCGATAGTCTTGGAGTATTGTGTTTTGTTCCAGATATTCATACAAAGAATAGTTTGGGGGATGGTTAAGGACCTAGAAATCATGAGATATGAGAAATTATTGCAGCAGTAAGGAATTTTTCACCTGAAGCTGTATCTTGAGAGGAATGTGACAGGGTTTTTTTTTTTTTTTTAAATCAACAAGCCCTTGGGAGGCAGAGGGTACGCATATATTAATATTGTTTTGGGGGAGCTAAAGCCAGTAGTAGAAATTCTGAGAAAGCATATTTGAACTCAGGTTCAAGGAGACTTTCTGTTTTAACAACGAGATTTAGTTTGCGATGGAATTGGTCACCTGGTCCCTGAGCATGTTCAAGCTGTTTGTGGGCCCCTGTGAATGTCGATTCTTCTGTAGGGAAGGACCCCAAATGAATAATCTCTAGCCCAACTGAAAAGTCTGTGCTTCCATGTAGTAAACAATTCATAGAAGGAAGTTCCAGGAAATCCACAAATGAGTCATTTTTAGAGCTCATAATTATGGTTGCTCATTTACAACATTGCTTGAGGTAATGGTGAGTCAGTCTTTAATTTCTCTAAAATTCCTCAGCTCAACAAAGAAGCCCAAATTGACTAACCCGAAGTGGGGCGTGAACTCCAAATTCAAACGTGACTTCCATCAGGACGCTTGAGCCTCACCCCATCCGCACCCCTGCTCCAGGTGGCCTTCTGCTTCTGGGTCCTGTGATTCCAGCAGCTGGATGATGTATATCCCCAGGGGGGTCGTTCTGTCCTTGGTACTGAAGGATGGGGAAGCTTAAGAGATAAATGGTAAATGCAAGACCCTTTAGGGAAAGGAGAAAGTTGCAGCATTAGGCGGAGCTTAACGAATTGTCTTTGAGCAACTAATGGGCCCTTTATAAACAGACTTGGAGTGTAGTGTGAGGGAGGATTCTCAAGATTTTCTGGACACTTTAATGAGTGTTTAATAGAAGTTGAGGAATCCTTTCTGAAGCCATTGAGAGAGAGAGAGAGAGAGAGAGAGAGAGAGAGAGAGAGAGACTGTGGGTTAGGGTTTTGGTATCTTGCTGGAAATCCACTTTTTGCCAAGATGACCCCTGACAGGCCCTATGTGGCCTCTAACACTTGAAAGTCTTGTATGTGCTGAGGGTCACAAGTGCTTCTAGGCCAGCCGTTTGGAATTGGAACTAAGGGCCCCAGCCCAGTCACCCTGCACTGGCTCTGTTGCTCCAGTATTTTTGGTGAAGTTGCCCACGGAATCCCATATGCTCCTAAACAGCCTGCTGCAGTGTAGGATCATGTTTTCTATTTTCTCCTCTGGGCCAGATGGAGGCTGGTCCAGGTTGTAGTTTAGTCTGCTGGGTTTCTCTTGTGTACTGGGAATGGGCAGAGATGCCTGGTATACTTGTTTCAAACAGATTTACTGCCACTGCTGCTTTATTTTTGCCCTCTGGCAGGAAGCCTTTGGAAGAAAAGCAGGGCCAGAAGATAATGTGGGCAGATTGCTACCCCCTCCGCAACTGTAACGTTCGTTCTCTCTTCCATTAGAAAAATCTTTCCCATATACTCCTGCCAGGAAGGTTTACCTCCCCAGCCTTCCAGATAGACCCAGATCAATCAAGATGCTGGTATAGGCACAGTTTAAGCTCCTTAGGTGAGCCCTACTCCCTAGGGGATCTTGAAAATGGGTAGATATTAAGAGTTTTGCAGAAATATTCTGGGTTTAGGACACATAATAGTTGAAGGGAGAATCCCAGAGAGGAAAACAGAAGTAGGAACCAGACCCTGGGAAGAAATGTACAGGAGTAGGAATGGCTGCCCCAAGAGGATTGGGAAGTTAAAGGGATTGAATGAAGGGAAAAAAATTGAAAATGTATGTAAATACAGAGAATCAAAAGAAGGCTTTGAGAAAGAGATTAACATAATTATGATTCCAAGAGTAAGATTTTGGCTAGATCATTAATTTGGATTCACTGGCAGCAGTTAAGTGAAGAAGCTAGGAGGGAGTTTGCTGAATAAATGTGCCTGGAGTTGACTGAAATGTATGTATCTGCTCAGCCTTCTGCAGCACACGCTTGCTTACTCCCTTCCCTTCCTGTAGGGTGCTCTTGAGATGCTGGGAACTCTGAGCTCAGAAAGACCCGAAATGTATAGGGCACGAACGCTTAAGCATCTGTCTTATTTTCTCCTGAAAAACCTAAAAGATCTTTTTGCCATGTATAATGATTCCAAACGTTTGAAGAAAGCATCTCCTAAACATGGAAGCATGCCTAGAAGAGACCAGGAAACTGGGGGGTCGGGGGGGGGAGGTAGGGAGTCACAGAGGTGATTGTAGGGAACAAGGCTGCTCCTCTGTAAGCAGCAGAAAAGGACTGATTGCCTTCTGTGTTTCTAGGCTGACTGTGTCCTTGGTATACATTGGATCAGTGTCTGATCCAAAGCATTCAGTCCTGATTTTTAGGCCATGACAGACCATAAAAAGCCTTACCCTTTGGATACCACGTGACAAGATCTGAGAGGAGTCTGAGAAAGGTATTGTTATCCAACAATACTTTCCCCACAGCCCTACTGGTGGAATGTCAGAATAGAGAAGGGCCTCACGGAGAGTCCAGACCCGTGTTCCTCAACCAGGGGCTTGGGCATCTGAGTCAGAAGAGGAGGCACCCTGTAGTATTGTGACAACCAAAACTGCCTGTGGTCCACGTTTCTATGTGCTCCCTGGAGAGCAGCGCATGGAGTTAAAAGCCACACAGGTCTAGTTCAACCTCTTCATGGGTGAGGGAACGGAAGCCCAAAGAGACTAAGTGACTTGCCCAAGGCCATACAGTGACACCAGAGCCCAAACTAGGACTTATGTCCTCGGTTCTGTCCACAGTGCGGAGTGGCACCCCCACCATGCTCATCATTTCACTAACTAAGATTCATTCCTTTGGGAGCAGATCTTGTGTTTTCAGCAGTCCCCACAGTGTCCCATGGTAAGGGAGTATGACGTATTGAGTAAACCTTGAGTGACTTTGGAGATTGAAAAACACCAGGACAGAAAATGTGGAAAGAGAAGGATGGGATGGAAAGAACAAGAAAGGTTGGATGCCAAGGGGCTTCCAGAGCATGGGTGGCCCATGGTCATGTACAGGTGCAGCCTGGGGGCCATGTGGCCCTAAAGCACTGGGACTGGCTCTCAGGTGGGGCTCGTGGAGTCCGTTAGTCTTCTAACTTCAGTTTATAGTCACCCCTTGTAGAATTTACCATGACTTTATCTTCAGAGCAGCTCTTTCTAGGACTTTGTTCAGCCTGAATTTATCTCTAGCTCCTCAAACTCAGCCCATTTTACATCCAGGATTCCAGTGTGAGTCTTCAGTAAGTCCCTTCTTGGCCTGAGGCAGCACAGAGTAGGTCCTCAGAGCAGTGTGGCCTTGGCACTCAGCCGGAACTGTAGCTGACCTCACTTCCCAAGTAGCCGGGACTCTGGGCACATCCTAATGTCTCTGGTTCTTTCGCCGTAAGATGGGGTGGCCAGGTGGTTCACAGGGGGGTGCGCAGGACGTAGGCAGCGCCTGGGTGGTGCTAGATGTTGGTGTCCAGGCCTCTCTGCCCCATCAGAAGTGATCTTGGATAAAATCCCTTTTCCATTTCAAAATTCCTAGGGCTTTCCCAGTTTTCTCATTGGCCCATTTTCCTGTTAAATGTGCATGAAGAGCCGTTTTGTTTCATACAACAGAGTCCTCAGCAGCTTACGTCCGTCTTCAAGTGCATTCAGAGGAGCTCAGTTTGTTCCTGAGGTTCTTGGGGTTCTACGCTGCCACTTATTCTACAAGAGCCATTTGCACAGGGTGCTCAGAGACCATGCAAATCCGCAATGAGTCGTAATTACCCTTCAGTCACACCTCCCCACATTTACAGGACACCATAACCAAAGCACTCAGCTTATTCAAGGTGAATTCCTTGTGGGGCTCCATTCTACTTCTTCGTCCTCACACAAGTCAATCTGTCTACTCCATTCCAGGGAAGCCTGGAGGGATCAATTACTCTGAGGGAGAGGGAACTCCTCTCCTTCGGAAGGTTTCCCTTAAGGGCCCTGCTTTTTAGCTCTGCCCCTGTGCTCCGGAGACAGGCCGCTGCTTTGCATCTGTGTTATGACAGGGTGATTATACATGTTGTGAATAAACATGTTTGTGTATGCATGTGTGCTGTCACAGCAATGAGTAGCATCCAATAAATACCGGGTTAAGAGCATGCCAACATCTTCCCAACAGCTGGCACAGCTGAAAACTCGCTTGCCTTATTAACACTCCACTTATCTGGAATCTGCTCACTGAGCAGAAACAACTTCATAAATTCCTGCAATTTGCATCTGCCTTGCCGTTGCTCATCACCAGCGACCTCACTCCCTCCTGCGCCAAGGTGGATGGGCCTCCCAAGGTCCTGCCTGCTGCACGCCCCTCACCTCTGCCCACCGACATCAGAGGCAGAGGCAGAGGCAGCCTGAAAGCTTGCGGCGGCTGCCAGGGCCCAGAGGGAAGCCTGACGATGCTTTCCCTTCACTCTGGACAGAGTGACATTTTCAGGTTCCCTGCTTCTTGCTGTCTGTTTGCAGCCTCTTCCTCCCAAGGCAGATCAAAACGGAGAGGTGCAGCCCTCCTTCCAGACGGGGGAGAAGGAGGCAGGCAGTGATGTGATTGTGCAAGGAAATATTCAGATCTCCTCTCAGTGTCTCCCAGTGATGAGTCAGTTGTGTTGTGGATGTGTCTCGGTCCCTCTTAATCATTCTAATCTACTTCCCCAGCCTTTTAACCTTTCTCTCCTTTGCCCTGGCTCTTTTACTCCATGTTGTGCTGTCAGCTGTTTCATCAGCCACAGTTCGCAACTCCTAGCATCCGTTGAATATTTTCAGGCCAGGTGCCTTTTCTTACTGGTGTGTGGTGCTGGGGAGGCTGATTCCTTCTCCCCTTCTACACACCCCCCTCCCCTGCCAACAGATTATCCTTCACTGAAAATGGTGGTCTGTGCACCATCTGAGGTCCCTTCCAAATGCATCCCCCCCACACGCCCCACATCTCTGAACCCTGGTGGACAAGAGAGGCAGCTCCTGAATGCAGCAGAACCTCTCAGCAGTAGCCTCATTAAAAACCACATCACGGACTTGGTTTTATTTTATTTTTTTCTCTCCCTGACTTGATGAAAACAAAACAAGAAGAGGTGGGGAGGGAGGAAGGAGGGGAGATAGAAGGGAATTGCTTAATGGAGACGCTCAGTCTGAATATTTAATATGCTGATTTTATTGAATAAAAGGTGAAAAAGTGGTTCTTGTTTGTTGCTTGCCTGTCAAACCATGGCAAACAAGCATTCTTTTCCCTGACTGGAGCTTTTTATTACTGTATGGATTCTAGAGTGTAATTATGCCCTATATCTGAGCTGCATTATACACACAATTATAATTCCCCAGCTGAACTATTTATTTATTACCAAGGGAGATGTTTGTTCAGTTTCCTTGGAGGATTTTTTTTTTTTTTTTTGGTGGTGCCTCTCATTGTCTTGTCCTTCATGAAGATGGAATATCCAGGAGGAGCCCCTAGCTCTGAGCCCCTGGCTTGTTTGTTGACAGTTTGGACAAACTTTCAGCCACATTTATTCATGCTGTTGGAGAAAGACAGTGGGCAAAAGAAATTTCAGGGTTATAAATGTTTGAGGATGTTTGCAGTGTTTTCAGAGCTTTCCTGGGAAGGACTTTTTATTCTGGCTATTATCATCTTATGAAATCTGATTTGGAATCATTTTCGAAAATAGCTTCCTCTAGGTACAGCCTGCCTGCCTAGCAGTTCATAAAGAAAGAGCCCACAGCTAAATAGAATTCACGTCAATAAACATTTGTTGAGGACCTTACCTTGAGCTGGGCACTAGGACATAGAAATGAGGAAGACTCGGTCTACACCCTGGAAGATCTCACAGTTAATCATGAGAAACATCCATCATTAATTATGTGAGAAATGTAGGAAGTGCTACAATATTGGTTCATACATTTGTTTAGGTTTTTTTTTTTTTTATTTATTTATGATAGTCACACAGAGAGAAAGAGAGAGGCAGAGACACAGGCAGACGGAGAAGCAGGCTCCATGCACCGGGAGCCCGATGTGGGATTCGATCCCGGGTCTCCAGGATCACGCCCTGGGCCAAAGGCAGGCGCCAAACCGCTGCGCCACCCAGGGATCCCACATTTGTTTAGATTTTTGCTGATTTCCTACTATGTCTGAACACAAGACGCGGGCCATAGATACAACTGGGAGCCCAGATAAGGCCTTTACTCTCGGGTGTGGTCTCCACTCTCATTGTAGAAAGGGGAAGGGGGAGCAGACAGACAATAATAAAGTCTGCAAATGAATAATTGTAGATATTGATGATTGCCATAAAAATGAAACAGGAAAATGTGGTTGAGAACGATATCTCTCTAGATGTGTCATTGGAGCTGAGACTTGACTGCTAAGAGGGAGTTAGGCATGGAAAGAACGAGGGGATGTCTTGGAGGAAGAGCTCTCTGGGCAGAGAGAAAAGTAAGTGCAAGAGTTTGGAGGCAAAGATTAGGAGAATAGTTTATGGTTGGGGCATAGGGAGGGGAAGAGAGCAGAAGGAGGTGAGGATATGGGGGGTGCCTGGGACTGGGTCCTCTATACCCTGTAGGTGGTGAGAAGGAGTTTGGGGTTTTATTCCGATTTTTTAAAAATTATTTTTATTTTTTTTAGAACGCCATCTGTTGGGATTATAGTCAAAGGCACCATTCTTCCTTAGCCTAGGTAGAGGCACAATGTCCAAGTTAGGCAATGAGATGTTCCCTTCCTGGAACAGAAGGAGGAGAAAGTAAACGCAAATGTCTGAAATTTCCCAGCCGCCCCACTCCTCCAGGTCTACGGCAGTTCCTGCAGGTTATCTTATTTATCACTTGAAACTCTCATAGGCCTTGTCCATTTTCAAGGCTGGTTTCCCAGTGTTCCTGTGATTCTGTGAACCTCAAAATTACTTCAAACGAATTTCTTTTGGACCAAATTAACAAGGTTTTGTTGCAACCGGGGGACTCAAACTGAGACAAGGAGATACTTCATGCCTCCCTCCTTGTTATGTGGGCTCAGTCTTACTCTCAGCCTTGAATATAATGACAAAAGATCCCAGATTCTGGCTATAGCGCAGCCCAATAGCTTTAGTCTTTTTCAGTGTCTTCATTGGTATTGTGGTGTCAAATTGGTAAAAGCTGCATCAAGAATTCATTTTAAACTTTAAGTTTCAAATTTGAGCTGCTTTTAGGGATCAAATTAGTGAGAAGATTATTAAATCTTTATTTCTTTTTGTGCTCGGTTGGTTCAAGTTGTCTCACATGAAATTTTGGTCTGCCTCCTGAAGCTTGCCTAGCCAACGTCGTCAGGCTACTATATTGTACATGTGAGGAATTTGAGAGAACTCTGGCTGAAGGCAATTTTGAAGCAGCCAGGAAAGAGAAGAAACATTTTCAGCAATCTGATTTTCTTCTTCTATCTTGTCTCTAAACAACTTAGATCTAAGCTTTATTTCTTTTCTAGGTCTTGGGATTTAAACATTGCTGTCTGCTTCCTAATGATTTTCTAATTCTTTTATATTTTTTTATTTTTGTAAAAATGTGGCCAGATGGTGCCAGAATAATTTTCTTATTGCTATGGCTGCAAAGTTCAGTACTTAATTGTGAAGAACTCATTATTTCCATCTTTCTGCTTCTAGATATCTATTCTTTTCTTTCCCTGAGTCTCTCAAATCTTTTCTTTCTTCTTAGTTTTTATCTCTCAAACTTACAATAACCTTTCCGAAATATGATTACTTTAAAAAGAAATCAACCCTTTTAATTAGGGTTTAAATACATTTTCCCATTTGAATATTTTTTTTCTCCAGCATTTTGCTTTAATTAAGATGACACACATTTGCAAATAGGTTCTCATCATTTCTCTTGTTTGTTTCCATTTTTAGTGCGGTTTGTGAATAAACTCAGGCCATGAAGTCCAGTGACAAATGATATATGGATCCTTGGTACTCCTAGTATCTTTTCTCTTAGAGATATGTTATTTAGCCAAATGTACATTAAAAAGGTAGGAGAGAAGGAAGAGGTAGGTGCAATTAACTTTGGGAATGTGCTTACTATGAAGGTCATGACATTAATGAGGTTTTTTGAAGTGTTATAGGGATAAACAATGGTTTTTTTTTTTTTGCTACCATTTTGTATTCCCCTAGTACCTTTTTTGTGCAGCCTGAATTTTTATTTACTTTTTAAGCAAAGGGAACTAACTTGTTCAAAATTTCTAAGCCATAAATAAATCATCTAAAGCCATGCAAAAGATGCCTTGACCCGTGGCAAAGCTACAACATCAGTGAGTAGGAATAAATAAGCAGATAGGAGTTATAATGCAAGCTGATATTGATATTCAAGTACAAGATGCTTAATATAGGAGAGACCTTTTCCAGTGTTGGGGTAGGAAGTGGTTTTCAAGAGAAGGGAGGTTAAATGAGACCTAATGGTAAGAGTTAGCCATTCAGAAACATCAGAGTTCTAGGGAGAGGGAACTGTGTTTATCTACAAAATCCTGCAGATGAGCACATGATGTACCTTGGCATCTTCAGTGTGGCTAGAGCATGACCCAGTAAGGGAAACTGATGGAGAGGCAGCAAGAAAGTGCTACAATATGCATAAGTCTACCATCATGTGAAAAGTGGTCTTAACCTTCCTACCTCTCTTCCCCAGTGACCACTCTGGCTATGGGTCCTGGTTTTCCATTGTTCTAGAGTGAATACTAATAACTTCTTGACAAGGTTGTGGTCAGGACTGAATGATAATTGTATATGTGAAGTAGAGGATGGTATAAGTATGGAAGGGAGAATTCCAGGATTCCCCTAAAGATTTTGTGTTCTGTTCTTCAGGGCTATAAATATGTTGAGTTATCACATCTATGATTATGTTACATTACATCCCAAAGGCATTTTGCAGATGTAATTTGATTTACTAATCAGTTAACTTTGAGTTAACAGGAAGATTTTCCAAGCAGGTCCAGTATAATCACGAGTCATTTTAAAAGAGTTTCTACCAGCTGATAGCAGAAGTCAGAGAGGTTCCAAGTGTGAGAAGGGTTCAAGTGCAACCTTGTTAGCTGGAAAATGAAAGTTTTTATGGAATTCTAAAGGAATGAGGGAGGACTCTGGAAGCTAAGAACAGACCTCCCTGGGCTGACAGCCAACAACAAAATGGGGATGTTTGTCCTCCAACCTCAAGGAACTGAATGAATTCTACTGGCTATCTGAATCAGCTTGAAAGTACATTCTTCCCCGGAGTTTCCAGATAAGAGCCCAGTCCAGCTGACACATTGATTCCAGCCTGTGAGAATCTAAGCAGATAATCCCGTTAAGCCCACCCAGGCTTCTGACCTACAGAACTCTGAGCTAATAAATAGGAGGAAGTTGATGGCAATTTGTTATTCAGTGATAGAAAAGGAATACGATGGATATTAAATTTATGGAGCTTTGGAATTGGATTTGAGTCCTGAATTCAAGTTCTGAGACTTCCGTTCACTATTTCTATGATTATGGGCAAGTTACCCTACCTCTTTGAGTCTTATATTCCTCGCCCATAAAAAGAAATAGAAACACAATTTTCTTTATAAAATTAGTAGGAAGACCACCTGAGGGAATGTGTGGAAAGTGCTTACCTCAGGGTAAATGTGCAAGAGAGGTTGGCTGTCTGGGCTATGGTTCTTGGTATTACTATTTCTGCTTTGTAAAATATTTCCCAGAATGTCCAGCACATAGTAGGTGCTTAATCAGTGCTGGTGCCTTTCAGCTTTCTTTCATCTTCCCTGTGTTCCGTCAGAGCCCTCAGTTCTACTCATTGCTGCATTCCCGCCTATCTTCCCTACTTTGTGAATATTGATTTTGAGACTGGAAGGGAAACATTTATCATTCTTAATTGCAATAAAATCATTACAATGGTGTTAAACATTCAAATAGAAATTAAGTTCCCCTGCATAATGCAAAGACAACTATTAATCTGTGCCTGTAGCCAAACCCAGGAAAAGTGATACGGATAAAATGGATGTGATGTATTAATAACATCATGATGCTAGGGAGGAACTTCGATCGGAGCAAAATAGTTATACTTTACAGGCAAGTCTTTATGTTTAAGAATGGAAAATTGTCAGATAAATTCCTGCAGCAAAATTGCAAAGTAGAAGGAAAACTTTAAAAAAAAAAAAGCATTTAATTCCAAGTAATTATCAGCACTGTCCATGGAAGATAAAGTTGCAACACTGATATATAAAGATATGTGTTCATTCTCATACAAATTAGCATGCAGACTGACTAATTGACATATTCTCTGCTCCTCTGTCTCTGACCAAATACAGTCTGAACCCTTCTGACTGTTAGGCAAGACTGTCACCTGGGGTCACATGCACGTTTTAGGCAGCCTGAAGCTGATATCACTTATGAAGACCTCTTTAAGAAAAAGATGAAATAACAAATTCAATATTAGGTAGAAAAGTGACAACTTACTCATCCTAAATAAGAAAGGAAGTTTTTAAGTAGAAGAAATATCACAATCATCATAAAAATCAAGAAAATGGCTTATTATTATTATTAATTTCCCACCTACAACACGACTATAATACTCTATCTGTTTGGTTGCATGCTCTTTGATCATCTCATCCTATGACAGCAATTTTTGTTATTTTCAACAGAGAAAATTCAGTTTTCTTCCAGCCTGGTTGATACTCGTTTGTTTCTAATTGTTTAGAAAAGGGTTTTCTGTTTCAGAACTTCATCTTGGGAATGCTGCAGCTATAATTTCCTTTGCAGGATCTTGCTCAGTCGTTGCTTCTCACCCCAGGGTGAGCCTTGGAGAAGCCCATTCTTTTGATCTCTCCTGGCATGGTTTTCAGAGCTGCTGCTGCAGCAGCTGGCATTGCTCCTCAGATACTCAATGCCCATCCTTTTGCCAGCATCTTCCTTCTGGATGTCAAAGAGCAGCATCTCTTTTAGACCCTTCTTAGAATCAAAGATGGTGTCCAGATGCTCATTAAGGCCCACCATAGGCAATTTCTGCAGGACGACAGGTAGATGTGCAGGTACTGCTGGAAGTGAAATCCTGGGACACCATCAGAAGGTGACCCCCAGCCTGGAATAATACTCCAGGCTTCCGTGGGCTGCTAAAGCTGCTGCCTCCCCCTTGTGTCCTGGGAGTAGAACCTCGGCAGTCTTAGAAGGAGCCAGACAAGGGAAGGGCCTGAAGCTTAAACTTCATTAGCTCAAAGTTAAATCCACCTCTTCTCTCAGTCTATCCTTAATCTTTCTTTCTAATTTGCAAACTTTACTAACAGTTTTCCTCCAAATATGCCTTTTTTCTGTGCCACTTCTGGCTCTGAATCATTCCAGTACTTCTTACCTGGAAAGCCTTCCCCCAACAATCACCTACTGAGCTCTCGGAAAGCCTAAGTCAAATGCTGCTTTTCTATGAAACCTTTCCTGATTCCCCTTACCAGATGAAATCATGCCTATGTCTGAATCCTTTTAGTAACTGCTGGCTGCAGTTTTCACAGGGACTTTTCCAGAATTGCTTTGTATATTGTTAATATATACATTCATATATCATGGAAAATGAGCAGAACATTTCTCCAACTAAATAGAAAAGAAGACAAAGATAAAAGCACTTAATTTTCAAGTTTTAAAGTGTTCATTCAACATATATTTCCCATTCCCAAACTGGAGCTACAATAATGAATGAGTCAAAGCTCTACCCTTACTGAGCTTATAGCTTATGGGAGGCCAACATTAATATCAGTTACAGCGGGGATAAGGGCTTTGAAGGAGGAAGACTGTCATCACAAGCTAGTTAGAGGACTCCTGTATGTGTCCCTACGAAAGTGAGGGATATAAGATCAAAGGATGAAGAGCAGTTAGGCACCTAAAGGAGAGGAAGCATTCCTGGCAGACGGAATAACATGGAAAAGGCCCTAAGCTAGGAAGGGGGATCTGGTTGCATTGTATAGCCCTGAAGAATTCTTATTGTTGGATGATGAGCATTTCTGTTGCAATTTTTTGTTTCTGTGGCTGTCTCCTCCACTTTTTAAATTCCTAGTGGACAGAAAGAAGTTCCTAAGCATTTCTGTATCCCCCTTCCTATCACATGCTCATTAAATGTTTGCCTGACTCAAACCTTGTTTGTTAAATGAAGGACAGCAGAGAGCCAATGTCAGAGCATACAGAACGATCAAACTAATTTTTCAGATCTCATTGATTCTAAGATGCACAAATCATCACAATTTAACATCTTTGAAATTGGGATAATTTTTACAGTCGATAACATCTTACAACTTCATTCGGCATGTTTTTTCTTCCTTAGTAGTACATGAAACGATGACGTATTTTAAAATCAGTGGTGTGTTATGGTCAATGAAATATCATAAATGTCTTCATTTGGCTAAATTCCTTATTGTTCATTTGAAGAAACAAGTGAGTGATTTTCAAAATTTTTGATGCTACAGACTGGTTTTTCATATTAATGACAAATTTGAATCCATTGGTGGATAAAGTCTTACCCTGGATTGATAGAATTGCAGAGGTGGAAGAAAATGAAAGGAAATTGGTCTACTTTTCATCCATTCTAGAGTGTAGAAAAGATCTATTATTTTGTCTGTCCTGAAGTATCCCATGGCCTTCTTCCCACTTCTAGAAGCTCCTGCCTTCTTCCCTGAGACGCTGTCCCTCCTCCTTTTATTCTCTTCAGTGGCTACTCTAGGAAAGACAACGTTAGTACGGTGGGACCCTGATCCCTGACCACATTCGATTGGTCTAGATTGCAGTTGAACCAAGCATAGTTCCTTCTAGAGAAATTTTGATTTGTGACAACCAGAGAACCTTGCATAAGTTATCAATTTAGGTATATACTTGGCTTGTAAGGTATAAAATTTGTGAAGATTTGGGGTTCACATTCTGCCATGGAAACTGAGGAGCAAAGGAGGCTTTCTGTGGCTAGAGAGAAGAGAGAAGCAGACATGCAGCAATGGGTAAAATATATATACATGATATTTATATCAAACAAAAAGCCTTATGCTTTCCTATCCCATAGCCTTCCTTCTGGTGCATTTTCTCTTGGGTCAAGTTCTTTGTAATTGCAACAAAATGGCAACCAATTGAAGCCAAAAGAGGTTGAATCTATATAAATTTATATACTATATTATACTATATAATATTATAATAATATAATATAATATATTCTTATATATTATGTTATAATTATATATTATATATATTATTACTATATACTATATATATTATTACTATATACACTATATATTATATATTATATATATTACCATATACTATATATAATTACTGTATATACTAATTACTATATATATATATATACACTATATATATATTATATATATATATATGTATAGTATTCCCAGAAACTGGTCAGTCAGTACCTGCTTCAGTATCTCCAATGGTAGGGAACCTACCTTCTTCCACAGACTTCATTGCAGTATGGGAAGATGATGAATATTTGGCAGTTCCATTCATATTGAGGTGAAATGACTTTATGTGAATTTCTCAAGTGGCTGCTAGTTCTGGGTGCCAGTCCAAACAAAAGTCTACTCTGTCTCCTATTTCATAGCCTCTCACCCTTGATAATGACTATTCCAGCCTTTAAGCCTTCTTTTTTGATGAGAGATATCCCAGGCTCAGCAAATTAGGTTTGTTTTCTTTGTTAATTTGGAAGAGTAGGTGAAAGTAAGTGTGAAAACAACAATAACAGCAAGAAAAACAGCAATAACAATAAATATTTAACTTTTGGAGTGTATTTATTTTGGGGCCAGGCTCTGAGCTACATACTCTATGTCCTTTAATTCACAGGATCCTCGCAACAATCTTATAAAGACTGTTGTTTTTCCAAGTTTGCCTGATAAGGAAACTGAGACTTAGAAAGATTAATTTACCCAGAGTCAGTCAGTTAGTGCATTTGAACTTGAGCGATATCATTTCACAGTGAAGGGTAGCAATGCCCAGGCAATGGTGAAAGAAAACTTTGGTTAAAGAAAACTTCAAAGTGTTCAGTAGTAGTCCTTTGAAATTCTGTGACATGTGACTGAAAAGTGGTCTCAACAAAACAGCATGTTATGAAATGAATTTACCCCTCAGAATTCCCCATTCTCCTAGGGAAAATGTCCTCAGGATGGGAAAGAATCTGCCATCCCAGAACAGACTCATCTGTTCTCTTGGATCTTCTGGACAAGATTTTTATGGAAGGCATACTTCTCATCCCTGTGAGACATTGCTGAACAGAATTTTGTTTTATTTTTCACATTTGTTAATCACCCTCAAGATGCTGAGTGTTGAGCAAACCAGCTATAAAGAGGCAGTTACCCAGTTAAGAACATGAATGCACATATGTTTTATCCAAAGAAAAAAAAATATCTTCTGCTAGTTCTCCTTTTCCCTGGTATGAACATGTTGAGGAGGTAAAATGTAGCCAGGGAAAGATAGGAAAAGTAGGTGGAAGTTGACAACAGGGAGATATTTTTAGGGTGGCAATTTTTTTATATGTCTTTTTAAGAAGAGAAACTCCTCTGGGTTATAACAGCCATTACTGTTTGGGGAGCCCTCATGTACTAGGTCAGGTTCCCAGAAGCGGACCCTGAGACAAAGATTCTCATTAAGTGATTTATTAAGTCAGTGATTTCAGGAGAAGACAGATGGAGAGTAGGGGAAGCATGACAGGAAATGGAGAAGGAACCAAGCAAGGTGTGATTACAGGTGATGTGCCCACCATAGCTTGGTCCCTTGCAGAGCTTGGGAGCACAAGTTTTATTTCATAGTTTGTCTTACCCATAGGCAAGGGAGCCAGGATCTTACATTTCTATACCAGTCAGTCACTGGCCATAGCCACCTCGGTGAGGACTTTCAGTCTCTGTGCTGTCTGTGCTTAGGCCAAAGCTGCTCTGGTAATCCAAAGGTAGTCCTCGGAGAGAAATCGTAGGTGCCAGCTATTAGGACTGAAGTACTCAGAAGCTGTGGGATGGGCACACAGAGCAAATAACAGACACCCGAGGGCATCTGGGTGTCATCATCACTCTAACTACCATCATCACTCTAACTCATGTGTATCATGTACCGTGCAGTTAATTTACACTATTATCTAGCAGGGTGGGGATGAATATCTTAATTTTACAGGGGCAAAAATACTTTTTTTGAGAAGTTAGGGAACATTGTCTAGTTTTTCATAGCTAGTATGTGGCACAGTTGGGATTTGACCTTGGGTTTCTCTGAAGCTAATGCTCGTGCCATTCCCACTGTGTCTCACAAAACCTCTCTGTGGCAGTTTCTGCCACCCACAATACTGACCCTCAACTAAATTTCAATTCAATGAGCAACATCTCTTTAGCACTTACCAAGTGTCCAGTGTTCTGTTCGGCCTCATAGATGTAAAGATAAATTAGAGTTACTCCTGCTCTTGGGAGATGCTTTCTTGCAGGGATGATATATAGATGCACAGAGCTAAATAACATAACATGTGAAAATGCCACAGTAAGTTTATGAATTAAATATTGGAGATCATGGAAGAAGGAACAAGTGATATTGCCTAGGGACAGATAGTAGGGAGGAGGGAGGCTTCAGTGAGGGACTGTCATTTGAGTTAAGCTTTTACATGTGAGAAGGATTTAAGCAAGTCAAATGGTGACCATCAGGACCTATCGAGAAGCAATTTAAATGGGGCCGTGGAGGGACAGTTCAGTTTTGGGCGATTATGCCACCTTTATACACATTCCAAAGTATTATTTTGGCTCTTCTTGGACTTATGTCTTAACTTCTCTTTGGCAGACATTCTTCAACTAGGTTTTCTTCTAATCATTGGCTTATCTGCTTATTAACATTCATAATGGTAACCATTCAGATGGGGACTTCTAGGAATGCTGAAGACAAGACCTGAAACAAGTGAACAGATAATTAAACTGAGTAGGGCCAAGATCATTTGGGCCAAAGGTCAAGGACAGTGGGAGTTCTGGAAGCCAAGAATAAGTGGAGTTGGAACTGATCAAATGGTAAGTGAAGGAGGTCAAGAAAGAGGAAATGCTGTCAAAGAATCATCCTGACCTCTAGTTCTCCAGCTTCAAGACCCAAGTTTTGACATTGCCATTGGGAGGATCCTCAGTTCACAAACACTAGCTTATCTCTCCCTTTAATCAGTTGGGCAACCAACCAACTCTCTTATCTATCCTTTCTTTAGTCAACACCTGTGGGAGGGAAATCTCTATTATTGCAGCTTAGAATTGATCAAAATTGTATAGTGTTCAAGGCTGCTGACTCCTGGGATTCTGGGGAGGGGAGACAGGTCTCAGCTCTGAAATTCCTAGATGTCCTTATTAGAATAAGGGCCAATTATTAGAAAAATGAATGGCCAAGAAAAAAAAAAAAAAGAAGTGATTGAGGAGAAGGAAGTTGGCTGAATGGTGGAAAAGGTGAATTTTTAAAAAATCGCAAGAATGAAAGGAACATTAAGAAGCCTTTTCATTGTTTCTCTTGCCTCCAGGCTGTAGTATGCTGAAATGACATGATAAATGTTGTTTTTGAGAACTATAACTTGAAGTCATTTACTAGCAATCCTTCTGTGAAGGCTATTGCCTCCTCTCAGTAGTAGGTAAACAGATCCACAGCACACTGTGTGCTTTGTAGCAGGAGAATGGGATACACGCACGTGAGTATTTTCCAATTTAGATGTTTAACTACTTAAGTGGTTAAGTATCTTTACCAAGAAAATTAAAGCTCACATCATGGAAAAATAATTAGTAAATTCCTGACTGAAGTTTCTGCCATCAAATCTATGCTTTCTATTCAAACTTAACCATTGGGGTTAAGGAGACCTTGGTTTCTATTAAAAGTTTTGTTGTAGAACAGTATTTAAAGATCTGGCTTCTTGCTGAGAAATGAAAAATATGCAAAACTTATACAGGCAGATTTACAACCCTACCTCATTCAAATTTATATATGTTAGTTTTGGGAATAGATATACAAGAAAAAGCCCAATTAATTTAATTATTGTTCTTCTCTATTAAGGACCTTAACAGACAACTTGAAGGTTTAAAAATCATGAATATATAGGGCACTTGGGTGGTTCAGTTGCTTAAGCATCTGATTCTTGATTTCAGCTCAGGTTATGATCTCAGGGTCGTGAGACCGAGTCCCATGTTGGGCTCTGTGCTCACATGGAGCCTACTTAAGATTCTATCTCCTTCTTTTTCTGCCCTTCCCCCACTGTGTCCATACTCTCTCTCTCAAAAAAAAAATTAAATTAAATTAAATTTAAAAATCATGATTATACCTAGACAGAATTAAAATTTAAGACATTCTTATATAAGGGAAGCTATTGACTATAAACAACAAAATTCTGACCATAACTACTGATAAGGTCTACCTGATTCAGATAGCTATTTATAGCAATGCCCCGACTCTTTGAGATTTTGTAAAGATAATTTTATTTCAGAAACACTTCAGCATTAAGAGAGTAAGAATTTTACGGTTTACCATATACAGTTATTTTTGAGCATACTATAGTAGATTGTATGACTCGTAATCAGGGACCCTGCCTGGGGAGAATGATATATTCTTGCCCTGTTGAACTCAGGCAGGGCCAGTTGGCTTGCCTAGGCCATCACAGCGAGTGAAGCATGTTACTTCTGAGCAGAAGCTTTAGGAGGCAGCAGGAGGCCTGTCGCATTCTTTTCCTGTCTAACATGACTACCAGCAAAGTTCCATTTGGAAGTTGCTCTTATTAGCCTGAGATTGAGAGTAGTAAGTACTACAGCTACTCTCTGATGGACAAAGTGTGTTGAGAGATTTTGGGATAGTTTGTTATTACAGCATAGCCTGCCTTGACTAATACACATGAAAAAAAATACAATTACGTATGTCATAGTACAAATCTAAATTTTCCGAAGCTGGCACACCAAGGGAATGGGGGATCTCTTGCTCCATTGTGCCAAGAATTATTTTTGTCGTGGGCTTAATATACTTTATTTTTGTTTCTGATGTATTAATCCCCCTATTCTGTATCCTCTCCTGTTTTTGTTCAGTAATGATCGGATCACTTGAGTGGTCATTCAAGAAACTTGATGTTAATTGCATAGAACGCAAATATTTTCATTGTTATAACCTTAGGTTCATATTTTGGGTAGAATCTTTTCCAACTCTTTTTATAGCCCTAGTTAACTCTTTATATTGGCATAGAATTTCTCTGCACCAGTTTTCGTCTTGCATCTGAAGACTACAAAATGGATGGCCTTAATTATGTGATTTTTTTCTCCAGAAATGTCTTTCTTTATCCTTGTGGTGTTGCAATTTTGTTTTTTATTTTTATGTGGCTTTTTATATTTTGCCACATAGAGCTATAGTAGTGACATGGGGAATTATCCGTCTTTTTTTTTTTTTTTTTTTTGACTGCAAGAGAGATTTCTAGCTTGAATTTAACCCTGCAGAGGATTTCATCAATGATTAGAGTCATGGGTGCCATATTGTTGTATACATTTTCTCCCAGTTGTAGCTTTTCCAAGCTCTTAGTATTTAATTTTTTATGCTCATTCTAATAGTTGCACTTGGAGCATTAAAGAATATGTCTAGTACAAATACTCCTTAAGTAAATTCAAAACTCAAAGGAAACATGGCCACTTGGCAAATGTTAGAGCAGCTGCTACTTCTCAGATCTTTCTGTCCTCAACTTTTCTCCCCCAGTTTTACTGACGTATCATTGGCAAATAACAATTGTATATATTTAAGTTCCTCAATATGCAATTTTGATATATGTATACATTGTGAAATGATGATCACAATCAGGCTAGTTAACACATCTATCACAGTTATCTCTGTGTGTGTGTGTAGTGAGAATGATATATACTCTTAGCAAATTTCAAATATGAATATATTATTAGTAACATAGTCACCTTGTTGTACCTTAGATCTCTAGGACTTATTTCTCTTCTAGGTTAAATTTGTACCCTTTGACCAAAATCTCCCCATTTTTTTCTCGCCACTCCCCGGGCACTGGTAATGGCCATTCTACTCTATGTTACCAAGAAGTTGCATTTAGTTTCCACATAACTTTTGGAATCTTTTAGATTACACATAAAAGTGAGATCATGCAGTATTTGTCTTTGTCTTACTTAACTCTCTTAGCATAAGGTCCTCCAGGTTCATTTATGTTGTCAATAATGATAGGATTTTTTTAAGGCTGCATAAGGATACACTTTGCCTGTGTGTGTGCGTCTGTGTTTGTGTATCACATTAAAAAAAATCAGTCTAGCCACTGACAGGATTGTTTCTGTATCTTGGCTACTGTAAATAATGATATGTGTACATGGGAGTGTGAATATCTCTTTGACATAATGTTTTTGTTTCCTTGAGATATATTCCCAGAAGTGGAACTGCTGGAACATGTGGTAGTTCTATTTTTAATTTTTTGAGTAGCTTCCATATTATTTTCCATATGCTCATACCAATTTACATTCCCACCAACAGTGCACAAATGTTCCCTTTTCTCCACATCCTTGTTAACACTTACAATCTTGACTTTTCCTTAGTAGCTATCCAAACAGGTTTGAGGTGATATCTTATTGAGGTTTTGATTTGCATTTCCTTGATGATTATTGATGTTGAGCATCTTTTCATATACCTGTTGGCTAGTTGTATGTGTTTGAAAAAATATCTATTTGGGTACTTTGCCCATTTTTAATCAGATTATTGTGTAGGGGGTTGTTTTTTTTTTTAAACTATTGAGTTGTATACATTCTTTATATATTTTGGATATTAACCCCTTATCTGATAATACGGTTTGGAGATATTTCTTTTCCATTCTATAGATTGCCTTTTTATTTTGTTGACCGTTTCCTCTGCTGTGCAGAAACTATTTAATATGATGTAGTCCCACTTATTTATTTCTGTTTTTGTTCTTATATCCAAAAATCATTACTAAGACCATGTGAAGGAACTTTCCCACTATGTTTTCTTCTAGGAGTTTTATAATTCAGTTCTTATATTTAAATATTTAATCTATTTTGAGTTGACTTTGTGTATGCTGGAGATCAAGGTCCAATTTCATTATTTTGTATGTAGATATATAGTTTTCCCAGCACCATTTATTGAAAAGACAATCCTTTCCTCATTGCGTATTCTTGGCACCTTTGTCAAAGATTGACCACGTGTGCATGGGTTTATTTCTGGACTCTATCCTTTTCTATTTATCTGTTTGTTTACTTTTTTAACAGTACCACACTGTTTTAATTACTATAGTCTTCTTATATGATTTGAAATCAGGAAGTGTGTTGCCTCTAGCTTTGTTCTTACTCAAGATTGCTTTATCTGTTCAGGGTTTTTGTGCTTCCTTATGAATTTTAGGATTGTTTTTCTTTGTGAAAAATGCCATTGGGATTTTGATACAGATTTCAATGAATCTGTAGATAGCTTAGCTAGTATAAATATTTTAGCAGTATTGATTCTTCTAATCCACAAACGTGGGATCTGTGTCTTCTTCAATTTCTTTCGTTAATGTCTTACCAGTTTTCAGCATACAAATCTCCCACTTATTTGTTTAAATTTATTTTTAAATATTTTTTGATGCTATTATAAATGGAATTATTTTCTTAATTTCCTTTTTGATAGTTCTTTGTTAGAGTATAGAAATGCAACTGATTTTTTTTTTTTTTACTACTTGATTTTGTGTCCTGAAACTTTATTAAATTTGTTTTTTAGTCCTAGTGGGGTTTTTTGGTAAAGTCTCTGGGGTTTTCTACAAGTAAGATTATGTCACCTGCAAACATAGATAATTTTATGTCTTTTCCAATTTGGATCCCTTTCATTTCTTTCTCTTGCCTAGTTACTTTGGTCAAGACTTCCAGTACAATGTTGAATAGAAAAGGTGAGAATAGGCATCCTGTCTTGTTTCTGATCTGAGAAAAGCTTTCAGCTTTTGACTATTTGAATATGTTGTCTCTGGGCTTGTGTGAGCTGTGGGTTTGTCATGTATGGGCTTTATTGTGTTGAGAGACATTTTATATACCTATACCTAATTCATTGAGAATTTTTATCATGAAAGCATACTGAGTTCTGTCAAATGCTTTTTCTGCATCTATTGAGGTGATCATATGATTTTTATCCTTCATTCTGTTTTTTTTTTAAAAGATGTGTTTAGTTTTGAGAGGGATGGAGGGGTAAAGGCAGAGGGAGAAAGAGTCACAAGCAGACTCTGCACTAAGGGTGGAACCCAATGTAGAGCTGATCTCACAACCTTGAGATCATGGCCTGAGCTGAAAGCATGAGTTGGACACTTACCTGACTGTGCCACCCAGGTGACCCTGTCCTTCATTCTGTTAATGTGGTATATCACAATGATTTATGGATGTCAAACCATCTGTGCATTCCAGAGAGAAATTGCACTTCCTCAGCACAGATTTTAATGTGCTGTTGAATTCACTTTACTAATATTTTGTTCAGGATTTCTATGTCAATATTCATCAAGGATATTGGCCTGTATTTTCTTGTAGTGTCCTTGTCTGGCTGTAGTATCAGAGCAATGCCGACCTTGTCAAATGAGTTTGGAAATGTTTCCTCCTTGACTTTTTGGAAGAGTTTGAGAAAAGCTGGTATCTATTCTTTAAATGGTGAACACACTAGGCTTTTCTTTATTAGGAGATTTTTGATTACTGATTTAGTCTTCTTTCTCATTATTGGTCTGTTTGGGTTTTTTATTTCTTCATGATTTAGTTTCAGTAGTTTGCAATGTTTCTAGGAACTTATCCATTCCTTCTAATTATCTAATCTGTTGGCATATAATTGCTCATAGTAGTCTCATGGTCTTTTGTATTGTGGGTATCAGTTGTAATGTCTCCTCTTTCATTTTTAATTTTACCTATTTGACTCCTCTCTCATTTTTTTTCACTTTAGTTAAAATTTTATCAATTTCGTTGATCTTTTCAAAAAACCAACTCTTAGTTTTGTTGATCTTTTCTATTGCTTCTTAGTCTCTATTTCATTTATTTCTGCTCTAATCTTTGTTATTTCCTTCTCTGCAATAATTTTGGACTTATTTTTTTCTTTTAGTTCCTTGAAGTATAAAAGAAAGTAAAGAATCTGCTTATTTAATATCTTGTGTTTTTTTTTTTTAAATGTAAGCATTTGTCACTAAAAACTTCCCTCTTAGAAATTCCTTTGCTCTGTTTCATAAATTTTGGTATGTTTTGTTCTCATTTATCTTGAGATATTTTAAAATTTCTCTTTCTGTTTCTTCTTTGACTCATTAAATGCTCAGTAGCACTTGTTTAATATCTGTATATTTAAGAACTGTCCAGTTTTCCTCCTGTTACTGATTTCTAGTTTCATACAGTTATGGTTAGAAAAGATACTTGATATCATTTCAGTCTTCTTAAATTTGGACTTAAGCTGGGACTTATTTTGTGATCTATCCTAGTGAGTGTTCTGTGTACACTTTGGAAGAATGTGTATTCTTTTGCTGTTGTATGGCCTGTTCTGTATATATCTGTTATGTATGTATCTCTCTTTTCTCTTCCTAATAATTTCAAATAATGTATCTTCAAGTAAACAGTTTCTTCTGCATGATCAAATCTGATATTGATGTACTATTCCATTTCTCACTTTCATTCAATGTATTATTCAACTTCAGATTTTTTAAAATGATTTCTACTGCCTTGTTGAACTCTGTGGGTTTTTTTTTTTTTCATGTATTGTTTTCCTGATATCATTGGATTGTCTGTGTTCTTTGGTAGAGCTCTCTGAGCTTCCTCAGAATAATTATTTTGAATTCTTTTTCAGGCAGTTTGTAGATCTCCATTTTAAGGGGGGCTTCATTCCTAGAAATTTATTTTGTTCCTTTGGTGTCATATTTCTTTGATTTTTCCTGTTTTTTATTTTTTCTTTTCTAATGTCTTGTGTTACTATCTTTGCATTTGAAAGAAGCAGTTACCTCCTTCAGTCTTTACCAACTGACTCACCAGTAAATCTGATTAGGGATTCTAATGCTTTCTTAAACCTGTTCTATGGATGCAACCACTCCACACCTCTTATTCCCTCTTGGGGGGCAGAATTCTTAAGATTGTATGATTTCTCTTGATCATGCAAGATGCCTTTTGTTAGTTTTTCTCAGTCAGGGCAATGCCCTTAATTGCTCAAACTGTGTGCTTTCTTCTAGTCCCACAGAGTTGGCCAGGCTTTCTTTCTGTATGTGCTTATGAGCTGTCTGCAAATCCTTGCACTTGCAATCTGTAGGGGCCCGTGGAGAGCTAGCCAGGGGTGGGTGGAGTGAGCTGAACATAGGGTATGCCCATCAGCCAGTTTGGGGGATCTACAGGCAAGTGGCTTATGGGCAGGCTTCCTGATGGATTCTGTGAAGCAATTAATAAGACCCACAGTCCTTTGATGATTTTGGACCCTAGTTGCTATGCTCCCACCCTCTTCTAATCTTTCATTTGTGCTGATCACCTCTGTATTCTTGGTAGAGTAAGAAGTGGATATGTTGCCAGCATCCTGCATGACTGGGAAGCTAGTTGTTCTTTAACTATGCTCTCACTTCCCCCTGGGAGAAATTACCAGCTGAGGGGGTCTTTCTTGGCACTGAACTGTGCCACCTTTGTGGAGGAGGGACATGGATAAAGTGAAGCAGCTGTTCTTATCTTCTTCAAATGTGTCTATTCTCAGAATTTTGCTCCAATCATGTACTGAAATTTGTCACCTGGACTCCTGGACTCCCACATAGGTACTCTGGACTATGGGTGGTTGTTAAAATCTATGTGGGGGGAATGATGGTGAAAAACTCTAATTCCACCATCTTGCTAATGTCACTCCCCTCTGTCCTCAACTTTGATTTTTCTTCTGAGTTTAAAATTTTATTCAGATTTTGTAAAATTGGGGTCCCAATTTCTCTAAAAATCAGCTCAGAGAAGCGTGGTTTGTGAAAGAGAGACTCTAATTTCAGAATCCAGTCCTTCCATTTCTTTTAACAACCATGCTTAGGAGAGTGTAGTGAGCAACTGCAGGAATTTCTGTACGAAACTGACTTTTGTTTGTCAAATGATGCTGAATTGGGAATATTATTAATGCCAAAATGCATTCTAGAAAACTTCAAAGACAGGCATAAACTTGAGGTTTTAATACTAATTAGAGGCATCTGTTTCCCAGGTGTAAGGTGTTTATCTTTGAGAAGAGGGAGATAGTAAAGCACAGAAGAAGCATGCTGGAGCACCAACAAACCAATAAATGATTGAGTGGATTCCAGGAAGAGAAAAAAGTAGGGGAGATAAAATAAGATGTTGTGGGTGAATACCAAGAGCTGGGAGGAACAGCTCTAGCAGGCTTCTGGGCATGGGACTGAAAATAATACGAATGTTTGTGCCACATTGCCTGATTTTTTATTCAAATTCTTCCATTTTTTTTTAAACCTCAGGTTTTTTTTGGGGGGGGGGAGGGTGGGTGGGTGCTCAGGGCCTTATAACAATATTTAGGCTGAAAAATACCTTTCTCTGCAACTTTTGAGCCCCAGGAGGGCTGTTGAATCTATGCACTTATCTGTACATTGCTAAATCTATCTCTTCATTATTCATATGCAGCACTTACTTACAAGGAACCTTGAAAACAAGAAGCACAAATCTCAGGCTTTCCTTTCTGAACGTTGAAGCAGGTAGAAGTAGTTTCACTCAGCATACTGCAAAATAACAGCTGATTTGGGGAAAAGCTCAAATGTCGGTGTGTTTTCCTGAGGTATTTTGCTCCAATGCCAGTGAACATAATACGATGCCAATTGCAGGTGATTTGGGATCCAGAGACCTGGGTTCTAGTCTTTGTTCTGCCTGTTTCTTTCCAGTTCTCGGTTTATTTTCAAAATACAGATTTATGAATGTTACCTTTAAGGTTTCTACCATGCCAGTTGTTTCATTTCAAAACTCTTGATTCGATTTAATTCTTGAAAGCCTTTTGGGCACTAACTACATGCTAGGCACTAGAGATAAGATAAATACAAGATATCATGGTTTCAAATAGCTCACTATGGGGAAAACACAACAGGAGAGCAATTTCCCAGGAAGTCTTGGCTCTGGACAAGATGCTGATTAATCTTAATCTGGGAGGATTAGGGAAGATTTCTCAATAAAGGTGATATTGGAACATAATTATTATGGATAAATGAGAGTCAACAAAAAGAGGACATTTGATAGAGCTCAGAGGTCTTCAATCTGGATGTTTCTAAGTGTTCCAGGCCCTTTCCTACAATACTGAGCCCCTAATTCTATCTGCTGCAGAGGTCTATCAAGCACTTGATGGAAGTGTGTATATGGTGTGAGTGTGTGTGTGTGTGTGTGTGTGTTTATTAAGTAGGGGACATTTATTCTCTTCTAAGTTGTTGCACACTGAGGGATGCTTTGACATTTTTACTGGCAGTAACCTTAGCTCTCAGCACCTGAAGCAGTCAACATTGCCTCTCCAGTCCTACTTTTTTCTTCTTTCATCTATCCAGACACTGGTAAAACAAGGTTATTAAGCACAGACAACTTTTACCAAAGGTTTGGGGAAAGTGGACTGTAATTACTGAGAGTAGAGGAGGACAACTTTAGGTTAAATGTTGAGGAAATATTTATCATAGAGAATTTGTCACTGGCCCTTGCTTTCAATTATAGGAGCTTCTCTCATTTCTTCTCTTCAGTCTCCACCATTGTCTCTCAAGGCGCTCCCAAGTTCCTAACACTTTATTAGGTAGAGCAATTCAGCTTCTTATTTTCATCTTCTGGCAATGCCCAAGTAGCCCGACTTTCTTTACTAAGAGCACCCATTAAGACATGGTAAGTAGAATAGAAATTGGAGGCGCATTTACCTCTTTGATTTAGTGGTTTTAAATCTACCATAAAGTTTACTTAAACCAGGTATGTATTTTCCCTCTCATGTTAAAATGAGACAGTTCGTGGTGCTCTGGTAGCTTGTTTCAGAAAGTCTGCAGAGACCCAGGCTGTTTCTGATTTATTGCTTCACTGACCATGATCTGTATTCTCAAGGTTATCCTGTGATCCAATATGGCATCTGAGTTCCAGCTGTTATATCTGTACTCAAAGATAAAGGAATGGATGAAGAAGAAGTAAGGAGTAAGACTCAACTTTGTCTTAAGGAAAGTTTATGGAAGCTGCCATGCCATTAGCTGGAATTAGCTATTTACATCCCATTAGCCAGAATGTATTCCTTGGCCACACATCACACATAGCTAGCTACAAAGGAGGCTAGGGAAAGGAGCCTTTCTTCTTGTCAACATGCCCAGCTAAAACTTGAAGGTTCTATTCCTACAGAAGAAGGAAAGAATGGGTATTAAGGGACATTAAAACATGTTAGTCACAATGTCTTTTCTGTGATACAGAAGGTGGAAAGTGAAGACTCTAAGAAGCTTTTATTTTGTCTTCATATTTAATCCTATTTAATCTTATTAACACAATTCTTTTAGATCCTTCAAAGTTACTCCTGATTCCTCTTAAAAGTTGGTTATCAAAACTAGGCACAGAGTTGTAATAAGGACCCCACCAAATCCGTAATCTCTGTTGAATCATTTGCCAAATATGAGCCTTTCTGTTACTCCCATCATTGGGATTAGAGTCCAGTCTTTTAAAAAGCATGAATGAGTCATTTGTTTTTGACAGTCTAATTTTTTCTTCTGTTGTTATTTTTGTGTTGTGTGACTCTAATAATATTTTCTTTGAAGACTCTCTCATATATTCTTTTTTTAAATTTAATTTTGTGCTGTTTCCCTTCAAGCTCTTTTTAATGAGAGTATTAAATCTGAACAAGAGCTAAATTGTAAGGGATTTAACAGAGTAAGTATCATAACAGCATTAATAAGGCCATTCTGGGAGAGCCTGCTGGATATATTTGGTATTTGTCTAGATATAATCGTTCCCTCATTCTTTTATTCATTCAACAGATATATATTGAGTGCCTACATTTCATGTTTGTATAATACCTGCCAGGGCCTGGATATTTAAAAGTGCCAAGAGACATGGCTCCTGACTTCATGGATCTTACTTTCTAGAGGAAGAGGGATAATAACACATAAAGACAAATACGTTAATTATTTATGTCTTGTAATAGGAGTTCTAAAGAAATGAAAAAAGGAGGGAAGCCTGAGTGGCTCAGTGGTTGAGCATTTGCCTTCGGCTCAGGGCATGATCCTAGGTCTCCAGGATTGAGTACCGCATTGGGCTTCCAAAGTGCGGAGGCTGCTTCTCCCCCTGCCTATTCTCTGCCTCTCTCTGTCTCTCATGAATAAATAAAATCTTGGAAAAAAAAAAGAATTGAAAAAAGGATTCTGCAGTAGAGAGTCATGGAGGTGGAGGTCTACCTGAGGGAGGATGGTCTCCCTATAGGGCCCTCTGAAGAGGTAGTATTAAAACAGAGGCTTGAAGGATGAGATGAAGTCAGCTATGTGAAGAACTTGGGGAAGAGCAACCCATGCAGAGGGGAAGGCAAATGTCAAGGGGAAGACTTGGCCTGATGGAGATGTCAGCATCTGGGAGCATCACAGGACAGTGTGGATGGTGTATTGGGAGGGTTAGTAGGCTCTGCTGTGATTCTTGCTTTCAAAATGCAAATTTGTTCCAACAGGATTGATAGGGAACACTGAGCATAACGTGGCTTCTGCATTTGCTTATGTGCGATTTTGTCTGTGAAGAACACTAGTGAATGTAGAAAACTGTGCCCAGCTTAACCAGTGTAGGAATATCCTAAGTGCACACATGCTTATACCTCACACATTTACCAGCTGCCTCAGTTCACCACGTGTGTATGAATCATACCCATCCACCCATCTGGTGTTACAACTTTTCCTTCCGATTTCAGAGAACTCTCCTGCCACCACTTAACAATGATTCACAAGCTGCAACTCTTCTGGCACCCACTTTCATAAGCAAATTTCAAGTCTTTCCAAGGTAAAGTGTCATATTTATTGTAGTATCTGTGGGTTTCCTAGTTATTGAAAATGTGTAAAACTGGGGGCACCTGGGTAGCTCAGTCGGCTAAGCATCTGACTTTGGTTCAGGTCATGATCCCCGGGTCCTGGGGCTCTGTACTCAGTGGGGAGTTTGCTTCTCCCTCCCCAGCCAGTTCATTCTCTATCTCTCTTGAGTAAATATATAAAATATTTTTAAAAAAATGTGTAAAACTGTACCACTGTTATGAATAGTTCCTACCTCTTCTTTTTGTTTGTTTTTTTTTTTTTAATATTTTATTTATTTGAGGGAGAGCAAAAGCAGTGGAGGTGGGGGGAACAGAGGAGGAGGGGGGAGAGGGAAGAAGAAGGAAAGAATATCAAGCAGACTCCTGCTGAGTGTGGAGCCTGATACAGGGCTTGATCTCAGTACTCTGAGATCATGACCTGAGCCAAAACCAAGAGTCAGATGCTCAACCAACTGAGCCACCCAGGTGCTCCAGTTCCTACCTTTTCTTTATGTGACACTGATGAAGTTTTTAGTGTTATTCTCCATCCCCATTCTTCCCATAGCTTTGTGGGTTTTATTGCATGACTTTGCATAGTGCAGCAGTTTTAGGAATATATGTTATGTCATCGCAAAACTCACCATTTCAGGGGAGGATGGAGTCAGCAGGGACCAGCCAAATCCTTATACATAGCCTTACATACTATGTAAAGAAGTTATATTTTTTCCCCCTCATTGTAATGGGAAGCCCTCCAAAGTTTTTCAGCAGGGGAGTAACATGATATGACTTGGGTAGTGGTATGATTTTATAGGGAGGGCTAAAAGTTGAAGCAGAGAGAAGAGTTGGGAGACTATGGTAATGGTCCAGGGGTAAAGTGGATGTGACTTGGACTACTGTGGGGGTACTGAAGTTGGAGAGCAAGGTTTGGAACTCAGCTGCTTTTGACTAATCATATGGATGCTTGTCAGCTCTTGCTTCAGGGCCAGCACAGGTTTCTCAGATCTAAACAACATCACTGACTCAAACCCCTACAACCCCTGGTTAATAGGGCCTCATCTGGAAAGAGATGCCAGCCATTTATGAGGGAAGCTAGCCCATTCTATTGTTCCTCTGCTCCTGTATTACTACACAATGCAAGATCACTTTCAAGAAATGAGAATGCCCTTGAAGGTATCTTTTGTAATCAAAAATGCTAATTTATTTTCATTAATTTCTATCCTTTTTTAAATATACACTTAGGATTAATAAAGTAAATTACAAGATACAATGACTTGAATCCTGGGATGCTTAAGGAATTAACTGAAACAAAACCATCTGAAAACTCTGAGAGGCTTGCCCAGGGGCCCATGATACCAGATGCCATAAACCAGGCAACATAATGTTCATATCTAGAAATACAGGAATAATAGGAGGATTAATTTTCAAAGTCTGAGAGGGATTACAGAGAAGTGGGGGAAAATCAAAATGACTCTTAAAAGAACTAATCTTGTCAAACTAATATAACTTTTTTTCTACAACAGCATGAAAATTATAATGTGCCTTGGTTCTTATTGTGCTTTTGATTAGGCCTCTGAATGGCATTTTCCTCAACAGGTTGGGCAAAGTGATTCTGAACATTTTCTCCCTTGGGGGTACCTGGAGCTGAAGCAGACCTAGCCTCACAGAGTTACTGATGAGTCCAATCATCCAGGGTGGGAAGGCTTGGCCCTGAATAAATGGAGAAGAAAATGTCTACATGGAGGATCCACTTGGGGAGTAAGAACCGGCCCGCCAGACGGACTGTGAACATCTGTGGTTCTTGAATATCATTAAGGTGGTAAGGAGTGGCGATGGAAGACGTGACTGGGCCCAGTAACAAACCTGTTGCTCCACTCGGTTTATTGAGTTGTTAAGGGTAGACCAGGGTGTGAGAAGTGGGCAACAGGGTATCCCAGAGTCTCCACCTCTTCGGTGTGGCCCGTTATCCTATGACAGGACAGGGAACACTGTCGTGGAGACCTACGTACACAGAAAGTTGGTTGGAACTTGGGATACTTGGGATGATCTTGACGTACTTAGAAGGTGAACTTTTGTTTTCCCCCTGTGTAGCTGAAATTAATCACTAACAAAGTCAGGCAGGATAACAAACAACCTTAATGAATAAGTAAGAGTCATTTGTGATTAAATTAACAATATCCAATTACATACAAATAATTAAAGTGCAAAGGATTTTCAGCCGTTTGTACTCTGTAACAGGGTAAGGGAAGGGAAAATACTGCCTTTTCATTTCTTCAAATCTCTTCTTTCTCACGTGTTAAGTTTAAATTTGTAATTGTGATTGTAATACCTGGCTTAAATCATCCTTCGCAACAAAAGTATATAATCTGTAAGATGGGGTTGTGTTTTTCATAAAACAAATGCCTTTTGGGGAACAAAATAAGTCATAATAATTGCAATTGTTAAATGCTTATTATGTGCTGGATCCTATATTAAGCATGTTTTATTCATTATTTAATTTAATTTTTATTCCTCAGTATAGGGATTAGGACACTGAGGCTCAGGGTGTTTCTATAAAGTACTCAAAGTCCTGGAGTTAGGAAATGGCTAATGCTAAATGAATTCTACTAGTTTACCCCAATACTCAAAGAAAGGAAAAGAAAACAAGCCTCTTTTCTGAATACAGTGAACACTTTTGGAAGTGGTACCTGTTGGTCTCTTCCATTCTTCGGAAGACAGGATGCTTCTAATGTCTGGGAATTTTTTTCTTTTCTTTTCTTTTTTTTTTTTAAAGGTTTCATTTATTTATTCGTGACACACACATGCACACACACACACAGAGGCGGAGGGAGAAGCAGGCTCCATGCAGGGAGTCTGATGTGGGACTTGATCCCGGGACTCCAGGATCACACCCCAGGCTGAAGGCAGCACTGAATCACTGGGCCCCCCCAGAGATCCCCTGGGAATTTTTTTCTTGAGGACAGAAGTAGTTTATGGCTGATGTCATATTTATGACTATTTAGGGGCCATTGTTTGGCTCTTCTGGTTCTACATTTTATGGGAAAGTCAGAGGCTTACTGTTTGGCCTTAGGAGTAGTCTGAAGCATGGAAATATGCATAGGTAATCCTTATAGCCTGTGCATGCGATCAGGTTCAGACTATTCATTGTTAACAGACTGCATCTCCTATCCCACCCTCCCAGCTCTTGTTCCTCACACCATAACAGGCCCTGATTGGCCCATGGAAGGCTGTCAGAGGGAGGCAAGAGCTGCTTGCTGGCCAAGATGCAGTAGAAGAATTAGAGGCAATAGGTTTTTTTTTTTTTAAGATTTTATTTATTTATTCATGAGAGACACACAGAGTGAGGCAGAGATGTAGGCAGAGGGAGAAGCAGGCTCACTGTGGGGAGCCTGATACAGGACTCGATCCCAGGACTCTGGGACCACGACCTGAGCCAAAGGCAGATGCTCAACCACTGAGCCACCCAGGCACCCCAAGAGGCAATAGTTCTTACTTGTTCAACAGCTTTATCTTTATTGGCTAGAGACAAGATTTTGATTTCTAAGGGTTTGTTAGGCCTTAGGAATAAAAATATTCTTCAGGTAGGTGTTGCTGAATAATGCAGTTATCTTTTGGTATGTATGTATGTATGTATGTATTTTTTAAAAGATTTTATTTATTCATGAGAGACACACACACACACACATAGAGGCAGAGACACAGGCAGAGGGAGAAGCAGGCTCACTGTTCAGAACTTGAACCCAGGATCCTGGGATCATGACTGAGCTGAAGGCAGATGCTCAACCACTAAGCCACCCAGGTGCCCCTCAGTGTTTATTTCAAACAAAATCATACTAAGTTTAAAATATATCAGTTGTAAATATTAGCTTTAAATATGGTCACTATGGTTTTGTTTCCAGCAATACCTGCCCACATACTCCCTGTCCTCAAACCTGGAGAGATGATCCTGACAAATTTTTCTAAACCCAAGAGGCCATCTGTTTTTATTTGTTGTCATTCTACACTTATTAAGAGATTATGGTTACAAAGAGAGCTTTAAGAATGCTCTTTCAAGGGGCACCTGGGTAGCTCAGTCAGTTAAATGTCTGCTTTTGGCTCAGGTCATGATTCCAGGATCCTGGGATCGTGCCTGGGACCAGATTGAGCTCTGTGCTCAGCTGGGCATCTGCTTCTCCCTCCTCTCCCTCTGCCTCTCCCCACCACCTTCCAGCTTGGGCTCTCACTCACTCTTTCTCTCTCTCTCTTTCAAATAAATAAATAAAATCTTTTTTTTTTTAAAGAGCTCTTTGAAGTAACAATTTGGGGTTTGAATTTGAGTGTAGCTCAAATATGTAAATGTCAAATGCAGAGGTTCTCTCCCTCCCACTAGGATAGATTGTGTGTGTGTGGGTGTGTGTGTGTGTGTGGGGGTGTGCGTGTGCATGCGCATGTATAGGGGTGGTGAAAATGTATTAGTTAATTCTTTACCTGGTGTGATTTTGAAAAACAATGGAATTTTATTTGTGACAGTGCACTTAGAAAGGTTAGTTTAATGAAACAGAGATTTGCTGAAAGCCGAACATCTTTCTAGCATTTTTCTAAGTATACTTGATATGAAAGCACAATGTCAATAAACCTTATTTTTCTTAGATCAAAATAGATTTCTTTTGTTCAGAGTAGAGATAATTATTTTCACAAATGTAAGAATGTTTAGAACCCAGCGTCACCTTAGAAGCACCAATTGTCTCTTAGCTATACAGGAACCCAAATCTTGAGATTCCAACAAAAAGAGGCTCCCTTGCTTTCTTTATTGCTTATGGGTCGGGGTCAGAAGTTCTTAGGGTAGAATTATCGGAAGTGGGTCTTTGACTTGATTGATTTCTGAAGTGAAGGTCAGTGTCAGTGGATGAAGAAGTTAGTGTTACGTGAATTATAAGATGTTCTATAGTTTTAATAGTATAACTAACGGGCATAGTTATTCCAGTTTTCACCTATTATGCTATAGTAATCTGGGTCCTCCAGAGAAACAGAATTAATGTATACATATACACACAATACAACATATACATTTATCATATATAATATATGTTTACATTATATGTATAATATATTTATTATATTATATATATTTATTTATTATCAGAATTTGGCTGATGTGATAATGGAGAGCTGAGAAGTCTTAAGATCTGTGATTGGCAAGCTGGAAACCCAGGGAGGTCAAGGAGATGAGTTCCGGTTCTAGTCTGAGTCTGAAGGCAAAAGACAGATGTCCCTAGTCAGTCAGACACACTGAAAGAATTCTCTCTTACCCTTGTTTTTTTGTTTTATTCAGGCATCCAATGGACTGGATGAGGCCCACCCATATTGTGGAGGGCAAGTCTGCTTTACTCAGTCTACCAGTTCAAATGTTAATCTCCTCTACAATCACCCTCAAAGACATACCCAGAATATTTCATCACATATCTGGGCACCCTGTAGCCCGGTCAAGCTGACACATAAAGTTAAGCAATCATGCATACTATTTTTTAATGGATTGCACATTTCTCTGTGACTTCTCCGTGACATGAAGTGTGACTGGCTAATAACTAATGTATGCATAGGGCTTGGCCTATATGTAGTTGGGGCTTTATACACGTTTGTTAAAGAGTGAACAAAATGAGTGAATAGACGTGGAAAGGCATGTTTTAGTGCATGTTAGATTGGGGATGGGCAAGTGTGGGAGTGGGGAGAGGTTGAGTTTTTTTGCCTTTTAGCAATTTGGTTTTGTTATCTTTTAAGGAAGGGGAAGCCTTTCAAAACCACTACATTTACTGTTGCTTATTTGAATAGATGTGACATTCCAAAATTGATAATTCCTTAATAGCTGTGATTAGCATACCTAAATACTTCTCCAATGACTTCTGAGGCATCTTTCTTTTGTTTGAAGTTTTATTACAATTTCAACTTGTAGTTTTGAAGACCCGGGCTGTAAATTTTATTCTTATTCTTGCTGATGGAAACGTCATTGCGTAAATGGATAGGGTATTCTCTCCCCCAAGGAAAAGAATCAGTTCAAAATCCCTATAATTGAGAAAATATAATTTGAAATACAATTTATGATTAAAAAAATCCTGGTAGGTCCCATAAGGAAACAAACTCTACTCAAGGTCTCCCCTTAAGCATTAATTGAGTTTAATTTGCTTGGCCAAGGTTTTCTTCATGCATACTGCAGAGGGAAACTTTAGATCAGCCCAGACCTTGTCACAGTGCTCAATTAAAAGTCTGAATTAATAAAGCTGTCTTAATTGGTCTGACAGAGCTAGCAGTATGACCTCATCACCCAGCTACACCTCTCTGATCTACTGGATTTAAATTTCCATAAAGGACAGATAGGAATTAGCAAATTCCTGATTTCTTAATAACATACCACATTCACAGTTATAACATTCAATGCCCCAGCTCACAACTTTATCTACCCATCTAGAGTATGTTCTGGAGCTAGTTCAATTAACTTAGCTATCAAAATGCTAAGCTTGATAGCTCATTTATCTTTCTGTCCCACAACTCGACATTACAATACGGTGGTGATTGATCTTGCATCTTCCAGGTACCATATAGTATAAAAACTAAGAGAAGATTAATTAAAAGCTGTCTTACCCAGACAGGTTTTTAAATAAGTTTTAGATTTACACTATATATCAGCTGAAGCAGAAAGAGATTCTAAGACCAGGAGCTTTGTAACACCAATTGGATTTTTCTTTTATGTAGAGTATGTATGCGGTAGTCCTGATGACCATTATTATTCTTTCATATGTGTTGAATACGAAAGTGGAGCAGAAGGACCCTGTGACAAATATCCTCTCGCTGTCTCTGTTCCAATGTAGTGTAACACTTAGCACACATGGAGAACATGTTGTACAAAAATACCCACATGCACAGTTATTGCTACTTAAAAGTTCTATATTTTTTTTTCTAGGAATTTTAAAGTCTGCAATGTTTGCAATGTAATAAGCAATGTTCCCTACAGACTAATTAATGTCAAATAATTAACTGAATTCATCAAACATTTACTGAGTGTTTTCTGAATATCAGGCCCAGTCCTAAGCACTCTTGTGAACACAAAGATTTTATAAGATACAGTTGTTTTCCTGAAGGATCTCCTATTCTACTAGCAGAATAAGATTATATTTGTACATAAAACAAACAGGTAAAATAATTATTCAAGGACATGATTTATGAGAAAATAATCTTCTTCAATTACCTGGATATTTGTCTTGTTGGTTGATTCTCAAGTTAGAATTTGGATGAATGACCATGAGATAGGGAATCCTGGCCGCTACTCACAGAATTTCTTCTTAGGGATGAAGCTTACTAATAGCCACGAGGCAGCAAGGAAGCAGGACAAATCCCAGGGTTCTCTGGAGACAGAAAAATAGTCCCTGAGTTCCCTGTGTAAACTGAGGGGTTTGGAAATCATTGACCTTTGGGAGTCAAGTACAATTCTAACCCTCTGTGGTAGGCAGAACTCTAAAGATGCCCCCCCACCTCCTCCCCCCAAAGATTTCTAATCCCTGTTTTTTCAGTCAAATGCTAATTACATATTTCTGCGAGGGAACTTGGCAGATATAATTAAATTCCCAAGGAGCTGGACTTAAAATATAAGATTATCAGTGTAGGTCTTCATCAGATGAAACTTTTAGAAGTAGAAAGTTTTTTCTGGCTGGAAGCGGAAGAGGAAGTCAGAGACATATAAGTGCAAGAAGAATTTGATGAACTGTTGGTGGCTTCAAGATCTCCAGAGGGAGTCACATGACAAGGAAGGAGTGTGACTTCTAGAAGCTTAGAGTGGCCCCAACTGACAACTAGTAGGGAAATGGAGACCTCGGTTTCACAATCACAAAGAACTGGGTTCTGCCAACAACATGGATGAGACTGGAAGTAGACTTATTCTCAAAGTGTCTGGAGAAGAGCCCGGCCTGGCTGATACCTTGATTGTAGTCTTGTGATATCCTGAACCCAGAACCCAGAACCCAGTGGAGCCCACCTGGATTTTTGGTATACAGAGTTGTGGGCTGTTAGATGGGATTGCTTCAGATGGCTGTGCTGATGTGTTACACAACAATAGAAAACAGATACACCACTAAAACTCCTGGAGGCTTTCTGCCAAATACCTCCAGGGTAAGGAGACTTCAAAGCCTCTGTCCTAGGGGCTATTTATTCTCTGACGCATGGGGGAATTGAAACATCGTATTATGTGACCGTCAACATGGAGTAAAAGGAGGATCCTAAACTTTGGGGTCTCACAACCTGGATTCGGGTCCCGGCTCTGTCATTTACCAACTGTGCCACCAGGGACACTCCTCTCAGTCTTATTGGCCTCATCTGCAAAATAGGCTTAATCCTCTTTATTGAGCAGGAATATCATGCAGATGAAAGATGAAATGAGATAATAATATATAAAATACAGTAAATGCTCAATAAAAGCCATCCTTAGAAGTGTTATTTGGTTCATTGATCTTCAGCATCTCCTCTTGAATTATATAACTGTGTGGAGAAGCTCCTCATCAAGGTGCTGATAGCTAGAGACCTCAATATCATAAACTTCTCAGACTTAATGGAAATAGGTGGCCAGTGGTAACATCTGTAAAATTTCCTCCCAAAGCAGGAAAGGCAGTCCATTTCCCTGTTATTGAGGATACTTCTTCTAACTAGTTTAATCTGGGTATTTGTCAGGTGCTGGGGGTGGAGATTGTCAGGGTTTACTATTGTTTAATTTTCTGAATTTAGGTCTGAGCTAGTCTCCTGGTGGGTGGTAATAAAGGTTTATTAAATCTATTTTTGAGGGAATAACTATTTCTTGAATTATGAAGATATCTCAGCAGAGTTTGAAAACTGAGGAAGAATATTACAGAAGAAGTTTTCTTCATCTCCACCCTGGAAATTCTCTAAGCAGTGATCTTCAAATTGCAGTCGCTAGAACTTGTTCAAAATGTCAAATCTGAGCCCACCCTAGACCTACTGAGTGAGACCTCTTGGGGGTAAGACCCACCGATCTGTATCTTAACAAGGTCCCTTTGTGATGTCTCTCAGACTTGGAGACCACTGCCCTAAGAGATTGGGGTGACTCATAGCATTGCCTCTAAATTTTAAGTAGAATTCTTATTTTTGCAAAATGATAAACACACCTACAGAGAATTAATGTGAAAGATAATGAATGATCCAATTCTATAAGAGACTGAGCACAATCCTCCTAAATTTTGCATGTATATTAAAATTTTGTAAAATGAATCACTGTGCAAATATATCAGGAAAACCAGTTTTTTAAAGAAAAAAAATTAGGGGGCAAATTCTTTTGTAGAGTTAAAACTCTGATTTATCTGTTTTGTAAGCAGATTTTCAGGTATTGAATTTTCTTAGGAGAAGGCAGATTGTATCTGGTGGTTTTATGCATTGGAAATGCTTCTGAAGAAATATTTGATTAGTTGATATGGGAGTCAAAATATGCTAGGTTGTAGAAAACTGAGAAAATTGCCATTTTTACTGTAAATGCTTTTAAAATGGAATTTGATACTTCTTCCATAGTTTAATTTCCAAAAGTCTCCCCACCCCTGGGGCCTCCCTCCCCTTTGCCAAAGGTGGTGCAGCGTGAAGCAGCATGATTTCCTGGTAAGAATGTGAGCCAGTGTTCTGGGCTCTCCCACTTCTCAGCTGTGTTACCTTGGGCAGGTTCAATGAGCTTACCAGGTTGTGGTCAAGCTTCCCTACGCCGGTGTTTCTCAAATTTGAGCATGCATCAGAATAACTTGCTGAGCTGGTTCAAGCACAGATAGGCAAGTTGCAATCTGTAGCTGTAGCCCTTTGCTGGTGTCATTGATTCAGCTAATAGCCCAATTTTAGTCTGAGCTTGAGAATGGCTGGCGGCTGTGTTCCATGATCCACCTCAAGAATATGGCAGGAGGATAAGTCACAAACCACTTAATAAGACAAGTCCTATGGTTGAAGGAGAGACTGCCTTTTTTTCTGAACAGAAACAGACAATACTAGGGAGCATCTGTGTCATACTTTGTGTTTCAGGATTCCATGGGCTGGGTAGATCATGCACAATAAACTTTCCAACACTACTGTAGTGCAAAAAGTGTAAAATGTATATGAAATTGACAGATGAATGGATAAAGAAGATGTGATATATGTACACACACACACACACATATACACACGTAGAATGGAATATATATAATGCAATGGAATATCACTCAGCCATCGAAAAGGATGAAATCTTATTATCCACAATGATGTGGATGAAACTGGAATTCCGCATATGGTTTCACTCATATGTGGAATTTAAGAAACAAAACAGAGAATCAAGGGGAAGGGAGGGAAAGATAAAATAAGATGAAATCAGAGAGGGAGACAAACCCTAAGAGGCTCTTAACGATAGGAAACAAACTGAGGGTTGTTTGAGCACTGGGGGGTGGGGGGATGGGGTAACTGGGTGATGGGCATTAGGGAGGGCACTTGATGTAATAAGCACTTGGTGTTATATGTAACAGAAGAATAACTGAACTCTCCATCTGAAACTAATGATATACTATATGTAAACTAATTGCATTTAAATGAAATAAGTTATAAAGATATATATGAAATTGTTTCAACAAATCAATTGATGTGCCATATTACATTTAAAAAAAATTATTATAAATTATAATTTACATTTAAGATCTTGTTTTGAATTGGGAGGTTCTAATTGATTGAAATTATATTACCAAAGAAAAAGCAGAGAAGTCGAGTAAAGGTATCCGCTCCAAGGGAGAAAGCAGATAGGGTTTTTAGGCATTGCAATATAAAAAAAACCCTAAGCCTCGGGGCACTTGGGTGGCTCAGTGGTTGAGCCTCTGCTTTTGGCTCAGATCGTGATCCCAGGGTCCTGGGATTGAGTCCTGCATCAGGCTCTCTGCAGGGAGCCTGCTTCTCCCTCTGCCTGTGTCTCTGCCTCTCTCTGTGTCTCTCATGAATAAATAAATAAAAAACTTAAAAAAAAAAACCATGAAAACATAAGCCCCTGTGGCTAGGGTTCTATTTGGTGTCCCTTTCTTCTCTCTCACAGTATGTGTCACGTATGCTAGTAAGCAGTTATAATAGCTCACATTGAGTGCTGACTGTGTACCAGGCACTTTTCTAAGCACTGTACATTTACTCATTCGTTTAATCTTTGCAACAACCCTTTAAAGTAAGTGCTAGTCTTACTGCTAAAAGAAGGAGGGTTGCATTATTTGCCCAAAGTCACAGAGCTGCTAAGTGACAGCCACGGTTCAAACTCAGAGGGTCCTTCTTGAGAGCCCACATTCCAAACCCTTGCTATATCGAGTTTTTGCAGCAGAATGATTTCTGCTCTGACTCTCAGTGCTCCATCTCTCTGTGACTTGGCCCGGTAGATCTTCTATCTGTAGGAGACCAGGACATCTCACCCCCTTCTCCTGGCCTGTGCTGCTCACACACCTTTTCCACTGCATTCCATCGATCAACTGATACTTAACATCTGTACTGTTCTTATCACGTTATTTTAACTCATTAATTTCTCCTTTTGCCTTGGAACTTTCTCTAACCTTTTTTGGAAAACTGTTCACCTCAAATCTATGTGCAAACCAACCCCCTGCCCTGTGGGGCCTAGGGCAGATAGAATGGATCCCTTATCTCCTGCCTATCTCTAGGACTCCCAGAGTCTTCTCCCTTTACTTCACCCTTGCTCTTACCCACTCCAGCGTCTCACTGTCTGCACTGAGGCTCTGCACTCTTCTCTCTGAGGCTCACCCCTTGTATCTACCTGCATACCAGCCCCGCTGGACTTGAAGATAAAAATAGCTCCCTCCATTTGCCTCCTGACCTTTGGTAAAGACTTTGTTTGGATTTACTAACTGAATCCTATTCTTCTGAGTCACTTCAGGGAAATGTGTACACAGGACCTAGTGCTGGCCCATGTGGTCCTGTGCAAGGGGCAGGGATGAGATGGGAATTTAGAGTCTCATTTAAACAAAGTTATTAATAACTTAACGTCACCTCCTCCCTGCCTGAGTACATGAGCATTTTAATAGTGACTTTGCCATGGTCCATTGGTTTATTGGAGGCAGAGAACAGGCTCCAGGAAGGTCAAGTTAGCAGCATGTTTTCCAGTGAGTGCCCTTTAATTCAGACCTAGTCTGACATGCAGAAGGCATTGCTATATATATATATATATATATATATATATATATATATATATATATATATATATATATATATTAGATTTTTAATTAATGGAAGTGGAAACAATCTAACATCACGATTGAAATATTTTGTTAAATTAATTTTTTCTGGTAGGGATTAACTGACAGATGGAACAAACCTGGCCTAGGAGCAGTCTTTCCTAAATCTTTCAAGTCAGGCATTCACAAAACCTGGAAAAGGAAATGATGGACAAATTACATCTAAAGTTCCAATCTCCTTTGTTTGTTCAGGTCATTCAGGATATCATTATCACGTTAATGGAATTTTCTTATTTCTGTTTGCAGATCCTTTTGTGTGCACATTGTAATCTGATTTGAAACAAAGAGGGAAGGAACCCTCCTTCATTTTCATCTTCTCTGAAAGCTTAGTTCACATCCTAGATGCATTGAGCCAACAGATTTATTGGCTATCATGAAAGAGATGCCCTTTACTTTTTCATTTCTGCTGCCTCTAATGTTCTGACTTTTATTTCTTTAATTCTTATTTTGTCAATTAACCATAAGTTACCCTTGTTCTGGTGTGTGCGTAGGCCAGAAGACCCCACAGTTAGTTCCCTATAGCCTAAGGTAGGAAGTAAAAGCTAAACCTACTTTCCATGTTTAGAGATAACTCAGGCAAAAAAAAGTATCTTTAATTTTAACTATATTTAAGTGTGTGCCTTCTCACTCCATCAAAGTAGTTAAATTGACTGTAAGGAGAGTTCCAGGTTCACTGCAAAAGAACTTAATTCTTCATTTGATTTTACCCAGAGAGAACATTTTTATAGCATTGTGATTCAGGAATGATCATTTTCATTCGCAAATGGTGTGTTTTAAGCAGTAAACAAATATTACTTTCCAGGCCCAAAGATAAGTTTAGGCAAAGCTCAAATCATCTGGTGCTAAATCTGGAGCCCAATTTCAAACAGGTTGACTGTGTTTCTTTATGGTGCAATATGACTGTGTCAGGATGTGGAAATTTTATCCTGTGCTAGCAATGATAAGAGGGAGCAACAACCTTAACAAGAGTTGATCAAAGGTTCCAATCAAATACCATGTCTGCAGTCTTGGAAAATTACAGCTCATATAATGGATCTTATAGGAAATCTTTTTATTTCTATGATTTTCACTAACCCAGAGAATTTCCTTGCTCCTTTATTTGGTTTCCTTCCTTCCATAAGTAATTACTCTTTATTTTAAATGACAGAATCACTTTAATTTTGCATTTTTTTCATCTTTATGTAGACTTTGGCAAAGATTAATCTGTCCAGAATATTCTGGGTACTTGGCTCCTGTGTTTCAGGATTATAAATGGAATACAGCAGGCAGCTTGTCTTTCCTGCCTTTTAGGTTTATTTGAATGTAAATTATATGACAAAAGGGTGTCTCCTTGCACCTTCTCAGTCCTTACTGAAGACAGAGAGAACTATGTTTAGAGTTGCCGCACATCCACCAATAAACTCACTACTACCCTGCTGGGGCTTAGGAAACAACTGATACTATGAGAAAGAAAGTCAGTAAAAAGTTCAAATTCATCCATGGTAATTCCGTCTCTTGTCCATTGTCTTGATCGTATGTCTCCCCTCTTGCAACCTCTTTCCTCTTCTCATTGTTTTTCCATTTGATCTCCTCTTTGGTTTTCCTTTTTAGAAAACAATTTTTTTTCCGTGTGCTTTCCCTGTACCTTTTAGGTCAGTGCTTCTTCTCTCTGAGCCCCATCTCCCATTTCCCCTTCCTCCAGTTTGTTTAGCCTTTTCTCTTAAAAAGGAGCAGAGATGCTTTTACTATTGTGATCTGGAGTGAACTGGATTGATTTGAAGGCTTCACTTAAGATCAACTTCCATGCCCAACCCCTCCCTAACAAGCAGATAAATCTGCTGCCAGATTGTTTCCTCAGTGTGTGCGTACACATGTTCTCAGGTGTGTGTGTAAGTGTGCATGTGCATGAATGTGTGTGTTGGCAGAATGGGAAGGAAGGATTAGGAAGTAGCGTGAGGTTGATCATGCCATCTCCTTTTGGGTACCACATAAGTGGGTTAGAGTCCTTGGAGTAGTTACTGGCCCTAGTCTAATGTTTTGCTCTTGGGGTAAATGGGAAGAGGAATACCTTCAACCTCTTCTCTGTACGTTCTTTGCTTTCCGTTTATATCTGTCTTCTTGCTCCTCATCAAGCCATCAAAATGCTTCACTAAAGCATGGGCATAACCTTTGGATAATGCTGTAGTTTGTATACTTTGGAAGGTACTAGAAGCAGAGAGCAACTGCCTTCCTTGAACTGACAACACTTAATGGCTTCATCTCCTGAGGTGCTTTTTGCTTTTGGGAGATGGTCCAACCCTACAGAGCCATTTCTTTTCCTTTTCCCTTTAACCCAGATCTCTCTCTTTTTCACATATACATAGTTTCATTCCATGTCCTTACAGAATTTTAGAGTTTGAAGACAAGAACAGAGGTAATTTAGAATTTCATTTTATAGATGAAGATATTGACTTACAGAAAGATTAAGTAATTTATTTTAAATCATTCAGGAAATTGGTAATAATTACAAGGACTATACTTTCCAATCTAAAATGGAGATTTATAATTTGACAAAAATGGCCATAATAATAACAGAGACAAAAACAACAATGGTAATCACTGCTGTTAATTATCATCCATATTGCCAGGTATTGTAGAAGGTATATTACATGTTTTTAAAATTTATTCATAATTATTATTATTAATTTATTTTAAATTTAAAAAATGAAGGTAGAGTTGACATATAACATTATATTAGTTTCAGACGTACAGTGTAATGATTTGATATTTGTATATATTGGGAAATCCACCCTGTCTAGTTAGCATCCATCACTACACATAGTTACAAAATTTTTTCTTATGATGAGAACTTTTAAGGTATACCTTCTTAGCAACTTTCAGATATGCAATACAGGTTATTAACAGTGGTTGCCACGCTGTACATTACATCCCCACAGTATATGTTATTTGACCCTCCAACAACCCTCTGTGAGGTAGGTTATTATTTTTTATTACAATCTTATAGATAATGTCGGCTCAGACAGAAATCTACTTTGTAAATAATAATGGGGCAAAACTATGTTGTAAACCCAAGTCTCTCCAGTTACAAAATTTGTGTCCTATACAGCATCGGGAGCCATCTTGTACTAAGAGCTGATTGTTGACACCTCTTTCCAACTTGGTGTTCAGTGGCATTATGTTAGTAGCTTGAAATCAACTGTGATAGAATATTTACACCATGGAAATTGGCAAAGGCTACATACCAGGGCATGGTTTTTATTTGCTAGAGAACTGAGACTTGTTGAACATTTATTGATATACCACTGCCTACGTATGTTTTATAATACTGTCCATTTAACAATGGAATAAAATTTTTATTTTTATTTATTTATTTATTTTTAAAGATTTTATTTATTTATTCATGAGAGAGAGAGAGAGAGAGAGAGAGAGAGAGAGAAGCAGGCTCCATGCAGAAAGCCTGACATGGGACTAAATCCTGAATCTCCAGGGTCGGGTCCTGGGCCAAAGGCAGGCGCCAAACCACTGGGAGCCACCCAGGGATCCCTGGAATAGAATTTTTAAACATCATGACTTGCCTAAAAAATCTGGATCTCTGATCACCATAGCATTGGTGGAAAAATCTAAACTAAAATTCAGATGTCTGCAGAGTCTTAATTTGGTGCTCTTTTTGCCATCTGTTGCTGGACTTCATTTTCTGTGGTGATCTTAAGTTTATGAGTTTGTGTTAAATAAGGAGCATTTGTTTGAAGGAACAGGAACGAATTCAATACAATATAAGCCAATCAGGGGAAACGTATTGGGAAGATCCAGGGGCCTCGGGCATCTGCCCCACAGAGTTCTTGATGGAGTGGAACCTGGACCAGAAGGGCAGCCCTGCACCCTTACTTCGCTACTCCTAAACTGCCTGGTTTTGTGTCATGGCATCTCTGTATGTACATGCCTATGCAGCTGCCTTTTCTGCTTTGGTGTGACATAGCCAACATCCTGATTCATCTTGGTTCTCATTCCAATTAAGGACCATGAATCTTAGGCTTTTTAACTCCATTTCCCATTTCCTGGGAGAGAAATACCTCTCAGTCCCACATAGGTCATTTATAGGAGAACACAAAGCATCTTGTATACCATGCTGGGGACAGGGAGGTTTCTCTAAGAGAAGACAGAAACAGGGAAGAGAGGATTCTCATCTTTAGTATATTAGCTTGAGAGGAGGAGGGTACAAAATGAAGAGGAAGAAAAAGCTACGTTATAAGTTGTTTGAGGGGCGAATCTGGGTTTTACTCGTTTCTAAATATCTCATACCTTTTCTCATACTTGCATTTAATGGGAAATGGTAGCTGAAAAGGGAAGAAGTGGCCCTTCTAGACGAGAATGCATTTCTCCAAACTGTGGGAAAATGAAGCCTTTCAGTAAGAGCGATGGAAGACTAAGACATACTCTATAAACAAAATTGTTTTGGTGGTTGATACAGATTGTTACCAATATGCAAGGATCCAGATTGGTCATCAAAGAGCTTACGGCGTCACTTCTAAAATCCAGATGTGACCTTGTGTTGGGAGTCCAGTTCAACATAAAAGTTGGTTCCCTCCCACATATTCAGATTCCCTCCCACACCGCTTTACCCCTTTACAAGGTTATGACTAAAACAGAACCAGTCTAAATATAATCATTTTATGAAATTACATGCAAATAGAAGAAATCATACTCAAATTGAGGAAAATGACCGTGTTTTTCATAGTTGATCTTTAGAAAATAGCTTTTAAAATAAGTGCAATACCATCCTTATTTTTTTTTATGGTTAATGAGGAGCAAAATACATGCCCTCAGGATCAGGAACTTGAGAGTTCAAAGGATCAGTGCAATTGGAAAAACTTCTTAGTCTGCATATTGGACTTAAAAATCTCATAAGAAGGATTTTATTTGTGTTGTTAGAATATTACTGACTAAAGCTTTCACTTGTCCTGGGAAGCATTGTTAAGATTAAAAATAATTGCACAAAAGCCAGTCTAAATTTTCCAGGATTTTAGGAAGAATGATAGTTTAGTCTAAGGGGTTGAATTTATTTTATCCTTTGCAGTGTTTGAATTTATTATTAATACTTTATCTTTGAAATGCTATAAATATAATATAATCATCTGTTAATTTCGGGAGTGCTGATTATCCACATTGAGATTTATTCACAGCACATCTTGTTTCTAACTTCCCTGTAACATAACCTTTTCTGCTTAAGCAACTCCTCTAGTGACATTATCACCATCTCACTAAGTTTATTCTTACATGGAATTGCAGCCTGCTAGGAACTGGAGGAGGTACGTTCTGGTTGACTTGTTGTAAGATAAAATAAAACAATCAATGACTCTTGTTTTTCTAATTTCTTTCCCTTTCTCTTCCCCTCATTCCCCACCTTTTCCTTGCCAGTTGTGAGACAGATGGTTATGCAGTAGGGTATCAGTAAGGGTCCCTATAATCCAGCTGGTGCTTTTCTTCTTTCCTACCTGTGGTGTTGCATTTACCCAGCCATGAATGAGGATCAAGGAGAACCATGTGGCACGGATAGGTGGGCACATATCCTGGACTGATTTTTTTGCCCTAGTATATACTGGAAAGGCCATGCAAATTGTTAAAATACTGAAATACTTATGTACTTACTGAAAAATAGTCATGCTCTGAGCCCCTTAGCATGTAACTGCTCCTTTATCTACTACCCTGGCTTCCAATGTTCCAACTCTGGGATATCCTGAACCTTCCCACAATCAGAAGGATCGATGCCTGGTACAGAAAGGGGCCTTAGGACTTCTTTTACTGCTTTTTAAGACTACTCTGTTTGTTTGTTTTTATGTTACATGCTACCCAATCTGATCCATGTATGTATTTCAGACATGTGGTCAAATCATAACTCCAGTAATATGCAAGGTTATTCTAGCATTAAGTCCAATTTATCCTCTTTAAGGAACTGAAGAAATACTTGACCATGTTTTAAGTGAAATGTCTCTGCCCCCACCCTATCCAGATCATCTCCTTCTTGAGATTTCCTTCTGACTTGGTCATTATTTCACTTAGGGTGCGGGTGCTCTCCATTGCAAGTGACAGGATATCTAATTCAAATTTACCTGCTTCATATAGGTAAACATGTACAGTGAAACGCTTAAGTTGTGGCTTGGTCTGCGTGATGTCAACAGGACCTCAATTCTCTTTTTCTGTTTTTGGCCACTGCTTTCTTTGTAATAAGACCCCACCTCTTCTCAGGTTCCCTACAGCAGCTCTTTCATTATCTCCTGAGAGTGAAAGAGACCAAGAACATTCCTCTAATGTTCTCAAATGAATGCCTTAGAATTAATTGAGTCTTTTTGGCTCTCACTGGCTTGCTGTGGGTCCAGTGTCCATCCCTGAACAATAATTGTGACTAGAGGAGTGGAGTGTGCTAATTGGTTTAATTTAGGTTGTGTGTTCCCTGGCAATCTCTGGGATCAGAGTTGCTTCACTGAAAATATACACATTGGGGGCAGGAATGTGGATCCTTAAATGAAGGGGATTCTCACTTGCTAGCACTTGAGGGTTGTAGATACTGACAGGAATGTGTCCTACATTGATTCACTTCTTTATATTATTATATCCTGTATACATTATTATATCCAAATGGACAATTCTTTGGATAGGTAATTTTACTCTAATTATAGAGAATTTTGAGTCTCTCATAACCATTCAGAATTTACCCTAATTGCAAAACTTCATAAACTATGTTTCTATATTTTTTAAATTTGCTGCGATGCGGATTGCACAATGTCAGCCCTGAGGGAGCTAGAGTATAAGCTATATGGTTCAGAGACCTTGTCCAACTGCTTCTCTGCTTTGTCCCCAGTACTTGTAGGTAACCAGTAAATATTTGAGAAAATACAGGTTTTCTCTCTGTCTGCACTTTTTGCAAGAGGTAAGCCTCTTGTCACACGGAACGCTGATGCCCTGTGTGTCTTCTGTCTCTCAGCTGCACTGGCAATTGGTGGTAGGATAAGTTTTATACACAGCCTTGATCTTTGGTAGGAAGAACACACTTGTAGGAAGTGTTGCTTGAAAAGTGCTCATTTTATATGGAAGCCACTGACTCTGTTACTTCCTGTCTCTCAAACATAACAGATAATTCTCTTTCTTGTAGTTCCTCTAGGGTTTCACTATTTAACTTGCTCATGCCGCCTAACAGTGAACCACTATCACCTGGGCTCAGATCCATTGTGAGAAGCAATAGCTTTTGTAGTGACACTGATGGTTTTCTGGACTTGAGGGCAGTAAGAAAATGGGACCTTGCACTTCTGAACCTATTGTTGGTAAATACCATTATTTATATACAGGGTTGTGTGTGTGTGTTAGTCTTATAGTTTTATATAATTTTCTTCCATGTAGCAGTCACAGGCCAATAAAGAGGTGCTTTTCATAGGGTTTTCATCCATAGGTTGGGAATTAATGGAGGTTTCTTTGATTTCTCATTGTATAAGATCTTGCCATAGTTGTCAACCCCGGAATGAGGCACAAACCGGCAAACTCCAGATCTCTCCTTGATGAGCAGCATCCTTTATCTGTACGTGGCACTTCATGGTTCACACAACACTCAGGCGCCACGGCATTAGTTCTTTTGATCTTATAACAGCCTTGCAAGGATGCTGGGGGCAGGTATTGTTATGTTCATTTTACCAAAAGTAAGCAGAGATTCTGACAGAAGTTACATGATTTACTAGAACCTCAATTTATGCAGAACTGGATGCAACTCAGGTTTTTAGATTTCTAATGTAGTGCCTTTCCCTTGTTTCATTTGTCATCAGACTTGGGTATTTTATTTCTAGAGCTGATCCTTAGCTCCTGAAAGAAGCGCCCTATGGACATTTACTCTGTAGCCCTCATGACATTCCACCCAGTTGTTTATGCATCTGCACTGGGGTCTCAGCTGCCAAGCTAGAATTGAAGCAGCAGGAAGGTCCAGAAGATGGTTCTGCTTGGTCCCAGAGAAGACTTACTCTCTGCTTCTCCATCATGTCCACCTGCAAGTCAAAACCTTTGCACTAATCATCTCCCATGTGTGCCCATAAGCCCCGTGTACTCTTTCTTCCTCTCTTTGTGTGCCTTTCAAGCCTCCCACTTTTATTGTCAGACCTAGTGTGAATGGCAGAGAGGTGTGGCAATGCAGTCTTATACTCTATAGCCTAATGAGATGCCCAGCTTACTGATCTCCACGTAGATATGTTGATTCATTTATTTTAAAATTTTATACTATAAGGTGCAGATATCAAAAGAATTCCATTACTGGAAATTTAGAACGTTGCCTTTTTTTCCCATATACATATTGCCGGAATTGTAGTAAGCATGCCTACATGTTGATGTGAGACATTTTCCATTTAATTTTATTTTACAAGTATTTTTTATACATTTCTACATAGTTAGCATATGTGCTGCTTTGAGCTGGTTTACTCTTCTATTCAATCAATGGACTATGATTTATTCAACCATTTATGTAAGAGGTACATTCCCCCTCTCCCAGTTTTTCCACTCTTATAAATAGAAGTGCAATGAATATATTTGGATGTACAGCTTTTTCTACATTTTTAAAGGTAGATTTCAGTAAGTGTAATTATTGGGTCAAAGAGCATGAATATTCCTATGAGCCTTAGTACTTATTGCTAAATTGTTTTCCAGAAAGGCTGTTCAAATTTACAATGCCATTGGCACTGTAGAAAAATATCAATTTCACTCGACCCTCATCAGCATCTAATTTTATCATTTAAGAAAATGCTAAGGGGCAAAAAAAAAGGTATTTTTTTTAAACTTTCATTTTGTTGCTTAACTTGAAAAGGTTGAACATTTTTTTTTCATACTGTGCTTTCTAGTTTGTGAATTGTCTGTTTTCTTTTAGGACAGTAGATTTATAAAATGTGTCATTGCTTGTTAAATAACTGCAGCAGCCAAATTCTCAAAGTGACAAGCCATCCCAGGTTGCAGTATTGGTTCCTTCTCTTACCCTCACCCTGTTACAGGCTAATAGGGCAGTGGCATTTGTTGCATCTTATTATTTCTAGAAAGATGCTAATGGTTTCTTTACCTTCTGCTCTGACAAAGCAACTATGAAGGAGCCAGGATGCCAGTGTGCAGGAGCTGCTGCAGGATAAAAACCCAGAGTGGCAGGAAATTACCCTAATAGGGTGAAAATTAAGAAACAACCCATGGCACAGCCTGTTTCCAGGATACAGGTGGTAGTTTCACGCCTTAGCAATTATTCTCTGAGAATCAATTTGGTGGTTCTTTTTTAAAAAATTAGATTTGAACCTGAAGGGGGTTAAAGAGAAAAGAATAAAAGCTTGGAAAATATTTAATTTTGTTTCATAAAGAAATTATTCTCATCTTCCCTCATTGAGTAGAAAGTGCAGCTCTTTTAAACTTTTTCTTAGTCTTCCCTATTTTGTGCAAAAACAAACTGTCTCATTTTAGCTTATACATTTTGGGGCTCAGGGAGAGGTTAGACACCTGCAAAAGGAAAGGACCAAAGTCTTTTGATTCTTCATTTGCAGAAAATATACCAGGGATGTCAAGCCACTGGTTAGCAGAGGTGTTGGTGGCCCACGAGGTAGCTGTTCTTAGGTTGGGAGGTGGGGTGAAGGGTGCTCCGTAGCCACTACTTCAGTGGTTGAGGGGCAGGTGTGTTTGCATCCACCTGCTTCTGTGTCAGGAATACAGGGCCCGAGTCTCTTAATGTTTCCCTTCTCATCCCCAATCACTTTCTTACACAATTGCCATTAAGTCTTATGTGGAAAGGTGCTCAGTCATTTCTATTTCATCTATGTCTTCTTGTTTTGGATTTAGAAGTCTTGGATTGAAGACTTCGAATCCAGCAAGTACAGAAAAAAATATTCTTCTCTCACATGGAAAATGTTCAATACTTATTTCATTTATTCTATGATTTTTTGGGACACATAATGACTCTGAGGAGTTAAGAATGAAGGCCTCCTTCCTTAAGCTTCAAAAGATCAGATCTGTGTTTTGTTGGTTAAGGTTATAGATATCTAACGGGGGATGGTGATAGTAGATACTAGATGGATGCCTCCTCGAGGAGGGTCATGCCTTGCTTATCTCTGTGAGTTTGCATTCTTGGTACAGAGGAGATGCCCAGTACTTGGTTATTGAACTAAAGTCAGTACCACAAAGGGCTTCTTTTTTATTCCCCGAAGCTCTCCTCTGAGGACAAATGGACAGCCATTAGGGTGTTCAGTAGATCCAATTTGATTCTAATAAATTCACAGAAATTCTATGCATCTCTGTGAATACATTCCTAGCATCTCTGATTTCAGAGTTTGAAGAGATCTTGGAGCTCCAGTTCTCTAAATTTGTCATCCATGATTGTCAGAGCTGAGCTAAAAAAACAAGAAAGAGTCTCAAAATCCAGAAACAATGGGTAAACTGGCAAGGCAGGATTTAATAGGGACTTAGCCAACATTTTGTAAACAGTTGTTGAATATATCCTGTGTGACAAGCTAGTTGAGAATGAAGTTGCAAAAATACATAAGAACTAGTCTTTGATGTCAGTTTCTTAGTAAGAAATAATAGAGGTGGATATAAAGTCTGATTTCAGTATTATCATAGAAAAAATAAATTATACTTATTTTTTTAAATTTTTTTTTTATTATTTATTCATGATAGTCGCAGAGAGAGAGAGAGAGAGAGAGAGAGAGGCAGAGACACAGGCAGAGGGAGAAGCAGGCTCCATGCACCGGGAGCCTGACGTGGGACTCCATCCCGGGTCTCTAGGATCGCGCCCTGGGCCAAAGGCAGGCGCCAAACCGCTGCGCCACCCAGGGATCCCTAAATTATACTTATTAATTAATTTGTTCATGTGCTCAATTATATGATTCACTCATTAATAATGTGAACTGAGCATATAATAGGGACAGAAGATGACGGAGAAGACTTGCCCAAGTAGAAAAGAACCAGGGGCTTTTGTTAACCAGTCTGGCTTGAATGCTTCTGGGGATGGGCTGCTCTTTGGCTCCTAGAGTGGGCCATTCATTTTAAAACAGCTCCCTAAAAAAATTATTAAATATTAACTTTAATACACTGGTCCTAATTCTACCATGTGAAAAGCTACAAAAAATTATAATTCCTTTCTAAATTACAGCCCTGAAAATAATTGTCTGAGGCTCCTGCTTATCTTTAAAAACTTAATTTGAACATCATCTCCTCTGTGAAACTCCTCAGGAGTTGTTTCTTCTCCTTTATTACTATGGGCATGGAGTCCTAAAACTTACTGTTCTTATTAGAATATCCTAGGGATTAATTAAAAATATAGATTCTAGAACTACACTCCAGTATATTAAGAAAGGTCCCCCGAAAATCCTGAGGCACTTGCCTCACAGGCTCGCATTTGTTCACTGCTACGTGGAGATGAACTTGCACCTCTGGAGCATTTACTATATGCTTCAGTGTTTCTTTGTTTAGTTATCCTATCTGTGCATTGTTATTTTTCTGTAAATATCTCTACTTTTACTTATTATAATTTACTTATCTCATTATCTATCTCCATTGCCCACCTTACTGAAAAGTTGCAATTCATTTTTGGTGTTCACGAGGATTTATCACAGTGCATTGCATCTGATCGGATCTCTGTAAATGATTGTCCAATGTATGAATGAGTGGAATGTCAGCAACAAACTCAGCAGTGACATCAGTACCACGCTCTGGGGTCAGAAAATTAAACCAGGATCTTCAGAAACACAACTTCTCCACTGCTTCTAGGTCAGAGGGCTAGGGGCAATAGGACAACCCCCTAGGAGTTGGGAAACTTGGCTCATCATCACAGCTTGGCCAAAGAATAACTGCTGAGGCCTGAGGTTTCTTGTTTGTAAATAGAAGGGATTTGCCTGTATAATCTGTTGGCTTCCTTCTAGCACCACGATTTATTTAGAGTCCCTGATATCAGTGTCTGGACCAGGATTAAGAGGACAATGATTTGTTCAATGAGCTCTCATTGAGATAGATAGCATAGTGCCAGTGGGGTCAGGGGGAGGGAAGGGAAGTGATGTGAGAGAGGGGGTAGGATATTGAGAGAGGTTCTTGAGGCTCTTGGCAGGTATTAGTTAGGTGTGTTAACCAGTGTGTGGAATGGTCTCATTCCGCACCTGGAGGTGGAAGGAGTATTCAAGAACTTCTCTCTCCTCTTACTCTAGTAGGGGGAATGGGAGGGAGAATGTGGATTGGTCAACTAAATCGGGTCTTTCTCAGATTTTTAGATGTTCTTTATCATCTGTGGGTCATCAGATCAATAAAAATTCTCCGAAGATTTCACTGAAGCTGCAATGGGCCCGTCATTTCAGAGAGTTGCTTTGAATGGCTTGAAATAGTTACCACCTAATGGCTCTGCTGTATTCCTGGAGCCCGGAGCAGCTGTTTAACATTCAAGCTGCATAGTGCCAGTGAGAGCTCCCAACAGAAAAGGGAATTAACTGTTTGGTGTGTTTTAATAAGTGAGTGAGCAAAGATCATGTGAATCGATTATCAATTTGGCTAACTTTCTTGCAGGGCTTGTGTAGAGGAATTAAATGCAAACAGACTGCATGTTTACCAAAGAGGAATACACCTTGAAGTGGATATTAGGATTCTCAAATGTGATTTCTGTAATGCATTGGAGCTTTTTCTCCCCTTTCCTTATTTCTGTCAAGAACATGTGCTGGAAATGAAGGTGGAAATCACTTTAAAAATGATTAGATACAGGACTAGCATACAGAAGATCTATTCCTCCAGTAGGTATATTTGAGACCTCCCGTCACCTTCTTGTGAGTCCAGAGGTCATTGCTAGAACCTCAGACTCCAGGGACACTTGGGGATGACAGTTTGTACTAACCCCGGGCGGGGGGGCTTTACTTATGAATAGTCACATTCATTCCTTCGTTCTTGCTTTAGGAAGAGGAAGAGTACTTGGTCTGGCAAAGACACCACCTAAATGCTAAATTGATATGATTTTACCTCCAGGGTGTTCACGGTTAGATAATAACTGGCAAAGTGGACTGAGGATGAACTTTGATGCTAATTTGTCCCTCCTCTTCCTCCTCTACCTCTCCCATCTCCATTCTTTGCTTCCTACCAGGGAAGCACAACTCTTTGTATATCCATTGCTGGTAAACTGAGAAGCCAAGGACACTGGGCAAGCTGTCTGAGAAGGCAGCTTGGGGGAATGAGAAAGAGAGAGAGAGAGAGAGAGAGAGAGAGACATGGACCTGTGAGAAGGAAGGGCCCAAGCCCTTGAACAACCGCTTTCATGAGCCAGCATCCTCCTCTGTCTCCCCTTTCTCCCTGGGGACATTTCTGCGATGGCACCTAATACAGGTATGTGTCACCCTTTCTGTTACCTACTGCCATTCTCTGAGCACAGTGCCAGACACAGAGCAGCTACTTAGTCACTGTTGTTGAATGGCCGAGTGAATAACCTCTCTTGAACTATGAAGTGGTTTTTGGGTTTTTTGTTTGTTTTGTTTTGTTTTGTTTTGTTTTCAACTATTGGATCTTTCCTGGTATGCATCAATTTCTGGGGTCTGTTGTCAAGCATTGCTTTCCACTGCCTGACAAGTTGAATTTTAAAAGTCGAAAGATTTAATGGTTTATTTCGTAACTATTGGGTCAAGTAAACTGGAAGGCCAGAAGCTTTTCAGGACCAAGGAGGAGAAGCTGATCTTAACAAAATATGAGAGTTGAAGCGACAGTGACATGCTGCATTCTTTGTATCTTCAAGAAGTAAATACAAATAACCTAAAGCAGCAAATTCATAGCGAGGTGACGGAAGTTCAATAAAGAGTTTGGACAACAGAGTGGAGAAAAGGAACTATTACATTTTTACAGATTGGTGGCATAATGGAGGTCGTGTGCCGGGTGGCTGTGGACCGTGGAAAGGTCAGGGCTTGCAATCTCTGTCCTCCTGTCGGCATCCGCTGCTGCTCCAAGTGCCTTTTATGTCAGGTCCCCCAGGTTGTAACACTAATGGCCAGAAGGCTTGGCTCCCATTTCCTGAATCTTTCCCATCCTGCATGTTACAACTCACCAGACTTGTGGCTGCCTCCCGAGGGCCTGCTTGGTTGACCAAATTGCTTATATTTGATGAATTAAATTGTAGTAAGACCTGAAGGTTTGGTATTTTACTTTCTAGGGTTATTTGCATTTTAACTGGGTATGCATGGACTCTTGGTTTAGCTCAAAGAAATAAATTACTGATGCTTGAATTCCCAACCAGGCAGGTAGGTGAAACAGATATTTTTCTTGGATTTATGTTCCAGTGTCAGCCCTCAAATCATGTGAGGGCCAGCACATTGCTTTGCCTTCCTCTTCCTACCTCTTCTTTAACCTTTCCTTCCTCTGTCTCCTCCTCACCTTCCTCCTGCTTTTCCTCTTTCTCTTCAAATTCTTCTGTTTAAAGATCTAAATAGACCCAAGTCGGAAGTTTTACTCAGTATTGCTTTGTAGCCAAAGAAAATCTTGCCCAGTGTCCTTGGCTTTAGAATCATACTGGAAAACGAAGGTAGTTATGAGCCAGTTGGCAGAGAAAACCCTGAGACTGAATGGGATTTGGATTTGGCCCTTTTAAACCATGACCACCTTTGCACTTCGGTAAACTGAGAATGTCCTTGGAGTTTCCTGCTTACTGACATGGGAGGTTATCACATGGAAGATTTGGGTTCACTGTGTCTCTCCTCTGTGGGAGACAGACTCAGAAGAATAGCATTAAATGCAGCAGTAGATATAAGGTTAGCACAAATGGAAAACCTCATGATAGGAAAGATTTGAAGAAATGATTGTACGTGGTACTAAAAGCATAACTGCTTCAGTAGCTGTTTACACAAAGTCACCTTCACTATGGTTAGATCAAATTATAGCCAGAAGTCAGGGGACTCGGTGGACTTGGGGAACTTTAGAGGCTCAGGATATTACAATGATGTTATTATTTCTACTAATCAGCAAATGGTTACTCTAAATCTATATTGTTCAATAGAGCAGCCACTAGCCACAGTGGTTGCTGAGCTTCTGAAATGCGGCTAGCCCAAGCTGGAATGTACTACAAGTGCAAAACACACTGGGTTTTAAAGGTTTTCCTTAAAAATAGTCAAATATATTGTGTTTTTTTAGATGGATTATACCTATATAATGTTTATAGTATTTTTGATTAAGTAAAAGAGTTAAAATTATTTTCAGTTGTTTCTTTTGCTTTTTTTCAACAGAGTTACTACAAAATTTAAAATTACCTATGCGGTTGGCATTAAAATTCTATTGGACAATACTGGGGTGGATCACACATATTTTCAATGTGCAGATTCTCTTTAAACATTGAAAGGATATTAAGTCATATTTTACATTTATCCATTTTGCTGGATGAGTTTCCTCACTACCCTGGAGTTTGTTTCATAATCAGTACAAGGGCCCTGGTGATGGGCCTGTTGGATATCACTTCTCAGAGATGTTTTGAGACCTAATACCTCTTGGGTGTGCGTTTTGGGTGTGTGCTCGGGAGGATTTGATGGAGCTCTCTCTCCTCCAGGGAGCAGCAGGGAAATTTTAAAGGACAAGTTTTTGCCTATGGATATAATATCTTATTTTGTGTGGCAGAGAACATCTTATTTTGCATACTGCAAGAAAGATTGCATCTTTAATGAAAATGACAGGAGTTCCTTAGATCACCAGTGAAGGATGAGAGACTCTCACCTCAGGACAATTGAGATCTCATTCCTATTTAGGATTTTCTTCTCATCTATAGGTCATTCAAGTTATTACCTGCCTGGATGGCCAATTAGGCTACAAGAGCTATGCTATAATCTCTGTGTATTACTTGAGATTGAATTTGGTTGTAAGTTACAATAAAACCCACCAAATAGGGGCTTTAAGAAGACAGCAGCTTACTTCTCTCCTATATGAAACATGGTGGTACGGAGTTCCAAGTTGGTGCAGAGGCTTTCTTCTATTTTGTCCCCAGGGACCTAGGCTCCTTTTAGCTCCTCCTTGACCATCCCTGGCGTGGCTGTCTATTTCATGCTCCCAGATGACATCCTCCACCTTGTAAGAGGTGGGGAGGAGGAAGGGCCAAAAAAGAAGAAGGGCAGCCTTTGTGTAGTAGCTGTTTCTTGAAGTTTCAGAAGCTGCAACACCACAACCATAGTTACAGCTGATTGGCCAGACTTTAGTCTGAGTGGCCATATGCTGAGCTAAAATTTTCCGGCTGTGAAAGAAAGGCAGAATGGATATTGTGGGACAATTCGTAGTCTTTGCACAGTTCGTTGTTGTATGTTATAGGCATTACTTAATTACATATTACATTTTACATTACTTTAGAGCTCTGCGACATGGTTGCTTCATATAGCTCTGTATAGAAAAGCAGGAAAGCCTGCTTCATGCTTGGCCCCGATCCTTAAGAAAAGCCAAGCTATTTCTGGAGAATAACTGTCATGTGTGATAAAATAATAATAATAACATTTTACATTTGGGGAGGGGAAAGAGCTATTAACCTGTAACCTAATTTTGTGCACTCACGATACCAGGATCTTGACGCTAATAGTCAGGTAGGGTCTGCTTAGTCCTTATTAATATTTAGGAATGAATATGCTAGAAGGATTTGCTGAGCATGCCTGAGCTCACCCCTTAGAATGAGAAATACATGTATTTGGCACGGTTACTGGCTTAAGCCTAGGTCAGGCAGGCTTCGACACATCTATTGGACTGATGGCACCAGAATGCCAAATGTCTTCTGTTTGCAGGGAGATTTAAGGGTCTGAGAAAAGTGTACTGAATACATGTGTGCCCATCCCTGCTGTCAGTGCATTGTTCTATGTTCCCCAGCCAAGGGCATTGTGGGGCTCCTAGAAGGAGATCCACGGTAGAGGTCAACAAGTTTCCACTGGAACCTTATTTTTTTTGCTTGTATTTGACTTTCCTGGAGCAGTGGCTTTCTGTATATACTGGTTGCTATAGACAAAGTTTCCCATAATTCTGTAGACATCTCCAAAATTTGAACTTTCTCCTCGATGGAAGTAAACTCTAGAGTTTTCTTTCTCCACCTTCTTCAAAAGAACTCTAAACTCTTTTTCCTGAACACTTTGTTAAAGGATCAGCTTTTTCTTTCCCACTTGCCAAGATTATTTTTCTTTTCATAATTTATTGCATTAAGGCTCTGAAGAAAAAGCCATTCCTATAATGTTAGATAAAACATATTTATAGCTCCTTTAAAAGGTCCCCAGTTTAACAAATTTGTGTTATTTCACAAGCTTCACACACATTTTCCCAGATATTTATTGTAGTATACGTCGAGAAATTATGTGGAATTTTGAGCCAGACTAATGTCTTTCTTTTTTTTTTTTTTTAATTTTTTGAGCCAGACTAATTTTGGTTTGAATGCTCTACAATTTTACTAGCTTTGCTGCCTTTAATAGCTGTCTGGCCTTGGCCAAGTCACTGAACTGTCCTTAGTCCAAGCTGTGAAGTCATTTCCTTGATATCCATCTTGCCGGGTTATTGTAAAGGTGCAAAGGAACTGTGTAAAGCACTTAACGTAATGCGTGGTATTAAAAGAAGCAGCTCAGTAATCTCTATTGTTATTCTTCTATGCATCAGATCCCACTCTACATAATTTTGCAGAATTTTTTTCCAGTTTATACACTGTGATATCTCAAAAAGATATTATTTGCTGTGAGTTAAAAGCCTTTCCTCTCCTTCTTTTCACTCTTTATTTCTTCCTTTTGTATTTCTCTTTCTCCTCTCTTCTCTCCCTTTTCTATTTTTCACTTATGCTATATCTCATTCCAGATGTAAGATCCTCTTGTTAATTTTGCCTCAGTGGTTCAGTGTTTTCCTTCTCACAACATTCCTTTGGTCTTACAGACTAGGACTCCATCACTGGCTTTCAAATGCTAAGGATGCCAAATTATCCTTCGATTTTATTCAGCTGTAATTGTCAGTTTATACTTTATAACTTCATGGCATAGGGGTTAAGCCGAGTGAAGCCAGGCTAGGATTTTCTCCTGGTATTGACGAAAAGATCAGATGCTGAGCCTCTAGTATGCATCTGCTTCCTGTTTCTTTGCCTTGGGGGTTGGGGAAGCAACTCGCAAGTCAAGGCAATGGATGGAGCAGGGTAGGTGTAAAGAGCGAGAGCCCAGGCTCTGCTGAGTCCCGTTGCTAGGCAACAGCATACAGGGAGCCGACACGAGCACATGCCTGCTAGCATCTTGTTGTCTTAGCAACAGAACGTTTGGGTGGAAGACTGGGGGGAGGAGGAAAACTGGGTTCAAATTATTCAAAGTTTCCTAGATCCTGGGGGTACCCTGAGGCCTGAACCCCATGTATTCATTGTCTTAATCTTCCCACATTGACTAGAGCTGAGGTTTCATGTTTTGTTTTTTTCTTTTCTTTAGTTCATCACCCAACATTTGTACAAGGTCTTTTCTCAGAGCTCTACATTACCCAAATCACAGGGCAGCTCATTAGAGCCCATCCACTTCCAAGTCCTCTTGTGCTCCGCATGGCAGGGCCTATTCTATGGAATTTAAAAATGATCCCTTGCTCTAAGTACAGCCCTATGAGACAGAAATGAAATGTTCACTTGTATGGAAATTTAAATACTACTTGTTTGGTATGTGGAATGTTGCTAAGTCATTATCATTAGACCCAAAGTACTGTCACTTGTGAACTTTGCATTTGGTTACAAAGAGTAAGGACAAGAACAGAGGACAGGACAGCTGCCCTTCACCTGTTGAACTCTGTGATGTTCAGGAATGATTGCATTTTGTCCTGTCTGTTTACTCATCAGTACTTCACACATGAGCATTTTCCCCTAAGTGTCGGGGCCATGTCTTCCTCATCTCTAAGCTCTTTATCTCTAGGTGCTCCACTTATGCCATGGGTCCTGGCACATGGTAAATGAATTTATTCTGTAAGTGATCTGGGAACCCATACAATAGGATACAATAAGGGAAAATACTCTAAATCTGTACAGTGCAGTGTAAAATCTTGGTTACTATTCCTGTGTGCCTGGCTCTAGTCCTGTGCTCTTTCATTCCTGAGACCACCTCCTGCCTTTGGCCCCCTGTGCTAGTGAACAGGTCATTTGTTCTCTCAAATCTTATGTCCTGTTTTGAAGATCTATCATGCCCAGTTTTTTTATTTTTTATTTTTATTTTTTTTTATAGGTAAGCTCTTGCTTTTCCTATCTTCCCCCAAAGACCTTGTAAGCCAGCCCTTGACTGAGATTCTTGCCTTCAGTTTTCAGATTTCATGATGCTGCCTATTGGCTCTTCTGGATTTTGCTTTATCCTAGAACCACCACCATTTTGTTCCACTGTCCCATATAGATCTGTAATTACAGGACTCTCTGAGGCTTTCTGCTTGTTTTGGTTCCCACCTGTTATCTGTTACTGCATCTTCCATGGATGCTTGGTACTCACCTGGGGAGATACTTAATTTTAGATATTTTTCCACTACAGCTAATCCTTACTTTTGGGGGGGTGTCTAGTAATCTTTTATAATATGATAGCAACTTTGGCCCTCACGTCTGGCCACTTACCCTCCTTCTCACTGGAGGAGGTCATGCAATCATGAAGCTAAACAAACAAAACAAAACTTACCAACAATGTGATCTATTTGAGAACTCAGTTATTTACTGTCTTAGCTATTATTTAACTTTTTCGCAAACATATATGCCATTAGATGTAGAAACAAACACCAGTATTTTAAAAACCCTATTTAATATCTAGCATAGGGGTAAACACATAGTATTTAACTAACTAAGATCTCATTTTTGAATTAAATTGAATGTAGGTTTTAATATTTACCGGTGAGCCAGAACTTTCTCTTACTAAGACTAAGACTTTGAATTTCTTCCAATGTGGAAGTTACCACCATATGCCCAGTATCTCAATGAAGTGATTTGGATCCTAAATAGCAACGGAGAGACTAGTTCTCTTTAAGTGGTGTGTTTTCTTTATACCAGCTTTACATTTTGGTTCTATATGCCCTGAATTGGTGTGCTTCTTTGTAATGGAAACTACTGATATTCTAGTCCAAACATGCCTGAGTGATTCTCTCAAATAGCCCTAATGGGGGCCCTACTGTAAAGAGCTGCATGTAAGATAAGATGTAAAATAAGATAGTGTGCCTGGAATTAGTAATCTTGGCAGGCTGGAAATCCACTGGCCCATTCAAGGGAAAATTTCATTTACAACAATTCCAAAGTTGTATAAACCATAACCAAATCAAGCTAAACAATAGAGATCTTCTGAGTTAACTTTATAAAATATATACCAATACATATATGTCAGTATATAAATTTTATATATATGGATATACTTCATATATATGTGTATACTTTATACAAGTGTGTGTATATGTAAGTGCACACACACACACACACACACACACATATACACATATAGTATGAAAATTTAATTCTCCATTACTTGATCAAGAGAAGGACCTGTATCGGCAAGTAAACCACTGACCCACTGATAACTGAAGACCTTAAAAGAGAAAAGTGAACTGGCCACAGGCTCAGCTAGGTATTTCTCTCCCTCCTTCTTGAACTCCTTCTTTCTCCTACCAGTTTCCTTATTCTAGTAGGATAGATCCCCACTGCAGTTTTTCTTAGTCTTTCTTCAGATGATTCAACAGGTACTCTCCTCCTTGTTTGCAAAGAGACATGAGTTCACAGGTAAGGGCAAAGCTTGCATATGGTCCCTGATCAGAACCCCCAAGGGCAGCACATAGTTGGGGCAAGCCTGGGGTGAGCATGGTGGAGACACTGGTGCAGTTTAGGCAAGGATTGTGGTATAACTGGTCTGGGGAGCAGAAAGAGAGAATGGTTCCTACCCTAACATTGTGCTAACCTTATGGTCCCTTCTGGAGGACTCTATTTTGCGGAAGGATGCTTGTAAGACGTAGGCAGGACAGCTTTCTGATGTTGTTGACCTATTGAAATAAAACAAGGCTCTTTCACCCCTGGGTGCTCAGGTACCTATAAAGCTGATATCTCCAAGGAATTTGCCTAGACAAGCTGGAATCTGTCCTGTGGTGAAAGGTCTGTTCTGTCCATTGAGGGGAACATGTGGTTCAAGGTCACATCACTACCGTGTTTTCATCGAAGAAAGTACCCTGCATGACCTCAAGTTCCTGCCTTTCGAATGATGAAAAGAATTCAAGCTTATGGCCGTCATTTAAATCTCCTTTCTGTAACTGAAATATGATTTGATCAGATTTCCTCGATTCCTCTCATCAATAGCTATAAAAGAAACCAGGGCTGTCTCTTTGTTTTTCAGGAAACTAAGATTCCTCAGAGTTGTAAGGAGGAATTAGAGATGAATGCCAGGGAGAGTCCTCCAGAATGATGGAGAACTACATTCTGTGTCCCTAATCTGGGAGCAGTTGGACCTTTGCAGCATAACAATAGAGACCCTTCCAGGGCATGGCATTGCTGGAGCCCCGGTGGGGCTTCCTAAATCCCCTGCTTCCTCACTTCTGCTGCTGCACAGGGCTCTGGCGATGCACACAGGGCTCTGCAAAGCTCACCTCCAGCATAGGCCTCTAGGGTGCTGTTGGTGGGGTAGTGCTGTCCTAAGTATTCCGCTTGGTGAATTGAAGATCCTAGAGGATGCCTGGGTCTTCAAAACTCAGGCTTCACATCATGCTCTTCTTATGTTGCATGTAGGGCATGAAACAAGTGCTGAGTGGGATGAGCAGCACCCCCAGTAGGAGTGACCCTCTCTTCTCGAAAGTGCCTCCGTGTACCCACCAGTGATATGCTGGGACTTGTTCTCAGGGCAAGGCCTGGGAAATGTGACCATCTGGCTGCTTGTCACAGTCCAGCAAGTGGGTTGCAGGACGTGTGGGGATCACTGTCCACCACGTCGTGGCTCTCTCCTGGTTCTGGATGAAAAAAATCACCAGTTCATTCATCGCTTATCAATCATTTCCCTCCGTGACTCATCATCGGAAAGTTTCATTCCTGAGTCCCCCTTTCTGAGGCTGGTAAATAGCATGTCATTCCAGCAAAAGGCAGAGGGGGCGGCAGCCCATCTGGACCCTCGAGTATGATTTCATATTTATGAAACAGCTTAAATGTCAGTTTGAGTGAAAAATGACACCTTCTCTAGCTTCTCCCATTAGTGCCTGTGGCTGCCGCTGAGTGCTTCTTTCTTACTTTCTTTCTTTCTTTTCTGTCTTTCTTTTTTAAGATTTTATTTATTTATTCATGAGAGACACACAGAGAGAGGCAGAGACACATGCAGAGGGAGAAGCAGGCTCCATGCAGGGAGCCCGATGCGGGATTCGATCCTGGAACTCCAGGATCATGCCCAGGGCTGAACGCAGATGCTCAACCACTGAGCCACCCAGGTGCCCCCCTTTTCTTTTCTTTTTTTTTTAAGGGCAGCTCTTGGCTTCTCTACTCGGTTCCTCCAAGGCAGTAATGGAAAGGTGATGGCTGGATGGACGGATGGCTGGGACTACAGTTAGACATCCCCACTAGAAAGGAGAGAGAAGTTGGGAAAAACAAAACAACAACCACAAAAAAGATCAAACAGAAGGACTATTTTGGTTTTGCAGGAAGTTTTGATCAGTGGTGAGGATCCTGAGACATTCTTCTGTTATTTGCTTTCTGGGCTTTAGGTTGAAAAAATAAATTAAAAAATTTAGAAAATAAGGATTTAGAGATTAAGGCCTCTGTAATTTCACTGCTCCAACAACTGTCACGATCATTTGGCTGTAGTTCTTACAACTCATTTTTAAAAATTTATGTACAGGTGATTTTCTAAAGTTCAAAATAAAGTGTGCATACGACCTAGAACTCCACAACAGATCAGGACTTTAGGACAGTCGTAGTCTGGGGCTGAGGAAGGCTGCGTAGGGAAAAAGGCAAGCGAGGTCATGAGTGAATGCCTTCAGTGGAAGTTTCTATGTGGCCCCTGGCATTTAAGACAGACTTGTTAATGAGGGATTTTCCTCTTGCAGGAAGGGTAGATTTGTGCAGCGTTGAAAATTGGCCTAGTCACGATGGACTTGGATTTACATATCCGGGGGCACTCCTCCCACGTGGGGTCTTTGTGTTCCCTGGACACAGGAACAGAACTGGAAGGAGAGGGCTCCGCAGGGCTGGGCCTCGGCAGGTGCAGTTCCATCCGGATGCATGAACTGCCTTTCTTCAGCCATCCACTGGGGGGAAGCCTCACCAGGGAATGGAAATACTGTTTTTCCTACAAGCTAGAGAATTCAAAAAAAGGTTGTTAGCTGCCTTAATGAGAGGTATGAAGAACTTTCCAGTGAAAGGCAGAATGGAACAGCAGAGCTAAGGAATAGGAGAACAGAGGAGGCAGTAGATCTGGCGGCAGGCCTGCAAGGGATGCCCCCCACCAAGGGCCGAAGTGAGTAGAGCCTTACTCACACCTCTCTGGTGGCAGCCTCTGGCATTGCCAGATGATAGATATTAGCTCAAGAGGAAACCCCTTCCTGGATCACTGCTTGATCGGCACATTACAGGTCTCCGAAGACTTGCCAATTCCATTGTACCAGACAGCCGTGGGGCGAGGTAATAGTGGGGGGCAGATCCAGGGAGGGACACTAGGTCACACATGGTTAGGACAGTGGTAAATTTTGCTTTTGCGTTTGCTCAGCTCAAAGTGGGGCTATTTGGGTGGGAAGAGTGTTGAGATGCTTTGCCATGTTTGTGACATGGAACTGTCTTCATCTTCCCTGGGGGGGGGGGGGTCACCATTGTCCTGCTGAGGGTCAAGTAGGTGGGAGGAAAGGAAACTTTACTTCAGTCCACAGTGGGTAGTAAGATCCTTCAATACCGGAATTTTTAGAACTGTTAATAAGCAGCTTTTTATTGGGACTTGAGCATATTCCAAACTAATGAAGGTAACTACCTGGAGGGAAAAAAATGGTGCTTTTCTTTATAATCTCTGCTTCTTCTTCCAGGTTTTCTTGTATCCTTTTACTTAGCTTAGAAGTTATTTAAGCACTGAGGTTTTTTTTTTCCCATTAAAATTATATTTAAATATTTGCCCATTGCTACCTAGTCTTAGTCATTAATTTTAATATCTGTAATTAAAAAATTATTTTATAGATGTGCCTTATTTTATTTAAGTATTTCCCATGGCAGGTCCCTTTTGTTACTTAAATTTTTGCCATTATAAATTATGCTCAGTGAATATCTCGTAGTATACCCTCTCCTTCTACCCCAAGTTTTGGATCTTTGTGGGGAGCTCTAGTTTCCAGAAATGGAATGGAGTCAAAGGGTATAAATATGACCTCTCAGTATGTATGAGATGAGGGAGCTAAGAAAACTTCAGAGGACTAGTATTTTACTGAGGCTCTTTGCATAAAGAAGCCAGAAAAGATAAGCAGAGAAAGTATAATTAGGATCAAGCTTCAGAATTCTGACAATTCCTTCTTGAATAAAAAACCATGTTGGCCCGCAACTATTCCCTGCATGTGAACCCAGGAAGAACATTGGCTTTTGGGAGTTTCATGGTGGTGATTTAATAGAGAACATTGTTAAAGCCAGTATTTTGCCAAGGCAAGGCTTGACAAAGGAAGAGAAAGGAGAGACTGCTCCTGGCTCATAGGCCTCAGGAAAAGCAGAAAGTAGAGAATAGCGGTATCAGCGGGAAAGGAAGCTGTACCCTTTGCCCTGCTTGGTACACGGAGTGGTGCAGTCCTTGGGAGCACGCAGCTCTGAGGCAGGAATGGTGAAGGAAGAACCAAACTGCAGCCAAGTCTTAGCAAGACACACCCAACAAAAAAGGAAATAAGTTGGAGCGCCTGGGTGGCTCAGTTGGTTAAGCATATGAGTCTTGGTTGTGGCTCGGGTCATGATCTCTGGGTTGTGGGGCTGAGCCCCACCTGGAGCCCCACATCCAGCCTGGTGTCTGCCCTGCATCCAGCTCCAGGTCCAGCTCAGTGCTCAGTGTGGAGTCTGCTTAAGATTATCTCTCTCCCTCACCCTCTGTCCCTCCTCATGCATGCACACACACTCTGTCTCTCTCTCTCTCTCTCAAATAAATAGATCTTTAAAAAAAAAAAGAAAAAAAAGGAAATAAGTTAACCTAGCATTAAATTCTGTGGAGTAACTCAGAGAATTGGATATTCTGATTGCTTTTTTAAGGACATGCATAGGCAGCTTATAGTATGATTTTTTTTTATGATTATACAAGTAATATCCAGTCTCTAGAACATTTAGAAAGTATAGAAAAATATCAGGAAGAAAAATAGAAATATAGAAACATCCCAATTCTCACACTGGAAGTAATTGTTAGGATTTCTGTTTATTTCCTCCACATTCTTGTGTGTGTGCACTCAAACACACAAGTGAAATCATGCTGTGTGTAGAGTTCTGTAGATTACTATACCATATAGATATACTAGAATGAGTTTAAACTCATTATATTGTTGGCATTTATGTTACTTTAAAATTCTATTATATCTAACAATAAGACGAATACGTTCACATTAATTTTTAAAAATCTTTTCAAAGTTTTTCCACACTACATTCCTTAACTTGAAATTTTTGGGTCAAAGGATAAGGCAATATATCTTAAATTAATTGATTAATTTTTAAAATTCAAGTATAATTAGCATACGATGTTATATTAGTTTCAGGAGTGCAATATCATGATTCAGCCATTCGGTTCACTATTCAGTGCTCATCACAAGTGTAATCTTAATCCAGGATATGGGCAATTTTAAGGCTCTGTCATATTTGGACTAATAGTAGTATGAGCACTCGGATCTTACCACACTCTTGCCAACAAAGGGTTTTGTTTCGTTTTCAAATTTTTCAAAGGTGATGGATACCAATTCCCTCCTTACCTTCTACCTCTCTATACCAGCCTTGACTCTGAAGTTAATTTTTTTAAGATAAAAGGAAAAAAAAAGAGGTTTCAAGGAAAACCAGTGTTAGAAAAAAGATAGCTCTAACAAGACGATGTGCTGGAATAGGACTGAAAAGTAGATTAAAAAACTCAGAAGAGGTTGATTTCCTCAATACTTTAAATTATTAAAAAGCTTCAAGTGACAATAAAGAAAAAGAGCTCTCAAGACCTATTCATCTTGTTATATTATGAGAGAGAGAGAGAGAGAGAGCTTGAGAGTCAACTTTGATCTAAGGGAATGCTGCCTCAGATCCAGTTTGGAAACGGATAGGATATAAACCACAAAAAATATCAATAAGTAATTATTCCTGTATTTTATGTAAACTCAGAATCTTATGGCTAGCCAACATTTTTATTAGGAGGTCCAGATATTAGAAAATTCAGCCATCACGGTTTTGAGAATTGCTGCAATTATATTTAAACATGCCCTATTAACACCATTCAGAGTTATGCCTTTTGTTTTCATTTTCTAACTTTTGTTTGTAAGTCTAATACTTACAGAATTAGCTTTGTCGTCTATTGACAATAGTTCATTTTATTTATAGTCTTGTTTGAGAAACAGTTCTCCAGGACTTTGATGTAACACGCACACACACGCACACACACGCACATGCACAGATACACACACTTTCTCAAAGCAACTGCATAAGCATGGGGTAGAACAAGGATGACTAATGTGGGTCCCTTCTTTCTTTCCTTAATTGTTCTCAATCACCTTGGTTTCATCTCTAGACTTTGATTACAATTTTCATTTTATATTTATGCATTCTAATCATATAATCACATGTCTCTTTGGACCACCATATGGTTCCCTGTCTTGAGGCTAAATTTGTCTTCAGAAAGCCTCTGGCTTCTTTCTGCTGGCTGCCTTAAGGCTAGGGTAGTATGCCATTCAAAAGCGAGATGCCAAGCTACTGATTACTAATTTTTCTGTCCTGTGGTGAAGGCATGTCAGCTGTTCAGAGCAGGGATGGTGCAGCAAGGCTTCCCAACCTGCTAAAAAAATATCCTCTCCTACGTTCCATTAATGACAGATTCATTTAAGCTAGTGGTTCTCAATCTTGTTCAGTTGACAAAACACCTGAAAGAAGTAGTGTTCTGAGAACTCCATGAAATATTTATACACTTAATACCATTTACAAACTAAGAACACTTAACCAGCAGAAAATATGACTGTATTGTATGCCGCAGTATGAAGTCATTTCCATAATTGTATACACCAATGAACTAAGGATGATCCTAACTTTTTCTGGTAATATTAATGTAAAACTTAATTGTCTTGTCATTTGCGAGGACTCACCAAGAGCAAAACTATAGCAGTTATGAAAGATTTAAGAAAATCTTTGGTTCTCCAATGGGACAAAATCTTAAGAAAATAAGTATTCATTGAAATGTCTTTTCATTGTGAATTCATATGTAAACAACTACCATTATTTGATTTCAGCAACAGATCGCCTCAAACTAGCTTTGCTTTGAGGGCTCCTAATTTGTTCTATTAATCTCCTGTTTCAAAATGTAAAAATTCCCTTAGAGGTTAAGCTGGGCTCTAGTAACATCTTAGTGTGAATTACTTTAATCAGATAATCACCTAATGTCTAGCCAATATCAGCTGCCCTGTTATCTGTTTTCTTTGCTTTAGTCTATTGTGATTTTTAAACTTAAAAATTCTGGCTGCAGAATTATATAGCTTTAACTATATAATTGCTTTTCTGGTCTTTTGAAGCTTACAACCTCAGGATCATCTTGAAATCTTCCTTCCTTTCACTGTTATCTGTTTTGATTACTTCATGCTGTATAACAAACTGTTCTAATACTTGTTAACCTAAAACAGTTATACAATAATAATTTACCTTATTCGTAAACCTGAAATTTGGTTAGAGTTTTGGAGGGGAAGGCACATCTCTGCTCCATGCTGAGTCCTTTGGGGCTGGAGTATTTGCTTCTGAGATGGCTCATTCCCACTCCCTGGGAAGTCTGTGCAGGCTAGGGACCGGGGGCAGTGGTGTGCTGGAGCCAGCTGTGTTGATGTGCAAATCAGCTGTGTGCATCTATTTCCCAAATTCATTCTCGGTGGCATCGTTTTGTGGTTTGAAATCAGCGACAGCGGGAATATTTACACCATGGGAACTGGCAAATACTACAAATCAGAGGTCCCACCCACCTCCAGAAAGTTAGTGCTTCAATATTTAACAGCATGTCACTAGCTGGGACCTCACCTAGGGATGAGAGCCAGGGCCTCCCAGTCTGTCCCGTGGACCTTTCCACATGGCCTCGCTTCTTCACAGCGTGGTGACTGGGTTCCAAGGACAAGCATCTGAGAGAAGGAGCATGAGGTGGAAGGCATATCACATTTTCTGGGCTACCCTCAGCAGTCATATAGCACCACTTCCATTGTGCTCTATTATCTCAGGTGGCCACCAAGACCTTTCTGGTTTCAAGCTGAGGGGACACAGACTCCAACTCTTGGTGGGAGAATGGCAAATTATAGATGGTCTTGTGGAACCAAAGATGCTGTCGTAACCATTTTTGGAAAATGCGATCCACCACACCATTATACCCAATCAGCCAGACGTGTATCCTTTTGCGTCTCTTGCCTTGGAAATTATAAGGATAATTTGTGTAAGTGAAGCAAGGGCATGAGATCATAAAAAAATCAGGATCATAAAATCAGTATAGGCAAGACTGGGGAGATGGAAAGGGACAAAATGTACTCAGCAATAGGGGGAGGGTCACCCTGTTTGGGGAAATAAGTGTGCTTTGGTGAGTACAGAGTTCTAAAGTTGGAGTAATAGGTTATGGTATAATTCAAGGTGACCTCTCTATCAGTTTCCTATTGCTTTATAATAAGTTACTACAAACTTAGTGGTTTAAAACAGTGCACATTGATAAATAGCTTTATTTCTATTTTAAACTATTCCTCACAGGTTCATTGGTCAAGGTTCTGCATGTTTTAGCCAGGTTGTCTGCTCAGGCTCTCCTACGTGTGAAATCAAAGTCCTTACCTTGATTCAGTGATCTGTTTCCAAGCTTCCTTAAGCTGTTGGCCGGATTCCTGTCTTTATGGTTGTAGGACCCATTGTCTTGCTAGCTGTTGGCTGCTCAGCTCTGTGAGGCTGCTCTTGGATCCTTGGAGAGGTCGCACATCTCTTCCCATCTCAGCAATGGAGAAGCTGCCCTTGGCTGAATCTCCCTGACTTCCCTTTCGGAGGCTAGCTGGAGAGAACTCCTGGCTTTTAAAGGCTCTTGTGATTAGGCCCTACCTGGATAATCTCCTTTTTTGAAAAATCAACCGTGCCATCTAACGTAACTCAGTTATGGAGTGAAATCCGTCAAGTTCACAGTCCCGAGGACTGTTGAGGAGAGGAGGTGGGAAATCTTAGGGGTCATTTTAGAGTTTTGCCCACCGCAGCCTGGACAGACTGAAGATCCCCCCTTCCTGTGTGTTAACAAGACTTGTCCAGCAGCGTGCCAGCCTCGTGGCTTTGGATGTATCATTTAAATTATCCAAGTCTCAGTTTCTACATTGGAAAGGATAACAATATTACTAATTTCTCTGTCCTACAGGGCTGTCATGAAGTGCAAGTGGGTTAATGAATGCAATGGCGTTTTGAAAAACTTAGTGCTCTGCTGATTTTGTGTTGAAGAATCCCCACTTGTCATAATCCTACTCTTTCGTCAAGTCTCGGTGCCGATCGCACGTACTCCAGCTTTCTTGTCGCTTCAAGCAATGCCACCATCCCCGGATCTCTACTAACAGTTTATCTGTTTGCCTTTTCTTGTGCTATTTTGTATAGCTTTCAATGCAATGTGTCTTATTTTCCCTTATGGCCTGTGAGCTCCTTGAGGGCCTTTGCTCTGTTCACAGAACCACAAAACCCCTAACAAAATGCCTCCCACATGTTAGGGGATCTTTACATATTTGGTTGAAGAATAAATGAAAATTAATATGCTGGGATAGAAAATAGCATCAGGATGTTTATTAAATGAAAGAACCCACTAAGCTATGGTTGAAATTTTTGTTCCTGTGTTTCTAACATTGCTGATAGCTCACTGAACTCTCCTGGAATACATGTCTTCGCTCTGTAGGAACAGGAGCTTTGGCCAAAGACGTTTTGTCAGATGGCTGCTGGAGTGTGAGCTCTGTGAGGGCAGCTGCCGTGCCTCCCTCTAGTCTTGGCACTATTTTTGCCTGTTGGAGCCAAAGAAATATTAAGGGAAGGGATGAATGAATGAGTATTGGCTCTGGTATGGCCCTAATAGAAAAATATTGGTTCTGGTATTGCTCACTGATCCAATTCCATGGATTCCTCATCTAGTCCCTAGTCACCCAGGTGAGTAAGGACTGGAACTCATATACGAAGGTGTCCAGCAGGGTTTACAATCCTGGCAAGGTGGCTAACCACGTGTGTCCATATTCTGACCTTTAAGGATCCAAAAGCCTACTTCTGGTGACGGTGCCAGTAAACCCAGCACCCAGCCCCAATTTCTCAATGCTCTTGTGGTGCTCTTCCTTCACAGGAGCTCAGATTCCTGGCAGTCAGTAACCTCAGACGGCTTCCCCCGCCCCTGCAAGCTCACCTCCCACAGACTCAGGGGCTGGCTTTTCGTCGTCCACGGCAATCTAGATAAAACTGCCACAAGGAGACAGTGTCAGAAAGCAAACTTACAAATCACAGTTCTGCATTGTCTGTAATAAAGTGTAAATCCAGCAAAGGTGGTGGCGAAGTGATAAAAATAGCAGAGTTATTATGCTCATCTCTAATGCATTTAATGTAACAATAGATTATTCCATTGTCATTAAATGAAGGGAAAGTAGGAGGATCTAATTCTATCTCTAGATTCCTTAATAAGCACCTCATTGTCAGTAAAATCATTTACATTGTTCAATCTCCAAATAAAAGAGAAGGATGTACAGTGACATGTACATTGGGCAGAGAACCGGGGACTGTGAAGGCACTTCAGACCCTGTGGCCCAGAGTTAAACTGAATCCAGGAAGGAGGCTGGTGATGAACTGCTATTTGTTCTGAAATGAAGTGCTTCACTGTGGCGGAATCAGGGAGGTAGTGTTTTGGTGAGATGGAGTTGACAAATGCTTCGCTTTATCCACCTCCTCACACCCCCATGAACGTGTGATTTTGTGGCAGCATTTGGAGATGAGATTTTCTACTGTATGGGCTTCTTGTCAGGATGAATGAAGACCCTGTGTTAGGGAGGCTGCAGGAGCTGCCGCGGCCTGTGGGCGGAGCTCTCGCTCCAGCTTGCATCACCTTCAGGTTCCAGGCCTAGCTGCTGGCCTGGCTCTGCTCTAGCCCAGGCCAGTGCTGTTTGCAAAATCTCTGCACGGGGCTGCCTCGTGGAAGAGCCCCAGCACAGATCTCCTCCTGCCAAATCCACAGATCCTCACTATTTGCAAATCAGCTATTGATGATCTATTGACAGGCAGGGCCAAAGCAGATTCTCAGGAGTGGGTCCACAAATTTACTCACCTACATAGCCTGAAAACATTCCCCCCACCCCCCTCTTCCTTCCTTGCTTCATCTTTCCATTTTTCCTTTTTCTTCCTTAAAGTCCTTAGACATTTCGAGCTTAGGGACTCTTAAAGATAATTATCAGGGGCCACAGTTTTGTTGAGGGGTGAAAGGAAAAATCATTTGAGGGCTACGTAGATTTAATATCTTATTTGTAAGAGATAGAGATTATATATACACATACATATATGCACATATACCATAGTCCTTGACAATAGAAATTCCAATATCAATTCAATGGATTAAGATTCTGGGATGTGGTCACTGCTAGCTGCGTGTAACTATTTAAAATTAAGTGGATTTGGGATCCCTGGGTGGCGCAGCGGTTTGGTGCCTTCCTTTGGCCAAGGGCACGATCCTGGAGACCCCGGATCGAATCCCACGTCGGGCTCCCAGTGCATGGAGCCTGCTTCTCCTCCCTCTGCCTGTGTCTCTGCCTCTCTCTCTCTCTGTGACTATCATAAATAAAATAAAATTCTTTAAAAAAAAAATAAAAAATAAAATTAAGTGGATTAAAATTAAATAAATTTAAAATTCGCTTCCTCACTTGCATTAGCCAGATTTTTAAATGTTCAGTAGCTACATGTCATTCATTACTGGCCACCGTATTGGCAAGTGAAGATATAAAACATTTCCATCATTACAGAAAGTTTTATTGGACGGCACTGGGACAGATAAAAAGAAAAATAGAGAATGAGAAGAAAAGAGGAAAAATTGAATATGGAGGGGGTGAGAATCAGACAGTGGGATAGGTTACCGGAGAGAGGGAATTAGAGTCAGATAGACTCACACACAGAATGAAAGCCACAGGTAGACCGGTGTAGCTAGAGATTGTTGTACTTAGACACAGACTAGGAGAGAACTTCAGAAAGACATTCTTACTTTATAGAAGATCTGGAATTCTACAGATAAAGGTTTTTTAAAACATGATCCATTTTTGCAACTAGAAGCAAGAACATGTCTCTGATATCACCTCTTGGTACTTTTCATGTTGTCCAGATGAAAACAAATGGACAGTTTCTCTTGGCTTGTAGATCACAGATTATCTATACGTAGTCTATGCAGTGTCAACCCAGTTTGTTGGGAAGTTTAAAAAAAAAAAAGTCTTTCAGGTGTTATTATGTATGTATAAAATAAAATGATAAGTTTATTTGCACTGAATCAACACATTATTTTGGTGCCAAAGAGTCATAGGGGGAGATCCCTGGGTGGCTCAGTGGTTTGGCATCTGTCTTTGGCCCAGGGCGTGATCCTGGAGACGCAGGATCGAGTCCCACGTCGGGCTCCCTGCATGGAGCCTGCTTCTCCCTCTGCCTGTGTCTCTGCCTCTCTCATGAATAAATAAATAAAATCTTTAAAAGCAAAATAAAACACAAAGAGTCATGGGGCTGGAAAAGACTAAGACGTTAGGTCTGAGTGTTAACTATGTCCGGCCACTAATTATCTACCTTATATTGAAAAAATCTTAGGAATTTGGATTTTTTTTAAATAATAAATTTATTTTGTATTGGTGTTCGATTTGCCAACATACAGAATAACACCCAGTGCTCATCCCGTCAAGTGAGGAATTTGGATTTTAATAGCTTAGGTTTGAGTGTTAACTGTGTTCGGCCACTAGTTATCTACCTTATATTGAAAAATCTTAGGAATTTGGATTTTAATAGCTTACACTTCATAATTCTATCACCAATTGTACTGTTGAAAGTTCTTCCTTTTAGCTAACCAATAGTTCTTTTGCTGTAATTTATATCTACAGCCTCTTGATCTTTTGCTTAGTGTCCATCGAGACAAAGGAAATTGTTTTTGCTGTTGTAGTCTGTGTAATGCTTGTTTGAACTCTGAAGGACCCAATGGGGAATCATAACACTGAAGGTTGGGCTTCCTTCCAGCCCTTAGCTTTCCTTGCAATCTTTGCTGCACTTGTTTAAGTAAGATGACAGGTAAGGCTGGCAGGCTTGGACCTTCTAACTTTTGTGTCTAGTCCACAGTTTTAGAGCCCTAGCAATTTTATTGTATTTATCTTTTTCCTGGCATGATTAGGCACTGAATAATTGGTTCATAATAATACTCCCTCCCACTGTGATTCTGCTATGTAAGTCAGAATGCAGGTTTATTAACTTGCAGTTGGAGAAAAATCTGGCCCGAGACTGAGTTCACTCAGAAAAATGCGTGACAGTTCAGAAGGTTTCTTGGTGAATATAGAATCGGAGCTGGATGTCCTCAAGGGACAGTGCTGTCAAGGCTTGGTAGCTTGATGAATTGTCTCTCTCGTCCCAAGAGATGTTTCTGTCTGAAGAGCCAGCGCATTTCCAGCCTGAGCACCCTGATGCCCAAGTGGAGCCGGGGAGAGACAAAGCCTGCTTCTCAGCTCTCCTCTCTGATGACCACTGTCACTTGCCTTTCTTGTTGAATCGTCTTTGCCTTTCTCAGTAAGCATCCTTCTGTAACAGTTTACACTTGACAAGTGTACAGATCACTTCTAATTAATTACAGTTTAAGTTGGCTACCTCCTAGTGACATTTAGGGAAGCATTATAAACTAATTTGGTAGTACATCTCCAAATCAACTTGGGATCAATTTCTGCTGAGGCAGTGCTTTTTTTTTTTTTGACAGCTTTTCATTCATTCAGAATTTATTAATTACTATTCTCGCTAGGCATCAAGAGAAGCTCGTAGATTATAAAGATGAATAAAATTTTCCTGATTTTGCAGAGCTTGCATTCCAGTTCATAGGCAGATTCATAACAATAATGATGATAATAGTGACATCTTACTATTATTTCTTGAGTACCTGTAGTGTGCCCAGCACTATCTCTGGACCTAATAACCATTATCTAATTTGGTCTTCATGACAACCCCTGGAAGAAGATATTATTTCTATTTTATGCAGGACAAAAACCAAGACGCAGGAGTTAGGTACTTGCCCAAGGTCACACAGCTAGAAAGGGATAGAGTGGTGCTCAGATCCCAATTCTGATGTCCAGACTCATGGTCATTTCACCATATTGCATGCCACCCACCAGCCTTTCATCCTCCAACTGCAAATTCTACCAACTGGAATTATAGGATAAGGGGTGTGTGGCTCTGCTGGAGGATCCCCATCCATATTCATGGAATAAGTAGATCATCTACGTGGAGCCACTAAAGCTGAAAAGCCTCTATACCCTCTCCACACCTGTGGAGGGAGACAGACGCACTAGAATTGTGTTGTGAAAATAAGATGGTGACAGCTGGAGCAAACACACTGAAATTATGGGGGATGGCAGTTTTCATGGACATATCAGAAGCATGTGAGGGGTTAAATGATTTTGGAAAGCATTTGTGGTATCCTCAGAGGGACTGTGTATTTGTTGGGTGATAGAAGCAGTGCCAGGGACAAAGTTGCCTGCCACTAATGTGTCCATCCTGGCTGACACTATCATGGCCCTGGTTTTCCTCATCTCAATTAGGATAACTCTACTTTCTCCATTGTCTCATAACCTGCGGGTTTACTTTGATCTCTGAGGCGAAGACCCTGGGAGTGGGCTTCCTGTGAAGGACAGTGTGAGTGATGGGAGGAGCTCTTAGCTGAATGTAAAGCATCTGTCTCCGCAGAGAAATCACTTCTTTCCTCTGAGCCTCTGCTTCCTCATCAGTAAATATTTGTTGCCTCCTTTAGCTTTTTGATAGTGATTCTTCATGGCTGTTTCCAGAAGTAACACTTCCTGCCCTTCCCTTTTCTTTCTTTCTTTCTTTCTTTCTTTCTTTCTTTCTTTCTTTCTTTCTTTTCTTTCTTTTCTTTCTTTTCTTTCTTTTCTTTCTTTTCTTTCTTCTTCTTCTTTTTTTTTTTTTTAAAGTATCCTCTCTAGTCCCTGACTGCCTCTTGGCCATCTGCTGCCACATTTGAGAAGTGAAGCATATGGATAAGGGCAACCTCTGATGCTGCCACCATTTACAAGCAAGATTGGGAAAGTACTAGAAGGAACCTAGCATTCTTTTCTCTCCTACTTCTACTTCAGGTGTGGGGAAATAGGGGTAGAAGAGCAGGGACTCATCATCTACGGACACGCTTGCCTTGCAGCAGAGAGTTGATGGCCCCTTGTCCTTGATGAGCACATATACCCCCAACATACACACATACACACATGTAGGGCCTAGAGGCACCATGTCTTTATTTCCATGTTTGCTGGCATGGTCAGTGCCCCTGTACTCAACAACAGAGCATTGGCCCTGTCCCTCACAAAGGAAAAACATAAACAATAGGGACCAAAGGATTCAACTGTGTTACCCCTTACCATGCTGCATCTTGGTGAGACATTGGTGAAAACTCAGGTGGGTTTATAGGTGGAGCCCAGGGTTTAGATTCAAGGGAACATGAGTTCTAGTCCTAACTTTGCCTTTTTACCAGCTGTGAGACCTCTGCCGCTTACATCCTTTCTTCCCACCTTCACTTCTTTTCTGTCAAATGAGAATCGTAATAAATTTTTGTTTCGCCTCACCCTGGTGAAGCTAGAGTTAGATGATGGGTGGGAAAGCACATTGCATATTCTAACACACAAAACACATGCAACACAGCAAACCTCTCTATCTGCTGCTGAGTAGGAGCAAGTCCTGTAGGAAGAACACAAAGGAAGATTTGCTTTTCTTTTCCTGGGCGTGAATTAATTTCTGGGCTGGAAATAGGCAAAGTATATTAGAAAGAAATTTGTCTACCTTCTCTGGGAGTTTACTAATTTGAATAATCCCTTGCAGTTAGGAGGCAACTAAGTGGTTAAGAGCATGGCCCTTGGCACCAGACATCCTACGTTCAAACCTTGGCTCCTGTGTGGCCTTTGGCAAGTCTTAGGACTATTCCATGCCTCATTTTCTCCGGCTGTAAAATATGAGAATTGTAATAATAGCTCCTTATAGAGTTGTGGTAAGGATTAAGGGAGTTAATATGTGTAAATTACTGGAAGGTGGCTGGGTACATAGTAGTTTTGATTATTATAACAATTATGTCACTTGCACCATTTCCAAGGATGTGTACATATTACATTTCATTTGGTTGTCCTCACTGCAATCTTGAGCAGTAGCAGCCACATTTTCTAGGTCAGGACACTGATTGCTGTGGTCACTTTCTCAAGCTCACACAACTAATGAATGACAGCGTGGCAGCAAGTGTCCCGGGCTCTTTACAATATGCTTTGACTATTGTTCCCTTAGATCCCGAACCTGAGAGAAAGGCTGAGGATTCACGTGACAGTCAGCCCCCTTAACAGGTCATCATGCCAGACTCATTCCTGAGCTAAGAATTGAGATTTTGGATTTGTGATCAGAATTTTTAAGCAGACTTAGAGTTCTATTATGTCATGAAATATAGGAAATTAACTTTTAAACTTGGTTTTATTTTTAGCATTAAATGGCAATGATGTCAACTTTTAAAGCAAAAAACAGTATTCTTTGCATGATTTAAAGTTTGTACCCTACCTACTTTCATCATGCAGATTCCTATTGAAACAGAGGACTCAAGAAGACATTTAAAGATTAAGAGAAGAGAAGGGTTCATCTGGCTTTGGGTGGAACAAACGTCTTCTTTTTTTTTTTTTTTCTGTGAGAATCAATCCAGGGCAATTCTACACATATTTATACGTAATTTCTATTTCATTCAAAATGAAAATAGGTTTGTTAGGTCCCTCAGGGCAAATGTATATATTTTATGACTTAGATCGCCTACATTACTGAATATGAGAATGTCGGTGACATAAATGGTGCTGAGTTTTAGCCATTAAAATGGTGATTTTTGGACACAGTGAAGTTTATCCTGAAATTGACTAAAAGGCGGGAATTTGAACCAAGAAGGACTGATGCTCATGACTGAGGGATGGGAGCCACTCACTTTTTATTTGGATAAGATGTGAGAGGTGTAACCTCCTGGGGCAGCAGGGGCCAGCTGGTAGCTCTCTGAGTCTGGCTCAAAAGTTTCTTTTGTTTCCTAATACGACAGTAGAAGTTTGTGCATTATTTCATTTTCATTTTCTGACAAGAGAAAGTATATGCATTCACCTGAAGAGACCTTGTTATTATTCTAGAATCAAACCTAAGCAGACGTTTATGGAATGGGAATTTATTTAAAGAACTTTGAGTAACACACTGGACAGCATCTTCGGTGACAGCCCTGTAAGAGACACTAAAACCCTTCTTAAGCAGACAGTTCTTATTTCAGCTTTCTGTAGAGGCCGAAGGCATAATATTCAATCCTAACTTAGTAAAGGCCCTTTTGTTTTCTTTTTCTGAGAAGGCGAGGAGAGTAAGCTAAGCTAGTACCGGGTAACTATGTTTGCTGATAACTTACCTTAAGCTGCAGTGGAACTATATGGAATCTAGATGGTGGTCAGAAATCCCAGTGTCCGTGGGGGCCTGATGAGTCACATCGGTGAGTGAGCCAGGCTGGGTGCTGCCAGTGGCATGCGGGACGGCATGTTGCCCTTCTGACAGGACAGCTGCTTCCCTGCTCCAGCTGAGGGATGCCATGAGAGAATGTGGGCATCATCAGATCTTCTGATCTTCAGGAGAAGTAACAAATCCAGATTATATGGGACCCCCCCGGTGGCTCAGCGGTTGAGCATCTACCTTTGGCTCAGGGCATGATCCTAGAGTTCTGGGATTGAGTCCCACATCAGGTTCCCTGCGAAGAGCCTGCTTCTCCCTCTCCCTATGTCTCTGCCTTCTCTATGTCTTTCATGAAATCTTAAAAAAAAAAAAAATCCAGATTATATGTGACGTCTTCCCCTTTTTAAAAATTGGCAGCGCATTCACACTTTTCAAAGTCTGGTGTGACATGGGGAAAATAACATATGTATGGGGGTTTCAGGATCATCTGTCCTGGCAAGTTTGGAAACAGCCTAAACATTCATTAATAAGGGACCAGTGAAATAGATTGTGGCACATGTATTCAATGAAATGTTATGCTGGAGAGAGAGAGAGAGAGAGAGAGAGAGAGAGAGAGAGAGAGAATCTTTACAGCCTGATATAGCAACTTCAAAGACATGGTTAGTAGAAAAATCTAGGTGCAGAGGTGTACGTAGTATGCTTCATTGCGTGAAAAACAGAGGGAGAAGGGAATATATTTGTGTGCGTATAAGTCTGCTAGGGTGCCCTAACAGACTACCACAGGCTGGTATATTTATATATTTAAAAATATATAAATTTACTCCCTAAAACTTATGGAGCCTAGAAGTACATGATCAAGGTGCTGGCAAATTTGATTTCTGGCTAGTGCTCTCTTTCTGGCTTGTAGACAGCTGCCTTTTACCATGTCCTCATGTGGCCTTTCCTGTGATGTTCATGCAGAGAGAAAAGAGGTCTTTGGTGTCTCTTCCTCTTCTTATAAGGACATTGATCTTCTTCTTAAATTAGGGCTTCACCCTTTATGACCTCATTTAGCCTTAATTACTTCCCTAAATGCCCCCTCTCCTAATGACATCACGTTCAGGCTTAGGGCTTCAACATATGAATTTTAGGAAGATACAACTCAGTCAATTATTTTTACATGAATAGAATATATTTAGAATGATAAACAAATATTCATAACCTTAGCTGACTAGAGATGAGGAACTGGAATATGCTGGACAAGTGCATTCCTTCTTGTGCACCCCCTGGAGGAGCCAGAGTCATTTTTACATCGTCCAAGTTTGAGAATTGGACTTGGCATCTCACTCAGAGAGAAGACCAACCCTCTCCCTCACTTGCAGTTGCTACAGGGCTACTCACTTCTCCAGGCAATATTATTTTTCAGAAAGGAGTTTTGGTTCCTTAAGTGCTATGTAACTGCTTGCTTGAGACCCCAAAGTTCTGCCCCATATAACACAGAACATAAAAGAATACCAAACACTAAAATCCAAGGAATTGTGACTCACTGAATTAATCGTCCAGATTCCATTTCATTTATCAATGAAGAAACAGGAATATTTATGCAGCATATTAAATGTTCAGCGTGAATCTCCCCTTCCATGTGGGCAGAAAATTCATTCCTTGAATACAAGGAATTCCATTTTCTATTTTCCCCATTCCTCCAACCCCCCCCCCCCCTCCTCTCATATTTCAGCCAACAGCAGGGCTATTTACTACTAGCCTAAGTATATCTTTTCTCTGGTTCATAGCATGGGAAATCCAACTGGGTAAGTGACTTCTACTGCCATGGGGGTGGAGTGGAGGTGGGGCTGGGGTCAGCTAGCATTAAGGTACTTCATGCAAAATACTCTAAAACTCCTTTCGTTGCATCTCTCCTGGTGTCGAGGAAGCCAGGAAACTATTGATGACAATGCTTATCCATCCGCAAATCTGGGTGTAGGTGAGAAGGATAGTCAACTTCCCAATGGCAATAAAAATGATTTTTTTTTGGATATATCTCAGCCAGGATAATTTGTTGCAATTTTAGTTATTCTTTCTTTAGTTATTTTTTTTTTTTAATTTTTTTTTTAATTTTTTATTTATTTATGATAGTCACAGAGAGAGAGAGAGAGAGGCAGAGACACAGGCGGAGGGAGAAGCAGGCTCCATGCACCGGGAGCCTGATGTGGGATTCGATCCCGGGTCTCCAGGATCGCGCCCTGGGCCAAAGGCAGGCGCCAAACCGCTGCGCCACCCAGGGATCCCTCTTTAGTTATTCTTAACTAGTTATTAATTTAGTTATTCTTTAGTTATCTTTCTCTTTATCTTACCTATTTCTGCTCCCAAAGGTATCTTGTTGCTTCGCAAATGCTATTAAACATGGCAAACACCACACTGGTTCTACTTTTGGGTCTACCCTGTATAATTGTTTGTTTAGGCACTGGGCGGGGGAAGCCCGAGGGGTGCTGTTTCTGTAGACTCTGACGTAGACCAGGTGCCACTCAGAGGGGGTAGCCACTTTCTCTTCAGCCAGCACCATCCCAAGAAGCTATTTCCTCATCCCCAGGGTCTAGACTAGGCCCAGTCAGAGTGAATAAGGACCTGGATGCTCAAATCAAAGTGAGCATTTGGGTGGCTTCCTCTATAGTCCTCACTCGCTAGAAGCTCGTGACACCCCCCCTTCCCCTTTAGGAAGTTGACAGCCCCTTGTATCCCTCACCATGTGCAATCACATGGAAGGTCTACTTCCTCCTCCCCCTCCTCCTCTATTCTCTATAGTACTTTAGTTCTCTTGGGCTTTCCCTGTTTGCAGCTGGGTTCCCCCTCCTTGGTTCCCATTGGTTCTGGTGGGGAGTGGGGTTTAGTTTGAACCAGTTCCATTTGGGGAACTGGGGGGAAACTGGGGATATCAGAACAACATCTACAGTTTATAATATGTTAATTTCCTGATTTTCATCATGGTACTCTGGTATGTAAAGTGCAAACATTGGGGAGGACTGCGGGTAGAACATAGGAGAACTCTCTTCACTATCTTTACTTCTGCAGCTTAAATGTTATTTTAAAATAAAATATTTTTAAAAAGATTTTATTTATTTATTTTATAGAGAGAGGGAGTGTGTGTGGGCAAGTGTGAGCGAGTGTGGGGAGGGGCAGAGGGAGAAGGAGAGAGAGAATCTGAAGCAGACTCCATGCTGAGCGTGGAGCCCTACATGGGACTCAGGCTCATGACCGGGAGATCATGATCTGAACCAAGACCAAGAGTCAGACATTTAATCAACTGAGTTACCCAGGTCCCCCCAAATGAAAGATTTTTTAAAAAGGTGTCTGGGGAAATGAATCTACATGCATGTTCCAAAATATTTCTCACAACTCAGGCTTCACTTTGCCACTTCACTTTGCTGCTTCCACATTCAGGTATTTCTTTGAGCAACACCCTGTGCACGTTGGTGAGGGGCACCCATTCCCTCCCCACCACCCATGTATTGGCTGACTGAGGTAACGATGGGGGACAACGGAATGAATCAAGGTAAGATGAGTTGTGAAATATCAAGTGGAATTGGTCACAGGGCAGTAAAAAACAATTATATATTGAGTTATAACTTTAGTGCATTTGAATTGAGAATGTGACTATGTGTGTAATCTAATTTTTTAAAAGATTTTATTTATTTGTTTATTCATGAGAGACACACACACACAGAGAGGCAGAGACATAGGCAGAGGGAGAAGCAGGCTCCGTGCACGGACTGATGTGGGACTCGATCCCAGGTCTCCAGGATCATGCCCTGGGCCAAAGGCAGGCGATAAGCTGCTGAGCCACCCAGGCATCCCTTAATCTACGTAATTTTAAGATGCTTTTCCTATTGGTACACTAAAATAGATTTTAATTTTAGTAAGACAGGTCTCTTGGGTGTCCTCGGGAATATGTCCAATGACAGCAGAGGACAGAGGAGACTTTTCTAGATTACTCTTCCGGGGTATGGACCAATGGCATCTACAAGGGGGATGTAGTTACTATATCTGGCTACCAGCCATGCCTTGTTCCTGGACCCTTCTCAGAGGTTCTCCAAGTAGGTCCCTGGGGGTTGTTACTCAGTTGCATGCTCTCCATGGCTTACGGAGCCCTGAGTAACCTGGCTCATGCCGACATCTCCAGCCTTCTGTCATACTTCCATTTACTAAACTCTAGTCACACTAGATTCATTCTGTTCAGGTAACATTGCTAAGCTCCCCACTACCAAAAGTTGGTAACAGTAACTTCTCCCCTCCCTACAAGGCTTTCATGCATTTGATCTTCCTTTTTTGGGGGGAACAGTCTTCTCCTAGGTCTTCTCATGGTACCTTTGCATCCTTCAGGTTTCTGCTTCAATTTCACCTTCACAGGAAGTATGTTCTGATCAAGAGTCTAAAGTAGTCACCCTGTTACTCTATCACATTAACTTTTTTCCTTCCTAATGCTTCTCATAATCACTGATTATTGTTGACCCATTTGTATACTTGTTTATCATCTGGCTAGAATGTAAACTTCATGAGGACAAGAATTGCTTGTTCACCACTGTGCTTCGAAGCCTGGAAAAAGTAGCATTTGTTGCATTCAGGAATGAGGGAAAAAAGTCTCTTTGCTGCATTTGCAAGCTTGTGGGGTATAGGAGTGGAACTCTGGGCATTTTTGGAGTTGGGGGTACTTCCCGTGGGGGCAAAGGAGTCTCGGTGCACCTTCAGTCTGTGGAGGAGAAAGCACTGGCCTATTGTAAGGGTAGGAAGAAGGGCGTTGTGCAGACCATGCTGAAGCCCGAGGGGTGCTTTTCTCTCTGTGAAATTTAAGGCTAGAGGACATACGTTCTGTTGGTATAGAGGACATGAGTTATCCACCCTTTCTCTTTCTTTCTCTCTTCCACAAATATTTTTTTTTTTATGTTAGAACTTAGCACCATGCCTGGCCCATCGTTAACACAACTATGAGCAAGGCAGACAGTTCCTGGCCCTTCTATTACTTACAGAGTAGCAGGGCCGACCAGACAAGGGACAGTTAGGATTCAGCATGAGAGGTGCCCTGAGATGAGACAGACTCAGAAATGGATTTTACTTGTCACTTGGATTCATGCCAGGTCAAGAAGAGGATGAGGAATCTTGTGGGGCTCCTGGATACCCAAGAGCCCTTAATAATCTGAGAATGTGGGGATCCCTGGGTGGCTCAGCGGTTTAGTGCCTGCCTTTGGCCCAGCGCTGGATCCAGGAGTCCCGGGATCGAGTCCCACGTCGGGCTCCCTGCATGGAGCCTGCTTCTCCCTCCTCCTGTGTCTCTGCCTCTCTCTCTCTCTCTCTCTCTCTATCATCAATCAATCAATCAATCTTTAAAAAAATAATCTGAGAATGTGTAATGTTTCACCAGGCAGCTCTCAGGCTAGGCTCAGTTACCAATAATTAACTTAACACCTATTGACTTCTATCTACCTTCTCCACATCTTTTTAACCTGCCTGGCACCTGGAGGAATTTTAGGCTATCAATAGAGCATCTGGGCCTAGAATCAAGGGACTAGTGTCTAGATCATTACTTTGATGAGTATAAGCCCTCAAAATGTGTTTCCCTTCCAACTTTTGGTAATGGGGGGGTGGGCCTTAGCAATGTTACCTGAAAACCTACAGCCTCAGACAACTCTTATGAACACCAGAGTTTAAATAAAACAATGGCATTGGGAATGCAGGGCACCTGGCTGGCTCAGTCAGCAGAGCATGTGACTCTTGATCTTAGGGTTGTGAGTTTGAGCCCCATTTTCATATAGAACCTACTTAAAAAAAAAACAAAAAACAAAAACAATATTGGCATTGACCTTTAAGCACCAGGAGTTAGAGATTAAGTCTTTCTTGTTTCCTTTTTATTTCCAGCAAACCTGGCTCCTGGTAGGTGTTCAATAAATAACTGCTGAATATTAAATAAATTTTTTTGAGGCAATCAATGAGATTTATAATCTTATTTAACTTCGCTTTCCTTATGTCTAGAATGAAGATAATAATAGGTGCCTTGAAATGTTGTTAAGAATATGAATAAAATAATATAGGAGGGGTCCTATAGTGCCTGGCCCATATAAAGATTTCAGTAAAGGTTAGTTGAATCTGGATCTATGTGAGGAATTAGGAGCAGACACTTTGGGGTCTAGTGTTGTTCATGTGGATTCTAACCTTTCTGATTGTGTCTTCCCTACTGCAGAGGCTGGAGAGCTGCAACCTACATTTCTAGACTCCCTTGCAGCTGGACTTTATGGTTCAGTTGCATCAATCTGATACCCTTGGTAGATGTAAGTTGGGAACTGAATTTAGAAAGGATAGAGGGAGAGCATTAGGTATCTTTTTTTTTTTTTTTTTTTTTAATACTAATGTCCCATAGTAGCAGAAACAGTGTGGTTGTAGAGCTGTTAGATATGCTGGCTTCCTGTGTGAGCAGGAATGGTGGCTCCTTTGACTAGCTGCTTCCATGTTTTAGTTTTTGGGATTTTTCCCAGAAACCAAGCCAGTATCTATTTCTTCAGTAGTCTTCCCCATAATAATTTTCTGAGGCCTGCGATACAATATAGTACTTATTTTCTAGGGCTGTCATAACAAATCAGCACACACTGAACAGCTTAAAACAACAGAAAAGTTATTCTCTCATGGTTCTGGAGGCTAGAAGTTCAAAATCGAGCTGTTATCAGGGCTACACTCCCTCTGTAGGGTTTACCAAGAATCCTTCCTGCCTCTTCCTGGCTTTTGGTGGTTGCCAGCAATCTGCTGTTTCCTGACTTGCAGCTGCACTGTTCCAGTGTTTGCACACAGCCTCCTTCCTAGGTATGTCTGTTTTCACATGGTCTTCTTCCCCATGTGTCTCTGTGTCTTCACATGGCCTTCATATACAGACACTAGTCACTAGTCTGTAGAATTAGGCACACTCTAATTTGGTGTGACCTCTTTTTAACTTAAGTAAACACTAGGTGCCTGGGTGGCTCCGTCAGCCTCTGACTCTTGATTTTGGCTCAGGTCATGATCTCAGGGTCATGAGGTTCAGCTGCACATGAGGCTAGAACCAGCATGGAACCTGCATGGGATTCTCTCTCTCCCTCCCTCCTCCCCCCCCCCCGCCTTTAAAAAGTAATCACATCTGCAAAGATTCTGTTTTGAAATAAAATCACATTCTGAAGTTTCAGGGAGACGTGAATTTCAGAGGGACACTGTTCAACTCAGTATACAGTGTAATAATCTCACGTTGCTCAAACTATCTAGAGTGAATTCCGTTCTCTGGAGCTGGACAACCGGACTGATTTGGATGACCTCTGAGGCTCTCAACCATCTCTGACACTGTAGGATTATACTCTGAATAGTGAGGTGTTTGACCTGTGTTGTGATTGAAAACAGTAAGGCTCAGGCACCAGCAACCATGCCGAAAACTTCACTGAAGGGGGGCTTCGCTTTATTAAAGTCATCTATGATGATTCACTTGTGCATGGGGAAGGCAGCAACCCCCCTTCTCTTTTACAGAAACCTACAGAACCATTTCAGGCTTACTTGTCACTTTTCTTTGCCCTTCCCAACCCTCCTCATGCACAATGGAGTATGCTTTGGTAGACAGAGACTTTTCATGCCCAAATGGTCCTTCAGTGTTGATTCTATTCTCAGCAAGAGAAACTTGCCTAAAAAATGAATCCAAAATTAGGTCCATAGGGAGCATTTCATTAAAAAATCAGTGAAATGATTAGGGTTGGGCAGTTGAGGAACAACTTGGAAATTCAGATGTAAGCCAGGAAGATTGCCTGGTCTAGTTACCGCTATTGGTACTTAGAATGTGTGAGACTATATATATATATACACAGACATACACACAAACATACATATATATGTAGTTTTATATTGCTGTTATTATTTATTGCTATTTATTATCATTATTATTAATTTCTATTCAATTTCTATTAGTTTTCTATTTCTGTCATACCAAATTACCACACCCTTGGTGACTTAAAACACGGTCATTTATTATCCTCTAGTTCTGTAGGTCAGAAGTCTGGGCACAGTGTGGCTCAACTCATGATGTAGAAATCAAGGGAAGCTCTGGGGAAGATTCCACTTCTAGAATCATTAAGTTGCTAACAGGATTCTGTTCTTCGTCATCATAGGACCCTGGAATTCCTATGTCTTTGACACATGCCCCCCTTAATCTTCATCCCCACAAGGAACATCAAATCTTTCCTCTGCCTTGAACCTTTAATTTTCCTTTCTGCTACCAGTTGGAGAAACATCTCCGCTTTTAAGGGTTTATGTGATTAGATTAGGAAAACTGGATAAACCAGGATAATCTCCCTATCTTAAGGTCAACTAATTAGTAATCTTAACGACACCTGCAAAGTCCCTTTTTGCCATGTCATATAATGTATTCATGAGAAGAACACCTAGGGGTGAAGGTCATGGGGACAAAATTCTGCCCATAACAGCATATTGTCTGAAAAAACTGAATCTAGAAAAAGATTGAGGCTAAGCATCTTGCCTAGGGTTACACAGCTGGCAAGAGAGTACAGTGATTTCATACATTTTCACAAAGGCATAGTGAGGGCACACATTGTGCCAGGAACTTTTTTAAATGCAGAGGATATAGCAGTGAACTAATAGACAAAAATTCCTGTCCTCATACAGTCTATGGTCTCGTGGAATTTATCTGACTCTTGCCGGTTAAGGCTCTCCTGCCTTCATGCTGTGTAGCTCTTGCATGGAGTTCTCCAGGTCCTCGTAGCCCCCTCTATGGGTGTAGGACTACTTCACTTCCTGAACCAGTCAGTGCTGCCTGGGATTTAGCCAGAATACTAATCAGACCTGCTTTCTGTTTGATGAACCAAACCTGGGCACTCTTGTGGGCTGCCATTTACAGCTATGCCCTACACCAGGATGGATCTAATCTGAAGTACTGGATCCCACACATCCCGTCCTGCCTGGTAGCCCAGACTTGCAGTAGGAGGTGCTGTTCTTTCTGCTTCCTGTTGGCTTCTTTACAGGGGGCTGGATCCTTCCCTCTGATCCTGCCCTGCCTCTCCCAAGTACCACCTAGGGATGCTGCTCTGTGTGCTCTGCTGTATAACCCTGGTAGAGATGTCCCTGACCTCTGCTCTGCCAACTGGACCCACCTAGTCTTATCTCTGCTTTTCACCTGATTCACGCCAGCCACTGTCTCTTCATCTGAGCACTGATGCTGGCAAGGTAGTGTTAAAACATGATTAAAGAAAACACTTTAGGTGATACAAACAAAATTAATTTAATACTTCATGAGAAGCAGACAGTTTCCTTCCAGAGAACCACAAAAAGGGGTGGAAGGCAAGGAGCTTTTACAGGATAAAGAATAAAGAACAAAAAAGAGACAAATAGGAAGTATCTGGTTGGCTGGAGCCACATTGTTAGCCTAGAGTTGGCTTGGTGTTTGGGAATTGGCTGACCGGAAACATTACATTTCTGGTTGAGCAGAACATTTATAGGAACACAAACATTTACCTAAATATTGGTTTGCTGACCTGTCACACTGGGCAGGAGCACTCCATCTTGAGCCTAGAAATTTCAACGTTCAGTCCTATTTTTCCATTATTTAGATATGTCCAGTTTTGATAAATTGCTTGATGTTTCACTTAATTTTCATAGACAAAATCTCAGGAGCAGAAGTGAATGGAAATAACATAAAAATGGAAATAATGAATCCTATCAATTTTACCTTCACGATATCACGCACATTGCCTGCTTCAGGTCCTTCTCCACTGCTATATCAGCATACTCAGAGTCTATGGTGTAGAGTGACAGTGTTAAATATTACCAAATTGTTTCTTGATCTGATTTCATTTTTTATCCCCTGAAATTTTGCCTCATTCAGTCAGCAGCATTTAATATCTGAGAAGATTATATCGCAGAAAACAAACAGGAGTCGAATAACCAAATCTGCAGAGAACATGAGTCAAATTATTGACTTCTGATGATCAAAAGCTGAGCTTTATGTACAAATAATAATATGTGATCACTCAGTTTTTTCGTGCTTTCCCAGTTCCACCTTTGTCTATCTAGATAAGCTTCCACAGGCTGAGGGGGGCAGAATGTTTACAGGGAGCTGGGAAGGGTGGACATTGTGAGATGCTGAGTGTATACCATAGAAGAAATGCTACATTACTTATAGGGGCCCTGAGGTGGACATGGCCTGTGTCTCATGTCATAGGCAGATTCTGAGAAAAAGAAAGTCACGCAGAGCTCCCCAGTCACGGAACATTATAGTATTGGGGCTGTGTGAGATGCGTAGGCTAGGAGTCTGAGGCAGTCTCACCAAACTTCTTGGCATGGACAGGAGAACAATCAAGTGCTTCCTAAACACCTTGGAAGGTTGCAGGGGAAGCTGTGAGACCTGGATCTGGGACCTAGATGAGTTGAACCATTAGAATGCAGTGGCCATCTGCAAGGACACCTGCCAGGATTGTGAGCACCTGGTTGTGCTTGTGGCGATGCAGGTCATGAAGAATGAAGACCAACTGTCTCGTCCTTCCTGTCTCTTGGTCCTAAGTAAGTCCCTCTACCGCTACTCCCAGGGTCATAGACACCCCATCAGCAAGGCCTAAGATATGTCCAGAGAAACAGAACCAATAGGATATTAGTGTATCTGGAGAAAGAGATAGTTACTATAAAGAATTGACTCACACTGTTATGGAGGCTGAGAGGCCCGAGCCCTGCACTAGGCAAGCCAGAAACCCCAGGAGAGCCAATGGTATAATTCTAGTCTGGTTCAAAGGTCTGGAAACCAGGAGAGCTGATGGTGGAAGTTCAAGTCCAGGTCTGAGTCTGAAGGCAATGGAAGACTGATGTCCCAGCTCAGACAGAGAGAAAGAATCCTTTCCTGTTCAGCCTTTTATTCTACTCTGGCCTTAAACAGAATGGATAAGGCCCACCCCTATAGGAGAAAGCAATTCACTTTGTTCAGTCTACCCATTCAAATGTTAATCTCATCCAGAAGCGCCCTCGCAGACACACTCATATTATTGTTCAGCCAAATATCCGGGCACCCTGTGGTCCAGTCAAGTTGACACAGAAAATAAACCATCATATGCTGAATGGACTGGGATGACACAAACTGACAGAAAACAGGCTCCTACCTCCCTGTGCAGCCTCTCTGAGGCTTACAATAGAAATTGAGTTGAAGTATTAAAAAAAGAAGCTGCACTGCTTACAGATCTGTGTCTATGGCCCACGTTGACTTATCTGCTCTTATACTCAGTCTTCACAGGTGCAGTTGAGAGCAGGTCTTCCAGAAGCCTTTCTGGAGTCTCATGAATACAAGCATGCCCCCTTCCTCTCCCAGGATACTACCTCTCTGCAGATGTGCTGTGGCTCCTGCAGCCATCTCTGTGCTCCAAGAATGCTCAGCACAGAATCTCACACAAAGCAGGAGTTGCCTCTGAATGGATGGATGGTGTGACCTTTCTTTGGGCTATATTGAAGTCACAAAGAAAGAAGCTAGAAGGCCGGGGAGGGAAGCACAGAAAGATGAGTATCTCCTGGGAAGAGCAGTGGGCAGAGTATCTGGGGACCCAGGACTTAATCTGAGTCCTGCCCCTGTGGCCCTGGCACATTGCTCAGCCTTTCTGTTTCCTCAGCCTCATGATTGGCATCCTAATACCTCTCCTGCCTTCCTCAGAAGCACTGGGAGCTTTGAAAGAGATTTAAATGGAATATTTAATATGAAAGCACACAAAATATTACAAAAATTCTATAAAATGCCTGGTTGGTTTTTGTCGTTGTTATTTCATTGGTGTATATGTTGTGTCCGCAGATTCTAAGATTCTAGTCATCAGGAACCTTGGACCTTGCATCTTCCTCAGAGTTCCAGTGCCAGAGAAGAGCTTGGCAGGGGGCTCAGCACTTCCCTGCCAACCTGAGCTGCATTGCTGTGTGGGCTCACTGAGGCCCAAAGGGACTCATGACTCCCAGACTTTTGACTGTGTGTTGTCGTTATGTAAGTAAGAAAACTCCAAAACTGGTTCAGTGAAAGGAAGTAAACATGGGAATGATTCCCTGGCTCCTCTGCAGAAGAGGTCAGGTGCAGGACTCCTACTACACATAAGGTCCCGTCCTGAGTGCTGGTGAGAAAAAAAGATTCGTTAAGAATCCCAACCCTGCCCTTTCTTGGGGAAAGGCGGTATGTCAGTCAGGTAGTGTGCTTTTCCTGTGTTCCTACAAGTCGTCTTGTGACAACTCTGTGTGGTAAGGGTGGCTCTCCCCATTTTGCAGTTGAGGAGATGTGGAGGCTAATAGAGCTGAGGTCTCGTACCCAGAAAATGCCTGCTAGAACTGGGGTTCAGAGTGATATCTCAGTGCAAAGCCCTTGCTTTTTCCGTTGTGTGACATGGAGCGTGGATCTGGTTTATAATCTAGGATTTTACACAACCCTCCCCTTTTTTTTTTCTTGAAGAGAAAAAGAGAAAGCAGATGGATAGGTAGATTTTTTTAAATGGCACTCTTAGAAATGATCATGTTATAGGGTACTTGTACATTGTCAGGCTCTAGTTTTTAATTTTCCATGAAAATTGCTTTGCATTTATAACCAATTTGGCCTAATGTGCTTTTCTCCCTCTTTAGCGAATATTGCCAAATATTTGCAACAATCCCCTAGATGTTTTGTGCTAACCAAGAACTTGGTTGTTCTTACCGTTTTTTTAAATGATTAAATTAAAATTTACCCTCAAAGGGTTAGGACTCTGAAAGCATACCATTTTGTTGGTTTCAGGCCCAGGAAATGAATCCACATGGGAAAAAAAGGGGGTCAGATTAATATAAATGTAGGGACCTCTACGTCTCTGTGGACCTGGGCTGGGGGTTTGGGCAGCATACAGCCTGCCTGAAAAAGGCTTTGTGACCTTGGGCAAGAGAAAAGAAGTAGAGCCTGGGGAGAGAAAGTAATACAAAAAGAGGAACGAGAAAATGAGTTGTAGGAAAAGAAGGGAAGATTGTAATTATAATTCTAAATGTTTTAAACATTTTGGAAACTACACAGGAAGTTGTCTCTGAAATATAAGATTCATATAACATCACATGAATGTGTCATTTAATTTACAAGGACTTTCTGAGCCTCCTGTCGATGCCCAGCCAAGTTTTCATTCTAGCAGTAGACACGCATCACTTACTTTCTTTTTCCTCCTGGTCACCTAAGACTAACTGCTATTTAATCGAGCCAGTCAGTCCACAAACATGTAGGGAGCACACACTGTGTTGAAGGTTCGGGTGCTGATGGGAAGATGCATCGAGAATCCCAACCTGTCCTCTTGGAGCTACCAGTTCTGCCATGGAGCTAATTAACAAAACACAAGGTAGATACTGTACAAACCTAAAATATGAGAGTGATGTAGAGGAAAGAGATTATAACTTGTGGAGATGGGATAATATTTCCTGCAGGAGGTGACATATAGATATGAATTTATTTATTCATGAGAGACACACAGAGAGAGGCAGAGGCACAGGCAGAGGGAGAAGCAGGGTCCTCACAGGGAGCCCGACGTGGGACTCGATCTCTGGACCTGGGGTCACATCTTGAGCTGAAGGTAGACGCTCAACTGCTGAGCCACCCAGGTGACCCAGGAGGTGATATTAAACCCGTGTTTACTTATGTTAATTCTAGCTGGGGGGGCTACCTTCTGGGTAAGGAGGATATGGTTCTAGAAAGGGATGGAAAGATAGGAGAATCTGTGATTTGACTGGCTGGAGTAACAGGTGATTGAAGACAGTAGACAGAGATGTGGAGGGTAGAAGTCAGGGTTTGCTCAGAGAAACAAACTCATTACAAATATAGTGGAATAACGATTTCTTACAGGAATTGGCCCTCACAGGATTGTGAGAGGAGCTGGAATAGTTTGGCTTTCCAATGTTATGTAACAAATCACCCCAACACTCAGTGGCTTAAGAAGACTGCCATTTGACCTGTTCATGATTTTATGGATTGTCCATCCGGGGCTCTTCTGGATGGCTCTTCTGTTGGTCTCACTTGGGATCTCATATGGCTAGGTGGGAATGTCCAAGATCGCTTTGCTCACCTATCTGGCGCTTCTTAGCAGGGATGTCTGAGAGGCTGTAACCACTGTCTACAGAGCCCTTTCCTTGGCTAATTGGGAAGCTTTACATAATGGGTGGGTCCCAAATAAGCATTCCAGTGGGATAAACCACAGTGTTCAGATGCATATGGTGCCTCTTGCTTGCTTGCTAATGTCCCATTGGTCAAGTCTAGAGTCATTGTAGGAGGAGACTGCGCAAGGGCATAAATACTGAGAGATGTGTTTTGTTGGGGGCCATCAGAATAACCATCTACCACATCAAACAAAGGGATTAGGATTTTTTTTTTTTGTAGGTAACAGGAGCTATTGAAAATTTTGGAGAAGAAAATGACAGGTTTAGATTACTGCTTTAGGAAGATTCATCAGGCTGTAGTGTTACAGTGTAGGTCAGCTAACTGCTTTTATGCTTTCAGATCTCTTCAGACCTGTCTCTTCCCCCGAAAATAAGGGAGGCGCCTCATGCAGTCTGTGTTTCTCAACCCCCATATCTGTTGCTGTCAGCTGGCTTCTTGCTGGTTTGGCCAATTAGAGGCACTGCTGGAAGAATGGAAGGAAGGAGGAAGGTTGAGTAGTTCTCTCTCACTCTGCTTCAGGTGGTACTTCCGCAGCAGCAGTAACTTCTTTATGGCTCCAGCTTTGGTAACCCTGTTTTCCATTCTTGCCTCTGTCAAGGGAGTGATGGTGTCAACTTACCATTGTACTAATTTCTGGATCGCTTGATTCTCCCTTGTTTAGCTTCTTGGTGTTCTATGACCTGTAGAGCTATAATTTGGTATTTCAGGGTCTCTACAATCCTTGAGGAAAAGATGATGAGCTCAGTTTTGCACATCCTCAATGTTTCAGATGAGTGGGTTATTTAGATGGCGATGCCCACCAGGTAGTTGGGAGAAAGGTCAGAGTCCAGGGTTCAGCTTTTGGCACCAAATGAGTAGAAGCTGTTGTTGGGGTCATAAAATCTTAAGAGATTGCTGGGCAGGGAATAGGAATGAAAACAAAAATTTAGGAATTACCTATATATAGGGAGAATGGGAGTAAAGAAAACCCATGAAGGGTTCAGGGATGTAGGAGTAGAACCAACAAAGATGTTCTTACAAAAAACCAAGGGGAGAATTTCAGAAAGAAGGGGTGTTCTCATTTTCTATGGCTGCCACAACAAATTACTACAAATTTAGTGACTTCAATAATGCAAAGTCATTATTTTCAGTTCTGTAAGTTCACAATTCTGACATAGGGCTCACCTGGCTAAAAATCATGATGTCACAGGGTCGTGTTCCTTTCTGGAGATTCCAAAGGGGATTCTTGCTCCTTCTGTTGGTAGAAATCACTTTCTTGTGGTTGTAGGATTGAGGCCCCATTTTCTTGCTGCTGTCACCTGTGGGCCCTTCCCAGATGCTGGAGGCTGCCTGCGTTCCTTGGTTCCTGATTAGCAGTGGTGGATAGAGGCCGTTTGGTGCTTCAAATCTCTCTCATTGCTTCTTCCATCACATTTCTCTGACAGACTCTTGGCTTTAAACGGCTCATGTGATTAGATTGTACCCACCTGGATAAACCATTAAAGACTCCCTCCCTCAAGGTCAACCTTAATCACATCTGCCAAGTCCCCTTTACTATACGGTATAATATACGTGCGGGATCCAGGGGTTAGGAGTTGGGCATTTTAGGGGGGTCATTATTTTGCCCACCACAGAGAACAAACTGTTCTTGCTGTATGATGCAAAGGCCAAATCCAAGAACTTGGGATTTGGTGGTTGGATCCACAGATGCCCTTTGGCAAAAATGCTTCCATAGAGAGTGATAAGAGTAGCAGACAGTTTGCTGGATTCGATGGAGTTTGAGGGTGGACAGGAGGCAGAAGCAGAGTTATGAAGCAGGCAGTGCTGTGAGGTTACTGTTAATAAATGTAAAGTGCTCGGCACAGTGACTTGGAGGTAACCAGAACTCAGTACTTGTTTGCAAAGTGCAGGCCTCTTTCTCTAGTAGTCTCATGATAGAGTGAAAGAAGACAGAAGCACACTTGAAGTCTAAGGGGAAATGCTTGGAGAAATGGACAGAAATGGAAGATGAAAAGTTGAGTAGAGGAAGGGCAATTGAAGAACAGCTATTGAGTGTTACTCAGGAGATGGGAGGTGGTGGGCCCATGGTGAACTGAAGGGTTAGCAGCCTTAAAAAAGGAGGTGGGAATATTTGTTTTTATCACAAGAAGGAAGAAATAGATATACAAAACCAGTTATTTAAAAGTGGAAAGGAGAGGAGATGGGGATGATTATGTCAGAAATGCAATAGTCTTCTTCCAAAGATGGTTGTAGTTATTGCATATATCCATGAGAGGTGTGATGGGGCGGGATGGGGGGATAGGAGCTTGAATTGGGCCACTACCAAGTGTTCACTTTTTTTTTTTCCTACATTCAGCTTTGTTTTTTTCTGTTTCTCCATCACATCTCAGGCAGAAGGTAGCCAACTCAGATTTCCCAAGTTCACAACTGCTTAATTCAAAAACCAGGTCAGACTAATTCTTAATTTAATTTTTAATTCTAAATTTTAGGAAGAAATAATTTGACTAGTTCACCTTGGTTGATGTCTCCTCTTAATCTCATCAACCATGACTGGAAGGAGCCCTGCAGTCATTTCCCAAAGGAGGTGGTAAGTACCCCACGAGTGGCAGTACTGCTGGGGTGGTTTTAACCAGCATGATAAAACCAGCAAGCATGGAAACAGAAGCAGATGAGTGGCTGATGGTTATAATAACACCACTAATCATGGTTAAATTATTACTGGAGCTACGGTTTGGGGGTTTATACTGAAGGTTTCTGTGGATCAGCAAATGGAATAAAGCTGTTTTTTTAAACTACTGTTTTAGATTATATGAAAACCTAAAAAGAAGCAGCAGGGAAAAGAGGAGTTTAGGATCAGGACAATGGAAAAGGGAAGGTAGCACATTTGATTGTGCCAGCCTGTTGGCTAACCTCTATGACCAGGGCAGAAATCTTTTCCCTGGAGGTGGGCAGTGCTCACCCATTATGCTCCAGTCAGACCTACGCTGGAACATTCCAGAAACCAGGATGTTGCCTGTTAAATTCACAAATTTAGAACACATTAAAATAATGCCAGGCTTTAATGTGGCTTTGCTCAGTGAATTTCCTTCCTTCAATTAACCTGATTACTATCATTGTTATTAAATTAAGTTATTTCATGTGTGAAGAAGCCAATTTTCAGAAATTAAATTGCCTTGTTGAGTGTTTTCTAGGCCAAAGACATTGAAGATCGGAGTTCTGAAGATAGTACCAAAAAAGCAATCCCAAATGCATAAATCTTTCATCCAGGTATGTAAACAAGGTAATGGAAGGCTCGTGTACTCTACTCTGCACAATTATTGTGTTCCATTTTCATGGCATGTACCTCAGAGTCTCCTTGAACATTGAGAACCCAGCACTGTGGGTACACTTGTTATGTTCCTCTTTGGAAACATAGTAAAAAATGGGTGAGGTCCTTTCATGAATAAAGGGCACGGAAGAAGCTCTCATTTTAGAAGTAACACTGCTTAAATATTTGTGATGAGTTTCAAATCACTGAGAATGTGTTCTTAATAAGACCATCCATGGGCCCATACGTAGAATGAGGTGAAAGCCATTATGAGTCTACCAAGCATCAGCTTAAATGGTAAGCCCACTCTCACATTTGTTATACATTACCAAAAAGAAGGAATAAATCATAGCAAGAGGCTTGCTGAAGCAAAATATTTCACCCCAGTACTATCTCTGTTATCCCAAATTTCATTCTTTCCCTGATAGTCCGTTACATCAACACATGCTGATCATCCTTGACTACAAAGCCAAGAATTTAATGGATTTAACTTCTTTTCATAGAAAATTTCTCAAGCGGAAAATTTTGTGCCCAATACTTTCCCCTCTATTGTTAAAAGACATTACTTAACAGTGTAACAATCGTGTATTAATTCAAAGCCAATTTAAGATAAAGTATCCAGCTGGTTATAGGTCTGTATTTACATATACATCGTTTGCCTTTAATTGATGAGATTTCTCCTTAGAGTCTTGTCCATTATTTTTTCTTTTCATAATGATTTCAGCTTTCATTTAAAAAAAGGTCACACAGTTAATGCTTCTTACAAATATGGACATTGTGCTTTTTTCCTCTTGTGACATTTTCTAGAGCAGCTCTGTCCAATAGAATTTCCTGTGATGAGGGATATGTTCTATTTGTGCTAAGAGCACAGTAGCCATGAACCAGGTATGGTAACTACGCACTTGAAATGCGACTAGTATGCCTGATGCACTGGGTTTTTAATTTCATTGGAATTTGATTAATATAAACTTAAAATTAAGAAGCCACATTTGGCTATTTTGCACTTGAAATGTGGCTGGTGTGACTGAAGAACTGAATTATCTAACATACTAAATTTAAACTTAAAATTAAAAAGCCACATGTGGCTCTTGTCTTCCATATTGGACAGAGCAAATGCAGAGTATTTTTTTTTTTTATCACTGCAGGAAGTTGTATGGGACATTTCAGTTCTAGAGATTATAAAATTCTCCAAGACCAGGGAGCAGGTATTTATCTCTAACTCTCAGCTCCTAATGTGGTATGGAGAATGCAGTTGCTCATGTACTTATTGCTTGATCAACTTTTTAATAGGAAAGCCTACTTTTTGAAGGGCCCATTAAAAAAAATATTTTATTTATTTATTCATGAGAGACACAGAGAGAGAGGCAGAGACAGGCAGAGGGAGAAGCAGGAGCCCGATGTGGGACTCGATCCCAGACCCTGAGATCTCAAAGCATGCTCTGAGTCAAAGGCAGACACTCAACTGCTGAGCCACCCAGGCATCCCAAAGGGCCCATTTTCAATTCTGGCCTTTGATTCATTATGAAACGTACTTCTAGCTCTTTCAGTTTCTTGTTGCTTTAAGATTGCTGTATTTACCTTTCTTAATTTTTAGCCAGCTCTTAGATCTAAGTTACAACCACACATTGTGATGCCTTTGCTGGTTTGCTCTGACACATTCCTGATAGATGTAGGGAACTAATTGCAAATGAACAAACAAAATATTTATCAAAGCAAGTATAATATTTTAATCAGAGCACATAATTCAGGTATGATTTAAAGGAAATCTAATATTTAGGTACAATGGAGTACTACCTCTCAGTACATCTTCTATGTAATGGATCACTGCTTAATCTAATTCTATTTTTTCCAATGATAGTTAGAATGAAATTTCCCTGAATTGCCATAGGTTTTACAGTCTGCATGCTTTAGGTCTTCAAAAGAGCTTGGTATTCAAAACTCCTGCTGATAGTCTGACTAGCCTGTTATTTGCCCAGCACATATGGTTTCCTCTCTGAAGATGGTGGAAATATGCTTTTCTCCACATGGAGAGAGGAGTTTGAATGAAATGAGAGGAAATCAGTGCCCTATGTTATGGCTATAGGGACCTAGGAATCAGATACAATGATTGCTGAACTTTATAACTGTGCTATGTACTTTAAAGCTGTATTGAAAAATTAACTTCTGTAGGAAAGGATATGGGTCTTTAGAAAGAGATCATATTGGATCAGAGATCATGCTCAGAAATTACAAGTTTATCAAAGGTGGTTAGTAAGAGTAGTTCAGAGTATCTAGTGGTTTAGAGGTGGGGCTTTAGAGTCAGAAAGTCTGCTGACTTTGAGTCCAGATTAGTAGGGATGTGACTTTGGATAAATTTTTGTCTCCATGCCTGAGTTTGGTCATCAATAAAATGAAGATATTAGGAGTACCTATATGATATTGTCATGTGACAATCAAAAGGCTTACAGTAAGTGTTTAAAAAAACCACACTTATTTATTGTTACTACTAAGTATTATTATGATTACTTTCCAACTGCACTTGATAAGGAGTGGAGAATCTTAGAGCACATTAATTAGATTGAGTTAGAGAAATCACCAACTAAGAATGAACAGGCTGTTTAACACAGATTAGAGAAATCATCTTACTGCAATAAACAAAGGAAAAGAATCTAGAATCCTTTTCTTGGAAGGAATACTTCTGCGCATTCATGTTGTCCAAGTGTCTTATCAGTGTAATTCTCCTTCTAGATGATAACCTTCCCATTGTGCATTCTATCCATAGATGCCCAGTTTCCTCTGTTCTACCTTTCTTCCCAATTGTATTTCCTTGATCAGGAATTGAGCTGAGGACCTACACTGTAAAATCTGAGGTGGGGGGATCCCTGGGTGGCGCAGCGGTTTGGCACCTGCCTTTGGCCCAGGGCGCGATCCTGGAGACTCGGGATCGAATCCCACATCGGGCTCCCGGTGCATGGAGCCTGCTTCTCCCTCTGCCTGTGTCTCTGCCTCTCTCTCTATCTCTCTGTGACTATCATAAAAAAAAAAAAAAAAGTTAAAAAAAAATCTGAGGTGGAAGGACACAGTGGCCTATGGTATTGATGGAGAACAAAGGTCATGACAAACAGATTATTGCAAATCTGGTCCTCTGGGTTCTGAATCCATTTATTCTTCATACCTGGGTTACATGAACACACCAGACATCTAGTCTTATCCCCAGTTCAGGCATAGAGGATGTGTAGGTCTTCCCAAGTTCACACTGTGGGACTTGGTCTGAGGTGCCACCATCTTGCTAATCTAATCCTCGTGGTATGCCTCTATTTTGGAAATGTAAATTTCAGATTTGTTGATTTAAACCCAGATCTTCTTCCCAGCTTCCCTAATTGGAGCTTCGGCCTTCATTTCTGGAATGACTTCATGGCATGAGGCTTTCTTCCAGGAATTTAGCGAAGGGTGTTCTACTTTTAGTGGCCATTTTCCTTGTCTGGACTTCTGAATATAGTCCACCCTAATTCCTTATTATTTCTTTCCTATTTCACATTGTATCTTCCTGTACCTCTCATGCTGAGGCCTGTTATTTATTGCATAAGCTCTGATAGGAAATTGGTATAGTCCCTAAAAACTTTGCTTCTGGGAGGTATTTTTCTCAGGTCTCTTCCACCTGGTAAGAATGGATCTGATTCCCTTCCATTGGCTCATCTGAACCACTGGATGTGCCCTACCCATGTCCTGGCCAGAACATCTGATGATACACCTTCAGTGAAAATCATACACTTTTTTTTTTCATTTAGCTAATATGTATTGTGTGCCCACTTTGTGCTATTCTGGATATAGGAGATACTGCAGAGAGCAAAACAAAGTCCCTACCCTTATAAAGCTTAGATGAAACCTGATGCTGATATTTTTTTGTGCATCCTTGTGTGTGTGTGTGTGTGTGTGTGTGCGCGCACGCGTGTGATTTGATTTGGGGATTTCTGCCATTGTTGTGTGCTTGCCAACTTGTAGAGATTTTTTTTGCAATGGATAAAATCTGCTTAAAAATATATTTAATAATTATAGGAGTTCACTTTTACAACTGTCCTATATTGTTTATAATGCACCACTTTTTATTACTGTTGTTACCAAGTTCAGATAGCTAGTAGTGTATATGGCGGCAATGATTATGGCTGATTATATTCATTTAGAGTGGGATTGTTCTAAACGTTGCTTCACTGTGCACATTCAAAAGACAGAAATTTGCTCTCTAATGGTGAAGTAATAGTCTTATTTAATAAGAAATATTATGTAATATTTGTTTTAGGTCAATATCTAATATTACCAGTTTAGCAGATTCTGTATATCAAGCGCAACAAAATAAGGCTTCACCTCACCCACAAAAGGGTGAACATGCACGCACATTTATATTGTATATTATATGCAAACCACTTGTGCACTAGCATCTTCACATTAGATCACAGAGTATTCGGCAAGAAACTTTTCTTGTATTCAAATTGAACTGGCAGACAGAAATCTCAGCTAACGGTTGTATTTCAATGATATTTAAAATAATTGGCTTGAAATTCAACAAGTTAACTTTTGTTTTCTCTAACATCAATCACCTATATAATCTTTGCTTGCTGATTCATAATCAACAGGATGAAGGTGGTTGTGTTCAACCAGCTGGCACATAGTAGTTACTCACTCATGTGTTTACCAACTATTGAATAAGTGTCCCAATTTTTACACTACCATCACCACATTCATCCACAGAACTCATTTTGTCTTGCAGGATGAAATTCTGTATCCTTTAAGTAATAACACCCCCACTTCCCCCTACCCTCATTTTCTGGCAACTGCTATTTTACTTTCTGTATCTTTCATTTTGACTACTCTAGGGAGCTCATGTAAGGGAACTTATACAGTATTTTTCCTTTCATGACTGACTTATTTTACTTAGCATAATGTTCTTAAGCTTCATTGTGATATAGCGTGTGTCAGAATTTTCTTCCATTTTAAAGCTGAATAGTATTTATACACACACACACACACACACAGATTTTTGTTTATTCATCTGTCAGTGGGATGTGTTGGTTCCGCCTTTTGTCTATTGGCAATAATGCTATGAACATGAAGTCTCTGACTTACTTACTATTTTCACTTCTTTTGGATATGAAGAAATGAAATTGCTGGATCATATGGTAATTCTATATTTAGTTTTTTGAGGAACTGTCATACTGTTTTCCACAGTATGCTGTACCATTTTATATCCCCACCAGTAGTGCACAAGAGTTCTAGTTACTCCACATCCTGCTGACACTTGTCATTTTTTAGGGTTTTTTTGTTTTGTTTTGTTTTTTGATAGTAGCCATCCTAATGGGTTATGAGGTAGTATTTCATTGTGGCTTTAATTTGCATTTCCGTAATGATCAGTGATGTTGAGCGTCTTCTCGTGTTTATTCATCATTTTTATATTTTTCTTGGAGAAATGTCTATTCAAATCCTTTTAAAATTTTGTTGTTGTTTTTGTTGTTCTTTGTAGGAGTTCTTTATATATTCTGGATGTTAACCCCTTATCAGATATATGATTTAAAAATATTTTCTCCTATTCTGTAGGTCACCTTCTCACTCTGTTTATTGTGTCCTTTGATGCCCAGAGTTTGAAAATTTTTGATGTCCATTTTACCTCTTTTTTCTTTTGTTGCCTGTGCTTTTGTTGTCATATCCAAAAATTATTGCCAAGTCCAGTGTTATGAAGATTCCTCCCTATATTTTCATCTAAGAGTTTCATAATTTTAGCTCTTATATTTAGGTCTTTGACCCATTTTGAATTAATCTTTGTATGTGATATAAAGTAAGGGTCCAACTTCATTCTTTTGTTGAAAATAATGTCCTTTCCCCCATTGAACGGTCTTGGAACCCTTCTCAAAAATCATTTGGCCATGCATGTGAAGATCTATTTTTGGAGCTCTCTATCCCATCAGTCTATATAACTATCTTTATTCTGATACCATACTGTTTTGATTACTGTAACTTTACAGTAAGCTTTAAAATTTTACTTATTTTAGAGAAAGATGGGGGGAGGGGCAGGGGAAGAGGGAGAGAATTTTTAAGCATGGAGCCTGATGCAGAGTCCAATCCCAGGACCCTGAGATCATGACCCAAACCAAAATCAAGAATCAGATACTCAACCAACAACCAACCAGATGCCCCAATAGCAAGTTTTTAAACCAGAAAGTATGAGACTCACAACTTTGTTGTTCTTTTTCAGTAGTATTTGGCTAATTGGTGTCCCTAGCAATTCCATATGGATAAATTTTTCTATTTCTGCAATAAACATCAATGGGATTTTGATAGGGACCGCATTGAATCTATAGATTATGCTGGATAGTATTGATATCTTAACAACATTAAACTTTCCAATCCATGAACATGGATGTCTTTTTATTATTCGTGTCTTTTCTTTCATCGACATTTTGAAACTTTCAGTGTATGAGACGTTTGCCTCCTTTTAAAAATCTATTCTTCAGTATTTTATTTGTTTTGATGCTATTGTAAATAGGATTGTAAATAGGATTTTCAAAAATATCCTATTTGGATTTTTCACTGTTAGTGTATAGAAACACAAGTGATTTTTGCATATTGACTTTGTCTTTCAACTTTGTTGAATTTGTTTGTTCTAACAGTTTTCTGTGGAATCTTTAGGGTTTTCTACATAGAAGATTATGTTTTCTGTGAACAGACATCATTTTATTTTTTTCTTTCTGATTTGGATGGCTTTTATTTATTTTTCTTACCTAATTGCTCTGGATAGGACTTGCTCTTGTATCCATAAATCAACTGTAGTTTCATTGTCCAAAAAATCTGTTGTGCTCTCCTTTTTTTAGTCTTCCCTCTCTGCTAGCCCCTGGCAATCGCTTATCTTTTTATTGTCTCTGTAGTTTTGCTTTTTTCAGAATGTCATATAGTTGCAGTCATACAGTTGCCCTTTCAGATTGGCTTATTTCACTGAGTAAAATGCATTTAAGTTTCTTCCACGTGTTTTCACAACTTGATAGCTCTTTTATTTTAGTCCTGAAAATTCTGAATATTCTGTTTTCTGAAATTGCTGTGGTTTATTTATCCATTCACTTCTGAAGGATTTTTTTTTTTTTTGGTTCCTTCCAAGTTTTGGCACTATGAATAAAGCTGGTATAAACATCCACGTATAGGTTTTCCAGTGCACATAAGTTTTCAACTCCTTTGGGTAAATGGCAATGATATTTTTCATGTGTAGTCTAGGTTAAGCAGCTCTGGCATAGATTTGGTAACTGTGGAGAAAGGCCTGAGAACTGTGCTCATAAATCAGAGGTGGATCGATAACGTAGAGTCACACCACCTTTAGTTATGAAAGGCAGCCTGAGGCTTATCATTGTGGAGAGATAACATGGAGATAGCTGTGTGAACATCATAGACTTCCAGTCTGTCAAACTGGAAGGAATTTTGGCCAAGATTTTTTTATCAGATGAGAAAAATAAGCCACCATCATGAAGGAATAAATGTGTGCATGCATTTTAATGAGGACGTAGTCTTGGCCAACTATGCTATTACTGTATAACAGGGGAAATTAGCTAATGCTGATCAAAGGACCACTCAAAGGGCCGCAAACTTTCTGCTTCTGTATTGAAAGAAATCCAGGCTTGCTGGTTAATTTCTATGCTCACTATGGGGATATTGTTAGGGAGAAATAGGGATAGCCAAACTTATATTCCTGTGTTAGTTTCTCCAAAAGTCTGCAGTCTTTAATCCCTCACAAAGTTTTCCTCAAATGCTTTACAAAATCTCCTCAAAGAAATCTTTCTGAAACCATAACTCTATCAAAGGAGTATCTTCACCTGCTGATTTATTTTACCAGGAAATTTAAAGAGGATGAAAACTTCTTACAGTAGACCTTTATGGTAGGCCATATTAAATAAAATTTTATTTTATAGGCTCTGTGTTGCCTTGTTTAATTGATTTATATACACTGTAGAAAGCTTTATGCAATATAGTGTAACAGGTATAACATTTATAATTGATTAAACATCATGCTTGTGACCATATAAAGAAGTTGGGCATCAAGCCTTGGTTAAGAACAGAAACCAATTTTATAAGATTGCTTTTATGGGAAAAATAAGATTTAGCTTACTTCTCTTAGGCTTACAGGATCTGATTCGATGAACAACCTGGTAAACAGCCTAGTAAAACTGCTTAAAAATACACAATTAACTCTTCCCAACCTTGAGTCCTTCATTTGACAGATAAATTAAGTGACAGGTCCTAACTGAGCACCTATTATGAATTATATGTTGAAAAGAGGAATACAGTAATGATGCTTCTCATCTAAAAAAGAAAAGATCTTTCATTATAAAATGAAAGGGAACATGATTAACATCACAAGGGAAATACAACCTAAGTTCTGAGTTTCAGGAACTTAGTGGGTGTATCATTTTTGGTTGACTTTCTAAAAAGATGCTTTGTGAATTAACGTTGAAAGAGTTGAGTGGATAGAGACAGACTAGCACACTCCAGACTGAGAAAAAGGCACGAGGAAAGAAGGTGGTAATAAGGGGTAGGGTGAGTTTGGGGGAACAGTGAGAAGAGCATTTGCTAGAACATAGAGTACATGTGGGTCAGTAAAGAATATGTTTCTAGAAAAATAGGGCTGCAAATAACTAAAGTCAAGGAATAGGAAGGTTAAGGAGGGGCCAGCATGTGAAGTTATATTTATAGGAAAAGAGAGGCTGGCAGCAGGGAGGCAGAATTTAGTTAGAATGTGTGGAGAACAGAGAGCAGGCCAGGTAGGAGATGGCTTACAAAGCCAGAACATTAGTTAGCCACACTGGTTCACTCATCTGAAAGGTGTGTGTGCTGTGAAAGGCAGCAAGACCTGGCTTTAACCCTGGCAAAGTGAATGCCCCACACAGAGCTGCACCTCCTGGGGAGATAGTTCCTCAGCACTTGTATATTTTCAGATGAACACAAAGAAAGGAACCTTTCCTTTGAACATGAACTCTTTGAGACTAGTCTGTGCTACAAGGGATTGATTCTCAGAGCAGCAAACTGGGAGAACTGGGCATCTGCCAACCGTAAATGGAGCTGAGACCTGAAAAAGCTGCATGTGACTGCAAAGGTTGTCCTCAGGATGCCTGCACTGAGTTTAATATACCCTGAGAGCCTTTCCAGCTCTGCGGATGAGATGGCATGAAATCAATATGGGGTCCTGCCTGCTTTCTAAACTAGGTACCGAGTGGGGAGATACAAGCTTTGCCATCCAAAATGTCCTCGTTATCTGCACCGACTCCCCAGGCAGTTTTAGGCAACTTACTTATTATGGGAAAACCTTATTTCAGGTGGAGAAGATCATTCCAGGACAACAAAGTCTTTCACAGTTAGCCCTTTTGAGGATCCTGACTCAGCCTGCGTCCCGTGGCAAGTTGTGGGTTGTTTGTGTTCTCATGAAAACAAGTTTCCTGCGCCAGCCTTTGTAGTTTCCTCACCAGCTGTTTCCACTTCCAAAGCAGACCCTTCAGAATGCCTCACAAAGAGTTCAGGTAAAGAATCATGGGGTTGTGTGAGGATTCTTGATTTCCCCCAGCTTATTTTTTCAGCTTATTTTCTTTTTCCAGGGTAGGCCTACCAACCTCCCAGGGCTTAGAAGTGAGAAGAATTCTCTCTTCACTTGCTTCCCCAGAGCGTTGGCTGGAGCCAGGCTTTTACCTGATTGTAATGGAGACGAACTCCTCTCTGACAGGAATGAAAACTCCAAGACAGTTCTGAAGACACAAAAGAGGGTTGTAGAGGGTTCTCAGTGGCAGGAGCTATTTCTTTGGTAGGAATGAAGGGACCATCCCCTTAATAGGGACTGCCAACTATATCCTAGGATCCCTACTTGCACTCTCCCTGCTATCTCTGCCGGGTAGTATGGCATAGGAGCTTGTAGTAGGAAAGGAGGAAGCCAGGGATCATCTTATATTCCAGAGAAAATGGAAAAAAAGTTTTCCTTCTCTTTTCAAATTTCAGTGATCCCAAAATAAGTCATCTCTATGAAGTATGTTTTGGGTATGGATTCCCATTGATATATACCAAATTAACTATTCCCCATACAAAACAAGAGAACATGGGTTTAAAGTATACAGTGAGCATGTGCCTTTTTAAGAAAAATCTATTTTCTTATTGAGATATAATTCACATATTATGATGCGTTTTGTAATGATGAAAGTTGTTAAATCCTAACAGGAATTAACAAGGGAGGTAAGGGGATCTCTTGAAGGAGTCCTTGCCCGAGTATCTCAGACTTGGGAAGTCCCCCTCATATCTATTTCCTAAAATTTATGATATATACCAAACTGTTACCCTTGGGCCAGCTGCCTTTTTTTGTATATAAAGTTTTATTGGAAATGGCCACACCCATAATTTACATATTGCCCACGGCTGCCTTCCTGCATGGTGGCAGACTTGAGTAGTTGCACAGAGAGTGTATGGCCTGTTTTGGGGAGGAAATATTTTTCTCTGTCTTCAAAATTGTTTTAGCTGGTCTAAGAATTAAATTGACATAAGACAGATTAACAAGTAAAAACAAACAAAGTTAAATTACATGCCCAATAAGGAAATTGAGACCCAAAGAAATGACTAAGGCAGGCAGCTTTTATACATTTTTTGACAGAGAGAGTAAATTTGTGAGGCATTAACAGGACAAAGAACACTATGGTCAGGAGTTTGAATTAATAAGGAATTTTAAACAGAACTCGAGCAGAGGTAGTAAATTAATAAAAAGTAACAGGGTTTGTTTAATCAGCCTTCTTTGCTCTAAATTCCCTATTTCTGACAATAAGGATGTCTCTTTGTCTCGTGGTACAAGAAAGATACCTTTCACATGGGAGATTTATTTCCTGCTTTCTGGATACAAAGAAGGATCAGAATGTTCTTTTTACACTGGCTGTTTTTAAAGTAGCTTTTAAAAAAGATTTTATTTATTTATTTGAGAGAGAGAGAATGAGAGAGGGGGAGCGTAAGCGGCCAGGGATGGGGGGAGGGCAGAGAAAGAAGCAGGCTCTCCTATTGAGCAGGGAGCCTGATGCAGGGCTCGATCCCACGACCCTGGGATCATGACTTGAACCAAAGACAGATGCTTAAGTGACTGAGCCACCCAAACGCCCCTCTTGAGTAACTTTTATTTAAAATAATCAGCATGCCACAGTGGCATGTTTTGGGGCAGGCTGTCCTTGGCCTTACAAGCCTCATGTATACAGAGTATTGTCCTCTGGTAAGAATTGTGGTATAATACCTGTATAATACCTTAGACCTTTCCAAGAACTTTCACATTCATTATCTGATTTGGGTTCTATGACAAGCCCATGAGATAAGCAGAGAAAACATCCCTTTTTACAGGTAAGTCTCAAAGAGACATCCATGACACTATCTAGCTACTAACTCATGAAGAACCAGTGATATCTAGGGAAGCTCTTAGGAGGTCCTGAAAACTGAAGAGATAATGGTGCATTATGGTAAGTGAAACTATTGACCCCAATTCTTCACTTCTCCGCATATCTATGTGCTGTGCCGTGTAACTTTATTGAATGTCTCTTGAAAGAGTGTACTTTCCTATCCCTTGAATTTAGGCATGGCTCTTGGACTCACCTTATTCAATGAAATGTTAGTAGGCAGAATTCTAGGAGGGACTGGAAATGTGTTTACACACTGGGGCGTGCCCTCTCTTGCACTTTTGTCAATGCCAAGAGTATAATATGCTGGAGCTAGCCTGAGAATGCAAGGAAGAGGTAAGACAAATGCAGCAGAGCCATCCAACTCTCTCAAGCCCCACTCAGAGAAGCAGAGCTGCTCTAGCCACTGTGGCCTGGCACTGAGATGTCTAGCTGAGTCCAGTCTAGATAAGACAATGCTCAACTGATAGATCACTGGCAGTTTAATTCATTGGGTTGGTTTTTTTTTTTTTAAGATTTTATTTATTTATTCATGAGAGACAGAGAGAGAGAGAGAGAGAGAGATAGGCAGAGACACAGGCAGAGGGAAAAGCAGGCTTCTTGCAGGGAGCCTGACGTGGGACTCGATCCCAGGTCTCCAGGATCATCCCCAGGCAGAAGGCGGCGCTAAACCGCTAGGCCACCGGGGCTGCCCTTGGGCTGGTATTTTTAAATAAATGAATACAATACAATACAATAAATAGATAAATAATTCTTTCTTTCTTTAGAGAGCATGGGGGAGGGGCAGAGGGAGAGAGAGAATCTCAAGTAGACTCCCCACTAAGTGTGGAGTCCAATGTGGGGTTCAGTCCTACGACCCTGAGATCATGACGAGCCAAAACCAAGAGCCAGATGCTTAACCAACTGAGCCACCCAGGAGCCCCCATTATACAGTAGTTTTGTAACAAGGCTAACTGATTTGAAACACATTAAACTGTTACGTAAGTATAAGAAACTATTTTAGTTTCCCATGCTGATTACTTCGATTATTATTATTTTTGAAAAAGCAAGTATTACGTTCTATCAAAAACTTTTTTTTTTTTTTTAGTGTTTCCCTGTTTTGCTGGGCCCCTCAGTGCTCCCTGAAGTCTGCCAGTTGGGTAATATAGGACAGCTCCATTGTCTTCTTTACGGACAGGAATGAGCAATTTAATAGCTCTGATTACACAGTCATGAAAAGAGACTCCTGTGGGGCCCCAAAGCCCCCATAAAGCAGCCTGTGGGTGCTGCAGTCTGCAACTGACTTTCAGGACAAATTCACTCCTCTTCTTGAAGACCTGCCAGACGAGAGGCAGGGAGACTGCTTGACATCTCCCATGCAAAAGCAGATTCCTTTCTGGACCAGAGCATCTTATGTAAGTGCTGTCCCTTTTCTTTTTAAAGATCAAAGAAGCCCAGCAAGTCAGGAGATGCAGAAATCCTCAGCTTGCAAATACACTCATTCCTCAGCTTTCTGTTTCTTTCGGTCTCTACCCTTCATCCCTTTCTGCTCTGGTTTGCTTTTTATCCCACAACATAGAACTCTCCAAGGCTCAAAAGAAGGCTTTTCTTGGCATGGAGTCAATTCAGACAGTGAGTGTAGCATCTTGGAGAGTAATCAGGGAGGACTGAGGGCCCTGGAGCATTTTCCAAGCAGAAGAAAAAGCTTGCCCACCCCCCCCCCCCCTCCCATAAGCCCCTCCGGTCCTCTCCTGGGATCCTGCAGAAGTCTAACTCATTCATCAACATGTCTTTCTCTCTTTAAAAAATAAATCAACAAAACAGGAGAGAGCTTTAGAAAGCCTTTGTAAAGACTACTTAAAGAAACAGGCTCTTTTTATTCCAGGCACATGCTCTTGAAACCAAGCACCTGTCTATACACTTAATTATTTAGATAATTCAGGTACAGAGCACATTTTGACCTGCAGTATTCGAATAATTTCAGGTCAATCTATTTGGCAGTGAAGGAGTCCTAGGTAATTCGTATGGTATGTATAGTATGTGATGTAGCAAAGCATTTCTTTGAAGAGGGCAAAACTAGGCAGCTGGTGCTTCCTCCAAGACCCAATTCTGGAAACTTGTCCAAGGGGCTCTTGAGGGTAGGTGATGGCTGCATTACTCTTGAATGAAGCAAACTGGTTAATGAGAGAAAGTCTTCTCTCTGCTGTTGGTTGATCTAAGCCAGCTTAGAAGATTCTGGTAAGAGATGCCCTTCAGTCCAAGTTCTAATTTCTTACCTGCTGGTCTGCACATAACCCACAGAATCAGGTCAAAACCATGGCTAAACCTGATCTCCAGTTTTTCTCTTTCTCTAAAAGCAGGCATCATCCAGGCTTTTTTTCACTCAACCCTATATTTATGCATGCTGACTCCTCTTAAAATGTAAACTCTCAAGCCATATGGGCTCTGGAAGCAGTAGCTTGCTTCTACTGGTAGCATGTGACATCCTTGTCAGCTGTGTGGTTGCTGCTGCTAAGGTGGAACAGGTTTCTCCCTTCGGAGTAAGGGGAGCTTTGCAGGTCACGCTGGGAGAGGGCTTGGATATGGCATCATAGTCACTGTATGTGGTCACCAAAGCTTTTACAGCTGAGGACCCGCTCAAGTAGGATGTGGTTTGAGATAATCCCCCACAGCAGGATTCAAGATAGGTTGGAACATGAAAGACTGAATGCAGAGAGTATGGCTACAGGGCAGTTATTGCAATTTAGGCCAATGTCTCCTGGGGTGAATTTTAGGTAATGCTACAATCATAGGAGTGCCATGATCAAATATTTTACTCACCCTTGTAGATTCTTAGTGCACAGGAGCAATAAATCTCTGAGAGGTCCTACAGCAAAAAACTTGTAGCTGTCGTTGTCACAATGTTTCCCCAAATAATTGCCTACAGAGCCATCTTCCTGCATGGCCCCTATTAGCAAGTTCTGACATTAGTTCTTGATAGAAGAAGAGGAGAGAGGCAGATGGAGCCAAGGGCTGATGGGAGACAGTTCTGAGGTCCAGAAACCTCTGTGGTCTCAAGTCAGGGAAGGAAGAATATGGGCAAATATGGGCAGTAATAGAGGAAATTGGGATGGAGAAGGTGATGTCAATTTTTGACATGTTGGGGTTTTGATTAGGATGTGAGTGACTGAATAAACTCCTCATTTTAGTCTTTTATATCCACTCCGTTAGTCCAAATTAAAAATAACAAACCAGGGCCCAGACCCAATTTATTCAAAAGTTCATAATATTGCTTGGACAGGAAAGACTCCCTATGGAATATTTTAATTGGCTCAGCCAAAATTTTTACTCTTCTCTATTTTATTCCATTTCTAATTTACTTGTCTGACAGAATCATAGTAAGTCAAACATTATAATCAAAAGAAGAGAGAGAACTGCCAGTTTTCCCCTGAGCTGGGATGGATGAGATAGTGGGTATTTTTAACTCCAACAGAGAAAGCTTTACTTACCCAATCTGACACACCTCGGGGTCATTCTTGCCTAGGACAGATTTATGTGCAACCACCAGTCCCTCCACTGCTCTTCTTAGTTTGCAGAATCTGATAGAGAAAATGGCAGAGGCCTGTGGGGCCTGCCCCACTACAAACCTAATTTTTTCCCTACCTCAGAGAGGATCCTGGTGGCTGCCCAGCAGTCCTTTCTTATTTCTGTTGGAGAACGTTCCAGATTCTCCTCATGCTCCAGCCCCACTGTAACTGGCAGTCCCACCTCTGCTCCATTGAGAAGACCAAGCTAATCAAACATAAAGACCCCGGGGCCACCTACATCCATTTCTTCACACACATTTGCCTCTACAAACACCTCATCATTCTTCCCTCCCGTTTCAGTCAGTGCGGCCTTGTTTCCATCATCCCCTTCTAGTACTTTTGATTGGTGCTTTTCAATAGAATCCTTGCCCTGGGCCTTCTTATGGGTCAGCTCCCTCCTGTTCACTCAAGGTCACGGGCAAGTTTCTTCACTACTCTCAGTCTCCATTTTTACATTAACTCCTACTTAAAGGATGCTCTAAGGACTGAGCAGTAGTGTAGACACACATCCTGTAGAATACTGATAAGTAGTGGCTATTCTTATGGTTATTACTTCTATTTTCATTAAAAAAAAACAGCTCTGGAGGGGCATTATTAACATAGAATAAAATGTACAAATTTTAGGGGTACAGTGTGATGAGGTTTTGTAAGTATGTGCACCATGTAACCTCCACCCCAATCAAAATATAGAACATTTCTATTACTCTAGAGAGTTCACGTCCATTTAAAGTTAGTTCCCTCCATCCCCTGCCCGAAACACTGATCTGACCCCTACCACTTCGCATAGTTTTACATGTTCAGGAACTTCATGTGGTTGGAGTTATTCAGCATATACTTTTTGTGTCTGGTTTCTTTTGCTCACCATAATTTTACAAATTATTGCCTGTTGCTGAATGTAACAGTTGTTCATTCTTTGTATTACGGAATAGTATTGCAGTGTATGGATATACATATTTGTTTTTGTGCAAATATTTGTAATTTATTTACCCTCTCACCCTTGGTGAGTATTTGGGGGTGTTTGAAGTATTAAAAATATTTCCATAAAGCTGTTATGAACAGTCATCTAGAAGAGTTTTCCTGGGCATATATATGGTATACATTTTTTTTTCTCTTTTGTAGAAATACCTAAGAATAGAATTTATTGGGTCATACGGTTAGTGTATATTCAACTTTGTGAAAACCACCAAACTGTTTTCTAATGTGGCTATGCCATTTTACTCTCCAAACAGCAATATATGAAAGTTCCAGCTGTTCCACAAACATATTACGTTTGGTATTATCAGTTTTAATGTTAGTCATTTGAATGACATGAATTTCACTGCTGTCTAGTGATGCTGAGCCTCTCTTCGTGTACTTACTGGCCATTTGTGTACCTCCTTTTGTGAACTACCTGGGAAATATTTCCCCCACTTTTATAAATTGGCTTGCTTGTCATCTCGTTATTAAATGGGATGAGCTTTCTTTAATATGTTGTGACACAGAACCTTTGTTAGAAATATGTATTGCATATATTTTCTTCAACTCTGTAGCTTGCCTTTTCGTTTCTTAATGGTATCTTTTGAAAAACTAAAGTTTTTAATTTTGATGAGGTCCAATTTGTATTTTTTTTTCTTTCCTGGTTAGTGTCTACCATCTCAGAAGTCTTTGTCTACCCCAAAGTGCAAATATCATCTCATCTATTTTCCTCTATACATTTTGTAGTTTCTGATTTCACGTTTAGGTCTATGATCTGCTTTACATTAATTTTGTGTTTGTTAAAATGGAGGGGTTAAGTTTTATTTTTTTCTCTGTTCTATTTGTTTATGTTTATACCTGTATTTTTTTGTTGAAAAAAATATCTTTCTTCTTGAAAGCTTTGTCACAAATCAGTTGTGTGTATGGGTGTGTGTGTGCGTGCACATGCACATGCATCTGGTTATTCTGTTCCACTGACCTATGTATCTATATGCTAGTACTACGCTGTTTTGATTACTGTAGATTTATAATAAATCTATGAATTAGGTAGTATATGTCCTTCAATTTTATTCTTCTTTTACAAGATTGTTAGGCTATTCTAGGTTCTTAATATTTCTACACAAATTTTCCAACCAGCCTGTCAGTTTCTGCAAAAAATCTAATAAGATTTTGATTGGGGTTGAATTGAATATATAGATAAATTTGAGAAAACTGTACACCTTAAAAGTGTCCAATCCATGAATGTGGTATATCTCTGTTTAAATTTTCTTTAATTTTTTTTCTGAGAAATATTTTGTTGTATTTGAAATCAAAGCTTTGCACATCTTTTTAAAATGTATTCCTAAGGGGGGCACCTGGGTGGCTTTTTTCCCCATAATTAATAGCTTTTATTTCCTTTTCATGTTCTGTTTTACTACTTAAGACTCAAAACAATATTCTATATAAGTAGTTAGAATGGATGCTCTTGAATAGTGCCTGATCTTAAAAATAATTTCAATATTTCAGGATTAAGTCTACTATTATATATAATTTCTTTTTTTTGTAGCTGAATTTCCTTTGAGGAAGTTTTTCTTCTTTTCCATGTTTGCTGAGGGTTTTTTAAAAATCATGTATAAATTTGAATTTTGTCAAATGCTCTGTATTTAGCTGGTCCTATCCATTTTCTCCTTTATTCTGTAGTTGTGGTGAATCGCATTATTGACTTTCACTTATTGAACCAATTTTATATTCCTGAAATAATTTCCACCTGGTAATTTTCTTTTATATAATTTTGGATTTGATTTGCTATTAATTTGTTAAAGATTTTTGCATCTATGTCTAGAGGGCTGTTAATTTGCAATTTTCTTGTAATGTCTTCATCAAATTTTGATATCAGGGTTATGCTGGCCTCATGCAGTAAATTCATAAACATTTCCCCCTCATCTACTATATGAAAGGAAGGGAATTTGTAAATTGGTATTATTTCTTCCTTAAATATCTGATAACTTTTCCAGAGCAGACATCTGGATCTGGTACTTTCTTTGAACTTACATTTTATTTATGTATTCAATTTCTTTAATAGGTAACTTGCTATTCAGATAGTCTATTTTGAATCAGTTTTAATAACTTGTATTTTTGAAGTAGTATTCATTTTTTACCTAAAATTTTGCATTTATTGAAATAAGACTGTTCATCATTTTGCCTTGTAATGACCATAGGAGATATAACACTTTCTTCATTCCTGATGTTGGAGATTTGTGGTAAATCTCTCTTATTTCTTGATTTGTCATGCTAAGTACATATCAGTTTTACTAACCTTTCCAGAGAACCAGATCTAGATTTTGTTGATTTTCCTCTATTTCATTTTTAAATCATCAATTACTACTCTCATCTTTATTATTTGTTTATTTCTACTTATTTTATATATGCTTTTCTTTAGCTAGATTTTTAAGTTGTAAGCTTAGAAAATTCACTTTGAATATTTTCCCTTAAAATATAGACACTTAAAGTTATAAATTTCCACTAAATTATGCTTTAGATGCATCCCATACATTTTTCTATTTGTGTTTTTATTATCATTTTGTTCAAATGTTTTCTGATTTCTCTTGTGAATTCTTCTTTAGCTAATAGATTATTTATAATGTGTTACTTAATTTCCAAATATTTGGGAATTTTCTAAGCCCTTTTTTCTTATTGATTTCTGGTTTAATTCTGCTATGGCCAGAGAACACATTCTGTAAGATTTTAATTTTTTGAAATGTACTGAGACTTATTTTATGGCCTAGCACAGATACTTGATAAGAATAGTTTTTGGATGGAGTATTCTATAAAATATTCTTTAGTCTGTATTTGTTGTTAGTGACCTTCAACCTTCTACAGACATACAAGTGTTTTGAAAAACTATTCTATCCATTACTGATGGTTGGGTTAAAATCTCCAATCATGGGTATCCCTGGGTGGCTCAAGGGTTTAGCACCGCCTTCTGCCCAGGGTGTGATCCTGGAGACCCGGGATCGAGTCCCACGTCGGGCTCCCTGCATGGAGTCTGCTTCTCCCTCTGCCTGTGTCTCTGTCTCTCTCCCTCTCTGTCTGTCTGTAATGAACAAATAAAATCTTAAAAAAAACCTACAATCATAATTTATATATATAAATATATAACATATATTTATAATATTACTTAAAATATATGCCCTTAGTTCTGCTAGTTATTAGGTGCATATTCCATTAAAATTATTATGTCTTCCTGATAAATTGGTGCTTTTTTTTTTTTTTTTAATTTTTATTTATTTATGATAGTCACAGAGAGAGAGAGAGAGAGAGAGAGAGGCAGAGACACAGGCAGAGGGAGAAGCAGGCTCCATGCACCGGGAGCCTGATGTGGGATTCGATCCCGGGTCTCCAGGATCGCGCCCTGGGCCAAAGGCAAGCGCCAAACCACTGCGCCACCCAGGGATCCCAAATTGGTGCTTTTTAAATATAATTTCCTTTTTAATTTCTGATAAAAATTTTTGTCTTGAAATCTACTTTTTCAAATAGTAATACAGACACAACAGCTTTCTTATGCTTTCGGTTAATGCTGAATATATTTTCACTTCTTTTATTTATAACCCATCTTTTTATATTTAAAGTGTATTTCTTATGGATGTATAGTATATAAATTTTTCAAATCTGGTCTAAAAATCTCTATCTTTTATTGGATTATTTAGTCCATTCACATTTCATGTAATTACTGGAATTGTTGAGTTTATTTTATTTTTATTTATTTATTTATTTTTATTTTTGCAAGTGCATGAGGTTTATTAACAAGCTCCAGCTTGGGTCCAAGTATACCCGACACAGCAGCAGGGACTTGGACCTCGAGGTGGGTTCCAGCTGGGTTTTTATGGGTTGGTCTAGAGGATTTCCAGAAGGGGTGAAGGAATTTCTTAAGCTCTGTTTACATTCTGATATGGGGCTTTCAAGGGTGTTAAGCTCTGTTCTCATTCTAATATGGGGCTTTCAAGGGCGTTATGCTGTTTATTTTTCCTGCAACTGAAGTAAGGTAAAGTTCAGCTCTTATTCACAGGGGCCTGAGATGGCTGTACTTGTGCTAATGCTGAACGCTGAACGTAAGGTGGAATGGCCTTAATTTTCTCGGCCTCCACATTTCCCCCTCTCAGAGGAACCTAAGGAAGGACCCAATCATGGGTCCAGGTTGTTTTCAGAGTGAGCCAGGGGGAATGATTAAACCAGGATTCAAACCAACCTTGTTGCTGTTCTCATTCCCATTTATGACCCAGTGAAGAAGCAACATCCCACGTTTAAGGCAGCACATAACCCCCTTGTTGTAAGAAGACTAAGTCTAAATCCCTTCTGTTTTGAAGGACAACCTCAGATTAGGAAGTCTTGGAGGTGGGAAATAAGTAGAATGGTGCAGTCTTAGCTTTAGGGGATTGTCCTTTTCTGGTTGGCCTTTCCATTCTGGAACAAAGTCCTTGAGAACAGCGTGTGGATCAGCTGGCGAAGCGGACCCAGGGAGTAATCCCGTCAACCTTGAGAGCTGTGGGAATGGTTAGGATCACGATGTAAGGTCCCTTCCAGCGAGGTTGAAGTGTCTGGTGTTGGTATCTCTGCACGTACACCCAGTCACCCAAATGATATTGATGGGGTTCCGGGGGTGGCCCAGTCTCATAGAGGCCCTCAGCTTAGGCCACACCTGTTCATGGATTCATTGTAGCATTTGGAGGGAGAAAAGGAGTTGGTGATCATCAAACTCAGCAAGCACCTCGGGTTTTAAATTGAGGATAATAGGTGGAAGAAGACCAAACATGATCTTGTAGGGAGTCAGTCCCATCTTACAGGGTGAGTTCCTCACCCTATATAAGGCAAAGGGGAGGGGAGTCACCCAGTCCCTGCCAGTCTCCAGGGTTAATTTAGCTAAGGTCTCCTTTAATGTTCTGTTCATAGACCTTGGCCAGATTGGTGGGCTTGTGTGCGGCAGCCTGGAGACCTGCCCTTAGAGTCTGGCAGTAGACCAGGAGTCTCTCCCTGCCTTCAGCCGAGTTGTGGTCCCAGCTGGGGCAGGATAAGGGGAAGGCAGCATTTATGAGGTCTGGGTTTTGAGTCAGCTGTCTGTCCTCTCCCAGGACAGACTTCCAGGCTTCCACCTGAATTCATTCTCTCTCTTTGGTGGTGAAGAGAACCTGCAAGAGCTGTTGGCAGTCCTCCCAAGTAGGCTGGTGGGTAAAGAGAACAGTATCTAAAAGCCCGATTAGATCTTTTGGGTTATGAGAACTTTGCATCTGGCTTCTCCAATTATATAAATCACTCGTGGAGAACCGCCAATATAACATTAGCTGTCACCCAGTTTTGTCGGGGAGCCCCAAGACACAGAGGGGAAGGGTGGTGGAGTTGCCGGCCTCCCATTTGGAGGTGGGGTCGCCAGGTGGGTCCGACCACGTGTCCCCACTGCTGGCCCGCACACAGGGACTCCCTTGTCGGAGGGGGGGTGCCCCTTCTGCAGCCCCCCACACCTCCAATGGAAGCGTGGAAGGGGGAAGGGGTGCCCAGGAGGGCGGCAGGAGAATCAGGTTCTCGGGTGAGGAATCCTGCAAGACCAGATAAAGGGGCACTTGGGGCATAGAGTTGGTCTCCTTCTCAGCTTTCCACGGGACTAGAATATTGGGAGGTCCTGCTTGGGGAGGTAAAAATGGTTTTAGCCAAGGAGGGGGATTCTCGATCATGTCCTGCCAGGCTAGGATGTAGGGCACCTGGTCAGGGTGGCCATCCGATTTGTCCCTGAAGATCACAGCCTTAACCTGTGAGATAATAGGTAGGTGGAAAGTTCCTTCTCGGGGCCATCCATCATCAAAAGTTGGCCATTCTGATGTGCAGTAAATTTGAAATTTCCCTCTCTGTATGTCTATGCTCAGATTATGAGCTCTTTCCCTAACGTCGGAGAAGTGGGAGAGCATAAGAGACGGGGGGTGGTTTGTGTCTGCCCCATTAGGTCCCCCGTCCACACCAAGGCACAGACAAATATGACGATTAACAAGGACCCAATAACACAAACATTCCAATGCGGCTGCAGAGACAAAACAGTGAACTGAAGGGCTAGCAGTTGGCCCTCCTTACAGATGAGGACTCCCACCCTCCTTACAGATAAGGACTCCCTCCTCCTGAAAGATGAGGACTCCCACCCTCCTTACAGATGGGGACCCCCGTCTTCCTTACAGATGGGGACTTCCATCCTCCTTACAGATGAGGACTTCCGTCCTCCTGGTGGGGACAAGGGGTGTCTCCTCAAGACCCCCAGTCGACGGCCCGCCAGCGCGTCTGCCTAAGCCAATGTCGACCTAATACAGGTTGGAATTCCTACAGGTAAAAATATAGTATAGAGCTCAAAGAATATGCACGCAAAAGGTAGAAAAAGTTGGGTGCGCTCACCACACGTGGGACCCTCCGGATGGGGTCCTGGGGATCTCTCAGATCCCGGACGAACCCCCAAGTGTTGTGCCCAAGATTGCGAATCTGAGAAACCAAGGAGCCGACACCAATACAAGTACATGAGGGTTTATTAACAAGCTTGAGCTTGGGGCCAAGTATACTCAACACAAGGGAGCAGGGACTTGGACCAGAATGGTTGAGTTTAAATCTACATTTTGATATTTGTTTTCCATTTGTCCTTTTTGTTTCTCATTCCTTTAGAGGCTACTTTTGAATTAGTAAAATATTTTAGTGTTCCATTTTATTTTTCCTATTGGCTTTATGGCTGTGCTTCTTTTTATAATTTTACTTATTCTTTAGAGAAAATAATATGCATTCTTACCTTTCAGAGTTTGCTTTTATCAATGTTATATCACTTACATTTTTCATTTTATACTTCTCAATTCTTGATTTACACTTATTTTCCCCCACTTCTCTAATATAAAAATATTATAGCAATACAATTCCATTTACCTGCCACCACCATTCTTAGTCAGAAAGTTGTCATGTCTTTTACTTCTACATATGTTATAAATTAACCTTACAAAATTGCTGCTTTTGCTTTAATCAGTAAATTGTTTTTGAAGAAAATCAGGGAAAAAAAGCTCTCTTATATTTGCTGACATATTTACTGTTTCTTCATTTCCTGTCGATAAGAGTTTCCATCTAGTATCACTTCCTGAAGAATATTTCTTAAGATTTCTTGGAGTACTGGTTCACAGGCAACAGATTTTCTTTCTTTTTTTAAGAAAAGATCTTCATATCACCCTCATTTTGTAAAGAAATATTTGCAGGCTGGATATAGAATTCTGGGCTGACTATGCTGTTTTTATTTTTTATTTTAGCACTTTAAAGATGTCATCCTTACTGCTAATACATGGCCTTTCTGAAATCTCAGCTGGATGCTGAGTGCTAATGAGGTATTAACAGAGTGTTAGGGGCATCTCTCCACTCTGGTCCAGAGCTCTAATATAACTCGTCACTCTGCTTGCTTTCTGGTATCCCTGTTCTACTCTCAGCTCCATAGCTATTACTATCATGGAAGCCTAGTGTAGTCTTTCCTTGCACCTTAGTAGCCCAGCCCTCAGTTAAGGACTCACTGGAGTACTCCACTTAGAATGCTGGGGCCCACATCTACACAGTTCCCAACTATTTACTATGATGCCACTTAGATTCTAGCTCTTTCTGTATCACCAAACTGATGTGAGACTCCTTAGCTTGGGTGGAATGCTGTACCATGTGGACTCGGTGCAGCTCCACTTGTTTTGTGAAATTGCCCCTAGACAGAAAGCAGACAGGAGAGGAAGGTAGTACACATAGTACTCACCTTGTGAGTTTCCCTGTTTTCTAGTGAGCAAACATAGTTTCCTTTTATATTCTGCTCAGTTTTATAACAATCTATGATGTGCTCTGCTCATACCAAATCACGACAGGCAGCTTTTAAATTTTGAGGATTTTTTTCCAGCCAGTTAAATCATTGGTAGTTTGAAATCAGCCAAAGCAGGAGTATTTTTGCCATGGAAACAGGAAAATGTTACAAATTAAGGCTTTTTCCCTTTGTTGATTAGAGAACTGGTTGTTAAACATTTACCAGCACACCACTGCTTAGAGTGGGAGAACTAGTCAAGTACTAATTACTCCATCATGGCTAGAAGATCAAATTTCATTTTCTTTTACTTCCCTTATTTCTTAATCCCTTTTCAATTTGACTTGAAGTTGCCTCCATACTACTTAAAAAGACTATTTTATCCCTGAACTTTTCTGTATTTTTTTTTATTTTTAATGCCTAATAATGTGTCTACCCATATTTGATGGTCTTTCTTCTCACTTTGGCGACTGTACAAGTATATGGAGCTGGCATTTTTTCCCCTGTCTTTTTGATTGCTTCTTCTGTGCTATAGTTACTGATTTCATACTTTTTCCTTTTAGCTGCAGTCTTTCCCTGTCATTCAGTTTCTCTTACAGATAGCTGAAAGAAAAAAGAAAGAAGGTGGTTCTACCACTTAATGAAAGTTGGATTACATGAATAAACAATAAGTTTGCCCCTTCCAGCTGATATACATATTTTAGCTAATGTGGTGGTACATCCCATTCTGATTTCTTTGCTTCTTTGTCTTCCTTACCCCCTCACTGAAGATGAATTGATACTTGAAGCTGAGAAACCAGGAGAAGTAGAGATGAGAAAGAGAAGGGAAGACATCCTGAAGGTACTTGTGTACCTGTCAATTTAGTTGCCCATCTTCTTCTTTTGACTACTTGTGCCTTTCACAAATTTCAGTTTAATCCACATCCTCCATAAGCCTTATCTTTCTTTGTGAAATCTTATTTGTTCTGTGCAGTGAGAATTTTCTAGTCTTTCCCCAAATTAGGCATGAAGTGATGCTATTCAACATATTCACTATTATGTTCCATATCCTCGATTCAATTGGAAGCCACTCAAGGGCAGGGATCATTTTCTCTGTATTTCTATGTTTCTTGCCTAGTGCCTAATAATTGTAGATATTCAATGCATTGCATGTAGAAACTCAACAGATCCCTGGTGATAGCTTGACTACTGCATCTATTTAAATACACATATTATTTGCATAAAAATCTATTTAATTTTTGTTCCTCTTCAAATCAAGTCGTCCTGTTTACTTGACACTACATCATCAACACAATTAATCACTTCTTTTAGAAGAAATGAGTTTAATTAGTTAAACATCAATCCATGAATTTAGTAAAATGGCTAATCTAATACATTTATCTTAACAAACAAGATAATTTGATGTGGCCTAGTTATTTTAGAGACTAGTTATTATAGTTTATCAAATGTGCTTCATCTACCATGACGTGATTGGATGATTGTGATTAACCTTCAAGTACCCTTATCATTTCTCTTCCCACTATCAAAGATCTAAAAAAGCATCTGTGGCTGTGTTTCCTCTGTTGAGGAAATTCCCCTGGCTCCGTATCTACTCTTTCCCTGGAACTTTCTCAAGCTGGCCTGATTTCTTCTCTTTACAGCTTATTCTCACATTAGTAGAATTCTCACTTTCTGTGTACCCTCTTTTGTAGAGTAATCAGCAGACTTGGCTTGCCATTTTCATACTACTTTTATGATACATATAAAACACAATTAAGAGACACAGAGATAAAACACAATTACCATTAATTTTTAAGATGTAAGCATGACAGATTAGAGACCAGTTTCATTTTGACACCTGCAGAGAACTCACAGAAGTTGAGGAGTATCAAAATTGTCTTTTTTTCATATCTACTCCAAGACATCAGTTTACAAATAACAAAACTGAAGCTCAGAGAAAGGGAAATGACCTGTCTTCAGTCATATAGTCAGTTAACTGTAAGACTAGAAACAGAACCCTGGTCTGATCCCTTAGTCCATAGCTCTCTCCACTATCATTAATATTTTAAGTCAAATTGTCCTCTTTTCTGTTTTGTTTCACTTACCTTAAAAGAGTTGGAATACTCTTTTTTCTCATTGTTTCTTGACTCCTCATCCTCTTCTGTTTCTTTTCTACTTTTCATGGGAAAAGTTCTATAACAAGTTAGCTGTACTTGCCTTCACCTTTCCCTTACTTCCATTCTCTCTTTAATCCACTCAAATCTACCTTCATTTCACTCCACCTCCATAGCCTTTAAAGATTCCTGTCAGTGTCCCCAATGACTCCATGTTGCCAAATCCATTGTCACTTCTCTGTCCTCATCTTACTGAGCTGTCACCAAAATTCAGTGTGAAGCACTTCTTGTTTTTGAGTTGTATGACCCACAAACTACTGACTTTCCTCTTACCTTACAAGCTGTTCTTTCTCAGTCTTTCGTTGTCTCTTATTCTCCTAATCAGTCTCTAAATATTAAAGTGTCTCAGAGCTTCTCCTCAGCCTTCTTTTCAATATGCACTCTTAGAGTAGGTTTTCTTACCCATTTCTGTGGATTTAAACATCAACTAGATACTGATAACTCACATTTAACTCACCAGCCCTTCCCAATAAGCTTTAAATTTATATAAATAAATTTAAATTTAAATTTAAATTTATACAACTATTTAATTGACATTTTTCCTTGGATGTTCAATAAGATTTCAACTAAACAACTCTGAGATGGCATGTTCTTGCCAGTCTTTGATATCTTAGATTATTTAACTAGTTGACTGAGGTAAAAATAAACAAAACAAACAAACCAACAAAAGTATGGAAAAACTCTGATTAAAAAACCTAACAAAACATTACAAAAAATAAAATTACTATCCCTTGTACTTCATGAACAAAGATGCAAAAAAATCCTTAAAATATTAGGAAATAAAACCCAAAGCACATAATATAGATAATACCAAGTGGAGTTTATCCCTGGTAATATTTGGCTTAATATTAAAAAAGTGAATCCTTATAACTCACCTTAGTAATAGAATAAAGGAGGAAAAGCATAGTTATCTCAGGAGATACACAAAAACATCATTTGACAAAATTCACTCCTATTCTTTGATAAAAACCTTTGGCACTTCTAGGAATAGAGGATATTTCCTCATTCTAATCAAAGGCATCTATGAAAAACCAACTGTTAACATTTTTAAAAGATTATTTATTTATTTATTTATTTATTTATTTATATTTATTTACTTTTTAGAGAGAAAGGAAGAAGCAGACTCACTGCTGAGTAGGGGATCTGATGCAGGGCTCAATCCCAGGATCCTCCAGAACCCCAAGATCATAACCTGAGCTGAAGGCAAGTGCTTAACTGACTGAGCCATCCAGGTGCCCCAACAGTTAACATTCTTAGTGATGAAATATTATTATTATTTTTTTTAATTATTTATTTATTTATTTATTTATGATAGTCACAGAGAGAGAGAGAGAGAGAGAGGCAGAGACACAGGCAGAGGGAGAAGCAGGCTCCATGCACCGGGAGCCTGACGTGGGATTCGATCCCGGGTCTCCAGGATCGCGCCCTGGGCCAAAGGCAGGCGCCAAACCGCTGCGCCACCCAGGGATCCCAGTGATGAAATATTAAATGCTTTCTCCCAACACCACAACAAAACAAGTTAAGGAAGTGAATTCTCACCACTTCTAGCAACATTTTATGGGAAACCCTAGACGTTGCAATAAAGAAAAGACAAGGAAATAAAAGACACACAAATGAAAAATAAATATACTTTTATTCACAGATGGCATGATTGTCAAGGTAAAAATGTCTAATCAACTTTCAAAAAAGCTATAACTACTGTATCAATTTAACAGTGTCTCAGGATACAAGGCCAATATACAAAAGTTGATTTTATTTTCCTTTTTTTTTGCATATTTTTTATCGGAGTTTGATTTGCCAACATATAGCATAACACCCAGTGCTCATCCCATCAAGTGCCCCCTCATTTTCCATATTTAACTGCATAAAAGAGGAAAACAAAATTTAAAAAGCAATTCCATTTACAGTAGAGTCAAAAAGCATAGCATACTTTAGAAACAGGTTTAATAAGACCACTACATTAAAAATTACAAAACACCATTAAGAAAAGTTAGAGAAAGAGATGGAGTATTATACCGTGTACATTAACTGGAACACTACTATTAGTCTGCTTATTCTCTCCAAAATAATCTACAGATTCAATGAAGTCCCACTAATAATCCCACCAGGCTTTTTTCTCTTTTCTTTGAAGAAATTACTATGATAATTCTAATGTTTATCTGTAACTGTGAAGAGTTGGAATATCCAAAGCAATCTTGAAGAATGAAGTTGGAGGACTTAAACTGGCTTCAAATTTACTACCAAATCATGGTAAGAAGAAAGTATGGTATTGGCAAAAGTATTAACAAATAGGTCAATGGAAAAGAATAGAGAGTCCAGAATTAGACCTATACTAATATACTTATTTGATTTTTAACAAAGTCATCAAGACCATGTTATAGGGAAGGGTTTCTCCCCCACCCCCCCTTTATTTTTTACAAAATGTGCTAGAGCAAGTGGATATTTACATAGAAAAAAAATAATCCTGACCTATACCTCACACCATAAGAAAATAGCTTGAAATAAACCTTAGACCTTAATGTAAAGGCTAAACCAATAAAGTTTCTAGGAGAAAACACAGAAGAATATTTTTAAAACTTTGAGAGTGGGCAAAAGTTTCTTAGGACACAGAAAATAACAACAAAAAAATTGGTAAATTTGATTTCATCAGAATCACTGTTCATCAAAAGATACTAATGAAATTTATATAATTTAATTATCATTCATAAAATATGAATAAAACATACATCAAAGGACCAATATACATATAAATAAATATTGCTTATAATAAAACCATATCTCATTTTTAAGAATGGGCAGTTTAAATAGATACTTTACAAAGAAAACTGTGAATGACCAATAAACATGTGAAAAAACACTCAACATTAGAGTTAACACGGAAATAAAAATTAAAACCACAATGAGATATGCTCAATACCCACCAGAATGGCTAAAATTAAAATCACTGACAGCCCCAAATATTGGCAAGGATGTGGAACAACTGGAAATCTCATACATTATTGATGGGACTGTAAAGAGATATAATTGCTTTATAGGAAGGTCTGGCAGTTTCTTAACAACATAATCCTATGGGATGCCTTGGTGGCTCAGCGGTTGAGCATCTGCCTTTGGCTCAGGGCGTGATCCTGGGGTCCTGGCATCGAGTCCCACATCAGGCTCCCTGTGAGGAGCCTGCTTCTCCCTCTGCCTGTGTCTCTGCCTCTCTGTGTCTCTTATGAATGAATGAATCAATCAATCTAAACAAAACAAAACAAAACAAAACAACATAAACCTATCCTATGGCTCAGTAATTGTGCTCTTACCTAAGAGAAATGAGAACATATCTACAAAAATAATTATATAAGAAAGTATCACAGTTATTTATAATATATAAAACTGGAAACCACCTAGTTGTCAAGCTGCAACTGATTGAATGAACAAATTTGGTAGAGTCATATAATGGAGTACTGCTTAGCACTAAAAAGGAGCAGACTTGAAATAACAGCAACATGGATGAATCTCAGAACATGCTTATTGACAAAGAGCTTTCTACAAAAGAGCACATATAGTATGATTTCACTTATATTAGGTTTTAGAACAGGCATAACTGGGGCATCTGGTGGTTCAGCGGTTGAGCATCTGCCTTTGGCTCAGGTCGTGATCCTGGGATTCTGGGATCAAGTCCCGCATTGGGCTTCCTGTGAGGATCCTGCTTCTCCCTCTGCCTATGTCTCTGCCCCTCTCTGTGTCTCTCATGAGTAAATAAATACAATCTTAAAAAAAAAAAAAAGAACAAGCAAAAACTATTCTGTGTGGCAAAAAATTAGAATATAGGTTACCTCTGGAGAGGGGGGTTTGGATTTTCTGGGAAGGAAAATAAATACAATCTTAAAAAAAAAAAAAAAGAACAAGCAAAAACTATTCTGTGTGGCAAAAAATTAGAATATAGGTTACCTCTGGAGAGGGGGGTTTGGATTTTCTGGGAAGGAAAATAAATACAATCTTAAAAAAAAAAAAGAACAAGCAAAAACTATTCTGTGTGGCAAAAAATTAGAATATAGGTTACCTCTGGAGAGGGGGGTTTGGATTTTCTGGGAGGGAGTTTTTTGGATGATTGTATTACTCTATATCTTGATAGAAATCAAGGCAATGGTTATCACTTGGGGGCAATTTTGCACCACCCTGCCCCTGACCCAAGGTTATTTCTTGCAAAGTATTGAGATGTCTTTTTATTGTATTGGTTAGAGGACAGGGATGTTGCTAGACATCCAACAATGCCCAGGACAGCCTCTATAACAAAGAATTGTCTAAGGTGTCAAGATTTAAGAACCCTGAATTAGGGGTATATAAGCATATGCATTTCTGAAAACTAATTAAATGGTCATTTTTAAGAGTTTTGCATTTCATCATATTAAATTTGTCTGTAAAAACAAAAGAACCAAAGCCACATATTGATTCTAGTTAATAATATACATTCGGTAGTAGGGGGTGGGGCTTGATGTGTACCCTAAGGATCATAAGAGAAATAACATGGCTTGATTCATGGATAGTGGAGTGGATAGGTGGACAGTTATGTAATGAAGAATACATAGTAAAATGTTAATGCTACAGTCCGCATGGTGAGAACAGGGGTGTTCATCATTCGATTCCTTTGACATTTCTAGAAGTCTGAACATTTTTATGATAAAATGTTATCCTTGCTTTGTTCCTTTGGGTCACTTGTCCATGCTCATCCTGTCACCATGCCCTGCCTATTCTATTATCCAAATATAACCAGTTCACATTTTTCCTTCTCTACCGCCATCCACTTGCTCTCAGCTATCAACAACTCTCTAAACAACAGCAGTGGCCTGCTCACTGGTCTCTCTCTGCTTCTTTTTATTCTGCTTTATAATTGATGCTTCCCACCACAGCCAGAGGGTTTTTCTTAAAGCAGAGAGGACATGTAACACTCCCTGAATTAAAACCTTCCAAACTAGCTGCTCGCTGTACTGGGAGTAAACTCTTACAAGCATCTGCTAGAGCCAAGCATTTGTCTACTTCTTGAACTCTTATCTACATCACCCACTCTTTCACTCGGAACAGCCACACCGGCCAGCTTAATTTCTTGAACATGTCATAATTTCTCCTGCATCATGTACTTTAGCTATTTCCTCTACCTGGAATGCATTTCCCTCTTGACATCACAGCTCTTTTCTTCTTTCAGGTCTCAGTTAATATTACTTCCTATCTCTCTATCTAAATTAATGTCCTCCCATCAACTTTCACATCACCCGTTGTACTTCTTCTTCATAGCATCTGTTTGAATTTATCTTATTTATTTGTGTCCTCTACTTGGATTTTAAACTGCAAGAAAGTAGGGACCATATCTGTCTTGCTCACTACTCTGTCATCAGGCACCAGAATAGTGCTTTGACACATGTTAAGCGTAGAATAAATATTCATTTTTCTGAGTGAATGGATGGGTGATATATTCAGGAGCCTGGTGACATTTTTTTTCAGTGCCCTAGAAATAACCACAGACTGGCAAATGAGATTCCACAAGGCACTCTCTTGGACAAAGAAAACACCATATAGAGATTTATAGAGGAATATGAAACAGATGGTTGTAGAGCTGAGTCCTTAGGGCATACACACCTCTGGGCTCAACTCACTATCTTGATTTTTCATTGACTTGTCTCAGGAATAGAGGATTAGTTAAATGAATTATGGAATGTTCTTCCTGATGATGGGATCCCTGTAGATACTAAAAATCATGTTGTAGAGGAATATTTATTGACACAGAGAAAAGTTCATGATATATTGCCAAGTGAAAGAAGCAAGCTTCAGAAAATGTGCTTAATATTAACTCCAGACCACTGAACACCCTGAACAACCTCATCCTTTTCTTAACGACACTCTTCCGAGATGGTTAGGAAATTATTTTCTTTGGCCTAGATCTTCTGAGGGCCAGCACCTTTGGTCACTTTTGGAATCAGAGGGACTGGGTATTTTTGGAAAACCTCAAATATAGAAAAGCCTTGAAGTAAGTGTAATTCATAGGATATGTATTTAATATGAAGTGCCACTGGCCTCCTGGGAACCAAAGAGAAGGTGAAATTAACCAAGAAGGAGTTTGCGTTGTATTGCTTTGTATTATACTCCATGAAAGAGTTTAATTCCACTTTGAAAGCCATAGGGTGAGATTCATCTCTCTGAGTGTTTCTAAGTTTTCTTCCCTTACCTTTAATATCTAAATGACAATAATCGGAGAATCCTTCCTGTGTAACAGCAGAGGTCCAATCCTATGCGCAGTTATCTCTGAGGTTCACTAGAGAAATACGGTGTTAGTTTCCTGGGGCTGCCATAACAAAGTACCGTAGCTAGGAGGGCTCAACAACAGAAATTTATTGTCTCATGGTTCTGGAGGCCAGAAATCCAGAATCAAGGCATTGGCTAGGTTGGTTCCTTCTGAGGCCTGTGAAGGAGTATCTACTCCAGGCTTCTCTCCCAGCTTCTGGCAGCCTCAGGCATTCCTTGGCTTCTATATGGTATTTTCCCTGTATCTTCAGGCCATGTTTCCTCTGTGTCCAAATATCCCCTTTTTGTAAGGACACCAGTCATATTGTATTAAGGCCCACACTTATCTCATTTTAACTTGATCATCTGCGGAGACCCTGCGTCCAAATAAGGTCACACACACTGGGGGTTAGGACTTCAACATCTATTTTGGGTGGCACAGTTTAAACTCATAACAAATACCATCTTGAGTTTGGCTGTGTTGTGGTTACATCTACCTTCTGTTCTGGCCCCATCCCCAGTCATCTCCCTGTCACCTCCTCTTCATGCTGTGATAGCTCATTCCTATCTAACAGCAAACGGATGTCATCAAAAATAATCTTGACTAAGAGATGAGGATGGCATAAGAAAAACTCAGTGCAGAGAAGGAAGTCTTCAAAGTGGGTATTATATATATTAGTTTTTCAAGTCCAGGTTTTGCAACCTCTCACTGGGGTTCTGGCATCATTTGTCTGAATTCTTGGCCCATTGCCGGACTGTGGGATCTTACCATCCTTCGTGGGAGAATTGTCTCCACTTCACTTGTTTCCTCACCCTAAGTCTAGGGCTCCCACCAAGAGAAACAAAAATCAATAAACGTTAAAATAAGTATTCCAGAGAATTAGTACATAGCTTCCTGCTTACAAGTGGATAGGTGCTTGCCTTACAGCTGTGTGACTAAAAACTGTCGCCAAAATGACCTTGTCCCACGTGTGAGGCTATGCCTGTGCAGACTGAGCTTTTTTCTACATAAAAGCTATGAGGCAGAAAATAGATGCCATGGGGTGCGTTTGGGATGGAGTGTCAGCAATATACATCATGCTCCCATCAGAGCTGTGCTGAAATCAGGTGGGCTGACCTCTCCCTCTGGCACTCCCCCTGCCTGTGCTCTACCTCCTTTTCTGTCTGTCAAGGAAATAAATAAAATTTCTAAAAAATCAGTTGGGCTGAGGTGATGAGGCACAGGGCATATGAGCATGTGTTACACTTCACTCCTTGCCCTGCCCATATGTGAGTATGCTCCACGTTAAGTCCACCTTGTCACTGATGCTTCAGGATGGTAGCTGGTTACGATCTGTCAATCAATACATGAATGAGGAGTGAGGGAATACTCCACTAGGTCAGGGGAATAAGAGAAGGCATTACAGAGAATGCAATAATTAAGCAAGGTCAGAGGGCTGAGATTTACACATTTGTGCTTTTTAGGCCAGATAGAGCCAACTAAACCTGATGATCCAGCCTTCTCAGAAGACTTCACATAAAAATAAAGATTTATGTTTAATCTTGAAAATTGAAAAGATCTGTGAACATCAAGGATACATACTTAAAAGCAATAATAGTCTAGCTCTAAGAGTTCTTTGGCCCCTTGAGAAAGACTGTGGCATCTTCAGTGATCCACAGTCTCTACCACTCCTTACTGTGTCCTCAACTAGTGGTAAATTGCCATCAGAAGAAACTAAAGAGCATAGTCCCAGAGGTACGAAAATGTCTATTCCAAGGAACAGTGTGACACTTCCCTGTGGTGTCTAGGAATTACAATACAGCTAGGATACTGACCTTCTGGCTGGGATCGGAAAGGTGGGATGGAGAGAAAATGGCTAGGGCTGGTGACAGGATACAGGAAGCCTGTAAGGTGGCTTAAATGTCTTGCTAAGCTGTTGGGAAATCTATAAGATCCCCAGTAGAAGAAATGATGGCATTTGGTGGCCAGCTGCACAGACGGGTTGCTGAGAAAGAGAATGGGTGAACAAGTAGGGGTTTTTTGAAGTCCTTGATGACATAGTATATTTAGGACTCAGCTAAACTTTGTCACTGTGGGGCAGTCACCACAGTAACCAGGTTAAAATTTTTTTTTAAATGTGGTTAACAACTTGGAAGGCAAAGTAAATTATACTGGTTTTCATTTCACTTTAATTAGCTGATTTTTTGGACCTTTTTGGAATCTAAGTAGATACTAGACATAGTTTTCTTGTATTTTTCTTTCTTTGCCTAACTGATGGCCAACATAGTGCCAATTAACATGCACCATGGGCACAGTGCATTTTTAAGTTTAGCTGGCTCCTGACCTGAGATAGATAATGCTGATTTCCATTTCAATTTTCAGAAACCAATGCTTTATAGCAGGTTGGATAGCAACATCTTTAGACCTATTTTAGACAACGGGGGAAAAATAAGACTGATTCTTAATGTGAAACTAACTTCTTTAACAAATTTTCCTAAAAAATATGAATATTTTAGTAGCCATTTCATTCATTTAGCACTTTAGATTTGACAAAGTCCATAATTTTATTTGATTTTCCTTGCAAGGTTGTGCTATAGGGAGGGGGCTGGAATTACTATCTGTATTTTTAGATACAGAGAATTTGAAGCTCAAAAAGATGAAGTAATTTTTCCCAAACCCTATAACTAATAAGTGTCAAAGTCAGGCCTGGAAAACAGGTTTTATGGCTCCTGTTCCATTACTTTTTGCCTGTTCAATGTTCAGTATATTGTATCCCCTAAGACACTACATTTTTAAAGATACGATTTTGGAAAAGAATTTTAGCATTGCATCAGTAAGGATATTTTTTCAGTATCAAATGACAGGAAATATAACTCAGACTGGCTTTAATAAAATGGAAAGATCTTTGGACATACATTTTTAGGCAGTCCAGGATTCAGTTGTGACTTGATCTAAGAGGCTCCAAATATGTCTGGGAGACTTAGTTTTTCTCTGTTTCCTTGCTCTGTTTTCCACTGTGTTAACTTTCTCAGGTTCCCCACAGTAGCAAGAGAGCTGCAGTAACTGTAGCCCTTAGATGTTTCCATGTATGCATCCAGGGGACGTGAGAGAACAAGGGTTTCTGGTGGCTCTTGAGTAAAGCCCCAGGGTTCCTCCTGGTTGGACCAGTTGGACTGTGCCTGTCTCAGAACCAGTCACGGTGACTTGGGCAACTCCATATACTGATGTACCAAGCTGAGTAACAGACTTTACTGCTTCCGGAGTAGAACCATACAGAGACCGGAAGGGGGTACAGGGTGGTTCTCCAAAGAAAGTATGGGGGTGATGGTACTGTTTAAAAAGGGGAACTGGGCTCTGGATGGCCAAAGCTACACAGTTAAGGAGCCACTTAAATTCCCGGCCCTAGTCTCTGGTTGCTTGAAGAAATGAGACCTTTCATTGAAAACTAAGCGCATTGTCTACGAGGCAGTAGCTCTCCATGCTATGTGACATTCTAATCCAGGGAGAGCTGCTGTGGGTAAATTGTGAGGAGGGTAAAGTCTGTTTTGTTGCACCATAGTTCCCTGTTCTGTACCCAAGTCCCCTAAACCAAGGCTGCCAGGTGACTCGTACTTGGGTGGCAGTTTGCTATGCTGGTTCTTAGTTACCTTCGAGTTAAGTCCTGGGCTTTTTGGCCATTCCATCTGCAGCTTCATGCCTGCCACACCCGACCTGTATCCTATGCCACAGTTTTTCTACTTACTTGGTGCTTCTGGAATGCTCTCTCTCATGTTCCTATGCCTTCTCATGGACTCCAACTTTTCTGTGGTGTGCTCTTCCTATCTTGGGCTCCCCCTGACAGATTTACACCTAATTATTCTTCAGGGTGACCTATTCTATGAGCTTTCCTGATCTTGACCCTCCAAGCTGCAATAGTGTCTCCATAGGATTCTATACATTTAAAAAATAACATACCCATCACATTGACTTGAAATTCCTATTTCCTTGTCAGTCTTCCTCTCCTAGAGTTCCTTTAGGGCCAGAATCTGATCTATTTGCCTTTTATCTGGTAACTCTCCCAAGTCTGTCCCACAGAAAGTTCTCAGTATATATTTACTAGATTGATGGAGAAATGACTATGTGAACAAATCATTGCAATAATAATTAAAAGGTAACCTCACTCAAGGGCCTTTATCATTCATTCCCCTTTCTGATATCAAAACCCAGGTAGAAGAAATGGTCTGAAGACACCGACCTAAAGCCAACATAGAGAAAGGAAGCAGATAGCCAGCCCTGGGAATGAACTTCCCAAGATCACATTTATGGGATATAGTACTTTGCAAAAAACTTGCCACTTGCCATCTTTGCAGTGACAACAGGAGCTGAAGTAGGCTTGGAAAACTCTGAGATCTGCAACCTAATTAATGGCTGTGGCTGCTCATTATGGTGGGAAAGCTGTGCCCACACCGTGGCAGAAGCTGCCCACATATGAGTGGCTTCATTAACTACCTTCTCTCCCTTGGATGAGACTGCCAAGGGAGATGGTGTTGTCATCTAACAGCAGATCAACATACAAGGCAGCTCCTATCTTGCAAGCCATTATCAGAATATTGTGACCAACTTGTAGTTCTCAGAATCACAGGATGAGCAGAACATATATAGCTGGAAGTCAGGCACCAAAAATAATTGCACAAAATTGAAAACAAAATGTAACCTATGAGCAAAAGTTATAGTAATTAGCTTATTTCACCTGGAGAAGGAATAAATACAGAGGAAATTTACTGCATTAGCAGGCTTCGGGTCCATGAAGGGTAATTCCAGGGGATGGTAAATTTATAGTTGTACATGTAAAAGGGTTTTTCCTGTTATCCTCTCTCCACTTCTTGCTTGATTTCTCCTCTGTGATACTTGATGAAAGATAATAACGTGGTGACTTCAGAGAACGTATGAGAATAAACACGTTGGATGTTTGCAGCCTTGTTGCACCATGTTGCAACTACCTCCCTCCCTTCCCTCTCCAAAAAGAAAAACGCAGAAAGAAGTATACCATCTGCAAGAGCTCTTTTCTCTTTTACAGCCATCCTGTCACCATCTGCTAAAATCCTCAGCCCACCTGCATAGTGAACAACATTAATTGTCTTCCAGAAATGCACAAGAACCACAATCCTCCCAAGACTGAGGGTAGGAGGAAGGAGACATTTTATAGCACTTTTAAGTGAGGTTTTCACCCTGCAACCCACCTGGTTCCCTTTGTTAATCTACTGCATGTTCAACCAAGCTTAGAAGCAGGGGAGAGTTCCCCGGTTAACCAGAGTCTTAGCATTTGTTTATTCCTTGGCTCCCTTCTTTGAAATTTCTAATGCCTAGGGCAAATCAGAGGTATGATTCCTAAAGTTGAGAATAGTTTAGAGGTTATTGTTGACAGCAGCATGAGGATTTTCTTTGCTTCAGATCAGGAAATTTATTTTCAGCCAAATCCTGGCATGATTCCTATATGTAATAATGGCTAGAGTTTGGGTCTCCTAGCTGATACTCAACAACTGGCCTGTGAAGTTCCAAAAGAGAATGGGCTAGTCTTTGTCATGGTTATTATTATTTGAGACTGGAAGATTTTTCCTTTTGGAAGTCCTTTTGCTGTCCTGTTATATCGAGGGATGTTTTCCTTTCCTCGATCTTCTCCATTAAATGCCATTGGTCCTTCCTGTCATTGTGGCAACCCCAAAGCCCCCAAACATTTCCAAACATCCCCTAGGAGGGCTGCGACACCCCCAGTTGTGAACTATTGAACCCGTTCGTTTTGCCTTTGCGAGAAAGAGGTTTATCTGCTGCTTCCTGCTCAGGTGAAGAGATATTTATTTGTAAAGCTCTGAACTCTATGATCAGGGCCATAAGCTACCAGAGAGAACCTCAAATTGTGAAAAATTAAAAGCGTAAATGGAAGAAGTACTTCTTCAGGCTAGTTTCCCCCATCCCACCCATCCTTTTTCTCACATATGCATATACACACACAGTCTGAATCTAAAGTGTACAGCAACTCACATGAAGCAGGAAGCAGTTGAGAGGAAAAAGAAGGTTTAATTAAAATAGCCAGTTATCATCAACCTATTTGAAATATTGATAGCCATTGTTTACAACAGGTCTATGTGTACATATTCTCTTGACAAGTTCACTTCGCAGTTATATTATTGGATGTCAGTTGACAATGCTTATGATGAGTTTGAGCTATTGTTTTTATTATTTATTTGTATGTCATTTATTCAGTCATTTGTTCATTTGTCCATTTACCATTTGTGGGTATCACTCTATATTAATAACAATCCATAATCAAATTGGTACTTTTTCTGCCATATACATTGAGGATATTTTTGTATAGATCCATCAGATTCAGCTTCTCTCAACCAGTTTATCACTTTTCTTATGAGAAAGAGCTTATTCTGGCTACTTCCCCTTCCTTAAACAACATTGCCTTCAAAGGACAGTGAAATAAAGACTTGCTATATAGCAGCCCCCCCCCTTTTTTTAAAAAATATTTATTTACGAGAGAGAGAGAGAGAGAGAGAGCGCGCGCATGAGGATTATGGGGGGAAGAGGGAGAAGGAGAGAGAACCTCAAGCAGACTCCTCACAGAGCACAGAACCTGAAGCAGGGCTCCATCTCATGATCCCAAGATCATGACTTAAGCCACAAATCCAGAGTTGGATGCTCAACCAACTCTGCCACCTAGTAGCCCCATATAGCAGGCCCTTTTAAGGTTATATCTACACAGAAGATGAGTTTTGCCATTTGTTGGCTGATTGCTAGGCAGTGAGTCAGATTGCAAAACTGAACTGATTCAGTTGGCTTAACATCTAGAATAATCACTTTTATGGCAACTCTATTGCATGGGCAATCAACAAACATGGGTTGGTCATAATAATGATCAATCCAATAGGCTATTGTCTCTTTCCCATGCCAAGCTATTACATTTGTGATTCAAAGCTATTTTTTCCCTTTTTTAAAAAAAGATTTTATTTATTTATTCATGAGAGACACACAGAGAGAGGCAGAGACACAGACTCAGGACCCTGAGATCATGCCATGAGCCAAAGGCAGATGCTCAACCATTGAGCCACCCAGGCTTCCCTCAAAGCTATTTTTAATCAACAACTACACTCATTTCAATATCTATTTATATACTACACACGGTGTTGACTAGTGAGGACATGAAGATAAACAGAGCAGGTTTTGTGGAAAGGAAACAGGCTTAGAAATCAGAGAAATAGGCTTCAAATCCCATTGACTCTTTGGACAAGTCACTTAACCTCTTTGATCTGTTGCTGCGTGGCTGTGCTGAGGATTGACACAACAATATCAACTGCATAGGGCCTGAGAGCAAGAATCCAACAGTAACCAATGCCATTATTATGAGTGAGACACAGCTCACATTCCTTGTTGTAATTATGTAAAACCATAAATTCCAGGTACAGATATTATCATGCCTTATCTTAATTTTAAATTCTTTAGAAAATGTAAATTTAGCATATCCACACGTTGTATCCAGACTTTTTCCTTGATATTTTAAGATCTGTTTCAAGTGCTATGCAGACCAAACATGACCCCGCCACAGCGGGGTTCACAATTGTTCCATATACTCTGGGACTGAGTCATCTAATGTAGCTTACAGGAAAACAAGCTGTATATTACTGTAGGTGACCTTAATGTTGTGGAGTTATTTAAGAATCCGGTGTTCACCACTTCCAGTTGAAAGTACATGAGCAAATTAGGAAGATAATATAATTATATATACCGAAATTAGGTTAACATAGATACTCTAATAGCTCAGTATGACCACAGACTAGGATTTCAATATCAGAGTGCTGCCTCTCTTCGTATACACACGTCTCTCTCAGACACATACATCTATTCAAGGTGTGCCTCACAAGCATAACTTTATAGTAGCTTTTATAAGTGCCTATTGTAGAATGGTGATATTTAGTTTTGTAGTTGCTTTTCATCCTAGAAGGGGAAAATAGTCCCTTGAGGTCAAAGGCTCTTATTGTTATCTAATGTTTTGCAGCAAACCATCCCAAAACTTAGTAGGTTATAATAATAACAATATCTGCTCTGCTTATAAATCACCAATTTAGGCAGGGCTCAGCAGGGATACTTCATTTCTTCTCTACCTGAAGTTAGCAGGGGCAGCTCAAAGGCTAGGCACTGGAATCATTGAAAGCAATGGTTCTCAACTGGGGATGGCTTTGCCTTCTTCAGAGGGGGCATTTGGCAATGTCTAGAATAATTTTTTATTGACACACTTGGGGTAAGGGTGCTACTGGCATCTAGTGAGAGAGGCCAGATGCTGCCCAACATCCTGCAATGCACAGGATGCCCCCATCTCCAAACAAAGAATTATCCTCCCCAAAATGTCAGTGATGCCAAAGATGGGAAACCTTGATATAAAGACTTATTCATTGAGGTGTCTGATGGTTGATTCTGTGTGTTCACCAGAGGGCCTCAATTCCTCTTCATATGGACCTCTTTAATATGATCTGTCTGTTGTCCATGTGAATGTCTTAAATAACAAAAGTTCAGCTGTGAACATGTGAAGATCTAACTGGCTTTATTCAACAAGTCATGAATCAGGCATCATTCCATCTAACAAATAGAAAGGAGCTCCACCAAGCCATAGAAAAGGGAAAGTTTTTAAAGGGGGCAAAAGGAAAGGATTATCAAAGAATGCAACATTCCAGGGACAGTTGCCCCCAAAGGGGAATGGTAAGGGTCTGTTGGGCGGGTCACCTCATAGTGCTGACCAAGCGGGTAGTTCCAGGTTGACTGGTTAAATGTTATATTCCTAGGAGGGGTTAAAACTGCAGTTAAGTTAGGTTCTCAGTCTTGATTTGCTAATGTGGGGTTTAGCACAAGTGACTCCATTTGGGGTCAGCTTGTTTCTTTTTTAGCATTAATTTGGGCTTCCTCATGGCATGGTGACTAGCTTCCAATCTGGGGAGTGTCCTGACTGAGAGAACAAGACAGAAGCTGAATCCTTTACATGACCTGGATTCAGAGGTCACATAGCATCTCTATGAGATGGAACATTCAAAATCCCACTCACATTCATGGGGGGACATGGACCCTGCCACTCTGTGGGAAAAGTGGCAGTAAATCACATTATAAAAGGAGCAGAAAATGAAATTTGCCACAGGGACCATATCTCATTCTTCTTTGTATCTCAGCACCTTATCAGTCAATGGAAGGTAACAGATGCTCAATCTGTGCACTTTTGAATTGTATTAAATTAAGTAAACTTGATATATGAAATATACGATAAACAATGAGGAGATTTGGCATTATACATAACAATTTTCCACAGAGTACCTTTAAATAGCGACTTGTTCCACTTCATTATAAAGTATGATTTAATTATGAAAATTTCAATGGCATATTTATTCATCTGGTTGTTCGTTAATTCAGTATTCATTGAGCACATACTGTAGGCAAGAGAGTGTGCAAGTGCTGGAATACAAAGATGGATCAAACATAGAATTGCCTTCAAGTCACTCACAGTTTAGTGAGGAAGGTAAGCAATGTATATAAATCACTCTAATAGAGGCCAGAGTTCATTAGAGGTACAAATAAAGTACTTTGGTGCTCTAAGAAAACATGCAGCTTTTCAGAAATAGAAAGCAAAGACTTTATTAAGGATGTTCACTTTAATGAATACTAAATCTTTGTACTTCCTCGCTCTACACTTCTATAATTGCAAGGGGAAATTGGTAGAATTTTAGCCAATTTTATAATATTCAGTCGAAGCAGTCACCTAAAACATGACTGAGGTCCATCTGCTGTGCAGCTGTTAAGTCTGTCTGTCTCGGTCACAGTCACTTATTGCTATGGGTAGACATATCTCTCCACAAGGATATGGCAAATCCTCTTACTGCAATCCTAGGACACTCCAATCTGAGTGACAGAGAAAAGTAGAAAAGTCACAGATACCTGTGACTCTGCCCCAGGTAAATAGACCTGTCATAATTCAGTAGGAGTATTGCATATCTACCTTATGGAATTTTAGTGATCTTTAGGGACATTTCCAGAAGTCTGTGTGCTTTGGTATCTCTCTGCCTTAAAATACCCAAAGGGGAAATTAGGGACTCATGCCAAACCCACTACATCTTGGCACTCAGACCATATAAATTTGTTAATCAAGTTTATCTCATCCAAAACATTAATATACTTAAAATGCCATTCTAAAAAATATGTAGCATTTGGAGAAATAATTAATGGTATTTTAGAAATTGCTGATGACATTTTATAAAATTCTACATCTATAATCGAGAGAAGAAAGTCTAGCAGCAAGGAAACTAGTTAGAAATCTGTGATAAAAAAAAAGAAATCTGTGATATAATCAAAGAAAGAGGTAGTGACTTGGCTTAGAATAATACCAGAAGGAGGAATCATAATAGCTATTATTTACTGAGTACTTGGCATGTGCAGGGATTACATATGGCTTCATAAGAATTGTCTGTGTTAATACAACAATCATTTGATATAGGTACTATTATTTTCCCATTTTACAGATGAATAAACTGAGTTTTCGTAAGGATTAATTAGTAGAACTGGAGTTCAGATGTACCTGAATCTGTTTTTGTGGTCCACTGTTTTAACTATTATGAACATTGCACCTGCTACAAGGAAAGAGGTAGACAGGATCAAGGACGAAGCATGTGGATGATACAGGAATAGGATTGGGTTTAGGGAGAAAGAAAGAGGCGAGACATCTGGGATAACACCCAGGTCTTAGCCTGAGTGTGCCCCCCTGGGTGGATGGAGGTGCAATTCTCTTAGATTGAAGACACAAAAACTTTGGGATTGGCTGAACGACAAGTTCAGTTTTTTGAGCTTGTTGGATAAAAATGAAGTGCCTTAGGTCTCTCCACAAGGAGAACTTCATAGGCCTTTGGATATATGGCTTGAGGTTCAGGAAAGAGGTTGGGATAGGAGAAACATATTTGAATGTCATCTGCCTGGATATGAAACACCGGGAGTGATAAAGAAGGTCCAGAAAGAATATCAAGCTTAGGAAGAGAAGGTGATCTCACTAAACATTTTTAACAGAATCTGCTTTGCTGAGTGCTTTTGGGGGGAGGTGCTGTAGAGCAGGACAAAAGAACACATGGTTGCTGGCCCAAAGCGCTCACAGTCTAGGTGTGGTGGCATAACCAGGATATGTGATGTGAAAGAGCTTGAGAATGATTACCAGTCAGAATACAAAGGACAGCAACATACCTTTCAGAATTAGGAATGAAAGAATAGAATTGGAATAGGATTTATCTAGAAAACTTTCTGGAGTTCAGGTTTGAGCTGTTTCCCAGAGTATGGGGTATGTAGAGGAGAAACTGGGGTCTCAGTGAGGGGTGTGGAGGGGGGCAGGGATTCCTCTCCCTGAGCCTCTTCCCTCACCTTTCCTGCAGGGGAAGAGACATCTGCCTCGCTTATGGCTCATTCTAGGGGGCTGTTGTCTCTGTATCTGATGCAGGGGATGAGGGTCTGTAAGACCTGCAGCGGGGAGAAGAAGCCAGGGATGAGACAGAACAAAGTTGGAACATGCAAACTGAACTCGTGGTTTTCACCTCTTCTGGTTTTGATGGTGTGAGTGTCCACAGGAGAAGCTGGGGCCTTTCATTATCGAGCTAAATGCCCATCTGGCCCAGGAGTTACAGAAGGTGCGGGAGGATTCACCGGGAGGTGGAGTGTGGTTGCAGAGCCAAATGCTGGCCCACACCAGGGCAGGTGAGTGACAATATGTGTGAGTTACACAATGGCTGCTGCCTTATTTCCATCCTGCAAGTCTTGCACTGAAATCTGAGGTGACCCAGCCTAATCAGACACCTACCAGTAAGGAAATTCTGGGAAATGTAGTTTATCCTACCCAAGTTGATTCTTTATTTTTTAGGTGGGGAGAGGGGCAGAGGGAGTCTTCAGCATGGAGCCTAATGCAGGGCTTGATCTTAAAACCCTCAGATTGCGACCCTAGCCAAAATCAAGAGTCTGACACCTAACCAGCTGAGCCACCCAGGCACCCCAACACCTAAGTTGATTCTTTACAAAGCCCCCATATTACGTATAGAGGCAATCAGGTGTGAATAAACAAGCATGGTTTGTAGAGAACCAGCAAATCAGTTTAGTTCAGTGATTAAAAGTTGCCCTCAAACTTTAACATGTATCACAAACACCTGGACAGCTGGATAAAATCGTTTGATTCTGTGGCCTAGAGTGGGGCCACAGAATGGCATTTTAAGTTCCCAAGTGATTTTAACCCTCCTGGCCCAAAGACCACACTTTGAGAATCATTGGTTTAGCAGAAACACAGAGGGTTTGTTAAGTTTTAGTGAGAAATGGGAGGGCAAAATAAAACATAGCAAAGAAATAGTTAAGATATTGAACAGTGGACAACTGTTGAGTGACATCCAATGTGACAGGACATCATTATAAGTGACTGAACAGGAAATTAACTGGCAAAGATGATGCTTGCAGCAGGATGTGTTCTTGCTGTGTGGGAGGCACAGTCTCAAGTAGAACTTGGAAGTGGGGAAATAAATTGTAAGACCATGTTACAATAATCTAGTGATACATATCCAGAATAGGGAGGGGAGTGGCTGTGGAAACAGAAAGAAGGGATGCAGGAACTGAAAAACTACTTTGTTCTTTTTTTAAGATTTATTTGTGTGTGAGAGAGAGAAAACATGAGTTGGGGGGTGGCAGAAGGAGAGGGAGAGAGAGAATCCCAAGCAGGCTCCTTGCTGAGCAAGGCTGGATTGCATGACCCTGAGATCATGACCGGAGCCAAAAACTAAGACACTCAACCAACTGGGCCACCCAGGCACCCCTGAAGATTGCTTTGGACATAGGTTCAAGTTCCCTGCTCCTTCTTTCTCCTGAACAATATGGTCTTATGTCTTTTTTCTTTATGTCACCAGAGTCCAGGTAAAGGGACCTCAGCTTAATTTTTGTCTTTTTTTTAATTTAAATAGTTTTTGTCTTTTATAACTGTTTTCCTGAGTATATTACCAAAAACTGTACATTGCAGAGAATTTAGAAATCAGAAAAGTATGAAGAATAAAGTAAAAGTTGTCCCTCAGGCCAGATGTAATCACTGTCAAATTTGGGATATGTTTCTCCCCACTCTTTTCTCTCTCTCTCTCTCTCTCTCTGTGTTCATATATTTTATTTTGTTTGAAATTTGCAGACTTTGCCATGATCACACTGAAGTTAATCTTAACTGGGCAGTCAGGAAGGTATGCGACTGGTGTCCCAGCCAAGGTAGCGCTTGTGGCACTCAATGTTCTTGTCAACTTTCATCTACCTGGGGGAGGATCACCATCTCGCCTTTTCAAACAGTGGAGTGCTGGTGGCATCAGTGTCTAGGGCTGTCAGCAGCTTGTTATAGGACTTCAGACTGATGTTTCCTGAGACATCAAATGAGTGGAGACAAAGGTGATAGAACAGTTTGGGTAGCAAAGCTCGGGGTCTGAGAGCCAGCGTAGCCAGGCCCAGGGCTTATACATATTATCTCAACAAATCCTTGCAGGATAGAAATGATAGTAAGAGTAACAAAAGGATTAGCAAGGAACACGTATTGAATGCTCTCTGTGAGCTGGGATCTTTATATCTGAGTTATTTAATGGGTTAGCTCATCTAGTTCTTAAATGATTACAATGGGAAAGATTCTATTATTTTATCCATTTTGCAGATGAAGACATTCTGGCTTGGAGAAGTTAAAAACTTGGTAAAGAGCTCAAAAATTAGATGACTTGTCCAAGATCAAACATGTAGGAAATGACAGAGTCTGGCTTAGAACCAAGGCTTCAGATTTCCAGGTTATTACTTTTTCTGCTTCAATCCCTTGCTCTCCTCAACAAATCTCAACTTTCTGCCTGATGCCAACCACAGCTTAAAAACTCTCTCTTCCCTGCCCATGTTTCGGATTTTGGATTTACAGTGTTTTCTGATCTCACTGTCTGCTTGCTGCATCTGCGTCCACTCACATTCGTATGTCGGCACTTCTGACCCCCCCAGTCTGGTAACCTGCCCGCTGAGTGTGTCTTAGCTCAGACCAAATCCTCCCCTGGGTATCCACAGGAAGGCCCCAGACCTCTTCACTTGACATTGCTGAGCTAATGAGAACCCTGAAGGACAGTGATAACTTATTCTGAAGCCACTGCGTAAGTGCTCAGCAGAATGTGACAAGAGCGGTTTACCTCCAGTTCACGCACTCAGAGCCCACCCTGCACCATCTGTCTCCTCCACACTCCGGCTCCTTCCTCCTCTTGCTGCCCTCCCTCCACCAGGCCCCCTTCCTCTCCCCTGGAGCAGAGCGCAGGGACTCTTCTCCCTTCTGCGTAAGGCATAGAGGACACCAAGGGCCTCTGTCCCCATGTCGTGCATGTCTCTCCTCTGCAAGTGGCAGCGAGCTATTTTTACATCTGTTTCCTAGACGAGATGTAATGTGAAGGCAGGAGGTAGGTTTTCAAAACAAATAACTTCAATTATCTTTATAAATAAATTTGTAATGGCGAAAAAGTGACATTTCTAACAAACTCTTTTTATCAGGAAGCTTTGTTTTTCAGCTTCAACTTTTAAATCTTGCATTTATTTCACGCTCTTTGCTATCATGCATCCAAGGCAAATTTTGCTTTACTTTGTGCTTTTGTTTTGCTGTATTTGTTTTTGGTTCATATTCTCTAATTATTACTCATTTGTAGAGTTTTCTGTTAATCCTCACGTCAGCAGATTATTTTCTTATAGGTGGTCCAGGAATCCTAATCAGTTCCTTAAACTGGACATGAAACGTGTATCTTCAGAGTAGGCGACAGTCACTTAGCAACATATCAAATAAAAACAGGGGATTTTGTCCATATGATTTATCTTCATGTCAGAGCATATCTAATAGTAAAGACAGATAAAGTATAACATATATAATGTTATACATATAGGAAATATATGCAATATAATATATTTAACATAATGTAATATATATTAGGTATATATAGCATCACATATATAATTATGTAACATATATAAAACTATTAAGTATATATACTATGAATAACTATATACACATGTATATAACTATATTACTATGTATAACATTCGATATACATATAGAATGTAATTTATATTACATTCATATTATTAACTTATATATCATTATACATAATTGACCTATATAGTATATTAATTATAACATTATGTATAACAAATACGTATATAAAATACCAAGAGGAAAAGCCATTTATTTTAATAATGCAAGCAAGTTCTTATGACTTCCCAGAGAGGTTTAAGAACGGGGATGGAGACAAACACCTGATGGTAGGTGATGAAAGAGGAGAGAGTGGTGAAGAAGCAGGGGCAGTGAGTGTACGGAAGATTTATTTGAGAAGCTGAGCAATGTGAGAAGGGGCAGGTTGGGAGAGAGGAAGGAGGGAGAGCAGAGACAGGGAAAGAGGAGCAAAGACAAGACTCAGGTAGAGATGTTTTCAAGACTGGAGAGGGGTGTGTGTGTGTGTGTGTGTGTGTGTGTGTGTGTGTGTGTGTGTGATTAAAGGACAAGACCCAATGAAGAACTGAAGATAAAGGGTGTGCAATTTAGAGAGCCGAATCTCACAGGAGGGATCTCTTGTGAGGAGAGTCCAGGCAGAAAGATGAGGCATTGAAGGCAAACTCTTTGCTGTACACTTAGAGGACAGGAATGAAGACAAGCCGACACTCACTGAACACCTACCGCAATGCAGGTGCTCTGCATCTCTCTTGCATCTGTATTGCTCACTCCGTGGGCAAGCAGTACTGCAGCTTATGAGTTAGGCTAAGACTCAACAGGATTAGGTTAGTTACCTGTGGCCAGGTGGCCAGTGGATGGCAGAGCTGGTGTTAGATTCAGCTTTCTGTTTTCAAAACCCAAGTGCTTTGCCCTACACCTCTTTAACCTTTAAAAGTAGATCTAGCGGAAGACACGGGGAGGTGAGTATCTGCCAGGAGACACAGAGGCTTAGTGGTGCAGTGGGACCAGCGTTTCAGGAGCAGTCCAGGAAGCCCCAGGGTGTGGTTGCAAACATAGCATTGTAGCAAGTAAGGTCCTGAGGGGGGCCCAGCCAGCCCTGAGAATGGGGGGAGTTAATAGAACTCTATCAATGGCTCCCACATTTCTCTTCAGTGTTAGTAGGGGAACAAATGGAGTAGATGAGGGCAGCAACCCATGTGGAGGGATATGTTAAGAGCAAGCATCTAGGGTGTTGAACGAGGCAGAATCTGAGATTGAAGCGAGGCATGGTTCAGGTGAATGAGAAATGATAAAGCCCAAAAGATCAAACAGTATGGAGGGAGCCAGCCTAGGGGGTGTGAGGATGGCTTATCTGGCCATTCCTTCTGGGATTAGCTGCTTAACTTTCCACCACGCCTCCTCTTCTAGGGCTCAGTATTCTGGCCAGACCAGACATCATTCAGTACTTCTTCAAATGAACAACATTCTCTTCTCTTCTTTGCACATACTTTCCTCTACCTGGATGCTTCCTCTGACTCCCTGCCTCTTTCTTTGGCTTCCTCCTCCACCTCAGGTTTTAGGTGGGAGAATGAATCATCTAGTACCTTTCCTGACACACTTGGACTGAGGTAAGTGCTTTCTCTTGAACCCTATATTTTCTTTATCATATATTTATAATTATATTGCATTGTTTATTTAATTGTCTCTTTCCCTGCTCTGGACAGAAAGGTTCATGAAGGCAGACCGTGCTGATTATCATCTCCTCCAGCTCCAGGTGCTTGGTTAGCTCCTGGTACATGATAGGGGCTCCATAAGTATTTGTTGAAAGAATGAATGAGTAAATTATTTAATAAATTACTTAAAATCTTTTTTGTTCTCTCCCTTCTTCCTGTCTAGGTGAAAGTGTTCGCCTTGGTATTGTTTAACCTCCAAATTTTTCTTCTGGGGAGAGTACTGAGCATCACCATGAAGACTATTTCTGGCATTACATTATGATTATGCATCTTCTCAAATGTTCTATATATTTTCATCTGGGCAATGCAAACTCAAATGTCTGAAGTGGAGCTTATCTTATTCTAAAAACTCTTTCCTCCCTTGACTTTCCTATTCGTGTCAATTGAAGTAACATTATTCTCCTGGTTACCCAGCCATACCCTGCTCTTGCCTCTTTGTAGCCTGGCCACCGATCCTTATTTCTTTATAATTCTTTCCTAGTGGTTCTTAAGATGTCACCCTTGTCCAGGACCTTATTACATGCCTGGATTATATGAAAAAAATTCCTATTTTAATGAATGATACTCACACAACTGTATGTCCGCATGTGAAAAAACAAAGTTGTACCATACCTCATACCATGTATATAACAAAGTCAGCACAAAATGGATCATAGTTGCCTGGGATGGAGACCTAAAGGAAATGTGATGGATGAAAAAATAGTTAAATTGAGCTGAACCAAAATTTAAAATTTTGGGCTTCAAAGAACACCATCAGAAAGTAAAAAGGCAAACCACAGAATAAAAGTAAATATTTGCAAATCACATATTGAATCATATATCTGACTTACATCCAGAATATATAAATATATAATATATAAATAACTAAATAATTCTTACAACTCATAGTAAATATTATTTATAGTATAACTCATAATAAATATTGTTAGTCATTAGGGAAATACAATGAAATACCACCTCATACCTACTAGTATGTATGCTAGTTATAATCTAAAAGACAATAATAGGTATTGGCAAATATTTGGAGAAATTTAGACCTTCATACAATGCTGTTAGGAGTATAAAAGAGTACAGCTATTTTGGAGAAAATTTGGCAGTTCCTCAAAATTTTAAACGTAGAGTTACCATATTACTCAGCAGTTCCACTCTTATGTATATACCCAAGAGACATAAACACATATGTCTACACAAAAAGTTATTGCAAGAATGTTTATAGCAGCATTATTTATAATAGCTTGAAGTGGAATCAACCTAAATGTTCATCTTAAAATTAATGAATGGATAAATTAAATGTGATGTATCCATATAATGAAATATTATTTGGAGATAAAAAGAAATGAATTATTGACCCATGCATGCTGCAACATGGATGACCCTTGAAAACATTATGCTAGGTGAAAGAAGCCAGTCACAAAAGACAACATACTGTATCATTCCACTTACACGAAATGTCCAGAATATGCAAATTATACAGACATTAAGTAGATTAGTTTATTAATCTACTTAAGGGCTGGGGAGGAAAGGAGAGGAATGAGGATTGACTGTTAATGGATACAGGATTTTTTTAGAGGGGAGCAAAATTGTTCTAACTTTAGATCATGATGATGGATGCACAACCTGTGAATATGTTAAAAATCACTGGCATACACTTTAAATGCATGAATTGTATATTATGTGAATGATATCTCAACAACAAAAACGTCCCCTAGATTGGGGTACCGGGGGGGTGGCTCAGTGGTGGACTGTCTGCCTTCAGCTCAGGTAGTGATCCTGGGGTCCTGAGATTGAGTCCTGCATCGTGCTCCCCACAGGGAGCCTGCTTCTCCCTCTGCCTATGTCTCTGCCTTTGTCTCTGTCTCTCATGAATAAATAAATGAAATAAAAAAAAAAACCTCCTAGATTATTCTCTTCATCTCTTCCACTTCTAATCCATCTAGCTCCTTACCATGAGCTAAACCATCATTTTGTACATTCACTTTTCTGTTCAGCACCCATCAGTCCAGATTTTTTTATTTAATATTTGGGGCCCTTCATGTCCTAATCTCAGTGTGCCTTTTTGATATCCTCATCTACTTTGCCACATGAATTCTCTGCTTCATCTGGAAGGGCTTACTCCCTTGCTGTGTCCTGTACTTTTGTCCCTTCTCTAGAAAGTCTTTTTCTTCTTTTGTAAATCTAAATCTTGGTCTTCTTTTAGGCTTTATCTCTTCAATGGCGATTTCCTTGGCACATACAATTCTTAGCATTTTCTCTCTCCCATGATCTCCGCTACTTATTTTGTACTAATTATATTTTACCTCTGTGATGAGTGGAGAGCGAGGTTATGTTCAAATTATTTGGTAATAAAGGCAAGAAAATCAACACACATATTCAGAACCCTCCCCTCAAATAATCCCATTTTATGTTATGATTTGGAAATAATTTAATGATGAGTTAAAGGTGCCAGGAAGTGATAATCCTAAAACATAATTGGTTTAAAATAGACTGAATTCTTGAAAACCGGACAGCATCGTGTGGGAATGTTGTAATTGACAAGAGTACTTAATGACTGATAATGAGTACTGGAAAAGAGGAATTGGAAAGAAAAAATCTGGTAGTCTATTTTCTGGGCTGTCAGACCCTAATCCTTTATTCCTTACATAAAATTGCCTCTTAGTATAGAGAAAGAAATGGCCTTGGATATGACGACCACAGTGATTCTGTAAGACCATTTATATTTTTTCTTATAATGTTGTAGTCTGAGGAAGTGCCTCAAATATCATAATTCCTGTAGAAGGCCTAAGACAAGAAAATTGTCCTCATTAGGCAAGAAATACTATCATTATACTAATAATAATGATGAATATTTAATTTTTATTATCCAGGCCTTGTATTTACATGCATTTTCTCATTTAACCCTCACAATAAACCTCTGAGCTACATGTATACTATTATTATTCTCATTTTATACAACTTGTCTGTATTAGTCCAGATTAGGTTTGAATGCAAATTTGAGAAAACCTTAAGAGTAACAGTTAAGTTAGAAGTGTATTTCTCTATCATGTAAATGTGTAGAGGTGTTTGTCCTGGGTTTGGATGGCATGTGGCTTTGTCTCAAGTCTGCAGAGGCTGAGACCCCTACCAATTCCCCATTCTTTCATCCATTGGATGTTACTTTCAGCCTTATCATTCAGGGTGAGATCCACGTCTTAGGTAATAGGATTGAGGGAAGAATGAATAACAAGGGTAGAGAGTATAGTAGCCTTCTTTTGAGGGACATTCTCAAAAATTGCTCATAGGACTCTCAAAATGGACAGAATTAGATGTATGGGACACCTGAGAGAATTAGCTACAAGGAAGGCTAGGGAATGTCATCTGTATTCTGAGTGGCAATGTGCCCAATTGGAATTTTGTTCTTGTACAAAAAAGTAAGAGTAGGTATTTGGGGCTTGACCAGATGTACCTAATGTGTCACCTAAGGTCACAAACAGCTAGTAAGTGATGGGGCAGGAATTAAATCTCATCTGTCTCTTCAGAGCCCATGTGCCTCCTTAGCACCTAGATTTTTCATGATGAGTTGTTTAATTTGAGAAGAGAGGCCAAGATGAAGAACAAGGCACTCACAGTCTTAGCTAAGTATACTTTGCAACCCACAAGGCTGCTTTATTTGAACAAAGGCTTTAGGTCACCCCTGCACTTAAGGGTGGAATTGCAAGCACCCAGTGTTCTTATGCAGAACAAAAATGAGATTCATCATCACTGGTACCTTACTCTTGTTCTTGATCTGATTTGACTCCAGAGACTGAATAGTGGTCATACATTTTTCATGTTCCATTATCATTTATGGTGAATCACACAACAATTGGTTTTCTAATCATTAATAGTAAACACAATTGCACTGCTCAATTTCACACTAAACAAACTATATTGCACAGAGACAATGTAATTTCTTATTTATAGCTGGAGACATATTAAATCTCACAGAGGAAAAAGAAATTCAACTTTAGCTTTATAGAATTTAGGAAGGTACTTTAGAGACCTTTGAGGCTGGTATTTAACAACAATTATTTTTGTTAAGTAAAAGTTGCATAGTTTAGTTTAGTTTAGTTTAGAGAGAGGGAGAGCAGGTGGGAAGGGACAGAGGGAGAGAGAGAGTCTTAAGCAGGCTCCAGGCCTAGCGTAGAGCCCAACCCCAGGCTCAGTCTCACAACCCTGAGATCAGAACCTGAGCTGAAATCAGAGTCAGATGCCTAACCAAATAAGCCATCCCAGGCACTTCAAAAATTTCATATTTTAATGTGGTGTTTACTTTGTCCTTTGACACTTCCATTTCGGTGGTTTCTTTTGTTTTTCCGTTCTTTCCATTTCAGGTGATTCTTTAACCTTCCGGGGTTAAGAAAGTGGGCTCTGAAATAGGACTTTCACTGTTGTCCAGTTGTGTGATTTTGAGTAGGTCCCCTAAGTGTAAAAGGCTCCCATTCTTCTTTTAAGAAAACCTTAAACCTGCAAGAGAAACCCTTCCTAGTGTGGTTGTAAGAATTAAACAAGAATCTATTTTGTAAAGTGAGTGGAGTAATGTCTGCTGCAAATTATCTATTTTTAATTATTATTTTTTCTGACTCTTTCATCTTGCTTTTATATCCCTCCCCTATTTACCAGTGAGTGATTCTTCTAACCATTGATTATTCTGGACACCCATGAAGGACACTCTTTCTGTCCAACAAACCAGAACACTCACTGATCAGTTTGGTCAATAGTATGCGCTGGCTGGGAATGAGTCATTCAGCTTCGATCAGTCTTTCTGCACTGTGTGGAGAGAGCAAAAACTTTGGCATCCCTAGGACCTGGATTAGATTTCTGGCTCTGTGTCTTATTAATAGTGTTACCTAGAATGCATGATGTACATTATGCACATTATGCTTCTGTTACTTCATCTATTAAACAAGAATGATGATCACCTCTAATTTCAAGGTCATAGGGAACATTAAAGATAATGAATAGGAGTACTGAGTACTGGTACCTAGTTGTAGATATTAGCAGTGCATGGTATCCTTAGAGTAGAGAGAACTAGTTGGGCAAAATGGGTTGGATAGAAACACAGTCAAGTAATTTGGCCAAATGGCAGTGGGTTGCCAGAGGAAAATATTCTAAAGTAGAGTCAACCCAGGCTGAAGAGAATTTCTTGCTTCTCTTGTAAATACTATGGAAATTTTGCTGTCATTGAAACTGTCAGGAAGGCTAATAGGAGGGAACTGCTGTGCTCTTCAAGCCTCCCAGACCCGTTTATTTGCTCCTCTTTCCTCTAATAGGCCTTTACTATTCTTCTCTCTAGAGGACTGTGAAGACAGTCATCCTGCGTGCAGAAATCCATCTTCAGTCTACAGATCATAAAAAGTGTGAGATCATCTATGACTGGATACACATAGAGACTATCTGTGTAGAAGAGTGAGTATTGGGCTGGGAATTAGAGGTTTTAGATTTCTGTTAACAGCAGACCATGTGACCTTAGATAGGGCCCTAAGTCTCTCCGGGGCTCTGTTTCTTTGTGTTGAAACAGAGAGCCAGAATCAATGCCTCCTAAGGTCTCTTTCACATTCAGAATTATAAAATGGGGTCATTAGCTAAGTAATCCAGATTTTTAACTTGCAAAACATATTTCCTAAGTCACTGAGTTATTTTGTGCAGATTCTTTTTCTGTAATACCTGTTGGGTGGTCAAAACCGGGTTACAAGTCTTGCCAGACTTTTCTCTCACTACAACTGGGACTGTCAGATTTCATTTCCACATGGACAGCTTCTTGGACTATTTTGGTGGTGGTCCAGATTTTACCTTGTTGTAAATCATTACAAAACATTAGAAAAAGCCTTGTAGACAAATGCATCTGAAATCTGTATGCCTCAACTCAATTCAAACTCTTTTTTCCCTTGTCTGTCCACTCTTTCAAAAAGAAAAATGTATTAGATGTACATGTAATTGTACTCAAGGTGCTATGAGCACTGGTATTTCTGTCTTTGTGGGTCTTCTAGACTGGTAAAGAAGAGATAAGGCAAGCATTTAATTACCTAAATGGATCTCTAGAGTCCCAGAAGCAGTGTAGCCATATGGTCAATAAACCAGATTTGGAGTCAAATCAATGGTGTGTGACCTTGGGCAAATTACTTAACCTTTCTGAGCCTCAGTGTCTTTATCTGTTAAATAGAGAGGCATTACAGTACCTTCCTTGCTGGCTGTTGTGAGTGTTAAGTGAAATAATGTATGGAAAGGGTTGGCATAGTCCCCAGCACACAGTAATGTTCACTTCTTATTATAACCTAGTAATTTGTAAATTTGATGAAATATATATTTGAATTTTGTGTTGAATAAGGTAGATGTATGTGAACCACAGAGGGAGTGAGCCCAGTGGTTTCATCCCAATGAGATAAAAGTCTTTTTTTTTTTTTTTTTTTTTTTTACCCATCACATGTATAGTAACTTTCACTAACTATACTAAAGAGCCACTACATATTACTTTGTGCTTGACTGGATTTTTCATAGAAATTGACAAGTTGATTCTAAATTTAAACCAGAAGTACAAAGGAATGGCCAAAACAACTCTGAAAATGAAGAATCAATTTGAAGGGCTAATACTTCCTGATTTCAAGATTTGTTTTGAAGCTGCAATTAAAAAAACAGTGTGGTATTGGCATCAAGAGAGACAAAAAGACCAATGAAAAATAATATGGAATCCAGAAATACATATATAAACAACTTTCTTTGTTTTTTTTTGTCACTAGTTATTTATTTTTCAGAACCAAAAAATATACATTTGAAGATATTAAAACTCTTAACCAGATAATTCAAAATAAATAATGGCATTTTACCCATGTGTAAAATATGCACACATGAAACTTTCCAAACCAGTATATTCATTCATGTAACAGCCAAATAAAGGACACGTTCACTGAATAGTCACACGTACATATATAAACAACCGATATAATTTGCTTTTCATTAGTGGTCTTTCTTGTAGCTGTTCTTCAGTGTCCGGATCTAAGGCCCTAAACTGAAAGCCTTCTTGGCTCTGCTACCCAAATACTTTATTTTCATTGCAAGTTGTCAATAGAAGAAAAGCCAAGGCTACAGAGAAAACGAATAGGCATCTTTAAAACATCTGAATGCTAATCATTCTTCTCATCTCTCTAACTACACCGTAACATTCTTTGGGGCCATGTAGTATAATGGAGTCAAACTATAGAGCAGTTAGGATGTAGCTAATTCATCTCCAATGGGATTCCGCTGTTTATAATTTCTTACATCCCAGAGCACCCAGCAAGGTGCTTTTTTAAAAAAAAATTTTATTGGAGTTCAATTTGCCAATATATAGTATAACACCCAGTGCTCATGCTGCCAAGTGCCCCCCTCAGTGCCCATCACCCAGTCACCCCTACGCCCCGCCCACCTGCCCTTCTACTACCCCTCGTTCATTTCCCAGAGTTTGGTGTCTCTCATGTTTTGTCACCCTCACTGATATTTTCACTCATTTTCTCTCCTTTCCCCTATAATCCCTTTCACTAATTTTTATATTCCCCAAATGAATGAGACCATATGTTTGTCCTTTTCCAATTCACTTACTTCACTCAGCATAATACTCTCCAGTTCCATCCATGTCGAAGCAAATGGTGGGTATTTGTCGTTTCTAATGGCTGAGGAATATTCCATTGTATACATAGACCACATCTTCTTTATCCGTTCATCTGTCAATGGACACCGAGGTTCCTTCCACAGTTTGGCTATTGTGGACATTGCTGATAAAAACATCGGGGTGCAGGTGTCCCGGCGTTTTACTGCATCTGTATCTTTGGGGTAAATCCCCAGCAGTGCAATTGCCGGGTCATAGGGCAGGTCTATTTTTACCTCTTTGAGGAACCTCCACACAGTTTTCCAGAGTGGCTGCACCAGTTCCCATTGCCACCAACAGTATAAGAGGGTTCCCCTTCCTCCACATCCTCTCCAACATTTGTTGTTTCCTGCCTTGTTAATTTTCCCCATTCTCACTGGTGTGAGGTGGCATCTCATTGTGGTTTTGATTTGTGTTTCCCTGATGACAAGTGATGCAGAGCATCTTCTCATGTGTGTGTTGGCCACGTCTATGTCCTCCTCTGTGAGATTTCTGTTCATGTCTTTTGCCCATTTCATGATTGGATTGTTTGTTTCTTTGCTGTTGAATTTAATAAGTTCTTTATAGATCTTGGATACTAGCCCTTTATCTGATATGTCATTTGCAAATATCTTCTCCCATTCTGTAGGTTGTCTTTTAGTTCTGTTGACTGCTTCTTTTGTGTGCAGAAGCTTTTTATCTTGATGAAGTCCCAATAATTCATTTTTGCTTTCAGCAAGGTGCTTTTAATGCTGTCTTGGACAACTTATTTTTGACAAAGGTTTATATAAAAGCAATTCATTGGAGAAAGAATAGCATTTTCAACTCTTGATGCTGGAACAATGGAGTATCCATTTGCAAAAAAATGTAACCTTACTCTGTAGTTTGCAATATATTCAACAATTAATTAAGGATGAATCACAGATTTAAGTGTAAAATCTGAAACTTGAAAGTTCTGGGAGAAAGCATGAGAACATCTTTGTGATCTTGGGTTAGGCAAAGATTTCTGAGATATGACACCAAATGCATCATCCCTAAAAGGAAAAAACAGTAAACTTCATCAACATTGAAAAGCTTTGTCCTTTATTTATTTTTTTAAATTTTATTTATTTATTCATGAGAGACACAGGGAAAGAGAGGCAGAAACATAGGCAGAGAAGCAGGCTCCGTGTGGGGAGCCTGATGCAGGACTTGATCCCAGAACCCTGGGATCATGCCCTGAGCCAAAGGCAGATGCTCGAACAGTGAGCCACCCAGGTGCCCCAATAGTTTTGTCCTTTAAAATGAATTAAGAGAATTAAAAGAGAAGCAAAGGCTGGAATAAAATATTTGCACATCATGCATCTGATAAAGAAATTATTCTCAGTTTATGTTATATTTATATGTAAACTCCCAAAATGCAGTGGTGTTTAAAATCACATTTAATAACGTGCAAAGATTTAAAGATATGTTACCAAAGATAAATGGATGTCAAATAAGCACATAAAAAGATTCTCCACAGCTTAGTCATTAAGGAAATTAAGACCACTGCGTACTTACTAGACAGACTAAAATAAAGGAGACTGAAAAAAACCAAGTAGTGGTAAAGACGTGGAGGAAATGGGATTCCTACACATTGCTGGTGGGAGTATAACACAGTAGAACTACTTTAGAAAAAGCAGTTTGGCAATTTCTTAAAAAGTTACATTACAAACCATATGACCTACCCATTCCGCTCATAGGTATATACCCAAGAAAAATGAAAGCTTATATTCTTCTTCTTTTTTTTTTTTTTTTTAAAGCTTATATTCTTACAGAGCCTTGTACACAAATACTCATGACAGCTTTATTTGTAATGGCCCCACACTGGAAACGGAGTAAATGTCCATCAACAGGTGACTGTATAAATGGATTGTAGCATACAATAGACCACTACTCAGCAATAAAAAAGGACTGGACGATTGTTACATAAAACAACATCGCTGAATCTCAGAATAATTAGGCTGAGTGAAAGGAGCCAACTAAAAAAGAACACAGGGAAATGTACGTGTCTAAACTGACCAAATCAAATACTTTCAGTCTATGCAGTATTTTGTTATGTCTATTGTATTTCAATAAAGTTGCTGTCTCATTTGGTTAGTTTTCCATCACAAATGGATACTGAAAATTATCAAATACTTTCTGCTACATCTTTCGAGATGACCATAGGCTTTCTCTCCTTTATTTTGTTTACATGGTGAATGACCGATTATTTTTTATTATTGCATTTTATCTCATCTGTGAATAGGTGATATATACATTTTTGGTAACAGTTTCTTCAGTGGTAGCCTACAGAATACAATATGTTTTTTTCCCAATTTATCCATGTCTCATGTGAATTAGGACTCTTACCTCTTCCTGCAAAATGCAAGAACCTAAAAACCTTTTGCTCTCCCTCTCACCTTGCATATTATGGCTTCATGTATTCTTCTTTCTCTACAGTTTTGAAAGCCTAGACGCATTGTTCACATGGTTCGCCAATAAACAAGTTTGCCCACGTATTCAACAGTTTTGTTCCTGCCTTTTTTTTAGTATTTCCTTTTAGCTCAAGTGTAAGGTTGAAAATGCTTTTGGTTTTTACTTATTTGAAAATGTTTTTATTTTCCTTGCACTCGCTATGTAAATCTTGCTCGGCAATTATATTTTTCAGAAATTTGAAGGTGTACATTCTTTTTTATTCCTGTTGAGAAGTCAGCCATTATTATTGTTAGCTTTTGAAAGTATTCTGTTGTTTCTCTGGCTGCTTTTAGGAATTTATCTTCATCTTGATTTTTTAGCAGTTTCTTTTTATACTGTGTGTAGGTGTAATTTTCTTTTTATTTACCTGCATACTGTTGATGGTGCTCATGGCATCTATCGTTTAATATTTCTCTTTAGTTTTGCATAATTCTCAGCCATTATTGCTTCAAATATTACTTTTGCCTATTCTCTCTTCTCCTTTCCTTCTAGGATTTTAATTATGCTTAATTAATAGTTTCTCTCTCTGTTGCTGTTATTTTGCATAATCTTTTCTATATGTCTCATCTTCTTTCTCCATGATTCAGCATATTTTCTTCTGACTTAACATCTAGTATATTAATTCTCTAATCAGCTGTGTCAAATTTGCTATTAAACCCATCCATTAATTTTTCAAATTTTAATTATTTTTATTTTAGTTTACTTTTGATTTTTTTTTAAGATTTTATTTATTCATTCATGAGAGACAAGCAGAGACATAGGCAGAGGGAGAAGTAGGCTCCCTGTGGGAAGCCCAGTGTAGGACTTGATCCCAGGACCCCAGGAGGTTTTATCACACGTCTCAGAGGAGGTTCTGAACTCCCAAGCGCTGTGCCCCTGGAGGGCTTCTGAGGGCTTCTGATCCTTTTAGCTAATTTTTTCAGAATTGGCAGATACAGTGGTCCTACTGTATCTGTACCTACTTTGTATCTGGTCCTACTGTAACAAAGTACCTACTTTGTCTTTGTCCATTTCCATTTGCTTCTTGATTGTGGCCTCATAATTGTTCATGGTTTTGTTAGCTCTTGATAGTTCAAAAGGATGATTTTGATATTTTGTCCAGTTTTTAAAAAATTGTTATTTCTCTTAGGATGTTGCATCTCAGTTACTTAGACCATTTCACCAGAAACAGAAGTTATTTCACTCCATTTTTTTCCCTCTTAGACCAAATCTGAATCTCCGTTTCTCAAACTTTCCTCCTGCAGAAGTCTTTATTTCTTCGAAGTATTTTTTTAAGATAGAATATGAAAAATGCAAGGATCTAAATATGGCAACTCATGGTTTTCTACCCAACAGATTCTTCCCTTCCTTATAAATAAAACCTCAATTTCATTCTTGCAGCAATGTATTCAACCCCAGGGGATAATTTTCTGATTAATTTAAGTGGAATAGAACTATCCCATTTCCTTTGATAGATAACTCAGATTTGGTCAATGGGATATAAAAATCTTTAGGGAAATTGGTATACCCACTAGACCACCACCACTAAAAGAGCCACACCCTTTGTTTCAACCCACTTCCTTATTTTTTAATACTGAGAATAGGACAGAAGAGTTGCTTCATCTAATTTGTGATAGTGAGAGAAACTGCCAATGCATGAACAGTTATATAGAGCAGAAAATCAGCATTAAAATGAGGTTTTTTATTGACATTGTTAAGCTGCCACACCAACTTTTGAATCCTTCTAACCCTGGATTTCTTATTATTTGAGATAATGGATCTTTATTATCAGTTTTATTCAGGAATTGTTACTTGCTTCAAAATTTATCCCAGTGGATATGTACACTTCTCTGATTTGCATCTTAATGTTTCCAGGGTGTGCCTATCACCTCTTGGAGCCAATCACCCACATTCTCTGCAGACGTTTGATGGCATAGCTCTGATGGCTTCCCTTCTCAAGGAACAAGCGTACCTTTGTTCCTTTAGTACTTACTGAACTTTCTTTTCTCTTCTGTCCATTCCATTTCTGTCTCCAATGCTAAAACTGTCAACTCAGTTCTCCCCTGGGTTGAGACCCATTACGCTTCTGTCAAATCCTGGGCAATGTCTTCTTTCTACATCAAGGAGCTTTTATTTTTTCCCTCCAGGTGAATACACCCTCTCTCCTCAAATATTTCAAAGAAGCATCCTATCTTTTGCCTGAAATTCAGCCTCACTTTGGTGACTAGCCTTCTTGACCTCCTCCAACATTAAGGCCTGAGAAAGGACAGTATACTGCTTGTAGGAACATTCTCCTCAAAGTTACTGCTGCTTCCCCTGTGGGAGAGACACTGAAGAGATGCATAAGAATGAATCAAATTGCATGGCAAGGTGAAATTAGGTGTGCCAATTCTTTTGTTCATAATACTAAGTGGGGCTCTGCTTTTGCTTAGAAATGCTTGTCTAAAATCAAGCAGGAGCCGAGCAAAGTTGCCTTCTACTCTGAGTTTTTGCCTAGGGGATATTGCCCAAATGAAAGACTGGGCTGGAATAAGCGCAGCTGTAGTGTTGGGATTCTTTCCCTTTTAGAGTGAGCGACCCCCCACCTTCTTTTCAAAGTAAGCTTTGTGCACTGATTGTTAAGCAGTGTAAGGGGATTCCTCAGTTGACCCTGTGAAGCGGCCTGGGGGAGAATTCAAGATGTGGACAGTAACTGCTGGCACTAGCCCAGATACAGGAGGGACAATTTAGTTCAATATGTTTAGGGAATGTTCCTCAAATTATCTTGTTAAAAATCTGTCATTCCCCCTTCCGGGCTGACAGCTGATAAAGAGTTTAATGAATATGCATTTTGATAGGCAGACAGCCTCTTCTTCATTTACTGGATTTGTCCTTCATCAGATGAAGTCTGGACAAAGGACCCTTGTCATCATTCTGTGTCTATTTGGCCAGAGAAGCGATCTGAATTAATGTTCCAGCTGACCCATCTGTAGAGGCCGCCAGGCTGGACTCTGTCGAGGGGAGGGGAGGATGCTGGCTGTGAGGCAATTGCAGTTTCCTGATACACTGCTGGGCCGCAGGGCTGGCTTTAGGCAACTCTTGTTAAGTAGGTAGCTTATTATCATTAACACATTGCTAAGTATCTACTTAACATTCTGAAGCCCAACTCCGGATCTGCCCCAAAACCTGCGTCACTGTTCGGGTTTTCATTTCAGTCTGTGGCAACAACTCCTTTCTTTCTGGAGCTCAGGCCAAAAACTTTGCTGCAGCCTTTGACTCCATTATTTCTTTCACAGACCCCCTCCAAGCCTCTAGCAAGTCCTATTGGCTTTATTTTCAACATTTATCCAGAATTTAGCTGCCAGCATCCTAGCCCGAGCAATCGTCACTGCCTTGGTTATTTAAAGGTACCCTGAATCATCATCCTACTTCCATTCTGCTTTTGCAGATTATTTCAGATTATTCCCACAGCAGCAGATTGATCTCTAAAAATTCGGATTGGTACAGATTATTCCTCCGTGCAATCCTCCAGCTACCTGGAGAGTTCCTCTCTTACGTTCTCCCCTTCACTCCCTCCGCTTCACCTTCCTTGCCTCCTTCCAGCTTCTCAAACATGCCAGGAGTGCTGTCAGCCTCGCATGTGTTTCCTTTGCCTGGGATGCTCTTTTCCTAGATATTATTAGCACTTCCCTCAGGCCTTTCTCTAGGTCACCTTCTCTATTGTTGAGAATTGCTTATACAGCAATATTGTTTGTCTAGCAATAGATGTCTTCCCTAACCCCTTATGTAAAATTTTATCTCCCTCAGTGTCTCCGGTGTCCTGCCTTAGTTTTCCTGGGAGCACTTCCTATCATCTGGCAAACTATCTTTTACTTATTTTGTTTGTTGATGTCTTCTTCTAGTAGAATATATGGTGGATATTTAATCTGTTTTATTTACTGAAGTATCACCAGCATCCAGGACTGCGTGTGATGCATAAATATGTTCCATTGTTCCAAATAGAAGCCAGCACCTGTTTTTGTAAATAAAGTATTATTGGAACATAATCACATCCATTCTTTTACACGTTGTCTTTGGCTCCTTTGCACTAGTGGCAGAAACTATGTGATCTATAAGCCTAAAATATTTACTGTTTGGCCCTTTAAGAAGATATTTGCTACACCCTGCTTTCAAGGATCTTTCAGAGTAGTTGAGGAAATGGGACTAGTAACTTTTGGAAGACAGTTCTCCATGGGTCTCTCATGTTTTTATCTTTTGAGTAGACACTGGTTGCCTTTTTGTCAGCTATGTCTTTTCAAGGAAGTTTGTGTTGCAGGCAGTCTTGTAAGATGTAGATAGTGTCTTCCTCCAGAGAGGAGGTCAGGTATGCTTACTGACTATTATAAAAGATTCAAGTTCCCTAAATTCAGGGTTTTTTTCCTATAATGTAACCCAGCATGTGTTCTGGTGTCACATGACCTTCTGCATCATCCAATAGGAATTGGGGCTCAAGGAACTAGCATAAGGAAAGTGGATATTTTGGCAGCTGCTTTACTTTGAGTAATAAAAAAGTTTGTCTTTGACCAGGTGTCTCACGTCTTCTGCCAACATCCATGAAACTATGGGATGCTAACTGGCTAGCTTGCAAATTGGGTAAAATCTTGGACTCATCCAAGATTCCAATATCAAGTATATTTTTCCAAGAAAAAATATACTGAGAAAGGAAACTGACTGATGTTCAACCTCAGAGTAGACTGGGAGAGACTTGTTAAAGGAGGTTTTATAGGAGACAAAGGAATGCAGAAAACATAGAGTTAAAAGAACATGGGAAAGTTGATGGAATATGTTCCCAGAGGATATGGGAGGAAAAGAGCCAAAGGATATGTATGGAGGGATAGACCCAGATGAGAGAGAGGACCATTCCACCCAAATCTGAGGCAACTTTGAAGGGCTAAGGTTGTTAGACTAGATATTGAGGGTAAGATTTAAGTAAACAGGTAGGAAAGGAAAGGATATTGCAGGGAAGGAAGACAGAGACAGGGAAGGTTCCAGGTTCTTGGGAACTTTGAGGGGCATGCAAAGGGTATGGAGTTTATCACATGGGCCTTCGAGAATGGTTGAAGACTTGCAAATATAAGATGAAGCAAAGGGTATTTTAGGAAAGTTAGTTTTACCAACGTGCAGAATATTTTGTCTTGGGGAGAGTCTCGAATAGAGAAATCAGGAGACATTTAAAATTTTTATAGTGTATCACTATTTCTGACAGATTAAAGTCATCAAGAGTAAAAAATAAGCAAAAACCAAACAATGCTGTGTATCTATAGTCTACCTTAAGATGTAAAACACAAATACAGTTGAACCCTATGTACTGTTCTCTAGGTCCATTCCTCTTTTCACGCCCATTCCCCATCCCCTGTGGAATAACCATGATAATTTTGGTATTTATTAATCCCATGCCTTTAAAATATACTTTCACTAGGGGCATCTGGGTGGCTCAGTTGGCTAAGTATCCCACTGTTGATTTTGGCTTAGGTCATGATCTCAAGATCATGGAATTGGGCCATGTGTTAGGCTCTGCACTTAACATAAAGTCTGTTTGAGATTCTCTTTCTCCTCCTCCCTCTCCCTCTGCCCCCTCACCCCACTTGTGCTCTTTCTCTCTCTTTCTCTAAGATAAATAAATGAATCTTTCAAAAATAAAAAAAAAGCATGCTTTTACTAAACGATGATATTTTTTGTGTGATTTGAAATATTTATCAAAAGAATATTATGTTTAATATATCCTTGTGATGTTGCTATTTTAGCACATACTTTATTGTGAAAATCATCCACGTTAACATATGTAGCTTTAGTTCATTTATTCCACTGTTATACACTATTCCACTGTATGACTATACCAGAATTGATCAGTTCTCATGTTGATGGGTGTGTATGTGAATTTCCAGGGTTTTTTGTTGTTGTTATTTCAATCAATACTGACATGAAAATTCTTGAAATCCTTCTGTGAATGTGAGAATTCTTAAGGAAAATACACTTAAGAATGAAATTCCAAGGTTATGAGATATAACATCAAGAAAGGTTGGGATGCCTGGGTGGCTCAGTGATTGAGCAGCTTCCTTTAGCTCAGGGCATAGTACTGGGGTCCTGGATCAAGTTCCACTTTGGGCTCCCTGCATGGAGCCTGCTTCTCCCTCTGCCTGTGTCTCTGCCTCTCTCTTTCTCTGTCTCTCATGAGTAAATAAATAAAATCTTTAAAAAAAAAAAAGAAAGAAAGGTGTAGAAATAGTCTAGGTGAGAAGTATCTGGATCAGACTAGATTTAGGTAATGAGAAAAAATGAATATTAGTAAAAGTTATTGGGTAGCACTTGAGAACTCACAAGATGTAGGTGAGTGAAAAATAAGTAAGATTTAAGAATGCCTCTTAGGTTATAAGGCACAGGATAGACCAAGAAAATAGTGCTACTGCAGACAGAAATAGGAAGGTACTGAAGAGTGCTTACCTGAGGGAGTATCTTTAAGGCATGTCTAGTGATGTGGTGATGGGAATTGCAATGTAGACCATGTAGATATGGGTGATTGATCCAATGGGTGATTAAAAATTTTAAATTAAATCTTTAGAGAAAGAATAGTATCAGGGATATAATCTATATGCTGTTTTTACAGCTGTTATAGTTAAAACTACATGAAAAGAGGGACACTATTAAGGTGATTGCCACCAGAAGAGTTCTGGGATAGTAATATAGTGCTGTGACAGATTATATTACTGCTCACCTTCATACCTGCTTCCTTGTATGCGGATCCTCACCCACTGACATGTGACCTTTGTGTCTCCTGTGGGAGTGTACATCCTAGCCTCACTGACTTTGGGTTTGGCGATGTGATGTGCTTTGGCTAATGGCAAGTGGACACATGTGAAGAATGTCATGTCTAAGCAGAAGCATGAGAGCTGTTCTTTTAGCCTAGATCTCAGAGCTACAACCAACCTGCAGTCTATATGTGACAAAAGAAAGAAAGCAATATTTATTAATTTAAGTTACAAGGATTTGGGGGCTTGGTGGGAGATCATTGCTTCTCCCAAACTGACTAATTCAAGTTATTGGCACAGAAGCAAATTTGCAAGGAGTTAAGGACTGAAAGTTTGTGAAAAAAAATTAACATTGATTTTAATCTAATTTCTCGAGAATTCTAGTGGTAAAATAAAAGAGAGGGCTGTAGTAGAAACATCAAATACCCATATCCAATTCTCTCTCCCCCAACAAGAATCCTTGAAGAGTCATGACCATAGAGCCATGACCATTGACATTGCTTCAGCAAGTAAAATGTCTGTAAAAGGGACATATATCAGTTTTGAGGCAGAAGCATATAAGGAGCTGGTGGGCAGCTCTCCATCCTTTTTTTTCCGTCTGGTGCAAGCCACAGAAGTTGCACGTACTACAATTGCTGTATACCGTACAATTATGGTATGGTGGAGTGTTCTTTTTTTGGGGACATTGAGTTATCAACATGGAAGATATTTGTTCTAGAGAGTCACCCTGCTTCGTAGTGCACTTACTAGGAGTAGTAAATAAGCCTTTGTTGTTTGCTGAGTTGTTGATGTTGTTTTTTCTTGCAGCATACCCAGAATAGATGACGTGGTATGCTGAGGCAGCAACAGAGTGAAAGAAAGGTATTTTTAGACTAGATGAAACTAAGAGTGTTTGAAGATAGAGATAAAAACACCTAATGAAAGGGAAGGGATGGCAGATGGGGTAAACTGACAAAATGAGTCAGCAGAAGAAATGAGAGAGGATCACAGAGGATACTAGTAGAAAAGGACAAAGTCGTCTCTTGCTCTGAGTTATAAGTGGATTCTCATAGCATCGATCAGTCTATTTTGATGGCAGTTCTGTTTCTTCTTGAGGAGCTAGGGCAAGTTAATGGAAATTTCATTTCTAAGAACTTTTTTTACTTGAAAATTACATGATCCTCATTCAAGTTAAAGGAGAATTTATTGCTCATGGGACATATCACAGAAAAGGTGACATCAGCCTCAAGAATGGCTGGTTCTGTGGCCTGTGGTGCTGTCAGGATTCTCTCTCTTCATCTCTGCTCAGTTTCTCTCACATGTTGGTCTTATCTTTTCCAAATATAGGCAGGTTTTCTCCATTTGTCAAGGAACATGGCCACTTTCATCCCTGAACTCCCCTCCCAGAAGCTCCGTCATCACATAGGAAAGATATGCTCCTGTGGTCAAGAGCACAGAATCTATTGCCAGAAGAGGTAGGGTAGGTTTTGGACAGAGAAATATAATGATTGCTGCAGGAGCAGTAAAGAAATCAGTGTAAGTAGAGTCCTTCTATACAGTAGGGGTTGCAGCTTGATTGTCCAGTAATTTAATGTCTTCGATTGCACAGCAAGTACCAAATTTTAAATTTTGAAATATTTATTTCAAATGTCATATAATCAGAGACATAGACTTTAGGAAAGGAAACTGCAAAACCTTACTTGTTCAACAATGACAGGAAATGATAGGAATGATGGGAAAAAGTGGCCAGTGAGGGTCTTTCTTAATAGCAGAGCTCCTCCTTTACTAACTAGAGTAGGGTGTTAACTAAGGTCAGAATCATTGGCAAGGATTTGTCCAAAGTTAGTCCTCAAACAGAATCCTCCTGAGCTTTGTAGAATCATCCGTGGAGAAAGACACTGTATCCCCCTTAAAAGAACAAATACCTTGGAGAGGAGAGATGAGACATAACATTTCTTAAATATCTACTACAATAAAACATTGATGTGTTGCCATAGTTGCTCAGAGATGAGAAGTATGTTCATTTCATGTGATGAGTCTGAAGATGAGGAAGTTCCCTAACTTGCCCAAGTTTAAGCAACTGGAGAGTAGCTCAACCAAAACTAAAAATACCAGGTTTGTATGAATATAAAGTTTTGACCAGCATGTTTCCAGTTATTAGCATTTTATCATGAACTAATCCATCAGGTATTTAAAATATATTATATGAACTTCTTGGGAATAACTCAGGAAGGTAAACAAATATCAAAACTTTCTTAAAGTCAGGGCACCTGGGTGTTTCAGTTGATTAACATCCAACTTTTGATTTTGGCTCAGGTCATGATCTCAGGGTCATGATCTCAGGGCCCTGCCTCAGCTTTGCACTAAGCAGAGAGTCCGCTTGAGATTTTCTCCCTCTCCCTTTATCCCTCCCTCTCGCCATGCTCTCTTTCTCTGATATAAACAAATATATCCTTAGGAAAAAAAAAAGTTCCCAAAGTCATTTGGCTTTCCCTAGACTTTTGAGCAGCTGAGACACAATGTAGATGTGGAATTTTAAATGGTAAATGTTGCTGGGGAAAGGCATTACTTGGGGAGTGTGTGTAGATATAATTGGGCTTTACTATGCTCATGCTTGTGCAGTTCTGAGCTAAGTGGTATCCAGGTGGGCAACTGATGCTGGCTGGGTTATTGAGAAGGAACAGTGGAAGTCTGAGAGACCCAGGGGCTACCTAGAGAAAAGCGAACCTCTGAGAGGTCAATTAAGATGGGAGGACCTTGTTAACTAGTCTCATGCAGGGGACATTTAGTGAAAGGACCTCTAGGGGAGATGTCATCATGGAGATGAAGGGAAACTCAGAAGTTGGAGGCTGAGCTTAGTAGTGCTATGTAGCATGCTGCATCTCAGGAACAAGGAAAAACCTATTCAAGAATTTTGGGGGGTAGATTCTGAGAAGCACCAGCTGAATAGAGGAATTTAGGAACCTGTAAATACTTTCAATCTTGAGCAGAAAGCACAGATCTGGGGGCTCAGAGAGGAATGACCATTGCTTTCCTTAATTCAAAAGGGAGCTAAATGAAACAGCTTGACTTTGAGCACAAAGGCTTTGGTAAGTGTAGTGTCCTTGAGTAGGAGCTTTCTGCCTGGAAGAAAATGATATGGAATAGAGAGCCTGGCTCACGTTTAAATGAATGCCAAGATGAATTAGAAACACAAGACTATCTACCTGGACATATAATCTCTGTATAGTTAAGAGAGAAATTCTAACTCAATGCAGTAAACACAATTTAATGCACCCGAGCTGATTATACTGTGGAACACTGCTGGAGAGAAAAGAAGCTGTGAATCTCGTGGCGTTGTCTTCAGAGGAGTAATCTGCACACCATGACTTCAGTGTTTCCTTACCCCAAGTGCTAAGAGAGCCATGCTGAGGGAGACTTCAGTTGACTTTGTTATGTAATAAATACGGGGAGGGTAGGGAAGAAAAGGAGAGATTTGTCTAGATCGAAGTTATTTCCACAGGAGGGAATGCAAGCTTACCTAAAGCCTTACAGCGAAGACCCTGGTGCATCCAATGTAATAGGAGGTCATTGTGTTGCATGCACGGAAGGGGAGATGTAAAGAAGGAAGGAAGGTCAAAGAGCATTAATTTTCTTTGGTGTTGGACTGGGTAAGAAGTTCCATAGAGCCAGCATAGGTCAGGCAGCCATTCGCGCTTTCTTGGCTGTGGGTATAAGGTAACTCTCCAATTATTATGATTTATATAAGGTAAATTGTAGTAAAGACATGACTATTAAGACCAGGGGAGAGAAAGGCAGAAGTAAGGGAGGAATGGAAAAGGAAAGACCAGGGACCGCACCACCAAGGGTCAGACTAGCTTCTCAGAGCAGACAAAGAAACTTACGCAAAATTTATGATGGACTTAGATGTAGGACAGTGCATGCTTTGAAACTCCAATCTATTTAAATGATGATAAATGTCACAGCTGTCCTCCTTTATAGAGTGATTTGCCCAATAGAAGAGAAAGATTTCAAACTGTCTTTTCCAAAGAGGGGATAAAAATCACTTAAAATTGGTCATTCAGACTGTCTCATAAGTCTCTTGAGCTGTAGAAAGTTATATCCTTTTTAAAAGAACCTACAAATGAATGATTGTATAAGAATAAACTAATGTTCCATCTAGTTCTGGGTTTGGTTGTGACCACGGAAATTATTCTCTCGTGATGTCAACCACAAAAATTTAGAAGAAAACTCTCTAATATTTTTTAAATAACCCAACATCGAATTGGTCTTTGTTAATTTAGTAAATGGCTTGGAATCCAGCAGCCATAGCTTACTCCATTTCATAAGGGACTGAAATCCACAACTCACTTGTAGAAATATATTTGTTGTTTCAAACTTCAAACTCTTGAAAATCAAGGTTCACACGTGGGATCTGGTGAGCTAGACATTTACCTTATCTCCAGATTTCAAGATCATATTTTTGCCCATTTGAGCTTTCTACTTTAGGTGAACTGCTTGCTGTTGGTGCTGTTAAATTCATTAAATAAGGAGGCCATCAGACAGAGATGGCTCTAATGCCTTGGCAGCCTACGAGGCAAACCCAAAGAATAAACCTGAAATTCCTCAAGGTATTCTTATCAAAAGCAAGGACAACCAATCACAAACAGCCAACTAGGTCTTTTCAAATAAGACAACCACTTCAGCTGTAGCCAATCAAATGATTTCCTTTTTTTACTTTTATATTTGTCTATAGAAGTCTTTCTTCTAGCTCCTGTAGGTACAGTGCTCTTAGCTACTTCTGGTTTCACGTTGCCCAATTCAAATTGAAGTTTGCTTAAATTTTAATATGCCTCATTTTATCTTAGAACAGTGCTAAGGAAAAACATAGAGCATGTCTAATAGAGACCTCAGAAAGTGTTTACCTCTGTTCATCTGTGACTATATATGTATTGCTCCCAAGCATGTGACCAGAAGATTCAGTTCTTCAGGTAACATATGCCTCATTCCAAGTGGTGAGAAGAGACATATTGGTTATATGAAAAAAGCAAAGAGCAAATAGTATGTGTTGTAATATTAGCATTTGTACAAAACTGTGTATGTGTACACCAAATATCTCTGGAAACACATTCAAGAAACTGATTAAAAGCTATTGCCATTAGGGAGAACAGCTGGTGCCCAGGGGGTGGGGTAGGGGTAAGAAGAGATTTACTTTTCACCATAACACTTTGTTAACCTTTCAAGGTTGTATCATATAGATATATTGCTCATTAAAATGACAATTAACCAATTAAGCAATGAGAACAGAACAAAATGGTGGGATTGACCTTTCTGGGACCTTGGTGTTTCTACAGTTGGTTAACATAGAATTTGATTATTGAAGCTTTTGAAGTATTAATGCTTCTTCCCTGTCCTTTGGTGAAATGGGTGACCTGTCATATGCTTAGTTGCTATTTGTGTGTCTTTTATATCTGAGGGCCATTGAGAGATGGGTGCAGATTGAAATCTTTGTGGTCATACCCAAAGTCTGTAGATCAAGAATTTTTCTGTCAAACTATAAAAATGCCCATACCACAAAAGTCCTTATTTAGCATCTAGACATAAGTATGGAGTAGGGTTGATGCATGATACACAGTGGCAAAGAATTTAATTTTTCCTCAGTCAGTAGGATTTGCCAGGGACAGAAGGCTAAGGAAGCCTAAAGATTTGAGACAAGAGTACAAATCTGAGGGGGAAAGAAAAAACTCCCCAACCTTGTAGTTACAGGACTATACTTTCAGATCCATTTTGGTTATAAGTAGCAAAACTCTATTTGCATTAGCCTGGGCAAGAAGGAGACTTTATTAGAAAGATACTGAAGGCATCCCCCCATCTGAGAGAGATAGGGGTACAACAGGGAGGGCCTGAAGCACAACTACAGATTTTGATAAGAATGTCGCCCAAACTTTATTTCTTTTCTCAACTTTTCACCACATGTTGATTGGCTTTATTCTCTCAGACTTGCTTCATGCACATGGTAGGGTACATGGCTGGTGACAGAGAACTCATTTTACATTTTCCCCACCAGAGAAAGTACTTATTCTTCTTCCCTGAATTCTGGTGTGAAAGATCCCAGGGAAGAACTCTGATTAGCCTGTCCTGCATCACATATCCATCTTTGAGTTGATCAGATATGGTTAGGAATATACGTTTACCCTCAATAACTTCTACTGCTACCTATGATTTGCTGTCTGGACAAGACCTCAAAATTACTAAATGCTCTTTTTTGGAAAAAGGGATAAACAACAGATAAACAGGATAAATGGGTAACAGATAAACAGTATAACGGAGGAGCAAGTAGCAAGCAGCTAGGGTGCCACACTTTTAGGAATACCTTCTCATAGCTCCTTGGACTACCTCCAGTAGTTAAGAAATATTCAAATAAAAATATTCCTGAGAAAGGTAACTCATTGTTAAATTCACTTCAAGTTGAAATGACTGATACGCTTTTTCTTTGATGAGATAAGAATGTTTTGTTTGGGGAGTGGGGAGGAGATAGGATGGAGAAGGCAGGCTTAGAACTCCTGAAGGGAGTAGGAGATTGAAACTCTATTTCAGTGCACTCCTTTTTCATATTCTTCCTTTCCTCCCTTCACACCAAACTCTCCTTTCGGGCTGTTACTGTTGCTGAGGTTCTTGGTACCACCAGTAGGCCCTAGAAACTATACATGTCTCCCGCTCACATTACACTACATATGTGTATCTCAGTGAATCTCTGTGAATCTGTGAATCTCTGTGAATCTCAGTTTCTTCATCTGTAAATTGAGAAGATTGAGCAAAAATAAATAAATTCTAGAGTGTCCTATAAAGTCATTGTGAAAGGTGGCCCCTGGAGGTATAATGTGGCAGTCTATAGAGATTATCAAATGTGCATTCTTGTTTCTTTCAAAAAGCTTAGTGTGTTCTTACCATGTATCATATATACATATATGGAGATTAATAACAAAAAATGATTACATTAAATGGCGTATAATCCATTTCCCATACTCTAGTTGACAAACTGAAGCCTGTAGACAAAATTCAGTCTGCTACCTATTTTTGTAAATAAAGTTTTATTGGAACATAGCCACCTTCATTTGTTTTCATATTGCCTATGTCTGTTTTCATGTTACCACGGCAAAGTGGTAGTTATGCAGTAGAGTCCCTATGAGGTATACTGCCTAAAATATTTACTATTTGGCTCCGCACAGGAAAAGTTTGCCAATTTCCAGGCCAGGATATACACTAGAAATTGTAATTAGCTGTTGATCTGGTAAACACACCCCTCTTCATTGTTAGTCACTTTGTTACAAATAACATTCTCTCCAAGTTAGTGAAGGATAGTCATGGCTGGATTGGGATCATGAAGAATTAGAGCTAGAAAGGGTGACTGGAATTCATGGAACCCAATTCTTGTGTTTAGAAGTAGGGAAACTAAGGCCCAAAGAAACTAAACAACTTGCTCAAAGTCACATATCAACTTAAATTGAAGACTTAACCACTGATCTTCCATTCTACCATTTGGAACAGCTTCACATTCCCTTCTGTCCACCCTCTTCCTTCGTAAAACTACTCTCCCTACATTTCCAAGTTTTTAACCTGCATGTATCCTTCAGTCAGTAGTATTCATGTGTGCACCTTGATTTTAAACACTTCGTTATTTTTTTCCATACCACAGTATCCATAATATGTTCATATTAATTATTCTCACCTACTCTTTCTTTTTTTCTTAGTAACTCATATGTGCTTTCCCTACGTGATAAGTTCTCTACAAATGGCAACTTCAGATTGGCTGCTGGGTAATCCCTGTACTTTTTCATTATTGAGCCATTCTCTATCAGATATTCTCACATTCCTCTTTTGTCCTGGAAAGTCACCTTGGATGATGTTGATACCAGGAAGGTTGGGATTTTGGGGGTATAGAGTTTAGAATATAGTGATTAAAAAGCATCACCTAGTGGTTATATCCCTTCTGTACCATCAGCCTTAATGAAGGCATTCACTGTCTCCTCCCTCATCTTGCCCAAAATGAAAGGCTTGTCTCAGATACCCTACCATAGAGGACATCAGAAACTCCTTACAATTTGGAAGTGGAAGGACTGGCTTGTTGTGGTAGGCAGTGTAACCTGTCCTAGGAAAGGATTCAACACGAGTGACATACCCATTCAGTTACAAACAAAAAGTTTTCAGGGGGTTCATGTTAAATCATAATGTAAAATAATAAAAAAGAACAATAGAAGTCAGGAGACTAGTTTTAAATCCTGGTTTTATAATTAATTTCCTTGGGGACTTTAGGTGACCTGATTAGCCTCTGTGAATCTCAGTTTCTTCATCTGTAAACTGAGAAGATTGAGCAAAAATAAATCAAATATATCTTCTAGTTAGTGACCATATTTTCTGAGCCCCATATTCAGACATATGCTCTGACAGGTGCAGTTACCTTTATGGGGACAATAATTTGGGGGATTTGAAATATGGGTTATCCTAGAAGATCTGGAACATATAGCTGCTATACTTTCAGTTATAAAATTCTTTGAGATTTAAGACCTCCTTCTTGGTTTCACATATTTAAGAACTTTCTAAAATTTATGGATTGTTAATGATCATAATCACAAATTCTATTAATTTGAATGCCTCATAGTTTCTCAGTCTTTACATTGTCACTATATTCCTCACACTCCAAAGGAATTCCTTTATGCTCTATTCACTTATTCAAAAATCTTTAAGGAGTTCCTCTTATGTGATGATATAAGGTTCTGGATACATTTGTCAAAGTTGTGGCCTGCACCATGTGTCCAGACAGTTGGGGTAGGAGTCCACAGTCTGCTCACGAAGCACAGGCCACATGCACCTAGAGGAGGTTACATTAAGTTACCATCTATGAGCTAGTGGTTTCCCTATGTTAGGCACTGGACATATAGGGCTACCTGATAAATACAATTCCTTTCTTCTTAAAAATGATAGTTGAAAAAAAAAATGATAGTTGAGTGGTAAAGATATATATTTAAAAATAAAGAAAATGTGCATACTATCAGAGAGGGATGAACAGATAGTTAAGGAAACAGGTGAAAGAGGGGGAAGGAACTCATATACAGGGCAGTGGGAAGTGGAGAGAGGGGAAGAAATCTCAAGAGAAATTACTGTTGGCATATCACTTCATCCTCAGGAGAAGGAGACTTCTATAGATTTGTCATATTCAAGGATATGTGTTGGATAAGGTTTTCTAGAGGTTGAAGTCTTCAAGTGTAAAACATGAGCCTCTGGTAGGGAAATAGCCCTATATCTATTCTCCCCTAAATTAGGAGGATAAATAAAGACTTGTGACATTACTGATTAAGAAAAGAGAACTCCCACTCTTCCCTTTCTCTCAGACTCTTAGGCAGCTAGAAACTAGAGTGAAATCCCACCAAAAAAAATTATGCAGTCCAAGCAAAATAATAGAGTTCAAAGAAGTCTTATTGAGTGTAGCCAACGTAGCCAACCTAGGGCTTTCCCTTAGAGTTTGAGGTCAAAGCCAAGTTACAAACTGTCCTTTTTCTTAGCCTTACCTTACATGGTAATTCTCTTAAGAACTTCTCAAAGTTATAGGTAGCTGAGTAAGGATGGAACTCTAGTATTCAGGAACTATCCTCAATCCCTATTACTAATAGTTACATTTAAACTGGGTTTTACTTATTTATATTCATTTTAAAGATTTATTTATTTGAGAGAGAGAGAGAGAGAACATGAGCAGTGGAGGGAAGAGCAGAGGGAGAGAATCTTCAAGCAGACTCCCTGCTGAGCATGGAGCCAGATGCAGGCCTTGAACCTATGACCTTGAGATGATGGCCCGAGCCAAAACTAAGAGTCAAAAGCTTAACCAACTGACCCACCCAGTAGCCCCTTAAACCGGGTTTTAAAGGATGAGTAGGAGATGGTGTATCAAACATGTGGAAACGTGTTCCATGTGAAGGGAATCTGTACAATGACTTGAATTAGTAAATAATATTACATATTTGGGAACTAGAGCAAAGGATAGGCTGGATAGCTAGGCTGAGAATATAAAGGGCCATCAAGCTCAACGTATAGATTTTATCCTGTGGGCAATGTACAGAGCTAATGAAGTTAGCAAGTGACAGAATGACATAATTAGGTCTCCTCTGTAGTGTGAAGGGCAGATTGGAATAGAGCAGACGGTAGCCTAGATATCAGTTCAGAGTAAGGAGGGTCTTTTTTTTTGTCAGAGTAAGGAGGGTTTTTTTTTTTTTTCCAGAGTAAGGAGGGTCTTGAACAGGGTAGCAGAATGGGAGTGGGACAAAGGACTTGATTCAAGAACTAGGACCCTTTGGAGGAGCCATGAGAAAGAGGGGGCATCATGAATGCTGGAGTGCTGTGAACTGATATTGAGAATATGGGGAACAGCGTGGAGCAGATCTGGTTGGTGAAGCTCGGGGTTGGGAATTACAGATAACAGTTAATATGAGGACTTAGAGGGATCCCTGGGTGGCTCAGCGGTTTAGCGCCTGCCTTCCTCCCAGGGCCTGAGCCTGGAGATCCAGGATCGAATCCCACATCGGGCTCCCTGCATGGAGCCTGCTTCTCCCTCTGCCTGTGTCTCTGCCTCCCCCCCACCCTGTGTCTCATGAATAAATAAAACCTTTAAAAAAAATAAGGACTTAGAAATATTCCTATGAGAGGTTGATTTGACTTTCTGTGGTACAGCAGGGTGGGATCTGATGAACAATTGTTATTTGATGGAAAGCAAAGAACGACTCTGCTCTGCCATCAGCCTATGGTCCCTATCTTTTCTCTAATGTGAACCACATAAGGATGCATTCGTAGTACAGAATTATTGCCAGGTGCCCGGGGTCAGGGACCTGCGCGGTAGAGGGCACATTACAATCAGATTACCGGAGCTCTGTTACTAGAGACTATTCGTTAGGATGTGCAAATCGTTTACTCCTATAGAAACTTGGTGACAGAACTTGACTCGAAGCAGGGAAAGAAGTGTTAAGACTAACACATTAAAAAAAAAAAAAAAGGATAATAGCTGCCATTTATTGTTCCAGGCATTTTATGCACATTAATTTTAATTCTCACAATAACACAATGAAACAAATACAATTTTCCTTGTTTTGTAGAGAAGGAGTCTGAAACTCAAGTTATTTAGTAACTTGCCCAAGGAATATTACTAGTAAGTGCGGGGTAATTACAAAACCAGGTCCCCCTGGTCGCTCGCCTTCTCCAGCATGAGATGCCTCCTCTTTAGCCTACTTAAGAGTGAAGACAATTAGCAGCATCATTTGCATTTAAATAATACATTTGCTAAGCACAGCTGATTCTTACCTATTTGTTAATGAATTGCTGGAGTCTATAAAAGCCTTTGTGCCTCCTACGGTCCTTTCCCTCTTGTTCTCTCCTTGTCTAGTGTTGTCGTCCACAGCCTCTGGGACACACCGAGGTGGGTTCCTTTCTGGTGGAACCAGTTTACCCATAGCAGGTATTTGTCGGCTTTTCCTGCGCAGTTTCCAGTCACGTTATACCAACAATATCCTACCTGGGGAGGGCGGGGCCCTCACCTCACCTGCCCCACAACTCACCTGGATCACTTTCAAACCATCCTGAACACCTGCGGGTCCGACCTGAGATGTAAAGAGAGAAGAGCCCCAACGCTACAGAGGGAAGGGTTTTCTCTTCTAATAAGGTAGGAAGGTGGAAAAAATAAATATAAAAGAATCCAGTGGGGGAGCCCCCCTCCCCCCCGCCAGGAGCCTCGGGACAGCAAGGCCCAGCCCTGGAGAAGCGGGAACTTTAAAAATCCGCCCGGATTCTTCTCGCAGGGAACTGGGGCAGGACCGCGGGAGGGGCAGGGGGGCCTCCATCCGCGGGGTCCCTGGGGGAGGAGGCGCCCGGGGAGCGCGCCCACACCGGGAGCTGGGTAAAGGCCGGGCAAGCCCGCGGGGGCCTGGGGAGAAGCCGTGGGTGGGTCAGGGGGCTCCGGGCGGAGCGGGTGCGCCCTGCTGCCTTGGGGGCGGAGGGGGAGCGCGATTCCAGCGGCGCAGGCCCCGGGGCCCAGGGCGCAGGGGACGCAGCCGGGATCCTGTGCTCCCCCCGGGAGGGGCAGGGAGGGGCGGGGAGGGCACGGACCTCGGGGACCCTCCTGCAGGGAGGCGCCCCAGGCGGAGGGGGGAGGGCACGGACCTCGGGGACCCTCCTGCAGGGAGGCGCCCCAGGCGGAGGGGGAGGGCACGGACCGCGGGGACCCTCCTGCAGGGAGGCGCCCCAGGCGGAGGGGGGAGGGCACGGACCGCGGGGACCCTCCTGCAGGGGGGCGCCCCAGGGGCGGGGGGAGGGCACGGACCGCGGGGACCCTCCTGCCGGGGGGCGCCCCAGGCGGAGGGGGGAGGGCACGGACCGCGGGGACCCTCCTGCCGGGGGGCGCCCCAGGCGGAGGGGGGAGGGCACGGACCGCGGGGACCCTCCTGCCGGGGGGCGCCCCAGGCGGAGGGGGGAGGGCACGGACCGCGGGGACCCTCCTGCAGGGGGGCGCCCCAGGGGGAGGGGGGAGGGCACGGACCGCGGGGACCCTCCTGCAGGGAGGCGCCCCAGGGGGAGGGGGGAGGGCACGGACCGCGGGGACCCTCCTGCCAGGGGGCGCCCCAGGGGGAGGGGGGAGGGCACGGACCGCGGGGACCCTCCTGCCGGGGGGCGCCCCAGGGGGAGGGGGGAGGGCACGGACCGCGGGGACCCTCCTGCCGGGGGGCGCCCCAGGGGGAGGGGGGAGGGCACGGACCGCGGGGACCCTCCTGCCAGGGGGCGCCCCAGGGGGAGGCGGGGAGGGCACGGACCGCGGGGACCCTCCAGCTGCAGGGTGCCCCCAGGGGAGGCTGGGAGGGCACAGACCGTGGGGACCCTCCAGCAGCGGGGCGCCCCCAGGGGGAGGCGGGGAGGGCACGGGACCCCGGGGACCCTCCTGCTGTAGGGTGCCCCCGAGCTGAGCAGGTCCCCGTCCCCTGCCCCAGGAGTACCTAGGCCAATGCGGACTGGGAGCTGCAGATGGTTACTGGGGGAGCGGACTCCAGAGCTGGAGACCTGGCCGCTGCCAGTGTTATTGTTCCTCCTTGTGTCACCCTGTGCCTGGGAGGGGCCGGCCGCCAGGGAACAGAGGCCTCAGAGGATAAGCAGCTCACCTGAGCCTGGCACCCCGCGGGTGGGAGTGCACACACCTGAGAGTCAGCACAGCAGGCCCCTCCCCCAGAAGACCAGCTGGAAGGTCAGGGGAAGAGCAAGTTCTTGACCAAGCAGTGCTGGAAAGAACTAGGACCAAGGGGAAATCAAGGGATTATAGTATATAGAGCTAGAGGGTACCCCCCCTTAAAATTTTATTTTTCTTCCTTTTTCCATTACAACTCAGAACCAAGAGGATCACCCTATAGGACCCCTCAGGTAGACTACTCCCTCCACTACAACTTCTTCACCACCACCATCTCCTAGAAAAAAATATTTTTTCTCTTTTTCGTCTTTACTTTTTTTTCTTCTTCTTTTTTTCTTCTTTGGGACTTTTGGCCTTTTATTTTTACTACTTTGTTTTAAAATGTGTTTTTCACTTTAGTGGTCCTTTTGTTTTATTTTGTCCTGATCTTCATTTTAATTTTCTGGTCTCTGACCTCCTCAGAATCATCTAGGGTGAAATTTACTTACGCTGGTTGATATTCTTGACAGGCCACTCATACAGCCACTCTGCATTGAACAAAATGACTAGAAGGAAGAACTCACCACAAAAGAATCAATCAGAAACAGTACTCTCTGCGACAGAGTTACAGAATATGATTGCAATTCGATGTCAGAAAGCCAATTCAGAAGCACAATTATAAAGCTACTGGTGGCTCTGGGAAAAAACATAAAGGATTCAAGAGACTTCATGACTGCAGAATTTAGATCTAATCAGGCTGAAATTAAAAATCAATTAAATGAGATGCAATCCAAACTGGAGGTCCTAATGGTTAGGGTTAATGAGGTGGAAGAAAGAGGAGTGATATAGAAGACAAGTTGATGGTAAGGAAGGAAGCTGAGGAAAAAAAGAGAAAAACAGGAGACCATGAGGAAAAGCTAAGAGAAATAAATAACAGCTTCAGAAGGAAGAATCTATGTATAATTGGGGTTCCAGAGAGCACTGAGAGGAACAGAGAGCCAGAGAGTATATCTGAACAAATCAGAGCCAAGAACTTCCCTAATTTGGGAGGGAAACAGGCATTCAGATCCAGGAGATAGAGAGATCCCCCCCCCCCCAATCAATAAAAACTGTTTAACACTTTGACATTTAATAGTGAAACTTGCACATTCCAAAATAAAGAGAAAATCCTTAAAGTGACAAGAGACAAGAGACTCTTAAGTTATATGGGGAGAAATATCAAATTAACAGCAGTCCTCTCCACAGAGACCTGGCAGCCAGAAAGGGCTGGCAGGATATATTCAGGGTCCTAAATGAGAAAAACATGCAGCCAAGAATACTTTATCCAGCAAGGCTCTCATTCAGAATAGAAGGAGAGATAAAGAGCTTCCAAGATAGGCAGAAACTGAAAGAATATGTGACCACCAAATCAGCTTTGCCAGAACTATTAAGGGGGACTCTGTAAAAGAAAGAGGAAGCCCAAAGAAACAATCCACAAAAACAGGGACTGAATAGGTATTATGATGACACTAAATTCATATCTTTCAATAGTAACTCTGAATGTGAATAGGCTTAATGATCCCATCAAAAGATGCAGGGTTTCAGACTGGATAAAAAAGCAAGACCCATCCATTTGCTGTCTACAAGAGACTCATTTTGACCTAAAGACACCTCCAGCCTGAAAATAAAAGATTGGAGACCCATTTACCACTCAAATGGTCCTCAAAAGAAAGCTGGGGTAGCAATCCTCATATCAGATAAATAAGTTTATCCCAAGGCAGTAGTAAGAGATGAAGAGGGACACTATATCATACTTAAAGGGTCTATCCAACAAGAAGATCTCACAATCATGAATATTTATGCCCCTAATGTGGGAGCTGCCAAGTATACCAATCAATAGCTAAAGTAAAGAGATACTTAGGTAATAATACACTAATAGTAGGAGACTTCAACACAGCACTTTCTGCAAATGACAGATATTCTAAGCACAACATCACCAAAGGAACAGGGCCTAAAATGATACACTGGACCAGATGGATTTCACAGATATATACAGAACATTCCATCCAAATGCAACTGAATACACATTCTTCTCAAGTGCACATGGAACTTTTTCCAGAATAGATCACATATTGGTCACAAATCGGGTCCAACCAATGCCAAAATATTAGGATTGTCCCCTGCATATTTTCAGACCACAATTCTTTGAAACTAGAACTTAGTCACAAGAAGGAATTTGGAAGAAACTCAAACACATGGAGGTTAAAGAGCATCCTACTAAAAGATGAATGGGTCAACCAGGAAATTAGAGAAGAATTAAAATGATTTATGGAAACTAATGTAAATGAAGATACAACCATTCAAAATCTTTGGGATACAGCAAAAGCAGTCCTAAGAGGGAAATACATCGCAATATGAGCATCCCTCAAAAAATTGGAGAAAAAGCAAATACAAGCTAACCTCACACCTAAAGGAACTGGAGAAAGAATAGCAAGTAAAACCTATGCCCAGCAGAAGAAGAGAGATAATAAAGATTCAAGCAGAACTCAATGAAATAGAGACCAGAAGAACTGTAGAAAAGATCAACAAAACCAGGAGTTGCTTCTTTCATAGAATTAATAAGATAGATAAACCATTAGCCAGCCTTATTAAAAAGAAAAAAGACTCAAATTAATAAAATCAGGAATGAAAGAGGAGAGATCACAACCAATACCAAGGAAATACAACCGATTTTAAAAACGTACTATGAGCTACTATATGCCAACAAATTATGCAATCTAGAAGAAATGGATGCATTTCTGGAAAACCATAGATTACCAAAATTGGAACAGGAAGAAATAGAAAACCTGAACAGGTCAATAACCAGTGAGGAAATTGAAGCAGTCATCAAAAACTTCCTGAGACCCCAAAATCCAGAGCCAGATGGCTTCTCAGGGGAATTCTATCAAACATTTAAAGAAGAAACAATACCTATTATACTAAATCTGCTCCAAAGGATAGAAAGGGATGGAATACTTCCAAACTTGTTTTATGAGGCTAGCACTACCTTGATTCCAAAGCCAGACAAAGATGCCACCAAAAAGGAGAATTATGGACCAATATCCCTGATGAACATGGATGAAAAATTCTCAACAAGATACTAGCCAATAGGATAACAGTACATTAAGATTATTCACCATGACCAAGTGGGATTTATCCCCGGCATGCAAGGCTGGTTCAACAGTCGTAAAACAATCAATGTGATTGATCATATTAACAAGAAAAAAAGCAAGAAAGATATGATCCTCTCAATAGATGCAGAGAAAGCATTTGACAAAATACAGCATCCATTCCTGATCAAAACTCTTCAGAGTGTAGGGATAGAGGGAACATTCCTCAGCAGCTTAAAAGCCATCTATGAAAAGCCCACAGGAAATATCATTCTCAATGGGGAAGCACTGGGAGCCTTTCCCCTAAGATCAGGAACACAACAGGGATGCCCACTCTCACCACTGCTATTCAACATAGTACTAGAAGTCCTAGCCTCAGCAATCAGGCAACAAAAAGAAATAAAAGGCATTCAAATTGGCAAGGGAGAAGTCAAACTCTCCCTCTTCGCAGATGACATGATACTGTACATAGAAAACCCAAAAGACTCAACCCCAAGATTGCTAGAACTCATACAGCAATTCGGTAGCATGGCAGGATACAACATCAATGCCCAGAAATCAGTGGCATTTCTATACACTAACAATGAGACTGAAGAAAGAGAAATCAAGGAGTCAACCCCTTTTACAATTGCACCCAAAAGCATAAGATACCTAGGAATAAACCTAACCAAAGAAGTAAAGGATCTATACTCTAAAAACTACAGAACACTTCTGAAAGAAATTGAGGAAGACACAAAGAGACGGAAAAATACTCCATGATCATGGATTGGAAGAATTAATATTGTGAAAATGTCAATGCTACCCAGGGCAATGTACACATTCAATGCAATCCCTATCAAAATACCATAAACTTTCTTCAGGGAGTTGGAACAAATAATCTTAAGATTTGTGTGGAATCAGAAAAGACCCTGAATGGCCAGGGGGAATATTGAAAAAGAAAACCAGAGCCGGGGGCATCACAATGCCGGATTTCAAGTTGTACTACAAAGTTGTGATCATCAAGACAGTGTGGTACTGACACAGAAACAGACACATAGATCAATGGAACAGAATAGAGAACCCAGAAATGGGCCCTCAACTCTGTGGCCAACTAATATTTGACAGAGCAGGAAAGACTATCTACTGGAAAAAGGACAGTCTCTTCGGTAAATGGTGCTGCTAAAATTGGACTTCCACATGCAGAAGAGTGAAACTAGACCATTCTCTTACACCATACACAAAGATAAACTCAAAGTGGATGAAAGATCTAAATGTGAGACAAGTGTACATCAAAATCCTAAAGGAGAACACAGGCAACACCCTTTTTGAACTCGGCCACAGTAACTTCTTGCAAGATATATCCATGAAGGCAAGGGAAACAAAGCAAAAATGAACTATTGGGACTTCATCAAGATAAAACACTTCTTCACAGCACAAGAAATAGTCAACAACACTAAAAGACAACCTACAGAATGGGAGAAGATATTTGCAAATGATGTATCAGATAAAGGGCTAGTATCCAAGATCTATAAAGAACTTATTAAACTCAACAGAAAAGAAATAAACAATCCAATCATGAAATGGCCAAAGGACATGAAGAGGAATCTCACAGAGGAAGACATAGACATGGCCAACAAGCACATGAGGAAATGCTCCGCATCACTGGCCATCAGGGAAATACAAATCAAAACCACAATGAGATACCCCCTCACACCAGTGAGAATGGGGAAAATTAACAAAGCAGGAAACAACAAATGTTGGAGAGGATGCGGAGAAAGGGGAACCCTCTTGCACTGTTGGTGGGAATGTGAACTGGCGCAGCCACTCTGGAAAACTGGGTGGAGATTCCTCAAAGCGTTAAAAATAGACCTGCCCTACGACCCAGCAATTGCACTGCTGGGGATTTATCCCAAAGATACAGATGCAGTAAAACGCCGGGACACCTGCACCCCGATGTTTCTATCAGCAATGTCCACAATAGCCAAACTGTGGAAGGAGCCTCGGTGTCCTCCAAAAGATAAATGGATAAGGAAGATGTGGTCTATATATACAATGGAATATCACTCAGCCATCAGAAAGGATGAATACCCACCATTTGCTTCAACGTGGATGGAACTGGAGGGTATTATGCTGAGTGAAGTAAGTTAATCAGAGAAGGACAAACATTTTATGGTTTCGCTCATGCAGGGAATATAAGAAATAGTGAAAGGGATTATAGGGAAAGGAGGGAAAATGAGTGGGAAAAATTAGGGTGAAAAACATGAGAGACTCCTAAATCTGTGAAACAAACAAGGGGTAGTGGAAGGGGAGGCAGGTGGGTGGATGGGGTGACTGGGTGACGGGTCCTGAGGAGCACACTTGATGGGATGAGCACTGGGTGTTATATGTTGGCAAATTGAACTTCAATTAAAAAAAATATATAAATCCTACTTGATATGGCCATGCTTCATCTCATCGGCAAATAGTAGTTGCTAAGTAAATATTTGCTGAATGAAGTTATAGATTTTAAGCTTCTGGACTTACATAATTTTACCCCCAAAACGTGTTCAAGTGGTCTGACTCTCATCTTCTCTGCTTCCTTCTCACTATTGCTTCTATATCCACCAATATCCCAAACTCAGTGTGAGTGAAACCAAATCTATTAGCTTATCTCCTTAAAACTCCTGCTCCTACATTCCCCTCATTGTTACTGGCATCAGCATCGTTCTAGCCAATTCATTTACGTCTCTTCCTTCTCTTTCTCTTGAAGAGTTTCTGTCATAGATATATTGCTTGAATCAAATCCCTCTATCCACTACCATTATCCTTATTAGATGAGATCTTATTATCACTTGCTGAGTTATTGCAATGGCCTCCCGACAGGTCTGTCTTCATCTGATATTTCTCCTCTTCCATAGACTTGGCACAAAATTGGTTCTGTCCTCTTCCAAAATCTTACATGTTCAATCTTTATACATAGTATTCAGTGTCCTCTACTATATGACACTTGCCTTCCAAGTGTCACCCCTACTGCCTCCCTTCACAACCTATCCAAGTCATGTTGGGCCGCTCCCTTTCCCTCTTAGTATCCCAGCCACTTTCCTACCTTTGAGCTTTGCTCGTTCATTGCTGTCTCTCCAGGGCATGAAGTCACATGCAGGCACATATGACTCTATTTCCCCTGCTTGAGTCCAAAGGGAAGGCTCTTAATCAGAGTATAATATCTCAACAGGCCTAGACTCAGAATCCTCAACCAAGGGTTCCCACAGTCCCTCACAGTGAATGAAAGTTGACATGAATACAAACCCAAATTTCCATGTGGCTCTCACATTGCTTTGATCCCTTTGCCAACTTTCAAAAGCTAAGTAGTGTTTCGAGACCCAGATATGGCATCCTTGCCACAACCCAGTCCCCATGTTCCTAAGTACAGGGATCACTTTCTCCTAGAAACTGCCGATTGTCCTAAACCTTAAGGGTTTTGTTTGTTTATTTCTTGCTTTGCAGGGTCATCATTTAACTGCAGATTGATCCTCCTTAGAGCCTAAGTGCCCTGAGGGCGAAGATCATAAGGATTCACTTTTCCGAGTTTTGCACAGATCTGACCTCAGCCTAGGGGTTAATATTTGTCAACTGAATCAGCTTCTCACCCAGTCTGCCTTTATTATGGTCATATAGAAGCCTGCTGTATTTTCTGTAGAGTGTTTTAAACTCCTCGAGGGCAGGGGGCAAACCTTGCTCACCTCTGAACCACCCACAGCTCTGGGAACTCAGTAAATTGTTATTGGTAGTTCTGTGAGCAGCTTTCTTGATTCTTTGTCAACAATCGTATTGTATCCACTTAATATCCTTCACCTGGGAGATTTTTGTAAAATATTTTGCTAAGGGCTTATTATTTCCGATTGACCTTCTCTCCACATTAGGGCAGACTCTCAAGGATTTCCTGAATTTCAAAACCTTGAAAGTGGCAACTCAGCAGAAAGTCAGCAGGGAGGGAAGCAGTGGCTTGGTAGGATTTGGAGAGACAGCCAAGGGTTGACTCTCTGTTAAAGGGAAGGGAGAGAAAAAGAAAGGAAAGATGGAAGGAAGGAAGGGCAAGGGAGAAGGACACATCCTGGCAGGAGGGGCAGACAAGGAGACCCAGAGTAGGGAGGCAGTAAAGACGGAAGCAGGGGAAAGACAGGCTGGAAGAAGCAGAGCTGGAATTTTATAACATATGCCCTCCATTAAAAACAAATTAGGCCGCCGAAAATAAGAGCATGTCTGAGGTTTTAAAAAACTGTGATTTTTTTCCCCCTTTCAAGTGTAAGGAGGATAAAAAGGGAGTGAAGGCAATTTTATTATTTTAAACTACAATAGAATATGAGCTGGAGAAAGGAAGGATTTTTAAAGACAAATGAGAATAAAAAGGTCATAAAAAGGGAGGAGAAAGAAAAGTGTAAATAGCGGGAGGGGGGGTGCACGGGGAGTGAATGACTATAGTGAGAGATGGTAGGAGGGAGCAAAGGAAGGTAACTGCAGGCAAGAAGAGATAAATTAACATGTTTGTTTGAATACAGGGGCTCCTTTGTGAAGATGAGAGCTCACATCTGCCTTTGATCAGCCACATGGCAGCCCGGGATCAGATCAGAAAGCAAATGAGATGATAAAGTGGAGGAAACCACAGTAAGTTTAATATCCAGGAGGGAGAGAGGGGGGGAGAGAACCAGGGAAAGAGGGAGGCTACCCCTTAGGAGCAAAAAAGCCCTGGTTTCCCTGCCAAAGTGGGCGGGCCTGGCCGTGGTCCTGAAGCCCTGTGCTGTGGCCTGCAGAAATACAGCAGGGCTGCTGCGGAGGGGAGAGGGCAGGGGAGAGGGCCTTGGGGAGACTTCTGGGCTCCTGTTCCCCCTGCAGGCAGACCTGGCTTTGCTGACGAGGCCCGGGAGCCGATGGTAGAGAATTTGCTTAGCTCCAGGGACTTTCCGAATTGGCTTTTCTTTACCCCGAGACAGGCTAGAGCAAAAGATGAAATTGTTATTTCAAAGGGATTTTTCTTGTTATTTTCATACTGAACCCCTCTCCACTTTAGAGCATTTTTATTGCTGAATTGCCAGAAAGGTTGCTTAATATGTAAACTTGACCATATTCTACTCCTGAGTTTCTTTGTGGATTTCTAGACTGTCTGTAATAAAATCCCTATAATGATAAAATAGCTGTTTGGAATATGTCTCAAGATCTTTAAGGCTTTGGAGAGTAGCAAAAAGACCCATAAACTCTAGGATACGTGAATTATAAAAATCTGACATTTTTGGAACACTTAATATGGGCCATGAATTTACATTAGCTTATTTAGCTCTGAAGTAGCATCCTTATTATTCGGATTTTACAGATGAGGAAGCCAAGGCTCTGGGGTATTAAATAATCTGCTTCAGGGCGTGGGGCTGGGAAGTGATAGAGGCAGGATCGGATCCTATCATCTGGGGCTCTGAGTGTGGTTTTGTAAGTGGATTTTATATATGTAATTACTGCAAGAGGGATGTTTCCAAAGTAGGTGGCAGTGTTAAGTCACTTCAATCTGAGAGGGCGCATAGCCCAAATCATTCCTCCTTCCAAAGGGGTTGCTTGTCATGTGAGCATTTCTGTTCAGTTGTGTACATCTTCTAGAGGCCAGGCTCACCATTCCACTGGATTTTAAAGTGTCCAGACAAAGGAAGTCATGAAAGCTCAGCATGAGAGCCACAGCCTGAGAAGTAGAGGAAGAAAGCCCCAAATGGCATCACAGATACTGTCCCTATCCTCAATGATTATATAATTTAATGGGGGTATTTAGAGTGCACATGAATAAAAGATGTAAAAGCAAAAAGGAACCAAGATATAAAGACACTCAAATGAATATCAAAGAAAAGTTCTCAGTCTACATTTCAAAGAGGTTAGGTGTGGAGAGGAAGAAGCCTGGGCGAGGGCATCTTTCCACACTTTGGCCACACTGGGGGAGAAGGTGTGTGTGCACCTGCGCACACGCACCTGGAGGGGTGGTGGAAGAGAAGAATCTGGAAACTTGTAATCTAAGAGAACAAATGTAAGAAAAGGGGGGGAAAGGAAAAGTCCTTTGGTACCAACCTGTGTAAGAGCCACAGGTTGTTCATCCGAAGGTAAGCTCTGCACCGACTTTGGTTTTAAGATCTGCGAGTCACAGGTAGGCAAGAAGGTGGGATGGAGGCATGGAAGGGGAGGAAGCCCTGTAGCAGTCTATGCCTGGAGGCTCCAAGGACAACTCAGAGATTCCTTCTGTGGGATCTCCGTGTGTCCAGCAGTTTCAGATGAGAGAGTCTGTCAGGGAACTGATGATAGATAAGCTTGCCCGTAACCATGGAGCTTCATCGTGATAGAAAAGAAGGACTCTGGCCAGCCCCCCTCACCTGGTGTCACTGTGCCATTCAAGAACCAGAAATCAAAAAGGAACAACCCTAGTCAGAGCCGCACAGCATTCTCTGCTATACAGGATGCACAGCTTAGGATTGTGAGAGGTAAATAAAATAAATCATGGAAGCTGGGAGAGAAGTGGTTGCTGACAGTTCTCTGAAGGTGAATTTGGAAAGGGCTTTTAAAGGGAATCGGGAAAAGGACTCTTGTAAAAGGGAAATCCAGGGAGGTGGTGGCTACAGAGAAAGAAATGACCAGTTTGCATGTTAGGGACAGCATTGCTCCAAGTAGGAGCCATGATGAATGGGATTATCAAGGCAAGGGGCTCTAGCCAACCATTCTTGATGACTAGGAGGGCCCAAAACATAGCAGTGAAGTTCCAAACAGAGTCTTGAAGCAAGAATTGAGTCCTAGTATTTGGAGGAAAATCAGAAATATGGGATATGCAGGGTGAGGGGATGGGGAGGATTTTATGGTCCAAATGGTTATATCAGCTCAGTAAGTGACTATGCTTGAAAATTCTTTTGTAGGAAGGATTTACATATTAGGGATTCCTATTTGTCCCACTCTCTCTCTCTCTCTCTCTCTCTCTCTGTGTGTGTGTGTGATAGAAGAGAAGACTTTGTGCTTAAAGAAAAAAACAAATTAGAAAACTGATTAATACATCAGGCCTTTAAATTTGCATCACTAAAAAAAGGATCTTTTGAAATAAAAATGATAAATACAAGGGAAATATATTCTTCTAATGTTAGCGAAGACCCTTCTCTCTGACTTCCAGGATTGCCCAGTGGTTAGAAATGTGAATTCCAAAATTAGAAAGACTGAGTCCAAACTCAGATTTACCTTCTAATTAGCTGATGATTAGCAAGTTACTTAGATCCTGTAAATCTGCATGCTTCATCTGTAACACAGAGATAATAACTACTTACCTCCCTGTGTTACTGGGATGATTATATAAAACAATTCATTTAAAAGATCCTACTAGCATCACTTTGGCCCATAGTAAGAGCTCTAAAATTAGGAATGAAAGGTACTTATATCCTTATTATTCTAACCTGGTGCTAGTTTAACATGCAGGTCTCTATAATTAGTTTCTTTGACTCCATATTTAGAAGCTTTATGGGAATATCTAGGGGAATAATCTATGAATTTTGTCATATATTAATGCATAAAAATTTGTGTCCAGACTTATAATTACTGAAACAAAAAATTTTCCCAAACAGATTTCTAAGTAAAAACATACTTGGACACATGAACATTTTATAATTCGAAGATCAATTGCAGGGAAATGCAGAATAGTCTCATGTTTGGACCCAGTAGAAATCAAATATTATTGAGGACCAAACCTTTTACCCCATCTGTTTAAGCCAAGTTTCATATTTTTAAAGCTGTCTTCCTGAAGTTGCCTCAGACACTTTTTAGAGTAACCCTCAGACTAACACTTGTCATGGAACCTCAAACTGAACATTCTTTTTAAAATAACTGGACCCAAAGTTAGCTGTTGGCATCTTTTCCACTCTGCATTACGGATCAACACGCTAGCTGATCGATTGATCCTTTACCTTCACTTATTTTTGATCCTTCTGTCATTATTTAAATCTGGCCAGAGTTCTTCCCCACTTCTAAATCTTTGCTCTCAGCAGCAAATTGCCCTTTCAGTACTTGGCCAATTGTATTGTTTGTGACTGCTTTGGGACTTTTAGGGATAAAGGGCTTAATCCTAGTAGCATCACATGTTTGTTCTTTCAGAGAGATTTAATTTTTGCTAAAGTTTGTGGGTTTCCTGCTGATGTCAGATTGAGTGTTCATACATATTCAGCATTTTGTCTCTGTTCAAGCTGATAGCAAGAGTCCTCCTCGGACTTTCCATTTTGATGTTTGTACTTTTCCATGACCATGCTCATTGTACTTTTCCATGACCATGCTCATTGTGTGATGTCAGGATCACTGACATCAGCACATTGTCCACTGTGTTTCATGGTCAGTGGTCATTCATTCAGAACCAGGCTTGCACTCAATTTTGTGATGGTGGTGGTGGTGGTGGTGGGGGGGATGCAGACACATAGGAAATGATCTCTGCCTTAAGAGACTTTATAAAATTTAGGGAATAGTGCAAGATAGTACAAAAATTTTGGTGCTGGGTCACCCCACTGACTCATTTGGTAGAGCACAGAACTCTTGTCTTGACCTTGGAGTTGTAAGTTTAAGCCACGCATTGAACATGGAGCCAACTTAAAAAAAAAAAATTTTTTTTTTTGGTGCTGAGTGGACAAGGCCCATGTATGTGGGAAAACTTTTCTCAGGTTCTAGGCTTATCATTAGCATGGCTGACACAAGAAGGATACTAGTGTCAGCTAGGTCAGCTGGATAACTGAGGCAAGATCAGGTGCTTATGCTTTCTCTCAATCTGGCTGAGAAACATGCAGTTAGTACTTTAGTTTTGTGCATAACATATTTCTGAGAATACGTTAAAAGGTCTGATGAGCTAAAGTTGAACAGCAAACTTGCATGTTCATGGCTGATTTTGGTTCTGAGATTTACAAAGTATTATAAAATTTGTAATTTGACCTTGTCTTCCAGGTATAATTTTCATGGAAACTTTTCAGTGTTTTATACATTAAAAATAAAAAAGAAAAAGCCTTCTTTCATTGGCTTCACTCCCAGTTGATTAATTTAATGAGCAACCAGTTGAGACTAAGATCCACTGCTTTCAGTGTGTCTTTTGCTATTTGGCTCTATATTATTAATTTTGGGAGAGTAGAGTCTTGTCACCAACGTGTATTTTTATGTTTTCCACCTATTTTTATAAATTGCGTGTCGAATTTTTAAATCCCCTTTCAAATAGCATCTTATCAAGAAGCATGATAAATAAGACAGATTCAAAGTAGAGCTGCTGTTGATATGGGAGAGCTTGGTTCTCGTCTCACAGAATCAAAGAATGAATCTCGCAGACAGAGGGAGCAAAGCGATAGAAATTTATTAAGCAGAGATACACAGAAAGCTCTTAGAAGTGAGAGACGTCCTGGTGGGGTTGCCACTGAGGGCATTTATGGTCTGTCTTTTATAGGAAACTGTCCAGGGAACGTGGTAAATTTCTTGTCAATATCAGGGTGGATATTTAGAGCAAACATGGTGGATTTATGACGATCATAATAACAAACAAGATGTTTTTATAAATGTCATGGGCCCAAAGAAGGTGTTCCCTTCTCTCAGTTTAATATCTCCTCCATAATACTTCTCTACATCTGGGATTTCTGTGAGCCTAGTCAGGTAGCCCAATGGCCTTGAGATTCTTGTGCCGTCCTGGTTTGAGTAGGGTCTATTGATAATTCACCTGAATGACATAGATTTCTGTGATTACTTAGTCATTAAAGGGAGATACTCCCTAACATTTTGTAGCTAGGGAGTCAAAATGGTTTTACTGTCTTTGTTTTCTTGGAATGGGTGAAAGCCTGACTCTGGGTCCTTTCCCTTATCTTTCCCTGCCTGGCCCTATCTGCCCCTAATTTGTTCCTACATCACTGTGGTGTGTGGGTCCTGGCAGGGGTCTGGAGCTCGGCCACTAGGATGCTTCTCCACTCTGCACCTCGTGGCTCTCTGTGGTGGCTCCCGAGGAATCCTTTGGCCTGTGTGGAATGAAGTGCAATTATTAGAATATTTCCTTGCAGTTGTTTTCAGACTTTGTGGTGTAGATCCAAGGTAATCTTGCCAAAACAAGATTATTGGTGGAAAGCTTCATTTCCATGTTGATACCTTGAAATGCCTCAAATTAAGGCAAACCCAACTTTAATAAGTGGATTAAAGGTGTCATCATAAATAAAGAGGAGTATATCTGGCCAAAAATAATTTTCTTTTTCCCCCATTAAAAGGCATCACTAAAATAGAAATATAAATGTCAGTGACCTCCATTTGCATATTACGATTGGCTAAAGTAGAACGTGTCGGAGAATAACAGAAATGCTACACTTAGGCCCAGCTGCCTGTCTTGTCCTGTTTCAACTGCCCTTTATTTCTGTTTTCACTCCATTCTTGAGTGTATTCTTAAAACTCACCTTGGAACTGCCATGGTTCTCTTCATCTTGGTTTTTCTGGGCCTTCACTTGTACTGAATTATGTTTATGTTAAGTGTAGAGAAGTGTAAAAACTTGCTCCTTGTATCTGTTGCAACAGTCTAGTCTCACATGCCTGCCGGAATTTCTCTTGCTGTTCATCACGGAGAAGGAAGGTATTAGCAAACACTTTATCCTCTCAGTTCTCTCACCTACATGGCAGGTTCCTATGTGGCTCTGCTCCTTTTCCAGCCCAATTAGAAAAAGAAGCATTGGAAGGAAAACAGTTCGAGAATTGTGAAGAATTTCTTCACTGACATGTTTTTCCTCCTCAATGGATAGTTCCTTTTTTTGTTTTTTGGTGTTCATTTTATTATTGACACGAAATTCACGTAACATAAACTTAACCGTTTTTAAAGCGAACAATTCAGTGGCGTTTAGTAAATTCACAACATTGTGTAACTCCTGCCTAAATCTAGTTCTAAAAATTTTTGATCACTCCAAAGGAAATCTTGTGCCCATTAAGCTGTTTCTCCCCAAATCCCTTTCCCTCTAGCCCCTGGCAATCACCCATCTGCTTTCTGTTTCTAATTTTCCCTTTCTGAATTTTTATAATATGTGGTCTTTGGTATGTGAATTTTTTCACTTAGCATAATGTTTCCGAAGTTCATCCATGCAGTAGCATTTATCAGTACTTTATTCTTTTTTATGGCTCAGTAGTATTCCATTGGGTGTATAAACTACAATCTGTGTACCTGTTCATTCATTGATGGACATTGGGAGTGTCTCCACTTTTGGGTTAGTGTGATTAGTGCCACTACAAACATGGGTGTACGTGTATTTTTTGACTAGAGTTGTTAGGTCATATGGCAATTCTATGTTTAATTTTTTAGAGAACTGCCAAACTGTCTTCCACAGTGGCTGCACCATCAACAGTGTATGAGGCTCCCAATTTCTCCATGTCCTTGCCAACACTTGTTCTTTTCTTTCTTTTTATTAATTACAGCCATCATAGTGAGTGCAGGGTGATATGTGTTTTCACATACTACTCATTTTCTTTGGTCTTCCCCCAAATATTCGGTATTGTTTTTAAACACAATTTTATTTGTTTCCTCAGAACAAGTAAAAGTCATGTTTATGCCTGTGAGTAGTCAGCCTGCAGGGCAGAGCTGGTCAGGGAAGAGTCAGGCATTGGAGTCTAGCTAAATAGGAGTGGTTCCAACGATCCTACAATTCTAAGCAGGCAAGGAATCGAAGCAACCAAAAGAGTAGAGGGTGTGACAGATAGAATTCTGAAATGTCTTCCAAGCTTCTCTCTTACTGTTATATGTGCCTTGTATTATCTATCCCCTCCCCTTGAGTCTGAGTGTGATAGGGTAGTCACTCCTGTGTTTACCCTACTGTACACATACGTACACCCCTCCTAGAGATAGAGATAGACATATTTCTTCCTGAGATTTTCCAGCTGGCTTTAAGGAAGTAAGTGGCCATGTTGTGAGAGGGTCACATGGATGGAACCAGAAGGTGGCCTCGAGGAGCTAATAGCAAGCAACCTGTCAGGCATCCAGGAAGAAAATGGGAATTATAATCCTATACCCCCCAAGAAACTGCATTCTGACAACAACCACTATGTGCTGGGAAGAGAACACAGAGTCTTCAGATGAGAGCCTAGCCTGGCTGACACTTGGCCTTAAACCTTGTGGGATCCTGAGCAGAGAACTCATTTGAGCTTACCTGAACTTCTTAACTATAGAATTACAGGTAATAAATGGGCGTTGTTTGAAGCTGTTATGTATGTGATGATTTGTTCCATAGCAATAGAAAATTAATACAGGGGGCTATTCAGAATATTTCATAATTTCCTAAGATAGCATAGGTCCTACCCATTCAGAACAGATTCTGGACATAAACAATGGTGCTGCACTATGACTAGCTGACTCTTATCCCCAGACTGCATGCACGAGCTTTAGTGACAGGGTCACCATGGTGGACGGCTCTGGCTGGAATGTCAATTCACACACTGTTTTCACTTTGTTTCTCAGTAAGTCTGGCCTGGTTGTAGCCCTCTGTGCATGGGGATGCTTTGTCTCTTTCTAGCAGAGTGAGGCAGGGTCTCCAGGTGCTTTGTCAATAAATATATTTTACATTTATCCGTCAAATTGCAATATATGTATTGTACTATGTAATTTATTATAATATAATATATATTTATATATAGATATAGATATTTACAGCATCACTCAGGGCTGGTGACTGAAACACAGGTAGCTCTCATCTGTGGCTCTCAGAGCCCAAGAAGGCATGGAGACAGCTTTATCTTTGCCAGATTTTGCAGCATCTTCTAAACACAATGGCAAAATGATAAGACTTACATCTTGTGTTTTTAAACCATGTCTTCATTTTAGTGTCATGCAAATGAAATGTAGCAAAACTGACTTACATCTTGTGTTTTTAAACCATGTCTTAGTTTGAGCGCCATGCAAATGAAATGTAGCAAAACTGCCAAAAATGACAGAACACGAGAAAGAACAACAAAAAGTGTTTGTAGATGTGGCTAACTTCACCATTTACTCCTTGAGTTACGCTGTCTTCCAAACCGGTTTTTTAATCTGCCTTTTTCATCCACTTCTTTCACTTTTATTCCTATTACTGTTACTATTTGTGTATGGATGGTCCCCATGCAAAGTATTTTCATCTTGTTCATGCTTAACACGAGCAGCTCTGTTCATACTTTACATTTGCTCTGACATAGTGTTCATCAGTTCTAATAGATCTTCTTTGATGATAAAAAAGAATTTCCTCAGGCAAAAAGATTTGGAAAGAAAAAAAGGCAAGTTATCTATAGGCTTCAGATTTCTCTAAAGCAACATTTAATGCTGAAAAAGGAAAGAAAAGTGAAGAAGGAAGGAAAGAATCTACCAGGTTTGAGGGGGAAAAGTGTGATCTATAAGTTTTATAACCATTAAAATTGTTGTTTAGGTATGAAAGGAAGTAGATATCCCTAAACATACAAGAACTCCAGGATTATATCATTTTTTAAAAAGTACCTGATGAAATATAGCCAATTGAAATACAAATTTTTAAAAAGCTCAGAGTGGAAGTGTTGTGGTGAAGGTATTGGTGTAAATACTGTGTCCACATTAATACAGAACTAAGAGGAAGCTGGTAATACATTTCAGAACAGAAGGCAAATGATGTATAACTTGATATTATTAAAATAACATAATAAAAATCTGGAGATGGGGCAGGGCAGGTGGGTGGGAGTGCTAATTTCTCCATTTTTCAGAACAAGCAATCAATCAATATTGACTAAATTTGACAGATTTAGTCCAGAAGAACCATAATGACTCCAACTTCTTAATATTCTCCCTTTATTTCCCTCTTCAATTTGGTTTTATCTTTTAGGGGGGAAAAAAACCCCTCCTACCTCAAAAAGTAGATATTAATGCAAATTGCAGCAATTCATTCAGTTTTACTTACATCTTTTTCTTTGTTTATTTTTTTATTACAAATTAAAAAGTGGCATGTCTTAGGGTGATACTATTTTTATGGAATTACTTTGTCTCTATCTCCCTAGTCATCTCTCCTCCATCTTTCCATCCACTTTTCTATCTGTATCTAGGATGATACTTGATTAATGTTAAAAAATGATTATCATTGGATGACATGATATGGCTAACTCTTAAATTTTCTTATCTGTAATTTGCTTAACTTCTTTAAAAGGTGTATGTATTGCTTTCTGAAAAAAAAAACATTATTAATCTAAAATAAGAATAAGCTTTGATATTTTCTCAGGTGAAAGAGACAGCTTTTCAGAACATTCTAGGGTAGCTTTCACTTTTTATTGCCAACTTATTCTTCAAGGGGTAGGAAAGAAGGTAGGATTTCTTGAATTGGGGCAAAAAAGGGAGACTCATTTTAGCTGAAAGGCAAATCTATAATGCAAATGTTGTCTTGCCCTTAAAATTTACCTCCTCTAGTTTCTGGGATAACACTCCTAAGATATACTTCAGTACAAGAGGGATATGAAGTTTGGCTTCTAGAGAGCTCTGAAAGACTTGTGGCTCCTGTTAGCAGCCTTCTGTTCTGCCCCGCACTGGTCTTTCTGTAGGCTGGCTCAGGAAGTGGCTTTCATCAGTGAGCCTTGAGAGAGAGGAAGGGAGAGAAGAGAAAGTGTGGGTAGGCAAGTGAGAAAGTGCACCCAAGACCGGAAGTGCAGTCTTAGTAACCTGATTTCAGAATTGACCTCCCACCACTTCATCCTTATTCTGTTTGCCAGAGTTGAGTCCCTGAGTCTAATCCACATTCCATGGAAGGAGGTTAAGAACCTGCTTTTGTGGGCAGTGCTTTCAAAGAAATCATGGGCAAAGCAACAGAATTTGCTGAATCCTTTTCCGCTTTCTGCTCACTTCTTCACTCCCTTTAAGTCTTGGCTCTGTCCCTTCTCCTCTGCTGAAACTTCTGGAAGATTCCTGTTAGCCTTCTTCTTAATGGTTCAAAAGCCTTTACCTGGGATGGTATGTAATCTTTCATCTCTCTGCAGCACTGACTGCTTTTCAAATATTTGGTCTGTCTCTGTTGAGAGAGGACAATTCCTTGAAAAAGTGAGTACTTTCTTATACAAGTTTGTCTCTCACACAGTATCTGACACAAAGAAAATTCTAAGTACTCTACAACTTCCATAACTATGCTTAGTTTACCTTGAAAATATTCTCCATTTATTCTGCTCAGCCTTAAGTCACATTGTGTCACTTCTAAGCTCAAAACATGAATTGGTTTCCATCTCTTCTGTGCTCAAAACATGAAATGGTTTTGATTGCAGGATGAAAGTCCCAAAGTCCCAAATGGCCACGAGGCCCTGTATGATCTACACCCCCACTTCACACGCCTCACAGCCTACCTCCTCACTTATGCTTAACTCCATTCACATTGGACTCTTTGTTATTCCTTTAACAGTTTCTCCTGCCTCAGGACCTTTTCACTAACTATTCTCCCTGTTTGGTCACCCTTCCCTAACATAGCCACTGATTCATTCTGTCACCTGCCTGAGATCTTTGCTCAAATGAAACTCTCACTGAGACATTCCCCAGCCGCAGTATTTAAAATTGGTATTCCTGTCGCATTACGCCCAACCCTCTTTCCTGCTTTATTTTTATATTTGGCAACTATCGCTGAAGAACATACTATAGATTTTATTTTTTAAAATGTTGCTTCTATTTAATCCCTCACTGGAATATAATCCGTTTTATTGACGGCTATGTCTTTAATACCTGCAAAAGTGGCCAGCCTATAGTAAGTATTCAATTAATATTTTCTGAACTAATTAATATCACATACATATTTAGAGCTGCTTTTCAGTTGCCGAGGGTAGTAGCACCATGTTACCAAGCCCTTTCCCATCTGTTCCCACTGGGACTTTTGTGGGAGACGATAGGAAGGCACAGGTGGGAAAGGGGGTGGCTCCCACTCCCAGAAAGGAGTTATGCTTCCCCACATATACATGTTTGATAACGAGTGGAAGAGAATCACATTAAGATTAAAAAGGAGAATAAGAAGAGCAGAAAATCAGTAAGAAAAGCCAAGACTAGGAGCTTCAGAGGAAAAGGCTGTAGAATAGGGAAGGTAAGCAGAGCAATTTCTATTTCTGTTCATGCATCACCATCTCCTTGCTTATTGACAGGTGCCAAGCCTTCCAGATCACCCCAATTAAACTGGAGGTTCCATGATCTCCCTTGGAAGTGGCTCCCCATAAATTACATTAAACCCCAATCCTCTAGAGCACGATCGTGCTTGAGCCTTGATGAAAATATATTGCCTTGCAGTGTCCTGCCTTAGACGAGAGAGAAGTGAACCAGCACCGGTAGGGCTTGATTTCCTCGTGAGGAGTGGGGGTAAAATGGTAGGGAAAAGGCCTTACATCTCTCCTTATTTGCTGGGTAATTGTGGTGGTAATAAGCAGACTTTCAGCCTTTCACCCAGGGAAGACTCTTGGGAATACAGGCTCTGGTTGAGAACAGTGAGAGGAGGGAGGGAAGGGAAATCTAGGCAGGAAATAAATACATAAATATGTAGATATGATTTTTAAGTAAAACAGGCTTTGGAAAATATCTCTTGGAAGCATTAGAACCTGTTTTCATTTTATTTTTTTTTCCTCCATGTGTCACAAAACATCCATATTTTGATAACAACAGATTTTTTTCAAGTGAGACTTTAAGGGAAATAATAAATCATTCAAAGCATGAATTCTCATGTACTTATTAAAGACCATGTAAAAATTTCCAAAATTACTGTAAAAGTTGACTACAAATTAGTGTAAGAGTAAGAAACAAAATCATTTTGTCTTATTAAAAATATCTATTCACCTACTTATTTTTGGTTTAAAATGTTCAGTTTGCTTTTTTGTGGCCAAAATTACACGGCCCCCATCTCCTGCATGATTACTTTATCCCTTTCGATTTCCTTCTTCTTGACCTCTCAATTGTAGGTCAAACCTAGAGCAATCAATGTGCATTTAATCATATGCATGTATAAAGTCTAATTGTTAAGACGGCGTTGAGTAAGATAAATATCCACAATCAGCAAGCTGTGTGACTCTGAGCAAGTTTCTTTCCCTCTCAGTTTTAATTCCTCATCTATAAAATATGAGGATGATAATACTGATTACCTCACAGTGATTTTTTGGGGGGTGGTGGGGGAGGGATGAGCTCTGGAATGGTGAGGCTTAAATGCTGTAATGCGCCTACCATGAGAGTTTATGATATTAATCCTGTTCTGTACAGCTGAGGTAAAAACAAACAAACAAAAATAAAAACACAAAAAGCAGAGTCCTTAGCTTATGGTAAGTATTCAATAAACTGTTCTTTATCTTGATGAATGGTATCATTACCTACTCAGTTTTGAAACCCTAACACTAGTCTTCTTTGACATTTCCTATTCTTAACAACCTCACTCTTTTAGCTAAACCATCACCAAGTTCTGCTGAATTTCCCTTCATATTGTCTTTGCAATCTGTCATTTCCTTCCTTGCTGCCAGCACAGCCATCCCTCTGGTTCAAGCTGCTGTGATCTCTCCTGCTCTCCACAGCAGGCATTCCTGGGACCCCAGCACCCACTCGGGCCCTCCTTCTGTCCTATCTCCACACTGAAGCAACACAGATCTTTTTAATGCTCAGCCTGAACACATTGTTCTCATGAAAACTTTCCAATTGCTTCTCATTTATCTTGGAATAAAAAGCAAATTCCTTCCCAGGGCCTACCAGGCCCCATGTGAACTACTGCCTACCCCCCAGCGGCTCACTCTGTGTACCAGCCACGTGACTTCCTTTCTTACACCTGCTGTGCTTCCCCGGCCTCAGAATTTCTTCCTGCTGGTCTGCTTCTTAGGACATCCAGACTTTTCGTTTTCTCTGGGAATTCCTACCTTTGGCCTGAACGCCACTTCCGCTAAAAAGAACGTTCTGACCTGCCAGATTAAGTCAGGGCTCCTTTTTATAGGGTCAGTACTGTTCTTCCATTCATTTAGACCAGTTTGTAAGCATACATTTATTAGTAGGATTATTGATTGATGCCTCATTCTTCCACTATTCTGTAAACTCCATGAGGGTAACATCTTTCTTCATAGTTGTGATTGAAACTACAACTCTCAGGCTATCTGGGAGGCTCAGTGGTTGAGCCTCTGCCTTTGGCTCAGGTTGTGATCCCAGGGTCCTGGGACCGAAGCCCACATCAGGCTCCCTGTGGGGAGCCTGCTTCTCCCTCTGCCTCTCTCTGTGTCTGTCATGAATAAATAAATAAAATCTTAAGAAAGAAAAGAAAGAAAAGCAAAGAAAGGAAAAGAAAAGAAAAAGAAAGAAAGAAAACCATAACTCCAGGAATTCGGTCTGGCCAATAGTAAATGCTTAATACATATTTGGTCAATAAATAAATATGTGGGTGAGTTAGTATCTCCAAAATTTGTGTTATTCTTTTTATATGTCATATTACTTTATCTTATAGATGTATATAAATAGGATGATTTTCCCTTTTAATCTGATAGGATGAATATGGAACATCACTCTTTTGAAATGATAAAACTGACAAGACTAATTTCTAAGTCTTCTCGGTGTTTCATCCATTTGGAGCTGTATAGAGACTATTTGGCAGCCTTTCTTTCTCTTCTGTTCATAAATGCTGCTTGAGGTCTCAATCCTATCTTTTATCTTCTGAAGGTAGTTTATCTGTTTCCTCCTTCCTGATCTAAATTACTGCCTGATATGAATGACTCTATGTAACATGGTGATTAGAAACTCAGGATGTTGAGCTAAAAGCCTTGGGCTTAGACACTGCTTCTTCCAGCATACTCTGCATGGACTAAAGCAAGCTATTTTTATTTTAACTCATCAAGCCTCAGTTTCCTTTTCTAAGGTGTGAATAATAGAATCTACCTTCATAGTGGGACAATGACGCTAGAAAAGACATATAAAATAGCACTTTATCTGTAACATCATAATCACCCCAAAAATGATACTTATAGAATAATAATGGGGCATTATTATTATTATTATTACTTTTTATTTTCTTTTCTGGTTCTTAACTCACCTCTCCTTCCACTCATTCTCATGTTTGATAATCACCATAGGGCGGCTCAACATGGAATTACATGTAGATTGCCCAAATCTAATAAATCAGGAAAGTACTTCATTTCTTTTTTTCTCCCATTAAACTTTCAGCCTTTCCCAATTTCCTTCTTCATTGTTATATAAAACTTCTGTGTACGTTTCTATTTCTTTCTTTTCCAGGGCCCAAGTGTTTAGGATATTGATTGTACTCAATAGAACTTCTCAAAGTTGTTGGAGAAGTTGTTTCATACCAACTTTTTCTTCAGGAACCCAAAGAAGTATATCCCAGATTTTGGGAAAAGGTACTGCTGTCCAGACATCCCCATAAATACTTCCACACTTGTCAGATGAACATCTCCTTTTTGGATAAGTAACATATTTTTACCAGAGCTACGGAGTCTTTTATCTGTTTCTTCCTACTCTATTCTTCTGGTCAGGACTTTAATAGCCTCCTGGAAAGTCCTTCTTGTCTTGATCTGTAATTCTTTTCAAGAATTCCTCCTAGAATAATTTAAAAACTGTAATGGTGATCCTTCCTATCTTGTTCAAGCTTTTACAGTGGTTGAGCATCTGTCTTCGGTTCAGGTTGTGATTTTGGGGTCCTGGGATTGAGTCCAGCGTCAGGCTTCCCACAGGAAGTCTGCTTCTCCCTCTGCCTATGTCTCTGCCTCTCTTTCTCTCTCTCTTTGTCTGTGTCTCTCATGAATAAATAAAAAGAAAAATCTTAAAAAAAATAGTCATGTTCTGGCAAGTGTAATTAATAATAACAAAAATAAAATAAAAAGTAGAATGGGAAAGGAAGTTTAAAGAGAGTAAAGAATTTTTAAAATTGGCAAATAGTACTATATGTAATAGAATGTTCCTTAGTGCATTCAGGCTACTGTAACAAAACAGCATAGACTTGGTGGCTTATAAACAACAGAAATTCATTTCCTATGGTTCAGGAAGGTGGAAGTCCAACATCCTGGGGCCAGCATGGGTGTGTTGTTGTGAAGGCCCCTTTCTCCGTTGCAGACTGCCAGCTTCTCATTGTGGCTTCATGTGGTGGAGGGGCAAGAGATCTCTCCGCAGTCTCTTTCACAAAGGTAATCACCTCCCAGAGGCCCTACCTTTTAAAACCATTCACCTTGGGCATGAGGTTCTCAGCATATGAGTTTTGGGGTACACATTCAGACCATAGCACTATGCTAATAAATTTGAAAATATAACTGCAATGAACAATTTTCCAGAAAGTGCTAATTATCATAGTTGCCTAGGAGGAAGCATAGTCTCATAAAAAATTTAGCAAATTAAAAATTTATTATAAAAATATATTTTTAACATTTCAGCTTTCAATGGTTATATGTTGGCAGTTTTTTCCAAAAATTTAGGAAATAGAATGTAGGAAAACATATATAGTTACTGATTTAATGTAATAAAATTATAAAATTTATCTAACCTGACAGTAAAAACAGAAAATATATATGACTGTATCACATAGCTATCTGTGTTTTTATGTTTAAATAAAATCTCATTTATATAGAAAGGTAAAAACTGAATAACCTATGAATAAATTGAATCCAAATATACCTTAAATATAATCCATAAATATAATGTAACATTTATATATAGAATGTAATAGTGAATTAATATTAAGAGATCAATTAATTACATCAGGAGACCAAAGGAGAAAATTATTACTTCAAGGCTTCTGATTATATTTAGCAGCCATTCCTTCACAATTCTTAGAAAGCATTTCCTAACATTTTTTTTTGTGCATTTCCTAACATATTAATCAAGAGCCAACTTTATACTTGAATTCAAAACAGTAAAATAGTCCCATTTTATTTATTATTTATTTATTTATAAAGGTTTTTTATTTATTTGAGAGATAGAAGAGAGAAAGCAGGAGCAAGGGGAGGGGCAGATAGAGAGAGACAAGCAGTCTCCACTGAGCAGGGAGCCCAACATAGGACTCAATCCCAGGACCCTGAGATCTTGACCTCAGCCCAAGGCAGCCACTTAACTTACTGAGACACCCAAGTGCCCCAGTCCCCTTGTTTTTAATGATTTTTTACTTTTATTTTTAAGCAATCTCTACCTATCATGGGGCTCAAACTCACAACCCTGAGATCAAGAGTTACATGTTTCACCAACTGAGCCAGCTGGGCACCCAAAGTAGCCCTATTTTAATCAAGAGCAAGTTGCCTACTCTAAGGGTTCTTTCCAGTGAAACAAGATGAGAAACCAGAAACAAATTAAAATGATTGGGATAGGGATTATAATTACTATGTTTTGCATAATATTTAAGAGGAAAAAATATCAACCTCAGATTATAATAATTGATAAAGCTTTTGCATATGACTGGTTACTAAATAATTTTATGAGAACTAATAGCTCTTCTATAAAACAAGAGTAGCTCCTTAGAAGATATAAGAGAAAATAATTGCATTCACAGTAGCAAATAAGAAAAGTGCAATATCTAGAATGAACATAATAAAATCAGTAGGGCATTACAAAAGAAATTATGAAACATAATATATTTCTGGATGAGAATTCTTTTATTTAAATTTATTTATTTGTTTATTTATTTATTTTATTGGAGTTTGATTTGCCAACATATAGTATAAAACCCAGTGCTCATGCCATCAAGTGCCCCCCTCAGTGCCCGTCACCCAGTCACCCTGTCCCCCCACCCACCTCCCCTTCCACTACCCCTTGTTCGTTTCCCAGAGTTAGGGGTCTCTCATGTTTTGTCACCCTCTCTGATATTTCCCATTCGTTTTCTCTCCTTTCCCCTATAATCCCTTTCACTATTTTTTATATTCCCCATATGAGTGAAAGCATATAATGATTGTCTTTCTCTGAGTGAAGTAAATTTTTTTAAGTATAATTGACACATATTACATTAGTTTCAGGTGTATAACATAATGATTCACCTTCTTTATACATTGCTGTGTTCAACACAAGTGTAGCTACCATCTGTCACCATACAATGCTATTACAATATTATTGACTCTATTCCTTATACTGTCTGTATAAGGAATGACTTATTCATGGGAACTTTTTATTTTAAAGAGGTGAATCCTTCTCAAGTTAATACCTTGATTTAAAGCAATATCTATAAAAATATAATTGATCTAATTATTTGTGGTAGTTCTGTACTATGAAATTGCTATGAACACTGACTGATAGTGTTGAATCACTGTTCCTAGGGGAAATATATGGTTAGGTTCCTGAGAGCTTCTGGTCATTTTTTCACCAACCAAACAATACATGACTGCTTTATGTTTGGTTTTACTTAAAGACACTTTATTTAATATATGTTGTTGGTCCATTTACACTGAACTCTTGGCCAATACCACTATCATTTGTGCTTTTAAACCAAGCTTATCTAACATATGTGTAAGGTACATCATAACTGTAATGAAATAGACAACACTTTACCCTACTTTTGGGGACCATTTTAATTTTTTAATTTTTTACTTTTTTGTTAAGATTTTATTTATTTATTCATGAGAGACACAGAGAGAGAGAAGCAGAGACTTAGGCAGAGGGAGAAGCAGGCTCCCTGCAGGAAGTCTGATGCAGGACTCTATCCCCAGACCTGGGATCACGCCCTGAGCCAAAAGCAGACATTCACCTGCTGAGCCACCCAGGCGTCCCTTGGGGACCGTTTTAAACAGTGAAAGTACCTGCAAAAAGTGAAAAAATGTGAAAAACATGACACTTAATAGGCCACAGAAAGGTACTTGTTTATAGTATGAGAGCTGCCATAAGAAGGTAAAGCAGTGTCTTGTTCAACCTTAGCTAGGAATGTGTGTTGGGCAAGTCAAATTTTTTTGCTAGTTTGCTTATGTCTATGAATAACCCTGAAAGCACTCTGAGAATTGATTTGGAGCTGCAAATAAATTTTAGTGAATTGGGGAATTTGCAATATGCAATCCACCAGTAATGAGGATTTAACTCTACATATTAATTTTTGTTTTCTATAGCTAGTCTTGAAAAAGTAATTCTAAATTTTAACTGTAAAATAAACTGGTAGGAATATAGCTGAGAAAAATTGGAAAATTGAGTAGGGTATTTGCACATTAAAATTGATAATACAGCTTAAAAAATTTATATCCTTTGATGTTACATATCTATAGATAGAAAATAGCATTTATAATCCTAGATAAACTCAAATATATTTAAATAGCAAATATATGTGGCAAAGAGTGGATCATGAAAAAGCTATGAATGATTCAGGAATTATTATTTTAACTTTATGTGGAAACCTATTTTTTTTATCATTTACATCAATATAAATTTCAGATGAGTTTAAAACATTAAATATAACAAATTAAGAACAACAAAAACAGAAGAAAATATAGGTGGCTTTTTAATAGGTATTCTGATAGAAAATGTTTCTCAGCATTAAAGCCATGGAAGAAAAACACAAAAAAGATCAATAGATAAATTAAGGTTTACTTAAAAGACAGACTAGTAGCTATTTAAAATGTTTTAAAAGAGTATTTAGTGGTATAAGAATATTCATAGCACTTTGTTAAGTGAGTGAAACAGGATACAAAATCACATATGCATTATAATCCTGATTTTTCTGAAGACAATTATTTTCTTTAAAGATTTTATTTATTCATGAGAGACACAGAGAGAGAGAGAGAGGGAGAGAGAGAGAGAGAGAGAGAGAGAGAGAGAGAGAGGCAGAGACACAGGCAGAGGGAGAAGCAAGCTCCACACAGGGAGCCTAATGTGGGACTCGATCCTGGGACTCCAGGACCACGCCCTGGGCCTAAGGCAGGTGCTAAATCACTGAGCCACCCAGGGATCCCCCTGAAGACTACTATTTAAAATATTTTTTTTATTTATTTGAGAGAGAGAGAGAGAGAACACAAATGAGAGAGAGAGAGAGAGAGAGAGCACAAGCAGGGGCAGGTGGAGGGGCAGAAGGAGAAGGAAAAGCAGTCATCCCTCTGAACAGGGAGCCAGACTAAAGGCTCGATCTCAGGACCCTGGGATAATGAACTGAGCTGGAGACAGACACCCAACCCAACCAACTGAGCCACCCAGGTGCCCCTCTGAAGACTTTCCAAAGTCGTTTCTTTACTGTTGTGCTGTGATGCAACATGTTGCTTCCTCAAATGCATCACAAATGGCAAATATTTAATTTATTGCCTATTTCTGCTGTTAAAAGATAAATTAAGGCATATAAAATTTTTAAGAGTTTCTTTGAGGAAAATCTATTCAAATTGGCAGCATTCAATTTAGCAGATAGAAAGAAGCTCTGAGGAGCAGTACAAGATGGAAGCTTTTTAAAGGCGAAAGGGAGAGGGAAGAAGAAAGTTATACCAGGCAAGAAAGTAGGTTGGTTATTGAAGTTACTTTCCTTTAGGAGATAGCAGGGGTCTATTAGTTAAGCAGATGACCGGACTTGTGCTGATCGAGTGATTGGTGATTGACTGCTTTAAGATTCTATTTCTGGGAGAACCAGAACTGTAATTAAGTCAAGTCTCTCAGTTTGGTGATGTGGGACTTAGTCTAAGCTAAGTTTGGGGCCTGTTGTCTTGTTTTTAATACTGCCAGTAGGACGTAAACTTCAGGAGGGTATTTACCACACTTGTCTTGTTCACTAGAGGTCTTCATTTCATAATGAGCAAAGTGGTGCAGGTTTCATAGTAGGTGATCAGTGAATAATTGTTGAATGAGTGAGTGAATGAATTTATCAAAACATTAGCTAGAATCATTTTAAAAAGGTAGAAACTATTGAAATAATAACTGGGGTGCTTTTTTATATTTATGTGAAATTTTCAAATTTTCTCCAGCAAGTTTGAATCACAAGACAAAAACGATCATTAAATACACATACACAGATATCTTTATTTTTATTTTTTTTGATATCTTTCTTTAGCATGTATCTTTCCCAATGCCATTTGATTTACAGTTTTTCTGTTTTTATTTTCCAGTATATTTTCTGTCCATTTTGCTATGTTTCATATTGCCTTTTATTTTTTATTTTATTTTTTTTATTTTAGGCTTACCCTGTCATTTTGATTAGAGGAAAGTTAGACCAACCATATATACTGTTTATTTTAGTTACTGCCTTTTTTTTTATTTTATTTTTTTTATTTTAGGCTTACCCTGTCATTTTGATTAGAGGAAAGTTAGACCAACCATATATACTGTTTATTTTAGTTACTGAATGAGTTCCTTCCTGGTTAAATAAAAGTCACCTGTGGCAGACTGTACTTGTTTTAACTGAAGAAAGGTAAACAGCTCTTGAAAGGACCAGCTCACCAAAGCCCTCTACATTCTCATCTTTCTTACTGTATTTCATCAAGCTCAACACCTAACAAACCACCGATCCTCGAGACACAGATCATCACCAGACTGTGGCTGCTCATTTTTGCCACTTCCTCTTTTTAAAGGAACCAATCATGCCAAGAAAAATGCCTATATATGCTTTCTACCCCCATTTGAAAAAAAGTAAAAGGTGGAAATTAGCATTAGCTAAATTCCATTGTAAGTGATAAATGGAGTCATAGTTTGGAAAGATTTGTTGAGGTGGGGAGCACCCTTCCATTCACAATTGGAAACATTCATAACAACGCCATTTAGCCAATACATATTTTCCTCTTTAGTACATAAGGGTAAGCTGAATAAAAGGTTTGAATTACAAAGCAGCCTAATCCTGCACATTCTCTGAGCAATGACTACTATTTGTGTCAAGAAAACAAAGAGGCTGAGGAAATGAGGGAGAGGGAATGGGAGGGAGAATGAGGGCACATGTAAGAGTTATCCTTCGCACAGGAAACAGGAAAACTCACTTGAAATTAGATTTTTTTTTTATTATTGGAAAGTTAGTGTTTTATATCTTTGGTAAGATCGTTATTCACAGAAAAAAAAAATATTTCCAAGGTGTTTATAGGACTTTTTGTCTCTTTCTCAACATAGAGAACAAACTCCAGGAATCACCGTACCTGTAACTCTGTCCTCCCCATATCCTCCTCCCCCTCACTTTGGCCACGTGGTGTTGCTAATGTGCAGTAATGGTGTAGCTGGAAAGGCATTTATGTTCCATTTTCCCCCAATATTATTAAAACTGCTCCATCACCTCCTATAATGGGGGCCTCCGTATTTTCTCTTGCCTGTATCCCTGACATGATAGAATGCCTGCCCTCACCAGTATGCTATAACATAGAGGTAATTGAAACATAACTCACCCTAAATTACAGTCAATGTTCAGGCAGGGTCCCAGTGAGCTTCCTGAGGCTCATTACAAGTATAAGCTAAATATTTCTTTAATGGAGTGGTGGGAGATATGGAGCTTAAAAAAAAAAAAAAAAAGGAGCAGGGGCAGAAGAGGGAGGGAAGGAAGGAAGCGGGGAGGAGCCAGTTAAAAGCAAATGAGGATGAAGCAGGTTTCCAGAAAGGAAGATCCCCCCTTCTCCTTCTAGTTTTAAGTGAGCCCCCTATTGGGCTGAGATCTGTAGCAACCTGTTATCATTATTAGCGGACTGGCTGTTTCCTGGACTGCTTGAAATTACAAATTTCCATTCAGTTCCCAGGAAACATAGGTGCACGTAATTTCATTTCCTGGCCCAGTAACTCCTGGGTTAGATGTATTTACTCTTGGAAGAGGCCATGAAAAACGAAGTAGGGCCTGACTTCCTAAGACCGAAAGGCACATTGGTTTTCAAAATCTGACACCCCAGCCACTGTCCTGAGATTGTCTATTTGGAGTAAGAAAGTCAAAGTTCGAACACTGCTAGCTTTGAGTGAGCCTCCTCATTTTAAATGTAGTCCTCTCCAATCTCATAAGGAAAATAGGCATAATTGAGCTAATCCAGGGTGAAGACTTGAATGGCTCTCCTGTGACTGTGTTGCATTTTCCCTTTCACACATGGGAGGGCCCTTACAAACTTTTGAGTTGTCTTACCTCTGAAGCCTAGAAGATCTTATCCAATACTACAACCCTTTCCCAGATGGCTGGCTTCTTCCTGCCTGTTCCAGCCCCAGGGCAATTTTTTTGAGAGGATGAGCAAGACTGGTAGGTGTGGGGGCAGAGAATAGGAAGTGTTGCTCATTCAGACCCTGTGCTTCTAGAGGTTGGTCCGTTGATTCTGGTCTCTGCACTTTAATAGTAGATTATAAATATATCCTGCATCGTCTTAAGGAACAAAACCAGTGTATTCCTTTCCCCACTTCCTCACACCACATGAGATAGCCAGTATTCTGTGAGTGGCAAATATGGTGCAGCCCATACACAAAGTGCAATGACCCCTGCCCTTTCCTAAGGGCTGAAACTGGCTTTAAAATAAAAACAACAACAGCAGCAACAAACATGTTCTCAACATGATCTCAACAACATGATCTCAGTGTTCTTCATCGGCCTCCTACCACCATCTTTAGTTTTTGTGACTCTCTCCCTCAAAGTGACCGGAAACCAGTATCTTCATTCAGAGCTTAGGATTATCTATCTGTCATCTCCCCCATTTCAGGGCCTAAGAAGAGTCATAGAATTATATAGTCCTCATGACACTTAAGGATTATCTATTCTAATCCTCTCATCTTAGAAGGTCTGAGGTCTAGAGGTAGGAAGGGGCCTATTCAAAGTACAGTTAGTGATGTAAGTGTGAGTTGAAAGCACATTCTTCTTTCTCAGTTCTGTGTTCTTTACTAAACACCAAACTGCCTTTAATTCTACATCTTGTTCTTAGAGGTAGAACTTTAGGGAGCTATCAAATTAAAAATGATCTGTGGTCACATCCATAATGAAGTGCTAACGACTGGTATCTTCACGTGTAGCCATCTTTTAAGAATTTGCCATTTGACCAGTACCTAAGCATAATAAAGAAGATTGAATTTCTGAATATCTTCTGAAGAAGATACTTTGTGAAATACTTTTGAGCAGCCATAATTACAATTATATCATGTTATGCAACCACTTTCTTCCTTTAGGTTTTAATAGTTAGTAAGGATTTATTTCACAATTGACATTAGTGTGGGAAGGGACCTGTGAGCTCATCTTGTCCAGACCATTCTTTTTGTGACTGTGTTATCTGAGATTACTCAGGTTGTTCTTTGCATGGCCAGAATTTATACCCAGGAGGGCTCATTTTTTTGCACTGTGGTTAAGTCACTTGAGTCTGGTGATTAAGTGATCTGAAACAAAGATATGTATCAGAATCACCTGGATAATCTGGGAAACTTTAAAAATATATATATCCTTGTGTATCCCTTCTCCCTCAGCCCAACTTCTGAATCTGTAGGGCTAGAGAGAAGATATCCAGCAGCTGTACCTTTTTTTTTTTTTAAAAGATTACAATATAATTTACATACAGTAAGATGTGTAAATCTTGAGTATAAAAGTCATGATTTTTTTATGCACATACATGTAGGTATATATAAATATATACATACACATACTTGTGTAACCACTGCTAATGATTAAGTCAGAATTTTGAGAACCGAGAAAACCCATTTGTGACCCTTCTCAGGCACTAACCAATCCCCCCTCCAAGGGTAACTTACCTCTTTCACAATAGATTATTTTGCCTATTTTAAAACTTTGTAAAAATGGGTTCATACAGTGACTATTCTTTTGTGTCTGACATTTTTCACTCAACAGTTTATCTGTGAAGTTCATCCATGATATTTAACATATCAGTAGTTCTTTTGCATTGCTATGTAGTATCCTATTACATTACTATACGACAACCTGTTTATCCTGTTGACAAACACTTGGGTTATTTCTTTTTTCTTTCTTTCTTTTTTTTTTTTTTAACTTGGGTTATTTCTATTTTTAGTTATGAACACAGCTACTATGGACATTCTCATATATGTTTTTTGATGGAAATATCACTTGCATCTGTTGGGTTATACCTACAAGTGGAATTATAAGTGCTGCATCATTAGGGTACTACATTCATTAGGGTATGTTTATGTTTGAATTTCAAAGATACTGAGAGTTTTTCAAAGTGATTCTAGAATTTAAGACTCATATCAGCAATGTAAGAGAGCTCTTGTTTTCTTATAGTATTGTCAACCCTTGGTATTTGTCAGATTTTTCAATTTTAGTCATTTAAGTAGGTATGTAGTGGTTTAATTTTTTTTTTTTTTCCTGATGATTAAGGATAAGCACCATTTGAAACACTATTGCCTGGACCCAGCTGATTTTTGATATATGTTTTGGAAATATCTTTTTCTAGTTTATAGCTTCCCTTTCTACTCTCTTCTTTTGATGAACAGAGGAGAGGATTTTAATTTTAATAAAGACCAGTTTGTAATTCTTTTTTCCTTTCTTTTTTTTTTTTGATCACTGTTTTGAATCTTGCTTGTGAAATCTACTCAGTGGTCATGAGTGTAGCCTTCTATTTTTTCTTTTAGAAGCTTGATTATTTTTGGCTCTCACATTTAAATCTCTGATCTATCTCAAAATACTTTTTTTTTTTTTGCATATGGTGGCACCTGTAACTGTTAAAACCTTTCCATTTAATTTTAATGCTCAATGCTGATTTAGAATCACTGAAAGTAAAAAGATTTAGAATCAGATTTGGGTTCAAATCCCATTTGTGTCATTTAATAGTTGAGTGATATTTTCCAAATCCTTTTCCTCATATTAAAAACATGGAGAACAAGGAAATATTTAAATGTGGTAATTATTTGAAGAGACTGATACAAAGAAGAAGCTCATGAAGTCATAGCTCTTTTTATTTATGTCCTTTATAAGGATGAGGCAAGTTAGATCATTTATCATAAAATCCAACTATTATGATTATTTAGCTTTGTTTTCTTTGTTTTAATCTTAATTAACTGATCTATACCCACAGGTCATTGATAATGATTAGTAGATTATCCCAGAGGTTTGACTTAAGTAAGATTTTTAGTGGTAAGATGGCTACTTTTAGGCTAATAGCTTATAGAATTTAAGTAAAGAAACTAGAAATTCATGACAGAACAAAGAGTGTTAAAAAAAAATCCATAGCATTTGGCTTGAAAACGTATCTGTCATTTCAAAATTCAAATGAGAATAATTCAGAGTAAAGAGAAAAATATTCTTGATTCAATAGGTAATAAATCCTACTTTCTAATTTTGGGAAAATTCACATAAATTGCCTCGATGGCTCTGTGCTTTATATTGTTGCTGGCATTTTGCTCTGCCCCATAGGGGAGTATCACAGTATGTGAATGTGCTGTTAGATACACATTCTCTCATCTCTTGCCAAGACATTTACATGTCTTTATATCCTGCACCAAACTTAATTTTGCTGACAGGATTGAGGCAGTCAGTGAATCTGTGTGTGTGCCTTTATGTTATCTGATTGTCTCAGTTTCTCATCTTCAGGTCAGAGTGCCTAGAAAATTCGATTTGAAGGGATAGGCTCCATTGATGATACACTGTTTATAGAGTAGATTTATATATTTCTCAAACAAGACCTGTGTATGTCTAACCTTTTCCTAACTTCTCCAAGGAACTGCTAATTTGGCCTCAAACCAAAGAGAAAGTTGATTGGGTTCCTCTGAAAAGTGACCTTGAGACAAAGATGAGGTTTCTTACTTTATTTGGAAGGTGATCTACACACAGAAGCAGACATGTGGAAGGGGAAAAGTGAGACAGGAGAGGGATATGATGATGAAGTATGCATGCGGTTGCTGGGGTGTTAGGGGCTGAATTTTGCTCCCATTTCCAATTCATATTTCTAAGTCTAAACTTCTGATACCTCAGAAAGCAATTGATTTGCAGAAAGAAACTTTGAAAGAGTAATTAAGATAAAATGAGGCGATATAGATGGGCCCTTATCTAATATGACTAGTGTTTTTATAAGAAGAGGAAATTAGGGCACAGATGTGCTCATGAGGAAAGGAAAGGCCACATGAGGACACAGAGAGAAGTTGGCCTTCTATAACCAAGGAGAGAGACCTCAGAAGAAACCAAGCTTGCTGACAACTTAGTCTTGGACTTCCCACATCCAGAACTGTGAGAAAGAAAATTTCTGTTGTTTAAGCCATCCAGTCTATGGTATTCTGTTACTACAGCTCCAGCACACTAATAATGTGGACACAGAAGCTCAGTTGTGCTAAATTGCTGTTTAATTATGGAAGAATGTAAACCTTGTCTCACATTTATCCTACCAGAGGATGGAAAGCTTAGACTATCCATCCACCAATTCATCCTCTACTGGGGCAGGTTGCTGCCTGGGCATTAAATTTCCCTACATTTCCAAGTTCTAATTACAATTGGCTGAGTGCACCCTATGTGGGATACTAGCTCAGGGCCTGAGCCTCAGTGGAGCTGGCTTGAAATCAAGTGGGCCCTGGGGATGTGGTGTATCATGAGTATCTGGGACACTCCTAGTTTTTATAGATGGTGATATAGCCTCTAGTTAATGTGGAGAATTAAGTTACCTGCTCAAAGCTTGGCCTCTCAGGGAAGCAGCTTATCTTTTTTTCCCTTTATCTGTGTGTGTGTTTTTTTTTTCATTCTAATTGTCTTGCTGCAGGGTGAGTTTTCTAGGAAGCAAACACTGAAATGTCATTTAGAATATAAGAATTTGTGATTAGCACTTGTAGGAAAAGAGAGGACTCTAGCCTGGGCAGAGGAGAACACTGGGTCCTGATATAGTCACAACGAAAGTCTCCCTGAACCTCAGAGGGACCTCAGGCTGAGAGAGGCCTGCAGAAGTATCTAGAGTTGGGAAGAGGCAGTAGAACGTTGTATTCTCACAAGAATCAGCTGTTGGAGGCAGGCTTCCCCTGGGAAGGAGTCATGATAATTGACTGAGCAGCTCTCATCAGCCAAGGGAAATTCCTGGAGAAAACTGACAGGTGAGAGATGCCAGTTGGTAGCGCTCTCAGCAGTTGACGGCATAGTGTCAACCACACACACGTGGCTAGGTGGGTACAGAGAGCCAGAGTCTGTTCTGTTGGTTGGCCCTGGATAGTTTACTCCCTCTCGACGGTCTGTCTTCATGCAGTAAGTCAAAGGCTGGTAAAGTTAAACAACAACTACGCATTTTTAGTTGGATTATTTGTGTGTTTTTTGTCCTGACTTAATAGAGGTTACTTATGGATTTTAAATATTAACCCTTTATTGGATGTATCATTTGCAAGTATCTTCTTCCATTCAGTAGGTTACCTTTTTGTTTTATGGATGAATTCCTTGACTGCAAAAGCTTTTTATTTTGGTGCAGTCCCAATATTTTATTTTTTTATTTTCTTTCCTTTGCCTTAAGAGATATATCTAGAAGAATGTTGCTAACAGCCAATGTCAAATAAATTACTGCCTATATTTCTATATTTTCTTCTAGGAATTTTATGGCTTCATGTCTCATGTTTAGGTCTTTAATCCACATGTATGGTGTTAGAAAATGGTCCAGTTTCATTCTTTTACATATATCTGTCCAGTTTTCCCAACACCATTTATTGAAAAGACTGTCTTTTACTCATTGTCTATTCTTGCCTTTTTTGTTGTAGTTTTGTTGTAGATTAATTGACCATAAAAGCGTGTGTTTATCTCTGGGCTCTCTGTTTTGTTCCACTGATCTATGTGTTTATTTTTATGCTAATAGCATGCCATTTTGATTACTGCAGATTTGTAATATATCTTGAAATCTGATTTTAAGATACTCCCCACCTTTGTTCTTCATTCTCAAAATTGCTTTGGGTATTTGAGGTCTTTTGTGTTCCATACAAATTTTAGTATTATTTGTTTTATTTCTGTGAAAGATGTTGATATTTTGATAGGGTTGCATTGAATCTTTAGATTGCTTTCAGTAGTATGGACATTTTAACAGTATTTATTCTCCCATTCCATGAGCATGGAATATTTTTCCATTGGTTTGTGTCATTTTCAATTTCTTTATCGATATTTTAAAGTTTTCAGAGTACAATCTTTTACCTCATTGGTTAAATTTTGTTGTTAGGTATTTCATTCTTTTTTTGGTACAATTATAAATGAAATTTTTTTAGTAATTTTTCTTGCTACTTCATTATCAGTATATAGAAGCACAACTGATTAAACAAGTAATCCAATTAAAAAACAGGCAGAGGACCTTAATAGACATTTTTCCAAAGAAGATCTATAGATGGCCAACAAGTAGATGAGAAGATGCCGCTCCACATTACTAATGATCAAGGAAACGTAAATCAAAATCACAATGATGTATCACTCACTTTACATCTGTCAGAATGACTGGAGTCACAAAGATGAGAAATAACAAGTGTTGTGAAAGATGTGGAGAGAAAGGACCCCCTGTGCACTGTTGGTAGGAATGAAAATTGGTGCAGCCACTGGGGAAAACAGGATGGAAATTCCTCAAAAAATTTAAAAATAGAACCATATAATCCAATAATTCTACTAATGGGCATTTACCCAAAGGAAATTAAAAAAATATATATAGATTAGGATTGTTGGGCATTTAGGCCCTCATGCTCCCCCTCAGTTTTGAACAGTACTCTGCATTGGATTAGAGTCACTGAGAACTGGTGCACCTAGTAAGAAAGCAACACTGTGATTTCCCCCTTAGCTTTTCCCTATTTTTAAACTCTTGGTGGTATTAGTGGTGGGTATGCTGTTCAACAGGGTAGAATAGATCATTTCAGTCCTGGATGTAATAATCAAAATACTTCCAAAGCTCACTACTAACTTGATGTCCAGTGACTTCACAATTTCTAACCTGTTCCACTTCAGTCTAACTCAGAAGATATAGTTGGACTCTGCTTATCCAGATTAATATATAAAATGAACATATTAAAATCAATATGTCTACCCCATCGATTTTATCCAGACCACATTCTACTTGCTATCTTGATACACAGCCTTTCTCTATGAGTTGGGGCCAAACTTTTTGGGTAGTTTAGTTATAGTGACTCATATTGGATGTATTTCTCTTGCTTAACCTCAGCAATGAGCATTAGCTACAGTTCTGGCACTCACCCTCTGGTCCTATAAATAAAGGCCTTAAATAAATGCATGTCTAATTCCAGTTCCCAGCCAGAGGGATGTTTGTGAGCTTGCTCACTTCTTGCCTTCTTGGTCTTCTGATTGAACTCGGAGGAATATTGTCCTTGAACATTGTCAAGCCATGTGTCTCTAAATTTGGCCCAGCAGATAGAATCTATATACATTAAGGACCACTGTGGATGCCCCATGTGCAGATTTATGGGACTATTCATTTTTTAAAGTGGCCAAGATATTTGCTTGGTTTCACTTGAGTGGGGCCATGAAAAAGATCTCTAGGTCCAGATGCTGATTAAATTGTCTTGGAGCCAAAATTCACTCACTTTATAATTTGGGGAAGGTTCTTTTTCTTATAATAGAAATGTTCTACTTTAAGGATGCCACTGTCTACCATGCCTGAGGATGCTCTCCCTCTCCCCCACACCCTACTGTCCTCTGCGAGAACTGGTTTCAAGGCAAAACAACTCCTAGGAATATATCCAGATCCCACCAAAGGAGGCCAGACTACTGTCCCATTCAGAGACATGGGAGGAAGGTGGGTTTGATCATGAGAGAGCAGAGAACAAACTTTGGTACCAGGACAATAAACTTTGATTACATAATAGTGCAACTATCCCAGACAATAACAAGGGAAAGCTGCTGGCTCAGCTATTTATTTATTTATTTATTTATTTATTTATTTATTTATTTATTTATTTATTTATTTATTTAGCTTGCTCGCTCAGCAATTCCTTAAACAGATTTAACAGGCAAAGGGGAGAGAGAAGAAACCTGAAGGAAGCAAAGATGAAAATTATCTGATGGATGGATGTCATCAAACTCTACAATGTTGATATTCGGTAGGCACAGTAGGTTTTGTATTTACATTTGTATATGACTTAGCTCAATAGCACCTCTGGTTTCATTCTTTAAATCCACACCATTTGGGTCATAGCAGTAAGCTAGACTAGTATAACCTTGAAGTCAAGTTGAGCCAAGTTTTCCTGAATATTTGAGACTTAATGATGACAAAAGCAATAAGATCATATGGCTTGGAAACGGAACATTCTCTTATAGTCTTTATAACAAAACAGAAACATCCAGAGCATGCAACGAGGGCCACAAAAGCACAAACAATAACTCCTACTATGCCTTTGCTATGACAAAGGGTCACTGAGTAACCCCAAGCTGAGAACATTTGGCAGTGCTTCTGATGGTAACTTAAGGAAATCGATGACTTAGTACAAACTCCTCAAGCAGCCCTAGTCTATAGACAAGGAGAGAAAACAAGGTGTACAGAATTATGAGCGATAAAATGTACAGATGAGATAGCAAGGAAGGAACCATGATGAGGACCATAACATATAAACATGTTTAGCCATGAGGATAAAACCTCTCAGCATTTGGGGTTATCTAGTCTAACCCTCTTGTTTTAAAGATGAGGGGAAGGGTAAATTGCCTAGGATCAAATAACTAGTTATTTGCAGAAATAAGATTAGAGTCAAAAGGGGCTAGCCTTAGCTCAGTGCATTGTTATATCAGATTCAATGATCAGGGAAGAATTTGAATGAATGAATGCTATGCAAAAAATAAAGCAATATAAAAAGATAAATAATAGGAATCCTCTCCCATTGCTCTTAGAATTACAGTTTAGCTAGAGAAAAAGAAAACCAACACTAAAAAAATATCTGCTAATAGATGGAATAGGACATAAAATTTAATGTCAATTAAAATGCTTTCTTAGGGTGAACTCATTTTAAATCTGTCCTCAAGAAGAAAACTAAAGCCTATAAATCTAAACATTGAGAAATAATAAAGCAACTATTGACCTAAAGAATGCAAACGAGCATGGAAGAATTTGAACATTTGCACATCATCAAGTCAAAGCATTATTTATCTGCAATATTGTAATTAGCAAATATGTATTAGCAAAGCAGCTATTTTTGAAGAATGATTGAATAAATACTTCAAGGTTGAAAAGGACAATATTAAATTATGCTTGAACATAAAATCTCTTTATTGAACATTCTGTACCAACTTCCATGTATCTATTGTGACATAAACAAGGGGGGAGACTCAGTGATGTAGAGAAATTAAAGAAAAAGGTAACCAGATAAACACAGAGTACCTAGTTTGGTATATAAACCTCCATAATGTGGTGTTCACCTAGGTGTCCAGCCCCATCTTATTCCATGTCTTCTTTTTGCTCTGAACTCCAGCCATACCAAATCACTTAGAGCTCCCTGAATGTGTCTGGTTCCACGTTTTCTCCCATCCTCACCTTTTGCTCAGGATCCTCAAGTTGTTTCCCTTTATATATCTCCATTTCTTTTATTTAATTTTCCTTTATATATCTCCATTCCTCGTCCCATTGGTAAGCTTTGACTTGCCCTGACAGATTCAATTCCTACTTTCTCTGTCTTATTCCCCCACTCTGTCCCATCATTTGGATTAATTATCCTTCCATTTTTGCCACACAGTATCCAGAGCACAGAAGCTTCTTTCATGCCATTTTTACTGCTGATCTATAAATTTCCTGGTAGCTTCTTGATCTCATCTATTGCAGTCTACACTCTTAAACATGAAGATTGCTTCTTATTCTTTTTGGCATCATTAGATTTGGAGCACTTAGTTGCATTCAATAAATGTTTGTTGAATAAACAATCAGACATCTTCATCCCTGAGCCCAAAGAGGAGTTTATAATGGAGCTGGTCATAAGATGGGAGTGAACAGATATAATCATTAATCCTAGATTACTTGACCCCACAGTAGAGAGGCTAAGTGCCTGGGTTTATTTATTTCTCTGAATAAAGCAATCTTTGTTGTAATTGGGTTTAATAACAATGTGATCAAAATGGAAAAAAATAGACACCAGCATTCTAATTAGATGATTGAAGTGGAATATAGTCTCATGTGCCCAAGGGCCCACTTTTTTAATCTTCTGAAATGTAGAGAAGTAGTTTTCTTCCCAAGTCATTGAGCTTATTACTGATTCATGTGTGGAGAGATCTCTCAGGCACCTGCCTTGGGACCTGTCATAAACTCTAGAGAGCTCACTGCAGTATACAGGATTCAGGCAGCTTTTGATAATGTTATATGATACGGTACTCATTATCCTTCCAATGGTATTAATGACACAGATAGATGAGAAAAAACAAGACGAAACAAACAAAAAAAAAATAAAGCTAAGAGAAAAGCAGAACTGAGTTCACTTTTCCAGAGGCAGCATATGGCCCTTGAATGAGACCACAGATCATACCTAAAGGTAGGTAGCAAAACTCTGGTGGGACAAACCCATCCGAGACTATCACAGAGGAAGCTGGAACCCTTATCTAAAGTCATAATCTGAAAAGAAAGAGAATAATACAGCCTTGTTATATCCTACCAGAAGCTTACACGGAAGAGCTCCTTAGGACATGAACAAAGCTCAATATTTCCATATAATACTCCATATCATTTGTCAGAAATTCATCATCATCACATGCTTTAAAATACCTTTGATAACTTTTTAAGGGTTATTATGGATATTAATAAGCAAAGAAAGCACCCTACTGATTTTTAAGAGTTTGAACTATTACTCATGTTTATTAATCAATTATATATCTTTTATAGATTATAAATTTGCTGTTTCCTAGTATAGACTTACTTTTTTCTTAGTGATTTGAATAAATTATTTATTTAATAAAGTTATTACTCCATTGCTTAAATTTTTCCATTTGAAAAAAATGTGTATCAAAAGAACATTTTAAAAATAATTTGTTCATGTATTTAGCAAATATTAATTGATCACCTATCATGTGCCAGGCTTGTTCTAGACATTGAGGATATATCAGAAAATGAAACAGACCAAGTCCTTATACTTATTCCTGTGTATGTGTGTGTATAAGTGGTAGCAGATAAACAGCAAACAGTATACACAGGCAAATCATATAGTGTGTCAGAAGGTGATGTATGTGTCATTAGAAGAAAAAAAAAAATAGAGCAAGAATTGGGTCCTGGGGGTAAAGGCTCAGATTGCATCATTAAATGGGTTGGCTGGTGTTACTTTTATTGATGGATGACATTTGAACAGAGGCTTAAGGAAAACAGGAGAAATAGTCATGTAAGGGTTTGGGTAAATATATTCTAAGTAGAGAAAGCTACCTGTGCAAGGGATCTGTAGCAGGAGTGTCCCTGGTGATCTTCAGGAATACCAAGGAAGCCAGTGTGACTATGGAACAGAATCCAGGAAGTGAGAATTTTAAGACTTTAAGTCGGAGAAAAGGAGACTGATCGATCATGTAAGACCTTGTAGATCATTGTAATAACTTTGTTTTTTCTTCTGAATGAAATGGAAAGCAGTAGAGTAACATGATACAGATTTTAGTAAAGTCACTCTTTTAGACTGAAAACAGACTGTGGAGAAGCATGGGTGAGAACAGGGAAACCTAGTAGGAGGCTACTATTAATTTCTTATTGTTGCATAACAATTGCCAGAAACATGGTGGCTTAAAACAGCACAAGCTTATTTTCTTATAGTCCTAGAGGCCAGAAATTGGAAATGGGTCTCACTGCGCTGGAATCAAGGAGTTAGCAGGACAGCGTTTCTTCTGGAAACTCAAGGGGAGGATGTGTTCCCTGTGTTTTACAACTTCTAGAGGCTGCCCACACTCTTTGGCTTGTGGCCTTTCTTCCAGAAATTATATCATGCTGACCTCTGTTTTCTTCATTGTGTCCCCTTCTCTGACCCTGGCCCTCCTGGCTCCCTTTAAGAGAAACGCAGTAAGTACCTTTGTTATCACATCAAGCCCCCATGGACAAGCCAGGTAAATCTCCCTATCTCAAAATCCTTGACTTAATGACACCTGGAAGGTTCCTTTGCCATATAAGGTAACATAGCCATAAGTTCTGGGGATGAGGACAGCTTTGCTGGGGAGGGGGCGTTATTTTGTTCATTGCAAGGCTATTAAGGCAAAGAATGGTGATGACTTAGACCAGGAGGTTACAGTGAGAAGATCGAGAAATAGCCATATTTTAGATATTATTTTGAAATTAAAGTCAATGGAATTTCCTAATAGATTAGTTTCGGGATGTGATGAAAGAGAGAAAGGTGGATCCAGAATGATGCCAAGCATCCAAATCTTGATGATAAAGTGCTCTGTGAGGACAAGGGCCATATCTGTCTTCTTAACTTATGGATTTCCAAGGCCTAACTAGCATACTGCCCAGCACATAGTAATTCCCAGTAAATTTTCACCAACTCTAAACTTTCTTATCATAAAAAATAAGCATGATTCAGGAAAACTAGAAAAAAGAAAAAACAAAGAAAAAATTCTGACACTTACAAATGTATTTTAATATTTTTGTTTCAAAATTTCATTATATGAGCAGGTTTTTTCTTTTGATATTTTTATGGGAACCCTAGACCTGCCATTTTATGTCCTTAAACTTTATTGTTAAATTCTTTCCCACATTTATAGTCTTCACTGACATTATTTTGATATATTTTATACTATTTCTTTCAGTGCATATTTTATAATTGAAATAATTCCCTTATCGTTGAACATTCAGATAGTTTTAGCATTTTCACTGATAGAAGACCATAATTAATATATTCTTTGCATATTTTGTCCCATTCTTCATTCTTAGATTAGATCCCAGAAGTAGGATGACTGACAGGAAGTATGACATTTTTTCATAAATTTTGATGCAGAGTGCCAACTTGTTTACAAAAGAGTTATTCTAATTTCTGTTGTCAAAGCAATGTCTGAATTGCTGTCTGGATCCAAGCATCTATGGATTCTTCCCAGTAATAAGTATTGTCAATGAAAAAATTCTCCTTTAATAGTTGAAAAATAGCATCTCATTTTTAAAACAGTTGATTCCTTTTCCTTTGGCAATCAGCTATAATTTCTCTTTTGTGAATTACCTTTTCAAAAGTCTCTTATATTATCTATCTTTTCTTATTAGTGTATCTGAACTCCTCAGTGATACAGGCTCTGTACATTAAATATATTTTTACTAAAAATAATTATAAAAAAGGAAAGTATGCAAATATCTGAAGGATAACAAAGTTACAGATACACAAGAAGACAGTAAACCCAATAGCAGGCTTGAGCTCCCTGGTCAGGAAGCTGGTCTTTTGGAGACCCTTTCTCTGCATATTTATTTGAAACATCTACATGGGCCAATGCACAATATCCAGAACAGAAACAAGTTTTCAAAGCAATGTTTTTCTAATAAAACTTCTAAGTAGATGGAAAGGAAGAAAAAAATCAGAAAGCCGATTTTAAATGAATCTATACCATCATATTTTAGTTCATTTTTCTGGAAAGTAATTCAAATTAAATTGGATAACCAAAAGTACTAAATAATAAAAGTTATTCACGTAACAGTCCCATGGATACCGTGGGATAAGATACTGTCTCCACTTCTTTTTCTCTGAAGTCTTCAATTAATATCTGCAGGAGTGAGCAGTACGTTAATATATCTTGAAAGGATGCTGTATTAGGCAATGTTGTAAACATGGATAATGACTTAGAAACTACTTATCTGGAACTTGAAAAGGTTACAAATATGGATTCAAATCAAAATGAGATTAAAGTGGGAGAATGTAAACTAGTACATCTGGGAAGAAATTGAACCAGATTCATAGTCTTCCTGAGAAATCTGGTAAGTGAAAATGTTAGAATATATAGAAGAAGTGGGTAGCTAAATAAAAATAAAGTTACAATATTGGAATAAAAAAGGTCAATGTGGTTTGAACTACATTCAGAAAATTTTTAAAAAGCAAAGAAGCAAATGAAATGGGAGGGAATAATCAAATCTATTCTTAAAATTTGGTGGCAGCTAGTCTATGAAACATGTTTAGGTAATCAAGCCAACTATGGTAGTTAGAAAATGGAAGAAATTATTCGAGAACATAGGCTTTAAAAACACTGGTTTATGAAACAACAACCCAAAGCACCCCACAGACCCAATGCAAAGTATGTTGTCCTGTATGGCATGTTCTATTTTGGTAGTATTTGTTTCAACTCTGCAACTTTCCCCTACTCTCTTTCCCAGCGTCATTTCATTACCATTGTCCTTATCCATGCTCTCATCCTTTCTTGCTTGGCTTATCATCACTTAGCTGGTTTGCCAGTTTTTGCTCACGTTATTGCTTTAGACTAAAAATCTCTTGCTATTGTCTCAACCAAAAAAATCCACGCTCATTCTTCAACCTTAGTTTAAATATCTCTTTGCTCGCCTTTATGGATTGCCACCCCCTCCACCAAATTAGATGTAATTGCTTCTCACTTGTAGCTATACTACTTGTATTTATTGTGTTAGTTAATTAATTACATCCTTTTCTCTCAATAAATTTGAAGCTTATTTAGAGCAGGAAGCAATTTTCATTCATTTTCTTTCCTCTGTTTTCTGTAACAACTAGCCACAGAATCTTGTTACAGAAGGTGCTTAATGCATATTTATCGAATTGAATCGGATGTCAAAAACTGCATCATTATTTCTAGAAATGAGGCTCAGCCTTGCCAACAAGTGACTTGAGAGGGAGCCAGTTTATGAGGCTGGGTCACAAGATCCGGAGGCCAGGCACGCCCACCAGGACGGGCAGAAGAAACTTTTTGCAGTGAATGATTGTTATTTTCCAAGTCCCTAAAGTCATTCCTGTGTTGCCCAGTGTATCCTCACGACTACCCTGTGATGCAGACACTGTTAGCCTCATCTTACAGATGAAAAAACTACAGATAAGAAATGTTACTAGAAAGTGGTTGTAGGCCTGATTTAAAACTTAGTCTGCCCAAATCCAATTTTCATGGTTTAATTTTCGTTTATCTATTTTTGTTTTGTTTTCTATTGTACAGTATTGCCTCTGGTATCATAACTTTTGAACACAGATATCACTACGGAGTATGAAATGTAACTAGTTCAGGTAACATGGCATTGTAATATTTATAAACTCTGTGAAGCCTTTCCTACTATCTATTTCTTATATTTCTTCAGTGTGCTTTTAGTTGTGTGTATGTAATGTGTATGTGTTTGTGTTTTGGGGGGCGGGGTCAGGAGTAAAGGGACTGAAACTCATCAAATAGTAACAAAATAAAAACTAGCATTTCTTTGATTAGCCATATCTATCCAAGTCTACCTATTAGATATAACTCACACTGAAGCTAAAAGATTGCACTGGATTACATCAACTGCTAAATTTTAAAATACGTCAGAAGCCCGTATCAATGGGAGTTCTCATCATTCTAGCCATCTTAAGGGAAGTGTGCAATTATAGAAAACAAGGAATGTCTACAGTACCAAATGTGATGATTTATATAGAAAGAAAACATTGAATTAAGGACAATAACAGGAAAAATATGGCAAGAATTTCCCATTGCTTCAAGAAATCACATCTTTATGATCCAGGCAAGATTTTTGGCTGCCATGTTAACACTGAAGCTCAATTCTGCTGGGATAAGCCTCAGGAAAGCTTTGTGTTTTAACTTTCTGGGACTTAAGAATCTCATCAAATGGGACGCATCGGTGGCTCAGCGGTTGAGCACCCACCTTCCACCCAGAGCATGATCCTGGAGTCCTGAGATCTAGTCCCACATCGGGCTCCCTGCATGGAGCCTGCTTCTCTCTCTGCCTGTGTCTCTGCCTCTCTCATGAATAAATAAATAAAGTCTTTAAAAAAAATCTCATCAAACAATGAGTAGAAAGTATTCTGGAGCCCACAGCTTCACATATCAACACCAGAGAAAGACAAATAGAATTTCCTTATGTCCATGTTAAATGCTTGTAAAAAGATAACTCATTTGTCCAACATGTGTAAGTAAGTCCCTATTATGTGTCATGTCCTATTCCAGGAGCTTAGAGATACAGTGCTATTAAGCAAAACAGATGTAATGACTTCCTTCATGAAGTTCACATACAGTCTACTATAGTTGTCTTTTTTGTTTTTTTGTTTTTTGTTTTTGTTTTTAAGAGAGACAATGTGCATGCACATCTCCCTAAGATAGGGAGAGAATCTTAGCCGGCTCCCCACTGACACCTAGTGCAGAGCCTGATGGGGCTCAGGCTCATAACCCAAAGACCATGACTGGAGCCAAAATCAAGAGTTCATCTCTTAACCAACTGAGCCACCCAGACGCGCCTCTGGTGTAGTGTTTTTAAAACTGTGTACTGGGGCCTAATAATAGATTGTCAAAGTAATTTCATGAATCTTGACCTTTTTGAAAAAAAAAAAATAAAATAGGATAGCTAAGAGTTTATTAGAGAGCAGTGCATCTAAAAATGATGACTTTTGTTTTACAAATCTTTTATTTTAGTTATAAGAGTATGCATATATATTTTTGTACTGTATTTCTTTCTATGAGTTATAGGAAAAAATAGCTTCCTGGTGAAATTTGTAACTTACAAAGCCATTATAATGATTGACACTTAAGTGACGCTTTCGATGAGATAGGCCAAATTCTCGTGTGTTATATGAAAAAGAAAATGCACTTAATTGTCACCAGAACCTTATAAGGTAGATATTGTTATCATTAAAGCTTTCAAGTTGAGGAAACTAAGAGAGGTTTATATCCCAAGGTCTTATATCTCAATGATGGGAGAAATGGATCTGATCAGGGACAGTCTGACTTCAGAAACTATTCCCTTTATCATTTTATTACACCTACTTGCTTATGTAATCCAAACTTGGATGCAATATTAAGAAGCAGGACCCTCCTCAAAGGAAGTATATTTTGCATTGCCGGCTGGATGGATGAGATAAAATCTGGCCTATTCTGAATTCATATATATGTACTTGGGGGTGTTGGGTGATGAGAGTGGATGTGGGCCAGCATGCAGATTGATAGTGGAACAAGATAAGAATATCTCAGCTTGTACCGAAGCCATGAGCACGGTTGGGCTACAAAACAAGATGGGATATAGAGCTTATGGGAGCTCTTGGGAGTCAGGACTGAAGACTCACATACACAAGGATGAATTAATAGAAACACAAAGGTCCGGTCTAGTTTCAATGCCCTGTCATTAGAAAGGAGTAGTTGTGAGCAGAGCTTAGTATCTGTTTACTTGGGTCAACCCTCCTACCCAGGGCTTTGGTTTTAATCATTGTATTGCTGGTAACTTCAGGCAACATGTCTAATCTGTGCTGTAGTTTTGTGTTGTTATTGTTGGCACTGCTGCCATCATCGTCATCATCATCTCCATCCTCAGATCTGTGTCTGAAGGAGAGAGTCCTACAAATAAAGGTGGTGAAACAACCTCATTGAAAATTCTGTGAGGTGTTGGGAGCACATGCTCTCAAGCTTTAATGTGCATAAAGATCCTCTGGGAAGTATGAGAAATACTGTCTTAACCATATACTGTCAGAGACTTTGAGTCGGTTGGTGTGCAGTGAGGCATAGGTAATAAATGACCATAGTTCATTTATAAAAGCTAGTATGGTACGGAAAATAACACAGAGGTGGGGTAAAGCATTCCGGCGGGACACCCCACTCAGCACTGTCACACAGAGGCCTGAGTCACTGCCATCACCGTGGCTGTGGGGACAGAAGTAGTCTGCTGCAGTGTGGCAGCTTTGTCACGAGAGAGCTGCTTCATCAGGGTGTGCTCATAGCTCAGTATAACACCAGGGGTTTGGCCAGGATACTCTAGCAGAGGCCCAGCAACCACCGGGAAAGACTGAGAGCAGCTGACATTCACAACAGGGACCTGGAAATAAAGTGTTTGTATCTGCCAAGACCTTAGTCATTGTTTACTTTGGTTTAATCTGCAGAATAACCTGACTTGGAAAACATGTCATATATACCCTATGATTGAGATATATTTTATGATTACAAGACAAAAAATTAAAAAAATTAAAGAATTGGCAAAAGGAGAAGGAAATGTAATTTAGGGCAAACCTGTAACACTGCCACCATTTTAGATTCTTAAATATCTCGAACTCTGTTTGAGGCGATTGTGAGTTCTTAAAACTTGATCAATAATTCCCACATCAGACAGGCTATCTCCTATCTATGATTAGAATGGCCACAACTACCTCAGAATATCCTCTGATACTCATTGAGGTTTCCACACTGCAAAACATTCTGAGTAATATCTCATGTAGATCTTATGTGGTCTTACAGGTTAGTGGTAGGAGAGAAAAAGAAGGGGTTGAGGGAAGGAGATGGAGAAAGCAACACAGAATGTAAAGGGTGAATTCTGGGGCACCTGAGTGGCTCAGTCATTTAAACATCTTCCTTTGGCTCAGGTCATGATCCCAGGGTCCTGGGTTCAAGCCCTGCATCAGGCTTCCTGCTCAGTGGGGAGTCTGCTTCTCCCTCTCCTTCTCCCTCCACCACTCCCCCTGCTTATACTCTCTCGCTCTCTCTGTCAAATAAAATCTTTAAAAAAAAATAAAATAAAGGGTGAATTCTTTAGAACCAAAAATTATCCCAACAAATAGAAATCTGGGAATTTAAAATATTATCATCCACTTGCTTCCTTCCTCCACATTCATAATATATTTGAAAATGTTCATCTTTTCTCTCTCAAATGTTGGCTTTGATTAGAGCAGGTCATTGGTTGCTGTCACGATCTGAGATTAGGCAAATAGGGTATTAGGTTGCTTTTCCTCCTGAGTAGCATTAGAAGAAGATGTCTTGACTTTAGCACTACCATTTTGGTCCATACACTTCTTTGTTGGTGGGGGATGGGTTGGGGTGGTGCGGCCTTGTAGGGTGTTTAGGGGTATCCCTCGCCACTACTCATTACTTGGAATTAGCAACTTTTTCCCAGTTGTGACCATTCAGAATCTCTCCAGACATTGCCAAATGGTCCTCTGGGGAAAAAATTGCCTGCAGTGCAGAACCACTGCCTTACAGGGTCACCTGTAATCCAGCTACCCTTCTCTTTTTCATGATATGGCACCAAGCCAGTTGCCTCCCCTGGAGCCTGCCACTGCTTCCTTACAAATACAGTTGACCCTTGAACAACATAGGGGTTAAGGATGCATATCCCACTATGCAGCAGAAAAGCCGTGAATAACTTTTGACTTCCCAGAAACATAACTACTGGCAGCCTCCTGTTGGCTGGAAGCCTTATTGATAACATCAACACTCACTTAACTTGTATTTTGTATGTTGTTTGTATTATATACTGTATTCTCACAATAAAGTAAGCAAAACATATATTTTTTAAAGATTTTATTTATTTATTTATTTAGACAGTGTGAGTGGGAGGAAGGTCAGAGGGAGAGAATCTTAAGCAGGCTTCACACAAAGTGTAGGGCAATGCGGGGCTCATCTCATGATCCTGAGATCGTGATCTGAGCCAAAATCAAGAGTCAGATGCTTAACCGACTGGGCACCCAGGAGCCCCAAAAGAAAATATTAAAAAAATCATAAGGCAGAGAAAATACATTTATAGTGCTATAATGTATTTATCAAAATCTGTATGTAAGTGGACTCATGCAGTTGAAACCCGTGTTGTTCAGGGGTCAACTATATTTCCATGACACTTCACACTTAAGGTTTACTAATCTCAGCTCTGAGCTACTTGACGTTATTAGTTTATCTTTGGCCCCTGGCAAAGTTCCTAAACAATTCAAAAATAACTATGGTTTCATCGTGGCTGAAACCATTGCCTCTAGATCTGAGCATTAGTCATTATCCCTCCAAGGCCCAACACTTCCTGATAGTTTCTCATTTCTTATACGTGCATTTAACTGATTTGGGAACAACTTTAGGCTTGATGACATTTGAAATCTAATAAAGTTGGTCAAGTCTGGAAGTGGCTTTGCCTGTGGAGATGCGTCTCCTCTCACCATCCATGCGTTGCTGGTCTCCAGGTCACGACCCCCTGTTCTTCCTGAGGTGTGCCTTCGTTCTGACCAGCCCTCTGTTTTTATAAGTCTTGTCTTAATGTTGCTCACTCTGAATGAGGTACATGATTTCCGTTTTTCCTCATAAAGGTTGTAATGGCTTGCATTAAGTGAAGAATTTTGTGATTTTTTTTCCCCCACAGATGTCACTTCGACATTCCTGATTTGATTGCTGCTGAATTACTGAAGCCTCAGGACTAGACAATAATTGATTTATGTGGGTTTCATCTACAGCAGGTTTATAAATGTATCCTGTAGCTCACCGAGATTGAAGTATACCTGGTTGAGGCAGTTCTTGGGAAGAGGTGAACTACTCTTGAGGTTTGCTTGTGACAAAGGTTCTCTCCCTGACTCAATTCTAGGTAGCGTTCTCTGAGTCCTTTTCCAGCTAGACCCCACACTTAGGCGCTGTCTTCTAGAACCCTGTGGTCACAAGAATCCTGCTAAGTCAATTTAAGGAGAATCTCTCCTTGTTGGGATCTGGATATCTGGTCAAGTTTCCTCACCCTCCTCCGTCCTACAAGTGATACCTGACCTCTCTGGCCGGCCTTCACTGGAATCCCTGGGTTTCTAACGTTCCCTCAGAATCTTCCATCTACCCACTCTCTCCCTCCTCTGCCCCAGTGTGTTCACCATCTATGGATTTCCACTTGTCCCCGTTCGGAATCGAGCCCAGCTCTGCACTGAGGTCTTTTACTCCCCCTATTGCCCTGCTTTCTGAATAAAATCTGTTTTTACTGTTTTAACTACTATCTCATTCTAGTTTTCTCCAGGACCTGTTCAAGCAGGTTGCCAGGTAGGGCCCCATATTTGTTTCTAACAGTGGCTTGAGGAGTTCTTTCACTCAAGCCTTTATAAAGAATACGGAAGGGTTAATAGAGAAGAGTAAGTTACCACAGTCTAAACTCAATCTGTGAAAATATGTCCTGCTCCCTAATGTTCGTGGATGATGGAAGGAAGGAAAGGCCACATAAAGGCTGTCTCTGATTCAGGGACCACATAGCTTCAAGGGAAGAAACTGACTCTGAGGTAAGGGAAGGAAGTAGAGGCTGGCAGGCTCAGTGTGAGGCTAATGAGCCTTTAGAAACGGGGAGTGGAAGGAACATTTGGAGGAACAGTGAAGGATTACTCAGTCCCTTCATTCTCCCTGAGACGTGTGCCAGGTGATATTAAAATTAAAAATGATACTTCTCTAATCTCTGTTAGGAACTAAGATATCAAAGTAGGATCATGTTTTGCCTTATAAATAAACCACAGTTAAAGAAATTAGTTGAAAGAGAATCTGATGCTTACACATTTGGAAGGGAATTCTTAAAGAATACAAAAATAGGAACAAGGTTTAGAAAGAGATGGTGCACATGATGGGACCTAAAACCCAAGCTTCATCAGCTTCATGATACATAAGACTCTAGGTTGAAGGGCAGTCTTTTCCTTCCTCCCTCAAGTTGGCTGTTAAAGGGTCTGAAATGAAAGATATGATGCAGGGAGTGAAGGGTCTTAGTAGCATGATGATTTAGTACCAGGAGCAAAGATGAGTCATGCTGAGTGAAGGACAGAATGAGCAAGGAATGACACGTCATCTCCTCCAGCAATCTGGGACCCTCTCAGCTATCACTGGGAGCAGTAGAGGAGAATTCCACGTAAGATCTAGGTAAGCTTTATTTATGAGTAAGATTCCCTACTAACTGAGAATTTCCATATTCAAGAGGAATGAAATTGGGCTTATCATTCAATAATTCAGGTGGTGAGGCTGAGCCAGTGTAGCCCCGTTTTGTTACCTGTTTTATGACCCTTTGGTAGGAATGTGCCCCCCCCAAAATATGGGTTGCAGGAGTAGGGCGGAACCTCCCCCCAAAAATGAAGATTTATATTCTTTACTATGAAGTTAGACTAGGAAGCCTTTATGCCTAACACAATAGATGCATTTGCTTACCTCCAAATTAACCGAAATTCTCTACTCCTTTAGTGAAACATTCTGAATAGTGCTTGTTGCAAGCTTGATGCTTACAGCTAGAGTGTTGTTTTTTTTTTTTTCTAGAATTCTCAAGCATACCTGCTGCTACCAGTCAGTTTGTGTCACAAGCAAGGATCAGTTCTGTTTATTCTCAGACACATTAATTGTTTTACTTTTATTATATTGTGGTAACTTAAATAATACACAAACCAATTAAGTATAAATATGAAAAGAAAGAGACTGTTATTCATTCTGTGGAAGCTAAGTTAAATACTTAGGTGAGAACTGACAAAAGAGTCACTAAAAATGTGTAGACAGAGGGTGGGCAAGACAAAGGATAGAAAAGAAATGTAAAACTCAGGAAGGATTTTGCATTCAGTTTGCTTTACTGAAGTCAAGTACATTTAATTAAGTTCTTGTTTCACATTAAAGGCACTGAAGCAGCAGAAAATAAGACCATGCCTATGGCTGTGGTTTATGAAAGAACTGTGACCCAGAATGTAGTCAGCGCTGGCCCTATGTAAAAATATGATATTTGCATGTGCGCTTATGTGTTTTAAATGAAAATTAAGTGTATAACATACATATGCATCATCATTTTAATGCCTGCTGCTTTAAATGGCTTTTTCAAATAACATACCGATAACGACTCTAATTGTAAAACAATATAAAGTGGAATTCTGGCATTAATTCCCAATTCCTCCTCATTAGGACTTGATAAAATTAGTGAGGTGTTAGTGTTGTCAATGAGATCCTTCCTGTTTGAGAGTTTGCCAATCTCCTCTTGTCATGTTTGGATAAGTGTCTTCTGCTCTCCTAAAATTCTATATGGAAATGGCCACTTCTTTGTGTCAAAGGCTTCCATAAAACTTGAGTTAGAATCTTGGTCACTGCCTGAGTTTGCGTATGAAATGGTAATGTTCTTGCTAATTGATTTCCAATGATTTTTTTTTTTTTTGCTTCCTGTTAATATGCTCTGCAAAATGCCTGCAACCAGTCACTTGTTACCCAAGAATAGCTCCCATCCCTGTTCGCTGGTCCCTCGAGCTGCTTCTCTCTGGGTACTTTTGCCTGCCGACTATGTGTGTGGTGCCCAGTGCGTATTTCTTCTATTTCTGGTAGAGATGGGGAAGATTTAAACCCTTTAAACTTAAACTTTTGAGGCAAGAGTCATGCTCAAATCGTTTGATTTTCAAAATAGACTCCTCATTGGATTGTTATGATGCATGAGAAACATAAAGGATGGTAATTTTGAAAAAGGATTTTATTTCCTGAAAAGTTGAAAATTCAGGAAATATGTGTCATCTCTTTGGAATTGATGTTCTGAGTAGGATATGGTCATCTAGGGTGAGATACTTGCACAGGTAGCCATATTCATGAACCATTTACTTCTGCGTGTTTAAGAAATATTTAAGGACAGAAACTGTGGGGAAGTTCAAAACAAAGAATCTGCTTTAGAGAAATGAGGCAGAAAAACATGTGAAGAAATTAAAGAAGAAAGAGGATGACTGACTCAGGCAGAGATCTACTTCGGGCTATGATGCAGAATTTTTATCGACTGGGGGCACAGCCATGACTGATTAAAGGTAAATTTCACAGGTGCCAGCTGAAGAGTTGTATGTGTAGGAAAAAAAGAAAGGCTAATTGATTGGGTTCATCACTTTTTGGGGAATCTACAAATGCCATTGATTTGGAGTCGGGGATATTATAGGGAGATATTTTACCTGGAATTGAGTCAGACAAAATCACTTTTTGCCTTGAGTCATCATTGGCACTGAGAGGTAACTCTTTAGGACCCAAACAATTGAGAGATGAGATGACCAAGTTATACTGAATACATAAATAGGAAAATAGGAAATAGGAAGGGCAAACTGACCCGAGGATTGTTGCTACAGGAACAAAATAAACTGGGAATAGTAATATGCAGGATCCCAATAAAAAGCCTTGGGATCACCACCACCATCATCATCATCATCATCAGCTTTTTTCTTTAAATGTCTGCAATACTGTTTGTTTGTTTTTCTAGAGAAGACTGATTCCTTATTAAACACAATCTTTCTCATGCACTGTCCTAGAAAACCATTTTTCATGGTAGAGATGGACCCATTTTATAGTTTTTTAGCTCACATGACAAAGGCTGTTCATTTATGATGACATTACTAAAACAGGTAGTATCAATTCATATTTACCATGAATGTCAGGAGACAAAAAATCTTCATTTTCCCCATTTCCTATCCCAAAGAATACAAGTCTTCTGAAATGTGGTAAGATAGAGGTTCTGAATGAAAAAATCCTGACCTGATAATGAGCTTTCTGGGAGTGAACATTATTTATCAGTTAGGGACCCAATTTGTACGACATGGATTATCTCATGTTCAATTGTTTGAGTTCTTTGCTGTTCGGGTCACAAAGTGAAGAAATTTGGATAGAGATAAAAGTGTGCTAGCCACGTGATCTTAGTCATTGTCAAGAATGTTTTTTGAGCTATTTCTGAAAATTTATTTCTTTTGATTTCAAGTCAGCTACTAAGAAAGACTGACCTTTTATGTTTTTATGTTTATATTTCTGTAGCTGAGGGGTATGTAGATTCTTCACATGTCTAGTTTCAACTTGACAAATCTCCTGAACTTTATAGTCTCTGCTCCCATTATCTGACATAATTTTATGAGATCTAAATTCTAGAACTGTCTATGATTAACAAAGTTTCACCTTTAGGACATGTAGATTTGCAAGATTATTTTTTTATGGGCCCACTCTTAAAGGTATAGCTTTCTGAATGAAAGAGGAAAGAAGAAAATATCTGGTCTCATTGATTCATTTGTGAACATCCCTAATAGAATTAAAAGAAACTTAGAAGGAAATGCAAAGTGGAACTTCCTTTGCATCTTAACATGGTGTCAAGGATATCTATCATTAATTGGCCTCATTCTTCTTATTCTTCTCTTTTATGTGCTGAGAGTGACCGTCTTTATTTTCTTAGGAACTTCAATATAATTCTCTTTTTGCTCTTTTACCCCAGTTTGGAATACTGAGATGAAAGAGCTAATGATATGGAGCTGGAGTCAAAACATTTTTATTCTAGAAGAACCTTGCTTTTTTTTTTTTTTAGAACCTTTTTAAGTTTAGTTTTCTAGAGACAATTTTTCTTGAACCACATCACCCATCTTCTCTTCCCATCAAACAGTATTATTCAATAAACAATGGCTTCTGAAAATTATGATCTAAGTTTTGACATGATTGCTACTGAGCAACAGAAGTCTTAGAATAAAATAGATATGGGGGTGCCTGGGTGGCTCAGTTGGTTAAGTATCCAACTCTTGATTTCACCTCAGGTCATAATCTTATGGTCCTGGAATGGAGCCCCATGTCATTCTCCCCCCTCAGCAGAAAATCTGCTTGTCCCTCTGTCTCTGCTCTTCCACCTACCTGCACTTTCTCTCTCTCTCTCTCTCTCTCTCTCTCTCTCTCTCTCAAATAAGTGAATAAATAAAATATTTTTTAGAAGAATATAATAGATAATTACACTGGTCTCACTTTTCCATCTTGGTAGGTGAGTTTGGAGGATTTAACTGTGGATTTTTTTCTATGGTTTTGTGGACTTCCTCCACTCCTATAACATATGGAAAATTCTAATTACTTATATAATTTTTAAGCTTTTTTTTTTTTAAGACTCTACTTTTTTAAAAAAGATTTTTTAAAAGATTTTATTTATTTATTCATGGTGGGGGGCGCAGAGACACAGGCCGAGGGAGAAGCAAGCTCCGTGCAGGGAGCCTGATGTGGGACTCGATCCCCGGTCCCCAGGATCACACCCTGGGCTGAAGGCGGCACTAAACCACTGAGCCACCTGGGCTGCCAAGACTCTACTTTTTAAGAGTAGTTTTAGATTCACAACAAAACCAAAAGGAAGGTATAGAGATTTCCCATGTGGCCCCTGCCTTCACACATGCACAGCCTCCCCCATTATTCTTTTTTTTTTTTAAAGTAAGCTCCAAGCCCAGTGGGAGCCCAACACAGGACTTGAGCTCATGACCCTGAGATCAGGCCTGAGCTGAGATCAAGAGTAGGATGTTTAACTGAGCCACCCAGCCACCCTGATCACTCATTAGAGTGTACATATTTTGCCAAGGATGAACCCAAATTGACACATCATAATCATTTCTCATCCATAGTGTACCTTAGAGTTCACTCTTGGTGTGGTATATTCTATGGGTTTTGATAAATGTATAATGGCATATAGCGATCACTATAATATTATACAGAATATTTCACTGCCTTAAAAGTTCTTTGTACTTTGCTTACTCATCTCTGCCTCCCTCCCCACCCCTGGAAATCACCGATTTTTACTGTCTCCATAGTTTTGTCTTTTCTAGAATGTCATATAGCTGGAGACCTACAGTATGTAGCATTTTTAGGTTAGCATTTCATTTAGTAATATGCATTTAAGGTTTCTCCATGTCTTCTCATAACTTGATAGCTCATTTCTTTTAGTGCTAAATAACATTCTGGTGTCTATATGCACCACAGTTCATTTATATATTCACTTACTGAAATACATTTTGTTGCTCCAAGTTTTGGAAATTATGAATAAAGGTGATACAATATTTGCGTGCAGGCTTTTGTGTGGGCATAAACATTTAACTCCTTTGGATAAACACCAAAGAGTGTGATTGCTGGATCATACAGAAAGAGTATGTTTAGTTTTGTAAGAAATCTCCAAACTATCTTCTACAGTGGCTGTACCATTTTGAGTCCCACAAGCAAGGTATGAGAGTTCCTGTTGCTCCATTTCCTTGCCAGCGTTGGGTCTTATCAGTGATCTAGGGCATGGTGATGTTTCATTGTTGTTTTCATTTGCATTTTCCTGATGACATATGATGTGGAGCATCTTTCCAAATGCTTGTTTGTCATCTGAAATTTTGTTTGGTGAGGTGTCTATTAAAGTCTTTGACCCATTTTTTAAAATGAGTTGTTTGTTTCTTATTGTTGAGTTTTAAGAGTTCTTTATATATTCTGATCTTGCTGTCGCTTCAAATTGTGTTTTTTGCCTTTAATATGCCTTATAATTTTTTCTTGATAGCTGTATATAATGTCCTGGGTAAAAGAAACTGCCATAAGGAGGCCCTTAGTAATGTGGTGGTGAGTTGTGGTGGGGGGAGGGAAGTGTTCTATCGTTAAGTCTCAGCCTTTTAGTAAACCAATGCCTCTGGCCTGTTGACTTAACAAGTATTTCTCAGTTTTTCCCCTCATTAGGTAGGACAGGATGGCTAGACTGAGCTGGAACTATTTCCCTTCTCTAGCAGGTTAGGCTCCAGTTAACTGGTTTCTCCTAGTGGTAGGCCTTGTTAAGAAGAGAGTGCTCTGGAATATTTCAGAATACTTCCCTTCCCCCTGCTGGAAGCAAGAGAGGATATTCCTGTGGGAACTGGTCCAGCTCCTGGAGGTGAATTTCATCATGTTGTGGGGCCTTCCCATGACTGGATCTCTTGGAGTTTTTAATTCTCAGAGTTTTTACATTGAGCCTCCAGCAATTTGTCAGTTATAGTTCAGGTTTTCCTAACCCAATACTGGTTCACATGGAAATTTCAGCTAGCGAGTCTGCTTTGGTGAACTGTGCCTCCCTGAATTCAACTGTGTCTCTAGCCTTGAGAATAGCAGTTCTCCTTGTGTCCTCCCCCTTCTTATGGATCCAGATATGTTGGTTTTCATTCTGTTCACTTTTTATCTGTTGTTAGGATGAAGTAGAAACTTCCGAACTTTTTACTATGTGGAACTGGAAACTGGAAATCTTAATATGCGTCGTTTTAACTAATATTAGGTTTGCTAACTATTGTCATCATCCACACTGACTTGGAGTCCAGGCCCCATGACTAGGGCCTCTGGATTTAGCAGAATTTTTCTTTTTTATTGTCATTAGAGTTAAAAGATAAACTGACACATATTAAAATTTTAAGAGTTTATTTGAGCAAAAATTGATTTGACTCTTGCCACAACTAATCTAGCAGACAGAAAGGAGCTCTGAGAAGTAGTACAAAATGAAAGACTTTTATAGGCAGATGGGATGAGGAACAAGGAAGTTATATTAAGCAAAAGCAGGTTGGTTATTGCAAAGTTACTTTCCTTTAGGGGATGGCAAGGGTCTGTTAGGCAGATGTCCTAACTAGTACTAATCAGACAATTCCTGATCAACAAGTTTAAGATTCCATTCCTGGGAGAGTCAGAAGTATAATCAAGTTAAGCTTTGGTTTGACCGTGTGGGGCCTATCATAAGCAACTCCCATTTAGACCTGATGCAGTTTCCCACTTTTGATCAGACTCAGCCTGAGAGATGGTGATAAAAATTTAAGTCATTAGTGCTACTTCCAGGTGCTGCTTTGGTGTTCTTGAAGCTTATTTGCTGAAATTTTAAAAAAGATTTTTATTTTTGTATTCATGAGAAACACAGAGAGAGGCAGAGACATAGGCAGAGGGAGAAGCAGGCTTCCCACAGGGAGCCCAATGCAGGACTTAATCCCAGGACCCTGGGGTCACACCCTGAACCAAAGGCAAATGCTTAACCACTGAGCCACCCAGGTGCCCTTTTTGCTGAATTTTTGTGTGATGTTCATAGATCACAATTTCAGTTTCACATTCTTTAAGTTGGTGATTCTCTTCATTTCCTTTCTGATGTTCTAGTCTTAGGTAGATCATTTTCTTGGTTGTTCATGGCCACATAATAGCCAGTTAAAACTCTTGAGAGAATATAGTACACCAGACGGATTACCATAATTGCTTTAAGCAGGATAACTCCCAATATCTGTAGTGCACTTTGGAGTCATGTTTCCCAAGATCCAAATCAGTCAAAATCAAATAAGTCAGAGAAAGATCTCATTGAAGGAGTCAATTTCTTAAGCCAACTGGATTTTTCAGCTTGAGTCTCAACATCCCCAGAAGTGTCAATTCAAGTGCAGCAAGCAGTGTTGACTAGCACTAATACTCCCTTATTCAGCTAAAAAGTAAGTGAGGACTATCCTATTAGTAAGAACAATTATGGCAGAGAGTCTAGAGATTTTTGTTGGGTGGCTATTGCTTTAGCAGCAGATTCTGTAATATCATTGAGTTAAGGAGAATTTTTTGATCATAGCCTCCTAAGTACTTACTCCTGCAAGGGCAGTAGGAATCTGCCAAAGGAAGCTACTATTGAGTCATAGATGCCTCATGGCATGGTACCCTCATGGCTCAGAACTAGAAAGGTGACAACTATGGAATAAAAGTTATGGATCTGGAGACCACACTGGTGGTTTCATTCTGGTTCTCCCTGCCTTGTGTCCCTTTCTTTATATAGTGCCTGCATTTGAGTTTTTCTGGATTTGGAACTATTAAGCAGAGACAGGGAAATGGACCCCTTTCCCCAGGGTTAGGGAGTCAGACATGATATAGATGGCGCTGAGTTTGTTCCAAAGAAATGGAGGCATTGGAAATCAGTGAGAAGGCTGTAATGGATAGAACTATAGGATAACCAGCATTGTGCCAAATCCAATAGTCCCTGGAAGTTGGGTGAGCCCCCTTTGCCATGGCCTGAGATATAAAAACAATGGCGATACTTTTTTTTTTTCCAGGCTGAAGCAAGACAAGATGAATAAAAGAATTCTAAAATCCTTCCTGCTAGAAGAATTAGGAAAATGACGATCAGAGAGGGAGGGGAAAGAAATACTATTTTTAAAAAAAGATATAAAAAACAAATAAATTTTAGGGGTGCCTGGGTGGCTCAGTTGGTTAGTGGCTAACTCTTGATTTTAGCTCGGGTCATGATCTCAGGATTGTGACATGGAGCCCCACACGGGTTCCATGCTCGGAGAGGAGTCTGCTTGGGATTCTCTCCCTCCCTTCCCTCCCCTCCTCCCCTGCTCATGCTCAGGCTCACTCGCTCTCTTTCTCTAATGAGCACGAGTTTCTCTCTAATTGTCTGTAAGTGACAGAAGATGTAAAAATGCCCATGGCTAAAGATCTGATAAAAGTTCATTATAATGGAACTGACAAAGAAATTTGGTTGTTTTTGTGACATACAGCATTTTAGATAACAACTGAAATTATGACTTAAAACATTATAAAAGGACATATGAGGTTTTTGGGAATTTCATACCGTTTTTAGAAGACATATTAATAACACATTGATACAAATATAACCTAAGAAGGTTTATCATCACTTATTTAGCAATGTTGCCCATGTAATTTAAAATACCAAGTAAACCTAATTAACTTAACATCTCTCTTTTACCAAGTGAGAGGCAAATGCTTTGAGATTTTCCGGGGAGCTTCTGGGAAATCTCAAAGCTACTTTTGAGGTAAAAAAAGACTTCATTTAGAATTTCATTTGGGTAGTTGTCAAAATGCAAAAATGTTTGAACATTTGACTAAATAAGATCACAGATTATTATGAAAAAAATTAATTATTTAACAAAAGTTATATAGAAGATTTTAAAGGCAAATACAGAAGGCTACAGAGTTGTGAACAAAACATCTCTCGGGGCACCTGGGTAGCTCGGTCTGTTAAGTGTCTGCCTTCAGCTTAGGTCATGATCCTGGGGAACTGGGATTTAGCCCTGCATCAGGTTCCCTGCTCAGTGGTGAACCTGCTTCTCCTTCTTCCTCTGCCTGTCCTTCCCCCATCTCTCTCAGGGGTGCTCTCTCTCTCTCTCTCAAATAAATAAGATCTCTAATAAAAACAAAAACAAAAACAACTTAGCTCTCAATATTGAGAAGACTGGGTTTTCTTAAGTAATCAAAGACCTAAAAAGGATAACATGAAGTACAGTACATTAATTTGGTAATAAACCAAATCTTTGCTTTCCAGGGAGATTATCCAAAAAGGTAAAACAAAAAAATTATGATCTCTCATTAAGAGCAGACCTATAATCCAAGAAAACTTTGTCATTCAAAAAAAATTTAGAATTTTAAAAAATTGAAATGTAGTTGACTTGTTTTTTATTACTTTGTGAAGTATTATTTTAAAATTATTTTTAAGGGGGTGCCTGTGTGGCTCAGTTGGTTAGGCATCTGCCTTCAGCTCAGGTCATGATCCCAGGGTCCTGGGATCAAGCCCTTCATGGGGCTCCCTTCTCAGGAGGGAGCGTGCTTCTCCCTCTCCCTCTGCTACTCTCCCTACTTGTGCATGCTCTCTTTTTGTCAAATAGATAAATAAAATCTTTTTTAAAAATATTTATTTTAAAACCTTTTTCTTTTAACAGAAAGAAAACCAAATTCTAATTTATTTTAAAACCTTTTTCTTTTAACAGAGAGAAAACCAAATTCTAATTGTTTTTTTTTTTTTTAAGATTTTTTTTTTTTTTTTTTTTTTTTTTTTTTATTCATGAGACAGAGAGAGAGAGAGAGAGAGAGAGGCAGGGACACAGGCCGAGGGAGAAGCAGGCTCCATGCAGGGAGCCCAATGTGAGAATCGATTATGGGTCCCCAGGATCAGGCCCTGGGCTGAAGGTGGCTCTAAACTGCTGAGCCACCCAGGCTGCCCCCCAAATTCTAATTTTATACCAGTGTATATTTGATACAAAAATTAATTCTTTAAAAACTTTTAAAGTATGCCTGGGTGGCTCAGTGGTTGAGCATTTGCCTTGGTTCAGGGTGTGATCACGGGGTCCTGGGATCGGGTCCCACACTGGGCTCCCCACAGAGAGCCTGATTCTCCCTCTGCCTATGTCTCTGCCTCTCTCTCTGTGTCTCTTGTGAATAAATAAATAAAATGTTAAAAAAAAAGAACTTTTAAAATGAACCCATTCCAATCTTAACCAGTATGAGCACATATAAAATTATTTTCTCCAGATTACAACTTTTCTACAATTTTTTAAATATCCATATTTACCTTGTCCTGTGTTTTTAATTCTTTCTCATTCTAGAACTGTCATTTTGCTTTCCTTACCTACTTTTCTTACACAGTTTACTTTCACCCTTATGATTTCTAAGTAGTTTTAATTACATATATTAATTAGAATTCTTAACCCTTAGAGTCCTTAATTTCTAGTGAAAACAAAAAAAGTAAGTAATTGTGGACTGTGTTACACTAGCACTATGAGGATTGGCAAATTTATAAATACATTTCAAAATTTCTTGAGATTCTTGCTCATTGCAAATTTTTCAGTGTAGCACAAAACATGTTTCCTAATAGACCCAGATATCTTTAGTTCCTCTGTAAACGGAAGACAAAAGTGGACAAATCTATGTTCCATAATTAATACTTCTGTATTTTATCTAAGATAAGTTAAATGATGCGTATTCATTGCTTATTTAGAACATTTTCATATAAGATAAAATACACGGCTCCTGGGGACCACCTCGGTCTCTTTTGGTTCCCTCTTCTGACACCAGAACTGTTAGAAGATACACTGGGGCATATTACAAATTTTAAGAATTGATTTGAGCAAAAATCAGGTCAAGCTGGGCAGCATCCACTCTAGCAGACAGAAAGTCTTCTTAATCACTAAATTCTAATGGGAAAAAGAGCAAAGACCCCAGTGGCTCCTCAAGGACATTGACTCCAGTTGTTAAAAAGGGAGGGCTGATTCTGCATAATACAAATGTGTCCCTGAGATGTCTCAGTTGGCTAGTTGTGATTGTCTTTTGGTTGGGCTACAGTAAATGGAAGATTGAAGACCAAAGGCTTTTCCATTATGGTCTCTGTAGCTCATTGATGGCGCAGTGTTCCAGAGACAGATGTGCCAGGGCCATCTGCAGTGACTGTAGGCAGCACTCATGCTTTTAGTAGTGACACATGCCAGGGCCTCCATGCAGCTAGCAGGCCCTCATCACTTTGACTGGCTGCCTAAAGGCAGATGGAACTGGTCTGTGGCAGGCACAGTACCTTTGGGGTGCATCACTATTAACTGTGGCACTGCCTTAACCACGCATCCCATCAGTGTGATACCTGCCATTTTATAGCTTAGAGCGCTGTTTCATAAAGAGTACGTAAGACACTTGTTGAGGATTCCACAATTTGCATTCCTGCAGAACGAGCTGGGGATGATAAACCCAGGGACATTGAGCTTTATAGTGGTTGATTTTCTTCTTATCTATTTATTATACCTATTTACAAATGTATTATAAATATATCAGTACAAATATATTTATACATGTATAACATATACTCAAAATATACTTTTTATCATTTATTATATATTTAATCACTACAGATACTAAGAACTACTTGTTTGCTCTGTTCTTAACTACCAGTTTACCTGCTTGCCCTTGTATCTTCATTATAGGTTAAAATTATTTTGAGTTGAAAATATGAATTATTACCTTATAGGCTTAGTTTCTTTTATTAAAGATGTTATTTATTATTTATTCATTATAGACAGAGAGAGAGAGAGAGAGAGAGAGAGATAGAGAGAGGGAGGCAGAGACACAGGCAGAGGGAGAAGCAGGCTCCATGCAGGGAGCCTGACGTGGGACTCGATCCCAGGTCTCCAGGATCACACCCTGGGCCAAAGGCAAGCGCTGAACCACTGAGCCACCCAGGGATCCCGTAGGCTTAGTTTCTTATATTGCTCCTCAAAATTACCTTTGACATGCCTACCTACTTGTTTTGGTTCTTCACTCTGTATAGATTTCTGTCCTTATCATAAGGCTCAAATCTTTCGCAGAGGTAAGGGAAGGAATAAATGAAAAGGTTAAAAATATATTCACCTGCCTGCCTTCATGCGTCCGTGAACAAATAACTGAGCGGCCATGCTCTTCCTGAAACTCTTGGTTGTTTTCCCACATTTAGCAGAATAAGATCCAAAGTCTTTAGATGGATATCTAAAGGCTTCCAGAGTCTTAGCTGAATTTTGCCTTCCATCATTATCTTGGGACTTTCCTCATACCAGCCTGGTTTATTCTCTCCAAAAGTCAGGCTTGTTTCATAAAGTGTTTCTGCTTAAGCCTTGAGCCTTTTCTGGTTGCCTGTCCTCTCCCACTTAGTCTATTTTAAAAAGCACATCTGGTTTCTGCACCCACCGCAAGGGCCTCACCACAAGGCCCTTAGGATGCTGTTTCTCCCTGGAGCCCACAGCCCACTCTTTGGCGCTATAATTCACTGTGTACCTTTTGCTGCCTACCCCTTTTCCGGTCCTTTATGGCTTATGTCCTCAACAATGATGTAAGTTCTTTGGTATCAGCGAGAGCATCTTGTCCATCTCTGTGTCCCCAGGTATGGCATGGTTCTTGGGGCCTAGGGGGCCAGAAATCATGCTTATTGCTTGCTTGATTGATTGGAGTGCATGAAGTGGGGGAAAGAGGCTCCTAAGGAATTGGAATAGCATTGAAAAAAGAGAAATGACAGGAGGGTTAGAATTCCTTTAGTTTTAACTTCAAGGTTTGCTGCTAGCCATAGATAAGGCGCTATTACAGATAAGCCTCTTCAGTCCCAGAACTCTCCCTCTGTGCTGCTCCACTAATGATAACACTGGGGGAGGAGGAGGAGAGGAGACAATGAAGGAGGAGCTGGGATTTACCATCTGCCTCCCTCCCTGAAGAAGCTTGGCAGAGACTCCTGTAATCCAGTCCTGAGTCAAAAACATAAGCACCTTTGAAATGCTTCCCTGACCCCCATCATCAGATATGCACAGCCTTGCGGATTCACCCTGGGGACTATTTTTCAGAGCCACTTCGTTACTTCAACTGCTCTCACACATACACTTCCTTGCCTCCTTTTCTGTTTAGTTTTTCCAACTTTTGTTCTCCTTTGTACCTCCTCCTCTCCATTGGCTCCTCTTCAAGTTTCCCAAATGACACGAACGGGAACTGCTTAGTTCTGCTGGTGGCACAATGCATTTAAGGGGCTGCTTAGCCTAGATTATTTAATGGGGTCTCAAGGATTTTTATAACGCAGTTTTGTGGTAGAGTGTTGTGTTGGGCAGGGAAGTAAATGAGGTCAAGTTTGCAAGTGGAGATTTGGGCATTACCTTGTGGAACTGGGCTGTAGAGAGTGCAAAATCACATTAGTCAAGCCACAAATTTGTTTGTTTCTTCTTTCTTACCAATTATATAACTGTCCACATAGCTTGGATTTATCAGATATTTAACTGCTTCATGGGATTGAACTGATTTAATATAGTACCTTCTCCATTTGGGTCCTTGGCCTTGAACAAGACTTCTGGGCATCCTGGAGTTAAGGCACCAAGGGCTTAATTACTTCAGATATCTCTGCTTGTTTGTAATTTGGATTTTGTTTGCTCCTAGCCCCTCGGGAGTGCTTTATGCTGTTCAGTTAATTGAAAGTGGCTAAAGCTGAATGAGGCAGCAGCATTGCAGGTGGCATCGTTGGGATCAATTTGAGAAGACTATTGAAATCCTCTTGCTTAGTTTAATAATTATCTCTGATTGAGATAGGATTTCAGTCTTGAGACTAACAGGAGATTCCAGAGTTTCCCATTGGTTTTAGGGAATAGCAATTCCCGAAGCAATTAGCTTTTCCTACAGGGTGTTTCCAGTACATAGGATCGCGGATGATGTTAGAAAGCAGAGTAGGAATCCGGCAGGGTCAGGGCATGCATACAAGACAGAGGGGAGAATGAAAAGGCAGATATGAAAGACTTGGATCTCAAGTATTTCAGTATGGAGAAGAACTAAAAGGGTGGAGAAGAACTAAAAGAGGAAATTAGAATACAATTTATATTTTTAAAAAAATTAACATTGTAATAGTGTAGAAAAAAATGAGGTAAAAAATGCTAGTACTTTAAAAGAATATAAAAGGGAAGAGTAGAACTAAAATGGATAGGGAAAAGAAAGGGAAAAACTTAAAAAAAATGCCGAAAGCAAAGTGGTAAATAAGTAATAGGTAGGACCATGGTTGCATCTTTTATTTGGGGGGATCACTCTATTCAAGTGTATGTGGCTCTGTGTGTGTGTGTGTGTGTGTGTGTGTGTATGTGTTCTTTCCGACTTCCTGTGAAGTTTGGAGGCTGTATACTTCCTCTTCCAATGTCCTGATATCTAGGGCAATATTTGCCTTTTCCAGTCTGTAAGTTCTGGAGCTGATTCACGTTATTGGGCAGCTTAGAGTTGAAAAATATAAAAATATCACATAATCCTGATTCTTGGTTCAGGTCAGTTATTGTCACTCAGTGAAGGCATAGTTCTGCAACAGTTAAATGAGTCTTTCAAGTTGGTAAGGAAAGGAAGACACTAGCTCTTAGAATCTGCTATGTGTCCAGCACTCTGCTGGCTACTTTTAAATAACATCAAGAGCTAGGAGTTGACAGGAACTTCTTGTGACGGGCATTGTGCTAAGGGCGGGGCAAGTACAAAATCTTGTCAACCTCATAATGATCTTGCTATAGGTTTCATTATGAACCATTTATGAGGACCTCTTTTTAAAAATACACAATTATTAGCAGACAAAAATATGTGCGAGTGGATACTTAGAAAAAAGATCACAAAAAAAATTGCAAACTTAAAAAAGCTGACAAATACCACAAACATCTCCCTCACACATGAAATACCGCAACACCTTTATAAATTAACTGCCTAACTGCCTCACCTATCTCTTATAATCCTTTGACTTTTGGTATGATCAATAATTATAAACGTGTAAAATTAATCTGAAATCAAGGAATACAGGAAAGCGAATCAAATGCATTTTAAATTTGTGACTACATTGTATTGAGCTATATAATTGTGTAATCAAATTATTCTTAAATTACATGCATTGACTTACTGATCAACATATAGTGGGGGAGGTTGCACTGGAGCACTTGTTTCTTAAGGCTATTTTGCAGTTTTAAGTGGCAGTTTTGCTCACTGATTTGCCTGGCTTGTCTCACTACAGCAGGACAAGATGCATCAGATATGCTAAGATACAGTCCAAAACCTTGGGATGCATACAGCACACAGCTGGCTCATTGTAATACTGCTAACGTGTGTGTCCTGTAAAAAAAAAAAAAAAAAACCAAAACAATTCCGTTAAGTTCAATCTTGTGCACGATTCTCTTTTTAAAATGTGTGATATGTTGATGATTGCATATGCTGCATTATTGAGTATATTCCTAACAGGTGGCAACTTTTGTTTTGACTGGACTCCATGAGAGTTGAATGCGCTGCTTATAATTTTATACTGCCGATGACTGGAAGAACTTTCCACAGGCTGCCTCCTGGCTGCATACACTTCAAACCTTTTTTCTCCCCATTATTCTGGTACTTCTAGAACTGAGGGCTATGGGGCATGTTCACAGTATGGCAAGACCTCTGATGGTGCACCATTCGAGCCACTGCACAAGAAGAATTCATGTAGGCAGAGGCGCAAGTTTCTGAATCTGCTCCTATACCCGTATTGCTAACAGTAAGTTCACTGTACGTTGAACTGATTGTGAACCACATAACACATATTCCATTAAACCCAAGTGAAATGCATTCTGCACTGAAATTCTCCTTTGTAGAATTCCCCAAATGCTCACAGTCACTCCAATGCCAGCTGCCACAAGGGGAAGTGGGATGAAAGGGAAGTCAGATTGTAAAGGGACTGTCTTTAAACTATCTTACTTTTCCAGATTTTATATAAACATGCGATTATGGGAATGTATTTTTGGAAGCCCTGTAGGGGAGCAAAAGTTGCCAGCCCAAAATGTGTCTCTTTGGGATGTGGATTTATTTTAGGCTGATTATTTTTAAGAAACAAAAGCCTCAGGAAGAAACTTTGACCTTTCCTCTAACTAAAAGGACTTAGATAAAGGACTTGTTCCAGGAAGAGAGCTATCACTGTAGATAACTACAGTATAATACGAACTAGAGGTGGTTTATAGGGAGGAACTTAGCTAATTATTCTCTGTGTGGCATTGTTTCTGAATAGCCCAGAAAATATTTATTTATCGAACATTTACTCTTTTTCATCCTTCTATGAATTATTTTCCTTCCCTTTGAAGTCCCAGACTCCTCACCGTTCTCCTTAGTCCTGGATAACATGTAGACCATGACATGTAGACTTCCATTGCCTGACTTCAGCCCGTGGGTCTTGTGTTCTTATGCAGTCCCCAAACATATACAATTAAATTTGATTTTCTCCTGTTAGTCTATCTCATGTAATGAGGGTCCCTGAATCCCAAAGTTCCCTTTATTTCATGGAAAACTTATTCCTATTCCTGGTATTGAGTGATTTATGTAAATAATTCAGTAATGATTTCAAGAGAAATATTATGACTCAATTTTCCAATTAGATTTCAATGATCCAATATAGCCTTTAACCATCTTTTCTATTTTTCCCCATGAACTATGACTTAAATCTTTTATAAATTATAGTTTTCACCTAATATATTAGCATTCTATGTTTGCTACTAGAAGGCAGTCACTATTATAAATCTTTCCATCCTCCAATATACCTAAGTCAGTGCTTTGCATAGTCGATAAATACATAGTGCACTGATTAGAAACAAATTAACTAAATGAACAGAAAATTGACTATATATCTTTTCCCCATTGCTGTTAATTGTAAAACAGTTGATATGAGAAAATTAGGCACCAAATAAAACAGGAGAGATGGCCCTGCATGTTTAAAACTTCACAGCACAGATGACAGTGAACTTCATGACACCCTAGGTTGATTAAAGATAGACATAACTGGGATCCCTGGGTGGTGCAGCGGTTTGGCGCCTGCCTTCGGCCCGGGGCGCGATCCTGGAGACCCGGGATCGAATCCCAGGTCAGGCTCCCGGTGGATGGAGCCTGCTTCTCCCTCTGCCTGTGTCTCTGCCTCTCTCTCTCTCTCTCTGACTATCATAAATAAAATTTTAAAAAAATTAGAAAAAAAAAGATAGACATAACTGTTATTTGGGCTTTATGGTAATGGTAATAAAAACTAATACTTATTGAATGATTATTTTGTGACTAGCTCCATTCTAAGTTGCTATTGCAGGTGTTAAATCATTTAACCTTCAAGGGAACCTAAGGGGTAGATACTAGTATGATACTCATTTTCATTCTGGGGCAGTTGGGGCATAGAGGTTATGTAACAAGTTGGAGAGCCTGTGCACTGAAATAGTAAATTCTGCTTCTGCACAAGAACATTCTATTATAAAAATCAAGAAATCAATGGAAATCCCATAGCTCAGAATCCCTTCTGCTGGTCAACTGGCTAACATATTCTCACTGCCTCTAACATCATGAAAGAGAAATAAATCTTGCTAATCATTCCACAAAGTGTATGTATGTCAAATTATCATGTTGTACATTTTAAATATGTACAGTTATATTTGTCAATTATTCTTCTATAAAGTTGAGGAAGGAAAGAAATAAGAGATTCCTCACTCTCTCTAGAGCTCTGGTAAAGTCATGGTTGAAGAATAAGAAATGTGTAAATTCACATGATCAATAAGAAGAGAAGACAGAAATACATTTAGAATCTAAAACTTAGATGGACATAGAAAACAGAAGCACAGAAACCATGTGATTTATGCCATAGCCTTCCAGAAAGCCTTAGGAGTGGGGTCACCAAATACCTAGGAGCAGTGAAATGAAAACAGAATCATATGGAAATACACACAAGAATCTGCTAAACATCCTTCCTCTGCCCTATTTAGAATATTGATGATGATAAGTGATACAGATCAGCTCTTCCAATGAGGAAACTAAAAAAAGAAAAAGAAAAAAGGATAAAATGCTAAATTCATTTTCTCAGCAGCATCAAAAAAAAAACAAACAAAAAAAATTAGTGATAAGTAGGTATACTCAGAGAGGGGTCATGGGGTCATGGTCATGACCCCCATCCCATAGGAGTTGGAATAACTGCACATTTTTAAGGGGTACTTTGTACCTTTTATTTATGAATTGTTTTCCCATATTTTCACCATTTTCCATCAGAGTTTTGGTTCTTTGTCTCTCAATTTTTTTTTTAGAATTCTTTATATATTGGGGATATTATCCATTTGTGATATATGTTGCAAAGATTTTCTCTGTGTTTTTCAGTTATCTTGACTCTGCTTATAGTATTTTATCATTCAAATGCTTTCAACAATTTTTATGTAGTCAAATTTATCTTTTTAAAATTGCTTCTGGATTTTGAGTCCTGATTAGGAAGTTGTTACCTATGCAGAGGTTAAGTGGAATTCAGCTAGTGGAATTCACTGAATTCACTGAATTCAGCTAGTGGTTAAGTGGAATTCAGTTAGTTCCACCAATGAAATGTGATTTCTTTTGCTGTATTCATGATTTATTTATTTGGTTCCTGATATGGCTTGGTTTATTTATGTAGGTTCCTGATATGGCTGGAGTTTATCCTAGTGTATGATCTGAGATGCAGGTATAATTTTGTCTTTTCCCAAATAACTAACCCCTTATTTCAGAACAAGTTATTAAAAAGTCTATTTTGTCCCAGCGGTTTAAGATGCTACCTTTATGATATCCTAAATTTTCATCTGTATTTGGGATTATTTTTGGACTTTCTATACTGTTCCACTAGTCTGTGTGTTTTTTCATGCGTCAGAAACACATCTTTTGATTGTACAGCTTTTATAGTATTTTTAAACATCTGGTAGGGCAAGTATACCCTTGCAGTTTTGTTTGTATGTGTGTGTGTTTACTATTTGCAGATGTTTGTTTTACCATATGAACTTTATCATCAATGTGGATTTGACGTAATATCTGGAATAGTCCAGCAAATGTAAAACAGTATCAATATGAACAAAAAGTCCACTCATAATGATAAACTATCATCTTATCCATGGAGAAAGAGGGATAGAATCCCAAAAAATAAGTAATTAGGGACTAATCATTTATAAGACTGGAAAGTTAGAAGATGGTCTGCTATTTTCCCCTCATTTCAGTTTTGCCTACCAAATAACACATTTTCCCTACCACTTAAAAATCTTTTTTTTTTAAATAATCTTTTTTTACATTGCTTTCACAGTATAATGCCAATAAGGTAATTTCTATGTGTATCTGTGTTTATATAGGTGAGTGAATACTAGTTAGATAGAAAGTTATACACTAACAAAGGGCTAAAAAAATAAATATATAAAAGCATACATATTTTTTATAGAAAAGATAATAGTAAGTTACTGTTAAAACAGAAATTGTGAAGTCTACAAACAAAAAAGTTAGCAAAAATATTTTTGCTTAAGACAATAAAGTGCTAGGTGATTGGATTGTGGTCGCACGTCTGTTACTTATTTCATCATCATTTTCCTCTTATCCTACCTTCCCTCTTTGTTGGAGTTCCAACAAGAATTTACTTCTGTGAGCAAGATAGTGACCAGGCTCAATTGGCCTAAACTCAGTTGTATTGGTCACTATTTGCCTTCTGATTCCTTATCTGCCAGGGGTTGGAGAACATTTAAACCTGTTATTTGGGGAAGGGGGTTTGTGGCTCCACTCTCCTGTTCCCTCAGACTGCAACTCGGATGGAATGCATTTCACTTATGGGAAAAATATTTCCTTTATTTTATTTTGTTTAGCATACATAAATAAGTTAATATTGTTGTAACTTTCATCTGGGTTTTATCAACTCAGAGTTGGGAATTCTAAGGCAAGTCAAGTGGACAATGATGAGGAAAATGATTTGAAAAGACATCAAGTAAAATAATGATTTTTCTCCACCTTCATCCTTCTTGACTTCTTTCGTTTCACATTTTTAAATGTTTCAAACCTATCAACAATGACTGGCCAGTGTTGGGAAAGCAAAGAGCAGAATTCTTTGAAATAAATCCTAGAGACTTAGTGTTTTCTTTTTTTAATCATGGAGATACTACAAACGTTGACTTGTTAGGTTCTGAGGAAGGAAGTTAATGGAGAGCTTTTTACTGAACTTGAACTCAAAGTATATATTGATGACAGGCCAATCCATCATGATCAGTGTCGGTGTCAAATTCTATGTTTTCCTACATGATTTTAATTTCAGAAAAAAAGAGGTTGTTAATAATAAACTCCCATAAAAAATTAAAGAGACACAGCCTATGTACTTGAAACAGATGGAAAACCTGAAATAAGAATCCAAAATTGCCCAGTCTCCTTTCATTTTTCTAAAAACTTATTTATTAAATATTCACATAAGAATTTTTCTTGTGCATCTTAAATTATGAATGAAAAATGAGAACCAGTGGCATTCACTTGCAAATTCAGCCTTATTTCTTACCTTTTAAAAATAATCTTTTTGCTTCCTATGTCAGTCTTCTAATTGCTCTTTTATTTAACAATGCAGTTTTTATATAATGGTTTTAAGATATTCATGTAGTATAAAATTTACCCTTTTAAATGTACAAGTTGGTGGTTTAAGTATATTCACAGTTATGCAAACATCCTACTAAATGATTTTGGAACATATTCATCATCACTTCAAAAAGAAACTCCATATCCATTAGTAGTCACTCTTCAGTCCTCTTTCCCTCTGTTCTGTGAAAACTACTAATTTACACTCCATCACTATAGATTTGCCTGTTCTGGACATTTCATATACATTTTTCATATAAATCATACAGTGTATGGTCTTTGTGATTAGCTTCCTTCACTTAGCATAGTATTTTCGAGGTTCATCCCTGTTGTAGCATGAATTGGTACTTCAGTCTTTTTTATTGTGAAATAATATTCCACTTTGTAGATACCCTACTTTTGTTTACCTGTTATTCAGTTAATGGACATTTGGGTTGGTTTCACTTTGTGGTTATTATATACATGATCTTATGAACATTTGTACCTAAGATTTTTTTGTGTGGATATATAGTTTCATCAATCTTTGCTATCTACATATGAGTAGAGTTGCTGGGTTATAAAGTCATTCTTTGTTTTTTTGTTTTTTTTTTTTTTTTAATTTTTTTTTTTTTTTTTTAATTTTATTTATTTATGATAGGCACACAGTGAGAGAGAGAAGCAGAGACACAGGCAGAGGGAGAAGCAGGCTCCATGCACCGGGAGCCCGACGTGGGATTCGATCCCGGGTCTCCAGGATTGCGCCCCGGGCCAAAGGCAGGCGCCAAACCGCTGCGCCACCCAGGGATCCCAAGTCATTCTTTGTTTAACTGTGTTCTATAGCAGTTGCACCATTTTACATTCCTACCAGCAATGTAAATTGTTTAATTCAGCCCTATTTCCTGTGAAAATGCTGCAATGAACATAGATGTGTCCATTTCTTTGAGCTCCTTTTCAGTTCTTTGGATGTATACCCAGAGGTGGGATTGCTGGATCATATGGTCATTCTATTTTTAACTTTGTGAGCAACCTCTGTAAGGTTTTCCCTGGTGTCTGCATCATTTTACAGTTCCACTGATAGTGTACAAGGGTTTCAATTTCTCTACATTCTTCCCAGCAATTATTTTTTCCTGTTTTTTTTTCTTTATAGTGTCTATCCTATCCTAAAATATGTGAGCTAAAGATTCATTGCAGTTTTGAGATGCATTTCCTTGATGATTTTTTTTTTATTTATTTTTTTTTTTTAATTTTTTATTTATTTATGATAGTCACAGAGAGAGAGAGAGGCAGAGACACAGGCAGAGGGAGAAGCAGGCTCCATGCACCGGGAGCCTGATGTGGGATTCGATCCCGGGTCTCCAGGATCGCGCCCTGGGCCAAAGGCAGGCGCTAAACAGCTGCGCCACCCAGGGATCCCCATTTCCTTGATGATTAATGATGTTGACCAACTTTCCATATTTTTGCTGGTCATTTGTGTATCTTCTTTGAAGAAATATCTATTCTTTGGAGAAAAATACTCATTTTTAAATTGGATTGGTTTTTTTCCTGGTGCTGTTGAGTTGTGAGAATTATTTATGTGTTCTAGGTATTAACTTCTTATTAAATATGTGGTTTGCAAATATTCTCCCCCATTTCATAAGTTGTCTTTTTACTCTGTTGATTATCTTTTGCACAGAACTTTTTTTCTTAGTTCCAGTATATTTAACTAACATACAGTGTTATATTAGTTTCGGAAGTAATGCAACACTTCTATACATTACTCAGTGCTGATCAAGATAAGTGTACTCTTAATACTAGTCACCTATTTCACCCATTCTCCTATCCACTTCCCCTTTGGTAATCATCAGTTTGTTCTCAATAGTTAAGAGTCTGCTAGGACACCTGGGTGGCTCAGTCAGTAAATCCCCTGTCTTTGGCCCAGGTAATGATCCCGGAGTCCTGGGATTGAGCCCCATGTTGAGCTCCCTGCTTCTCCCTTTGGAATTACTGGATCATATGGTAATTCTATTTTAATTTCTTAAGGAATCTCTATACTGTTTTCTTTCTTTTTTTTTTTTTAATTTTTTTTTAATTTTTATTTATTTATGATAGTCACAGAGAGATAGAGAGAGAGGCAGAGACACAGGCAGAGGGAGAAGCAGGCTCCATGCACCGGGAGCCCGACGTGGGATTCGATCCCGGGTCTCCAGGATCGCGCCCTGGGCCAAAGGCAGGCGCCAAACTGCTGTGCCAACCAGGGATCCCTCCATACTGTTTTCTAGAGTGGCTGCACCGGTTTGCATTCCAACCAACAGTGCAAGAAGGCTTCTTTTTCTCCACATACTTGCCTACACTTGTCTCTTGCATTTTTGCTTTTAGCCATTCTGAGAGGTGTGAGGTGATATCTTTTTTTTTTTTTTTAAGATTTTATTTATTTATTCATGACAGACACAGAGAGAGATAGAGAGGCAGAGACACAGACTTCCTACAGGGAGCCTGAAGTGGGACCCGATCCGGAGTCTCCAGGATCACACCCTGGGCTGAAGGCGGCGCTAAACTGCTGGGCCACCGGGGCTGCCCGAGGTGATATCTTTTTTTGTGGTTTTGATTTGCATTTCTCTAATGATAAGTGATGTTGCGCATCTTTTCATGTGTCTGTTGGCCATTGAATGTCTTCTTTGGAGAAATGTCTGTTCATATCTTCTGTCCATTTTTAAATTGTATTATTTGGGGTTTTTTGGTGTTGAGTTGTATAAGTTCATTTTTATTTTAGATACTAACCATTGGCTAGATATGTTATTTGTAAATATCTTCTCCCATTTAGTAGGCTGTCATTTGGCTTTGTTGATTGTTTCCTTTGTTGTGCAGAAGCTTTGCATTTTTTATGTAGTCCCAATAGTTTATTTTTGCTTTTGTTTCTATTGCCTCAGGAGACATATTTAGAAAAATGTTGCTACATGTTGCACAGAAATTTTTGTTTGATGTAATCCCACTTGTCTATCATTGCTTAATGCGTGTGTGCTTTCCATGTCATATCTCAAAAACCATTGCCAAATCTAACATCCTGAATATCTCCTCCTATTTTTTCATTCTAGGTGTTTCATATTTTTATAGGTCTTCATTGATTTTGAGTTCATTTTTATATATGGTGTGAGGGAAGGATCCAGCTTCTTCCTTCTTCCTTCTTTTTCTTCTATTTTTTTTTTTTTTTTTGCTTATAGATATCAAGTTTTCCCAGAATCATTTATTGCAGAGACTTTCCTCATTGCATAGTACTCTTCTCAAAGATTATTTGACCGTATTCATATTTCTGGGTTCTCTGCTATGTCCCATTGGTCTGTCCCATATGTCTGTCATTATGCCGGGAGCACACTGTTTCGATTACTGTAGCTTTGTAGTAAGTTTTAAAATCAAGAAGCATGAGACTACCAACCTTGTTTTTCCTTTTCATGATAATTTTGGCTATTTGGGGTCCATATGAATTTTAGGATGAATTTTTCTCTTTCCACAGAAAATGTGGTTGGGGTTTTGATAGGGATTACATTGAATCTGTAGATCAATTTGAGTAGTATGGGCATCTTAACAATATTCAGTCTTCAAATCCATGAACACTGCATATATTTCAATTATTTTGTATCTTTAATTTCTCTCATTGGTGTTTTATAGTTTTTAATGGATACATTTTTGCCTCCTTGGTTAAGTTTATTCATAAATATTTTATTTTTTTAATTTTTTCTTTTTGATGCTATTATAAATGGAATTATATTCATAATTTCCTTTTTGGATTGTTTCTATTAGTGTGTAGAAACAACTGATTTGGGGATGTTGTATCCTGGAATCTTACTGAATTTATTAGTTCTAATAGTATTTTTGTGGAATCATTTGGGTTTTCTACATTCAAGGTCATGTCATCTACAAACAGAAAATTTTATTTCTTCCTTTTCTATTTGGATGCCTTTTTATGATTTTGATAGCAAGGTAATACTGGCTTCATAGAATGAGTATAAAAATGTTCCTTCCTTCTTCTTCAAGGTTTTGGAAAAATTTGAGAATAATTACTGTTAATTAGCCATCTGGTCCTTGGATTATTTTTGTAGGGGAGAGGTAGTTTTTGATTACTGATTTAATATCATTACAAGTCATAAATCTGTTCCAATTTTTAAAATTTCCTTATGATTCAGTCCTGGTAGCATGTATATTTCTATAAATTTATCTATTTCTTCTAGTTTATCTAATTTCTTAACATATATGATTATTCTTAGTGTAGTGTTCATTTATGACTAGTTTATAATTCTGTTTAAGTGTTGGACTCTTTTCTAGTATTTTGTTGAGAAATTTACATCTATATTCATGAGGATATTTTCTGTTTTCTTTTTTTTGATAGATTTTTATTTATTTATTTATTTGAGGGAGAGAGAGAATGAGCAAGGGAGTGGCAGAGTGAGAGGCAGGAGAAGCAGAAACTCTACTGAGCAGGGAGCCTGACTCAGGGCTCAATCCCAGGACCCTGGGATCATGACCTGAGCCAAAGCCAGATGCTTAACTAACTAAGCCATCCAGGTTCCCCATGTTTTGTCATTTTCTTTTCTTGTAATCTCTTTGTCTGGCTTTGGCAAAAGGCCAATACCCCATAAAATAAATGAGAAGTGTATACTTCTATTTTTTGGAAAAGTTCATGGAAAATTTCTTTCAATTATTTTTTAATGTTTGGTAGTTTTTACCTGTAAAACCATCTAACCTGGGCTTTTCATGGTGGGAAATTTTTATGTTACTCAATTAATTTCTTTACTAATTACTTTTGAAAGTATTTTATTTATTTATTTGATGGGGGGAGATAGAGAGCAGGAGGAGGATCAGGGGGGACAGGGGCAGGCAGACTCCATGTTGAGCATGGAGCCCAATTGGGGTCTCAACCTCACAACTCTGAGATCTTGACCGAGCCAAAACCAAGAGTTGGACACTTAACCAATTGAGCCACCCAAATGCTCCAATTTCTTTACTCATTATAAGTCAGATTTTCTATTTCTTCTTGAGTCAGTTTCAGTAGTTTTTATTATTATTTTTTAATATTCCATTGCATCTAAGTTATGTAATTTGTGGGTATACAGTTATTTGTATTATGTCCCTATAATCCTTCTTATTTTTGTACTGTTAGTAGTTATATCTGTTCTTTCATTCCTGATTTTAGTAATTTGAGTCTTTCCTCTTTTTTTCTTCATAATTCTAGTTACAGTTTTTGTCAATTTTATTGACCTCATTTAAGAATTAATTTTTGGTTTCATTGACTTAATTTTTTAATTTTTTATTTCATTAATGTCAGCTCTAATCATTTCTTACATTTTTGTTGGGTTTTGTTTGCACTTTTTCTAGTTTCTTACAATGGGAGACTAAGCTATTCATTTGAGATATTTTCTTTTTTAATATAGGCATTTGCAGCTTTCAGTCTCTCTTGAAGTACTGCTTTTATAGCCTCCCATAAGTTTTATACACAATATTTTAATGCTGTCTTTTTCTCACCCTCCTCCTTTTCCTTTTATTTTTTATTTTTTATTGTAACACTTCAGCTTTTAACTAGGTTAGTATTGATCCATGTCCTGGCTGGTTTCTGACATGTCTTGTTGGGGAGACTAATATTTTATTTCCTAAAACCCCTAAAGTATTCATATGAAAATAAATTTGGACTATGATGGGACTGGTAATCAGTACCATTCACAAACTCAGACAAATGATATCCTGTCTTTGGCCTTATACTCTCTAGGGCCACACATATCATGAACACATAATACATAAATTTATGTAAAACAATATGGATGACTCTACTTTCAGTAAAAGCACATTTCCCTACCACAGTACAATCTATTACCCTGATCATCTATTGTTATAACTAATAGTATTTGGACTCCAGGAAAACACTTCTATTTCTCTTGCCTTAAAATGAATGGCATCTATATATAAGTGCTATGAGTTTGTGGGTTGTACCTCTGTTTGGGAGAGAAAGATGGAAATTTCTTCAGAATGTGGGGGAGGATTCAAATGATAGGAAAGCAAAAGTAGAGACACAAAGTAACCAATTTGTCTAGCCTTTCTTCTCTGATACCATGAATCATATTCTTGTTTTTCAGTGGTGCCAGGCATCCATATTGTTGCTTCTCTGGATATAATCAATTTGTGGTTCCAGAAGCACTCAGAAATTCACTCATAATTTTCAATATTGCATATGGAAACAGGGAACTTTTTCTATAATCAAAACAATATAAATTACTAGAGGCCTAATATATTTGACTACTTTGTCAAGCTAACTTGGGACACTTTTTCTTCATTGTCTTTATTCAAGGGCATGGTGCTATCATGTAGTGGTCCCATGGGCACAGATTTTGTGGAAGGGGAAGAAGGATTGTGTCATCAAAGTTATCATCTTTTGGGCAATCAACTCTAGTGCTAACTCAATGTGTCTGAGAGTTTTTAGTAAATTTATAGTTTGGTCATTAAGTTTAATGTTCCATTAATGTGTATTGGGTACCTATAATGTAACAATTACGATGCTAGTCAGTGAGGGCATAAAGAAGAATAAGCCACTGCTGATGTTCTCAAAGAGCTTTTGGTCAAAGCTACTAATGATGACTATGATACTTAATAAAAATAACAATTCAAGCTATGATTATTTGAGCACTTAAGAAGAGAAATGCATGGAAATCTGAAACTTAAAGAGGGTAAATAACCTTTCTCAGATTGAATAAAAGTTAAAATAGGAGTATAAATAAATATGATTCTTGTAAGAATGGTCACAGAATGTGATATCAAGTTGATTTGAAAAAAAGAAAAAAGGAGCATTTACATAAATTGGAAAGCAAAGCTCAGCTGTATTCTCCTCACCTTCTAAACTTCTTCATTTGCTTGCAACCACTTTTCTTGAAAACTTAACACTGAGACATACATCATCATACACAGTAGCATCAGCACATTGTCCTTGATGTACTATATGAGGGAAATTATGCTCAATGGCAGGGTCAATTAATGTATTAGACCAAGAGCTTCCAGATACATAATTTCTAGATTGTCCTAATTTACAGTAAGGTACTTAGAGCTGCAATGCTTATTTATATCTTGACCTTGCCTCTACTTAGTGAATAATCTTATAATAGCTATAGCACCTCTGTCCTTCAGTTATTTTCATCTATAAAATGGGAATAATGTCCCTTATTGGATAATTATGAGGACTAAAAGAAATAATAAATGTGAGAGAATCAGAACGATGCCTTGCACAGAATAATCTCCTATAAATGTTAAGATTATAACATTACTTACTAAGATTATATAGACTTTGATATATTTGCTTGCTCAGAATGTCATAAAGTAGTAGGAAAGGGAGAGTTATACTCATGAAAAAGGCATCACTTGTATAGGAGAGGTATTCTGATTCAGGGGTATGAAAACGAGGGAAGAGGTGTCATTGTGCTTCTGTTTTCGTGGGTGTAGCATCTCTGTTGAAATAGAGGTAAAGCCTGCATAGTTAGCAGAGGTTTTCTCTTACATCCAGATAGCTTCTTAACTGTCAGTCTTGGTATTTTTGATGTTTTTAATATTTCCATTTTTAAGGTTTTCATAAAAATTTTTAGGGATAGGGACACCTGGGTGTCCCAGTGGTTGAGTGTCTGCCTTCGGCTCAGGGTGTGATCCTGGAGTCCCAAAATCCAGTTCCCTCATTGGGCTCCCTACATGGAGCCTGCTTCTCCCTCTGCCTGTGTCTCTGCCTCTCTCTCTCTGTGTCTCTCATTAATAAATAAATAAAATCTTAAAAAAAAAAATTGACCAGGAGGCACCTGGGTGGCTCAGTCCATTAAACCTCTGCTTTGGCTCAGTTCTTGATCTCAGGGTCCTGGGACGGAGCCCTGCATAGGGCTCCCTGCTCAGTGGAGAGCCTGCTATTCCCTCTCCCTCTGCCCCTCCCCCATTGTGTGTGCACTCTCTACTCTCTATCTCTAGCTCAAATAAATAAATAAACTATTAAAAAAAAAGAATTAACCAGGCCTCTTCTCTACCTCCCAACCGCTCTACTCAGATTCATTACATAATGTCTTATTTGAAGAAAATAAAGATGATAATCAACTGACAACATCAAATGACAAAGATCATTTGAAAATAATACAACTACTTTATGATCTAAAAAGGCATCTATGAAAATTATAAACATTTGCTTGGCAGTGATAGGAACATTTGAGACTCCTCAGCTTTATAAGAACTAGAATTATCTCTTTGTGACTGCCAAGTCTTCTTGGGCCTGGCATAGGGCTGACATGTAGTGACTGCTTACGTAATTGCTCTTGGATGAACGTGGAATTTATGGGATAAAAAAATCTGGCAATAATCAGATGATTGATATGATAAGAGAAGGTGGCAAAATGTTGTGAGGCTTGACCAGCAAACCTCACACAACAAAGTGACAAAAATGTAAGAGCAGTGCACTATGCATGTCATATTTAAGATAAACTGAAAATGCTGAGATTGGGCAAGTTAGATAGAAGAATAATGTTGGGAAATTTTAAGTATCCACCAAATAGGCCAAGTCAGGATGAAATCCTGTTGAAGCAAGGTATATGGATGAGTTCTGTCTACTTCCTGGAATAGGCCATCTTAAAATCCACACATATATCTCTATATTGGCTTGATTCTTTGTCAGAAACAAAAATTTGTGCCTTATCTATCTGTAAATAAGTAAAAAGGAGCACCAAGAAGCACCGACATTAATACAATGATGATTTGGGGAGAGGAAAAGAAACAAAAAGGCATTTATCATAAAATTGAAATTTAGAGATTGAAAATTGACAAGATGAGAAGTTAAGGACACCATGAAAGGAAAAAAAATGAAAGCAAATAAATGACAGGAAGCCTAGAAGTTTTCAAAAAGAAACCCTGTAAGGAGGAAAATGATCTTTACAGAAAGGAGATCAGTTAAGAGATGAAGCCAGGGTACCTCAGAATTGTGGAAGGTCAAGGGCATAGTAAACATTATGCAAATCAAAAAATAATTCAAATAAAACCTGCAAGAGTCTCTAATACCAATAATAATTTCTTTGAGCATGTTAAAGGCAGAACAATAGAGAAGAAATTTGGCAATAATCATTTGAAGGGTACACTTGGGAACACAAGGCTGAGAGCAAGGAGAATAGATTAATTCTTTGCTTGGGAGTTTTCTGAGGATAACATTAAAGGAGTTTCTATTCCCAAGTTATCTCTTAACAAAGACAGATCAGAGATACTAGATCAAATGCCAGTAAATGCTCAGCTTTATATATAATTGCAAAACTAGATGAAGACAAATAACTTGGACCGATGTCATCCATCCCAGTTTTTGTCAAGAAAACGCCTTTGCTCTACCTCCTCTCTTAGCCTCACTGTCCAGCATGACAGCTATTTCCAGGTGAGCCAGGTTCAGTGTCAGTGGGCTCACACCAGGTGAGAGGACTATGAAGGTACTGGACCAGCCACTTTGGCACCCCAGTCTAGGTTCTGGCTTCCTCTCGGCTGTGTGTTTTGTTCCTATTTCTTCCCAGCCTTGCAAGCTCCTGTTTGTAGACTGTCTCGCTGTGTGCACAGTCACTGGCCTTTTAGACTTTAGAATCTCTCTAACTCTGCTTAATGTAAGTGTATGCACTTGAGACCTCAGGCATATCTGGCCTGTGACTTTGTTTACCCATATCCTATTGGTTGGTGAGGGTTGTTTTCTCTTCCTCTGTTCTCTGGTCTCAGCATCTCTCAGGTCCCCTAGGCCCTCTGTTGCTAATGACCTGTCAGGAGAGTTTTAAAGGAACTCAGGGGTGAAATTATGGAGTCATTGGCATAAATATGCAAGCTGCCATAAGCGGGCCACTCTGCTGTGTGATTGCCAAGGAAACTTCCAACCATGAGAGAGAAGGGCTCCCTGGAGACCAGAGAGTTACAGACCAGTGAATCTCATTCTTTGTTGGGCAGACTGGTGGGATTTGTAACAAAGGGTTATTCCATTGATCACTGAAGCCAGCACTTTTGAGACTTATAAAGGCAGAGTAGATTGAACAGGTACAGCCTGGGAGTTGAAAGTACACCCTGGGCATAAATTGAAGAAATCTGCTGCTAGAACAAAATGTGTTTTAATTTTTGTATTTTTATCTGATGTGTTCATGTGAACCTTGCCTTCTACTCCATGATAATATTTGTGTTAGGAGAAAAGTACTGTTTAGGACTCTTCCTCCTGAAAAAAATGATGTGGCCTGAGCTATTAGCTCCTTCTCTAAAATTGACCATACGGAGCTCAGGAGGCAGCTCAAATCTGAGAAGTGAACACAAAAATAAGGAACTTTGAACTGGTACATATAGAGAAGGGATGGGGTTTTCAGTGGCTTGGAGTAGAGGTCAGCCATACACAGTGGTAGAAGAGGGATTGGGTAGTTTTTAAATTCTGCTCTTGCCTTTTCCTCCACATTGAGTTGGGTAATCATTGCTGATTCCATCGTCTCAGCAACAACTCAGGCCAGCTGGTATTGGAAGGTAAAATCAAGCAATGCAAAAGGTCTGCTGGGGTAGGTAGCTGATGACCAGTGGCATGGTTGACTGGTTGCTTTCAGGCATTTACTCTTCCATCCCATTCTCTTCTAAACTCTCAGGGCTGTCAGATAATTACTAAAGAGGCTGCCCCATTCCTGTGCTGCTTTTTTCTAGTAGTTAAAAAATGGATACCTAGTTGGTAAAAGTAGAAGCAAATGAAAGCAGTAAATGGCATTTATGATGTAATCTTCCCCAGGGCTCATCCTTTCACTTCTTTTGCAATTCATCAAGAAGGATACAAACTAGGGACTGTATATCACCCTTCTCCTTTACATTACCTGATGTGGTAGCTGATATGATATGGGAATGTGAGCCCACTGATCAAAAATAATTTGACATTTGAGAAGCCAAGCTACAAAAAAGAAAGACAACATACTATATGATGTGGAGAATTACTGGAACTAACAAATTAACAATGAATCAAGAATTTATAATAAGCAAAATAACATGCTCAATGAGCTGTAAAAGATTATGAAGCAGGGAACTTACACACAGAATTAAGCAGAAATATTAGGTCTGAAGAAATAGTAGCAGAAATCAAGAACACAATAGTTGAGATAAATAACAGGATGGATATAAATGGAAAAGAATGGGTAAGCTGGAAGTTTAGATTGAGGAAATCTCTTAATGGATGGCAGACAAGAATAAAGACATAGAAAAATTAATATAAAAGTTAGAGCAGAAATAGTAGATAAGGATAAATAAGTTCCAGGAAGAGAGAAAAAATATGTTTTAAAATTCTGACTAGTTATCTGACATTTTTCCTCTAAATCTTGATGTTTTAGGAACATGTACTATATTCATCCTACAGATTCATATACTGCCTTTGCTACAGAGATAACAGGGGAAGAGATTTATTAATTCTACTCTATGTGTGTCTGTGTATACATTGATGGGGGATGTTGGAGGTGATATGCCGAGGGTGATAATATGTAAAATGGACACTCGAGCAAGGAGAAACCAGAAAATATGCTTCATTTTGACTAAAAATTTTTGCCAAAGATTTACACAAAATATGCCTGTGTACACACATGTGCACACACATACACACCCACAGAAGTTATCACTTTCATGTTGCTGGTGTTGCTAATGCCTGAGAGATTCATAGAAGAAATGAGGAAGTCAACACACCAAAATATAAGAAAAAATCTGGTCATTTCTTTGGTTCTAGAATTGTTAAAAATATTTGTAGGCGTTTCAGATGATTTGCCCACATAAATATTTTTAATAAATTTCTTAGGAGTTTTCAATAAAACCTCTAGATTTGCTAATACATTGAGAACTTTCCAAAACTAAGATTCCTAATGGAAATGCTAAGGAGTTGGGCACATTGGTAGAGTTATATAACTTGATTTCTTAGTCATGTTAAACAAATGTCAGACCAAACCATGCATCAAAGTTAACATAATACATTTTTCCTTATTTTGATAACTTTATTATCCTAGAAAATCCAGGAAGTTTACAATTACTTGGGGAAGGAGGTAAGTATAACAGAGAGCCCATGACACGAGGAAAGATATAAACAAACTGTATTTTTATAATATGAAAAACCTAGGGCTAAAATAAACTTTAAAAAAAGTTCATTCATTAGAGCTAAGAAATCCATGAAAAGTTTATATGGATGTGTTTACTAGATTTCAAGATGCCGAACTTAGAGAGATCCTGTGAGATATCAAAAGAGGTAAATTTATACACAAATTAAACAATAGTTAATGTTTTGTGTCAACTTGTCTGGGCTGTGGTGCCCAGTTCTTTGGTCAAACACTAGTCTAAATGTTGCTGTCAAGGAAGATTTGATTGATATTTACCATCAGTTGGATTTAAATAAAGCACCCTCAATGATGTGGGTGGTCCTCATCCAATCACTCAGAGGCCTTAAGACAATATTTGAGATTTCTCTGAGAAGAAAGAATTCTACAAGGTTAACATAGAAATCCTGCCTGCATATGCAGCCTCCTGGCTTGTCCTACAAATTTTAGACTTTCCAGCCTCCACAATTGTGTGAGCCAGTTCCTTAAAATAAATCTCCCTTTGTATATGTGTGTCCTATTGGTTTTATTTCTTTGAAGACCCTTGACTGATACAGTTTACAGATTCAGGAATCTCTGGGTAAAGAGGCACTCCTTCCTTCCTTCCTTCCTTCCTTCCTTTTTTTTTTTTTTTTAGATTTTATTTTTCTATTTATTTATTTGAGACAGTTTGCATGTGTGCATGGGGGGAGGGGCAGAAGGGGAGGGAGAAGAACAAACGGACTCTGCTCAGACCTTGGAGGGGGGCTCGATCTCAGGACCCTGAGACATGACCCAAGATGAAACCAAGAGTTGGATGCTTAATCAACTGAGCCACCCAGGATGTCTACACACAACTCAATTTCTGTAGATCTAATTGATAGGTGAAAGATAAATTGTATCTAATCGAGTCCTATCATTTTTACCTTCTCAATATCTCCCGAACACAGCCAATTTCATTACTTCCATGTCGAACCAATCCAAGCTACTTTTCTTTCAAACAGATGACTAAAATAGCCTCATAGCTAGTTTACTGGCCTCTGCTCTGCATCATTATACCTCTTCCCTTTTGTCAAATGATCCATGATGAATTGCAATGTTATCCAGTGCCAATCATAGGCATGACCCATTCTTTTGAAGGGACTGTGTGGTTAGGTCCTATCTGTTTTTCCAGGTTTATCTCACTCTAGTCTCCTCCCCACACTGTACCCCACTTTATTCTAGCCACACAGATCTCTAGTCTTTTATGCTTATGATATTCCATCCCACCAGAAAGCCTTTAGAATCTTGTAAGGGTAAAGTACTTTTCTTTATCTTTTGTGTCAGGGAAAACTTTCACTCATTCTTTATTTTTTTTTAAGATTTTATTTATTTATCCATGAGAGATACACAGAGAGAGGCAGAGACATATCAGAGGGAGAAGCAGGCTCCCTGTGGGGAGCCCAATGCAGGACTCGATCCCAGGACCCCAGGATCACGACCTGAGCTGAAGGCAGACATGCAACCACTGAGCCACCCAGCTGCCCCTCACTTATTCTTTAGAGAGGCTCTATTGTCACCTCTTCAGGGCAGCTCTTCCTGAATTTGGCCAGGTCTAATTCCATTATTAATAGTTTTCATTATTAATGGCTAATCACCATTCAAGTTTTATGTTTGATTATGGTGTAATATGACTAATATCTATGTATTCTACTAGATTGTAAGCCCCATGAGGACAGGGATCATGACTTGTTTTATTTTTTTCATCTTTTATTCCCAGGGCATAGGCCAGGTCCTGACAAATAGCCAGTCAGTTAATATTTGATGAATAAAATGATTTATGGATTCATCCATCTAGAATGGATCCATCCACTCATCCATCTTTCATCTAGAATGATAGAAACTAAAGATATTTGGGGTTAACCTCTTAAACACCTCAGTTTGGCAGAATATATTCTGAAATTTATAAATCAATATTTAGATTGAGTAGATCAAGGAGAAATATATCCTTTGATCCCATTTTATGCAATAAATTATATATGGAAGTGTCAAGCATATGATGCCCTGAATCTAGGTAAGCTCTAACTTGATTTTTGCTGTGAAAAGTCTATGTGGTTTTAGATTATGCTCAGCAGACTATATTATTCATCTCTCTGTTATGGAGTCTTGCTTGGCAATCAGTAGAGAAAGGAAGAAGCAACTTAAATCAATTAGGGAGCTGCTGATTCACAGAATGTAAGAGTTTAATGGAGACTTTGGCCAGCACATTAAATGTTATTAAGTGCATGGTAGTGGCATGCTTTGTGGATTAGCTGAGTTGGTTAGATTGAAAGATACAATGGGGGAAAAATACGAGTTAAGCAGGAGCAAATACACACAAGAAGCTGAAAGTTTTGTTCTTCAGGTGACACAATAACTTTTAAGGAATGAATGATAGCAAATATAAAATAATATCCTGTTACAGGCAAGGCATATAAAGTGTCTGATAATATATCTGATTTATTTGGCTATTAGTATCATTAATTTATTATGATATTAAGTTATAAAGGTCCTATAAAGATCTTTAAGCCCACCTTCCCACCTCTTCTAATGAGGAGCTCCCTAGTCACCTAAAGGAGTGATCATTAGAAGCATTTGCAGTGATCAGTAAGTTTACTGCTTCCATAAAGAAAATGTCTGATTTCAGACAGCTCTGATCTTAGAAAATAGCCTCTCTTCTTAAGCCTTAACCTACAAGTATATAATTTTCATCCTTTGGCCTAGTTCTGGATCTGCATTGGATAAATTTAGTCTCTTTCCCACGTGTCCTCACCTCTTTCATTAAATAAGAGAGTTGCCATGCAGTCGTAGTCCTTACTCCAAACAGTCTCAGATCATTAACCATTACAAGCTTTCTTGATAATTGTCCTTTCCCCTATAGTCTTCTACTTTGTAAAATTTCTTCCTTAAATATGTTAATAAGAACTGAATGTAAGACCTGTATTTGCTCTGGCAAGGACAAAACGCAAAAGCAGTTGGACTATTCAGTGGATCTGGAGATTGTGCTCCTGTTAAAATTGCATGTATATAATTATGCAGTGTGTTAATAATAATTATATATAATAAATATAAATATGGCATAAATATAAATATACACGTATACATGAATTATATATATATTTTTTCCCACAGTTATAGACAGATCAGTTGAATTTGAACCTGATTGAGATCCCAAGCCTTTACCCATGATTTGCCATTGGACTCATTTTCTTTCCCTATGCTTTTAAAATTGACTTTTTAAAGTTTTTATGCAAAGCTATTCATTTATTCACATAAAAAAATCTCATCAATTGGAACTCATTTTTTTTCTAGAAATTATGATATCTCTACATCTGCATTTGAAGTTATGTAGTTTATTGATGACTCCTAGATTTGTGCATGTGAAGATTGATAAGTATGTCATCTGTATCCTAACTCAAGACTGTGATAAAATGCTGATTAGGACAGAGTAAAAGTGTTGGAGAACAAATTCTCCCATGTGGTCTATAATTATCATTTATCCACATTCTATGTATAACTGTTCAAGTACTTGGGAATATGTAACTGTACCATCCTTCAGTTCATATATCTCCATGATTTTTCCAAGAATGTCAAGAAAAACTTTACCAAATTCTATTAACACTTAGTAATAAAGATTCTTAAAAAAATATTTATTTGAGAGAGTGGGAGTGGGGGCAGAAGGAGAGGACGAGAGAGTCTCAGGCAGACTCCATGCTGAGCACAGAGCCTGATGCAGGGTTGGATCTCAGGACTGGAGGGTCACCACCTGAGCCAAAACCAAGAGTTAGATGCCTAACTAGTTATACCATTTAGGTGCCCCAATAAAGATTCTTTTAAAAAATTATTTATGAAGTACAGAGAACTCTGTTCAACTATAGCTGGTTGATTCCAGAGGGAATTCAGACAGGATTTGGTCTTTTTCTCTGCCATGGATCTGCTTTTTCTGGCTTGTCCTAACTCTGATGCAGATTTTCTTCAGCAGATGTGGGGTTATATATACAAACCTCCGGGAGTAAACCATATATAGCAGATGAAGGGAGCACCCTTTCAGTTGCCAGAATTTTTAGTTTCTCTGAGTCTGTGCTCATTCTTGAATCAATGACTGTGGCCAGAGGGATATGACTCTTCTATGTTATAAAGGCAATATAAAATAATTATTCCTGTAATGAAAGCCAGACATATAGCACTTTATCTGACAACTGTGTGAAATAAAATGTTTTTTGCTTATTATATTCAATCATAGAAAGTTTTTTTAAGTAACGATCATAAATTATGATATATTTGTCATCACTTTTCCCCTTCCTATTTTATTTTATTTTATTTTATTTTATTTTATTTTATTTTATTTTATTTTATTTTATTTTATTTTATTATTTATTTTATTATTTTTCTCCCCTTCCTTTTTTTCACTTTTTTTTGGGGAAAACTTTCATCATGGAAAATTTCAAACATATGCAAAATAGGTAGAGTAGTGTAATGACCCCCATGTGCCATTGCCCAGACCAAATAATTATCAACTATAGCTAATCTAGTTTCATCCTTTCCCACTTACTCCCTCAATAGTATTTTGGAGATAATCTCAGATATCCTATTAGTTAATTTGTAAATACACTAGCGAGTATCTCTAAAACATAAGGACTCTTTTAAAGAAACCATAAGTTAACACAACTAAAAAAAAACCCTTTTCAATAGTTTCTTATCAGCAATTATCTTTCAGTGTTCTAATTTCAAATCCTTTAAAAAATGTTCTAATTTGTTAGAATTTATTTCATGTATATGTATATATATATATATATACATATATATGAAATCCAAATAAGATTCAAATGCTATGACTGATATCTTTTAAATCTCTTCATCTCTAGGCTTCCTTCTTTCTAGATTTCCTTCCATTCCTTCCTCTCCTTTTTTCACTCTATTCTCTTATGTATATAATGTATTTGTTTTGTTTTTTTAAGTTTATAATTTCATTTTTTAAAGATTCCATTTATTTATTCATGAGATGCAGAGAGAGAGAGAGAGAGAGAGACAGAGATGTAGGCAGAGGGAGAAGCAGGCTCTATGCAGGAAGCCTGATGTGGGACTCGATCCCAGGACTGTGGGATCACACCCTGAGCCAAGGCAGATGCTCAACTGCTGAGCCACCCAGGCATCCCATAATTTCTTTTTAAAAAAGTTTTTAAAAGTTATTTTAGAGAGACAGAGCATGAGCAGGAGGGACATAGGGAGAAAGAATCCCAAGCAGACCCCATGCTGAGCATGCAGCCTGACTCAAGGCTCAATCTTAGGATCCTGAGATCATGATCTGAGAAATCCAGAGTTGGATGCTTAACCAACTGCACCACCCAGGCATCCTAAGTCTGTAATTTCTATGTTGAAGAAACTGGGTCATTTTTCTCAAGTATCCCCCACCCTCTAGATTTTGCTGATTGTATTCCCTTGGTGGAATTAACCATTTCTTATTTCCTACAAATTGGTAGTTTGACTGAAGGGCTTGATCAGATTGAATGTCAGTGTTATGGTATCAGTATAACTATTTTATTACCAATGTTGTCTTTTTCCATTAGGAGGCGCATAATACCTGGTTGTTAGCAGTCCCTAATATATACTGTTTAGATAAATAATTGACCCATTTAGATAGGATGATATTTTACTTCTATGATTCCTTTTTCATTTATTACCCAGGATATTTCTATAAAAAAGACACTTCCAGGACGCCTGGGTGGCTCAGTGGTTAAGCATCTGCCTTCGACTCAGGATTGAGTCCCACTTCGGGCTCCCTGCATGAAGCCTGCTTCTCCCTCTGCCTATGTCTCTGCCTCTCTCTCTCTCTTTGTGTTTCTCATGAATAAATAAATAATTTTTTTTTAAAAGACACTTCCCTTTATCTTGATTTAGTTATCCTGTGGCATAATTGTATAGGAAAGTTAACATGATATCTGATTCTTTTATTTTCCAGTTTTCAAATAATGAATTGAATCATTAGTATAGTGACCAATTAGTTTTGTAAAAAAAAAATTTCACTATTATTTGAACTAATACTTTGAAATATATTTGGTATGTTTCAGTTTTCATTTTAATGGATACTCAAATTTCCCCATTTTTGATGATGGGAATCTTTTCAAATTGGCTCTTGGGTTATTCTGATCCCAACTTAACAGTCTTTGATAGTATTTTCTGGCATGTCAAAATATTCCAGACTCATACAGAAATGAATCAACCAGTTCTCTAAGGAGTCCTGATTCCTTTAAGTGTGAAATAGTATATAAAGATTATACTGCGGACAGTAAGAGTGCATATTGCTACTGGTTTGGACATTGTTTTGAGTGTTTTCAGTGAAGGGAGCTAGGATGCATTTTTTAAAGATAAAATGTATGGTGAGTTTATTTTGCTACTTTTATGAATTTCAAAGTAAGGATAACAAGATTTTTACTTGAATTCTTTCATCTATATTGCCTTTATACCATAGTTGAAATTATAGTTCTCAGTGATGATGCTGGAAATTATGGGTTGTCCCACAATGATTGCTCATTCACTTACATCATTCGCCTAATACACAGATGCAATAATCAATTACACTGCTATAAATAATATAGATTCGTTAAAAAGGTTTTAGACCTTATTTGCACTTTTTTTTTTTCTAAGATATATTCTACTAGCCATGTAAATTTGAACCAGTTTTTCAAAGTATCTTAGACGGCACCTGGGTGGCTCTCTTGGCTAAGTATCTGCCTTTGGCTCAGGTCATGATCTTAGAGTCCTGGAATCAAATTCCATATCATGCTTCCTGCTCAGCCCAGAGTCTGCTTCTCCTGCTACCCCTCTGCCCTACTTGTGCTCTCTCTCTCAAATAAACAAATAAAATATTCTTTAAAAAAAGAAGATAGATTCATCATAAAAATTAAAGTATCTTGCAATAGCTCATCCAACTGAATACATATTTAGGTTCATTTATTTCATGTTTAATTGAAGGGATTGATTTATAATTTTAACATTGTTAATATTTTGGGGGTAAACATTGACATAGTACTGAAGTCAAGCTTTAATAAAAGGTATACTCAAAGAATTTAAGCTTCTTTCTCTGTTCCCTTCATTCTATTCTATCTCTTCTCCTATATAACTACTAAAAATAGAATGGTCTATTCTTCCATTATTTGTTTTAAAATTTCTCTTGATTTCACTTTATGGTGTTCAGGAAGGTTGCATTTTTGTACTAATGTTTACTTTTACACTAACAGCTTTTATATAATTTAGGTTCCTTTTAAAATTTTTTATCAGTTATTTTCTATTGGTTCCCTACTATTAGCAATATTGTAATAACTGTAACCAATTCTTCTCATCTATTCTTTCTCTACAAGCATCTGATCTAAAATAGTATTATTTTGTACTAGATAGAAACTATACGGCAGTAAGGAAGTCTATTCTACTTTCATATCTTCTCCCTTTTATCTCCCCAGTTTTGTTGTTGTATTTTACCTACATTATCAGAACACAAAACTATTATACTCTATTCTTTATTCTTTATTTATTATACTCTATTCTTTCCCTTACTTGGAGAATTGTCCTACAGGTTCACAATTTGTAGTGTAGTGTTTACCATAGTATCTGCATCTTATCTCCATCTTCCAGAATCTTATTTTTGTTTTATATGATGTCCAGGATTTATAATTATACTTAGCAAGTAGAATAGGGGAAAGCACGTCTTCTTTTTCCCAGAAGTCATCAGATGTTTAGGCCTTCAAAAGAAATTTTATGTTATTTTCTATTTTGAAATAACCTCAATCTTACATAAAGTTTCAAGTAGAGTAAACAGAATTTTTTTTTTTCACCTAAACTGTTGGATGATAAGAGGCTCTGTTATCCTCAAGTACCTTAGTGTTTATTTTTGTAAGCAAGGATGTTGATATATGAATCCTGAGACTCAACTCAGATTTCAATGCTTATTCCAATTAATGTCTTTTACAATAATAAGTTTCCAGGCTAAAAACCACCTGTTATATTCAGTTGTTACGTCTCTTTAGTCCACCTCAATCTTGAAAGTTTTCTCAGACTTGCATTGAGTTTTATAACATTAACACTTGTAAAGATCACAGACATTATTACATTATTTTGTAGACTGATCCTCAGTTTGGGCTCCTCTAATGCTAATAAATGATTCAATTCAGGTTGTGTATTTTGGGTAAAAATATTACAAAAGTGACTTTGTTCTCTTTACCTTCTATTAGGTGACCCATTGATGTAAATTTATCACATAAGTGATGCTGTTTTCTTTGGTTACTTATAAGGTTGATTTATGCCAGACTTTTCCACTGTAAATTACTCTTTTCCCTTTGTGATTAATAAATATTTGGGGAGAAGGATATACTTTAGAACTATATAAATACCCTGATCCTCATCAAGTTTTCCACATGTTTCTTATTTATATCAGTATGGATTCATAGACTCCTATTTTGTGTAGTGTGTTTTAGTTTGTTAACATTATTTATTTTGATGCTCTAATTATCTGCTTTAATTATTGAGAACTCCTTCAAGTTGGCTTTGACATGTTCTCATAATTTAAACACGTTATTACTTTCTTTCACAATAAGGTATTCCTGACTTATTTTGTACTCTCCTTATTCCAACCTTGGAATCAGCCATGTTTTCAAGGGTCCTTGGTTTCCTTTAATGGAGAATGGTATATAACAACCAAGATCTGAGTGCAAAGTGTGCTTATTACTTTTGGGGCGTCATTGCCCCTAGCCTATTTTAGTGAACAGAACTAGGTAAAATACACACACACACACACACACACACACACGCACACAAGTGCATATTTACATCTATATTTGTTTCTGTAACTATCTATATAAAAAACCATAGATTTTCTAGTGCTTCTGATTCCATCCCAGTACCATAAGATTCACTTTATTTTTCTTCCTCAAGTATTTGTAACTCTCTTCTCTGACGCTGAGAAATCAGACTGCCTTTATTCTTAATATATTTACTTATTTTGTCTTTTTTATTATTTTGTCATTTTTATGCATATATAACTAATGTCTCATTACTGCTTCCTCTCCTACATAATGTAGGCTGTCTTTATTTGTTCCTACCCTACATAGGGCTATCTTTCTTTGAGGACCCCTTTTGATGCTACCTGGGTTTGAATTCCCTGTGCTAAGCCACTTGCCAAAACTTTCATGTATATTTTATTCAACACACTCAACTCTAAAACCCCATACTGGCCCCTACTTTTCTTCCCACATGGATGTCCTCAGGGTTTGACATTTCAGTCTAGAACACTGCCTCTTCCTTTCTTACCACTGTGCAGATCCCTACCTGACTGGGTTCTACCTAATGCTTTTTGGAGTGAGTTTTCCAGATATTGAAGAGAAGTTAAAGGAAATAAAGGAGAAAATGGAAAATTACAACCTATTTTTAAAAGAAATGTTTCTTATATTGCTGTCATGCAGATCCTCTTCATTGACATTTGACATATGCCAATTTTATGTGGAATATAACTTAAGGGTTTTATGCACATCATTTTGTTAGATATGATGCATTGAATTTTGGAGTTGTAAATATAGGTTCCTATAAAAACATCAGCTGAAAACAAAAACAAAAACAAAAATCAGCTGAAAGCATTACACTGAGATATATATATATATGTGTGTGTGTGTGGGTGTGTGTATATCTATGTATATATATATATATGTTTTATGAAGTTTGAGTATTAAAAACCAAATAGTATTCTACTAGAAAAATATTAACTAGGGATTAATCTCCCATTGCCCAATTAGCAAATATAATCAAACAGCATATTAAAATAATAATATTCCTTGACCAAGTGGAACCTTATTCCAGATATATTAGTTTGTGTCTGCATTAGGAAATCTATTTATTAATAATCATCATGTAAATAGATTTTAAGAGAAAACATATCATCTTAGATGATGGAAATATAATTGATAAAATTTGTTCCTGATAGAAATCAATTTTTAAAATAGAAATATACTTATCTGAAATAAAAAAAACCAGCATGATGGCTATTGGTGAAATACTAGAAACTTTTCTAATAAATCAGAAATAAGGCAAGGATGCCCGTCAACTCAATTATTAAATTTTTTTTTCAGGTAACAGAAATGCAAATAGGTAAGAAAAAGAAACAGAATATATACAAATAAAAATATGAGAATATAATTATTTGCCATTATTATAACTGTCTACTTGGAAATACAAAATAATTATCAAAAAAAAAAACTCAATAGAAGAGAATTAAATAAGGTATCATAAAATAATACACTAAAATCTGTTGCCTTCCTATAGATAAACAAAGCCAGTGAGAAAAATAAAAAGATCCTGTTTATAAAAGCAACAAAATAAAATTATAGGAATAAATGTAATAAGAAATATCCAAGAAGAAAAATATATAATACATTACTGAAAGTTGCAAAAAATAATTCAAACATATTAGAAAACGTATCTTCTTGAATAGGAATGTTCAGTCTCATAAAGATGTAATTTTTCTCCTAAATTAATACACAGTATATAAAATAATAGTTCCCTCCCCTCCCCAAAAAATCACCAGGTTATATTTTAGGACCTAACCAAGGTCCTTCTGAAATTCATGGGAAAAATAAGAAAAAAAAAAATTCAAGGAAAACCTGAAAAATGAGTCACAGAGGAGCAATTTTGCAATTACTATAATTAAGACAAGATGGTACTAATATATGAATAGACAGGTCAATGGAATAGAAAAGGGGTTCCAAAAGTAAATTTGAATATGAGAGAAATTTGGTGTATGTTAGAAATGAACTGCATTTAACAGTGAAGAAAGAACAAATTGGTGTTTGGGGACAGCTGAGTAACCTTGTAGACAAACATCATTTTCTACTTCTTACACCTAAATAAATTCCACTTCAGTCAAATACTAAAATACTAAAATATAAAAAAAGAAATTGTGAAAGTGATAGAAGAAAATGTAAAAAAGTTATATTTATACTACTGAAATATAGAGAAGGCTTTCTTAAATACAACATAGAATCCTGGAGCCACTAAAATAAAAAAATAAATAAATCAGATTTCATAAACATTTAAAAAATCATCTCAACAACACTAAAAAGTTTAAATGAAGTCAAAGGCAATTGATTGCCTGGGACATTTCACATACATATGAGATACAAAATGTAGATTTTTATACTATGTAAAGAAGGCCACAGATAAATAGAGAATGATCAGTAGTGAAACTCCATACAGGTTGTAAAGATGGGCACAATTCCAGGGTGGCCATTCATATGGAAGTGAATCTTACACACCTGTTCATGGCAGCCCCAAACAGTCCAGTGGAAATATGGTTAAAAGAAATTGAAAAAATGATATACAAAAGTAACTGTCTTGGCTCCTAAGCATATGAAAAGAAGTTTAAGGCTATTCATTACAAAGAAATGAAAATTGAATCTATAATGGGTTACTGTCTCTTTTGACTCATTTTCTTGGCAAAATCACACATGAAATGTAATGAAGTAGTTATTCTCATATTGTTGAAGAAATGTAAATTGGTTCAGCTTCTATGAGGCCAATTTGACAAATATTTATTAAAAGGAAAAATGTTAATATCCTTTGATTCCGCAATTCTATTTCTAGGAATTTATTCCCCAAGTACACTTACAGATGTCCCAAATGACACACATGCAAAGTTATGCGTTACAACATTCTGTAATAGCACACAATGGAGACAACTTAAATGTCTATCAACAGGGAGTGATAAAAACAATTAATGGTAATATTATGTCCATGAAATGGAATACTATTTTGGTACTAAAATGAATGAGGTTGGCTCTGTATGTATTAATGTTAAATAAGTATCTATCTACCTTTCTCTATATCAATCACCTATTTACCTATCATCTATCAGTTTCTATCTACATCTTATTTCCCATCTATACCCTATTTCCTATCTATATCCTATTTCCTACCTATAGGTAGGTGGGGGCAAAAAGATTTAGAATAAGAGAGTCATCATTCTTGTGTTTCTATATTTGTGTTCCACATGCTTGCCTATGCATGGAATATCTTTAGCAGGGTGTACTAAAAAGTGGAAATATCAGTTACCTCTAGGAAAGCTAACTTAATGGCTGAGACAGCAGTAGGAGGGACACATATTTATCTCCTCATATACAGTTTTGCTCCTTATGCATTTTTCCATGCACATGTAATAACCACTTAAATTAATTAAATAAAAATACAAACGACAAAGCTTCACTTATGATGTCATCTATTTTTGTCGCATAATTTTGACTTAAAGATGTAGACTGAGTGGTTGCTGACAGTTGTGAGTCAGTATGTGTGTTTATCAAGAATTACCAGGTGAATGCAGCAAAATAGTCTAGAAAAATCTGTCTAAACCCAAATGTGACACCCTGGACATGAAAAGAATATCTTGTAACATATTTTCAGTCTTTATTAGAAATTAGCATGTAGTGATAGCTCTCTCTGAATGAAATGAGAGGGAAGCAACAAAACCGATTAGCAAAGAAATTTAAACAAAGACAATCAAATGTGCCCTAAACTGTAACTACCTGTGGGAGTCCCAAGGATTAGATGGAGATAGGCCGCTAACCCCGCTTCCTCCTGTGTGCATTCAGAACATCTCTTAGTGAATGTTCTTTTCATTTTATTATGTTATCATTTGTTTATACTGGAATTTATTTTTGTGTATTGAAACTCTGCTCCACCACTTACCATGCGTGTGAACTTAAAGAGTTTTCTCAACCTCACTAAGCTTCAGTTTCTTAATATATAAAATGGTGATAATCATCATACCTAACTCTAGAGTAAATCTATGTACCATCTGGTAAATTTATGTAAAGTATAATAAACATGCAAATAACTCTTCCACTTTCTTTCCTTCCTTTTTTTCCTCATCATAGTCTTTCATTCGTATGTTGCTCAATGTTTCCTACATTCCCTCCTTCTTCCTTTCCATCCTCCTTTCTCCCTTCCTTTCTTTTTCCCTTTTTATCTTTCCCCTTTTCTTTATAGATTTATTTCTCTCCTGCATTATCTAAGAATATTTTGAAGTGGTTCACAAATCACATGACAGAGCCTTTGTGGACTAACTAATTCATTGCCGTGTCCCACGGTAGGATCAGGTGCAAAGCTATTCTCTGACTTGTGTTCTGGGTTCCAGAGCCCTAGGATTTCACTGTCTGATCCTTTGAGTCAGTCCTTCTGATGCACTGTGGCCCTCTGACTACTCTTTCCTGCCTTCTCACTTTAGCAACAGTTAGTTCTCTGACCATTCTGACCACTGGGCTGCCATCTGAGTTCTCACTTCTATTTCACAACTGAATCTTCCTGGATTTACCCAGAGCAAGTTTACATGAAAAGGATCATTGGAGATTGAGGGGGAGCACGTAGCATGGAGGATAATTAATACTTAAAAGTAAGACATGATCTCATTCTGTCATTTATACTCCAGAAAGTAATTGCCTTCTAGCATAGCCAGTTGTATCCATCAACACTTTTGACACAATTAGAACCCCAGTAACTTCCTCTAAGATTTTTTTTTTTTTTTGCCCCAGAATAGGTCCAACATGGCAAAGTTCCTCCCATCTTTCCCAGGACCAGATACATAACTTGCATTCACTCATATCTCAGCATTCACTTACAGAGGACTAGGATAAGCGTGCTCAGACCACTCAGTTGAGAAGTTAGGTTCTCTAGAGACCTGATTTCTCTGAAGCATTAGTCTATGGAAATAGTTGGTCTCTGTGATTTCTACAGAGGAGCTTCGAGGAGGCAAAGATGAGGAGTATGCTTAGGAGCAGGGAAGAGCTGCCAAAGGATCCAGCATGGGGAGGAATGCAGGCTCATGCCTTCTGGAGGCAGGAGTACCATTTGACCTGGACGATGAACGAAGTCATAGGTAATGAGGAAATTATAGTTTTCCAGCTCTGGTGGTGAGATTAGAGAATAATAAAGCATAAAAATGACTGCATTTTGGGGAAGAATGTATTCAGCTGAGCTTTCCTAAGTTAGAGAAATAACATTTTGTGCATCTTTTTGTCTCTTTTATTTAAAACTAAATAATGTGATAAAATTAATTAGAAGAGTAAATTATGATGAAAATCAGGTAATAGGTGTCTAGACCAAGTATTAAAAATAAACTGGAATAAGTGCTATTTTTGTTATTTCCCCCTTAGTTCTCTTGTGACAGAGAATAATGGGTTATAAAGAAATGATTCCTCTAAGACTGGCAAGAATTCAAGCAATACCTGATGATACTTTTAATTTCCTTCCTAACAGTTGTTCCTTATTGCTTGACCCTGCCATTAGGTGAGTAGCTGTATCATCACTTCTTTGAATTAGTTAACCGTCTGCAGTGGTACTGCTGTCAGGAGCCTGACTACTGTTCATTTCTAAATAGTTATGTTATTATTATTTCCACAATAAATTAACCGCACTAGTAAATAATACCCTGAGTTGAAGACATAAAATCACGACCTTCAAACAATTAAATAACATATTTATTCACTTCTTTTTATTTGCTATGTTTAACTCTCTGACTAATGTTTGTCAGAAATATGTCACATTTTTTATGCTCATCAGACTTTCTGTTTAGATAGTTTTAATTGTCCTCAATTCTGTATTTTAAAAAAATCTCTAAAAAAGCTGCTCTTTATCTGGGAGCTGTGCTCTCTCTGACCACGCTTCCCTTTGCCAGCTCCTTGTCTGACTCACAGCTGTCACACTCTCAATGTGCTCTGACAGGCTACCTACTGGCTTGCTCCAAATGGAGAAAAATTCTATCATACTTAAAATTTAAGAAACACATGAGCATATTTTCTTCTCCTTTATATATTAGAGGCATGCCCAACTATACCAGCACCCGATGTAAAAAGTGCTCCATTAATATAGTTAGATATGCCCTCTGCCATTCCTTCTCTCATCAATCTCAACAGTGGACAATTGCATGTAATATGACTTGTGCAATAAAAGTGCCACCAGTGTGTCTTTCCTGCTACCTTATTCCACAGAACTCACTAAATTATTCCCCTAAGAAACTGTATTCTTGAGGGTACATGAACCACTTCTCAAGTTGTGCTTTTGAAAATCTGTGCTCTGCTACCACAGGAAACACTTGTTGCATTCTCCTCTTGTTTCTTGGTCTCTTTAGTGACATAGCTAGAATGCTGTGCACCATCAGAAAATAAAACCTGCTTTAAGATGAAAAAGATTTAATTTCTAACCCCAAATTTCCCACTTATTACCTATATAAGTCACATAACCTTCAGGTTTCTTATCCAGAAATTGGGAATAATAATAATACCTGTATTATGGGTGCATTTGGTCATTTAATGGGGTGACATATATGTGGATCTGACTGACACGTGGCATGGTCCAGATGATTAGTGAGGTAAGGAAATTCATGGAGTTTTGAGGTAAATTTAGCATAAGTAAAGGATCTGGGAGATTAGACAGGTAGTCGCTTCCATTGTCCATAAGAGAGATGAGGACCTGTCTTAGTCCATTTAAGTGTTTGGGCTGTTATAACAGAAATACTCTAAACTAGGTAGCTAGTAAATACCAGAAGTATATTTCTTATAGTTTAGGAGACTGGGAAGTTCAAGATGAAGCCACTGGTATGTTCATTGTTTGATGGAAGTCTGCTTTCTGGTTAATAGACAGTCTTATCAGTGTCTCCTCACATGGTGGAAGGGGTAAAGGATCTGTCTAGAGTCTCCTTCATAAGGACTTGAGTAATCTCATTCATGAGGGCTCCATTCTCATAACCTAGTCACTTCTCAAAGACCTCACCTCCAGATAGCACCACATTGGAGATTAGGGTTCAACAGATGAATTTTGGAGGAATGTGAACATTCGGATCATAGGAGGATCTTAACTAAGGCAGAGGCAATAAAAGAGTATAGAATGGGTGTGAGATATCCTAAGATGATGAATTAAAAGTGTTCGGGTAATTGGTTGAGCATCACGAGGGAGTGGTGGTAACTTTCTTACTTTTATATGACCCTAACTCCTGGTGACACCAATGAAAGTGAAGAGTAAAGAGGGATGGGCATTAAATATATAATTAATTTTGGATGTGTTAGTTTTGTTTTACCTGTAAAACATAGTGGATTCCTAACAACGTTTTATAAGCGAATGAATAAAATATCTGATTGAGAATTAGATATATTATATATATATATATTAGATATATTTCTGGGCTGGAGAGTTATAATTTAGCAATCATTACTATCTAGAGGGAGCTAAAGCTATGGGAATCAGTGGGACCACCAAGAGGTGGTGTCCACTTCATTGAGTGGACAAGCAACTTTGTAATTGTGGAACTCCAGGAGTGTTAAATTTTATGTTTCAAGCACCAGCACCCAAGATTTAAAAAAAAAAATTACAGTGCTCATTCTGTGTGTTTCTGGTAATGAGTAGTACTCCCAGATATTAACATGCTTTAAGGCAGCTCTGTATCAGGTATGGCACTTGCATGGTTTCTATTTCCTGGACACCTAACTCTTGTACATAACAATTTAGTGAGCTCCACTAAATTACTACAAATATTTCCTTGCCATTAGTATAATAGAAGCCATTGTGTTGATAAAACAGTCTTTCAGAAAACAATAATAATGTTTTTAAAATCAAGAAGCAGAATACAAATACAATGTTGAAATATGAAAAATACATGTATCTTGAAGCTGAATAAATGCAATGTATTTGTACAGCAAAACTAGGAAAAATTATTCAACTTACAACTTTATAAAGGACCACTTCATGAAATGAGAACTGCATATATTTTACTACACAGATAATTCAAGCAAATGTGAATACCTTATGACAGAGAGCTGTTATCAAATTTTAGTGTTTCTTCACTAAAATGATAACCCTTAATAAGAACATTCAGAATAGTCATTGGTTCTGTGGACTTTCTTTTCTTTCTTCTTCCATTGTTCTACACTATGATCATTCTTTTTCTGTGTGTGTGATGCAATTTTGTCGAATGCTATTCTGAATACAGGGTTTTTATTGCTCCTTGTGACTTGCATTCAGCTTTTTATATCTAATAGTGCTAAAGTATTTTTTTTAAAGTACTAGGCCTTTATCAGCTGGTTTATTAAAGAGAAGATTTATTAGTTTCAGGATTCCACTTTCCTACATGAGTTCCCACAAATGGGAGCATTTATATGCTTTTTATTACAACATTTCAATGAAATGATGGTCTTTGAATTTTTCTAATATAATGACTTAGTTACATGAAGTAAAGTCAGAAGTGAATGATAAATTAGAAAATAGGAACATGTGTTTTCAATTTCTCCTTCTCAATCTTCATTAATAAACATCTTATATGCTTACATAAGGGGAGAGAGATACAGACATGGAGAAGAAATGAAATCAGAACCCCATTTGAAGTTCTGAGTCAGCATGAGGCCACTTCTGGTCTAGTTGGGCGCACCCCTGAATTTCCTTGTGTAGATATGATTAAATTTCATAGTTTACCTCAAATATTTTGAGGTAAATTTTCTCACTTGCAACTGAAGGGCCTCTGATTATTACAGAGGTCCAAAGCATAAACATCAGTTTTTGTTGGGAAGTAATTTGAACTAGAGAATTCTCTGATAATTGAAGCCCTTAGGTCTAGGTGAAGGGACAAACAGGTAATTCTTTTCTATTAAATTCTAATGACCTAATCACAGCATAATCCCTAGGGCTTGAGACTCTCTTCCAAGCTAAATTCTGTGTCTTTTGCCTCACTTCTCAACTCGATCCTATATCCTTCACAAGAGACACTGCCTGGGCACTAAGTTTCTTTAATAGAGCCGTAGAGGAGAGACTGCATCAAAACCACCAAAAAGTCTGCATACATCTAACATGCCATTAGATACTTCTGGATCAGCCCTTTCATTAAAAGGTAACTCAAAAGAGGAAAAACTTGCTAAAACAGATTTTGGAAACAGAAGTGAAGCTTAAAATAACGTTGTTTAATATAAAATGTGCTAGAAGTTAGCAGTGGCTCTGAAAGTACAACCCATGCCTGTCTGGTGTTAGGTCTTCAAAAAATAAATGTAACCTATGTTTTAATCCTTATCCGTGAAGACGGCCGAGGAACGCTGGTTTTAAGAGTCTAATGTTGGGCCTAGCCCTGGCAGGGCTCAGAGGAGTATATGCTCTTTCCAACATGTAGTACCCTACGTCACACAGGTAGTACAACATGAGCACATAGGTTAGTGCACAAAGCTACATGCACCTCACACAGAGCTCTGATGTGCAAGCTCTCAAGGTCTTGATTCAGAAATATATAACAGTGATCTTGGACAGTTGGTGACAAATATGTAGCCTTATGTAATCCTCTTTACAAAACTAACAAAAGGCATATCCTAATGTCCTTTAAAAATAAAATGAGTAAATCATAATAATAGACATACAGTGAAATATCATGCTGCAATGAACATGCTGAGTTATAGATCCATAAAAGACTGAATCATAAGGATAATATTGAATTAAGGAAGTCAGACATAGAATAGTAAATTTTTTATTATTCTATTTATATATATACTTCTAAAAAACAGGTAAAATTAAGCTATATTGTTTAGGAGTATACACTTAGGTAATAAAACCATTTAATAAATACATAGGAATTGAATTCCATAAAATTCAGCACACTGGTATTGCTGGGAGGAGGGGAAGGATTTTGTTTGAGAAGGAACATGCAGAAGGTTTCTGGAGTCCTGTTAATAATATCTGACTTCTCGACTTGGAAGTGAAATGGGTGTTTATTTTAAAGGTCATTAAAGTATACTTTTATACTTTAGGTATTTTTTCTGTACAGTTGTAATATTCCAGATAAAAGAGGTTTAAAAAGTGACTATTAGTAATATGGTCCCTGGTGCAGAAGAAAGGAGAAAAGAACTGAAGTCTGCTGTACTCTTTCCCCATGCGGGGCTGAGCCCTGGATTCTGTTTCCAGTGAAATGACCTTTTGGTGACCAAGGTCTCAGAGAGAAAGAGATGGATTATTTCTTGCTGAGAAGGATCCTCTTGTTAATCTCTAGAGGAAGCTTCTTGGGTGTCCTCCCAGTAACTTTGTCCCTTAGTAGTGTGTGCCCATTATGTACTATGTTTCTAAGGGACCTGCTCTGTCTATCCACCCTCTCACCACCAATTCTTTTGGCATAAAACCAGACAAAGCAGGACTCAGTTAAACCCCCTTGGCCAGCACCTTGATCTCTCTCTGAGGCTTCTTCCTATCAAATAGGTCCCTACTTCCCCTTTTGCACTAAAGAAGGTTTACCTACTTCCCTTGGCTGAGGGGAAGGTAGGGGCAAATCCTCTCAGTTTGGGTCCTGTATTAAGGCAATTTTTCTGTCTCACCACCCCACGGTACTTTTCTCTCCAGGGACAAAGGGAAAACAGAAAACAAAAATCTCCTGCTGCGGCTATGGGAAGTCATCAGCAAACTCCCCCCACTGGGCCCTTCTGTTCTAAAATTTGGCTAGCAATTCCCCTAGCAACAGAATTAATGACTCCCACCAGAATTTGCTGCGGATACAACCATACTCACTGAAATGATAATGTGATCTTCCCTTGCCCAAATTTACGATCAAGAAAATCTAAGACTATTTTGGAGTGAGGGAAACTGGTAGAAATATTCATTGCTTTGTATATTTTTTCAAGTTTGTACAGTTTTAGATATTTTGTTAAATTATTCTATAATTGCTTTTTGAGGGAACACCTTTCATAGTAAGCATGATAGTGATCTCTCTGGGGTTGTAAAGGTGGATAGGTAGGAGTCCCATCTTTTCTCTCTAAAAAAAAAATATATATATATATATAATATAAAAATATATAAAAATATAATATATATATATTATTAGGTGGGGTTAGGCAAGGTACAAACAGCAAGAACAAAAGTTAAAGCAAGGGATTGAAAGGAACTATTTAGCGAGTTCAAAGGAGGGATAGATGGCATTAATTTAGAGAAGACTTTACAGACTTCAGAAAGGAGATGGCAGCTGGTGTGGTCTTGAAGCACAAGTGGTTTGTTGATCAGAGAAGTCTCCATGTAGAGGGAAGAGTACAGGTAAGAGCACAGAAGCCAGAGATCCAGAACATAGTTCAAGATGCATGGAACGCAGTATATGTGTAGGGAAGCCTTGGACAATAGTAGTGAAAGCACTGGAACCAGATCTTGAAATGTATTCAGTGTCCAGCTAAAGAGCTCAGTCTTAAGAATGCAACAGGTTCGCTGACGTTTTAATAGGAAATGGTGAATATTGTACCTATATGTTATTAGGATAAGGCTCATTTTTTCTTTATGTCTACTTTTCTGGAATGTCATAGTTGTGATTTGCCTTTCTCCTTTTGTTTGTATGTATTTATCATCCATCCATATTTTTTTTAGGGACACAAATACATGTGGTCCTATTTCTGTGTAACTTCTGGTTTGCCACCAGAAGAAAAACATCTAGTAATCTCTTCAGGCTCTTGACTTGGGAAAATATCCTTCAGGCTTGTGGTTACTTCTAGTTTGTGAAGCTGACATTGGAGATATTTTCTAGTTTTGCCCATCGAGAGTAATAATACCTCTATAGTAACAAGCATACCTAGCATCTAGTTCTGGGTTTATCAATACCATTATCTCATAAATGGAACCAAGCTCCTTGAAAACATGGTTGAGGCATGTAGAGCCGAGGCAGTGAAAATCAAAGTTAGTGATAGAATCAATGAAATCTAATCCACACACCTTAAGATTTAGGATTCGGGAACCCTTGTCTATTCTGGAAGAGATTCTGTGTTTTGGAATTTTGTTTATAATAATTTTTCCTCCTTATTATACCTAATAACCCCCCCTTTTTTGGGAATAATTAAGATTTGTGACTTAATTGCAAAACAGTATAGAGATTCCTATTTACTTCACTTAGCTTCCCCTAAGGATAGCGTCTTATATAACCACAGCATGATTTTCAGTATTATTTTCTAAATTTCATCTTTTATTTGATATTCACCAGTTTTTAAATTAATGTCATATCTTATGTCTCAAGATTCAATCTATGATCCCTTGTTGCATTTAGTAGTAGTATCTCCTCAGTTTCCTCCAATACCTGACAGTTCCTCAGTCTTAACTTTTTTTGACTTGGGAACTTAAGAGTTTAGAATAGTGATCTGTAATTTTGTAGAATGTTCCCCAGTTTGGATTTGCCTGATTTTTTTTCCATAGTTAAATCCAGGTTATGCTTTGTAGAAAGCATTCCACAGAAATGGTATAGTTTTTAAGCACAGTTTATCAGTAGTTCCATATGTTGGTAGAACTTACTACTAATTATGTTAACCTAAATCACTAAGTTGGTGTCTTCAGGTTTTTCCATTGTAGTGTTACTACTTCTTCCCTTCATAAGTTAGTAAATATTTGAAGGAAATGCTTTGAAGCTATGCAGATATTTTATTTCTTTTTTAACTTTTATCAGTAGATCTGATATTGTGATTCCAATGGTAATGTTCTATTTCCCTAAATTACTTCTACATTTATTAATTGGAATGCTTCTGTAAGGAAGAGATGTTCCTGCTTCCCTTTTAATTTTTTACATCAATCACTTATTTATGTCAGGATGGACTCAATGCTATTCATTTTTTGATCACAGCCCAAAACTATTGCTAATTTTTTGCTCAAATTTTTCCATTTTTGGCCTGCAAGTACTTTTACAGGTTGGCTCTTGTGTCTCTTTCAAATATCTTCATCCTCTTCCCAACCCTTTTTTGAGTACTTCCTTACTTCCTAGACCACTAGATGTTTTACTCATCATGGATTGTCCCTGCCCCAGCTCTGGAATCAACCTATTCTCTAAGAAAAATGCATAAATACCAAGAAGCAGAGTTCCATTTTCCCAAAAGTTTTCTTTTGATGACAATTTTTAGCCCTTTCCTTCCCCCATATAATCCCTAATAGTGTCTCAGTAGCTTTCCTCTTTCTAAAATTGTATGTAAGTAGGATCATACAATATGTACTTTTGGCTCTGGCAACTTTAAAAAAATCTATTTAAGATTCATACATGTTGGTTTTGAATCAATTGTTTTTTATTGTTGTATAATGTTTCATTGTGTGGAATTGTTTGCTTATCATTTACTTCTTGAGGCCATGAGGGCTGTTTCCAGGATTTTTACAATTATGAATAAAGCTGCTATAAATGTTCATGTATAAATTTTTGTGTAAACATAAGTTTTCATTTTCTTTGGGTGAATGCCTAGGAGTACAATTGTTAGGTTGAATGGCAAGTGTATGTGTAATTTGTTTTTTTAAAAAGAAGCTAACCTATTTTTTAAAGTGGCTGTACCATTTTGAATTTCTACTGGCAATGAATGATAGTTCCATTTGTTCTGCATCCTAAATCCTGTGTTTTCTATTGTTTTGCTTTTAGATAAGGTCATTGTAATAGGTATGTAGTCATATCTCATTGAGGTTTCAATTTGCATTTCAATTAGCCATTTCATAAAGGCTAATGATGTTGAGCATCTTGTCATATGCTTATTTACCATCTATATATATTCCACGGTTAATATCTTTTCAGGAATTTTGCCCATTTGTATTGGGTTGTTTGTTTTCTTATTGTTGACTTTTAAGAGCTCTCTATATTATTACTGTAGGTTCTTTATCAGATATTCAATTTTCAAATATATTCTGCTAGTCTATGTCTTGTCTTTTCATTCTCTTTTAGTGTTTTTCGTAGAGAAAAATTATAATTTCAATGAAGTACAATTTTTCAGGTTTTTTTTAATGGGTTGTGCTTTGGTATAATATCTAAAAGTTCATTACCAAATTCAAGTTCATAGATTCTCTACTATGTTTTCTTCTAGAAGTTTTATAGTTTTATTTTTTATATTTAGTTCTATGATCTATTTTGATTTATTTTGTGTAAAACATCTGTGGTATGTTTAAGGTTTATTTTTTTGCAGATGGATATGACTGTTCTAGTATCATTTTTGAAGAGATTTTTTTTTTAAATAAATTGTTTTTGCATTTTTGTAAAAAATTCAGTTGGGTATATTTGTGTAGGTCTAATTCTGGGTTCTATAGTCAGTTCCATTGATTTTTTTGGTGCTTATTCTTTTGCTATACCACATTTCTTTGATTAATGTAGCTTTATAGTAAGTCTTAAATGGCCAGAAACATCCAACTTTATGTTCACTGTCTGAAATATTTCGATTATTCTATTTTCTATGTATTTCTATATGTACTTTAAAATCAGCTAATTGGTATCTTCTCAGTTGGTCTCTATTTTATCAGATTGGAAGGAGCTGACATCAATATTGGGTTTTCCAATCTAGCAACATAATACATCTCTCACTCTCAATTTACTTAAATTTTGAAAATATTTTCCCTCTTGTTTTGTAGTTTTCATCATTTATGGACTTGATAGATGCAAATTTAAGTATTTCAACTTTGGTAATATTTTAAGTGGCATTTAAAATTTTTAAATTCAAAAAATTTTATGCTTATATATAGAAATATAGTAGGGATTTTTATATATTGACCTATATCCCATTCCTTTCCTAAATTTGCTTATTATTTCTAGGCATTTATTTGTATTTTTTGGGATTTTCTGTGTATTTAATATCTTCCTTTCAATCTGTATGCTTTTCTTTGTTTTTGCCTTATTATATTGATTATGAATTACATTAAATTTTTGAATAGAGGTACTGAGAGAGGCTATCCTTGCCTTGTTCCCAATCTTAAGGGAAAAGTGTTCAGTATTCAGCACTAGTTGTAGGTTTTATGTAGATAGCCTTTTATTATTCAGCATTTACTGAAGTTCTTTTTTGATGAGTGAATGTTGAATTTTGTCACATGCTTTTTCTCCCTCTATTGTCATAACCATGTGTATTTCTAGTCAGTTACTAGAATAGACTTGATTGATTCTGAAACCTTGTAGTGTTTGTGTAGAACTGTGGGTTTTTTTTTTTCTTCTTTTAACATTTAACAGACTTTGCCAGTAATACCATCTGGGTATGAAGTTTAAAGTTATCAAATTACAAAATAAATTTCTTTAATAACAAAACACTACTCAAGTCATCAATTTCTTCTTTATAGGCAAGATTTTTTAGTATGTATCTTGTGGAGTTGGTCCATTTCATCTACTTTGTCAAACAGATTCACTGCAATATTTCCTTATTATATATATTTTTAAATTTCCTTATTATATTTTTAATATACTCCTCAATAATGTTTCTCTTTGATTTCTGAAAAGTTTGTGTTGTTTTTCTCTTTTTATGTTCAGTCTGCAAGATTTGTCAATTTCATTTATTTGAAAAGAACCAACTCTTGATTTTATTAATATTCTATATTATTTTTTCCAACTTCATTGATTTGTGCTCTTAATCTTTATTATTTTATTCCTTTTGCTATCTTTGTGTTTAAATTCCTCTAGTTTCTCAGGGTGGAAGCTATGATTATTATTGGTATAATTTTTTAAATTTTCTAGTATAAATATTTGATGCTACCTATTTTCCTTTCAATAGTGATTTAGTTAACTTCTCTATATTTTAAATTTAATTTTTATTGATTAGTTAAAATTTTAATTTTCCTTGAAACTTTCTTTTAGACCTATGGATTATTTAGGAGTCCATTGTTTAATTACAGCAAGTATTTTGGCATTTTCCAGGAATCATTCTGTCATTGATTTCTCTCTCTTTTTTTTTTTTTTGGTGGTAAAATACACAAAAAATAAAATTTACCATCTTAACCATTTTTAAGTATACAGTTCAGTGTTATTTAATACACTTGTACAATCATCTGATTATCTGTCTCTAGAATTCTTTCCATCTTAGGAAAGTAAAACTGAAACTCTATACCTATTAAATGGTAATACCCTTTTCCCCATTCCTCTCAGCCCCTGACAATCACCATTCTACTTTGTATCTTTATGATTTTGACTACTCTAAGCATATCACATAGATGAAGTTATAGGGTATTTGTCTTTTAATGACTGGCTTATTTCACTTACCATACTGTTTTCAAGATTCATTCATTCATGTTGTAACATGTGTCAGAATTTCTTTTCCTCTTTAAGGCTGAATAATATTCTACTGTAGGTATTACCACATTTTGATTATCTATTTGTCCATCACTAGACAATTGGGTTACTTCAGTGTTTTAGCTGCTATGATACGCCGCTATGGACGTGGATGTACAAATCATTTTGAGACACTGCTTCAGTTCTTTTGAGTATATATCCAGAAGTGAAATTCCTGGATCATATGCTAGTTCTCTTTTTAATTTTTTAGGGGAACTCTCATACTGTTTTTCACAGCAGCTGCATTATTTCACATTCCCCCAATGGTGCACAAGGGTCCCCACTACTCCACATACTGCCAGTACTTGCTATTTTCTGTTTTTATGATAGCAGCCATCCTAAAGGTGTGAAGTGGTATCTCATTTTAGCTTTGATTTGCATTTCCCTAAGATTAGTGATGTTGAGGATCTTTTCATGCGCTTATTGGCCATTTTTGTATCTTCTTTGGAGAAATATCTATTCAAAATTTTTGCCCATTTTTGAATCTGATTTTTTTTTTTTTTTTTGCTATTGTTGAGTTTTAGGAGTTATCTATAAATTCTGGATATTAACCTCTCATCAGATATATGGTTCAAAAATATTTTCTCCCATTCTGTAGTTTGCCTTTTTACTTTGTTGATTATGTCTTTTGATACGCACAGAAAGTTTAATTTCCATGAAGTTTAATGACTATTTTTTCTTTTGTTGACTGTGTTTTGGTGTTGTACCCAAGAAATCAATGTAATGAAGTTTTGCTCTATGTTTTCACCTAGGAGTTTTTTACTTTTAGTTTTTATATCTAGGTCTCTGATCCATGTTGAGTTAATTTTTGTATATGGTATTAGATAAGACCCCAACTTCATTCTTTTGCATGTGGGTATCCACAGTAGTGGGAGTTCTAGTAAGAAAAATTTGGCAAGAAATAGAAATAAGAGATGCCCAAATTAGAAAGGAAGAAGAAAAGTTATCTCTGTTTACAGATGATACAATCTTACATGTAGAAAGCCCTAAAGATTCTACACAAAGAAAAGAACAAATAAATGAATTAATCAAAGTAGCAAGATACAAAGTCAACACACAAAAATTAGTTGCATTTCTATATACTAACAAGGAGCAATCTGAAAAGAAATTTAAGAAAACAATTCCACTGACAATAGCATCAAAAAGAATAAATAATTAGGAATTAACTGAGGGAATGAGAGACTTGTAATGACAACTACAAAACATTGCTGAAATAATTTATAGGAGACATAAGTTAAGTAAATGGAAACATATTTCATGTTTATGGATTGGAAGACTTACTATTCTTAAGATATCCATGCTACCTGAAGCAATGTACAGATTCCATGAATTTACTATCAAAATCCCAATGGTGTTTTTTTGTAGAAGGAGAAAAACTCATCCTAAAAGTCATATGGAATCTTAAGGAATGCTCTCCCAGTTCTGTACCACAAAGAGACTCTCAGAATTTTCTCAGTCTTGTCTGTGAACATATGGTCAGTGCACTTCTCTGTTGTACCTGTGTATATGGATCTGCTGTCCCCGTAAGTTTGCAAGTTATTTGTGGTCAGGGATGTCACCACATGGTAGTTATAATTTATTATGCAACTAAGTATTGATATTTTATACTTGGGATTAGGAATAGGCAACACACATTCTTTAGTACCATGCTCTTTTTTAGAGTACGACAAAAAGAAGTCCAGAGCCTAAAGAATGAGTGTTCCTTTGTATAAAATGAGAAATTTCAGTAATTCTTATAGGACTATACAATCCATAGTCCATGGTATTTAGTTTGATTATATTTTCCATCTTGTTTTGAAAGAATTTTATGTGTTTTCTGACACTGATGGTATTTTTCTATTTTCTTGCTATTTTCAGTTGTTTGTTGTTCAGATTTCCTCAAACTACCTATATCATATTTTATCTTTTATATATGCAGATGTTATATATTTCACTTGGCTAGGTGTCATCATTTTATTTGTGAAAAAAATAGATTTATACATTTTATTTTTATTTAGAAAATAAGAATTTTGGTCTAAATTATACCTGTTAAATTTCTTTTGAGCAATATAGTAATAAAGTTAAAATACAACATAATTCCTAGAATTGGGGATTTTTAGTATACATATTTTCTTTCTATAACACTTGAAAATAACTAATATAACTCTTCGTTACAAAAGGCATTTCTACTATAGGGTGGGAATCAGTGGGGTGTAGACTTCCATTTTCACAAGAGAGTTATATCTTGGTGTATCTTCACTGAATGTTTCCTAATCAGGAGATTGGTCAGTTCATATCTGTCTTTTGATTAGGCCTCAGTGGACTGAGAATAAGATTAAATCTTGGTAGTAGCATCACTTATTCCAAACAGTGAAGTTCAAGTTTATTTTTCTGGTTTTTCATGTGACAGAAGACAAAGAAACATAAGAACAAATAGAATAGTCTGGAATCAAATGGGAGTTAGAAGTTGGTTCATTTTAGCAGTATGAACTTGAGAGATTTACAAAGGGTCTGAAGGATGGGTTTACATTTCTCTAAATTATATGTCCATATTTTTTCACATTGACATATGCAATAATACATCTGTAGAGTTTTATGATCAGAGAAAACAAGTAGAAACAAAACTAGTTGAGCAAAGACCTTTATTACTCTTCAGGGCTATTTAAGTAACATTTTCCTATGTATGCAAATAAAGATACCGACTGTAGAAAACCAAATAAGGCAGCATAAGGCCACTAGCATAATAATACTATTAAATATAATAATATTATTAAAATACTATGACAGTGGAATTCCTGTTAATTTCTAGTTTTGTGGCAAAATTGCCTTGAAACCTCAAAATGTAGGTGAAGACTGCAGGGCTAACAATTTTCATGATTAATGTTGAGAAGATAACAACCACAAAATCAATACTGACTACAGTTTTATTTTTATATATAAGCCAAATTGGACTTCTACATACAAAAAAATTATGAGACTAACTTTTAACACATGGAAATCTGTACATTGCACAAGTTATTTTGAGGTGATAAAGGGTTTTGCAAATGCTGTCAAATGAAATATGCATTTCCAACTGCTACTAGGATGACCAAATATATTCTTGTATGTACAATGTGTCTTGTAGTCACTTAAAATTGTTAATTGTCTCAGGCAAGACCTTAATGGTACAAGCGACAGTTTTAATTGGACTTGGCTTTTAAAAAATCCAGCTGCTGCTGTCGGTTCAGTAGAAACAGCACTAACCATATAGGTTACTCTCTCATCATTTTATGCGTTGAAAGGAGCCACATGCAAGCATTCTTGATGGTATAGTTCATGCCTAAAATGAATCTGAAGATGATGAAAAATTTGATGTATGTATTAGGACTCAATGTAGGTAAGAGAAAACCCTCAGGTATTTTAAGTATAAAACTTTAGGGGATTATATATATATGTTACTTTATATGTATATATGTTAAGTAAATAGGAATAAGGTCTAGACCAGACCTACAGATGATTTCTAGAATGCTCTATAACTTACTTGCATACGAGCTATTCCCTTTGAAACTGAGTTGGAAGTTTTGATTTCAAGAACACTCATCTATAGTTATGATCCTCGGATTAGTAGATTATTGCTGCAACTTCCTGTCGGATACTAGCAAACTCCAAAACTGTCAGGAAGATGGGCTGCCTTGCATCTCCCAAAAAAGACAGGTTGAAGTCCTAATCTGTACTGCATCAAAATATGACTTTATTTGGAAATAGGATCTTTGCAGGTGTAGTCAAATTAAGATAAGGTCATTAGGGTGGGTGCTAATCCAAAAGTGAATATTGAGAAACAGACAGACATGCACAAAAGGAAGACAATGGTAAAGACACAGTGAGAATATCATATGAAGATGGAGGTAGAGATTGGAATTATGCTGTCACAAGCCAAGGGGAATCTAACAATTGACAGCACCAGAAGCGAGGAAAAGTCAAAGAAGCATTCTCTCCTATAGACTTCTAGAGCATGGTCCTACTGCCACCTGGATTTTAGACTATGACACTTCCAGAACCGTGAGACAAAATATTTTTCTTACTTTAAGATACTCAATTTTTGGTACTTTATAATGCAGCCCTAGAAAACTAATGCAATGGCCTACACCTGTCTTTTGCTTTCAGATCATGAAATTGCATTTGATATACAGAACTTTGTTTGCATCCAGAATCCTAGTTGCAAAGATAACTATAAAATAGAATGTCTGTAAAATCCCACCTATTACAGCACAGTGATATATTCCAGAATGAGGCTGGAAAGGAGGCTGAGTGCTTTAATTTGTATTGTCCACTGTAGCCCACTATTTTGCAAAATTATCAACAAATAAAAATGTAGAACCACGAACTATTTTAGTATTCCTAATTCTGTCATACTTTTTTTCCATTAGATAGTTTTTTGTTCTTTTTTTTTTTTTTTAATAGAATCAGGATATTGTAGTAGAATTGGTACAGGAAGGAATCAGCGATGGAAGTATGGGACAAATATATATTGATAATACTTTCCTAAAACCTCATTTTGTAGAGAGAAGCATTGAGTATACAATAATAATTCAGACATGTTTTCAGCCAGAATAAAGCTCAGAGATGACTCATCAGTGCATTTGATTTAGGAAATGTGTTTCAGTTGGATTTGTGGCAAAGAAAAATCTCTTCATCAATTAAAAAGAACAGAGAAAAAGAAGTGTAGGTTATTCTAAGTTCAGACATAAGAAATTTAGAAAAGCCATGTTATTTGTTTGCCACTTGTGGAAGTAGGTATTTAGGAAGAAAACCTATCCAGATCTGTAAAAGCAAATTGAGAGCAACAGAACAGGCTCGATAGGGCACTTATTGAACAATGGCTCTAATGAGCAGCACCATGCAGTTTTGGAAAGGCTAAATGTAGTAAGAGGTGATAAACAAATGGTAATATCCACATATTTATTAAGAATTGGGTGAAGAATAAATAGGAAAAGAAATATTTCACATTGAATGGGAAATATAAGAACCTGAGATGATAGAGATTGATTTGAATTGATGTGTGTGTAAAGTGTGGGTAGATGGAGGCTTTGGCCTGGGGAATGAGAAAACCAGAGATTGCAATAGAAGAATGAATATATTAAGGAGGTAAACACTAGAGTTCCTTTATTGTTTCTCCCCTTCCACTCCCTAGAGATGAACAATGCTTATCTCTCACACCTATGATGACCTAGGATTCTGATCTAGACATTCTCAGGAATAAATTCAGTAGTTACGGAAGCCCTGGTATAAAGTGCTAAAATGGACTGGTGTGGACCAAGTAATTAAGAGCAGTCAGGTTCCCATCCTTCCTGCTCCAGAATCCAAGGTCTGGTACATTGCAATCTAAGATATATGTCTTCTGATATTACTTTTTCATAGGAGGAAAAGGTAAAGCCATTATCTGAGAAGTTGTTTTGTAGGTCAGAGCTAGCTGTGATCTTCTGGTGATTTGGCTCACTATGACAAGGCTTATGCATTTTCTACCTCATACTCCCTGGGTTTTGGAGATAAATAACATGCATTGTCAGAATTATTGATATTTCTGAGGATGGGGACTTCATAAGCTAAATAACAAGACATTTAAAAACTTGTAAAATTAGAACAACACATTGAAATATGTAGTTCAACTGAATCAGAAATATTAGAACAGATGCATTAAAGGTTTAAAACTGTGCTAATAGAATTCACAGTAAGAAAGGGAGGATATTAACTATGTGTAACAAGAAAAAGTAAAGAAAAAAAGGCAGAAATATTAATTATGAAAAATAATGGTTAGATAAAGAAGTATTCTAATTAAGAGTCTATTCAGCTTTTTGTGCAAATTTCAAAGATTCTTCTAAAAGTTATATGGAAGAGAATTACCTGGGTATTACTGTGCTGAGTGGTCAAGAGGCATTTGTCACATCCAATGCTATCATTTATTATAAAGCTATTGTAATTACCATGATGTGGTATTAGTGCAAAGACATATAAATTGGCCAATGAAACAAAATGCAGAGTGAGAAACAGTATCACAGATAATGGAGTATGACATATGACAGAAGTGGTATGAGAGAGACGTGGGAAAGAAGGAGTATTCTTTAACTGGAAGTAGAAAAAAGGTTATTCACAAAAAGAGAACATTATATGCTGACCTCAATAATCAACTTCAATTGGATTAGACACTTAAAAATAAAAAATAATTTTAAAAACTAGAAAAGATTTCATTAAAAGGGAAATACAAGCACTGGCAATAAAATAAAAGATTAATTAATTTTAATATATAAAATTAAAGTCTAGTTCCTTCACTGCTCTGCTTCTGCCCTACTTCTCTGGCCTCATTTTCTTCTCATATTTCTCACATTGCAACATTCCCTCTTTGTCTTTGTATTATTGCATTACACTTTTCTCCAGAGACTCTTTTCTTCATTTTCCAACCCAGAAAATTCCCATTGCACTCAGAAAAATAAAACATGTTTAATCTCATAATCTACATTTGATGTCAGTAATAATTTTTCTGCTGTATCTCAGTATATTCCTAAAAATATAGAAAATTAGAGTATATAAAATATGGAATGCAACTGATATTATAATTGTCTTTTAAGAAGAAAGAATGTAAGCAATAAAAAATATTGAAGTTCTATAGTGGAAGTTGTTGAAAAAGAATCATAGTGTCATCTATGATATTACTAAAATGCATAGAATCTCATTAATAAGCAATAATAGTTGAGGATCTTAAAGGAACCAGAAATGTGGAGGCCATTTTACTTAAGAATGCTTTCTGATTCAAGTGCAGAACTTTTGCAAGGTTCTAAAACAAGTTTTCTCAGCGGTCATCAAACAGTACTTGTCAAACATTCTTTACCAAATGATATAGGAAAAAAACAAAACAAAACAAAAAGCCCCAAAATGAAACAAAACAAAACCCAAAGCCCCCCCCGCCCCCCAAAAAAACAGCTGTTCTTCAGAAGAAAAGTCTGTCTTTTCTCACAAGGACATATGATTTTATTAATAAATATGATAAAATGCTTCAAGTGAGTCTATGCTGATAAAATGCCTTGAATGTTAGGTTCAAATGCACCCTAATATTTTAATATCATTGTACTACATTTGACTAGATTTACAAAACAACAAGCAAATGTAAATTGACAAGCAACAAGGTAAGAGCTTGAAATTGAAAACGTATTTTCAAATATTGAAGATTTAGAACTAAATTGGGTGTGTGGTCCAGAAAGAAAGTCTGGGAGAAATCACCCTTGAGGATACTGAAGTGATGACACAAAGTGCAGTATGCAGTTAGCCCTTTCCTCAACAAAATAACTATTTAACTGAAAAAAATTATTTAAAAAAGTCTCTTGAAATATTCTTAAGGGCATAGAGGCAAATGAAGAAACACTCATTAAAGGAAATCTGCAATATCTTGGTAAGAAGAGTAAGATACTGGCATCTGAGCATGACTCTCTTCCCCTCCCTACCAGAACTCAGTCTAGGGCTATAATATCAACTCAGGAGGTACAAGCCACCAGAATGTCTCATCCTCCCAATTCTGTGTTGGAGAAGCTTGATTCCTACTGAGTGTTGTTAGAAGACTGAGGTTCTCTTTACTCACCCAGTTCCTTCTCATAGAAAGGGAAACTTTACTTCAGGCACAGCAGGCTGAGAATACTGAGAGCCTGATTGCCCCAGCTTATTTATAGGGCCGAGTTTCCAAACCAGAAGCAGCAATATGAGAAGACCAAGGGCCACACCTTCCCCCACTGCCCACTTGTAGAGCAGAGATGTCACTCCAGGGCAAGGGAACCACTGGTTCTGTCTCTCGTTACTGTGTTGTTGCAAAGAGGTTCTGCCTGGGAGAAAGACACCATATTAGGATAAAGAGCCCCCCAGCTCTAAGGAGACTGGCTTGTTTAGATCAGAGCATAGAGCATTCCAGGACTGTGGGTATCTTAGTAGAGATCAATGGAAATCTTAATGGAGATCAATTAAGAAAATGCTTGTAGCTCCATTCTACTAGTAGAAACAAACAGAATAGTAAAGCAGCCAGAAGTTTAGCAAAGAGAACCAGGGAAGGAGATAGCCAAGAAGAACCTCCTAGGATTAGTCAAACCTGAGGATTGGGAAGTCTGAGTGCACGCAATAGTCTGTAAGCACCCAGTAATAATCAAAACCAAATATGGGGCAGACTTGAAAACATTCCCAAGGTGCACACTGACGCAAGAGACTTAAGGAAACAGATTTACACCCAGATACATCTTAACCATAATTTTTGAAGTGAAAAATAAAGGGATATCTTGAAAGCACCGAGAGAAAAGTGACTCATTGTGTACAAAAGAACCATAGTAAATTAACAGCAGAGTTTTTACCAGAAGTAATAAGGCCAGAATGCAGTGGAATGACATATTCAAAATGTGAGACTAAAAACTATTGACTGATTATCTTATATCAAGCAAAACTATCTTTCAAAAATGAAGATGAAATGCATTCCCAGTTAAATAAAAGATGAGAGAATTTATTACCGGTTCTGGCTTATCATAGTTAAAGAGATTCAAATTGAAAGCAAGCAACATCAAATAGTAATATTATATCAACATGAGTAAACAAAGAATTGTAATAAGGGTAATTATGCAGGTAATTATAAAAGACAATATGACTGAATATTATCCTTTTTTCCCTTTTTTCTTACCTGATTTAAAAACCAATTTCATGAAATATATATATATATGTATATATATGTATATATATATATGTGTATATATATATATATATAATTATATTGACAGGCTTAGACCATTTAGATGTAATTTATTGGACAGTATCAACACAAAGGATAAAAATAGGAACAAAACTGTTGGAGTAAAGGAAAGGACATAAAGAAGTGACATAATATTATAACTCAAATCCATAAAAATAAATCAAGGGAATCAGAAACAGTAAATAAAATTAATACAACAAACTATAAATACAAGCTTGTTTTCCTTTCTTCTCTATGTTTAATATGTAAGATTTTACAAGGTAATTTTAACAGTGCATTGTTCGGTTTGTAACATATATGGAAGCAACATGAATGATGATACTAACACAAATGAGGGAGAGAATGGAGCTATATAGGAGTAAATTTTTTACTGTAATAGAGTTAGTATGAATCTGAAGTATATTTTGGTTATTTAAAATGTGTATCGTAAGCTCTAGGGCAAACACTAAAATGATTCAAAAATATGATTAAATATTATTCGTGGAATTAAAATACTATACCAAGAAATCTCTATCTCGTACAAAGTAGGCAGTAAGGAGTAACAGAGAAAAAAAATATATGAGACGTATAGAAAACAAAAGGAAAATGGCAGAAATGAATCCAATTATATCAATAATAACAATGAATGTGAATAGATCAAACAATACAATTAAAAGAGAGTATGATATTAAAAACAAAAACACAAGGCCTGACTTTATCCTGTTGATAGGAAATTTATTTTATTTTATTTTTTTGGAGTTTCAAGCTTTTATTTAAATTCTAGTTCATTGACATATAGTGTAGTATTAGTTTCAGGAGTAGAATTTAGTAATTCATCACTTACATGTAATACCCAGTGTTCATCGTAAGTGCCCTCTCTAATACTTATCACAAAATAAGTCAGAGAAAGATAAATACCATTGATTTCACCCATATAGAAATTTAAGTTAGGATATATATATATATATATATATATATATATATATATATGTGATTTTATTTATTCACAGGAGACACAGAGAGAGGCAGAGACATAGACAGAGGGACAAGCAGGCTCCCTACTGGGAGCCCAATGCGGGATTGATCACAGGACCCTGAGATCATGACCTGAATCAGAGGCAGATGCTCAACCACTGAGCCACCCAGGCATCCCGGGAATATATTTTATTTTTTCCAGGAATATATTTTAGATTCAAATATATAAATAGCCGAAAAGTAAAAGGATGAAAAAAGATAGATCATGCAAATAATAACCATATGAAAGCTGGAGTATCTATAATGATATCAGAAAAATAGACTTTACTACAGAACTTATTACTAAAGAATAAGAACACTTAAAATGATAAAAGAGTCAACCCATTAGGAAGATATAACAATTATAAACATAAATGCACCCCAACAGTAGAGTCCCAAAATAAATGAGGCATAAACTGACAAAATTGAAGGGAGAAATAGGCAATTCAACAATAAAATTGGAAGACTTAAATATGCAACTTTCAATAATGGATAGAATAACCAGGCATAAGTTAACAAGAAAATAAAAGACTTGAACAAAATGTAAATCAACTAGTTCTGACATATATCTCTAGAACACTTCACAACAGCAAAATAGTCTTTTCAAGCACATTTGAAACATTTACAGGATAAGCCATATGTTAGACCATAAAAAAAGAATAATCAAAAAGAATCAAAATCAGTATATGTACTGTAATTGATATGGAACTATATGAGAAATCAATAACAAAAGGAAAGTTTGTAAATTCATAAATATGTAGAAATTAAGCAGCATACCCTTGTATAATCGATAACTCAAAGAAAGATATGACATACCAAAACTTAGCGAATGTGGCTAATCAAGCACTCAGAGGAAAATTTGTAGTTATAAACTTTGTATGATAAAAGGATGAATAATCTCATATCAGTCAGCTAACTTTCTACCTTAGGAAACTAGAAAAGAAGAGCAAATTAAACCCAAAGCAAGCAGATAAAAGGATATGAAAAATTATAACAGAAATAAATGGAAGAAAGATAAAATGATAGCGAAAACCAATATAACCAAAAGTTAATTAATTGAAAAGATCAGGAAAATTGACAAACCTTTGGCCAGACTGACCTAGTTAAAAAAAAGAGTAAAGAATTAAATTCAGATATTAAACAGGAATATCACTACCAACCTTATAGAAACTGAAAGCATTAAAAGGGAATACTATGACCAAGTATAGGCCAATGAGTTAGATAAGTGAAATGGACAAGTTCCTGTAAAGACACAAAACAATGAAATTGATTTTAAAAGAAATAGAAAATCTGAAAGACTTATAACAAGTCAAGATAATGAATTAGTTAAAGAAAAATTTCCACCAAGAAAAGCCCAGACCCAGATGGCTTCACTAGTGAATTTTAGCAAACTTTTAAAGATGATCAGTTCTTCACAAACTCTTCAATTAACAAAAATGAAATGATATTTCCCAACTCATTCTTTGAGGCCATTAAAGCTCAAGTATCAGGGATGCCTGGGTTGCTCAGTGGTTGAGCGTCTGCCTTCTGGTCAGGGCATGATCCCGGGGTTCTGGGATTGAGTCCCCGCATCAGGCTTCCCGCATCAGGCTCCCCGCATGGAGCCTGCTTCTCCCTTTGCCTATGTCTCTGCCTCTCTTTGTGTGTCTCTCATGAATAAATAAATAAAATCTTAAGAAAAAAATTAAGGCTCAAATATCAGAATCAGACAAAAACATTACAAGAAAATTATGATAAAGTACTTTCATAAATATGCAAAAAATATGCCAAAAAAAAGATAAACCAAATCCAGGTGCATATAGAAAAGATTACGCAACATGACCAAGTGGGATTTATCTCTGGAATACAAAATTTAATATCTAAAAATTAATCAGATAGTATACTATATTGATAGAATAAAAGACAAAAATACATGGTCATATCAATAGATACAGAAAAAGATTTGACAAAATCCAATACTTTCTCATGAGGAAACACTTAATAAAATAGGAATAAGAGGAAATTTCTAAACCTGCTATAGGACATTTACAAAAAAAAAAAAAAAAAAAATACAGCTGAGATCATACCTAATGGTAAATACTGAATACCTTCTCCTTAAGATTAAGAAGAAAACAAGTATATCCATTCTTGCCATTTCTATTGAATATTTCACTTTAGTTCTAGCCTGGGCAATTAGGCAAGAGAAAGAAATAGAAGGTGTCAAAAGTGAAAAGGAAGAAGTAAACTATCTTCACTTGATGGTAACAATCTTATATATAGAAAATCCTAAGAAATAGATTTTAAAATACCAGAACAGTAAATTCACCATAAAGAATATAGATATACAAATATTGATTGTATTTCTATATACTAGTAATGAAAAATCTGAAAATGAAATTAAGAAGACAATTTTATTTACAATGGCACCAAAAAGAATATAATACTTAGAAGTCAATTTTACTAGTGCGCGACTTGTACACTGAAAACTGCAAAGCACTGTTAGAGAAGTCTAGTTAAATGGAAATTCATCCATTGTTCATAGAGCTGAAGATTTAATGTCAAAATTGCAATACTACCCAAACTGTTCTATAGACTTGATGCACTCCTTATCAAATTTCTTGCTGCAAAATTTTCTGCAAAACTTCTGCAGAAATCCACAATTGATCCTACGATTTGTATGGAAATGTAAAGAAAACAGAAGAGCCAAAACAATTTTGAAATGGAAGAATAAAATTGGAGCAAATAAAAAAAGAAACTACAGAGCTACAGTGTTAAAGACAACGCGAGATTCACTACCAACATGAGATACATATCAATGGAATCAAATTTAGAGTCTAGAGATAAACTCATATTGTTAAAGCCGTTTAACTTTTAACTAAGGTGAAAAGACTGCATTGGGAGCAAATAGTATTTCAAGAAATGGTGCTGGGACAACTGACTATGAACATATAAAATCATGAATTTGGATCCCTATCCTGCACAAAAATTAGCTCAAAATGAATCATACACCTAAATATAAGAAAAACAATGATGAAACATTTAGAAGAAACATAAAACATTTATGACATGATTAAGTAATACGGCATCAAATGCACAAGCAATAACAACAAAAAAGCTAAATCAGAGTACATCAAAAATAAAAACCTTCATAATGCAAATGATACCATCAAGGAAGTGAAAAGGCAACTCACAGAATGGGAGGAAGCATTTGCAAATCATTTATTTGATAACGAACTTATATACAGAATATATAAACAACTATTTGAATTAAATAATCAAAAATGACTCAATTTAAAAATATCAGCGAGGGTGACAAAACATGAGAGACACCTAACTCTGGGAAATGAACGAGGGTTAGTGGGAGGGGAAGTGGGCGGGGTGTTGGGGTGACTGGGTGAAGGGCACTGAGGGGGGCACTTGGCGGGATGAAGCACTGGGTGTTATGCTATATGTTGGCAAATTGAACTCCAATAAAAAATAAAAATAAGCAGAGGATTTAAAGAGATATTTCTCAAAAAAAAAAGATAGACAATGGGCCAATAAACACATGAAAACATATGTATCGTTGATCGTTAGGGCAATCCCAATCTAAGCCACAATGAGATACAATATCACACTTGCTCCCTGGCAATTTCCAAAAAGTCGAACAATAACAAGTGTTGGTGAGAATATAGAGAAATTGGATCCTTATACATTGGTACTAGGAATGTACCACTGAGCTGACACTGGAACGTACTGAAAATATTAAACATAGAGTTCCCATACGTCCCAGCAGTTCTACCTTTCGGTATATAACCAAGATCCTGAACACATATACCCATACAGAAACATGCTACACACATGTTCATAGATGCATTATTTATAACAGAGCCATGAATGATAAATAACCCAAATTTCAACTAACCACTGGATAAACGATGTGGTATAATTGCATTATGGAACATTCAGCCTTGAAAAGTAATGAGGTACTGTTACGTAGTACAACGTAGATGAGTCTTGAAAGCATTATGCTAAGTGAAAGAAAGTTCCAAGCCTGAAAGGAATTTCAGAATTCACAGAAACCTGTGATATCTGTGGTTATGGTTTACTACAGCAAAAGGATACAGGTTAAAAATTAGCCAAGGGGAAAAGCGCATGGGGTGGGATTTGGGAGAAGGACTCCTACTTGTGTAAGCACATGGAGTATCGCCAGTTATGCATGCCCACCTGAATCTTGGTGTTCAGAATTTGATGTGGGCTCCGTTACCTAGGAGTGCTTGATTGACTGCCTAGCCTCTAGGTGTGACCCAGAAACCTTTACCCTAAATCACATTATTATGCTATCCATCCTGGCCCAAGCCATCCAGGAAAACATAGACACTCCTGGCAAGCATGACATTTTAGAGGTTACCTCCTGGAAACAGAGGACAAAGGCCAGACCTCTTCTCAGGCAAGATGGCCTTCTTTGCTACATGATCTTTTTGCATTTTATTTACAAGACATAGCTCCATTCCAGTCTCTGCTCCACTCTCTCATCTGCCTCAGATTCCTCCCCTTCTGTACTCAGCGAATGAAAATGCGCCCTTTGTAGAGATGCACTCATTAAATAGGCATAAAGCGGAGGTCGTAATGGTGTGTAATCCCGGTATTGCTCATAGCTGTCACAGAGAGATCAGAGCAAGACTCCTGAGATTGTCCAGGTTTATTCGATTTATGTTATCCTTGGACATTGTGGCCATTGCGCTAATCCAGGTGGCAGTGCTTGAAACTATGGATTGTTTAAGCGCTTTGAGGAGTTAATATAAATCAATTTTAAAAATACATTAAAATTATCTCAACATTGATTTAAAAGGTGATATATGAATATGTCAAATCCCACTTTTATATCACGGATTTTTTCAATTTGGGGGGCATTAGCATTCTCACGTCAAGACTATTCTAACATATTCTAACACTCAAACTCCAACCCCATGGTCACTCTCTGCTGTGTTCAGAGCTCCCCTAACTGCAGTGGACATATAACAAACATCCACAGGATTCCTGGGCAGAAAAGAATGTTCATTTCTCTTATGATTAGCATCTTTCTTTTCCTTCTCTGATTGCTCTAACCTTATTTCTCACAAGCGTATATTCCAGTTTCATGGGGGGCGTTTTCTTTTGATCCACCTCATCTGGAAATTTCTGCTCCATGGTTCCACCTTTCCCACATAGACACACCTAAGCTTGTGAGGTCAGGCCTCTTTATGGTCCCATTCCACATTATCTCAAAAATACTAGAAAGCACCTCAGAGATCTTATTGTATCCCAGAGAAATGAAGTGACTTGTTCAGGTCATCGTGTTCTAGAACTCAGATATCTGGCCTTACGACCAGTTATTTTTCTACAACAGGAATTTCTTCAATTCCAAAATAGAGCAAAAATGGAGCAAAAATTTCTTAGATGGCTCCAAGATTAATAATAATTAGGTGCTCACACATGGCAAAAATACTCCGTGAACATTTTTCTTTCTTTTGTTCTAAAGTTTTTTTCTGTAAATGAGTGCTTTTCTGTATGGGCTTGACATTGTCCTGGAAGACACGGTTTCAAGAAAATATAACTTTATCACGCTATCATATTGATGTTTCTTCTGTTCTCAAAATTTTGCCTGCTTCTTATAAAGTGGCAGGAATGAGAATATATTTCTTACAGTTTAGCAGCTTGTGGTTTAATTTACCACATTTTAAGGAATTCTCCTAGTAAATTTGTAATTGAGTAAACTATATTTTAAATTTTAATATATAAAACATGAACATTTTATGAACAAACCAATTAGGCCTAATACATTTTTATGCTTCTAAATGAACAAAATTGCTTTAGATATACACGAAATGCTGAAAGTACACATTGCATTTGTTTCTATCTTGAAAGATCTTTGACTATGATAAAAAAAGGAAAGATTTTTGGTGGCTTCAAATCTTTGTAAATTAAATCTCTATTCTTATGGGATCCTAATTCCTATCTCAGACATTCTAAAGCGAGTAAACACATGCTTTTTCCTATATGCAAAAGAAATGGCATAGATGGTAAAGGAAACTAGTGTTTAAACCCCTGACATTTTTCCCACCACTTTTAGGATCTAATCTATACTCTGTATCATAGTTTATAAAGCCCAAAATCATTTGACCACTGCTTTTTGTCCTGACTGTGAGCCCTTTTGAACTCCTTACTCTAGTCAGACTAACAAACATTTGCTTTTCTAAGAATAGTGTGGTTTGTCTCATGGAAAGCCCTTTGTGCATACTGTTTTCTCCATCTGAGATACTCCTTTCTCACCCTCATGATTTAGACATGTTGCTTTCATGTCACAGGTCCTGTTACATGGGAAAAATATCATCAAGTACCTCTCAGAATGATGAATGAATAGGTGAACTGGCAGATGCGTGAGCGAGTGATATAGAGAGCATTTAGTGATGAGAGCAGCCCACACTCTGCTCTATCCTTCTGGCATTTTTGAGTTGGCAGAGACCAAGGCTACAAAAGGTGATGAAGGGAAGGATGTGGGAAGACAGACTAAAGAACTGGAAGATTTGTAGTGTTGGGTGAGGATGAGAGGAACAGACCAACACCTGGAAGATCTCATACATACCTAGGCCTTGTAGAGCCCTTTGCACCAACCCCTAATATTCTTTCATTTTTCACCATCTTGCTATATATCAGCATACCTGGTATTTTTCTTAGCAGATTTTTCTTTGGCCCTCTGTTATGTCCTGGAAGGTCATAAATCCTTTGAGCAATGCTAGTTTAAACATTAATTTGTCATGTCCATTTCTAAACCCTTCTGTCTCCTCCTCCTACCCCTGCTTCAGTGTACCGCTGTCTGGATCTGAACATGGCTAAGTACTCTGTGGGGCATCTGTTTACTGTTATAAATAACTCTTGCTTTTATCAAGCCATTTCCCATCTCACTTCAAGAAGATCAAGGTTTAAGAAAGTTTCCCCTTGTATTTAGGCTCTCTTTGCCACAATCACCAAAGGATTAGGGTGCATTTTATTTATATATCTTTCCACAGATGTCATTGCGTTCTCCTTCCCTAGGTTTTCTGTAATCAAGTCTGTTTCTTCTATCTACACTTGTTCTCTAGCGTGTTTAGTTATCTTGCTAAACCATATTTCTCTTAACTTGATGAATAGTCGCTAGGGAAGGTGGGTGAGCTGGCCGCTCTGCTTGGATAAAGCGGGGTGGATGCTAATGAGGACTGAGCAAAATGTGGATGGAAGGAGAAGCAGTGTGTTTGGGTTTCTTCCATGGCACTGAGAATGTGTTTACCTTGGATTCATGCCCTTTGGTCAGGGCCCTGTCAAGTCCCACTTTTTCATGCCACCTTCTCTGCTTATTCTAGTTTGAAGTCTCTTTTTGATCTCCTGTAGGACTAAAGCCTATGCAACTTAATTCATGGTGTCTATTTTAGAATTTTTATTAATATATCCTTACCTAGGCCCTTCAGCTAGACTGTGTATCCTCAATAATATCGTGACCGTCATGGTTAGGGTGATGCCTCAAATATATTTTTTACGTCTAACAATATGTAAGATGATTTTAGATACAAATATAAAATGCCCCCCAATCTGTAAAATAGAAAAGGACTTTGGTAGGTTAAAAATACATGTTTATTAAGCACCTATTATATGAGTATTTTTCTGGAATGCAGTGAAAACCCTGCTCTTAAGGAACTGAAACGTATTTTGGGGAAAGATATAGCACCCAGTTTAAAAGTACAAAAATGTGCTTTAAAGGGATTCAGAGGGATCCCTGGGTGGTGCAGCGGTTTGGCGCCTGCCTTTGGCCCAGGGTGCGATCCTGGAGACCCGGGATCGAATCCCACGTCGGGCTCCCTGCATGGAGCCTGCTTCTCCCTCTGCCTATGTCTCTGCCTCTTCCTCTTTCTGTGTGTGACTATCATAAATAAATAAAAATTAAACAAAAAAAAAGGGATTCAGAAAATGAGTTCCAAATTTGAAATGGTTGTTATCCAGAGACTTATAGATGAGGCCTTGAAACATGAGTAGGATTTGATGGGGGGAAAGAGAGGAGGCATATTCTATGCTGAGGAAATAGATTTTCCTACAAAGTGTTTTCAGTAGAAACATAGTTTTGGTTTTTTAAAAAGATTTTATTTATTCATTCATGGGAGACATAGAGAGGCAGAGACACAGGCAGAGGGAGAAGCAGGCTCCATGCGGCAAGCCCGATGTGGGACTCGATCCTGGACCCCAGGATCCTGCCCTGAGCCAAAGGCAGACGCTCAACCACTGAGCCACCCAGGTGTCCCAGAAACATAGTTTTAAAGAATCTTATTAGTCACTTAAATGAAAGGATTTTGTGTGTCAATATGCCTAGAGAGTACTGAGCTAAGAGTTCTTATTGTATTTATTGTATGATTTCACACAGTATTTCTTATTATGATAATATGAATCTTTAAGACCAGTGCAAAGAAAGCATTTCATAATTTAATTGATTTTGAAACCATTATTTCCAAAGGTATCTTGGGACTACTGTTCCCTAGAGGACACTTTAGGAAATGATGAGCTGGATGAAAGACTAGGTTGAAAGACTAGACTGGATGAAAATTAGGTTGCCTGTTATAAGATTAAAAAAATCCAGTCTTCCTTTCTGTAAAAGAACAAATAGATAGTTTAGAAATGAATTTTAAAATATTATTTAAAATAGCAATAAATTGTATGTGATCTTTACAAAGACGTGAACATATGTGGGATGTTTTATGGACTCTTCAATAGCTTGTGATAGCCAATTCATAGTAACTTTTTGGGGTAGTAATAATAAAATAAGTATTGGTGTAATTATAGGTTGGAACATAGTAAAAGGCCTAATTTTAATCTTCCTTCCTAGGTTATGGAAAGGCATTAAAGATTTTTGAGGATCAGAGTGAGATTATTCAAATAATGTATAGGAATAATAATATAGGAATATAACTCTGGTTTAAATGTGAAGAATGCATTGCAGAAACCAAACATTTATGACAGGAAACCCAATTAGGAGGCTAGTACAGTAGTACAGGTGAAAGATAATGAGGAGATGAACTAACACAGGGGCAGCAAGTGTAGCATGGAAAGGACAGATAGGAGGCATCATAAAAATAGAATAGGCAGACGTGTAAAAGATCGCTCACCTTTAAAAAACTATTAATGAAATTCACTGCATTAATAGATTAAGGAGAAAATCTGCAATCGTCTTGACTATATTAGCAATTATTATGTAAAATTCAATATTTATTCCTGCTTTTAAAACACAGAGAAAACACTCTTAGAGTAAATGTGGAATGGATGTAAACATTTTTAACTCAATAAAGAGAGTTTACCAAAAGCCTATAGAAAATAGGCTATTTTATGGTCTTACATTAAGGCCATTTTTATTGTAGTTAAGATTTATTGACGGTCTTAGCCTATGAATAAGATAAGAAAAGGATTAAAATAAATAGGTCTGGGAAACAAAGGTGCAAATTTGTGGGTAATATGATCTTCTGTATATAAAATCTCCCAAATATTTAGACATATTGTGAGAATAAACATAATTAATATAGGATGGTAATTTACAGCTTTCTAAATGCTAAAATTTATAGCATGACTTTATTAGATACTAGAAGATAAAAACCCTAAAGTTGTATATACCAAAAACTCTCTTTCAGCTCACGTTCCATGTGTGATCTGGCTTCCTCAAGCGGATACTCACAGGAGATATTTAGAACTGAAAATGAGGCAGAGAACTTGCTTCTATTCTTTCTGGCAGTGCGAGTTGGAAGAGCATTTGGTTTTCTGGGGTGGCAATAACACTACCTCAGTGTTTGGACCCTCCCCACTTTGTAGCTTCAGAGAGTTTTATCTTGGAGGCTAAGGAAGTATGCCCCAGAGTCAATAGCTGTGGATGAAGTTCTTGATGCCTGGGTTGTGGCTGAACTGTGGTCTTGAAGTCAGCATGTGGATGGTAATTTTTTGATTCTCCAACATTCCATTTCTGGCAGATTTTTGTTCCTTGGCAGGTCAATTCTAAGAAGCTATTCTGGGTGTTACTCCTGGAAGCTCAGCCTAGAGCTTGCTCATCTGGCCTTTTCTACAGTTTTGTAAGCACTCAATTCCCTGTATTAAATCCTTTTCTTTGGATAAGGGGACTAGAGTGGCATCTATTATCTATGAGCCCCTGACTGGTAAAATTAGGTTGCCTGTTATAAGATTAAAAAAATCCAGTCTTCCTTTCTGTAAAAGAACAAATAGATAGTTTAGAAATGAATTTTAAAATATTATTTAAAATAGCAATAAATTGTATGTGATCTTTACAAAGAAAACTACAAAAACTTACTTAAATACATCACGGAAAATATAAGACATGGAAAAAACATATGGTGCTCATGAGTATGATGATCCAGTGTTGCAAAAATGTCAGCTCTTTTCAAATTAAAATAAAGATTCAACAAATTCCTCCCCCAAATGACAGCAGGCTGTGTGTGTGTGAGTGTGGAATTTAACTGTCATATTCAAAAATTTGAAATTGAGGAGCCAAAATAGCTTGGACCAATTTATATTGACTTAATTACTGAATGACAGTGACAACCATATTGACTTTATTACTGGATTTTTGGAGTAAATCATGATCTCAGTTAAAGTAAGTCCCTTCACTTTCCTCTTCCTCATTAAGAGAAGCAGTTTACCAGAGTCCACAGAAAACTCTTGAAAAGTAGTGAAATTTATATCTTTACAACTTGAATCTTCTAATTTTTGAACATGATATATCCCTAATACCCCTTTTTCAATTCTCTCAAATTTTTAGATAGTTTTGTGAGTCTTATGCATTTTTCATTAGATATATTAACAAATATTTACTGTTTTTTATAATATGGCATGTATTATGGTTTAGATTTCACTTTCTAGCTCTCTGTTGATGATGAATTTAAAAAAGTGCTATATTCACTTGGTGTCCAGCTACCTTGATAAACTCACTTATTTCTTCACATAGTTGATACGTTTCCTCTTTCGGATGTTTTTTATGTGCAAACTCATGTCAGACACATAATCTAAGAACAACTTTTTTCTTTCATTCTAATCCCTATGCCTTTATTTTTTATTTTATTTTATTTTTTGCCCTGTTGCACTAATTAAATTCTCTAGCACAATATTGAATAGAAGGAATGAGAGGGGAAGTTTGTAATGTTGCCATTGACTTTGATGTTTGCTCTAGGGGTTTTGTAGAAAATTTTTTCAGATAAGTGCAATGCCATTCTATTCCTAATTTGCTTAGAGTTATACCATGAATAGGGGTGAATTTTAAACTTTCTTTCACCATCTGCACATCCAGTCATGTGATTTTCCTTCATTATTGGTTAATTTTGTGTCTTAGTCTATTTGGGCTAATATAACAAAAATGCTATGGATTGGGTGGCACAAACAACAGACATTCATTTCTTGCAGTTCTGGAGGCTGAGAAGTCCAAGATTTAAGTACCTATAGATTTTGTGTCTTGCAAAGTCCCATTTCCTGGTTCAGAAACGGATGTCTTCTCACTGTGTCCTCAGAAAGGGTAAACATGCTCTCTGGTTTTTCTTTTATAAAGGCACTAATCCCAGGAATGGGGGCTCCATTCTCATGATTGAATCACCTCCCTAGGTCCAGCTCCTAATACCATCCCTTGGGCTTTAAAATTTCAACATACGAATTTTGGTGGGAACACACACATTGAGTCCATAACGTGTGGTAAGTTATACGGATAGATTTTCAAATATTCAGCCAAACTTCTATTCCTGAAATAAACACAATTAGATGCTGATATGTTATCTTTTAAAATGTTTTTGCTAGATTTGGTTGACTAATATGTTAGAATCTGTGCATCTGTGTTTAAAATTGAGTTGGGGCTATAATTTGCTTTGCTTTTATAGCTCTTTTAGGATTTTGGTATCAAGGTTATCCTGTCCTCATAAAATGAGTCACTCTTCTTCTTTTTCTATTATCTGGAAGTTTTGTGTTTGGCATTTCTTTAGAATTTGGTGGAATTCATCAGTGAAGAGCCTAGAGTTTTTGTGGATATGATTTTAGTTACAGATTCCATTTTTAATAGTTCTTTGAAAATTCAATTCTTATTTCTTCTCATGTCATTTTGGTAAATCACGTTTTTTTTTTCTAGGAATTGTTCTTTGAGTTAAATTTTTAATTATAATTGTTCATAATATCCTCTTATCTATTTTAAAAGCTAGTTGACATTTTAGAAAATGTATCTGTCATCTTTAAGAGTTTACTCATGCCCCTTTGAAGTCTATTCTTTTTTTAAAAAGATTTTTTATTTACTTGAGAGAGTGTGTGTAAGCATGACCAGGAGGAAGGGCAGAAGCATGGGGAGAAACAGACTCCCTGCTGAGCAAGGGAGCCTGATGCTGGGCTCCATCCCAGGACTCTGAGATCATGACCTAAGCAAAAGGCAGATGCTGAACTAACTGAGCCACCCACACACCCCTACCTTTGAAGTCCATTCTTCACATGTCTTCCCTACCTTCATTTTCAGAGATATACCCATAATTACTTATCTACTTTAGTCACTATACATAATTTTGTAATTCCTAGAATTCCATGTAAGTGGAATTATACAGTATATACTCGAATTTATTTGGCTTCTTTCACTAAGCATAATTAGTAATGTCAATTGTATATAATTAATTACATATGTGATATAATTATATATGACAGTAATACCAATTATATCAAATAATTTATTCCTTTTTGTTACCTCATATTATTCCATTAAATAAATATACCACACTGTGTATATTCATACTCTTATTGATGGACGTTGGGTTGTTTCCAGTTTTTGGATCTTACACATAAAACTACTATGAACATTCATGTATAAGTTTCTGTATGAATCATGTTTTCATATCTCTTGGTTAAGGATCTAAAAGTGGAAAGGCTACAACACAGGAACAACAAATGTTGGAAAGGATGTGAAGAAAGGGGAACCCTCTTGCGCTGTTGGTGGGAATGTGAACTGGTGCAGCCACTCTGGAACACTGTGTGGAGGCTCCTCAAAGAGGTAAAAATAGACCTGCCCTACGACCCAGCAATTGCACTGCTGGGGATTTACCCCAAAGATACAGATACAGTGAAACACCGGGACACCTGCACCCCGATGTTTATAGCAGCAATGTCCACAGTAGCCAAACTGTGGAAGGAGCCTCGGTGTCCATCGAAAGATGAATGGATAAAGAAGATGTGGTCTATGTATACAGTGGAATACAGGAATGGCTTCCTCAGCCATTAGAAACGACAAATACCCACCATTTGCTTCGACGTGGATGGAACTGGAGGGTATTACGCTGAGTGAAGTAAGTCAGTCAGAGAAGGACAAACATTATAAGGTCTCATTCATTCGGAGAATATAAAACATAGTAAAAGGGATTAAAGGGGAAAGGAGAGAAAATGAGTGGGAAAAATTAGAGAGGGTGACAGAAAATGAGAGACTCCTAAATCTGGAAAACAAATGAGGAGTAGTGGAGGGGTGTGGGTGGGGGGATAGGGTGACTGGGTGATGGGCACTGAGGACGGCACTTGATGGGATGAGCACTGGGTGTTACACTATATGTTGGCAAATCGAATTCCAATAAAAAATATACAAAAATAAATAAAAGTGGAAAGGCTGAACCATATAGTACCTGAATATTTGATTTTGAAGAAACCTCCGAGCTATTTTCCACAGTTGTTGTTGCATTTTACATTCTGAACAATAGTCCATGAGAATTCCACTTCTATCGCATTCTTGCCAACTTGGTATGCTTAGTCTTTTTAGTTTTATTTATTCTAGGAGGCATAGTGGTAGTTCATTCTGGTCTTGAATTCCTCTAATGGCTAATGATGTTTAGCATCCTTTCATGTTTTCTTGCCATATCTTTTTAGGTTAAATATTAAAAAAAAAAATTTTGTCACTTTTACAATGTGTGCTGCTTGTTTCCTTATTGCTGAGTTTTGAGAGTTCTTTATATATTCTGGATACAAGTCGTTTATCAGATACATGATTTGTAAATGTTTTCCCATACTTAGTACTTTGTATTTTGCTTCTCTTAACAGTGTCTTTTGAAGAGCAGAAGTTTTAATATCGTTAAGGCCCAATTTATCAACTTTTTTTTTCACATATTGAGCTTTTGGTGTTCTAAGAAATCTGCGCCTAATCTCAAATCACAGTTTTTCTCCTAAGTTTTCTTCTAGAAATTTTATACTTTTACATTTTACATTTAGGTGTATGATCCAGTTTGAGTTAACTTTTATATGTGAAGTGAGGTATGAATCAAAGTATTTAAAAATATTCAATTATTATAGTACCATTTGTTGAAAATTTTATCTCTAGTGAATTGCTTTGTACCTTTGTTGAAAATGCATTGTTCATATATAAGGATGTCTGTGTACTGCATTAAGTTACATTGAGTTATTTGTCTATTTTTATACAGTTTATACAGATTGTCTTGATTACTGTAGTTTTAAATACATGTTGAGCTCAGGTACTTTCAGTCTGCCAATTTGTTTTTCTTTTTAAAAATTATGAATAGTCTAGATTCTTTCCAATTCCGTATGAATTTTACAGATTTTATTTATTTATTTGGGAGAGAGAGAGAGAGAGCACAAGTGGAGGGGAGGGGCAGAGGGAGAAACAGGAGCCAAACTTTGAGCAGGGAGCCAAACTCCGGGCTTGATCCCAAGACTCTGACCTGAGTTGAAGTCGGATGCTTAACTGACTGAGCCACACAGGCACCCTTCCATGTGAAGTTTAGAATCAATTGTCTTTTCTACCAAAAAAAAAAAAAAAAAAAAAAAAGACTGCTAGGGTTTTCATTGAAATTGTGTTATCTTTGTAGAGAAATATAGGAAAAATGGACATCTTAACAATATTCTTCTGACTTATGAACAGTATATCTATATCTATTTATTTAAATTTATATCTCCCTTAATTTCTGTGTTCTGGATACTTTAGTGTCCTCTCTTGATTCTGGAGTTCTTTCTTTGTGCTTTTCTTTCCTTTCAAGGATTCTGTCTTGAGACTTTAGTTCATGAATCTCTTTGGAAAATTACCTCTGTCCTCTCCACTCGGGGGCCTGCCAGCCTCCACATGGGTTTTCCTTCTTCTACTGTGACCTGGAAACTTGGTCAGAGCACTGAGCTTGAACAATGGTAGGTCTCACCTTTTTTGTTTCCTAAGTGTTGGCTCTCACACATAAAACTACTATATATTTTTGTGTACAGGGCTTTGAAAGAACAGGGTTTTCTTTGTTTCTTTTGGTTCAATAGCTAGGAGTAGAAAGGCTAAGTCTTATGTTAGCTGAGTGTGTAAAAGTACAGTATCTTGTAAAACATTTTTTCACATATTTCTTGGCTTTTTCATATAAGAAAGTAAATACGGCTATTGTTATTCCCTCCTGGCCTAGAGTGGTTCTTATGACTGTAGGATCTGTAATAATTTGCCAGCTTTCTTAATTTGATATTGGTTATTTCTGTCTTCTCTTTTTTATTGGGATCAATTTCTTTAAAATTTGTTAATTTATTGATATTTTCTGTTAATCTTTTGGCAACTTAGTTGATCTTCTCTATGGTGTGTTAATTTTCTACTCATTATCTTCCCATAATTTTATTATTTCCTCCTTCCAACCTTTTTTTTTTTTTTGCTTTAAATTAAGACTATTATGAACTTTTTAAGATGGATGGTTAAAACACTAGTTTTTTTTTTTTTACCTTTTTTAATTTATTTTTTTAGCCCTCTTATGTATTTTAGTGCTATAAGTTTTCTTCTAAGTCTAAATTCAGCTAGGGCCCACAAGTTGTGAGATGTTATATTTTTATTAGCATTCCATTTAAAATACTTTATATTTTAATTATGCCCACTTTAAACTTTATATTGTTTAGAATTTTTAAATTAATTTTCCAAAGTACAGGTAAGTTCCTATTATCTTTTGTTATTGGTTTTTCTCTATGAGAAAAGCATTTATAATTTCAAATCTTTCCAAATCATTAATATCTGCTTTGTGAACAAGTGTATAGTTACTTTTAGTAACTATAATTTTTAGAAAGTGTGCATTCAGAAACTGCTGGATATATGTATGTTTATATAGGTCTAAGATGTTATGTATTTTTATATGTTATGTATTAAAAGTGTTCAAGTTTTCTATAACTCTATTTTTTTCTATTATTCTGTTATTCTGAAATCTTTATTGTTATTCCCTTACTTGATTAAGAATTTGTAATTCTGTATAGATTTCCATTTTATTCTATTAGTTTTAGCTTTATGTTATTAGTTGCAAATGTATTTAGAATTGTGATAAATTTACCATTCAATCATTGAAAATATAATCCTTATCTCTCATAACATTTCCCTTAAATTCTATACTGTAAAATATTAATATACCTATATAAGAGCAAAACAACTGATAAAACTAGCCAGATTGATCAGAAAAAAAAGATACAAGTTTACCAAAATCAAGAATTAGAGAGGTGACAAAACTGAAGATTTTATATATATTAAAAAGATAATAAATGTAAATTAAGAGTGGAATCGTGCCAGTAATTTCAATTCAGAGATATTAGACAAATTATCTGAGGACAGAAACTACCAAACCTAAGTAGATATATCTATTAGAGAAATTGTTTAATTTTTATTAAGCAATCTTCCCACAAAGAAAACTTGAGAGCCAGTGGCTTTCCTGGGAAATTACACCATGAAGAAATATTGCTAATTATGGAAAAGAGAGAGATATACGAAAGCTACATTATACTGCTACCAAAGCCAGGAAGATATTAATAAAGATGCTACTGAAGATGAAATAACAGAGCAATATTTCTCATGAATGTAGATGGAAAAATTCTTAAAGTTTTAGTGAATTCTAATCAAATGATGTATAAAAATGATAATATTTTATGGCCAAGAGGAGTTTATCCCAGGAATGTAGGTTGGCATAGTGTTTGAAAATCAATCACCATATTAACAGACTAAAAAAAAAAGTGATTAATACAGAAAAGCAGAGAGTATTTGGCAAAATCTGACATCTACTCCTGGTAAAAACTCTCAGGAAGCTTGCATAGGGATCTTTCTCAACCTGACAGAGGTCAGCCACAGAAATGTACTGTGGCACAGATCTGTCCACGAAAAAACTACAAAAAATTACTGGGGAAAATTTTTAAAAGACCTAAATAATGAAGAAATATACAGTATTCGTGCCTCAGAAGGTTTTTTATTAGTAAGATATGATTTTTCCCAAATTGACCTATTAACGTAATGTGATTCCAAAAAATCCTAAGCCGAAGTGATTATAAAATGGATATATAAATGCAAAGGTCTAGAAAAGCAGAACACAAATAAACAAATTTAAAAAGTTTGAGAAACAAAAGTTGGAGGACTTTAAAATGCTTATTATAAAGCTATAATAACTAAAAAAGTACTCTAGCACAAAGATTTTGTGCTCATACTCTATTGAGAGTCCAGGAAAAAATTCATATTTATATTGTAACCAGATTTTCAATAAAGATATAAGGGAACTTCACTAGATAAAAAAATGTTTTTTCAACAAATGGTGTTATCCAAATACAAAATGATGAACCTCTATTGATACCTCTTAGCATAGATAAAATTAGCTCAAAATGAATCACAGTGTAAAACATAAAACTATAAAACTTGTAGAAGAAAACAAGGGAGAAAAGCCTTTGTAGGCAAACATCTTAGATATGACACCAAATTGCAATCCATAAAAGAGCAAATTGATAAACCCGATTCAATCAAATTAAATACTGTTCTTTGAAAGACAATGTCAAAAAATGAAGTCATACCACAAATTGAGAAAAATTATTTGCAAACATGTATCCAACAATAATTTGTTTCTAGCATATATAGATAAATCTTAAAACTTAATAAGAAAACCAACAATCTCATTTTTTAAAAATTAAAGATATTTATTAATTTTAAAAACGTAGAAATATTTTAAGTATTTCTTTTAAATAAAAGAAGATACATAGTAAGTAAGGTTATGAAAATTGGTTCATCATTAGTTATTAGGGAAATGCCAACTAAAACTGTAATAGATACCATTCAAAACCGCTAGAATGGCTAAAACTAAAAAAGAACAAAGAAACCAGAAGCAAAATGCCAAGTGTTTGCCAAGATAGGGACAATCTGGAACTCTCATATACTACTGATGGGAATATAAAATGCTACAATTCTAAGTAGGGTATATATATATATATATATATATATATATATATATATATATATCAACCTCATGATCCAGCTAGTCCAATGATCAATATTTCCCCAAGAGAAATTAAAGCATCTATTCACAGAAAGAACTGTCCTAAATTTTAATAGCAGGTGTATTTGTAATAGTTAAAAATTAAAAACAACTCGGATGTCCATTAACAGATGAATGGATAAATGAGAAAAACACAACAAAATTTCATGATTATAATAGCTGTGATGACATGATTTGAGGTATAACACATTTGGACATTGGCTCCTGTCTTCTGTTTGATCCATTTTCAGATGGCTTTAGACCTTATAAAATAAAAAGTCCTTATTATCATCTGCAAGAAGGAAGTGAACAGGAAGGGAACAGTAGATCTAGGCAAGAAAAAAGAAACTTTTCTTAGGAAATTATATGGAAAGGGCAGGTCCCCAAATATTCAGTTTGCCTCATAGTCTTTCACTCTAATCTCCACAGAGCAAGATAATGTTACCGGTGCCAGCCAACTAGGAGACTCCTGAAACTGCTAGCATTGTCCTGCTAGTTTTAGCTAGCCATAGTGTATCAATAAGGGTTTTCCAGAGAAGAACTAATTAGATGTATGTGTAGAGTTTTATTAGAGAAAGAGTTTTATTATAAGAAATTAGCTCATGAGATCATGGAAGCTGAGATATCCCACACTTTGATGTCTGTAAGCTAGAGGCCCAGGAAGGCCATTGGTATAATTACAATTCAAACCTAAAGGCCTGAAATGAGGGGAGCCAGTAGTGTGAGCCCCACTCTGAGTCCAAAGGCCCAAGAATGAGGGGAGCCCCTGGTAAATTCTGGTCTGAGTACAGGAAACTGATATCCTCGCTTAAGCATTCAGGCAGAAAGCTAATCCTTTACTTCACTTGTTTGTTCTATTCAGGACCTCAATGGCTTGGATGATGTCTACTTACACTGGGGGAGGGCAATGTGCTTTACTCAGTTTACTGAATTAAATGTTAATTTCATTCAGAAACACTCTCATAGACACACTAAGAAATAATATTTAGCCAAGTATCTGGGTACCTTGTTATCCAGTTGAACTGACACATAAAAGTAACCATTACACACAGCCCAGAATATTTCCCACGGGCATTTGAGTTAGAGCAGAAAATAGACACCAAGTGCAACAAACTCTTTGCCAAGACCTGGATAGACTTGATTTGTACTGACAGACCTCAAACTTCTGACAGGCTAAGTATACTGACTCAAAAAACCCTCCTTTTACACAAAGGAATTATTGCATTATAATTACAATTATTATTATTGATATTTATTTTGAGTTTTCAATATATGTGCAACATGTATGACAAAATGGGTTTGTAATTATATGGAGAGATCTTATATAATGAGAGGAAAAATAAATAAATTATTAAAAATGGACAAATAGGGCAGCCCGGGTGGCTCAGCGGTTTAGCACTGCCTTGGGCCCAGGGCCTGATCCTGGGGTCCTGGGATCAAGTCCCACATGGGGCTCCTTGTGTGGAGCCTGCTTCTCCCTCTGCCTGTGTCTCTGCTTCTCTCTCTCTCTCTCTCTCTCTGTGTGTGTGTGTTTCATGAATAAATAAATAAAATTTTAAAAACAAAAAATAAAAATGGACAAATATATAGAAAAATACAAATGGCCATTAAACTTTGTGAAAAAAAAGGTCAAGCTGTACTAAAAAACACAGGAATGTAAATAAAAGCAAAATAATACCAAATTTTGTTCATCAGATGGGAAAAATTATTTTGAAGCAATGAAAATTTTGTTATGATGTGTTTGTGAGGTAGCAGGAATTATGTTCCAGTGTTGGTAGAAAGTAAATTGGCACAAATGTTTTTGAAAGGTGATTTTTCTAGAACATACATAACCTTTGACCCAGCAATTTCATGTTTAGACTCTGTGCTAGAGAAATAGTCACATGTGGGCACAAACTTATATACATACTCATTTTGTCATTGTTATAAGCAGTAAAAAAATGGATGTGTACTGAACATTCATTAATAAAGTTAAGATTAAATAATTTATGGTAAATTTAGATTATTTAGTACTATGTAGCCATTCCAAAGAAGGTGACGGATGTGTTTATACTGCCATAGAGATATTGCTAAGATATACAGTTACGTGAAAGAAAGTCACAGAAATATATCTATAATAGGATTCTGTTTATTAAACTAAGACTTGTGTATGCAGATAGGCATATTTGTAATGCATTAAAAATAATCTAGAGGACAATATTCCAGGTTAGCCTTGAACAACAGCTCTCTTTAAGTATGAAGGTGGAAATGAGTGGCAAGAGGCCAAAAGGCACTATTACAACCTTACAATTTTATTACTTTTTGCCATTTAAAAAATAAAAATAAAGCAGCAAAAAAATCCAATGTGATTTGGCATCTGAGTAAAATGTATGCATGTATGCATAGATGAATTGGGATCAAATGACAGTATTTCTAAGAGATTTAGAATTTGGATGCAATAGTATTCACTGAAAGATATGGGGAAAACTTTATTTGAGAAGTAAATTGTTGTTATTATTACTATTATTTTGGACTTGCTGAATTTTTTTGTTCTTTCAGATTAACAAAGTGCTCTTCCACTGTAGTTATATAAAATGCAGTACTCGTTATCATGAATATCAGTATCGGAACTTTTTCACTGAACACTAAAATCATACTGGAGCCTATAAGAAGTAAATAAAGACATAGTAAAAAACTAATTTCAAAATATGAAATTCTTTACCCAAAAGAGTGTAGTATCTGCTTATATAGGATATTATTTCAGTTATGTTGTCTATTTTTTTCCTATGTTTTTTTCCTTTCTTAAAGATTCATAGTGGATTAAAAACAGAGCTTTTAAAGATGAATAAACAAAGGGGAAAGTCCATTTCAAGCAGAAAAAGCAAGAGAAAAGGAAAACCAGGTGGCAATAGTACAATCATAATTCTACACCAGTCCATCACTCATGTTTGAAGAAGAGGGGTTTCTGCAAGGGATGAGGCTGGAAATGGACTGTGTTCAGGAACTTCTCAAGAATAGTGCAGGTGACAGTTTGGCTGGTAGATATCACCCAAGGATTTAGAATAGGCTTCTTCTCTTTCCAAGTAGGCCACTTGTTGAAGAATCAGGTGAGTCATAATAGAGGCTATTATTTCTCAGTTTAGGGGCTAGTGGGAAATGATCTGAAGGCTGAAGAAGACATGACCTCCTAAAATAAGTGTCTTCCCAATTAGGATCTCCTCAGAACAATTAGAAGCAATCTCAGCGTATAGACCTTACCTGGTTATTAAGGGAAATAAGGAGCAGGGGATCACATCTATCAGATTTTAAAGTCTACTTTATGAAGAATGTCTAAATATATGTCAGATCCAGAATCAGACAGTTCACTAAGTTTATCCTAGAATATTATTTCTGAGACTCTTAAATATCATCTAGAATTAGAGCTATTAATGTTAACCAGGACCCATAAAAATTTAAGAGTATGCAGAGAAGGCAAATTGTAGGAAAATTATTGGGGCACTTTTTCAAACTGTTTTGTTTGCTACACATACCACTGCATAGATAATAAAAACAATGAAAGTAAAATTTAAACTCAGAAAGGAACTTATGTCTACTGAACCAAATTTTAATGGGACAGAGATATTATCAATTAGATAAAAGATCCATTTATTAGCAAATGAGTAAGTTTGCAGCCATCAGCAAGCAAATATAGTACAAACACAATGCTACTGATCACCATGTACTTGAGTTAACAGCTGATTTAGTAAGCAAATAAGCAAATAGAAGTAAATTTATGTTATTTATGGTCTCCTAAAGATTACATTAAGGAAATAATTAAAAGGATGATAATCCTAAAACATCTGGGTTCCATTTACATATCTTCATTTTGGAGGATGGAGAAAATTATCCTTTAGAACAGGATGATCTGGGTTATAGGACTTGGCAAAAAATAAAGATTTTAAATCTTCTTTCTGAGGATTCCTTCCAATGGGCTGTGTTTAGTGCCATTTCTCCTGGTGCTCTCTTTACTTCACTAACTGCTTTTCTTCTGTAATCTTCATTGGATTCCCTGTTTTTTTTTTTTTCTTCCTACCTCCTCTATGTCATTGTTCTCTGTGAGTTCACCTTCTTTATGCAAGAAGCTTGGAAAACATGAATATTCTAATGACTTTAGCTAATATTTCATTCCCATTCCTTTCTCCAGCATCATTACATGTTTCCTACTAGTCAAAGATATCTTCAATTCAAGTCAGCTCAAATCAGTTTGACTTCAGTAAACATAATTTTCATCTATGTTTGATACTGTGTTGGCTACTAGGGATTTCAAGATGAATAAGACCTGGTACCCATGTATAAGAAGTCTTAAAACCAGATATTTATACAAATAGCCACAATACATTGTATTGCAACATTTTTGGCACAGAATGGTGATAGTTGTAATGCATACAACTAGGGCAAAGAGAGGCTTAGAAAATGTGACCCTTAAGCCAGGTCTTAAATAATGAGTGCACTTAAATCGGTAAATAAGAATAGGAGAACTTTATAGTCTGGAAAAAAGTACACATAAAACATGTGTACATTGAAGTACCTAGTACATTTGAAGGTCAGGGAAAAATCCAGGTGGTCAGACCACAGTATTCTTGTTGGAACTGGGTGGCAAAGTAGCCTGGAGTCAGGCTTGAAGAAATTTGTGTTAGGCTCAGGGACTCCCTTATAATTTTTGAGAAAATGATTGATGTGACTGCACTATATGGAAGCACTGTAAAAAAATACTTTGGAGAAATATTGGAGTGAAGGTAGATTTTAAAAATTAGTTCTGTTGCAATAATCCCAAGAAAATAATAAAGATAGAAATTAAACAAGTGAAAATATGGGGGCTGGAAGAAAGAAGATAGTTTTAGGAGACTTTTCAATAGTAATACACATGATTTTGAGAAGCAAGGAGAATTGTTAATGTTCAGGGACAAGTGGTGGTGATTGAGGAATGCAAGTAAAAAAATTAAATTTTTAGTTTGGGGACCACTGATAGTGATACCATTAACTCAGAAACTGAGCCTATAAAGGGGATGGGATTGGATGGAAAGGTAGATTCTATTTTGTTTGTGTTGACTTCTGGTCATCAGGTGGAACTATTTAGTAGAAATTAGCACAATTAGTCTGTAACTTTGGAAAGAGATGGAGGTAGAGAGAGATCTTCAGGAGGCATCAGCATAAATGTGGTAGAGAAACCTTGAGAGTGAATGTTATGTAGAGAAAGGGTGAATTCTTTATGAATGAGAGGCATGGATATAACACTGGTAAAAAAAAAAATGAAATCATTATATAAGGGCAAGGCAAAAGGGAAGATCCAGTAGGTCACATTTCTTTCACATGATTATCGTTCTGTCTTATAAAACTTCCTTTGCAGAGAGGAGTTAAGATGGTGGACTAGTAGGGGGACTTTGAGCTTGCCTTGTCCCTTGAACACAGCTAGATCAATATCAAACAATTTTGAACACCTAGGAAATCAATCTGGGGATTAAGAAAACAATCTGCACCATTGGATGGAGAGAACATGGCAGATGCTAGATTCTGAGCCATGAATTGGAGGGAGAGGAAAGCCAGAGGGCTAGATGGGAAGGGAACCCTTTCCACAGAACAAAGTCAGGGAGAGGAAGAGAGTGGGAGAGAGCACAACAGGTAGGGATCACACAATAAGCCAGGCAAGGAGATTCCCTGGGTCATGCTGGGAGAGATTGCTCCCCTTCCCAGAGTACATTTGGAAGAGGGTATTTTGCATCTCCAAGGACAGAAGAACAGCTGGGAGCATTGAGTGACCTTCAACAGCAAGGGACAGAGGTGCATGCAGAGAGCAGATAACTTGGTTGCAGCAATTGTTTTCTGAGACAGGACAGTACTGGACATGCCTTGAGGCTCTCCCCCAGGGTCCACACCTTGCCAGGCCCTTTAAAATTTGGAGTTTTGGGATCCCTGGGTGGCACAGCGGTTTGGCGCCTGCCTTTGGCCCAGGGCACAATCCTGGAGACCTGGGATTGAATCCCACGTCGGGCTCTCGGTGCATGGAGCCTGCTTCTCCCTCTGCCTGTGTCTCTGCCTCTCTCTCTCTCTGTATGACTATCATAAATAAATAATAAAAAAAATTTAAAAAAATTAAAAATAAAAAATAAAATTTGGAGTTTTGAATCACAGTCACTGGCCAGAGATAAAAATACAGGAGATCTGTAGTGTCAGGCACACTGATAGCCTGGGCACAGACAGGTTAAGGTCACAAATCAGATGAAAGCCTGGGACACAGGAGATTGTTCACTTTTCTGTGAGGGCCTCCTGAACAGTGGTGGCCATGAGTTCCCCTCCCAGGGACAAGTGAGCAGAGCGATGCCATCTTTCTCCTCCACCACGCTTCCCTCCTTCATGCCCACCAGTACAGTCAGACTTCAGAGTGAAATACAGTGCCTCCAGTGGAGGCTGGAATCCCTGATACTAAACACCCCCCTTCCACCCCATGGCCTGGCACAGGCACCTTTACAAGGGCAAATCTGTTTCTGAGCTAGCCCAGGGGCCTCTCCCTCAGAAGACAATACAGCCCCCCTGCATGTACCAAGTCCACTGATTAAAGAGTGCTCCAAAGCATCAGTTTCAATTCTGGTGGAAATAGGACTGGGCTTTCTTTAATATTTAATTTTTAATTTTTTAATCTTTTGTTAAATATTCTTCTTTCTTTTTTTTAAATTTTTATTATCAGGCTTATAATTTTGTGTCCATTCATTGGTCTATTTGTTTGCTTGTCTTATTTTTCAGGTCAGTCTATTTTTTCTTCTTTCTTTATGCTTTTTTTCTTCCTTCTTTCTTATCCTTTAATATTAAGCTTATGTTTTTTTTTAAATTTTCTATTTGCTTGTTTGTTCCTTTTCCTTTTCTTTTTTCTTGGATAAGGCTTTTTTTTTTCTTTTTCAGGTTTATCTTAATAGCACAAAGCACACCTAGCAAAAGGTCCATACACTCTTCACTATGAGCAAGGAGGAGCTCTGTAGAGGACAGGCTCGTTGGAAAGAGCAACCAAAACACACCAGCAGAGTGCACAAAGCATACACCAGAAACACTTCTTGAAGTGTCAGGCCCTGAACAGTGTATGACCTCTTCTTAATATAGCATTACTCCAAAGTGCAGGAAACATAAACTTTCATAATATGCAAAAGATAGAAGGTTAACGAAAATGACAAGACAAATAAATTCCCCCCCAAAAAAGGTTAGGAAGATATCACAGCCAGATACTTGCTCAAAGCAGATATAAGCAACATATCTGAACAGGAATTTAGATCAACAGTCATAAGACTACTAGCTGGACTTGAAAAAAGTATAGAAGATACCAGAGAAACCCTTGCTTCAGAGATAAAAGACCTAAAAAACTCATTAGGCTGAAATAAAAAATGCTATAACTGAGTTGCAAAACAGACTGGATATAATCATTACAAGGATTAAAGAAGCAGAAAAGAGGTAGGTGATGTAGAAGATAAAATAGTGTAAAATAATGAAGCTGAAAAGAAGAGGGGAAGAAACCTATTAGATCACGAAGGTAGACTTAGGGAACTCACTGACTCCATAAAGTGACATAATATCCATATCATAGGAGTCCCAGAAGAAAAAAAGCGAGAAAAAAGGGCAGGAGGTTTATTTGAACAAATTATAGCTGAGAACCTCCCTAAATGGGGGAAGGACAAAAGCATTCAAGTCAAAGAGGCACAGAGAATTCCTCTCAAAATCAACAAAATGAGATCAACACCACAACATATCATAGTGAAACTTGCAAAATACAAAGATCCAAAATACAAAGATTCTAAAAGCATCTTGGGAGAGGAGGTTCCTAACCTACAAGGGTAAACACATAAGGCTGGCAGCAGACTTGACCACAGAGACCTGACAGGCCAGAAAGGAGTGGAATGATATATTTAGTGTGCTAAATGGGAAAAATATGCAGTGGAGAGTACTTTATCGAGCTGGGTGTCATTCAGAATAGAAGGAGCAATAAAAGAGTTTCCAAGATAAAAACCAAAGGAGTTTATCAACACGAAACCATTCCTACAGAAAATGTTAATGGGGATCTTTTGAGTGGGAAAGAGACACCAAAAGTAACACAGACTAGAAAGGAACTGAGACAATCTACAGGAACAGTGACTCTATAGGTAATACATAAAACTAAATTTATATCTTTCAATAATTACTTTGAATGTAAATGGTTAAATGCTCTGTTCAAAAGACAGTGTATCAGAATGGATTTTAAAAAAGTGCTACCCATCAATATGTTGATTACAGGAGACTAATTTTAGACCCAAAGACACCTCCAGATTGAAAGTAAGGGGGTGGAGAACAATTTATCATGCTAATGGACATCAAAAGAAAGGCAAAGTAGCCATACCTATATAAGACAAACCAGATTTTAAACCAAAGACTATAAGAAGGACCTTATATCATAGAAAAGAGGTTTATCTGACAATAAGATCTAACAATTGTAAATATTTATGCCCCTAACTAGGGAGCAGCCAAATATACAAACCAATTAATAACAAACTTAAAAGGACTTTTGGGTGGCTCAGTGTTTGAGCATCTGCCTTTGGTTCATGGTGTGATCCGGGGATCCTGGGATGGAGTCCCATATCCGGCTCAATGCAGGGAGCCTGCTTCTCCCTCTGCTTATGCCTCTGCCTCTCTCCCTGTGTCTCTCATGAATAAATAAATAAAATCTTTAAAAAATAACAAACTTAAAGAAATTCATTGATAATAATACAACAAGAGTAGGGAACTTTAACATCCCAGTTACAGCAATGGACAGATAATCTAAGCAGGGGATCAGCAAGGAAACAAGGACTTTGAATGACATATTGGACCAGATAGACTTAATAGATATATACAGAGCATTTGATCCTAAAGCAGCAGAATATTCATTCTTCTTGAGTACATGGGACATTCTCCAAAACTGTTCACATACTGGTCAGAAGTCAAGCCTCAACTGGTACAAAAAGATTGAGATCATACCATGCATATTTTCAGATGACAGTGCTATGGAACTTGAAGTCAACCACAAGAAAAAATTTGGAAGGACGAAAAATACATGGAGGTTAAAGAACATCCTAATAAAGAATGAATGGGTCAACCAGAAAGTTAAAATTTAAAAAATACCTGGAAGCAAATGAAAATGAAAACATGAAAGTCTAATCCTTTGGGACTCAGGAAAGGCGGTCCTAAGAGGGGAGTATATAGCCATATAGGCCTTCTTCCAGAAGCAAGAAAAGTCTCAAATACATAATCAATACCCAACCTAACCTTACACCTAAAGGAGCTGAGAAAGAACAACAAATAAGGCCTAAATACAGTAGGAGAAGAAAAGTAATAAAGACTGAGCAAGAATCAATGACATAGAAATTAAAAACAAAACAAAACAAAACAGTACAACAGATCAACAAAACTATGAGCTAGTTCTTTGAAACAATTAAGATTGATAAGCCCCTAGCTAGACTTATCAAAAAGAAAAAGGATCGAAATAAATAAAATGATGAATCAAAGAGGAGAGCTCACAACCAACACTGAAGAAATACAATTATAAGAGAATATTATGAGCAATTATATGCCAACAAATTAGACAATCTGGAACAAATGGATAAATTCATAGAAACATGTAAACTACCAAATCTGAAACAGGAAAAAGTAGAAAACCTTAACATACCCATAGCCAGCAAAGAAGTTGAATCAGTAATCAAAAATCTCCCAACAAAGAGTCTAGGGCCGGTTGGCTTCATGGTGAATTCTATCAAAGATTGTTAATCAATTAATTTTCCACTAAACATTTAAAGAAGTGTTAATACCTATTCTTCTGAAACTATTCCAAAAAATAGAAATTGAAGATAAACTTCCAAAATTATTCTATGAAGCCAGCATTATCCTGATACCAAAACTAGATAAAGACTCTACTAAAAAAAAGAGAATTATAGGCCAATATCCCTCAAGAACATGTATGCAAAAATTCTCAACAAGATACTAGCTAATCAGATCTAACAGTACATTAAAAGGATTATTCACCATGACCAAGTGGGATTTATTTCTTGTTCAACATCCACAAATCAATCAATGTGATACACCACAATAATAAAAGGATATAAACCATATGATCTCCTCAATAGATGAAGAGAAAGCATTGGACAAAGTACATCATTCTTGATAAAAATCTTCAACAAAGTAGGGATATAGGGAACATACCTAAACACCTTAAAGGCCATATATGAAAGACCCACAGCTAATATCACCCTCAATGGAGAAAGACTGAGAACTTTTCCCCTAAGGTCAGGAACATGATAGGGATGCCCACTGTCACCACTGTTGTTCAACATAGTACTGAAAGTCGTAACCTCAGCAATCAGACAACAAAAAGAAATAAAAGGCATATAAATCAGCAAAGAAAAAGTGAAACTTTCACTCTTTGCAGACAACATGATACTCTATGTAGAAAATCCAAAAGACTCCACCAAAAAAAAAAAAAATGCTAGAACTGATACAGGAATTCAGCAAAGTTGCATGATATAAAATCAATGCACAGAAGTCTGTTGCATTTCTATATACCAAAAATGAAGCAATGGAAACACAAATCAAGGAGTAAATCCTGTTTACAATCGTGCCAAAACCCAGAAGATACCTAAGAATAAACCTAGCCCAACAGGTAAGAGATCTATTCTTTGAAAACTATAGAACACTTATGAAAGAAGTTGAGGAAGACACAAAGAAGTGGAGAAAACATTCTATGCTCATGTATTGGAAGAACAAATATTGTTAAAATGCCTATAGTACCCCAAGCAATCTACACAGTAAATAAAATCCCTATCAAAATCACACTAGCATTTTTCACAGAGGTGGAGCAAAGAATTCTAAAATTTGTATGGAACCAGAAAAGACCCCAAACAACCAAAGTTGGAGGTATCACAATTTTGGGCTTTAAGCTGTATTACAAAGCTGCAATCATCAAGACAGTATGGTACTGGCACAAAAACAGACACATGGATTAATGGAACATAATTGAGAAGCCAGAAATGGACCCTCAACTGTGGGGTCAACTAATCTTCGACAAAGCAGGAAAGAATATCCGATGGAAAAAGACAGTCTCTTCAATAAACTGTTGGGAAAATCAAACAGCCACATGCAGAAGAATGAAACTGGACCACTTTCTTAACAGTCCACAAAAATAAATTCAAAATGGATGAAAGACCTAAGTGTGAGACAGGAAGCCATCAAAATCCTGAAGAACAAAGGCAAAGCAACCTCTGTGACCTCAGCCACAGCAACTTCTTGCTAGACACATCTCCAAAGGCAAGGGAAACAAAAATGAACTTTTGGGATTTCACCAGGATAAAAAGCTTCTGTACATCAAAGGAAACAGTCAACAAAACTAAAACACAACCTACCGAGTGAGAGAAGACATTTGCAAATGACATTTCAGATAAAGGGCTGATATCCAAAATCTTTTGGAACTTAACTAATTCAACACCCAAAATACAAAAAATACAGTAAAATGTGCAGAAGACATGAACAGACATTTCTCCAAAGAAAATGCGCAAATGACTAATGGACACATGAAAAAATGCTCAATATCACTCATCATCGGGGAAATACAAATCAAAACCACAGTGAGATACCACCTCACACCAGTCAGAATGGCTAAAATTAACAACTCAGGAGACAGTAGATTAATGGTGACGAGGGGGAGAGAGAGGAACCCTCTTACACTGTTGGTGGGAATGCAAATGGGTGCAGCCACTCTGGGAAACAGTATGAAGGTTCCTTAAAAAGTGAAAAATGGAATTACCCTATGACCCAGCAATTGCACTACTAGGTATTTATCCTAAGGATACAAAAATAGTGATTCAAAGGGGGCACCTGCACCCTAGTGTTTATGGCAGCAATGTCCATAACAGCCAAACTATGGAAAAGAGCCCAGCTGTCCATTGACAGCTGAATGGAAGAGTCGTGTGTGTGTATTACTCAGCCATTAAAAAAAATTTTTGTCATTTGCAATGACACGGATGGAACTAGAGCATATTATGCTAAGTGAAATTAGTCAGAGAAAGACAAATACCATCTGATTTCACTCATAGGTGGAATTTAAGAAACAAAATTGATGAACATAGGGGAAGGGAAGGAAAAATAAAATAAGATAAAAACAGAGGGAGAGGCAAACCCTGAGAGGCTCTAGCTATAGGGAACAAAGTGTGGGTTGCTGATGGGGAGGTGGATGGGGAGATGGGGTAATTGGGTGATGAGCATTTGGGAGGGCACTTGATGTAATGAGCACTGGGTGATATATGCAACTGATGAATCACTAAATTCTACCCCTGAAACTAATAATATACTATAACTTGAATTAGAACAAAACAAAACAGGGATCCCTGGGTGGCGCAGCGATTTGGTGCCTGCCTTTGGCCCAGGGCACAATCCTGGAGACCCAGGATCGGATCCCACATCAGGCGTCCGGTGCCTGGAGCCTGCTTCTCCCTCTGCCTATGTCTCTGCCTCTCTCTCTCTCTCTCTCTCTCTTTCTCTCTGTGACTATCATAAATAAATAAAAAAAAAAAGAAAAAAAAAGAACAAAACAAAACAAAAAACTTCATTTGCTCAAAGCCATTAATTATTCTTCCTAAAATCAATTTCCCTTTTGCTTTTTTATTCCTGTAAATAGAATCAACATTGCTCCCATTACTCAACATGTAAACTTTGGATTTATGGTATTAACAGTCCTTTTCCTATATGCAATTTTACTTTAGATTCCTGCTCATGACCATTCCTTTGATTTTACCTTCCACCCCCTGGCCCCCTTTCCCATGACCATCATGATCATCTCATGCCTCTAGCTTTGCAAAGACCTATGTGGTCTTTCTACACTGGTGCTCCTTACTCCTCATCACATATGCATTGACCTTAAAATGTGTCTTTCATCTTATCAAGGGCAAGGGCTTTCCATATCCCCCACTTTATTTATAGAATTGAGTTTAAACTACTTTATCATTCAAAGTCTTTCATGGTTGGATTCCATCTTCACTATGAAGCCTTTTATGCTGTTCACCTACATGCATGTTTTCTCCAAAATATTTTTCCGTGTATTGTAACTCTGGTAGTAATTTGACTTCCACTCGTTTTGGTCCTCTTTTTTCCCTTCTCTCCTCCATTATTTTCATCATTCCTGCATGTATTTCAAGCCCTAATACCTTTTTCTATTGTTCTGATTTTGAAAACTACTAATTTAGAACCGATCACAAAGAAGTATTACTAATTTTTCATGTGTTCCTATCCTTAAACTTCTAGTGCCTTAAAAGTAGGGGCTTTTTCCCCCCATGATACTACATGCACATATCAATATGAAACTCCTACTTTCTCTGTCTTGACATAGTAGATCAGCCCACTTGAATTATTGGGAAGATAGGCAACTTTTTTTTTTGGGGGGGGGATGCAACTTTAAATTACTACGACTGTCAAAATCACCACTCAGGATGAGCACTGGGTGATGTATGGAATTATTGAATCACTATGCTCTACACCTGACACTAATATAACACTCTCTCTATATAACTCTAGCAAAAATACAAACTTAAAATTTAAAAAAAAGAAAAAAATTCTAAAAAATTATTAGAATAGCTATCCACATATAAAACATACTAGAACAGGTCAACCTGAGGCTCACCCTGGTGAGTAGTGGATCCTGGCAGCTAGCAGGTCCTGAGTCATTTTCAGAGTAAACTATTTGTTATGTGTGTGAAATATTCTTATAGAGAAGCATCCTTTAGTACTATTTGCTTTTATGATCACTTCTGTGTCTCACATTTGTACACCTTACTCTCCTCTGCCTTTTCGTGTACAGTCTGTCTTCTAGAAGGTGAGGCTGGGTTGAAGCTTACCTTCTCTGTGCAGATTGTTAATTTCTGCTCTGCTTGTGCTCCACTGTGGCCAGGGATCATTTTCTGTTACTCGTATCCTTAACTGTTGATTCTCTATTTGAAATCCATGCCATTTTTCCTTTCCAAAAAAGTAGCTTTGCCATGTACATGTCCAAATCCAGTGTGTTGCTTTGCCAATAGCATTGTGAATTCTCATCTTAACCTGAATGTTCCTAAATACCTCTACCATCCTACAACATTTTTATCCCATTACCAAGAACACTGATGAACTTAAAAAAAATTGGTCCCCGTATTCACCCTGGCAGAACATGGCTTGCTATGTCCCCTCCGGGTAACATTACTCTTATGGAGGAAATTTATTCTGAATGACCCTCCAACTAGCAATTAGGCAGTCTGGGCCATAATTTCTCATTGAGTTGATAATGGTGTAATGAAGGCAAGAATGTAAAGCTTTGCTAAAGTCAAAGGGGGCTCCGTTGTCTCTCTCTTCCGTCTACCTATCCTGTCATTTCTTCATAGAAGATTAATCTTATAATTTCATAAAATGCTGACACAAGCTTTATGGCTTCATCACCAAGTAGTTGATGTTCTCATTATGGCCTTCTTGTGGCTGGGATAATTCTTTTTACAACATATTTGAATTCAGACAAAAGATGGAATCTCAGAGGGTTATAGGAGTATGCTTTCTTTCTTGAAAATTTTCTGATATTCCTTTGTAACTAGCTAGTGCCTAGCAAAACTTCTGTAGCCTTAAATTTGTTGTTTTTCTCTACCTTTGATAGAATGGAGCTCTGTTGCAGTCTATAAGATTGTAGCATAGGCTCTGTTTCTATTGTATAATGGTCATTCTCAAATGTGCCAGAGGATGAGATAGTAAAAACAGGGTTTATTTTTTGAGTGGTCACTGTGTTGTAGTGACTTTTTTTTATTTTAGAGATTGAGAGGGGTGGAAGAGGAGCCAGAGAGAGAGAGAGAGAGAGAGAGAGAGAGAGAGAGAGAGAGAATATCTTTTTTTTAAGATTTTATTTATTTATTTGACAGAGAGATATAGAGAGAACACAAGCAGGGGGAGCAGCAGAGGGAGAGGGAGAAGCAGACTCTCCACTGAGCAGGGAGCCTGGCACGGAGCTTGATCCCAGGTCCCTGAGATCATGTCCTGAGCCAAAGGCAGATGGTTAACCAGCTGAACTACCCAGGTGCCCTGAGAGAGAGAATCTTAAGCAGGGCTCCATGTTACATCTCTGAGATCATGACCTGAGCAGATCAAGAGTAGGATGCTGAACCAACTTAGCCACCCAGGTCCCCTTAGTGACTCTCTTCTAAGAACAACCTTATATATCATGCATGTGAGCCATTCAAAAGAAGCAAAAGAGCCTTTTAAGATAAATGTATGGTCAATGATCATTATGGTGTCAGAAAATAATAACTGTCTTCTGAGGCTGATCTTATTATGCACTACCATACACGCTCAGATAGTGAAAGTCACTCAGATTTAATCAGACCTGGCATTGCAATGTATTGTCCATGACACCCCGTCTCTAACCTGGCAAGTTTTTATTGCTCTGAATGGCCAGTCTAACTAAGGTCATTGAAATGATCAGAGATTAGTGTGTGTGCCCACAGCACACATCTCCAGAACTATCCCAGGTTTAATGTACATTCATCAGGCTACTATAATGCCCTTCAAAGCTGCTGCCTACAGTAGAGCTTCTAAAACACATACTGAAGAACTTGTGCCTGCGTGTGGGCTTCAAGAAGGAAAATATCACTTCTTCTTGGTGGACATGGCATTTGAGTTGGATTTAATTTGCATCTTACTAAATCCATCAGGTCTCTTAATCCTTCTTATCATATTCTTACTTTTTTAAATTAGTTTTTCTCATGCATCTCTCCAAATAGACCCTATAATTAATTTGGTTGGTAGTTTTTATCTATTTTACTTTATTTGCTTAGCATTTCTGTTACTTGTATGTTTTTCTAATTCACTAGTTTCTGACTTCATCTTTCTTTTAGCTATTCTATTGATAGATTGTGCTATTTTTTCCCCCTGTATAGCTCAGTTGTATTTGATAGTTAACTTACTTTCATTATTCCTTAATTATTAATAAAGAAATTTAAACATTGAAATTGCAGTGATAGTTTTGGCTACATACTTTCTTAGTAAAGAGGCAGACTAAAGCTGCTTTAACAAACAGATCCCAGAATACAATTGCTCAAACATGGTAGTAATTTATTTCTCTCCAATATAATAGGCCAGATAAGTCCAAGCTGTTAAGTTACCCTGCTTTACAGTATCATTCAGGGACCTAAGTTGATTTTCTTATTTTGCCATTCATGCACTATTATCTTCATCTGCGTGTGTCATCAGAACCAAGACAACACAATTCCGAGATCGAGTCGATAGAATGGAAAAAGAGAAAAATTCCAGAGTAAGTGACAATAACTATGGTAATGACCTGGAAGTTGCACCAGGTATTTCTCTAAATCCCATTTGCCAGACCACAGTTACATGGCAAACCTAGTTACAAAAAAAGGCTAGGTGTGGTCTCTATCTTTGTAACTTTCTAAATCAGTAGGAAGAAAAATAAAATCAATGTTGGAGCCCCACTCCATATTTTAATAAGCAATGCGGTCATTTTTACCATTTCCCAAATAGTTCATGATTTTATTTCTTCCCTTTGATTCAATTGTGATTTGGAAGAATTTTAAAATTCCATTAATTTGACTTAAAAATATTTTTCTTAATTTCTAACTTAATTCTTTAGTGACTATAGAATTAAATCAGTTTACTTCCCTCCCTCTTCTTTTTGAGTAAGAGGGCTTAAGCCTCCATGAATTATTGTAAATGTTCCATGGATTCTTGAAAAGAAAGTCTAAAATCTGTTTGTAGGATTAAAAATCCAAATATACCTCATAACAACTCTGTTGATTAAATTTTCACTTGTCAACATATTTCAGTACTTATTGTTCATTGATTTCATGAAAGGGGTAGTGGCATTAAGATCTTCCACAATAATCGTGTCTCTAACGTTTTCTCTTTGTGTATTTTTATTCTGTCATTTGACACAAAATTCCATGACTCTTTTATTCTGAAGGTTATAAGTTTTATTAATATGAAATAACCTTGTTTGTCCTTTTTAAATTTTTATTTGAATTTAATATTTCATACTATTAATGTTGAAGTTTTTGCTTTGTTATTATTAGTTTAGTGAGTTTAGTAAGGGGAAAGATGAATTATTTTTGGATGTGAGAAGATGTATTCGGCATGGAGAGTGCTTATTGGTGGTGGTGGGAGAGAGTGTGGAACATTTTGAATAACTGGAAAAAGAATAGGGACTTTTTGGTAAGGAAGAAATTGAGAAACCCTTTCCTTCCCCAAGATTCAAGTTATGAAATCTATCAATGTAGACAGAAGTGACCTATCCAGATTCTGGTGACTGAAGAATAGATTAACTTCTGAGGTAACATCACCATAAGGGCTTAAATAGGCTGGATTAGTGAATTTATGTGAGCACTAAGTTGGTTGTTAAGGCTGAAATATGCTCTAGTTTCCTAGGGTAATAGATATTGAACTTTCCCAATCCAGTCATCTTTTGACTAAGCTTTTGTCCAAAGAACCAGTTCTGCAGGTACATCTAAACTGCTTTACGTTCAAAAGCCCAGATAAATGTTGGCAAGCATATTTTGTTTCATCAAAAACATGGAGGAAAGGATGTTCTTTGTGGGAGATTGTATAATTGCACCCCATTCTTGAATATAGAATTTCCATTTCTCCATTCTATTCTCAGGTTTTGCCATATGACTTATTTTGACTAGTGGAATTGAGATAATAATGACTTCCTATTACCAAACAAATGTTTTATTTATTTTTATTTTTATTTTTTTTCAAACAAATGTTTTAAAGAAAATTGTATGGTGGTTTTCCCCTCAGCCATGAGAATAGCATGCCCCAAATAGGAGATGCTTCTTCTGCCAAACCTGAGAATAGAGACTTTTGAATATTGAAACTGAATACCAGCACATAGCATAACTGCAAGTGATAAGCCACCTACATGTACTGAGAGTAAGGAAAAAAAAAAAAACTTATGTATTTTTAAGTCACTATAATTTGGGGTAGGCAATTTATTACACAGCCTAACCTAGCAAAACTAACACAGAAATTTTTATCTGGAACTTTTGCCTCTTGTGGCAATATGGGAGAAAACAGTAAATCTTTTGGACTGCTCAAACACTGGGAAGATTTTGAAAAATATTTCCTATCTATTTTGGACACATGGAATGAAAGGTCTTAGGACAAGTTGTCGTTTTGAGAAATATTTGTTACTTAATCTGCCAAGAGGAGTGTACCCATGTTCTTTCTTTCAAAGCTATTTGTACCAACAATGAAACAGCCTTGGGAACTCTTTTCAAGTCTGTATGTGGACATATACAAAAGTTGGGACTACAACTCAACTCCATATATACTTCACAGAGTCAGCAATTATTCACCTGCTACCATTTTTGCTTTGGATGACTATCTGAACATTCTTGGTGCAGATGATTATGTGATACCCAACTTTGTCTAGCTGTATCATCTCTCAGCCTCCCTTTTGAGTTTGCTCAACATGATTAAAGCATGTCGCAGCATGCTATCATCTCACACATAAATACTTCAGTCCAAATTTCTAACTCATACGTGAACTTAAAGAATCATAACTGTGATACCAATACCACAGCCATTAATATTTTACAATGATTCCTTAATATTATCCAATATTCGACTATGTTAACCTTTCCCAAATTATCTCAGAAATATCCGTGTAATTGACTGGCATGAATTAGTATCTAAACATGGTTCATATTTTACATTTAACATATCTATTATATTTATTTTAATCAATATAGCTTGACCTCTTTATTCCATTTATGTTGTTAAAAACGGAGTCATTTTGTAGAATTTCCTCTATTTGGATTCGGCTGATAACTTCCTCGTAGTCTCCTGTAACTTTTTATTCTGTCAAATTTCCTGTAAGCTGGTACTTAGATCTAAAAGTTTGATAAGATTCAGGTTAATTTTTATTGTTGTTATTTCTCTTGCATTGTGTCAGGAGGCACGTGACATTTGATGGTCGTACCTTTAGTAATAAGATTGGTTGATAGTCAAGTTTGTCCTTCTGTCCCTCCATTAAATTCCTCCAACGACATTTTAAGTGATGGTTTTGTCAACCCCCAAAAGCATTTTAGCTACTGATTTAAGCAGCTATTGATTATAAATGTCTGAATCTCTTATTTAGTTAAGGGTTGCAAACTGGTGATTTTTTTATTTTATTATTTCTTCTGCATTTATTAGCTGAGATTCACGTATGGAGATTAACTGTCACTCATCAACTTTTGGTTATATTGAAATTTTATCTCTACAGCAAAGGCAGAATAGATGCCTGAATCTTTCCCACTACTGCTTTTCAAAACAACTACCTTTAGTGATGATGATAATTTTTAAAAATATAATTATGAACTCAGATGATTTAATCTCTGGTGGTGGAGGGCCTCTTAAATTTGGCTCCCCTATCCCTCTGACATGATTCTGGCAGTCTTTGACAGTTTCTTGCTTTCAGGCATAACATGTGCACATTTATTCATTTATATTTCCTGCCCCAAACATAGATTTAGCTATTTTTTCCTAGAAATTTTAGATCCTCTTAATTATAGATAGGATTTAGAGATCATAGAATGGGCACTAAGGCTACTAATTAATACTGAGTTGTCATGACTTTTGGTCCTGTTCAGTGGACAAAACTAGAAAATACATAATTTTTACATGGGAAATTAAATCGAGAGTTTCTGTTCATCTTTCCAATTGAAATGAAAGATTATAGTTTTTAAATAACCCTATTTAAATTAATGTAATATTTATCCTTTCCCTTATTCTGAGGATCATGTTAATAATATTTGCTTACTCCTTACTGTCAGTTATCTTTTTTCCTTTCTATCTTTATGTATATACATATGTGTTTAAATATAGTATTGTCTTTTAAAAAAGATTTTATTTATTCATGAGAGAGAGCAAATGCAGGAGAGAGCACAAGCAAGAGGAGGGACAGAGGGAGAGGGAGAAAGAGAGGGAGAGGAAGAGGGAGAAGCAGGCTCCCCACTGAGCAGGGACCCTGATGTGGGGCTGGATTCCAGGATACTGAGATCACAAGCTGAGCTGAAGGCAGACGCTTAACCAACTGAGCCACCCAGGTGCTCCTAAATATAGAATTTTATTTCTTAATACTCTCTTGAATCAGTTTTGAGGCCAGTTAGAAGCCGGTCATTTTCTCTTCTTGAGCAGCTTATTAAGCCCACACACCAACCACCTCCCTTATCAGGGCTCTCATGCTCTGAGGTTACTATGCACCCAGTCTAATCATCCTGGAGCCCCGTGTCAGACAACTAGGGACATCTCCTATGCCAAGGAGCCTGGGAAATTATTCAAGTTTGCCAGTCAACAGGAAACCTGTGAAACCTACCTAACCCCACCCCACTTGCCATACAAAAGCCTCCCCCTACAACTCCAGCTTGCTGTTATCTTGTCCTTTGTTGTCATCAACCCCCTATGTGGCCTGTTTGTCAACCTTCCATTGTTCTGAGCTGTAAATAACAAAGATTTCTGCCTTTCATCTGTGTGTCTCTATTTGTGTTCCACAGCAAAAGTATCTTCAAATTGTATAAAACATGCCTTTTCTCTCTCAGTTTCAAAACAACAAAACCAATATTATTATCAAGAACAAGAAAAATGAAAGCAGTTTAGATATCTTTGTGGTTATCTTATTTTTAAAATAATTCCCACTAGGGAGGTGCAGCCTAAATACTGTGTATTTCAAAATTCTTTTCTTGAAATATTTCTCTTCACTTGAAGATAATTCTCTGAATGACTCTGTCAACAATTTGATATATAGTTAGGCTTATTTGTTCCAGCTTGCTTTTGATAATAGGGATTTCTTTTCTTTTCAAAAATTCAATTTTATTTTAAAAATATGCAAAATATTTACATAGTTGCAAAGCTAAATGTGTAAAATGAGATCTATTTAAAGAAGCCTAACTTTGATAACTTCCCCCCATAATCATCTCTCATTCTGTCTTTTCTCTATAAGTTATCATTTTTACTAGTTCTTGGTTTCTCATCCCACTGTGAAACAGTAGGAATGTACACACAGACACACACACACACACACACTTGTACACATGCACATATACTTTCCTATTTCCCTTTCATCAAAGGTAGCATATTATGCACACTGTTCTGCACTTTTGTTTCCTACTTAATATTTCCTGAAGATGATTTCATATAATATATTGCCATTATTCTTACTCATTAAAAAAAATAAAACCCTATTACTTAGAATAGTTTCACTTTGACAGAAAAAAATGCAAAGGTGCCCGTATACCTTGCATTCACTTTCCTCTGTTCTTAACATCTGGCCTTAATATGGTAAATTTTTACCATTATTGAATCGATGTTGATAGACTATTATTAATGAAAATCCACTCCTTAGTCAAGTTTTCTGAGTTTTCAGCCTAATGTTCTCTTTCTGTTCTGGGGCCCCATCCAGGACACCACATTACATTCAGTTGTCATTTCTTTTTAGACAGCTCTTGGCTGGTGATAATTTTTTGATTGTTCATTTGCTTTGATATTTTAGATTCCACATATAGGTGAAGTCACATAGTATTTGTCTTTGTCTGACTTATTTCACTTACCATAATCTGCTCAAGATCCATCTCTGTCGTTGCAAATGGTAAGATCTCCTTCTTTTCATGGCCAAGTGGTATTCTCTTGTGTTTACACCACATCTTCTTTATCCATTCACCTTTCAGTGGCTACTTAGGTTGTTGCCATATCTGGGCAATTGTAAGTAATGCTTCAAAGAACACAATGTTGTGTATTTTTTGAATTAGCTTTTGTATGTTCTTAGGATCAATATCCAGAAGTGAAATAGATGGATCATATGATAATTATTTTTTTTTTTGAGGAAACTGCATTCTATTTGCCATAGTGGCTGCACCAATTTACATTCCTATCAATACTGTACAAGGGCTCCCTTTTATGCACAACTTCTCCAGCACTTATTTATTGTCTTTTTGATAGTAGCCATTCTGACAGGTTGGAAATGATATTTCATTGTGTGTTTGATTTTCATTTCCCTATGATTACTGATGCTAAGTATATTTTCATATGTCTGTTGACCATCTGTATCTCTTCTTTGGAAAAATGTCTATTTGGATCTCTGCCTATTTTTTAATCAGATTGTTTTTGTTGCTATTGAGTTGTACGAGTTCTTTATATATTTTGGATATTAGCCCTTTTTTTGGTATACAATTCTCAGATGTCTTCTCCCATGCAAAAGATTGCCTTTTGCTTTTTTTGATGGTTTCTTTCAGTGCACAGAAGGTTTTTAGTTTGATATAGTCCCCTTTGTTTTTTTTTTTTTTTTATGCTTTCATTATCATTGCCTTTGGAGTCAGATCCAAAAAAATATAACCAAAAATGATGCTAAAGAGCTTATTGCCTATGTTTTCTTCTAGGGTTTTTATGGTTTCTGGTCTTACATTCAAGTCTTTAATCAATTTTGAGCTAATTTTTATGTATTGTGTAAGATGATTCCGTTTAATTACTCTGTATATGACTATCCAGTCTTTAACAATATCATTTATTAAAGAAAATATCCTTTCCCCATTGTATATTCTTGCCTCCTTTGTCATAAATTAACTGACCATGTGTGCATGGGTTTATTTTGGAGCTATCTATTCTATTCTATTGATCTATGTGGCTGTTTTTATGTCAGTACCATACTGTTTTGATTACTATAGAATTATAGTTTGAAATCGAGGGGAAAGATATTTCCATCCTTATTCTTCTTTCTCAAGATTATTTTGGCTATTTGTGTGTTTGTGTGTGTGTGTGTGTGTGTGTGTGTGTGTGTGTGTGTGTGATTCCATAAGAATTTTAGATTTATTTGTTTTGCATCTCTGAAAAGTGCCTTTGGAACTTTATAGGGATTGCACTGAACTTGTCGATAGTCTTAGGTGCTATGGACATTTTAATATTAATTCTTCCAATCTATGAGCACAGATATCTTTCCATTTATTTGTGTTTTCTTCAGCTTCTTTCATTAATGCCTTAATTTTAGTTTACACGTCTTTCACCTCCTTGGTTAAATTTATTCCTAGGGATTTTATTATTCTTTTTTGATGCCATCTTAAATGTGATTATTTTCTTAATTTCTCTGTCTGCTAGTTTGCTATTAGTATATAGAAATGCAACCAACTTCTGTATATTAATTTTGTGTTCTGCAACATTTTGAATTCATTTATTAGTCCTAGGAGTTTTTTCATGAAGTGTTCACGGTTTTCTATTTTTGGAATCATGTCATCTGCAAATAGTGACAGTTTTAATTTTTCTTTTCCTATTTTGATGCCTTTTTTCCTGCCAAATTTCCATGGCTAGAACTTCCAATACTATGTAGAATTAAAGTGGCTAGAGTGGGCATTTTGCATGTTTTTGTTTTGGTTTTTGTTTTATCTTAAATGAAGTGCTTTTGGCTTTTCACCATTGGGTATGATGTTTCCTGTGGATTTATCATATACGGCCTTTATTTTGTTGAGGTTATTTTCCTCTATACTCAATTTCTTGAGAATTAAAATGTTGAATTTTATCAGATGTTTTTTCTGCATCTGTTGGGATAATTATATCATTTTAATCCTTTATTTTGTTAAGTGGTGTATCATGTTGATTAATTTATAGATGTTGAGCCATTTTTGCATCCTGGGATTGAGTCCCACTTGATTATGGTGTATGATCCTTTTAATGTATTATTGGATTCTTTCTTTCTTTCTTTCTTTCTTTCTTTCTTTCTTTCTTTCTTTCTTTCTTTCTTTCTTTTCTTCTTTCTTCTTTTTCTTCCTTCCTTCTTTCCTTCCTTCCTTCCTTCCTTCCTTCCTTCCTTCCTTCCTTCCTTCCTTCTTTTTTTTTTCCTTGTCTGCTTTTGATATGAGCATAATGTTGTTCTAATAAAATGGATTTGGAAGTATTTCTATCTCTACTTTTTGGGGAAGAGTTTGAGAATGGTAGGTGTTAAATCTTCTTTGTTAGAATTTAAGTGAAGCTGCCTAGTCCCAGGCTTTTGTCTGTTGGGCGTTTTTTGGTTACTGTTTCAATCTCCTTATAAGCATTTGGTCTATTCAGATTTTCTATTTATTTATGAGTTAGCTTTGGAAGATTGTATGTTTCTACGAATTTTTCCATTTCTTCCATGTTGTCCAATTTGTTCGCCAATAATAATAGTAATAATAGTAATTTGTTCATAGTAGTCTTTTATGATTTTTAAATTTATGTGGTTATCAGTTGTAATTTTTCTTTTGTTTTTGATTTTACTTGTTAAGCGCTGCGCCACCCAGGGATCCCCCCCCCCCATATTTTGTTTTTGATGTCATCTTTTACATGTTTTTATTTTATGTATGCCTTAACTAAATATTGTAGTTATAGTTAATTTTACTACTTTTGTCCTTTATCCTTCATACTATCTTTACAAGTGGTTAATCCACAGCCCTTACTATATATTTACTTGCTCTCTCTCTCTCTCTCTCTCTCTCTTTCCCCCTTTCTTTTTCTCCCCCCCTTTCTCTCTCTCTGTGTTTGGTTAGTCTAGCTAAAGGTTTGTCAATTTTGTGTATCTTTTCAAACAACCAGCTTTAGTTTAATTAACTTTTCTGGTTTTTTATTTCTATTTCTTTTATTTTCATACTGATCTTAATATTTTCTTTCTTCTACTAATACTGGGCTTCCTTTGTTTTATTTTTCTGTTTCCTTTAGGTGTAAAGTTAAATTATTTTTCATATTTCTTAAGATAGGTCTGTATTGTTATAACTTCTCTCTTAGAAATGCTTTTGCTGCATCACATAGATTTTGGATTGTCACCTTTCCATTTTCATTTGTCTCAAGGTATTTTTTGATTTCCCCTTTGATTTCTTTGTTGACCTATTGGTGGTTCAATAGCATGTTGTTTAATCTTCACATATTTGAAATTTTTTGTTTTTTTCTTAGAATTGATTTCTAGTTACATACCACTACGGTCAGAAAAAAGATGGTTGATTTTATTTCAGTCTTAAGTTTGTTGAGACTTATGGCCTAACATGGTGATCTATTTTGGAAAATATTTCAAGTGTACTTAAGAAGAATGTGTTTTCTGCTACCTTTAAATGGAATGTTATGTATATATTTTTAAAGTTTATCTGGTCTAATGTGTTGTTTAAGGCTAATGTTTGCTTATTGATTTTGTCTGGATGATCTGTTCATTGATGTAAGTGGGGTATTCAGATCCAGTATTATAATTGTATTGCTATTTCTCCCTTTAGGTCTGTTAATATTTGCTTTATATACTTAGACACTCCTATGTTGAGTGCATAAATATTTTCAAATTTTATATATACTTATTGGATTTATCACTATGTAATGCCCTTCTTTGTCTTTTCTTACAGTCTTTGTTTTAAATTCTATTTTGTTTGACATAAGTGTAGCTTTCCCAGCTTTCATTTCCATTTGTAAGGAAAATCTCTTTCCACCCTTCACTTTCAGTCTGTCTGTTTCCTTAGATCTGAACTGAGTTTCTTGTGGGCAGCATATAGATGAGGTTTTTTGTTTTCTAATCTATTCAGCCACTCTGTATCTTCCAACTGGAGAAATTAATCTATTTTCATTTAAAGTCATTATTGATAGGTATGTACTTAATTGTCATTTTATTTGTTGTTTACTTATTGTTTCTGGCTGTTTTTGCAGTTCCTCTCTGTTTCTTTCTTCTCTTGCACTCTTTCCTTGTGGTTTGATGAACTTCTTTACTGTTATGTTTAAACTCCTTTCTCATTATCTTTTGTGTATTTACAATAGATTTTTGCTTTGTCGTTACCATTAGGTTTATATATTACAGTCTATGCATACATTAAATTTGAATGCATTGTACAAACTCTACATTCTTACTATCCTTCCCCATGTTTTGTTTTTGATGTCATCTTTTACATGTTTTTATTTTATGTATCCCTTAACTAAATATTGTAGTTATAGTTAATTTTACTACTTTTGTCCTTTATCCTTCATACTATCTTTACAAGTGGTTAAACCACAGCCCTTACTATATATTCACCTTAGCCAGCAAGATTTTTACTTCCATAATTTTTTTTTTGTTATTAGTATCTTTTTAGCATTATGAAGACCTTTTAACATTCTTTGAAATGCTTGGTTCAGTGATTATAAACCCCTCTAACTTTTGCTTGTCTGGAAAACTTTTTATTTCTCCTTCAATTCTGAATGGTAGTTTTACTGGTTAGAGTATTCTTCTTTGGTAGTTCTTTCCCTTCAGCACTTTGAGTATATCATACCACTCCCTTCTGGCCTGCAGACTTTCTGCTGAAAAATCAGCTAATTGTCTTCTTAGTGGGTTCTCTTTTATGAAATAAGTTGTTTATCTCTTCCTGCTTTTAAGATTCATTATCTTTAACTTTTGACATTTTAATTATAATATGTCTTGGTGCAAATCTCTTTGGATTCATCTAATTGGAACTCTGTTTCCTGGAACTGCATGTCTGTTTTGTTCCCAGGTTAGGGAAGTTTTCAGCCATTATTTCTTCAAGTTAAGTTTTCTGTTACTTTCCCTCTTTCTTTTCCTTCTGGAACCCCTATAATGAGAATGTTATTCCACTTGATGTTGTCCCATGAGTCTATTAAGCTATCTTCACTCTTTAAATTCTTTTTTTTCTTTTTGTTGCTCATTTTTGGTAAGTTCCACTATCTCCAGGTCACTGACTTGTTCTTCTACTACTTGTCTGTTGTTGAACCCCTCTACTATATATTTCACATCACTTACTGTGTAACAGGCTATGTATTGTGACTCCTTTGGCTCTGTGACATCTATTTGGTACTTTCTTATATTTTCTGTCTCTTTGTTGATGTTCTTAATGTTCATCTATTCTTCCTCTGAGTTCAGCGAACATTTTATGACCATTACTTTGGACTCTTTATCAGGTAGATTTCTTATCTTTTCTTCATTAAGGTCTTTTTTCTGAGGTTTTGTCTTGTTCTTACATTTGGCTCATATCCCTTTGTTTCTTCATTTGGTTTGACTGTGTCTGTTTGTGTATTAGGTGAAACAGCTACCTCTCCCAGTTGTGAAGGAGTGTCCTTGTATAGGAGATGAACCTTATCATTCAACCTTGCCCTAGCTCTTGTTTTTTTTTTTTTTTTTTTTCCTGAACCTTTGTGACTAAGTAGCTTGACTTATTCTTGACAGGTCCCAGGTGTTGAGGGTATGCCAGGACCTATCAGTATTACAAAGAGAATAATGACCTCAGTCACGACCTAAATTCAGGCTGATTGGAAGCCAGATTTTCAGGCAGCATCTTTTAAAGTTTGCAAATATATTCAGTCCTGTGGGACTACAGTCTCTTGACTTCCAGACCAGGAGATTTGGAGATGTCCCATGGGTGGTGGTGCTAAGAATCACGGCTTCAGATCAATGTATAAGATCCTTTCTGGGAGGCATTACCAAGCTGTGGCTAGGCCCAGGAAAGGTGCACAGATGGTGTCTCCCTTCTTATGTTCTCAAAGAGTGCCTCTGAAGCCTTTAGATGTGTAGCATTCCTGAAGCCTATCTTTCAAGTTGGAGCTCCAAGATGATTAAATGGACTTCTTTCATGTGCAAACTAGGGGTGTGTTTCATTCTTCTGTCTGTGTAATGTCTTGGTGTGGTATCCTACCCAGAACCATCTTTCCGAATATTACAATTCTGTGAGGCCTAGTAGCACAAGCCCCTCTGGCCATCATAGCCAGCAATCAGGAGACATTCCTTGTGTAGATTGTCCTTACCTATTGGCTATAGCAAGGCCACAGGGGAGTGTTAGGGTGAAGCAAGCCCATGGCTTTAGTGAGGCCTGGGATGAGTGCTGGGGGTAGGACAAGCCCTGGGTTTTAGTGAAATTGTATCTATGTGCATCCACCTGCATAGCAAGGTAGCAGGAGAATACAAACAATGGTGCTCTCCAGTACCTCTTTCCCCAAGGAAAATCCCAATTAATCCCTGCTTCTCTGACGGATGATTTAAGATTACCAACTGAATCACCTTCACATATAATCTAGTCACCTCTCAAACTGCTGCCTTTGTGCTCGTTCAAAGAATGAGTACATGTACAAGCCCCTCAAAAGGAGTATCTCAGATTCCCACAACCCACTTGGTCCCCAGGAATGTTTCTAGAGACCTTGTCTCTATGTTGTAGGTCCCAAGTATTGGAGTGCCCTATGTGGGGCACAAACTCCTTACTCTTTAGGATGAGGCTCTAGCTCAGATATACCTTCCCATTCTGTGTCATGACACTGGAGATAAGGTTTTGATGAGATCTTGTCTATACCTCTCCTACCTCTCTGGATGTGATCCTTTTATCACTTATTGTGGAGGAAGATATTCAACTAGTTTTTAGTTATTTTTTTCAGTGGGAATTATTCCATATAGTTGTAGATTTGCTGGGTCCATGGGAGGAAGTGAGTCTACCATCTTGGTTCCCCCCAAATCCTTGAATAATTTTTTAGTATCACATAATGAAGCACTTACACAAGATTTTTAGAATTAGGTACTATGAGATATTAATCCCTAAAAATTATCCTATGTTAAACTAATTATCATTTCTTCTGTTTTTGTTTTGTGCTGCTCCTCTAATTCTTGATCAGAAGCATGCATTTTTACACAATGAATGTAATTATTTTCTTCTTGTACCCATTTCACTCAAGTCCATTGTATTTCATGTCATAAGATCTTCAGCAAACTTTTTAAAAGATTATCAGTGCTTATTGGTAGAAAATGCTTTAGCGTTAGAGATTTTTTTCTAAGTAATAAATAGTTTCATTTCAAAAAGTTTATTTTGCTATAAGGTAATTTATACAGAACTGTACAACGATTTCGTCCCATTATAAAGTCATAATTCTTACAACTACAAAAATTATTTTCTTCAAAAGGCCATGCCATTTCAGCATGCCATTTTCTTTCATGAATTTTCAACTTTGCTTCTGTGTTAACAAAAAACCTTATTAATCCAATATTGGTTTATTTAGGATAGCAAGAAGACTGCTAGTCCCCAGATATCTAGATGCTCTGTTACTTTAATAAAAAAAAATTTAGATAATCTCAAGCAAGTTAATTGCAATTCTGTATTTTTTTCTTTCTCTGGTCCCCTGTGTTAAGAATTAATAAGATTTTTACTGCATTATGTTAGCATTTTCCTGATACTAAAATTAAGCTTATAGAACTGTAGTTTCTAGGGTAATGGGTAATTCTTTTTTACATTTTAAAATGATAGTAGTTGTCTCATTTTTTCAAATATTCTACTTGTTTTCCATGATGTCTCAAATAATTACCAATATCTATGCATATAATTTTATGGGTTTATAACTGTCTTTGTTTAATTAAATCTATTTTTACAATTTTACCAAAAAAGATAAATTAGGAGGTACTTTCTAAAGTGTTTTCTTTCAAAAGTATTGTTCTCATTATAGAAACAGTCACTATAGATTTCCTTTAAGTAGCACACTTACCTCTTGCCAAAGTGCTGGAATAAGGGTTATCTGTGCATATTTGTATCCTGAAAGGGCAGAGAATATAGAGAAGGAAAAAGGGTTAATGATAAGTAAAGGAATTGGTAACTTTGAAAGGAAGGAATACCTCAAAAGTTCAGCAAAGAGTGTCCTATTTTAGTGATTAGGAGGTACATTTCTTCCATAACTACCTTTTTACTTTAGATAATTAATGGTCAGCAAGGCAGGACTCGCACTAAGGAAAATTAAGTTTTCCCAAATTTATGGTTAAGATTCTGAAAAACACATTGGTACTCTTTGGCTGCTTTACTTGTGATCACTATAAACAATTAAAATAATATAGAAACATACCTGGGCTGGAAAACAGGAAAGAGTGCCAATGTTGTGCTAGTCCCCATGCTTGTACCATCGCCCCCTCTCCAAAACACATTAACTGCTAAGGAAAATTAATGAAAAGAGAACAATTCATATATATTCACATTTCTGAATGTCAGAGATTTTAAAAATAAAGGAAACATTCAGGCCAATATATGATGAACACATAGAAATAGACAAGCCAACAAACAAAAACACTTTACCTGCAAATTACAAAAATCAATTTGATCTCAAACTTCTTTCAAACATTAACCCCTCAAAATAACATTTCTGTAGGTTCATCTAGATAATTTGTTCTCTTCTGAAGGACACGGAATTGTTAAAATAAGAAAGCATGCAGACAGCAGAAAAATCACATGCTTAATTGAGAATTTTCTTAAGACATTTCATTGTATGTAACTAAAAACCTGAGTAAAGTAAAATTGTGAATAATCTTTGACATTAGTTAAATATATAACTCATGTTACTTCCAATTTTATTTCTACTAATTTATTACATGCATATTATGAAAAAAATCAAATAATGTGAAGGCATTCATAACAGAAAGCAGCAATCTCCTGCTCCATTTTCCCAGTCTCATTGGCTCTTTCCCAGTGGCAGTCATTTTCAATTCTTGAGGGTGTATCTTTTTTTTTTTTTTTAATATACACTTACTTCTATATAACACACTTAGAATTCTGTTTCTTAAACTATAAAATTAAGACATTATTTATTAGTTTTCTTTTCTTTTTTATTTTTTTTAAGGATTTTATTTATTTATTCATGAGAGATGCAGAGGGAGAAGCAGGCTCCATGCAGGGAGCCCAATGTGGGACTCGATTCCGGGACTCCGGGATAACCCCTGAGCTGAAGGCAGATGCTAAACTGCTGAGCCACCCAGGCGTCCCTTTTTTGTTTTGTTTTGTTTTCTGTTTTTGTTTTTGTTTTTCTTTTTATTTTGCTTTCTTTTATTAGAGCTGAGGAATCAATTCCCTTTTTTCTCTTCCCATCTTTCTACTATAGTCATATCATATTTTATTGTTAAATACAAAATCTGTTCTTTATTTGGTGAAATAAAGAACATATACAAGGCAAAATACATCTAGGAATATAATAGTAACATGTTCGAAAAATGATGGCAAAATCAACCCCATAAAATCTTGATTAAAATAAGAAACATTACCTTCAAAGGAAAAGGAACCAAATGGGTAATTGACATCTAAACATAGAAGGTGAAAGCCAAATGATAGTGTAATGACAACTTCAAAATTCTAAGATTAAATGGGTGGCAACTTAGAATTTTATAGCTAAATTATCCTAAAAGGATTCTTTAGTATACTTTTATACAAAATTATCCTTCAGGATAGGAGGCAAAAGAGAAGCATTTGCAAGAAAGAGGGGGAATTATCTGAGGGAATTTTCCACCTCACCATAGTAAAAGAAATGCAAAAGAAAACATAAAAATTTGTGAGATGCAGCTTAAACCTGTACTTAGAGGAAATTTATTTTTCTATTTTTATTTTTTAAAGATTTTATTTATTTATTCATGAGAGACAGAGAGAAGGAGAGAGGCAGAGCACAGGCAGAGGAAGAAGCAGGCTCCATGCAGGGAGCCCGATGTGGGACTTGATCCTGGGTCTCCAGGATCAGGCCTGGGCTGAAGGCAATGCTAAACCACTGAGCCACCCAGGGATTCCCCTAGAGGAACTTTAGAGCTTTAAATGTATATATTAAATACAAAAACACGAAAAATCAATAAGTTAAATATATATTTCAATTAGATAATAAAGAATTATAAAGTAAACTAAAAAATTACAGAAGGGAGGAAATAATTAAAGTATTAGGTGATTTTATTATAAATATGAAATACATAGAATCAAAGTTAAAAATATATTTTAAAAAGAATAGTAAAATTGGTAAACTCTAGTAAAAATAAGTAAAAATAAAAATTATGACACAAATTAACAGTTTCGGGAGTGAAAAAGGGGATGTCATTACATACATTATAGATATTTTTAAGAGTATATATTAAAAATAACTTTAGCTAATACACCTGTGAATACAAATGAAGTTGGCAAATACCTAGAAAAATAAAAATTAGCAAAATTGATACTAGAGAAAAAGAACCTGGATGTGCCCTGTCTATATTTTTAAAAAGATTGGAATGGAAGAAATATACACAGAAATTCCAAAAGACTCTAGAAGATTCTATAGAATCTAATTCACAGATTAGATTTAATCCATGAATGCAACACATTAATGTCAATTCATTTTATCTACCTGTTTATTTAATGCCTTTTCTATGTAGAATACTTTGTTGAGGATTAACATGCTTATTTCACATACAAGCATGTATATAAAAATATCTATACTTTGTGCTCATGCTCATATGTCCACATACAAATGAGCATAAATCCATTTATATTCTTATCACACAAAGTGTAGGAATAAGTGGAATAAGTGCATTACCCAATGTTCTTCCTATTGGGAAGCTTTCCTCTTACCCATATCTTCCAAAGCTACCCCTAAATGGGACTATAATGTAGCTGGTATTCATTTTTGGCTTGCATAGTCATATCAAACCAATTTGTCCATTTATGATGTAAGTATGAACTGAGGGAGAGTGCTGATCCAATAGTGGTGGATAGCATGGGGATCTAGGCAACCTACCCATCTACCTCATCGTGCCTTTTAAACTTGCTCATGCTCACTTACTATTTTACAGTGGATCTATCCAACTGATGATTTAGTAGGTCTCATGGAACCCAGTTTATGAACAGCAAGTCTGTTGCCCATGGTCATGTATTTCAACTCTATCATGGCCCGGTAGCACACCATGAGCTATCTTTTCAAATGTGTATATTTCTCCACTTCAAAGAAGTGCTTATTTCAGAGCACTAAAACGTGTACATTATGGTTTTCCTATTGAAGTTGCCACAGATTCCACAAGGTATCTTTTTCTAGGATAGCCCCCACGAATATTAATGGTGGGTATGTTAGTTTTCTAATGCTGTGCAAGAAATTACCACAAATCTAGCAGGTGGTGCTGAGTGCCAAGAACCACAAATTTATTATCTCTCAGTTTCTGTAGGTCAGAAGCTTGGGCTCAAGGTAGCAGAGCTCTCTGTTCAGGGTCTCACAGGTTGAGATCAAGGTGTATGCCAGGGTTGTGGTCTCACCTGGAGCTCAAGATCCCCCTCCCTTCTCTGTTTATTCAGGTTATTGGCAAAACTCAGTTCCTCGGAGTAGTAGGCATGCGTGGTATTTAGAGAGCATACCCAAAAAGCTGCCAGTGTGCTGGTTCTTATGACCCAAGAGTCAGAGCTGCAGGTATCACAACCTGGATTCCACTTTAGAACTTGTTTTTTGCTCTAGGCCTCACTGAAACTGACAGATTTTCATGTCACTCTGTATAATAGATTGATGCAGTATTCCCAGGTATGGACTATGCTGCCTTAAGAACCCAAAGAGTCATATAGGAGTTGGATTCCTTTCTTTGTAGTAGGAGGTACAGGATACAATAATTTGTTGTTCACTTTGAAGTAAATGGCCCAGCATGCCCTATACCACTGGACACCAAAAACATTCACTGATGTGGTAGGTGCCTGATTCTTTGTTGGGTTATCCCCTATCCTTTGGCATCCACAACTTTTATCATGTCTCCACTGTACCAACAATTTCTTGGTTACCCTCTCTGATTAGACGCTATAACCTCATATGATGTCATCAATATTATAAACCAGTGTAGCATTCTGAAAGATGTCTAGTCAGTCCAGAGCTGTTTAGACTATCTTACGACATGTATATTCTTGTCTATTCTAAGTGAATTCAAACTGTCCCTGATCTTCACTTTTAAAAATATAAATATAAAAAGAAAAATATAATATAAAACTAAACATCTAAAATAACACATTCACCAGGTCAATGGCTACATATCATGCACCTGAAGCCATGTTAATCTTCCTTGCAGAGATTCCACAATGGGCACAGCAGCTGCACATTGAGCTGCTTAGTTGAGTTTGTGGTAATGCACTATCCTTTTCCCTGATCCATTTAGATTTTTCAGGAGTCAAACTGATAAATTAAGTGCAGATATTAGAGAAACACAATGTCTTCATTCTAGTTTTCAAATTTAAACATTAATTTCTGCCATTTCCCTCTTACCTCAAGGGTTTTATATTATTTACCTAAGTAAATGGCCATAAGTCCTTTTGGGAAAAAATGAGGAGAGTAATTACCACATTTTTTTTTCCAAAGGCAAAAAACATCATATATTTTTCTTTCTTGGCATCTGGCTCCTCTTTTAGTCAGTGGATCATGGGTATGAAAACTAGCTTACATCTGGAAACTGGACAAGAAGTCAAAAATGTTATTTAGGTGACTGCTATCAGCCTTTTTGATTTCTTTGATTATATAAAATGAATAGTTCCCTTGGCTGCCTAACTATTTTGGTCCTAGGAATGCTATGTTCTATTTAAAATTTGCACAATTCTCTTTGGTTCAGGCAGGACACTTGGCTGTTCCTGCAACTTCATAAAAAGTATATATACCTGGTTTCTGATGATTAAGCCCTATTAGTTGGCCTTTATTGTTTGAGGGGTCCTATAATTACTCTAGATATTAGTAAGCCCCAGCCTTCAGTTAGGGTCTACAGAGAGCCAAAACTGAATATGTCAGTGATGTTGGTGTCCTCTTTACCATCACAATTTGTATTGCTTGGGAAAATAGTAGACCTGCTTAGGATAATAGTTCAACCCTTGGGCTCTGCTACTCTTATGATTAAGTTCTGGATATGTTCTCATCTCTTTCTCAGCCATCCTGGTGCTTTCGTTGTTGTTTTATGACCAAGGAGGCACTTTGTCTCACTTAGCTTTTAGTTGTGATTAATCACTCTTAGCTTTTCACTCTCTTCAGTTGAATTTAGCTACAGTCACTTAATTCCACAGTTTTTACAGTTACTGTGTCCCACATATTTATTAAATACCTGATACATTATACCGTTAGTGAATTCACTGCCACCAGAATACCCTCCCAGTTCACTATAGGTAAGTGTTTTGACAATCGCTCTGCTATCTTAATATGGGGCTATAAGTGTTCTACATCAAGAGGTTAAGGGTTTCTTGGTACCAGCAAGGTGATGGGCAGGCAATCCAGGTCCAAAATCCCACTCCAGAGTTTACTTTTTTGGGCCACTCCTGGCACCAAAATCAGACTGGGTTTTTAAGAAAGCACATGTTGAGATGGAGATTAGTATGCACGAGATTTCTTATGAATGTTTTGGGGAGTAACACCTGAGGAATGGGAGAGCTGCCTGTAGAATTAGACAAAAGGAGAGATTGAACTAAAATGCAGTCTCAATGGAGAACTCAAGTAATACTATGAGGATCTTTGAAATTGAGATGGCTCTTCAGTTTATCCTCAGTTTGAGCAAAAAAGTCAGACATGTAAACCCTCACAATGATCAGTTGTTAGATGTGGGCTACACTTAGGAAAGGGGCATGGCCTTGGGTGGGTTTTGTCTCTCCAGTCAGGGCAATCCCCAAAAGGAAGTGAACAGTAAAGACTTTTTTTTCAGGCAAGACTTTCCCTCCACTAAAAGGGATCTAAGCAGGACCTCAGTATTCACTACATAAAAAAATGAAAAAGGACAAGAATACTCAAGACAATCATGAAACATAAAAACTAAGCTGACAGATGTATGCAATCAGATATCAAAACTTATTTCATAGATATAGTAATTAAATGATTATAGTATTGTTGTAAGAATAAACAGATCACTGAAACAGAATAAAGGGTCTAGAAATCAACCCACATATATATGAGTATTTGACCTATGATGACAAAGTTAACATTATAATTTGTTTATGAAATTACATCTTTCAAAAACTGATCTTGAACCAATTATATATCAATGTGGAGAAAATGAATCTTGATATCCATACTCAGACCATACAAAATATTTAATTCCAGATGGAATATGAAAGAGTTGAATATAGAGACTAAAAATTAAAGTGTTTAGGAAAAAAAGAACAGGACAGTATCTCCATCAGTTGAGGGAGACAAAAATCACTAATCATAAAAAAATCAATTTGATTAATTGGACTATTAAAGTCAAGATAATTTCATCAAAACACATCATATTACCTTAAGAAATTATTAAGCAAGCTACATTATGAAAGATATTTTCTATAAATGTATGATTAACACATCCAAAAAAACCCCCAAGTCAAACCTATAGGAAAAACTTAAAATGGATAAAAAAATGGATAAATGTTTTGAATAGACACTTTATAAAAGGTGATTTCTGAATGGTAAATTAATATATGAAAAGATGTTTAACCTCACCACTCAACTGGGTACTACAAATTAAAATTTACAATGATATACTTCAACACACTTACCTGAATCAGTAAAATTAAAAAGAAAATTAACAAATTAAACAAGTGAGGGTAAGAATGTGGAATAGCTGGTACACTCATATTCCTTGTGAATGTTAATTGATACAAATACTTTGGAAAACTGGTAGCATCTCCTAGAGTTGAATGTATATATACCTGTGACACAGTAGTTGAATTCCTAAATACATTTGAAACAGAAAAGTGCAAGTTCACCAAACATTGTATACAAAAACTTCAGAGCAATATTGGTAATAAACCTAAATTGGAAATAACATTAATGGCCATAAAAGGAATAGAATGAATAAATAAGCAGAGGTATACTCATATAATAGATAATTACATTTTCAATGACAGTCCAAAAACTATTATTATAGATATATAAATTTAGATAAGCTTACATAATATTGAGTGACAAAGAAAAAAGACACAAAAGAAAACATGCTGTGGGGAAAAATGTCCATAAGCATGTATCTATTTCAAAAGCAGGAAACTTGGATCCCTGGATGGCTCAGCGGTTGTGTCTGCCTTCGGCCCAGGGCATGATCCTGGAGACCCGGGATAAAGTCCCATGTTAAGCTCCCTGCATGGAGCCTGCTTCTCCCTCTGCCTGTGTCTCTGCCTCTCTCTCTCTCTCTCTCTCTCTCTCTCTCTATCTCATGAATAAATAAATAAAATCTTAAAAAAAAAACAAAAACAAAAGCAGGAAACTTGATATATGGTATATATCATAATATTTGTTTTGTTGTGTGAATATAGTAATTCTATGGGTAGAAGTACAAGATACTTCTAGAGGATTAGAAATATTATCTATCTTGTTTTGGTACTGATTATGCAGATGTGAAATTTCATTGAGTTATATACATATGACCTTATATGTTGTGTTTTAGCCTGTTATACTTCAATTGTATAATTTATAAAAAAAAAAATTAGGAAGGACACTCCCTTAACATGATATAATTACCATTACATCAAAATGGTATTGTGCCAGTAATGTCAGGAACCAAAGAAAAAAAAAATACCCTCCATCAATACTAGTATTTGATATTTTTCTGGAAGCCCTATATGATGCAATAAGTTAAGAAAAATACATTAGGCATATAATTATTATGAAGTCAAAATTATCATATGTAAGTTACATATTTGACAATCTGAGAAAATAAGTGAATTCACTATAGGTGAATTCACTTAGGTGAATTTCACTATAGGTGAATTCTCATGTGAGAATAGGGGTGTAAAGGTTGACTTGTTTAAAAAATATATATGTACAGAGACACCATTGCTATTTAGTAACATTAATCTATTAGAAAAAATTTTCAAAAAATCATATTAGTAATAATGATGAGATCGTTTATGCCTGTTGTTGTTATTATAGTGTTCCCTTTAATTATTAAAGTCTACTGGTTTAATATCAAATTATATGGTCATCTTACTAATAAGCAGTAATAAGCATAAAATACATACAAATAGTCCTCATAAGAAAAGTAAATACAAAATAACCCTACTAAATTAATGAATAAGTGAAACAAACACCAAGATTTACTTTATACTAAAAATATTAATTCTCCATATAGCACAATTTATAATATGATATAATTCTGGTCAAAATATCATTGAATGTTTTTGAAAGGTTTTAAACATGTTTCTAAAGGTCATCTTGGAAAATTAATGATTCTAACATCCCACAAATTCTGAAAATAAAAGAATAATGAGAAGTGGTTTGTACTGGTTAATAATAAAATGGTATTAGAATGCCAAAGTCATTAAAATAGTTTGGTATGGAGTAAGAACTGACTGATTAATTGTAGGAAGTAAAAAACACAAAGGTAGATCCAAACCCTTAATATACAGATTATGACACAGTTCACATGAAGCCAATACAGAAAGTAAGATATATATGGGGGAATGATGCATTCTAGATGATTAAATAGTTAAAACAAAAAAGGGGGCCAACTATAAAATACCTAGGAGAAAAGGAAAGCTACACTCCAGGGAAAATATTGTATACATAAAAGAAAGACAACAAATCCTACAGCCAGATTGATTTTGCATAAATAACAATGAAAATTGATACATACTTTAAAATTAGTGTTAGTATTAAAATGAAAAATTTAAATTTGCGTCATGTTTAAAAGTTACTACTGGAAAGATTTTAATAATTTTGTAACAAAACAATGAACACACTAGTAAAAATAGCCAAAATACATTGCTACGGACTGAATATTGGTGTTCTCACAAAATTCATGTTTGAAACCCTAATCTCAAATGTAATGGTTTTTGGAGATGGGGGCTTTGGGAATTAACAAGGTCATGAGAGTGGAGACCTTATGATGGCATCAGTGGCTTATAAGAAGAGACACAAAGAGCTTGCTTCTTCTCTGTCCCTCTGCCATAAGAATACAATGAAAATACAGCCTTTACAAATCACGATGAGGGCCTTTACCAAGAACCCCACTATGCTGGCACCCTGATCTGAGAATTCCCAGCCTCTAGAACTGTGAGAAACAAATTTCCTTTGTTTAGGACACCCATTATGTGATACTTTATAGCAGCCTGAACCGACCAAGACATATATGAGCAGATGATTAATAATGACAGTAACCATTAGTCATTAATAATGGCACAACCCCCAGTTAAATAGTTCCTCAAAAAATCAGAGATGTCCATTAAGAAAATGAGACTCTCTAGTTAATCCATCCTCTTTAATTTAACCCTTAATGGCTTAATACGCGAATTTATGCAGTTGCTTTAGGACTTTTTAGGTTTTTAGAATGAATTAAAACTTTTTTTTAACATATCAATTAATTACTATTTTTGTAATTACCACTGGAGATGGATTTTGAGTTTTGAGAACTAAAGAAAAGTCACAAATTCAGAACAATGATATCTGGTATTAGTAAAGTATTTTTATTTTTATAAAAGCACTTTAATAACTATAATTTCATTTTATTCTCATGTGTATTTTATTGTAAACCTGTTTATAGATTCATACTTTCTTTCCTACTATACAGTAAAACTAAACCAAAATAGAATATTATGGCAATTTCTTAATTTTTAAATTTTAGCTTAGTTGTAAAATACTGTATTTAAAAAGATACATAGGTACATTAACATTAGGAAGTCATAAATGCAGACAAAATAATTATGTTTAATTGCAAATAGAATAATTTCTCAGAATATATAACAATATTGAACTTCATACCTCTAACAATACAGACTTGAAGTATATGAGGCAAAAAAGCAAAGAATTTCAAAGAAAGATTGACAAATTTTTTTATCATAGTATAAACTTAACAAATGTATCTCAAAATCTTGAGAGTCATGCAAGAAGAAACTTACTGAAGAGGCAGAAAAATTGAACAACACAATGAGTAAGCTTAATACAATTGATTTTTATAAAAACTGCATCTCAAAAATAGAGAATAGGCATTATTTTAAGTATATATTCAAAGGAACTTTTAATAAATACAAAATAACAACATGATGCAGTCCATATTCCTTAAAAAGATGCATTTTGATTAGGAATAGCAATGTAAGTTGGTCAATAAGATTTGATAACTTTGGAATCCAAAGACATACTTTTACATAGTTTATGAATCAAATAGGAAATCCTTTTTTTAAAAAAAATTATTTATTCATACATGAGAGACACAGAGAGAGCGAGAGGCAGAGACATAGGCAGAGGGAGAAGCAGGCTCCACGCAGGGAGCCTGAGGTGGGACTGGATCCCGGGTCTCCAGGATCACGCCCTGGGCCAAAGGCAGGCGCTAAACCACTGAGCCACCCTGGCTGCCCTCAAATAGGAAATCCTAATGAATATAACAAATATTTAGAAGTGATCATCAGACTTGCAGGATGAAGCTTCAACTTAGAAGATACATATAGACTTAAATCCTTTTGTTAGAAAATAATTATAAAAAGAATAGCAAAGTTTAAGACTTCTGCTGCAGGTCAGGAAAACTGAAACTGGATCTGATATTTTACCTTAAATAGTTAGAAAACTGAACAAATATACAAAACAGTGTTTTTCAAACATTGGATAAGATACAACACAAAACAGTAAGATCTGAGAAAAGATAATCAAATAAGGTGAGCTGTATGATTACTTCTAGTTTCATAATGAAGATACTTTCCCAGATGAAGCATAGGGAGAGGGAAATAAAATTAGATCCAGTGGTTTAAAACCCAGAATTCAGATGTTGGGAGGCCAAAGCACTAAAATTCACAGGGAAGAATACTGGAGAAAAGACAATTGCATAGGGAAAGAAAGCTCCAGATATTTACAAAGGGTTCTCCCAGAGTCTTCAAATGAGTATTATTCATTCATTGGTGCATGCGAGGGAGGAAACTAACAAAGTTGTGGGAAAATCCCATCAGAAAGGATCATGTGGAATAATCCCTATTCGGGGCCAGGAATAGTTTTTTGAAATATAAAATGCTTTTATTAACAAGTAAAACCCTCCTTGCTTTCACTTAGTGATTTCTAATCTAGTTGTTCTAATCAGTCAGAATTCTTATCAATCAGAGCCCTGGGACAAAAGCTATCTGGATTCACCTAACAAATCCTATAAAAGAAGATCTGAAAAGATCAAATTGTTTCCAACTAACTGTAAAATAAAATAAAAAAATGCCCACAAGTATTTAAAGAAATGAAAAAAATCAATATTCAACTTGTGACAAAGTCTGGCACTGAATAAAAATTTACCAGGCATGAAAAGAAGCAGAAAAATAAAAACGATAATGAGGATAAAAAGTAATCAATGGAAACAGAAATAACAAATATGGGAGAATTAGCAGATAAAATATTAAATATATATTATAACTATTTACCATATGTTCAATATGAAGAGAAAAGCATGAGGTTGTTTGAGATTTCATAAATATGTAATCAAAAGATGAATGAATAAAGACGATTCATATATATATACATATATATACATATTTAAAGTTATTTAAGAGAAATAGTCAATACACCAATTCTCTAGTTACTTTATTTGTAATAGACAGAAACTGAAGGCAACCCCAAAATCCTTCAGCATTGAATAGATTAACAAATTTGTTTAATCGGTACAATAATATTCAGCAATAAGAACAAATTACTGTCACATGTGTCAAAATAGATGAATTCTAAACGAAGTATGCTTAGTGAAAGAAACCAGGCCAAAAAAAAAAAGTACATACTCTGTTTTAATTTATATAAAATGCTATTGTTCATTTCAAACAATAATCTCTATTGATAGGACACATACCAGTGATGGTCTGGGAGATTATGCAATAGGAAGAAAGAGTAATAGATGCATTACAAAAAGCATGAAGAACCCTTCGGGTGACAGAAATGTTCAATATCTTAATTATGCTGATTGTTTTATAGGTGTTTAAGTATGTCAAAACACATCAAATTGTAAACTTAAGGTATGTCCAACTATTTTGTGTCAAGCATATCTCAATGAATCTGTAAAATATAATAATAAAGTGAACCCAAAACACACAGTACAAAACAAAGAGTAGAAGTAAGAGTAAGGATTGTTGAAAAAGAAAACATTACCAAGAAAAACAAAACCAAAAAAACCCACAAGAATGAATCAACCGACGTCAAAGACTGGCTATTTAAAAAAAGTGAAATAGGTAGTCATCTGGCAATATAATTGGAGGGAAAAATTAGCTATTAATAGTATGTATTAGGAGTTAAGAATAACAAGGTGTATAGAGAGGTTTAAAATAAGAAATGATATCAACTCTTTAATACTATTGTTTAAAATGTAGATAATATGGACAATTCCCAGAAGAGTAAATTTTACCAATTCAAAAAGCAATTGAAACTGAAATAAACCTATAATCATTATTCATTTGTCAAAGTATATTAACAACTTAGCCCCAAACTAACGCAATTTTACTGACAAGTGCTTACCAAGCTTTTAGTGCAGTTATTACTTATCTTATATTCACTTTTACACAGAAAAGCTAAATAGGAAACATTTTCCAATGCATTTTGGAGGCTAAGCAGAAATGATATCAAAACTGGATGCAGAGATTGGCAAATAGTGTTGTTCTCAGAAATGCAAGGACGTTTTCATGTTATAAAACACTGATTAAAAGAGGAAAAATATTATTTTATCAGTCAGGGGAAAGGATTCAACTTTACTTAACACTCATTCATAACAGAAGAAAACTTCTTCATCTTCATAAAGTGTCTCTATCGAAAACCTACATGAAGTACGCGCAAGTGAGTACAGAAATATTCTTAATTAAGTCAAGAATTTAGAGATACCTGATATTACTTCTCTTATTCAACACTGTATTTTAAGTCCTGGTCTTTGTAATGAGACAAGAAATAACACATAGAATAATAACGTTTTGAAAGGAAGATCTCCATTTGTATTATTCTGAGACAATGTGACTAAGTACGTAGACAATCCAAGATCTATTCCAATCTATTTGAATAAATCAGAGATTTCAGTATAATTGTTGGAAATTAATCAGTAGACAAATCAGAGATGCCTGGTTGGCTCAGTGGTTGAGTGTCTGCCTTTGGCTCAGGTTGTGAACCTGGGGTCCTGGGATCTAGTCCCGCATCAGGCTCCCCAGAGGGAGCCTGCTTCTCCCTCTGCCTAGGTCTCTGCCTCTCTCTCTGTGTCTCTCATGAGTAAATAAATAAAATCTTTTAAAAAAAGACATCCTTTAACTCAATTTTTAAAAAGATCTTATTTATTTATTCATGAGAGACACGGTTTATTAGCTATCACATCCCAGGACTGATATCACGACCTGAACCGAAGTCAGATGCTTAACTAGTGAGCCACCCAGGTGCCCCAAACTCAAATTTAACAATAAGTCCAAGTAATTAAAATTTTAAAAGCAACACTACAGTGATCTCTGTGGGACTTAATAAGATATCCGTATACGGAGGCAAATGTAATGGAAGCAAATGGGAACTGGGTTAGCCAGGATAACTGAATGAGAATCAAGAAGGAGGACTTGCCCTCTACCAGATTTTAAGACTTATTACAAAGCTGGATGGTTTTGATGCAAGGAGAGGGAAACAAATGGTTTATGGTCAAACTGAGAGATTTTCTTGCAACTCACTTAACTAATAAAGCATTCGTTTTATATACATAAAGAAAAATGAATAAATAAGTAAAAACAATAGCCCAATGGCAAGGTGAGTAAAGGACATGAGACGGAAATTCACTGACCAGGAATCCCGAATACACAATAAAATATGAAAATAAATCACTAGTAATCAGGGAAATGGAAATTAAAACACCAACCATACACAGTTCCACATTTATCAGAGTGAAGAAAAAATTCCTAGAATAGCAATTGCTAGTAAGAAAATGGTAAAGGGGAATGTTCATGCATTCCTGCAAGTGAATTGCTTCAAGTGAGTATTGGTACAGTCTTTGTGGGTCAATTTCTTAGTATCAACGGTAGCTGATGCTAAGCTAATAAATTAGCTAAGCTAATTTATCCACTGAGATGTATCTCAGTTGTGTTCATTGCCCTAGCTCTGGCACCTGTACCAATCAATATATGGTATATATTCAGTTCTAAGTGACTACCTACCCTACAAGTAGTAACCTTTTTAAACTAATCTTTTGCCAAATAACTAACCATCTCCAAACTTAGTGGTTTCAAACAATTTACAGCTCACAAGTCTGTGGGCCATCAACTTGGGTTAGGAAGGTTACTTATAATGCCATCTAGACTCACTAATGGTTTTAGGTTTTGCGTGGGGTATGTGGTGTCTCTCTCCTCAGGCTCTTTATCATCTTACACATTAGCCTGAACTTTTTCACGTGTTAGCAAAAGAGCTTCCGGATTCAAGAGAGGGCAACCAGCAATGTGCAAGCAGATTTTACTCCTCTTCTTTTATCACATTTGCTATAATCTATTGAGAAATGTGGAGGATATGAGATTTTATTTTACTTGCAAGTTAACAAATTAGCCTGCTATCTTTTTCTGGAAGCTGGTAAGAAGATACGAGTCTCTCAGTCCAGATCCAAAGTATTCTGTTACAGTACAGAAAGTAGCACGAGCATCATGTTTATGTCAGTTTTTCTTGCCTCTCAAGTCATATGAGAGTGACACAAAGGTGGATGCATCAAATGTGGTGGGTTTCCATCACAGCTGAGGAACTCTAAGCTTACAGAACCTAAATCATTTATGACCTGTTATAAGCAAATCTGCCTTTGCCCCAGAGGGAGACATCATTTCTTTGATGTGGGATGATATATGATGTGGGATGTTAAGCAGATCTGTCCTTTGCTCTGCAGGGAGACACAATCTTAATCCTCTAAGGCTATTTGCTATACTAACATCCTTGAAAAAATAGCCTGGAACAAAAGGCCAATTAGTGCCCTGCTTATAAGAGCTGTAGAAACATGAGAGAGCCATGGAGAATTATCTTCCAAAAGTGTCCTATTGGCCAAAGAGTCACATGAACAAGACCAGAGTCAGTATGGGAAGAAAATACAGGGGCATAGATATAGGGAGGCACGGTTTATTAGCTATCACATTATTTATTTATTTATTTATTTTTAATTTTTTTTTGCTATCACATCTTTTAATCCAGGAATTCACATCCAGGCATAAGATATTCTCACACATATATACAAAGAGACACGTAAATCTATTACAATTTTTTTTGTACAAGTAAAATATTGGATATTATTTAAAACTTCATCATAAGGGTAATGGATATATAAATTGTGAATGTTAATAAATGACAATAATGATGAAAATAATAATAATAATAAGTAATCTTTATTGAGTGTTAACTACATGCATGGCATTGTTATAAATAATCTATATGTATAATGTTAACTCACAGGCAGGCATTTTATCCAAAATTGGAGATCTAGTGAGAGCGGGTTTGAAATATACTGTATTAAAATGTACATTTACACTGAGGGGGGCACTTGATGGGATGAGCACTGGGTGTTATACTATATGTTGGCAAATCGAACTCCAATAAAAATATATACAAAAAAAATAAGACCTAAGGAAAAAAATAAATAAATAAAATGGACATTTAGAACAAAAACTTGAATGAAAAAGTAAATTCTGGTAGAGACAGAATGAATATATTTGTATAAAATCCAAAGATGTACAAAATGATACTGTTTGTTCATTTTTTCTCTTTTATGTGTAGTCCTCTCTTTTTTTAAATATATCCCTGTGGAAATTCCAAAGTCATTTTGTGCTTTGCTTTTCTTCTCTTGCTGGACCTACCACTTCCTTCTACCATTAAAAATATGTATTTTATTTGAAGCTGGGGGGGGGGGTCTCATGCTGGAGCCAAGCCAAAGTTGGCAAAGGAGAATGCTTTGCCAAGTCTGCAGGTGGTTCTGCAGAGTTCCTCTGGGCAGAGGAATAACACATACCTCTGCTGCTATTCTTAGCTTATTTATTTTTGAGACAAACATAATATGTATTCTTCTCACCTTTGTCCTTTGACATTTTCTGTTATTTACACTATATCACCAAACTTTTCGATTCTTCCAACCCTCTGTGAAAACCACTGCACATTCTTTATTTATCCTCTGATATTCTTACCAGACTTCTATCAAAGATTCCTGCAAAACTCTTGTGCTTAAACATATTAATGTCCTAAGGTTTCTAACAAAATTCAACGAATATTTGTTGAGCCACTTGGGTATTTTTGCCATAGGTAACCCACAGTCTAGTGGGAGAGAAGACCGACAAACATATTAACCAAACCATGATGCAATATGCGCTAAGACAAATGTGTTTATAAACTACTTTGGGCTCACAGATAAGGGAGTGATTAATTTTGCCTTCAAGTCTGAGGGAAAACCGTAGAAATTAAATGACATCAACTTGACAGATAAGTAAGGAATTCCACGAGAGAACAAGTGAGCACGAATACTCTGAGAAAGGTAAAGAGCATATACAAATGGCTGAAGTAGGAAGGGATATAGGGGATAGAGAATATTGCTGGTGAAACGTAAGTTACATTAAAAGACAAAGTTAGCCTGGGGGGTGGTTTGGGGATGGGGGTGTACTTGGGAGTCTGGCCATGTAGGAACTTTTATAAGATTTAGGGAAGAGAAGTGTCATGGCCAGATTTCTGTTTTAAAAATATTTCTAAAAATAGAATATAGGCTGCATGAAAGTAGTAACCTTGTCTGTTTTAATGTCATAAACTCAGTCTCCAGAATAATCCAAATATATAGTAGGTGCCCAGTAATATTTGTTAAGTAGATGAGCAGCAGCTACGAGTAGAGACAGATATTTCAGGTTAGATGTTTATACAATGGTCCAGGAAAGTGATGATAAGGGCCTTTATTAGCATACTTTGCTTCGGTGAAATATTTAATCCCCCTCAAATTAGGGAGACCATATCATTTATTGTCCAAATTGGGAAGCTTTTGACAATACAAGAGGGTGCATCCAAAATATATGTTGGCAAATTGAACACCAATAAAAAATAAATTTATAAAAAAATAAAAGTATTCTGGAGATAAAAGGTGAGAACTGGACAATGTGGTGGGTGTATCTCAAGCTCCTATCATATTGTCAGCAACTCAGCCTGAAGTCAGGGCTTAGCATGGAGGTGGAGGGGGCACAGCTCTGAATAGTTGGGGTCTGGAAAAGACAAGGCCCCATATTGGTGTGCTTGTCCTTGCGGGGAATGTGTATTTGGCCTGGTTGACTTTGTAGTTATTACCTACACGTAAAGATATTAAAGGATTGTGGAATATAATACCTTGATATCATCTGGGGGCAAATAGGTAAGATAATAGATAACACACAATGAGTGAGGCAGAGTTTCACCGCCAAGGGAAGAATCTTCTTATTGAGGGGTCAAACCTGGGGCAAGAAGGAGGGCCTTGGATTGACATTGGTGGAAGCCACTTCGACTTTTTCTGCAATCTTTAGACTCCCCAGGGGGTTGGTCACGGAGATGCCTGCAGCTCTTATGATCCTGGGGAGGGTGCATTGGCTCCTCCTTTGTGGAGACATGAGGAGTAAATCAGGACTGGGAACTGTTAAAGAACCTTAAGACGAGGCATGGGTCTGTGTACTCAGAGCATGTACACAGCTAGTGACAGATAAGAGTTATTCTTTATGTTGTGCTTCTATCATCTTGGAACCATTCATAAAATTTTCTTTTAAATTGCAGATTTTCTCTGCTTCTACCATGGGGATGCAGGAGAAAGCTAGGAGAGAAAATACCGGGGGTGCAGGGGTACTGAGCCAGTAGCAACTGCTTGGGGTAAGCCCCTCGAAAGAGGAAGGGGGCAACTGCAGCAGGATAAGCAGAGCCCTGGGATGAGAGGAGCAGTGAACTGAGCCAGACAGCTGGCAGGCGTGGCAAGTGGCAACTGGGCCAAATCTGTCACATTCCCCAGAAACATTTTGGAAAGGAAACCTTGTAAAAAGCAAAGCTTTGCAAAGTTAAGTAGACCGAGGGTCTCACTGCACATTCAATTTTACAGCCTGAGGTTGGAGAGGTGAAGATATTTGGGTTGAAAAAAAAAATATGTTTATTTGTTTGTTTGTTGATGGGATTTTTCTCATTCCCAGAAGCAGAAGAGTTTTCCTTTCTCTTGCCTTATTCTCTTCCTGTTGGCCAAATGGCCAACAACAACCAAAAAGATGGTCATACTTTTATTTTTTTCATTTCTAGTTCACCTTCAGCACTTTTCCCCCTCTTTACACATTCCCCATCACAGTTCACAGTCGTTTCCTGTCTCCCTGTTGTCAGTGTCCACTTACTAACACTGATAGTGCCTCTGTACTGAAGTCAAGAAAGAAGCATTCTGGGCTTAGCATACCTAGGCCATGCTGTTTTCTTGCTTCTTGCCATCACTTTTATTGGTTTTGCTACTTTCCCAGTTTGTGTGCAGCTAGTGTGCTATGTTCTCACAGCCCTCCTCTTTTTCTGTTCTTGCTTCAGCTGCTGTAATATCTTACAGAGCTCATTCTCCTCCTTACCCCACGTCTGCATGAGCCACTTCCCAGTAGAAGTCAATAACCCACTCGACCACTCACTCATGCACAGATACACAAACACATCTTTTGTTTCTCTGATGTCCTTATGGAGCAGGGGGAGAAGGTTTTTTATTACTGTTATTATTTTGCCAGTAGAGAGACTTAAGTCCAGAAAGGTCTTGATGAAAGCCAGCCAGCCATAATGATTAAGCATCATTAAGTCAATGACAGAAAAGTCTACTGGCGTCTGTTAAAAATCACTAAAGCTGGGGCCTTTCAGTGGTGTCCAAAGCAATTTCAAGAGAGGGCACTTACCAAATCCACCAATGAAAAAATGTGAAATTTGAGTCCATAGGGACCACGGTTGATATAGACGGTGCAGTTCTTCTAACCTCTCTCGACGGCCTGGATGCACAGCAGCACTGTGGCTGTCATTAAGAGCCACCATGATGGCAGGTTCTACTGCCAATTTAACCAGCTGCCAAGTTAAACAGTGAGGTTCGGTAAATGGTTAGAACAGATACTATTTAAAAGCAAGAAAACTGAAATATAGTGTGAGATTTGCACTGGTTTTAAACAGCATTAGCTTAATTTGTGAGAAATGTAAATATGACCCTTTCGAAATGTCAGGTGCCCACATTAGTGACTCTAGCATTTGTGTAAGATAGAACACACAGAAGCCTGGTGCTCATATTTTACAATTTAAGAGCCATAGTCATGGTCCTTTAACAACTCCGCAGCACTTTTACAAATGTCTCATTAACAATGTTTCCATATCATAAAGCCAGATGGGAGAGGCCATCTTTTATTTATCAGTCTCAAAATAAAATGTTATCATCTCTGGGATTTGAAAAGGATTTTGGTGGCTTCAATTTTCTTCCTCATCTTCTCATCCCCACTACTCCCACCCTCAGCCAACTTTTTGTTCTGAATTGCTCTGCTCCAATGGGAAAGCCAGCTCATTAAGCTGGTCCTGTTATTCATCCTGGCTCTATAGCCATCCTGTTTATTTAAGCCATTGGTTTTCACACTTGACTGAGCCTGAAGATTATCTAGGGGATCTTGTTTAAAATACAGATTCTTGGGCTCCAGATCTCCAAATTATAATTTCTAGGAGTGTTCCATGCAAGTCTATATTTTACAAAGTTCTCTAGCAATTGCTATGTAGACCTGTGTTTGGAAACTATTGAAATTAAAAACTTCTCAGTCCGATTTGTGTCCAAACTAAATTGTAGAGCGTGTCCCTATTGATAACTTTGAGGTTGCCAGCAGGCCAAAGAATGACTAAATGTCATGGCAAAAGAGCATATCTCCTTCTATGATGCTAGGGAAATTTCAGGACCTTATGAAGACCATGGGAAGAGTTGTAGATGTAGAGAAGAATAGATTTGTTCTGGAATTTCTCTGGGAAGTTCTGTGTGTGTGTGTGTGTGTGTGTATGTGTGTGTGTGTGTGTGTGTGTGTGTGTGTGTGTGGACTGGCTTCACTGACCTGGCAGACACTGTAAAGTCTGTTCCAAGATTGGCATGTCTTCCAGGCTGGTAAAAGCAAAATAAGATACGTTTAGGGCTATGGGCTGTAAGATATAAAATATGTTGGTGCCATATTGAATGCCTGCTGAATAACATCTTTCTGTTTTAAACAAGTAAACATTCACATATACACCTTTTAAATATTATTCTTGATAGTGCAATTAGTGGGGAATTTTCAAGCAAAGGTATGATGGCATCATGAGATATATCCTTTAGAATGACATCCTGATAGAAGTAAGTGGGATGGAATCAATTGGAATGGGAAAAATTGGAAGTAGGATCAGTTAGTAGCCAGTATCATGGTAAAAAGTGAAACCCAAGCAATGACCATCAGAATATAGAATCAGGAATCATTTTCAAGGTCATTTCTTAGGTGAGACTGGCAGATCTTTTCTTTTCTTTTTTCTTTTCTTTTCTCTTCTTTTTCTTTCTTTCTTTCTTTCTTTCTTTCTTTCTTTCTTTCTTTTTTTTTTTTGGCAGATCTTTTCTAATTGACGACCTAGAGAGACTGGTCAGAGAGAAGGAGGAATTAAAGATGGCTTAGATGTTGATGTTTTACTTGAGTGGCTGGGGAGGTGATCATGCTCTAGAGACAGAAAACACATTGAGAAGAAAGCTTTTCCCTCCTGAACTTGATTGCATGTGGGACATAGAGTTGAGCCTATTCTATGGGAATTTTAACAGGTCGATTGGAACTGGAGTCAAGGAGGGAGGAAGTGGAGATGAAGGTGAAGATTGGTGATGGGGAGGGGTAATTGGACTGTGGGGGAGAGTGGATAAGATGATTCAGAGGGAGCATTTCAAGAATGGAAACAGTGGTACACAGGAAAGGGGGAAGTTTAGGTCAAGGGGCCATCTAAAAGATAGACTGGAAGTTCCAGTATGCTTAGTTCTTGGTGGAGTAGGGATTGGTGGCTCCTGTAATGTTGGCATGGGGTTTGTGTGCGGTGTGGTGGAGATGAAGCAGAAGGGGGGTGTGGGAGTGCTCAGATGAGGGTTTCTCTCATATTAGCATTAAGCCATGAGAGATGCCATGCTATGGAAGTGGGCAAAGCCAAAAGCTGAGTGGTTAACCCCATCCCATCTCATTATACAAAATAAACCAAAAAGAGGAGTCTAACCAGTTGTGAAAACCTTGGTGCCAGAGTATAGAGTCTGAATCCAACAGCCAGCAGACTGAGAACTAGCAGTGGACCTGGAATTCATTGGGCTTAAAGACATCTGACTAAACACTGTCCTGTGACTTTCTTTATATGGGCCTGCTGCAGCACGTTATGTGGGCAAACTATCCAAATGCAAAGGTCAAGGGATAGATAATAAAAAATAGGAAATGTTTCGAAGTCTTGCTTATATTTCTGAAGACTTACTTCTATGCTTTTTTGTGCATAGTAGGTTATTAATAAATATCTGATGAAAGAATTGGTGAATGAATTAAAATAGCAGGTAGATTCTGGGAGTACACTAAGTTCCTAGAAATCCTGGAGATGAGTGTGAGCTCATAACAGTTCTATTGATGAAATCTGGGGATACCAAACTTCCTGGTGAAAATGTCAAAGGGAGGGGCGTCCACCAGAGAAAACATCCAGGTCACTTTTGCTGTCCTTCATGGAATGGGAAACTTCCCATCCTGCTCTCCCCAAGTTGCAGAAGAGATAGTCCTCTGTTTTCCTTATGAGATTGGCGAGCTGTTAAAGAATAATGAACCCTATCAGAATCCATAATTATCTCACACGATTTTAGTTTTATAAACTTGTAGTGCTATAATTTTCTGTCTTTTCTTTGAACCATTGTTTTGAAAGACTGCAGTGTGTTCTTTATTTTCCCCTGCGCCAGGACTGCCGTCACCCGGCATATCACATCCACTATATCATATTAATGGCTGCCAGCTCAACAATTTGATACTCAATCCCATATATCAACCGCTGATATAATCCATTGCCATACAGTATATTTCATTTGCATTTATCTTTTCCATATACAGCACTCTCTTTTATCACTCTTCCAGCGGCCTCTCTTCCACCCACACCCCTGTTTATTCTCAGTGGCACACATCTATACATTCTTCCTGGCGGTGTTATTAATAATCCCTACAAAGACCTTTCTCCCCCTTTTACCTTTTCCCCTCTCGGTAACTGACAGCTTCTTACATTTTGGCCTTTTAATGCGGTAAAATCAGGCCTGAATGAGGATGTTTCTTTGTTATTTTCCCAGACAGTAGCATAGCTGCCTGAGCTGGGACTCAGGCACTTTCTCTAGATATGATTTATGACATCAATCCAATTTATGGCCATTTAAAGGAATGCTGAACTGGCTGTAAATCAGAAAAAGCACATAAAATACTCATGAGAACTGCTGGAATCCATCTGCATCAGCCTCCATCACCTGTAACAACAGCCAATCAGCAGCAAAAGGATGGAACTATCATGTGGGCAGAGGGAAGCAATGGCAATGATAGGCTTGCATCAAGGAGAAACAACTCACCTGATAACAGGAATAGAACAGACATGAATTTCAGGTGGGTAAGAAAAGTCTATAGGGGCAGAGAGTGGGGGTGAAATTTGGGGCTGGTAGCCAATAGGTACACATTAAGGAGATGTTGCAAAGGAAAGCAAAAATAGCATTTTGTAGTGGTTTACAGTTTACAAAGTAACCTCAGATGTAGTTCCTCAACTTGAGCCTGTTGGCAACCTTAATAATTGGGTTTTATTTTGCCTATTTTATCTCTGAGAAAGACCTAGGTTGTAATTACCAAAGAGTCAAATTAAGTCCATGTCTTCTGTAAGCTAAAAAATAGTTAAGCTAAAAAAAAATAAATAAACAAAAAGTAAAACTAAATTTTTAAAAAGAATTATTTTGTGTTGCTGTAGTCAATTAATCAAGGAAAGCATTACAATACTTTAAATATATTGCTAGGGATGGAGTGACATATTTGCCACAGATGATTTATTCTTTCTTTACATGTAAAGATGAATAAACCCTGGAGAGGTTTTGGCTATCCTAAGGCATTTGTCTTCCAGTGCATTGTTGAAAAAAGAAATCCTTCAATTAAAGAGTTGTTCCTTCCTCAGCCCTTTGGCTTTTTGCTAGTACACTCTATCTAGCAGTTCTTTTATTTGCATTATGTTGTGACAGTACACATGTGTGGATGGGTAATATTTTGACCCGTCAATTTTTATTTCTTGCTCCCCATCCTCTCCCGATCTCCCTCCCCATCCCATCCCATCCCATCCCATTTAAACAGGTAACTGATCCTCTTTCCATTCCTTTGGGGAGTTATATGGCAGAGAAGAAACTAGAAGTAGACCTCAAAGACCTCTTAGATTTTATTTACCTGAGCCAAAGGCTCAGAATTGGAGAAAATTTTTAATTAGAGAGAGTATCTGGGAGAAGCAGAAGAGAGTAGTGGATCAAAATGCTGCTGGTCCTTCTCTCAACTATAAAGAGATTTCTCTGTGCTAAGAGGAGGAGAAAATGGCACCTTGGAGTTACAGAGCCCGGGAGATCTGGGCCCTGCTCATTGGAAGTTTTGCTTGGAGATCCCAAGACTCCAGGTGCTTGTATCATTTTAATTAAAACTATTTTTAATTATTTCTAAAATTCTCTGCACGTGTGTGTGTGCATGCGTGTGCGCGCGCACACACATGCACGGGTCTTCGTTCTCTTTTTCCTCATGATAAACTAGGGTTCAGCTTTTCTAAGTCCATTGCTAGCATATTCCCTGGCACGTACATTTTCCTATACCTGGTCTTCAGGAGGTTGTATATTTCCTAATGATTTTTTTACTATTTCCCTCACCTGCTTCCCTCACCTCCCATAAATTATTTCCCTTGGACAAACTTTTCCCCAACTGTGCATAAGTTGAACCTTTCAGAGGAAAGATGCTATAAAACATCTAATCGATAAATAACCTTGTTCTCTTCATAGAGTAAAAGAGTCAATCAATCTTTACTCCTCCACATAAATGTGCATATCTTATAGCTCAAATCCCATTATAACTATTTCCATGGGGGATTTCTTTTTGGTTGCAAAGAAGGTTCTGTAATAAGTAAAGAGGGTACCTTATTTACCAGAATTCTTCACCTCCTTTCCAAACTAGGTAGGGAGGTGGTGAATAGAAAAGCAGAACAGACTCTGCAAATCATTGGTCCTTGGTACCTGTGTAAGACAAGATCTGTATTCTGACCTTGGATGAGCTAACCCTGCACAGGAATGTATTAATTTTCAAGCAGCATCCAGGCCATAGACAGTAATCCCTAGAGGGCTCAAGAGCCTTCCTCAACAAGATGTTAACACATTCAAAAAATGCAGATGAACTATGCCTGGGATTATGTAGTCATTACCCTTGATTAAATTTAATCACTATAATTTCTGAAGGACATGGTGTTGTTTGGTTCTGAATGGTCAAGACTGGTTGTTTATATTTTATGAATTCGGTAGAAATGTGCCATCACACTATTTAATTTGAGGTATGTTTGAGTGACTTAACAATTTCCAGCACCTCCATCTATCATCAGTGGGCTGAACTCCCCTTCAGGGCGGTAGGCTGGAGATACCCAAAGAGGTGTCTTTGGAGAACTATAAGTGAGCAGTCATGTGGAAACTAGATTTTAATGAGACCCGGTTCTTTTAGACAATGGCAAGGATCGAGGCTGGAGGGCCTGGGACAGGCACAGAGATATGCTGTATGTGGATTCCACTGCCATTAACCTCTCTCTGCCTCAGTTTATCTATAAAATAAGGATAGTAATAGTTTATTTCAATATTAATTGAAGTATTTCATGTGGGTGCTTAGTATAGTTCATGGCAATAGTGAATGCTGAATAATGTTATCTATTAGTATTTTTGTTACTATTATTGTTAATGCAATTCATTCTTGTTTTATCTCTTCTTACTAAAGCCAACCTAACTAAATTATATTACCATGATTTATTTGGCCCCTAGCTCCTTTATATTATTTCTAAATTGTTGTCACCACTTCCTTCTCTGACAATTTCTATAATCCACATATGCTGCAATTTAACATTGCATATGTTCCCACTCAGTGCCTATACATTGCATCAATTCCATCCAAGCTCCATAAATCCTCATCAGTGAACAGCATAGATTCCTATGTCTTGCCCATCTGGTTTTCCATACAGTCTTTCCAACTTTTTGGTTATTTATCTACTGGAATTTATATCTTATCTATTCAAGGGAAAAAAAAGGGATTTAAGGCAGTAAACAGTATCAGAAAGCTAGCAACGCTTTCAAAAGGAGTTAAATTGCCATATTAAAGATTTAGATAGTATGTGAAATTCTTTTCCTGAGTGCAAGAGTTATTGAATGCTGGAGAGGGTTGCCAGATTGTTTCAACTAAAATATCAGAGCTTTAGGCTCACGTTTTTGTATCCAAGTGGTATGTGAGCATAGTTCAGAAAGCTGGCCTACAGTGAGCAAGGACTGTTATACATTATATCACATCAATTTTAACTGCCAGATCATTTTATTAAAACAAAGACAACAAAATAGAAGTGATAGAGAACTGGGTGAGGGATGCTTAGATCTACATTGGATTAAAGAGGCAGATAGTAGAAATATTAAAATGGCAGATATTTCCATTTGATAATCCCACTTGCAGAATCCTGAGTTAAGAAAATCGGTCCTCCCCAATCTCCTCTACTAAGAGATATGCTTAAAAATACAAGTTTCCAGCCCCATCCAAGGTATTTTAAACTAGGATCTTCAGTTTAAAGCCCTGTGGTGAAGCCAGATGTTTAACAAGCAGCCATATGATTTTTATTTTCAAATGATGGTTGGAAAACACAGAACTGAATGGTCACTTGTAATCTCACCCATGTCCTTCTTGCCTTACTGTAGGTCCCCTTAGGATTTCTGTCGGATTAGAAGAGTTCTCATGCCACCATCGTGATAGATTATGAGTAAACATCATCAAAAGCCTCGTAATAATGGGGAGCGTTTAGCATCTTTGGAGCTAAATGTTTCGAAGAAAACTTGTAGAGTTTAAAGCTGTAAGACATGGTTAGCCCCTGACATTTATGATCTATGTGACATTGTTTAGCCTTTTGACCTTCTAACGTCTCAGGTTTCTCCACCTGAAAAATGGGAATCATGACGCTATAGGTCCTTCATAAAATTGTGAGATGGAATGAGACAAAGAGCAACGTTTCACATAAATGTTAATATCCTTTCTTTATTTATCCTTTTCGGCTTCAGCTGTCCAACGATGGCTTTCTGATTAATCCTCATTTTTTTCCTCCTTCTGTCATTTTAGCAACACAGTTATAATCTTTTTGTGTGTGTGCTGCACAGACTCTCTTCTCTTTTTCATCCTTTCCATATTTTTTTTTGATCCAAAAGGGAATGCTTAGAATTTCTATATGCCATCCCATCCTCTTCTCCAAAGCTGAAGGCTGATCTGATGCCAACCCAGCCATTTTTACCCCTCGGAGTAACAGGGGAAATGTGAAGTTGGCTGTTGGCACTGCTGCTTTCTATGACTTCTCTTTTTTTAAAGGCAAAGTTATTCCACAACTTGACTAGCTGGAGCTGAGATAAACAAGCTTTCCGAAGTCACAGAACCCAGAATAGAACTTGGATTTCTGACTCATCAGAGGCAGTTTAAAATTTTTCTCCATCTGCTCTAAAAGCATAAAGAGCCTGGTGGTTCTTGTGCTTCAGTCATTAGTAGAATTAGGAAGGAATACCCATCCCATCTAAAAACATCTGCCTCCCCTTTGGGTGCATCCACCCAGTACCTCATTCCCTGGGATGCCCTGCTCATCAAAAATTATGGAAATCACAGCACTCTGTGATGTAGCCACAAAGGGACTGCACATTTTCTATTGTTCAGGAAGTCTAAAGACCTTGAGTGGCTAGGAAGAAGAATGGTGTGATGTACACTCAGGACAAAATGTGGCCTATAATAGAACAAGGACAGGAAGACTTGGAGAAAGCATGCACTTGTGTGTGCATGGATACACGTCTAAACTCTAATGTGGTTAAAAATCACCTCAAGATCTTATTAAAATACAGATTCTAAAGCAGAGGTTTGAGGTAAGGCCAGAGATCTACATTTCCTATAAACCCCAGGAGATGTTCAGACTGCTGCTCAGCAGACCACATTTTATGAGCAAGGGGCAAGCCCCAGGCCTTAGGCAAGAGTATGTACATGAAGTGTGAGAAGCATTGATATGGTGTCAAGAGTGATTCTCAGACTTGGGCTATACATTAGAAACACCTGGGGAACTTAAAATGTGGATCTATACCCAAAGATTTTGATTTAATTGTTTTGAAGTACAGCCTAGGCATTGATTCCCTGGGCAACTCAAATATACGGCCAAGTTTGACAACTCCAGATTTACGTCTGAACTCTAGATGGATGCTTCTCAAAGTATGGTTCCTGGGCCAGCAGCATTAACTTCACCTGAGAACTTGCTAGAAATGCCAACTCTTAGGTCCCACCCCAGACCTTCTGAATCAGAAACTCTGAAAGCAGAGTCCAGAAACCTGTGTGTTCAGGTGATTCAGGAGTCTGGTAAGTTTGAGAACCAGGGCTCCAGTAGAGAGCTTGTTAATGCACAGATTGCCGCCCCTCTTTCCCAGGTTCTCAACTCCATAGGTCTTGCGTGGGGCCAGAAACCTTACTTTGAGGCTGCAGGTCTACATGCAGGAGATCATGGAGAGAGAGAAAGAGCAATTCTAGCTTCAAAAGACCCTAGGAACAAACTTAACTGGAAGAGAACAAAGAATGGGCTCAAAAACACACAATTAGAAAGTGAGAACAGAAAATCCTTATGGTAAAAACTAGAAATGCTTTAAAATTTTTCAAAATGTATTTAATATCTTTCTTCTCCACTAGAAGAGAACTCTATGAGGTTGCAATTCATGTTTTTCTTGCTAACCGAAGAATGGATGAAAGGAAGACTTTAATGACTTAAAATCAGGAATACAAGTCTGTTTTTTTTTTCCCCGAGGTTTTATTTATTTATTTGAGAAAGAGAGTACAAGCAGGGGAGGGGCAGAAGGAGAGCAGACTCCCAGAAAAACAGGGAAGCTGACGTGGGGCTCAATTCTAGGACCCTGGGATCATGACCCGAGCCAAAAGCAGACACTTAACTGACTCAGCTACCCAAGTGCCCCTAAATCTGTTTGTATATAACCAACTCCTATTCATTCATTTGGCAAACATTTATTGAGCTCCTGTTGTATCGGGCAGTGGCCAGATGCTGGGGAAACCAGGATGAGTAGCCACAGTCCTCATTCTTGAGGAAATTATAATAGTTCCTCTGACCTTCATTCATATAATCCTGAATTTATTTTTCCATCTCCACTGATGTATTTGTCAAGTACTAACTATGCATCAAGCATCTTAAGAGGTACAGCTTGTAGGTTAGCAAATAAAACAGACTTGAACCTACTTTTAAGAGGATTGCAGTCCAATGGGGAAAACAAACAAAATAAAATACTTGAGTATTTTGAATATTATGAATAAAATATGTAATTTCAAATTAGGATAAATCCTCTGGAAGAAATGCACAGGATGTGGTCACGGGAATAGCAGAGGAGGAAGCTTAACTAAAATGGGCAGGAAAGAGTCCCTTGGAAAGGTTAACAAAACACCCAAAGAGAAGCGACATCGTTAAAATAGTGGTTTAGAGTGTGGGCTTTGGAATCCAATAGGCTGATTTGTCTAGAGAACTTTGGGCATCTGCAACCTTGAACAAGTTACTTTAATTCTCTAACCCTCAGCTTTCTCTTTTGTAAAACGTAGACGGTAATAGTACTTACATCACAGGGTTCTCATGAGGAAAATGAGATAAGCCATGTAAAGTATTTCGTCTGATGTGTGGCATACTTTATGTATTATCTTAGAGAGCTGTGAATAGCGACTATGTGTTGGCTTTGTTTAGGTGCTGGAAATACAAAGACAAATATGAAACATTTTTGTCTTTGAAGAGCTGACAGTAGGAGGATTACATAGTTCATGCTCTGAATAACAATCTTGCACAGTAAAAGGAGATGACCATGGCACAAACTTTTTCACGAGGGGAAAACCCTAAAAGAAAAAAAAAAAACCCTAAAAGCCAGGCTGGAGTCTCGGTAGATAAATCCTTCCTGAGATTTTGGATTATGGATATTGAAGATTTTCCCAATAAGCAATTCTAGTATACCCATCTTTGAGGGCTTAGGGGAGGGCTAGATTCTTATGCATAATCACGCATGGAAACTGTGCTAAACCTTTACTAGATGCTGAGCTTTGGAACCACTGAAAAAATGTGGAATTACTCAACAATTCATTAAGCGTTAAACATTTCTTTAGCGAATTACTATCTATGCAGTATGTAGTTGGTAGCAGTAAAAGACTAAAAAGCAGAACTGTATGGCTTTAGAGACTTCAACATTGAATTTTAATAATATAATAATAAATTATACCATTTATTGAACATCTATGTGCCAGGCACTGCTATAGTAGACCCCTTATATACATTATCTAATTTGATCCTCAAAAAAACCCTCCAGAAGTTCATGTTACGTTTCAGACGTGATAACTGAGGCTCAAGAGGAGTAAGCCAGAAAGGAGGAGATATGAAGGCAGTACTGCCCAGTGTACAAGCCTGTGTCCCCTACTCACTTTCACTATTTTTTTTTTGCCTGTTGCTTTTTTTTTTTAATTAAGCGTGGATGCCTTCTGTATGTTTCATATTGGTCTTCACTCTTCTTTCTAATGCAATAATATAGAATTAAGGCAAATAAAAGAGTAAGATACTCAAGACACCTGAGTGGCTCAGTTGGTTAAGCCTGGGACTCAGTTTTGACTCAGGTCATGATCTCAGACCATGGGATCAAGCTCTGTGCTGGACTCTGCTGACGTGAAGTCTGCTTGAGTTTCTTTCCCTCTCCCTCTCCCTACTCATGCACCCTTTCTCTCTCTCTCTGTCATCAATCAATCAATCAATCAATATTTAAAAGGAAAGAGTAAGGTTCTCCCTCCCTGCCTCCTTCTCTCCCTCTCCTGGCTTGGAAATAAGAATTGTCTTTCCCACCTAAGCCTCATAAGAACTTATTTCCATATATTTTTAGAAATCTATAGGGTTTTTTGTTTTTGCAGATTAGGGTCAATTTTTTTTTCCTGTGGCATATTTCTCTTCTTTTCACATATGGAGTAAAAAGCAGTACCACAGCATTTGTGAAAATACAGAATGAAAAGCAGTTTCTATAAATTATCTGACTGCTATGAGACCCTGAGTTTGGTAATTGAGAATGGATGCTCCAGGAAGTAGGGCTGCAGTTCGTGCTAGACTAACATATTATTTGACTTTTAATTTTGCTTTGTAGAAAAGATAGTCTTAATTTAATATGCTTTTCATGCTCATGAAATGATACTTTTTGCTTCATCATAATTAAGCTTCAACATGTTTTCTGAGGTTTTCCACCATTCAAAAATATTTTATGCACATAAGAGTAGGCATCTTTTTAGCAGTGGTACATCTTGGTTGTGGTCTCTACTGCAGAGATAGCAAGTTAGAGACTGTGGGGATGGTTACCATGCTTTGTTCTTCCAGGAAGGGTTGACTCTACCACCTGTATTTCATCAGAAAATCAATTTGTGATATATGTGTGTTCGTTTCAATCACAGTATTGTGTGTGTATTCTCAATCACAATATTGAATTAAGAAAATACCTATTTCCCTTTCTAAGTCTATATTTCCCTTTTTAAGCCTCAATTTTGTCAACTGCCCAGTTGGCCCAGGTCCTTCCTGTTCTGACGTTATGGCCCTTAAAGATTGCCAAACTGATTACCAGCTCCTTGCTTCTACTCTATGTTTTCCAGTTAAGATTGTTGATGACTGATTTCTGAGTGTTGATGTCAGTGAAAAGTTACGACTTCAGCCAGGTGGAAATGATGCACTGGTGCATGACATTAATGTTTTCAATTTCTCTTAACTTACTGGACTATGAAATTCATGAGCACCTAAAGCACTTTGAATTTTTAAAACCTTTTTTAAGCAGAGTTATATTATCTTTTAAAATAAATGTATAGAGATGCCTAGGTGGCTCAGTCAGTTAAGCATCTGACTCTTGGTTGCCACTCAGGCCATGATCTAAGGGTTGTGAGATTGAGGCTCACGTTGGTCTCTGTGCTCAGTGAGGAGTCTGCTTGGGCTTCTCCCCCCACTCCCCTCACCCCTCTTGCACAGTCAGGCATGGAATCTGTGTCTCTAAAATAAGTAAATTAATTGAATCTTAAAGAACTAAATGTATAAATAGCAACTTTGTGCTAATACTGGATTTACAACTTAATATAGATTATTCCATGTAATCTTGTATTAGTCCTATGAATTGGTTCCTTACCATTAGTTTGTAGGTGAAATGGGGAGCAGAACTTGGGACTTCAAGATTGCCTGAGATCAAAGTCTGACTTTATCACTTAGATATATGGCATGGATAGTTAATAAACCGTGTAGTCTCAGTTTTCTCATGTGTACTGGATGGAAATAATATAATACATAACTCCATACAGTTGTTCTGAGGATTCAGTGAGACAATGAATATAAAACTTATTAGAATAGTGCCTGGTATATAAAAGAATTTAGTAAATGTTGTCTGTTATTATCATTGCCCACAATCAGACCTAGTATGTGGTGGAATTGAAATTTGCTATCCGTTCTCTTTGTCTCAGAAGTCCATAGTTTTATCAGGGTACTGAAGGGGATCAAAATATGCTGCCCAAAAATATGCTTCTTTGGCATAAGGTTATTTTGAGCTGTAAGCATTTGAAAGGGGAGAAAGGGGAACCCTCTTACAGTGTTGGTGGGAACACAAGCTGGGACAGCCACTCTGGAAAACAGGATGAAGGTTCCTCAAGAAGTTAAAAATAGAACTACCCTAAGATCCAGCAATTGCCCTACTAGGTATTTATCCCAAAAGATGCAACAGTAATGACCCAAACGGGCACATGCACCCCAATGTTTATAGCAGCAATGTCCACAATAGCCAAACTGTGGAAAGAGCCAAGATGTCCATCAACAGATGAATGGATAAAGAAGATGTGGTGTACGTATACAATGGAATATTATTCAACCATCAGAAAGGACAAATAATTACCATTTACATCGACATGGATGGAATTGGAGGGTAATGTGTGGAGCGAAATAAGTCAATTAGAGAAAGACAATTATATGGTTTCACTCATGTGGAATATAAGAAACAGTGCAGAGGAGATAGGGGAAGGGAGGGAAAACTGAATGGGAAGTAATAGGGAGACAAACCATGAGAGACTTGACTACAGGAAACAAACTGAGCGTTGCTGGAGGGGAGGTGGATGGGGGATGGGGTAACTGATGATGGGCGTTGAGGAGGGCTCATGATGTGATAAACACAGGGTGTTATATGCAACTGATGAATTATTGAAATCTACATCTGAAACTAATGATGTACTTTCTTGGCTAATTGAATTTAAATAAGGAAAAAAGCAATTGAGAAATAGCAGACACAGGGAAAAAAATGCAAAACACCACCTTTCTACCTTCCTCCTTTCTGTTTAAAAGCAGTTACCCTTTTAAAGGTAACTTCCTCCTTTTTCCTACACCAGAAAGAGATGGCTCTTATCAATGAGGATGACACCAACTTAAATCTGCGTAAACAAATCATACTAAAATAATCCCATCTTCTATCAGTTTCCCCCATAATTTACCACCCTAGAAGCTTAACCCTTATTCCTTTGTTTTGTCCTGTCTCTACCATGTATCACTCTTTGCTAAAATCATATATACACTCTCAGGCCTAACTCCTTTTGGGATATTTTCACTGCCTTTTTATGATTCCACACTCCACCCCCATGCTACATAAAAATATGAACCTCGAATAAAATCTGTATGCCTTTTCTTCTGTTAATATGTCTTTATCAGTTTAATTTGCAAGGCCTCAGCTACTTAACATGACAGGGTAGATGAAAGGTTTTTTTTTTTTTTTCCTTTCTCTATAGTACCATATTTGTGAACAGTTATACCCAATGCTGTATGAGTGTGATGGTTTGAGACTGTTGTATTGAATGTCTTGTCTCTACCAGTCAGTTCTCTACCTTGAATTCAACATAATGTTCTAAATATATAAATCATTTCATAACACATTTTCCCTAAACTACTCCCATGTCTTTCCTGATCCTGGCCTCTGCCCCGTGTCTTAACAACCTCTACTTTGTTAGTCATGCTGCTAGGCAATGCAGTCATCCTTTCGCTTCCCTGAACTTGGCAAATCTATTTGTAGTACCGGGGATTTTATACATGATGTTTTCTGTACCTGGAAAAAAATCTTTTACTTTGGTCTTGACTAATTCTTATTTAGCCTTTCAGCCTCAGCTTAAATATCTTCGAGTAAACATCCCTGACTATACCATTCTCTTAGCCTCCCTATCTCCAATAAATACCATCCATAGTTCACTTACCAGAGGTGCTAATTATGTATTTATTTATGTTTGTTTGCTTAATATCTGCCTATTCTGATACACTGCTAACCTTCTTAGGGTAAGAACTAGATCTGTTTTGTGTGGGCTACAGAAAGAATATTATCTATTTATACGTATCCTTCCTCAAAAAATCTACCATCCTAGAGTCTGAACCTCTTTGAAGGGTGTGCGTATGCACGTGCATGCGCACATGTACATATGTGTGAGCAAGAGAGAGAATATTTCTGTTATAATTACTATAAACATACAGAGAGTTTTATGGGAAATTTAAATACCTATATATTTACTACATAACATTCTCAATTTCTAGCCATTTTTCTTTTACATTTTTTAATTAAAATCAGATACAGTTGAAGACCTCTCTACTCAGAGATAGTCATTGTATTGAATTTGGTATTATCCCCATTCATGTTTTTATATTATTATCTCAGGTGAATCTGCTTTGAACAATATGTAGCATTATTTATTTAGCTTATTTGTGAACTTCAAAAGATTTATCATGGTGTCTATAACATATTACAGTATTCTTTTCATTCTTTTTTTTGTTTTTCTGCGTATTTATATTTTTAAATGTTAGGCCATGTTGCTATCAGTAGTTCTAGTTCATGTTTACCAGTGTATGTATGAAATTTGATCGATGCAGTGTCTGTATTTATTGTCCTGCTGACGGACATTTAGGTCATTCCCAAAGTTTCTCAGTCAAGGTTGTGATAAACTTGTTTGACATGTCTTCTTGTGAGCATCTGCAAATTCTCTCTAGGGAATACGCTTCAAATTAAATGCACAGCGTCAAAGAACATGATCATTTTTAAATGTGATAGATACTTTTATAATGTTCTCCAAAATGCACCAATTTATTCCCTGCCAGCATTATATGAGAGTCTCAGTAGTCGTGCCAGTAATTGACGTAGTCAAAAATTGTAAGATTTGCCCATCTGATATTTGTGGAATGGTATTTTATTGACTTAGATTCTTTTTATACCCTCAAAATATGGTAGGCAATAAACAAACAGTTATGTTTCATGGTATCATTGCTAAATATTAATACTAGAATTCAGCTTTTATGCATATTTCAGAGAAGATAGCCTTATAGAAAAGTGTCACCGATAGTTAAGACATCCAAAGTAGAGTTTGATTATAAGATATAAGAAATCCTTCCCCTCTTCTGTTATCTCTAATAAGTAAGAATGGAAAAGAGTCTGTTCTAAGTTACAATTTTACCAAATAAATTTTTTTAAATAGAAAGTTTATTGGGGTTTCTTAGGTTTTCTCTCTTCTTTCATTTCTTTCTGTGCCCTAGGAGTCAGCAGTATGGCCCAAGGAGGTGAGGAGGTGGCAGGTGGGGGCTGAAGAGGGGTGGTCATACCTAACAAGCTAGTGGCAGGGCCAGAGGCCAAGCAGGCAGCAGTGCTGGAACCTAAGGACGTATGATGCTCAGGGGCTGCAGGGCTCAGGGCTGCAGAGGTGTCCAGCGTGGTCTGGAGATACAAACACTGGAATTAATCACTCACTGTGGAGAAGGAATCTATACAAATGGAAAAAGAGAAGGCAAGAAAGAACCCTGCGGTAGTAGATTGGAATCGGTGGTATATATTTTATCCAGCAGCATCAGGCTAGCCAGAGCATGTTCTCATGACAATTAAAGAGAAGCAAGAGGAGAAAGGGAAAGGCAAGATGCATTTTCAAGCCTCTGCTTTCATCAGCTCTGCTAAGAAACCAGCAGTCAGAAGCAGGTCTAATGTCTAAGCTCAGAGTCAGAGTGGGAGAGGACTACAAATCTGCAGGGTACAAAGGCTTGGATGCAGGAAGTCCCATTAAATTGGGCCATTAATGCAATTAATATACCACATAGCCCTTCAGGAGGATTTCACAGGAATCACAAAAACAAGCCTTATTCCCCCTTGCATGGGCTATCAGAGGAGTGGACACCTGAGCAAGGGTTTCTAAAGTAGTTATACTCTTTCTACTTCCTCTTTGGTCATCTTATTATATTTAGTTTATCTAGTCACTGAGTAGTAGGAGTTTAACTTGAAGTTATGAGTTTAACTTCTGTTTTTTGATTTATTGACTTCAGTTTCTATTTATTTCCTGCTATTAAAATGAGAGAATTAGAGCAATTATCCTACTTTCCATCATTCTTAACTGCAGGTCACTTATTGGTCATTTATGTTAATAAATTTATATTAAGATCCTTAATATTTATCTGCTTTATACCCATATACCTTTCAGAGTTAATCAGTTGATTTCTAATTATTGAAATTACTGCATATAATTCACAATATTATAGTTGTATATATATTATTCACCATAAAACTAAGAAGTGTGTTGAACTCATACAAGTGCCTTCATTTTTCTCTTGCATTTGCTTGCCATTTTTCTAAGCATGAAGTTTTGGTTTAGATTCTTCTCGAGAAGGTCAAGGATAGCACTGCATTGTTCTTGGCATTCTTAGTTGGTGAATATACAAAATTAGCCTTAACATTATGTAGTTTCACCTGGATGTGGGTGCTTTTATTTGTTCTGTATTTGTGTGTAAATACAAAAGATGCCATCTAAAAGATGAGGAAATTATCCCTTCTTGTTTCTTTGTACTGGCCCTACATTGTCACTGTTTCTGCCAGATTGATACTTAGTTATATCATCATTAACTACTAAACTTTTGATAAGACCTACATTTGTTTTATATATGTATATATTAGATTTTTAACTTTATTGTATGTCAATAAATAGACCTTGTTAAGTCCAATTTATTAATTTGCCAGCCTATTAAATTTTTAGTTTTCTTTTATCAGTGTTTTTAATTTCCGAGGACAATTTCTTACTTCCTGAATACTATTTTCATACCATCATATTCTTTTATGGCTACAATTGCCTGTTTTTTTTTTTTTAATTGAGATAAAGTTTACATACTATAAAACTCACCATTTTGAAATTGTTCATTTCAGTGAGGTTTTTTCCTCTGTATTTACTGTGTTGTACAAGCATCACCAATATCTAATACTAGAACCTTTCCATTACCCCAAAAAAGGAAAGCCTATGCTTGTTAGCAGAGTCGGTCCTAGTATCATTCCCCCTTTCCTGGCTCCCCCAAACCAATAATCTACCTGTCCCTGTAGATATACTTAATCTAGTGAGTTGACATAAATGGAATTATATAATATACCTTTTATTTCTGTTTTTATCCATCTAACACAAAGTTTTCAAGGTTCATCCATGCTGTACCATGTAATAGGACTCCAATTATTTTAGTAGCAGAATATTCCATAGCCTGGATATGCCACACTTTGTTTGTCAATTCCTTAGTTGGCAGACATTTGTATTTTTTTTCCCCAGTTTGGGGCGATTATGAATAAAGCTAGTGTGAACATTTGTGTACAAATTTTTGTGTGAATGTATATTTTCAGTTCTCTTGGGTATTAACTTAGGAGTGGAATTGATGGGTCATGTGTAATTTTGTGTTTAAACTTCTGGACAAACTGCCAGCTGTTTTTCACAGTGTCTGTACCATTTTATATTCCCATCAGCAGTATAGGAAGATTCTAATTTCTCTACATCCTCTTCACCACTTGTTGTTTGCTGTTTTTGTTTGCTTATTTGTTTTAATTCTAGTCATCTTAGTGGGTGTGACGTGGTATCTCATTGTGGTTTTGATTTGCATTTTTCTAATGAATAATGATGTTGAGTTTCCTTTGACATGCTTAATAGCCATTTGTACAATCTTCCTTGAAGAAGTGTCTATTTAAATTCTTTACCCCTTTTTAATTGGGTTATTTGTCTTTTCTGTTTTGGGGTTGTAAGAGTTCTTTATATATTCTGGATACTAGATGTTTATGCTTTGACATTCTGTGGGTTGTCTTTTCACTTTCTATGTGGTGTCCTTAAATGCCCAAAAGTTTTAAATTTTGATTGAGTGCAATTTATCTATTCTGTCTTTTGTTGCTTGTGCTGTGTTATATGTAAGAAATCGGTCTAATCCAAGATCGTATAGATTTACACTTGTTTTCTTCAAAGAGTTGTATTGTTTCATAGTGCCAAATTCATTCTTTTGCATGTGGACATTTCATTTTTCTAGCTTCCATTTACTGAAAGGACTATTTCCCCAATCAGTTGTTTTGATACCCTCATTGGAGATCGAATGATTATTGTGAACATGGGGCTCTCAGTTTTATTCTATTGGCCTATATGTCTATCCTATACCAGTACTATACTCTCTTGATTACTATATCTTCGTAGTAATTTCTGAAATTAGGAAGTTCTCCAATTTTTTTTTCTCTTCCTTTAGGATTATTTTCATAATCCCTTGAATTTCCATAAGGATTTTAGGATTACCTTGTCCATTCACTGTTGCTTCTTGAATTTCTCTGAAGCATGAGACTAATTTAAAATTTTTAATACATTATTTTTTGTTCCTAAATTATCTGTCTTACTCTTTACTTATCCTGATTATGCTCATCAATGCTCTTTTTTCAATTGTTTGAACTTTTTTAAATTTATTTTTTTTTTAAGATTTTTTATTTACTTATTCATGAGAGACACACAGAGAGAGGCAGAGACACAGGCAGAGGGAGAAGCAGGCTCCACCCAGGGAGCCCGACATGGGACTTGATCCCGGGTCTCCAGGATCACACCCTGGGCTGAAGGCAGCGTTAAACTGCTGAGCCACCCGGGCTGCCCAGAACTTCTTCTTCTTTTTTTTTTTTTTTTAAGATTTTATTTATTTATTCATGAGAGAGAGAGAGAGAGAGGGGCAGAGACATACGCAGAGGGAGAAACAGGGAGCCTGACGTGGGACTCAATCCCTGGACTCTAGGATCACACCCTGAGCTGAAGGCAGATAGTTAACCATGGAGCTACCCAGACATCCCATGAACTTCTTTTCATAGTAGGTGCCCATGTATATCTGTTGAAGTAGTGAATGAATAAATGACTGAGTTGATAAGAATGGATTTCTAGATTTCTTTTCTTATGAGCTAGATGAAAAGTTACCCCATTCAGATATATTCCTTACTGAACTATCAGTAGTGACTCTGATGAATGCACAGTCTACATAACTCATGATTTATGTGTAGGCATATGTGTTATGAGTGTTCTTATGTCATTTCCATCTATTTGTTCCTTTAGAGAGAGCTAAGATCTTTTACGTACCTGTTTCTCTTTCTCTTCCTCTCTTTGTCCCTCTCTTTCAACATCTCCCCTCCTCTACTTTCCATGGCCTCATGGTACTCAGTAATTTAGACTCATTAACACTGATATCAATTTTGCTTAGAAAGAGCAGTCACTGGGTATACAACAGCTGTAATACATCTTTACAGGATTCACCTGGGTTTCCACAATTATATGGTAATCTTTCCCTTGTCAATGGCTTACATAATAGAAAGCCCTCATAATACAAGAATTTATGACTAATAAGTTTTTATATGAACTCTTCTTGCAAGAAAGAGGTTACTAGATACTATATAATCTAAGTATCCTTTAATAAATGTAAAAGGCATTTGTCATTTTTTGTGTTCTCATTTTGGAACAAGCTTCCTATATTAGAGGAATCCTATGAGAAGTCGGTCTTCTATTATGGCATCCACAGGTAGAGGGCAGAAAAGATACAAAACTCACCCTAAATTTGGCCAATTGGATGCTTCTCCCAAATACTTTGGATCATGAGGAAGTGAAACAAAGTTAAGATATGCCAAGAGATTTTGTGTGGAGACTGCTGTGGAATCATAAGCCGAATGTCCCAGGAGTGAATCTTCATGGGCAGTGGTATCCTGGGGCAGTGTGGCTATGGTGGGATTTTTTTTTTTTTTTTTTTTTTTTTTTTTAGATTTTACTTGTTTTGTTCATGAGAGACACAGAGAGAGAAGCAGAGACATAGGCAGAGGGAGAAGGCTATGGTAGGATCTTGGCTGCTTCTTACTTCCCCTTACTACCTATACTTTTTCTGAATTTGGCTCTGTGGCATTCCTGATGATTTATGAACTATGCAATATCCTTTAAATAAATTATGTTCTAATAAAACTAATACAGTTTGATTTCTGTGGTTTGCCACAGTTTGCTGATATAAAAAAATCAATAAAAATAGTTCTCTAAAAGTTAATGATATTAGAAACTCTTAAATCATTATGAATTATTTAATTTGTATATTTATTTATTTATTTTTAATTTGTATATTTATTTAATTCATATATTTATTTTTAATAAGCAAGAATTTTTCCCATTCATATACTTCTCCAACCAAATACTGAAGAGCCACTGGATTGTAATTTGGAGGTTTTGGTTCTTATTTCCTTTTCACTAAGTATCTATCGATACTTCTTACACATTCCTCAGCTCTCTCTACCTCCTTATAAACCATTATAGTACAGATCTGACATGGTGATTTGTTTTCTCCTATCTCCTACTTTCTCTAGAATAGCATTGCAAAACATTTTATTCTTTTTCTACTACCCATTTTATCTCCTTTTTCTGCACCCATTTCCCAAATTCCTCTTTTCATAATTTTCTTCAATAGAAGCAACTCAAACTCATACCATTTAATTATCATAGAATGGTAATTTCCAGTGTTGAAAATTCACTATAATAGTATTCCCCTAAATTCTTGTGCAGACCACTAGAATTTACTGGATGTAATGATTAGTTTCTAGTCTAGTCCTCAGATGCCTCTATGTGTTAGAACCATCTAGCATTACTTATTTTGCAGAGATTTTTATGCATTACTTCTGTCAGAGAAGAATCCTGGGAGGCGTCTTTAGTCCCAAACAGGGGAGAAGGAAAGCTGTGCCCTTCGATGTCCACAGGTGCTGTTGCTGCTGTTGCTTTTTAATCCAGAAGAGATCTCTATGTTCTGAAACACAGCAGCCTGCTGGAACTGAGTGGCATCTTCCTTCTTTAGGTGGACATGAACTTGCTAGTTTGCCGAGTCTTTACCACTTCCTACTGTCTCCTGAAAAGTCAGGGGTCAGCTTAAATTTATCTTACAGGGTCAGAATTGGTCACTTCCATGGTCTGCCTCTTCCCGGAAATGCTTTGAGTTTGTGAACTCTGGCCCTACACCATCAGTACAAAAAAAGCCTGTTTATCATCATCAGTAACTCAGATTAATTTAGCAACTTCTCTTTGGTCTACAAACACAAGACTGATTACTGGTCTCCTACCCCCAGATGATAGGAGCAAAGAATCTTGACTTCCCTTTGGTAGGAAAAGAAAAATGTTTCCATGTGTGTTTGTTGCTGTGTTTTCTCCTGGCGTGTTAAAGGACAGAGCAAGGCAATTTCTCAATGGGCAGCCCAGCTATCTTAACCTTACAGTAAGTCATCCTGTTACTCACTTTTCATTTGAGGGGAGCTCATGCTTGTAGAGGGTTTACTGAACCACATCTACTTCCTGGCTATAGCTTCCACTGGTCACTGGATGATTATAAACAACAGCAAATATTCAGAGCACAGAAAATAGAATTTTCAGAAGACCTCAGATCTGCCAGCTGACTAGATGCCACAGTGGGTACTATATAACTGTGGAGCCCTGTGGGGAAGAAACCAGCTGCAGCCACTGCCCCTTGGAGGGTGATCAGAGGCAGCTGCTGTCTAGTTTGTTTTACTTCACCTAGGGAAAGTATAGTGATGAGGAATTATTGAAGTCTCTCAGGATTCCCTTATGGCATCAACCTAGGCAGCTGATTGGGGCTTCCTGAGGAAACTTCTCTTTCTCGAGAATCGCCAGGCTCCTGCCAGTAACCTGTTTGGGCCTTGTGAGGGGGATTTTGGGGGTGGGGGTGGAGGGTACACTGGGAAGGATGGTGTATCTGTTCCCCTGGGGTTCCTGCTCTATATGGCAAGGATCCAGGGGCTGAGGTAGTGTTTTTGTTATATGCCCAGAAGTAAATCCAGGACCCGGCTAATAGAGAAGATGCTTATGTTTGTTCCAAGGTGCACTTGTCAATTATAGAGACAAGAGCAACTCCAATTTTCTCCTGAGTCCTCAACTGTCCTTTTCTGGGAGCTAAGTACTGTGGTGAATTATTCATTATTATAATATCTCAAACCTTCTTTCTTTTAAGGCCTGTTCAGTTTCTGAAAGAAATTACCATATTCATAAACTTATACCTGGCTAAGTAGGCATAGGTGTCCTGTGTAATAGAAGACCAGATACATGGACCTGAGAAGTTACTTTAGTCAAACTAATGGAGTGAACAAAATCTGGGCAATGGTTCCTATTGTACAGCTAATTGAGGTTTCAAAGACCTTTCCATTTTCCTCCTTGCCTTTTGTATTACTTCTAGGATAAAGCCTGGAATTAAGAGAGATCTCACAAACCTCTTTGGAATTACCCCAGATTTTAAGGGCTGTTTACCACTCAGGTACCTTCCCACTTTTATTACCACTAATTCCAGCCATGAATATCCTGAAGTAGGCAGATTGCCCTTGGACCAATTGAATTAGTCAGCTATTTCCATAATAGTGCTGTGTAATAGAAAATCCCCATATATCAATAGTTCACTAAAACAAGCTTTATATTACTTACTTATGAGCCAGTTGGGGTAGGTCTGTTTCAGGGCCAAGTCAGCTAGATTTTATTTCAGGCTTTTGATTGATTTCAGGTCATTTTCATTTGTCTCTTCATTCTCTTTGGGTAAATGGCTATCTAGGAAATATTTTTATGGTGAATGCTGGAATTCAAGAGGGCAAGTAGAAACTCTTTAGACTCCCCTCAGAACTGGAACATTTACTCTTCACCTGTATTCCATTGACAAAAGCAAACATGTAGCTAAACTGAATATCAGTGGGGAGGAAAATATAATCTGCTCCATCTAGAGGATAGTACCACAATATTACAAGGCAAAGGACATGTGTAAGTAATTCTAATATAGGAAGAGAATGAAGAGTTGTAAATGATGATTGAATATGTCAGACTAGTGAAGACACAGGAAGGGGGACTCCGTAAAATAAGGGAATAAAGAAAAAGATTCATTATTAAAGAATAAAATTATAAATGGTAGGAATGGAACCCATCCAGTCTTGGGAAGGTGGATATAGATTAAAAGGAAGATGTCTTATGTAGAAGACAGAGCCAATTAGCTGACATTAATAAACAAGCTATTTTTCAAAATTGCCATCAGAAAGGTTTATTTGGCAAGCAAAACTCTGACAAGAGAGATAAGAAAGGAAAGAGGTTGAGAGAATAAGCATAGAAAGGAAAGATGAAAAAGTAAGAAAAACTGGTCTAGAAAGTTACAATCTGCACCTGTGACATACATCCTGGAACAATCTTCATGAGGGTCAGATGGTCAGCATTTCAGAACAATACTTCCCATTCATGGTAGTAACTCGTGTCTAAGTGACAAAGATTCTTTGCTCATAAAATTTCTTTTGATGCTTCCCCCGCCCCGTTCTCAACGATTTAAAAGATGCATTGCATAGAGTGTAAAATAAACTATAGAATCTTAGAGATTTCAGTCTATTCTGCTTGAATTGACTACCTAATATTTATTTCCCTCTTATTGCTCAAACAGAGCAATGTTTATATTGGTTGCAATGTACCAAATTAAATAAACATGTACATTTTCAACCTTTCTTGCAGCTAGGGATGAATCTATCATGCAGTTAACTCATATATAAGAGTTTGGGTGGAGCTTTTAAGTGAACTTTAGAGGATTCGCTGTGCTGGAACTTGTTTCTTGCTTTTCTTCTTGCCTAGATGGAAGTGCTAGGGATAGATTGGCCATCTTGAAATCACAGGTGAAAAGCATTAAATCAACAGCCATTCACTGACCAGAAATACTGGAATTCTGTTCCCTGTGGGCATTGGGGAGCCTCTATACCAGCCCTACACTAAATCTCACACCTCTTGTTATGTAAGGGAAAATAAATCTCCGCATGTTGTTCAGCCTCTGTAGTTGGACCTCTGGTATCAAACGCATTACCTTGCTAAGAAAATAGTAGAAGGTCATTAGAGATCACCTAATCAACCCCTTCCTCTTTATCTTACGATGAAGAAAATAATAATTCTGAACAGTAAAGCGATGTTGCTTAAGATCAAGCAGCTGGAGGTCTCAACAACTCTTAAAAGCTTTATGATACTAGAATTGGGAGCATAGAACTATGAGTGAATTAACCTAAAAACAACAACAACAATGAACAGGACTCATAGCACAGGTACATCCTGCTCCAAAGTCTTGAATTCACTGTGTATTTCTACCCATGTGAATAGGACCGTCAGCATGCCGGGCACTTCTAATTTCATAGGCCAGAGTCAATTGACCTCCAGTTGTGTTGACATTCCCTATGCTCTCTAAAAAAGAATCAAGCCTGGAGGCACTGAACTGTGGACTGCCTTGCCAAGAGACAAGCTTTGATTTTGGAGACTCTCTCCTGTGTATGTGAATAACCAGAAATGGTAATAGTTCAGGGGAACCAGGAAGTCTCCTTCCATTTCCAAGGAGGAGCAGCAGCTGGCACACCAGCTGGCTTTACCCTCACTAGATGCTCTTTGAAACAATAGGTGGGCTTGAGTTGCCAGGAGCACAAGCTTCCTGAGATCAAATCCTCAGTGTGAGGGCTGGAAGTTAATTGTTGGGCTGGAGTTTAGGAGACCCTATCTAGGCATTTCATTTCCTCTCTTATAGTTACTGCTTAAGGAACTGCTACATGGGAACTTAAAAAGGAACCTATCACTTCTGCCTTGGGAGTATTTAGTGAGCTATTTCTTATGTTCATGCAATCCTAGGAAGTCTAATACTGTGATCTATGCTGCAGCTCTAAGCACACCCACACCCACATACATACATGTAAACATACACACACACTTTTGAGCCCAACATTCACGTTTGCATTATGAACCTCATAGCTATTTGCTCTTTCTTTTCCCAAAATGGAGGCTACTATTTCCCTTTTGGGGAATGAGTGGGTAGGAGAAATATATCTCTAACTTCCAAACTGCCTCACTCAAATTCTTTTTACAAATAGCAGTAGTTTTCTTACTGACATCAGTTAAAAGGCCTTTCAGTTGAAATTGTCGAAGTGACAAGATAAACGGGTACATTCATCTTAAAGCTTGAGAAATACACAAGGGAATGAGGCTCTGTCAGAATTAGAAAGAAGCTGTGAAAATCCTTAGATTAAACTAAATATGCAAATGCAATGAGTTTACTCAATTTTAATTTACTTACAAGAGAAACTAAACACTATAATGATCAGATTTAAATACTTATTGTTTTCTTTCTTTTTTTTTTTTAATTACCAGATTTTTTTTCCTTCTTCCTGTCTTCCCTTGCTTATTTGGTCATTTGCTAGCCAGTGTTTTCTTCCTTTATATATAATATCTCTTAAAGGAGCTTGCATTTGATATCCATGAGAAGTCAATGGATTTAAGTTCTGGCAGTGGTGCTTGTATGAAGATATTGATGAGGGAGTAAGTAATCCAGCATAATCAACAGGAATTTCAAAAACACTTAAGAATATTTTATCAATTGGGGGGAAACACTTACTGTTCTAAGACAAACTGAATAACGGCAGTTAAGATATATGGCTGGAAATATATAAGGTGATGAAAATATTCTTTTATTTGGAAGGATAATGAGGACTCCAAGCTATTTAAGGCTTCTGTTTCTCTGAAAACTTTCTGACTAGAGAGAGTTTCCAGATTTAGCAAATAAAAAACACAGGATGTCCAGTTAAATTTGGTTTCAGATGAGCTATGAATTGTGCAGAATATACTTATACTAATAATTATTTGTTGGTATCTGAAATTCAAATTTAACTTAGTGTCCTATATTTGATCTGGCAACCTTATGTCCCAGGATACCCACATACTTTTCTTTTTGGCTCTTACAGATCTGCTGAAGCCGTTGGTCCTCCTTTCTCCATTAACATGGTCTATTGTCATACTGAGTTAAAAGAGCCCCCCATTACCAGCACTGTTAACAGTCCTTCTTAGGCTACCAGAAAGGGGACCAGGGCAGTAGTTAAGTACTTCCAGAATCACAATTTTTTTTGAAGTATAGTTGACAACAGTGGTATATTAGTTTCAGGGATGCAACATAGTCATTCAGCAAGTCTATACATTAGGTTGTGTTCACCCTAAATGTAGCTACCACCTGTCACCATACAGCACTATTAAGATACTGTTGACTATTCCCTGTGCTGTACCTTCCATCCCTGTGACTTACTCATTCTATAACTGGAAGTCTATATCTCCCACTCTCCTTCACCCATTTTTGTCCACCCCCCGAACCCCTCCCCTCTGGCAACCAAGTATACATTCAGTACATGAATGGGTAAAGAAGAGGCGGTATGTATATACAATGGAATATTACTCAGCTGAAAAAGAATGAAATCTTGCCATTTGTGACAGCTTGGATAAACCAGAGGGTATTATGCTGAGTGAGATAAGTCAGACAGAAAGACCAAAACCATATGGTTTCATTTATATATGGAATCTAAAAAACAAAACAAAAGAATCAGCAAATAAAAAGTTGAAACAGACCCATAAATGCAGAGAATAAGCAGACTTACAATTTTTTAAATGGACTGACTTTCTTAGATTTTTACCTCCTTTATTATAGGACATATTAAAACATATCCCCAGTACCTGATTCAATGATATATATAAAATGACGGAAAAGTCATCTTTTCCTTTTACAATTAACCTCTGTCATCTTTAACTCCATCTTTTTTTTTTTAATTTTTATTTATTTATGATAGTCACAGAGAGAGAGAGAGAGGGGCAGAGACACAGGCAGAGGGAGAAGCAGGCTCCATGCACCGGGAGCCCGATGTGGGATTCGGTCCCGGGTCTCCAGGATCGCGCCCTGGGCCAAAGGCAGGCGCCAAACCGCTGCGCCACGCAGGGATCCCCCTCTTTAACTCCATCTTATTTCAGAGTCCCACACTCCCATTTGGGCACTGCTTTAGAAGTGAGGGGTTAATCACTCTTCATTTGAAAGTCCTTAACTCTTATCACACTCAGACCAATGGGTTTTATTTATTTGTCTCTAAGAAAGAATCTAGGTTATTCATTCTTTAAAAATTCTAGAGATGCCACAGTACAAATGATAGAACAAGTATTCTCTCTGAACATGATGAAATTTGCTATCAAGATAAAGAATTGGATAAAAACTGTATGATAATCATAGAATAAGTAGGCTTTCAGCTCTCAGTGACCCTTAATTGCCCCCAACTGTAGTTGGGTAAATTTAGAACTATGGTGAACAACCGTATTATCTCAAACCTGCTAATTAATAGATTTATTGTCAACCTGGAGTTAGATTTCTTGTGATTTGGCTCAGATCATTATGTTATAATCTATCTTGGTCAACATAATTCTTACTGGCTTGGATTTAGATTACATTTACCTGGAATTTATCTAGGAGATGCCTAAATATTGTTTTTTTTAAAAAAAGCAATAAAAACAGAAGACAAAGGAGTCATGTATGTACAAATATGACTTAAGCTTTTTTTGTTAGTGCTATCAGGTAGGAATTGCTAATAAGTTGGATTATAGACAGCTGCACATAAAATTAATTGTTGGGGAAAGGGACTATGAGTTACTACGTTTTATCAACATTATTGATTCAATAAGATTTACCTTTTTGCACAGTTTTTGAGCTGAGTCCACCATTAGCATTTCTGGGTGGTATAGAGATTCCAGGAAGCTATATCATGGGTTAGCTAAAAAAATGTACTGGTATCACTTTGTGCTTGTATCCTTATGTAGTAAATAATATCTGTATATTTTATTGTATTCATAGTCATTTAGTATATGTGTGGGACATAATAATCACTGTCTTTGAATGTTTGCACCAAGTCACTACATTTCCACCAGAAAATCAAATTTCTTGTATAAGCAGGCATCTGGGACATGGAAGCAAATTCATTATAGAGAAATGGTCATTATGATGGTATCTATTAGGCTAAGCTGGAATGCCTTCCTGCATTTAGCACACACTGAACTAAAGGATACTGCTGAGATTAGGTTATTACTAGAGCAGAGGGAACAAGAACCTGAAGGGTAAAGAATAAATATAGATACTTCATGATGGTGATTAAATAAAGATGTAAGTTATGTGGGTGTGCATGTGCACACATGCATGTACACATGTTCTTACTTAAAAGTAAGCATTGGTTGAACTTAAAAACAATTGAATACATCCCAGTTCACAAAGAGAAAGTAAACAATCAATATGGTGCAAAAAAGTTCCATTAAATCAGCAAACATAGAACAAGATGGATGAATAAAAAACAAATTTATCAGTTGCAACAATAAACAAAAATAAGTCAATGCTGCATTTAAAAAAATATTCTCAAGCATAGTAAAAACAACTAAATAAAACTATGTTCCTTAAAAGAGATGACTTAAAGCATCATGACACTGAAAAGGCAAAAGCATAAATTAATATCAAGCAAAATAATAAAAAAGGAAAGAGATCTTAAAAGTTAAAGAAAAAAGAGAATTGTTCATTTATTCAGTAATAGCCTGGTATATACTTCAACATCAAAAACTCTATGAAGGGGCAGCCCGGGTGGCTCAGTGGTTTAGCACCGCCTTCAATCCAGGGCATGATTCTGGAGACCTGGGATTGAGTCCCGTGTCGGGATCCCTTCATGGAGCCTGCTTCTCCCTCTCCCTGTGTCTCTACCTCTCTCTCTCTGTTTCTCATGAATAAATAAATAAAATTAAAAAAAAAAACCTCTATGAAGAGGTTCTCAGTGGATATCAAACCCCAAACAAAAGACAGTAAAGTGCATAGAATAGAATGTCATTTTATTCTGATAAATGATGCAATCTACAGTAAGGATATGACTCATAAAGATTTATGTCCTAAATATCATTATATCAAAATGTGTAAATCAAAAACTATTAAAGAGAAGTTGGCAATAGCTTATTTCTGTAAGTCCTTATAGACCACAAAAGAAAAATAAAAGATAATGATCTAAGTAATATAATTAATGAGGGTAATTTTATAAATTAAAAAATAAGTGTAGAGATATCTAATTTGAACATCTTTAAACAGAACATCTGAAGTTGATAGCCTCCAGTGTACTTTTTAAAATAATTTCTGTGAGAGACCACAGTAAATACTCAGGAATTCCAAAATGCAGAAAATAAGTGGTGCAAAATAAGTGGGCCATAGCCTCCATTTAAAAGAAGCAGATAAATAAACAAAAATTAAAACTAAACTGTAAATGTAATCCAATCACATGGAATTAAAAGAAACACCAACAAAACACTCCTATGAATAAGTTACCAGTTAAGAGGAAAGTTAAATTGTAAATAATAATTGCTAACATTTGTTAAGTGTTTATTATATTCCAGGCCCTGGAAAAAGTATTTTAAATCTATGATATATTATAACCTCAGCCTCATATCAACTTATTTAAAATAGCAGCTCAGATTTATTTTTCTTCCAAGCACTAATTCACTCCCTGACATATTTATGTGTTCATATATTTACTGTCCATTCTCCACTAGAATGTAAGCTCTGTGATGGCAGAGATGTTGTTTGGTTCCTTTGTCACTCTACTCCAAAGATCTAGATCAGTTCCTTGACATGGCAGGTTTTTCATAGATATTTGTAATTTCTGTGAGGTATAGATATTATAAATTTTTGGATAAGAAAATTAAGGTATAGAAGATTAAGGAACTATCCAAACATCACAGTACTATTGAGAGACCAGAATTTGAGTTCTTGGGCTTGTTTAGCTATTAACCATGGCACAACATATATTTTGGAATATGATAACAATTTTTTTAAAAAATGATAAAGTTTGAGCCAAAGATGACTCCTAGGAAAGCCATAGCTTAAACATTTGTTATTACTAATTAAAAATGAAATGTCATATGTGGTATATTAATGTCATGAAGTCAGAACTATAGAATGCCAGAAGAAAGAAGTTTTATTTTTAATTTTTTTTGAAAGATTTTATTTATTTATTCATAAGAGACACAGAGAGAAAGGCAGAGACACAGGCAGAGGGAGAAGCAGGCTGCTCCAAGGGAGCCAGATGTGGGAATGGATCCCGGGACTCCAGGATCACGCCCTGAGCCAAAGGCAGATGCTCAAACACTGAGCCACCCAGGCGTCCCAAGAATGAAGTTTTAAAGCAAAAAAAAAAAATAAATAAAAAATGAATGTCAGAAGTTTCTATGAATGAAAGTAATAGCAGATGTCAAATAGGAAATATATTTGAAATCTATAAGACAAAAAGAATGATGGTATTAATTTATAAAAAGTGCTTATATAATTGAGTAATAACACACTGCCCTGAAGAAAGGTTATGCTAATTTTACTCTAAACACCAAATCCAGCACTACCTATCTTTGTGGAAGAAAATGACAATTAAAACAGTAAATTAAATGATAAGATTTAGCCAAAATTAATCCAAAGATAAATTCATGGCCTATTTTCATTACAAATTGAAAGGAAAAGGAGAATCAGTAAGCCCTTTTAGTACTGGGAAGGAGACATGATTTCAAGCATATAACAAAGGAGATATAGGGATGCCTGGGTGGCTCAGTGGTTGAGCGTCTGCCTTCCACTCAGAACATGATCCTGGAGTCCCGGGATCGAGTCCCACATCGGGCTCCCTGCATGGAGCCTGCTTCTCCTTCTGCCTATGTCTCTGCCTGTGTGTGTGTGTGTGTGTGTGTGTGTGTGTGTGTGTGTGTGGGTGGGTGTGTGTCTTATGAATAAATAAATAAAATCTTTAAAAAAAAGATATATATATAGATAGATAGATAGATATATCTCATAGAAACACTAGCTCCTCCTCCAGTATTTCATGCAATAATTGCAAATCATTATCAAACTTACAGATAATCCAGTTGTGCTGAAGATGCAAAGAAACAGGCACTTTCAAATATTTGCTTGTTAAAGCATATTTGAAATATCCTTCCAGATCAGTGTATTGTGAGCCTTAAATATATTGTACCCTTCCCCAGTAATTCCATTGCTAAGTTGTATTTTAAATAAGTAAACACAGATGAGGTTCAAGAATTAAACACAGGGTGTTCATTTCAGCATTATTCCAAGTTAGATGACAAAGAACTCTCCAGTAATAGAGAGTTAAATTATGGAAAATGAACTTCCCACTGGGCATTTAATTTCTTGTCATCCGTTCAGTCATTTGAAATTCTGCATTGAGTGCTTGCTCTTGGCAGCCACTATGCTGGCTCTTAGAAGCATGATAGAAAGCACAAGATCTCTAGCTTTCAGGTATTGGAGTCTAGTCCAATAGCCTAGATTTGTGCTTAGATGCCTGGCATATCCAGAGATTCAACATTTTTTTTCTGGTAAGGTGGCCAGGATGATATTAGTTATGATTCAAAATCTGTCCATATCTACATTCTTTAACATGATGTGTGGGCCCTTGATGCTGTGTTTCCTTCTTTCCTCTCCAGCCTTGCCTCTTGTGCATTGCCCTTCTCACAAGCTGAACTCTTCCTTTCTTAGAAGCAGCCACAGCTTTGCTGCCCTTTGAACCCCCCACAGGTGAATTTGCCTGGAACACTTCTTTGTGTGGACTCCTTAGGCTAGGTCCCCTTTGGTTGTCTATGAAACATCCATTCCTGCCTGAACTCTTTGAAACCAGTGGCTACGGTCATCCTCTCATGTGCTTACACGTCAACTCCTGCACCACAGAGCGCTCAGAACACTGAAACATAAGGTGTTATGACTAGTTTGTATTTTCCTCCAGACTATGAATGTCTTGAGGGCAACAAACATGTCTAGGTCCTTCTGAGTTAGGCATGCTGTTGCATCACAAGCACCTGTGCAGGTCACAGCAACCAGTCAGAATCACTACCTAGATTCTGACAGCACAAAATGAGTTTTTAATTATATGTAACTGATAAATTACTGAACACTACATCTGAAACTAATGATGTATTATAGTTGGCTAATTTTATTTAAATAAAAAACTTATAAAAATGTTTTGCAGAAGGGCGCCTGGATGGCTCAGTCATTTAAACATCTGCCTTTGGCTCAGGTCATGATCCTAGGGTTCTGGGATGGAGCCCTGTTTCTGGCTCCCTGCTTAGTGGGGAATCTGCTTTTCCCTTTCCCTCCCCTACTCATTATCTCTCTCTCTGTCTCTCTCCCTTTTTTTCACTATCAAATAAAGTCTTTTAAAAATGTTTTGAAGGGTATTTGTCAACACTGAAGAAAGCTTATATAAGCATGATGTGACACAACTAATTCAGATGTATCTCCAATTTTAAGTTATAGTAAATATGTTAATATGAACATAAATATAGTCATAAATAAATATCTTTAATTCGAGCTCAACTATTTACCCCTAAGCTTTCTGTCTCCATTTCTTTTTCCCCCTCTCTGGCCACTTTTTACTTTTGCCTGAGTAATCTTTCTTAAACTCAAATTGACTCATATAAGTCCCCTGGATGAATTTTTCCAGGATCCCCATTTCCTGTGTGCTTCCTGTTACTGACTCTTCAACTTAATGCCTCCTCCTTGCACCACACCTGCAGGTTTGAGAAAATGATTCCCATGCTCCTTTTCTAAGTTGCTCTCTCTGACCAGAATGTTCTTCCTCTCTATGTTCTGTGGCTCATATCTACTCTTTAAAGAATCAGCTTAGGTTCCACATGTATAACAATCTTTTCTTGTTCTTCCTCTACTCTTCCAGTGCCCTCTACAAATGTATACATAGTATGTAGGTAGTTTTCTCTTTGCCTCTTATTTGTTTGCCTTGCGTATTGGTCATAGAACTCTCTGGAAGGTAGAGTATCTGCCTTTTAATACTTCATCACCAGTTGTTAGCACAGTGCCTGGTATATATTATCCATTCAAATATTTTTGAATGAATGAATGAAGGAATGGAATCTGGGCATGTTATAGGCTTGTTTATACTACAAGAGAATATCAAAGCCAAATATTATAAATGATTTCCAGATAGCATTTTATATAATTCTTAGCTTAGTATAGAGTAAAAGAAAAATGTGTCCCCATTTAAATAAAATGCAACCAAATATAAAATTTGCTAACTCTACTAATTATATTTTTCAAAGATTTTATCCTCCTAACAAACTTGAGAGGTGATATCTATATATCTGTATCTACAAGAAAAGTTAGGAGAGCTAAATAACTTACATAATACCATGTAGTTAGTAAGAAAAAACAAAAACAAAAAACAAAACAAAACAAAAAACCAAGAATTAAAATCCTGGCTTGTTTGATTCTAAAGGCCAACAACAACACACAACACAACAACACAATTTACTAATTATTTGTTTTTCAAATAAAAAAATACAATCTGATGAATATTATGTGTCAGGCCCTGTTGTAGCTGTTTTACACATATTATTTTATTCAATTCTTAGAATTACTCTATGACTTAGATATCACTACTATGATTCTAGTTTCATAGAATAAAATAAAAAGGTACAAAGAGCTTAAATAACTTGCCCCATCACAGGCAGCTGAAATGAGTGAGAACCGGCTTTGAATCCAAATAATCTGACTTTGAAGTTTAAGACTTTAATAGTTAACCATACTATCTCTCAGTGAGGAAGCCTACTGAGTTTCCAGATTTCCTTTAAAATGCCAACATATATTTAGTCAAGTATTCAGAGGATACATATTGATAAACATTTCTGAGACCTAACTTGAAGGAAAGACTGTTTTGATTAATTATAGGTAATCAAGATTAATGAAGTGATACAACTCCAAATGAAGTTTTAGTGATCATTAAAAGAGGAGCCAATATAATCCTATACAAAACGAATTAATAGAATTAGAACAATAATTAGAATGCCAAAAAGACTCATTGTGAAATGTTAAAATTGGCATCAGTGAAATGGAAAAGTTTCCTTAATTTTAAATATCATTACTTGCTGCAGTGCTCACCTGATATAATGGTGGTCTGTCAAGAATTAAAAAAAAAAAAAAAGAAGAAAGAAAAACTCTTTGTCTAACACAATTCAACTTTTATCTAATTTGATATTAGAATACAGTTTTGCAAGTTTCTAATACTTAAGCGATTCATAGTCTATTAGGTTTCATGGGAATGATGGAAGATTGTGGTTTTTTTTTTTTTTTTAAATCCAATTGTCACTTTTTAAACTTCCATCTCAAAATAATTTGAGCATGGATTACTTTCAGGAAAAAAATTAGATGAGTATCATAGCAATCACAGAATTATTTGAATCTGTTGTCTTTGTTGTATTGCCAATGTTGTATCTATCACCGTATAGAATGGGTGGGTAAAGCATGAAAAGAACCTTTTACATTTGGAGGTATTTTAAACACTCATTTGGGTTGTTTAGATGCCTGATTTAATACTCACTCATAACTCCAGCCCTTTCCAGGCAAAGTGATAGAGATACCTACCTCCTTTTGTATAACACCTTAACTTTCACAATTAATAAAGTTCTTTGGCAGATCTGGCACAGTGCTGTAATAAACACATTCACAGGCACAGGTCAGGCTAAGCATTTGCAAAGTTGGCTGCAAAATTTTAAAGACAAAATTTAGGTCATATAACATCATAAACTGTTAACTGAGTAGAAGTTAGTGGGCAGCTTTAATAGTGGCCATTTTTTGTGACTACCAGTTAATATAAGACTAAAGATTGGCCAATAGACCAGGACTGTATCAGCATCAGCACTGGGAAATAATTTATAAAGTCTGGTTTAGAGAGCTGCTTTTGAATACCTAAAAATACCCAATTATTTTTTTCAAAACATCCCATCCAATCCTACCTACAAGGGAAAATCTGGAGCCATTACCTTTTCTCCATATATCCTTCAGACACATTTGATGACTCATGTTCCCATCACTACAGATACTTCCAAACTTTACCCAGCAGGTCTGTACACCTGATTCAGAGCCAGTCTAATCAAATCTTATTGGTGTTAGAAGCACCATCTTGAAATGTGGTGAGAGCTCAGATGTCTTTATGCTCAAAGGCCTCTTCACTGTGTGCTTGGATGATGACCTTCTAGGTTCCATGTCCATCAAGCTACAACCACTGCTTCCCACCCGGGTATTATGTATGCCTCATGGGTGTGATTGGACTTCTGTTCCATAGCCCAGTGTTCATGAGCTCAGCATTTGGGACCAGATAGGGATGGATTCATAGCTTGGCTCAAACCAGTAAATAGAAGTATAACCTTAATCAAGTTATCAAATCATTTTGTGATTTATTTTATTATTAATGTGTACTTCTTTATTTTTAGCAAATAGGAGTTAACATTCATTCAGTTCTTAATATGTGCCAGGTATGCTTCAAAGTTCTTCATTATATTGACTCATGAAATCCTTATGAGAACAATCTGAAGTAGTTAATTTTTTTTATCCTCATTTACTAAAATTTACTCTGTGGTCAGGCTTTAAAAATTTACTACCTCTAATAGATGGGGATTATAATACTGTTTTTTAGAATGACTGAATATAATAATTCATTTATATTTTCATATAAAATGCCTAAAATAGTGCCTGGGATGTAGTCCTCACTAAATGACATTATTATTATTAATGTGCCTCAATTTCTTAATTCACATTATAGTTTCTTTCATCTATGGAAATCTTTCTCAGCATCAGTTTCTCCCTGAGGCCCTGATAACCTCCTTTCTCCCTGTGATCCTGCTTTAAAATGATTAATGTCCCTGGCATCCGGTTTGTCTACACATTTAATATCAAATATTACCACTTTCTGCATATTTACCTATTGCCATGTCTTGCCACAAATATCAGAGTCCCTTAATAGTCAACTCCAGACTATCTAGTAGCTTGGACACTGGATATCTGGTTCATCCTGCTAAGAACAAACCTGAAAAGTTCAGTGCCCTGGGCCTAGTCTTTCTGGTTTCTTGTCAGCTTTTCTCCCTAGAGATTCACATTCAAGATTCCTCAATTCATCACAGCTGAGGCAGCATAGTTAATTATTTTAGATGCTGAAAAAAAAATGTAAGAGGGGGTGGAACACATCACCCCAAAGAATGGTCCTCACTTTATCCATGTCAGCCACACCAACAGAAAGAACTTTATGTTTCAGGGGGACAAATAGATAATATCCAGGACTGTCAAACCTAGATGCTTTTTCTTACAGTGATTTTTGTATTATACGTATCTGTCATAGGAACCTGATATGCAAGAGCTTTTTACAATTGGCCTACTGTAGAAATGGGGATTTAATCATATTAATATCTTAAGAGGACTTCTTAAGGAGGTGAGTCACTTAATCTTTCTGAACCTCAGTTTCCTCATTTATAAAGTGAGGATATTACTATGATCTAATATAATGAAGATAAGTATGAAGTGATCAAGATCAGAATTATAGGCTTAAAAGCTGTGGGAAACAGAAAACAGAGTGGTAGCACTCTTCTTGTCATAGCATTGTCCTTGCCTCATTTGAAACTAAAGAGACAGATGCAGAAGATGTCCTACTCCCCATGAAGGGGCAAGAAGAATAAAATTGAATGGTAGATAATAGGTGGCAGCATGGCCTGCCTAACTTCCCTCTGAATTTCTCATAAAACAGTGGAAACTTTCCTTTGACTCATCTTATGCTACTTTAATGTAAGCCTTTGTGACTTGGGGCCTTTACACCAGAATTACAACAGAGCCTTTTACTTTTTCAAGTCTTTGATTTTTTTTTAATCTCCATAAAGAACTGCTTCAACCTTCTGGCTATGTTTCCTTTATTCCTATATTTGATCCTATTTCTCTTTATCACTGAGGTCATTTCTCATTGTTTAGATAAGCACTATTAACCACTGCCCCAGTTTATTGAGCACCTGTGGTATGCTTAGTTCTGTGCGAGGTGCTATAGTGTTAGAGAGGGAGCTCACTGTTTTGTTTTAATATGATTTTTTTAAAAAAATTTTACTGGAGTTCAATTTGCCAATATATAGCATAATACCCAGTGCTCATCCCGCCAAGTGCCCCCCTCAGTGCCCATCACCCAGTCACCCCAACCCCCCACCAACCTCCCCTTCCACTACCCCTTGTTCATTTCCCAGAGTTGTTCTTAATATGATTGTGGGGAAAATATTATTGCCTTTATTTTACAAATGAACAATCTGAGGTGCAAAGAGGTAAATAGTTTAAGATAACAGCTAATAAAAGGAAAGTCCAGGATTCATATCCCAGGCTTTGTGATTCCAAAATCCCTGAATAAGGATGCATATTGCATTTACATGACTCAGGAGGAAACCAGGGTGACCAGAAGAAGACAGAGTGTTGAAAGTAGTCAGAAATTGGGCAGCACTGAAATACATTGCTTACTCTTAAGTCTGCAACTAATCTTTTTTTTTTTTTTTAAAGATTTTATTTATTTATTCATGAGAGAGAGAGAGAGAGAGAGAAAGAGAGAGAGGCAGAGACATAAGCAGAGGGAGAAGCAGGCTCCTTGCAGGGAGCCAGATGTGGGACTTGATCCCAGGACCCCAGGATCACAACCTGAGCCAAAGGCAGATGCTCAACCACTGAGCCACCCAGGTGCCCAAGTCTGCATCTAATCTAGTAGAAGACTTTAGACTTGTCATAGGAGGAAAATGAGAACTCCTGAAAGTTTTAGATCTGGGGCAGAGTTTATAAGAAGTAGTGATTAAACATGAGTACCGCAATGAAAAGTCAGAAGGGGGAAGACAAAGTTAGATTGGGGAAAATTGTCACTATAATCTAGCCATAGAAAGAGGAGAGGCTGTACCAGGAATTGACAATAAAAATGGATAGAAAAACATAGAGTCACGGCATTTGGCCAAAAGGAAAAACATTTCATAACTTGTGACTGACTAGTGAGGGAGTGGTATGGTGAAGGAAGGGACTTAAGTTAGCCAAGTGAATAGCCAAGGGGAGAAAGTTCAAGAAAGAAATGTTGAACACAATTTTTTTTTAAATATCGAAAATCTGTCCTTCAGAAAGCAGTGTATATTAGCTCTGGTGCTTACAACCCAGGAGTAGAAAAAGGCAGGCAAAACACTGAGGCACAAACAGGGTGCTGAGGGACTATTGAAAGGGAGGTAGTAGAAGGCACTGGTTGGAAAGTAGGGAGGAATTGGGTAGGAAAAAAAAATATACCAGGCCTTGAAGGATAGTTTGGGTTTCAATAGTGTCAAATGTAAGAGACAAAGATCACTACTAGTTCTGGCCAAAAACGATGGGGTTTGGGACATGGGAGTGGAGTTCACTGGTGAACTCAAAACCCTAACGAGGACAGGAGGCAGACTGCTTCAAGCTAGCAGTGAATTTAAAGAAGCCATTTTGGCTACTCAGAAGCCTAATCATGGGAAGGAGGAATGAAATTAATATTAACCAGGGTCTTAAGGTCAAGACCTGTGGGAAGAAGTAACCAGATAAAGTTAAGAGTAACCTGATCAGCTAGAGATGCAGGTGGGGTTAAGCAGAAATGTGGTGTGGTAAATGGATTAAGGGTTGAATTTAGGGAGGGGATTGGGACAGTTCATCCTTTGTTTTAGGAATAAAGGGTGTAAAATTGGACAGACTGGAAATTAGGGCAACTCTATGAATGTCTATGGCATTTGATTTTCCCATATAAGTAGGAGGAAAGGGCCCTCATCTTTTGAGGGCCAAGATATCTTTTGAGGGCCAAGATATCTTTTGAGGTCTGGGGGCTTGAGAAGAGCTGCTTGAAGTATTATTGGAGGTAACTTAGGATAACTTTCTTACTGGGAAGTAGCCATTGAAGTCAACAAAGAAAGACTGGATCATTTGGATTTGTCATTTTCCCCCAGCAGCACTCAGAACATAGGGAGGAGCAGGTTTAGTAGGTAGTGGAGATTGTTTGAGGGTTTGAGTAGCAGAGTATCTAGAAATAGAGACCATGGGAGCATTGACTGAGGTAGTTGGCAATGGAGAGAAAGAAGGCCATGGTCATGAGGCTGGGGTGGATCTGGTCAGCAGAAGTGACCTCCCTTATAGGACTGCTACAGTGGGCTATGTGAGCTCCCTGAAGACAAGCAGCTGACTCATAGGATGGGTGGGGAATACAGGACAGGTGGAAAGGATGTAAAAAAGAACTAGACCCATTTTTGGATGATTCAAAAACCCACGGCCTAGGCCCTTAAGATCGAATCCCCTGACTTTTCTAGTGTTGACAGATGGGGTTGTCAGGATCACAGTATATAGTTGATGGAGGAGGCAGTCTTTCCTCTCTGTTCTTTTATTTCTTTTTTATTTTTATTATTTTTCTTGTCAGCATTTAATTGCCACCTTTATTTCCTTTGAGAGTCAAGAAATCTGCTCTCCCGGTTGAGAGGTACAGTGCATGGAGGAGACAAAGAGGCGATGAATACATTTGCTCCCCATGAGTCAGTTCTTTCTCCCCTTCCACTCCCCCCTCCTTTTAATTATTCAACACCATCCTTTTTCTTTATTCACTTATCCTCTCATCTCAATGTTCATGTCACATTGTTATTCTTAAATCATAGCCACTGGAGGAGAGATAGGGTTGCTGAAAACCTAAAGTATGGAGGTTACCCATTTATAATGCACATATGTAAAGCAGAGCTCAGCAGAGATTCCTCTGGCCTCTTCAGTACCACTCCTGGATGTTTCACCCGAACTGAGCACAAGGACATGAAAGTTTTCCATTAGCCTCTCAGTCTTCTTTCTCTCTCTCACCTTCCCATGGATGAAAGACCTTTGAGCACAGACATTCATAAATTAAAGTGTGTTGTTAATTATTCTTAGACACGAGAAGCAGTTTTTTTCAAATGGAACATATATTAGACTTCATAAAAGCAGTTCTATTCCTAGCTCTTTAACACTAACTCACCAGTGGTTTCTAAAGAAGAAATAACGAGTTTTAGAAAATGATAAATATACATATATAGAAGGGTTTTTTCATGGTATAAACCATATGCTCTATTCTAGCAAACTGTTTTTAGTCACATAACTACCCTCCCAATCAAAGAGTAATAAAATGCAGCAGTTAGTATGGGGTAAATTAGGTGGAGTAGACCATGGAGTCATGTCTTCCTCAAACACTAGCATCCTCTCTCCCTCCATGACCCCCATTTTGTCTTCCTGCAGTTTCCATTCCTTCATCTAGTTATTTAGTCAACACTTCCTTATCAAGCACTGTGCTAGGCTTTATTGACACAAGATAGATGAGACATAGCCTCTGCTCTCAAAAGCTCACAGATGACAAAACAACCACTAATTTGATTAACTTTTTTAAGGAAAGAGCCACTGTGGAAGATCAGGAAAAGTGACCCCAGTTGTAGCAAATGCAGTGGGTAAGTCCTCGAGGCAGGCCTGTTGCCTTGCCTAAAGTCCCTAGAGGGTGGCTTTCATTACTTTGAGTTAACCCTGTTGTTCTCAGCAGTCTCAAGGCCCGATATCAACTGATGAGCCCACCACAAACAGGCCTATCTCTGAAGAGCAAGCTCAACATAGTTTGGCCTTGCAGAGATAGACTAATGGGGAAGGACAACAGGAAATACAGTTGTTAGGGAAACAAACACTCCTGCTCTCTAGTAGAATATGCTCCCTGAAGGGGAGATGCATGGAACATTGAAGACCAGTCAGAAGATTGTTTGGAGATTTTGGCTCTGTACTCTGCTGCGTGTGGTAATGGTTTCATATTTTATATTCCAGAGAATGTTTTTATTTTCCTCCAAGTTTCTAGAGGATCTCTATAGTCTTCCTTTCTCATTCTGTTTATAAAAGTGCTTCTCAACATAAAGACACCTTATTAAAATACAGCTCAATGGGACCCTTCCAGACTTGCTAAGTCAACATACCTAGGGATTGGATCCTGGAAGCAATTTTTAAAATAATTTTCCAGTAATTCCTATATGCACCAAAGTATGAGAACCATGATACCATAAGAAGAGATGATGGAAATCTCTTTTTGTTTTGTTTTGTTTTGTTTTGTTTTCCACGACTTCTAGAGTCATTCATGTACAACCAGAGATAAGTATAATATGGAGTGGAGAAATCAGAAAATTATCCAATCCATCTTGGGTACATATTCTAGCAATGTATTCTCTTGATCCTGAAGGTGGTGTTTTGTGCTTTGACCTCCTGAGGACAGTGCATCAGGCTATCTTTTCACAGTGTCAGCAAGGCCGAAAATAAAGCAGAATTCATGAAGATACACCAAAGGCAATGTAGGGAGGATATTAAATCCTACTTTTGGGGACAGAAACCTGAAGTCAGGATTGGGACATAGTAGTTAGATATCAGAGTAATTGTAAAAGACATTCTTTGGGGCAGGGAATGGCATACCATGAAAAATCTGAAGAAATATCACATATTAAAGCTGGCAGGGCCTGCCTAAAGAGGCAAGGGGATATAATAAGGAGCCCTCATGCAGGTGGATTATTGTGGATATAGTTTCATTGTGTCAGAGCCGCTTTTGAAATGAGGGCTGTGGGTTTGCTTTCCCCAATACCACATGCACCACAACGCAAAACCAAAATTTGAAATTTATGTCATCAGACTCCCTCTCCTCTCTTGATCTGTACTTGAGATTTTCTCTTTTCTGTTCATAGATGTCATTTCCAGTCTTGCCGTGGCTCTCCTAATTACAAAGCCAGATGTGCCACTGCGGCCCATTGCTGTAGACTTCCACACCACTGATTCACAGGCAACTGAGACCCAAACATCCAATCTTGCAGCATGTGACCAAGATACCATCTCCAGTTTGTCACAATACATTCTAACAAGCGAGTAATTTCTATGCAGTTCTTGCCTGTCTTGAGCACTGAATCAGCAAAAGTAAATGCATAAAGTGGACAGTTTTACCATCACAATTCTTACCAGTCACTTTTCCTAAGGGGAGATGGGGAACAATTGAATCCTCTGTTCTGTTATCCTGCTATTTTTGAGTCTTAGTGGCATGTGGCCTGTCTATCATACCTAAAAGTACTCAACCTCCAGAAAACCTTTTTTTCCAATTATAGGCTTACAGGCATGCTAACTTTTCTGTGAAGAAGAGCACTGTTCAGACCAAAGGGGAGTGACTACCTTCTCAGTGAAATTCAGAAAAATGGAGCAATGACAGTAATAACCCTTTGTAATGACGTATGTCAGTGTTCCCCCACTCAAGGAAGCCTGGTTGATATTAACAAAATATGAAGGCATGAAACAGGGCTTGGAAATGAGCTCAACTGTCTTGGCAGCGATTTACTGTGCTAAGAAAAAGGTGATACTAGACATTCACTTGAAATGTTTTTGACATTGGGAATGCATGAGGAGCACAGGTAAATGTTCTTTATTGCCAAAGGGCTGTAGCTCTTTCTCCCTACTCCTAGTTTAGAGTTACCAGACATCCAAAGGGAGGGAAGGATCATTGCTTCCTTTGTCTGACTTGTCCCTCATCAAGGGAAAAGGTCAGTGATGTTGCTTCAGGAGATCGAGTGGAATAAGAGCCTCAGAACTACGTGGAGACTTGAAACAACTATAGAGACCATTATTTGCAACATGAAAATACTTTATCTTGATTTTTATGTGTTTGTATACAAATTGCATGAAACAAAACAAGAAACTACTAACATTTATAGTGTGAGATGGAGAAAGGGCTTTCAGAAAGGGTTTTATCCAGCAGAGAAGGTTTTTTGAAACTACAATGATTTTCTGTGATTGATCTGTCAATAAGGTATGAATCATCTTCCCCTCTTCACACCCCTGTCTCAGGGTACTAGATCTCCAATTATGGTTAATTCATAATAAATGGAGCTCTGTCTATAATGTGACTCATTGGATTCTTTTGCTATAATATTTCATTTTACATGAGAAACCATGTATGACATCACTTTTTTAAAACCTAGCATTTTATTTTCTGATTATAATGTTTTGGAAAATGAGATTTCATAACACAAGTGAAGAAGGATACATAATATCATTACCCAGAGATAGCCACACTGATACCTTGCTATACTTTGGTACATAAAGATATCCTATGTACCACATAAATTACACAAAGGTAAGGCAATATTTATGCATATACATTTATAAATGTATACATAAATAAAAATATGTATGCATATATGTTATACATCTCTATTTGAAAAATTTGGGTTATTACATAGTATACATAGTTGAGCTTTAGTTTTACTTAAATTTTAGTGTTATAAATCTCATATATGATTAGACACACATTAAAGATAGGATTTTTTTTGACCACATAATATTCTATAGTTTGAACACATCATGATTTATTTTCCTGTTCCCTCAGAATCTTTTTTTAAATCAAGTGCCATGATTTTTCACTTTTTTCGTAGATCTTCTGTTTTGTGATTTTGCATATCTCTTTTACTTCTGGTGAGTGTGGTAAGCAGAATAAGGCCCCCTCCCCAAAGATATCCATGCCCTAATTCCTGGAATCTATGAATATTTTATACTACCTGGCAAAAGGGAATTTGTAAATGTAATTAATGTTAAGAACCTTAAAATAGGGAGATTATCTTGGATTATTCAGGTGGTCATGGTGTAATCACATGAGACCTAAACAGCCAAGAACTTCTTCTGGCTGGAAGCAAAAGACAGATTTGGCAGGAGAAGTTAAGAGGTATTCCAAATCATGAGAAGGATTTGACATGCTCTTGTTAGCTCTGAGTAGGGACCCTTGTGCAAGCACCGGGGAGAGGTCTGCTGGGAGCCAAGGGTGACCCTCAGCTGACAGCAAAGAAGAAGGGAAATCAGTCTTAGAGCTGCTAGGACCTGAATTCTACCGGTAGCCTGAATGAGTCTGGAAGTAGATTCTTTCTACAGCCTCCTGATAAGAAATGAGCCAACCAACAACTTGATTTGGGCTTTATGAAACCCAGACCAGATAGACTAGATGGGCTGACTCAGATTTCTGACCTACAGAACAGAAATAATAAATTAGTATCTTTTGAAGCTGCTAGGATTGTGATAATTTATTATAGGAGTAACAGAAAACTAATACAGTGGCCTATAATATATTCTCTTTTAATAATGATAAATTATTTTTTATTTTTATTTTTTGAACTTTTCAGATTAGATAATTATCGTCTTTGAAGATCAATTCTTTGAAGTTTTAATATATGAAACTAAATTTGATATACATAATTAATGGGATAAAATAAAAAAAGATTGTGCTGTAACCATTTCAGCCAGAGTTATGCACATTAAATTCCATCATGTAGTCCACTACAGGTTGCTGACAGAGTTGTACTGTCACCTTAATTTGTGTGAAGTTGCTTTTGATAGATCTTTCTGATGAACTGTATAATCCTGCAGTAGTGACATTATTGTGCTTAAAAATAAATATAACTTGAAGCCAATTAATCAGTTGACTTCTAAATTATATGTTAAAAAGGACTCTAGTTTTAATGACTTTTTTATTCTATTCACATCCCCATTTCATTGGCACTTAGAAGGGTTCTAGCAGAATAAATTGTCATAAGAGAAGTATTTTTAAATCTTTCTTTCCTGGAAGCCATGTGGATTTTCCTGTGGAATGATTGAAAATATGTGAATTACTCTTTTATGTGTTGTTTAACTAATGCAGTCATCTCATAAGGAAGAAAATTTACCTTTTGCAACATTCTATAAATATCAACTTATAGACTTATCAGGAAATAATTTAGCATTTTGGGTCTTCTAAGAAATATTAATCTGAGTGTAATTCATTCATGATCCCACTCTTAAATAGCAGCCCTAGCACTCCTAGAAACCTGCAAAAAATAATTTAAAAAATTAGTTTTTACTAAGAAAGACTTCTGTTCTAATAAATGTATTAAATTATAATTAGTGCTATGCTACCATCAGACAGTTCCTTCTGCAGACAATGCTTTGTTCTTCCTGAGTTAGAATAAAAAATCTTTCTCACTAACTAGATCTAAAATTCTGTCACTGAGAACTCTGTACTGGTTATATACAAAAGGGAGAGTTTCCAAGGGTTGAAGAAATAATGAACAGAAGGTAGAAACCTAAAGAGTGATGCTCCTGTTGAGGTGCTAGACAGTAAGGACACCAGATTAAATGATAAAAGTTTGAAAAAGGGCCACAAATAATTTAGGATTGAGGGCCCGATGTGACAAGCCAAAAAAAAAAAAAAAAAGACAAAGAGCCATATAAGCGCTACCAAAACTCAGTCAAATCTGGTGAGGTCATAGTGTCCAGGAATACAAAGATTTGTTGGACTGTAGTCACCTTGCTCACACCCCTATATCCCTTGCTTCTCATATACTATGAAAGATACACGTCTCTTTTGAAAGTAGCCCTTTGGTATTCTATTGCCTATATCTGACCAATTATTTCACTTCTCAGTCTTCTCAAAAGTCTTTTACATTTCTGAAAATAAAAAAAACAAAAAAAAAAGGATCTTTTACATTGCTGAACCTATTCTAGGATTGATCAACCCCCTTGAAATCATAAATCTTTTCATCATTTTCATTCACTTAAGTGCCTTAACTTAAATCTGGAGTTTGCAGATACAACATTTTTTTTTTCATTTTCTCTCATCCCATATAATTTTAAGGGAGGAAAGTGAAATAGGTGTTTTCTTTTCTATCCAATTTAGTATAAAACAAATATAAGTTCAGCTTGATATTAAGAAGATAACCAAAGTATGAATCACTAAATTCTATACCTGAAACTAATATTACACTGTATGTTAACTAACTGGAATTTCAATTAAAAACTTCAAACTTGGGTTGCCTGGGTGGCTCAGCGGTTTAGCACCACCTTCAGCCCAGGGCTGGATCCTGGAGACCTGGGATCGAGTCCCACATCAGGCTCCCTGCATGGAGCCTGCTTCTCCCTCTGCCTGTGTCTCTGCTTCTCTCTCTCCCTTTCTGTGTGTCTGTCATGAATAAATAAATTAGATCTTAAAAAAAACAAACTTCAAACTATAAAAAAAATATGACAAGTGGTAGTGAAAACTTAGAGCAAAGGGAATTCTCATGTCCTATTGGTAGGAATGTCAATTGGTATAATCACTATGGAAAACAATATGAAGGCTTCTCAAAAAATTGAAAATAAAAATGCCATAAGATCCAATAATTCCACTATTGGGTATTTACCCAAAGAAAATGAAAACACTAGTTTGAAAAGATATGCACACCCTATGCTTATTGCAGCATTATTTATAAGAGCCAAGATATGGAAGCAATCCATGTGTTCATCAACAGATGGATAAATAAAGGTGTGATACATACGTACATACACACGACATGCACGCATACACACAGAGTGGTATATTACTCAGCCATAAAAAAGAATTAAATCTTGCCATTTGCAACAAGTTGGGTGGACCTGAAAGATACCACGCTAAATGAAATAATCAGAGAAAGACAAATATTATAGGATTCACTTATATGTTGAATCTAAAAAACAAAACGAAAAAACAGCAATAAAAACCAAACAAATTCAAATACAAAGAATAAACTGGTGGTTTCCAGAGGGTAGGTGATTGGGGGCTGGGTAAAGGGAATAAGAGGTACAAATTTCCAGTTATAAATTAGTCATGGAGCTAAAAAGTACAGCATAGGGAATATAGTCAATAGTGCTTTAGTAACATTGTATGGTGACAGATGTATACAACTGTGGAATCACTATGTTGTACAACCGAAATTAATGTAACATTGTTTGTCAACCATATTCTAATAATAAAGAAAAAAATAAGTCAAAAATGTAACTCTAGAGTCAGTCTTACGCCTTTTCTATGCTCTTCCTTTCTTCATCCTATCATCCAATAATTCCTCATTGTCCTACTTTATTTATCAAAGCACTTCTTTCCTGGGTCCCAGTGTTTTCTCTTCACACCAAGTCCTACTCTCATACTGAGTAACTTCAAAGTCAGGGCAGAGGACCTATCCATCCAAGACATCTCAGTTCTTCAATGTCCTTGTATCTCATGACCTTGTCTCTGGCATCTCTTTAAGAACATCAGATTATGTTGTCATTAGAAACCACTCCTCACCTGTCTCCTTGCTTCCTTCATGGCTGTCCTCCAATCTACTCTGCAAGCTAGATTAATCCTTTTAAAGGGAAAATAAAATAACACCATTTTCTTATTTAAAACCCCTAGAAAAACTTTCTTATTTAAAATCCTCAGAGAAACTTTGGATTTTAGATTCAATGTGAAAAATGTTTGGAAGTTATCATTCCTGTCCCATAAGAAAACAGCTGCGCAAAAAAACAAAAACAAAAAACAGCTGTACAAACTGAAAATCAGTGACTTCTCTTTGCCCCAGAACTTAGGTCACAAGGCAAGTTGCATCCTGAAATCTGGAGAGACAGGTACCTTCAGAGAGATGCAGACCTGAGTTTGCTTACCTAGAGTAAAGGCCAATGGACTCCATTTACTCAATTATACCATTATTGAATTATAAATATGTTTAAGGCTATATTCAATATCCAACGAGATAGATGAAACCAATGGTAAAAATAAAAATATATACTAGTAATTTCTATCATTGTCATTTCTCAAGTTACAGTTAGCTTTTTGTCTTTCCTATTATATTCTCTGTCTTTCCATGGTGTTTTCAAGCACTGGAAAGTTCTAACATCTCAGTTGACCCTTGGCTTTCTGACAATCCACCTACCTTTCAAGCCCTTAGTGTACTTATTCTTCCTGTCAAAGTTATTAATAATTATTGACAGCATGGCGTCTGCACGTCTTTGTTCAGCTTCATTAGATAGACAGTCCCTCTCCTAAAAAACAAGTTCTTGTTAGTCTTGGGGTAGGCCTGAAATAACGTTTTCTCCAGATTTTTTCTTTTCTTTTGCAGATGAAAAAAGGTGATTCTGTGTCTCTTTCATCAATATGGTTATTTTTTTTTTTTTCCCTAAACCCATGACCTTCCACCAGGAAAAAAAAGTAAAAAAAAAAAAAAAAAAAAAAAAAAGGGAAGAAAGAAAAAAAACCCTCATCTTTCTCATCTTTGTGACTAAATTACTAATTCATTCAACTTCCTTTCTCCTTTATCAATGCTCAATTAAGTGAGGATATTTCCCCCTGTTTCTTCCAGTTTTGCAACCCGCTTAGACCAACTTGATTTTTCTTTGACTATTATAAATACGTCTGGCCTTGGAAAGATAATTACAGTGATTGCCTCACAATGGCTATTTTAGTAACTATGCCTGACATGTATTCCTGGCATATAATGTCATGCAATAATTCACTGTGACAATACTTCCCAGGATTACTTGTACCTTTTTTAAAAAAATTAGTTTCTATACAGATCTGTGCAATGTTAAAATACTTTTACTACAGTCTCCTCAGTTAAAATGTATACAACTGAAAGCTTTCTCATATGCTTCACAATTATGCTTCTTTTAAGACTTGAAAAGGCAACTACTCCCAGCTCCGCTGGTGATACTCACAGTGCTCGTGACATATTTTATTGTCTCTTTATTTATTTGATTCTTCTATTTGTTTGAGGCTTCTGGCAAGCAGATACCTCTCCTTTCTGTGAGCCTCCAACAATGAGCGTAACTCCTTACCTGGTGTTTCTAACAAATATTTGTTGAAAGGACAAATGAATAAATGATTGTATACATGCATGGATAAATGGATATATGAAAGAATTAGCATACTAAATATAGTTAGTATAGTAATTAGTAAGCTTTGTATGAAAAGAGACTTAGAAAAACATTTTGTCTTTAGGAAGAAATCAATAAACAAGCTTCTTGATTCAGGAATGCCTGGAAGACGCTACAGTTGACCCTTAAACAAGGGTTTAAGTAGCGTAGATCCACTTAAATGTGGATTTTTTTTTTCAACAAATACAGTGCAGTACTATAAATGTATTTTTTTCTTTTGACTTGAAAATTTTTCTTTAGCTTGCTTTATTGTAAGAGTATGGTATATAATACATACAACACAAAATATGTGTTAACTGACTGTTGATGTTATCTGCAAGGCTTCCAGTCAGCACTAGGCTGTTATTAGTTAAGTTCCAGGGGAGTCTGAAGTTATACACGGATTTTTGATTGTGTGGAGGTTCTGGCCCCTAACCCTGGTGCTGTTCAGAAGTCAAGGATACTGCCCTTGCTCAGTAGCATCCCCTCCATGGTTGCTTCCAGTTCACACTGTAAATTAACTTCTCAACTGTAGCAGCTTGTTGTCTCCTTTAGCTTCCTGTCCAATTATGTGAGAGTTGGAAAAATATGACAGAAAAAAAAAGGCTTCTTATATAAAACAATGCGTGGATAAAATGTAACAAAACATATTTCTCTAATTTCCCTTTTAAAAACAACAGGTATCAAAAAAAAAAAAAAAAAAAAAAAAAAAAAAAAAAAAAAAAAAAAAAACAACAGGTATCGTGTGCCATCACACCTTCTTCAATGTCCAGAACTGTCAAACAATTCCATACGTATATTTAGTAAGATCCAAAAGAAAGGGCCAGGAGTAAGTGGATGCCACAAACTTAACACCAACTAAGAAAAAATAATAGTATGAGGGCTAGGGGTCAATGTCTGAAACACAATTTGCTCCTTAGTTTATATTATGGAAGTAAGGAGGAAAGATCATTGTCAAAGCAGAATTTTGCTGCAGCCCTATGATAAGCTCTCTAATTAGAATACACGGAGTATCCAAGAACAAAGATTTTTAAAATTGGCTTGCAATGAGTGCAGGTGATGAAGCAGCTGGCAGAGTTAATAACATACCTTCTATAATTGCCAAAGACCTAGTTCCAAACAGAGTGGGTAACGCCACATTGGAAAGAGATGAAGAGAAAATTAGATAGGGATGAGGGAACAGAACATGTGGGGGTACAAAGAAGTTGCAGGAGGGTGCAGAGATTGTTTGAATGGGTGTGTGGACAAGGAGTCATCTCAGATTGAGAATATGGAAAGAGGAATTTGAAGAGGGAGTGCAATGACAGGTAGGTAGGAAGACTCAATGCACAAAGAAAATTTGCAAAGGAATAACCTTTGAGCAGGGAACAAGAGTTCTGGTTGCTAAGGCCCAAAGCTGATTTTGGCTCAGAATGGTCTGAATTGGAAGAAGTGTGTTTGCAGAATTCTAGGAGTGGTTCTTCGTGTTTGTTTGCAAAATCAGGGGTAAATATTGGAATAAGTGTTTAGACTGAGGAAGGAGAGGACAGGGAAAGATTATCTCAATAATGGATTATCTTACTAGAAAGATACAGAGATGGTAGGTAGCATGTTTAAAATAATTGAGGGGAAACCAGGAATTAGCTTCAATTTATAGAAATTTACTATGCAAAATTTTATCAGCCCTTCTATCAGGAATAGCTGTGGTGTTTTTTTGTTTGTTTTGTTTTTTACTTTGCATCTAGGTTTAACATCCTATTGTAGTCCACTTAAATATTTTTCTAGGTTGATACTCTGGTAATTTTAGTTTTATAGCTGAAAGAGTATATGATTTGTTGGGGAATATAACACAATATAAAAATAATCCTAATAGTACTTTAGGTACAGGTAGATATAAAAGCCAAATAAAACATATTGTTAAAAAGCAGAACCAGAATGCATAGACCATGGGAAACAGACAGTTTAACACCAGCTGGCATCAGTAAAGTGTAATGGGAAAAATTTGTCTACCTCTACTATGGTTTTGATTATAGAAGCATTTTACGGACTTAGCACACTTGAGAGAAAGATAAACTGCATTAGGGTTATCAGTAAGAAAGGACTTTGCAGGCACCAAACAAAGTAGCCTCGGATGCCAAACCATTCTCCATATTATAATGTCAAGATAATAAATGGAACCAGAAGTACCTGCTTACCATGGTCCCAGGATAAGACAGGCCCAAGGGATTATGAGCAGGAAAGTTGATAAGTATATAACATATACTTTTTAGAGAGAGGGAAGAGGCTTGTGGAAGGGAGAGTTTTGTTTAGATATCTAAATCCAAGTTTGAGATATTGCTAATGCTGCAGGATGGACGGTCTCAGAGACACATACCCTTGTCACTGATACATAGTTGTGTCTCCTGCTCTGTTACACAGCAGCTTTGCTTTGTAGAGGAAACTAAAGACCATAAACTTGTTTTCCTGCTTCCCTGGTGAGTCAATTTGTATTAAACATGATCCAGGCAGTCCTACTGCTGAGGTATTTTCTCTGAACTCACCATTTCTCAGAAAGTTTGGATGTATTCAGAAAAATAAATCAAATAAGGCATCATCTCTTTATGAAAGGAAAGCTTTGTAACAGAAGTGATTATCTAAAGTTACAAGTAGTCTGTTTACTTGAGAACTGATGGCAAGCAAGTATTGGGCAAATAATTGGAGTAGGAAATAGAAGAAAACTATTTTTTTTAAAAAAAAAAAAGAAGAAGAAGGAAAAACAATTCTTCAACAAGAATTAGAGAAAGTACTTCTGGGTAGGTAATATGGCCTGTTCCTGGATTCCTTGTCATTGTATCCCACATTGCTGCCAGAGAGCTTCATGTAAAAGCCACTTGTTGGTGCTTCTCTGTCTTTTCTGGATCTGTCTAGCCCATCTAACAGCCCTGTCTGCCTGGTTGGATATCCCTGAGGTCCATTGCCACCCCTTCCGTTTCTCAGGTCTGATTGCCAGACAAGGCGATCCCCAGAGCCTGGAGCTGTATCTGCCCCAGCTGTGCCTGTCCCATCATGGGAGGCAAAGCCTCTGAGTCTGTCCCTTTTCCACCAGGTTCATGGCCACGACTGGTGGGTGGTTCATAGTAAGAAAGTCTATACCTAATGGTTTGTTTAATTGTAAGATGTTAGAACATCAGCATAGTGCTTCAATGATGATTTCTTTTTCTTAAACGTTTGCTCATTTCTGGAGTTTATCCAAACTCATGTAGTAACTCATGGGAACTAAGCAGCATCAAGATGGCAGGCATGATAATACCAGTTCTTTGGTTTTTTAATTTTGAATTTTTCTGGCCCATAGGCTGAGTTTGCTGCTAAATTAAATAATTCTTCATATTTAGAATTGTTTTAAGTGAATTTCGCTTAAGCAAGTTTTACATAGAAGAGCTCTGGATTCCTGTGACAAACGACAGATGGCAAAGCCAAATGCTGACAGCTATGGCAGCTATATATCTGAAACAGGAAACATTTTTCAAGAATCAGTATTGTCATTTCTTTTTCCAATTCCATTTGAGTGCTAAGAGTAAGCCAGAAATCAGTTGTAAAGAAATCCTTAAGGAAAAAAAAATATGTATTACTCACCTGGATTCTCCTGGTGTTTTTTTTTTTTAGACTGTACTATCGATATGGACTCAAAGAAGAAAGTGGTTTCTACTGTTCAACTTCCGTGTCTGTCAATTGGCATCTGGAAGATGTGCAGACCTGGTGCACAAGGAGGGGGAGAGGATGATGGTGTATGCCCCTTGGTTATGTTATAGTCTCAGCTTAGTATGCCAGGGGTCTCTGCCATTGTGCATCCCCAGTGGAGAGATGCTTGCTTTTCAGAAGGGAGTGATGAATTCTAACAGACTGCCCTTGGTCCTTAGGACCTTGCTCCATTTTAGAGAAATAACTCGGGTCTTTTGATATTCAGTGCTTTAATCTCAGTTCCAGCAGGATTTGTGTGCATGACCTTGAGGAGGACATTTATCTTTCTAAGTTCCATTGTTGTCATCTGCACATGGAGATAAACACTTCACTTTCTGGTTTCCAGAGGACTGTTATTACCAGACTCGAAGTAAGTGGCTTGAAGAAAGTTCTTAGTAATCTGCAATGAGCTACAGTGTTGCTGATACCTTATTTGGTATCATCACTATGGGTCTAAGTCCCTCTAAGGGGACTTTGGGTTGAAGAGGCATGGAGTCCTTATCTTAACCTCTGTGCCTGTCCTAAGAAGTTGATGGTTGGCCAGCAAAGGCTGCGACACAGACTCTGCTTGTCATATCCCATCTATGTCACCTCTCCTCTGCCCCCACTTAAGACTTTGTGACAAGGCAAACTGGAAAGCACTTGGCAAGTAGTCTTTACCACACTCCCCTTTCAAGCTTGCTTCCCAATGTCAAACACGTGGTTTTCTTTGGTTTTACTCCATCCTTCCCCCCACCCCTCAGCCCAGAACTAGTTGAGAAAACACCAATTAATTCCCCAGCAGGAAGAGCATTCTTGGAACTGAATTCCTGAAAGCTATCAGGACCAGATCTTTGAGAGCCTGACAAGGCTTCATTAAGTGGATGCTCAACATTTTATTGTTCTGACACTGCCCTATGTATTAGGATAAATACCAGTCAGCCTTTGGCACTAAGAATCTACCCTTTGTGACTCAGGACAACTGGGTTAGTGTTTTGTGTTCAGCACGCCAGTGTTGGTAGTAGTCATGAGGTCAAGATGGCTTTAAGATCTAAGTGAATCCTTACACACACACACACACACACACACACACACACACACATATCTCATTGGTCACACATGCTTTTGAGTGCTCTTCTTAAATGCCTTTTGAATCTGCCTTTCCTCCAGAAGAAAATCAGAATTTTTCTTGCCTTTTCTGAACTATTAGAATAATTTTCAAGCAATTGACTCTCTGGCAGCAGTCTTCCACCCTCTGGGCCATCCTTTCTCCACTCTGCTACCAGAGTCATCTCCGAGTACCTAAACTAAGACTTTTGTATTCCTTTGTCAACTACTCTAGCTCTTCCCTAAAACTCACAGGATTTTGTCCAGGTTCCTTAGCATGGACTACAAGGCATTATTATTCCACTCAATAGGTTTGCACTTCTGTGCAAAGTCTGACCCTAAGATCATCTGCTTCAAAGAAAACCAGGACATTTAAAAAAAAATGAATATGAAACAAACAATAACAACAACAATCAAACAGATTCATAAATACAGAGGGGAGGGAGTTGCCAAAAGGGAAGGGAGTTGGGGGCATAGGTGACAAGGTAAGAGGATTAAGAGGTACAAGCTTTTAGTTATAACTAGAATGAATAAGTCATGGGGATAAAAAGTAGAGCAAAGGCAATATAATCAATCAGATTGTAATACCTCTGTGTGGTGACACCTACATTTATGGTAAGCATTTCATAATGGCTATAGTTGTCGAATCACTGTTATACACCTGAAATTAATATAATATATATGCCAACTATGCTTAAAGGAAAGAAAAGAAAAAAAAAAAAAGAAAAGAGAAAAGAAGTTCCCTTCCAGTAGGGAAAAAAATGGATATTGTTGGGCTCTACCCTAAAAGTGCTGAATTAGGATTTGGGGAAGGGTTCTATCCACCAAATTCAATTTTCAACAGTAAGCCCCCGGCGGCTTTTATGTGTAGGAAAATAAGAGTCACTACACTGGACCATGTATAAAGAAACCTTTTGGGACCAGGAAAGCAACTGTTTCTATTTCCCATATTTTCCTGGTACTATTATGAGCTCAGTGAATGTTTAATAATTTTAAAAAAAGATATAAAATGAGCCTAACTCAAAATTCAGCAAGGGGGATGTTTGTTGACTAGCAACAGGATGAAGAAACCTTATGGTGTGCTAGAAATATTCTGTATTGATCTGGGTTATGGCTTCAGGATTTATTTAAATGTGAAAATTCACTTACAATTAATGCATTTTATGCACTTAACTATACATATGTATATATATTACCTCAATATGAATGAAAAAAATTACTCATTCAGTGAGTCAAGCTCAACATTTTGCTTATCCTTTCTATACCTAAAGTAGGCTTTCTGTATAGTCTTATCTTTGTTACCAATCTACCTCCCTAGTCACCAAGGCTTAACTCCTCATTTTTAAAAATACATTTTATATTTGTAATCTTCACAAAAACATTTTTAAGTCCATTTTTTGCCCTCTACAATATCTCAAAAGGCTTATTTTCTTTCTTTTCTTCTTTTTTTTTTTTTGCCAATCTCAATGACACTGTCCTATCAGGCCCTTATTATTTTGAATTCAGCTCTAATTATGCTATCTCAACCCAATTTAAATTCCAAATGGCTCTGTATTGCATAAAAGTATTCCTCATATGTGACCTTCATTACCTGATCTTAACCTGTTTATAATGCTTGTTTTCTCTTGGTCTCAATACCCAATACACCCTATATTTAAATCAATCTTCTTGGATATTATCCCCTGTCCTTGTGTCTTTACTAATGCTCTCTCCACTGTCCAGAATGCCCTCATTCTGTTTTTACCTTTTGAAAGTCTATATACCCCAGCTCAAATGCTGCCTCTTCCTTGAAGGTGCCTCTGATCCCGCATCTGGAAAGAATCTTTCGCTCCCAAATATTCTCAGTGTAGGAGAGCTTATTGATTCCAGATAAGCATTGGTCCTCCAAGCCTCTAAGCCCAGAGAAGAATTATCAAAGTGATGGGGAGGAGTGCCAGGTAACTGTCCTCTGGGAGCCACAGATCTATTACACTATGTGGGAAAGTAAGGGATTCAGAACAATTAGTGCCCATTAGGCATTAAAACAGAACTGGCTATAATGCCCTCTAGCTACACTTCTGGCTGAATAGAAGAGAGACTGGCCCTTTCATATAGTCCAGATGGTTGTGGGTTCCAACCTATGGAAGTAAGCTCAGAATCACTGGAGAATTTGAGAGCAGAAAAGAAAAGAAGGCTCTTCCATTATGAAATTTAGTTCATTGGTGCGTAAATCCAACACGAGCCATTTGTATGTGTATGTGCAAGTAAAATTATTAATGCTCAACATTTGTAAAGAATTTAATTCAAAAAGCACTTTCATATACATCTTCTCTAACCCGGCTAATACCTTCGTGGAGGTAGTGTTACTTCTATATTCATTTTTTAAAAAATGAATAATATGTCATTTAGAGAGCTTAAGTAATGAGATCTTATAGAAACTGGCACACGAATCTCAATGCAGAATTTCTTAAAATTATTGTGTTTCAAAGTAGAATGAAATTTTTTCTTAATATTGTAATTTTAAAACTTTTAAATTGAAGCTAGAAGATACATACACATGTACATGTCATATATGTGTATAGGATTGGGGGAGGGGAGTAGCAAATCTACATTTTTAACAATAGTCTCAGATGACATGTATATGACATGTGCATATATATTTATAGATATAATGTATATGAATCTCTCTGTAACCTGTGCTGAGATTGGCATTTTGAGCAAATTATCTAGGAAATAGACCATAAGGGCTATATGACTCATTATATATGCTTTTAAGTGTTAAAGCCATTGGAAATCTCAACTTCATGTAGACCTCTTAAAGTATATGTAAACACTGGAACTCCATTAATAACCCTAGAATTTCTTGATGTTTTACGTATTAAAGGGGAAAAATAGTGAGGATGTATTGATCTTATTTTCAGATCAGATTATTCTTATCTGAGCACTGCTGAATTTTTCCTAAATTAGAAAAATTTATGGGACCCTAATTTTGTTTGTTTCAGGGAAAGCTTTATAACAATAATAAGATTAAAAACAGCTGATATTTATTTTGTATTATGCGCCAGTCATTATTGCTTAATCCTCATACCTACTGTGTGCCCTTAATGTTGCCACTGTATAAGTAAGACAAATGGGATATGGAGAAGTTGAGTAATTTTCTTACCATCACACAGTGAGAAGGTTATAAGCATAGTAGTTGTCTTATTCCTCCTCTGGGTAACCCAGATTTCAGAGTGATGATTGGGAGAATTAGACTGGGGAGAGTAAACTTGGAAGGATGGAAAGTCAGCTTGAGCACCTGATATCAAGATGGTCACTGCCATGGTTTAATTAGATCCCAGCAAGGCCTTCTAAAAGAAGAGAACCAGCCAAACAGTTCTCAAAATTGTCCAGCAAAGGATTGACAGGAACAAACATATATACCCATGGTCTCCTACCAGTTTTCATTGAGAATAAGTCTAGGAACTTTAATCCTCATGCCTACCACGTGCACACACATGCACACATGCACACTCCTGCACACTTCTGGACTGCACAAGCTTCATGCTTCTGAGTTGCAACTGGATTTCCATGCTTTAACATTGGAGAAGACTCCAATGTTAAAGAGAAAAAAGTGGAGGACAAGTAAAAAGCCCACAAAGAATTTGTTTATCAAGCTAGAGTTGGAATCAGAGATAAGACTGAGAGGATGTGAGCCCAGACACAGGATACTTTTAATATTGCTCACACCTTGCACTGTTAAGAACTGCTCATGCCTTGCATTAAAACCTAAATCTTGGGACACCTGGAGAGCTCAGCGGTTGAGGGTCTGCCTTTGGCTCAGGGAGTGATTCTGGAGTCTCAGGATTGGGTCCCTCATCGGGCTCCCTGCATGGAGCCTGCTTATGTCTCTGCCTCTCTCCCTCTCTGTGTCTCTCATGAATAAATAAATAAATAAATAATAAATAAATAAATAAATAAAATCTTAAAAAAATAAATAACAAAAAACCTAAATCTTGACTTCCTCAAGGTAGTAGCTAATTGTAGTTTGCAAAAAGCTTAATATTTGCCTGAAACTGATAATGTTATATTTCAATTATGCCTCAATAAATTATTTTTCAAAGACAATATTAAATGTTTAATGGAACAAGCTACTTGCTATGAGTCTTAAGGCCATAAGTGACATTTATCTCTCCTTCTTTCACCACTCTTTCTATATTTCCCTGTCCTTTATTAGGACTTTAGCAAGTGTAGGTTTTTTGCTGGGTAGGGTGACCCAGAACATCATACCAGAGGGGTCTAAGCCTTATTGGGCTGTGTTTGCTGCAACTGTGTGTTCACCATTATTATGAGGCCTGAAAGCACCAAAAAGTGTTCCAATAAATATTTTCTAGACATATTCCTCCATGTTCCTATTCCAGAGGAGCAATATTTGTTTCCCATGATAATTTGGATCAATTTTTCATAACTATAGTAACTACTTGGCTTCTGGCCCGTTATACCAAGCGGCATAGCATTTCTTTAGTGAAACCCTTTTTGGGTTCCCTTGTAGAATTGTTGCTCTTCTGGAAACCAAGACGTTTAATCCATCAGACTTTAGTGTTTTAGGAATGAAAGATGGAAATTCCTCAAGGGGATCATTAAAAACGGTGGTATAAGTGCCAATCTTCCACCTTTTGGTTTTAAAATCCAAGTATTTGTTCTAGATGTTGGGGGATAAATCAACATGTAATGGTTATTAGTTTACTTTATATGCTTCTTCCTTAAGGACACAGTTTTCAAAACCTGCAAAATATTGACTCTTAAATGGCACCTTAGCTGAGCCTTTAATAGGCCAGTCTAGGGGATCTCTGGGTGGCTCAGCAGTTTGGCACCTGCCTTTGGCCCAGGGTGCGATCCTGGAGACCCAGGATTGAGTCCTGCGTCGAGCTCCTGGCCTGCGTCTCTGCCTCTGTCTCTCTCTCTCTCTCTCTCTCTCTCTCTCTCTCTCTCTCTGTGTCTTAAATAAATAAATAAATAAATAATCTTAAAAAATAGGCCAATCTATTATTCTATTACTCTACTTCCAGGTATGTTGGTAAGACTAGTTTGTACCCACTCTCACACCCCATTACCACCTAACTAGCATTTTGGTCCTCTTGTTGTAATGTTAGCTTAGCCCTTGTTTCCAATAGCTCTCAAGGTGTTGGAATGTGCTACTTTCCCTAATACATGGTTACTCTGGTAAATGACCATAAGTACTTTTGGGGAAAGGATTAGGTGAATATTTATCATATGTATTTTAGTGGCATTCCAGAGTCTTGCATGGGGACCCAATCTCCCCTTCAATCAACAAGTGCTGGCTTGGATCTAGTTACTTGGTGAGGGCTTTGCGGAGGATTGAGCTGCACATGTGCAGATGTAATGTGAGTGTACTGTATTGTTTGAGAATATCCAATCTTCCATAGAGGACAAGATAATTATTGGGATGATGAAACCTTTAAGTGTTTAATGTAGATAGTAAGTAAGCTGGGAACTTAGGATATACAGATAAAGCTCCTAGAATGTGTTAAATATGAGTAAACAAGGAGCCTGTGAGGAATAGGCAAAATTTAGGAGACATGTTAAATATAGATTATAAATGAGTTGGTAACCTATAAGACACTTCAAAGATAGATATAATAAATGGTCAAGATGATAGAACAACTATGAGTACTACTTATAGATAGAAAGGGATAGAAAGAACAAGTCATGATTATGCCTCCTTTGGATTAATAACACCATGTGTACTCTAAGCAAGAAATGCAATAAAACCCATGGTTGTTCAATAGGCTAATTGACATCTTCCTGCTATGGCCAGGGATCCTTGCCTCTGCATCTTTCTGATAGAGCAAGTATGAGTCATTGGCCCAGGACATCTGTCTGTGAATCCCTTGCTCTAACTTCAACTCCTGATCTCATAGCCACACCATCAGCTGCATGGCTGATGTAGCTGAGACAGAGACAGGATAAATGAACATTATGTAACCCAGGACTCAAATAGTATGGTCCTTCTGTCCACTTGCAACCTATCCCAAAAATGCTGTTACCCTACTTCTATTCTCTTCCTTCTTGCAATGTGTTCTTTTTTTTTTTTTTTTTAGTTAAAATGTGAGGACTTTCTTTAAATGAGAATCTACCCCTAGTGAATCATATCTTAATAGTTTGGCATTGTACATCTGATTGTACATTTTTTTTTATTGAAGTTCGATTTGCTAACATATAGCATAACACCCAGTGCTCATCCCATTAAGTGCCCTCCTCAGTGCCCGTCACCCAGGTACCACACACCCCCACCCACCTCCCCTTCTACTACCCTTTGTTCATCTCCCAGAGTTAGGAGTCTCTCATGTTTTGTCACCCTCTCTAATTTTTCCCATTTTCCCTCCTTTCCCTTACAGTCCCTTTTACTATTTCTTATATTCCCCATATGAGTGAAACCATGATGATTGTCCTTCTCCGATTGACTTACTTCACTTAGCATGATACCCTCCAGTTCCATACACGTTGAAGCAAATGGTGGGTATTCATCCTTTCTAATAGCTGAGTGATATTCCACTGTATACATAGGCCACATCTTCTTTATTGCAATATGTTCTAAAATAATAAACCTTTTAAATTTGTTCTTTGAGCCCTTCTATGACCTTTGGGTGAGATAACTTGGTAGTGCATTTAGAGGTTACCTTGCATGCAGGTAATTTTTCACATTGCAGCAGATCAAGACTACTAGGGTCTTAGGAGAGAATAACACCTGTAGGGCATAGAGAACAGAGATTGTATAGATCAAGTGTGCTGGGGGACATTGGAATTGCAGACCAGTCAGAGTGGAAAAAACTCATTAACACCTCCTTAACAACCCCTCGCATTGAATTGAGACACTAGAAAGAATGCTTTCAGAATAAAAATTAGAACTAGAGTTAAAAATACCTCAGGCCCACATTAGCAAAGCCCAAGAATTCTTTAATGATATGAAGATAACACAATTTTAAGAATGGGTAAAATATTTGATCAGATATTCAACAATTAAGATATACAATGAGCACATGAAAAAGGTTCAGCCTTACAGAGCACTTATTATTAGAGAAATGCAAATTGACCCCACATGAAGCTACCATGTCACACTTATTAGAATAGTTAAAATTAAGAACTTAAAAGGTTTAAAATTAATAAGACTGATCATACCAAGTTGGTGAGAATGAGGAGCAACTGGAACTCTCCTGCATTGTTAGCGGAAATGTAAAAATGACAAAACCACATTGGAAAAAGGAATTTCTCATAAGAATAATCTTATGCCTATTCCTTTATAACCCACTAATCCACTGTTAATTATTTTAGCCAAGAAAAATGAAAATATACTTTTACATAAAGACTTGACATGAATGTTAATAGCAGCTTATTTAAATTAGCTCAGAATTAGAAACAACCCAATTGTCCACCAGCAAGTGAATATAAACTAATTGTAGTCTGTTTGAAAAGTGAGATAATAGCAATGAAAGGGTATTAAATTACTGTTACATGTGATAACATGTTTGAAACTCAGATACTACGTTGAGTGTAAAAAAGAGAAGTCAACACACGAGAGTATATACCATATGATTTCATTCATATGAAGTTCTAGAATAGGGAAAACTGATCTAAATATAGAGACAGATCTGCAGTTGCCTGAGATGGAGGGTGGGGATAATTTACCACAAAGAGCACAAAGGAACTTTTTGCGGTGATGAAAACATTTTTTTTATAACGATTAGGGGGGACATGGGTGTCAGCATTTATCAACACTCCTGGAACTGTACACTTAAAATGTGTGCATTTATTGTATGTAAATTGTACCTCAATAAAGTTGATTAAAACTTCCACTGCAATTCCCATATCTAACTTCAATTACTGTAGACTATCAGAATATTAGAGCTTTAAGGAACCATTCCAGCAGTGTATTAGAATTAGCTCTAGGTGCTCAGGCTAGAATATTAAATTCTGTGTCATGGGAGAGTGCGTCTATGTGAATAATGTCTCTTCATCTAGTCTTATATTCTGTCCTCAATCTAAGGGGAACTCTCATGATTCATTGTACACATGAGCCCAAATCTGCAATTCTTTTAGGGAGTTAGCTGTTACCTTCCAGAAAAAAAGACTCCTTTCTTTGGTTTTGAAGAGATCTGATTCTAGTTACCTCTTTGTGGAAATGAGTCGAGGTGTGACAGATCATGAGGAAGGCAAACAAAACCTTATGAGGCATTTGCCTCCAGTGAGTCCTCTGCATGGTCTTTGGACAAGGGGAGGATGTTGTGGTCCCCAAAGCCCCAACATGAAAAGGGATTTTTCCTTCTGCTGGCCTAGAGGACTAGGAAAATTTGGGAGTTGTGTCTTCTTAAGCTTGTCCATCCAAGTATTCCCATACGAGGTGTCAGGGTCACACCTCTCTTCTATCAAAGACTTCTTTGGTATGAGAGTCACATTTAGTCTGCATGTTAGTCTCCTTTTAAAATCTCTCTCTTGAATAAATTTGGGATGCGATCTTCAACACAGGCTGCCCTGTTGCAGCAGGAGAAGCAGTTTTCTTTCAATTCTCCTGTGGAGGCCTTTATGGCTTTTATAGCTCTCTCTCAGTTGATGGTTGGCTTACCAGACCAATCATTCTTTTTTAGTGTTTCCAATGCAGCCAACAGAACTCTGCCTTATAATTACCAGTACCACCTATTCTGTTCAATAGCCTCATTCCCCCAGACTTCACTCCCCACCTGTGTATCATTCCAATGCACCACAGATGACAGTATTTCTAAGATGTTACAGAGTTCCTGGTGCTATCACCAACCCCCTGGCCGGTCACCAGCAGTTGGTGAGGAATTCAGATTTGGAATCTCCTCCTGGAGGTCTACTAATCTCTAGGGCTACTTCTAGTATTAATATCCTTGGCCTGGATTTTATCCATCTACCTACATCGTCCCCCCCAAAAAAATAGTAGGATGCAAACAAAGGCTTATGAACTGGTTGTTTATTTGGGAAATGATTTCAGGGAATGAAAGTAACTACACAGAATTTAATAGGGAAAGACAAAAAGCCAATAAAAGAGATCATTATTGAGTCGATTACCATCATGGAAACTTAGAGTTCGGTTCTGCTGGGATCTTCTGGGGTCATGTGAAATGCCTCACAAAATTATGATTCCAAGGATTGACAGTGAAGAGCATTCATCCATTGGCTCCCATCCTAGATTGAGCGTTATCTCGGAGCTAATTCCCCTACATTATGTAGCTGTATAGGAGTTGTGCTGAAAAAGTTCCCACTGCAGGCCTACTCATGCTTTGGCATTGAAGTCATGGGGCAAGATGCATGGCCTCACATGGAGATGAAATGCTGTAAGTGCAAAATGAGTCAGAGCCTACTTTGAAAAGCATGTCACAGCCTACTTTGAAAAGCATGTAGCTAGAATCAATGGTAAGACCATAAAGCTAGGCAATGGGGCACAAGAAATACTGACAGAGGATCATAGACTTGTTTGGCTTCACAGCCAAAGTCAAATTGTTTTATTATCATACATAATATCTCCAATGAACCAAAACAAAAACTTGACCCCCTAAAGCTCTAGTATCCCCAAATATCTTCTTTAGTTTGGGTGAATTTAAAACCATAGGATTTGTGATATCAATAAATGTATGTTAGAGCTTTCCAAGGTTTTGCAGATAGAAATCCAGGATTTTTTCAAAGAATCTTTCTTTAAGCTGCTGTGTGGAAAACTCAGCATAAAACAGCTTTAAAAATAACTGATAATTAGCACACAGTAAGGGTCATACAAATATACTGACACAAAACCCATGCTTTCTAAGGCTTTTATGGGAACATAATTCTTTCAAAACCTCTCACAGCCAGAGTTAATTTATAAGCATTATTCTCTTAGGTTTCTGAGACGTGGCCTATGGACCTGAAGAATAATGTGGCAGAACTAATGTTTGTGTTTGGCAAGACTTTATTTATTTATTTTTTAGAAATGCTGAAAGTGAATCACCCCTTTCAAGCTCAGGAGGATGTAATTAATGAGTCCAGAGAAGATGGCGAAAACTCCCCAGCACGGGAATCAAATAATTTTGATATGGAGACACAGGCTCTTATGTAGTCGGAAAAGGCCAGAACTGCACTACAACCAGGCTCTTCAGGCTCTGAGTCTGTCTGAAGGATTTAGCATCAGAAGATGTCAATTTAAATCCCAACTCTGCCTTTGATACGCGAACTTAGGCATCTACTTGTCTTACTTAGCTTCAAGATCCTTTGTTTTTGTGCAATCGGGGATAATTAGGTCACACTTTCCTATCTCATGAGGCTGCTGTAAGGGTTAAAACATCTAGTGTTAAAAAAAAAGTGTCTAGTGTTTATGAAACCCTGTGCAAAACATTTGCTGTTGTGGCTGTAGTGGTTACGAGATCAGCCTTAGATCAGTGGTAGTTTTTATTTCTGGAACTTCTTGCTTTCACGTTCAGTGTTTTCCCCTCCCTCCATAATTTTCCTGTCCAGCTGACTTCCACTTATCAGGGTTACATGCTCCCCTCCTACAACAGCCATTATTACTTGCCCCCCCTGTGCAGCTGTCTTTTATAAATGAAGCTGATTACAAAGACACAAATACATGATTATGGTTTTCTAATGTTAATCTCCCTCCTCCAAGAAGTATTTAGCCACAAAGAGCTGAAGGTCAGAATTGAAAGGACCATATGAAGATCAGATAATTTCCCCCCTTTTCTTCAATAAATGAGAAAAATCTAAGCCCAGAGTTGATGAGACTTGTCTAGGGACACAGAACGAGTTAGTGGAAGAGCCATTTCTCAGACTAATTCTCCTGATTCACTCTCCGGTGGGGTTGTCCTTGAAATAAAGGGGCATTTTGGGAGGCTGGTCTGTGTGACTGTTTTCACAGTTGCCTGTCTGCAAAAAGCCAAGTCACTGGTACGTTGCAGAAGAGGAAACCTTACAACTCCCCAAACCCAGAAGCATTTTCACTAAATCTTTTGAGGCAAGATTTCTTGACCTCAGCATTATTGATGTTTTAGACTAAGTCATTCTTTGTTGAGGTAGTTGGCCTATGCATTGTAGGGTGTTTAGCAACATCCCTGGCCCTTACCTATTAGGTGGCAATAGCACCCCTCCTGTTCTGACAATCCAAAATGTCTCCAGATGTTGCCAGATTCTCTTGGGATTTACCAGTCTAGGTCAATTTCCCAGTCAAACTCTCTAGATTAGAGGAAATGGTAGTCAGAGTTCAGGGAAATCTAGAATGGGTGGCAGAAAAGGGAGACGATGATTATCAGTTATGGCTTCAGGACTAACTATAGCCATGACACTGTGACAGTATTTCTAACTGTGATGTTACAGAGTGCAGTATTTCTGGAAATTGTCACTGACCAGAGTCCTGAAGAAACTCTGACTATATAGAGTGAACCTACCGCGAATAAACAAGGAAATCTCAATGTTGCCAGGGATGGACCGCAGTGGATGAGTTGATGCCGCATTCAGATCCCCTTTACTGATTGGTGCACCCATTGCTCACCTGCTGTGGTTGCCTGGTAACTACAATTGCCACAGTTTTGCCCTTAGATCAGTGTAAGCCAGCTTGCCAGGTGAGTATACTCCCACCCCATTTGCTTGGGGACAGACAATAACTGTTGCTGGCCAAATTAAGTGACACAAGTACAAAGGTCAGTCCCCCCCCCCCACCCTGTCCCCCACAGTCTTACCTCAGGATGAGATTCTGTGGTGTAGTTTTTTGTGCCAGAACTTCTCTCTTGGATCAGAATGAACCAAGTCTCAACTGAGACCATGGTCATGCATAGCTTGTTTCCCATTCTACCTTAGTTTCTTCACTCCTCTTGAGAGCACCCTCCAAAAAAATCATATATCATATGGGTTATATGTATATCTGATATATATATATATATATATATATAATCCATTCTGATTTTTTGTATTTCTTGTAAGTTTGATAATCTGTACAAGGATTTTGTCCATTTTCTATGTATTTTCACATATTTTGACATAAAGCTATCCAAATTTCCTCTTATCCTTTTAGTATCAGAACCATGTATTTGTGGTCACCTATTTTCATCCCTTATATTAGCCATTTGTGTACTTTTTTTGATTGCTAAGGTTATGTAAATTTTTTTTTAATTTTTTTAAATTTATTTTTGATAGTCATACAGAGAGAAAGAGAGAGAGGAAGAGACACAGGCAGAGGGAGAAGCAGGCTCCATGCACCGGGAGCCCGACGTGGGATTCGATCCCGGGTCTCCAGGATCGCACCCTGGGCCAAAGGCAGGCGCCAAACCGCTGCGCCACCCAGGGATCCCGGTTATGTAAATTTTAATAGTCATTTTAAAGAATAAATACTGGACTCATTTTAAAGAATAAATACTGGACTCTTTGCTTTTCTCTTTGATTTCTATTTCAAGCATTTCAGTTCTTATCTTCATTATTTCCCTTTTTTCAATTTTATTTAGGAATTTTTTTAACTACTTTGTAATTTTTTGAGTTGGATACTTAGCTCATTGGTTTTAACCTTTATCTCTCTTTTAAAGATTTTATTTATTCATTCTTTCATTTATTCATTCATTCATTTGAAAGAGGGAGAGGGCACACACAAGCCAGGGGGAGAGGCAGAGAGAGAGGGAGCAGACCCCCCACTGAGCAGGGAGCTGGAAGCAGAGCTCGGTTCCAGGACCCTGGGATCATGACCTGAGCCAAAGGCAGACACTTGACCGACTGAGCCACCCAGGTGTCTTGCCTTTCCTATTTTCTAATATGTGATTTTCTTACGCTAATGGGTTATTTAAAAGTGATTTTGAAACTTCAAAAATTTAGGAACGTTCTAGCTGTATCTGTGTCATTTATATCTAACTTAATTCCACTGTGATTAGTTAATATAAGTTGTATGACTTGTTCCTTTGACATTTATTGAAGTTTTTTTCCTTGTGTTATGACTCAGTGCATTGCCTAATTCTGGTAAACATTTTAGGTGCACTTCAGAATAATGTATATGTTACAAATTGATCTGTGTATGAGGTCAAATTAGATTCAGTGGTTTAAATTAAATAAAATTTACTGTGAAGTCATTAGGTCTTCTTTATCTTTATTGATAGTTTGCCTGCTTATTCTATCAATTATCCACAGTGATTGAGGGTTTGTGTAAATTCTCCTCTCTGTACAATGAAATTTGGCATTATAAATATTGAGACTATGTTATTAGGTGCATACAAATTTAAAATTGTTAAATATTACCAGTGAATTTACTCTTTTATTTTTAGAAATATGGATTTTGTTTTAGTCTCATATTACCTTCAGTTTTACTTTGTAGAATGTTTTTATAGTTATGGCAGTTTTATCTTATTAATATGGAAACATTATACAATTAAACAAATTTAAAAGAGGTGGGGTGGAAAAGGGAAATGCTCTTTTTTTACAGAAGAATGCCAACTACTAAATGCAGAAGTAATAATGGAAATTTTAAAAGTCACCATTTTACAAACAGCATGGTAGTGACTGAATAAAGGAAGAACTATCAATGAATGCTAAAATTGTTAGGTGAAATTTTGTTGGGGAATTAAATATTAAAGAGTTTCCAACTATTGCTTCACATTAGTTATTAACTGTGAGGTGGGGAGGTATACTTATAGTGGAAAAATTCAGTGGACATCATCTTAACATCACTAATAATGGAATAAACTAATAAGTTGTGCCTATTTATGTGATGCACGAGGTAGCACAAAGAATCACCTATGAGCTATTTTTTATAAAGATTTTCAACACAAATGTGATCATGAGGAAACCATTAGCCAAATCAAAATTCTGAGACATTCTCTGAAATGCTAAAGAACTATTCTAGGGTGAAAGACATTAGTAATACAAGGCAGCTTACTGAAATTTTTGATGGAATCCATGAGCTATAAATTTACCTTCAACCACAGATTCTTCTGTATCCTATAAATTTTAAAAGGAATAAGCAAATATAGAAAAAAATATGGAAAAAGTCTACAAATGTGGCTAAATGTTACTAACTTGATTAATGTAGGGTATATTATCCTATTCTTTCAACTTCTGGAGACGTTTGGCCTTAATTTTTTTAGTGAAGTATAGTTGGCATGCAGTGTTTTAGGTGTACAGCATAGTGATTTGACAAGCCTGTACATTATGCTACGCTCACAGCAAGTGTAGCTACCATCTGTTACAATACCATTGATCAGGGCAGCCCTGGTGGCTCAGCAGTTTAGTGCCACCTTTGGCCCAGGGTGTGATCCTGGAGACCTGGGATCATGCCCTGGGCCAAAGTATTTCCTCTGCTCATCATTGCCCTGTTTTTCTTTTTCAGTTTTATTATGTTATTATACAGTATACAGAGATGCCTGGGTGGCTCAGCAGTTGAGAATTTGCCTTCAGCCCAGGGCGTGACCCCAGAGACTGGGTATCGAGTCCCACGTTGGGCTCCCTGCATGGAGCCTGCTTCTCCCTCTGCCTGTGTCTTTGCCTCTCTCTCTCTCTCTCTCTCTCTGTCTCTCATGAATAAATAAAATCTAAAAAAAAAAAAAACCCATAATACCATTGCTTATATTCCCTATTCTGTACCTAGCATCTCCATGACTTATTTATTCAAAACTGCAAGCTTATATCTCCCACTCTCCTTCACTCTTTTTGCCCATCCTCAACACCCCAACACCCAGCCCTGGCAACCATCAGTTTGTTCTCTGTATTTATGAATCTGTTTCTCCTTTTCTGTTTGTTTATTCATTTGTTTTGTTTTTTAGATTCCACATATAATTGAAACCACATGGTATTTGTCTTTCTCTGACTCTTTTCACTCAGCATAATACCCTATCTAGGTCCAAATCGCAAGCTCTTATTCTTTTTTGTGGCTGAGTAATATTCCATTATATATACATATCACATCTTTATCCATTCACCTATCAGTGGACCCTTGGGTTGCTTCCATATCTTGGCTATTATAAATAATGCTGCAATAAACATTGGGGTGCATATATTTTTGAATTAGTGTTTTCATTTTCTTTAGGTAAATACACAGTGGCAGAATTACTGGATCATCTGGTATTTCTATTTTTAATTGTTTGAGGAATCTCCATGCTATATCCCACAGTGTTTGCACCAATGTACATTCCCACCAACAGTGTATGAAGGTTTCTTTTTCTTTACATCCTCTCCAATACTTTTTATTTCTTGTCTTTTTGCTTCTAGCCATTCTGACAGGTAATATTGCATAGTGGTTTTGATTTGCATTCCCCTTATAATTATCGATGTTGGGAATCTTGAGATTTGACAGTTTAAAAAAATAAAAATTGATAGTAAGAATGAAAATAGATTTTAGAAGCTGGAAACATCCCAAATATTTGCTAACGATAAAATGTATCAATAAATTGTGGTATATCATTTAATGATACAGTATATAGTAGTAAAAATAAATTACAGGCACAAGCATCAACATGAATGAGTCACAAAAATATGAAAAAAATGTCACAAAACAGTGTGTACATCATGAGTCAACTAACATGAAATTCAAGAAGATAGTATACTGTATATACATTTTTAAGATATTTTATTTATTTATTCCTGAGACACAGAGAGAGGCAGAGACACAGGCAGAGGGAGAAGCAGGCTCCATGCAGGGAGCCAAACGTGGGACTTGATCCCGGATCTCCAGGATCAGGCCCTGGGCCGAAGCAGACTCTCAACTGTTGAGCCACCCAGGCGTCTCTGTATACTGTATATTAACACAATAAAACTGAAAAAGAAAAACAGGGTAATGATGAGCAGAGGAAATACAATGGACTTATTCAGGGATATATAGAAAACATCTCAGGTATAGACAGCGATTCTATTTCTTAAACTGGGTGTTGAAGTGAGTATATGGGTATTCCTGTTATTTTTATTCTAAACTATTTGTCCAATTGAACACTTTTTGTAGAGATATACTTCATAATCCTCCGAAATTTAGGAATTGCATGAAATTCTGGAGAAGGTAACAATTTAAAAAGAAAATGTAACTCCTGAAGTTCTACCATAAAGAGTCTTTTTTTTTTTTTTTCATAAGAGGAATAATTACGTTCTTCATTTTTCTGGTAATGACAATTGTTTAGATGGAGGCTGGCTGGAACAGAGAATAGGAGAAAGGAAGCAGAATTAAGAAGTTACCGTTCTTCTCCTTAAACTCTTTGTGGCCATGTCCACTGTAAGTGAATATCTTTTGGAAACGGCTATTTCTCCTACTTAGGTTTAGTCGTTTCTGCCCTGTCCTACCAAATCCAGCACTGATTCATTTCAGCCAGCTCTTCTACTGTGTGTGTGACAGTGAGGGAGAAATGAGAACTGATCCACATCACAACTGTCCTTGGGTTTTACTTTAAAATGTCACTAAAGCTCCTTTAACTTTTTATTGATGAACTTTTTCCCCACTTAAATTATTCACCATAGAAAAGATTAGTTAATCTAAGCACTTCTCTAAATTCTGCATGAAGGAAATATTACAGAAAAATTCTTTTTTTTTCAGTAATCTGTATTTAGATCAGAAAATTAAAAATAAAGCAGTATTAATAAAGTGAAGTCATTTCTTATTAATGCATGCAGGTTTTTATATGCAATTTAAAAGATCCAAGGTAGATTAAGTTTTGGAGTTTGTTTGAACCTTTAGTTTAAGGTGTTATCTATCATTAAAGGAAGTTTATCTCAGTTATTTAAGGATGGACTTCAGGTGCTTTCAAATTTCTGTCATGAGCAGAGGAAATGGAAGTGTAATTAACTCTCGGATGGTTTCAATGCTACCTGACTCTACAGATCTAAATTTCAGAGAACTGTAGGAAGAGGTATATTGATTCTTTAGAACCTGAAAACCTGCCCTGAACTCTGAACAGCAATTCTCAGCTCCAGAACTGGCACCACTGCAATTTCTGGGGAAGGGTTCTCTGACACGTATTACTCCTGTATTCTGATAGCAATTCTTAGACATGGTTCCATCATGCCTACAATGGAAGGCCTCCCATTTAACCAAGAAAAGCTTATCTTGCACTTTTAAAAGCATATCAAATGTGAAGGAATAATCATTAAGCCTTTTATTTTTATGGAGTCTTCAGAGATTTGTGGGGAAAGGCAACATGCAGTTCTTTGTAAATGTCAGATCTCTTTACAGAAATGCGAAGGAGGCATTGCAGGCTGTCATCTGTTCTTCATGCTGCCTACTGACCCTCATTGGGAGCTACCAATTCCCAAAGATTCTGTGGCCGCTAAAATAAATAGCTCTCTCAGGCACAAAGCAAAATGTTAGACAACATACAACAGAACAGAACCACTTTAATTATACTATTGCAATGTGTTTCATACAGAAGTAGAGATCTGAAGGGTTAGACTTTGAAGGACAGTTCCAGCTGGCAGGCTGTGGAGGAGAAGGTTTCAAAATGACCGTAGCAAATGACAGAAAAAGCATGGGCAAAGAAAAGTAGGTAGGTTTCAGGCACATGAAGGGCGGGAAAGGATGATGCTGTTTCTGGAATGCAAAAGAAAACTGTATGTGAGTGGTAAAAATAAAAAGTCTGTGTTGTGTCCAGGGGCATTTGAGTGGCTTAGAGGATGGGTCTCAAAATGGAATGATAGAGCAGATGTGGGTGTGTTTCCATCAGCAACTGCTTCATCTTCGGGATTGTCCAATGCTATTGTCCCAGGAAAAAAACCCAACCACTATGTTTTCCCAGAATCACTATTGATGATAGGCTATTTAACTAAAAATAATAATAATAATAATAATAATAATAATAATAATAAAAAATAAAAAAAGTCCTGTTTTGCACAGAAATATAGATGGGCCCCTGGGTAGTAGATCAAACTATTCATTTATGGCAGGATGAACAAAGTAGTTTTAGACTCATAAGGCCCAATAGCAGCTAGGAGGCTTACAGGATTTTTGACAGTGGGCAAGTTATTTAGGTTCAATGAGTTCCAGTTTTGCCATCTCTAATTATTACACTCATCCAAAATCTTAACTTGTGGAGCCAGATTGTAATCAGCAGCACAAAATTTGCATTATGCCAACTTTGTAGGTCATGGTGGCTTTTTATTAGTCATATTTTTTAGTTTTGTACTTGCTAATTGAATTGTTACATTTTAAAACTTTAAATGTCATATTAACCTCCCATTTTCTCTTTGATTTGGATGCTCTCCTTGATGTGATCAATTTATTATCAACACTTTGTTTCAACTCTTAACGGCTCCAAAAGCAACTATTCTTACTTAGCCCTCCTTTCTGCACTCTAATCTTAGTGCTTACTCTATGCTTTTTCATGAACTATTTCCAGCAGCTTTATTCTCCTTTGCATTCTTCAGTATGTGAGGCTTTAAATCACAGGAGTAGTTTGGATTAACCTCCAGACCTAGGTATAAAATTCTTCAAGATCATCTCTTCTAATTGGTTCTCTAGTCTCTAAATGAACATGAAACTCCTAGCCCTTTCCACTAGCATAGATCTAACTGATTGAATTAGTCTTATGCTAAACCTAGGGAGTTGGTATGATGTGTTGACTCATTACTTTCCTGGGAGTGATCAATATCAGGATATACTGATCTGTCATTTTTCAGTGTGTGACCTTGGAAAAGGTACTGAGCATCGATGTCTAAGCCTCTACTGAAAGTTTTCTTTGGATACCTGGGTGGCTCAGTGGTTGAGTATCTGCTTTCGGCTCAGGTTGTGATCCCAGGGTCCTGGGATCGAGTCCCACATCCAGCTCCCTATGAGGAGCCTGCTTCTCCCTCTGCCTGTGTCTCTGCCTCTCTCTGTGTGTCTCTCATGAATAAATAAATAAAATACTTTTAAAGAACTTCTTTATTTCTTGATTAGTATTTTTCAAACTGTGTTGTGAGCTTTTAGTGAGTTTCAGAATGTGGGCCCTGAACCAGTAGGATCAACATCATCTGGAAAGTAGTTAGAAATCCTAATAGTCTGCCCCCTACAGATACTGAAGCAGAAACTTGGTGATGGGCCAGCAGTCTGTGTTTTGGAAAGTCTTCCAGGTGAATTTAATGCATACTAGTGTTTGAAAAACACTGTCTTAGTAGTTTTGAAATGAATTTAGAGAATTGAGACTTCCATTAAAAAAAACCCCTAATACTATAGAATTTGTAAAAAGATTGCAATAAACTTTCTATTATGAAATTAAGAAACATGGTCCAAATCATAATAAAAAATGATATACAATACAGAAAACTTAGAAAACTCATTTTAAAATAGAAAAAAATATATAATATATTTTTTAAATTATGAAAAATAAAATTATGTAAATTTTCCTTAAAAATTTAATATATAAAAATGGGTTATGAAAAATATTTGATATTCATTTCACAAATAAAGTTCTTACAAAAATAATTCTTACAAATGAGTAACATCTTCCAAGAAAACTAAGCGCAGGATATGAACATGAAAATCTCAAAAAGGAAAATTCAAGTGACCACAAACATTTATCAAAAAATTAATCTCTGTCACAAAAGGGTGACTTAAGTCAAAGTTATACTGAGATATCACATTATATTCACCACAATAAAATATAATGACAAACCTATAGCTTAAAGGGATATTATGTATATTCTCATACATTATTTCTAAAATATTAATTATTACAACAATTTTAGAATGCTGGCAAATTCATTAAAAATGAATTTTATACATATATATATATATTATACATATATACATCAAACCAGCAATATTTCCCCATTGACTGTTCCTTACATGTAAAAGACCAAGTTCAGGGAAGCCCGGGTGGCTCAGCAGTTTAGCGCCTGCCTTTGGCCCAGGGTGTGATCCTGGAGACCCTGGATCGAGTCCCATGTCGGGCTCCCTGCAAGGAGCCTGCTTCTCCCTCCGCCTCTCTCTCTCAGTCTCTCATGAATAAATAAATAAAATTAAAAAAAAAAGTTCAAAATGACTTCATGAATGTATATTCATTGTATGAAAAAATGTTAGTTGAAGAAAGCATTATTGTTATAACAAAAAAGTGAAAAGGCAAATGTTCAATAATAGGGAAATAACTGCATAAAATGAGGTTTGTCTTTGTAATATGGAATTTTATGTGGTTGCACCTATACTTTGACTTTGAGGGACTGAAGGATTTTTGTGTTGTTAGTTGAAAAAGAAAATAATGATGATAATAATAATAAACCAGCAACCACAACACTTCTTGAGTCTTTTTACACCTCTACTAAATCCTTCTCAATCTCTTTGTCAAGTAAGTGTTTCTATTATTCCTTTTTTTAAACATGAGAAAGATGAGGTACAGAGAATTCAGTTCAATGTCACCCAGATAATTAACACAAGGATTTAGGATAGTCTCACTCTGGCTCCAGAATTTATATTAAGTTTTTATTTGAATTCTAGTTAACATACATGTAATATTAGTTTCAGATGTACAATACAGTGATTCAACATTCCCAAACACCCAGTGCTCATCACTAGTGCCCTTCTTATTCCCCGTAGCCTACTTAACCCATATCTCCACCCACCTTCCTTCTGGTAACCATCAGTTTGTTCTCTATAGTTGAAAGTCTGTTTCTTGGTTTGTCTCTGTTTCTCTCTCTCTCTCTCTCTCTCTCTCTCCACCCCCCCTCTCCTTTTTCCCTTTTGTTTGTTTGTTTCTTAAATTCCATGTGTGAGTGAAATTATTGGTATTTGTCTTTCTCTGACTTATTTTGCTTAGCATAATACTCTCTAGCTTTGTCAACATTGTTGGAAATGTCAAAATTTCATTCTTTTTTATGGCTGAGTAATATTCCATCACACACACACACACACACACACACACACACACACACACACCACCTTTACCCATTCATCCATTCATCAGCCAATGGATACTTGGGCTCTTATCAATAGTTTGACTATTGTTGATAATGCTGCTATATTCATAGAGGCACATGTAACCCCTTTAATTAGTATTTCTGTATCCTTTGAGTAAATACCTCGTAGTGCAATTGCTGGATTGTAGATCTCTTTTTAACTTTTGAGGAACCTCAATACTGTTTTCCACAGTGGCTGCACCAGTTTGCATTCCCACCAAGAGTGCCCTAGGGTTTCCCTTCTTCTGTATCCTCACCAACACCTGTTGTTTCTTGTGTTATTGATGTTAGCCATTCTGACAGGTGTGAGGTGATATCTCATTGTAGATTTTGATTTGCATTTCCCTGATTATCAGGGATGTTGAACATCTTTTCATATGTCTGATGACCATCTATCTGTATATCTTCTTTGGAGAAAATATCTATTCATGTCTTTCGTCCATGTTTTAATTGGATTATTCATTTATTGAGTGTTGAGCTTTAAGTTTTTTTGTAGATTTTGGATACTAACCTTTTATCAGATATGTCATTTGCAAATACCTTCTCCCATTCTGCAGGCTGTCTTTTAGTTTTGTTGATTATTTCCTTCGCTTTGCAGAAGCTTTATATTTTGATGAAGTTCCAATAGTTTATTTTTGCTTTTGTTTCCCTTACCTTGGGAGACTTAACAGCTGAGTCTACTGCCTGTTTAAGTTAGACATAGGTAATTATATAATAGCATCCTATTTTCATAACTATAACTATATACGTTATTGTATATATGTGTGTTTATATATAATATACATGTTTTATATATATATACACACACACAATATTGGGCAAAATTATGCACAACTTGGAAATCTTGGCTTTGAGGAATGGAGAGAGGTTTTTATGGGAAAGATAGAAGGTTGAGCAGAGATAAGCCAAAAAAAATAAAATCATACACAAAAACAAGAAAATGCATCCAAACAGCATATAGAAAATAATAAACAGCTAGGTTGACATGATTCTGTTCATATAAAATTATATATTTGAGTGTAAGGTGTCAGCATATGTATATATATGTGTGTATTACAGAGAAATGCATGAAGCCATCTTTTCCAAAATAGTCATTTTAGTTATAATAGTTTTCTTTTCCTCTTTATTTTTGTATGTAGTCAAAAGTTTAAAGAAACATTTTCATTTTTTAAATAAGTTATTATTTTGGGATCCCTGGGTGGCGCAGCGGTTTGGCGCCTGCCTTTGGCCCAGGGCGTGATCCTGGAGACCCGGGATCGAATCCCACATCGGGCTCCCAGTGCATGGAGCCTGCTTCTCCCTCTGCCTGTGTCTCTGCCTCCCTCTCTCTCTCTCTCTGTGACTATCATAAATAAATTAAAAAAAAAATAAAATAAATAAATAAGTTATTATTTTTAATAAACAGAGTTCAAAACAACCACATTCCTTAAGTGTGTGCTGTACATAGTGACTTCCTTATGCACACAGTATGGAAAGGGAGAAAAAAAAACACAATACATTTGTGGTGGGGAAACTTGACAGTCTCTGGTGATGGAACCTGGTAATCAAGGGTAATGGTAGCAATGATGAGTCCTATTGATATTATGTATCCTTTATATGATGTGGTGAGGAAGGCCCTTTATCTCTTTGGTCTGTCTTCCTCAAAACATATCGCTCCGGTTTAATCAGAAGAAAGAGGAAAACAGTTCCCAGTTGAGAACATTATACAAAACACCTTATCAATATGCCTCAAGAAATCATCAAAAGAAAGTCTAAGAAATTGTTATATCCAAGAGGAGTCTAAAAAGAGATGGCTACTAAATTTAACACAGTATCCAGATAGGATCCTAGAAGAGAAAAAAGTTAGGAAAAAGACTGAAAGATCTGAATGAATTATAGACTTTAGTTAATAATAATATATCAATATTCATTCACTGCTTGTGACAAATGTATCATACTAATATAAGATGTAATAACAAGTTACTGGGGGTGGAGAATAGAGAAATTCTCTGTACTCTCTGCAAAAATTCTGTAAATCTACAACTAATATAAATGAAAAATTTTATCCAAATAAAAAGGATAAAATAACACTGGTTAAAAAAAAAAAACAAAATATGTGGCAGGCATTCTTTTAGATGCTATAGATATTTAAAAAAATAAAAGCCTGGGTGGCTCAGTGGTTGAACATCTGCCTTCAGCTCAGGTTATGATCCCGGAGTTCTGGGATCGAGTCCCACATCAGGCTCTTCACAGGGAGCCTGCTTCTCCCTCTGCCTGTGTCTCTACCTCTCTCTGTGTGTCTCTTGTGAATAAATAAAGTCTTTAAAAAATATTTAAAAAAATAGATGCTATAGTTACCATAGGGTACAAACAGACCAACTCCTGCAAGGATCTTAAATACTAACATAATGGATGATCAATGACTCTGTTCTTCATCTCAACAAAAAAAGAAACTTATTTTAGCTACAGGCTCCCAAGCTCTGTTACATCATCCACATTTTTAAAAAAAGATTTATTTATTTGAGAGAGAGAGAATGAGCGAGTTGGGGGGACAGGTAGAGGAAGAGAATCTTCACACAGACTCCCCGCTGAGTGTAGAGCCCAATACAGGGCTCACTTTCACTGTCCCATGAGATTATGACCTGATCCAATATCAAGAGACAGACGCTTAATTGACAGAGCCACCTGGAGCCCCATCTACATTTTTGCTGAGCAATTTAGTTTGAGCTCATTTTGAAAACCAACAAAATTAGTTTTTTTTCCTTTTTTTTCTGTCATAGTCAATGCTTATTTATATTTACTAATTTGTTGACTTATTTGTTCACTGTTGCTTTTAATTTCTAATTTTTTATTCAAGGCTTATTTTCCTTTTGCTAAAGTAAACCTCTCAATGATAGTTTATTCCCTGAAAATATTTTTATCTTATACTCATGGTTTTATGACAGTTTTTATGGATATGGAATTCTAGATGGACAGTTATTTCCCTCAGAAATTTGAAGCTATTATTACATCAATCTCTGGATTCTAGAAAATTATATTTTCTCACATTCTTTTTTTTTTAAGTTTTATTTATTTATTATGAGAGACGCACAGAGAGAGAGAGAAAAGCAGAGACACAGGCAGAGGGAGAAGCAGGCTCCATGCAGGGAGCCCGACGTGGGACTCCATCCCAGGTCTCCAGGATCACGCCCTGGACCAAAGGCAGGCACTAAACACTGAGCCACCCAGGGGTCCCCAATTTTATCACATTCTTTAAGAAGTTCTCTTTGCCTTTGATATTTCTCAGAGATCAACAAAAAGAGAGTCATGAGACAAGTATAGTGAAATCAGGTGCCAGATCTTACAGGGTGTTATAGGTCAAACTATGGATTTGGACAACTGTCTTAAAGGTATTCAAAGATTTTTAGCAAGATATCATGTTCTAGATTGAAGTTTTAAATGATCACACATAGTACTTTGTGAGGAACTTACTAAAAATAGCAAACTTTTGACTTTTTCCTTAACACTTTGAATATAAGACATGCCAACTTAATTTTTCTAAATTGAATTAAATCTTGTCCATAAAATCACTTTCCCAGGTTGGTAAGAAGTTTAATATTGGTTACCTTCTCTTACCCGAGGTTATAGGTGAATCCCAAGGTTCTGTGTAGGCAGAAACAGCTCTAAGGTTGTAGCTGGAAGCTATGGAACATGCTTGTCCCCTTCCATCCTTCCTTGGTGCTTTGCCATAAGCAGGTCATGCTTACCTGGACTCCTACCACTATACGCACAGGTCATTAAAATTTGCGTTGACCCATTGGAAGCTCCATTCCTTCTTTGCCAATCTTGCCCTTAGGGATTCTCTAACCAGTGTCAAAGCTCGGACTAATTTTCAGAAGCCTATATGCAACTCTTAGACTATCCAGCTAAGTCTGGGGTTCTTTTTTTTTTTTTTTTTTCAATTGAACTAGACCTTAGAAAACAAAGAACTGTTTAAGGTATGCCTTTAATAAAGATATCACTTCTCAACTTTTCCTTTTGGACCTGATACATTAAATAGTACTTAATTCCTTTTCAGATACCAGGGTGAATGAAAAAGGAACATATAGCTTGGGTATTAAGGTCAATCTACTTGTTGGAAAAAGTTGGGGAAAAGTACTTCCTGAAATCTACATTGGAGGCTTTGCAATGTATATCGAAGCTATGGTTATTGCAAATGTTTTTACCCATCCTGTAGCTTGTCTTTTCATTTACCTAATGGTGTCTTTCGAAGAGAAGACATTTTAAATTTTTATGAAGTCCAGTTTATCATTTTTATTCTGGTATGAGCTGCCATTTCTGTGCCATCTATAAGAAATCTTTGTTTTCCCAAGGTTACAAAGGTTTTAGTTATATTTTCTTCCACAAATTTTATAGCTTTAGCTTTTGTAGTTAGGACTCTGATTCATTTCCAGTTACTTTTTTTTGTAAGGTACAAGGTAAACATCATGATTTATCTTTTTTTTCCAAATGGTAAGCAATTCTTTCAATAACATTTGTTGGAAAAACTACTCTTTACTCTTTGGATTGCAGTGGCACCTTTGTCAAAAAAAATAATTGGTAATATAGATGTGGGTTCGTGTTGAGACCATCTATCTTTTCCATTGATCTACATATTTATTTATATGCTGATGCTACATTTTCTTAAATACAATGGTTTAATAGTAAGTCTTCTAAAACAGGTATTATAAGTCCTCAAAATTCTTTGTTCTCTTCAAAAATTATTTTGGCTCTTCTACGTCTATATATTTCCAAACAGATGTTAGAAACATTTTGTTTTCTACCAAAAATAATGCTTTCTGGGAATTGACTGGAATTATAATAAATGTAGATATCAATTTGAAAGGAATTGATATCTTAGCGATATTTAGTCTCTAACCTATGGACATAATAAATCTCTCCACTTACTGAAGTCCTTAATTTCTTCTTTCAGCACCGTAGCTTTCATTATACAGGTCTCGTATATATTTTACTAAATTTATCCCACTGTATTTCATGTTTTGGAATGTGATCATAAATGGTCATTTTAAATTTAATTCTCTGATCATTTGTGGCTGGCATGTAGAAAACAGCTGATTTCTGTGAAGTGTCTTTACTTTCTGCTAACTTAATAGTATTAATAGCTCTTTTTTAAAAATCCTTATTGTTTTTTACATACATGATTATGTCATATATAAATAAATGTTTTGCTTCTTTCTCCCCCAGCTTTATGACTTGCATTTTTGTTTTCTTTTTTTATTTTACTGATGAGGAGTTCCAGTTTGATATTAAATATAAATGGTGAGATTGAGCACCAAAATAAGTTAATAATTGTAAAAGTACTATTGTATATAATATTGTTTATTGTTCCCTGTATATACTGGCATATATGGGAGCAGTTAATAAAGGAGGGATCCTCATGGCATAGCACATATGTGTATATGTTTCTGAAGAGAGCATAATTCAGTTATGCTTTTTAAAAATCCCTAATTTGGCCTGAGCCACTCCTCAGTTTCACAGTTTTGAGTGACTTATTAATACTCCAAATATGTAGTTAAATGGAGAAAACTGTGTTGGGGTCATAACATATTTCAGCCATGACTCTTTCAGATGCAGGTTACAAAAAAGGTCCAGCTCAAGTGGTTCAAGTTAAAACGTAATAAATGGTATTTATTTACTCCTGAAAAATTTGTTGGCACATCTGGCTTCCAGCCATTCCTCAGATTTGTTCAGCAGATTCTCTTTGTGTGGTAGCCATCAAAGCTCACAGGGACTCCAGACTAATATATTCCTTCAAGAAAGAGTATCTCTTTCGTAATAATTCTAGTAAAAGTCCCAAGAAGATGCATGTAGCCAGTAGATATCATGCTATGATTGACGATGTCTGTGTTGTCTGAGCACCCTTGGAACCAGAGGGCAATTTTAGTCCCACTTGAACTGCTGGTCTAAGGGAGAGAGAGGGTGATTTACCAAGAAAAGATGCAGTTATTACGAGGTTCTGGGAAAGCAAGTAAGCAAAATCAAAAATAGATCGCTACTAAACAAATTTAATCTATTGAAGCAAGGTATCACCAACTGCCACCACAACACATCTCTGATTCTTAGAATCTGTAGAAGGATTGGTAATACTTATTTACGGTACCTCTGCTTCAGTCGTATGTTCCATGAAATGTGGCATAATGTATATTCTTCACAAGGATTACATTTAACTTTTTGGAGAAGAACCTTGAGGATCCACATTTCTTGTCTTTATCTTTCACATCTGCATCACACTCTGATGATCTCTGAGAATTTGACATTCCTCTTGACTTCCGTCTGTCTCTGCAGAATGCTTTTTCCATCTCTCAGTAACCCCATCTATATAGACTTGCCACAATAAACAGTAATGGTGCCATGGAGCGGGGGGGGAGTGACAAACGGTGCTGGTGATTATATATGTGTCATGTTTGAGATCAATGACTCCAAGAAGAAGGAACTTTTCCTACAAAATGAATATAAAACATACATCTCATCACCACAGATCACACAAAATACCTTGTATGGCAAAAGAGGACATAAACACAATTTTTTCAGTATTCATAGGAAAAGACCACATTTCCCTCACATTATTCTTCTACAGAACGTATTGAAGTGGAGCAAAGTTTCCGTAAAATAATATTTAGTCTTCAAATGTTACTGTTTGAGTATTGAAGAGATAAGTGGTAATTGGAGCTCAGAATTAAGGAATGGACTGCTGCAGGCTGTCTCACTAGGGAGCATTCCAGGCAGACCATGCTGTTCCCTCAGCTATACTATTTAAGGGTCATTCCCAGTTTCTTAATGCAGAAAATGGAAACAACTTCCAAAAGTATCATGCACTCTTATTCTTTATGTATGTGAGGAGTTGTATAGTTCTCATTTCAGATTATGGGTTCAGGCATTTTCAGCAAATTTCTTGTTGTCTCCCTAAATCTCTGAGTTAAAAAAAAAGCACTCTTATTGTTCTTGTATATAAATATCCGTATCACATTTGATATTCAGAGAAGAAATTCTAGTGTTCTGAGTAGGCAAAACCAGAAAAACAGCATTATTTTCAGCTTTCCTTCATGTATTATTTCTTCTGAGTTATTTCTGAATGATTCTGTCTCTATTTCTCTATACAGTAATAGTGGGTACAGTAGGATATACCCTAATGCTTTATTTTCCCAGAATTTTCTTCACATCATAGTCAAATTTCCTTCTTTCTCAAGTAGGGTATATGAAACAGAATGAAAAATAAATAAGGAAAAATAAAGGTGACATGACAGCTTATGCTCAGAAATGCTGGGTCAATGCAAATCTGGATTTCTTAGCTGGATAGATGACCTCATTACTGAGAATTGTGTATATGAGCCATCAATTTTAACCTTGCAGATATGTCTTGACTTTGAAACCCAAACAAGACAGATTGAGCTAAGTTGCCTTCCTAACATCTCTACTTCCATATAAGAGTTTAAAGAAGAAAAAGGAAGCAAACCTTTCTCCAAGTGCCACTACTTAACTGAGAAATAGTTTGAAGAAAAGTTGGTTAATTTTCATTAGAATTACCATGTGCATTTTTCCTAGGGTCGCATAATTTCATGATCTGTTTTAAAACTATGGTCTGGGGCAGCCTGGGTGGCTCAGTGGTTTAGCGCCAACTTCAGCCCAGGGCCTGATCCTGGAGACCCGGGATCAAGTCCTACCTCGGGCTCCCTGCATGGAGCCTGCTTCTCCCTCTGCCTGTGTCTCTACCTCTCTCTCTCTCTCGAATAAATTAATAAAATCTTAAAATAAAATAAAATAAAATAAAATAAAATAAAATAAAATAAAACTCTGGTTTGTTAGGGTACCCCATGCTCTCTTCCCTGTATTATTTTTTTTTAATTTTTATTTATTTATGATAGTCACAGAGAGAGAGAGGTAGAGACACAGGCAGAGGGAGAAGCAGGCCCCATGCACCGGGAGCCTGACGTGGGATTCGATCCCGGGTCTCCAGGATCGCGTCCTGGGCCAAAGGCAGGCACCAAACCGCTGCGCCACCCAGGGATCCCCTTCCCTGTATTATTTTAAACCCACATTCCAAAGGCTTGACTTTCTCATCAACATGAACCAAGAGCATCAGGGATTTAAGTGCTCTCACTGTGAGCATATACTGAGTCATAGACTTTGAAATAATCTTCCTTCCTCTTCATTGCTTTAGGTAATTTATGGAATAAATTTTTTCTTTTACCTCTTTTTTTAGATTTATAACATTTTTATCCAGTCATTTCTATAAGCAATTTAAAATTGTATTTTTAAATAAAGAATATAAACATGTTTCTAAAGTCACTTGATAATTTTGAGTCTAAGTTTTCTTAGTATGTAAAATTAAGATATAAAAGTATCTGACAACTATAAGTTGGTACAGTAGGTGCGTTGTACACCATTTGCTTGGAACTTGGAATGTCTTTTCTTTGTTAGAGTGGTGCTTAAGTTCTAAAACCGATACAAAATCATATTAACCTTTGATTTATCTAACCTATGATTTATCTAACCTATATTTCTATAGAAATATAACTATAGGGATCCCTGGGTGGCGCAGCGGTTTGGCGCCTGCCTTTGGCCCAGGGCGCGATCCTGGAGACCCGGGATCGAATCCCACATCGGGCTCCCGGTGCATGGAGCCTGCTTCTCCCTCTGCCTGTGTCTCTGCCTCTCTCTCTTTCTCTCTGTATGACTATCATAAATAAATAAAAATTAAAAAAAAAAAAAAAAGAAATATAACTATAGAACTAAACTTTATATGTTAAAAGGTTTTCTGAGAAAAATATTCCCTGGGTTCTATTTTAAGATGGCAGGAACACTTCTCATCCACAGTGCGATGGAAATGACTCCCTTTTTTATCCTTAGCTGTATATTTGGTGGGTGGTAGTAGAATTAGAGGAGTCCACCAAGAAGAAATTATGAGTTGTATTTACAATTGCAATAAATGCAAAAACAGAATGAAAGTTGACAACTTTCTCTGAGAAACTCTGCCAGGTGTTCATAAATTCCTCACTTGTGGGTGGGTGGGTGGGTCAAGGAACCTTGTGCTTAGTCCGCTGGTAGTGTTTATAACCAGTATTATAACCAGTAGTATTATAGTGTTTATAATAATTGATAAACATTTAATAGTCTATTTATCTCTCCTAGTATACTGAATATTTTATAGCGAGACTATATTTAGTTCACAAGTTCCTACAGAATTTGGCACATAGAAATGCAAAATTAGTATTAGATAATCGATGAACTGGAAATGGAGAAGATCATGTAAGTAGGATGATGAGCTTGACAGTTGAAGAATTTCAATGATAGAAGCTTATGAAGCTCAGGAACTGCAAAGCATGGGGGCTCATGGGAAATTTATTTGTCCTTAGCTATCTGCCTGGCAGTCCCCTCTCCCTTCTATGACCACCCTTGCTCATCTTTATAACCCAAGTTTCCTTCCCAGTAGAATAGAATGACACAATTACCATTCAAGTTCCTCTGCCTGAAGCTATCACAGACATTTTGAGAGAGCTTTCTTATATATGTTTATTCTTTAGGATTTCTATTTAGATGATGAAGAGCAAAACTATCCTTCACACCCACACTGTTTCTCCTCTATACACTAAAGACAGAAGATTCATTTGCATTTCAGTGGGGAACCTCTAGGCCAGCCTTTCTGAGCATTTCTTGCAGGAACTGGACTGGAGCTGGTGGTTTAAAAGTGAAATAAAGCAGAATCTGGAGGGAGATGAGAAGTAAGGTTAGGACCCAGATACAAATAGAATAGCATTCCCTGGTTGTTGTGTGTGTGTGTGTGTGTGTGTGTGTGTGTGTGTGTGTATGTAGGCAAGGACTGTGGAAGATGAAAAGAATGATCACATTGTTAGAAAATATTCCAAGTAGAGCCGAAGCATAAAGAAGAGAAATAGCATGGCCGGTGTAAGTAGAGCAGACTGTTGTTACTGGAATATAGTTTTGGAGGAAAGAGCTCACGAGAAAGAAATCATAGTGATAGGCAGAGATCAGCTCAAGAAGTGTTTTTTTATGTCATGATGAATAGTTTGAATATTATATTGTAGATGTTTTAAGGAGTGGGTAAATAGTTTAGTTGGGTGGTAGTGTTAGATATGGATCTGAAGAGAAAAGGGATAGAAGTCAGGAGAGGCAAGTGTTCAATACTTATGTTAGAGCACTGACAGCAAAGATGGAGGTGCTAAGAGGGCACCTGGGTGGTGCAGTTGGTTAAGCATCCAACTCTTGGTTGCACTCAGGTCTTGATCTCAGGGTCCTGAGATCACATAAGGCTCTGTGCTCAGTGCAGAGTCTGCTTAAGAGTCTTTCTCCTCCTCCTTCTGTCCTTCCCTGCTATGCTCCATACACACGTGCTCACTCTCTCTCTCTTTAAAAATTGAATGAATAAAACTTAAAAAAAAAAAAGATGGAAACGGTAGGAGTTGGATTGGTGTATTGTTTAGACGATGAAATCTGTATAATTTAATGACTAAGTTTTGTGAGCCAAGGGAGGGGTTATCAAAAGTGAACTACATGTGGGAGTGACTAATACTGTATATTATAAGGAGGGAAGAGATAACTTCTTTCAGATCCTTGGAAGGAATGTCATTTTTGTCACCTATTGAGATTCAGGTCCTTTTTTTTTTTTTTTTTCTTTTAATGGAGAAAAGTTAACAACTGTCCTTTTTTAAAATATGTTTTCAGTGGTTGTTTTTGGAGTCTGCACAGGGCAAAATTGTGTGCTTGATATATTGGCCAGTATTTAACATGGAATACATCAATATTTTCAATCACAATAAATATGCTATAAAGACAAGTTCAATGCTTATCTTAATTGGCTAACAGATAATCAGACTCATGGTGCTGTTTAATCCATTAGCATTAACAAGGTAGAGGTAGGTTTTATCAATACTGGCACTTGTTCAGATCCCTAGGCCCAGGAAATTAAGAATTTACAATCACAACTAACACTTCTTCACTAACCGTGTTAACCCTTGTTCTTTCCAGCTTAGATTTTGTTGTAGCATACTGTAAAACACTTCACTATGTTAGTAGTCCATGGCTCCACTAGTCACAGTGGTGTGTGGACAGTAGCATCTGTATCAACTGGAAGCTTGTTAAAAATCTAGAATCCCAGGTCCCAGTGCAGACCTACTAAATCAGAACCTGCATTTTAGCATGATTTCCAGATGATTTATCTGGGCATTGAAATTTGAGAAGCGCTTACCGAGGATGTTGGTTTGTCTAAAGGTAAAAATTAAGTGGGAGACTTCCAGCTTCTGGTAAGGAGGGCGGAGGATCTTGAATCAGAATAACCCTCCCACTGAAAACAATGGTAAACTCTGGAAGAGCTATTTTAAGACATTGGAGAGCAAACGCTGAGAGATCCTGGGGCAGTTATGCTCCACCCAGAGCAAGATCTGCCCTGATAGAACTTGGCTTTGAAGCTGCTACCTGGTCAACACAGTGTGCTGGCAGATCCAAGTCAAACAAAACCAGAATCCTGTTGACCTAAGGAGTCAGAGGTCAAAGTTCAGGGGTGCCATTATGGCCAAAAACTGAGAAAAAATACCACATAATAGGGAATCACAGAAGGAGAACCGCAAATCTTAATATAAACAATCCTCAAATCCTTGGCTGATTTCTAAAATGCACCCAGAGCTGTTGAAATTTCAGTTAGCCAGAGGGAAAACAAATAAAAGGCTAGAGGAACTTGATAGAGATTTTAGCTGCAGACACAGCCAGGGAAACAGAATTTATTAGTAGTTCCTATTGGTTTTTATTTTGTTTCCCTTATCTTTCTTATTGCCCTCCTTCTACTTACTTTGGTATTACTTTGCTCTACCTTTTTTTTTTTTTTTTAAGACTTTATTTATTTATTCATGAGAGACAAAGAGAGAGAGAGAGAGAGGCAGAGGCACAGGCAGAGGGAGAAGCAGGCTCCATGCAGGGAGCCCGACACGGGACTCAATCCCGGGTCTCCAGGATCACACCCTGGGCTGAAGGGGGCCCTAAACCGTGAGCCACCCAGGCTGCCCATACTTTGCTCTACTTTTGTAGCTTCTCAAGTAGGTCACTGATTTGCTACCTTTCTTCTTTTCTAATACAATCATGAAAGGTCAATAAATTTCCCTGTAAGATGTCCTTTATCTGCATCCCAGTAGGTTTTGGTGTGTTATAATCTCTTTATATTTAGTTTGGACTATTTTCTAATTTGGCTGTGATTTATTCTTTGGGCTGTAGATTATTCAGTTGGGTTGGGTGTCATTCAATATCTGATAGTATTTCCCTATACAGAATCTTATTGCTATTGATTTCTAATTTAATATTGTCGTGGTGGTAGGCATACTCTATATGATATTGGCTCATTTAAATTTATAGAGACTTGTGCTGTGGCCTGGGATATGATCCATCTTGATAAATGTACCATGTCTACTTAAAAAGAATGTATATTCTGAAGTTGTTAATTATATTGTTGTATAAATATAAATTCAATCAAAATAATTGACAGTGTTTCCTCAATCTTCTATGTGTTTATTGATATTTGTATGGTATCCCATCAGTTAATGAGAAAAGGACGTTAAAATCTCCACTTATGATTGTGGAATTAACTAGTCTCCTTTTAATTCTGTCAAACTTTGATTCATGTAATTTGAAGCTGTTATTTTTTATCTCAAGTTTTAATTTATATTCTAGTTAGTTAACATATATGCTAAAATTGATTGTAGGTATAAAACTTAGTGATTCATCACTTAACAACAATTTGAAGCTGTTATAAGATACATCTATATTTCTGATTATTATGTCTCCCTGATGAATTAGTTCTTTAACAGTTATCCTTTTCTATCTCTGATAATACTATTTATCTTAAAGTCTATTTTATCTTATATAAATATAGTTACTCCAGCCTTCTTATAATTACTGTTTGTATATGGTATATTTTTTTTATCTATTTTCTTTCAACCTGTCTGTGCATTATTTTTAAGTGTATCTAAAAATAGGTTTGTTTCTTGTCAATTATGTTCATTTCTGCTTTCTGATTAGAGTGATTTGTCCAGTAACACTTAATATAATTAATTTTTATTTTTAGGTATAGTTTTTTTTTAATTTCATCATGATGAGTGGGTTCTTTAATCCCCATCCCCTGTTTCACCCATCCCCCAACCCCTTGGATACTAACCCTTTATCAGATTGGCATTTGCAAATATCTTTGCCCTGTGATTTTTATGCTATTACCATTTTATTATTTGTCTCTGTTCATCTCTTTTTTTAAATCATCCCTTTCTACATTCTTTTGGATCATTTCAACATATTTTAGAATTTCATTTTAATTTATCTATTGGCTTTTTAGCTGTACTTCTGAATATTTTCTAGCAGTTGCTCTGTGGGTTAAATATATATTAATTTTTTATAGTCTATTTTATATAATACTCCATGTAAAATGTAGATACCCTGGGACTGTAGAGGTCTATTTAAACCATCCCATCAAACTTTCTGCCTGTCATATGTATTATATCAATATACATTATAAAGTGCACACAAAATAATAATTTTTGCTTCAGTCATATGTATTTTAAACAAATTAAGAGGAAAAAATATTTAATGTTTATATATATTTACCATTTCCAGTGTTCTTCATTTCTTTTTGAATATCTGAGTTTTTATTTGGAATCATTCTCATTCAGTTTGAACAATTTCACTAAGCATTTTTTGTAATGCATGTTTGACAAATTCTCTTATTTTTTCTATTACTTGAAATTGTGGTACATTGATCTTTTTTCCAGCACTTTTAAAGATGTAATCCCATTGTCTCTAGCCTCTGTAATTTCTGATAAGTTAAGTTATGTAAATTGTTCGCCTTCCGAATAAAATGTGCCATATTCCCCTGCTGTTTTCAAGATGTTCTCTTTATCTTTGGTCTCAACAGGTTAACTATATGCTTAAGTATGGTTTTATTCATTTTTATCTGACTTGAGGTTTCTAAACCATCTTCAAACTATAAATTTATATCTTTTATCAGACTGAGAACATTCTGGCATTATTCTCAAATACTTTTTCTGCCTTGTTCTCCATTTCCTCTGACAATGTAATCTATTTACTTCAATTTATTGATCTATTTTCAACTTCACTGACTTTTTCCTCTTAATTTTTAGCCTGTTCTTAAGTCTATCCAGTGACTTTTTCATTCAGAAATTATATTTTTTAGTTCTGGAACTACTTTTTTCCCTTTTTCATGTTTTCTATTTCTTTGTTGGATGGTCTCTTTTTTCATTCATTGTGAACATATTCTCTAATCTCCCATTGAGTATAGTTATGAGAGCTGCTTTGAAGTCCTTGATTACTATCTCTAACATTTGTTTATCTTAACATTACCTGTTAGTAATTATTTTTTTTCCATTTTAAATTGGATTGCATTTTGTTGCTTGTTAAATTTCAAGTAATTTTGGATTATATCCTGGAAATTGTGAATGTCATGTTATGTTGACCTGGATTCTGTTATATAACTATAAAGAGTATGCATATTTTTGTTTTAGCAGACAGTTAACTTGATTGGACTCAAACTGAGAACTTTGACTTTTAGATAGAAAGCCATTAGAAACGACAAATATCCACCATTTGTTTTGATGTGGATGGAACTTGAGGGTATTATGCTGAATGAAATAAGTCAATCGGAGAAGGACAAATATTATATGGTCTCATTCATTTGGGGAATATAAAAATTAACGAAAGGGAATAAAGGGAAAGGAGAGAAAATGAGTGAAAATATTAGTGAGGGTGACAAAACATGAGAGACACCTAACTCTGGGAAATGAACAAGGGGTAGTGGAAGGGGAGGTGGGTGGGGGGACAGGGTGACTGGGTGATGGGCACTGAGGGGGGCACTTGGCGGGATGAGCACTGGGTGTCGTGCTATAGTTGGCAAATTGAACTCCAGTAAAAAAAAAATTAAAAAAATAAAATCTAAATTAAATTCTTTGATTTTTTTATTGTTGTTGTTATTATTGCTGTTGTTGTTTTCTCCATTAGCTGGGTTGCTTACAGCCTTCAGTGTGTCCTGTACATGTATAATTCAGCACTCAGCCAGAGATTTGCTCAGAGTCTGTACACAAAATATGACCCCAGGGCTCTCTGTTATTTTGTGGCTCCTACCTCCCCCCACATACCTCATGTTCTAGCAGCTGGTGTTGCCCCAAACTCTGTTCTCTCTTTTCAGGCCAGAAATGTTGTGGCTTAGACATTCTATAGCTGTCCTTCGTGGGGATGTGAGTGTCATCTGCACTGAGGCTAAAAGCCAAAATAAATAAAACTAACCCTGTGGTGATCCCTTCTGCCAAGTTTTAATTCCTCTCCAGAATCTGCCTCTTAATTTTTTACTCTCCAAATGATTAGATAACTGTTTTTGTGTTTTGTCTCATGTTTATAATTGTTTTCTTTGGGATAGTTGATATGGTTAGGAGCTTATTGGCCCTACCAGATATAGTAGAGGAAACTGTGTTTAGGGTTAAATTCCTAAAATTCAGGCTCAACTGATGAACAATTAAATTGTCATTTTTGTCTAAGTATAACTCCTCCAATCAGTTGCATTTGTGCTGGTTGTCAATTTATTGCCTTTTTAGATAAAAATTCACCTTCAACAATATGTGATAATGAAGATTGATCTTCTTAGCATATCTCCTATACAGAGAGCAAGATGTTAAGCTTTGAGAGTAGAAGGTGCTGGAGGGACATGGTGGAAGAAAGGATATTGTTTTTCTCATTCCAACGTACTTCTGTTTTTGTTTCTTCTTGTTCCTACTACATTACTCCCAAGTTGTATGTAGGGGACATCCAGTGCCACTCTGCCCATGTCATGCGCCCAGAACGCACAATGCCTTAAAGTATTGGCATTGGCCCAGGCATCTCACTGTGGCACTCCGGAAAATGATCCTGTGTTTCTAAAGCCTCTTACTACTATGCTTGCAAGGGAGTTCCCAGACTGATTCCTGTGGAGCATCTGTTTACCAGCTTTAGCCTCTGTGCACCCCACAGGAGTGTTTCCTACTTGCCTGGCAATGGAAGACCAGTTTTGGTGGAGATAACTGAAGAAACTTCTCTACAATACAGTCAAATGCAATTTCAAATTTCAGTGACCACATATGAATCCTAGCCTTGGGAGGGAGACCTGGTTTCCAAGTTTCCCTTTTGAACACTGTTGCCTTGAACCCAGGCTATTCTGTACAGTTGTCTTTATACTCATAATTAGTTTCTGTTATGGTTAATAATTATTTATATTTACTATGGACTTCCTTACTTTCAGATCAGTTGCTCTGGAGAAAGCACATATTTTGTATTATATAATGTATTCTTACAATAAAGTAAGCTATACAAAAGAAAATGTTATTAAGAAAATCTTAAGAAAGAAAGAGAAAATACATTTTTAATAGTATGCTGTATTTATCAAAAAAAAAAAATCCAGGTATAAGTAAACCTATGCCTTTCAAACCCATGTTGTTCAAGTGCCAACTATAGTCCCTTTAAATCCTTTTTTTCTTTAAGTTTCTATTTAAATTCCATTTAGTTAACATATAGTATAATATTAATTTCAGATGTACAATATAGTGATTCAACATTTCCGCATTACAGTGCTCATCATAAAGAGTGCCCTCCTGAATCCCTGTCTAACCCATCCCCCACCCACCTCCCCTCTGGTAACCATCAGTTTGTTCTCTATAGTTAAGAGTCTGTTCTTTGATTTCTCTCTCTCTCTCTCTCTTTTCCCCTTTGCTCATTTAGTTTCTTAAATTCCACATATGAGTGAAATCACGTGGTATTTGTCTTTCCCTGACTTATTTGGCTTTGTATAATACTCTCTAGTTCCACCCATGTCACTGCAGATGGCAAGGTTTTATTCTTTTTATGGCTGAGTAATATTCCATTGTGTGTGTGTGCATATATATACACACACACACCTTTATTTATTCACCAGTCAATGGATAGTTAAGCTATTTCCATATCCTTTTAATTTTGATAATGTTGGTAGTGATTTCTACTACTTTATTCTTGATTTTTGTAATTAGAATATTCTTTTTTTTTCCCCGAAATCCTGTCCTATTCAGAGTTTACAGGACATCTTAAGTGTATAAATTTTTTCAGCAAGTTCAGGACATTTTTAGATATTATTTTTTCAAATAATATTTCTGCCCCCTTTTCATCTCTGAAACATTCATGATGCACTTATTAGTACATGTCGATTGTATCTGAGAGGTACTATTCATTTTTCTTATTTTTTTTTGCTCTGTATTCTAGACCTATCAATTGTTCTCTCTTCAAGTTTGCTGATAATTTCTTCTGCCAATTCACATCTATTCTAAATGCCCTCTAGTAAATTTTTCATTTAGTTATTGTATTTTTCAATTCCAGAACTTCAATTTGGTTCTTTTTTTAATAAACTCTATTTCTTTGTTGATGTTATCTCTTATCAATGATGACGATCATTGCCACATCCTTTATAAAGGGGCTCTGTATGTGGGTTAGAACATATGCAACCCTGCCTTATCCTTCACTTCCTATTTGCATAGTTTTTCAAGTTCAGCCACATCTGAAAGATTGAGGCCCTCTAAGTTCTTTTTTGAGCATGTGTATAGCCTTGCACATACAGGCAGATTTCTATACCTATAAAAGTACGTCAGATTTCAAAGCTTCCTCTGGACATTTTGTTCTTCAAATCTCCCTTGTAACTCTTTTACAGGGGCTTATTTGCCTCAGTTGGTGTTGTGGACTTAAGAGGCTGCAGTAATAAACAATTGCTATTGATTTTTTTTTTTTTCCACAAAGGCCATGAGGTTAGAGACTTTATAACACAGTGAGCTCTGAGTCAGGTTAAATAATGACAATGTCTGATAAATCAGACTTTTTTAGATAGGTATAATAGAAATCTAATAGTGACAATACTGTGGAGAAGAAACTTTTTGGAGAACTGAAATCCTTATCTGCTCTTTCTGGTTGTTCGTTATCTCCTGGTTTTCACTGATTTGTGGTTATGAAGCTACTTGTTTTCAAAGCTATTATGAAGCCTTTATATTAGATTTATAATGAATATCTGTGGAAAGGGGAATGGGAATATCCCAAACCAAAAGACCAAAACCCTACTTTTCTTGCAAAGGTACAGCAGTTGGGGGCACTTGGGATCCTCAGTAGTTGAGCATCTGCCTTTGGCTCGGGTCATGATCCTCAAATCCTGAGATTGAGTCCTGCATTGGGCTCCCCATGGGGAGTCTGCTTCTCCCTCTGCATGTTTCTTCCTCTCTCTCTGTGTCTCTCATGAATAAATAAATAGAATCTTTAAAAAAAAACACACACACACACACCCAAAAACATAGGTATAGCAGTTGTTTGTTTTTGCTTTAGCAAACACTCCTCTCCTTGTCACAAAGCTGTGGTTAATTTTGATCCTGAGAAAGTTGATTTTGACAACTTTTTTCTAGAATTTTCATTGATTTTATGTAGGAAAAGATTCACAGAGTATCTTAATGTATCTTTTGAGAAGCTCTATTTCTCCATCTAAATTTTAAAAATAGAAATTAAAAATTGATTCTGAATTTCATTTACAAATGGAAAGAAATTAAGAAAGAACAAAACTGGAGGATTAACGATACCCAATTGCAAAACTTATAATAAAACAATAGTGATGAAGTCTTTGTGGAATTGGCATCAAAATAGACACATAGATTAATGAAACAGAATGGAAAATTAAGAAATAAGCCCACACACATATGGATAACTAACTTTTGGCAAAGTTGCAAAGGCATTTCAGTACAGAAAGGATAGTTTTTCAGTATTGGCTATTCGTGTGCAATTCAGACAAACAACTTTAATCCATACCTCACCCCATGTTAAAAATATATTTTTAAAAAAGCTAACACAAAAAAGATCTTGAAACTAAATTGTGAAACCTAAAACTTCTAAGAAAAGTATCTGGGAAAACTTTTGTAATTTGGGTTTAGGGAAAGATTATTTTTATGTAATGATACCAAAAGCAAATCTATAAGAGATTGGAAAATTGAACTTCATTAACAATTAGAGTCTTTTGTTGTTGAAACGTACTGTTAAAATAATAAAAAAAGTAAGCTATATCTTATATAGCTATAAGATAAGCTATAACATATATACATATATGAACTTTAATATGCATAAACTTTGTATGTGTACTTATATATGTGTGTGTATATATATATATCCATACAAATGCATGTATGTATGTACTTACATCCAGAATATATAAAGAATTCTCAAAACTAAATAATTTTTAAAACTCAGTAAAATTTTTTATTTGAACAGATATTTATTTCACTATTAGAAATGAAAATAAAAAGTATAATGAAATACTACTACATTATTAGACTTACTTTAAAGAAAAAAGACCAACTATACACTTTATTGGGAAGTGTTGGGAGAAATGAAGAAATTAGAACTCTCATACACTGCTGGTCAGAATGTACAAGAGTACAACTACTTTGGAAAATAATTTAGCAGGTTTTTTTAAAGTTAAACATATATCTATCATATGATCTAGTAGTCATTTCATTCCAAGGTATTTACTCAAGAGTAATGAAAGAATATGTCTTTATGTGGACTTGAACATGAATATTCATAGTATCTTTATTTGTAATAGCCTAAAATTGGAAACAATTAAGCTTCCGTCAACAGATGAAATGGATATAATATAATAGCATTCAGGAGTAAAAGGAAACTATTGTTATATGATACAGAATGTATGACTATCAAAGCAATTACATTTAAGAAAAATGCTAGACCAAAAAAGATTACATACTATGTGGTTCTATTATTAAATTCTAGAAAATACAAACTAATCTACATGGAAGGAAATCAGATCAATGCTTCCATAGGATGGTGTGGAGGAAAAGTCAGTGAGAGAGGCAGGATGATGGATTATAAAAGACATGAGAAATATTTGGGAAGTGATGTATAGTTTCATTATCTTAACTTTGGTGATTGTTTCATAGGAGTACATGTCAACACTTATCAATTTGTACGTTCTAAATTTGTACAATTTGTTATTTGTCAATTATCCTCCCAGTAAAGTTGTTAAAAAATAATTTCAGTCATTTTGATAAATGAAATATATATATATGTATGTATAGGTAACTAAAAAATAATATCCTTATATTGTAAACAAGTGGACAGTATCATTAGCCATCATGGAAATGAAATTTTAAGCCATGCTTCTAGGTGGGCAAATCCTGAACTCCTGGAACTGCAGTTTAGAAGTTCTGTGGACACTCTCCCTACTGAAACTGGGGAGACATTATGGTGAAAGAATAACTGAGAAATTGCTTTTGAAAATAATTTAAAGCCTCTAGGAATTGTTCTAAAGACACAGAACAAATTTATTTAAGAAAATCTGCTAAATATCCGTAAGAAGAGCAAAAGTCTGTAGCACTTAGATACAAACTGCTTTCCCTCTCCTTCAGCTAAGTACTATGAGAGTTCCACTTTTGCAGGTTTGACCAGGTAGTTTGAGCTCTCTTTTTCTCCAGCTCCCAGTCAAGGGTCTTAGTATCTCCCTAGGATCGTCAGCATTCTCATCTATACCAGCTCTGTGTTGCAGAAGCTAAATTGTAGGCAAAGGTAACCTAGAAAGCACTCATCCTCCATTAGTAGGATAGAGATTCTACACCAGGACACTGGACCCTCAACCTGGCCTTAGACCAAGCTTGCTTCTGAGGTGGAGATTTCATGACCAGAGAGGTAAGCCATAAAGACCAGAGGCCCTTGCCTTCTCCCAACACTGCATTTGTAAAATGGAAGTGTACTCAGAGAAATGGGTCAGCTGCACATCCCAGCTCTAAGCAGTAGCCCAAAGGTTTTATGTAGGGGGAGAGATATTTCATGAGAGATCTCTGCAACTCCTCCAATGAAATGTCTTTATGTGGAACCAGAGTACAGGATGTCTAAACGTAAGATACTCTCAAGATCCATGAAGATTTTTTTAGTAAACAATTTAGAGAGACCAGTAACTCCATGAGAGCCATAACAAACTGTACAATAGCTGGCTTACTAGAAAGAATCATGGAAAGAGACAGCCAAGAATATCCCTTCCAGGGTCAGAACTAACCTCAAAGAATGGCCTCAAAAATTATCCCAGTAAAGGAGTTCAAATTTAATTGGGTAAGACGGTGGAGCTTTTTTAGCCCCAGGGTGTTATTGAAAACAATAGAGCAGTCAGCTGAAAGCAGTGGAAACTAACAGCTGGGTATGACTAACCAGCAGAAGCAAATAGTTTAACCAAAATCAGGAAAAAGATAGTCAAAGAGAACTCTGTCCAAACCACTGTCATCCCAGGTTGACTGCATATGTCCAAGGCTGCTTCCTCTGAAGAGGAATAGATGAGAATGCTGATGATCTTTCCCTCCTAGGGAGATACCAAGGGGCTTCGTAGTACAGGAGAAACAGACTTAAATCTAGCCAAGTCACTAAACATAAAAAAAAAAAAAAAAAAAAAAAATCAAACAACAATAAACCATGGGATTTTGTTGTATGTAGAGTTGCTATCACATATTATTTAAAGTGTATAATTTCAACAAGAAATTCTAAGATATGGGAGTCAACAAGAAAAGATGATAAGCAGGAAAATAAAAGTAGCTAAGAAAACTGCCTATGAAAGAGCTCAGATATTGACTTCAGAGACAGAAACTTTAAAGCAGACGTTGTAAATATGTTTAAAGACCTAAGGAAATTGTGTTTAAAGAAGTGAAGAAATGTATAATGACATTGTCTCGCTAATAGGGGGTATCAATAAAGAGATAGAAATTATACACGAAACACTACTATGAATGAAAATTCTGGAGTTGAAAAGCATAGTAACTGATAAAAGGAAATCACCAGTGGGGATCCAAAGATTTAAAATGGCAGAATAAAAAGCAGGAAAATTTGAAGATAGATCAATAGAAATTACATAATTCAAAAACAGAAAAATAATGAACAAAAGTTAACAGAGCCTCAGAGAAATGTGGGACCCCATTAAGCACACAGACATATGTGCAATGAAGAGTATCAGGAGAAAAGAAAGAGAAAAGAGCAGAAAAAATACGTGAAGAAATAATGTCTGAAAACTTCCTGATTTTGATGATAAATATTAATTTCCACAGCCATCAGGCTCAATGAACTCCAAGTAGGATATAGATGAAAAAGATCCACATGGAGATACTTTATGGTAAAAATGTTGAAAGACTAAGACAAAGAGAAAATCCCAAAAGAGACAACTTGGGATATACACAAACCTCTAACAAGATGAACAGATTTCTTATATGAAGTGATGGAGAAAGGAGCAGGATGACATATTCAAATGCTAAAAGTGAAACAACAATGACAATAGCATCAGTGAACCCTATCAACCAAAAATATTTATATCCAGCAAAATTCTATTTCAAAAATAAAACTGAAATTAAGACATTATTAGATAAAGAAAAACAGAATTTATTTCTAACAGATTCAGATACAAGAAATACTAAAAGAATTTCTTCAAGCTGAAAGCAAGTAACCCCAGACTTTCATTTGAATCTGCACAAAAAACAAAGAACATCAATAAAGACAATTTATATAATGTGTAATTTTCTCCTTTCTTAATTCATTAAAAAGCAATTGTGTAAGACTATATATATATGTATAATATAAATGATTAACAATTACACACACTATAATTTTGAGCTTATAACATTTAGAAATGATATATGTATTTTACCATAATAACACAAAGGAGGTGAAGGGAGGGTGGGAGCCAAGCTGTAATGGAGTAAGGAAATGACACCAGATGGTAACTTGAATCTGTAGGAACAAATAAAGCAAATTAGAAAAGGCAAATAAAAAGTTTAATATAATAAACACTATAAATATATACTTACTTTTCTTTCTTCTCTCAGCTTCTTTAAAAGTCATAAAATTATATAAAGTAATAATGATAACAATGTGATGTTGTGTTAGTAACTTATATTGATGTAATATGTGTAACAGTAATAGCACCAAAAAAAAGGGAGAATGGAGCTATGTAGCATTATTCTTATTACTGTAATAAAGTTCATATTTGAAACTTAGTAGAGAGAATTAACTTCAAGTATTAAATTATTTCATATACAAATACAGCCAAATCCTTAATTAGCTATTACTTAAAGGAATTACATAAGAGAAGAAGAAATATGTGCTAGTTCTCTTCTTGGATGGAGGGCACCAAACCATAATACTTTTTGTGTATGGAGAAACATGTTATACTTTCCTTTGGTAGGTGATGTTGGATTCTAAAGGTAAAGAGATAGACCATGTTTCTTTCTTTTTTCCTTTTTGCAGTTTATTTATTCTACCAACTGACTGAAAGGATGAAGCATAAGGAAAATGTTTCACACCAGGAGCAAAGCTGAAGACACATTTACCCTAAGCTTGGCTGAAACAGGGATGGTTTAAAGCAACTTGCTGAAGGTGCTTTATTTTATTTTTTATTAAAGATTTATTTGTTTATTCATGAGAGACATACACAGAGAGAGGCAGAGACACAGACAGAGGGAGAAGCAGGCTCCTCGCAGGGAACCCAATGTGGGACTCGATCCCAGATCCTGGGATCACAACCAGAGCCAAAGGCAGGTGCCCAACTGCTGAGCCACCCATGTGTCCCACTGAAGGTGCTTTAGACTCAAAGTCAAATAGGTAAGTAAATGAGTCCTTGGATTTCAGTTTGAAGGAAAATCTATGACTTCCTTAAAAAGGAAGAATGAGTATAGGTCAATACACAGGAATTAGTTTACTAAAACACATATGATTTTTTTCTTTAAAAATGTTTTTATTGTGGTAAGAACACTTAACATGAGCTCTACCCCCTTAACAAACTTTTGAGTGTATAATGCACTTAATAATAGTATTTTTAACTGTAGGCACAATGTTGTACAGCAGATCTCTTGAATTTATTCATCTTGCATAACCAGAACTATATACCCATTGAACAGCAACTCCTTATTTTTTGGTTTGCTCTAAAATACTTCTCCAAAAGTGTCGTCTGCCTTGTTTGTTAGACATCAGTTAAGCTTCACTATTTTAACAGAGGAATCTATATTCAAACCTTAAAGTAATTGGCAATCCATGACCATTAATACTTGAGGATTTGCACAATACCTTGAGAGAAGCTATATTCTAGAGAAAAACTATAGAATGTAGAGGTGCTACTACTTAGTCCCATAACATGAAAATAATAAGTATGTTTTTAGAAAGTCAAATCACCACACTGACCCTGAATTTATGAAACAACAGGCCTAGACAGCAGGCATTTCTTTTCTAGACTTCATGATAAGTTATCATTTTCTTTTCATTTGTCTCTGCAATTTGGTATTAGTGTTTATCTAATACTTTTTAAGGAGAGCTACACTTTCCAATGTCATGGTTTTTCATGCTTATAGTATTTAGATTTTCTGTGTCTGGAGCAACACCTTCAACCAGGTGAGAGTGGTGATGAACTGCACCAGAATGGTGATAATAGAAAGTCGGAGAAATTTGACATTTACATCACACAATACCCTGGTTATTCTCTTCGTTTTTGTTTCAGAGTTTCAGTGATGGGAATTTATATTCTTGCTATGCATTAAGAATTTTAATCTAATATTCATTTAATTAATAATATAAAGGAATGAAACTAAATGATTTGAACAGATTTGTTCAGTATCCCTTTATGGTTACTAGGATTGCATAAACTTTAGAGACTGATTTTACCTTTGGACATTAGAAAATTAGCTGACAATAACAGTCTTAGAAATATAGAGTCATAAAGTTTTCAAGAAGGTGTTGTCCAGTTGGGTTGCCTGAAATACTTGGATTTCTGTCATTAATATCTTATTTCCTGCTTGTGTGTTGGCTGGCAGCAGTGTTTGTAAGTAAATCAAGTCTACATATAAAGAGTAACCATTGCAAATCTGATTTACACACTTGGAAACATTTTATTTTAAATCATGATAGGTTTTCTCTCTTAATGCTGAAGGGCATTGAAGCTGGTATACTTCTCTCATTCTTGGCAGACAGGAGAACATCTTTCCTCAGGAAAGCTCAGGAAAGCATACATTTCACTCAAGTTCTTAAGTAGAAGTGGAACTGCAACATAATGCTATAGTGTGATATCATGCAGGGAGGCTTGGATTTGGGACTAGATAGTCCTTTAAAAAAGGAAAGTAACTATAGGTACAAAAATAGCTGGGTTTGATTCTTGACTGTATTATTTATGAACTGAGTTTGAGCACATTTCTTAGCATTTTAAGCCTGTTCACTCGTCTGTTAAAGTGGGTAATATTTATCTCATTGGGTCATTTTGAGGAATAAATAATATAGATATATATGAAAATTTGACCACATACATTTTTAACTCTTGTATGCTAATAATGTACTCTTTTTTAAAAAAATGTGCAACTTGTTAGCATTACCTTGAGAAATTATATTAACATGTCAGATACACAGTTTACTTATATGCAAAATTGTGGTAGTATTATTAAACCTTTCTGAAAACTTTTAATTAGATAATTTTTTTTGTAAATAAAAAAACAACTAGTTTTTCTGAAGGAAAGAAAAGAATAATGTACAATGTGAGTAGGAGCAATAGAAAAGAATGACTAAATCATAATGGAAGAAAGAGAAAAACTAAACCAAAAAGAGAAAAGCTAAACCAAATTGGAACAGCAGATAATTGTAATGAAATACATTACTGATTTGTGATCTAATTGAAAAGACAAGATGAAAACATGAAATAATTAGAGACAATATAAAATCATATTAAATATGATAGATATGGTTTTGTATATGGAGGGAAAGGGAACAAGTTAAATTGTTTTAAATTTCATTTTTAAGGCTCTAAAAGGAAAGTTGCTGTTGTACAAAAAGCCTCCCCCCCCAAAAAAAAAATATTTAAGACACTGTTTGTTCCTCACTGAAAATGAAGGTATGAGTAATTGGAGGAGAGGGTCAAAATGACTGGTGTTTCCTTGGACATCCCCAAATTTATCCTAGTGACAAAATGCTCTAAAATGCAGAAGATTAAAGAAATCAAGTATTTTAAATGTAGTGTTAAAGGATAATATACTAATAATAAGCCTCTTTTTCTGAAGACTCTTTGGAAAAGATGAAAGAGGAGGACAATCTAATCCTTCCTATTCCTCTCATCTCACCTCTATGCCATTTTTTAGTTCATACTTTAGATGCCAAGTCAAATGCATACCAGTATCATATCTGAGCATATCTATAGCAGTATTTTCAATTTGAGATCTACATACCATCATCATAAACATGATTTAGAGCGCTTATTAAAAATGAAGTTCTTTTTCCAGATGGCCAACAAGTACATGAAAAGGTGCTTAAGAACATTAATCACCAGGGAAATGCAGATCAAAACCACAATGAGATAATACCTCACACCTCTTAGAAAGCCTATCATCAAATGACAAGAAATAACAAGTGTTGGAGAGGATGTAGGGAAAAAAGAACACTTGTGCACATTGGTGGGGTAGTAAATTGGTGCCATCACTATGGAAAACAATATGGAGGAGATTCAAAAAATGAAATAGAACCACCACAGGATCTAGCAACCCCACTTCTAGATATGTATCCAATGAAAATGAAATCAATCAAATCATTTTTTTCATTCAAAAAATGAAATAGAACCACCATAGGGTCTAGCAACACTACTTCTAGATATGTATCCAAAGAAAATGAAAATACCAATATCTCTTCAGAATTCTGAAGAGATATTGGTATTGCCATGTTCGTTGCAGCATTATTCCCCATAGTCAATTTACAGAAACAACTGAAGTGTCTATCTACAGATGAATTGATAAAGAAAATTTGGTATGTATGTATGTATGTATGTATGTATAGTGTATATGTGTATATACTGCATACACACACACACACACTACAATATTATTTAGATCTGAGAAGGAAGAAAATTTTACCATTTGTGACAATATGGATTGATTTTGAGGGCATTATGCTAAGTGAAATAAGTCAGACAGAGTTAGACAAATACTGTACAATCTCATTCTTACATGAAATTACACACAAAAAAACCCCCCAAACTCACAGAAATAAAGAGTAGAATGGTGGTTTCCAGGGGCTTGAAGAATGGGGTAAATGGAGAGATATTGGTTGACAGGTACAAATTTCCAGTTATAAGATAAATAAGTTCTGGGAATCTGATATTCAGCATGCACTTGACAATATTTTATGCTATACCTGAAAGTTGCCAAGAGAGTAGGTCTTAAATGTTCTCACCACAATAAAGGTAATTATGTGAGGTGATAAAGGTATTAACTAACTACCACAGTAATCATTTCACAATATAGAAAGGAATCAAATCATCCTATTGTGCATCTAAAACTTACACAATGTTGTGTGTTAATTAAATCTCACTAAAGCTAAGAAAAAAAAGTGTGGTTTCCTGTTCACACTGCCAGGTCTCTTGAGTCACCTTAATTTCTGATAGTGAGATGTAAGAATAAATATCTTAATCACCTGAGATTCCTATTAGTAATAAATTTAAGAACTCTACTCTAGGCTTATGTAGAAGTCAAATCCCTAAAATTTTCTTTAAATAAATCAGCTGAGATATACTTACCGATAGCTATATAGGGGTTAGTTGAACTATGGCCAAAGACTAGAGGAAAGAAAAGATTTAATTTATTCAGTTTCACTCCAAAACAGCAGCTGTTATGGGGGTATAGGACAAGGAACACAACAGGACTCTTGGCACTTTTCGTGGATGAAATGGTTCACGAGATTATGGACATTCACAAGATTTGGACTGAGTCATGAGCATCTATAGGTCTGTAAGTGGCAGCGTTTCTCCAATTCTCAACTCCGTGGTGTAGGCAGCCTGTCAAGCTTCCCTCAGTTTCTTGATTTTGTGAAAGCATCCCTGCCCTGAACTACAGACTGACTATGTTGGCTGACATCAAGAAACTATCTCTCAATTGATTCTTAGAGTATGCATGTCACCTCCTTAGGAACCCTAAAAATTCCCCTATAATTAGATATGAGATCATAAAAGTACTTGAAAAATATAGACAGTAACAGGAACATATATTGGATGCTAACTATGTGTTAGGTGTCATTCCAGGTGCATAGTCCTCATGACTACCTTGTGGGGCTAATGTTATTCCCATTATGCAGGTGGGGAAAGCGAGGCTAGGGAGGATAGGCGCTTGTTCAAAGTCACTTAACTGGTTAGTGGCCACACAGATATAAAAATCCAAGTAGTCTAGTTCCTCAGCCAGCCCTTTGAATCAACATCCCAGACTGCCTCTTCAATAAGGTATAAATAAGTATTGTTAAAAAATTACATAAAATTGCAATGAGGAAGGGCTTTCTCTATGTGACACCAAAGGAGGAACAATAGAAGAATACATATATAGTGGGGAAATAAATGAAGACCAACCAAACAAGAAAAACAAAGGCAATTTATTCTGAGCTGGTTATAGCAAAGGGGTCAGCAGCCACTGTCACTTGTGTTTTGCCAGAGGCTCAAAGACAGGCAGAGAAGTGGGAAAGCTTTATGGTGAAGAAAAGAGAAGCTGAAGGTGTGTCCTCCTTGGAGGCTGTTGGCCTGGGGAAGCTGTAAGCAGGCCATGTGGAAATGGGGCATCCTATATGATTGAGTAGGAGTGCATATTTGGCTTACTCTGGTTGGTGCCAAGTTGGAAGTGGGGACAGAAATTAGAGAAGTTTCCATTAGTCAAATCCTGATCATTTGCAGCCGACTGATACAGAGTCATTGTTTAGTTTCCTGGATTTCCACTAGAGATAGCAATGTGGCTTCCTGGAAGTCTGGCTTATAGCAAACTAACTTTCTGATTGTTTATTGTAGGTAAGGGCTGGTTTCCTGGTCAAGCTCCTGCAGGCTTTGGATGAAAAGTTTTATTTTTACAGGTGATCTGGCCGTTGTCCATCTTTATATTCAGTCTCTCAATTGATTTGAGAACATAATGCAAAAACTTCCCTATCTTTGGGGAAAAAAGAATAAACAAACTTGAGAGGAACACTAAGCTAGAAAAGATAACTACAGAATACATGGAAAAATGTATTAATACATGTTAATATACCTATACAAAGAGTTTTAACAAATTATGAAGAAATTGTTCAACATCTCAATGGAAAAAATAAGGTGGGCAATAACAGGTAATTCACAAAAGAAGAAAATACATTTAACTTCAAAGAACTGCAAAAAAAAAGAGATTTAATTTTTAGCCTATTACATTGACAAATATTAAAATGACTGACAAAATTGAGTGACAGCATGGGTCGGAATAAACAGACATTCTGATACACTGCTAATGGTAGTCTAAATTGGTCCAACTTTCCTGAAAGGCAATTTGGCAACTGTATCAAATGTCTTAAGCATATGCCTTCCCTTTGGGCCAGCAGTGTTCTTCTAGGAATTCATCCTAAGAAATGAGACAAATGCACAAATTTGAAGGGAAAAGGATGAATTCAAAACAACCTGTGATTCCAAAAGTAATGGATTCATTAAATAAATTATGATACATTACGTGTAGTCCTCAAAAAAAGTGATGCAGAAATATATTAGGTAATGTGGAAAGTTCTGTATTAGTTGCTAAATTAGCATAATCGATTTGAGAACACTCTGGAAGATAGCCAATAGTTGTTGTCTTTGAATGGTCATGGTTTTGAAAATGTTTTAGTATCATAATTTTTGTTTATCACTAATTTCTAACTTCCAACAATAAATATGAGTGTTGCTGAGGAATAGCATTAGTGCTGTTAGTGTACAGACAAAAAAAATATATATATATATATATACATATATATATATACAGTTTATAATCTCTCTACCTGAAAAATAACGATTGACGTTTAAAAAAACTAATACATGCACATTTTTAGAATGTTCAAATAATTGTTCAAAAAGTTTATAATGAGAAGCAGGGCTTTCCTCTCTATTCCTCTCTCCTTCCCCCCAAAATTATTATTTTTAACAAAATTCTTATGGATCATTTGATTACACTTTTATAGAGGGTGAAACGTCCAAACACCAAACAAGAGAGAAAAATTAACTAATGATTCTAGCCTGGTGTTAGTTGGCTCAGGAAATAAATCCCACCTTCTGTCTCCCTTTAGCTCTTATCTGAATCTCTAAATTTCTAAATCATTGGCTTCATATGACGATGACCTAAATTATACCTTATAATCCATTTTAGAATTTATAGCTTTTTATAAGTCTTTGAGTTCAAATACCCATCTTTCCCTTCCACTCAAAGGTGCATTTAAAAAGGCTCAGCATTTCCTATATGTTCATTTTGTTGTAGTCTTGATGCACAGTTGTATCGTTCCACAGATTATCCACGATGCTAAAAATTCTTCCCACACTTGCATTTGACACCGGAATTGAAATAGAAAACTGAACCCATTTAAACAAATTTAGAGCTGCAGTTTCAGTGCTAAAAACACGTTTTGATTTTTTTTAGTGTTGTTTCCTCAAGAGAAATGATCATCTCATGTCCAAAGCACAGAGTTTCTCATAAAGAGAATTTGGAGTGGGCTCTTATTTTCATGATGAAAACATTCAGATGAGAATTACTTCATCAAAGAAGGAGATGGCTCATGTTCAGACAAACACAAAGCACCCAGAACAGTACATGGTAGATTTTCAGAAAGAAATTACTCCTCTCTATATGTGAGAGTTCTTGTATTCATATTTGATTCGTCATAGGTAAACTTGATGACTACACAAACTGACAAATAGTTACTTTGCAATGTGCATACAGCTCCTGCTGAAAAACTTAATATTGATTTTTTTCTCCCGTTTTGGAACTAAATTTAAAAAAATTAACTGATGGAAGATTTTGTTTAATAAAATCCCCAAATACTCTTTACCTTAAAAGGGTGTTGCAAATATCAAAGCTGAACAGGATCCAAGAACTTCACATTTATATGAGAAAAGTTCTGTGTTCTTGCTACACAGTTGTATATGGCCTCAGGGCATGGATGCAGACTGGGGGGCTTGGCCTCTTATGCATTGTAAAGGGGCACCATTCCATTGACCAAATGCTCAGAGACTCATAGCCAATCAATTCAATTGTACAAAGTGCCCTGGACTTTGACTAGAAAATCTGAACTTCAGCTCTATAAAACATTGGAACTCTTGCCATATCCTGCCATGTCTGTCATTCTGGTACCCTGGATTCTGGATACATATGCTGTCTAGAGTGAGGAAGTACTTCCCCTAGCTTACAAAGGACAGACACCTTGCACAATATACAGATAACACATTGAGGGAGGACTTATTAAGGACTATTCCTTCTGCTCCTGGGACTCCAGTTTCATAGAAATAGCCCCTTTTAGGTTTTTTTCAGGCTCAAATATGTCACCTTTATGATTGTTCCTGGTTCTGATGGTTTCTGAGGTAGATCTGGGGTCCTGGCTTATGGAAGTCAGTCTTTTGAAGCCGATAGCCTCCTGATTATCCAGAAGATACTCCATCCACCACCACCTTCTCCTCAACAGACTACTAAGTCACCATGGTCTGGCACCAGCTTATGTCTTGATTTAGCAGCACTGCATAAGTCCTTTGCAATTGCTATGCTCGTTCTATTATTCTTTTATTGATTGGGTAGCTGTTTATCCAAAGCTCGAAGCCTACTTCTCCTATACTTCCTACTAATGAAACATCTCTCCATAATTTAGATCAGTTATAATCTTTTACTGTCTTCTCCTTGAGAATTGGTCTTTTCAAAATAATCATGGCTGCTTTTACCATTATAAGAGCTGATTTGCATGGAGAATAGGCTGAGCAATCCAGGGGACACCATTTGAATGGTAATATGAGTGTCCCTCCTGGGGTTGAGCAATATGGTTCTCTCATTGAACACTAAGGACTGCCTCATGTAACCAAGACGTTGGTGGTCAGAGAAGGTATCCCAGAAGTAATGTAAAAGGATCCTTGTGAGAAGTCACAGTTCCACTTAGATGTCTATCCTATCTCTGTGGTATAATTGGTTGTTTTACTTCTTTGCCTCCTCAACTATGCCATGAGGTTCAAGAAGGTAGATATTACTCACATTCTATCATCAAGTGGATAGCGAAGCATCTAGCATATTTTAAGACTGTTGAAAAAATAGACTCAAAGACATTTAATGGTATTTAGAATAAAAAGAAAGAAAGCGAGAGAGAGAGAGAGAGAGAGAGAGAACTCTGGGGTGGGTGGGCAAATAGTAGGCATCATATAATTCTTGCCCCATCAAGTCATGTGCTAATGTCAGTATCTATAGATCTATATCTTAGAATTGCTAAAGATGAAAAAGGCCATCGAACCTCAAAGTTTCAAGTCCAGCCACCCCCTCCATGTGCACTCACCACATTTTCCATAGCGTTTTAAGGTGCTTAGCACCCTGTCATTCTATCTTTTAGCCATCCATCCACCCCAAAGAACCAGAACAATACACCATGAAAATCAATGAGGGGCACTAGTAACACCTGCCTAGTATTACTTTAGATCTGCAAGATGGGTAGGTATATGACAAAGGATCATGCATATGAACTTGATTTTCACATAGAAATGTACCCAGGGGGGATCCCTGGATGGCACAGCGGTTTAGCGCCTGCCTTTGGCCCAGGGCACGGTCCTGGAGACCCGGGATCAAATCCCACGTTGGGCTCCCGGTGCATGGAGCCTGCTTCTCCCTCTGCCTGTGTCTCTGCCTCTCTCTCTCTCTCTGTGTGACTATCATGAATGAATAAATAAAATCTTAAAAAAAAAAAAAAAAAAAGAAATGCACCCAGGACTGAAGAGACCTTTGCTGGGGAAATCTAGAGACACTCTACTATTGCCCTAAGAAGTGTTATTATACTCTAAGGAAGATGCAAGGAGGAAGCAATAATATGCACATATTGGTAAAGTCCAACTTAGGCAAAGGAAAAATTTATACTCAAGCTGTACTTTAAGTCCTCAGGACCAATTTCACCTACAACTTTAAGAATATTAAAAGAACAATACACAATGAAATTAGCTACATATTAGCTTCAGAAATTAACCCAAACCTTGACCATTCAAATCTCTTCTTTTCCTTGGTCATATTCTGTTTTGTTTTAAATGGTGAGAATCAAACAATCAGCCCTGAATTATCAGATCACCAATATTTTGTCTATTTTATTTTATTTTATTTTTTTTTATTTTGTCTATTTTTAATAGCTTCCACTAGGATGTAAATACCACAAGTGCCAGGACTATGCTTATTAATTTTTCATTCTCTTATTCATTCATGCAAATCTATATTGTTTAGCTTCCATATTCCAAGTATTATAGTAGAATTAAATATCCACTGCAAAATGGGCATAGTTTTCACCCACAAAGAATTTATGGCCCAGTAACCAGTAGAGAATACAGATATTGAACAAATAAATATATAGTTACAAATTTCAAGTGCTATGAAGAAAAATAATGTAGTGTCATGGATAACTACATGATTAGACTTCTATATTCAATAAAATGTCAATTCAAAAAAGTAAAGACATGTTCACTAAAATAAATATGGGAAAAAATTAATCACCAGAAGACTGTCAGTTATTGAAAATTCTAGAAAATAATCTTCAGGTCCAAGGAAAGTGATCTCTAATTGAAGTGAGCATCAGAGAAAATGGTAGATGAGTGAGCAATATAAATATGAGCACTGAGTCTATAAATCAACAGTAATAATGTCTGTTGTAAACATATAAAAAGAAAAATGACTAAAATTTCAAATAAAAAAATCATAGAACCATAATTTATAAGTAGGAATGAGCAATATTAATGGGTGTAAAAGTTCTGATATCCTAAGATTTTCAAAGAAGAGAGTGAAATAATTGAATAATTACAAACTTTAATAAGGTAACTATTCATGTTATTTCTAATATTACCACAAGAGTGGAAACAGAGGTTTAAATTTTATACTAAAAATGGATGAAGATGTTATTAAAAATGTTCAATAATCCAAAATAACGAAAAAAATATAAAAAGAAACTACAAAATATAAAATAACATGGTAGAAATAAATCCAAATATATTAGTAATGATGCTGGGTACAAATGGACTCAATGCTCTAATTAAAAAAAAAATTCAGAACAAAAAATTACTTATCCTGTTTATAAGGAATATACCTAAAATAAATGGCTATAGAAATTGTTGAAAGCTATTGGATGGAAAAAGATATACCCTTAAGTCCTAATAAAAAAAAGGTTGATATAATTATATTAATAACCAACAAAAATAGACAAGGCAAATACAATTAGTAGAATTAAAAAGAATTACTTCAAAATGATTAAAGACTCAATGAGCAGAATGATCTAGCAATTTAAAAATTATATGCATATATTAACAAAGCCTCAAATTATTCAAAGCAAAATTTGACAGAAATACAATGAGAAATTGATAGATCACCTAAGTCAGAAAGTTCAACACTTCCCTCATAGAAAAGCATTTAAAAATATGAGGATATAAAAAAAAATTTGAAAAACATAATTAACAAAGTTGACTCATCAGCTGCAGAATGTACATTAATTTCAATCATGCACAGATCATTTATAAATATTTAACACATACCAGGCCATAAAACATGTCTAAACACAAATCCTTCCAGATAATTAAAGAGACTATTTCCCAAACATTTTATAAGACCAGCATTATCCAGATAGCAAAACTAGACCAACACGTTGCAAGACAAGAAAACAACAGAACAATATCTTTCATAAACATACATGTAAATATTTTCAACAAAATTTTTAGCAAATAATATCTAATGTTCATAAAAAAGATAATATAGACTCCTAACTCTGGGAAATGAACTAGGGGTGGTGGAAGGGGAGGAGGGGGGGGGTGAATGGGTGACGGGCACTGAGGGGGGCACTTGATGGGATGAGCACTGGGTGTTATTCTGTATGTTGGTAAATTGAACACCAATAAAAACTAATTTATAAAAAAAAGATAATATATCATGACCAATTTGGAATAATCTCAAGAATGCAAACGTAGTGTAACATTTAAAGATCCATGTAATTCACCTTATTAACATACTACACACACAAACACACACAATGACTGCAACAATGAAACACGTAGATCAATAGATATAGGGAAAAAGCATTTGTCAAAACCCAGCATCCATTGCTAATAGAAGTTTCCCAGAAAACAAGGAATTGAAGAGATGTACCTAATCTGATAAATGTGGTCTATGTTAAGCTTCCAGCTAACATCATTCTTAATGGTGAAAAGAAAATGAATGTTGTCTCTTAAGATTATGGACAAAGTAAGGATATCCACTCCCACCACTTCTATTTAACATTGTACTGGAGATTCCAGTCAGTCCACTAAGGTAAGAAAAAGATTAAATGACAACATTATTGGAAAAGAAGTAGTAGAATCATCTTTGTTTATAAGAACCAGAATGGTTTCTGTAAAATATCTCCTGGAATCTAAAACAAATAAGCAAATAAATCTAACATGTGAAGTTAGCAATATTGTAGGATATAAGATGAATATACAAAATCAATTGGATTTCTGTGTACTAGCAATCAGTAATTGAAATACTGAAGATACCATGTACCCTAGCATCAAAAACGTTACTTAGAGATAAATCTGAAAAAATATACAAGTCCTTTACACTGAAAAATAGATAATGCTGAGAGAAATTAAAGACTCCCTAAGAAGATAGAGATGCCATATTCGTAGATTAGATGACTCGATGTTGTTAACTTGTCATTTCTCTCTAAATTGATTTGTAGATTTAATGTAGTGTCAATTAAAATCCCAGGAATTTTTTGTAGGTTTATATTTGATCAGACTGATAGTAAAATTTGTGCTGAAATGTAAAGTATCCAGGGGGTCCCTGGGTGGTGCAGTTGGTGAAGCATCTGACTCTTGGTTTCTGCCCAGGTCATTGTCTCAGCTTCATGAGATTGAGTTCCTGCCTCAGGCTCTGAGCTCAGTGAGGAGTCTGCTGGAGTTTCTCTCTCTCTCTCTCCCTATGCTTGCTCTCTCTCTGTCTCTCTCCTCTCAAATAAATAAATCTTTTTTTTTTTTTAAAGGAAAGTATCCAGAATCGATAAAGCAACATTGAAAATAAAAGAATAAAGTTGGAGGACTTTATAGTACTTTTCATTAAGAACATAAATAAGTGGGATCTCTGGGTGGCACAGTGGTTTGGTGCCTGCCTTTGGCCCAGGTCGCGATCCTGGAGACCCGGGATTGAATCCCATGTCGGGCTCCCAGTGAATGGAGCCTGCTTCTCCCTCTACCTGTGTCTCTGCCTCTCTCTCTCTCACTGTGTGACTATCATAAATAAATAAAAATTAAAAAAAAAAGAACATAAATAAGCATGGGTGGCCCAGTCAGTTAAGCATCTGACTCTTGATCTCAGCTCAGGTCTTGATCTCAATGTTGTGAGTTCAAGCTCCACATTGGGCTTCACTCTAGGTGAAGCTAACTTTATATATATATACTAACTTTTATATATATATATATATATGTGTATATATATATATACACACACACATTTATATATATATATATATACATTTTGAAAACTGGTATATATTATGTAGTGATGGTATAGTTGAGGAAGAAAACTAGTAAACTTGAAAAAACATACATATCCTTTGACTGAGTCTTTCCATTTCTAAGAGTATTCCCTATAAATCTGCATGTTTCTATGCAACAAGCAACAAAATGAAAGAATGTTCAAAGCAGCATTTTTCACATTTTCCAAAAACTGGAAAGAGCCCCTTAATAGTAAAATGGATGAATGGATTGCCATATCAATAAACCATAGAATGTTACACAGCAATGAAAATTAATGAACTAGTTCTATGTGCAACAATATGGCTGAAACTTACAATCTTAATAGTGAATGGAAAAGAGCAAGTTATAGAAAATGTATGCAGCATAATTGCATTTATATAGTATTCTAAACAGGCAAAACTCAAGTATTTTGCTTGGGGATGCATACCCAAGAACTAAAACTAAAGAAAAACAAGGAATTGCTTATAATCAGTGTCGAGATAATGATCACCCCAAAGGCCAGGGAATGGTGGCAGGAGCCGCGTGTGGGAGTTCTGGAATGTTGATATTATTCTTTCACCTGACTGATGTAGTATTTTGAGGAGTGTTGCTTATAGCTGTTTCTGAAACTGAAAACACACTTTTTACACACTTTACTGGATGCACACGTATATTCTGTTTTATAATAGAAGAGTTTACAAAACCAACACAAGTCTTTGTAAAACCGAGTGAGAGGTGTTAGGGTTCCTTTCCTGGCCTGGGCCAGACCTTGTGATTTTCAAGCTTTGTATTAGTCTCTTATGAGGTGTCAGACGGCCAGCAGCAAAAGGGTTGGGTTGGGGGATGGCGTAGGCATTGTTAAGCACTACTCCAGCACTACTCGTGTCAAAAGTTAGCTCTCGGAAAATCTCTGTTCCTACTGCTTGCACTCAACTATACCTGCAGCCTAAAACCTAAGGTCTCGAGACTGTGACTTGCAAGCATTAAGAGGAAATGTAGTGCTACTTGGAGCTGGAGGTAAAGACTCATAAGTTGAGTGTAACCAGTCATGATGGAACACTTCACCTACTCAGTGGAGCCTGCAGATTGTCCCTTCATCTGAGTTGACAGCACTCAGAGCACCGGGTTGGCTCAGCAGTGAAGCAGAGAAAACGGTGTCGAAGTGAAAATAATCTGATACACAAAAATTCTCTAAGTCGTTATAATGGTAGAGAAATGTTATGGTTGGTGCAAAAGTAAGTCATTACCGGAGGCAAATGACTGAACTAAAGAAATTTGATTTCCCCTGGATTTTAACTTCATGGGTGGCTGCCTGCAAGAAAACTCAATATATCTCTAAGACTTCTGCCTCTTTGCCAATTTGACTGAAATCAGCCAATAAAAGCCAAATCATTTCATTCCACAAGAAACTAGGAAAATATTGGAAGGGTCTGTTTTTAATAAAAATTCAGAATTCCTTGAAGACTATGGTTTCTTTATCAAATCTGTTCATGGGATCATAAATATTTCAGTTTCTTGTGTATACAAGGGGGAACCTTTGATCCCCAGGTCAGTTTGAGGTACAGCTTACACAGTAAACATCACCAGATGATGACCTACAAGAGAACTATGTCTGGTCACTTGGAAAGTGTTAAGTGTCTACAATGGCCAAACTATGGAAAGAGCCAAGCTGCCCATTGACAGATGAATGGACAGAGATGTGGTATATATGTAATGGAATATTACTCAGCCTTCAGGAAGGATGAAATCTTACCATTTACATTGACATGGATGGAACTGGAGGGTATTATGCAGAGCAAAATAAGTCAGTCAAAGAAAGACACTTATCACATGATTTCACTCACATGTGGAATGTGCACAGGATCATAGGGGAAGGGAGGGAAAATGTAATGGAAAGAAATCAGAGAGGGAGACAAACAATGAGAGACTCTTAACTGAGGGTTGCTGGAGGGGAGGTGGGTGGGGGATGGGTTAACTGGGTGATGGGCATGAAGGAGGGCACGTGACGTGATGAGCACTGGACGTTATATGCAATGGATGAATTACTGAACTCTGCATCTGTAGCTAATGATGCTCTATATGTTGGCTAATTGCATTTAAAGAAAAAAAGAAAAATGTTAGCTTCTGCGATTAGAAAAGTGGTATTAAGGGGAAAAACTAAGGGAAGATTCCAATACCCGCCCTGGTTTAAATTTCACTTTCGGGCTGGCAAAGTCATGGGTTTGTTGGATATAGGGGAAAGGACACATAGATCATTGGTGTCTCTGTTGGTGTGCTCTGGCTCAATATTCTTAAGACAGAGTCAATAGGCTATTAGGGAAGGTCTAGACAGGACTCCCTGAGCTTTCTTCCAGTGGGCAAACAGTCCACAATTACACATTGGAAGTGAAAAGCAGGGAGAACGGCTCAATTAAAGGGTAAACTGCTGTGGCCAGGGACCAGGCCTTCCTTTGATTCCTCTATTTCCCAACCCAACTTCCACTTCCTAATACACTCCCTGTGAATCATCCACTCAACAGTTATCACTTTGCTGACAAATAGGTAACTCGCTTACTGTGGGAGAAAGCAACAGTATGAGATATAAGTACTTTTTTCTTGCAGTCATTTCATCGGTCGATTCTATTTAGATCCGAGGAGATAGCATTTCCATTTCAAACCACAAAAAAAGATGTCTTGCTTACGTTAGGATTTACCTTCATCTAGGAAGGTGATCATGAGGAATTATTACCATGACTGCTTCAGTTCCCTGTAAATACTGAATGGTTTTCACATCTTCCTAGAACCACTTGACCCAGGCTTAAAAGAAGCAAGAAGAAAAACAGCCTGTGGGGATAAATGTGTTCTAATACTTTAGGAACATCTTGACTCCATTGAATTAAATACAAAGACCCTTACTGATTCTGCTAACTTCAGTCCCAGAAGTAGGATCAGCTTGAGGATGACCATCGGCTGGTGACTCTGCCTGTTTCTTTGCAATTTCCTGGCTGTACCCCCTTTTAAATAATGATTATGTCTTTCTGCTGCTTCTCTTATGGAAAAAAAAATGCCTGTAGTGGCTTCACATCCACATGCCACCGTGTCCTGAGGAAGAACGAAACTGTTCTTATCAAAGACTTCTAAGAGAGTGTCCCAAGATCCATCCTGACTAGGTTGTCTATATTACTTGTTCATCTCTGGGCCAGTGCTTGTGGATGGAGGAATGAAGTGGGTCAATAAAACAAGCTAAGAGTGCTCAGCCTTGAAGCTGGGCAGAGTCAGTTTCCCTCACAATTTCCTAAATGAGTGAGAGCAAAAGCCTGAATCAAAATTTAGATGTTTAGGAAAGAGTAACATTATTCTAGGCGCACGACAGAGAGAGAAAATAAGAAAGAAAAATAGCAATAGTTCTCTACTTTGCTGCACATTAGAATCATCTGGGGGCATTTGCAAATCCTCATGTCCACACCAAAACCCTGGGCCAAATAATTCAGAATCTCTGGAGGGAAGGGAGAGGGCAGTGGTTCTTAAGCCTCCATGGTTGATTCCAACGTGACTCCAATAAGACCATTACATTCCATGGAAAGAGTCTATTACAGGAAGACAGAACTAGTATCTGTCAGCTTCTCTCCTCACGTGGGGACTTTGAAGAGAGATGAGTTGGTTTTATTCCCCAAGCTCTGGCAGCTTAAAGCCACCTGAGCTGACAGTTGTATTTCCCCTTACAAAGGGGCTTACACATAGTGGAATTATACTTTTCTAGCCTCACAATGAACAACACAAAGGTTACAACAGTGGCTAAATCCCACGTGGGAAGCACAGAGAAGGCCATTGTAAGCACTGCTTTTCCAGAGTGAGAGAAAATAGAGGGGGATTACAGATGGGTTTAAAATACCATTTCCTTCCCGCCACCATGAACGGTGTTTGTAGAGTGTGCAACGCTGCATCCCCCGGTCCAGCATGGTCAGCTGTGGCATGGCTTTGTTTTGTTCCCTTGTTCTCATCACTGTCCGTTCATCCATTCACAACTCATTTTCTCACTCTGTTTGCTGCTCTGGATTCTATGGCTTCCCTCCTGAGAATTTACCAGAGGAATCCGGCCGAGTTACAACAGAGAGAAACCAAAACACTCCTCAGACTCTCCTGTCTTTCTTTCTTCTTCTTTTGGGAAGGGAGGAGTTGTAAGAGGAATAAAAAAAAAAAAAATAGAAAACAGATTTTGCTTTCTTGTTCAACTTCTAAAACTGTTTGAGTTTCTTTTTGGAAAGTCTTACTTTCTCTTTCAATTTTTTTTTTAAGATTTTATTTATTTATTCATGAGAGACACAGAGAAAGGCAGAGAGAGAAGCAGGCTCCCCAATTAGAGCCTGATGCAGGACTTGATCCCAGGACCCTGGAATCATGACCTGAGCCACCCAGGTGCCCCTCTTTCAATTTGGTTTTAAAGAGAGATGACAACAAGCAAAACATCATGAGAGAAGAAGCAATTTTCCAGAGTCACTCAAACTAAAAGGCCCATACTAGGACACATTGTCATGAAATTATTAGAGCCCTGGGAAAAGAGAAGACCCTCAAAACTTCCACAGAGGTAAAATATTAAGTCTCAAGCAAAAGAGAGGGAATCATTGTGGCAGTGGATTTCTGAACAGCAACTTTGATAGCAAGAAGATAATGATCTTCCAAATACTGGATTTTTCAAAATTAGTAAATGTGAGGTGTATTGTAAGCAGGTATGGGAACAAGAATATAGAAAAGTCAAATAATTAGAAAGCACATTCATTAGAGCCACCTTAATGGGTAAGGGAACCAGATTCTGAGGCTCCAGAAATCTTCAAAAGTAGTTTAAGGGTCTTTAATCTAGTGTTTCGCCATTAACCAAAATCAGCTGCTTCCTGGTTTTTGCTATATTCTCTCTCCTCCTCTGACTATCCATTTTCCTTTTCACTCCTTCCTTTATACTTGTTGGTTTTTCAATTTCTTTTTCTTATATGAATTGCTGGTCTTTTAAACATGCAGTGGTTCAAAATTTTGAGAGGTGAAACTTGATTTCTTCTGCTTGTCTTTTCATGCCAAGGCACATTATAGGTCGCTGAATAGCCTGCGGATTAATCAGGTTCTGACCCCTAATTATCAGCTGAAGATGGTGGGAGGTTGTAATACATTTAAAAACATGGCAAATTTGTCTTGTGTGGCCAGGGCTATGAACAGGGCATTTCTATTTTTTGCAGTGGTTCTTTATCAGTATCCTCTGGGAGCTTATTAGACATGCAGATTTGGGGGGCTTGACCCCAGATCTACTCATTCGGAAACTGCGAGGGTGGGGCACCTGGGTGGCTCAGTGGCTGTGCATCTGCCTTTGGCTCAGGTCATGATTCCGGGGTCCTGGGATCCAGTCCCGCATCAGGCTCCCCGCAGGGAGCCTGCTACTCCCTCTGCCTATATCTCTGCCTCTCTCTGTGTCTCTCATGAATCAATCGATCAATAAAATATTTTAAAAAAAGAAGAAAACTCTGAGGGTGAGTGTCAGGCTTTTCTGTGTTTCGGCAAACCCTATGAATGATTCTCATACATACTAACATTTGAAAACCAGAGCTATAGCATGAATATTTAGTTTACATAATCTCTCTGGATCTAAAATTTTCCAGTGTAAGAGGCAACAGTACTTCTCTTTCATTTTTCTTCTCTGAAAATGTAATGGAATTTTGTATATTATCTTTTCTTAGCTATGAGTTGTGCGTGGATGGAAGGCAGGTGTATGATTAGATGAATGCACATTCTCCAATACGACAATACTAATATACACAAAGCTTCTAGCACATTCTGTCAATTCTCTAGGTAGCAATAAAAGTTTCTTTGAGTATTTCCAGCCATGGGAAACTCATTGCTTTTGGTTTAATTCGACCAACTCCCCCAGTCATAGAGCCATACTCTTCCCACTAGAGCAATGCAAAATGAATTTAGATTTGACTCTCACTACTGAGAGTCTAGTATATGTCTTGTTATCTCTTTTGGATCTCCCAATTACTCTGTGTATTAGGCATTTTTACACCCTTACTGTGTGTTAGTCCTTGGAATATTTGTAGAGACTCTTATGTATCTCTTTCCAAGGAAAACAATCCCAGTTCTGTCAGTTGCTTCTTAATATGAAATGGTTTTAAAACCTTTCAAAATTCTGGTTGGTTTCCCCAGATGCTCAGTTCCTCATATTTAAATATTTAAATATTCCACATGTAAGCAATGGTCTGACACATGTAGCATATTACCACCTTTATTCTGGATGCAGTATTCCTATTAGAGAAACCTAAAATTAACCTCAATTCCCAGCCATATAACTGTGGTTCATGTAAACTGATGTCATCACAGGTCTCCCCTGACATGATTTTTTTTTAACTGAAGTATATTTTACATCTGTTCCTATTAAATATCATTTTAGTAGTTTTAGTCATCATTCCAATCTGTCATGATTTCTTTGAACTTTGATTCTATCTTCCTTTCTTTTTATTAGCTATTCCTCCCATATGTCTATCATCTGCAAAGCTTATAATCATGCTTTTATGTCTTTGTTCAAGTTGTTGATAAAAATGTTGGGTGGAAGAGATTTCCATAATAATGCACATAATACTAATATTTTATATTTGCATGGTGCTAAAGCAGTCATAAAACATATTCATATATATGATCTCATTTGATACTATAATCCTGGATGGTAGGAAGGGCAACCTTATTTGCTTTTCCTCTCATTATGGATAAAGAAAGGGTGCTAAGAGAACATGAGTCACACTGCTGCTTGTAGAGAGTTAGTAGTATAACTTAAGTGTTTTAAAGAGGCTTTTGTTTAAGGAGGCAGTAGTAACCCAAGCTTGAATCGTGGACAACTAGCAGCCAAAATGAAAGCAAAGATGCTAAACCAGAACTCAGACAACTATGTCTGTGAAATCAAGCTGAACTTATAAACAGTTCTAAGAAACTATGATCTGACTTTGCATCCTTTTGAGGTCCCACAAGAATACTTAAGAGCTTTAAATGCACCAAACTGGAACATATATTTGCAAAACCATTCCTTGCTTCCCTGGATGGTCACCAAGATGCTTGGCAAAGCATCCAAAGAGTGGGGCTGCTGCCCTTTGTGGGGCAGGCAATGAAGAGGTTAGAATTTGGAACTTGACTAAACAAAATGTATCTGTACAAGATATGAGGATTTTGTACAAATAATATGTACTCCCTTTTGTGGGACTTGTTTTTCTACTGTCAGTGATGCCAAAACTGGGAAGCAGTGGAAAAATGGACGGACCAGGCTATGGAGAAGAGGAGGAACCATTGCATACAATATTAGGAAAGACAATGTTTGCAAGAAATTGATCATCACTGGAGGGAAACTATTTTTGCCTCATGTGGACAGCAAGTAGACATCTGGGATGAACAAAGAACAAGTCCTATATATTGAATAACCTGGCGATTCAACAGTATAAATAATGTTAAATTTAACACAATTGAGACATTTTCTTGGAAAGCTGTGCTTCTGACAGGAATATAGTACTATATGATATGAGGCACACTAGTCCTATAAAAAAGGTCATCTTAGATATGAGAACAAATGCAATTTATTGGAACCCTATGAAAGCTTTCATTTTTACTGCAGCAAATGAAGATTAGAATGTACGTAGTTTTGATATGCGTGTACTAGACATTCCCCTAATGGTACATATGGATCATGCATCTGTGGTGCTTGATGTGGATTACTTTCCCACTGGGAAAGAGTTTGTGTCTGCTAGTTTTGATAAATCTATTTGAATCTTTTCTGTGGACAAAAGTAAAAGCAGGGAAGTCTATCACGCAGAGAGAATATAACATGTTAACTGCGTAAAATGGTTTTCTGACAGCAAATGTATTATGTGTGGGTCTGATGAAATGAACATTTGTCTATGGAAAGCTAATGCTTCTGAAAAATTTGGTGTGCTTACAATCATGAGAAAAAAAAAAAAAAACAGCCCAAGATTATAACTGGAGTTTGAAGAAGAAATTTCAACATCATCCTCATATAAAACACGTTGCCCATCACCGACATCTACCAAAATACGCCTACAGCCAGATTTAGGAAAGAAGCTCATCAATGAAAGGAATTGAATTGTCTCAAACATAGCAACCCTGGAACTGTGTTGATGGTGTCAGAGAAAAAGAAACAGGCAGTTATGAAGTAATACTTGGTATTCCTACCAATCCTGATATATAATTATTTGTTACATTTAAAAAATGTTTATTTATTTAAGAGAGAGGAAGAGAGAGAGAGAGAGTGCAGAGGGAGCAGAGGGAATATTGGGAGAAAGTTGAGCAGACTCCACATTGAGTAGAGAGCCAATGCAGGGCTTGATCCCACCACCCCAAGATCATGACCTGAGCTGAAATCAAGAGTTGCAAGCTTAATTGGCTGAGCCACCCAGGTGCCCCTTTTGTCACATTTTGATTTGCAAACTCTGCAAGTAAAAGTGCTGGGTTTAGAATAATAACAAACAGTTCAGTTCCATATGTAGAGCACTACCCTGAGAAACTACCTTGAAAGATGGCCTGGTTGATAAAACTCTCCGACATTTTATCCTTGATCTTCTTTCTTTTTTTCATTAAATGATACAGTATTTGCAAACTAACATACTTTTTACTGTTAGAAATTGCAGATATACTTTGATCTATTATTGTAGATATACTATACATTTGAATTTACATTTAAGACCAGATGTCTCTTTTGTTACCTTTGATATTACTTTGGTAATTATTACAATGATTCTTTCTATGATTACACATAACATGTGGAACAATTATGTCAGAACTTTTTTCAATTCAATTAATTTTCTGTGTCCTATTTTTATTTGGCTTTTCGAGATTTTAAAGATGATCAGCCTGTGTTTATATAACTTTTATAAATAATAATTATAATTTATGGCTAAGTCAATATAGTAAAACATCCTTTTACTCATAAAAAAGAGAGGTTTTTGTTTATGGTTCTAATTAGTTGTAAATTTGTGTCCCTCTAATTCTATTACCATTAAATCCGTATTCATGTATCTGTAGTTAGTTTCATGAAGCAGGAAGGACTAATTCATTTTTCTGGAAGTAGTAGAGTAAAAACAGGTAAGACAGACTGAAGAAGAAAGGCCAGAAGTGATGTGGGAGGCAAATGGAAGCCAGATAGTGTCTATTTCTCCAGATGCACCATGAGCAAGATGCGCCTGGGGATGGGACATCGGGAAAGCTGATGAGGAATCTGCTTTGAGGTGGGCACAGAAACATGTGGGGGTATCTCCTCCAGTGAAATATAAGATGCCACCTGTTCTTATTTTGAAGCTTACTCTGGAGACCTAAGAACGTATTTGATGAGTAATCTTGCTGATTGAAGAACTCAACAATGTCTATAAGCATACAAGACCAGAATTGGGCAACATTTGCCCTTTGATGGCAGCTCTGACTTATTCCAACCCCACTCCTCTGAGGCGTCATTCCCCAAAGAAGCACAATACTGAGGAGCACCTGTGCTTTAGTTACACACAGCATTGCAACCTGCTCTCAGAAAATAGGAAGGGGGGCAAAAAAGGGCCTAGTGTTGAAGCATAATGCCATCTTTACCAGGTTATAATCATGATGATAATCAAGGCACTGGGGAGAGTAGATCTATATTAGGTTAAATAATAGAACATTAAGAATATTTGGCTCTTTCAGACCTATGACAATTTCATATGATTCAGCCGATAACTTCTAGTTATATTTTGAAAGGTTTTAAAAAGACCTGGCTAAGGAAATGTATCTGAAGTGTTCACTATCCTTTCTTCCTCTTAAAAGTCTTTTGAAAAAGAAACAGTTGTAGTGGGATTTTATTATTTCAGGTGAACAATGTATTTGCTCACAAACAGGTTACCAGATCTATCAGATCACTAATTAGTGGGAGAATATCCAACTAAATCCAAACAAACAAGTATATATTGAAGATTTTCTATGTGCTGGCATTAAAGCAGTTACTAGAGATAAAGAGGTAAGATAAAATGCCTAATTTCAGGAGTTCCTAACAAAATGAGGCATCAGACAAAATATAGTAAAATTATTTCAAGATAAAAATATAGAAATATATATAGATATATTTTTTTTTTCTGAGAGAACACTTATTTTGAGCCAGTATGGGTAATGGAGAAAAGATGACAGCAGATCTGAGTTTTCTAGGATGAGCACGAGTTAACCAGGTAGACATGAGAGATAAAGGGCATTCTGGGCCAGCAGAGTAATTGTACTATGACCAGAGGTATGGGGATGAGGGGAGTGTTGGAAGATGATGGAGAATTAGACAGAGACACACAATTTGGAAATGTTTTCTTTTAATGATGATATCATCCTACTTGTAATGTTAATTAACCATGTCCTAATGAAAATCTTAAATATCTTTAATTTTTTTAAGAGGAAACATTGACACTTCAATTATTTCCTTTTGACTTTTTTTTGGCATTTAATTTCTCTGTGTTTTAGAGTTAAGAAACTAAGATGTTAAGGGGAAAAAAGGGAAAGTTGTGCCTTGATTGAGTTACCTAACTTTATTTGCATAGCTATGTACATTTTAAAATAGAGTACAATATCAAAACAAACAATAATATCCGTGCCATGTTATGCAGAGGTATGATTACACAATTTAAAGCTCAATTTTATTGTGCATACATGAAGACTGGTTTTTTGATTGCTCAGTTTTTTTTCCCCCAAACTCATAACAATTTCATTCTTCATCTTAAAGTTCTAAGGTTCAACTATATTTGAATTATCCATAAAAGAAATCATAAGTATTTTCTCTGTATGAAAATTTCCCCCATACTTCATAACCTGAAAATGACTAAAGCAATTTGTGCACTGAAAATGGGGGGAGGACTTCTTTGTTCTCAGACAAGGGCAAGGGAGTTTGAGAATCAAAGGATAATTTCTTGAAAGAAAAGGTTGAACAGGTCAAAACAGAAGGTGATACTGGATGTTGTTTTGAAATACTAACAATAGCATCCCTTCCTACTTGCCTCTGGTTACATGGTCTGAAATAAAACTGTCAGAGGCTAGCATCCCAGGGTCTCTCTGCAGACCCTCTTTAAGAGCCATAAAGACCCAGTGTTCTCCATCGACTTGCTTCTACTTTAGAGTGAGAGAAACATACACGATGAAAGGAAGGTTAAAATCTAAGGCAGACAACAAGGAAGCAGCTGAAAGGGCTTGTTCACCCTGCAGTGTAATGAAAGATGTTGGTTCTGAGGTGGAAGTTGTACTTTGTTGGAGACTTCTGGTTGCCTAGAAGTTTGCAATCAAAGAGGAGCTGGAGTCTGATGTGGTGGCGAGGAAGTGGTGGTACCCGTGTTGCATCACTCCCCTGTGGTACAAGGGCTGTACCAGGCATATGTACTGAATTGGGAACCTCTGGGAAGTCCCCCAACAGAAGGCTTCCAGTTGTGTTCCGCCAAAGCGGTCAACTCCAAAGGGACGTAGCATTCCTACTCTAGAGACGGTGTGACTGAGACTCATGGCCTTTTCCTGCCACTTCTGTTGTGTCCTTTGCCAGACAGCACCTGGCCAACCATGTCAGTGTACACAGAAGGTTTTGCCACACTTTGAGGCAACCTCAAAGCCTAAACTGTCTATGAAGTGGATTTGATTAAGGGTCTACAGCTCTCCTAATCATAATATATGAAACGGTCTCATCTGGAAAAGGAGCCTGCGTCTAAATGGGACCTCACCTAGGTATTCATAACTGTGTAGGTGTTGAAAACCACTAACACATCCCAAAAAAAGAATGTGTGGTAAGGAAATACAGTATTAGGAATATATGAGCACGCTCTACATTCAGTTTTATGCACTGAAACAGTAATAGACTCAAATCAGGTGATAAAGGGTATCATATAGCGAAGCTGAAATTAAGGACAGAAGAAAACCTGATGAAGAAGAATCAGAGCTCATACAGTCGCTGGTTCAAGGCTTGGCATCACTTAGTGAGAATTGCTGTAGGTTTGGCATACAGACAGGATCTGAGGAAATGAAATGGTACTTGAAGAAAGGGGCTTATATTTTATTAAATTTGATGATTTATTGCTAGTAAGCTGACTGAACTGGGTTATAATGGAGCAGCTTTCCTTAAGTGAGAAATTCCTCTGTCTCGTCACCCCTTGCTTGCATGTTGACTTGAGACACTATAGGAAGAAAGCTAACATTTGTAGATGAGGTCATGGTATTGAGAAAAACTGAATAGTGACTCAATGTCCATCAGGGTCCTCTATGCAAGAATAAGAATAGTCAAACACCAAAGGGACACCAAAATATACCCTTTACCTAGATCCCCTTTTTGTTAACATTTTGCTGAATTTATTTATTTATCTCTGAAAGTATGTTGAGTAGAAGAAAATTCGGATGTTACTGGATGCTTCAATGACTTTCCTGAAAATCTAAAAGAGCTGCTGCTCTACTTATTTCCATTTCTTGACTTCCTTACTTTATTCTCAAACCTGGGGAAGTCTTATCTCTCTTTGATGCACTGGTAGGTTCTTTCCTCTCTGACCATCTAATGGAAACCACTCTCCCAGAAGCCCTCAGCATCCCACCTTTATACAAGGTTATTTCCTAAGTTTGTCTCCCTCTTTTTTTTCTTTTTTTAAAAAAGATTTTATATATTTATTCATGAGAGACACACAGAGAGAGGTAGAGACATAGGCAGAGGGGGAAACAGGCTTCCTGTGGCAAGCCTGAGTGAGACTCGATCCCAGGACCCCAGGATCATGACCTGAGCCAAAGGCAGCCGCTCAACCACTGAGTTATCCAGGTGCCCCTTGTCTTCCTCTTTACAAGCCCAAAGCATCATTATTGAGATCTCTGCAATCTGAGTCCTGCTTCCACATTTTCTCCTTCTTTAGAGCCTTATTCTCTCCCTCATGTCTCCATATGCTTGCTCAGTTTTCACCCCCAGCCCCCACAAATCTCTCTCTACCGGCTGCCCCTCCCATCTGGAAGCAGTCCTCCCCCAGATATATTAGTATTAAAGAATATCCTCATTCAGTCCACACTTCTGACTTGTACTGCCTCATGCTCTCTCCCACTGGAAGCTGCACATTTGCATTTTATCACATCCACCCCAGCCCTGATGGGGTCACCGTTCAATCCTCAATATTTTTAGAGAAAGGGAGGATTTTGTTACAGTTCTCAATCTGATATTCATGGCTTTTCAGCTGAAAATTTGGCTTTCTGTTGTCAAGGAAAAGAAGTATTGCTCAAGATTCTAGAAGTCTATAGCCTCCTCTTTCCTTCTCTGTGTTGAAATCTTAGGTGGTGTGTGAATTTTGATGAACATGGATGAAAGGAAGTAGTTGCACCAAGGGGGAATAAGATGCAGTTTTGGCTAGACTGTAACAAATGCTACTAACATCTTCACCACTTAAAATTCTTGGGGGACAGTTGTTGGTCTCAGAGTACAAATGAATTTCTTTGACAGGATCCTTTCAAGGGGTTACTTCTTTCCTTTCATCTTAAATACTTAAATGATACACTGAGAATATGGAGTGTCGTGATATGCCAGTTGAGTTGTCTGTTCATATCCTTGGAGAGCTCTTTAAATTTAGGAACTGCTGGCCATCGGTTTGCTTGCCTATGAAATGGGGACATTGGATTTGATTATTTCATAGGTCTAATTCATTCATAAATATATGCATAACCCTTCTGAGGCATGTTGGAGGGTAGGAGTTAGGAACTTTTTTCCTTAGAAGAGGAAACTGTCAAAATGAGACCAGCAGTACTTAACCCTCCTTGTTTCTACCTGGGATTGTCCCACTTTAACAGAGAAGGCAAGTTATTATATAACACCCAAAATGACTACAGATGCATCTGCCTTCTAAAGGAAATGGATAAAATAATTTCTGCGTGCTGTTCCTTTCCTCTCGGGGAGAGTGGTAGAGATGATAGAAAGAAAGGAAATAAAGTTTCTTCCAGCTCATTGTGTTCTTTTGGTGGAAGTCCAAGTCTGTTGCTTGTCACTGTCCCCTAGTGAATTCTTTGGGCATGCGATGGCAGGATCTGAGCTGGATAGGCTTCTGTCCATAATAAAGTGAATGAAGGTGTCCTCTCTGGGAGGCTATAGGAAAAATCCCCAGAAAATAGTGAAGCACAGAATTCCTAGACAGCTAGGCAGTAGACCGAAGTGAACACCTGTCACATCAACACTTTAGAAAGTCTGCTCCATGCAAATGCCTTAAGTGAGAAGGTTTCAGTAAAAAGAAAAAACCAGCTAGAGAAAGTGAGACCTGAACAAGATCGTAGTTCACTGGAAGATAGGACTCAAAACTATAAGGAATTATTTGCAAACACTTTTGACATGAGTTTTGGAAATTTGGGATAATGAGATCAAGACACATAAAGAACATGTCCTATATACCTAATTGTCTCTAGTTTCTAAAGAAAATTACTGCCCATGGGGCACACCTTTCCCATACCTTGTGTTCTTGTGCCTAAAAGTTGTAGGAAGCCCCACATATGTGAGCAAGTTTGCCTTTTAAATGAGGCATAATCAGCTGCAAGGGCTTCATGCTCCAGTTTGTAAGCTATGAGGACTAATTGGATATAATCCATTTAATACAGCATATTACAAAGGAAGACATTTAAATGTCATAACTTTTATCTACAATGTAGACTTAATCCCATTTTACCATATTACTTTTTCCCAGCTACAATGTTGGACTCACTATAAATGTTCTAATTTATCAACACACCCTCAAACATTTTTCATTCCTTTAGAAACTTGGGAGTTGTTGCAGGTGATAATCAATACCAGACAGGTATTGAATTACTTGGTATCATTAACTTTTGAAAAAACATTAAATTTTATTGAAATATTCACAGTGCTTTAGTAGAGTACCTAGTATATAGTAATTGTGCAATAAGTATTAGGTATTGCCAATATTATTATTTTTGCAGTTATTATTGGACAACCAAGTATGATCCTTTTTACAACTATCATCTCATCAAAACTAAACAGTACTATAAAGTGAATATCATTATTCTAGTTTCATAGAAAAGAAGCCTGAGGTTCAAATAACCTAAGTATTACTTACTTTCCTATATTTTAATAGACAGAAAATGGCAAAGTGACTATTCTAACCCAAAGCACATGTTCCTTCTATGATATACAGTTTTCAAAATTCAGGCTGCCTTCATTGGAGATGAAGTGACAGAAAAACATTAAAAATATTTAATAGGTTTAGTTAATTTTAATATACATAAGAAAATATTTATGACCAAGTAGTTAGAATTTGAGGCTATAGCAGTGAGTACAAAAGCATTCTTAAGATATTGTCATTCTAAAAATGCACATTACACTTAAAAATATGTATTCATACAATTCTAGAAAAAGTCACAAAAGAGGAATTTACTGGCTGAAATGTCTGTCTGTATGTATGTATGTATGTATTTATTTATTTATTTGAGTGGCTGAAATTTCACTAACACTGCCATGAATCACACTCCCTGGACTTCTCTCTTCAGGAAATAACTGATAGCCTGGGGACTAGAAAAATCTACCCACACACATACACAGAGCATCTTATCTTAAAATATCACTAAAAATTTTGTCTACTAAATTGTTATTGTAAAGGAAATATCATTCTAAAAGTAAAGCTTCTTATATGCTTTAACATCACCTTTCCCTCTTTCCCCCACTAGCTATTTCCTTACACTCTTCTCTAAGCCACTGTGTCACTGGGATGACGCCAAACTGGTGAGAAAGGTGGTTGTCTGAGAACCTGAGGGGCTTGGTCCACTTGAAATGTTAAATTTTATTTAGGCCATCTCTCTCTAGGAGGTACATCCTGCCACAGCAGCATGGGTAAATGCCTGCCCTGCCCTTGTTTCCCTGTCTGTAGCAGGCACCCAGAGATCTCCCAGCTCCTGATACTCATGCCTCCCCTTCGATGTAGGCTGGACCTGGTGATTTGTATCTACTGGATAAAATCTGTCAAAAGTGATAGGATGTCACTTCCACGGAATTAAATTACGAAAGACTGCGACTTCCATCTTGATGGACTCTCTGCCCTTTGACTTCTCCATTTGTACTTTGATGAAGTACAAAAAGGAAACCTGAGTGTAATGAGGAGAGGCCCACCTGATAAGCGATTGAGGGCAGCCTCTAGCCAAAAGCCTTCAAGGAACTGAGGCTGTCAGTCCAAAACTGAATGGTGTCCTGCCGGTAATCATAAGAGTGATCTTGGGGTGGAGTCTTCTCCACTTGAGACTTGCATTCAGTAGACACAGCCTGTACCTGGACTGCAGCCCATTGGAGGCCCTGAAGGGAAAGACCTAGCTGAACTGTGCCTAGAGTCCTGACCTACAGAAACTGAGAAAATAAATGTAGTTGTTTCAAGCTACTGGGCTTGAGAGTAGCAATAGATAACTAATATACTGCCGTACTAAATTAGATTTTAAAAAGGTCACGTTGTGGACCTTCTCTGTACCCATGGCTGTATTTTACTCACTTAGGGAGAATTTGTCATCAGATACATTTTACTGACCTTTAACTTCCTACAAGATATTCCTCACTTCTAATCCCACCCACCTCACCTCCATTTATTTCTGGTAGACACCCAGGATGTTTTTTCTCTCACATTTCCTTGTGAATAAATCCTACCAGCTACAGTGAGGTTTCTGTCTTTCCTCCCTATCAGTCCGTAGCCATCTGCTGCTGAGCCCTCTGTTACCTATAAGGCTGGGGAAGAATTTGTCAGCGCTGCCTCCAGTAGGGAACAATTCAGCTGCCCCACTCCAGGAATTTCTACCCTCTCTGGGCACTGACCTGCAGGTCCTAGAACCTTCCAGTATGTCAGGGCAATATGGGAAAGGCTCTGGAGTCCTTGATAAGCTGAAACTGTTCCAATTCCTGGGCTGAAGAGGGATGGAAGCCTATTTTCTTCTTGCTTCTACTTTAAGCTTGCCTTCTTTTATTATATGAACATTTAAAGCTATAAGTACTCTTTTAAACCCAGCCTTAAAGACATATCACAGATTTTGAGGAGATTTTTTTCTTCTCTTTTTAGCTTCAGTCTCTTTTATCTTTGTGATTCAGTTTGGATAGTTTCGACTGCTATGTCTTCAAGTTCACTGTTAGTGTTTCGTCTGTCTTGTCTAATTTCAGTGAATTTTTAATTTCAGCTATGGTGTTGTTTTAGCTTTGGGAAATTATTGTTTTTCACATACCTTCTATTTTTCTCCTCATTACACTCATGTTTCCTTTCAAAGCCTTGAACATATTTATAATAGCTCTTTTAAAGTTGTTGGCTACAAATTCCAACACTTCTGATTTTTTCTGACTCTATCTCCACTGACTGATTTCCCTCTGATTATGGGTACATTTTCTTGCTGCTTTCATCCTAGTAATTTTTGAATGGCTACTACATAATATGGAAATCAAATTGCAGAGTTTCTGGATTCTGTTGGCTTCTTTTAAAGAGTGTTGATATTTGTTTAAGCAGGCAGTTAAAATGACTTGCAAATCAACGTGTTCATTTTAAAGCTTGCTCTAAGCTTACATCTTGTTTTTTAGCCTCGACCTAGACAGAGTGTCCTTCACTCTAAGGTTGATCTGCCTCTGCTATGAAAGCAGGACATTGTGCTTTCACACCTCCTATGTGCATGTTAGGATCTCTACGGAATGCTCCAAAGACAACTCTTTGCCCTGCTTGCTTGGAAATCAAATGCGTCCAAAGCCTGTGTGATCTTTGGCAATTGTTTAGATTACAGCTCTTTACTAGCTGTTCTTTTTCTGGTGGTTATTCTTTGCCTAGTCTAATGAAGACCTATCTATGCAGGTTTAGCTTATATTCAACCAATGCCTCAAGGAATCCCTGTGCAGTTTCTGGCTAGCACCCTCCTCTCTGGTTCTCTCTCCTGCAAAGTCCAACCACCTCAGTCCCCTCAACTCTGATCACTTCAACTCTGCAAAATCACTGTGATCTCCTTGGATTTCTGTTTTCTGTACTTGGCTTGGCTGTCATACGGCACCCATCATTTGTTTACCTTTTCTCAAGTGTTAAAGCCTAGTCTATTGTATAATGTCTGAATATAGTTTTTTTTTGTACACTTTTATATTTTATACAATTTTTTTAGTTGTTTTCGCAGGAGGGTAAGATTAAGGAACCATGCTGGTTCCTTAAACAGAGCTTTTCTGTGTCCTAATATCTTAGAAGAAATGAACAACAACTGCTTTGACAGTTTTCATTTCTCTTCTCCTTCGAATAAGACGTAAGTTCATTGGGATTTAGCTGGAAGACAACTCCAGATAACAGGCACAATGTTATATTCAGAATTACTCCTTTGACAACAATGCTTTACTATTAGCTCAAGCATTTTGTCTATTTTTTCCTTCCTTTAAGATGGGCCTCCACTCAGAAGTCTTTGGTATTCATGCAAATAGACACTCATCAGGCAGGGCCACCAGACTGCCAGATTAGCCCAAATATGACTGCATCTAAGTATGGGGTGTAGCTCAGGTTTAGGAGTCCCAGCCCCACTCCTGAATCTTTATCGATTTATAAGACTCTCTTTGTTTTGATCAGATGTATAAAACACTCTGGCTCCTCCTTCCTCCCTTTACATATTTGAGATAGGCAAAAGAACTTGTTTTCAATTCTTTTCTTTAGAAATTTGCCTGTAACATATGGCCAGTGTTGGTATTCACCTCCCATGTGTATGTTAGGGAAAATAGCCTTCCTACAGGAATGGTTCTGAAGAGTCACATGAGCAGTTGTCAAAGATTTATATGGGAAGTCTTTATTTTTCTAATATCACATAAAATCTGACACCAAATCCATCTATTTCCTAAGGCCAATGAGAAATTTATTTTCTGTCATTAATTCAGATTCTTCCCTTCAGGGTATGAAATGATTCTAAGGGTCTTACTTAGAGTCTAACTTTGGAGATAGCTCTGGTTTGGGAAACACATATATTGTTTTTAATTTTCTAAACCTGGACATGGTACCTGAAGGGAAGTGGCCCTGTGGTTTTTGCATCACACTTGGACAGAGGATCTCTGTTGCGCCTGAAAGCTGCACTCATGTGGTTTAGCTTCTGGAAGAGTGACATACAAGCAGTCCACTTCCAAGATTTTCCATCTTCCCTTGGCTCTGTCAAGGAGTAGTTCAATCACTCCTGGTTTTTTCAGGGCCCTTCTCCTCTCTGGGTCTAGAAGCATGTCTTCTGTCTCTATTCTGTCTTTTTCTTCACCAAGAACTTGCCTTGCTCCCCAAAGGCATTGCATTATTTCACATCTTCCTCAGAAACAGGTATTGAGGTGGCGGTAGCAGTCTCCCTACTGCCATTAGTCCTGAGGTAAGAGGGCAGTAACATCTATTTCCTAAAAAGAAAATCGAGAATTATGAAAAGATACACACACACACACACACACACACAGACACATGAATGTCTCAGTAATTTACTACATTCTTTTTTGGTCTAAATTCAGTTAGCTTCTGGTGGTCTCATACATGGTTACTGTGCTATGTTTTCTAAACAACTTTAACTATGTATAATATCTAATATCTATTGTTTTGGAATCCATATTTGAATTTTTATAATATGTACGTTTATAGCTTCTTGAGAAAATGAATTCCATTTTCTCTCTCTCTTTTTTTTTAATTCCATTTTCTCAATGGGAATAGAGCTTAAAGGGGAAAGACAGACAGGGTAATTTTGTAAGAAATTGAAATGTATCCCTCTGATGATTTTGGCAAAAGAGCCAAAAAGATCTCCTAATGTGGCAAGTATTTTATTTCAGCAAATGTGAATTTGCAACTGCTGTGGATACAATATATAACACACTGTTTTCAGTATTAGAGACAGATTCAAAGAAGGTCTCTACCTTTCAGGTGCTTGTGCTCCGACAGACCATCATACCGCATAATGCTTGTCTCCTAGGCTTCAATTTCTCCTACCTCTCTTTCTCTGTCCCCGTCTCTCTTTCCCTCCTCTTCTGTCTATGACTCTGTCCCTCCCTACTTGGGTCATCTCCTGATATCTATGCTTCATTCTTCCTGTATGTCAAATTTTCTCTTTGTCTCATCTTAATCAGAGGGTTTTTTTCCTCCTTATGACTTGCCCATAACTAGCACGATGGCCACCTAACCCCTTTCTAGCTACTTTTTACTTTAAAAAAAAAATCGGACTACTTTTCACTTTAATTCTCATTCTTAACTGCTTCCATCAATCATTCAGATTTATAAAGTGTAACTCACTTCAAAGTACATGAACTCACGTGTTCTTCACAATGGTGTTCTGCAGCAGGCAAGACAGCTGTTATTATTTACATGGTATAGTTACATGTATTAAGGCACAAAAAGATAATGTTACAACCATAATTTAGTAGGAGAAATTGAAGAATAGAACGAAGACCTTCCAACTTTGTTCTTTGCAATGTACCACAAAGTCCTTCAAATGTCTTATGCTCACAGTGTAGCCCTTGACCACATGCAAGGTTATGTTGTTTGGTGCCACTCAGATTGTTTAAAATACTCACCATCTTGAAGTGGGGGGGACTATGTCTTACCTCTCCTTCACTAGGGGAGCACATTCTGAAGACTTATTAGCTGTTTGATAAACAGTTGAGGATATGATCCTAAATATGCCCTGGCAAAAAGTAGTGTACTGGGGTTGGGCCAAGCAGGGAGAGCTGAGTGGGAAGGTGGCACAATGAAGGGAGATGTTTTCTTGAAGATCTTGTCCATTGGGTTTGCATATTTTGTACACCTCTATACTGATGAAATGTGATGGATGTTGCATATGGTAAGCCAGTATTGAATCCCTCTTCTTGCTTGTATGGAATTTTAGGTTGTCAACTTCATTCAATGAAGATGGAAATGGAGTTTCAACTGTGGGAGGAAAAATTACCATTTCCCCCCTGAAAAAGATTGATTTGACCTTTAACACTGATGTTAAAAAAACACGGAGTTTCCTCCCCATCATACATAGATGCCCTGTGATTCTGGGAAGGTTATCACTTTTTCTTCAGTGACACTCCCTTGCCACTCTGCTTTATTTATGTTGTTCTTGGTGGTGTGCTACAGGGAATTTAGCTTAAAGGGAATGCTGTGCCTCATTATGTAGATCATGTAGCCATAGGCTTTATGCCTATGAGATGGTTCTTAGTTTATCTATGCTGCTTTTTCACTTCAGAAAGAGTTCATGTATCACAGTCTCCTTGTGCAGCTTCATGACATTAACACCTGCCTTCTTGCTGCAAAGAGATGTACTGAAGATTTATGTTTATAAGAAGGATTGAACTCCTTTGAGCTAGTTGCCACCAATGGAAATGTTATTATGTCCAACTTATGCATGGGATAAGGAGTGCAGATTGATTGCCTGATTTGTTCAGGGCTGTACATTTAACAAATACAGTTATTGAAACAAGGGATGAGTGTGTAGAAACTGTCTCCCAACCAAACGGCAGTTTTTCATTGTTCAAGATAAGTCAAAAAATAAATAAAATAAAATAAAATAAAAAGGCAAGAAAAGAAAAAGGCTGCGTTGTGGGGAGAGTTTCCATTTTTTTTTTGGTTGGTTTAAGATTAGCAGCACCCCTGGAACATTCTCTTCTTTTCTGTCATTGCACATAATTTTACTTTCTTTTTTAAAATTTTTTTTAAGATTTTATTTATTTATTCACGAGAGACACAGAGCGAAGACAGAGACGTAGACAGAGGGAGAAGCAGGCTCCATGCAGGGAGCCCGATGTGAGATTCGATCCCGGGACTCTAGGATCACACCCTGAGCTGAAGGCAGGCACTGAACCACTGAGCTACCCAGGGATCCCCTAATTTTACTTTCCATAAAGTCCTATTCCAAACTCACCTACTTCCCAGATGAATCTCACCTCTTCAGGTGCTGAAGAGAGAATGTCATGGAAGAAAGAACAAAGGTGCAGAGACCCACTGTAGCCACAGTAATGACAAACTAGGAGTCCCTCTTCATCAGCAGGATAGGGATCATACAAAGTTAGTTCTTTACTTGAAAGAGCTGTAGCTAATCAGATAAGGCAAGAGAAGTATTTGTAAATTAGAAAAGACTATATAATTCTAGTTATTATTTTTATTATCCTTCCTTTGCATTATAGATTATGCTTGGCTTCATTATAATACTCTGTTTGTACTTTATTAATGTGTCTATTTAAAAATTACTTTCTAAGTCTTCCCAACCCCTTTTTGTGACTTACAAACTCCCCAAGAACAGAACTGTCTCTTCTGTTTCTTTAATAGCCAGTGTCTCCTGCTTTCACATTGGTGCATTGTCAACTGATATCATTTTGAACATAAAGTTCCCTGAGAAGAAAGTGATGGAAAATAACTTTGGGTCACCCACAGACTATGACACCAGCAATCTAGACCATGCGCTACCATCAGAAGAATGAGAGAAGGAACTGGACACTGAAGTTGTGAACGACAGCAGCCTGGACATGAAGCACAGAGCAAACAGCTATTAGCATTAGCAACAGACCTTAGGGAACAAAAGGTAGAGGAGAAGTAAAAAAAAAAAAAAAAAAAGAAAAAAAATTACTGCCTATGGATAAAAGCAGTGTTCGCTTATTAAGTCAAAGCATGCAAACTTTGGAGCAGCTAAGCAAGTGGAGAGCTGAGCCCCCATTGCGAGCCCCCATCTCTCTTCTCAATGAGGTTCATCTTTCTCTGGGGCACCTCACCGGGAATCCATTGCCACTGGCTCTTCCCTAAGGGCTCTGCTCTCTCCCTTAAAATCTCAGGCCGAAATGCAGACAGATTCCCTTCAGTACAGTTAAAAACAGTAGGAAATGTCAACAAGTTTCCTAAAAGCAACAAAAGACAAATGAAAAAAGATGCAAGACATCTCAAACCAGTGCATTTTACAAAGCATAGGTTCACAGCCTATGAGACATGCCCCTCGTTTTAAGGTTCGCAACTCGGTCCAGTTCTGAACAGATGTCTTTACTTTTTCCATCAAGAGTTGCTACAACTTTAAAGGCATCTTGCCTGTTTTCCTGCTCTTAGAATACCTGGCTCACTGAATATGGAGTTGCCATCATACCTCCCTCTTTGTCTCTGCTACTTGGTTACAAACTATGGGATAAAGACTAATGGAGAACCTTCTGCCTCTCCACTTACCCCCTCCCAGGACCCTATTACTAAGTTTTTCATTTTATGAGAGCAAACTTCTCCCCTGGTCATTACCATAGTTTGTGCCTGAGATTCCACACATTTTACAAATAAGAAATGCCTGGCTCTTTTGCATAAGGGCATCTCATCTTTTGCAATAAAACTTACATCCATACCACATGAATTATGCACATGAAAAATAAGAGCTACTATCTTCACACTGGAGAAAACTGATTTTTGGCTTCTGAAGATTCCTACATTAATTTTCAGGAAAATTCATGGATTTGAGAGTTTGGGTGTCATGTTTTGAATTTCAATTCCTACAGCCCACAATAAGGTAATTACTAGTTATTGCTTGATTGTTACTTTTGCTGAGACCTGCCTATGTGGCCATTGCTGGCATATTAAATGAGAAATCATTTGCTTTCTTCCTGTAGTCTATCAGAAGTTTTTATGTGTAAAAAAGTGAGTTGCTAATTGAAACTGTGATGTATCTAAAGACTGGGAAAAAAAAAATGAGTCAAAAGAAGGCTTTTGGAAAAACCTGGGACTGTAGTCTCTCAATGACTAGAACTTTCAAAATTATAATAATATCACAACCATGATATATTAAGATTTCCCCAATTTTACCTGGACTCATGTAGATGTGCATGCATGTACTTTGTGTGTGTATGTTTAAGTACTGTACACTTTTGCCATCTACGACAACTTGTGTCCATACCAACACAGTCAAGTTGTTGAGCTATACTACAAGGATCTCTTGTATTATCCTTTTGTAATCACACCAATCTCCCTCCTATACCCCCTCTTGCCTCTAAACCCTGGTAACCATTTATCTGTTCTCCATTTCTAAAATTTTGTTTCAAAAATGTTATAAAATGGCATCATAAAATCTGTATCTTTTTGAGATGGGTTTTTTTCACTGGGCATAATTTCCTAGAGATCCTATCCAACCTGTTGCTTTAAATAATTCATTCCTTTTTATCAATGAGTAGCATTCTATGGTATATATATATATAAATCCCACAGATTGTTTAAACATTCACTTGTTGGAGAATACATGGGCTGGTTCCAGTTATTGGCTATTTGAAATAAAGCTGTTATGAGTATTTCTTTTCGTGTGATTCTTTTTGCATGAAAAGAAACTTTTCATTTATCTGGGATAGATGCCCAACAGTACAATTTCTGGGTCATATGGTAATTTCACATTTAGCTTTGTAAGAAACTGTCAGACTATTTTCCAGAGTATCATTTTAAATTCCCATAGTAAAGTGGAATGATTCAGTTTGTCGAAGAGCCTCACCACCATTTGGAGTTGTCAATACTTTTCAACATAACCACCCTGAGAGGTGTGTAGCAGTATCTCATTGCGGCTTTGTGTTTCTATGATGGCGAATCATATAGAACACTTTTTCATGTGTTTATTTGCCATCTGTATACTCGCTTCAGAGAAATGTCTGTTCTTGTCTTTTGCCCATTTCTAATTGGTTCGTATAATTTCTATTTATTTGTTTACATTGTTCAATATTGAGAGTTATTTATGTATTTTAGATAGAAGTTGTATTCAGATATGTATTTTTTGAATATTTTCTCTACGACTTGTAGAAAAACAAGTCTACAACTTGTCTTTTCATTCTTGTCACATGGGCTTCCACAGAGCATGTTTTAAATTTTGATGAAGTCCTATTTATAAATTTTCCCTTTTATGGATCCTGTTTTTGTGTCAAGTATAACAACCTTTGATTAGCTCTATATTCCAAAGAATTTTATCCTATTTTTTTCTTAAATTTGTGTTTTATATTTTACATATAAGTCACTTGTTTCATTTTAATTCGTTACTGTATTAAGATTTTGGTAGAAGTTTTTTCTTTCTTTCTTTCTTTCTTCTTTCTTCCTTCCTTCCTTTCTTTCTTTCTTTCTTTCTTTCTTTCTTTCTTTCTTTCTTTCTTTCTTTTTCTTTCTTTCTCTCTTTCTTTTTGCCTATGGATATTCCATTGCTTTAACACCTTTAATTGAAAAAGCTATCCTTCTTCCACTGAATTATTTTCACCTTAAAAAGTGATTTGAGGGGCAGCCCGGGTGGCTCAGCGGTTTGGTGCTGCCTTCAGCCCAGGGCCTGATCCTGGAGACCTGGAATCGAGTCCCACATCGGGCTCCCTGCATGGAGCCTGTTTCTCCCTCTGTCTTTGCCTCTCTCTCTCTCTCTCTCTCTCTCTCTCTTTGTGTGTCTCTCATGAATAAATAAGTAAAAAATATTTTTAAAAAAATTATTTGAGCATATTTCTATGGACCTTTTTCTGGGCTTGTTGTGTGTTCACTAGACCTACATGTTTATTTCTCCACCTATATCATACTGTCTTGAATACTGTAGCTATACAGTAAGCCTTAGATTGGGTAAGGTGATTTCTATTCCTAATTATTCTTTTACAAGCTTGTTTTAGCTATATCCTATGACGTGTACCTTAAAGCAAGCTTGTTTATGTCTATAAAAATAGCTTGTTGGGATTTTGAAAGGAATTTAATTTATAACTCAATTTGTGGAGAATTAACATTTTCACCAAGTAGAGATTCCTGATCCATGAACAAGGCATATCTCTCCATTTATTTAAGTCTCCTTTGTTCCTCCCATCAACATTTCATAATTTTTTTTTGCTTTGATAAATTTTTTTTTGTCATTCATTGGGATTTTATTTTATTTTATTTTTTTAATAAATTAATTTTTATTGGTGTTCAATTTACCAACATACAGAAAAACACCCAGTGCTCATCCCGTCAAGTGTCCCCCTCAGTGCCCGTCACCCATTCCCCCCCACCTCCCGCCCTCCTCCCCTTCCACCACCCCTAGTTCGTTTCATAATTTTTAACACACAAATCCTTTGCATATTTTGTTAAGTGTATCCCTAAGTATTTAATTTTCTTCAGACCAGTTATAATTGGTATTATGTTTCTATTTAGTTCCTAATGTGTTGAACTTATATCTATGACCTCACTAAACTCATTGTTAGTTCTAATAGTTTTTGTAAACTCTGGGATTTTCTACATAGATAGTCATATCATCTGCAAATAGAGATAGTTTTATTCCTTCCTTTCTAACCTGTATGCCTCGTTAGAATTTCCAGTTCTATGCTAAGACTGGTGAGAATGGATAGTGGACCTAACTAATATGTTTTAAAAGCACACTGAAAAAAATAGGGTATATTCAGAAGAACAGAACTTGTCTTGGTTCAGCTCGTTGAAAGAGCCTGGATTGTTTCATGTGTATAACCATAACAAATATTAAAACTTACCTCCTAATATTTATAAATTTAATTTAGGGGAAAAAAAGTATAACAGTTTTATGTTGCAACATGACACTGACCAAGACTTGGAAAAACCTCCAAAAAGAAAGATTTGGGCTTATAAGAAGAGAGAATATTATAGTAGAAATACTCTCTGGCATCCATGAAGGATATCTCATGAAGATTGAGTTCTCATTTCTAAAGGTATTCAAACAGAGAAAAGATTATCTTCTGTGAAGAAGGACTATGTAGAAAGTGCTTCCCCTTGAGCCCCAAGTCTACTAGGAGTTTATGATTGTTCTCCCTCTAAAAACACATTCAGTTAGTTTCATTTTTCTTTTATGTGGTTACTGAACCATACTTTTTTGTTCAGGCATGACTTTGGGCACATAAAAAGTTCTCAGCTCATAAAGCTAATTAATAATGAATGGTCATGGTGGTGATAACACAAGAATCACATAGCATGGAGAAAACATAACTCTAAATAGGCTTGATGGGTAATAAGTACAGTAAGTCAGCCTCAACCACTTTTTGAATAAACTGCTTTTTTTTTTCTTTTAGCGACATACCTGCTATTTTTCTCTATTCGGTCTTTGCATTTTCTTCCCAGAGCAATGTGACTGATCTTTTGCACTATGCACACAGAATGGACACTGCCTTGGACTTGGATCTCATAATTTTAATTGCCTGCCTTGTATGATTTCGGTATGGAATTAACCAAAGTGGAATAAAAAGAAGAAGAAATAGAGAAAAAGTGTGAAATCAGAACCTTTTCTTACTAGGGTAAGAAAAAGAGACACTGTGGGGTGCAAATGAAAGAAGGGCATGACTCTTGAGCCCACGCAAGTGTTGCATCAGCATGCAAGATTGAGTGCCCCTTAAACATTGTGCCCTGGGTACCTTGCTTATCGCACCCAGGTCCAGGCCACAGACCTCTGATTTATCTGTAAGCAGCATAGGCAGACAGATATCAGCTCAGCAGGGAATATCCCATCAATGGTTGATAGAGCATTTTATTTCTAGTTTTATCAAAATGCATGGCACTTAAAGAAAAGGATTAATTTGTAAAACATGATGTTCATATGGCTTTATTTCTTCACAGGCATTCCTTATACTGTACTTTGTCTTCTTTCATGACTTTCAACTTACTGTATTAAAGGATATAAAAATCATAACTTTTGTGGTTGAAAAAATTGAATACAGGCTATTTCATGTGGTTGGTTCAACCTGTTAATACATGGTGTAATGGAAAGTACATGAGCTAGAGATTTACATCTGTCTTCAAATTCTAGGTATGTCATTTAGCACCAATGGCTGCTGGAAAATGATTCATCTTTTTGGTTTTTTATCTGTAAAATCATAATTACCTTTTAGTATTGTTTTGATTATTAAATGAGAAAATGCAGCTATACTACTGCTCTTATCTACTACACCTGATTACTGAAGAAACTCCAGGGGCAAAGTCTAAAATAGAGTTGAACAAGTATTAAGACAGAAATATGATGAATATTCTATGATGCTCAAGATTTGAGGTTTCAAATTTTGTCTAAGTATCAGATTCTGACACAGTCTATGGTGGAGCTTGATTAACTGCATTTTTTTATTAACTGTATTTTTAATGAGTTCCACTGATGATTGAGATGTGCAGTCACATTTAAGAGCGTTCCCTAGATAGCAACAGAGTTCCCTTCTGATTTTGTCTTATAATTGTTTATCAGACTCTGTTTTAAGAATTTTTTTTCTTTTCTTGATATACACTCATGATTCCTTTACTCTGTAATTTCTTCCCAGGAAAGGCCCCAGGCTAACTTGATGTATGCCTTCCTTGTGTGCACAAGGGAAGCCTTTTGTTCTAGAATAGTTCTATGAATCTGCCAGTTTTGCTGAGCGTTTCTAGGAGAACAATTTTTTAATTAAAAAAAAGTCAAACAAGATTACTTAGTTTTCTTCTTTAAAAGGCACCATTGTCAGATTGTATTAAATCCTTTTTTTCTTTGCCTCTCTTTCTTTAAGATATTTGAGTTCAGCCACATCCTCTGTGTCAACTTCTGGATAAAAAAGATGTTTCTCAGCCTGCTTCTTTTGTCCGTGACTGCCATGGTAAAACAATCCATGCCAATAGCCCAGCCTGCTGGGCTGCCACTGATAAGACCCCCCTTTCCTTGGTCTGGCATCTTGTTCAGATACTATAGCGAAAGCTCTATTACTCTCTGGGGAGCAACTTGAGTGTCATCTTGGTGGCTTGCAGCCAGCACTCTGCCCTGTGGAAGGGGATCCTTGGGCACAATCCAGAATGTACTTAGTACAGTATTGTCTAGAGGAGCTTTCCCTGTATAGTTAAAACCTTATTTTTGACCTTCAGTTCTGACAGCCTGAATTTTATTCCAGCAGATATAACCATCTAGATTGAATGTAGCTCATTCTAGAAGAGGAAGCTTCCAAGGAAACTGTTGGTACTTTAAGACTAAACATTAAAGATGATTTGGAGCTTCCACGTGGGGTATAGCAGTAATATAATTTTCAAATAATTGAGGTTGTTATTTTATTCCTATAATTTTGTCATTCAAACAATAGATGCTCAGTGGCAGGGACATAGTGGAGACTTGGAAGTCATTCTAACATCCATCTCATTGGGAATCTTTTGCTAAAACTTCCTGATAGATTGTCATCAAAGCCTCTGATTGGAAACCGATTGATTGGACTCTCATTGTGTTTGAAGGTCACCCATTCAGCTTTGAAATTTCCTATTTTTTACAAAATATTTCTAAATATTAAGCAGTCTCTCTAGTACACAACTGTTTGTTTTATTTACTCCCTAGAAAAGCACACAGAATAAATTTAATTTTTCTTCTTTATGGAATCTCTTTAAATATTTGGTGACAGTTATATCTGCTGATGTCTTCCTTTCTCCAATTAAAATAACCCTAATTTTCTACCTTTTATATGTCATAGCATTAAAATCCATACAATTCTGGTCACTTTCTCTATAACTTGTTTGGCTCTTTTAGGTGCTCAAATGCATGAATGGATCTGATGAGAGCCGACAACGGTGGTGTTGCAATCTTTCTTATATTAGATACTAAACCTCGTTAATATAGCCTCTTATCATAGTATTTTTTTTATCCCAGTTATCCTTTTGAATCATAATAAATTTTCAATTATAATAAATTTATGTGAATCACAATAAATAAAATCTCTTATGGTTTTTCACATAAGATGATATTAATTCAAGAATTAAAAAGGTATGAAGGGAAAGGAAATTAAACTGGGTTATACTTCACTCCCAACTTTGTTACTACTTTATTTTGTGATCTTAGGCAAGTAACTTGTTCCATTTCTTCAACTGTAAAATGGAAAGTTAGGATTAAATGATTTTTAGGATCTCTACTAGCTCTAATATTGTACGATTCTAGGAAATTCTGTGTTTCTCATACAATTGGTCAGTTTTTTTTTTTTTTAAAGAGAAGACACTTATGTGTTAATTAGGATTGAATCAGAGCTGCTTAATTAGGGAAGCATACACTATTCTGAGTGAAATTAAAAAAGGGGTAAAAATGGACATGATTGTGGATATTTGTGAAGATGTTTATGGAAGGCTATTTGTAGAAGGGCTGTACATCTGGTTATGGCCCTATCATCTCTATATTTCAGTAGGACTAGCTGGCAAAAACAAAAATAAAAAAACGGGCAGCCTGGGTGGCTCAGCGGTTTAGTGCCTGCCTTTAGCTCAGGGCATGATCCTGGAGACCTGGGATTGAGTCCCACGTCGGGCTCCCTGTGTGGAGCCTGCTTCTTTCTGTCTCTATGTCTCTGCCTCTCTTTCTATGTCTCTCATGAATAAATAAATAAAATCTTAAAAAAAAAAACCTGAACATAAAGTGGGAAAGAATAAAGAAAGACTAGAATTTGTGAAGACAGATTGGAACCCATGTGGACAAACTGGAACCCACATCTGTTTATCAACTCCTCTAACCTTGACAATATGGGTGACCACAGAAGGAACTGGAGACCTCTCTGAGGAATCAAACATGCAACTGGCCCAGCCATTGGAGAGACTGAGGGTGAGATATGATGGGAGCTAGAAGAACTGTAGGGCAAATGCTACCCCACACCAATGAGGGAACTAGCATATTAGTAACAAATCAGCACGTGCTCTGGTGGTGACTGAGGACTACCCAGTGTTCACATCACTGCCTTCTAAATCTTACGCAAGTTTCCCTGTGATCAGGCCCAACCTAGAACCACACAAGGAATTCTGAGAAATGTACTCCCAGATTAGCCATGTTAACACAGTACAAAAATGTAGCAATGATATAATTTTCTGACTACTTTACAATATTTGAAGATCTAGAAGGAGAAAATACACTCAGGCAACCCATAAAGCAAATGTGAAAACCAAAAGCACTGGTATCAATTGCTTTGATTACATAATGAAAGGTAATAATGTAATAGATGAAAAGTATAATATAACATTTTTACTATCAAAGTACATAAGGAAATATACTCTCTGTTCAGTATAACAAAATGCATCAACAAATATAAAGAACTATATTTTAGGGGCTCCTGGGTGGCTCAGTCAGTTGAGCATCTGACTTTTGATTTTGGGTCAGGTTATGATCTTGGGATCCTGAGATGGAGCCTTGCATCCTGCTCCAAGCTCAGCAGGGAGCCTGCTTAACTTAATACTCCCTCTCTTTCTCAAAGAGAGAGAGCAAGAGAGAACTACATTTTAGGATAATTGTGACCCATGCACTCAGTACATTTGAAGAGTGTGTGTGTGTGTGTGGGGGGGGGTGTAGGTAGGTAGGTGTGGGATTTGACTGTCTGATGACCTAATCCTGTGTCAGGAATTAACTTTATGTTAGGAAGGGTCCTAGCTGTCTTCCTTCTTCTGAAGTTTCTCTGTTGATCCTTCCCTTCTTTCTCTGAATGATTCTCTTTTCTCACTTCCAGCTCTTAAACACTTTCCGATTAGCGTCCATCCCATCAAACCTCTTGATTTGTAGTTCGCAATTTATTTGGTAAATGGCATTATTTTACTTTTCATTCAATATGATTTTTTATGATAGAAAGTAGTGTTTGGTCTGCCATAGTCTATCATTGTGGTTTCAAACACAGAGGTATACAATTAGAAGGCACCTTCATCTGGAACAGATATAATTATATGTAATGTTAAAAACAACACTAGTATTTTGAATACTCAAAGCGCATTATGGGGTCCATGAATGGTTCCAAGTGCCTTTGATTATGCCTCTAAAAACACAGAAGCTCAAGATATTCTGTTTTCATTAAAGGTCAAGGTGGAATTTAAGATAGTTTGTTCTAAATTTGGTGTTTTTCAATCGTAGTAGTTCTTCACTTGCCTTCAAACAGTCCAATCAACCAAAAGAAAAGAATTCTCTTACACACCACAAAATCATCTGGGGATAATGTGGAAGAAAGAATGGTTAATGACTTCTTATTTGATCTACTAATGGCAAAGCACATCTTTTCACACCTAAGAAACTAACATTTGTGTCCAGTATATACCCTGAAATTTTACTTTGATGCCTTATCATCTCCAGTTTATTGCTAAGTTTTTCCCTGACTGATTATATCACACATCACTCCTGGAATACTAATTGTGATTAGTTCTGATGATTCCAAGACACCCCAGTATTTTTTGTGTATAGTAGGACAAGATATTGAGCAAGAGAATTGCTCATTGCTTTTATCTTGGATAAGAACAGTTAAAAGGGGATTTAAAAAGTTTAGGAGGCTATTAAGAGAAATGTGGTTTTGGAGGACGGTGGTAAATGAGATTTAGATGCTGGTGACCTATTTAAGGCTCAGGAGGAACTCTTTGAGCCCACTTATTTAAATGTCAGAAAATATTGGCATGTACCTATTCATCATCTGTTTAGAGTAGTAGTCTTGTTTGTGCTTTGAAATACTTAACAACAACAACAAAATCAAGTCATTTCTGACAGCCAAATATATTATAAAGCATTTTGACTTTCTTTTTTTTATTAATAATAAATTTATTTTTATTTTTTATTGGTGTTCAATTTGCCAACATACAGAATAACACCCAGTGCTCATCCCGTCAAGTGCCCCCCTCAGTGCCCGTCACCCATTCACCTCCATGGCCCGCCCTCCTCCCCTTCCATCACCCCTAGTTTGTTTCCCAAAGTTAGGAGTCTTTATGTTCTGTCTCCCTTCCTGATATTTCCTACCCATTTCTTCTCCCTTCCCTTATATTCCCTTTCACTATTATTTATATTCGCCAAATGAATGAGAACATATAATGTTTGTCCTTCTCCGATTGACTTACTTCACTCAGCATAATACCCTCCAGTTCCATCCACGTTGAAGCAAATGGTGGGTATTTGTCATTTCTAATGGCTGAGTAATATTCCATTGTATACATAAATCACATCTTCTTTATCCATTCATCTTTCGATGGACACCGAGGCTCCTTCCACAGTTTGGCTATTGTGGACATTGCTGCTAGAAACATCGGGGTGCAGGTGTCCCGACGTTTCATTGCATCTGTATCTTTGGGGTAAATCCCCAGAAGTGCAATTGCTGGGTCAAAAGGCAGATCTATTTTTAACTCTTTGAGGAACCTCCACACAGTTTTCCAGAGTGGCTGCACCAGTTCACATTCCCACCAACAGTGTAAGAGGGTTCCCTTTGTCCGCATCCTCTCCAACATTTGTGGTTGTTTCCTGCCTTGTTAATTTTCCCCATTCTCACTGGTGTGAGGTGGGATCTCATTGTGGTTTTGATTTGTATTTCCCTGATGGCAAGTGATGCGGAGCATTTTCTCATGTGCGTGTTGGCCATGTCCATGTCTTTCTCTGTGAGATTTCTCTTCATGTCTTTTGCCCATTTCATGATTGGATTGTTTGTTTCTTTGGTGTTGAGTTTAAGAAGTTCTTTATAGATCTTGGAAACTAGCCCTTTGTCTGATATGTCATTTGCAAATATCTTCTCCCATTCTGTAGGTTGTCTTTTAGTTTTGTTGACTGTATCTTTTGCTGTGCAAAAGCTTCTTATCTTGATGAAGTCCCAATAGTTCATTTTTGCTTTAGTTTCTTTTGCCTTCGTGGATGTATCTTGCAAGAAGTTACTGTGGCCGAGTTCAAAAAGGGTGTTGCCTGTGTTCTCCTCTAGGATTTTGATGGAATCTTGTCTCACATTGAGATCTTTCATACATTTTGAGTTTATCTTTGTGTATGGTGAAAGAGAGTGGTCTAGTTTCATTCTTCTGCATGTGGATGTCCAATTTTCCCAGCACCATTTACTGAAGAGACTGTCTTTCTTCCAGTGGATAGTCTTTCCTCCTTTATCAAATATTAGTTGACCATACATTTCAGGGTCCACTTCTGGGTTCTCTATTCTGTTCCATTGATCTATGTGTCTGTTTTTGTGCCAGTACCACCCCGTCTTGATGACCACAACTTTGTAGTACAACCTGAAATCTGGCATTGTGATGCCCCCAGCTATGGTTTTCTTTTTTAAAATTCCCCTGGCTATTCGGGGTCTTTTCTGATTCTACACAAATCTTAAAATAATTTGAGGCCAGCATCACCTTAATTCCAAAACCTGACTTTCTTTTAAACCTCTGTACTCTGAATAAACTTTTAGAGAAAAAAAAATCTCTACCCAATTAAGACCACTTAAATTTGTCCTATTAATTAAACATTAAAGTTTCCCTATAGTACAGCTAATTAATCCTTGAAATATGAAAATCACCATGAAGAAGACAGTTTGTAGTAATAATTTACATAAATTCAAGCCTATGCTATGGTGATCAAGATAAGAGATACATGAAAATCAAATACCAGTAAGAGGAGAGCTAGAATGTGTATTTTCATATATCCTTAGCACAAAATGATGGATGATCTACTGATTTTATTTTTTCCTCTTAACCATTAAAATCCTTAACTTGTATGTGTCAATTTGTCAATTTAAATTTAAAACTGTGTAGTTTTATAAATATAATGATAGAATTCTTCTTAAAGGAAATCATGCTCAATATGAAGTCAAGCACTATAGGTTTTCAAAATGTTAAACACTTTACTAAGAATAATCACACATTTTCTTTTACAAAGTTCCCTTATCACTGTTTTTTCAAATAAAAAGGGAAGGAAGTTAAGGAACTGATCAGACTCCACTTAGTGGTTTTCTTCAATAATGCTTGAGCCCAAAACTTGAAATGAATGCTGAAGTAGGTTGCCAAAGTGCTACCCATCGAGAGCCTTTTAGGACAGATAAATCATAGTTTGTGCATTTCTCTATTTTAGGTACTGGTATTGTATGGGGGGAGCAGCCAAACACATATATTTTGTGAGTAGTATTCAAGGGGCAAATATTTTATAAAGATTGAGTGGAAGATGGATATTAATTATATTCATTTTTAAAATATGTCTCTCTTTGTTCACCTGTCTTTGTTCACCTGTCAAGACAGGTTCTTGAAAGTTGGTGACAGGACTTCTTGTCTGAGGTAACCACATGAGAGATAATTTCTGGCTGTTGTGAAGTCTAGGAACTGGTGGCATTGCTGTTGTTGGCTCATGTGATTTATCATCAGCAAGCTGACTGTAGAGTTGAGGCAGAATGTTAATCTGAAATCTGCTCTGTTAGAGCTAGAAACCTAATTGTAGAAAACAACACTGATGAGATTAGTATGGAAAGCAACATAAATTTTATCTCACCCTCAAATCTACCCCAGCCAGCGAGAGAATCACTTGTGATATTCTACTAAGGATGGGGTGAAGATGTCAAAAAAATACCAGATGTGCCTGAAGATTTCCTGTGAATTTTTAGCCATTGCTAGGTGTTTGTACCATTTTGAGATATTACCTGCCTGCCAGCTTGTGAAACAGACCAGAATTAGAATTAGTCTTTATTGTTTATATATAATTGGTTCATGAGAAATGTGGGCCTGTTTTGCCTTTAATATAGGCTCAGGAAAAATGCTGAATCCGTCACTTCCCTGTCTCAAAGTGTGCTTATAATCGAAGGGAATGCAGGGGCCAAGTAGGCATATAAGAGAGGATACCATGAGGGAAGAGCAAAGGTGATAGTTGGGCTCAGAGAATCCCTGAAGGAACCAGAGCAAGAAAGGTGGAGATGTGAAAAGTGAGGTCTAGGAATCATATGGGAAGAGTTTAAATAGAACCTGTCCTTTGGTCTGGAACAATGAAGGCAGAGAGGAGATAGGACAAAAGTTCAGTAACTGAGAATGTGAATAACTCTTGGAGGCCTCAGTTGAGGCCTAAAGAGGTATATTTAGGATAAGAACCATGCTGTGTCAGTCCGGGGCATTTGTCCTGTCTCAAAGATAGAAGGCGTCTGGAAAAAATAGGCAGAATAAGAAATAATACATTCTCAAGGTGCTACATTGTTAGTAATGCTGTCTTACATCTGTGTAATTCTTAATGGCTTTCAAAGTACTTTTATATAAATTAAGTTATATGATTTTTACAACCCCTATGGGATATGTAGATTGAGTATCATTTTACTGACCTTATAGGTAAGGAAATTGAAATGAGGTTTAGAAACACTAATTATCTTATCTGTCATCACCTCAATCTGCGAAGAGCTGAACTGGTACTCAGACCCCAGCTTTCTGATTAGACCAGACCTATTATTAGTAAATATATAAACACACACATATACATATACACAAACTAAAAATTTGGGATAGCTAGCTACATTTGACAATATATTTAAAATTTCAGAATGATATAACAGATGACAATCGTGTTTGATTATTATTCTGTCAGAGGCAGAATCTTAGTCTAGAGAAAATTTGGGTCCACAGAATGTGATTTTGGGTTTTCCCACCAAGAGGTTAAAAGGGAAATAAAAGGTTAAATAGGTCAACCTGGGAAACCAGTGAAAGAAGATCACAGTCAAGCAGGAGAGCACAAATGGTAAGAGAAGTAACCTTTTGCCTTGGAGCTTTCAATCTTTTGAAACCACATCCCAGCATGATTTTGGTTCTTCAAAATCCCTGAACTCTTGGAAATGGAAACCTCAGAATTGAATAAGCTTGTTCTAAGGAATAAAGCTTTGGGGTATCTGTAGGACTTCTGAACGCAATTCAGAACTGAGACTCTGTGACTCTTTCTAACCATGGCCAAAGGCAATGTAAGCTAGTAGGTGAACATAGCAGACTAGCACGTAAGATCTAGTTTTAGTATTTACTCCATGGCACTTAATCTTGTAAATACTGAAGTTTACCTGTCCATATAAAGACAATGGTGCCATCTGCTCCATGGTGCATTTGGAAGACAAAATTATTCCCTGTTAGTAAATGTATTTTGCAAGCATCAGTTAGAAATATCTCCTATCGAGAAAAGACCCCCCCTTTGAAGCATTTCTCCTTAAAGACATCTGAAGTTATTCTTACACTTTCTAGAACTTCATCACATTGAGACAAGGACAGAAACTTTAGAAAAATTTTGCGTATAACACTATTGGCTCTTTATTTTTTCCTTTTCTGTAGGCCTGCTGGATAGATTTTCTGGGCTGGACAAGATGACAGCCACGAGTGGGGAAAGGGAGGTGGAAGCAGCAGCTGCTCTTGCAGCTGCAGAAAGTTGCTGACACAAGACTCAGTTGGGAAAGCACTGAATGGAGTGCGGTAATTTGGTGGAGAAAGGCAAAGAGAAGGCTGAGCAGCACACAGTGAAGAATGACTCAGAGAGTTTTCCCTACCCAGAACTTTATTCTGCTGGAGTTCTCTTCAGCGTTTTTGTCATTGTAAATTGGAGGCTTGGAATCAGCAAGAGACAGAAAAGAGTCCCTGATGAACCTCCAGATGAAGGCGCTTTGTTCTAAAAAGTGTAGAAATAGAAAGAGAGGTGTACTAGCATACGGAAAAGAGGCAAGAGTGGATGGGGCATCTGTAGACAAAGAGGTTGTTAAGTGACTGCAGAGGAAGTAGCACCACTTAGTAGCCCTCTGGGTGATCTTAAGAAATGGTTAAGAAAAAGGGGGAAAAAAGTAAAGACACATAAGGCAACTTTTGGAGATAATGGATGTCTTTATTGTAATAGATATTTTTACCTGGATTGTGATGATGGTATCATGGATATATGCTTATGTTGAAATTCAGCAAATTGTATACATTAAATATGTGCAGTTCCTTTGTACAATAATAAAGCTGGGGGAGAGAGAGCGAGAAAGAGAGAGAGAGAGAGAAGAGAAGAGAATGCAAAAGGGAGAGAGAAAGAAAATACTTTTGTTCTTATTCACATCCTTTGAGAAAGGGGCTAGAACATAGTCCTAAACACTATAAAAGACAAGAAAAATAACTTCATATCCAACATCTAAGCTTATTTCTATCCCAATAAATTCAGAGAAACAATATGACGCTGGTTTACAAACAGTACCTGCCATATTATTGATGGGTGACAGTTCAAAGAACATATTTAAAGAATTTATACTAAAAACATTCATATTGTTCTAAGCAGCTTTATTGAGATATAATTTCCATACCATAAAATTTACCAAACTAAACTGTACAGATTTATGAGTTTATCAAATGTGTACAATCATGTAAGGACCATTATGGTGACAAAACAGAACATCATGACGTAGTAGTTCCCATACAACCCTTTGCAGCCAATCCCTTCTTGTTCCTGGCCCCCGAATAATAATGACGGTTTGTTTCAGTCATTACAATTTGTTCTTTTTAAGAATTTCACATAAAGGGTAGCACACAATTTACAGTCTTTTACTTTGAGATTTATCCATCATGTCTCCTGTGTTGGTTTCTTTTTATTGCTGAGTAATGGTTTTTGTATGGATATACCACATTTATCCCTTCACCAGATGAGGGACATTTGTGTTGTTTCCACTCTGGCTACTATGAGTAATTCTCCTTTGAACACTCATGTACAAGTTTTAGTAGGGATTTGTGTCTTCATTCCTCTTAGGTCAGTATTCAGAAAGGGGATTATTAAGTCTTAGGGAAGTGTATGTTTATAAGAAATTACAATTGCTTTTCAAAGTGGATATGCTGTCTTGGATTCCCACCAGCAATGCGTGAACGTTCAAGTTCAATTTCTTGACAACATTTGGAATTCTCAGTCCTTCCAATGTGAGCCATTATAGTGGCTATACAGTAGTACCTCATTATGGCAGTTATTTGCATATATTCAATGAGGAATGATGAGGAATATTGCCATTTATGTATCATATTTGACAAAGTATATGTTCGAACCTTTGGCCCACTCTTTGATTTTTTGTCTCTATGATTGAATTGTAAGATGCTTTATATATTCTAGGCAAAAACATTTAATGAGATACAAGTTTTGCAAATATTTTCCCAAAATTTTGTGTGCCTTTTTATTTTCTTAGCAGTATCTTTTGAAAACCAGAAGTTTTTAAACTTAATGAAGTACAATTTAATTTTATCATTCATCCTTTTTCTATCCTATCTAGGAAATCTTTGCCCATCCCCAAGTCACAAAGACTTTCTCTTATGTTTTCTTCCATAAGATTTATAGCTTTTAGCTCTTACACTTAGGTTTATGATTAATATCAAATTACTTTCTAGATATGGTGTGAAGTTAAGAACAAGGTCTATATATTTATTTAATTATTTGGCATATAGGTATTCAGTGTACCAGCATTATTTATTGAAAAGATCAAATTCTTTGCAATGAAACACCTTGACAACTTTGCTGAAAACCAACTGACCATATATGTGTATATCTATTTCTGGACTCTGTTTTCGCTGTTGTTCACCTATATGCCACTCAACTATTATGTAGATACAATACTGCCTTGATTACCACTCTTCACCGTAATCTTGACATCAGGTGTCATGTGTTTCCAGTTTTGTTCTTTTCAAAATTAGTTTGATTGCTCTAGGTCCTATGCATTTCCATATAAATTTTAAAATCAGCTAGTGAGTTTATTAAATGACCTACTGGGCAGCCCCAGTGGCTCAGTGGTTTAGTGCTGCCTTCAGCCCGGGGTGTGATCCTGGAGACAGGGGATTGAGTCCCACATTGGGCTCCCTGCATGGAGCCTGCTTCTCCCTCTGCCTGTGTCTCTGCCTCTCTCTCTCTCTGTCTCTCTCATGAATAAATAAATAAAATATTAAAAAAATAAATGACCTACTGAAATTTTGTTTGAGATTATTTTATATGTATAAATTCAGTATAATATTGAATTCATGGACATGATGTATCTCTCTCCCTAGTTAGATCTTCTTTAATTTATTTCAGCAATTATTGTAGCTTTATGCACACAGATTTTTGCACATATCTTGTTAATTTCATCACCAAAGATTTCATATTTTTGATACTATTGTAAATGATGTAAATATTTTTAAATCAAGTTATAATTATTAGTGTGTACAAATTTGATTTTAATAGATTGACTTTACACATGCAAATTTAATGTATTGGTTTATTAATTTCTATTAATAAACCAATACTTTGGGGAAGGACTGTCTACATTTGTCTGGGCATAGATAGTTTTACTTCTTTCTTTTCAAACTCCACTTAATTTAGTTTTATTTCTCGCCTTTTTACACTGGATTGGACCTGCAATACCATGTTGAATACAAGTTGCTTTGTTACTGATCATAGGGGGAAAGCATTCACCTTTGTACCATTAAGAATGGTGTTAGTTGTAGGTGTTTTATAGATATTCTTTATGAAATTGCTGTTCCTAATATGCTGAGAGCTACTATTTTTTTTTTCTGCTGAGAGCTATTTTCATGAATAGTTGTACATCTATTGAGATGATCATGTAACTTTTTCTCCTTTATTCTTTAGAATATTGAGGACACACTTGTATTTTTAAATATTTTTTAATATTAAAGCAACCTGGCTATATAAGACAGACTCCACTTGGTCATGGTGTATTATCCTTTTTATATATTACTGAATTTGATTTGCTTAAGATAGATTTTTCTATCTTTGATTAAGAAGGATATCAATTTGTAGAGTTTTTTGTAACTTTGCTTTATTGTTTTTGGTACTAAGATGATGCTAGACTCTTAAATGAATTGAGAAGTATTTTATTTTCTAGAAGCATTTGTATACAATTGGTATTATGTCTATCTTCAAAGTTTTGTAAAATTATCAGCAAAGCCATCTGAGCCTAGAGTTTTCTTTGTGGCAAGGTTTTGAACTAACTAGATACTCAATTTCTTTCAATATTATCAGATGATTCTTGTTATTCTTTTAAATATTTTATTTAAACTAAAAAAAAAATAAAATAGTTCATCCATTTTTCCATGCACTACTGCATGCCTTTGAAAACTGTTCTCTGTCTTTATGAGCTTGTTTTCATTTTTTATTTTCTTTTTAGATTTCTTTTTTTTTCTTTTTAGATTTCATACATAAGTGAGATCATATAGTATTTGTCTTTCTCTGTCTGACTCATTTCATTTAGCATGATGTCCTCAAGGTTCATCCATGTTGTCAAACATAAGGGATTCCATTCTTTTTTATGGTTGAGTAAAATTCCTATGTGTGTGTGTGTGTGTAGGGGGGGTTATGTGTGTGCACGCACCATAGTTTCTTATATATTCATCCATTGGTGGACATGTAGGTTGTTTCTATGTTTTGGTTATTGTAAATAATGCTGCAGTGAACATGCGGGTACTTACATATTTTCAAGTTACTGTGTTTATTTTCTTTCAATAAATACCCAGAAGTAGAATTGCTGGATTATATGGTAATTCTATTTTTAATTTTTGGAGGAAAGTCCATGCTGTTTTCTATAGTGACTGAACCAATTACATTCCCACCAACACTGCACAAGTTTTCTCCACATTCTCACCAACCCTTGTTATTTCTTATCTTTTTGATAATAGCTATTCTAACAGATGTGAGGTAATATCTTACTGTGGTTTTGATTTGCATTTTTCTAATGATTAGTGATGTTGAGCATTTTTTCCTGTACCTATTGGCTACCTGTATGTCTTCTTTGGAAAAATGTTCTATTTTTAGATTCTTCTGAATTTTTAGTAGGATTCTTTGAGTGTTTTTTTGCTTTTGACTTCTATGAGTCCTTTATATATGTATTCTGGATATTACCCCTTACCAAGTATATGGTTTACAAATATTTTCTCCCATTCAATAGATTGTTCTTTTGTTGATTGTTCCTTATGCTGTCCAAGACTTTTAGTTTGATATAATTCCATTTGTTTATTTTTGCTTTTGTTGGTGTCAGATTACAAATGTCATTGCCAAGACCTATCTATGTCAAGGATCTTACTGCCTATGTTTTTTTCTAGGAGTTTTATGGTCTCAGGTCTTATAATCAAGTCTTTAATCCATTTTGAGTTATTTTTGTGTATACTTTAAGATAGTGGTCTAGTTTCATCCTTTTATATATGACTGTCCAATTTTCTCTATACCATTTATTGAAGAGACGATCCTTTCCCCATTATATTCTTGGTCTTTTGTCATAAATTAATTGACCATATATGTGCAGGTTTATTTTGGGGCTCTCTGTTCTGTTTCACTCATCCACGTGTCTGTTTTTTATGACAATACCATACTTTTAAAATTATTATCAATTTTTAATATAACTTGAAATTAGAAAGCATGATACCTTCAACTTTGTTCTTCTTTCTCAATATTGCTTTGGTTATTGTCTTTTGTGTTTTCATACACATTTTAGGTGTGTCTGTTCTATATGTGTAAAAGATGTCATTTGAATTCTGATAGGAATTGCATTGAATCTGTATAGTCCTTTGAGTAGCATGAACATTTCAACAGTATTAATTTTTATAGTCCATGGATATGGAATGTCTTTCCATTTATTTGTATTTCCTATAATTTCTTTCATTAATGTGTTATAGATTTTAATACACGGGTATATGCATGTCTTTCACCTTCTGGGTTAAATTTATTCCTGGGTATTTTGTGTTTTTTTATGCAATTGTAAATGAGATTCTCTTAAATTATTAAGAATTTTTAATTTCACTTTCTTTTTTTTTTTTTTTAATTTTTATTTATTTATGATAGTCACACAGAGAGAGAGAGAGAGAGAGAGAGAGAGAGGCAGAGGCACAGGCAGAGGGAGAAGCAGGCTCCATGCACCGGGAGCCCGACGTGGGACTCGACCCGGGGTCTCCAGGATCGCGCCCTGGGCCAAAGGCAGGCGCTAAACCGCTGCGCCACGCAGGGATCCCTAATTTCACTTTCTAATAGTTTCTTATTACTGTATAGAAATACAACAGATTTTAGGGTTAGACTTTGTTTCCTTCAACTTTGCTGAATTTATTAGTTGGAGCAGGTTTTTTTGTCTTTTTGTTTTTGTTTTTGTTTTTAGTTTGATCAGTTTTTTGATGGAGTCTAGGTTTTTCTATATATATCATGTCAACTGAAAATAGTGATAGTTTTACTTCTTCCTTTCTAATTTGGATGCCTTATATTCCTTTTTCTTGATGAATTGTTCTGGCTAAGACTGCCAATACTATGTTGAATAAAAGTGGTAAGAGTGAACATCCTTGTTCCTGATCTTAGAGGAAAAGTTTTCAGCTTATCACCAGAATATGTGCTGTGGACTTGTCATATATGACCTTTTTAATGTTGAGATAAGTTACCTCTATATTAGCTTTGTTGAGAATTTGTATCATAAATGCGTGTTGAATTTGTCAAATGCTTCTTCTGTATCTGTTGAGATGATGATATGATTTTATCTTTCATTTTGTTAATGTGCTGTATCACATTGACTGAGCAGTAGATGTTGAGCCATCCTTGCATCTGCTGAATAAATTCCAATTGATTATGGTGTATGATCCTCTTCATGTATTGTTGAATTTGGTTTGCTAATATTTTTTTAAAGATTTCATTTATTTATTCATGAGAGACACAAAAGAGAGAGGCAGAGATTTAGGCAGAGGGAGAAACAGGCTCCATGCATGGAGCCTGATGTGGAATTCGATCCCAGGACCCGGTAATCATGACCTGAGCCAAAGTCAGACACTCAATAACTGAGCCACCCAAGTACCCCAGTTTGCTAATATTTTGCTGAGGATTTTTACACTATGTTCATCAGTAATACTGGCCTGTGATTTTCTTTTCTTGAGGCATCCTTGTCTAGTATCAGGGTAATGCTTGCCCATAAAATGAATTTGGAAAAGTTTCCTTTTCTACTACTTTTTGGAAGGGTTTGAGAGGATTGGTATTTGTTCTTTGAAAGTTTGGTGTAATTCACCAGTGAAACCTGATCCTAGACTTCTGTTTGTTTGGAGGTTTTGATTGCTAACTAAATCTTCTTACTAATAATCAGTCTGTTCAGATTTTCTATTTTATTATGATTCAGTCTTGGTAGGTTTTATGACTTTATCTATATTTTTTCTATTTCATTAACTTTTGTCATCATCTTTATGATTTCTTTCTTTATATTTACTTTGTATTTACATTGCTCCCCTAGTTTTGAAAGTAGAAGCATATGTCATTCATTTGAGACCACGCTTCTTTTTCCATTATAAATCTTTAATCCCAGAGGATTTTCTGACTTCCCTTGTGATTTCTTCCCTTTTCTTATGTCATTAGAGGCATGTTATTGCATCCCAAATATCTAAATGTTTGGAATTTTCTAGATCTCTGAGTTATGAATTTCTTTTTTTTAAAGATTTATTTATTTATTCATGATAGACATAGAGAGAGAGAGAGGAAGAGACACAGGCAGAGGGAGAAGCAGGCTCCATGCTGGGAGCCCGACTTGGGACTGGATCCCAGGACTTCAGGATTGCGCCCTGGGCCAAAGCCAGGCGGCAAACCCCTGAACCACCCAGGGATCCCCATGGATTTCTAATTTAGTTTCAATCTAAAGAGAGAATACACTTCAGATTACTTCAGTTCTGTTAAATATATTGACTTGTTTTATATTAGTGAATTTTCCATGTGTACTTGAAAAATAGTGTATTTTGCTACGAGTGTAACATTCTTTGAATGTTAGGTAAGTTGGTTGATAGTAGGGTTCAAACCTTCTATATGCTTATTATTTTTACCTCCTTTATTAAATGTTGAAAAAGGAGTGTTGAAATTCCAACTATAATTGTGAATTTGTTTCTCCTTTCAGCTTTATCATTTCTGTGTGTCTTTTCTTCAGGTATTTTGAAGTTGTATTATTAGCTAAGCACATATAATAGAATATAATGACTTTTTGATGAATTGGTCCTTTTATCATTACAACATATTACTCTTTATCTCTGGTAATATCTATTGTTTTTAATTTACTTGTTCTAATATTAATACATAATTCTAGTTTTATTATATCCTAATTTAGGCTTATAGACGTATAATTTACATATAACAAAATTTAAACTTTAATTTACAGTTTATGAGTTTTGAAAAATGTAGACCTTTGTGTAACCAGCAGCATAATCAAGATAAATATTGCCATCATCACAAAAAGTTCCCTCAGACTCCTTTGAAGTCAATCTTCTCCCTCCATCTTTTGCCCCTGCAAACCATTCTCTACTTTATATTTCCACATATTTGCATCCAGAGTGCAATATAATTGAAATCAAACACTATAATCTTTTGTGCCAGTAATATTAGAAATTTGCTCCCTTTTATTGCTTAGTAATATTCCATCACATTGATGTGCTGTGGTTTGTTTATCCATTTTGTAGTTGATGGATACTTGGGTTTTTCTGACTTAGAGCTACTTAAAATAAGCTATTAAAATAATTCTTAATATAAGCATTCAAATAGAGGTCTTTCAGTACACATATTTTCATAAAGTTCTAGGCTTTAGGGTGTATGAAACAGAAATCTTCACAAAAATAACAAATTGAGATGGCCAGAGAATTGAAACATGGTATAAGTAAGCTGAAGACCTCCTCAGTGAATCACAACCTAAAATAAGTTTTACCTTCTGTGAACACAATTATTGGATTGTGGCTGATTGAACTAAAAAAATAGCTCAGTAAAACCATGTGAGACAGCTACCAGAATTTTAGGAGGGCTGCATTAAGAGGTACCAGATGAGTTTCTGGGGATAATAATTCACCAAACAAGCTAAAGAATGAGAATAGTATAAAAATGCTGAGTTTGGGGATCCCTGGGTGGCTCAGTGGTTTAGCACCTGCCTTCAGCCCAGGGCCTGATCCTGGAGACCCGGGATTGAGTCCCACATCGGGCTCTCTGCATGGAGCCTGCTTCTCCCTCTGCCTGTGTCTCTGCCTCTCTCTCTCTCTCTCTCTCTCATGAATAAATAAATAATTTTTTTAAATGCTGAGTTCTGTTACCTCATGAAGTTCTTATGACATTGCTGCCATAATCACACAATGTCACTTTTATTCCAGGAACTCTACTTTACAAATATTTCCAGACCCAAAGTCAGATATCTCTGCCACATTTGCAAGCAAAATGAATTCCCCACAATGAACCCACACTACTCTACCTGCCCAAGTGTTTACTTTCTCAAGCTGTTCATTTCTGTCTTAAGGTTAATCCTGATAAGTAGAGCCCACATCACCTGCCTGCGCTTTGACTTCAAAAGAGGCAGGTGAGATAAGTTCTTCAGGTCCTATTTTGGAGAGGAATAATTTGAAATATTAGTTCTTCAAATTTATTAATATTTTATTAAATATTCTGATCAACTTGAAATTATGGCAAATATCTATTGTATTCTCTTTGATATTTCTGGATTAATTAGGGGATGGGTTCAAGGTAGCATTCATGCTAATAGTGAAAGAAATAAGAAAAATTGCAGAGGATAGTAACCACAGATCTGGTCCTAACAAATTTGGAGCGATGGGCAGAAAAGGGCATAAACAAGACCATAAACCCTTTGAAGACAGGAATTATGATTTGCTTTGTTTTGTTTTTGTATATATTACTTTTTCCCACTGGTGTCAGACCTATTTCGTGGTCTTAACTATCTTCCAACATACTCCTTCTCCCCTTTGTCTTTATAGGCATTCTCTTTCCTTCAATAAATCTCTTGCTTGCTTCATACCCCTTGGTGTCCTGTCTTCTATGCCCAAAACATCTGAAATGGCACAGTTACATTAATAAGGAACCCATTTTTTAAATTAAAAATAAAACAATACCAGTGGACTATTTTTTGGGTTAAAGTTTTGACACAACCATACCTAACATTAAACCTACCAAGGCCAGAAATGATATAACAGTGTCTTACTGGGCTTATCATAAATCTTAGCATCATAAACAGGAGGAAATAACTAACAGAAGGAGGTCTCATTAGCCCTGCAAGCTCATAAATAGAGTCAAATAACATATACCATTCCAGCAGTAAAAAGGTAAATGATTTATTTTATGAAAATTAGGGCCTTGCTTATTATAGGGAAGTTCCTGTGAGATGTTTATGTGAGTTAGATTTCTTTTAAGAGAACAGAGTAAGGAGTGATAAGAATGGCCTGAGTCAGGGGAAACAGTCTGGAAACTGGAGGGCTAAATTGGGCTGGAAGATCTGAATGGGTACATAGGAACTCCCTACACTTTCTGCTCAGTTTTTCTATAAAACTAGAACTTCTTTTTTTTTTTTAAAGTCCATTTTAAAAAACTAATTATTATGAATGTCCTTAAAAAGAGCAAGCACACTTGATGGGATGAGCACTGGGTGTTATTCTGTATGTTGGCAAGTTGAACACCAATAAAAAATAAATTTAAAAAAGGGAAATAATTGAATAACAGAGGTTATGGTATCAGTACACACCTTAGTCCATAGTAAGTCACCTATATTTAGGTATTAAAAAAAAAAAAAAGAGCAAGCACAGTTAAAGAGACAGAAGCCATGCCATCTATCCATGTTACTTTACCTAAGTTTCCTCACATATTTATCAACTGGCTCGCAAGATATTATAATACAAAAATGAAGCAGATTGGCTGGAGCAGAAGCTTTTGGAGGAAGATGGTTACTTCAAGCCTGGATGAACTTGTTATGTAGAAATTTTGGAAGACCATGAAAGCTAGACCAAAGAGGGAAGTTGCCATTGTGGTTGTGATTGTCTTGGTTAACAGTAGGAAGCCAAATGTTTTGAGCAGGAGGATGATATTTAAGTGCCAACAACAAACACACACAGAAGAATAAAATATTACTAGAATTAAAGGCAAAGTTGTAAAGCAATTTTAAAATGGCCTTTAGATTTGTTATATTAAAAAAAATTAGGAAAAATCATACCCCTGTAAAAGATGGATTTTACAGCATGTTTGGCTGTATCTGGGTCATAATATGCTTTAAATTCATGACCATTGGATGAACAAAGAAACAATGGAGTCATTCTTCCCTCTACTGAAAACTTCCTGTTTAAAGACAAATATGTGAGCACTCTGAAGATTTCACTTTTCAATTCTGTGGTCAGTCTTCTATCTTCCAGTGTTGGAACCCATCATTAAACATTTGCTCTGGTGACTATGAAGTAAGGGGGGCTGTTCTGAGACTGTCAGGAGAGGCAGTGCGGGGATGACTTTGAGACAGACACGTATTATCTTGCCCCCAGCCACACAGACTGACATTAAATCGCTCAAGTGATGATCCAGAGGATAGCAATGTTCACTGTAGCTCCAGGTCCTACTTCTTGCTCTGTTCCTTTAAAGGTGACTAAACATAGAGAGGGATGAAAAATCCACCAAATGAAAAAGAAGAGGAGAAAAGCAATGTGAAATATGTGGAAAGGGCAGGTAGGAGATCCTCTCAAAGATGAATTTGTTATGAGATTCAGATTTATGGTTGAAGTCAGTAAAAGCCCACAAGGGGAATATGCAGTAAGAACATTGATAATAAACTCATTAGAAATGTCTCCAAAGAATGTCTGAGTAGCGATTCTAATTCTAAGGATGCAGAGGTATCATATTAGCTTCAGATGTGGGGCAATATGTAGGGCATTTGGGGAGTTACCAAGGGAAATTAGATGACAGCTACTGGAAGGAAATTGCTATAGGTAAACCAAGGATTGAGAATATGCACATGCAGATCTGAGATTAAAAGTTAGCACTGCAATCTATTGTATCTGGTATGATATAGTCTCTGTAAAATAATTTCCTTTTCCTAATACCTACAGCAAGTTTCTTATCTATGAGACTGATAACCCTGTGTTGGTCGCAAGTATTTGTAGAATAGCTCGAGATTTCATGTATCCACACTATCATTTCTTTCTATGATGAGAGAGTTAATTGCATAGAGGAGTGCGAAGCTGGAAGAAAACAAGCGTATTAACTATTAACAGGTTATGATTACCATTTTTTCTAGTCTATTTAATGGACAAGACCATAATAGAAAAAGAATTCTTCAGCTATAGAGAAAAATCTCAGTCTTAACTTTTATAAATTCTCTTAAGTGTCTGCCTAGGTTTAACCTCATGATTGACTTTGATTTCTCATCATTTTTTTTTTTTTAGTCTTTGTTCCAATTTTTAAATCTGTCTTAAGTCTTTCATGGTGTTTATATTCCACCCCACCATCAAGCTTTCTTATCTCTCTACCCTGCCTCTTTTTTCTTACTGCAACTTCCCTTCCAAACAAGGAATGTTTATTAATTTGGGAATACTAGTAAAAATGACTAAAAAAGGAATAGTGAAAATGCAGTTCCAGGACCACATAGTTTCCCCACTGTAATTTGCTTCACTTAATACTCTTCTGTTTTTACTAGGATCTTAGCTGCACCTGCTCTAAAATATGGTAACAACTCTCAGAACATTTCCTTTAAACCAAGCTGCTCAAGGCAACTTGCCAAAACTCACCTTAAACTATTTGGATAATGAATGTGGAACTAACTCCCTGCCTGTTTTCACTTTCATGCCCACCACAAGGCAGTTTATGTGTGTTAGTAATCACAAGTGCTGTTTATATTGTGTCTTCGCTCCACTGAGCCAAGTACTTTGAGTGGTAGACAGAGTTCTAAAGATAGGCCTCCAAGAATCCCACCCCCTAGTTATTTAAAAAATACGAATTGAGATGCTGTTGTAAAGGGGCTTTAAAGATGGAATTAAGGTTACCCATCAGCTGACCTTAAAAATGGGAAGTTTATTCTGCTGAGTACGATGCAATCACATGGGCCTCAAAAGCAGACAAAACAGGCAGAGAGCTGTGGCAGGATATGAAAACAAAGGAGATAGGAGGCAAAAGGAGAAATCAGAATCAAAGCGTGAGGAATATTCTACTAACTGTTGCTGGCTTTGAAGATAGAGAAAGAGGGATATGAGCTAACAACCATAGGCAGCCTCTAGAAGCTGAAAATGAGCCCTGGCCAAAAGATAGCAAGTATAGAGAAACTCTGTGAACAAACACATGGGATGGAATGCAGCCAACAATTTGAATGGGTTGTAAGGGGATCCATCTCCAGAATTCCCAGAAAGAAACACTTTCATTTTGGCCTTATGCAACTGAGAGCAACCATATTGTGCTTGGACTTCTGACCTATAGAAACTGTGAAATAATAAATTTATGTTGTTCTAATTAAGTGTGGGGTAATTTGTTATAACAGCAAGACAAAATAAGATGAGTTAGGCAAGTAGAACATTATCACTAAGTTTCTATTATATCCGAGCATTTGTGCTAGCTGCAAGGGATAGTAAAACAAAGGATGAAGATAGTCTTTGCCCTTGCTGGGCTTTTATTCTAGTGGGTGGGACTATGTATGTATCTACATATGCATGCACACCTATATTTGAATTTTTTTTTTAATTTTTATTTATTTATGATAGTCACAGAGAGATAGAGAGAGAGGCAGAGACACAGGCAGAGGGAGAAGCAGGCTCCATGCACCGGGAGCCCGACGTGGGATTCGATCCCGGGTCTCCAGGATCGCGCCCTGGGCCAAAGGCAGGCGCCAAACCGCTGCGCCACCCAGGGATCCCCTATATTTGTATATATCATTAGCCTGTGATGATGTGTTTGGTGAGTGTTGAGGAAGAGAAAAGCTAGGAAACAGAAAAACCTGAGTGGTTGTCCTGCATCTATAGCTAGTGCAGGCCCTTCCGTGTTGCTTCCACTTTTGCCTGAGAAACATAGTACTTCTGTTTAATTTATTGGATTATGTCTAAAATGTCTTAATTAACATTGTAAATATATGCACAGAGTTTTAAATTTTTATCATAGATCAGAAAAAGGAAAGGTCCTTTTTTATTTCCTAAAGATCAGCCATACTAAGATCTCCTGGTTAAGCAGGGCTAAAATGCTGAGTGTTTCTCTGATCAAGGTATTCACAGAAGCACTGAATTTCAGTTTATAGTTGAACTATTAGGTTCAAATTATGTTCAGTTGGTGGCACATTCTCCTGCAATTTCTGGAATAAACCAATCTATTTTTCTTATAGATAAAAGTTTTATATATATTCATATAAATGCAAGAATACTTTTAAAAATAAATTATTATAGTCATTTTCATATAGTCATTTAATATGGTCACTTATATGTAGTCATTATATATCATCATTTAATTTTAATACTTCTGAAATGTAAATTTTCTGTTGAAAATTTGTTCTTCATACAGACAAAAAGGTAATTTCTATTCTTCTCCCAATTCTTTTTTGGCATATATATGTATATAGTATATGTGTGTATATATATGTATGTACATATATATACACATATATGACACTTATATGCACAAGCCTATGTATGTATAAGTGCATATATATATATATATATATATATATATATATATGTGGTGAGCCATATATTATATATATATATAATGCCTTTTGGGAGGACAATCATTAGTTGAAATGTATGTTAGTAATCACAAGTGCTGTTTATATCGTGTTAGTAGTCACAAGTGCTGTTTATATTGGGCCTTAAATGGGCCTCTTAAATGGGCCTCTAATTTCAAATGTGATAAGATCTTATCTAAAATCTCTTTATCTAACCTTTCTGATTTGAAGTAATGTAAACTTTCTTCCTATTTTTTCCCTGAAATTGGCTCCTACTGGCAGGTTCTTATGTTCTAGATCTTCTCGCCACTGGTGCCTTTGCTAGTAACATGTTCAACAACTGCAATATTATGTGCCTTGGGGTAAAGTTAGAGATGTTGTTGATTAAAATTCAAATATTATATAGAGAGGATAAACTTAACTCACTAAAAGCAATGATTCATTACCTGTAGTTAATATATAGGCTTGCTAATGAAATTTGGAACAGGTAAGTTTTCAAAAAAATTAATTCAACTATAATTACAAAAGCTGCACAAATCGTAAATGGAGAGGTTGACATTCATATGCATCCATGTAACAAATAAAGTACAGAACCCTACCAGCATCCCAGGAAACTCCCTTATGTCCCCTTCCAGTCAGAATCCTCTAAGTCAACCACTCACCTGTTTCAATCACAAAAATCAGTTTTGCCTCTGAATAGGTTTGAATTCGAATTGGGAGGAAGTTAATAAGAAAAATGAGGAGGACAGGCTTGGGCAGAGAGGTTCCTGGGTACCCCGGTATGAATCTCAGGTGGAGAAAGAAAGAATAAAAAACAATTATTGCCTACTTCTCTGCTCCAGAGTGCCATGGAAGGCTCAAATAACAGAGGTGGAAACTTTTCGCAAAGATCACATAAAAATATGTGAAAGATATAAAACATTGAAAGATATAAAACCTACATCTCCAACTAACAAATAAGTTATATCCCAAAAGCTCATTTATAAATTCATCACTGGGAACTTGGAACCTACTTTCCCATAGAAGCAATGTCATAAATGTCATAAATGATGATTGGGATCCCAGGTTACTCATATAAGCCTATATTAAGCATAATGTGTCTGAAACATTGTACATTTAAAATGAAAAATAGGTTCAAATCCACAACACACATAATTAAGCAAAACAGAAAAAATGAATAATTATTCCTATTTATCTTGATGTTGGTACTTTAGAAAATCCAGGTTTAATTAGAGGAGATATGTGACAGTAATTTATTTAGGTTTTGAAAAGATTTCAGGGGCATTTTCAAATACTTTAGATGATGTTTTTCTTTATTTTCTTTTTCTATTTTTACTCTGAAAATATCACTTCTTGTTACCCTGATACAGGTGACTCTCTAACCTTAGGCCTATAGTCATCTACCATTTATGATCAATAGCGGGTGGCTTAGGCAGAGACTTTAGTAAAAGGAGAAATGATATCAACATTTTGTTCCTCCTTTTCAAAATCTCTTTCCTCTCCAGAAAAAAATTTGGAAGATGTGATTGGGAATTATGCCTCAAAGATCCTCCAACTCTACAGGGCCTCATTGGTCAAAGGCCCCAGTGTTGTGCTCAGGAATATACCAGTGTATTTTTTTTTTTTTAAGATTCTATTTGTTTATTCATGAGAGACACACAAAGAGAGAGGCAGAGACATAGAGGGAGAAGCAGGCTCCCCGTGGGGAGCCCAAAACAGGACTAGATTCCAAGATCTGGCATCATGACCTGAGCCAAAGGCAGTCACTCAACCACTGAGCCACCCAGTCGTCCTATACCAATGTATTTGTGTTGAGGCCATGGCCTCCACACATTAATCCCAGCTTATGACTATGTACAATTAAGGCACTTATGATTCTGGAAGAAAAATAATAGCTCTGCTCTGATGGCTGCTTTTGTTGGAGGACTCCCTAATGGCATTGGTAAACCTGCTTTTAACTGCAGAGCAGAAGAGGGCCTTCTACCCAGCATTCCCTCCCTCTCTCTTTCATTCAGGCTTAGAATTGCATTGTACTCTGACAACACTTTCTCATTTTTCTTTTACTGTGTTTTCCCTGTTTGTTTTTTTTTTAAATTATATCTTAACATCTGCTTCTCAGAAGACTTCCTAGACTAACATAGACATGCTCTCTATTTAAGAGTTGCACTAAGCCTGAGTTTGGGGGAAGGTTGTTAAGAGAAAACAAGTTGGAAGAAGAATAATAGAAAAAAGAAATATATGTTCACTAAGGCTTTAAGAATAAAAAGTGTAAGGCAAACCATAAGATAGACTCTTACCTATAGAGAACAAAGTGACGGTTGCTGGTGCATAGGCGAGCAGGAATGGGCAAAAAGGGTGGTGGGTATTAAGGAGGACACTTGTGATGAACACTAAGTGTTATATGTAAGTGATGAATCACTAAATTCTACTCCCAAAACTAATATTACACTATATGTTAAGCAACTAGAATTTAAATAAAAACTTGAAACAACAGCAACAAAAATAAATTGCAGATAATCTTCTCCAAAAGGAAAAGAATAAAAGATGTAAGGAATCCTGGGGTGCCTGGTGGCTCAGTTGGTTAAGCTTCCAACTCTTGATTTTGGCTCAGGTCATGATCTCAAGGTTCTGAGGTCGAGCCCTTGTTGAGCTCATGCTGAGTATGGAACATGCTTAAGATTTTCTCTCTTCCTCTCCCTCTTCCCCCTTCCTCTCCCTGCTTTTTATGTTCTCTCTCTCTTAAAAAAAAAAAAAAAAAAAAAAAAAAAGGATGTAGGCAGTAGAAAAAGCAAACAGAAATAAGAGTATAAAGTTGAGGGGGGAATGCCCCGTTGTATTATCCACCAGGAAATTAAGAAAGGCACTCCATTTTATAATTCACATTGAGTGCTACCCCTAAGTCAGTGAAAGTCAAAACATTCCTTCTTAAATATCATATTTTTCTTTAGCTTTAAATTCCCAGATTTGGGATAAAGTTCTCAGCTACAATGGGAGTATGTATGTCTCTAGACACCATGTCTCTTTTTATTGCCACTGTAAGAACTTACCATTATAAAAAAAAAAAAAAAGATATAGCTAATAAGTCAGTAATGGAAATAAAAATAAATCCTAAAAACACCTATCAAATCTAAAGGCAATCAAGAAAAAAGAAAAAAAAAAAGAACAAAGAACAAATACGATAAAAAGAAAGCAAATGTCAAGAGAGTAAAATTAAACCCAACCATTTCAGTTACGTTAAATATAAATAGTCTAAATATTGCAATCAAAAGCAGAAATTGTTGAAATAAGTAAAAATCAAGATGTAATTGCAATTTAATAATCAAATCATGGATACTTTGTAGTCAAAATATGAAAAAAATATATATACCATAGAGAACAGTCATAAGAAAACTGGAGTGGCTCCATAGATATTAGACAAAGTTGACTTTAGGACCAAGGATATCAACAGAGATGAGAAATCTGATAAAAGGATGAATTAATCAAGAGGATTTAATAATTGAAAATGTTTATGCACCTAATTAAAGAGTTTTAAAATAAAATAGACCAAACCTGAGAAGTCTAAAAGGAAAATAAACAAACCCACAGTTAAAATTAGACATTTTTAAATTCCTCTCTTTATAGATATACTAACAGAACTAATAGAAGTACACGGAACATCATTAAGGATATAGAAAATTTGAACAACTGTATCAAAGAAAGTTAACTAGCTGACATTTTTAGAGTGTTAGTAAAAAATTCTCAAAAAATTTAAAAAGCAAAATATAAGGAATACAATGATATAATCTCAATGTAATGGGAAGATGATAGCTATATTTGTGGTGAACATAGCATAATGTATAAACTTACTATATCACAAAGTTGTACTCCTGAAACTAAAATAACATTGCATGTTGACTATACTCAAATAAAAAGAATTTACGAATTTTTAAGAGTAAAATATTTTATGTGCTCTACTATAATGACATTAAATTACAATGTAATAAAAATAAATTTTATAGAAGATCCACCAATATTTGAAAAATCAGCGGTATACTTAAAAAATGTCTGGTGGGTCAAAAATTTAAAAGTGAAAATGAGAAAAGTTTTCTAATTGACTGATAATGAAAATGTACTATATCAAATTTGTGAGATATAGCTACTGCAATGTTTAGAAGGAAAGTCAAAGCTTTAAATGCTAGGATATTTTAGAGATATGGGAGGTACAAAATCAATAATCTGCAATTTTGCCTTAAAAAAGTTAAAATAAAACCAGAGTAAACAAAAAAGGAGGTGGAAGGGAGGAATTGATATATATAAGAATAGAAGCCAATTAAACGAAGAACAGAAAAATAGTAAAAAAAAATTATATATATATATGAATATATATATATATATATATATATATATATATATATATGAAACCAAAAACTTGTGTTTTGAAGAGATCAACAAAGTTAATAAAGCTTGAGTTAGCCTGATCAAGAAAAAAGCAGGAATATAACAATTTTCAAAATTGTAATTTTAATTATATATATATTTATCACTAGAGACATTGCAGACATTAAATGATAATAAAGAACCATTATGAACATCCTTATTCTACAAAAATTGATAATCTAGATGAGATTAAAATTTATTTAAGGACCCATTAAATTTATGAATCTGGCCCAAGAAAATATAGAAAAATATGAATAGTCCTACATGTATTCAAAAAACTGAATTCATAATTCAAAGTCACAAGAAAACTTCAGATTGAGATTGCTTGAATGGTGAATTCTACAGACATTTAAGGAAGCAACAGTAATAATCACACATAAACTCTTGCGGAAAGTAGAGGGAGAGGCATTATTTTCCAATTCATATCCAAAGGCCAGAGTATGCTAACACCAAATCCAAAAATCTCACAACAAAAGAACACTATGACATATCTCCCTTCATGGACTTAAAGTGTGAAAATCCGTACAAAATTTTAGGAAATTATATCCAATTATATATAAAATGGAGAGCATACCTGACTGAATAGGTTTTTCCTAAAGAATGCAAGGTTGATTTAACTTCCAAAAAATCAGTCATTTTAATTTAGTACATTAATAGAATAAAGTAGTAAAAGTATATGATAATTTCAATAAATGCAGAAATTGCATTTCCAAAATTCAATACTCATTCATTTAAAAAATTTCTAAATGTTCAACAAACAAGAATAGAAGAAAACCTTTTTAACCTGACTATGGGCATCTCTAAAGAACTTATAGCTAACATTATATTCAACAATGAAAGGCTCAATGATTTCCATTTAAGATCAGGAACCAGGAAAGGTTTTAGTCTACATTGTAGTATCGTTTCTGTCCAGTGAAATTTGATAATACAAAGAAACAAAAAATCCTAAAAATGGAAAAGGAAGGAATACAACTCTCTGAAGAGGACATGATTGTGTTCATAGAAAAATGTAATAAACTACTTATATGCTGCTTAGGGTGTTAAGTGAATATATCAAGGTTGGATATGCAAAATCTGTGTATATTTTATATATTTGCTACAAATAATTAGCAAAAGAAATATAAAAAATCAACTCCAGTAAAAAAGGCACTAAAAATATTACTGAAGAATAAATTTAGAAAAATTTTATATGACCTGTATACTGACAACTACAAAACAGTGACAAAGGGTAGAGTACTTGGGTGGCTCAGTAGGTTCAACACCTGCCTTTGGCTTAGGTCATGATCAGGCGTACTTGGATCGAGCCCTGCATTGGGCTCTCTGCTTGGTGGCAAGTATGCTTCTCCCTCTCCCTCTACCTCTATGATTTCTCTGGTTCTCACTCTCTCTAAAATAAATAAATAAAATCTTTTAAAAAAATACAACAAAGGAAATAAAAGACATGTTTCTCAAATGGTATGCAAAAAAACATGAAACATAAAAGAAATGGACATGATAAAAATTTAAAAAATTTTTACTATTTGAGATTTTTTAAAGATTAATTTATTTATGTTAGAGCACAAATGGGAGGCGCATAATTTAAAAGGAGAGAGAATCTGAAGCAGAATCTATTCTGAGTGCAGAACTCCATGCAGGGTTTGATTTTATAGCCCTGAGATAGGACCTGAGCCAAAACCAAGAATCATATCCTTAACCAACTGCACCACCCAGGCACCCCAACTTTTGCTATTTTGAAGACAATTAAGAAAATTAAAAAGCAAGCTATATTGAATGAGAGCAAGTATTCACAAAACCTCTATCTGACAATGGGCTTAAATCTAGGATATCTAAATAGTATGTATTCCAGCTCAATAGTAAGTTTAAAAATACCATTTAAAATGAGCAAATGGTTTAAGAAGATACTTCACAAAAGACATACAAATGGGCAATAAGCACATAAAAAGATGTTCAAGTCCTTAGTCATTATAGATATGCAATTTAGATGAAAATAAGACACCAATATTTATCTATTAGGCTAAAATCAAACAGACTGACAATATCAAGTGTTATCAAGGATGTGGAACAACTCTAACTTTTATATCCTACTGGTGGGTATCCCAAAACAATAGTGCTGCTATGGAAAACAACAGGACAGCATTGTATGAAGTGAAATATATGAACTACGGATGCATGCAACAATACGGGGGAATCTGAAAAATACTATGTCGAGAAGAAAAAAGCCAGAAACAAAATAATACACATGTATCCTATTTATACAAGTTCAAGATTCGCCAAAATCAACATTTGATGATGAAACTCAGAATAGCAGGGGATCCCTGGGTGGCTCAGCGGTTGAGCGCCTGCCTTCAGCCCAGGGCGTGATCCTGGAGTCCCAGAATCGAGTCCCACGTTGGGCTTTTTGTATGGAGCCTGCTGCTCCCTCTGCCTGTGTCTCTGCCTCTTTCTCTCTTTGTGTCTCTTATGAAGAAATAAATAAAATCTTAAAAAAAAAACTCAGAATAGCATATACCTATGAAGGGTAGGGATTAACAGTAAGGGGTTGAAGGAATTTCTTGGTGCGATGAAAGTATTCTGTATCTTAATTGCGGCGATGGTTAGATCGGTGCATGCATTTGTCAAAACTCATCAATGGTGCACTTAAATCTGGGTATTTCCCTACATGTAAACTTTAACTCATTGTAAGAAGCTAAACGTAGTGATGATAACAAGCACAGAAGAGATGCTCACCATCACTAATCATTAGGAAATGCAAATCAAAATCATAATAAATATCACCTTATACATGCCAGAATTGCTTGTTTCAAAAAGATAAGAAATAACAAGTTTTGGTGAGAATGTAGAGAAAAAGGAACGCTTATGCCGCATTGGTGGGAATGTAAATTGGTGAAACCACTGTTGAAAACGGTATAGGGTTTCCCCCCAAAATTAAAAATAGATATACCATATGATCCAGTAATTTCACCCCTGTGTATTTATCCAAAGAAAATGAGAATATTAATTTAAAAAGATATATGCATCTCTATGTTTATTGCAGAATTATTTACAATAGCCAAGATATGGAAGCAACCCAAGCGTCCATTGACAGATGATGGACAAAGAAGGTGCTCCATACATACAATGAAATATTATTCAGCCATTAAAAAATGAATAGCTATTGCCATTTGTGACATAAGTAGACCTACAGGATATAGTGATATATGAAATAAGTCAGACAGAGAAAGATGAATGCCATGTAATTTCTCTTACATCTGGAATCTAAAAAACAAAACAAAGCAGAAACAGACCCGCAAATACAGAGAACTAATTGGTGGTTGCCAGATTGGGGAGGGGGGCTGGGGGAATGGATGAAGGGTCATGGCAGGTACAGGCTTCCAGTTATAAAATGAATAAGTCACGTGAATGAAAGGTACATCATAGGGAATATAATCAGTGGTATTTAATAGCATTGTATGGTGACAGATGGTAGCTACACTTGTGAGGACACCATAACATAGAGAGTTGTTGAGTTGCCAAATCACTATGTTGTGTATCTGAAACTAATGTAACTTTGTGTGCCAACTATGCTCCATTTTTTTAAAAAAGACAATTGATGTCCATTTGTATTATATATGGTTCTCCACCCCCTTACTTTCAATCTGGGGGTGTCTTTGGGTCTAAATGAGTTTTCCAGACAGCATATCAATGGGTCTTGTTGTTTTTTTTTTTTTTTACCTAACCTGATACCCTGTGTCTTTTGACTGCAGCATATAGTCCATTTTCATTCAGAATAATTATTGAAAGATACAAATTTAGTGCCATTGTATTACCTATAAAGTCCTTGTTTCTGTAGATCGTCTCTGTTCCTTTTCTGGCCTTTGTTACTTTGGGGCTCTCTCTTTGCTCAATGGATTCCCTTTAATATTTCTTGCAAGGCTGGTTTATTTTTCATGAATTCCTTTAGTTTTTGTTTGTCCGGGAAACTCTTTATCTCTCCTTTTTATTATGAGTGACAGCTCTGCTGGATAAAGTATTCCTGCTTGCATATTTTTCCCAGTTAGCACATTGAATATATCATGCCAGTACTTTCTGGCCTGCCAGGTCTCTGTGGACAGGTCTGCTACCACCTTATGTTTTACCTTGTAGGTTAAAGACCTCTTGTCCTGAGCTGTTTTCAGGATTTTCTCTTTATCTCTGAAATTTGCAAGTTTTTCTACTATATGTTGAGGTGTTGATCTATTTTTATTGATTTGGGGGGCTTCTCTGTGCTGCCTGGACTTGAATGCATGTTTCCTTTCCTAGATTAGGGAAGTTCTCAGCTATAATTTGTTCAAATAAAACTTCTGCCCCTACCCTCTCTCTCCTTATCTTCTGGGACCCTTATTTTTTGAATATTATTTTGCTTTATGGTATTGCTGATTTCTTGAAATGTCTCTCGTGATCTAGTAGTTGTATTTTCTCTTTTTTTCAGTTTCCTTACTTTCCATCATTTTGTTTTCTATATCACTGGCTCTCTCTTTGGCCTTATTTATCCTAGCAGTCAGAGCCTCCATTTTTTACTGCATCTCGGTAATAGCATTTTTAATTTAAGCCTGATTAGATTTAGTTCTTTTATTTCTACACTGAGCGGTTCTCTGGTGTCATCTATGCTTTTTTTCAAGCCCAGCTAGTATCTTTATAATCATTGTGTTAAATTCTAGTTTCAACATCTTACTTATTCCATATTGGTTAAATCCATGGTAGAGAGTACCACATCTTGTGCTTTCTTTTGCAGTTAATTTCTCCTTCTAGTTATTGTGTCCAGAAAAGAAAAGATAAAAGAAAGAAAAAAAAAACAGCAATAACAATAGCACCAATAAAAACTTCAGGAAGTGTTTTTGGTGTATGCTGTGTGCACTCTGCTGCTGTGTTTTGGCTGCTCTCTCCCACTGGTTTGTCCTCTACAGAGCTCCTCCTTATTTGTAGTAGGGAGTGTTTTGACCTCAAAGTAAGTATGCTTTGATTTATTGGTGAAGTTAAGCCTGTAAAGGAAAAAAAGGAAAGAAGAAAAAAGAAAAAGAAAAAAGCCTGATCCAAGATGAGAGAAAGGAAATGGAAAAAAAAAATGGATACAAACAGACAAATAATAAACCTTAATCCTGATTCCAAAAAATAAGAAACAAGGAAGGAAAAAAGAGTAGGGAAAGAAGAACAGTAAAAAAAAAAAAAAATAAGAAGCCTGATCAGAAAAATAAGAGAAGGAAACAAATGAACCAACCAATGAACAAAAGATTATAAGCTGATACCAAAAAAAAAGAGGGAGAGAGAGAGAGAGAGAGAAAAGAAAAATGTATATATAAATACATACATACATACATATATAAAATAAAGGATAAAATAAAAAAATAAATAGAAAAATTAAAAAGTAAAAAAAAAATTAAATTAATAAAAGAGGAAAAAAAGAGATTTGGATATCCAGGAAAGAAATAAGAGATGAATAGGATATAGTTAAGATGTTTTTAATAACAAGCTATGGATAATTTACATGGATAAATTTGAAACTTTAGATCTGTATGTTTAAATGTAGATCAGTGTGTGTGTATGACACGCATAAAATATCACTAAATTGGAATCTGTTTTCAAAGTAAATAAATAAAAAATAAAAGTAGTGTAATAATGATAATAATGTTACAATAGCAGCAGCTAACATTTGAGTCCTCTCAGTGACTTTCATTATGTTTTAAGTACTTTTTATGAGTTAACTAATTTAATTCTAACTTTGACCCCATGAAATTATATTACTATTGCTACTTATTATTATTACTATGTTATAGGTTCAAAAATTGAGGATCCAAGAGATTAAATAATTTGCTCAAGGCCAAATGATGAAATCAGAAATTGAACCCAGATGGTCTAGATCTACAGTGTAAATTCTGAATCTGATGCTCTACTGCCTTTTGAAAGTAGTACACAATCATGGAAAAATTAAAATCAAATAGTAGAAAATCATAAAATGAAGTCTCACCTTCCTATTCATCCTACTTATTAACTACTATTAATGTTTTTTTCAGCTTTCTTGGAAATATTTTTACATATACAGATTTGTATCATATCAGATTACATTGGGCCACATAATATTATAGAAAATATTGTAGGTCACATATACTTTTACATACATAATTTTACAAATAAAGGCCTACAACTTGCATTTCTATACTTAATATACTTGGATATTTTTTCTAATCATTACAGGTAGACATACCGCTTTTGAGTTATTTGAAAGATTATCTGAAAGACTATAATATTGAAATGTATGTTGGTTTCAACCCTCAGCAGCTTCCTAGTGAATTCTGAAGGTCTAATAAGCAAGGGAATTCAAATACCAGGTTTATCTTAGGAAGCCACACGATGAGTAGATTTCTGCACCAGCCTTCCAGAATCTTAAGTTTATCTAGTGGCCTTAACCAGGTTCTATCATGTGTCTACCATCCAGATCGTCTCAACAACACATTATTTTCTCAAGTCTGCATCTTTGAAAATGGCTTCTACTGTGGGAACAGTGGGCATAATGTAGATTCCAAGGGCAGGGAGTGAATGAGGAGCCTCCAATGGCCCACATCCAGCCCTTGGGTCAACTGGTAGTTGTGCCTTCTCAGTGACCTTTAACACTCCCCCCTTCATGACCAGCTCTTATAATCTTCCATGCCCTTCTCTTCCATAATGAGCTCTGAGTGGTCAGCAAGGTATTTCATCAATAAGAAGACGACGGCTAATTCGGTGTCTGACTGCAATGGAGGCAGATATCACAACAACGATATAGGTACAAGCAAGAGAAAACTAAGATGATTATTCCCAAACTATCATTTTTTCCCCCCACCAAAAGCCCCATGATCCAAACCACTGATTTACTAAGTCCCATAGACTAGTGGTTTGATCACTCTGGGCCTTCACTTGTGTCTTCATGTGATTTAATAAGGATGATGCATTAGGAGACTGATCAGGGTATGAACAATAACACTCTGGATAATGGCACAGGTGCCTCCTTGTGAGGCAGTAATAGTGTCCAAGCCCTTTCTATTTTGGAGGACAGCTTTTCTTATTAGAGACGTTTCGGTATTTGGTAAAGATGGCCTTTGCCAGAGGTCTCTTGTTGGGTGAATTTGGTAAGGGCTTCTATGTGTGCCACAACATCCTCCAGGCCAATGGAGGAGACAAAGACAGCATCCAAGTGATCAAACCAGTAGAAAACAGAATATGCTCCTTTGGCCTTGAAGCAAGAGAGGTTGGCAATTTTTGTTACTCTCCCCTATGACTAGAGAAAACCCATAGTGTAGTGGTTCAACCATCCAGTGGAAGTTGCGGCCAAATATTTGTGGCACACAACTTTCGGTTCCCATTCAGGGCTATCCAATAAACATCTAGGAAGCATAACCAGTTTGTGCCAAAGCAGTCACTATCCTTTAATGTGACAGAATGACCACACAGTTCCAGTGTTATCTATCCCATATTCCTAGTACAACTGGAAGTTTTAGGGATGGCTGGGTGCTCAAATGTCCATAACCCCAGGGTAAGCCACACAAACCTATCCCAAATCTGAGTATAGCCACCAATAGCTCTATTTTGAAGACCCTTCTGATCAGCAGTCTGATGGGCTGCTTACGTAGTTTTATTGACAGAAAAAGATGCCCAGGGTTATTGGCAATATGTACCACAGGCCAGGCTCAGTATTGGTAATACCAGATGAATTAAGGGTACTAATCCTGGCTTGTTCCTTTATAATGCATTACTTTAAGCCTTTCTAATCCCCGCTCTGGAGTGATGATACCCATCATGGCAATCCTGATGAGCTAGAGAGGGACAGTTTCCCACATACCCAAGAGTTGGATTGATTTCTTTGTTGGGTATATGAGTAGGCCCACTGAAGAAAGGTATTTGATACCCATTCTGTAACCAGACACCACAGGAGCAGCAGAAGTCTAAGGTCAAAAACATATTTAGTAGGAACTTAAATGGGAAGGTCTTCCTCTTCTATAAGACTTATATTTATGGCCTGATTCTTAGCTATTAATATGGCTACAGCTTTGGAATTTGACCTTGTTGTATATACCATATATGCTGGTTGGGGTAAACAGTACTGTCAGATGGACTAGAGGAGATGGACTAGGGGTGGCATATGTCAGACAGGACCCCTACATTCTCCCTTTTTTCAATGGTACATGTCCCATTCCAGGTATGGTGCAATTGGTCCAGCTTGCAGCAGGACAACAGGATCTCAGTGGGGTTTGCACTGGGGTGCAAAGTAACACCCATCCTGGTGGGATGTCCCCTGGCAAGCTGCAGTACATATGCCTTTCCCAGGTATGATGGGACTGGATGTTCTCAACACCATAGCATGTAGATCCATGGTGAGAATCAAGGCAATGGCTCTCTCCTAAGATTTCCATACCTTTACAGAGTTAATTATCTTGGGAGGTGTCCCCAGGCTGGCATATGAGGTGACAGGCCCTACTGGATGATCATTCACATGTGTTAAAGCCTGGAATGATACTTCAGTCTACCTGGCCAAGGTGGTTTTACTTGTTAGTAATTTAATAGCCTAATATTTCATCCCTCCTTTTTAGCAAGCGTGCTACTTGCATGTTATAGGGGAGATGAAACACTCATTTAATATCACATTCTTTTGTCCAATCTTGCACATCCATAACCTCTAAAATGTAACCCTTGATCACTGTCTATTTGACCACGGTATCCATATATAGTACTCAGTTTCTTTAACCCCTGATGGTGGCAGCCTGCTTTGCACGGCCAAAGGGAAAGCTTGGGTTAGGCCATATGCAGTGTCCACACAAACCAAGGCATATTTAGGACCATCTTTCAGAGAGAAGAGTCAATATAATCAATTTGTCAATTTTTCACCAGTTGGGATCTCCGGTGAATATCCCCAGACTCCTTTGACGGTGGTCTTGGATATTGTTTAGAACACACAGGACATGCTGTTACTGCATTAACCATCTTTCTTGGCAATGTGCCATCCCACTTGAGCACTACGGTGGCCACTCCTCCCATGCACCCAGTCTGCTGTATCTACTGAAGGGCCAGTTGCTAGGGCTCATCCCTGGGCATCGGCTTCCTGGTTAGCGGGGAATGTCAGTACCTTACATATTGGGATTTGGAAGGCAGTAAAGGCTCCCTGAGGCCCTTGGAGGTGAACCTAAATGTCATTCCATATATATTTCCATGACTCCACAGGGCATAATGAGCTACCCAGGGGCTTAATGTGCATCTAATATTTTGCCTTCTCAAAGGCAGCTTGCTGCTCTGATCCTGTGTTGTACATGTGCCCCTTCTTTATGAGATGGTATAAAGGACAGAAACTCTATGCCAGGTTGGGGATAAAAGTCCCCCAAACCCCCAAAACTCTACAAAAGTTTGCACCTCTTCCTTTTTCACCTTCTTAGGGGTTGGATAGGCTTGCAACTTATCAATCACAGCTTCTGGAACAAAATACATCTTACACCCACACACATGCACACCCAACATATATGCAGGTGGTGCCAGAGGGCAGAGGGTGTGGTAATATTGCTCATTTTTTCTGTCTCCTGTCTGGACAGAGAAATACCATCACCTCTATGTCCTACAGCCACACTAACCACGCCTGGCCTTTTGCTAGGACTTGGCAGCTGTATCAATAAGCTCAGCAGAAAGTATATTCAGTGACATTTACCATCTAGAGAGCCTCAGCAACACCTTGCTCCCTCAAGACTGCATCCTTGAAAATGGCAGGAACAATGGACAGAATGTACACTCCAAGGACAGGAGAGACATTGAAGAGCTTCTAATTACCCGAGACCAGCCACTGGCCACCTCCCCACAATGACCTTCTCCAATAATGCATGGCATCGTATACTTAGCCAGTTTTTTATAAATAAATATTGAAGTTGTTTTTCTTTTGTCATTTTTCTTCACACTTGTAAACAATGCAATAATGAACATTCTTGTGTTGATTTCCTAGGGCACTTTTGCTAGTAAATCTGTAGAGAACTTTGTTCTTAGAAACGGAAATGCCGAGCTAAGGTATATATGTGCATTTGGAATTTTGATAGACATTACTAAATATCCTTCCAAAAAGGTGCTAATTAGCACCCTCCCCAATAGTGTAGGAGAATATTTCTAGCACAGACTTTTGCCAGCATGATTATAATTTTTAATCATTTCAATCTAATAAAATAATGATTGTTTAAAATGGTTTATTTAAATATGAATAAGACTGAGTGTTTTTTCAAATGTGTACATACATTTCTATAAACTACCTCTGTGCTCTCTGCACATTTTTATTCTTGATTATTCATTTTTTCTTTTTGATATTTAATTTTTTTTCTATTTTAAGAAAAGTTTGCCTTGGTCATAAGTACCGCAAACAATTTTGCCATATTATTTCGTTCCTACAGAGATTTGTAATCTTAATGAAGTCATGTTCAGAATTTTCCCCCCACTTTTTTTTTTTAAGATTTTATTTATTTATTCGTGAGAGACACAGAGATACAAGCAGAGACATAGGCAGAGGGAGAAGCAGGCTCCATGCAGGGAGCCCAATGTGGGACTCGATCCCATGACTCCGGGATCACACCTGAGAAGAAGGCAGACACTCAGCCACTGAGCCACCCAGGCGTCCCTTCCCCCCACTTGATATTAAAAAAACATGGAGTCTCATGTTCTATTTCAATACTTTTATTTTATTTTTGTATTTAAATTTATTTTAGTGCAAGTACTGAACCAAGGATACCTCTGACGCCACATTACTAGTACCAATGCTAGCCAACAGTATCAAGAGAAAGTTAATAATATATATTTTCTACCACCGTTTTGGAATACATTTCAATGTATACTAAATTTCTATATTTTAAATTTATATCTGCAGATCATAGTGTATCCTCAAGATTTGCTTAGCCCCATCCCAGTAAGAAACAGATTTTGCTAATCTTGACTTACTTCCAATTTTACTAACTTTAAATTAGCAAATGCTCTCATTTTTCCTTTTTAGAAAAATTTCTTGGGGCGCCTGGGTAGCTCAGTGGTTGAGCCTCTGCCGTTGGCTCAGGGCGTGATCCTGGGGTCCTGGGATCGAGTCCCGCATGGGGCTCCCTGAGGGAGACTGCTTCTCCTTCTGCCTGTGCCTCTGCCTCTCTGTGTCTCTCGTGAATATATAAATAAAAATCTAAAAACAAAAGAAAAGAAAAATTTCTTAATTATCATTCCATCCATGAAAATTTAGACTAAATTTGGGATACCTGGGTGCCTCAGTGGTTGAGCGTCTGCCTTTGGGCCAGGGCATGATCCTGAAGACCTGGGATCAAGTCCCATGTCCGGCTCCCTGCATGGAGCCTGCTTCTGTCTCTGCCTGTACCTCTGCCTCTCTCTCTCTCTGTGGATTTCTCATGAATAAATAAATAAAATCTTTTAAAAAAATTAGACTAAATTTAGTATCAACATTTTTCAAGGTCTAAAAACAAATGTTGTTAGTGTTTTTATTGAGACAACATTGAATTTCTAGGTAAATATTTAGAAGGATGGATAGTTTTACAAATTGAGCTTTCTATTTTTTCCTCCACAAACACAGTATATTTTTACAATTATTTAAGTCTTCCTTTATGTCCTTCAGTCATTTATTTTTTTTCTATATCATCATTACAACTACCATGCAAGTTTATTCCTAGTTATATGTTTTTGTGGCTATAACTTAATGGAGTCATTCCTTACATCACATTCTGTAACAAAGAGGCCATTGGTATTTTTACATTAATTTTGTGGCCAAGTCACCTTACTAAACTAATATTTTTCATATAGATTTTTTCAGTGACTTCTCTTCATTTTCCCAGTTGCAAAATCATGTTTATAGGAAATAATAAGGCAAAAATTTTCCTATTCATTATTTATATTTAATTCCCCAGCATATATGTACAGACTAATACTTCCAAAGGATTGTTAAGTAACAATATTAAGTTTAGGTATTCATATAGCTTTCCTTACTTTAAAAAGAATCTTTCTGATGTTCCACAATTTGACATAATGATGGCTGTTTGCAATTTTAATTACATTTATTATGTCAAGGGATTATCTGTTTGATAATGTTTTCATCAGAAAGAAATGTTTAATTTTGTTAAATGTCCTTGCATAAGGTAGTAAGATGGTACTTGATTTTTTTAAAAATTTTAATCTGTTAATATTGGAATCAAAATAATTCCCTTGTTTTAAAACATTCTTGCTCTTTAAACAGTGTAGGTTACAATTAGTTATTTTAATATGTGGTACAGTTCTTTGTGCTAATATTTAAGAGTTCTACATACATATTTTTGAGCAAAACTGAGTTTTCTTTTTAAATGTGTTGCTTTTGTTAGGTTTGGAAGATTTACTGATATACAGGTTTTATAAAATCTACTTGAAATCTTCCCTTTTTTGGTATATGAAGATATTCCTCCAAGCATGTTACACATGCACCATCAGTATTGCAAATGCCTAAGGGTGGTTTATTATTTATTTATTTGCTTTGTTTTTAATTATGGTGGCTATTGGTTATCTATTTTCATTTGTCCTTCAAAATATTAGCCCTTAAATTTTTTTCTTTTTCGCCTATTCTGTTTTCTATATTTAATTTGTCAATGTCCAACTTCTGTTGCTCTCTTTTTGCATTGCTAGTTTGTGATTTTTACCTCCTTGAATTGAGTACTTAATTTCTTTTCATTGTTATTTATTGATGTCATATATAAAGATGAAAATCTTCTCATGGGCACAAATTTATTTTAACCCATGAGTTTTGATATACAGTATTTTTATTACTGTTCTTGTCTAGACGTCTCATTATCTCAGTCTTGAATTCCTCTCCAAACTGGGAACGGGTAGTTAAAACTTTCATCTTTTAATAGCTGGTAATTTTGTTTTTGTTGCTATTTTTCTAATTGTGTTACAAAATCATCAGGGAATGTTATCTGCACTGTTTCAACATTTTAGATTTGAATTTGTGTTGGTATTCATAGGTTAATTATAGTAAACTTTTGTAAATGTTCTTTGAAAATACGCTCTATCATAGATTTTATGTATGTAATATATTAATCAATATAGTATCATTCAGATTAAAATATATTTTTATTATGAACTGAAAATAGTGTGTTAAAATGTTCTATTACAGTTCACTGTGTTTCATTTCTCCTTGTATTTCCTGCAGTCTTGGCTTTGTGTTTTAATATTATGGTAATTTGTAGCTTAAAGAATGATGATGGCAATATGCTAGCTGTTAATTATATTCTTTATTATTGAAAATGCTCTTCTTTGTTACATCTAATACATTGATTCCTTGATTCAAACTTGTTTGAGATGGTTATGAAGATGTAGCTTTCCTTGCATTGGTATTTGCCTAGTTTGTCTTTGTCATCTTTTTACTTTAATATTTTGACATTTTGACTCATTTATCTTAGAATATTTGTTGTATATGGCCTATAGTTTTGCCTTTGGTTTTGGCAAATAGAAACTTAGTATACATTTTTATAGGAGAGTTTATTTTGTTACATTTACCAATGCTATACCTTAATTGGTAATTATTTTCTGCTTTTAAGTTTTATTTTTAACATACCCTACTGTCTCTATTTTTTCTATATTCTGCTATATGACCTGTTTCCTTCCTGCCACTACCATTCTCTCTCTCAAGTTGAAAATCATATAGTATATTTTTATCACTTCTTTTGATGATTATATTTATAATCTAAGTAATATACTAATGTCTTTATTTCACAATTCCAATTTAAAAGTGAAGCATTATATATTAAATTTCTCCTCAAAAAGATGAGAACTTTAGTTTATACTGCCATCTCTTCTCTATTCCCACCTTTGACTTTTATTGCAGTGTTGGAATTTTGGTCTAATTCTTATTATATAACATGATATAATTCATATTATAGTATTTACTATTCATATTATAATATTATCTAATTAATATTATATTATTATAGTGTTATTTGTTATTATTCATCATATTATGTTGTTATTTTCATACGGTATATATTTTCTCTTAGTGTCTGTCATTTCCTTTCTTTTTTTCTAAATTTTTTTTAAATTGGAGTTCAATTTGCCAACATATAGCATAATACTCAGTGCTCATCCTGCCATTGCCCTCCTCAGTGCCCATCACCCAGTCATCCCAACCCCCTGCCCACCTCCCTTCCACCCCTTGTTCATTTCCCAGAGTTAGGTGTCTCTCATGTTTTGTCACCCTCACTGATAATTTCCCTCATTTTCTCTCCTTTCCCTTTATTCCCTTTCACTAATTTTTATATTCCCCATGTCATTTCTTTTTTTGTCTTTAAACATAACTCACACATTTGTTTTGCCTTGAGTAATTCCATAACTCATGATTATCAGTTTTTAATTCCAATCCTTTCATGTTATGAGTATCTTCATTCCCAGATTCTTCACTTAATTCAATCTTTGATTAGATCCCTCTACCAAATTGTTTCTTAAGGATTTATGTTTGCTATATTTTCTAAGTTGTTTAAGAATGTCTATCTCTACCTTTATATGCTCTAAGTGATTTGAATGAGTATAATATCTTGATTTGTAATTTTTTCTGTTTATCCACTCAGAATTTGGAACTTATGGGTAACGTTTTTTTTATGGCTACTTGGGAGTAAATGCTCATGCCCAAAAGTCTGATAAAATGTTTTTACTTTTGATAAGTGAACTGCTTTCTTGTTGTTTTTCCTTTAAAAGTGCCATAGGAAGTTTTTTAAAATTGAAGTCTAATGCATTAATCAGGAAATTTTCAATGAAAATGACAGAAATGAACTTCAAGCTGGCATGAACGAAAAGAGAGGGATTTGAAAGCTCACACAGAAAGGGAGGAACATCATTACCATTAAGGATGATTGGAAGAAATACTCAAGTGCTGTCAGGTTTTTCTTATTTCTTAGTTTTCTGTGCTTTGTGCCATGTGCTGACTTGAGTATTTCCAACTAAAGACTTATGTAGTCAAGAGAGGTCTTTAGGAATATTAGGAATATGAATATAAGCAGTTCCAGAAACATTCTTAAAGCTTAGCAATAAAAAAAAGAAAAGCTATTCTCTCCTAGCTCCACTTTGAAAAATATTGCAAGGTCTCTGTTGGGTCATCATCTTCCATATGATTTTGTGAGTGTAGTTAGGTTCCATGCTCTAAGTGAACTAGCTCTGTGATCTTTACTGAGCACTGAGGATGCTATGATGGAGGATCTCCAGTATAATTAATTTAGCAAAGTCTATTTCAGAAGTTTGAGTGTTATTTTAATCAGGAGAAGAAATCATTATTCATTTCATTCAGTAAATTTGCCAGGATATCACTTATTTGATATTCTGATTCATTTTTTAAATCAGAAAACAGTATAGCTTTGTAGCCTGCAGATATAGATATTATTTTATTTCAGGATAGCTTTCTTTTGTTATATGTCTCCACTTTTGCTTAGACTCCTGGTCTCCCTTGTGAATATATATAATTTTCTATATCAATAAACTCAACCATTTCTTCATTTATGCTCCTCTAAGACAATACAGTAGGTACTCTCTTCATTCCCAAATTTTATCAAACCTTTGTTAAGGGAGAATACATGATTTAAATATCACCATAATAATGTTGTATTAAAAAACCCTCAAAAGTTAGTTGCATGCATGGGGGACGCCTGGGTGGCTCAGCGGTTTAGCACCTGTCTTCAGCCTAGGGCGTGATCCTGAAGTCCCAGGATCAAGTCCCGCTTTGGGCTCCCTGCATGGAGCCTGCGTCTCCTTCTGCCTGTGTCTCTGCCCCTCTCTCTTTCTCTCTCCCTCTCTCATGAATAAATAAATAAAATCTTAAAAAAACAGTTGCATACAGAAATAGATATTTTCTGCTCATGAATCTGAAGTTCAGCTGGTCTTGATTAGGCTTGGATGGGCTTGGTTGGGCTGAAGTCACAACTTCAGTTAGGTTCAAATCATCTCCAAGTGTCTGTCATCCTTCTTGGACCCTAAACCTACCAAAGGCATACTCTTCACATGTGAAAGGCTGGGGTGCAAGAGTATCAGTGTAACACAAGTTTTTAAGCCTTTGCTGATGTCATATCCACTAACATCTTATGGTCAAAGCAAGTCATGTAATCAAGCCCCAGGCAAGAATTGGTTAGTCCAGTCCTCCCATCATGACAGGTGTGCAGATGCATAATATTACTTCAGGAGGGTTAGGAATTGAGAATAATGGCTCAATCTTTCACAATTTCTTTGTTGTTCACAATTACTCACCTCTGTGCAGATATACCAAAAGTACTACTCAATCATGGTAGCAGACTCCATCAGGGTCAGAGGATCTACATTATATCCAGATATAGTTTCTTGTAATCAAGAAACCTATGAACCAATTAAAAGCTTACCAGAATCCAAAGTACAATGGAATAACGAGGATAGGAAAAAACACATTTTCATTCAAAGAGAGTAATAATGGAATGCACATATCAGTCAATGGTCCATAGAAATTTCATACTTCTGCTAGACAAATATTGCCAAATCCACTTCCACTAGGGGCAGACAGTGCTATTTGATTGGTCTGTGTCTGTTTTCTGAGAATATGCTCTTCACAGCTCCTTTTCTGTCATTCAGGAGGTCTTTCCTTTTCCAAAAAATCTCTTTGGCCACTTTTGAAGAGCACATGGGAAAATATGCTTTTCTTCAGAGCAGAGGGGGTTTTTAAATCTGTTAATCTGCATGGAGAAAGTAAAAGGCTCAAAGGTCTTTTCACATCTTGAACATGTTCAGGACTCCTTTATTCCAGATTACAGAAGATTTTGCCAATACAACTCTCTGAAAAACTATAAAATTTCTATGTATTTGATTCTAGTCAATTTCATATTCTAAAAGATATGACCACAATTATTTCTGAGGCATGCCCTTCATTTTATTTGCAATTATAGTTGGCCTGGGTATATCAGATGTCTGGGAGGGGGGCATACCCTTAAGATTTCTAGGAGTCCCAACCCCTTTTGGCAGAAGAAGAGGTCTACTAGGTGTTCATTAAATTCTTTCAGACGTTTTTAAGGATGATATTATAGCCACACATTGTTTTTGTCATACTCCGAGGCTGTATCATATTGGAAGTACCAAGGAATTATTCTTTCCCCTGAGGCTATATATTAATAACCATTTATTTAATATGGTGAAAACCAGTTTAACTTTCCAGTTTTGCAATGCTAGCATTTCTAGCTTCTTCACATTTCCTCCCAATTCTATTTTTACCCTCGCCAGTTTGTTCCTGTCTAAGAGAACTTTATCAAATGCAGGCTGCAGCGGCCACCCCAGGATTTCAGCAGTCTCCCTCAAAAGCTCCTCAATCAATGTGACGGGTTCATTACATATATTTTCTGTCCTCCCCATTATCATGAGTGACAGTTTTATCAAATATTTAGCCACTACATGCCACAGGTTGACATTTTCCCCACTTTTTATAACTCTCCTCACAATTTTTCTAGCCTCATATTACAGTATGCTTGCCACCTGCTGCCCAGTTCCCAAACCATTGCCAACCAATTGTAGATGTTTGTTATAGCATCTCTTCTTGGTAGCAATTGTCAGAATGCTGCTACATATCCAACCACCCTAAAAACTTAGTGGCTTACAACAATCAGCTTATTTCCTTATCCATGTCACAGTAGGTTATCTATAATTCTATTACTCTAGACTGGGTTAGGCTCCAAGTTTCAGATTAGATCTAGGTCTGCACAATGTGACTCTCATTCTGCATGGACCAGCTACCATCTGAGGCATGATTTTCTTATGAATAAAAACAAGAGTTCAAAAAAGCAAACTCAATGTAAATACATTTCAAGCATTGGTTTATGTCACATATGCTAACATCTGATTTCCAAACAAGTCAATTGGCTAAGCTCAAAGAAAAGAAGCAAATAATTATACTCTATCAACCACAGAAATATGACAATGATATGGATGTATATCCATATTAAAGGTACATGAGTAATTTAGAGCCGAAATTCAATTTACACAGAAAAATATTTTGTGGTTAAGAGGAATTCAATAGACAACGTCTAAAATCATATTTACTCTCTGATGCATATTAAATAGGGCTTACTTATATTCAAAATTCTTGAAAATAGAAACTTGTAAGAGTATTGTTGAATTTTTATGTTAATACTGTAGGTATTTCCATTTTTCAATCTTCTCATATATTTTTCTGACTTGCCATCTCTATGACTCTGGCTTTCTTGTTTCCAATGAGGGCTAGTCAGAACCAGTTTGAGAGAAATTGTTGGGTTCCAGTATTTTATAGGATGATAACAACATTATAATTCAGGATTTCCACACATCCTCAAAAAAATCCATAGAGATCAAAAAGAACAAATTAAATCACCAGTGACTCATGCCTATAGCCTAAGACATAAAGAACACCACAAACACTCTTTATCTACCAGTGGACAAGTTCTATCCAACATGACTTAAATATCCTTAAGTCATGAATAAGTAGGGCAATAAACACCCAAATGACATAGCTACAGCTCCTGAATCCATACTTGTGAAGGTAGATAAAGGTAGAAAGAAGACATGAGAACAAAGGGACCAACAGCATGGAACACAGATAAAATTACCCTCCAAAAATGAATCCTACATTTAGTTAGAAAATATTGAAGATGTGTTTGTTACCAGTAATTCAGAGGCTGGTTTTTCTTTTTTTTAATTAATTTTTATTGGTGTTCAATTTACCAACATACAGAAAAACACCCAGTGCTCATCCCGTCAAGTGCCCCCCTCAGTGCCCGTCACCCCTTCCCCTCCAACACCCGCCCTCCTCCCCTTCCACCACCCCTAGTTCGTTTCCCCGTTAGGAGTCTTTATGTTCTGTCTCCCTTCCTGATATTTCCCAACATTTCTTTTCCCTTCCTTTATATTCCCTTTCACTATTATTCATATTCCCCAAATGAATGAGAACATACACTGTTTGTCCTTCTCCGATTGACTTATTTCACTCAGCATAATACCCTCCAGTTCCATCCACGTAGAAGCAAATGGTGGGTATTTGTCGTTTCTAATGGCTGAGTAATATTCCATTGTATACATAAACCACATCTTCTTTATCCATCATCTTTCGATGGACACCGAGGCTCCTTCCACAGTTTGGCTATTGCGGCCATTGCTGCTAGAAACATCGGGGTGCAGGTGTCCCGACGTTTCATTGCCTCTGAATCTTTGGGGTAAATCCCCAACAGTGCAATTGCTGGGTCGTAGGGCAGGTCTATTTTTAACTCTTTGAGGAACCTCCACACAGTTTTCCAGAGTGGCTGCACCAGTTCACATTCCCACCAACAGTGTAAGAGGGTTCCCTTTTCTCCGCATCCTCTCCAACATTTGTTGTTTCCTGCCTTGTTAATTTTCCCCATTCTCACTGGTGTGAGGTGGGATCTCATTGTGGTTTTGATTTGTATTTCCCTGATGGCAAGTGATGCAGAGGATTTTCTCATGTGCATGTTGGCCATGTCTATGTCTTCCTCTGTGAGATTTCTCTTCATGTCTTTTACAATTGCACCCAAAAGCATAAGATATCTAGGAATAACTGGAGGGTATTATGCTGAGTGAAATAAGTCAATCGGAGAAGGACAAACAGTGTATGTTCTCATTCATTTGGGGAATATGAGTAATAGTGAAAGGGAATATAAAGGAAGGGAAAAGAAATGTTGGGAAATATCAGGAAGGGAGACAGAACATAAAGACTCCTAACTCTGGGAAATGAACTAGGGGTGGTGGAAGGGGAGGAGGGCGGGTGTTGGAGGGGAATGGGTGACGGGCACTGAGGTGGACACTTGACGGGATGAGCACTGGGTGTTTTTCTGTATGTTGGTAAATTGAACACCAATAAAAGTTAATAATAAAAAAAAAGATACCTAGGAATAAACCTAACCAAAGAGGTAAAAGATCTATACCCTAAAAACTATAGAACACTTCTGAAAGAAATTGAGGAAGACACAAAGAGATGGAAAAATATTCCATGCTCATGGATTGGCAGAATTAATATTGTAAAAATGTCAATGTTACCCAGGGCAATTTACACGTTTAATGCAATCCCTACCAAAATACCATGGACTTTCTTCAGAGAGCTAGAACAAATTATTTTAAGATTTGTGTGGAATCAGAAAAGACCCCGAATAGCCAGGGGAATTTTAAAAAAGAAAACCATAGCTGGGGGCATCACAATGCCAGATTTCAGGTTGTACTACAAAGCTGTGGTCATCAAGACAGTGTGGTACTGGCACAAAAACAGACACATAGATCAATGGAACAGAATAGAGAACCCAGAAGTGGACCCTGAAATGTATGGTCAACTAATATTTGATAAAGGAGGAAAGACTATCCATTGGAAGAAAGACAGTCTCTTCAATAAATGGTGCTGGGAAAATTGGACATCCACATGCAGAAGAATGAAACTGGACCACTCTCTTTCACCATACACAAAGATAAACTCAAAATGGATGAGAGATCTAAATGTGAGACAAGAGTCCATCAAAATCATAGGAGAGAACACAGGCAACACCCTTTTTGAGCTCGGCCACAGTAACTTCTTGCAAGATACATCCACAAAGGCAAAAGAAACAAAAGCAAAAATGAACTATTGGGACTTCATCAAGATAAGAAGCTTTTGCACAGCAAAGGATACAGTCAACAAAACTAAAAGACAACCTACAGAATGGGAGAAGATATTTGCAAATGACGTATCAGATAAAGGGCTAGTTTCCAAAATCTATAAAGAACTTATTAAACTCAACACCAAAGAAGCAAACAATCCAATCATGAAATGGGCAGAGGCTGGTTATTGAAGAACTGAAAGTGATTTGGTATGCAGGACTCAAGATGATGGCTCAGGAAAACACTACTCCTGGTGAAAAAGGGAAAACTTAGAAAGGGGAGCCATCAATTTTGAGACTTGGTAGTGAGAATGAAAAAAGACACAAGAGATAAATATTATAAAAGTATTATTAAGAAACTCAAGAAAAGAAGTATACTAAGGAATGTGAATCCAGCAAAGCTTTTTTTAAAAAAAAAAAAAATCAAACATATATAAAAACAGCTTTAGTCCACAGAAACAAACCAACAGAATCACATTAGAAAATACAATGGCCCCCTCCTAAAAGACTGTATTTCACTGTATTAAGAACAAACTCAACTGCAAAATGCATTAGATATCTTAAGTCCTCCAGCAATGCCTACATACCACTACCTGCTAGACTCAGAAGACATCACAGAATGAACAAATGGTCATCCATGTCCTTGCAAAGAAAGCTACACAACAAAACAAAACAAGAATAAAAAATTTGAGCTCATGAAAATTGTCCCAAAATAACTTTTCTGAAGCAGAAGGAAACCATAACACATAATGTGCCAACCTAAATTAAATGTTGTTACATAATCATTGGCAGGTATGTAAAAACAGCTTAAATCAGAAATTCAGAAACTCAGAAAAAAATTGTAAAAAAAAAAATCAGAAAGCTGTGAAATAGCCCTATCATCAGAAATCAAATTGAAAAAAAAAGATAGAAATCAATAATAAATGTAGACAGAATAGAGAGTGCTCCAAAGAGAATAGATTAAATTGATAATATAAAAAAGAATATTGAAAAGGCAAGAAAATAGCCAAGATATCATAAAGACAATACAGAAAGTGATATAAAAATCGGAGTAAAAGTGATTGATAAGACAGGAAAATGAAGTTACATATAATTGGAGTCCCTAAAAGATAAAAAACAATAACAATGACATAGAGTTTTTTTAAAGTATTTTTCAGAAAAGTTTCTAGGTACAAAAGACCTAAACTTACTTATTGGAAATGCCTACTATGTCTGGAAAAACTTGGCTTGAAAAGACAACTACAAAACATATAATAATACAATTCTTAGAAATTAATATTAAAGAGAAATCAAACAAAACTTCAGGGCTCTAGACAAAAAGACCAAGTCATATACTAATTGAAGAACATTAATATTGGCATTATATTTTTTAGCAACAATATCCAAAACAAAACAGTGGCATTTTTCAGAAACTCTAGGAAAGAAAATGTGAACCAAAAGATTTTATATGCAGTCAAGATGTTATGAAATATTGAAGTGATAATAAATACGACTTAACCTGCAAGAACTAGGGGGTAACTATTTTTAAAATCCCTTCCTGAGGAGTCGACCAGTGAACAAGTTCTATCCAAACCAAGTGATTTGTGGGGAAACTGGCAAAAAACTAATCATGATCACCATAAGACTGTGATATGAATGATGTGTTGGTTTCAATTCAGTCCATCATTTTATGTACAGTTACAATGTAACATAGAGTGTTTCCCCATGTGTATTTTTCCTTTTTTTAAAAGAAAAAAGATTTTATTTATTTATTCACAAGACACAGAGAGTGAGGCAGAGGGAGAAGCAGGCTCCATGCAGGGAGCTGGATGTGGGACTCGAACCCAGGACCCAGGGATCATGACGCGAGCCTAAGGCAGACGCTCAACCACTGAGCCACCCAGGTGCCCTTGTATTTTTCCTTTAAAAGCAGAGTGACAAGAAGGAAAGTAATACAAATAGTACATATTCTTTCAATGCAGTCTTTTTTATGACTTTTTGCCTGGACATAGGCCACAGTCATGTTCATGCTGTACTGGGTTGTGCAAGCTTGACTGGAAGCCTAACGTGTTACTGGGCTGATAAATCAGAGGGCAGGCTCTGGGCTATCACCACAACAGAAAAGGAAAAGGAAAATTTGAAAAGGAGAGAACCTCCGATAGGAGGGTCCAATGTCTGTTTATAAACTGCCCAAATCTCTGGCTAATGTATGAACTCTGAATGCACAGGCACACTCCAAAAAGACTAAGACTGAGAGAACTGAATAGAAATTGTAGCTTCCACTTGTCATAGAGGGGTCGGGAGCTTGAATTCAGCCTAGTTAATTGCTAAAACAAAGAAAAGTTGGCATTCATCAGAAGGTGATAACAATCCAGTTTCTATAATGCATCAATCACAGTATCCAGTCAATGTAATGTTTAAAATTATGAGATATAAGAAACAGAAAAAATATGACCCACACTTAAGAGAAAAGGAGATCAATAGAAACTAAATCTGTGATGACTAAGACATTGGAGGTAACGGACAAGAATTTTAAAGCAGTCATTGTAATTATGCTCAGGGACATAAAGAATGTGTGCTCATTATGATAGAAGAAGTAGAGAAGCTCAGCATAGGAATAAAATACGCAAAACACAAACAAACAAAAAGCTCCTGGAACTGAAAAATAGAATAACTGACACAAAAATTCAGTGAATTGACTTAACCATACAGTGAAGATGACAGAAGAAAAAAAATCAGGGAATTTGGAATAGATCAATGGAAATGATCTAATCTGAAGAATAGAAAGAAAACAATTGCAAAATAAAGAGAGCCCCAGTAATGTGGGTGAAATCAAGATTTTAACATGCATATATTTGGTGTCTGAGTAGCATAAACAAGAGAGAAAGATTGAGGTGGACACATATTTGAAAAAATGACTTAGATTTCTCCAAATGTATTGAAAGACATAAATGTAAAGAAAGAAGAAACACAGCAAATCCCAGCAAGATAAATACAAAGGAAAAAGTCCTGGGTGAATGATCATCAAACCATTGAAAAGTGAAAAGAACAACAGTAAAAAAATTCTTAAAAGAAGCTAGAGTGGAAAAAAACAAAACAAAACATTCATACATGGGAACACGGTACAAATGATGCCTGACATCTTATCACAAAAAGTGGAGGATGGGAGACAGGAAGACAGCGGAAAATTATTTTTAAAGTACTAAAAAGAAAAAATAATCCAGTTTTTTAAAAAATGCATATGACTGTTTCCCCCCATTTTTTTATTGCGGTGAAATGAAATTAATATTTAACATCTTAACTTTTTAAAAAAAATTGGCATCAAATCAAGGTATAATATATTAATTTCAGGTGTATAACATAATGATTTAATATTTTCACATGCGAATTTTAGCCATTTTTAACTGTACAGTTTAGAGGTGTTAAATCCATTACTAATATTGTGCAGTTGTTATCATCATCCATATCCACAGCTGTTTTCATCTTGTAAAACTGAAATTCTATACCCATTAAAGAATAACATCTCCCCCAGCTCTTTGTGGTCACCATCCTACTTTCCATATCTATGATTTTGACTACTCTAGTATCTCATATAACTAGAAGACATACAAGATTTGTCCTCTTGTGACTGGCTTATTTTATTTAAACTCAACTATGTCCTCAAGTTTTATCCATGTCGCAGCATATGTCAGAATTTACTTCCATTTTTTTTACTTCCATTTTAAGGTAAAATAATATTCCATTTTATGTATCTACCATATTTTGCTTATCTGTTTATCTATTGATGGACACTTGGATTGCTTTCATGTTTTAGCTACTGTGAATAAAGCTGCTATACAAGTATCTCCATGAGGGGCTGCCTCCAATTCTTTTGGGTATATGCCCAGAAGTGAAACTGCTGAATCATGTGATAAGCTTATTTTTAATTTTTTGAGGAACAACCATACTGTTTCCCACAACAGTTGTATCATTTTACATTCCCACCAACAATTTACAAGGGTTCTAACTTCTCTCTGTCTTCTCCAGCACTTAGTATTTTCTGTACTTCTTTTTGTTCTTGCATAGTTTCCAAGGAGCAGACATAATTCTCTTTGTTTCTCTATATGTAAGGTATTTTTCTCCTCTAGCTTCTTTGAGAATATTTTTTCTGTCTTTTATTTACTGTAATTTGAAAATAATATGCTATGGCTTCATTTTCTTGCCATTTATCCTGCTTCATGTTTTCTAAGCTTCTTGGATCTTTGTTTTGGTGTCTGATAGTAATTTGGGCAAATTCTCAGGCGTCATTGCTTCAAATAAGTTTTTCTTTTCCTTTCTTTCTTCTCTTTCTGGTATTCCTCTTGGGTGTATTTTGCAACTTTTGTAGTTATCCCGTGATCCTTGGATATTCTTTTTGGGTTTTTTTTTTTTTCAGTCTTTATTCTCTTGCTTTTCAGTTTTCCAGGATACTATTGATACATCCTCCAGCTCAGAGTTTTTTTTTTTTTTTTTTCTCAAAGGCATTCTTCACTTCTGTTATATGTTTTCATTTCTAGTACTTTTTGGTTCTTTCTTAGAGTTTCTATCTCCATATATTGCTCTCTGTTCTTGCATGTTCTCTACTTCATCCATTAGAGTCCTTAGCATCCTAATTATAGTTGTTTTAAAATCCTAGTCCAATCATGTTTCTAACAATGAGCCACGTCTCTGGTTGCTCTGTTTCTTCAAATTGTGTTGTCTTTTGTTCTGCCTTGTAATTTTTCTTGATAGCTAAGTACTGAGGAAAAGGGACTGATATAAATAAACTTTTAGTAATATGGTGATAAGGTTTGGAGGAGGGGAGACATTTTATAGACCTATGATTAGATCTCAATCTTTTAGGGAGCACATGACTCTGGACTTTGAACTTCACAAGTGTTTCTTGGTTTTCTTCCCCACTCAGGTGGAACAGGTTGACTGGAGTGGGCATGGAGTTGGGTATTTCCTTTCCCCAGGTCAGTAGGCTCTAGTTAACTAGTTTCTCCTAAGGGCAGCCCTTGTTAGAAAGAACAGAGCATCCTGGAGTATTTTAAAGTGGATCTTTACTTCCTTGCCCTACCCCAAACTGGAGGGGATATTTCTGCACTATGTATCTCTTGGAAACCCATTCTCATATATTTGGAAAATATTTTCTCTTAGTTTGTGACTTGCCTGTTTGTTTTCTTAACGATGACATTTGAAAGTAAACATTTTACATTTTTATGTCTACCTATATTTTATTGTATAATCTCTGTGTCACAGGTATTTTTTATAAAATAAAACACATAGCCAACCTATGACACAACAATGGCACTGCTAGGTATTTGTCCAAGAGAAATCAAAACATATGTGCACAAAAATGTTCAAAGCTGCTCTTTCATAATAGCCAAAATTTGGAAACAATCCAAATATATATCAACAGGAGAACAGATAAACAAACTGTGGTATATTTATATAGTGGGAGACACTTAGGTGCCATTAAAAAAAAAGAATACTGATGCAGTTAAAAACTTTGATGAATCTTAAATTTATGTTGAGCAAAAGAAGCTTTACACATTAGGCCATGTACTGTATAATTCTATCTAAAATTTTTTTATTATAGGCAAAAATTATAATGAAAAAATATTAACTGTCTTCCTCAGAAGTGTTGGGAATGGAAACTGACTGTAAAGATATATGAGGGATTTTTGGGGGTGATGGAAATGCTTTGTGGTTTCATAGGTGTTTGGATATGGATTTGTCTAAACTCCTTGATGGTTCATATCACTAAAGGTTAATTTACTTCAAATAAAGCAAAAATAACTACCAACAAATATTGAATCCTAGTTAATGATATAAATTCTGAACTGTTTAGTGTTGGTGTATCCTGATATCTAAAACTCACTTTGAAACACTTCAAAAAGATGAATTTATGGATTAGTAGATAAATTCATAAAGAGAGCAATTGATAAATTGAATTTTTGGATGAAAAGATAAATGGATAGATTTGTGGTAAAGCTTATACAGAAAAATGTTGAGAATAATAAAATTTCAATGGTGGGTATATGGTTGTCTATACAATTGTTTCCATTTTTCTGTACATATAATAATGATAATAAAATGTTGGAGAAAACCAAACAGGATCTTCTCAATGCAAATCATGAAAAATAAAGTGAAAACCACTATTCAACATTTTTAGACAAAGGGAGAAATGAAAAGCATAAATGCAAGCAAAGTATTTTAAAATTGGTGATGCAATTCTTAATATTATATCAGAATCTATTCCTTGTATTTATAGCACTTTCCAGAAGAATATTCAAAAAACTTAAATATCTGTACCAATAAGAGTGTAAAATTAAAAACAAGTTTCTTAATTTCCCAACTTAAAACCAAAAATGTAGAAAAATCTTTAAAAAACAACTCTAGAATGCCTTAAGAAAATAAAAACAAAAATTGATGAGGCAGAAATAAACATTCAAAAGTAATATTAAGTCCAAATATTGATTCTTTTTTAAAAATTAGCAAAAGTAGACATATTAGCATTTAGTCTAATAAAATGATCAGAAATATTAAAATAATTAACTACAAGAAAAAAGCTATTGAGACAGGGAAATAATAAAAATCATCCTAACAATTTGTGTAACTATGCAATTACGTTGTAAACTTATATGCTAGGTAAATTTTCCTAGGTAAGTGCAATGAAATAAAAATAATCCTGTTGCACACAGAGGTAAAATAGACTAATTTCATAGGAAAATAGTGAAAGTTTAAAAAATTCCACCCCCCAAAAAAGCACCAGACCTAGGTGGTTTCAAAGGGACATTGTATTAAATGGTTAACATCTAGATGTTCCTAATGCTACATAAATTGTTCCAGGGCTTCAAAAGTGAAGGAAACCTTCCAATTTAGTTCTTATGAGACAAACAGCACTAATTGCTGAATCTACTGGTAACAGAAAACAAAAGAGAAACAAATATTACTTTTGAGCACTGCAGCAAATAGCCTAAATAAAACATTAGCAAATGGAATTGAACAGTCTCTCAGGAAAATAATACATCATGACAAAGTGAGGTTTATTCTCGAAAGGTAAGGATGTTCAGTATTTGGAAATCTTTTAACATATTTTCATATTAATGAAGATAATTTATTCACATTAATTGCTGAGGAGATAAATCATAGTTTACTCAGAAGGCCTGTGACACAACTGATACGCATCTTCTCTGATAACATTTAATGGAATAAGAATGCACACACACATGCACAAGATAGAAGCATTTCTACTGAGATCAAGAACAAGGCAAAGATACTTCCCCACTACTGCTTAACATCATAAAGGACTATGGACCAAATTGGAAAAGAAGGAAAACTATATCTATTTGCAAGTGATATGACAATATTCTGAGAATGCAAGAGAATAGGTTATAAAACATACTCATATAATAAACATCTTATAATGCAATAGGATGTAAAAATTAACGTAGAGAAAGCAATGGCCTTCAACTGCACAATCAGTAAAAAATATAAGAAAAAAAATCCCATTTAAACTGCAAAAAGATACATACAATTCTTAGGGAAAACACTCATGAAAGACACAAAAATAGATTTGTACAAAAGTAAAGACAATTCTTGTTTTTGGACTCTATGTTTTTGGACATATGCATGTCTTTTTCTTTAAATTGATATATGAAATAATGCAGTTCCAATAAAAATTTAGAATTTTAATTTGTAGCTATACAAGCTAATATGGAAAAATAGTGTACTAGAACAAACTAAGAATAATGATAAAATTGTGAAGAAGAGCCATGGAGTGGGAGGACAGTGGATACTTATCAGATCCTAAAACATATTATGAAGCTTCTGTAACTGAGACATTTACGACTGGCATATGAATGGATAGAAAGAGTGGTAGAGTGGTAGAATGGAGTAGAAAGTTCTGAAAAACATCCCATATATGTATAGAAATTTAGTATAGGATAAAAACAATAACTTAGTCATTGTAGGCTTATTAATAAATGCAATTGGCCAATTGCATAGCCTTTTGGGAAAAAGAGTATTGAATTTTTATTACTCATAGATTACATAGAAATGAACTTCAAAAGATTCAAAAATATAAATGTAAAAAAACAAAAACAAAAACAAACAAAACTAACACATACACAAGAGAAAAATGATGAACTCTCTTCCAATCTAGAAATAGGCAAAAGCTTTCTACTTTCAAAATCCTGATATAATTAAAGACAGGACTCTTAAACTCAGGAACATAAAAAAGCAATCTTTTGCAAAAAAAAAAAAAAAAAAATCAAAGAAATAAATTACAAACTGGAAGGAAATATTTGTTTAACATTTATTCTAAGAGTTAAATTCTGAAAAAATATAAAAATTCATAAGAAATAAAGAAATAACGAGACCTTAAAAAATAAAGGAAAGAAATCAGGAAAAAGGATGTAGGAGCATAAGATATAAGAAAATGGTCTTTAAACTCTAGAAAAGACATTTATCTTCATCCATACTACAAAAATGAGATTATAACTACATTGAATTAAACAAATCTAACCTATCTATTAGACTGGCAAAAAATTTGCCAGTTCCATAATATACTTTGCTGTTGCTCAGGCTGTGGAGAAACAGGTACTCTGTTTCCATCCATACTGATGCTGGAATTGTAAAATGGTATAAACCCTGTGGAGGAAAATTTAGTGATACAGTATATAGCAAAACCACATACCCTTTAATCTAGCAATCTTAGTCCTAGAAGTTTACTTTAAAGATACACCTTTAGTAACACACTCATACAAAATGCATAATTTATTCATTGCAATATTATTTATAAAAACAAATTATTGGAAATTTACCTATATGCCCAATAATTGGTGATTAGGCTTATTGACAATAATCTGCTCACAGAAAAAATACACTAATATTAAAAGAATTTAAAAATCTTTATAAATGATATGATTTAGGTAGAGTTATGATATACATTTTCTGTAAGAGAAAAGGGGAAGTAAAAATGATTTTTGTGTTCATGGAGATGTGTATTCCGGCTTACTTTTGTAAAAGAATTGCAGGAGTGAATGATTAATTTTTACCTTCAGAACATATGCAGAAAAAGATTAGAAAAGATAGGAGAGGAAAAAGACGTTGCTGAGAATTTTTATATAGATTTGACTTTTGAACCATGTTCTTATTTTTATAATTGAGAAGTACCAATTCAACAAAGAATTATAAAAATACTAAAATTGACCAAAATGTGAGAAAAAACCTAATTGTCTATCAAACTGATGATTACAAACACAGAGAAGAAAAGAATCTAAGTAATTTTTGTATAAAATACTTTGACTTTATTTCTGGAGAGATACATCCCAGGGACAAAGGGAAATTTAGACGTTTAATTATAACATTTGTGAGTGCTGGAGTATGTGTTTAGTACGTCTGAAACTTGTATGTTGTATGACTGAACAAATAAGTACATACATGCAATTGTATCCCACGGTGGAAAAAGGGAGTTACGAGTATAGAATGAGAAGAAAGAAAGAATACTCCAGGGTTGTATTTGTTTTTGTTATTTGTTTATTTACTTTCCAGTATAATTAATATGCAATATTACGTTAGTCTCAGGTGTACAATAGTGATTCAACACATAAACTATTTAATGCTTATCAAGATAAGTGTACTCTATTTTCTTAAGTTTTTATTTAAATTTTAGCTAACATACAGTGTAACATTAGTTTCAGGTGTACAATTTAATAATTCAACACTTCCATACAACACCTTGCTCACCGCAAATGCCCTCCTTAATCCCAGTCACCTATTTCACCCATCCCCCACCTCCCTTTTAGTAACTATCAGTTTGTTCTCTATAGTTAAGAGTCTGTGTCTTGGTATTTGAATTGGAGTCATCAATAGGATCTGATGATTTTCAAAATACATATTTCCTAGCTCTGTTCATGGATAAAGCTAGTAGCAATAGTACATCAATAGCACTGAGAGTACTTAGCACCTAGACCTTGATTTTTAAAATACAGTTCTCTAAAAGGAGTCAGAGCCCCTTGGATGACTGGATTTGGGTCTGTGGCAGGAAAACAAGGTGAGTATCGGACATTTTGTTATGTCAGAAAGTAAGAAGTTCTCAAATGTTGGTAGGAATACATCAAGAGGACAGAAAAGCATGTTTGGAAAAGCTCCCATCAGCCAAATTTGGGAATAATTTAAGCCTTAAAAAGAAATAATGATAGAAATGGTTTATAACACATTGAATAAGAAATAAATCCATGAACCATAGTAATACTAATTTTCAAAGGGCCCAGGAGGAAGAGAATGAAGGGAAATCTCTCTCTCTCTCTTTTTTTTTTTTAACAAAAAATACCAATAATAAATATAGGAGGAGTAATAAAATTATAAAATCATCATCTTGCAGCCAACATTTTAGTAATTAGTTCAGGAATAAATCAGCGACAAATGCTAAAATCATTGGGTTAAAGATCACTGGGGAACAGGATAATCACACAGTCTCAATATATGACCTCCGCAGATTAATTATTGATTAGAAAGGTGAAGAGATAATACTGTAGTATTATCTATACTGTAGTATAGAATTTTGGTGAACACTACCTTTACCAGATGATTGAACTTCATATCACCATAAGGACAAATCAATATCATCCTTCTCCTGATATGAAGTACTGAGAATGACACAAAATTATCTATGTAATATTCTTGTTAGAAAGGTTTAACCTGAATCTAATCTTGAAGAAACAATCAAATCCACTGAGGGACATTCTGCAAACAAATGGCTCACATTTCCCAAAAAACATCAGTGCCCATGAAAGAGAAAAAGAATATTAAAAACAATGAACTATTCTGATTACAGTAGACTAGAGAGTGATAGCTATTAATTTTGTTGATTGAGTCCTGGAGAGGGGGGAAAAGACTTATGGAACATACTGGGATTATATGAAAAATTAGAGAATGGGCAATATATGAAAATAACAGATCAATATTAAACTATTTTAATGTAAACATTGTATTATGGTTATGTAAAAGAACATCTCAAGTCTTTGGACTTAAATGCTTTTTTATTTAGAGGTGGTAACATGTCAAAACTTAGTGAATGTAAATGACAGATACAGGGTTTTGTGGGTTGTTTTTTTTTTTTGGTTCCTTTTAGTAACTTTTCAAAAATAAAAAGTTGGCAGAAGAGAACAATATAGAGGCCACAGAAATTCCTAGATTGAACAGTATTTGTTTGTTTTGAAAGTCAGGCAATTTATTAATCTGCCTTTGAAATTTAGAAAAAATGGACTGTTTTTCTATAATATGCTGGTCCTTCAATATTAGTAAGAATCAGGATAAAGTTAAAAAGTAGACAAGATGTTTATAGTTCGAAACAAAGCACTGGTGCTTTGAACTAACATTCTCTCAGACATTTGGAATATAGTTTTGAGGTGAGCTCTCCCTATTTTCAGAAGTAAACCCTCTTCCTTAAAGAAGATAGATGCCCATACATCAAGAATCAAGCGAGATCATCAAGATTAGAATGCGCTTCTATGGTGATCAGCAGTGGCAGACTTGGTGAGAGGAATGAAATGATACGAATATCCTCCCTCTGGTTTCAGTTGTTTTTCCTGCCACTGGATTAGTAAAATAGATATATCCTTCCATTCCAGAGATGCCCTCAGTTCTGGAGAACTAAGTAAAATATCAAGGCAGGAGCATTAAGTCTAGACCGTTAGAGAAAATGGTAAGGTGAGTGTGGCAGACACTGTAGGCTGGTCCAGTCGACATCCTGTTAGGCTTGGCTGTGTGACAGGCTTCTGGATAATGAGATGCAAGTGGACATCTGCTAGTTGTGCTTTTTCCTACTTTATTTTTCTTGGCTGGATATGATATAATGTCAATAGCCTCTGAACCACCTTGCAACTATGATGGGAAGGCTGAGAGAGGTCATCCCTGACTGCTGAGTAACTAAATATATCCTGCAATCAACTTCTGGATTCCTTACATAAGAAAAATAAGCTTATTCGTTAAGCCACTATATTGGTTTATGATACAGTCCATCTATCCTGGGGTAAGACCAGGAATCTGGCAAATACCTAACATAGAACATGAAGAATTTAATTCTGCTTAAATGTCCCCTGTCTCATCTCCTTCAGAAACCTATGTGACCAAATTTACTATATGGCCAGTAGAGATAAATCATTCCTTTTATAGATGTAAAATAAAAATTGCCCAAGGTAGCATTAATTGAGCTACATCAAGTGAAAAGAAGAAGCAAATTGAAGACTCTGAGGAGGGAGAAAGGAAATAGTGTGGGATTTAAGTTGAAGTAGAGCTTCCTTGATGAATCATCTGGAATCTTTTAAGGTCAAGAGGGATGGGGTAAAGCAGAGTGATAACGAAGAAGTGGCCACTTATGAGTAAGGCTGAAAAGTGGTTACATAGCGTAGTCAGGTATTCAGGAGGGGTGTTGTCAAGTAATTATCCCAAAATGATGCTGTTGTAGTTGAGAATTTGAAGGAAGTGAGCTTTCTTCAGACCAGTTAATAAAATATTTAGAAGTTATTATATGATAACTTGAAAAAAAATAATAAATTCTGATGAGGACAGTTGATCCTGAGACCTAGCCAATATTAAAGTTCTTGCCAAAGCAGCCCTGGCATTTGGCTTCATCACAAAGGCAATCCCGTAGATGCAGAAGCATCTGCTCTCCTACTTACTGCTTATGTTAAAATGAAAGCTATTCAATAAAATATTTATAAGTATTGCTTCCACTGGTGGCTGGATGGAAATAAAATGGCGAGAAACCAAATTTCTGATAAATATATGAATAGCCACTCAGTTGACCACTTTCTGACATGAATGTCATTCATAATTCCTGATTCTTTTTCAATATGTGCTTTCTTGTCATAAAATTGAAATAAAATTGTTCTAGATCTCTTAAGTGTCCAAAATGAATGAATTTTGTCAACATAGACAATAGCAATCAATTGGTTTTTTTCCTCTTTAAAAATTAGATTAATTTAATCTTTCATTAGTTAATCCATTAAACATATATTTTGTGCCAGGTATTGTCATAGATTCTCTGGATAGAAAAACAAACTCGACCCTCCTAAAGCTTACCTGTACGTGATAAGGGGATAAAGAGGGGATTAAAAAAGAAAAAATAAACTATGTTTATTTCTTTGTCACATGCATAATGTCAGCCTACTAGGATCTTTCCTTGAAGCCAGTCTCAGCAGAGACTCATTAAAAAATAAAATAAAAATAAAAAACAGGGGCACCTGGGTGGCTCAGTCTGTTAAAAGTCTGCCATTGGCTTAGGTTGATCCTGGGGTCCTGGTATAAGCCCAGCATCTGGCCCCTGCTCAGTGGGGAGCCTGCTTCTCCCTCTCCCTCTGCTCCTCCCCTCTCCTTTTGCAGGAGAGCTCTCTTTCTCTCTCAAATAAATAAATAAATACTAAAAAAAATTGGCTATTTAAAAAAATACTTATTTATTTATTTATTTATTTATTTATTTATTTATTTATTTGAGAGAGGGTGAGTGAGAGAGCACAAGCAGGGGAGGGGCAGAGAGAGGGGGAGAAACAGGCTCCCCCGCAGCAGAGAGCCTGATATGGGAGCTCCCAGGACCCTGGGATCATGACTTGAGCCGAAGGCAGCCGCTTAACGGACTGAGCTACCCAGGTGCCCCACAGTTTGGTGATTTAATCCAGTCTCTTTCAAAAATATCAATAGACATATCTCAATTAGAACATATCACAAAATTTCTAAATTTTGCTTTCTTTGGTTCTCTATGTCAAAACCTTCCAAGAGTATTTTCTTTCACTCTGTAATTCTTAAAAAAATAAACCCTCCCTTCACCCTATATATAGAGGTTCCAAATTTCTTTTTTTCTTCCTCACTGCCTCAGTTCTTTGTGGCATGGATAATCTTAACCACTCGGGCTTCCTCATTTATTGGGTGGTGGATCAAACAGTGAGATATTACACATATTTTTGTCAGCATGTCATAGGCCTCTGCAAGGAGAGACAAGGTATGTATTTATAATATTTTTACTCTTTACTAACTGATTTCTTTAATTTTGCTTCTTCATTGAGTGACATTAATGGAGAATGATTCTAGGAGTCTTTCCAAATTCAGCTTTACATTGCCCACCCAAGTCCCATCTAGAAATTCTATGAACTTAGAGAATTTAAATTTCTCATAGGAGCAAGGTTGTGGGGAAATGTAGCGGGGCTTAGAGGTTACCTTGCTCCTACTTTGATTATGGCTGCAGGAGAGAATTACAGTTAAACAAACAAAAAGCTAGGATTCAGCAACAGAAGTTTAATCGAAAGCAGTTTGAATTTTGACTAAAAATTTTATCTGAGAGTACTGAGAAGAGCACTTGATGGGATGTGCACTGGGTGTTGTACTATATGTTGGAAAATTGAATTTGAATAAAATAATAATAATAAAATTTTTAAAAATAAAATTATTGAATTGCACACATAAAAAAAACTTTCCAAGAATTTTACGAAGGACATTGTAGTTAAAATGCTTCCCAAAGTTCTAGAAAGCCCGTTTTCCAATGGCTTGCTTATTATTTCACTTGTTTGGCAACTGTTCACTCCCTGTGGCTTCCAAGTATCATCTCCTCATCTCTGAGCTTGGCAAATGTCCCCTTCTTCTCAAGCCTCCATAAACTCCTTCAGGTTACCCTCATCCTCCTGTACTTTGGCATTTATTATGTAGATGCTATTAGTCATTTTGTTAATATTTTTCCTCACTTTACTCATTACTTAGATTCTTCCCAATAAAAGAAGGCCTGACCTGGCATAAAGAGGGCACTAGGAGGAGGATAGATAGCTAACCCTTTTAACCTACTAACATTTCTTTCTTCCCTGTCAGGGTTGAGAAAATTATGGTAAGGATGAGAGAAGGGGAAGTAACATTTCTGAATACCTACTGTGTATTAAAAAACATATTAGATGGTGTTTATAAATCATGTTATGTAGTGGAAATTTGGCCTTTAGAAATGTTAACTGCACTGATCTCCATATTTATGGGCCAAAGTTTTTGAGCGGGCGGTAGATTTATGTTAAGGAGTCCTCATATCAATGTTCATACCAATCATGAAGTCAAGGAATCACTACTTTGAAGGAAGGTTTTCAACCTTTTACTTATTTGTTATTATTATTTTTTAGAGAGTGAGAGAGAGAGAGTGGGGGAGGGGCAGAAGCAGAGGGAGAGAGAGAATCTTAAGCAGGCTCCATGCCTAGCAAGGAGCCTGATGCAGGGCTCGATTTCAAACCCTGAGATCATGACCTGAGCCAAAATCAAGAGTCAGATGCTTAACCAAATGAGCCAACCAGGTGCCCTATTTTTATTTTTCTCATCAAGATACACTTGGTGGACGATTATATGACCGTCCTAAGCACTGGACATTTTACTGGTAAAGAGAAGCAGAGTAGTAATTGAGATTCTTTTTTCAGTGTGCTTTCATTAATCCCACCCTTTTCTCTTCTACTCTATAAAGTATATAAATATGTGAAGGAGATGCAGATACAAGAAAGTTTCATAAATCTCGTCATATGTATACAAAATAAATTAAGCATTAAATGTCACACTGTTAGTGATAAATTACTTTCATCACAATTCAAAACAAATTTACTGGTTCAAAGTATGGGAGTAGCAAATGGCCAGTACAAACGCTTCTAAAATGGCCTGTGCCACATCAGAAGAAACAGCACACTTATAATGCCATTTCACAAATACTTATTGAGCAGGTGGTAAGCCCTGAGAGGTTTTGTCAGTGGACCAACAGAAAAAGTATGTGCCCTTGTGGAGCAGGAAGGTGTAGGTATCTGATATAACATCATAGAGTAAAAAGTTGGAGAAAAAAAGCAGAGAAATAGAAAAATGAGGGTGGGGATTGTTGCAAGATGTTATTCATAGGATGTGACCTGAGTGGACCCAAGAGCTGGACCTGAGTAATCAGAGGCTCCTCATCCCCTCCCCTGTCCCTAGAATGTATATTTTTCCCACCAGTCCCACAGTGGGAGCCATTTTTAAAGATGCAGCCTTGAGATGGCAATTTATTGTTGGGACCATCTGGATGGTGTATATGACAAAACCCAGTTAAGGCCTCTGCATAAACTTTTAAGTTTCTGGCAGTTGGGCACAGAGATCTACTCACCTCATAGCCCCTCAAAGACAGATCTCATATGTAAATTCCCTTGCTTGTCCAACCTGCCAATTATCCATCTGAAATGGCCTGCCTCCCTCTTATGCCTCTCCTAGCCCTCTGTGTGGGGGGTTATCTTACAAACCAATAAGGCTATTGCTGTTTTAGAGAAGGTTTCAAGGAGGACCTCTCTGATAAAGTAGTAGTTGTGCATAGACTAGAAAGAGTTGAAGGAGTAAGCCATTGGGAAAACATTTCAGAGAGAGGAGCCCTATCAGGGAAGGCCCTGAGGCAAGCATGTTCAGAGAGACAGGGATGAGTCTCTATCAAATGAGGTCAGAGAGATAAAGAGGGACAAGATCAGGTAAAGGGCTTTGATTTTACACTGAAGTGATGGGAAGTCATTATAGTGCTTTCAGTAAGGGTGTAGCATGATCAGATTAATGTTTTCAAAGGATCACTCTTGCTACTGTGCAGAGAATAGCTGTTGGGGACAGGAGTACAGGAGTTCAGGAAGCTATTGCCATAATCCACAAGAGAGATGTTGTGACTATAATGTCTTGGAAGTGACTTTATAAAAGTATATTCTAAGCTGCAGCTGTGAAAAAATAAGAACCTCCTGATTTCAGGAAGGGATCCACTGGAATTAGGTGGAGAGTAAACCATAAACTGATCCTTGATATATTTGAGAATAGCTGACCACTGTGGAATGGTCTTCTGAGAGAGAGGGTGGTCATATGGTCAAATGTTCCTTAATGAAATTGTAAATTATTACATATTTAGGGAAATGTATAACTTTACTGGACTAAGCACACAAATTCATCATAGAGGTCAGTAGCTATAGCAGAGAGGAAGGGTAAATAGAAGGAAGCCCCATAAAAACAATCTTGTGTATTTTCCATACTTGTTTCTAGAATCCTTCTATTCTTTTGTCTATTGTGGACATGTTCTCTTGCTTATTGTGTCCTAAACTTTCACACTTGAGCCTTAATATTTGTCCTATAGCTCCCTAAAAACATTGGGGTTCAGACAACTCAAGTTTACTATTATAGCACTACAGGACACACTCTTTGAAAGCAGACAGATATATAGAAAGATATGCTGGGAGACAGAGATTTAAGTGTTTGGCCAATGGTTGCAGAGAAAAGCCAAAATTCTGTAGGAAATGCTATAGGTGTAGCCCCCTTGTCCCCGTGAGTCTGAGCATTTCAGAAGTGTAAGGACTTCTACACAAGAACACCTCCAAATGGAATTACTATTTTAAGTCACATGATTTCACATGCAAGAAGTGTTGACACTTGGTATGCCACTGAGGTTGTCAGAACTTCATTATTAGATGAAGTAAAATATAGTATCAGACATTGGCAAACTGGGTTCATGTCTTGAATCCAGAACCATCTTCTGAGGTGATCATGCTCAAACACAAATCACTTGATCTTTCTAAACTTCAAGTCCCTTATCTAAAAAATACTTTAAACATATTTTCTTCCCCAGCTTTCTGTCTTTTGATTGAATACAATCTTGTGGTAGGCTTAAATCTCAAACAGTGATTTTTTCCTATGTATGTCTACCTTCTTCTTCTACTCCAGCAGGCATTTTTTTCTATCTTAGCCTCCAGTAGAGTTGAAGCAAAGAGCTACAAGAAGTTTCCAGATAGGTGTTACTCTCCAAAATTCAGGCAAGACTGAATGTGATGGTGTATATGTTTGTGTGATCCCAACATTCACATATTTAAACCCTAATTCCCAATGTGATAGGATTAGAAAGTGGGGCTTTTGTGAGGTGTGTAGGTCATGAGGGTATAGAGCGCTCATAAATGAGATTGATGCCCAATATGAAGGAGGCTTTGCTTCTTCCACCTCATGAGGACAGGAGAAGTCAGTAGTCTGACTGGAAGATGTTCCTCACCTGACCATGTTGCTCCCCGATCTCAGAATTCCAGCCTCCAGAACCATGAGAAAGAATTTTCTTTTGTTTTTAAGCTACACAGTGTGCAGTATTTTGTTATAGCAGTCCAGTTGGGCCAAGAAACTGAGTTTGGGCGAAGAAAAAGAGGAAAAGAGAGTTATATATTGCATGGGAGAAGATATGATGGGAGGGATGGAAGGAAGCCAACTTGGGTTGGCTAACACTGTGTTAGGCAGCAAGAGTAGAGTGGTAGAGATTCTAAATTTGAAATATCTTCTGATATGGACTACTGCTTCTTCCACTGAGTTCATCCATCTGCTTTAGGCAGTCTGCCATTCAAGTGTCCTGAAAACATGCAATTCTCCCCTCTGACCTGGCCTTGAACACCTTGCGTGAAGAGAGGAGCTGGGGGAGAACACTGTCTCCTCACCAAGGTGACACTAAACAGAATAGTTGGGAATTTCTGTCTGGTCCAGGCAGCAGAGGACACAATATATGTTGCAATCTCTTTGTTGTTAGAAGAGAAATAGACCAGAAAGACCAGGAAAAGAACAACTTGATATAAGATATTCACATCAGTCACAATAATTTGAAGGTTATCTTCAAAGATAGAGTAAATTGGTGGCACAGGGCTGCTTTGAAAATGGTGTGAGTCTAAGTTAACCACTCAATAATTGTATGACCTTTGCAAGTAACTTCTCTTCTTTGGACTTTCCTCTTTTATAAACACAGCATTTGTAATTAATAGTCTCTGGGATCCCTTTTGTCTGTAACAACCTCTATTGGTATCAGTGGAATCTGGCAAGATATAGTCTATTAAGATGGGGGATGATTTAAATGTATTGCACCTGGACTCAATTCTTTCTTTGGGGTATTTTCTTCTCTCTCTTCTGTTTTGAAGATTTATTTACTTGAGAGAGAGTGAGAACAAGTGAGCAGGGGAGGGGCAGAGGGAGAAGGAGGGAATCTCAAGCAGACTCCCCACTGAGTGGGGAGCTCACAACCACTCCAAATGGCTGGATCCCAGGGGCCTGAGAGTCAGACTCCTGAGCCACTGTGCAGGCACTTTTTTTTCCTCTAAGTTGAATTAAAGATGAATTCAATCCTCAGTAATGTAAAATGCCGTTACTTAAATATACTCAGTGGGTTAAAAGAAAGAGAGATAGAAAATACACCAAAATGGCATACAGGTTGAATTTTGGAGTTGGGCCTATGAGATAATCTTTTTCATTTTTTCTATTTCTTAGGACTTTCCATTTTTATTTTTATTCAACTTTTAATTCTTAAAAAACCATATTTTAAACAAAAAAACATCTGCAACAGGAAGTTACTGATATTCTGTGTGTGTTTGTGTGCGTGTGTGTGTGTGTCTAGTATAATGAAGAATAGCTGAAATATTTTCTATAACAATGCAGCTTTTACATTTAGAGGTCAGGGACCCTACCATGAAGTTTCAGTATCTCTTTCAGACTTAGCCTTGAGCTTAATGATGTTCATGTTGAATTTTCTTGCTTCCGAAGTAGAGAAACACATTCTGTAATTTTTTATATCGTTGGTCCTAGGTGAAATTTTTTTTTAAATCTGATAATAGATTAGCCTTCATTTTGATCTGCTCATAGTTTATTTCTGGGAAGAAAGTAAGTGACTGGAATACATATTTCACAAGACTCCTTTTTGCAATAGCAGAGTACTTAATGCTTATGTGGATGCATTTACCTGTACAATGACTTCCTTTTTAGATCGCAGTATGCCAAAAAGTCTGCCCTCGCAATTAGCACCTTCCCTTTGGCGAGACTAAATACTGTTGGGCAGCTTTCTGTAATTCTCTGCCTTACTTTCTTGCTTTAGGCGGTCATTCTGGGTGCCAAGACCTCTAGAAGGTGTGATGTAAACTCAGGCAATGTTGTTTCCATGGCAGCATGACTCTCTAGTGCACTCATACCAACAATTGCAGCCACTCCTGCCAACTTAAACCTGATACCTTCAGAGGAGAACAGATGGCTAAGTAGTCTACTTCAACTATCAGAATGAGTCAGTCAAATCATCTTTCTTGTCTCCTTCAAAACTATCCTTGAATTCCAACTCTACTACGGCATTTTTGATTAAGTGGGAATGAGATGTGTTTAAATAACTGGTCCTTACACAACCATACAAATACCTTTCTGACCCTTATCCTTGCCGGAGATGCAAATAAACACTAGAAAATGAATGAAACAGAAAGAGATGTGGCATTAACAAACACTCTAAAAACAGACTGACTTGCTTCCTCTCTTCTTATACAGCTGTCACCACCTTGAGAGGAAGACTCTGACCAGTAATGCCTAATATATGGAAGTGTCTAGAAAATGCTAAATTAAATAAGCTGTTTTCAGGTCAAATTACTTGTGTGCTTTGTATTGGAAACTATCGGGGCAAATCAGATGTCAAAATTTGGATCACTAAGACCACCAACTTTTTAAATTTTTGATCTGCTTGGGGGGGACGTTCAATTCATATTTATTCGTTATTATGACCAACTGCTTTTCTTTAGCCAGGGACCCCTCCAAAGGCCCAGGCCTGAATGTCACCAGTGTAGAAATAAATCATAAATTTTGTGTACTATTATGTCAAGTTGGCCCATGATATGTATGTGGCTTATTAAAAGATTTTGCTTTTACCTAGCAAAAGGTGCAGATTTTCTGACGAAAGAAACCCAAAAAAACTATTTACAATTTTAAAATAAATTTTTCTCAATTAGTGATACAGCTTACTTCAATACCTCTTTAGTGATTTTTGGAATTTTACTGGAGTTGACTCAGAGTCAAATATGTATTATCCCAGAACTGATTTCTATCAAAAAGACAAAGAGTCAGCCTCCCTGGATTTGAAGGAAGATTTTATACAGGGGATGGTCACAGTTCCTAAACCTTAAATGACATGCTGGCGAATTTCCAAGAAATATAAGAATGAGTCTAGTTGATATTAAGGGTAATTTGTAATAGTTGGGGAATAGCTTTTTTTTTTTTAATGGTTTTGCTATTTTATATGCTTCTCTGTGTGTTAGTCTAAAAGCAGTTCAGTGATGACGGTCTAACAATCAGTTTGTAATTTTGCAATAAGAGAGTAAGAAAGAGGACCTCTCAATAACATATTACAGGAAAGTGAAATAGGATGGAGTATTTACGGTTCTTTCTTGCCTCTCTGGTTATCTATTTAGCATTTTGTAAATTGTCCCAGAAAAGAAAAATTCAAAGCCAGTGTTAATTGGCAGAGTGGCTGGAAACTGGTCTCTTGGGCAAGCAATTTGGTTTATTATTATTAGTTTTACTAAAAATAATACAATAATAATAATACCTTTATATTTCTATAGAACACATATTTCCAGTCCAAGGTCCTAGACCCACCAGCAACTCATGGAGTTAGTAATTATGAAAATGTATTTATTTGATTAACAAAAGTAAGGATATATGTTACTTACTAATAAATATATACAGTTTGATTTGGTAAAGAAACGTTTCAAACAATGAAAGTGAGTATAATAGTTTTAAAAGGCATTTTTGGAGGAGCAAAAGTCATCAGAATTTTTAATAGTTAAATAATTCATTTGATTCTCATGCCACTCTGTGAAGTTAGCAGATGGATATAGTTAGCTCCATTTATTAAACCAGGGAACTGACATTTGTTACTCCTATATGTATTATCTGTCTTTTCAGGTTTCACATACTATAGATCTCTCTTTTATGCTTTCTCCATTACAAAAGTACTTTATTAAAGTCAGAACTTGTTAATGAATAACATAGTGCCAAGTCACTGTAAGATTATTATACATGATGCTCTATTTTGGGTTATCATGGAACGTATAGTCTAGGTAGTAATAAAAGGTAACGCCATGAAAAGTCACAAAAAAAGAAGAGGGGGAAATTCTGACTTGCTTGTTTCTCTCTTTAGAGTTTCTATGATATGAGATCGATAACTTAAAGATCCTACTCAAATGAAAAAAATGAAAAGAATATATTATAACAAAAGGACAGTAAAAGGCAATATATGATTATGAGACAAATGAATGATGCAGACAATATGAGTTGGCAGGGGCACACCTGGGTGGTTCAGTTGGTTAAAGCGTCTGCCTTCTGCTCAGGTCATGATCTCTGGGTCCTGGGATCAAGCCTGGAGTCTGGCTTCCTGCTCGGTGGGGAGCCTACTTCCCCCTCTCCTCCTGCCCGCCTCCTCCCCATACGCTCTGTCTTGCTCTTTCTCTTTCAAACAAATAAATAAAATCTTTATTTATTTTTTTTTAAATTTTTTATTTATTTATGATAGTCACACACACACACACACACACAGAGGCAGAGACACAGGCAGAGGGAGAAGCAGGCTCCATGCACCGGGAGCCCGATGTGGGATTCGATCCCGGGTCTCCAGGATCCCGCTCTGGGCCAAAGGCAGGCGCCAAACCGCTGCGCCACCCAGGGTTCCCTTTTTTTTTTTTTTTTTTAATTTTTTATTTATTTACAAATAAATAAAATCTTTAAAAAAATAATATGAATTGGCAGAAACTACCCTTACCACTATAAGGGTAGTTAGTGTTAAGAATGTTATGCACGTTAAGTTTGGCCTGGAATGATTGGTCTTCAGTGAGGCAAAAGGAATAGAGAAAAAAAATCATATAAGGCAGGATATCTACTCTGTCACGTGCACATCCTTTCCCTGTAAGATGCTACAATTCAGTATGTTCTAATGTCATATTTTTGGTATTTGAAAATCTTTTTAAAAAAGAATGCAAAGAAAAAATTAAACTGGAAAGAAATAAGTAAATGTTCTTTAAAAGGACACATTTTATTTTACTATTTTTTTAAAGACTTTCTTTATTTATTCACAAGACACACAAAGAGAGAGAGGCAGAGACACAGGCAGAGAGAGAAGCAGGCTCCATGCAGGGAGCCCGACATGGGACTCAATCCCAGGACCCCGGGATCATGACCTGAGCTGAAGGCAGATGCTCAACCACTGAGCGAGCCACCCCCAGCCACGCCCCTAAAAGGACACATTTTAAACAGATATAGAAGGATTAAATCTTACTATCATGACCTCTACCCTTATGCTACCAAAGGAGAGTGAAGGCAGAACTGGACCATCCGCATCGCACATGTTAAACTGAAACTGGGTTTGCATCCTTAGACATTATACTCCTATCCCAACCAGAAAGAGCAGAGACAATGAGCACCAGACAGAGAGAACTGTTAAACATGGGATAGTGAAGAACATGAGAAAGGGGCAGAGGAGACAGAAATCTAGTGAAGTGGACCATAAAAAAAAAAATAGTGACCCTGATGCAAAATTTGGAAGAAAAAGTCCACTATGCAAAGGTCAAAAGCCAAAATTGGGATGGGATCTGCCAGTCACCAGGTAACAGGCGAATAAGGAATCTAAATCCAGTTTGCTCAGTCTATCAGCCTGGCCAGGTGTGCGAACATTCATCAAGCTTTGATAGACTACGGCACCCATCCATGAGAAATCTCATTTCTGGACATTCGGCAGTCCTTGACCTTGAAAGCAGTTCCGGACTGATAGTCAGTCTAACTTGATAAATGATGATTTCTCAAAGAGAAATGCAATTCCCCCACTCCACTGTGGCAGCAAACACACATACACACAGGGCATAAAAATGTATAGCCACATCCATGGAAGGACCCGTGAATGTGTGACATACTCCTTCCACCAGCAAATCAGCGATAACAGTCATGCATTTGATGCAGTCAACATAATTACAGATACCAATGCCTGTGCCCACCCTGCTCTAAAAGCTCCCGGAGAAATCTTGGCTGTCTGACAAGGTGTACAAGGGAGTCCTTGCCAAGTGTAAGAATACAAACATTTATTATAAACAATACCTGGGGTACGGTTGTGTTGTATGCAGAACCACAGTGGCCTGACCAGAACATCTGGCCAAGGAATACCGAGAAGTTCTGTGATTTCATTTAAATGTGTATTTTTAAAAATCTAAACAAGTGTGGTAATGATACTTTCGGTATCCTCTTTTTACATTACTCTTATTGATTTATCGTCTTCTTATTCCTCCTGCTAAATTGTAAAGCTCTGTGAGGACAGTCGTCATGTGTCACCTATCTCTGTTTTTGTGCATCTATCACAATTCTCATTCTCTTTCTCTCTCTCTCTCTCTCTGAATGACATATGATCAATGACTGCTTGTGTCTTGATTTGTCTAGTCTTCATTCATTCCTGAAATAATAAGAGTAAAATGTATACGTATGACGTTTCATGTTGGTAGAAGCTAACTATTTGTACAACCAGTAGTAAGCTTCGGTATATTTTATAGGTGGGCAAATATAAGCACCTGCTTGTTAACAAAATATCAAATTTCTGAATACACTTGAGGCCTGTATGTATGTGGATTCTTTTTTGTTGTTGGAATCATTCCTTGTTCCTCTATATCAAGATTCTTTGTGCATTTTGATCAAGATTCTTTGTGCATTTTGATACTATGGATATATCTAGATTTCTTTGTGTTAGAGAAAAAGATCTCTTACCCAAATGGACTCATCTGCTTTACCAATGACCTATCATTCTGTTCCTCTATTCTGACTGAGGCCCACTGATCAGTAGACCTCTTTAGCATACCATACCCTTCTCCCATTAGCTAAATTATATGTTTACCAAGTGTCAAGTCTTTTTTTCCAAACATATTTATGCCAGCTTTAAATGCTATTGTAGTTACATTAGTTAATTGATTACTATTTAAAATAAGCAAATACTGGGAGCAAAAAGAAAAAGTTGGTGCTTTAATGAAAACCATGTTGAATGCTTTAGACATGTTTGTTAAAAGGTAAGCTGAAAAAAAATGCTGTCTAATTAGGTTGGGGGTGAGACAACTGTAAAAGTCTCAGGGAAAATTGTGAAAATCTGGAAGAAATTTCATACTCAGATTTCTCACAGGTTTCATAAGTTTTTTGGAAGGAAGATAATGGGCCTATTCAAAAGAAAGGTCTTGGGCTTACACTAAAATTGTGGTAAATAAATGTACATTTCTAAGCTTTAAGTTAAAATAAAGTGCTGAAGTTATGTACATATTTTTAGAAAAATAACGATCCTCCTTAATAGACTTTTAAAATTTGACTTATTCTAAGATGGCTCTTTATTGGCTCTTGAATTGGCTCAATTTCAAATAGTACTCATTTCTCGTTACACAGTTCGAGGTTCTCCCAAAACTTCAACTTTAATGTATTTATTCATTTATTCACTTGCTCATTTTATCATGACTACACACTTAAAACAATACTTAGGGGGACTGTGGCTGCATTCAGTGGCACGGTCTCTGCCCTCGGTAGGCTTGCCATTGGATAGGGACAGGATGCTACCTACACATACAACTATAGACAGTTACTTATAATTTGCACTAAGCAAAACAGGGGTCACCTCCTGAAGAATAGATGAAAGACTCATTTCTTTATTCAGCAGATGTTTCTAGACATACCTCTTAAGTACCAGGAACTATGCTTAGTTCCAAGGACACGATGGTGAAGAAGACAGACAATTTCTTGCCTCATGGTTGTAACTGAGAAGATGCCCCTTGAATGGAAGGTAGGATTCTCCTAAGTCGACACAGGGCTTGAAGAAAATAAATAATCAGGTAGGTGGGCAGCTTGAGCAAAGGCAGGAAAAAGCTCAAGATTTGTTGAGGGATTAGCAAATAATGTGGCTAAAGGATGAGGTATCCGTGGAAGTACCAGTGAGAGATAAGGATGAAAATGTATGCAATCTCCTCTTTTCATGTAAGGACAATTTGAAAATCATCACTGTGCCTTTCTGAGTCTGTTTCCTCATCAGTGAAGTACAGGCAGTGGTCAGGCTCCGTGATCATCAAGGTCTTTTTACAGGTCTTTGGAACACAGTCAACAGCCAAAAACCTTCCTTGGAAGCTTGATTTGTTCTTAGGCGCTCATCTTGGTCTGGAATTGACACTGGGAGTGAGGATGAAAACATGGAATTTCTAACTACATCACTTAGTGCAGGTTGTTAGGTGCTTCTGTGGCACTCCCTTAATTGCTAAAAGTACAATATAATGGGAAGGAGCAAGAGAGAAGCAACAAGAAGCCTTTCTAATTCCATTTGGTTCCTATAATTCCTTGTTCTTAAGAGTGTGTTTTGCCCCCCTGAGTCTTACATGCAAAAGTGTCATCTAGATTTGGAATTTATAGCTTCTTCTCCTTTTATGTTATTTGCTTTTATAGTTTAAGCTTTACAAATTCTAAGACTATGTCTATATAATGCCCAGAAAGATTTATTGGGCAACAAATTTGCTTGGCCATTTGCATCCTAATGGCAAAAGCAATTTCTTCAGCCAGAATAGTTTATTTTCTTTTCAGTTGCAAATGGGGATATTTTAAGGGAAAAGAAGTTATTTTGGTTCAAAGGGGGATATTATAGCTCCTTATTTCTGACAACTGTCAACCTCCCACCTCAGCAAAAGTCCTTTATTGGTCAGGAATTAATTTCTCAACTCGAATAACCCCAGGCCGTATTATCTAGTCCTTATCTAAGATAAAATAAATTTTGGGGCTTTTCTCTAGGTTTATGAAAATGGTTTTAAAATTATACCATCTGAAGGAGAGAAAGCGCTATTTTCTGGAAGACGGTTGGTGAGGAACCTTACTTTTTTGTCATGTATTAATATAGAGTAGTATGTTAGGAATCACAATGGCTACATTCTACACTTTTTATTTAGCTGTGTGACTTTGGACACATTGCTTGGGTTTGGGTAGCCTTAGTCTTTCTTAAACAATGGGAGGTGGGGGGGGGATGGGCTTAGGGAAAGACAGAGGGTGGGTGGTATGGTATTTGAGGCAGTGTCATGGATCAACCTCCACTGAGCACTTAATGTGTCAGGAACTTTATATATCCTATTTCAATAGATACAATTTCCTTAAGAAAAGAACGAACTAGAGCTCAAAGAAATTAGGCTATTTACCCAGGTATTGGAGAAGGTCGTCAAAAGGACATGACCGCTGACTGACCCAAGAGCTGGACCCTAAGCAATTGAAACCTCTTTACTACTCCCCCTACCCCTCCCGCCCCGTCCCTGGAATGTACATTCTGTCACTGTTCACACAGTAAAAGCTATTTTTAAAGGATGCAGGCTGGAGAGAGCAAGGCATCATTGAGACCGTCTGGATTGAGTATGTGACTGAACCCTAGTATAGGCCTTTATATGAACTTCTTAGGTTGTAGCAGGTGGGTACAGAGGGTCTACTGTCTTGTGGCTGCTCATGACAGGCCTCAGAGGTAAATTCCCTTGCTCCTTAAACCTCCCGCCCACCAACCTGGAGTGTCCTGCCCTTTCTTTTGTTTCACCTTGCCCTCTATGTGTGGGGGCCAGTTTGTGAACCCACACCAGGGGCACAGCCATTGAGTGGAGAACCCCAGGTATGTTTGAGGTCCTAGCTAGAGTTTTGTTTTACATCACACCACATTGCCTTACCTAAGTTCCCCTCAAGTCCTGAAGTTCTTTGTCTTGAAGCTCTACTCTTTGGTTTCTTGACACATCCAATTCCAGCTTTTCCTTCTCTGGTTGGATACTTTCAGGGTAAAATAAGTCAAAGGCAAGAAGACAAACTCCCACCCTCTGAAATTTTCTTCACTGTACTGTACTAACAAGCTCATGCACATGAAGTAGCTCCATGGCCATACGGTAATATTGTAAGATGAGCGCAATTACCACTCTGGGTTTTCTGGTCTGAAGGTGGACTTGTTTCATTTCAGATGCCCACAGAAACCTGCGTTTTTGTCCTTCATTTTCTGATTCCATGTAAATTATGTAGTCATTTCCAAAATCTGTGAAAACCACTCTGGCAGGCATTGGGACAGTCAAAAGAAACCCACAGGCCAGATTGCAAAGTCTATTATAGAAGATAGTGTGCATATCACCTTCTCTTGCCTAAAGTCAAGTAGTGGGAGTATAATGCAGGCAGGCATGATGGCAGTTGTATCCTGCTACAGGATGATAGCTATCTTGTTTAAAGAGGGGAAAAACAGCTCTAGTGTAGGAAAGGTAAAATTAGGCAATCCATCTGTTAAAAAACCCAAGAAACGAAAAAAAAAAAATCTTTCCTTTTTTTGGCTCATTGTCTCAGTATAGCATCCTAAGGAGTCTCTGGACAAAATGCACTTCTACATGCATAAGCCTAATTATACTTGCAATGAAAGGTGTTTTTTGTTTGTTTTTATTTTTTGAGGAGTTGCTAACACTTCATAGAAACCTTTGAAAAGTATTCCATTTAGAGATAGTTTTGCTGACTCAGTATGTCATGCATTTGGTATTCCTTTCTTCTATTGATTTTATTTTGGGGACATTAGTATAAAAGCTGTTTTAAAAATCTTTCTTATGATTATTCTTACAGTTTTGAAGGAATACTCCATCATAACAGTTTAGACACAGATCGTCTAACCTAAATATTCTTACGCTCATAGGGAAAGGTAGTTAGTTGGTGCCTATTGAAACAAAATATGAAAAGCCAGCTCATGCATCTCTGTAATTCTTCGAGAGGGAGAGGACTCTTTCTTTTCTGGTAAGGGAATTGGGGTCTAAATGAAAGGAGGAGAATTGACAAAGGCATCCAGTGCTACTACCTTTTCTTGTTTTCTTTTTTTTCCTACCCAGAAGGAGGGAACCCAGCTGAAAGCCACGGTGGGATGGTGGTGGTGGGGGGAACCAACTTCTAGGAATTCCTGGTTCCATGTAGAAGACAATTTTTTTTTTTATGGAATGCAAATGAATTAACAGTAATACCAGGAAGCTTCTCAGAGCAAATTACAATCCCATCACTGAGAATTAGCAATGAAAGTTGACAGGCTTTATAAACTTGGAGATTTTGTCGTAGTGGAAGGCAGCCGCAGGGAATCGGATGCCCTTAGGTAAAAAGTTTGGAAGGGCTTCTATGCTTATGATTAATTTTCGTTACGCTGTGTGTGGCTTTCATAGCCAAAATTAGCTTCTTAGAACCATAGTGATGATGCAGAGTCATATTATTTCCACCTATTTATACAAATATGCCCATATGTGTAGGTGTGTCTTTCACCATGATATTAAGAAGGACATTATCCACACGGTTGCATAAGTTGAGTTTCAAAGAATGTAGGTCAATTTTTGCATGCAGAAATTCCAAAAAAAAAAAAAAAAACAAAACACACACACACATACAAGTCTTCGAGTTCAGTGTTCAGTTCCTAGTATTCTGTGGTTCTGAGCTAAAGTTTCTTAATTAGTAGAAAGCACAAGTCACCTAGAGAAATCAGTTTAACAGATTACTAGACCCCAACATCCAACTATATTAATACAGTAGGTTTGGTATGTGACTGAAGTAATCTGGATTTTTAGCATACGCCCTAAGTGATTCTGTTGCATACGAGTCCTTAGATTATATTTCGACAAAGCTTTACTAAGATATACGTTGGCATTGGCGAAATCTTGGTCGATTCTTGAAAAATGATACTGTTGACATTTTTAAATTAAGTTGGTCATGAGTCATGCTCACAACCACACTTGGAGACTCATACAAGGTTTCAGTTTGCCAGAAGCAAGGTAGGACTGGAATCCGCTTAGTTCTAGCTCCAAAGTCCATACTCTGGTCACTCTGCAAATTCCTCCTCCTGAGAGTAGTGCAGTCTCCCCGAGACAAATGAGCTGCAGCACAAGGCTAAAAGAAGATTGGGTAGTCTGGAAGAGAGTATTTCCACTGGTGATAGAAAAGGAGAATGTGAATCGTTAAAGGTAAGATGAGAGTTTCAAAGGACCTTGAATTAGAAAATGAGGAATCTAGGGCAGCCCAGGTGGCTCAGCAGTTTAGCGCTGCCTTCGGCCCAGGGCATGATCCTGGGGACCTGGGATCAAGTCCCACATCGGGCTCCCTGCATGGAGCCTGCTTCTCCCTCTGCCTGTGTCTCTGCACCTCTCTCTCTCTGTGTCTCTCATGAATAAATAAAATCTTTAAAAAAAAAAAAAAAGAAAATGAGGAATCTAAATTCAATCTGTTAGGCCAGTGTTTCACAGTGCTACTTACAGATTAGAATCACCTGGGATTTTTTTTTTTTTTTTAAAATACTGATGCCTGGGCCCCACCTCAGAGATTCTGATCTAATTGGTCTGGGGTGGGGTCATGCATCAGTAGGTTTTAAAAGCTCCAGGGATTCCAATCTATACCCAGAAGACCATAGAGAGCCGCACTATAATTCACAGACAGGTGAGAGTCTTATATTTTAAAGAGGATTAAGCTGGTGGCAATGGATAGCCTAGATTAGAGCATGAGGAATGGAGGAAGGGGATCAGCTGGGAGGCTATTGAAGGAACCTGGGTGTGTCACCTAGATAAAGACCTAGACTAAGGAGACGCATTGGAAACTGCAATGAAGAGACGCCTCCCTCAGCTCTGCTGACACTATGTCACTGACCTGTTGTGTGCCATAGAAACAGTCATTTAACTTTTGTCTGCGTTTCTTACTAACACAAAAGAGCTAACACCGTCCCTGAAGGTACTACAGCCTTGTTATGAGATTCAAATTAGATAATTCAAAATTGGATAATTTTGGAAAGTACAACGCACAATACATGTTCAATATATTATGAAAATGGTGGCGGTGGAGCTGGAAAAAGATAGAGGCATCTTAGATGTGTTCACATTGGTGAGACTGATGACCAACTGAAGTTCCAGAAGGGATGAAGGATATTCTAGAGGTATAAGCCTGTGGAATTGGAATCTAACAGAAATGGGGAAGCTGGGAACGAGGAATGATTCCTGAAGGACAACAGCAGTAGGTAGGGATCAGAGGTTCTCAGCTGCTGTTCTGTTCCTTAGAGGGCATTCGGCATTGCCTGGAGACGTCCTGGTTGTTGTGATTTGTGTGTGTGTGTGTGTAAGGGGGGGTGTGCTACTGTCACCCAGTAGGTAGAAACCAACGATGCTGCTAAAAATCAAACAGTGCACAAGACAACCTTCCACAGCAAAGAATTATCTGATACAATATGTCCATAGTGCCAAAGTTGAGAAACCCGAAACAGGCACTACAGATGGAGTTGGAAGGCGCCAAAGACATCATGATCATGTAATTCAATTTTTCAACTTCACCAAAGAGTACAACAAAGTTCAGAGATTAAATGACTGGGTTAAGGTCCTCAGTGAGTGGGGGCCACTAAGACAGGACTGAAATCCAGTTCTCCTGACTGTCATAGGGCCATAGAGGTCCTTTCGTAAGGACCTCTATGGCCTCGCACCCAACTGATACCTGGCTCAGGGGCCTTCAGGGAGAATGCCTGGTACCCACCCACCTGGAACGTCTCAGCTGAGGGCTAAGGAGCGTTTCGGGTGGAGAGCTCCACCTTGGAGTAATCAGCACAGCTGCGTTCGATTTTCAAATGACTGAAATATGGGGAAGAAACAAATGAAGTAATTGCAGAGAACCCAGGGGTCTCTTGGAAGGGGAAGGTCAGAAGCACCAGGAGAACTGTTCTGACTCAGTGACTTTGAAGTCAAGTAAAAAGGAACGGGCCACCCTGAAATACGGCATTGCACCGTGTAGAATGCGGCCTTCGACACTCATTAGACTTGTGAGGTGGAGGTCAAGGTGACATCTGGAAGGGCAGCTCCATGGAGGGGTTGGGGGGCGGAGAAAGGGGATTTCAAGGAGGGGGAAGGAGCAACGGGATGATGAAGCGATGTGAGTGGCACCTGCCGGGCGTTTCCTCGTGCAAAAGGGATGAGCGGGACCTACCGGCTGCGGCAAGGTCACGCCAAGGACTCGGGGTGGGGGGGCCGGGGCCTCACCTGGGCTCGCGGGGAGCCGCGGGCACTTGGCGGCCTCGGGGGCGCGGCGCACCTCGCGGGCGCACGGGGGCCGCGGCGATCCCGGGATGTGCGCACTAGATGGCAGCAGCGGGGCCCTTTCGGCGGGGTTCGCGGTCCTATAAGACGCCGCTTGTTTAAGTACAGGCGCATTTAGTTGGAGCTGCAGGGGAGTGAGCGAGCGGGGCAGGAGGAGGCGGCGGCGAGCTCGCGGGAGCAGGGGGCTCGCGGCGTCTGCACCGGGCCCGGGCTCGCGCTCCTGCCGACCGGGGCGCAGCGGTGCGGGGCGCCGGGGCCGGGCGAGCCCCGCGGGGAACCCCAGGGCGGCGAGGGAGAGAGGAGGAGGAGGAGGAGGCGGCGAGAGCGGGACGCGCGGCGGAGCCATGAGGACCTACTGGCTGCACAGCGTCTGGGTGCTGGGCTTTTTCCTGTCCCTCTTCTCGCTGCAAGGTAAGGGGGTGATGGGGTGTGGGGGGGCTGCCCTGGCTCCTTGCCTCCTTGCCTCCTTGCCTCCGCCGGGGCTCGGAGTGAGGAGCGCTCGGAATGTGCACGGAACGCGGATGCCTGCAAGTCGTGCAGTGCGCTCCCTGCCCTCCCGGCTCTGCGCCCCGGGTCCCGAGGCGGCGTGCGGGAGCGCGTGCAGGCGGACTTGCTGCATTAGCGCCGCTGGAGCCGGCGTGTGCGTGTCCGTGTGCGTGTGTCAGTGAGTGTGAGTGCGAGTGCGTGTGCTGGCGGGTGGGGGCTGGGGCTGCCCTCCGAGTCGCAGCGGGCGCCGCCGCGGGGTTCGCTGTCCGCGGGGCCCCGGTGCTGATACCACCGCATCCCCTCCCTCTAGAGCAGGGAATTGGCATTAAGTTTAGAGGGAGGCTGGGCATCCGCTGTGCACCTGGCACTTGGGTCTCTATGCACGATGATACCGCTTAGGGATGATGCCCGAGGTGGGGGAGGGAAGCGGGCAGAGGGGAAGGTCCGGGGTGGGGGCGTGGGGGGTGGAAACGAGAGGGAGCATATGAATTTAGGGGCTGAGAGCTGTGCTGCCTCGGAATGGTCAACACGTTTCTTGCTTGGAGGACTGCATGGCTGGTGCTGGGTGTTTACTTTCAGGAGGGTTTGGGTCTCTCCGTTTGGGGAGGGCTGGGAAATGAATTGGTGAAGGTTAAAGATGCAAACACACAGCGTGCATGTCACTAGCTGGCACCCAGGGCTCACATGTAGGTTGAATGTCCCTACACTACGTCAAGTAATTCTGATGGGAAAACACCTTCTTTCTAATCCACCTGCCTCACACTCTGCCACGAGAGGAGCCCTGCGCGGTGAGCCGCGGAGTCCGGGCTGTGTTGCTTTACCACGGATGGTCCTACTACATCTTCATGTTTGGGGCGTTCTGCTGTCGTTAAGACCAGCACCCGCTGGCATTTCTCATGCTCCTGCATATGTGAGTCTGTTCCTTGACACACACGTGTGCATGCACACACACACACACACACACACGCACGCAGACCCTCTCATGAACACACTGGCTTGAAATGACCAGGCTGACAATCCCACTCCTGGTTTCCTTCTGACAGCTGGTTGCTAATGTTACATGTGTGGGTTTCATTTTTTCATTGCTGGGGGATGTTTTGTGTAGCTGTAGAACCTTCTTGCCAAATGGAAAGAGAATAGACTCCCTGCCTGTTTACTAGTTGAAGCATTGCAAGTGGGAAAAAAAAAAAAAAACACTATGTTGAAGTTAAATTTTGGAATAAGCTTAGAGGAGCAGCTGGAACTCCCCCCCCCCCCCCAACACAATTACAAGTTACAGGTCCTAGGAACTTCTTCGTCTTAGAACTCACTGACCCATTCCTCCGCTATCTAAATTGTGGGGTTTCATAATACATGATTCCTCTCCTAAACATGCCTATATGAAAAATAGAATCCCAGGCCAGCTCTGGCTTTTAGCATTTCATTCCTCCATATTATTTTTTTTTTTCCCTCCAAAGCTCTCCGGACTTTCTCTGTGATTTTGGATATTACTGCAATTCAGCTTTTTCATACAGAGACATTAGCATCGTGACTGTACTGTGCCAGCAGCAGAGGTTAATCCCTTCCTATTCCATTTAACTCCAGGAACTTAGCTCTTCAGATAAAATGCTAAGAATGAAGTCACTAATACAGGCTCCTGTTAGGTTTGAATAAAACTAGAAAATTCATAACACAATCATGGGGGTCACAGGAGTGAAGGGCACAGCACAGTGCTGGGCTGGTGTCAGATGGCACTTCTAAAGGATGAGGACGGTCTAATGAAGCACCACAGCAGATCGTTAGACTTCAGAAGATCTTCCACCTAAAAACAAAGCTCTACAGTCGTCTTTAGAAGTACCAAAGTTAACTATAATGGCAACTCTTTGAAGTAGAGTAGGTGGTATCATTTGGGCAAAGTGAGTGGTTTTTCTTTCTAGAGAATATCCTTCTTTCCAAAGAGGAGTTTTTAAGAGCTTACTCAATAGAAGTCAATGAATCATGGGAAGTGGCCCCAATTCTTAAGCTTTGGGGTCTCCTGATGTTTGTCATAGACAAGGAAGCTGTTACTTTGACTAATAGGGTTAGAAGAGGAGGCAGTGTGGTCTGATGAAGCTAGGGAACAGGGCCCCACTCACAGACAGTTGCCATCTCCTACTCTTCTGCCTTCATCATGGCAGGTTGGACTGACTGCCTCAGAACGTGCTTCCTCTCTCTCACGCAGGTTATTCAATGTCAGAGCTGATGGCTCTTTTGATTCAGCTGCTATTCTTGACCATGGTCTCCCTCCTGCAGCAGAGTTACTTCTGTTGTTTTTCATGGTTATGTACATGGATCCACAGATGATGCTATTCTTGGTGTTCATATTTAATTAGACTCAATTTGTTCAGAAATTTCCAGTGTGAGTATCTGGAGCTGAGTGGATGCATATTTAGTCCATCACTTGGGCTGGCCTTGTGCGACAGGTGCTGTCTAAGCCCTTACCCTACGGCCATGGGCAAGCCAGACATATGTTGGTGTGTTCTTGGTGGCAATTGTGTTCTGTTTCTCGGTAATGATGTAAGGCTCGTTACCATTTGAAGACAGATGATATGTTAAGACCTATTTACATATGAATAAAGTCCTATAATTTTTCTTGTACTTTTACTCCAAATAATCCTAGAGTAGTTTGCTGTAGTTGATTATATTCCTTCATGCCACGTCTTTCTGATACTGGTCTGTACAATTTATAATTTTGGACCAATGAGAAAATGGTGAAAAGTTTGCATAGTTAGTGGCCTTAGCCAGGTTTTATCCTTGATACGCAGGTAAATGTACTTTATGTTAATCCTAACTCTTTAGAGAAATGCTATAGGTTCTCAGAAGAAGGTTTTCTAGTTCCTGACTACACCATAATCACATTTCCTTGTGACCCTGAGCGAGTAGAGAGAAAAGAGTTCAATTGGAATTTTTTAAAGGTAAAGGGAAGCCAGCAAACAGGAACAAAAACTCCTCAGAACTCTCCATTTTGTGCTTAGTTAATTTGAGGCCCCTGTTCCACTGGCTCAGATCTGGCTGGGTCTCCTTGTCATGTGGCATCTGTCCCTTCTCTCTCAAGCTCCAGAGCCAGGGATCAGACACTGCTTTTCACTGAGGTTGGCTCTACTCTCTCCCTTGGCATCTGGAATGGCAGTAGCTGTGTGCCCTTTGGGGACTGCAGAAGAGATGAACTCCACTTGGCCCACCCCGCCCCCATCTCTGGCTCATCTGGGCATGAAGGTCGCCTTGGCTTCTGCCTGCAGCCAGATTTGGGTCTGCTGAGTGGCCAGGAGAAGAGAGTAGCTACCCTGCATCAGAGGCAGCATGGCCAACCCCAGAGGGGAGCCTTGCAGCAGCTGCTCAGTGAGGGAGCAGCTGAAATGCCTAGGAGGGAGCAGTCTATCCCGTTGTTAGGAGGCTCCCTCCCTTTAAAGAACTTGTTTTGTGAGCTGGGCCTACATTGCTCCCAGGGACACTCTCCACCCCCTCCCCCCAACAGTTCTAATGGCAAAAACTTCACCAGTGGTATGTCACAGCTCCCTTGGACAAGGCCCCAAAACAAGGCCCTTCAAGAAATGACTTCGAGTCCAAGTTATGTGTTGTTTTAATACTAGGTAATAGCAAGTAGTTAGGAAGTGAAAATGTAAAGCTTCTAATTTCACCCAAATAACTTAAAAAGATTTAAAGCGTGATGTATCAGTTCAGAGTTTCTGCTAGATGGGAATGCTGACGCTAGCTACATCATTGCCACCATCAGTATCCTAGCCTAGATTCCTGGACCATGGACCTACTCTGAGGTCCCTATGAGATACAGGAGAAATTTTTTTTTTTTTTTCCTAAAACACTTGCATTCCAAAGAAATGTCTGACTTCACATCAGGTAGGTTAAAAAACAAAAACAAAAACAAAAAACAACTAATACAAACACTGACATTCTGAGGAACTTCAATTCTACTCTTTTATGGAACGTTGCCTTTAGATTTGGTAGGTAGTTGGACAGACCCTGTCAAAGCTTTCAGTGATGATTACTAATTATAATACAAATCCCCTGGCTTAAATTATCATGATGACTGATGAAAAATGTATACAGTATCTTTTTTTGTAGGAGTTCCTCACAAGTAGTTGATTTGATCTAGAAAAGTCTAGAAGTAAAGCAATAGACCAGAAAGTCTCAGGATTTATTTCATTTGATAACTGTCCACAGGTCAACTCCAGAAGAGGAATTCATTTTACAGAATTGTGGTCAGATCCCAAGTCCAAACATGTCTTTGAACACATAACGATGTTTGTACCGTGAAGATCTTGTTTATCGTATTTTCCTACGTAGCACATTTTCTTCATTGTGTACCTTTCTACCCTGCCTGATAAATTTGAAAGGACTAAAAAATACATATATTTTTTCCTTACATGATGCTTCTCTTCATACCATGACCCCTCCACCACCCATGGATTCCTCCTATTCTCTTTCATTCTTTATTATTTAAAGACCTCCGTGTTACCAACATAAGCAGGGCTAATCTGAACATTATCAGTAGGGAAGATGGTCGAGCAAAGAGAACACTGAGATACACATGAGACAATCTAGATTCTGCTTTTGAATCCACTACTAATTTCCTGATAAAATGTAGATCATCAGCTGATCTAAGTCTCCGTTTCCTCATTTATTGAATTGGGAAAATGGTGCCCAGGGGATGACATTTGCATGCTTTGGAAGTTATAAAGCTTTAAGCAAATGCATTATTTGTTTCTGCCAGAGAAGATAAAGAGTTAAATTAAAAGGAATGATCTGGCTGCTTGCCACCAACTGAACAGAATTTGCCAGTGTTCATAGCTATCTCTTTCTCCCTGCCTCCATCCTTTCTTTCTCTGGACTTGGGTGAGAGCCATATTGAGCTCCCAGTGCTAATTTAATGCTGAGGGGAGATACCAGTATTGATAGAGGGTTGCATAAGCTGCTTCTGCCTTCTTCTCACTTTGCTCGAAGGGCTTAAGCCAAAAACACAAAGCAAAACAAAAATTGAAGGAAAACATGTGTCCACTTCTAATTCCATGCTAACCACCCTTTGTTTGTTTCCCATTTTCATAAGCCTACAACAGTCCCACTTAATATTTCAGCTTGCCATACTGAGGAATTGCTGAAGGAAGGAAGAAATGTTAGGGGATCTAGATTCCAATTAACTTTGCTACTGTGGCTGTGTAACTCTGTGTGAATCACTGTTGTTTAGTAAATGAGAGTGAGAATCTCCAAGATTAATGATCTTGCTGAGGGTGTCAGCAGACCAGAACTCTGCTGCTCAAATAACCTCCATCCCTTCTCTTTTTCTATGGTCCTCCTTTCCTATTTCAGTGTGGGGGGAAAAAAAAAGTCTGAGAAAAGGAAGTTCTGCAGGGAAATACGCTGGCATTGTTGATGTATATATTATGATTTGTCTTTCACTGAAATATCAATGATATTAAGAGATTGTCTATACGCACCGTTTATAGGGCTGTTTTTATAGCTGTATTTCAAGTGCAGGGTTAGGTACACTTAAATCAACAATACAACTTAGTTTTTAAATGGAATGAATGCCAAATGTTTTATGAGGAAGCAAGAAGAATTTATATAAATGTCTTCCCAGGTTCAGGAACCTGCCCCCTTTTCTCTCCTTGAGAAGGCAATTGTGTACTCCCAGAGGTGGCAGGGAGAGCGGGTTTGCCTCTCCCCACCCCACCCCTGCGGTCCTGTCTCCTTCCTCCAGCCCAGCAGCCCCAGAAGCTGCATCCTACTCCCAGGAGAGGAGAGACGTGATTCTGTCTCTAAAGGAGAGGCAGCAAGATGCTGGGAGGAAACCCAGATTTGCTGTCCCTAACAAATTCTCGGAGGAGTTCTGGCTGGGTCAGGCTGGTCCGGGCAGCTGATGACCAGGCTTGCTTTCCACTGGGGACCCTCTGTCTAAACAGAAATGGACAGAAACTGATTTCTGCCTCTTGTAGCAAGAGGTAAGATGAATTGCCCTGACCTGATCCAAACCTGCGCCAGCATAGCAGATGCAGGCTTGAAACTGCTCTTGGTAACAACTATGGTTTTGTTACTGAAATTTTAATTTCCTATCTTTCCCATTAGGTAATAATGTGGTTTGAGCTGAGGAGGAAGGAGGAGAGTGGGCATTCTGTGGGTTTAAAGTTATTTTTGTTTGTATGATATGTGCAGCATGAAGGATGGGTAGGCATGTCTGCCAGTTTGGGTATAAACAGAGTATAAGAAGGTGAGCGGATATGCAAGAAACAACTAATATCCCTCCTTCTTTCTCTCTCTCTCTCTCTCTCTCTCTCTCTCTCCTTCCCATAAGTATTTATTAAGCCTAAGCAAACGCTCTTATAAACCTTATAGTAAAGGAGGCAGATGCTTAAAAGATAACAAATTAATTACCATTGTAATAATCACCGAAGGAGAATTTAGGGTACCATGAGAATCTGTGGGAGACTTTTCCTTACTCTGGGGAGCAAGGAAAGCTTTCCTGAAGGAATTGACATGCAATTGGATTTGAATGACAAGTAGGAGAGCGGGGTAGAGAGAGCTCTCAGGGTGAGGAGGAGTCTTGCTATGGTTTGAGTTATGAAGGAGAAAGACACCTTCCAGGAAACGAAGGAATGGAGGGGGTGCAGAGACTGGAGAGGAAATTAGTAGAGGGTAAACCTGTGTGGGGGAACTAAGCCTGCCCCGGGGGGGCGGGGGGTTGCTTAAGGAGAATTGCAAGGATATGGGATTGCGTCTAAGGGGTGAAAGTGAGGGAAGGCAATGAAGGGTTTTAAGGAAAGTGCCACATGAGGTGTGAGTTGTTCATGGACCACTCCAGCCGCAGGACAGAGAGAGGAAGAGCATGCTGGGGAGATGCCAGTTCAGAAGCTTCTATGAGCTAAGACGAGAGCTAATGGTTTGGTCTAAGGGGTGGCCTTGGAGAGTGCTCGCGCAAAGAGAGGCCTAATCCTCAGGGTTTGGTTGAGTGAGATTCTCTGGCACACAACGGTGTAAACGGTTTATGCAGTCTAGGCTGAGGACACACAGTGGACAGTTGAAAATGGCCATGCTTAGATCTTATTGTCACCTATTACCAACAACCTGGGAGGTCGTACACGATTATTTCCACACTACAGTGGAGGAGAGGGGCCGAAACCAAGTAGAACCGGGCTTGACTTGGAAGCCTGGGCTTCTGTCACCCAATCTAGGTTCTTTCCCTTAGGCTGCATTACTCCAAGTAGTATGGGAGTAACTTAGATAATTAAAAATTGTATTGACTAACCATCTATGTGACCTTGGGCAACTTACTCTCTGATTCTGGAAGTAATCTCAAGGCTCTCTTTGAGCTCAAAAAATAAGACAAGTCTGATTTTATTCAAACTGGGGAGAAGTATACTCTTGGCAAGATAGCTGCATAAAACATAATTTTTTAAATAATGCAGTTTTATTTCATTCAGATACATAGAAAAAAACAAAACAGCCACAAAACCAAAACTAGTTTCTAATAGAATCTTTTCAAGGAGCGGGTCTTGCTGACCTAATTTTAAGGCTAGGTTTTTTAAAAAAGAACCAAATTGTTTTTGTAATTGGTGGTCGCACCATTTATTTATAGGTAAGTTCACTCAAGTCATAATCCTGGCTCTTTTTTTGGGAGGGGGGCACCTATAAACCTTTATACCGATAGATATTTGAGCGTAGTTCAATATCTATTTATTGGAAGTCTAGTATTCTTAAATACTTTCCTAAAGAGGAATACACAAAGTAGGCTAAGGTGTAAAACAGAATGATTGAGAAAATCAAGGAAACCAGAGGATGGGAATGAGGCCATGTCAATGACATGCCCTTATTCAGGTGCAGGGTATACTGAAGGATAGGAGGATTTATTAGGGGTAAGGGTAAAGATGGGGGAAACTTTCTCTGGGGCAAAGAATACAAGCAAAGGCATAGAGGGAAGGGATATTTTTTCTGTATTTGGATTATAGTGTGGACTTCAGGCTGAGCGGAGTTAAGGGTTCATGTTGGAAAGTATTGACAAAGAAGCCTGAAGACTCGGGGTGAACCTTGCATGCCAGGCTGAGCCATTTGTACTTAATCCTGAAAGAAATAAAGGGCCATTGATTGGTTCAGGAAGGAAGTGACATAAGGGAAATGTTGCTTCTGGAAGACTAATCTGATGCCAAGATGCCATTTGCATACATAACACAGAGTCAGATTCAAGCCTGGCTTTTGCTTGCTGCAACTTCCAAGCTATTTAGTTTTTCTTGTGTTAAATGTACAAATATGCGCGAGGCAAGGATTTGACTTTTAAAGTCAGTGGGGTCATGTGAGTGTGGATATCTCTCACGTCCTTTTGTGAAGACCTACACAGATAGATGTGTGTGTGTCCTGTAGGGTGACTTTGCCATATGGGGTCTATGTGGGACTTAGGCATATATGTTATTGACAAGGCAACAGGGACCTGTGTGTGTAATATGTAGTGTGTAATATATGATGAGTAGGTAGTGAGGATCGCTTTTCCTAGATTGCTGGGTTTCCGATGTAGACCATCTGTTTAGTTCTGTTCTTGTATAATATATGGTGAGAAAATATTGTTAAATAAACCTTGGCAACACTGAAGGAACATTGAAGTACTTCCCATTGCATTCCAAAGCAAAGCTTGCTTATATATATATATATATATATATATATATATATATATATATATATATTCTTAGAATGAGTGAAGCTACAGTTTTCCCTGATACAGCTTAAAGAATCATTTGCGTTTTTGGAAGTTTCTCATTACGAATTAAGGGGCTTATTGCAGAAAAACGAGAAAACCAAGAAAAGCACAGGAAGAAAATGAAAAATTAATCCTATGCTCGATCCTAGAGAACCTTTATTAGCGTTCATTTTTGTATACCATTACAGACTCCCTCCCACCCCAGGCATATATATATTCAAGTTACAAAATTAGGATCATGGTTTACAGATACCTGGTGATTTACTCTTTTCTTTTAATAGCATATCATGAAATGTTATTCTCTATTAAATATTCACCTACAACATCTTCGTTAATGGTTGCATAGTGTCCCATACCATTATTTATTCATCAGTGCCCTATCGAATATACTTTTTGGTGAGTGCTTTTATTTTTAAAATAGGAGGATATTACACGATGCCATCCACAATTAATTTGTTCTTACTTCACGAACATAGGAATTTTTTTAGCAACCTTAGGTAATGCACTAGCAATTTAATCCAGTGTATTTCATTTTTTTCAGAAACTGTTGTATCTTCTCCAATATTTTCTCTTTGGTTGCTCGTTCAGTGATACATGCTTGTTACTAGATCTCTTCATAGGTACCTAAATGCTCACGATGATTACACTCGATGTTTTTCCCCCCCCCCCCCCCACCTATATGAACTTAACTGGGCCCCAAGAATACTCTGTGGGGAAGAAAGCAAGAATAGCACCTGCAGTGGGAGGATCGCAGGTAAAACATCCAGCCCAGTGCCTGGCACAGTAGTGAAAGCTTGAGAAATACTAGTTGCTGATGTTATTTGACAGTCGTGGTCATGTTAGCTCCTCGAAAATAACCCTATTTTATTTTTTGGTTAGGGACTATTATACTTTTAAGGATGAAGAAACTGAGACCTTAGAAGGTTCAGTAATTTGAGATCAAATGCTAGTCAACAGGAGAGCAAGCTATGATCTTCTCCCTCCTGGCCTGCACTCGCTCTTCTCCCCTGTGCCTTCTCTGACAGGGACAGAGCCTCCGTTGTTTGATACTTTTCCCTGGGATTCACTTTATTCTGAAAGGGAGTTCCCCCTGTCTCCTCCTGATGACTGGTCGTGGGGAAAATCTTTCGACCAATCTCAAATTGTCTAGAATGTGGCAGTTTAAAAGCCTATCTACATTGATCTGCGATCTCAAGTTTCCATCTTTTGAATTACTTTTAGAATGTATACATGGATGCCATCCAGCAAGGATGACTCATCTACATGTGCTTTGTCGATTTGTTATCAAAGGTCACGTAAACCTGGCATCGTCCTTTCATCTGATTGTCCCTTTAAAAGGTGAAACAGGTAACACCCTTGAGATAGACTGAGGCAGAAGGTCTAGTTTCCTGGCTTTTGCCTTATTACCCTGGGCCTACTTTCTCATTCCTGTGGTCAGGTGGTTTGCATAATACCCCACTGGATCCCTTCCCTCTGCTACACTTGAAAACTTACATAGGTTCTATAGACAGCCATTCATGCTATTCTTTAGTTTTTCTTTGGACTCCCATAATTCCTAAGTTATACCTGAAGTACCACAACTTGCAGCCTTTCTTGTTTTTTTTTTTTTTTCTTAAATCTATTTACATTTCATATATATTTATGTTCCTCTGCCTTTTAATATCCCTGGTGATAAAGGACTTTTTCAAGCTCTTTCTTTCTTTCTTTTTTTTTTTTTTTTAATTAATTCCCTCGGACCTACGTTTACTCTAGGCTCTATAATGTTTCTAAACTGCTTTTAAGACATCTTGTGGATTATTTTTATTTGTAGTTTTCTTTACTAATGTCATTCTGCCCCTGTTTCCCTTTCTAAAATTGTGTGATTTTCCTTGGGATTTCCCTCTACCACTAGGACATGGGGTAGAGTTTTGTTATAGGTGGCTTAGCTTCTGCTGATTCCTGAAGCTGCTTTGTATAAGGAGCCCTGTTTCCCCCCACTCCACCCCCTTCCTTCCTTCCTAATCATTCTAGAACTACCTGTCCTAGGGAGCAGTTATGTGGCCTATCAAAAACATCCACCCACACTCATTTTTTTAAATCCTGTGCTTTTCCTTATACTCTGCATAAATGATCCAAAAAAAAAAAAAAAAAAAACACCTCTTACTGTTAATGGCTGCTTGGGTTTTGTTTTCTAAATTAATTTCATTGTCATAATAAGGTGGATTATTGTATCTCCCAGTTGCAACATTTTAATTACTTAGGTTTAGAATTCTCAGCTACAAATATCTAATAAGGTCAATAAGTTGACCTAGAATACTTCATCTGGTTTCTTTTTTCACATGCAGTGTCTTCTGTTCATTACTTCTCCTTCAAGCACCAATATTTTTAGAATGTCTAATTCTCTACGTTCTCATGGTCACTACTCCTACGTAACTACTACTCTTTCCTGTTCTAAGGGATTGCTGCAGAACCCTACCTGGGCTGCTAGCAGTTGATTCCCTACCTATGGTCAGAGTGACCCCTAAGGTCCTTTAACTCACAGGTCAGTATGGCCTTAAGAAGAAACTGAATATCAAGCTTCCAGCTTCTGCTCTGCCATACGTGTTACTTAGGAAAGTCAGTTAACATCACCAGGACTCAGTTTCATCCTATGGGAAGGGATTGGAGGAGACTTTAACCAGTTTTATCCAGTGCTGTGGTTTGTTTTGTTTTAGTGCATTTCAAATACAGCTAGTTTTTATCTGTTATTTCTATAATGTTTATGTATATTGAAAGCCAGGTGAATTTTTAAATTTACAATATATATAGTAATTTCAAAGAACTGACTGGTTGCTATGGTGGACTTAATGATATCCCTGAAGAGTGGCATTTAAATCCTATGAGGCCAATACAGTTATCTACAGGAAAACCTAGTCCCATTGCCACTGACTCCTGTAGTGATTTCAGGGAAGCATCCTTCAGTGTGTATGGCTGTTCACAAAAGGCATGAGCAGATGAAAATACGAATGTCTTACAAAATCTATGACCCCTTTATGACTTTTTCAAGAGATAGAATAGTGGTAAACATTATTTTTTTTCTGGTCCTATCCAGAGTGGTCATTCCAACTCAAGGAGAACTCTTAAGGATTTCAGGCTTGCTTTGGATTCGGCCCAAGTTGTGATGGGCTCGTGGACTCGGCCCAAGTTCTATGATGGGCTCATGAGCACGGTGGGAGGAGGTTACACAGCCTGTTCCGTATCTGCTGTCTGTTAGAGTCTCACTACCCTTTGTTCTCCTGTGTTTAGTTCCTGTCCATGGTCTCCAGTTTACTCCTGTTGAGGCCTCTATGGTTCCATTTGATTCATGTTTGACCCAAATGTGTTCCAGTAATTTATGACCTTGATGAAATAAGCAAAAAACCTTCTACTCCCATTTGAGCCATGTTTTGTGATTAGACCAGATGCTGCTGTGACCTTTCAATATTATCTGTTCAAACTTTCAAAAATGTTCACTCCTTTTATTAAAGAGCTCCCTTTCCATGTGAGAAGTTGTTTTTCAGTAGGTATAGATTTCCAGTTAAGTAAGATGAGTAAGTTCTAGAGATCTAGACGACAATAGTGCCTGTAGTTAACAATACTATATTGTGCTTCTAAAAAAGTATTGAGAGGGTTCTAGGCTATATTGTGTTCAGTGTCTTACCACAAAACAGAGACCTAAAGAGGCACAAGAAGACTTTTGGGGGTGATGGATATGTTTATTTTCTTGATTATACTGCTGCAGAGGTGTAATGCATATGTCCAGGCTCACCACATTGTACATGTTAAACATGTGCAATTTTTATGCACGTCAGTTATACTTCAACGAAGCATTTAAAAACAAAACAAAACAAAAATACACCTTCCCCAAACTTCCACCAACATCTCCAGTATGGGTGTAGGGAGCTGGCTTGAATAGTATTACATTCATCATCAAAATCATAGCTCCCCCACCCCCAATACGGCTGCCCATCCCCCCAAATCCTCATTCTTATATTTCAGTTAATTCAATTTTTGCAATTTGAATCCTCTCTTCGTGGTAAATTTCTTGTTCTATTACTTTTCGGTTACACATGCAAATAGGCCCCTCTGGAAGTCCCATTACAGAGTGTCAAGCCTCCCTTCTAGAACATAGTAATAGAGTGGGATATTTCAAAAATGATGCCTGACACAAAATGAGAGCTCAGAATTTGTCTTTTCATAGATGAAAGGAGATAGTGCCATTTAAAAAAATATCATCTTTGATTTCTATTTAGAAATTCACTCTTCATCCTCATGTGAGAAAAGGGTTAGGAATGGTCTCATGGCAGTGGCCTCTTAAAATCAGCACAGAATTCTAATAGCACAGGATCAGTCTACTTGGAATACAGTTCCTGGAATGGAATAATAGATTGTGGGCAGAGGGTCTGATATCTGAAAGTCACTAAAGACTCTGCAAACAGGGGCTGCATTATTTTGTTGTTGTTGTTGTTGTAGTAGTAGTAGTAGTAGTAGTAGTAGTAGTAGTAAATAGTGGTTTAAACCTAACTCACTTAATTTTTTAAAAAATATTTTATTTGAGAGTGAGTGCACAAGCAGGGGGAGAAGCAGGCAGATGGAGTGGGAGGAGCAGGCCTGATGTGCAGCGGGATCCCAGGACCCTTGGATCATGACCTGAGCCGAAGGGAAATGTTTAATCAACTGAATCACCCAGGTGCCCCTAACTCATTTAATTCTAATAGTAATAGTATGTGCATATTACACGTGAAGAAAGTGAGCAATAGAGAAGTGTAAGTTGCCTAATATCACACAGCTCAAAAGTAGCAGAGATGGGTTTTGAACTTGTATTGTCTCTGGAGCCAGACTGCCTGCTTAACCATTATGGTGCAGTGCTGTGGGATAAAGCATGGCATTCATGTGGGAATAATCTTGTAAAGAAATAAGGATTACCTGTTAATCTTTTCAAGAATTCCCGGTCACGTAATCATCATCTACTAATAAGGGTTCCAAAGGGTCTTCAGATTTTCTAGATTTTCATTCATGGCTTTTGAATGTTGGGTTATTCAACATACCTGTGCCAGTGGTGACTCTGGCTTAAAAGAGCTTCATTAGATGTAGAGAGATTTGCAGGGATGAGTGTGCAAGACCCACGGTGGTGAATGCAGTGATGGTTGTGGTCATGATACCGCAGAGGCTGGTGCGGTGTAGTTGTACAGCCCCTGTGAGGCAATGCAGGCAATATTTACAGAGCAAAGCTCTGGAGAGGTAGCTTTTGAATTCAAGGACTCAGCTTTTAATACCAACTGCTATAGCAGAGAGAGTGTTTGACGTTGTGAGAGAGAGAGAGGGAAATGTTTTTGAGTAAATAGGGTCAGTCTTCCAGGTAACATTCAGCCCAGCTGATGTTCTTTCTTCTGATAGAGCCCCGGAATTGTCTGAAATTTTCCATCTCAACTAAGAAAGGACTTCAGATGATATTGTGTGTGTGTGTGGGGGGGGGGGGGAAGCATTCCCCCCCCTTTTATATGCCGTATTAAAGAGGGCGATAGCAAAATCCACTTTCTTGGACAGTGCATAATTGAGATTAGAGCATTTGGATTAGGATGTAAAGATTTTAGAAGTGGAAAGGAGTGAAGTTGGAAACTTTGGCTATCAATGCCAGAATTTTCTCATATGCAAAAGAGGGCAAATACTGCCTGTCTCACGGGGTTGTTGTGAATATTAAATATCATTTGAAAAAACCGTGGAGCACCATATAAATTTAGGCTCTTAGCATTAAACACAGCATTCCAGTGCAGCGTCCATTTAGCAGTATTCTTTTTAAATTTACAATTTGTGATTCTTTGAGGATCATTGCGGACAAGACTTCCTCTCCATTAATTGAGCTAAAGAAATTGATGTGTAACCTTTCCCTGCTTTCCCAAATAAAGACGTGCCTGGTTGTTTAGAGCCCTGTCAAAGCTGATACTACTCTGCTTCTCAGCGTCCGTGTCTCCCCCAAGCCTCTGCTTTCAAAGGCTTCCCTTTCCTAGATCCTTGTAAACAAGACTTCCCAGCCCATCGGTCTGTTTTCCCCCAGCAACCCACAGCTCTGCCACCGTGTTTGAAGTTTGGCTTCCGTGGATCGTTGAAGGCCGACTTCATCCTCTTGGCTTGCGTGGATCCCGCTCCACCTCTCAGCGTAGCTGCTGCTCAGGTGTCTCGCTGTCCTTCTCTGCACATGCTCTGCCTCGTACAGACGTGTGGCTGGGAGCATCTCTTCCAGACTTTACTACTGCCTTGCAGGCCAGGTATCAACAAATGGGAGCAGTCTGAAAGTGGCTGCCGTGGGGAGTAAGTGAGCTTTGATTTTGGAAGGCGAAGTTGTGCTTGATAGTAGGGAGATGCCTTTCACTTCTGGCTGAGGTTTTTTTTTCTTTTTTCTTTTTTTTTTTTTTTTTTTGGTAACAACTTTTGATGGATTCTCTGCTGGGGAATTGGCTGGCCACTTCCTCTCATGCTAGGGTGAGATTCTATTTATCCCTCCAGTAAATCTTTAATAATGATGCCTTGTTCTTCAGCATCCTAGACTGTGCTTTACAAATATTTTTTCCCATTTATTTATTTATTTTTAAAGATTTATTTATTTATGATAGAGAGAGGCAGAGACACAGGAGGAGGGAGAAGTAGGCTCCATGCCGGGAGCCCGACGTGGGACTCAATCCCGGGTCTCCAGGATCGCGCCCTGGGCCAAAGGCAGGCGCTAAACCACTGAGCCACCCAGGGATCCCTTTTTTTCCCTTTTAATAACTCTTCTCATCCTCAAATGAATTTCCACCTTAACGTTCATTCCACAAAGAGGCCTTCATATACCTGTAAGCTAATTTTTCTCCCTCAGGATAGACTATTGGCACACAAATGCTATTTTCAACAATTTTGACAGTGAGAAGCATCCTGTTGTTAGCTAAGCAGCTGCTTTGAGATCCTGTTGTCTTCACTTCAGTATATCATCAGGTATATTGCTAAGCAGGTTGTACAACTTCTAGAGGTGCTAATTGGTTATATCTGACCAGCGTGTGAAAAAGTAAAGGGTAAAAATAGATCTAGGACTACCCTAGAAGCCTATGGCTATGGTTCTCACCTGAGAACCTGTTACAAATTTCTAGGCTCTACCTAAGATCTAATAAAATGAAAAACTCTAGATGAAAGACCCAGTAAGTCCCACTTACTTGGTTTCATAAGCCTTCAAGGTGACTTAGGTGTACTAAAGTTTGAGATCACTGCCCCATGGCATGCGGCACAATGAGGCCTTAACTAGCTCATGGTGGCAATGCTTCATGAAGACTGTCCTAGGTATGGACGTATGTATATATCTGGGGAAGAAAGTGTCCATCTTTCTTCTGACGATTCCAGATGTTAGAAGTTTTCTAGCTAACAGGAATGAAGTGTTTTCCTCCATCACAGAAATTTGAGATAAAAGTAATGCTAGCTGCTGTAACAAAGGGCCGCCCTGCCCCCGGGTATTCCTGGAGGTTGAGTACAATAAGAGTTCCTGTGACATAGCCCAAGGGCCTTTCAGGTCAACCAGCAGCCTCTGATCTGCAGTTATTCAGGACTCAGTCTGCTGAGATTTCTGACTGCCTCAATACAGGACTTAGAAGTTGGCCCCGGAGGTTGTACGTGTTCATAACAAATAAGACTGGGTCAGCAAGGAATTATTTTATAGAGAATCTTGGAAACACTCTATCACTTCTAGCCAGGTAGACCTAGCCCCATGGTCGTACCTCAGTGCACCTTTCAGAGGGTGCTGATTGGTTACCTATGACCAGTGTGAAAGTGAAGGGTAAAATCGTCTAGGAATAATCTAGAAGCTGGGAAATGAACACTGGGTAATGTGATCCATTCTGTAGGAACACTGAGGAAACTTCTGGTAAATAGCAGTCCCTGCCACAGGCACCTATTTATTTTCCGTGTATCTTCTTTGTTTTCATTCAAAGGAAAACCTTATTTTTAAGTTGTAATATTATATGAGAGGTGTGTGAAAAATAGCTCTCATTCTGTTACCTCCATAATTTTGCGAGTGACTTAGAGGCTGTGGTCTTCTACAGAAACACAATGGTGATTATCAAAAGCAGCACATTTGCCACTGAATGGGTGGTCAACTCTCTTTATACTTCTGTAATTTGGATTGCTGATACCTAAACATGAAATTGAATTGAGATAGATATAGAGAGGTAGATATAGACATAGATAGGTAGATGGATCGATCTATCTCACATACTGAAACTTATTTCTAGACATCAGGGACAAAATACTCAGTAACTGAAAAATGTTTAAACCATAAGGATTGCAATCCGAGTCAGAAGATCCAGGGAGCTTTGTGCTCATCAGAAAGCACCTGACTTCTCTGAGCAGGAACTCCTTTCTCTGTAGAATAGTGGAATTAGACTAGATAATTCTGATCGCCTCCTCCAGTTCTAAAATATAATGGGAGCTACTTCATTTCCTGTGTCTGAAATTATTTGTCAACAAACACTAAGTACCAAGTGTACCCAAGACATTGTACTGAAAGCTAGGCCAAACATTGAAACCTCTGCCCTCAAGGACCTCATGCTCTGTTGGTGAGGGAGACAAATACATTAGATAATTATTAAGCAATGTGATACCGAAGTTAATTTGTACATTTTAATACACTGATTCAATAAAATTCAGAATGGAGAAGAAATTGATGATGTCTATTACTGATAACCTCAAAATTAATTTTGTTCTTGTCCATTTTGTTCTTGTCCAAGCCTTTAAGGATTTCAAATATCCTTAAATGATTCACTCACGTAAGTTACTAGTGTGAGAACATAATCCAATGGTTTTTGTTTTGTTTAAAACAAACCAAAAAAAAAAAAAAAACCCAGTATATTAATTCTTGAAGAAATTCTGCAATACCAGTTTAAAAAACAGCAACCCTAAGTTAAATGAAGCTCAGCTACTCCATTTGGGTTAATTTTAACTGGCTACAGGAGAAAAGAAAGTTTGGAAGACACCAAATAGGATTTATAGAGATTCCTATTGTAAGGTTTTTCTGCTTTATATGGATGTTGATAAGTTCTCAGAAGAAATTTATAACCGCAATAGAAAACTGAATGAATATTGATTATTTTTTAGCTACCCAAACTAATTGACATCTAAAGCTTTGTAAATCCTTTTAGATGAGTGTGGGTATAAATTAAAAACTAATTAAAGCAGAGGCTTATAAAGACACTCTTCAATTCAGTATGTTATACATTTTTGTTGTGTATTAGAAGATACCCTTTGTCTTTCCACTCAAATTCATGCAAAACAAACCCTAGACATAAAAATAATTTCAGCTGTTAAAAACTAGTTTATATATGTTGTTTTTTTTTCCTCAAAAGTAAGTACAATTTTCTTTTAACCAAATAGGATGAAAATAAATTAACTCAAAGAAAAGTGCCATGCAGAGACAATAGGACTGATCAGCCTGCTATCTGGGACCTCCATACTTCCTGCTAACAAGCCTTCTATCTTTGAAGACACTGAACATCTGGGATCTGAGCATTGACACCTATTAGTTACAGTGGTTTCCTTTTACCTTTCTAAACAAAATGATAGATAAACCTCCAGGAATCCCACAAAACTGGGCCCTTAATTGACCAAATGAATGACTGTCTCTCTTTTTTCAATTTAAATTGCAAAGCGTGCCTCTCTGAAATGAGACCATGTACAGTAGGAAAGATCTTCCAACTGCAGCTCCACTGGTGACCATCAGTATGATCTTATAAGCTCTCCCTGATTCATTCCCTTCACAGCTACCCAAGTGATTTTTCTCAAATTTACATCGCTTCACTCTTTCCCCAATAGATTGGGGGGGGGGGGGCAAAATCAACACTCTCAGGTCTGTCACAAAGGGCCCCTTCTCTTTTAGCTTCTCTCCCCACTCCCTTCTTTATTACACCCCTTACATTATGGCAGTCAGGAAGATCTCCCATTCCAATGTGACCTCCTACTTCATCATTTCAGTCCTGAGGTCCTTATGGCCCCAGCTTGTTTTGGTGAAATATTAGTCTTCAAGGCCTACCTCAATAGTACAACTGGCCTCCATGTAGCCTTTAAGTCCAATCAATCACATCATGTGTTAATTTAGCAAGCATTCATTGAGCTGTTGCCATATGCCAGAACATGTTCTTCTCATTGGGTAGAGAAAGAGACTCTAGTTTTCTTTGTATATCTCACCCTAAAATGTTGGGAGATCGATAACACACAAATTAGCAAACGAGTAACAATTTCAGACTCTCTTCATTTTGTCTAAAAGTGAGAAGTATTCCCATAGGACTTTGCCTATAAATTTGCTAGACTCCCTACATTGCACTCATGTGCTCTTCATCTTAGCCTTCACATCCTCCCTGCCCTAATATCAACATGGTATCCAATACATTAGCTACCCTGAATATATCTGGATAAATGAATGGTTAATACTTTTAACTATTTAGGCTTCTATTTCTTCATCCAAAAAATGAGCACTAAGGGCTTAGAGCTTGAGAATTTTCAAATAAGCCACCTATACAATCACATAGATAACATTTTAAGAGCTAATTCTTTGGTATTTTAATTTTTGTTTTTAGGTATGTATCAATTTAATCTTTCAGTGAATTTTGATAATTATAATTTCTTAAGAAACTCATCCAATTTAAGATTCCAAGTGTATCCTAATGGGCTTTACAAAGTTTTTAATCTTATCAGTAGTTGTAGCTTCAATAACATTCATAATGTTAAATATTTTGTTTTCTATTTTTAATTAAAAATTCTAGACATTTGTCTATTATGTTTTTATCCAAAGATTTTTTATATTATTTGTTTTCAGTTAATTAATTTCTGCTGTTATTTTATTATCTCTTTCCTTCTGTTTTTCACTTTGTATTCAAAATGTATAAAATATTTTAATGAAAGAATATGATTTAATGCATTTTTACAAAAGTAACATTACCCAGTTATTTCATTTTAATTGAATTTGGTTTTAAAATGAATATAAATCATTTTAATTTAAAATATGTTAAGGTTCCAATATTGCCATTATATATGAATTGCAACTTCTAGCTCATTTAGTATTTGAAAAAATAGTCCTAGAGCATTCAAAATGTTACCTAAATAGCTTTTAGAAGACTGTAGGCTCCACCAGTGAATCTAGGGAAGTAATTCAGTAAAATGACAGAAAATTAAGTCTTCTAATACTTATGTGGCATGTTCTTTGGAAAAGTTATGTTTAAGATCATGTAAACTTTAGTTGTGACTTAGGACTCTGTGTAATAAATGTGAAAATAACCAGATCCTTTGATTAGTAATGAAATGGCAGATAACGTACATTTAAAATCCCAGAGGATGATTTTCTTAGGAAAGTGTAATTATCAAAACTCAAGGATTAAATTTATGAATATTGAAAATAAAAACTTGAAAATTCAAAAATTTTTTTTGAAATATCAAAAAATTATCTCTTAAAAGGTCCTTGCATTACATGGTTTTATAGGAAGTTTATTTGAAAATACTAAAGTAGAGTTATTTCTCATATTAACTTTTTAAAAGACCAGAAAAATTATGGGAAAAACAAATGCCTGTCTCGTGTTGCAGAGTTACAAAATCATGGTACCCAAACTTGAGAAAACAGCAACAAAACTCTATAAAGATGGAAATTCAGAATAAAACAATACTAAATAAAATCATCAGTATATATAAATAGAATATATAAAGGCAAGTTTATTCTAGGGATGCATAATTTAATTTAGAAATTTGTTTCTTGAATCCATTGTTCCGTAGATCTCAAAACGGTACATGTTATTTAAAACACCTTGTTAAACTTTAAATTTTCTTGCAAGTTAAGGAAAATCAATGAATAATGTCACTCATAACAATGAAAACCTAGAAACTTTGTTATTAAATCAGAAATGAGGTGAAGATGTTTGCTGTGAGAACTACTGTTTGATGTATTCCAGGAAATCTTAGATAACAGGATATGAAAGAGCTACTGGATAAGGGGAGACCTAGTGATCTCTATCTCTATTAAAATAAAAGGTGGCTACATAGAAAATTCAAGAATCAACAATTACCAGAAACAAACAAACAAAAAAATCAGTTACAATTAGTAGGAAAAGTTTTTATTTATTTGGCTACTTATATAAAATGAATATTTAAAAATTGGCACTTTTTCTACATAGCAAAAAAAGAGGTAAAAATTAAAATATATTTTTGAGTCTGGCAACAGTCTTTAATGGAGATTAGCATTATTTACATAAAAGAATTAAAAATTGTAGTGTAAGACTTAAGTCTCTCTCTTCATAACTGGAGATATGCCCATTCCATGAATATTGTAAACATTAGATCTTTCCAACTTAGTTTGTAAATCCTATGCCTTTCCAACCAAATTCACAAATATATCCAACTTTCTAGTTATTCTAAAGTTAAATAGGTGGTTGAGAATAATAAATGCTAATGAAAGCTAACACTCATAGATTGCTTATTTTCCAAGTTTTATATATGTTAACGCATTTACTCTCAGAAATGGAAATAGACTTGCACTAATCCCCTTTTGAAGTTGAGGACTAAGCATTCTGTGATTTACCCAAGATTATGTAACTGGCATTACAAATCAATGGAGAAAGGAAAGAAACATTATTCAATTTTGGGGTGACCATTTGAAAACAAAACAAAAACATTAGTTTCCCATTTATAGCAGATACTTTTCAAATGAAGCAGAAACTTAAACATTAAAAAAAAATGGGAAAAACCTTGGCTTTCAGGATATGGAAAGATTTTCAAAGCGTTAAAAATAGGAAGAAAAGATTAAAGTTGAAAATAATTTATTATGATAATAAAATATTAAATCATTCAGAATTAAAAAAGAATAAAATATTTGAATATTACATATATTTAAATCTTGTAATAAAAAGCTAAAAAAGATGAATAGATTTAAAAAACAAGAAATATAGAATGATAATAGCAGTCTTAAAAAATTTAAATTTTGCTATTAAAGAAAAATAAATGGACTTACCAAATCGGTAAGGATTAAGGCTAATGTTTAATTTAGTGCTCATAGCATAGTTTAGTAGTATAGCAGTTCAAGCATGGATTTTGGAGCCATCTGCCACCAATTTATTCACTTGGTAAACTTAGACAAATTCCTTGAACTTGGTTTCATTGTCCTATGGTGAACAATATAAAATCAAAACCATCTCTACTCCACTTCTCAGTGCTGCCACACACCCCTATCCAGACACAGCATCTAATTTGCTTCAATTTGAGGTGTAGGAAAGACATACTATTAATTGGAAGACCTGACCATAAATCCTAGTCTTTTGTTTACTGATTGGATAGTTGGATAGAATCTCTTAATTGTGGATTAGATTAGATCAATGCTTTTCAGACACATTTTTGGAAGATCTAAGGTGTTTTATTGGTGATGGCTTGGTGACTAAGAGGTTGGATCTGGGCACAAGGAAGAGGCCTGGAAAAGGTGTTCCAGGCTTATCTCCTGGTGATGCATGCCCACAGGAATTGTCCCTATCACCAATGCTGTCATGTGGAAGCATGGCATAGTGGGAGGAGAATTGACCCCAAAGAACTTGTCCTTTGATAAACTATTCTCCAGATATAGTATCTTGCACCAAATTACTTAAATCCTAAAATCCACGGTTGATAAGAAGGCCCTTTCCCACAGCACCTTGATGCAGTGTTGGCAGTGTGGCTGAAGGCATGTAAAAGTAACAGAGAAGAGTAGATGGGAATCTCATTTGGCCCTGCTTCGTTTTTCTTTCATGCCCTACATCCTGCCTTTGCTAAGTATATAAGTAAAAAGCCCCCCAGAATTCACTGTTTCTGAAGGAGTGAATCTTTACTTTTCTTTCCTAAGAGCCATGTTACTCAGTTTCGTTCTTGCTTTGCACATTTTCCATCTTCTCCTTGCTGATGTTTGCTCCTCCTGCCGCATAGACACAAAGACCATGGAGCAATTGCCTGCAGGTTTCCCTCTGCCTTTGTTCAGATGCTGAGCTGAAGTTCAGGAATAAGAGCTTTGATGCTTTTGGAATTTCTATGCTGGGAACTCATTAATATTAATCTTAATACTTTGAGAAACAGTGCCGTCAAATAATGTTCCAGAAGCAAGATGTGCTCTACTCCTCATGGAGTTAGAGTAGCATCATTATGGGGGTAAATGGTAAATTGTTGCTCTGCTCCACATGTGTTACGTAATAGTGCACAAAGCCTTGTTGCATCCTTTTAAAAAGATTGCATACTTTGTCTTTCTAATAGCATGCTAACTGTCCTTTAGACTTTGCAGCTGAATTCAGGATTGTTTGCAATACCTGCCCCTCACAAAGTTTTTCTTTTGCTAGTTTTCGTACAGACCTCAGTGCCTCTAGGCTGAATGTCAGTGCAGATGATCTTGCAGGCTGAGCTGAGGCCCATGATCTCCTGCATATCTTAATAGTGTGGTTGCTCCTGGAGCAGAATGATTGGCAGACAGCAATTCCTGAATGACTACAACAAGGACCTTCGAACGCATTTACCATCTGTTGAACAGGGATAGTATTTCAGGACATCAGAATGTATTTAATAACTTCTTCAAGGTTCTTTCTTGATTTCCCAGGATGATCACTGAAAATATTGAATAAAATTGGTCCCTAGGTAGGGCTCCATCAATTCCATGACAACAAGACATGTTATTCTTAGAAACTAGAGGCGGACATTCTATTTAAGCCTATGGTACTTACTTAAGAATTGATAAATCTGGTTTTAATAGTTATTTTTCTTGTTTCTATGGTGAAGTAATCACATATGCTTTGTTTTCCCAGAAGGGGTTAACCGATTATTTTTTACATTTTCTTATTAAAAATGTAGTAGCCACAATTTCATGTATGTCAGTTTTAGTAAGGAACTCAGACATTTTATTTTTCTCTCCTCCTTTCAAAAACATTAAATACTGAAGAAGAAACATGTTGGAATGCTAATATTAGCAGGTGCTACATTTTCTTGTCCAAGCATCCCAGAAGATAAAGCAGTTTCACTCTTTTGACTCTGATCTCAATAGTAATTTCTGCAAATTAGGTGGTGCGGGGCAAGATTTTTACTTAAAACCCTATCTCCTCCCTGTCCAGATGCCAGAAAGTTAATCCCTGTGGGAGGGATATTTAAGCATCATTAATGTCTTTCCTAAGTTTCAAATCAGTTTGAAGATTATAAAAATATGTCAATCTATAGCACATTTGTGGGCTTTGTATTAAAATTGAGTATAGTGTGACCAAAGAGGTGGTACTTTGATAGATTTCTTTAGTAAACATTAACACTGGGTTTTGACATACTTGTTTTCAGAAATATATTGTAGAGGCATTTTTTATGACCTTTTGGAAAATTCTAAGCAGCTGGTTTTCAATTTTATTTAGCCTTAAGGATATCCTTACATGGTAGGCAACTCAGATATAACTGCCTCGAGCTAGTGCAGAAAGTTCCTAGGATCATCAAACGGAGAACAAGGTAGAGAAATGGGAATTAACAGAACCTCTCAAAGACTGTTGTCAGTTGTATCGATGGGCCTTGGATTTGGGGGTCCACTTTGAATTTTTAGATTGACCAGGTGTTTGTACAAATGCATGATCATGAGTATGTGGCTACTGAAACATAACCTGAAAATATGTTGAAACAGAGATCTACATTGATTTTTGTCAGTGTTAACGAGGAGGCTTCTAATCTGAAGCCTGAAATTGGATGGCCAAGTGAATCTGCATTTTATAGAGCATTTAATTTTAACCTTTCTTGGGGTGATGATCTTCCCCTAAGAATGTGAATATTATTAGGACTCTAGAATAATGTGCATTTGCAATGGGAGAGACCCAGACTTCTGCAGGTTCATGGAACAGCAGATATGAAACATTTGGCCTCTTATTATGGTGGCTAATAAGGTTTTACTTGGAACAAATTCATATGTGGCAAAGGATACCTGAGGAGGCAAAGCAGATAGAAGCCTCATTTTCTGCTGCATTCCTCTCAAGGTAAAGCTCTAGGTCAACGATTAGGAGACCATCATGGGTGGGAAGTCCTGTTACCATGAAGCATGAATTCTCTTCACTCTTGGCTTCTATTCATTATCAATTTATGAAACACATAATCTGCATCTGAATCCCCAGATGAGCATTCTATCATCCAAGTCACCTGGTATAATATCTGGAACCTAATGTAGAATTTCTAACTAAGAATCTAGGGACAGTGCAACCTAACACTTAAAAACATAGTATCAAGGTTCTGCATAGATCATAGAAGCTTTCCAGTCCAGAGGCTTTCTAAGCAGCTGTAGGCTGACCCTGGCCTATCACACATAGAATCATACACCTACTTTTACATTCAGTTGAAGGAAGATCATGGAACCTCTTTAAATTTAGTGTAACTAATCCCTCCCTCTCCACCTACAGATGTCTGTGTGCTATTTTATTGCTAGGACTGGATCCTACATTGAGACTATAGACTAGAACTTTGGGATTTATACTTTCATTTCACAAATATTAAATACAAGGTAACATTGTTTCTGAGAATACCTGTATCTACCCATCTTAGAAGAGATTCGATTGAAACAGAAGGATTTTAGTTTTTCTTCTTGCTTTCAAAAACACATTCATGACCTGGAATTTCAGTCAAGTTAAAGGCTTTCCAAGACCTATATTATATAGAACTTAACCGCCCCCTGCTCCCAAAGTCAATCATGAAACTTTTCTCTCTCAGTTGAAAAACATGATAGCAATTCCATGTCTCGTAGGTTTAATTTTTACAGCAAAGCTTTTTAGCCTTTCCAAAGTAATAGGTCGAGGTCCTAATTCTTGTTTTCTGATCTACTAGGAGAAAAGGGATACGATCAACTGGCTGATGAAGAGAAGGAGTAGAGGCAGCAACGGCTGTGAAGGGTGGGTGAATGAGAAATAGCCTCCCCACCTACACACCAATTAGCCTATGTGTCAGATGTGTCCTAGCTAGTCACACCTTTTCCTAAAGATTCTTTCTCACCCAGGCTCAGATAAGGATGGATTTCCTTCTGGTTCTTTTTAAAAGAAAAGGAGAAAATAAGCAGAGGATAGTGGGAGGAGGGAAACTATCAGAAGGGAGACCATGAGTGTTTGCCCTCCCCCCAGTTTTTCCAAATCACGGCATGGTTAGCAAGGAGACTCACAGCTAAGATTTCATTTAACTGTACTTTGCCCATGCCTCTACCCAAGTGGGTGCAAGATTGCAAAAGGGGGCAATAACTGGCTTCAAAAAGTCAATGGTTTCCTTTTATGTACACACTTCTTAGAAAGAAAGCTTGTGGTGTGTGATTGGAGTCATCTACTGTATATTTGTAGTTTATCAGACAAATCCTCTTCAGTGAATTTTCTCCGCTGTATTGCATTACGAGAGAGGGAATTAGCTTCGTTCTCAACACCGGAGTGTCCCCACAATGGTAGTTATGAAAACAGTACTACTTAATATTTTCTTTGATTGAGTGATCCAAAGGGAGCCCTGGGTGCGTATTGCTTGGCTTTGTTATTTTCAGACCCTTAGGCAAGAAGCCATTTGCTTCAATGTTTGGGCAATACCATGCTAAATGTGGAGTACAGAGTGGAAATCCCAATTTGTCAATTCAGATGGCATTCACCCAGAGAAAATATTGGAATACTTTAATCTATCTCAAGGCATTCAAGCAGGGTACGTATACTCTGGTGACACATTATATTTTTTTCGTTCTCTGGAAAAATTTGGGGTCCGTTAAATAGATTCTGAGCAGAGATCTGAATCCCTTTTAAAGGAAAATGCACTTAGCGAGGTGGAAGTATTATACACATAGATGGAGGATATGCAAAAGCTGTCCCTTCCTATATGTGACTGTCCTGATCCTTCACCCTGGTTTAACTCCCTTCTCCTCTTCATTGTAGTTATATGAACCTGTACATGCTCTGCCCTCCTCTTCCTGTGTACCCCCTCTCCGTTTGATAACTTCTAGACATCTCGTGGGTCTTTCTTTTTGCTTAAGTGTTCCCTGACCCTGTTCCATTCAGATGATGATATCTGCTGTTCCCTTGCAATTCATGGTCTTTTTGTTTTTTTCCTTTGTAGCACTTAGGACAGTTTGTGATTTTAAGACCTATGTGCTTATTGGCTTAACACTTGTTTTTTAAACCAGACTGTTGGGCATTGTGAATACAAGAATCCTCCCTCTATCCCTATTACCATTGTATAGCACAGGCCCACCTCCTTTTTAATATTCAATATTATTTATAAGAATATACAATAATATGTATAACAAATACGTGGTATTGATAACAACTAATAGGTAATATCCCTTTATTATCCTGAGCTGAAATTAATACATAATATAACCTACCTGCACACATAATTCTTAAATAGTCATGTAATGATTAGCTATAATAGCAGATATAAAGGAAAAGTAATTATGGTAAAATGCCATATATTTCAATATATAAATGCTTAGGCATGGCTTTCTGAGAAAATATGATAAAGTGAGCAGATGCGTACTTGTATTCATGGCATCACTTGGCCATGACTGTGGCACACACAGCACATTGTTGACTCAAGTGCTATGGCATAGCCATTGATGATGTGATTTTCCAAAATTCTGACTACGTATTGGTAAATTCTCATCCAAATAGCGTAAAATATATTTGTGGTTAGTATGATATTTGCACTTAGAATTCAGCATCTGTTAAAACTGTAAATCATTCTTTGTACAATGAATATATAAGATGGAGATAGGTTCTAATGTCAAAGAATTCTAAAACAACTTCTCACCTATATGAACTTGCAATGCAATGTTTGAAAGTCATGCAGGGTTGGGACAGTTATTGTTTGATCAGACTGTCCTGACTCTTGCGGTGTGTCAGGCGTTTCTGGATACTGATCAGTTAGTACTAGGAGCTCTGCTAGTTATTGTGACAACCAAAAACTACCGTAGCTAAGTTCTGAAGTTCTCCAGGGTACCCCCAAAGCATCACCACTTATAAGAACTTCTGGTCATGCCTATTGTAGATGATTCAGATATACTGAATGAATGAACATATTCTCATGGCTTTTTGCTTTTATTTAATTTTTTTTTTTTCCTTTTGGGACGCCTCAGTGGCTCGGTGGTTGAGCATCTGCCTTTGGCTCAGGGCATGATCCCGGAGTCCCGAGACTGAGTCCCACATCAGACTCCCTGCATGGAGCCTGCTTCTCCTCCCTCTGTCTATGTGTCTGTCTCTCTTTCTGTCTCTTGTGAATAAATAGTCTTTATTTTTTTTTTTTTGCTTTATTATTTGTCTTTTTTTGAGGACTTCTGTCTCTACTAGTATATACCTTGATTATGGAAAAATGCTCAACTATATATTTAATTGAACAAAAGAAGTGAGTAATGAAGTTTTCCAAGTGCTAAGGATAATTGTCAGAGTCCCCGTTTGCCCTTCCTTCCACAAAACTATACTTTTCTGCTTTCAGAACATTCTGATTTTTAATTCCCTTGACTTCCAGCAGGGGAACCAGTGAGGAGAAATGTTACCAAATTTTTGTCTGACCCCCTGCTGCTGTTCTTATTCTAATCTGCCATATGCTGATGATCACCACTTTCATTAACGAACTATAGGACGAATTTTGATGAAGTATACCTGTGAGGTTTCAGACCTCCTTCATTTCTGTGTTCATCCTATAAATGACCCTCCCCACCCCATATTTGACATCATTCTTTTCTATGTAATGATTTTTCTGTCTGCAGATCGAGACCCACAGAAAAAGACCTTGCCAGGCCTGAGAAAGATTGTGAATGATAGCAACAACAAAGGCAGAACCACATAAGAGAGGATTTCGTGGATTTTATTATTTATTAGGATAGTGTGTCAGGGAGTATTTGAAAGCAAAATTTTAAAAGGAATGCAGGTAGGTTTTGTTTGTGTCAAGTCTGTGGGTTGCAGTGAGAAAGGCTTTGCTTGATACTGATGCTAGGAACTGCGCTATCTCAAACCAGACAGTTAACCTATTCCTTGCAAATTATCTTTCTCTTGTGAGGTTAAATTAATGCTTGTAAACAGTGCTGAGAATGAGCTATTTCAATAGAAGATGTTTCAGAAATGCAAAGTGTTATTGTTACAATTTGTGCTTATGGAGATACATCTTTACTTTCGGCGCTGGGCCATGATTGTTCAGGGATGGCTAAACCTCAGACTGAAAGTTTAGATAATGAGACCAGGTATTTTCACAGTTTCTTGCATTTGAGAATCTCACAATATTGAGCCCCAATGCAAATACAAATTGGGTTCATAGAAATTCAAATCAGGCAGTGTGTGTGTATGTCTATATACATGAATGTCTGCATGCACGTGCGTGTGTGTGTATGTGCACACACAGTCTCTTGATTTGCAGCAGGTGTCACCAGGTAGCATGTTGTATTCTCTATCTGGCCACCTGGTGAGAAGTCCCAATTCTGTACAACTTTAAACATGCAAAATCAAAATGACAAGTTAAATCCACTTAAATCAGGTTGATTTTATAATTTAGGTGTTTTATATCCATGAAAATAGTGAAACTTGATTTCTTTTCTCTAATCCTCTTATAGCACCTGCTGTCTTTATCTCCTGTCATTTATCAGGACACTTAATCATATCTCCCTTGTGGTGTTACCCGTTGTATGGATACATATTTTGTTTTTCTAATTAGATTATGAACTCCCATGAGATAATAATCATTTCCTTAAAAAATTCTTACCTTCTTGGCCTATAGTAGAAAATCCATGTGTAATTATTATGTAATACAAAGTATATAATAAAAATCTTATGTTGAACAGTGTTATATAGTTAAGTAAATTTTAGTGTGGAAAACCAGCATAATCATTTGAGTAGTATCTCCATATATATTCTCTTCCATTACCGTACCTTTCTCTGCAAAATATCAGATGAAATGTAGCCTTCAAAGAATAGTTGAAATCATACCCAATCACTTCAGATTATGTTAAAGTTTCCATCTTGGTGTTCTTTATTCATTTGAGAGGTTGTTAGATTTCAGGAAAAGCATGTTGTTTGAGAAATTATTTCTCACCACCCTCCTCTTCGATGTTGGACTCTGAAACACCAAAGCTGTATGTTCTATTCTCTCATCAACAGAATGCCTAGCAGACAGAAGGTTCTCGAAGATATTTGAACTAATATAGTGTTGACTGTTTTCTAGGCCTCTAAATTGTTTGTGTATGTATGTAACTATATGTGTATGCTAATACTTTCCCCAAGTAACATAGTAAAATCAATAGAGTGTAAAAACCTAGGGCTGGGGAAAAAAAAAAAACACATTTCAAAACCAGTCTCTCTCCCTTTTTGTTGCATGTGAGCCATCTATCTCAGCTTAATTATCCTTCTGACTGTGGACAGACGGAATGGACAGCAGAATATGTTTCACATTACTCTGCTTTATAGGTATCACTATAATTATATGGCCACCACACTGTATACCAGACATCAGCAATTTCTGAAGTGAGTTTCAAACAACAGTCTTTGTGTAGGAGTTTAATAGGTATTACTAGGAGAACAGCTTTGATGGTCAAAGACATTTGGAACAGTTCTGTGCTTTGGGCTAAGCTAAGTGTTATTCTTAGAGGTGAGGATTCTTAAAGCCTATAATAATATTAATGTATTACTTAAAGTCCCAATAGGACCATGTATTATACAGTTTTTCCCAAACTTATTAAACCATAAGAAAATTTTCCAAACCATCCTGAGGGACTGATGTTTCTTAGAACACATTTTAATTCCAATGAATTCATTGCTGATTTTTTTTCCAATTACATTTTGCTAAATCTAACCAAATAAGTAAATACTATAAACATGGTTCTTAATTGCAAAGCAACCAGAAAACACATACTTTCATTTTAAATGGAATCGAACTGCCAACCTTAAATGACTGTAGACTTTGTCCCTTTGAGTGTGAATGATCATCTCTCTCCCTTTTAAAGAAAAAAAAAAAATCCATGTTGTCATCCTTAAATGAATCTTAATCAACATTTTTTTTTTTCTTATGGAGTTCTTCATAGTGAAGAGTTAGCCATTGCTGCTGAATTTTTTTTTCTTACGTTTCCTGCTTTGGTAAGTACAAGAGAGTAAACCTAGTTGAATCTTTAGGCCAGAATCTTGCGGTATGTCGTAGTCCAGGTGAGCATTGGTTTTCACTTTATGGGATTGTTGCTCTAGAATGTTTGAATCTGTGTTGTCCCCTCCCCATACCACTACCTTGAAATACATAGTTTAGATTTAAAAAGTCCTATATCAGCTCATTTTCTTGTATCTTCCTCTTTGTCATAAAAAAAAAAAAAAAAAACAGTGAAGAATGTAAAATGGTATAGTCTCCTGGGAAGTTGACCAAAGATGCTTTTTCCACAGAAATTATCAATTTTGAAAGAAAGAAGAGAACCAACATATATTGATTACCTACTGTGTGATCATTATACGCAATCTCCAGCACCAGCTTATGAGACTTCTATGATTATATTTAAGTGATAGATGAGGAAGCCAATTCCCTCTGCCCCAGAGCCAAAAATGAAATGTTAATTGAGGTGTGTCAGATTCCAAAGTTCAGTCTCCTTTCGTTTGATCATAATGCTTTCCAACCAAAGACTATAAACAATCATCTGAATGATAATCTACCTCCCTCACTCCAACCTTTTTTTTTTTTTTTTGAGTTCATTGGAATTCAACTTTAAAAATACTTTCATTGTATCTACATTTTTTTTTTTTGTATCTACATTGTTAATGTAATATATGTATGGTTAGGGGTGTCTTTGGCTTCAAGCACAAAATAATACAGAAGCTAAAGCAAATAGGAGCTGTATATTTTTAAGTTACTTAGCAAGAGTCCTGTGCTGGAAAATATTGAGGTTAACATTTCTACAGTTCTCCTAGCCTTGCCTTCATGCTATTTGTCTTCAGGTTTCCAAAAATGGCTCTGGTGTTTTCAGGCATCATCTTTGGATTCAAAGCAGATGAAAGTGGTGGAGGGAGGGAGTGTGGTGCAACATGTCAGTGCAAATGGTTCCTATCCTTTTTACCAGCAGAAGTCTTTTTGGAGTCACAGCAGGTACGTTTCCTTCTCTGTGTCTAGCATGATGTCATATGGTCACACGAGGGAGTTGGAAAGGAGATCTCATCTTGGCAGGGAAATAGCTGCCCTGAGTATAATCAAGGTTTTGTTAGGAGGAAAGGGAATAGACACTGGCTACGTTACTAATAGTATCTGTTGCCATTTGCCATTACTCTATCTTATCAGCTTCAATCCACATTTATGTTTCACTTTTATTAAATTTATTGATTGATTGTGATGGATAAGCTTCTAACACTTAAAAGTTGGTAGAGATGACTTGCATCTTTTTTTTTAAGACTTATTTGAAAAAAAGTGTGACTTTTCTGACTTATTTGAGAGACAAATAATGGGGGGGGAATGAATGGGGGAAGGGGGAGAGGGAGAGAGAGAATACTCAAGCAGACTCCCCACTGAGCACAGATCCCAAGGTAAGGTGAGGCGAGAGGATGCGTGATCCCAGGATGCAAGATCATCACCTGAGCCAAAATTAAGAGTTGGACACTTAACCAACTGAGCCACCCAGGCATCCCAAGCTGGATTCTTTCTAAATATCCTAGGAGGGTGGATTTTTTTTTCTTTAATATTTACTGCAAACAGAATTTTAGATATAACATTTAAATTGAATTATATTTCCTGTTTTAAGAAGCTAAAATGTCCTAGATGTATTTTCAGGGTGTGTCAAAACTTTCTTAGAAAATAATGTGGGAAATAGCATTTCTTATTTGTAGAGTACTTTATGATTGACACCTGTGAGGTAATGGGAACTAGGGATAGAGCTTCAGAAGTTTTAAAAGACAATTTGAAAATATCTAATGAAACTTAAAATGCAAGTTTCTGTCTTAAAAAATTAAAAAAAAAACAGGATTTTATTACAACCTTAGAACATAGCTCTACAGATGAAGAGTTTATAAGGATACTGGTACTTGTATACAGGATAACCAAAAAATTGGAGGTAATTTAGATTTATCTGAATTAAGTTGGAATCTGTAGATCACCTTTATCCAGTATCTCCAAACTGGACAGCAGTATTGTCCAACAGCATTTACTATATCTGCATTAGATGTTGACCACATTTTTTCCTATAATGCCCTTTTTAAACTTTGGAGCAAATGGCTCTACCTCTTGAAACAAAGGCAGATGGCAACTAGGGTCCTCATGCTGTGCCACAATCAAAAATCCTGTGCCAGAAGTGAGATTTTTTTTTTTGCCACACCAAAATCTGTTTTTAACCCCTGAAATCTTGATTAGAGTCCATTTTCATTCCATATCTTCTCCCCTTTTTTTTGCCTTTCCATTGCTCTCTGCATTGCCTCACTGCAACTCCTTCCAGCTTGTCTGCTTAGGCAGAGAACCTTGTGTTTTTGTAAACAATATCCTGTGTGGTCAACCTTTTAACAGAATGTTTCTATACCTGAATCTCCATGCTTGAATCTAGGCACTCCTTTGAGTGCCAAACTTGCCCTGTTCCTCTTACCTAAGAGTCCGTAAACCATGGGTGGGGTGGGATGGATGATCTTCTGGCTCAGGTGGCAATCTCCATCCTCCTGTTTGAGGTCTTCCTTTGGGGTTCTTTTCATTTGTCAGTGTTGCTTTGTGCCCTCTTCAGCACTGCCATCCATGACTCTCCTAAAGCCCCCCACCCCCCAACCACCACTTTTGAAGATGTTAGGACCAACTCACTATTTTCCTTCTCTACCTCCATTGAGGAGATAAATGCATTTTTGGACAGTCTTTATAATGAACCGATTTACCAGAGCTTGATTTCTTGAATCCTACATCCTTGACTTCAGCCTCAATACAGCCGCCACTCTTAGATCTCTTTCTCAGAAATCTTGATATCCAGTATTTCCCTCTAATCATAATCTCCTTCCATCTCTTTTACTCTCCTATTTTTTCTCAAATTTCATCTTATAGACAAAGTTCCTCGCTATGTTCACTTTCCCATTATATCAGCTGCCTCCTGACATTTTTAGTTCCCCTTTCCAGCTCGTGCCCTTGGAATATCTGAATTACATTACCTCTGAAAGTGCTGGTACCCTGGCACCTTCTGTATACATCCAGAAAATCTCCCTTCTTTATAAATACTATAATCCACTTCTCTTTTTTTAAGATTTTATTTATTTATTCAAAAGATACACAGAGAGAAGGCAGGGACATAGGCAGAGGGAGAAGCAGACTCCTTGCAGGAGCCCAATGTGGGACTCGATCCCGGAACTCCAGGATCATGCCCTGAGCCAAAGTCAGATGCTGAACCACTGAGCCACCCAGGCATCCCTATAATCCACATCAAATACATTATAGCACTTCATCCTCACAACTTATGCAAGAGAGAGACAAATTAGAGCTTATTTTCCTTGTTCTACAGTTTAGGAACCAGAGTATCAGTAAGGTTAGTTTACTCAACTAAGAATACAGTGGTGGCATATAGCAGATTACAAGACAAAGTACAAATCTTGGGAACCTGACTCTATTGCTTTTTCTCTGGACTAGTGATATTTTTAAGGCTCTTTTTTTTTCTTTTTACAGGTTTTTCTTTTTGTTCACAAATCGATGTCTTGCTCTATAAAGTAGATCAAAACAAAGATTTATTTTTTTTGCAGGTGGAGTCCAAAGGGTCCAGAGTCCTAGTTGTTCTCCTTCCTTTTTACTATTCAAGTTAGCTGTCTCCTGAGGGTTTTATGGAAAAAACACATTTTGGATAATTTTGTATCCCCAGGCCTCAAGTAGCTTTATTACTCATAAGAAACACATGCATGTATCAATATATAGTGATTATACAAAGCTTATTTTAACAAGGGGAAAGAAAAACATAATCTAGAGATAAATGAGAGCTCTTCTGAGTGGAGAAGCAAAAAACAGTTTGGTTTCTTAGGGATTGGCCCTGGAACCTGTCTTATTTAACATTTTCATAAATGATTTGGAAGAGGGAATGCATGGTGAATTATCCAAGTTTGCAGATGACACTAAGCTCTTCCAGGTAGTGAAATGCCAAGCAGATGGAGATAAACTACAGGGAAAACTTGCCAGCCTGCATGAGTGGGCAGAAAAGTGGTAGATGATATTCAATGTGGGCAATGAAAGGTAATTCACTTAGGAAAAAATAATAAAATCCATGCTTATAGAAAAATAAATCTAGTTATCCATTAGTCTCATAAAAGATACATTTTTATAGACCACTGTTTGATGTAACCCTTGAGTTTATTGACAGATCAAGAAGGGAATTGAAAATAAAAACACAGAAACATTAGTCTTAAATTAAGTGATGTATCAGAATGTGGGATATTTAGTTCATTTGTCAAACAATTCTAGTTATGTGCCTAGTAAGTATCAAGCTCGCTTCTGGGTATTGAAGTCTGGCCATTGCATCTCAAAACAAGATAGAGGAAAAAAAAAATCTATAAAATATTTAAAGAGGCCAATGATGATAGACTACAAATTAGGTAACAACTATCAAAGTTGTGTTTATAAAATTTTTTGAATATTCTAAGAATTTTCCCTTAACTCATTTGGTATTACGATTATGTATGAGGTAGAAGTGTAGGATTTTTTTTTTCTAATATGTTTACAGATGAAGACTCTGAGGACAAGGTAATTTGAATGGCTTTCCTGAGTTCATAAAATAGTGGAAGGTCAAGATTCAAGCATGGATTTTTTGACCCCCAAGTTCTAGTCTTTTTCTATAGCACCACAGACCTTTACTTACAATAAGTGAATTGAAGAAAGTTGTTCCATCTAAGAGTAGAAAGATGGGAAATGTAAATAGGTTCTGAGTGGGTGGATAATGGGCTCTTATGTAAACCATGGATTAGTCTAATGAAGATACACATACCCAAAGTATTTCTTCCCATGACTGTCTTGTCTTGTGTTTTTTTCTTTCGTTTTTTCCTTTTCTTTATGTAGTATGTGACTTTGGAATATCATGGGTATCTAGGTATCCTCTAGGCTGTCACCAATAATATCTAGGTTAAATAGTACTTTAGGACTACATTATAATGGCAGAAACAAGAAGCACATAGCTCAGGGTGCCCCCAAATGATGGAACACCTATCTCTTCCCTGGCTAGCACGTGCATGGCTGTTGCACGGTGGAACTCTTGAAGCTATGCATTTTGGCCATAAATGGGTGAAGGGTCTGCGAATCAGAAAAGAATGACAACAGAAAATCTCAGCAGATAAGGCAGATGGTGGTCAAGAATCTGGAGTTCAAAGACAAACTTGGAGGAGAACCGAGAGAGGCTGTTAGGATCAGAAGGGTGAAGGAGTAAAAATTAATATAAAACAAAGTAGGACTGAGGTTGTCCATCATAGTCCTCTTATTTTTTCTGCTACTGCTTTCTGGGTACTTCTATCCTTAAGCTTGGGAAACTGTTACCCTGGAATAATTGAATTCTTACTGTATAACATAAATTTGTACCCAGGATTTGTTTTCTAGGGAGTAAAGAAAAAAATAGGAAAGGTATATGTGTTTGTCATGCTCTCTGACTTTTTTCTCCATTTGAGCTTGTTTCTATTAACATTGGCTACTTGTAATACAACCTCCCTCACTTCTATTCCTGCCTATGGCCCCAGCTCTGGTGAACTCATGGACTACTCTCCTCTGTTAGCTCTCGTTCATTAGACCCTACCCTTCCTTTGACACTGAACCCAGTCACCATAATCTGTTCATTAGCTCATTTGTCTAATTGATAGTTATTTAGTAAAAATCTGGTACATTCATGGAATTGTGCTTATCTATTCCTATATACCTATTACAGTATGTATAGTTCATATAATTTTGCATTGGATTATTTGTGCATTGACTTGCCACAGTAAAAGTTTGTTGAGTATATTGTAAATTCCTGGAGTGGAGGGAAGGGACCATGATTTTTAATTTTCTCTACCTGTCTTGTCCATAGTGCTGAAATGTAGTAAAACCTTTTGCTTGGTTGATTGCCTCATAGACTGAAGTTGTCACTTGATAGAGAACATATATATATCATCTGCTTTGAAGTAGAGAATAACGATGCATTTTGTTTCTCTAAAGAGTCATCTCTTTTACTTTGCCAATGAAATTTCACAAATTCATAGGACAATCCCCTCTCAAAAAAAAAAAAAAGTCTTCAAATAGCCCAATGATGCTGTTTACAATTCTAAAGGAGATTTGTACGTGTTACACCATTTAAATATTTTTTCCCACTTAACTATCTTTCAATTGTAGCTGTTTTTCTAACTTTGTCATGCAACTCTTCCTTCTTAGGTACTTACTTTGCCATTTCATTCATTTCTTATATTCAGAACTTCCATTGGTCATTTATGAATAAGCTTGGACTCTTTGCTGGAAAAATTCTATTGTGACAAGTGGATGTAACAAAACATGGTGTTGGTTGTTTATAATATATAACCAAGAAACCTCGATAACTGTCATTATTCTTTTACCGAGGATCATAACATTATTACAGATGATAAAAATAACAACAGTGGAGTGCGGTGCAAAGATGGCAAGCAATGGAGCACTTAGGGGGGTTTGTGTAAAGCAAAGAGCAGGGAAAGAACGGTAGGTGTAACCTGAGATGTGATCCTACCCATCTAGCAAAAAAAAAAAAAAAAAAAAAAAAAAAAAAAAAAAAAAAAGAAAGAAAGCTTCACTAGGCTTTGACTATATAAAAGCCATTTGAGGAAGTGTCAGTCATCTGTAGCAAATACCTTGAATGTGGAGAGGAATTTAATCCACTCTCTCAGGGGCCTGTGCTAAGTGTGAGCACATGACTTTGTCCAGCTGTTTAATGCTCAGGGGCCCATACGTCTGTGGTACAGAGCTGTGCATCCTCCACAATGCCTGACATGGTATAGTCATTACACAGAAAAATGTTGAATTAACCTTCATGGCTCAGTTTAACAGCATACCTAGGTATTATTATAGCAGAAAACGGAGGTCTGGGAGAAGAAGCAGCCTGGAGGGGAAGTTAGCTTTGGTAGCCCTGTCAGCTGGGTTGTCTAAAAAGCACTGGTTGGGGCACCTGGGTGGCTCAGTGGTTGAGAATCTGCCTTTGGCTCAGGTCGTGTTCCTGGGGTCCTGGGATCAAGTCCCTGCAAGGAGCCTGCTTCTCCCTCTGCCTATGTCTCTGCCTCTCTCTTTGTGGGTCTCTCGTGAATAAATAAATAAAATCTTTAAATATAAATAAAGAAAAAACACTGGTCAGCGTGTTGGATCAGGAGAGGGTAGTAGATGAAGGATGAGCATGGAGGGCTGTTGTCGGGGGTCCTAGAAACCATTTTGGGTGACTTATTTCAAATAGGGCCAACACTCACTGCTATTTCTTTGGGAGACTAGCTCAGTAATGCCGTTTCAAAAATGTTATCACATTCTGCTTTCTCTAAGTCTTCAAATTTCACTTTCAAAAATCTATCCAACTCCCCCTCATTTGTCCCATTGTAATATATTCAATGATTCTAGCAGGGGACTCCTTATTTTTGTATATGTTCGGTTCCAAGTGTTTGCGTCCCAGCCTTTCATCAATAGCTATTTTAGTTGTGTCTTCTTTACTTCCTAATTGTCCACTGTTCTTCGGTTTACTGCTAAGAAATGAATTCTCTGTTTTAGCCATTGTTGAGTGGTCCTTGATTTCATGTCTGCCCCATTTATTGAGAGAATCTATTTTCTCTTAGTCTTTTTGGTTCAAAATTTTACATATAGTTTTTCTTATTTTTAATCCCTTTGGCTAGTACTAATGCTTCTATTTTTTGTGGCCATTATCTGCTTTCAGCTGTGAGAAACTGATTCATACTCTACAATAAAAAATGGTTTCTCATTAAATGCTAAATAATAATGCATAATGATGGTAGTGTGAGAAAAACAGAAGATGGTTTCCTGCCCCTGTAGTGGTCACAGTCTAAAAGAGGAAAGAGAGGACGAATTCACTTATCTAAAATATGTTTGTCATCAATTAACTACCCAGGAAACACTAAGTATTCAAGGATCTGGAGAGGAAGGGTTGGCAGCTATCTTAGTAGGGTGATTTTTGGTGAGGGGAGGCATGAAGGTTTACTTGGGAGTACCTTCATGAAACAAGTGGGTCTTGATGAAAGCAACCTTCATGAAGGTTAGGACAGAGGATTAGGATGATTATCTTTGCATGTTTGAAAGGGTGTTAAGTACCTGGATCCTACAGTTATCACCTAGATACTTGATCTCAGAAAGTAAGAGAAAAGGAAGTGGAGATTTGAGCCCAGAAACTCAGGACATTCAAAGAAATGAAAGCCATCTTCTGAAATCTTTTAATCATAAATTGATGCACAGTTTGGCCACATATATTTTGTTCACTGTAGCTGTTTTTTAGGACTGAAAGTAATACAAAGCTGGCTATTTTTCCTATCTAGTGCCTTTGCTTATGTCAGCATGATCTCAGATTGCATCGTAGAAAACCTTGAGTAGAATGGAGATGGCAGATGTTGGATTAAGCTTTAATATGGTATTATATATTATATCAAGACTAAAAATTCCTACCTAAATTCTCTAAACTGGAATATAGCTCCACTAGGTCTATTCAACTATGTTTTTTTATTTCCTTTTGAAGTAAGCCTACTTTTTAGCCACTTTTCCCTGCACATACATTCATTTCCACCATTAGACTTTTCCTCTCCATCTTTGGGAGCCCTCTGCATCCTTTAGGCCTATGTTCGAATCTTTATTCTTCAATAGCTCTTTTCTCAATATTCCGTTTCTCTGAAATTACTTGTAAGAGTTGCAACCACATAGTTTTACACTTGGGAATTATGTGGTTGTTCTGGTCTTCAATCATCAACTACAATATGAACTGTTTAAAGTCAAGTGCCACAGATGCTTGTACATTCCATAGTGATAAGCGGGGGTCTAAGATGTAATTGATTTCTAATAAAAGTTTGTGGATTGAACAATTGAAGAAAATAATTCCTACATATCGTGGAGGTGAAAAGTGTCAGTGCAGAGGCAGGAGTCTCTCATTGCCTGATGGATTTTGTAGATATGGATTTTACTTACTAGCTAAATACTAAACCAAAGCCACAGTATTGCCATGGAGTCTGGACAATCAACTGTGTCTTGGTGAACATAAAATGCTACTCACTTCTAAAATCCTCTCCCCACAGTGAGGTTCTTTTGACCCTCCTGAAGGCTTATAGCATTGCTTTTTATTGATTTCCATCTGCAACGACCCAATGCTGTTCGCTTGGTATTAAATAATAGCAATGACAGCAGCAGATAACAAAGTGATCCATTCCTTTTAATGTCAGAATACTCTGAAGGGAGTTCAGTCATTTGTCTGATGGCTTACTGGTAGAGTTGACCATATCATTTATCGTTCAAGCTCAGCCACTTCTGAGAATGAAAGGGAACTTTATCAATAATTACACTGGGCCATAGATACAAACCAGAATCATCCAAGGCAAACTAAGATCATCTTATTTATCAGAATGTATTAGCATCTCAGAATTTGCTTCTAGAGTAATAAGGAAGGTGATTAGAGTGGAGTGGAGTCCATTTTGCCATTTAATTCCTTTCCCTCCTACCTCCTATTCTATCCCCTACTGGCCTTGTGATTGTTGTTAGAATTTCCAGACTTAGGAATTCCACCCAGCAGAATGGCAGCACAGGTGTTTATTCCATTTCCACCCACCCCCCCAGTGTTTTAAAAATAGAGCTTTCTAATAATTACATACAGGACCGCTTTCTTCTTTTTCATTATAAACTTATACACAACACATTTTTATTAAACTTCCCAATGAGGAAAGTCTGACTCTTCATAACTCAGGATGTTAATGTATTGTTTATGTGTTTACCTGGTGTTGATGCCCATGAGATGTTGCACCCAGGGGTTACCTGGGCCAATGGGGCAATGACAGTTTTTATGGACCTGTAAGTATCCCCCAGGTTATTAGAATTAAGGTTACAGCCATAAATGTGTTTAAACCAGAATCATTTGTCTGAATGAAGCATTATCTAACACATTGGACTTTTTGAAGAAGTCCTATTTAGAAGTCTATTTTGAAGCCATATGTAGAAGGTATGATTTTTGTGAATCACAGGGCTTAACACCTGATAATTACAGTGGTTTAAGTCTGTCCCTTCAGCATTATTAGAATTATAATAAATCCAGTGGTTTGTATAATAACGGTGGTTTAACTATATCCCCGCATATTATAGAAAATCCATCAGAGCTGTGAATTTACAAACAAGAAGCATTATTTCAAAAGCTTCCAGAATTAGCAAATTTTATCAGTTGAAATGAAATCATATTGTCTGGGTATAATTTTACAAAAACTTTTTAAAGGGATATATGAGGAATGCTCTAATTTGGAGTCTTGTCCTTGTTAAATATGCAAGGGCTTCATGGAGCCATGAATTAAATGAAAGACTGTTTCCCAGGAGTGAGGCAGAGTTTTCTGAAGTCAAGTTTAGTGTCAAGCGAGCATGGACTTTTAGAAGCCACTCTGCAGCTACATGGAGACCTCGAGACACTTTGATTCTCCTTGGCGTGTCACACGATAGGCAATACTGTACTTAGTGCATGGCGAGAACCGCATTAGCTTCTCTTGACTCTGAAAGACCTTCCTTCCTCTGTGGTCCGAAGAAGGGGTGTAAGTCCTTTGCCCTGAAGACAGTCCCTCATCTTGTGAACTAGGTCACTAGCCCCAAATCTGGGGCCTTGCTAGCACCCATTTATCTACATCCCTTTTCCCACTATACTCCTCCCCACCTCAGCTCTTTTCTCAAAAAAAAACGTTATGTGGAATTATATAGTTTTCATGAACATCTACATCATATTCAAAAACTCATCATTGTCGTCCCCTAGTTTGCTTAATTAAGTAATTTGTTGACATAAACAGGATCTTTGGCCCAGCAGAAGCTGTAACAGATGGCATCTAAAACCAAAAATAATCATTAACCTGTCCTGTGGAAGGTGTGAAACAGCATGTTTAGAAACAAGCTCGACTGTAAGATGGCTCTTTACAAATGTCTGAGAAATGCATCCATCAGACATTTATAGAATAAGGAGATAGAAGGGGTAAAGAGTGGGACAAAATAGGGTAATCACACCTTTTAGTATGAGTGAAGTGTTGTGATTCAAAAGTTATTTAAATTTACTTAAAATATTACAGGTCACCAGTATATTTTAATATCATCAACATAGAACATATATTCAACATAATGATGTTACTTCTAGTGAATATGACATATTCTAAGTTTTATAACATTTAGTATAGTATATAAAATACTAATGTAAGTGTACAAACACGAGTGTATTTGTAAGCATAAGTACAGCCAACGCATAACAGTGGTTGTCTTTGCCAATTCTTTCCTCTCTCAGCTTTTTCACTACTCTATTTTGTTTCTTACTTTGATGTATAAAAGTCTTTCTTTGATCCTCCTCTACCTTTACAGATTCTGTGAAAGGTAATCACATTTGTCTAATCTTAGGCTAATATTTGTATAAACAAGAAAGAAATGAAGAAAAACATGAACTCTAGGTCAAACTTTATTATGGCAACTAAGCATTGTGTTATTATACGTTATTTTTACATTTGATTTTGTAGTTTCGTACCAATGCTAAACTGTTCAAGTAGCATTTTGCTCTCTTAGCTGTTAAATATACATAATTTATTAATCCCTCTCCCCCCAAAACAATCTTCCAGGAAAGAGGCTGCTAAACATCCCTTTTAAAGGTAGCATATGGATATTGATAAGTGGTTCGGATACCTTCCAAGCAGTAAACATCCTGGCTCCTCATGGAGGCACCTGGATCCACCAAGGTTAGCATGCCTTTTTGGGCTGCTTTGTCTGTTTCTGAGAGCCCGGTGTTAGGGTGCGAAGGCAAACCTTCACTTTTAAAAACAGGCTTCCCTAAATGAACACAATTTAAGCAATAAATACAAATCGATACTGTGAAGCTCTCAGGTCAAGCTTTACAATATAGAATAGAAATAAATAGAACTGCATGTCTGTGTTGTATGCCTTCAATATTGTAGGGACTTTTCCTATTTATTTCCCATGTGGCATAACAAAATAAGCATGATTATTCTCCGTGTTATTTCAGATGAAGAAATTCAGTTTAGGTAAGTTATGGGACTTGCCCAACATTACCCAACCCCTAAGTGGTAGTAGAGCCAGGATTTAAGTTTTGGTGTGACTGATTCCACAGCCTATTCTGCTTTGGAAAGGAGGAAAACTCAGCTCTTCCCCCACATACACTGATGTAAAGCACGATCATTTTTATGCCAGTGGTCCCTGCATGAAAGACTCTTCTCACAACTGTTTAAAAACTGTTGCATCATTTGTTTAAATTTTGTGCCTAAGTGGGTTGTGTAGAACTTTGGATTTTGTTTCGCCAAGACCTACCTTTTCTTAGTGGTGGTAAAGTGATGATTTACCTGATGATGAGGCCTGGTCTTGGGATAGGATACCTCAAATTATCAAGATTGGAATGAGTGTAGTGAAACGTCTGGACCCATACTTGGGGGCTGCCAACAGCCTGCTGCCTAAGTCCATCCCTCCTTCTCTCCGATCCTCCCCTGCAACAATATGAACCTGAGGCCTTCATAGGTCCTGGATTTAACTGACCTTCTTGAACCTTCTTCTTGAATGTCTTTTGACTTCCAGGAATTATTTGATTTTGATGCTATTCAAAAGGGGTATCATAAGTGCTCAGCTACACATGTGGAAAATAATACCCCCACACTAGCTGTTGCCATCTCATCTGTGTTTAGGCAGAGGGCATCCTACTATGGCTTGCTGATGACATTTGCTTAATTATTAGGCATCTATAATATTTGGTAAGCTTTGCCTCAAAAAGCTGTTGATCTGCCCAGTTCCCCTGCAGTGATGTCTTTCTAGTATTTGTACATGAGAAATTGGGCTCAGAAATAATGAGTACTAATCTCTGCTAACTACAAATGGTAGAAGACCAAGTTGGTTCCAAGAGCACCGCACCATAGTGCCTTCCACCGTGCCACCATGATTTTAGTAGACAATACTGGAATCTCCTCTATGTGAATATCGGAGACTTGCTGTGAGCATTCCCAGCACATCACGGAACATACCTTTATAATGATACCCATAAATCTAGGTGTGACCTGGGTAACCAGAAAAAGAGTAGCGCAGACAGAGGCAGGAACTCTTATCTCCATGCTTAAGGACTTAGGTGACAGTAATCCTGCTTTGGAATTGGGCTCAGCAATTTTTTATTTTATTAAAGGTCCAAAAGTGATAAATCAGTAATCACTGGGAATAAGAGAAGGAATGAAGAGAAGCTGCTTCTGCTTTCCATTTATCTATCCAGCAATTATTTTTATAATGAGCTTTATTTGTCAGGCATTTTTCTAAGGGCCTTGGCTAAAGCCCTGAATAAACAGTGCTAATGTAATAAATTACAATTATGATAAGTGCAATGAAGGAAATGTGAACATTTTCAAATATCAAAGCATGGAAAGTGAAGCTGGGTGAACATCAGAATAGGTGACCATTGAATAGTTCTAATTGTTGTTTTGCCCTAGCCACAGCATGAAAACGGGACATTTCCTAGGCCTCAGGAAGGTAAATTTGAATATAGCTATGCAATTCTAGACTACTCTAGTGCCAGATAATCTTTTATTCATCTCAAAGGCAGAAAATTGACTTCACCATACCTTCTTGTCTAAGCTAGAGTCAAGGTTTCATGATGCCGGGGGGTGAAAAACCTGTTCAAGTGTGAGCCAAGTGGCAAAAAGAGGACTCTCTTCTCTGGAACTATACTCAGAGCACATTGTTTAACCTAGAAGATCTGGAGGAAAGTATCCTCCCAAAGTCCCTGTCAAAAAATTGCCTCTCTCCTAGTTTTCATTGGATGTTCTCAGGGTATGTCTAGGAATGAGGGTAGACTTGCATATCTGCTCGAGCACTGTGGTCTTTATAAGAGGCAGTACTTGGAAAATGTAGGATATGGGTAGTGGCCTGGGAAACCACCAAGATAAAGTAATAACCCTTCTATTTAGCTTTGAGATGGTCTCTTTACCTTGTTGAGCTGATTCATATTGAGTTGAAAGTTGCTATGTTTGATTCCTTTATTCAACTTACTGCTTTCTTTGCCTTGCCAGTGAGATAGAGATTCCCTAATGACCAAAATTATTTTGAATTACATATATCAACTCTGATTAAGAAGGTGTTTAGATTTATATTATTATTTATTATGTGTCAAGTTCCTTGACAATAATCTTATTTGTGGGTTTTCTTGGAAAAAAGATGCTCATTTCACAAGAGCCTATCTTCCCAGGGAACAGTTTCTTTTTTATTTTTTTAATAAAGATTTTATTGTTAAGTAATTACTACACCCAACATGGGGCTCAGACTCAAAACCCTGAGATCAAGAGTTGCATGCCCCACTGACTAAGGCAGCCAGGCACCCTGACAGTTCCTTTTTAATTACCTTTTATAGGAGAGGTTTTCCAAGCATTGTTGTTAAGGTTTGTAGGGAGTTGCGTGGATCAGATAAGGCACATACTCTACTTCTCTGAGGAAGCAAGTAAAAAGTACACTGAAATCTAAACATTTTTGCTGACTGTACCTAGCCTTTTCTGTTGGTGCTCCTTTTGTTGATGTTGGTCTGAAGGAATGGCTGAGGTAGAAAATGAAAAGATAGAATTGTTCTAGGAATCTTTTTTGAACAAACGAGCTGAGCATGCATTTAGAAAGGGAGCCCTCTTGGCCAGGTGGTTGTAGTCTTAAGGTCACACTCATCATTTGTTCTTTGCCCAGTTGACTAGCTGTGGTAGTGGGTCCCTGTTCTCTGGACTGTAGAATCAGCCCAGCTGTGGAAGACTGTGGCTCAGATGCTATACTTGTATCATAAATTCTTTGAATTTTCTACACTTGGAATTTTTTTTTAAATTTAGATTTCTTTGGACACTTTGGTAAAGCTCTGAAATTGCCTTATCCAATTCGGATTCCCAGTATAACGTATCTTTTAATCCATTTCTGGCACATCCTGTCCTCTCCAATCACAGGGATAGCAAATAGCAAGGGGTGAAGAAGTGAGGGAAGTAAAATCCTCAGACCTTGAGCAATTCATGAAGAGAAGGCAAGAAGTCAAAGTATCAGGGATTCTTTCTCTCAGGGAAGCTTTCAGACTTTGTCCTCGTTCCCCCAGTCCTTTGTGCCCTGATGTTTGCCAACTCCTGTATCTAGAGCAGGAGGGAACTACTTGACTCATGCTTCCTGGTGGCAGCAACGTAGTTAAGAGTAATGGATAAATTTCTAACAAATACAGGAAAAACAGCAGCATGGCCATTCCTCGATTATTTTTGCCTATGAACATTGTTTAGTCTCAGGCCATCTCCAACATCTATTTAAGACAGAAGCCTGGTTATCTAGAAGACTCGCATAGCTTGAATCAACCTTCTGCATTGTCTGAGAAAGAGTATGCCTCTGGGGATGATGAACAGGATATAAATAAGGCTTTCTTTGCCCCAAATTGTCCCCTCTTCCACCTTACCCTGCAAGCTGATACTTATGCTATTCATCAATTTAACAGACCAATATTAATGGAGTGCTTGCTATGTGCTACTATACTAGGTACTTAGTTCATAGCAGTGAACAAAGCAGCATCTTTTGTACCTCCTGCTCCCCATTTCTTGGAACTCATGTCCCGATCAAAGAGAACATAACATACACCGAAGAAAAATGTTATGCAGTACACTAGAAGTTAACTGTATTGAAGAAAATTAGGTAGGATATGCTGGGGTGGGGTGAGAAGGGGAAGTTTCATTCTTTTAAAGGAAGATAAGGGAAGGTGACATTTAGGCAGAGTCCTGAAGGAGGTGTGGGAAAACCATGGATCTCTCTGAAGGAAGAGTGGTCCAGGGGGAAGGGGGAGCTATTATAAAGACACCGAGGCCAGGGCATGCCTAGAGTATTCAGGGCACAACAAGAAGCCAGTGTTGGGGGGTACAGAATGAGCAAGGGAGTGAAGAGAAGATGAAGTTAGAGAAATGGATTGTGTAGGGTCTCGTAGCCCTTGTCCGGGCTTAAGTTTTCTAGTGGGAGGCAGAGACTTTGGAAGATTTTAAGCAGAAAAGTGGCATATTCATTTTTGGGGGCTCTAACGGATTAATTTTGCCTGTGGTGGTGAGAACCGGGGGCGAGGTGAGGATGAGAGTGGCAAAAGTAGAAGTACTGACACCCTTGGAAGACGCAGCGAGGAAGCTGTTGCAGTGACAGAGGAATGGAAGTAATGTTGAAACGATCAGATTCTGGATGTCTGCTGAAGGTGGAGCTGATAGTATTTCATGATGAATTAGATGTGGCGTAAAGGCAAGAAAGGCATCAAATAGAAGTCCAAAGGTTTTGGTGTGAACAGTTCAAAGAAGGGGGCTGCTATACTGATTTAGGACACACCTATAGGTAGAAAGTGTTTTTGGGGAGGGGAGGCCAGAGAGGGGGGAAAGATCAGAAGATACCACCCTAAAAGTCCCATGTTGTGCAAATACATGAATTAGGCTTATTCTTTCTCAGTTTTCACAAGCACTAGGGATTTTTTTTTTAATGGGGAGAGGGAGGGATGGTAAATTAGGGACATGGTTCTAGAACCCACAAATGTATTTTTTAGCTTAGGAGGTTTGGCACTGTGAAAAGCACACAGGCCCTGTGCCCATGAGATGCTGAAGCTGCTCATGACCTTGGACAACTCACTCATTCTAAGTTTCATTTTTTTTTTTTTAAAACTGAAAAATGAAAACTCTTAATGTGTATGATGCATTCCTCTGACATTTTCATGCCAGGAGCCCCTGTAGAGAAGTGAGCAATAGAAGCTAAAACAAACTATTTCACAATTTTGCCCTCATTTACATGCTACTGTTCCAGGATTTTACAATTTGGGGCCATTGTCTAGTTAACTAAATCAAGGCAGACAACCAAAGTGAGTAATTCAATTTTTAAAATCTACTTTGGCATCTCCATTATCAAGTTTGGCCATCTGTCTTGATGAGATTAAAGCGATGACTACATCTCTTCCGTTTTTGGTGTTGAGTACATACAACTAGTGGCGCTTTTCACGTATGCACACGCCTGAAAAAGTATCACTGGGTATAAAGAAATGGAGCCTCTTTACATTTTGAAAAATACATTTTGTGATGTGTTGTAATTGACTTTTGAGGTTTTGTAGGATGTGGGGCAATATTTTGGGGCCAGAAGTCAGAGGAGGCATCCCATCCCCCGGTGGCACTCCCCTCCTGCGGTGCTAAGCACCTAGAATGCCACACTGTCCCCTCATGTGATAGGACATAGGAGATATGCTAATCGGAAGACAGGACGCCCGGCATCCAGCCACAGTGTGCTCTGGACCTAGGAGTGTACTTGTGGTTGCTGCTGTTGCGTTTTGGAAGGTCCCGCTGTATCGTGTCTTTTGGGCTGAGGACTTTGCTTGGAAACTACTTGTTGAGCTGTAGGGCTTTCCGGAGGCAGAAGGGGAATCATTGTGATGCTGCAGTTGCTCTTAAACTCAACATTGCTCTGATGCTGGCATTCCGAGCACACAAGCAGTTATGCAAGAATTGATTTTTGCCATGGATGGGGTGGGGGGTCTGAGCAAGCACCTTGGTCAACAACCAGCTCTGGAGGGGATGTGCAACCCGTTATTGATCCAGGGCTGAGAAATCAGTGACTGTTGTATTATATAATTATTGATGGAGCCAGAAAATGCCACGGGCGAAGCACAACTTACTATTTGTTATGCTGGATTGTCTCTCTCGCCTGTGTCAGGCCGTTGTGTTCCGCTCTCATGTTCCCATACCATGTTTATTTATACTATGTGCAGTTAGATTTCATATTTCTCTTGTGACTCCATCTTGGAAAATGAATACTGGTTTTGTTTGGGGGCCTGTAAGAGAAATAAATTTTTTGAGACACTTCAATGGGCCCGAGCTAAATACCAAAATCCAGACAGAGGGAAGATGGGGCTCAAGAAGGTTAGAAGAGTGTGGAGAAGAAGGGCCTGTCTTGTGTGCCCCGCATGTCCCCCTTCTTTCTCCCCCCCGCATCCCCCAAGTGAGAAGGACACAGATGGTTGGTGTGACCCAGTAGTGGTGAATATTGGTACCTACTCTCTGTAAGGTCATGCAGTAGGCCCCTAAGGAGGGGTAAGAGAAGTTTGATAATGAAAGATAACACCGTGGTAGCCCAGGTTCTTGGATGAATTGCTTCTGTGTAGTACTCCATAATCCTTTGTTCGGTTTTACCCACTGCTAGCTCCCCATCTTTCTTCTTTCCCTTCTTCTCTGGGGTGCCGTTCTTTTCTTTGTACTTATCAGCAGACTTGCAGCTCCTAGATAAAACACTGGCTTCCTTGATGATGAATGTGTGTCTTTGATTCCACAGCTATACATCAAGTTCATGAGCACAGAACAAATGTCTGCTCCAGACAGGGGGCCTATGAAGAAATCTTGACCACTGTCTGGCTGTTTCAATTGATAGATCTCTGGGCTACAGGGATATGGGGAGGCTATGGACAGTGAAAGGCTGGCAGCACTTGTAAATGTTATATAGTTCATGGTCCCCAACTGGCTTCTGTTTGCAAGTAGTTAGGGAAAATGTTGAATTGCAGTTAGGGTCTTAACCAAATGGTTCACTTAACTGAATGCTGCAGTGAAATTAGGGAGCCTTAGTATTTTAAAAGAATCTTCTAAAAAATTAAAAAGAGACAATTCAGTAATTAACTTTCACCTCAAAGTTATCAAACAGGCTATGCTCAAAGAAAGGAAGTAAAAATGAGATATAGGGGAAATGTTTTCTGTTACTCGGATGATAGTGCTGGAATCATAATAAAAATGTGCCTTGATGGGTCTGAGCATTAAAAACCTTCACTCATAGCTGCACAAGTAGAGATTCAAATTCTGTATTCAAATTCCGTAAGCTATCTGTAATAGCTTACTTGGAATTTCTTGGAAGTAAGACTTGGTGTGGATTCCTTAGTGCCAAGTTCAATGTTTTAATGTTCAGCTGTTAAAATGAGTTTTATGGGATGAAAACAAGTTGCCACTGCTGCCCATGTTGCTTACATATGGATACTACTATCGTGTGATTCCTGAAAAAAAAAATCTTCATTAAAGTGTGAACTCTGCGCACGTCTCCGAATGCTTCCTGGTTTTTATGGGAACTCTTTCACTTCAGAAACCATGGAGATACCTTTAATTTTTATGATGTGCATTTAACTATTTGCAAGAATTAATCTTTAGTTCTTTGGTTTGTTTTCATTTTGCTGTCCTGAATTATCATGGGAATGTTGCTTTTAAAAATACCAAGATGAATTTTGTTCCTCGAAAGTAATCTAATTTTTTTTTACTGTGTTATCAGAAGTATACAGTAAAATGTTAAGTCATTAAAACCTGTGTCCAAATGAATCAAAGTGGTTTTTTTTCCCCTTTCTCCTTGTAAATTGTCTGTAATAAGCGAGGCAGAGATAAAGGAAGAAGCAAATCAAATGGAATAATGACAAATTCAAGAAATTTGCTGGAGAAAACTTTTCTTAATATAGCAAACACAAATGTTTAGAACCAAAAATTCAGGCAAAATATTCCATTGTATGTGCTTCGACTCAAAATTCAAACTCCTACCCAAAGGCACAAGTTGTTCTATTTCTAAGCCCCCTCTCCTCTCTGATGATAATCTCAATCACCAAAATATTAAATACATGAAAGCTGAATTCAATCAAACAGTTTATTTTTTCCATTTTCTGAGCATTCCATAACCTGTGTGTGTGTGTGTGTATTTTAATTTGGGTAGGATGCAGCATCTATCTAGACTCGGAGATGAATTTACTGCAAATGTTTAAAACATCCACAGTTGACTCATTATTAAAACTAACCTAACACTATTACAAGAAAGACATTTTTGCCCAATTTCTAAGCTTTGTCAAATGCAAAAGGAAAAAATAATCAACATCTTGCAAAAGCAATTGGTCAAAGTTATTAATGAGGCAGTTCTCTTTGCATAAGGCATCATAGAAGAACTAATGAGAGAAAATGTGACAATAAATTGCAGGCTACTTTAGATTGTGTGACATTCTTATTAATAAAAGAGTCAACTTCGGTGGAAGAGATCGACTTTCTATGCATTGCAAGTACCAATCTCATACTTTATGCATTATATACCACCCTGTTCTTTTATCTTGAACCAGGGCAGAGTCAGTATTTGTGGACCGTGAGGCCTTTATAATTTCAGGGTCTTTTCCTAAAAAATACAAAAAAAAAAATTCTTTTGAAACATTTATAAAAACGGTGAGCATGTTGTTAGGGCCTCCTGTAGGATCTTGGGTGCTGTGCTAGTGAAGGGCCCTGAAGTTCAAGCCTTATTGGCTTTGTGATTAATCTGATTCTGTCACCATTCCTTTACTTAAATAATCAGAAATCTATTTTTAATATCTGCTACTGGCCTTTAGCTGTTAGCCAGTTAATGAATTAAATTATGTGTTGACTGTATTAGTTAGGGTGATTCTATCCAATGTAGCAAACACTCATCTGTCAGTGGCTTAGCACGATAAAAGTTATCAAGGGTGTTCTTGAGAGTGTAGTACCTGGATGGACAGCCGTTCCCTAAAGGACATCTCTGTACCATGAAAGGGTAAACACAAATATCATGATCACTGAGAAGCTCTTTCCTATTCATCATTTTTCCCCCTTTAGAAGCTCTTATGTATCAGACACTGCACTTGGTACTGGGGGAAAATACTATATCTGATGTGTGTTCTATCCTCAGGGAACTAACGGTCTAATAAGTTGAGATACTCTGTTCACAAATGGCTGTAATGCAGGGTAGAAGAATTTGTATATTCAGAATAAAAATAATGCATTCGAAGGAGCATGATTGAAAACTTCAGTTTATTAATATTTAAGGAAATAGATTTATGTAGTCCACATATTTGGAAGTTTCTCAATTCATTGAAGAGTTTATACTACAGGGATTTATAATTTATAATCCAAACCTACAGCTTTCTTCTAATATGAACAGATAGAATTGACAGCCAGCAATAGGAGATCTTTTCCTATTTTTTTGATTTATTGTTGCTGTATCTACTTTAAAGACCTAGGAAATAGAGTGAGTCTGGTGGGAAGAAAGGAGGAGAGACACCCCACAGCTCTTCCACAATTTCTAGCATCTCCTTTGCATCCTTCCTGTGGGATGTTAGAAGCATTTATGATGAGCTGTAGCAAATTATACCAAGTTATAAAGGAAACATCCTAGAATGAAGTATTGAAATACGCTTTGTAGAGGAAACATGCAAATTTTTTAAGCAAAGATTTTTCATATCCCATTTCAGTTTAGCCAGAGAAAACAGACCCTTTGACAAATAACAGAGCACTTATATAAAATCACAATCTGTTAAAGGTCCAAACTCAGCAGTTCTGCATTTCCCTTGATTCCCAATTCTCTCTCCAGTCAGATGCATTCAGCAGGCTGGCCTACAGTCCCACAGAAGTCTGGGTTTGGAGTGCTTGCCTGCCCTCACCAAGTGTGCAGAAGCTCTTTCGCCAAGGCATCCACGCCTCCTGGCTTACTGAGCTCATGAACCTAGTCTCTTGCTCAGAATACCTGGCTCCGACAGATCAATCTAGACCTTGATCAGACACTAGAGAGAGACTTGCTGGGGAAGTGATCAGTTTAGCCACAGGGGTAGGAAGTGAAGACAATGAAGTGTCTGCCCATTGGGTCTTATGCTCTCTAAGTCCTTAATGTGCATGCAAAAGTTAAATCTTAGGTGGGTGATATTCACATAGGTGCTGCCATCTGACCTTGAAATCTGATGGACAGGGAGGCCCTGCCAGCGACTCATCCATGTAGATGGCATCTCTGCACTTGTGAGCATTTTCCTAATTATGGCCAGATTCCCTCTAAGGACTGAGATGTTATCTGTCCCATGGTTTGTTTAGGGCATGGGAGGGGTGATAAATAGCAGGAACTAAGCAGACTATATAGACTCAACTGAATCAACTGGGACACAAGGAAGAGCCCTGCACTAAGTAGGAGGCTGAGTCAGATGTCCAGCCCTAGTTTCCGGGCCAAAGCAAGTGGCAGGCAAAGAGTAGTGGGGCTAGAGCCTTAGAATATAGCCTTTTAGATCTTATGAATGCAAATGCTTCCTGAATGGTGAGACCGAGGTGCCCCATACCCCTATCCCCAGTTAGCATTACAGCCCAGAAACTAGAGTAGGCCTTGGCAGACAGAAGAAATCATCAGTGGAAGATGTGGATTTGGACAAAGAATGTAGACTGGATTCAGACACGCCTGGACTCAAATGCCTATTGTATCACTTAATACAACTGTGTGGCAACTGACAAGTCCCTTAACTTGTTCAACATTTAGCTTCCTTTATCGTGGAATGGAATTAATGATTCTAACTTTGACAAAGATATTTTGAAGATGAAATGAACTATTATGTTTGTCCCCGATTACTAGTGATGGCTCAAAAGACAGCAACAGGTATTCTTTAATAGGGCTGTGTACAGTTCTAAGCAAGCTGAATATGGTTTAAAGGGAGACATTTTTGGTGCCATTTAATATTTGAGAATTGAGGTTCAGAGGGCTTATGCAACTAATTTCATACCATGAGAAAATGACAGAACCTATAGTCTAAATCAAAAGTGATTGGCCTCAAACACCACTTTTATTCCACGTTACCATGTTGGCTTTGAGAGCACCAGCAATGGGGCATGTTTTAAGGCTGATGCAGGGTCTTACTGAATTTCTTTAAAAAAAAAAAAAAAACTCTGCAAGTAACAATTTAGTGGATGTTGATACCACTACTTGGATATTGATACCAACTACTGGAATTTTCCAGGTGAAGCATTTCCAGGGTCTTAGTATGTTGAAAAGTAGAAAGATTGTTGAGGAAGCAAATTCTAAAATGGCTCTGTTCCTGAATAGCCAGCAGAGTCCTTGGATGGCAGAGAAGCGTAGCATTCAGATGAGGCTGTGGTTCTGAGGGGCCTTTACATTAATAGTGAGGTTTCGTAAGAACTAATATTGGATAATAAGGAGCATATCTGAGTTTCCTTCCCTTGTGTCACTTGAGTTTTCAGGCATGGAGGTAATTTAAAAGTCTGAGGCAATCCTATACCTACTAATTTGGATATAGATTTTTAGTTTCAACAATAAATTGTGCTTCTCAAGAAGATGAAAGTTACATGAGCTACCTCGCTCCTGTCTTGGATGCTCCCTCACTCTCCCTCTCTTTTATAGACATTGAACAACTTTTCTAGTATCACTCTCTTGACTCACTATTCTTTCTGGGATGGAGAAGGGCTTCTTCTTGACCCTGAAACTGGGGAACAGCCAGTTTTGAACAGCCTTCCATCACCTTCACCAGCCCTATCGATGATTAGCGAAGCCTCCAGACAGTGTCCTATTAATTGCCATCACTTATTATTGAAGTTTCAATGAAGGACCAGAGCACAAATGGCCAGAATGGTTGAAAAAGGATGAAGAAAGATCATCTCTTAAGACCTGTTACTCAGCGTGGCTTTGGGCAGAAGAAGAATGAAAATCTGTGAAATCTCCGAGCGCCCTATGAAATTGGTATAATCCACTAAAATTCTGACTTTGGTTTAGCAGTGATGTCAAGGTGTTCTCTTTTGTCAGAAACGCTGTCAATGGCTTATAGCAGAGGTCAGCCAACTTTTTATGTAAAGAGCTAGAGTCTCAGTGTTTTAGGCTTTGTGGGCCATACTCCTTGGGTTGCAAGAATCCAGCTCTGCTTTTGTAGCATGAAACTTGCCATAGACAATAAGTGACTGAGTGTAGCCGTGTTCCGACTAAACTTTATTTACAAAAGCAGGTGGTGGAATGCATTTTGCCTATCACCCTTGGTTTGCTGATCCCTGGCTTACAGTCAAAGAGATATAGAATGGGAAATTCATTCCGTCAACTCTCTCATTTTAGAGATAAGGGACCTGAAGTCCAGAGAGCAGGTAAATCACCTCATCCAGCTGGTTCATGCCAAATAGGGAATCGGAAGCCAGTTTAGTGATTCCTCTTACAACAAGGTCTTCATTATTCCACACTCTGTCTTTTTGATTTCTCTTTCCCCAGGCCTATCATCTCAGCCGCTAATCATGACGCACCGTCATTTGTGATCCTGGTATCGGCACAAAACATTCTGAATCTAATTTTTAAAATCAGAGAGAGACATCTTGTTTTTGAAATATACTTTTCTTGTTGAAACTGCACAGACAAACCACTCTAAATTTGAGTGGCAGAGTCCTTACTTTAAAACATGAAATCTTGCAGGAAAATTTCAGCAGGGATTGCTCGAAAGCGCCTTTCCTCGGATGCTTTCCATTCTTTACCACACTTCCTAAATCTGATGTTTATCTTCGATTTACAACTGAGATCTACATAATTTTTAGAATGAAGTCAAGAATGACCTAGATTTGCTGAGGCTTCTGGTATGAGGGCTTTGTCATCTTTTCATCTTACAACTTGGGCCTAATTATAGTTGATTCATTTGGAGGAATAATAGGTTTGATGAAACAAAGGACCTGGACACAGGCAACATGATTACTTTCTTCAGAGAAATTCTATAATGTGTATGTGTTTAGTTCATAGAGCATTTTCATTTCACTTACCAATAAATAAGAGATTTGGGATAACTTTCAAATCTGTTTCATTGATGGAAGATTCATCCATTTAGATTTGTACTTTATAGTTTTCTCAGTGGTGTGGGTGTTCCTATTAATCACAAAGACACAATGAAATGCTTCGTAGGCTCTGGGTGTACAACACAATGTAGAGTGCAGTTTTGGCTATTATCCAGTTTATTTGGTCAATGTAGACAGTCAATCTAGGTAATTGAGGACCTAAATTGGATTTTCTGGGCATAATTATCCCTGTTTGTCCGTACACATCCATCAAATTTATCAGATAATTGCCATATAGCTTCATTTTGTGCAGTCCTAACTCAGGTTGGTTAAAAAGGAAAGAGAATTGGCCTGGGAATGAGGAGCCATAGGTCTGGTTTTGATTTTGTCACTAGTGTTTGTGTGACCTTTGGGCAAAGTGCTTATCATCTCTGGATTTCTTTTTATTGCTGGATCTGGGCCTGTAAGGGTCCTATCTGAGGCAGCCTTCAATTTGAATGTTCTAGGACTGGATTAGGCCTCTGTTGCTATAACTGTTTGGCTTTATTTTATACATACATGCATAGATACGTATTTATAATTGGCACACTTAATAGTAACAATGGTAAGTTGTATGTCCTTTTTTTTTTTCCTATTTTTTTTAAATTGACTTAGGAAATCACAGAATCTACCCATCACTTCCATAATGATCTGATTTTTTTACCTTATGACTAAAAGAACTAAATGCCTCTTGTTGTGGTCCTTGAGATAACCAGGTGAGATTGCCTGTTGGGTATCTGCTCTATCGCTTATCACAGGACTATAGTATTTTGACAAAGGCCTAAGCAGAGCCAGTCCTGATGGCCTGGGCTCCTCACATGTTATCCAGGATGTGCAGAGGAAGGAGGAAGAGACCTCACCATTAAGATCCTTCACTTTTGCAACTCATAATCTGGTCCAAAACAAACCAATGTGGCTTTCCCTCCAGGCCAAAAGTTGTGAGCTGACATCTTCTATTTGCTTCTTGGAGAGGAGGAAGAGAAGTGATCGAATCAAAATGAGTTACTTCCAGATAAACACCATTCTTCTAAAAGTCAAGGGTATAAAGTAGCCCAGTGCTTCATACCAGGGAGTACCGTGAGTCATAAAGCTTAGTACAAAAATTCAAGTTCATTAACTTACCAGCATCTTGTAAATGACCTAAACTTAGAATCTTGGGGACAAAACTTAAAATGGGATTTAAAGGAAGTGGCTTCGTTTTCTCCCTTCCTAGTCAGTGTGTGTTCTTCCCATTTTTCATTTCCCTTGGCTCCTAACCTCATCAACCCTGACTACCTTGTTATTGCTTGCCTATTTCTCTATATTCTTCACTCCCAAATCTGACTAGCTTGTCCCTGATTGTCTCATCGCGGCTCTTTACCAGCTGTCAGCTTCTGAATGAACCCTTTTCATCCTGCACTTTCCACTTGTGCAATTTTCTGCTCCAGCACTGTGAAATTCAGGATACAGTTATCTATGACTTGGAAATCATTCATTCTCCGAGAGGGTGGGACTTCTTTCTATGCCCCAGTGGTTATTCGTTTGGCCAAGGGCAATTAGAAGAGAAAGATGGGAGGGAACGTCAAAGTGTCAGGAGGCCTCTACGCCAGTTTTCAGCAGCTCTGAAGAATTAAAACCCCCAAGAGAAGTGAGAATATTATTCTGCTTTGCGGTTCTCCACCTTAACTCCACTGGAGACTTATAAAAACAATGACCCCCTATTTCATTATCAAGTCACACCAGACCCTCAATATTCCTGGATAGTTAATCTGGTACTCCAAAATCTTGACATGATCTTTTTTTTTTTATTCTGTTCTTTGATACAAAACTGGATAGATATGTAAAAATAAAGATATGCAGGCTTTGGCTTAGCTACATAGAAACATTAAAGCTCAGGCCTTACATGCTTGCTATTTAAAATATTTTGTTACCATTGTGACCACAATTAAACCATCGACTCCAGATTGGCTGCTCTTCTAAGTATTAATATCAATAAAATTTGTAAAAATTGTAGTAAAGAAAAGAACTACAGTATTTTAATCAACAGATACAAACAAGGACTAGAACATTATAGTTAGCTTAATTTTCCAAAGAACCTTAGGTTAAATTGAGTGCTGTGTACAAATAGCCTGGGATAAACATGCCTCTGAGTAGAATTTAGGGACATAATTTCCTCCATGATGCTCCTCATTCCAGCACAGTTTGCTAGGCTCCACTCCCAGTGTTTTGGGTTAAAGAAGTGTGAGACTGAGTCCAAGAATTTTCATTTCTAACAAGGCCCCAGGTGATGCTGATGCTGTTGGCTTGAGGACCACACTCAGAGAACCACTGTTCTACGGGAGTTGTACTGGTATTTTCTTCTAGTAGGTGTTATTTTGATATAACAATAGACTTTAGAGCTATTTACAGATCTTTATAATAATTTACTTAGAGGATCATGTCTTTTCCCAATACTGATCTCTGTTAAACTAACATGCACTCTCGGGTGGCTAAGATTTCATTAAATTTAGGGAGTAAAGGTAAAGACTAACTATTAGCTAAATTTGACCAATCATGATTAAATTTACAGGTTGACTCTGGTGATGAATAAAGTTTTCAAAAGGGAACTTAACTTGCACAGAGATCATCTGACTAGCTTCTGCATCCCAGATTGCTCTATTTTCTGCCTCTTCAATTTGATTTGTGCCTGTTTTCATCACTCCTGTTGCCTGGGTACCAGTTAAGCAGGAATTCTTTGTGCTCAGATAGTCCCTCATATTGAGAATAAAGGTGCTACGGAACACAAATAAGCTGATTAGAAATAACTTTTGTGGACCGAATTAGATTGGAAATATGTACAGGGCCTGAAATGACTTATGAGAAATAGGACACTGACCTGAACTGTATTTCCCAGAAACAGCAAAAAACATAAGTGACTACAAAAATACACTCTGTGGTCATTTCTTGCTTGGACAGGCTTCTACAAATAATTTACATTAACAAACTATTTATTGTCACGTTGTGCTGGCAACATATCAGTTTTGATTAAGTTAGCTCTGGTGTAATACAATAAGAACAGATGCTTCAGCAAACTTGAGATCATGGGCTTTCTGGATCCTCTGGGACATGTGATGGTTTGGAAAGGCTGCTTGCATGTTAGAGAGGCTTGAGGTGAAGGCTCAGACTTCTGGGCATGACCCAGAGATGCCTCTTGTACTCCCAACATCTGTGCATGTCACTACACAGCCACCTGTTACCCTGGCAAACTTCTGAAAGGTCCACACTATCTGTATTACTTTCTAGTAAAAATCAACCTAGATACTGTGGCTAAGACAATCTAATTTCATAAATTATTTTTCCTCATAGGATGTTATTCCTACAAGCCTGTTAGGACGAGGATAATGAACCGTGAGGGTTATTGACAATAACTTTGCCCATAGGAATAGGGGGTATGATGTGACAAACAGGCTTATTTAACATAGAAATGAAATTGATCAAGTTAATCAAATGAAAAATTCAGAAGTTTTTGCTATTCAGGCTCCTATTCATAGAGTAGAATGGAAAGATGAGAGTTTCCTATTTTCTCAATTCCCAACTCATTACCCCTTAACTTAAAATGCATTAATGAAAGAAAAAGCAACTTTCTATACCTACTGAAGATGGTATTGCAATTTAAAACCATATCAGCACTTCAGTAGTCTCTTACAAATCTATTTGCTTAAGACACTTCCATCAGTTTACTGATGTAATTTCTTTAAAATCTCATCAGCAAACACATGTTTCTTGAATGGTTCATATCATAGCCTTAAAATGTATTATACTTTTCAGGTTTGGAGGAGAAATTGCTTTGCGTTTGTAATAAAACCAAGTCCTGGGTTGCAGTAGAGGATTGACCTAGTTATTAAAAATGATGACAAGAGATTGAGCTAATGATGTGCAGCATTACTGTCTCCCACCAACTCTCAGCAGAAAGTTGCAGAGTCCGAATTCCAAGCGAGTCTTCTGTCTTCAAATCCTGGGTGTTTTATACTTTGTCATGTGGGTGCTTTATTGCTGCCTGTAGGGATCTTACACAACAAAGGGGACAGAGGGGAAAACGCAAGTTAAAAATCAGAAGAATGATGCTACAGAGCCACTACAGTATAAATAATATATGTATGTATGTATACATATGATGAATGTTTGCTGTGTGAGTATATGACACACCAAGGGACTTTTTTTGTTTTGTTTTTGATTGGAGTTCTTTATTTTTGTTCTTGATAAAAAATATATGTTCCTTCCCTTTTAAAGTTTATTGGGTACATTTTATTTCCTGGAAATCTAACATTCTTAGCCCCATTTCCGAGATCCTTGGCCTTCCTACAGTCCTCAAGAACTTGACTCTGGTCATTCAGCCTGCAGATAAACACCAGTCAACAACAGATAACCAAAGTATTTAGTAAGTTATTAGTATGTGCTAAGCCACTTTGCACAAAATTGATGGTGGGAATTAATATTTATTATTTACACATGCGAAAAGATATACATATTTATTTCCCTTTAATCCTATCACTGTTTTATAAATATTGTACTTAATCCATCAATAATACAACATGCTTTCATTAATACCAAGAAATAATTAGAAAACATTTATGATAATGATAATATTACTTTGTACAAATATACAAACCCATTAAACCCTTAGGGAAAATCACAGCTGGTAAGAATGTCAGATGCCCTGTCTGCTCTGAAATAGATAGTAGGCCGCTGATTTGACATTTAATGGAAAATTAAGCTAACTAAACAATGCTGTAAAAATAGACACAAATGCCTTGACCTTGTATCTTAGAACAGATTGTCTCTAATGTTGATCCTCTAAATATACACCTTATAAATTGTCTGTGTTGTCCTGATTCTATAACACGTAAAAGTTTCAAATCCTTTTAAAAGTTGTGTTCTGACATTTAGATGTTGACAGTGGTTTTCAATGATGGGTCAAGGTTTTGCCTCTTGCCTTTACTGTTGGTTCATGGATCCTACCATACTAAACTACCTGACCTGATATGTATGAGAAAAGTAGTGACCCTGATATATGTCACACTATGCTTATTGCATGTTTGCAAGTAACCAGTAGTGACCATGCAGCTACCTGTATGGATGAACATAATGCTGAAAGTTTAAAGGTTTTCACATCAATCCGCTCCAAGATGTATACTTCTACATGCCTGTTTATGTAATGTGACCTATCCTACATAATTACAGGGGGTAATGTTTAGAACCACCAACAGGATCCCTGATTTTATATTGTGAATAAGGTCTTCACCTCATGCTATACCATCGACAATGACAACTAGAGGAAGTTACTTGTTGTCAGCTTAAACATCTGGAAAAACAATACCCCATACAGAGGTTGAGAATTTGTTAAAGAGATAACTTATATGGAAGCATTTAGTATCCTGAGGGTAACAGACCAGTTCCTCTATAGGCCTTAGGTGTTTTCCCTTCCATCTATCCATCCTTCCTTTTATCAGCCTGAAATCTTTCATTCTCTTTGCTTATATCTTATTTAAAGCACCATGGCTCTATTGGTATTATGGTTACTATGTATGTATCTCTCTACCTCTTGAGGGCAAGGAACTTGGCTTGTACTGCACTGTGGCTAACACAGTGCTTTTCAGGAAAACCTGCATGATGATTTGTTTTAATTAAACTGAATTTTTTATTGTGTCAAATTAGCATTTCAGAATTTCAGAATTTCTTTCCCAGAGAAGGCATTCTGTCCTTTTAGATTACCCAGTTAATCTTTGTAATCTTAACCCAGGTGTGCTTGTGTGTGTGCATGTAGGTGACAGAGACCACACCCACCCACACAGGACACAAGGGAGGTCGGAGAGAAACTGCATCAAGGCCTGTCACTGTACCAGGTGAGGAGCATGATTGGAGAATTCTTTCTACCGTGGAAGGAAACTTTTCTGAGACAGTTGGGGGAGAAATATCAATATGGGAAAGGTGGAGTAAAAGCTAGCAACTGAGATGAACCACAATACAGAGAAACAGCAGGTGCAGGTAGAAGAATGGAGAAACCTGTGAGCATATTGATCCTCGGAGGGGGAGGCACTCCTGGTCTGGGATTAGGCAAAGGTTCCCATGGTGAGGGCACAAGGAAGGCTCCATTGACCTCAGTGCTCAAAGGGAGATGGGGGTAGGACTCTGAGCCTGCGGCAGCCCTGCCCAGGGCTTCAGAGTCTTCCCTTTATTACTTCCTAACTGAGTATCTTCATACCAGGCTCTGTGTTTGTCGTGGGCTTAACAATCATGGTTTATTAATTAATCCTTACAGCTTTACTGTGGGCTACATCAGTATTATTAGCCTCATTTCATAGACAAGAAGGCTGATGACGCACAGAGGTGTTCAGTATCCATATACAGGCAGGTAGTTAAAGGCCCCAGTCAAAGCAACAGAAGCCCCCTGTACTTTGGCATGTTAAAAAAAAAAGGCAGCTGATTTAGGCTACCCTGCCTTCCCCCTTCTCAAAATACGTTTCACCTTTTTTTTTTTTTTTTTTTTGTCAACTTGACTACCTCTTCAGACCCAGCATGCTAAGAATGGGTAATCCCATTTTTATTACAGTGAAAGAAAAAAAAGAAGAAACGTGCTGCAAAACTGTCATGAGAATCCCATTAATCATCCAAGCAATCAAATTGTGGGACACTGAAATCAGTATTAGCGACTGATGTCCGAAACTATCCACTTAGGCCTGTCATGGATGACATCTCAGCCATCCTTTCTGTCACCCTGGGAACATCCAGGCAGTTCTTTCCAAAGTGGTGGAGGTGGAGTGGGAGGGAGGAGTCTGTGACAGCTCTGCCTGGATGCTCTGGTGGAGAGGGCTATGTAATCAGTCTAATCTCAAGGGAAGAGTGGTGAGATTTTTAAAAATTGAAAAAAAAAAAAAACCAACAACAACAAACAAACCCACCAAATTTAAAATTCTACCCAATTTTGTGAATGGCTGCAAACATGTTTGGATTTTCTTCACTAAAATCAACCCACCTGAAGTGCCTTTTGCCTCATCACTGCTCAGTATATGCTTATCTGTTCCTGAAAGACCGGCTCAGTGCCATAAAAACTTCAAGGTGTTTGTCTCCATGAATGGCCAGCCACACTGTCGACTGTGTGTGTGTGTGTGTGTGTGTGTGTGTGTGTAGCACTTTCATAAGTTGATATTGCAATCTTGCATCACTATTTTTGTAAATGTTTCTGTTTTGTCTTCCTACTTAAAAATATCCCCATTGAGGTATTATGTATTTATTTATATTGTCATTCACATGTAGCTGGTCTTGTATAACCTTAAGGCTAGCTATGAGGGTTAGAAAAGAAACCTTAATACTCTTTCTCCCTGAGTCTTTGAATTCCGGATATGAGAAAAAGGCCCCTTTCCCCATCCTCATGTGAGTTTTTAATCAAGGTTTATAGTCTCAGGGCCTGTGATGGGTAAATAGATTGAGAAAGGGGACTAAGGGTTTGAACCTGTAGAGGGAACACTATACAATATTTAATCCATTCATTTCTTTGACAAAGGAGAGAATTTTGGACTGATAAAAGTTAAATAGACAGCAGTGTCACAAAAGCGTACCCTCCTGGTTTGTTTTTGGAACCCCTACCATTTCCTTCCATGTACACACAGGATGCAATCTAGAAGCCTGTCAGAGCCTCTCCGGAGTGACGTTTGTCACACCTGAGAAAGGAAGAACTGCTGAGCTGACCAGACAGCTGTCAGCCTGCCCGCCCTTGGGCCTTGGCACCAGTGCAGGTTGATGAAGATGCACACAGGAATTGAAAGAGGACCTTTAAGCTCAGCTGCTCTTTGCTATACTTTACCCTAGTCCTCTCCCCTGTCCCATCAGGGGACTGGTCAGTGGTTCATAGCCAGCCTCCCACAGTATTTTAAGTAAGACTTTATTTTTTTTCCCCTTGTGTTAGAGATTTGCCAGATTTCTGAGCTAATTAAGAGGAGTATAGGCAGGTCTTGCATTTTTTCCTACTTAGTGAATTATTGGCAGGATTTCTAGTCTTTTAGGTCAGAGTTTGTAGAAACAAGTCAGAAAACACTCTGACTGACTGGCAGTTTGGATCACTACTCTGGCAGTGAGAAAGCCACAGGGTGAACTCTAAAGGAGCTGCCGTTACTCAGGTGACACTGCCTCCCACCGCACGGGGGACAGGCCACTTGCTTCTGGCTTTACAATACTACATGAGGAGATGCTCTGCGTTTTAGAGGTGGAGATTGTGACCTGCTTATTACTCTATCCCCTTTGCCTGACATAGGGTTTGTCCTAGAGTAAATACTTCAAAGTGCTTGAATTGAGTTGATTTTTGCTTTATGCAGAACAGATAAATTGCATCAGGAGCATCTAAGTTAACACCGCAAAATGGAAATAAGAGGGACGCCTGAAATTTACTTTCCATCTTGATCTCAGTACTGCTGCATACTATTTGATTTTACTAGGCCGGTTTCCCTTTTGGTCTTTTTCTCTTCCTGTGCTTGGTTATTGGTAATATTCCAGGCCATCTGTCTGGCTAGGCTAGTCATGTATAGTGGCGTCAGAGATTTTCCTGTGCATAGAGGTCATAGTTGCAGAATGAATAAGGTCAGCTGTCGTAGGACAAGCTCTGAGGAACCAGGGGAAACAGATCAGTATAGAATATTTTCTAGAATATAGGTACTGGGAGTGGCAGAATGGACATCGAAATTGAGCAAAAAGGAGATTGAAGACATACAGTTCTACATAGATCAAAAAGGAATCTGAGTATTTCTGTTATAGAGATGGGCAGACACCACTTTCTTAGACTCAAGCTCTGTGCATAAGTATCTGTTGGTTTCTTTTTTCCTGGAGTTTTATTTATTTATTTTTCCTGGAGTTTTATTTTAATGAAAAGTTCCTCTGCATCGATACTTCCAATTTTTGGCCAGAATTGTATAGACTAGTATTACTTTAGGCTGCTTTTGTAAGGAAACTCATTTTTTTCTTTCTTTCTTTCTTTCTTGCTTTCTTGCTTTCTTTCTCATTTCAAAAATGGTTTTATGAAAATTACCATCCCTCTTTCACCATTTTGTTGTAGCCCTAATTTCTAGAATGGGGTCCCTTTTGACACTAAACAAAGCTTTCAGTATTATTTATTTGCATTAAGGTGTGAGTGACCTGAAGTGATACTCCCCTTAGGCATATTTTCATCTAGTAAGATGAAGTACATCAGTGATTAAACCAAAGATCTAGGCTGCTAGTGGCAAAATTAATGTGTCAACTATTGATCAATGGGGTGATATTTTTATAGCCTGGGTCCTTTCATAATACTCATCAACTCTCACTACTTGAGTTTGTTCTACTAACATATGAATATGACTCAGCCTGTACATAAACCAAAAGATACAAGCACAACCAGAACAAATAATTCTAAGGTGTGGAACCATAAAAGATCCTGAGTAGACAAATATTGAGAAAGAACAAAGCTGGAGGTGGCACATGGCTTCATTTCAAATTACAAAGCTGTAGTGATCAAAACAGTATGGCACTGGCACAAAAACAGACATATAGATCGGTGGAACTGACTGGAGACCCCAGAAATAAACCCATGCTTGTGTATTCAGTTAATCTCTGATAAAGGGAGCACCCAACAAGCAATGGGGGAAAAGAAGGGCTCTTCAAAAAAGAGTGTTGGGAAAACTGGATAGTTACATGCAAAAGAATGAAACTGAGCCATTATCTTATACCACATACAAACATAAACTCAAAATGGGTTGCAGATTTAAATGTAAGACCTGAAACCATGAAAACTTCTAGAAGAAAACATAGGCAGTAAGCTCTTAGACATTGGTCTTAGCAATGTGTTTTTTTGTTTCTTTTTTGTTTTGTTTTGTTTTGTTTTGGACCAGTCCCCTCAGGCAAGGGCAATGAAAGCAAAAATTGATTACATCAAACTAAAATTGATTACATCAAACTAAAAATCTTTTGCACAGTGAAGGAAACCATCAATAAAAAGGCAACCTTCTGAATGGGAGAAGATACTTGCAAATGATATATCCGGTAAGGGATTGATACCTAAAATATATAAAGAATTCTTATAATTCAATAACAAAGAAAACCTATTAAAAATGGGTACAGTATCTGAGTAGACATTTTTTCCAAAGAAGACTTACAGATGGTCAACAGGGACATGAAAACATGTTGAACATCACTTATCAGGGAAATGCAAATCCAAACCACAGTGAGATCTCATCTTCTACCTGTCAGAATGGGTAGGGCCAAAAAGACAAGAAATAACAAGGATTGGCCAGGATGTGGAGAAAATGGAACCCTCATGCAGTGTTGGTGGGAATGCAAATTTGTGCAGGCGCTATGGAAAATGGTGTTGAAGGTTCCTCAAAAAATGTAAAAAGGAATTACCCTAGAGTCTAGTAATTCTACTTCTGGGTTTTTAATTCAAAGAAAACAAAAATACTAATTCAGAAAGATAGATACAGCCCTACATTTATTGCAGTCTTATTTACAACAGTCACGATGTGGAAGCAACTGAAGTATCCATTGACAGAGGAATCGATAAGGATGCTGTGGTATGTATATACGATGGAATATGACTAACCCCTAAAGAAAGAAATCTTGCTGTTTGTGACAACATGGATGGACCTAGTGGGTATTATGCCAAGTGAAAGACCTCAGAGAAAGACAAAAGCCATATAATTTTATTTAACATGTAGACTCTAAAAAAACAAAGCACGACTGAAACAGACTCATAAATAGAATAAACTGGTGGTTACTAGGGGGAGGGTGGTGAGTTGACAGGCGAAACAGGTGAAGGGCTTTAGGAGGTGGATACTCCCCATTGTAGCTAAATCACTGGATTTACTATACAGCATAGGGAATATAAGCCACAACTTTGTATAGTGATAGATGGTAACGGGACTTACTGGTGATCATTTTGTGACATATAAAAGATACTGAGTTACTACGTTGTACATCTGAAACTAATATATGTCAATCGTAATTTAATAAAAAAATTGTTTCATCTTAAACCCAGAACAACAAAAATAGAAGTACACAGATTTATGCTGAAGTGGATGGGACATGATTCTTTAAATAGTGAAAAATCAGTTCAATATGTTGTCAATTAAAAATATCAGATGAATATTCTTCCTAGTTTTATTTTCTCTCTGTCTTAACTTTTCCACCTCTGTGATAACTCGCTATAGGTAGAGAGTTGGCATAAGTTATATTTGCAGAGCTCTGTTAACTCATTTAAGTTACACCACACCTGTACTATGTGATCTACTTTTTCTCCAGTCATAGGAAAGTGGTATATTCTACATTACTATGTTTTCCAGGTAATTAACATGGACTTTTTAAATAAAACCCATTAATTTTTAACAGTTCTTAATATGTTTTCACAAACTGCACTGTGTACTCTTAGAGCACATCAATTGCCATTCATCTTTTTAATGATCAAGGTACTCAGACCATCATTAGATGGGAACTGTATTCCCAGATGCCGTGCTAATGCCTTCAGATATTAGGTTCCTGAAGCCTGATTGTCTCCCTCCTAAATGCTTCATAAGTTATCACATCATTTTGGTTGTTTTTTCTGCCTCTTTCCTCAATGTTCCTACTATGTCTTGCCATTTTCGTTGTAAGTTAAGTGCGTGGACTTTGGTGCTTAGGATTTATAACCATTGTTTTGGACATTCTTAGACATTTATGTAGCTTAATTTTCAAATATTGGCAGAACTTGAACAGGTCGTGCTTTCAGCTGGGTTTCTGTTGACGACTTGAAATAAGATTAGATTGCAGGCCATTTGTTTTGTAGATAATTTCAGGAAAAAGGGGGTAATGGAGTATGGAAATAGGACCAGGATGGAAGGAAGCCAGTGAAAGGTATTTATATATCACTAGGGCTTAGCCCCCCTGGGAAACACTGGGGCATTGTGAGGAGCGGGTCTCAGTCTTTCCACCTAAAGGCAAGGAGAGTATTTGTTCTCCAACTACCATCTATTGTTAGCTGTTGGTGGATGTTAAATCCCCAGTACATCTAGCCTGTCACATAAAGGCCTTAAGTAGAGAGTCACAAAAGCTTGCAGTAGGACATGGTGGGTATTTTCTCAAATGGTATACCCCAAAGTGAACTTGGGCAGTTCACTAACAGCATCTGCTATCAGCACGTGACATTAAGGGATATTTGACTGCATGAGGGACAACTGTTTTTAATACTTCTTTTTAAAATTCTAGCACTCTCTAGGATTAGGTATTTTAAATAATTTTAATTTTAGAGAATGTGCGCAAGCGTGGAGCAGGGGGAGGGCAGAGGCAAAGGGAGAGACAGAGAATCTCAAGAAGACTCCACACTAATTGCAGAGCCTGATGAGGGGCTCGATCTCCCAACCTCAAGATCATGACCTGAGTCAAAACTAAGAGTCAGTCGCTTAACCGACTGAGCCACTCAAGCTCCCCTAATTAGATATTAAACTGTCAGAAAAAGCTCTGAGGCTGACCTACATATGCTACAGCTATGTATAATCACTTTATTAATCACATTTCAGTTTGAATTTTCTTCTATCTATCTTAATTCTGATTTACCAGGATGTTAACCCAATACATCCACACTTTCTTTCCAGTTCCAGTTTCAGTGTGGATGTATTGGGTTAATATCCTGGCAAATCAGATTTGTTCCTTTAAAGTATTAATTTGAGTCTTTTCTCTCTTCTTTTTAATAAGGCTGGCTAATGGTTTTTCTATCTTATTAATTCTTTCAAAGAACCAACTCCTGGTTTTGTTGATCTGTTCCACAGTTCTTCTGGTCTCGATTTCGTTGAGTTCTGCTCGAATCTTTATTAACTCTCTTCTTCTTCTGCGTGTAGGATCTATTTTCTGTTTTTTTTTTCCTCTATCTCCTTTAGGTGCAAGGTTAGCTTTTGTATTTGAGTTCTTTCCAGTGTTTGGATGGATGCTTGTATTGCGATGTATTTCCCCCCTCAGGACTGCTTTTGCTGCATCCCAAAGATGTTGAATGGTTGTATCTTCATTCTCATTAGTTTGTTCCTTTAAAGTATTCAGCCTGGGTTAGCCAGTTCTCCACATGGTGCCACATTTGAGGAAGGTCTCGTTTACATCCTACAGGTGAATTGCACATGCTCTGTAAGATTCTCACAGGAACATTCAGGCTGTCATTTTGCATAGTCTCTACTGGAGAAACGTCCTATGACTTTTTGTACTCTGCCCCATTATGATTTTTCGTGGTAACTTTCCACTGAGCCTCTTTGCCCTCTACCCTCCAAGTATGTATTATGTGTCTTATGCAGACAAACTATCTTTTCTCGTACACAGGCAGCAGATGTGATTAGAGGGAAATCTAATTTATCTGGAGTACTCCAGAAATGGAAGGAAATTACTTCGCAGCAATATTTGCAAATGCATTCATCACACACACACCCAGACATTCCAACACCAGCAGATGATGGCTTTGTGATCTCTATGTGGTCTGTTTCAAACTGCTTTCTAATGGTCTATATAAATTCATGCCTTTTTATGCTTCTACATGGCGTTTAGAGTATAAGACAAATGTGTTGGACAAGGAGAGGCTGGTGTAGTGTGAACAGATTTCTGTTCTTTGTATCTCTAATTGTCCTCCTCATCTACGAAGTGGAGACCTCTGGATTATTTGTCTAAGTAGATCGTGTGTGTAGTAGATTGTGTAGCAGTAGATTGTATTCCGGATAGGATATAGAATTTTATGTTTTTAGATATCATCTTCCCCTAAATTTGTTAATTTGCACATTTATTCAAAATTCAAGACCATTTTGATTGCCTGCTCTATTTGGCATGAGGTGTCTGTTCTCTAGACATTGTTCCCTCAGTCTCCTCATGCTTGCTATATATATGTTAAGGAGGAAGAAACAAGGAGGGTGCATGATGGCATAAGGAGGCGGCTGACAGGGTCTTGGGAAGTCTTGAAAGGTGTCTTCTAGGGATAGGAAGAGGAGAAAATAGGAGATGAATTTAGATTTTAAATGCAACATAAGAGCATGTAACCAGACCTTAAAAGAACTTCTTTTGGAAGGAGTAGCTGCTTTCTGGTCCAGATGCTCTGAGTTGGCAGCATGAACACGACCTTGGCCTGTTAGTTGGGATGCAGATGTGCCTCTCCTTCTAAGATGTGAGGCAAATTGCCTCTGAACCTCAGTTTCCTCATCTGTGAAAGGAAATGTATACATTAGTCTTTTCCAGTTCTGCACTAACATGAGGTTACCTACTTTTTAAATAGAAGTGTATTTATATTTTGCTTTCCTTCAATGAATAGTCTCCTTTTCTTCATCTCCTCTCCCTCTCATCTGCAATAGGACAGTTTAGTCATTTTGTTAGAGTCTCATTTTTCTTAGCTGTACCTAGCTAATAGGAAATCATACAAACAAATACAATTTACCAAAAAGAAGAAACATACCCATGTTCCAGGAAAAATATAATTAAACACGAAAAAATCAGAGGACAAAAGAGAACATATTACCATTTATAAACATTAAGAGACAGGAAATAAATGTCACTGATGGAGATCTATCTATACACATCAGAATATAACTTGGCACTATGTATTTTATTTTTGCATTTTTCCCTTTCATAGAGAAGTTTCCCAGAATGTTGTGGAAATTGGAAATAAATGAATGCCCATAAAAATAATATCTCCAGGCAATTGCAATATCTGATGTAAAGAGTATCTACAGGTTGTGAATTTTAACCACAGTTGGCTTTTTCTGAAAATGCTTATAACAAAACCCAGAGGCACTTAAATCTGATATATTCAATGGTTCGGGGACCAAGTGGATAGATGCTCTCAACTTATATTTAATTAATACATAATAGATTTAGTTGTAGTCAATTTTATTTTGGATAAGATGGAGCAAATCCAATTTTGCAATGTCTTCTTAACACTTTGGCAAACTGGCTTTGGGGAAAGAGTCAGAGAAGCAAAAGATGAGAATACTGAGTGGACATGAAGAATTCTGGTGACCTTAGGTTTCCTTCCTAGTTATCGACAAACCATATTCGTGTGCTTCCTCATCCTTTGTATCTGTTTTCTTAAGTACGTTTTTAAACAAGAGAAGGCGGGTATCTCTACTTTGAAAACAAAATTGGGATGTGAATGGAAGAAATAATTCATGTGAAGAAACACAAAAAGGAAGGAGCTGTTTAAGGAAATATTTTTTACCAAAGAATTTCTTACACTTTTGCTTTCAGGGTACTGGATATTGAATCCGGCTCAACTAATAGAAAATGCAGACACTAGGAAATCTGTTAAATATTTATTTACTAAAAACATAATTTTTCAGGGGGCAGTCAGAGAAGACAAAGCCGTGTGTTAAATATGAGCTCCCTGTCCAAAAGAGAATATACACCGGCTCCGTTTAGCAGGGCTCCCCGGGCTGCAGATGAGGAGCTGGGACCTTACCCACATGCAATTATTAACACCCCCAATAAATCCTCAGGATCCTGATCCCGCTGATATATGTCATGGCAGAAATAGCTTAGTACACGAAGCGACAAGAAATGCTGTTCCTGTCAGTGGTAGAGATACTGCCGTCCACATTAAATCAGGGGCAGATGGAGACACTGAGAGCTGTGAGTTCATAATGCCCCGGGCTCCGTGTCTGCCCCTGGACCAACTCTATCTTAGACACTTGTTTCCTAGCAAGGCTTTGGCAGAGGACACTGCATCTGAAACCAGGGTTGCCAAGTGATCCTATGCCACCCTGTGCACCACCCAGAAACTTGCTTTGTTCTGTTCTTGATGTAAACATTCAGCCTACTTCCATGACCTTGACCAAACCATTTCAACTGCCCTCTGTGCGGGTGTATCACTGGGGAGACGAAGAAGAGAGTGTGTGTGATATGTGAGCGTTAGAATTATACAACCACGTTCTTCCCCAGTCACTAGGGAATGTAAATTTGTCAGAGGAAAAACAATCACCTTCAACTTGGCTGTTCTTGCACTAGGCTTATTTCTCGCCTACACATAGAATCGCTGAGCTCTTGAGAGAGGATTCTGAGCAAGACCTTTGAGGACCCATTCTCTGTTATCTGTAGGAAGTGATACCTTAAGAGAAGAAGGAAAGTTGTAGGGGCTCATGAACATCCAAAGGAAGTGAGATGCTCATCTCTGGTCACCAGTGGATTGGTGGTGACCCTCACCTAATTTTGTCTCCAGGAATGAGTGGTGCATTCAACTAGTAGACAATATTCTTTCTCTTGCCTCCTTAAATGTCCAGCCAAGGTGAAAGCCACCACTCAGCTGGTACATATTCCCCCAAGAATAGAGTGTGGTGGCTGAAGGGGAAGAGGATGAGGGGAAGCTGTGGGAAGGCAACACATCACGTAGTTTGGTTAGCTTTCCCCGGCCAAGGGAGGGAGGCCGCAACTGGGGGATTATCGGCCACGCTCTGAGTGCTGAGCAGAATATATGATGTGCAATCAAAATCAGACCTATCAGGCAACATGCTGTTTTCAAATGTCCGAGGCAGGGTTTGCGTTATTTTATTGAAGCTAAATCTGTAAATGTCATGGAAAAAGACAGCCTTGCTTTATGAGAACCATGGGACTTCCCACTTGAGACTGTGCAAAAAAAAAAAAAAAAAAAAAAAGCCAGTATGAAAATGACCTTTGCATGCTAGCCTGGGCCTGGCCCTTCTGGTCTTTGCGGGGCTGCAAACAGGCACACACTTCTGAAGGCAGAAAAAGAAAAAAAAAATCAAGAGATGAAGATGAGGAGGATGAGCATTTTCCAAAGCAAGCGTCAGGGTATGTGGAACCGCTGGGGGTGGACCAGATAGCAGGCTGAATGGACAAAGGGATGAGACGGACAAAAGGCGAGAAGCAAAAGGCCGTGGCCTTGAGAAGGGCAGCCAGGCAGGTGCAGCACCGCTGTGGATGCTCTTGTGCCCGGACGGCACACGCGAGCGGCCAGGAAGCACGACCGTGACACACTCCAGCCGTGTGCACCGCTCCGTTAGGGAGGATGCCGTTTTCATTCTTCATCACTACCCCTTTTTTAATTTTTTATCTCAATTTTTTTGCCAGTCAGGTATGAAAGCCCAAGGTGCTTTGGTACTAACTTAAGTGCTTTTGATTTATTGTCTGAAGCCAGGTTTTCAAGTTCCAGAGGCCCTCGCTCTCTCCCAGCCATTTACTATTTGGAATAGTAAGCTTGCTGTTGTGTGGAACTTTCTCTCTCTCTCTCTTTTTTTTTTTTTTCTTTCCTAGTTCCAGATGAATGACTTTGACCTCTTCTCTACATTGCCAGAGAATTGGAAAATATAACCCAAAATGAAATGGGAAGAAAAAAAAAAAGCACAGGGTATTTGGAATAAAAGCTGATGAGAGGGAAATCTCTACAAGGACAGGACGCTATGGCAAGCTTGGGGCAGATGGAAGGTAGGGACAGGCTGTGGCCAAGGACACAAGACGGTCGGGCGGTCCCCTGTCCAGCCAGTCGGGGACTCGTACCCTCGAGCTGGCACCTGAGACTCGTTGAAAAGTAATGTTGCTATTTTGAAACCGTTGAGGTTTATCATTACAAGCATTATAAGGGATTTGTTGGTGCTGCTGCCGTATTAGGAACTACCGCCTTGATGAGGACCCATGAGGGTAAATTCTCTGAGTCCTCCAAATGTTGGGGATGAGGCTTATTTTAATCTCCTGGGTGATGTAGAACTTAAAACTGAGGACATTCTCCCATTTGCTTGGGCTTCTGGGTTATTTCAGAGCCAATGTACTGCCTGATTCACACAAAGATAGCAATATACGGCCTACTACCTTGTGTTTTCCTTTTCCTACTCCTTTTTTTTTTGTCATCTGTTTCTTTTGTCTAGGCATATATAAATATTAGAAACTTAAATTTTGGAATGAAGCTGATATAAGTAACTTGAAATTATATCACAGGATATGAGAGGTATATGTGTAGGGTGAGAAGGGTACTCGTGAGAAGGTGGGTAAGTAGACTGACCTCCCGTATAGTAAATATTTTCAGTACTCGGTCGTATTAGCAGATGACGTTCCTTGAGCTCAGTCTGTGAAAGATTCAGCATTAAGCACTTTGTGGCTAAGTACTTTATTTTTATAATTTCATTTGTACTTTCTTATGACCCCGTGTGTTGTAATAACTACTAGAGTACACAAAAGTACAAAGGCTGCATGTGTGAGAGAACGCGTATAAAAAAAAATGGTCTTTGTGAGAACCGATTTCCAGCAAAAGAGACAAACAGCAATTTTCAGCACATCTGACAAAACCGACTGGGAGGTTCGCCTTTTTAATCCGAGGCCCAAAACCTAGTAAGTGGGGAAGCCAAGTTCCCAGCCAGGGCAAGTCTGACTCCACAACACATTCTCTTAACTTTGGGTATAACAGGTCTGAGTTCAAATTAGCGTTCCATCATTTACTAAGGATAAAACCCTGGGCCAACGACTTAATCATTCTTATCTTCCCTTTCTCCAGTCCCTAAAATGGGAATAAAGATGCTACTTGAATAATATTCAAAATGCTTAGAACAGTGTTTGGCGTTTAGAAACTGCTCAATAAATCAATAAATATTAGCTATTGTTACCATATTTAAAGAGTATGTCTATAGTATACATAATTAAAATTCTTTTCCCACCAGCAGAGACATTTCTTCAATATTCAATTAATCACGTCGTACAACTCTCTGCACATATGCCCGGGCAGTGACTGTTCCCAGGAGAGCCAGTGTTGGAATGCACATGTCGACGTTTCAAATGTAAGGTACTGCAAGGTCAGTGTGTCCCAGGAGAAGGCCAGCTGCCAAGAGACCTTGCAGGGTAGCATTTCCAGGGTGAATTCATCACAGCTGGCGTCCGGACCTCAGCGTCGCAGGTCCCAGCATTTGGTCTGGTTAATTCCCAGAGCTGATTATTCAGAGGGGATGACTTGTAACCAACTCACAAAAGACTGAAGCATATAAATTGGAAAGCCACTGTATTAATTTACAGTGAAAAATATTACTGTTAACCGGACCAGACATTTGCATCAGTCTGACCAGTGAATTCCTGCCCTGTAGGCAAGCTACACAGGGAGCCACGTTAACAGAAGGTTGCTTGGTGAGCAGGATGCTTGTTTCAAATGCTCAGTCTCATCAGACTCTAATGGCAACATGCATCCATCTCCATCTACCTGCCAGAAAGAACAGACATTCCAAGCAGCTTGACGATGCTGAGATGTCCCTTCCCTGGACCAGAGCAGAATGTGCTTCTGTGACTTTCCTTTTCCTGTGGTGCCGTGGCTGACCAGTCTCTGTTTCAGATTGTTCTTTAATTTCTTGAGCTCTGCAAATACCCACAGGAAGGTTGCTGAGGTTCAGAAACCATCTTACCTCTTACTGGTAGTCTTGGCTTATTTAGTAGTTTAGCTCTCAGAGGGCATCTTCATTGCTGCTGGCCATTCCGAATTCTCCTGGGTATTTCGCATGCCACGTACCACAGTGTCACCACAGCCTCATCTGCCTCAAGCTCTCTGTGGTTTTCTCATCATCTTTATAAATTCCTACTCATTGAACCACCTACTCTCTCCTAAAACCTACCCCAAGCCTGTACTTGAGCTACCATAACTGCTGATGTTACCAAGAAAGAGCCCCATAGGTTGTTTCTAGCCTCCTTAAATATAACAAAATGGGTTTTGATTAATTGATGGGTATTATAAAGACTCGATCCTTGAACAATAATAACAACTTTTTGCAATGATTCAAGTTACTTGTACTTCACTAATGATCACAATAAGATCCCACCACAGGGACGCCTGGGTGGCTCGGTGGTTGAGCATCGGCCTTTGGCTCAGGGTGTTATCTCAGGGTCCTGGGATTGAGTCTGTCATCGGGCCCCCCACAGCCTGCTTCTCCCTCTGCCTATGTCTCTGCCTCTCTCTGTGTCTTTCATGAACAAATAAATAAAACCTTTAAAAAAAATAAGATCCTATCACCATTTTTGATCTTCTCCTTGCTTTCTGTGACATCTAGAAGAGAATCAAATGTCGTGGAATGGCCAAGAAGAAGCTCGGTGATCTTGTCCTTGGCTGCCTCTTGGAATTAACTTCCTCCCACTCATCTCCGTCTTGCTCAGCTCTGCAGGCTCCTTGATGGTTTGGGACTGTGCCAAACCTACAGCCGCATCAGTTCTTTTGCCCTTGCTGGTCCTCCGTCTGCAGTGCTCCCCCACTAAACATTTGCATCTGGTTGGCTCTTCCTTTCCTTCAGTCGTGTCCAAAAGTGACCTCCGCTTGAAGCCTTCTGACCACCCCATCTAGCACCCTCTCACACTCTCTTCTCACCTTGCTTTGTTTTTCTCCTTTGCGGTCATCGCTTCCTAATAGAGTATTTGCATTACTTGTGTTTTTGAACAGGATACATTTCATGAGGTAGATGAAGATGAAGACATCTTAGTCACTACTGTATTGGAGCCTGAATTAATATCTGGAACAAGATGGGTGCTTAGATAGTATTTTTTGAATGGAGGAATGAACTTGGTATTGGTATCTTCTTGCTGATTATTAGATTTTGTTATCCTTCGTGTTGCCCCCAGCAGCTCAACTAGAATGTTGTCTAGGTGCTGACTTTGCCATTTTGGGGATGTTTTATTGTGGCCATATCAAAGGAAGCCAGAGTAATAGTCAGATATGCCCAGAAGCTCACCCAAGGGGAGGCATCCAAATCTTTCTCCATATCAAGTAGTTTCCATGAATTTTTATTTAATTCCATCTCTTCCATTTCTTTAGCACCTCACTTGTCTTTATGTTTCTGTGCCTCTACTCCATCCTTTAGTTGTCATCAGTTCTTCTCTGCTTTTGTCCCCGTGAATGGTGAGATGGTGAGGAGGCACTTCAGTCAATGACCACTTCCTGTAGCCCTCTCCTCATCCTCAGTAGCTAGAACCCTAGTCTTCCCTTGAGGCCTTCCTGCCACCACCTCTCTTCTCACAACCCTCACCAGGTTAATTCTGTGAGTGAGATACTGCAGCATATGCTTTCATTTGACTTTGGGGGAACTTGTTATAATGTCCCATTAAGTGTTACAGTGTACATTGGTGGGACCATGAGATAATACTGTTTTTACAAAGCCATTCTCATTTTTGTATTGTTTTCTATGTTGTCCCCACCTTCCTCTCAGGAATGTTAATGTGGAGATAGTGAAATTGGAAGCCTGAAACTCTTAAGTTTCATTTATCTTTACTTTCCAGGATAACTTAAGAATTTTGAAAACTATTGAAATATACAAGGTATATATATATTTTATGCTGGGAGAATCCATTTGAATTTGGTTATTCTGCAGAAAATTCTTTTTTTAAAGGTTTTGTTTATTTGAAAGAGCATGAGCAGGGGGAGGGTTAGAAAGAGGAGGAGGAAAAGGAGGGTCCCCACCGAGCAGGGGGTCCGACTTGGGGCTCTATCCCAGGACCCTAGGATCATGACTTGAGCCAAAGGCAGATGACTGGCTGACCCACCACCCAGATGCTCCCGGAAAATTATTTCTAAGGGTACCTTAGAACACCATTTTTTTTTTTTCCTGGTAGAGGGGTGGATTTGTTGGCCTATGAAAACTTCAGTGGAACAATTCAAAGGTTCTTAACTCAGGACAATTTTATTCTCTAGATCTCTCTGTTACTGAGTGGCATGACATTTTGCTAGACAGCAGGCACTAAAAGATATACTCATCCTTCAGATTCACTCATCCCTGGAATACCCAAGGTATGCCACTGGGATGTCTTTGAGCAGGTTCACGGATGCTGCTTAGGATAGTACACTGCATTAAATGCAAAAGGAAATGTTGTAAAGCCTTAAAAATGCCATGAACTGAGAGAGAAATATAAACTCTGTTTTAAAGAATCACGTTTATAAATGCACTGGGACCTAAGAGGCAAAAAAGGAATTCCAAGTTTATTCTGTAGCTCTTTGTATTTAAAAAAAAATGTCGGTTGGATGTGAGTGTGTTCCTCAGTATTTATAACTCAGCCAAGAAAGATGGGTTTGTGACTTTGTTGTTCTATGATACATGAGTAGGATGTTCTGTGCTTTGTGACTGTAGCTCCTATATGGACGGTCTTTACTTTTACTGTTTGGTCTCTTTGCTTGGGTTTCAGACTGTACTTAGAGAAAAAGACACGTTCTCTCTGGGATTGATTTAAACCAACCCATTCTGTATGTTGCTGCTGCGGCTTCCCAACATTTCATGGTGATGTGACATTATTGAAGTTGAGTTTTAATATGTCACTATACCGTTTCCTTCCTCTGACCCTGTCTCTACTCAATCTGCCATACAGCTGCCATCCATTCTCTGTGCTTGTCCAGATGAGTGGAGCTTGGTTGTAGCACGAATTACTTCATCCTGGAAGACTTTCTACGACTTCGCTGCTGATGATCCTTTCTTGCCTTTCTACATGATGTCTGGGACAATCTAAGTTGGCCTTTTTAGATGAGAGAAGGTGATTACGTGTATGGCATGATTTGAAAGATGACAGGAAAGCTTTTCTCTCCCTAAATCATTTCTATCCAAGTATCAATGCATCTGAGATTGCATTTTCAGATGCATTTGTTCTCATGTAAAACTTGCCCACTTTTACCCTCAGAAAAAATTGAACATTTAATGCACTAATACGTTAGAGTGAGTGATGCTGCTAGCGTCATTTGGAAAGATCTGTGCCTCAGTTCTGGAATCCAAAGAGGGCATTTAACTATGGGGAACCGTTTTCCCCCTACAGATTTTAGGTAGCAGAGATGTTCCTCATTATGCTGCAATTATTAAATCAGGTCAGAATCCCCGGAAGATGGCAGTGACATTTTAACACAACTCACCATGTTATTTTTTCCCATTTGAGTAGATGAGTTCATGTGAAGGACAGAACACTAGTTGTCATGAGCCAATAACCTAAATCAGTTTTGCACATATTGAAGAGAGATCACGCTACTGTTCCAAATCTTATTTTGACGTTTTCAAACATGCTGGGGAAGCATAGAAGTCTTCCAGTCTGTGTATGTTGCCTCGATATGTGAATCCCAAGGCAATAAGGGAAGTTAGAGCATGCCCCTATTCTTGTCATCAGGAAGGAAAGTAAGAACAATGACCATGAGTTACTATTTTCCAGCATCAGCAGTATCTCAGCCAGAGTCCACTGTAGGTACCCAGATAATCAAAATAAGCACTGACGTTTACTGAGCAATCACTTTATGCCAACAGATTTGTGATGTATATTATTTCATGATATTACCAACGGCCTTAGGAAATCAATAATGCTATTATTCAAATCTTACTCAGTTCAGTGATATTAAGTAATTTGCCCAAAGTTTTATAGTTGATGGCTGGCAGACCAGGGACTTCAAGTTTGTCTAATTTCAAAACCTATGTTTTCAAAGATGATGATAAACTATATCCTTCAGCCTGTTTGGTCTGAGAAGTAAGGACCAATGTAACGCATTGGTCATTACAAACAATGTGGCCTACAAATACCACACAATTAGTTACCGTCAAAGATTTAAAACAAAACCAACAATGAAACGTAGGGAGATCCGGAGTTATTTATAAGCAAAACAACTGTACAGAATATAGATAACTATAGAAACAAATATATAAATAAGCTGACATTAAGTTTTCATTTTAGTTTCCTGACTTCCAATAAAAAAATCTAAGAAGTTTAAAAAAATTGAGTATAGTTGACCTCCAAGGTTATTATTTTCAGGTGTATAACGGTGATTCAACTCTTCTATAGGTTATGCTATACTCGCCACCAGCTTCTATCTGTCCCCATACATGATATTACAATATCCTCTTGCTGTACCTACTATTGCTGTGACTTACTCTGCAACTGGAATCATGTATCTCCCCTTCCTCTTCACCCATTTTGCCCATTCCCACTTCCCTCTGGCAACTATCGGTTTGTTCTGTGTACTTATAGGTCTGATTCTGCTTTTTGTTTATTCATTTATTTTGTTTTTAAAGTTCTACATGTGTGTGAAGCCATACGTAGTATTTGCCTAAGTTTAACTTATTTCACTGACCATAATACCTTCTAGGTCCATCTATGTTGTCATTAGTAGCAAAATCTCACTGTTTTTATGCTTGCATAATATTGTGTGGGTGGATGTACACACACGTGCACACACACACCACAGCATCTTTATTCATCTATTTATGGATACTTGGTTGCATCTGTATCTTGGCTATTCTAAAAAAATGCTGCAACAACCATAGTAGTGCATACATCTTTTCAAAGTAGTGTTTCCATCTTCTTTGGATGAATATCCAGTGGCAGAATAATTGGATCATATAGCATTTCCAGTCTTATTTTTTGAGGAACTACCATACTGTTTTTCTCAAGGACTGTACCAATTTACATTCCTGCCAACAGTACACAAAGTTCCTTTTCCTCTACATCCTCTTCAACACTTATTTCTTAACTTCTGAATTTTAGCCTTTTTGATAGGTGTAAAATGATATCTCATTGTGTTTTGATTTACATTTCCCTGATGATTATATTAGTGTTGAGCCATCTTTTCATGTGTCTGTTTTGCCATCTGTAGATCTTCTATGGAAAAACGTCTTTTCAGGCCCTTTGCCCATTATTTAATCAGATTGCTTTCTTGGTGTTGAGTTGTGTGAGTTCTTTATATAATTTAGATATTATTTTCTTTGGGTATATTATCTGCAAAGATCTAAGAAGAAAAAATTTTGAGTGTGTCCCTCTGAACTCAATACTTGGATTATAGAATTAACTAGATTAAAAGGATGGCTGGAGAATTTTGTGAGTAATGAGCATTTGGCCTCATGATTCTTAGGCTTGATATTCTGGGCTTAACATTATGACCTTTGATTGAAGTCACCGTGAGGGGCAGTCAATGGTCATTTAACTCTTCATTGTACCTTCCATTCAGTACCTAAAAATCTTACTTTTTAAAGCCACGTTGTATTACCGAGTGCAGTACACTCACTTAGAATACTCCCTCCTGCCACACATAAACATCACATGGTATCTTGTTTGTACCTCTCGTTTAAAATATTTTCCCCAAAATGGAATTAGCACTTATTCATTACAGACAAATTGGGAATGTAGGACTTTATGATAAGGAAAATGAAAGCCTAGTACAAAGTTAATCACTGCTAACACATCAGTGTATGACTTTCTAGTATTTAAATGCATGTTTTAACTCGCTGAAATCATGTTGAAATACAATTTTGTTTTCTGACTTTCTTCCATGTTAACATGATAACAAAAGCATTTCCCATCGTTTTAAATCCGTTTACAAATAGCATTTTGATGGCTGCATGGTGGTATGTCTAGAAGTAGTATCATTTTCTAATACTTTCTCTATTGTTGAACATTGGTGAGGAGATATAAGATATAAATATTCAGTGTTCAGCTACCAATTACTGTTGGTTTTGTAAGCCTGTGTGTTGTGCAAGTTGTTAGTAGGAGGTTTGGGCTGAAGGCAGATATGCTTTATCTCAACCCTACCTCAATTTGGATAGGATTTAAATTAACCCCTGGCATATTTCCTGACTCCAACAGTGACACCAGGCTAGGGGTAGGGTGGGATGGGGAAAATGGAGCTGAGAAGTAGAGATTGAGGGGGGAAAGAAAGCGAGGGAGAGAAAGGGAGAGAGAGAGATGGAGAAGGGAAGAGAGGAGGCACTAGAGAGAATGACCTAGAGAGAATGGGAAGGAAGGAAAGAGGATGTAGAGTAGGATGAAGTAATCTTCCAGTTACATGTGTATGCCTTGTCAAGACAGCCAGGATGGAGTTAACCTTTCAGGATACCAGGTGTTAACTAGTCATCCCCTCACCTTCACTGAAGCCCAAATCAGCTTTTTGGTACCAGCATGTGAATTTATGTGACATATTCCACCTTCAGATATGAGCAACTGCAGCATTTCAGAAGCCAGCTTTGTTTCCAGGAATCTGTATTATGTTACAAAACTCTGGAGTTAGATTTCCCGCTGCCCTTGTACCTTCTCAGCTGCCTGGTATTAGTACAGTTGTCTTTGTGATGGAAGCCCTGAGTCCTTGGCCTCAAACCAGTCCTGCTCCCCTGGGGCTCACACAGCAGTGTTCTGAAATTCCTACTTACTAGCTCCTTCAACAAGACTGATGCTGAAAGGGCTTTGCTTGTGCTTTCAGCATTCATCACATTCCTTATAAATGAAACATGAATGTAATTCATATTTCTTCTAGGGAGAGAAGTTTTAGAGGCTTCATTTATTCATTCATTCAACAAATATTTATCGGGTCCCTTCTGCACTTAAAATACCATGGCAGACACTATGAGGGATACAGAGAAACACAAGCAGGGTGACTAGGAGTCTAGTCGACCACCAAGTCAGGTTAACTTTACCTCTTCAATATCTCCTACAGCTATCCAGTCAGTCCATCCTAACTACCATAGCCTTAATTCGAGCGGCCATTATCTTCTTCCTATCCTCTTTTAAAAATTTGATCAAATTATATCTGTATTTAAAGCCTTAATTGTCAGGCAAACGCTCTAAATCCTTACCCTATCTTATAAGTTCCCAGAGGATCTGGAACCATTTAACCCTCAGATAATATCTTTTGACCTCCCCACCCCCCAATAACTTAAGCCATCTTGAATTTCTTTTAGTTCTTTTTGTATTGGTCTATTTTACTACTGTGATTTTGTGTATACCGTTTCTTTTGCTTGCCCAATTCTTCCCACTTTATTTTCCTCCTCTCCTTTCCTATTTAGCTCCCATTTGCTATTCATTAGTTAGGTCTTAAATTATGTTGCTTTAACCAAGAAGATTGCCCTGTCTACTCATCCTTCTCTCCCATTTCTAGACCATAATTTATTCCTCCTCTTTGTGCTCTGTGGGACCTTGTACTATTCATAGAACTCATTGTACTTCTTTATCACTTACATGTACCTCCAGTATGCTAAAGATTCTGTTAGGTCAGTATCATGCCTAGCTTATTTTCTATTGTGTTCCCATCTTATGATATAGTGCCTATTACATTTTTAAATGTGAAAATTTGTAATTGAATTATCGCGTTAAGAAACCTGTATTTTTGTTCAAGCACCCTTATACCTACTAAAAATACTTCACACACCATACACATTAATACACTCCATATAGGGTAAGACTGTATATGATTAAGTGGTAGGTTTGTGGGTGATGTGATAGGTGTTAGAGATACAACACACCACAATTAAGAACTTAAAGCATCAGAACTTGAATTTCTTTTCTATTCCTTGCCTCTTTCCAAACCACCTGCCCACTCTGCCAATTCAAAATTATATATTTAATGGGCCACCAAAGGTAAGTTGAGAAATATTATTTCAGGTAATAATGAAAGAATTTAGCACTTGGAAATCTCTGCCTTCTAGGAATGTTCACCCAGGAATTCCACAACCAGCCCTACACAGATGATTGCCAAATGAACAGCTCAACTCCCAAATTTTGGTCATCATTCACTCATTTACTTTTCAATCCCCTCTGAAATTTTTATCAAGATACACACCAGGCTGTGGTATATTGTGTATCTCTGGGAGGGGACAAGCTGAGGTGACTGGTGGACAAAATCTTAGAGTAAATCTGGATGATTTCAGCTTCTGTGACATTTGTACTAGTATGTCAAGATATAGGTGGTTTTTAAATGACTTTTGCATATTAAATGAAATTTGAACAGAGCATGTTTTGCAAGGTGATCACAGACTATAGAGATAGGATTAAGAGGTGAGAGAACAATAGAATATGTATGGATCTAAATGATTTAAGTAAAAGCTAATATTTACTGAGTTTCTGTCACTTTGCCAGATTTTAAACATATATTTTTAATTTTTGCAATAATACAGCAGCATACTACTCCCTGTATCAATGAGAAAATCAAAGCTTGCAGAAGTGTAATAACTGGCACAAGTTTCCACATACAGGATATGAAAAGGATGAGGTGCAATGGAGGGTGTGTGATTGCAGGATCTGAAACCTTTAGAACTCCATTGAACAGAGAGATTAAACAAGTGGTAGAGGAAGTGGAAGAGGGGGCAAGAATGAAAATAGAGGTAAATGTGAACTGACAAGTATTCAGAATTGAAAGGAAGTAAGCTAGAAAGATCTGGACAGTGCAGATGAGAGATGATTACATGTAGTCATCAAGTTCCATGTTCTTAGAGAATATATTCCCCACTTGCCAGATGCCTTGAAAGCTCACAGTTCACTCCTGGGAAGCATTGCCTGGCAAATGGATGGGAGGACTTTCCATTTTGGTGTGGGAAACCCAGTGCTGCCTTGTGTCAGGTGTTCACAGGGGGCTTTTTAGCTTTTTAATTTTCTCTAATATATGAGGAAGTGAAAATATGTAGACAAATGAAATGGTATCTGTAAAGCTGTGAAATTCTGTGTAAAAAGGTTATCACAGCAGAAATATTGGCAGCTGTCATTGCTGCAACTGGAATAAGAGTACCCTGAAAGTGCAGTTGATAATTTCCTCAGGTCTGGTGCTTCGTTTAGTCCCTTGCTGAAACTGGGTAAGTGTCTGCCACAGAGAGAACGACAGAAGGGGGAGGAGCAGCTTTCTTGGCGCCCATTGACCTAATAACATGAAAAGTGAATTCAACCCATGGTCGGTAAATCTCCCTGGCTAAAGGGGCGAGTACCAAATGAATTTCTTGCTTGACAGAAGCACACAGCAGAAACCTTTAATATGTGTGGGGCCATTTCTGAGTAATTCCCACCTTCCTTGACATGCCACTATTGGATGCTGGTGATCCATGTTGTCGCCACACTGCATAAAGGCTGGCCTAGACTGGTTTTTAATTAAATCCCTCTAAAGGATGGTCAAATCGACCTGTCTTTGCTGAAAGAGTAGTTGTGATCCAGTGTCCTGAGAATACATACTACCCCCTGTCCATCCCCAGAGGCTGTCTCATTGCATTTCTGATCAATGTCTTTCTCCCTGGTTTTTGAGCAAAAGCGTGACGAAAACAGAGAATGAAAACACAGTGCAGTTTCCATAGCAACATTTTTAGAATGAAAGGAATGAAGGGGGGGGGGAAGAAGTGGAACTCTACCATGATTTTGGTTCTGAACACCAGTCAATGGGTTGTCTGTTCTAAGTAGTCAGTGCTAGGGTTTATTTATGTAAAAGCAGTAGAGGTAGTATCAGAATCCTTTCAATTCCAGATTCTTCCAGCAGGGGATGGAAACAGGAATAGCACGATGTACTTTCTTGCTCTGATAGCGGTCACACTATTAAATAATATGATCAATGAATATTTATTCTGATACCCTGATACCTTTACTAAGTTTGCGGAAGATAGCGTATAAAATGTTTGTTACCTGCTTCAAAGAGCTTATTAACATACAGGACAAACAAATACTGAATAAATGTTCCCAAGCAAACCGATGTATAACACGCCAATAAAACACAAACTGAAAACAAATACTTTGAGTGCATCTAGATGGAGGAACTCAGCATTGAGTAGTGTTCATTTGGAAGCTTTTATGGAAAGGGCACATGATCTTGTAAAAGAGGAGAAAAATGAACTGATGGTAAACAACAGTCTTGTTTATGTTTTCCTAGGTGGGGTGAAGTAGAATGAAGAAATCCTAAATTTGTAGGTGAAGAGGGTAAAGTATGTCTGGGATGGTGGGGTTAACTTGGCTTTCCCATGGTATATTATCTAGGAAAGATTAGAAAGGGGTTTAGTGAGGTAAGTGTTTAGTGAAGAGCAGAAAAATTTAAATTTAGTTTGAAAGGCCATGGGAAGTTTTCAGATGTTCTTGAGTCACTTAGGGGTCTTTTTTTTTAATATTTTATTTATTTATTCATGAGAGACAGAGAGACAGAGAGAGAGAGGGGGGCAGAGACATAGGCAGAGAGAGGAGCAGGCTCCATGCAGGGAGTCCGATGTGGGACTTGATCCCGGGACTCCAGGACCATGCCCTGGGCCCAAGGCAGGCACTATACCGCTGAACCATCCAGGGATCCCCTCGCTTAGGGATCTTAAGTAGTAAGTGCTTGTTTAAAATGATATGCAGTGGTATAAAGAATAAATTACTTCCCTGGACGATAGAGACAGAATAACCCAAAGTGAATTGTACATGCATAGGCCTTTTGTATGGAAGGTGAGTCTAGTCATTTTCATAATGGCAAGATAGGAAATAATTGAATATCTATTCTTGGGTGGACTTCGCATGTAATAATAATGGTTGCTACCCTTTCAGAGCTCATGATACAGCAGAAAAGGCAATCAGTGTATTTCATGTGTTATCATATTTGTAATCTTCAAAATAACCCACCAACATTTTATTATGATGCCCCTTTTCTAATTGGGACACTGGGAATCTGGTAGGTTAAGTGCCTACCTGAGGCTGGCATTTCAACCGGACTTCGAAGCTCATGACATTTCTGTTGGAGCACATTGTGATCCGTGCAATAGGCTGTGAGAGATGACTCTAAGAGACTGCCGTGGCTTGACATCGAATGGGAGAAAGGTGAAGGAGAAAACCCCAAAGAAAGAGGGCCATGTCAGTGTTATCAGCAGTGATGGAGATATTTGGAAGAGAGGACTCTAGTGTGTCATTTTCAGTTTGGGGAGAAGTTGTCCCTGGAGTTTGCATTGATTACATTTTAATTGATAGCAGCAGGGGTAGTTCTGTGCACCTTTTGATAAGCTTTCTATAGTTTGAGAATTTCAGATATTGCATGGTGATGGGAGCACCCGAGTTAATGCACTTTCTGGACATGCTAATGTATGCCCTAGGAGGTAGCAGAAGGTCAGCCTGAAAAGAGAACCACCAGCAGCTGTGGTTAGAATTGTTCTTTCTACCAGCCTTCAGCAAAATGTCCTTTTAACTTCCTCTAGCCCTCATCTTGTGAAGTTGAAGGCTTTTGGTTTAAGTTTTAATAGAACTTGAGCTAAATGTTCAATCCTAAAATCTTAATATACGTGTCTGAAATTCATCCAAGTCCTTATATAAAGGCATGTGAAAAAAGAACGCATTTCATGTTCTTTTGCATATTTTCCTCAATTCTTTTCCAGAATGATAACCCTAGGGTCTAATAGTATGACTTCTGCTTCTCTACCTAATTTGCATGGTGAATACGTTATAGAATAGAATATCCATTGATAGGCAAGAAAAGAAAAAAAAAAGATAGTGACTGTTTCATGTCAACAACAGGAGGATATGGGTTTAGGTGTAGTTTAATTCTGAGCAGCGATAAGGGGGATTAACACTAAGATACCACAGTGCTGATGCTAGCAGCTTCTCTGTCCCTTGAGGTAAAGCAGAAGTCTATTAGCATGGTGCTGAGACTGTGGGGAGTCTAGATGCAGAGACCTAAATTCGAGTCCTTACTTCCCTCCTATCTAGTTGTGGGACTTGGGCAGCTGCTTCATGTACTTCAGCTTTTGTTTCCTAGTCTGAAAACTAGAAATAATGTCTACATCAGTTTATTAGGATAGGTAATATTGCATATCAAAAGTGTTTAAAAAAGAGCCTGCTTCATTATGTGGTTGGAGACTGCTGTGAAGAGCAAAGATGCCTAGATGGGCAGTGAACCTAATATAGCAGGACGGTAAAAGTACTCCACAACATTTCAGAGCCACAGTGAGGACCCCAAAATGGACATAGGAGATGGGGCTAGAAGAAAGCTGGAAAATGGATTTTCTCAGATACACAGGGAATGCACACAGTAGGTCATGGGAGCTGTGGGGAGCTACAGGGTATAGCAGGCAGAGAAGGGGTGTGATGGCGTATTTGTGGGGGGAGGAGTGCACACACACATACATATTCTCCCCTCACTCCCCGATGCTGACACACGTTTGCAGGAAGAGGTTTCTTCTCTTTCCTCCTTTTTCTCAGTCTTGAATATCATTGAGAAGCAAAATAGCAGAAGGCAGGAGAGGAGTTTTTAAACATCTTCACATACACAAAGCAAGATTTCCCGATCAAAACCCAAACTGACAACAGCAGCTATTGTTAGAATAATGGCCCCATTTACTTATAAGGGATAATGTCATCCCAGCGTGGATCCGCTTTATCATTTGGTATGATGGTAACTCTGGCAGGTTTATAGAATCTAACTCTGACAATTTCTCTAATTACTCTGGTTGTTCCTGTGAAACCACACCCAGGTTAGACTTGTTTAAATAGTACAACATCTGTGCAGAATGCAACTGCCCTTTTGTCCAGACACAAAGACTGGAAGGTGCCCTGTTTTGGAGGTAAGCAGTGGGCCACTCTAGACCCTTGCAAACGTCTCAAAATCCGGTTGTCAGTGACTTCAGGCTATGCAAGCATCTAAAATGGCATCTAACTTCCAATCTGTAACCATTTCTCTCTTATGTATTTTTATTTCTGTATCTATAAACTTGGAATTAGAGTATCCCTATGGTATATCATGCTTCGGTTTTTCAAGCTAATAACTTCCTATCAAGTTTGAATCCATCCTTCACATAGGTTGAGGGGTTGATATGCTATACAATATGTTCCTTTCAGTAGCTTCTGAATAAATAATTAAATGCTAATATTGCTTTTTTTTTTCTCAACAGTTGTTCTTAAGTGTTAAATCAATTGCAGATTAATTGAAATTTTCTCACCATTTCCCCTTTTCTCTCCATAAATTAGCTTTTACTTTCATTTTCTTTCATGGACCTTTCCCTCCTTCTCTTCAGGCATTCTCAGAGGGCATCTAAAGTTCTTTGGCTCTGTAGTTTTGAAGTGTGCAATTTGGAAGGAATGTGAGTCTGGAGGGAATTAAATTAACTAGAAGCTCTCTGATTTTTTATTAAATTGCCTCTTTCAAAGATATTATAGCACATTCCAGGTATTCATTTTTAAATTTTCTTCAAAAAAAAAAAAAAAGGTAAAGGCATTAAAGTTCAGAAAATTTTGGTTCCTTTCTTGCTTCACTTTTAAGGTTTGTACTCAAAATACCTCTATCACATTTTTAGCACAAAGGCTCAAACATAAAGAAAATATATTTATTGAATTTAATTTGGTAAAGATGGAAGACAGGAAATGAAGGATGCAAAACATCCTGAAAATGAAGAGACTGTAAGAAGCACAATAGTAAGGCATGGAGAAACCATATCCTCAAGCAAAGGGTGAAGATTCCAAATGATAATGTAGGCAGTGGTCAGAAACTGGTACAATAATGTGCAGAAAGAACAAAAAGCATGACACTGCAGAGGAAGTTCTGAGCATCAGACTGTAAGACAGTTTTGTGCAGCTTGAATAGAAAATTCTATAGGGGCGATAGTGGATAACAAGCAGGCCACCGGTCAGCGTACATCCCCCATCCGGACTGATGCAAAGTAAATGTGTGATTGTGAGACATGAATAAGAACTGCACTTTGGAAATAATCAACATGACCCAGGCCTTGACTGGGCTAATGTGTCCTGTCTTGGGATTCTAACTAGAGGCGATGCCTCACAAAACACCTCAAGAGAAATGGAAAAATAGAATTAGCTGAAGACTGGTCATTGAACATCCGCACGTTGGATTGTAGTAAAGAGCATGTTGTCTGGATAACTAGTTGAAGTTTTTTAGCTATTCTCTTCACTTTTAGTTTGCTTGCTTCATGTAGGCAGCCAAAGAAAATATGGTATCTTCAGAGAATTCGAATGATGGTTTCAATTTAGGAAATGCCAGTGTTTGCTGAAACAAAACTAATCCTGCCATTCTTTTCTTAAAATACTTTAGTGCATTCTACTTGCATTAGTATGAAACCTAAATTCCTTAGGATGGCTGGAAAACTCCTTCTTCGGGGGCCTAACTACCTGGAGGGCTAGTTGTATTTTACTATTTGTTCACACCATTTTCTTCCAATCATTACTGAACAATTCAGATTTTCTTGATAAACACAATATGTTCCCCCTCTGCCAGAAAGCTGTACTCCAACCATGCTCTCTGGTCCCTTCTACTTCTTCTCTTTTGTCCCTTCTACTTTTAATTCAAGATTTGTCTCAGATATTAGGGCATTCAGACGAGAAGGTTCTTCTCTGGTCTTAGTACTTCCCACACAATAGTTCGAATGCTTCTTTGTTCATTTTCCCCAGTAGACTGTAAGTAGCTTTAAGGAGATGCCCTATAGTATAATCAATTTTTGCTCCCTATTACCTAGCAAAGTGCCTGTCAACTGAATCTGCTCATTATTTATTAGTTAAGTGAAGTGTCAAAGGAATTGGGATAATCTTATTAGAAGGATGAAGAGATAAATAACACTCAGGAGAATGAGGGACATAGAGAGGATTCACAAGTTACATATCTAATCACTTGATCTATAGACCTTTTTACTATTCCATGAAATGAAAAATAGCTTTCCTAGAAAGGGTAAACTACCCCACATCACTTTTATCATGCCTCTATATTATGACTTCTGAGTTGTCTTGTATAGTTTAAGTTTTATTTTTACCTCATCGTAGGCTATGGGGTGTGGGTGATTTTTCTCTGTCAGATACTTATGCTACTTGTCCCCACCCACCCCCCTTTTTTTAATATCTCCCAATGTGTCTCCCAAATGGCCCGACACAATATCATGCGCTATCAGGCATTTTACAGTCTAGTGAATCAGTTTTTGGATGAAATAACTATGGAGGATAGGCTTTGTGAAACTTTTAAAATTTAATACCAAATGATGTCAAATCTATACTCTGTTCTTTCTACACACTGGTCATAATATTTCTTTAACATAGAAAAGAAACTGACATCATAGAGAATAAGGCTATTTCCCATATTTTCTTTTATCTGTCAGTGGAATTAAATATTCAATAGAAATCCATATTGTAGAGTAGACCATATCCTGTTGGGGGTATCCATACCAATGAAGTGAAATAGTTTTATAAATATGAATGTTTGATCTCAGACAGGTCAACTCATTACATGTTTGTTGTCTAATCCCAGATTTTAGGGATATTATTTCTTTAAATGAAGAGAGAAGATTTAATTATAGAACCCAGGAGAAGATTGTTCTAAAAATCTGAACATAATTGAATAGACCAGTAATTCGCAAACTGTAATTCTTGAACCAGAACCATAGATGTTGCCTGGGAACTCCTTAGAAATGCAAATTAGCAGGCCACGAGTCAGAAAATCTCGTGGTTGGGCAGCAATCTGTGCTTTAATAAGCCCGCCAGATGATTCTGATGCACAGTAAGTCTTGAAACCCATTGGAATAAACTTTGCAGAGCACCAACTAGGAAGTGTAGATGTAGCTATGGCAGTTCTGGAGAACCTCAGGATTTTCTAGCCTTGAGCATCCTCTAACTGCCAGCGCATTTCCAGGCCCCCTTTAAGTGCTGACCCCTAGTCCGTCATGTGTAGCAAAAGGCCAAAACCTACCTGACTCCATTGACTTAGTATTAGAATAAGTAAGAATATAAAACTTGTACAATAAGGTTTTCCTCAAGTTGAGGATGATAAAAAAAGTGCATTTGCTGTTCTTCCATACTATGTGACTACATATACATTGATAACTGGCAAATTTACATGCTTGGTCATATATCAACATGTATCAACCAGACTATGGAATGAATTCTTCAGTGCCTCTGAGACAGAGTGGACACCTTTTTCTTTTTTTTTTTTTTTAATGTCAAGTGTCAACACAATTGTGTTCTTTTACTTTATGATTTTCACCCTTATACTGTTTTGTTAAACTGTTTTCTTCCTGTCTTCACATCTCTCCTGATAGTCTCTTCTATTGTAAGGGAAGTTTATAGATGTCCTATATCTCCCGCATACTCTCAAAAGTGAGATGAGATGTCTACTCATATCTTCTGCATACTCTAAAATGTTGACTTGCTCACTCTTCTATTGTGATCTCAGTATTAGCTCCAGAGTCTTATAATACTGCTTGCTGTTGGACTCCTCTGTTTGGAGTGATCAATGGCAAAAGTCATTAACAAAACAACCACAGTATTTGTGGAGAATTTTTTTTTGGTGGATGATCTTTGTGGTTTCTTTGCTTTTTATTTTAATGTCTGGAAGAATATAGTTTTTAAGATTACGTGGAAAATAATTTCAACTCTTCAGATCAAAGAGCCGAAGCAAAAAAAATTAAGTGCTTACGCATATTCTTATACACATCACACACGATAGAAAATGAAAAGTTATAGCTCTATTTTCTTGAATCTCTAGGAAGCTATAAAAGCACACATGTGACTCAGGTCATCTCATAAAGAAAAAATGATATGCAACATATAAAATACAGAGATGCTTAATAGGATTATAAAATCTGGACTACCTACTTATTTTGTAGTAGCAAATTTATTCATTATTGTCGCCATTAATAATAGTAATATCATTATGAATCTGTGCATATATTAAAAAAACCACTATTTGCATTATCCACAAAAGAAAATTTTCCCTATGGGATTTAATTGTGGCTTTAGAGAAAGAGAAGTGAAATCATTATGAAATGCTGAGATAGTTATACCTTTCTGCTCATGGGCCGAACACTCATTAATATTTACGTGAGGATTTTATTTTGTGGGAGAAAGGAGGGGGTCAAATAGAAGATTCTGTATTGAGTTACAAGGTATGAGAACATGGCATGCAGTGCAGTACTCTGACACCTGGATCAGTAGCCACTTGGTGAAGAGTAAAAAAAAAAAAAACTTCTTCCTTGGGCAAGAAAATAAAATACCTCCTCGTGTGTGTGTGTGTGTGTGTGTGTGTGTGTGTGTTTTCTCATAAGTGAGGAATCTACTAATAGAAGCCCATCTCTCTATGAAACTCAGGAGGCCCCTGGTAAACTTATCTGAAGAGAGATTTGGAGATTGAGGATAACAGTTGCAAAATAGCAGGTTTCTTCTTCATCCGTTATTTGTGAATATGCTTGTTTATTGGCACAAGGTGCATCTTAGTCTTGGACTACTGGGGCATTCTCTTCTGCTGGGTTTCTGTCAGCTTAGCAGAAACTGCTGAGGACACCACAGCACACAAACCCTTTTGAAGCGAACCACTTTAAGCTCCTTGATCTCTTTCACTGGTGCACATATCCACATGACATTGTGAGGATTTCATACTATCAAAGGTGTTTTTGTTAGCAGGTGCAGTCTAGTTATTAACAGGTGGATGGACTGGGTCAAAGGAGACATAGCCCTTAATTTCTACAGAGAACATAAGCTCATCAAATTTCAGATTGTGTGTCTGTGTTTAATAATTGAAGACTCCCATTGTGTCACTTAAGAGATCTCATGAACTAATTTGATGAAGAATTGTCAGGACTGGGCCAAGAGATGATAAAGAGAACAGGATAGAGCTGTCTTTCATAAAAGTTGGGCACTGAGGTCCTGACATAGCATCTTGGATACTTTTCTGAGTCAGTACTGAACCATTACCTTGTTCCAGTAATAACATGGGGATAAAATAAAACATCCTCCAAGGAGGCATTTAGTGGTGAGCTAAGGCTGAGAGCCTTCAAGGACATTTATCTCCATAGTAGCAACGTTTGACTCTTTGTGGTTTCCACAAATCTTTGTAAAAGGCATTGATCGCCACTGTCAGTATGATTAGAGGAAGCACTGATGCATAGCATGTTTATGATTAAAAAAAAACACAAACAATTCATGCACTTAACACATGTCATGAGGAGGACATTACTCTCCTGGGAAAAGATGAATTTTTACCTTTTAAAGATATGATTTTTCTTTTTCTTTTTTTTTTCCTTCTATAGCTTTGGCTTTAAGATATAACCCAGTCTGGGGACCAAGCAAGTCATACTTTCTGTGTGACCTTAAACAATTCACCTGACTTCTCTAGCTCTTATTATCCATGGCTTCAAGGAGAAATTGTTGTTTCTCCACCATGTTCTCCACCTCCAAAATTTATAGAATTCTATAATAGTCATTGTTCCACATAACTATTCTAATAAACGTTTCAGGATCTGCCCTAAAGAGTTAGGTGTTAGAGCAGTCATCAAATATTTAGCCTTTCCCCCAATACTTGTTGGAGGCCTATTATGTCTTGAGGAAAGAGATAGAGAATACAAAATGGTGTAAGACCTAGTGTTTGACCTCTGGGAATATTTAACATGCCATGTAATGCAAGAAAGTGTTATTTTTTATAAGGAGTTTGCAAAGACTATTATATACACCAAGGTTTCTCAACCTTTCACTGTTGACATTTTGAAACAGTTGGATAATTCTTTGTTGTGGGGGTTTTTCCCATGTATTTTGGTATGATTGACAACATCCATAGTCCATTAGATGCCAGTAGCATCCCTCTAGTTGTGATGACCAAAAGACTTCTCTAAAGATTCCCAAGTGTTTCCTGAGGCTCGTACTCACTCTGGTTCATAACTATTACATGAGAGGAGAGCAATCACATCTGAGAAGTTTTCAGAGAAGACTCATTTAGAGAGATTTGATTTGATCTGAGTTTCAAATTATAAGGGATGGGTAAGGCTACAAATACAGATCGTGGTCATGTTTTGCAGGATCTTGATACTCTTACCATTGGGAAGCACTACAAGTTTGAGATAATGGGCAGGGAGTTATTATAAATAAGGATAGTGGTTCAGCGTGGTTGTTAGAATAGGACAAAACTGGATTCAAGCCCGAATCCAAAACATTAGTAGCCATGTAACCCTGGTCAGGTAATGTAATAGTTTCTGCTTGTGATGATTATTAAATGTATTGTATAAGGTCTTTAGCACTGGGTCTGTCCCCAGAGGCATGTACCAGGAGTATCATGGTGACTCATGCATCAACCACAGGGTCTTGACACTCTAAAGTCTGCTCATTAGTTGTGAATTTTGTTGTATCTTGCTATTCATAATGAAATACTACAGGTATATTATTTAATTTTATACCCATTAGATTTAACAATATTTCTGATAAGGATGCTCTAACTCACTGATACTTTCTTGAGAATTAGAGGAAAAAGTGGAGTTAAAGCCAGCATATGAAAATGAGTTTAAACCTGGATGTGTTTATGAAAAGTTATCACTGACAAACGTAATTTTTTTAAAAGATTTTATTTATTTATTCATGAGAGACACACACACAGAGAGAGAGGGGGGGGGGGGCAGAGACATAGGCAGAGGGAGAAACAGACTTCCATGCAGGGAGCCTGACATGGGACCCGATCCTGGATCTCCAGGATCACACCCTGGGCTGAAGGCGGCGCTAAACTGCTGGGCTACTGGGACTGCCAGACAAATGTCATTCTTAATGTACATCAGGTTTGAGAAGCTACCTCTTAAGCAAGTACTCAGGCTGGGATTTATAACTGTACCTGCCCCCCTGACCAAGTCTGAGACTTTTCAGTGCCATAGTGATGTTGGGAAATGGAAGTCAGCCCTCACTCTTTGGTCTTCACGCTGCTGGACATGGAAGCTTGGAACATTCAGGTGTCTGGCTCTAGGTCTTTGCTTGGGCCCTAGCCACTGAGGAAGGGTAGGACTTGGAATTGGAATCTTGAATATAGTGTATAAATATAAACTGATTGAGATCTAGCTGTTAATTTTTTTCAATAAACTTGAGTTAGCTGTTCAAGTCATTTTGTTAGCACTGTCTTGATTCAAGTAATTGTAGAGATTAAAACCTATGGTTTCCAGTTTTGAAAAGTCTACTCCTTCAACTTCAGTTTATTCAGGTCTTGAAATATATGGTCAGCTTAGAGCTAAATTAAGGAAAATTTATGTCATGCTTAAAACTGACAGCAATCAGTTCCCTAAGGTCAGCATCTCTTCCAAGCACTGAATGTTTTATTCCAGTGGGGAAATATTTTGCTACATGACCTGTTAAATTTGGGCCTTTGTGCAAGGCTGACTTTATGGCACTGCTGCTTCAAGTTAGGTGCCGTAGTGGTGCCAAACCCTGCAACACGCATGTGTGACTTTTGCTAATAGGTGGCAGCTCCAGCAGTGCCTACTTAAACATCCCTGGGAGAGGCTTACCTGAGGAGAAATGTGATAAAAGTCACAATAGGAGATTAATTGCATATGTTCTGTGTGACATGACATCCCACGGGAGTTAGGAATATGTTTGTGGTTTTATAAAGCATACTGTAAATATCAGGCTCGGCTTTGGCTGTGACCCTGCCAAACATGGGGCTAATATCGTTTGTCATATTCAGACATTGCCTTTTATAAAACATCCTTGTTCAGGCTGCTACCAAGGTATGATGTGTTTGGCTCTGAGGAAATTGTTGTCCTTATGATACGGGGATAGAAAGACAGCAGGAAGGGGGGGGAGATGGAGTGGGATATGGGATAGAGCAAAAACATGTCACTCGAGGGAATGGAGAAATGTTGTTCTTATTAATGTGATTAATGAAAGTTGCTAGACAGATTTTCTTACATCTTCCAAGATTCTCCTCTGTTGACCTATGTTTAATGGAAAAATCTGTGAGAGCAGAGAACCCCAGAACTTCCCAGGGAGGGGGTAGGTACCTCCAGTGCTTAACCATAGTGAAATATTTTGGATTTCTCATTGCAAGAGAGAAGAACAAAGTAGAGAAAAAGGGGTATATAGTGAGAAGGATTAACAGGACCATTTCACTGTTGTCCAGTTATTAGCATATTAAAGACTTCACAACCATCTACCGTTTGGCTTAAGATTTGATCCAAGAGAGTGTATTTGAGTTAAATTTCTACCTTATATCTGTCTCGGGAGTGATCTGATCCTAAACCCAATGCCCCTTGCTACAAAGCCTAAATCATCAGTTTGTCTTAATGACTTTCTAGCTTTGGTTAGAGCTCTTTTCAGACTGAATGGAATCAGAACGTATTTTTGCTTGTAGCAGACAGAAGTTCAGAACATGAAACCCCACCCAAAAGAGGGACTGTTAGGCATTTCTATCCATCTGGCCATTGCAGTGACCGGCAGTGGCTGTAGTCCATTAAATAATTATCTTTATTTTGGATAATATTCCTTCTACCAGAGACCCTGGAGGCTTAATTCCATTAATGCCTTTGCCTGTTTCTCTCTCTGTATTTTAGCACAATGTGCAGCTTCTGATGACTGATAGTTTAAATCCTTTGTTGCAATAGGGAGGGTGTGATGTTATGAAAATACTTGCAAGGGGAAATGAGGCTTATTGTCCTGTTGCTTGAGTAATTGCAGTAGCATGTATCTTAAGCTGAAGGTGAGTATGAGGATCCAATGCATGGGACTAAATTATGACATCACTGTAGGAAGCTGACTCCTCAGATCTAGAAGGTAAAAATAGGTGAAGGTGTTCCATGTGATATTCTTTGTTTCTCTACCCCTTTTCTGTTATACATGGCTTTCCCCCTAATTCTGTGTTTCCTTCTGTATTTCTTTGTTCCCAGCATCAGCTTCTTTTCTATTTTCTTGTTTTCAAGTTTACTTTCAAGTTTTGAAGGTGAGAATTATTCTGTCACTGGAAGGACAAAAATGCTTCTCAGATTCAGCCACATTGTAGGCAAAATTGTTTGCTTTTCTGTGATTGTCTTTGTTCGAAATGAGTTATCCATTCCATTAATTTTCTCATTCATTTATTCATTCTCAATGATTCTCTCTTGAACATTTACTGAGTATCAGATATTGAGCCAGGATGAGAAAGAACAGCCCTTAAGGCACTTACAAATAATTACAAGGCATTGTAGTATTATGAAGGGAATATTTGCCAAGTGCTAAGAGAATCCAGTGGAAGGAATTACTAACAGGTGGGGAGGGGAGATACTAAAGACAGTACCATACAGTAGTGATGTTTGGGATAAAACCTGATGAATTGGTAGGTGGGTAGAACCACTGCAGTCAGAGGCATGTACAGAGGCATAGAAGCATAAAAGAGCCTTGCACAGTGCATCGAGTGAGGAAAGTAATTTAATTTGATCTGACTTGAACAGAAGATGAGAATGGACTGATTAGCGATGGGGCTAGATAGGCAGTTTGGCTGGGGCTTTCTATTAACTTTCTTTTAGAAAATTAGCATCAGTAGGAATGTGTCATTTGGATTCAAAGGAGGGAGAAATTCAAGGCATGGAGATCCACGTGGAGGCAATTGCAGTAATCGAAGCATAAATAGAAAATTATAGTCTGTGGAAATAATAAATATAGGTAGGCAGTAATATGAAAACATTTGGACATTAGCCTTGTGCTAGAAGGTTAGAAAATATTTTTTGGATGATGAGATGCTGAGCAGGGATGTGAAGGATGGTAGGCTGAGATTAAGAAGAAAGGGAGTTTTCTAGATAAGATAGGACAGAGGTAGGATATAGTTATCTAGATAGATAGGATTGGACAGGGTGACAGACTGAAAGCACACTTTAATTAGTCTTACCTGAATATAACATGAGATGTAGGAGAGGTGAGGCTAAAAATCATAGGTGAGACATAATCACAGTAGATCTTTGTCTTCCATGGTCAAAAGCTTGGGCTTGCCTTGTAGGGGATGGGACACAACGAAAAGTGTCAGTCAAGGAAGTGAACACAGAAATATCTGTTTTTTACTCTTCCTTCAATACAGAGGATAGATTTGAAGTAGACAGAATTAGAAGGAGAGACGTGTAGAGGAGGCCTTTGGAATAGTCAAAGCAAGAGATGCAGAAAGTGTAAACCAGGATAGAAATAATGTGAATAGGGTCTAGTCATAGTTGTCAACTCAAATCAAGTATTTGATTATGTGGTCAGATAAGATCTGATGTGTTGGTTTAGGTTTGTTTAAAATTAGAACCTGAAATAGAAATGGAAGTGGAAATAGTACAGTTGGGAGAGGGAGTAAAAGCCAACAGGGAAATGGTTAAACAGGGAAGGAAATTGGGCCAGTAAAGGACACATTTTCAAATCACTGAAATTACCACTGCAGGTAACTGTGTTTCATCCTGTTGAAGAACTCTGGAAAGTTTTATGGAAGATACACGTTAAAGTTATCCACCCAAGTGAGACTCCAGACCAAGACGGGAAGAGGAGGCTCCTGAATTTCCCTTCTCTCATGGATATATTGAATATATACAGCTGTACATGAGCCAGTTTTCTCTGAGAGAAATCCCCTCTGAGACATACTCTAAACATAAACCCCACCCCTGGCACAGTGCCAGGTAATTGAGAGGGAACCTCCAACTCCCAGGAGGAGCAAAGAGTTTATACCATATGTCTAGTGCCCCAACTTTGAAGGCTACCATCTGAGGGATGGACCCTCAAATCATCTAACTCTGTAAACCAATGGGGCTTCCATCCATAAGTCCCACAGGATTACAGCCAATAAGGCAGATTTTAAATGGGTGCAATAGTACCCCTCACAGCTATACACTTGGGCTCAGTGCAGAGGGAACAGGCCAAACCACCATATTCCAGTTTCTCTCTGGAAAGGGTTTACCTGTATAAAGTCCCAGCTTCTGCTTGAGGGTCCAGCTTCTTATTAGCCTGCATCTAGATGTTGAATATGATCTTCCCAGGATCCTCAAAGTGCCAGTGGGCAGTTTCTGTATATCCTCACCACGATCTACCCCAATAGTAAAACCAAATTGTGAGCTTCTTATTGGAAGGAACTTGTCCATACTGTAGGGCCCTAACTTTTACAGCAGGCATCCAAGGAATGGCCCTTCAAATCACCTACCTCTCTGATAGCCAACAGGATTTGTCATTCCTGAGCTTCACAGTACCTTATGCTGAACAACAACAAAGAAGCAGTTTTCAAATAGATGTGTAAGCACTTCCCACAACTACCCACCCTGGTTCCATGTAGAGGGAACAAGCAAAAACTACATTTTCTGGTTTCTTCTTGGAATGGGTTTGACTATATACTTTACCCAGCTGCTGTCTAAGTTTTCAGCTTTGAATCAGCCTGCATGTGAGAGACTGAGATCCTCTTGGGAGCCTGAGAGACCTGATAGTTGTACCCGCTGTTTCCCCCTGGCTCACTCCAATAGTGAAAACAGGCCTCTAGCTTCTCCCTAGAAGGAGCTTGTTATCACATCTGTCACCCTGTTATGGCTCCCAACCAAGGAATTGGCTTCCAAATAACCTCACTCTAGAATATGATGGAACTCAGCATTCAATTCCTAGGACCATATAAAATGAAATGGTGGTTTTGTTTGGGCACACAAGCTCTTCCAAGGAGTGTTCCCTTTGGCTTAGCACAGAGTGAGGAAGCAAAAATGTCCGGCTTCATATTTCTCTCTGATAGGTACTAGACTGCATATCTAATGTTCCAGTTTTCCCAGCTACTTGCCTGAAGATTGGGCTTCCAATTAGCCTGCATTGGGAAACTGAAAGGGCTAGTAATTAGTAATCCTCATGGAGAATGAACGAGTAGATAAGTATTTCATATGCCTTTGGGACAGTGATGGGTCTTGGCATGGCCCCAACTACTGGGAGCCACTAAAAACAAATATAGTGGCTTAGACAATGAAAGGGGTTTGGGAAGCAACAAGGAGCTTGGGCCAGACTGATTGACCAGGTTCATCTCCTGCCTGAGATCAATCTGTCAAGACTGAGAGAGGTGACTCTTCTATCTAATGCATAGAAACCAACACAGAGTGAAGGAAAATGAAGAAACGGTATGTTCTAACAAAACAGCAAGAGAAATCTCCAGAAACTGGTCTTGTTGAAGTGGAAATAAGTGACTTGCCCAGTAGGGAGTTAAAAATAATGGTGATAAAGATGTTTATCCAGATTAGGAGAGCAATGCAGAAATACAGTGAGGTTTCAACAAAGTGTTAGAAATATAAAGTAGTATCTTAGAGCTGCAGAATATAATACCTAAACAGAAAAATTCAGTAGCAGAAGGGTTCAATGAAAGACTTGATCAAATGGAAGAGAGGATCAATGAGCTTGAAGACAGGGTAGTGGAACTCATCCAATTAGATGAGCAAAAAGAGTGAAGAAAAAGTGAAGATAGCTTAAAGAGACTTATTATTTTAAAGATTTTATTTATTCATGAGAGACACAAAGAGGCAGAGACATAGGCAGAAGGAGAAGCAGGCTCCCTGTGTGGAGCCTGATATGGAACTTGATCCCAGAACCCTGGGATCATGACCTGGGCCAAAGGCAGATGTTCAATCCATTCTAATCTAATGGATTAGAACCACCATTTCAGGTTCTAATTTTAAACAAACCTAAACCAACACATCAGATCTTATCTGACCACATAATCAAGCCACTCAGGTTCTCCAGCTTAAGAGACTTATAAGGCACCATTAGATGGACCAATGTACATTGTATAGAGGTCTCAGAAAGAGAAAAAGGGGCAGAAAGCTTATTTAAAAAATAATGACTGAAAACTTTCCTAACTGGCTTCCATATCTGGGAAGACCAGAACACATATAAGATGTATCAAAAAACACCCTTACTGAGACATGTTACAACTAAATCTTCAAAAATTAAAGACAAAGAGAGATTCATAAAAGCAGCAAATGAAAATCAACATGTTACATACAAGGGAACCCCTGTAAGACTTTCAGTAGATTTTTCAGCAGAAACCTTATAGGCTAGAAGGAAGCTGGATAATTTGATCAAAGTACTGAAAGGATAACTACCAACCAGGAATATCTTACCCAGCAAAATTATCCACCAGCATTGGAAGGAGAGATTTGCAGTAGCAAATCAGGCTTTTCTGAAATTGTAAAGCTTTAATGAGTAAAAGCAGGGTATTATGTTCTCTGTTAACCTCTATTAAAAATTTGGATTCACTCCCAGATTTTTGCGTTGGGTCAATGGATAGATGGTAATTCCATTAACTTAGTATAAAAAGGGAATGGGTTTAGGAAGCAAAAATTGGATTGTGTTAGACGTACTGTTTTGGAGGTGTGTACAGGATGTGCAAGTGACAGACAATTTCTCCTGTTTCTGGGGGAACAGGAGATTGAGTTTATCATCATATAGGTAATGTTGAAATCATGGGGACACATGAAATTGAGGGAGATTGTGCAGAGTGAGAAGAACGATAGGCTAAAGAGAGCCTTTCAGCATTTCAAACATGTCAGGAGGAAATGGTACCTATGTCAGAGAAAGAGAGAAAACGGATTTGTTGTATTTGAAGAACAAGATAGTGTAGAGTCATAGGTACCAGTAGACGAGAGAGATTCAAGAAGGAAGAATTCAGCAGTTTTAACTGCAATCGATGAGATAGAGGTTTAACAATGTACATCATTTGGTCTTTAGTGATCCTAGTAAGAATAGCTTGCAGTAGAATGGTAAATTGTAGGGGTTTAGGAGCCTGCCTACTTCTCTTTGTGAATAAGAGGGAGATTAGATGATGGATAGGGGGAGATTTAATTTCAATCCAGGGTTTATGACCTATTTATAGACAAAAGTGGAAGGAATCAGAATAACATGTTGAATGCAGTGGGAGGAGAAGGAGGAAAAGTAGTGTAGGGAAGAGTAGTGTGGAAAGATTCTTCCAGAAAGAATCAGTACTAAATGGTGTAGGTGAAGTGAATGCTCAATCAGAAATAAGAATACCTCATCATAGAAGACTGAATGAAAGAAGATAAGGTTGATCATGGGTGAATTTAAGTTTGTAGAAGGTGGCAAGTGGGAATATACAGAAGAGTGTGTTTTGTAGCCTTAGTAGCCTTGACGATTCAAGAGGCCAGATCCTCTGCTGAGACTCCATGGCGTCTAAAAGAGAATGGTTAAGGTTTGGAAAAATTGTGGAAATAGGAGAGGGAATTTTTTGAGTTCAGATAAAAGGATTGCTAGACCCTACTGATGTTTCAGATTGATGTGTAGCAATGTGACTACCTGATTTTTTCCTAGCAGTGCTCGGCTACGTGAATGTGGAAACAGAAATGATTGAGTTGTAGCATTGATCTCTGTTTGAAGTTTTATAGGGCAAGCAATGTCCTTAAAGCAGGGGTGCAAAGAAACCTTAGTTTAGCCTTAGCAAACAAAGGCTTCTCTGCACTCATGATATGTGTCCATTGTGATTTGGAGGATGGGGCACTCTGCACATGGTGAAAACTTCAGAATCCCGGCTGATGGAGGATCCATTTCATGATCTTCACAATCTCTACAGTCACTATGACAGGAGGAAGGATTTTGGTAAGTCCCATACTGCTTCTTGAAGCTTCCACCCAGAAGTGATGCACATTAAAGCTGTTGACATATGTTGAACGTGTGAGATCACCTCTGATCACTCCTAATTTTGGAGTGGGAGGGAGGTACAATAAATATTATCTTATGCTCAAAAGAAGAGTCAGAATATTTGTGAACTGTTCAAATGATTACTTTTACTTGGGTTTCCGTGGTAATGTACTCTACCATTCACATTGTTTTACTATATTTCTGTTCCTCCAGCCTAGCCTGTTTTCACATACTCAAATGTGGGTCTTCGCCAGTTGCTTTGCAGTTGTTTTCCTGACTACTCTCTTGTCTTGAGTGATTTCCAGATTCATGATCCAACTCTGGACCTCAATGCTTTCTCTAGTTTCATACTGTTAAAATTATCCTAAATATTTCTGTTTGCATGTGTTGTTTTCACATTAATTGGAGGATCCAAAGCAGTAGTCCCAAACTAACCTCCACTTTCCTTTTCCTATTTTTGTTAACGGTTCTTTTTGGAGGTTCTGTCTCACAGCTTCAGAATCCTGTTGACATCCTTTCTTTCCCTTGAGTTCAAGTGTCTGTTTTTACTGCATTACTCATGGATATAGATACAGTAAGTATTAAAAAAAATATTGGCTGAAGATTTTTATTTTTATTCTTCACTTTTTTTCTTTGTTTCAAAGAATAATACTAGAACCACTTTCTGATGAAATAGCTTTCCGCTGTACATATTTTTCACTAAGGTCAGAGTGTAATCTTTTCCTTCTCCTCGTCCTCATTATTAGTTTAAGTAAATTTTTGATGTAGAAAATAAAAACAAAAAGGTCATAAATTATAAGTGTATACCTGTGTAGTTTCAACAAGATCAAGAAATCGAGGACTACCATTCCCCAGAAGCTATCCCATGCTCTGGCCTAGACACTAAAGCATCTCTCTGCCCTCAAGGGTAAGCATTGTCTAGCACTATAGATTTGTTTTGCCTGCTTGTGAAATTTATATGGATGGGGTCACGTGCTAAGCACTTTATCTTTGGATTCTTTTGTTCAGTGTTTTGTTTGTAAAATTCATCTATATAGTTGTATGTACCATTGCTTTATAATATTTTATTTAAATATATCCTATTTTATTCTCTAGTGGATGTAATTTTGCATTGTTTCCAGTTTTACATTATCACTAGAGTTGTTATGAACATTCTAGGATATGTATTTTATCGAATCTCTATATGTGTTCCATTGGAAATTGGCATTTCTGAGCCATTGTGAACTTATATGGTGAAATTTGCTGTAAACAGCTTTTCAAAGAGATTATATTAATATTTACTCCTACTACTACATATAAGAGTATCAACTGACCCATGTCCTTGCCAACATTTGAAGTATCTATTATTTTAGTCATTTTGGTGGATGTTTTATGGTCACCTGTAGTTTTCATTTAAATTTCTCTGATAAGAGAATTTGAGCACTTTTTCTTGTGTTATCAATGTTTGGATATCCTCTTTTGTAAAGTGATTGTTGAAGTTTCATGAGTATCTTTTAACTGAGTCATCTGGCCTTATAGCTTTCCAGGAATCATTTACATGTTACAGATATGAATTCTGTGTCAGGTATACTTCACATCATATATACAAAACTCAGTTCTAGATGGATTGTAGATCTGTGTGAGGACAGAAAACTAATAGAATATCTTTAAGGCAAACGATCCTTAAGTAGAACACTGAAAGTACTAATCATAAAGACATAATTGAAAAATTGAACTATATTAGAATGGAGAACTTCTATTCCAGTAGTCTATATTTATTTTCACTTAGGTGACTTGACGTGTGTTTTGCTCTTCCCCAAATGGTTTTTATTTGCCTTGCATCTGTGGATAGATGCCTCAGTGTATACAGAAAACAAACAAACAGACATGCAGTTATAAAGCTTTTATTTTATTTTTAGTTGTCTTTAGGCTCACACTTGGAGAGGTTTCAATCTTATGAAAATTAGGTGGTAAGGTAAGAAATAACCAACCTTTGGACAGTCACTAAACTTCTAACTAAACCATTTTCTAATTTAAGTACGAAAATGACAATTTTGGAATGGTTTTTATCTTTCAATGTATATATTTTGTTTAAAGAATTTCTGTTTCAGTATTGGAGTTATACAGACTCTGGAAGACAGGAACATGTTAGGTTCACATTCAATTTTCATGTTAGGTTGTTCTTGGGCATGGTTAAATCAGCAAACCTGTGTCATGCATTTTGTTTGTTTCTTGTGGGTGTTTTGTTTTTTTTTTTTTAAGCATGCATATTGGTGGAATGAAACTCCTTTCACCCCTCCTAAATTTCCTAAGTGGGATTCCATCTGATAACTTTTGAAGAAGGTAGAAAGCTAAGAGTTACCATCAGGCTTAGGGTCAATTCATCCTGTCCAGATCACAGAGTCCTAGACTGCAATTAAAAAGCCCTGAAACAGGATTCAAGAGGATCTGTTTGAAGGTTTGCTCAGTCAACTTAAAAACTAAGTGATTTTAGACTGGGTTTGTCTTTTTTTTTTTTTTTTTTTTTTTTGTCTGAGCTTCCTTTTCTTCCTTTTCTTATAATGAGATGATTCTACTCAGACTCAGTCTGAATTTTAGGTATTTTATTATGGTGAAGTATAGTTTTAAACCTCAACAGTAAAGAGTAAAAAAGCTGTTTGGGGGCCACCTTTCCTCTCCATTGGTAAGTCTGTTACTTTAGGTTCCAGGGCACCTGTAAAAGGGGGTGGGAAAGCAGGATCCTACTTTAATTCCCATTCAGGCTACTTTGTGAGGGCTGTGTGTTCAGGGAGGGATATTCGGTCTTCAGAGGCAAAAGACAGAGGCAGTGACTGACTAGAGGAGCCTGAGAGTGATGTGGAGAGGAACTCTGTTTAAAACAGGACTCTCAATTCATAGGTGCCTCTGCCAGGAAAAGGAATTAGAGGGAAGAGTTCCTTATGGACAGAATTACAAAAAAAAAAAAAAAAAAAAAAAAAAAAAAAAAAAAAGAAAAAAAAAGAAAAAGAAAAAAAAAAGAAAGAAAAAAAAAAAAAAAGAAAGAAAAGAAAAAAGAAAAAAAAAGAAAAGGCTTTTTTGTTTTAACTTAAGGTAGAACATTACTTAAAAACAAAACAAAAACATGCAAGAATGCAAAAAATGACAAGAGGATTTATGTATCTTTGAAGATTTTCACCTAGATAAAATAAAAAAGTATTATCTCTACAGGTGGGTTCAAAGGAAGGGGAAATGGAATAAATGATTACAAATGTGTAAGCATGAGGAACGGGCAAAGAAAAGGAAGATAGCCCAAAGGTGAACACAAATAAAGGAGTATCATCTTAGGGACTGTGAATTAGAGCTTAACATGAGGTGAAGATGGAGCAAATTGGAAGGAGAAAAGTGAAAGACAGTGGATTTATGAGTCACTCACCATGAACAGAGCAAATTCCTATCTCTAGGTGAGTAATGATGGAAAACTAGTGGAGAACTGGCATTGCTTATTTGTTAATTTTCTTTAAAACTGTCAGGAGGAGCTTTTCTTGTTGGGATCATTTCAAAGGCCCCAGGGCCACTGCAGGAAGGGGAAAGGACAAGGAAACTTTATATATAGGAGGAGTGAGGAGTGAGGACTAGGAGTGGAGAAGAGCATGGGGGAGGGGGGCAGTAAATAGAGTCTCATTAGCACAGTCAAGCTTGGTGCCTGATTAATTATGGAGTACTTGATAAATAACGTCCTGAAGTCCTGGAAATCAGGAGAAAAGGTACAGATAATTGAATGGAATTGAAGAACTGGCAGTGTTGAGAGCATCATTAGCATATTTTTGCTGTTGTTGTTCTTGGCATCTGCCCTTGTCACAATCGACTCTGGGCTTCAGCAGCTGCATAATGTTGGTGGAAGGGAAGGGGAGATAGGGAAAGAGAATGGCAAGTGGAGGCTGATGTCTTAAGAAAAAGCCCACTGGTACACTGGGGGTTAGTAACCAGTCCTGTCCCCTGTAGGAATCTGTACCTTTATCTTTTTCCCTTCTGCAGAGTTAACTTTTTCCTCCAGGACGTTCCCCCATAGAAGCCAGCCTTGGTGTGTGACAGTGGTTCTCAACATGGGTCATTTGGGATTGTGTCTAGAAACCTAACACAGGGGGCACCTGGGTGGCTCAGTGGTTGAGCGTCTGCCTTTGGCTCTGGTCATGATCCCAGGGTTCTGGGATGGAGTCCCTCATAGGGCTCCCTGCAGGGAGCCTGCTTCTCCATCTGCCTATGCCTCTGCCTCTCTCTGTGTCTCTCATGAATAAATAAATAAATCTTTAAAATCAACCTAATATAGATCATAAGTCTTCTATGAAGATATTCTTGCTGGTGGTCATTTGCCTGCTGTGCTGGATCAGACGATGCAAGTTTCCGTTTTAGACAATGTCATAAAACTGCACAGGTTCTGAATAGCTCTTGGCTTGGCATCATACACATGCCTTTAAAAATGTAAATTTTTTAGTTTAGAACGTTTCTCTTTGTAGATATATGAGTTTTTTAGGGATTTCTGTGGTTTTTAAAAATAATACACTGGTGATAAAATTTTGAGAGAAAATTTGCAATACAAATACTTTCAGGTTGGTCTAGGAGCAAATTTGATGAAACAAACCAGGAAGTGATAGTAATTTCACATCTCTCCCTGGAGGAGGAAAGTGGGTCTCTACCCAGGGACTGTGTTTCACTTGTGCTTGGAGATTGAGCTGCCTCCTGAGACCAGACTATGTTCCAGATCACTGAGCTATTGACAGGCTCGGTTCTGCCTGTGGCCTGCAGCAGGGTATGTGGAGATGGGAGGCAAAAACAGAGAGTTCCAGGGTCTGAGAAGCAGCAACTGCCTTTGCTGGCTTTTTGGTGCAGATAATAAAATAGCTTGGAGAGTATCACGAGAGAGAGGACTGTTCTATAGAAAATGCCAACACTTGGGATACTGCCAAGCTTTATCTATCCCAAGTGGTTTTCTACTCAGTTAATTTTTTTTCTTTTTTCTTTTTGTTAAAGAAATAGAACTAGTCCAGATTGAATAAAAATTGACCTAAATGCTCATTAGAACACAAGCTTACTCGGTCTGTCGTAAGACTTAGTTTATTTACACAGAAACCACAATAAAACCTTCCTTCTACAAGAGCCCCAGGACATGGATACCCTTCTGGGCTGGACTCCAGAGAATGCTCACGGGCAAATGGATAGAGACCAGAGCATGAGTAGGAGTGTTTCTCTACAGCTTAGGGGCCTTTTCCTCAAAGTCTTTATGCTGCATTTGTTTTGCCTCACCCAGGAACTTTCCCTTTTTTTTTTTTTTTTTAACATATATTTGTTTCCTCATCTTAGTAGTAAGTTTATTCAAAGATGATTTTTATAAAAGACACTGTAATATTTCCCTTGGTGTTGTAATGTCTCATGATGTTTTCCCAGGCGAGTTGCATGGTTCTTCCATAGTGTAAGTAGTGGACCAGCTCGAGGCTCAAGAATGATTTGTGCATGAAAATTAATCAGGTCACGTCAAACAGCTACTAGGAACAGGGCAACGTGCTATGTTCTAAGAGATCTAATGTGACCAGATCTTGACAAAATGAGTGTGTAAAACCTCACAAATACTCAGTCACCTAGAATATTTTAGATTAGCAAACTTTTAGTCCAGAAAATTGAGGCAGAGGTCTTGGGATTCACCCTCAATTATTTAGCTAACGAGACAACTTCACTGTTTTTTTTGTTTGTTTGTTTGTTTGTTTTGTTTTGTTTTTTGATTATTTTTATCTGGGTCTGGACGTCAGGCGTACAACAGCAATGACTACTTGCATTTTTTTGGCTGCTCTTCTTGTATTATTCAGTTCTAACCTTTCACAGCTTACCAGGATGCACAACTCAACAAAATGAAACTTTTAGATTAGTTTGATTTGTTCTTTGTTGAGCGTCACACTTGCTCCACTCATTTGGCCATGGAGCCAAATGGACATTTTTAAGATAATGCAAACTGAACTCACCACCACTTTGAAGTACTAGGGGGAAAATAAAAAACACATGAGAAATGTGCTTCCAGACCTGAGCAACATATTTTTTTTTTTTTTGTAAAACTGCTTTTTCAGAAATTCTTCATGACACCAAAACTAACAAATTGGAATTTCAATGGATTACATGAAGTCATGGGAATCAAGAGGAAAAGTTCTCATCCTGTTCCCCCCTCCTCCTTTTTTTTTTTTTTTCAGGAATTGTGATAAAAAATAACATTAGAATCTAAACAGTGACATTTTGGGAATATGTAGTTTTTCTTTTAATAGCTTTTTTGTCTATTGAAAGTCTTATGTATAGAAATTTTTTTCCACAGGAAAACATTTATTCACCAGTGATTTGTCAATTCATTACTAGTAGTAAAAATCCTACATCTCAGTATGCTTTCTTACATAGATCAACAACAATGATCTCAAATCATAGATCGTCATGCTTTTGTATAACTTGATATGGGAAAGACCACAATCAGACACTTGCTATAATTAAAATGTAACAGATACTGAAGGGGGTTGAGTGGTTTCTTCTCACTTTCTATTTATTGTACATTACAGTGTCATTTTTATTTATAAACAATATCCCATTGTGTATATTAATTCAACTTGTGGCTACTTGTCCATTTTTGAACTTCTCTTTGACTTTAACAAACTCATTAAATAAAATTTTATTTTAAGCTCTTGTGTCTAATTCCCTCTTCTGTGGAAGAACGTAGTGCAGTAGTTTAGAGATTTAATGAGCATACTTTGTAATTTAAGAATGTAAATGAAATTGTTGCTAGAATTGACATCTCTGAGCCAGCCACAACTCATGGATGTCTTACTAAAGTAAACATCCAGAAGAGAAGAGGAAAAGACAGACATTTAGATATTTTGTCAACATGTTGTTAAGTGTCCAGATGTTATAGAAACATCTGGTATTTGACAATTTTGTTCAATCCCATGGTTGTTTACTGTTACCTAGAAATGTCCCTTTTTTTTTTCAGAGATCTCAATCTTTTAGAACAGTGAGTTTCATGTAGCATACTAGAACTTACAGTAAGAAATGTATTTTATATCATGACCTCCTGTATATGTACATATTCATGCTTACATCTACATCTCTGCCACACGGAAATGTATAAATAAAACAACAGCTTCATAAAGTATTGCATAGCCTTACTACATGTAATGACTTGTTATGTATTCCGTTCCTTTTTATTTTTAAGTAATATGTCTCATTTTATTATTATGTAATCTACTACTTATAGAATTAGTGGATTACAACTCCCACTTCTAAAACTTCTATTATAAAGTGCCTCCGACCTGGGCTGTCCCCCTTACAGGATAGTGTAGACATTGCATAATGACATGCAACCTTCCAAAAATGTTTAGGAAATGAATGCAAATTTTATTCTTGAAAAGTATGCTGTATGTGTTTATGGTGTTATTTCTTCTGTGGCGTTCTCAGCAAGGAGAGAAAGTAAGGTTGGAGTTAGGGGACAACTTTCTTGTGTTTGATTGCTTTTCAACAGTTTTAATTGGCAACCTTAGTAAAGATTCCCTGAAGAGAAAATTAGCTGTCAGTAGTAGTAGGCATGATGCTGGTTCACTCAGGAGCTATGTGTAGCAACCATTTCCCATCCTTTATTTAAGAAGGGTGTAGGAGCCTCAGTTGTACCACATTTTGCTCTGCAGATGGGGAATGACTTACTGCCCTATCGTCAGAAGGTTCTTAAATCTTCACTTGTATGAATGTCCAGCACCTACAAATCACCTGCTTGCACTGAGCACATCACCTCCTTATGTCTTAGTGATCTAAAGGTGAAAGTGTCAAAAGACATCTTGTTTACCTGCTAGCCCCCTATCTAAAGTATTTAAAGGGCTTCTTATTCAGCCTTTGACCAGTCTTCTGACCACACTACTTTACTAGATAGACCTCAGTCAAATCTCTCCAGGACCCTCGTTACCGCCAGAGATTCAGAAACACCATAATCTTGAAGCAAGATAGTACTTATCAATTCCAGAGAAGTGAAAATCTCTATTGTCTTTAATATTTGTGGAAGAAGAATACACTTCAGGATTTCCTAATGTACAACAACATTTTTTTCTGGAAGGTAATGGTTGTATCTCTCTTAAATCATTCTTGCTTAAATTTGAACATATTTTCTCATTTTCTCTATGGAAATGGAAAACAATTGCTCCTCACCACTTTTGTAAAAACTCAGAATTAAAAGCCCCAGATATTTATGTATTTAACTGAAGGATGAATAAACTTAGTCTCAAGTTTTTTTTTCCTCAAATATTTTCAAAAGGTTTTATTATTATTCTTGTATCTCTGGTTTCCTAAATTATTTTTAATGTCCTCACCTTCTGTCCCTCATTATGGAGACCAGAAATCTAGTCATTATACTAGTCTGGCTGTGGAAGACTATGAGTGTCCGTGTTCCTAAAATTCAGCTTTCTAATCATGCATCCCAGCTTTGTCTATACAAACTATTTATATTGACTCTTCATGTTATACTATACGTCAAGTATGTATTTCTCCAATTTAAGTACATGGCTATTTGGCTAATAAATTTTGACTTTTGGATTTGTACATTTGTGTTTCTTCCCATTCTTTGTTTTATCCTTGCAACTGGTTAGTCATTTTTATTCCTAGAGCTTCCTATTTGTGCTAAGTTACTTCTCCAATTTCTTCAGGTAACTTTGAATTCCGGTGTATTTTTTTTTTTTCTATTACTCCTAAGGTTTGTGTAATCCAAAGAATTAGAAATCAGCTCTTTAATCCCTTTATCCAAATAACCAGTGAAATGGTCTTACATCCACAACGGACTCATCTTGAACACTAGTTATTAAGTGTATCCAAGACAGTACCAACTGATGAATCTCTGATATATTCCTATAGTCAGCTGTGTCTGTATGACATAAGAAACTGGTGGTTCTGTGATTCTAATACTTCTCGGTGTATGGGATTCCCGTGGCAGCTGCTCATCTACCAAAATTCATTGAAATATGTTAGGAATTACAAAAAGCTATGGCCATATGGAAAATGCATTGGCTGCCAGTTTGTTTTCAGATGGTCTGCTGTAGTCAGAATTGAATTTAAGTTGTTTCTTGTTCTTTTTATAGAGTATCACATTTGGTCAGATTTAGCTCATTTAAATGTTATTGTGAAATGATCTAACACACTCCAGGTACTTACTAACTGTACATACTAACTGAACTCTTGGATAGAAATGTTGGTTGGGAGGAATACTTGATTTTGTTTCATGATTATGTTGGAGTCTGGGTGATGGAGACATCTGGTAATGAAAGAAGACCAGGAAGAAAATATTCTCCATGTTTTAGAGTGTCATTTAAGACTTTCACCTGCTTACAAGATGTAAGTTGAAATGTTCTAGTCAAATATAGTTTTCTACTACGTAGGAAGTCAAATATACTGTCATACTATAGAAGACCAGGAGAGAGAGTTAATGGCCCCTGGACTGGAATGAACAGTGGAAAGAAAGGCATTTGGATACAACAGTGCTTTTTGAGCTCAAGATCTGGAGAAGTAGTGAACTCCAGAAATGACCGTGTAAATAATTCCCATAATTATGATGGAGAATTGCATTAATTACATCTCAAACATTTCTCCAAATTTCTTAAGGAGAATCTTGACTATAATTTTTATTGATCTATGTCTTGTTTCAACATACATCTTGCACATAGGTATTTTTTTTCTTCTCTAGGAGTGATTCATTTCCAAATGTGTTATTAGCAGGAATCCATAGACTCACTGACAATAAGAAATAATGTAGGGATTCACTGAAATGGAACCAAATGGGGAAATACTTGGAGTTGTGTTCATCCTGTTAATATGTTTTTTTTTTTCCTTAAATCACTCACTAAGTATATATTGACTTTACATACTGTGTACAACTGGCAATGGAGAGGATGAAAAAGAAATATAAAATACCCAACCTGCCTTTTATAAGTTCACAGGTTATATAAGAATACAAGTCCTATTCATATGAATCAGTGCATAATGATGAGAGGTGGTATGTACTTCATGCCAAAATTAGCAATAGAGCAATATGGACTTTTGTGGGCTGGTGGAGATTAAGTCGTAAAGGCCTAGAATTACCTGCCTCAAACTTCAAGCTTACCCTAGGCCAGATTTTGGGACAGTTCTCTCTCAAGGAGGGAAAATTCATGAAACCTCACTCATCTAGATGACTCAGAATCACATCAGCTTGGCTACTGCTCTAGTTATGCCCTGTGATCCAGTGTCAGGGCTTGAGTCCTGTGTTATACCTGGGACAAAACTATAGTCATATACTCTGCTGCCAATTATTTAATCTTGTTCTCCTGTGCTTTTGTGCCTTTGATATTCAAACAAGGAATGCATAATAGAATTGCCAGGCAAAGAAATGAATCATAGTTTATATTAAGTCAGCATTCTTGTGCAGACTTTACCATCAACATTTGGGATATAACAGTTCTATGAGGGTAATACAGGGTAGCGGATGAGCAGATGGGTATCTTGAAAGGCTACGGGCCTTTGTTTGCTATTGTTTATTTCTGAAATGTTTGACTGTAGATAGAGTTAAGCCAAATAAGGCAGATTTATACCAATGGGTTGGTAGAATAATGAGGGTTAAGAAACTGGAGGAGGAGGAAATAAGGCAGACTTATACCAATGGTTTGGTAGAATAATGAGGGTTAAGAAACTGGAGGAGGAGGATGAAAATAGCATTTTATGAGAAGGGAAAGTAGGAAGATGGAAGAATGGAAATGGAGCTCCATAGGGCAGAGGCTGTGATGTATTTTTCATTGTGCCCTGTGTAACACAGTATCTGGAATGCAACAGATGGAAAACAAAATCTGCTGAGTGACTGAGAGTATCAGATCTGAGATTTTAGAAGGGGAGTAATTTCAAATAATGATAAAAGGTAAGGGACGGTGCCACTTCTGATGCCAAGGTTGAAGAAATATCACATGAGAGCATCTCCTAGGCATTGAGGAATTTGAGGCAGAGTGTTGCCCGGAGACAACAGGAGAATGGAAACCTCAAAGATTGTAAAGTAGAAAGTGGGTTTTGAAGGCTGTTAGGGAGCAAAGAATGAGCAGATCTCTTATCTCAGCTCTCTGAGTTGGTGGAGATAGTAAGGTGCAGGGGAGGAATAGGTAACAAAGAAGACTAGATACCACGTGGTAATTTTGGTCAACATATTTAGCAAGAGGAAGAAGTGATCTTAATAAAAAATGTGACGGAATTTGTTCAAAACAGAATACAGATTCTAAATAAATAGGCACAGACAGAGCCAGCCTTGGAAGGAGAGCCTAGGAAGAATCAGCTGATCTAAATACGGATGAGAACACAAGAATAAGAATGAAAAGTACAAATAATAATAGGAGTTAAGATAAATGGCTATGTGAAGGGGATTGGAAAAATAAAATTTTAAATCTTAAATATAATAATTTTGCTACGGTTATTGAGTATCCGAGTGGAAATATCTAGTGAGAAGATGAATGTATTTGAATGCAATTATTTAAAATATTTTACAATGGTGTTTTTTTTTTTTTTTACTTTTTAATATTTTGAAAGGGAAATGGGCACTATTATAGAACATGAATAATCAACCAGTGCCAGAGAGGAGTTTAAGGTCATAAAGTAGCACTTAGTGAGCGCTTGCTATGTGTGACACATGGTTGAGAGAGCTTTAAAGCCTTCAATACATGTAATCCCCAAAAAGCTCCTGTGAGGTAAATACCAGTATTGTCCTAAAGCCATGGAGTAGAAAAAAGGCTAAAAAAAAAAAAAAAAAAAGAGCTTGGATTTATGCACAAATTCAGTATTGGAACTGGGATGGAACCCTAAGCAAAGTTTTAAGCCACTATACTATTTTCCTTTCCAGTATCAAAATGGTTTTTAATATTAAACCTTTCTGACAACCATCAACATTTATCCATTATCATGATACCGTCCTCTTGACAGAGAGTATTTATTTTTCTACATTTATCAAGAACATGTAGAGAGGGTTAAACAGTAGAAGGAGTAAACATTGACAGCATAACAGGAGCCAATGTGCGAGCCTTACAGAGAGGGAGAGGATGGCATATCATAACTCAGTGGGGCAATACCATGTGATGGATTTCCTAACCAGCCCATCTTTTACTGACAGGCTGGTGCCATTCTTTCTGAGGCAGCTTGATTATACTGGCCTGCAAGATAGAGAATGACCATAGCCTTAGAAGCTACTGTAATGCACTATTGATCAATCACTAAAGGTGAGATGAACTGGGCTACAGATAATCCTTAACTTTCCCTAAAATTATCTGATTGGGTTGTCTCTGCTATCTTAAATTCACCCAGTATCTACAAAATCTCCTTGACTTTAAGGCCTGGGAAATGAGAGGTATATCCAGTGAGCAAGGGAGATTTGAATTCTGTAGACTGTAAGCTGCCTGAGAACTATATCAGAAACCATGCAGTCGGATCATTTTTTCTGAAGCCATGCCTGCCTAACAGATTCTCTATAAGTGTGTGTTGGATTGAATTAAGTTCAATTAGCAGAGCCAATAAAATATTTGATGTGATATATATAAAATTACAGACCCTTGCTAGTATAAATTTAAAATGAACTTAGATCTATATTTATTGACCTAGAGTGATGTTCACAGTGTACTGTTGGGTAAAAGAAGGAATGTTCCAAAATGTAATGCACATGAAGATTCCATTTATATTCTCTAAATAGAAAACAACCCGTGAAGAGCTCTTTTTAGTTGAGCAGTCCTGAGGCCATATAACGCGGTGGGTGAGCATGTGGGCTTTGGCATCAGATCAGAATATTAATTCTAGAATGCTCCTCCTATTGTGTAACTGTGAGTGAACTACTTAATTTTCATCTTCATTCTCCAGTTTCTTAACCCTCATTCTACCAGTCCATTGGCATAATTTTGCCTTACTTGGCTCAACGCGATCTATGGTCATAGTCCTTGTGAACATTAAAAGAGATCATACATATAAAATCTTTTAATGTCTGGCTTTTGAGAAGCATGATCCTTAGAATGAGATATATGTGCAGTGAAGTTTGCCAACATGTTAAGTAGCTTCTTTGGCCTTTTCTCCTATATTATTACTAGGGATAATATTTTACAATTAGATAACAATAAAGTATTTTTTTTATTTGAGGAATAAAATAACATAGAATCTTTGTGCTGTAAGGGGATTTAGACAGTATTTGTCCAAACTGTCTACAAGTACGGGAACCCCAATTTACCTTGCTGAGCAGATGAACATTCAATGTCTGTAGAAACACCTCACACTACCACCAAACTAGACTATACATTTTCTGAGGGCAGACTCTATGTCTTCTGTTTTTGAGTGCCCCGTGGGTAAATACTGCATAAATAATGTCAGTGTGGCATGTTTGTTTAGAGAAATCGAGTCTGTCATTTTCCTCCCAAGGTATAGCCGGTCTGTCATGGGATGTTTTTAGATTCTTAATAGGACTCTCATTCTCCCTTTACGGCTGAGAGAACTTCAGTAGCGTGGCCTCCTGGGGACTAAGGGAAAACACCATCCCTTATCACTCTCCTGGGTCTTCTCACAAGAAGAGCTCACATAGAGAAGAGTTTAACTTGCCTTGGCATCATTAGCCTTAACAGCTGTCTCCCAAACAGCATCCTGAGTCCTTATAAAGCAGATTAATAAGACTGCCGCACAAGGATTACAGCACTAAGGTGTCCGCGAGGGAATATCTACTGGGGTTTGCTCTTGTCAGCCCTCTCACAAGTTGCTCTCCACACTATATTGCACGTGGTAGTTCCAGGAATCAGGGATCTTGGGAGTGGGAGGAGGGAAAAGAAATGTGCATGTTAGAATGCATATTCTAGGTGAACTTTCAGACCTGGGGACTTAACCTGGGATTAATAGTCTCTGGAACTGCAACTTCCAACTTCTCCTGGTAACTTGGTTACCTGTGGCCCTTGCCATGTCCCGAGCTTCGCTTTTTTTTTTTTTTTTTTCCCCTTGGATCAAGGTATCAACCTTTATACCTTGATCCAAGGTACTCTATCTTTGGGTAGAATTGTGTGCTGGGAGCATTGAGAAAGGGAGCAACAAAATATTTGTGGAAAGAATAGAGTTAATTAGAGATTCTATGCCATATAGCTCTCAACAAACTAGACACCATATACAGGACTTAAAAATACGCATACAGTGTAAAAGATGTGATATATTCCACTTCCACTCTGATAGACGTTAAAGAGAACGGGCTCGTTTTTGCCCCTTCATAGGCTTTGTACACTTGCCAGTATGAAGGAAGCCCTGATCTTATTCAGCACGTGTTCCCACAAAGCTGCCCACATACTGTGAGAGAATAGAGCAGACTGCCTCAACACAGGCCAACTACTCTATTCACTAACAACACACTCATTAACCCTCCTGTGCCTGCCTTCCTTTCTGTGACCTCCAGGATTCTTGGCTCTGTTGCCTACTTGGAGTTAAGGCAGTCTAAGTCTCTTCCTTTACTTGGCCTCTCTTGGCTTGCCTAGTCAAAAGATACTGTTGCTTTGCTGGGACAGTAAGAGAAAAAAATGTCAATATTTGAAGAATGTGTCAAAGGCCCACAAAGATGGCGATGAAATAGATTTCTAATCCTCTGAAAAATTCTATCAGAGAGATGAGATATTTTTTGGATTCTGAGGAATGTTTGTTTGCTATGTTAATTCTGAGGTACTCTGAAGACAACATAGGCTTCATTGTGGCTTTCTTTGCATAGCCAGGGTGATATCATGACCTGATAGTAAACATCTGCTTGCAGCATGAATTCTTACGTATGACCAAAGACTGCCATTAGCAGTTGAAAGCTGTTGAAATCAGTGCTTGGTCCTGCATCTGCTACTTTCTAGATCTATATATACCTTAGATTCCTCATCTATAAAATGGGGCTAGGAATTGGTCTTTTAGTGAAGATTTTTTTTTTGTATATTTTTATTGGAATTCAATTTGCCAACATATAGCATACACCAGATGAGTCCTCAGTCAGGTTTAGCTACTTTTGCTATTTTCCTTTTCCTATTCATTAGCTGCTTTTTCTTGTTCTTCAGCCATATTCTTCCTTCCTACCCATCATAATCTAATTGTTTTTCTAGCTTTTTTTTTAAATTTTACTAAGCCTTGTGATTTTATGCCCCTCCCCTTTATCAATTTTTCAGAACTTAGTTTACCCCTTTCCTTATTTCACATTGTTTGCTAATTATCAAAATCTTTTTCACTTAAGACCTACACAAGTCTCTTATTCTTGTTGGCGAGTAGAACACTCTTCAAAGACTTTTTAAAAAGTGCAGAGTGCTATCTCTTGTTCCCTTCTGAAAACTAGATTTTTTAATAATAATTGTAACATTTTGCATTCAGTATATGGGAGTCTATAACAAATACCATCTTAAAAAAGCATTTTCACAAATGGTGATACAAATATTTCCACTGTTGTGGATTCATTTGATTCACATTATTCTTAAAATCTTACAAGGGACAGTTTTAGTATTAAATTTATATGAAGCCCAAGTTAGAATCAGTGCTAGAGATAATGTTAAAACATGACGAAACTCCTGAGGGTCAATGATTTAATATTGCTCTAGCTGGCAGTCATCTGTTTCTTAAAAGAACATGAATGAGCAAGCATAAATATATGAGACTATATTAGAAATTCTCTTTTGAGCAATTCCATACAGCATTAAAAAAAAAAAAAAACCTGCGCTGAAATATTTTGCATATTTTATTCTTCCGGGTTGTCTTCATAGTATGAACATAGGGAAGACAAGCATGTAATGGATATTTATTTTTCTTTGAGAGGGAGTGAGTGAGTGAGCGAGCAAGAGCAAGTGCAAGCAAAAGATGGGGGAGGGGCTGAAGGAGAGGGAAAGAATCTTAAGCAGACTCTGTACTGAGTGTGAACCCCAACTTGGGTGGGCCTCTATCTCACGACCCTGAGATCATGACCAGAGCCAAAATCAAGAGTCAGTCACTCAATGGACTGAACCACCCAGGTGCCCCTTTGGATATATTTGCACAGTCATAGTAAATTAGATGGAAATGTGGTTTTTTACCCTACTTATTCTAATGTATATTAATTTGAATGAAAGGGTTTTTTGTTATATTTAAGACTTGCTATATCTGGTGAGTAGATGTTTCTTTATATTTATACTTTTATATCTGTTGGAATGCTAATCATCTCCTTTGAAATAAAGTTAACTGGTGAGGATCATTTGTTTATTCAAGCAATTATTGAGTTTCCAGTGCATGCCAAGTCCTCACCCAAACCCTGGAGACACAAAACTAAGAAAGACCTATCTACGTCTTCCATGAGTTTTTAGTACACTGGAAGGCAGACCTATAAGCTAACAAATATATGTCAAAACATTTTTAAGTGCCTTGATGGAATTATATAGAGGACACAGTAGTGCTTTGAGGAAGAAGTTGTCAATTACATAGAGAAGTATTGTCAAAGATGTGATTCTTCTGTTTATCAAAGTCAAGATGGCCTAAGCAGCTAGGAAAAGGGAGAAAAGCAGAAATCATGACAGCAGAAACAGTTTTAAAAGCTCAAAACAGATTGAGCTATGGAATATCAGGTATAGTAAGTGATGATAAGAGATAAGGCTACAAACAAGCAGCCTAAAATATGAGGCACCATTAAAAGCTCTGATTTTGAAGAATATGATCTGATGGTTGTATTTAAAGATCCAACTTAAGGAAGATGAGGGATAAATTGGGGGTGTTACAGAAATAGTCTCATGATATAACCCAGGAGAGAAATGTAGAAGGCAGCAACTAGGCAGAGTTACTGACAGAGGGATGGATTCAAGAATTTTATAATGGAGGAAGATTACAGAGGACTGGATCTTGACTGGAGATGATGTGTAAGGGGTAGTAGGGGGGCAAGAGGATGAGTTGGTGACACCATCGGCTGTGTGGTTTAGATAACTTAGTGGATAGTATTGCCAATAACAGAAAGGGAATACATAAGGGGTGGGACAAATGTTCAAGAGGGTTTTATTTGACTACATAACAAGATATCCCCAAATTTAGCAGCTTAAAATAATAAGCATAGATAAGTCTCACATTTTCTTTGAGTAAGGAATGTGGGCACAGCTTAGATGAGTAGGTATGGCTCAGGATCTTTCATGAGCTTACTTTTAGGATGTTGCATAGAGTTGCAGCTATCTGAAGGTTTGAGGCTAGAGGATCTGTTTTTATTTTATTTTAAAGATTTTATTTATTTATTCATGAGAGACACAGAGAGAAAGAGAGGCAGAGACACAGCAGAGGGAGAAGCAGGCTCCAGGCATGGAGCCTGATGTGGGACTCGATCCTGGGTCTCCAGGATCATGCCCTAGGCTGAAGGCAGGTGCTAAACCGCTTAGCCACCAGGGCTGCCCAAGGATCTGTTTTTAAAATGACTTATTCACATGGCTCTGGCAGGAGGCTAGTTTCTTATCACATTGACTGCTTCATTGATCATCTTCAGCATCCTCATGACATGGTAGTTGCTTTTTCCAGAGCAAGTGAGCCAAGAGAATCAAGGAAGAAGCCATAATGTCTTCCACGATGTAGCCTTATAAGTCACACGTACCATTTTTCCAGTATCACAGTGGTTACGCAGGTCAGCACAGTTTAATGTGAGAGAGGATAGCAAAGGGTTATGAACACAAAGAGGTATGGATCATTAGGACCATCTTGGAAGCCGGCTGTTCTATAAGGCATGTTGAGTTCAAGTGTCAGGAAGTGGTTCATTGTGCAGTAAGCAGTCAGATATCTGGGTCTAGAACACAAGACAGTTCAATGTATTAACAAATGTTTAGAGGGATAACAGGGGCAAAAACATAACAATTCAGGAATATCTGCTTTCAAGTTTGTCAGAGGAAAAGGCATATCAAAAAAAGCTGAGAAGGAGAGATCAGGGAGTGAGGAGGGCAATCAGAAGAAAATGGTAGCCTTAAAATTAAAAATGGTAAATTTCACATTGTACCCATAAAGATTAAAATACACTGGATTTGTTACAATGAGGGGATTTTGATCTTTAACAGCGAATTTGGAGAGGAGCAAAAAAATTAATGTCCTGGAATATAAAAATAAATTGAAGAAGTGGAGACAGTGATAAGCAGTAGTTTTACTTTCAGGCATTTGGCTAAGATAGAAGGGGAAAGAAGGGCCGTGTCAGAGGAATCGGGACGAGTCATATATGTGTTAGGAGGATTCTAGGATAGGGGAGAGGAAGACTAAACATTTAGAAAATAGGGTCACTGAAAGAGTAGGGTCTCAGAAGAGAAAGGAGTATTTTGATAGCAAGAATCCAAGTAGAAAGCTTTAAGTTTGGATAAAATCTTCCTTTTCTTCTCAGGTGAGTTACTACAAAAATATGAAATAGGTTATGGGAGTTATTAGGGGAAAGTTGAGATGGTTCATACTGGAGAGAATCAATTTTCTTTGAAAAGTATGAGTCCTTGCGATGCTGTGATTTAGGGCAGAGGTGAGGTAAAGGACCTGAGAAAACAGGTAGTTTAGAATGGATTATAGAGAGTGGAAGTAGGTGACCACACCAGGATAGCAGAGTGTTCTAGGGGTGCCACTGAGATTGAAGATCATAAATTGGTGATGGCACTAATGGTACTTTTGAACTTTAACATATGGAATCCAAAAAACTGGGTAAAAAGAAGCCATATTGTTTGGTGATGAAAGCAGCTGGAACTAGGTTTTCTAAGTCGAAATGTAGTTCTGCCACTTAAAGTTGTGTAATCAAAGGCAAATTGATATTTCTGAGGATGTTTCCTCTTCTGTAAAATGGAGGTAATAATAGTTTTCAATAAAAAAAATAGCCATTATTGTGGGGGTTATTTTGTCTATCTGAAAGGGATTAACTTCTAAATATTGGTGTTTTTTTTTGTTTTAATAAACAGTATATTTTAGCTTCAAGCATTTTTAGAAACAAGTTTGAAATATAATAAATGAGTTCTCTTGGAAGATTCGTAACCCGATTTTATAGATCAAGGAGTTTTGTGTAAGTGCTGAAAGGAAATGCAGTGACTAATCAATAAGTCAACAACTAAACCCACCGTGTGATACAGGATAGTATAGATAACCAATAAAAAATACCCTCTCTGCCTATTTATCTGTTTCTGCTTTTTTGTAATGCTTTGTCTAGAAAAAGAGTCCACACTCTCAAATCATTATGACTAATTACCCTGTACCCCCTCATTTTCCTAAAATCTGTTAAAGTTATTTTTAAATCTTCTTTATGGAGAACCCTCGATTAATTCCAGGGGGTTCCAATTTTTTAAACTAAGCATCAATATGTCCATCAGTTTAATGCTCAGAAAATTTTCTTTTTACAGTTGTCTTTCAATCCACTAGAAATTTCTGGAAAAGCTAAATCGTGCTTCAGAATTAGGTGAACTAAAGCTAGGCTTTAGCATCTCATGTCCATGTTCATCTTCATGGTTGTGGTAAGAAGGAAATCTGTGTACGTCTATTTATTTTAATTTTCATGAAGTGTAGCAGTTGGCACAGATGCAGTTTAGAACATTCTAGAATGATTAGTACACTTGCAGAATGGATCGTGATTGGTTTAGGAGATAAAACACCCAATATTGGTAGAACATAATTATATCTTCTGAGTGCAATAGATTATAATTATAGCACTGTACTTCATTTTGGACTGATCTGGACATTAGATTTTGCCTTGTTGATGAATTTCTTCTCAAGCATAGAAAATGAGGAAATTAACAACTTGATTTTGGGGAGCGATTTTGAAGATCTGCTAATCAAACCCACTTTTGCAAAATAAATCAGAAATACTGAAAAGAATCATTAGCATGTGAATGTAGTTTTTATATGTGAAACAACTAGATTACGTAGATAATTTTATGTCTATCAGGTAAAATTATAGAGGACTTTGGAGATCAAGCAAATCTTAAAATTGAAAGGGTAACTTCTGTGTGGGAAAGGAGTTAAAAAGATCAAACAGGTAATTGTTGACTCAATCCAGTTTTATTATCATAGCATGTACATTTATGCCAAAAAGCGTGCAGACATTAGTGTTTTTATGAGTCCTTTAAAAACTAAAAAACTCTGTGCCTAGCCCCCTGCTATGGCAATGTGACTGTCCAGCCTGTCCCAGTATATTGGTACGCGCCTGTATTTTTGGGTGAGCATGTGGATTTACCAGCTCTCCCATCATGTGTTGTGCCTGGGTGAAGCACTGTGCTTCTAATGGCTTGCATTGATCTCTTGATTCTGTGGTTAATTAAGATGTGTTTTGCAGCAACAGCCCACAGGTTCCAAGGCTCAGAGGATTAGTCGATAGTTGTTTTGTGGCTCTGCTGTTAGCAGGGCAAACCGTCTTAAAGACATGGTCTGTTTCCCATATTGTGTGTGTTTTCTTATATTTGAAGAGATTTGATGCACAGCCATAAGCAGTCAGAGATGGAGATAGACAGCTGTGATAAGGTAGCTACCTAAGGGGACTGGCGTTCTAATGCTAGATCAGAGCATTTCACGTGGAGAAGACTTGGACAGACTTATTAATCTGCTTGAACCTGTGCTTTATCTAATTTAAAAAACGACATCTCTTGCTACCCATGACTTAGTAGTATTTTAAGCATCAGCTGGCTCTCATTAGGGTCAGAGAAAGTACCTTGAACTCTAGGATGCATTATACATGTGCCTGGGAATAGGCACAACTTGAAAGAAATCCAGATATTACCTCAAAATACAAAGAGGAAGAGAATGAGGCACCGAACAGGAAGAGGAAGGCAGAAATGAGAAGTCGAAGGCTTGGTAGGGAAAAGATGCAGGGGCGCGAGAAGGAGAAGAAATGGGGTTTCCAAGGAGAAGGAGAACCCAAACAAAGAGTCAAGGTAGTGGAGGCATGGGGTGAAACAAGGGAAGGGTGTTTACTTTTTAATATGTTTAATCCATTTGGACTACTGCTCTGCCTAAGTTCTAGCTATTTCTGTGCCAAAGGACTACTGTTGTCTATTGATGATGCAGGTTCACAAGGATGGTGTTGATGGTGAGGCAAAAGGAATAGTCCCTTACTTTTCCAGAAGCTCTTGGCACAATACAACAGACTCAAGGCCGCTATCTAAATGGTCCACATAGTTCTCATGGCCATAACTGCCTTGCAAGTAGCACAGGCTCCACCGGTGGTGTTACCACCACAAACCTTCAACAAATCTGGCAAATGGTGTTTACTCTTCCCGCTTTGGTCTAGTATTGGATTTATATGCCCCTGGAAGAAGGGGCCTTTATGGTCACCAGCAGCTGAACCATTGAATATAGATTAAAGAGAAAGGGCTGTGGAGTTTGAGTAATTTGGAAAGAAAATATTTGGTTCCTCAAGAGCTGGCCCATGAAAAGATATAGAAGTATTTTGTTTGTTTTCAAGATGTAGGTATGAAGGAAAGAAAAGAGTGATTCACTTAATTCATTGACCACCAGAGAATGTATTTCAGTGACTTAAGGGAAATGCATACGTAACTAGCTGTGTAGGTAGACCCAAGTGTAGAGGAGGATGGATTTTCTATGTTCTTTGACCAATATATATCATTGCTTCCTAGCAGAGCTAAATCACTTAGTGAAACTTGAAAGTGGATTCTAGATTTAGTTAACTGTTGGGTAAATTTGTCCACAGTTGCTTAAAATTACATAATTTTTTAAAGAATTTATTTATGAGAGACACAGAGAAAGGCAGAGACACAGGTAGAGGGAGAAGCAGGCGCCCCGTGGGGAACCCAGTGTGGGACTCGATCCCAGGACCCTGGGTTCACTACCTGAGCCAAAGGCAGAAGCTCAACCACTGAGCCACCGAGGTGCCCCCACAATGATTTTTTTAATTCATGTGGCCCATATTTGGAAAATACAAGTTTTTTCTTCTGCCTTGAGTTCTCAAGTAAATGAACGAATCAGGTGACTTCATGGAGATGCTAATTTCTTCACTACGATTTTTACACTCATGGGTCCAGAAGAAGCATACGATCATGATGACATTACAGGTTAACACATCCATTGGGATTACCATATTTGCTAATATAATCTAAATTAATGCTTTAGAATCACATATGGAAAATACCAAATGTCTGTCAGCACAGTGAATGCTGAGTGGTTTATCCCTCCCTCAGGAGTTATTTATCCTGTCCCCCAAATTATTTTTCCAAAAGGACATTAAGTCTTTGTTGCCTGAGTCCCAACAGAATGCAATTCAGGGATAAACTCTGGTTAGAGAAATAGAGAAAACTAATTTATAATATTGCACATTTCTTCTGAAGTATGGTAGATATTTAGAATATGAAGACTTAATAGTCCATGTTTTAAAGATTTGTGGACAACCCAGATGCCTATTTCAAGGAATAATTTATAACATTGTCAAGTCTAAGATTTGAAGCACATGCTAGAGCTAGGTGTATGAAAACCAATCACCCACCTGTCACCCAGAAACCCCACTTCAACACGAATCCATTTATTTCCACGGACTTCAAAATTCTCACTAAGGGTCATTTTACATTTTATGGTAAAATAATATGATATCCATGAGTTTGGAAATTAGAGAAGGTCTTAGAGGTAACTTGTGAGAATATTAAGGGTGACTTTTTCTAAAGCATAATCACTTTATTATCCTTATCTCAACTTCTCCCTCTTCCCTAATTCCCAGAGATTTCTGCATAGAACTAAAGCTAGAGCACCAAATGGATGTCAAATATAAATTTATTTGGTAAGTAAGCAGACAAGCTGTAATTTAGATCCATATCTGACTTCCCATCCCTTGGATCCTGTTACACTGTGTGACTCAATTTTGGCATATCCAGCTTTGTGTGCTGCACTTAGGAGTTCAGTTCTCTCCCAGTTACAAATTCTAAGACCCTGCTTACTCCTCTCTATTCACAGCTAGAGAGGCCTTAAAGAGTATTTAGGTACTTTGAGTATAGACTCTTCTTTCTCCCTGATAACACAGTGCCCTCTTCGGATGGGACTACCTGGTGGTAAAAGGGGCAGAAAGTCAGGGACTATGGGGTTCTGTTCTACTTTTATTTCTCAAAGATTAGACAGTTTTCTAAACATAAGCCTTTTTTTGCTCTTGGAGAGTTCAATGTTGGCTTTCTGGAGTATTCTGAATCTTGCTGTTGTGGAAGCAGAGCCCTGGGTCATTCTTAAAAACACACTTCCTAGAGAGAAGTTGTCTCTCTCCGAAATCCCACAGGCATCTCTACACTTAGGCTGAGAAAGAAGCTGCTAATGGAGTTTAAAAGGTTATGTTCATTAACTAAAAATAAATTTGAAGTGAACGGCCTTCCTTCAAAGAAGGAACAGTCAGAATGGGTAATGCTAAAATGAAATGAAAGATAGTTTAGTCTTTGTGATGTTTTCCAAGTGTATTTTCTTCTCTTCTGTTCATAAATGCCGGCCATCTCAGAGTCTTCTCTGGAACCTGATGAGATGTCAGGGCCTTCATAATGTTTGAAGGTGAGCTCAGATCAATTTCCTGCATCTTTTCTGCCATGGTGAATCATTTATTGGGACGAATGTTTTACAAAGCCAGGCAAGAGAAAACTCATGAAAAATAAATAGGGTAAAATACACTATGCTTTCCTGAAGCAATCTTCAAGGCTTCATCACATTTAAACTTTCCCTGGCAGTTAGAACATTTCCCCTCATTTGGTCTCACTGTGGCCAGTTGAACTCAATTAATACGTAGTGCCACTGAGGCCAAAGCACGCATTTTATTTCCTCATTTATCTTGATTCGCTCTGTTCCGTGGCCACAGATTTCTTGATCTGATCCAGGAAGCAAAATGGAAGTTAGCCATCACAAAAAGGGAGTGAGCCAGACAAGGCTGATAGATCCAAGTTTCCTCATTCCTATTGATAACAAAGTAAACAGAGAAACAAAAACAAGGAAAATACCTTACCTGGTTGCCATTAAACCTTACCAGGTGGCCATTAAATCTTAATTTTAAGAATAAAGCATACATTATATAGATTCAAATTGAAGACTTCCTTAATTATGTTTAATCAGTAGGCAAAATTAATAAGAATTGGTTTCCTAGGGGTACCTGAATGGCTCGGTCAGGTAGGCATCTAACTCTTGATTTAGGCTGTGGTTATGATATCAGGGTCCTGGGTTGGAGCCCCATGTCAGGCTCCCCACTCAGGGAATCTGGGATTCACTCTTTCCGCTTCCCTCTGCCCTTCCCCCCTCTCTAGGATAAATAAATAAATCTTAAAAAAAAAAAAAAAAGATTGGTTTTCTAATATTCTAGTTATAGCCCGTGTGTTGATAAAGTGGCATAATAACTATTCCAAGCAACCACAAGTAAAAACTCAACAATATAGCAACAGTGACAACTTTTGTTTTAAGTCTACCTACTTTTGTTCTTGCCTTTGTTAGAAACTCCCACATTCTGGCGTCAGAAGGTAAAATGAGGGATAGAGGAAGCAATACATGTGCCCCTATTCTGTATCAGGTCCATTACATAATCTCTTTTAGTTTAATCCTCATGACTATCTGTCAAAATTGGTAGAATTTTCCCTATTTTACTAATGAAGAAACCAAGGCTGCACAGCATGCTTGAGGTCATACAATTAGTAAAGAGTGAAAGTGAACCAGGCTTCCAATCGGGTCTGTCTGAAATCTGCAAACTAATTTAAATGAAGTTTTGTAGACATTCCAAGTCTAGACAGAGGAAAAGAAAAAAAGTGGAAATGTATCTAAAGTAGAAGTATGTCAGTCAGGTTAGGAGGCAAACAGGCAGGATCAGAGACCGTCAGAGTAACAGTACGGAATGAAAGTCTCCGATTCTCACTATACCAAAAGAATATAAATTAGGAGAAGAATCTGCTAAATTTCTCTTGTGGATGACACCCTCTCATGGTTGTACCATCTTGACTGGTTCTTGATTAAATCTCTGCAGAGCTCTCCTTTGGGGAATATGTGTGGATTCTCTGATGATGTCTTTTGTCAAGAAGAGGAACTCAGAATGTTTCTGATTGTCATTTCATTCCCAGAAGCATTTAGTAGATTGAATTAATAACTCTTTTCTATACCTCGCTCCTTCACTCCACCCAGTCCATCTGCTACACTGCCACATATTAATCCAAGGAGAATTTGGCATTCATCAAATCACTACTCGATTCAAGAATATCAACGGCTCATCCATAATTTCCAGGCATTAGTTGTCCGGTCACATTTTCCAACCCTTCTCCCAGCACACATAACCTTGGCTGCAGTCACATTCTCCTCGTTTTCATGAGGCACATCCCCACCTACCTAGCTTTGCTAACGTGCTTCCATTGTCTTGGAATTTCGTTCCAACTGACTATTTGGGTCAAGTTGTTTAAAAAAAAAAATTAAAAAAAAAAATTAAAAAAAAATTAATACAAAGAAATCATAGGGAAGTATAAAGAATTATTAAAAATGATACACATAATCTCAAAACCTAGAAAACCACTACAAGCCATTTTATGTCTTTTTGTATATCTTCTTCAATTATGCACATACAATAATATAATGAAATGGTTTTGTGTCATCTTACTAGATGAGGTAGGCATCTTTCTAGATCATTGTTTTTAAGAACAGCGTTTGGATAATATCCCATCATACCTAATTTATTAAAGTATTACCTTGTTATTTGGGAGCTTTACCCTAATTTCCCAGTCTTGTCATAAATACAATTTTGCACAAATATTTGTATCTTTGATTCTGTCCTTAGTATAGAATCTTAGGTATAAAAATACTGTTTCTAATAGAATGAATATTTTTTGCTTTATATTCATGTCAAGTGAATATAATAATGTTATCTAAACTCACCTGAGTTTGGATGGCTCAGCAATTGAGCGTCTGCCTTTGGCTCAGGTCCTGATCCTGGGAACCGGGATCGAGTCCCGCATCAGGCTCTTTGTGGAGAGCCTGCTTCTCCCTCTGCCTATGTCTCTGCCTCTCTCTCTGTCTCTGTTTCTGTGTCTCATGAATAAATAAATGAAAATCTTTAAAAAAAATAATACACTAAGTAAATAATCTCACCCTAAACCTAAGCATTACTTTTTTTCATATTGTCAATTTGATAAGCTTACTATGGTTTTACTTTTCATTTATTTGATATTTTGCAGGGTTAAACCTTTAAAAAGCATCAATTATCTCAATTTTTCTTCAGTGATTTAATTTTATGGTCTCTGCCTATTTTCTTCCTCTTTTTTAAAGAATATATGAAAAGAGTAAATCAGAGTAAATCAGAGTAAATCTTATATCATAAGAAATGATATAAGTAATAAATTCCCTAAAGGCTTATAACTTAAAAGATTCTTGAGTATTGGTAGATAACATGTTCATGCTTGAGAACATGGAGTCTCAACATGATAGGATGATGATAGGATGATAGGATGACATAATGGACATTGAGCTTTCTTCAAATCTTTCCTTAATGTGAAACCTGATTCTTGAAATCCTGATTCAAATACTTTTCCAGTTGTGTGAATGATAAACTTCTGTTTTGAGCTCTTACTTTCCTAGAAGGCATATCTCTTTGGAAACACCCAAGTTGTGAGCTAGCTTGTCAAATATCTTGACTTCAAATGCGGAAATATTTTTTTTTTTATTTGTATGTCTAGGGCAGAATGTGAGTTTAATCATGTTAAGTAAAAACTATGGGGGAAATTAGCAAAACTGTTGAACAATGCCAGTGACCCGATCAAATAGACACTTGGTCATTGTATGTCCCTGAGAACAGTCCTTACCTAATATTTACCCTCATGTATATTTTTACCTTAAAGAGATCTTGAATCAGGCTCTGAAAGATCTAGCTCAGTGTTACCCATACTTTAAGAGGCACCTTGTAAAGCTAATGCCTAGCCACTGCCATTCTTCAACCCGCTATCATTATGCGTGATGTTGCAAGATACATTGCTAGAAATGAAGGCTTTGTAGCTGCTTGGGAAAACTTGTTCTGATTTAGAAATGGTGATAAACTTTCCAAGTCTTCTACTTTTCTTTCAGGAGATAATGTTCGCTACGTTATATACAAACCCAACGTGAAAGGGGCAGCACTTTCCTGTTCCTGTTAATTTCAGGAACATTATTTCCCCCAAAGAATTCCTTCATCTGGTGAGATTGGCGCTATTTACATTTATATTATTTATATTTATATTTATATTTATTTTAGTACTTCATGTTGAGTTTCAGTATTTTATCCTTTAACGCACACACACACATGCACACACACATGCATTTGCCTGTAGTATGCTATAAAACAGATCCTGGCAATATATAATTTTATTTTTCTACACTAACCAGATCTTGTGTGTGTAGCCAAGGCATGTTACTTATTACAAGGCATGTGCAATTTTCACTGTACACCTGCACTATTATTTCTGTTGCCTTTTGTCTTCGGCATCCAGCTTGCTGTACAGACCTGGAGTAGTAGTAGGACAGTACCTGTAAAAACAATACATTTAGTGATCATGACATTAAAACATTTTGTGGTCATTCATGCAATGAATTAGCTGCTCCATATATCATTTTCATATTAGATATAAAGCTTACTCAGTTCCAAAATGGTTTCTTATTTTGTGTCAATGTTTTCACAGAATTTCATAATTAGAAATTCTGAAGAGGTGGTATCTTTCCAGTCAATTACCACAGGATTTGCACAAAATTTACTGCTGCCCATGGCATGTTCTCAGAGTTGGCTGGTTCCAAGTAAGTTAATTTACAACTGATACTTGTGAGGTTTCACAAACACTGAGTTCCTTTTGCTTTCCTGTAATTTAAATACTGAAAGAGTGTTGAGAGCATTGACTGGGGTATAGAAGTTGAAAACTTGATTGATGACACAAACTAATTATCTTCCTTTCCTCTATTCCTATTAATGAGATGTTTACAGCAAATTTCTAGGAGTTTGTCTCAGAAAGGAAAACAAAATCTATTAATGAGGGGTTTTTATCAATGTTTCTCTTATCAATTGTTAGTAAATCATAGCAACTAAAAGCACAGACTTGCTCATCAGATTTTTGAACATGTAAATATGCACAGTGGTGCCTGAATGACTCTGAGAATCACCTTGGCCATAACTTTTGTTTAGGCTAATTAGTTACATTGCTTTAAATGGTAATGTCATTAAAAAGATCTTATTTCTTGGCTTACGTTTGTCATATTATGTGTAAACAATGTAAACTGATATATATCTCAAATAAGAGGTTCCTTTAAATTGTTCTGTGACTGCTGAATAGGTAATGCTGTTATTAATCTTTAATAAAAACACCTTAGAATACCAAGATAAATTCTCGTAAGAACATATTTTTTCTTCAATGATATATTACTTCCAAGAATTTCATATTTATCTCATATAGGCTGGAGAATAAGCCAAAGTTTCTAACTGTGTGGTTTGATGAATTTATACAAAACTCTGATGATATTAAAATTTCCTAACTAATATATGAAAGATATAAAACATGTTTAAATAACTTACTAACTCTAAAATATTTTTACTCCTCCATATGTTCTTTAAATCCTCGTGGTGATTAGAGGGGGATCGATGTTGGCATTCCCTTAATAAAGATGAGAAAACCAAGGCGGAGATAGATTAATTAGTGTGATAGTTCTTAACATTTCTTGGCTCATAGACCCCTAAAAATTTGATTATAGCTGTAGCCTTCTACCCTAGAAAACGTGTATAGAAAAATATGTAAATATTTCTTGCATTGAACTTCAGGTAAACAACCTATAGCCTAGGTAACATAGGTATTAGAACAGCCTGGACTAAAACACAATTAACCTAGCTTGCAAATCTGTTCTTTTTCATGCTCCATGTTCTTACTATTAACTATGGCAAATATATGCCTTTCTTCTCTCTCTACTCTTGGGTTGGGGTTTAGTATCTTAAAAATAAAAAACACTATTGCCTATTTCCCCTCTCTTTACAATATGCTACTGAGCTATATAAAACTGTAAATTAATTCTGCTTATTTTTCCTTCTACACAATTTCTACCGAGGTTTCTTTTTACCATGTTACTTTCCTAATTCCCAGGGGATGTGGAGACCGCATATGCTGATATTACAGTTTCAGACTGTACAACTTGTGCTTCACACGTCGGAGAATGGGGACTTAGTAAGCTATGCCTTATTTTTCTGTTCTGCTAAAAGACAATATATTAATTAGGTCTCTAAATATTATTCTTATGATGACAGTGTTAATTTGTGGAGCAGAGGTTATATGAGTCAAGGGAATTCATTTTGTGTTTCCCTCAATTGTTTCCAAGCTTTGGGGAAAAAAAAAAGCAGGAAGGAGTCGGAGCAGAATGAATGTGGTGCCTAACACTGTCTAAAACAAAAACATTACACAAAAACATGGCTGTCCTTTGTTACCTATTTGCTTTCTTATTTCTATGCATTTTTTATTTTCTGTTTGTGGGTAGTATTCTCAAACATAGGAGAGCATCTTTTTCTATGTCTTTTTCCTCTAAAATAAAGCTTCATTAAAAAATTAATCTAAGGCTTTTATTTTTTATAGTTTACTCTTTATCATTTTTATCACCAGATTTAAATGAAGGAGATTCTCTGAATTAGAAGAGCTGCAAACCCCTTTATGTTGAGTACATAAACACAATCGTTATAATTAATTTCAATACAGAGGTTGAGTTTACCATTCCTCTTGGCAATTTTCTTTGAGAGATGTGTAATGCCGTAGATTTGAGTGCATGTTTGTTTTATTGGGTAGTTAATTCTCTTTTCTACTTTTCTGAGGAAGCCTAGGAATATCGTAGCTCTCTACTACTCACAGCCCATCATCAAGACCCTGTTTCCTCGCAGGCCAGGCTAGGTGAGCAGTTCCACATATTTCCCACCCAATAGCAGGATTTGACCTGTGCCAGATCTGTGGTCACTATTGCATCATCTTGGGGAGGGAGACATGCCCTTAATTTCTATGTTTTGGTTGACAGTTTTCTTTTTATACTTACTTACTGTATCATTGTTGCTTCCTGTTGGCATTCTGAGGGCTTATCAGTGGTATAAGCAGTCTGAAGTTCTGAATGGTCCCAGGCAGGAGAAAACCGGAAGGGAGGTGAAGAGTGTGAGGGCACAGGGTGGATGCTTCCCATTAGGAATCAACAGAGGGGAGAATAGCCCAGAAATGGAGTCCATGATATTTGCCTTAATCACCCTTTTTTGCAGTACCTCCAGTTTGGAATTAAAGAGTTTAGGTTTAGAGTCTACTTCCTTTTTATTTTTCTGATCAGTTTTTCATTTTGGCTTTTGTCTTGGAATTTCCTTCTTTTTTTCCCCTTCTTTTTGTCTACTGATACTTACAGTGAAAGAGTTTACCCCTAATTACTAATTTGCTATGATTCATGAAACTCTTCCGAGGCTAATAATTTCTATGCCCTTCAGAAGAATGTCCAGGGAAAGATAGCAAATGACCTTGTGGAGCTTTGAATAGTCAACAACAAGAGTTATCTCTTTTAGTGAAAATGTGTTAAAGTCCTCACTAAAAAAAAAAAAAAAAAAAAAAAAAAAAAAAAAAAAAAAAACAAGGGAGAAGTCACCCAAAGTTATTCTGAGTGTGTAGCAATATATTTGCAATAATAACAAAATCTGAGTTAAAAGTCATAAAGAGAAGCTTATTTCTCTTACACATTGAGTAAGAGATGCAAGCAGTATCTTGCATCTGTTAGTATGCAACAGGTTAGTTGCTGTTATTTGTTAACAGCTCCATAATATCAGAATCAGTAAGTGTTTATGCAATTCTCTTGGTCCCAACAGGGATGCCTCAGCTCTAAGCATAATGTTCAAATTCAAGATAGAAGGGATTAGGGAAGGGGAATGAAGACACGCCACCCATCTGTCCCTTTTATTAGGAAAACCAAAAGCCTTCCCAGAAGTCCTCAGCAGACTTCTGCTTGCATCTCACTACTCATATCATCGTTCAGTTCTGCATCTCATGCGTATCACCCCCGGCTACAAAGGATGATTAGTACATGATTGTTTAGATTTCCCACTCTTTGAAGTTGAGGTGACATGGGAGAAGGAGCTGGAGAACATGAGTGAGTTAACTGATGAATAGTGTCTGCCATATTTCTTTACTGGAAAGTAAGGACAAAATAATTGAAGATCCCTATTTTATACTGCTATTTTGTTTGTGTGTAACTCAGAGGAAGAAGCTATAGTGGTCCTGGACTCCTGCTCAGTATTGTGCCCTTGGTGACAGTCACCTGTATATCATGTTTCCTTTATGGTGTGCTTTGAAAATCTTTACTTCCCAGCTTCTGACTTTGTGTGACTATAAGCAAAAGCTTAAGGATAGAGAAAAGCAAATGATAAATTTGAGGAGATGAAGATTCCCACTCTCAATTACCATAAATTGTTTCTAGAGATTTTGGCTCTTTGATTTCCCTGGTCAACCTACCCACAAATTTCTTTCAAATGAGTCTCATTGTCTTATTAAACTTTATCTTTCTACCACTGAAGGCCTCTTTTAGGCTTTCTTATTGGTAGAGAGTGAGGAATGTGTTAATATCCACATGCTGTTTTCCCATTTTCCTGCTCTTATGAGCAGAACTTCTGACATTCAAGAATCCTGGTGAAACAATGACTGATAATTGCCAGTCTGAAACATGCCAGATAACTCACATGAAAGACCCACTCGTGTGATGCCTTAAACAGTTAACAGGAAATCAGGGTAGGATTGAGGCAGTTCCATGGACCCCAAAATCCATTTGTTGTTATTGAGCTAGAGGAAGAAGACTGATGGGACATGTGTCTCCCTGAGAGTAATTGCTGAGTATTGGAGAAGCATCTAAAGAGAGTTTCCTGAATCCTTATGCCCTCACTTGCTTTAGTTTGTGCCTTTCTGATTCTGTAAGGAACAAATTGATGAATTATAGGTCTTCAGCAAAGGGTAATCATTTGTTGGCTTAAGTAAGGTGCCTTGCCTTGATTGCAGTGTTCAGTATTGAGTACATTCACTGCACCTCAGATCCAGCCGTTGAAATGTAAATTATGTGAAATGTTTGTGAATTTATAAAAGTCAAATACACTATTGAAAGTCTTGGGTTGTGAAGTAAAGGTAGTGGGTGTTACTTTTAAATGAACATTTTATTTGACTTGGCAGTAGAGAAGGGACACAGCATTTTTGGATGCCTACTATGTACCAAGCAAAGTAATCATATAAGGTAGTTATTTTCCATATTCATATTAGTAAATGAGGCAATTAAAGCTCAAGGGGCCAAGTAATTCGCCTCAGTTTACACAAGTGAAAATATTCAGTAGTTTTTTTCATTTGTTCTTCATTTGTTCTTCATTTTATCCCACAATTTAAATCTGTTCACGTTTGTTCTTTTATAGATATATCTGGATTATATCATTTTATAATAGGAAATATCATGGAGCTTCTATATGTCTATAACAGATGTTTCCAGATATATACCAGGGCAGTATTTTATTTCTTCCAGGACCTGCTGAGATACTTTTTTTTTCTTCTAAAACAATTGTATACCAAACTCTACTTCCCCCAAAGCCATCCCCCAGACTGTGATGACACTTAAGTGAAATGCTATACAAGATTCCTCTTGACTTCATAACATATAGTCTATAAACACACTTACCTTTCACTGATTATGAATTAACTGATGCTGCAGCTTGCTGTCACAGCTGATGAGAACCTAAATTTATACTGCCAGGTGTGTATTAGTAGGCACAGAGGGTAGGTACATTCTGGAGCCCTTTCCATTTCCTGGCTGTACCTTATTGAGATTAGAAAATTGGCAGCCTTGGATGGTATAGACCTATCAGGCAAGTCCCCACAGGCTAGAGAAAGTGGAGGCAGAGTAGGAACCTGTACATGTGCTGTGCTCGATTCAAAGGATTTGGGTTTCATGTTTCATCAGGTCAGTCTTTCTGGGAATCCATTGTCCTGCCTCTAGGGCTGACATTAGATAATTTTGGTTGGTGAGCCACCATAGTGCCCTGAACCAACTCTTGAATGTGAAGGAAACATTGTCTGGCTTTGGAAGTTTCTCAAATGTGCAAAATTGGAGATCCAATTATATACAGTACATCATCTTCATAAGCTTTGTATAGGAGTCACGGGGTAGCAAGCCTTTCTTTATTTAGAGTTACCCTCATGTCCCAGCAAAGTGAAGGCATTGTTCTTGTTCACCTCATTTGCCTCAGCCTTAACATACAGGATTAAGTGGATTTCTCAAGATCTGAAGAATAAGCGGAAGGAAATTCTATTAAAAATGAGATTGGATATGGTGCTTGTCCTCACTGACAATGATGTTCTTGCTTTGTTGGGGGAATGGGATTATTCTGGAATGCCTCCATGTCTATTTTTCCCTTCTTTGAAATGCCCAGGGAGACAAGTGAATATGTATTTACCTAAATTAAATAAATTGTTATTATTTCATCAACACAGTTGTTCCCCTTGACATTTTTAGAGTGCCTTTTAGTAGTTGTTATTAGATGCAATGCTTATAATTCCCTAGTAAATAAGAGATTTGTACATCCTCTTCACAGGTGAGATCTTTGAAGTACTGGGTGATTAAATATGCATAGGTGGAATAATGAGGCACCTGTCTAATATCATCTATGTAAAGCAGTTTAAAGGATTGAGTTACTTTTAACTTGAACATGCATTTATTGAATGTCTGAGATATACCAATGTTTAGGTGTTATGGATTAAAAAGTAAGATACCCTGCCCTCGGGGACCTAAAAAATTAATAGCAAGAATAATGTAAACAATTAAGAGTGCGGTGCTCTAGATACTGTAATGAGTGTATAAGCCAGGTGATGACTCCTTGTAATGAATGTGCTTCAGGGTTAATCTGTGAACTCCATAACATCCTATGCAAAACTTTGTGTATAAACTTTTTTCTCTTGAGAAAAAACTCATGCTTTTCATGAGGAATATAATATAATTAGGAATATAATAGCACAGAACAAGGAATATAATAGCACAGAACAAGTTAAGAACTATTGGTATAAGATATTGAGAATCAAGGTAAAATAAGATCCTATAGGCAGGGGCCTCGAAATTTATAAATATTGACTTGTCCCAATTGCTCCTTTCACATGCAATTGCCATGAGAGCTCTCCTTACAAAGGACAAGATTAGACTATGGGCCCTAATGCGGAATGCAGAGCTTTCTGTTAAAGCTGCCTGGACTGTTGACTTAGGGTCAAATCCAGGCTAGGACTCTTAAGGCCTAACCCTACCACTAGCCACGCTATGAATAAAGTTGGTTGAATAATGCCTTAAATCTTTAAGATCAAATTTAGCTACTCCTCAAAAAAAATCCAAAATTAGTCACTTTTATCTTTCTGTGGGAGAGAAGATTGACCAGGGAGGTTGTAAGGGATAGAAGCTTTTTAAACTATTGTTGTTAGGTTATAGGTGGGAGAGGTTCTCAGGAAAGTTGTAAACAAAATGAAATTTAATCCATAAACAAGTTTTCACTGAAGGAACAGTGGCAAAGGATGGTTTTCGAGAAAGGCTGATGGTAAGGATTTCTATACTCTCAAAATAATTGTTTTTTTTTTTGTTGTTGTTAAATTCTATTTATTCATGAGTGACGCAGAAAGAGAGAGGCAGAGACATAGGCAGAGGGAGAAGCAGGCTCCATGCAGGGAGCCCGATGTGGGACTCGATCCTGGTACTCCAGGATCACACCCTGAGCTGAAGGCAGATGTTCAACAGCTGAGCCACCCAGGCATCCCAAAATAATTGTTCTTCAAGTTGTATCTAAAATATTAACTTCTACTTAGCTTTATAATTACCTTGCAGTTTTAATGGGGAAGCAAGATGAGATGGATAGAAGAGTTACTTTTCAAGTTGTTAGTCCTTCCATTTGAATCTAGATATTGGATGAGGAAACCAATCATCAAACTGGTTCTGAGATGACATAGACAAGATAGGTTGTAGAGAGGGGACAAGTGTCAGTGCTGGTGAGTCAGTGGACGACACTGAAGAATGATTTGGAGGTCATCAATACAAAAATGAGTGCTTTAAAGAAAAAAAAAACCCAAAAAGCAAAAATAAGTGCTTTAGGTTGCAAACAAACAAAAAACCCAGCTCTGGGTAATCAGCAGACACCCAGCCACAGCTAGGAATGAAGGCAGACTGGGGTAGCAGGCCCAGCTGTCATGCCATAAGAAGTCTGCCTAGAATCCTACCACTGATAACTCATCACTGGAAAGCATACACATCTTCGCCTGTCCACAACATATACTGTGAGTTTTTGTTTTCCAAGATTCCCATGTCTTCGTGGGAAGAAGAAGATTCCCTACTTTTAGATTCAAAATCCTAGGAAAGGGCCTCTTGTTGATGGAGTAACCTGGTGGCCAGAGGGGAAGGGAAGGGTAAACATCAATCTTTTTAGATCTTGTAGCATGATGAAGAGTCCTGTCCTGACTAAAATGTGTGCATCAAGGCATATCTTTGAGAAAAGGAAAATTCAGGTACTGGTTAATCAGGAAAACACTATAAATGTCTAGTACAGGTGGAAAGTCTTGTTTTTTCCTAAGGAACTGTGTCCCTCTCTTGTGTGTTGACCAAACTCAGTAACAGTTGAGGAATCTGATATTCGTTGTGGGAATAGAGTAGACCCACTGAATCTCAAGGAACTTTTGAGAGGCTTAAAGTATGGGGCCAAGTGGCAATCTTAGCAACAGAAACTGTTGGATGAGGTTATATAGTGGGTAGGCCCGATCTGCTTCTGTGATGAAGCTATGATCTTGGTAAATTCACTGCATTTAAATTGGACTCAATATCTTCACCAACAAAATTAAGGGGGGATTTCTAACTGCCTAGGCAATATCTTCATATAATAAGTCATTTATTAAATATTTATTTTGTATCTTCTCTATGCTAGCCCATAGTCTAGGCATTAGGTAACAGTAAAAAGCAAGTGTAAAAAAGTCTCTGCTTTCCTGGAGCTTGTGTTAAACTGCATAGACCTTCAACTTGGGGTGGTGGTGGGTGATCAGACAGGGAGAGTGAGAATCAATAATTCTAGTTTGGATATTCTGAATTTGAAATAATTATTAAGTAACTGCATAGAAATGCCTGGATTTTCAGGGGAAAAGAAAGGACCAAAAATAGAATTTTGAGCTTTTGAAGTCTATTGTGTGGTGTTTAAAGCCATAAAATGAATGAGGTCGTCTAAGCTATGAGCAGCAATTGAGAAGAGGGCTGAGGACTTAATCCTGAAGTATTCTAATATTTAGAGAACTACTGTGAGAGGAACCATTGAAATAAATGAGACTAAATAAGTAAATGAGAAAATGAGACTCTCGTAGCATCAGAGGAAATATGGAGGGGATCCCTGGGTGGGTCAGCGGTTTGGTTCCTGTCTTTGGCTCAGGGCGTGATCTTGGAGTCCTGGGACCAAGTCCCGCATTGGGTTCCCAGCATGGAGCCTGTTTCTCCCTCTGCCTGTGTCTCTGCCTCTCTCTCTTTCTCTCTCTCTTTCTCTCTCATGAATAAATAAATCTTAAAAAAAAAGAAATAAGGAAATTTAGGAAGAAAGTGATTCAAGAATTAAGGAGTGGCCCTCCTTGTCAAATGCTGATCTTTCAGTCTTTATTGTCTTTGACAAGATGTGGGCTCCTGGGGAGCTTGAAAAATGCTCCCTGTCAAGTGATAATGACTAGAACCCAATTGTAGGGGATCCAGTAGAGAATCCCCTATAAGAATATGGAGGCACAGAGGGTGCATGACCCTTTTAGGAAGTATTGTGAAACCACTAGTGCTAGAGGCTATTACCACCAGCCCAGATCTCTTTTATCATTTGTCATTGTATGATAAGGTCACAATTTCTTAGAGAAAACAATATATTAGTCCAAACAAAATCATATGTCCCTGCTCTGAATGAGGGACAGAGAAGGTAAATTTCTAAGATGGGAGGTGTAGTCCTTGTTCCTAATAATACTCAGATAATGAGAGTTGCTCCGAATTAAAACAGGTTATCCAGATGTGTATCTCAAAATGTTAACAGATGTCTACTGTTCTCTGTGTTATATATCTTGTATCTAGTTTGATCTCCCACTTCAGATACAACTAACATCATTCTGACCATTTTTATCTCACGTATTGTTTTTTTCCTCTTCCTCTAGCCGGTATCTGTTATGCACCACAACTGTTCAATGAATTTTATGCACAACTCTGATGATCCATCTTTTCTAAAAGGTGATAATACATTCTCCTCATTGTAGAATCAAGTTCAAACTCCAAAGTCTAGAATCCAAGGAACTTCAATATTAAGTCACAGTCATTTCTTGCTAGTCTTATTTTCCAACATTTTTTAAAGCATTTCCTGATCTGACAAGACAAATTGTTTAATGTGTATTTTTGTCGTGCATAATGCTATTCATTGTCCTTCTTGAGATAATCTCCATATTCCTGTCTACTCTTCTGTTTAGCCTTACAGAATTCTCCTCTAGGTAGAAATAATACATCATTTTTCATAATGTTTATAGTGTTATCTAGCAATTTGTTAAATGAGGTGTATACATTTATGGGGAGGGCAAAGGCATTGTTTTCTAAGTTGCATTTTAGTTTTTATCCAGGAAACAAGGTATCCTGGCTTAAAAACTTAGTTTGTCATCTAGCTTTGTAGAAAACTAAAGATCTTCCCCAACTCCCAACATTCCTATGAATGTCTAGGTGGCTAATATTTCTTGGTCACTTCTGCCTCTGAAATTCTCAAGACTGTCTTTTCTAAACAAATGTAATCAAATGTGAAACTTGGACCTTTCTCATTTTCCATAATATCAATCAGTTAATCCATCAAAATAAAAATGAACCGGTCAACAATGACAACAGCCCATTGAACATGTGGTACCTGCATTTAAAATTGTACCAACACACAGTCTCAATTTAAGAGAATGTGTTAGGCATTCCTATACTTACTATTCTTATGGCTCTCTTACAAATAAAGGTTCTCAACTAATCCCTCTAATCCACCCTTCCTCTATAATTTAGCAACTGCCATTCTGTTGCCTCTGAGGAAGCCCCGGCTTTCCTTATTTTACTTTTCAAAGGCAATTTAATGTTTTCCTTAGTTACTAAGGCTTTTAAAGCACCTATGATTTGAAATTTATCCCCTATACAAAGCGACCTATCAAGGCACATTTTCAAAAATAACTCTCTTCCCGAAAGTAACTATTTAAGGGTTAGGTGTTGAGATTTTCCTTTTCATTTTATTTATTTTTTTGTAACACTCTTCTCTCTCTAACTATGCAGCAAATTCCTCAAGAACATAGAGACTGAAAAGCTTATGTGTTCCATGGGGTCAAGCACAGTGCCTGACACATGGCAGTCATTGCATATGTGTTGAATGAGGGAATGGTTGATACTGAATGTTTCTTTCAGGTACAAAATTCCGTTTTTTGCTTTTTCTCCAAATAGTTTATTCTGAACTCCTAAAAATGCTTATGAACATGCCTATTAATTATTTTTAATATGCCTATTAGTTATTGATAAGTACTGGCATAGAATGTTGAATATATATTTAAAAGGAATGAATGATCTATCCTCTTGTGGGATTATCCCCTATATGATTATATAATGTCCTTCTTTACCTCTTTTAAAGTCTTTGTTTTGAAGTCTAGTTTGTCTGGTATAAGTATTCCTATCCTGGCTTTCTTTTGACATCCATTTGTGTTATAAATATTTCTCTACCCCTCACTTTCTCTCTCTTTTTTTTTCTTTTCCTTTAATATTTTATTTATTTGAGAGAGACACAGAGAACAGACCAGGAAGGAGCAGAGGGAGATAATCTCCAGCACAGAGACTGACCTGAGGCTTGATCCCAGGACCTTGGGGTTATAACCTAAACTGAAGGCAGATGTTTAACTGACTGAGCCACCCCTCCTCCCCACCACCCCCTCACTTTCAATCTATAGGTATCTTTAGGTCTAAAATGAGTCTCTTGTAGGTGGCATATGAGTGGGTGTTTTTTTTTTTTTTTTTACGAGTTTAAAAAACTGTTTTTTAGTTTTACTAGTTTATCTGTTTTACTAGTTTATCTGTTCTGCCCCCCTGTGTCTTTTGATTGGAACGTTTAGTTCATTTACATTCAGAGTAATGTTGTTCTGTTGTTTCTAGAGAGATTCTCTGTTTTTTCTTTCTAACTTCCAGTCTCTCCTTTGCCCTCAGAGTTCCCTTTAATGTTTTTTATTAGGGCTGGATTAGTGGTCATGAACTCCTTTAGTTTTTGCTTGGGAATGCTGTAGACTTTTCCCATTCAGCATTATGAATGCCACTCTCTGCTGGGTTGCCAGGTTTCTGTTGAGAAATATTCACTTAGCTTTATGGGCTTTCCCTTGTAAGTTAAGGACTTCTTTTGTCTTGGTGCTTTTAAGATCTTTATCACTGTATTTTGCAAACTTAATTACAGTATGTCTTACTATTGGCCTGCTTTTGTTGATTTTCATGGGAGTCCTCTGTGCTTCCTGGATCTGGATGTCTGTTTCTTTCCCCAGATTAGGGAAGTTTTTTGCTATTATTTCTTAAAATAAATTTTCTGTCCCCTTTCCTCTCTCTTTTTCTAGGACTCCTATAATGAAATCACAGTTCCCTAAGACAATTTTCCTGCTGCATAATTCTTTTCTCTTTTGTCTAGCTTTATTATTTTCCATTATTTTGTCTTCTAAGTCACTAATTCATTCCTTTGCTTCTTCCAGCCTGCTGTCCATTGCATCAAGCCTGTTTCTAATCTTGTTTGTTCCATTCTTCATCTTGAATGATTCCTTAAGTCTTATCTTTTTGGTAAGGGTCTCACTGATAACTTCATTCTTTTCTCAAGTACAATGAGTACCCTTATGATTGTTGCTTTAAATTCTCCATCAGGCATGTTACTTATACCTGTTTCACTTAGATCTCTGGCTTTGGCCTTATCTTTTTTCAATTGGGATATATTTTTCAGTCTTGGCATTTTGCCAAAGTCTCTGCCACTTTCTTTATGTTAGAAAAGCCATGTGTGGGATGCCTGGGTGGCTCAGTGGTTGAGCATCTGCCTTTGGCTCGGGTCATAATCTCTGGGGTCTTGGGATTGAGTCCCACATCAGGATCCTTGCAGGGAGCCTGCTTCTCCCTCTGTCTGTGTCTCTGCCTTCTCTCTGTGTCTCTCTTGAATAAATAAATAAAAATTTTTTTTTTCTTAAAAAGAAGAAAGAAAAGAAAAGGCATGTGTCTCTTTCTCCTAAAAGTAATGGCCTTATGAAGTAGAGGTTACCTAGTACCCAGGGCCTGGGGCTTTAAGGAGTGTCGCCAGGGTATTTTGTGTACTATGCTGTTGTAAATATTTTTGCATCCAACAAGGGAGGACCCAAAAACATAAAAAAATTAGTAACAAACATGAAGGGACTAATTGAAATTAATAGTAGGGGATTTGAACACCCTACTTACATCAATAAACAGATCATATAAACAAAATAAACAAGGAAAGAATGGCTTTGAATGACACACTGAGCCAGATGAACTTACCAGATACAGTCCATCCCATCAGCAGAATACACATTTTCAAGTGCACATGGAACATTTTCCAGAATAGATCACATACTGGGTTACAAGTCAGGCCTCAACAAATACAAAAAGATTGAAATCATACCATGTACCTTTTCTGAACATAATCCTATGAAACTAGAAGTCAACCACAAGAAAATGTGGAAAGACTACCAACACATGGTGGTTAAAGAATAAATGGGACAACCAGTAAATTAAAGAAGAAATAAAACATGGAAACAAATGAAAGTAAAAACACAATGGTTGAAAAAAACCTTTGGTATGTAGCAAAAGCAGTCTTAAAAGGGAAGTATATAGCAATATAGGCTTACCTCAAGGAGCAAGAATAAAACAACCTAACCTTATGCCTAAAGGAGCTAGAAAAAACAACAGCAAATGAAGCCTAAAGCCAGCAGAAGGAAAGCAATAATAGAGATAAGAGCAGAAATAAATGACAAACTAAAAAACAACAAAAACCCAGTAGAACAATGAATGAAACCAAGAGCTGATTCTTTGAAAAGATTAATAAAATTGATAAAACCCAGCCATACTTATCAAAAACAAAAGAGAAAGGACCCCAAATAAATAAAATCACAAATGAAAGAGAAGAAATAAAACCTAACACCAGAGAAATACAGTTATAGAATATTATGAAGAACTATATGCCAATAAGTTGGACAACCTGGAAGAAATAAATTCCTAGAAACCCATAAGTGACCAGAATTGAAAAAGGAAGAAATAGATAATTTCAACTGATTGATAACCAGCAAAGAAATTGAATCAATAAACAAAAGTCCAGGGCCGGTGGCTTCACAGGCAAATTCTACCAAACATTTATTTATTTTTTTTTAATTTTTAATTTATTTCCCACCAAACATTTAAAGAAGTGCTAATACCCATTCTTCTGAAACTATTCAAAAAATTAGAAATTGGAGGAAAACTTCCAAAATCACTTTATGAGGCATCTGCCTTTGGCTCACGTCGTGATCCCAGATTCCTGGGATCTAGTCCCACATCAGGCCCCCTGTGGGGAGTCTGCTTCTCCCTCTGCATGTGTCTCTGCCTTTCTGTCTCTCTCATGAATAAATAAAATATTTTTAAAAATTTATCATATAAAGACTCCTAAAAAATAATTCCACTGGCTAGTATCTCTGATAAACATGGATGGAAAAATTCTCAGTAAAATACTAGCAAACTGAATCCAACTATACATTAAAAGAATCACTTAACATTATCAAGTGGGATTTATTCCTGGCTTGCAAGGGTGATTCAGTATTCACAAATCAATCAACACGATACACCACATTAATAAAAGAAAGAAGAGCCTTATGATTTTCTCAATAGATGCAGAAAAAGGTTTTAACAAAGTACAACATCCATTCATGATAAAAATCCTCAACAAAATAGGTTTACAGAGAATGTACTGCAACACAATAAAGGCCATATATGAACAAAACACAGCTAATATCATACTAAATAAGAAAAAAAAAAAAAAACGGAGAGCTTTTCCTCTACAGTCAGCTACAAGATAGGGATGTCTATTCTCATCACTGTTAAACATAGTACTAGAAGTCTTAGCCACAGCAATCAGACAACAAAAATGCATCCAAATGGGCAAGGAAGAAATAAAGCTTTCACTATTTACAGATGACCTAAAACTCAATATAGAAAACCTGAAAGACTCCACCAAAAAACTGCTAGAACTGATGCACAAATTCAGCAGTCACAGGTTACAAAATCAACACACAGAAATCTGCATATCTATATACCAATCATGAGCAGAAAGATTAAGGGATTAATCCCATTTAAAATTGCACCAAAAACATTAAGATACCCAGGAATAAACCTAACCAAAGAGGCCAAAGACCTGTACTCGGCAAACTATAAGACACTAATGAAGGAAATTGAAAATGACACAAAGAAATGGAAAAACATTCCATGCTCATGGGGCGGAACAACAAATATCTTTAAAATGTCCGTGTTACCTAAAACAATCTATACATTTAATACAATCCCTATCGAAATACCACCAGCATTTTCACAGAGCTAGAACAAGAAATCCTAAAATTTGTATGGAACCACAAAAGACTCTGAATAGCCAAATCAACCTTGAAAAAGAAAAGCAAAGTTGGAAGCATTGCAATTTTAGACTTCAAATTATATTACAAGGCTGTAGTTATCAAGACAGTATGGCATCGGCACAAAAATAAAGACATCAATAGAACAGAGTAGAAAATTCAGAAAGGAGCACATAACTGTATGGTCAGTTAGTCTTTGACAAAGGAAAGAATAGGCAGTAGGAAAAAGTCTAATAAATGGTTTTGCCAAAACTGCACAACAACTTGCAAGAGAATGAAACTGGAATACTTACACCATACACAAAAACAAAATCAAAGTGGATTAAAGACCTAAATGTGAGACAGGCAACCATCAAAATCCTAGAGGAGAACATAGGCGGTAGTCTCTTTGGCATCAGCTGTAGCAGCTTCCTTGTAGATGTGTCTCCTGAGGGAAGGGAGACAAAGGTGAAAATAAACTATTGGTACTTCATCACAAGAAAAAGCTTCTGGACAGTGAGGGAAATGACCAACAAAACTAGAAGGCAACCTAAGGAATGGAGAAAGGTATTGGCAAATGACATATCTGATAAAGTGTTAGTATCCAAAATCTGTAAAGAACTTCTACAATGCAACAGTCAAAAAGTGCGTAATCAAAACAATGAACAGAAGACATGAATAGACATTTTTCCAAAGAAAACTAAACAAGTGAACAAGGGAAAAAAAAGAGACATACCAGGTAACAGACTCTTAACTATAGAGAACGAACTGATAGTTGCCAAAGGGGGAGGTCATGGGGGGGGGATGGGTAACATAGGTAGTGGGGTTTAAGGAGTGCATTTGTCACGAGTACCAGGTATTGCATGGAAATGTTGAATCACTAGATTGTACACCTGAACTAATATTACATGGTATTAACTAATTGGAATTTGAATAAAAACTTAAAAAAAAAATAAAAGGAATGAATGAAGGCTCCTGATCCTAGTGGATAGGACATCAGTTTGTAGTGAAATCAGAGTCGGGGACGTTGATGCTTGGCTCTAATGTGATGGCAGATTTTTGCAGTAATTTATATTTGCTATTACTATCACATTTAAATGAAAGACCATCTAAAATAGGATTTAGAATAAATAGGTTTATAGTGCACTGGTTCCCCATAGCATTTATGCAGAACTTTCTTTCACTGGCTTTTCTTATTTTTTTATTTTTTTAAATTTTACTTCCCCAGGGCGTTTCACGTCCTCCTCATAGGAGAGTATTGCCTCCTTTGGTCAAGCGCTGCCTTATGTTCTGTTTATAGCTCCACAGCACTTAGATGTTCCATAGATTTTTGTTAAAGTGAATTGATTGGAATTGGGAAGTTTCTCTGAACCTCTTGGTACTGACTCTCATCTTTCTTTCATTCTAGAAATGTCTAAATCTTTTATGTTCTCCAGAGACCACAACATATACCCAGTGTTTCAAAACAAAGGCTTGTTTTTCTACCTTCAATATTGAAAAAAATAGAAACAAAACTAAATGAAAATGAACGAAATCTATAAAGATGAAATAGTGAAATATCCCTTTTTAGATGAATCAACAAAAATAATACTCTAAAGACCAAGATATTTAATCAAATAAATAAATCAAATGCTAAGTTAAATTGAGAGCCATCAAAGGGAAGCAGTTTTTCAGATCTTTAGCAAGTATGAAAAATTGAACCATATGTCAAAAATAGGAATGTTTTATCTTTGTATAACATAACAATGTTCTCAAAATGTGGACAGCATAAGGAAGAATCCTGGGAGGGAGAGCTATTAGGCATGAAACAAGGGTGCTATTTAGAGAGCGCTGCCTGTGATGGAGTGGCATATACTTAAAAAGTGAATATGAGTGTATTGTTTTGAAATGTATTGTTTGAAAGATCCACGATGATAGAAGCCCAAGTGATTTTTAAAATAGAATTTACTTTGCTTATGTTAATAGATAATCCTCCAAAGAAATAAATGTGCTTAGGATAGCTGGCATATGGGGGAAGAAACTCATGTAATCTGTTGTCAACCAACTGGATTTGAATCCGGATTTACTACTGATTACCTGAGTAACATGAGGCAAAGGACCCATGCTATCCTGCTATCCTGAAATGTAACTTCCTAATTTATGAACTAAGGAGAGGGTTGCATTCCTTGAAAGTTTGTTGTATTATATGACATAGCATGGAGATCTAGGACAGGAGTAAATGTTTTCTGTAAAGGGCCAGGTAGTAAAAAATTTAGGCTTTTTGGAACAGATACACTGTGTTCTCAACTCTGCCCCTGTAGCGCAGAAGCAGTCACAGGCAATATGTGCACAAAGTGCTGTGGCCGTGTTTCAATAAAACCTTCTGTGCAAAATCAGGCGATCACTCAGGTTTGTCCTGTGGGCCATAGTTAGCCAAGCCACGATCTCAGGCAATGGCTGTTGTGTTGGCAGTGCTCATCCATAAGCTTAATATAAAAAAACCTCCCAGCACACTTCCTGTCATGTAGAAAACCTTGAATAAATGCATTGGGTCAATCAATCAATAAATCAGGGAATGAATATAGCCTGGTGAGGATCATTACCATCCCCAATCTTATCCTTTAATATGTTACTGCTTCACATGACATTTTTGGCTGTTTTTATGAGATCATTTGACAGTTCCTACTGATGTCCCAGATATAAGAAAGTAGCAGTACTGCAGTCAAAAATTTTCTGTAAATGATTTTCTTAAAACATTTTTGAAACAATTGGCTGAAGATAGGATGTTCGGAAAACTCAGTACTTAAAATTGAAGGAAATCCCCTATAGCATTCTTTCCTAAACAGTGTTCTATGGATAAGTGTGTCCTAGGAAATATTAAAAGGTTTCTACAGTAAAATATTTTTGAGAAATGCTGTGTTAAACAAAATTAAATAGATTTCTTTATTACAGACATTCTCAGAGGCTTTGATGTTAAAGAGGGTGGAGGAGTACATTCGGCACATTTTCCCAGATATTTAATTTTTTTTTTTCGTAGACCTATTACCATTTTCCAGTATACAGTCTTTGGAGAATACTATTTGGGAAATACTACTCTGTAACATAAATCAAGTCTTCATATATTTGAAATAAATGGTGTGAGTGGACTGCTCAGACAAGGAACTGAGTGAACCAACGGGGGAAAAAAGTACCAACAGATAACTGTTAAAGCTCCTTCGTTTTTTCATTCCATTATTTCTTCAGCCATCATTCAGTGTTTATTCTGTTCAAGGTAGAACTATATCCCTATTCCTACTCAAAAATCAGGGTTAGCTTTGTGAATAGAAAGTTTAGATACTCTAAAATAAATGGCTAAAATCTCAAGCTCTTTGTTTCACATCTATAAAAATCTTTCTGAATTTCATGGGAAGATAAACTTTTATTTCCAAAAAAGAACTTCAAAGTTCTATAAAGATAAAAGAAGAGCTCCAGTGAGTGAACTAGAGTAATATTTGGCAATAACCTGCCGGAGAGCTCATCTGAATTAGAAAGAACCGTGATAACAGATCTCTTACAGTTTAGGTCCATAGAAGCTTGAAATAGGATGGAAGCAGCCTGGTTGAAACTAATATTCTTCCGTTAGAATCATTTACAAAATTTGATAATGAATTTCATTTAACTAGAAATGAAGAAGATGAATCATTTCTGGACAACCTGTGTATTTCAGGACAATACTTTTTTTTTTTTTTCTAGTCTCAGGAAAGCACCAGAAAACGTGAAGGAACTGTTCCAACTAAACAATGGTTATACCGTCAACATTACCAGTCACTGATATTTCTGTCACAGGGCTTCCTTGTGCTGTTGGTGGCAGAAAGGGATGCAAGGAACACAAAGTGTTTTATAAATGTGGTGAGGCAAAAAGATAACTATCTTTTTTTTTGTTGTTCCTCCTCATCCTCAACACATGCACACACACACGCACGCATTAACTTTTCAGAATTTCTCATAAGGATTTATTTTTTTAATAATAAATTTATTTTTTATTGGCATTCAATTTGCCAACATACAGAATAACACCCAGTGCTCATCCCATCAAGTGCCCCCCCTCAGTGTCGTCACCCATTCACCCCCACCCCCGCCCTCCTCCCCTTCCACCACCCCTAGTTCGTTTCCCAGAGTTAGAAGACTTCATGTTCTGTCTCCCTTTCTGATATTTCCTACCCATTTCTTCTCCCTTCCCTTCTATTCCCTTTCACTATTATTTATATTCCCCAAATGAATGAGAACATACACTGTTTGTCCTTCTCCGATTGACTTACTTCACTCAGCATAATACCCTCCAGTTCCATCCACGTTGAAGCAAATGGTGGGTATTTGTCGTTTCTAATTGCTGAGTAATATTCCATTGTATACATAGACCACATCTTCTTTATCCATTCATCTTTCGATGGACACCGAGGCTCCTTCCACAGTTTGGCTATTGTGGCCATTGCTGCTAGAAACATCGTGGTGCAGGTGTCCCGACGTTTCATTGCATCTGAATCTTTGGGGTAAATCCCCAACAGTACAATTGCTGGGTCGTAGGGCAGGTCTATTTTTAACTCTGAGGAACCTCCACACAGTTTTCCAGAGTGGCTGCACCAGTTCACATCCCCACCAACAGTGTAAGAGGGTTCCCTTTTCTCCGCATCCTCTCCAACATTTGTGGTTTCCTGCCTTGTTAATTTTCCCCATTCTCACTGGTGTGAGGTGGGATCTCATTGTGGTTTTGATTTGTATTTCCCTGATGGCAAGTGATGCAGAGCATTTTCTCATGTGCATATTGGCCATGTCCATGTCTTCCTCTGTGAGATTTCTCTTCATGTCTTTTGCCCATTTCGTGATTGGATTGTTTGTTCCTTGGGTGTTGAGTTTAATAAGTTCTTTATAGATTTTGGAAACTAGCCCTTTATCTGATACGTCATTTGCAAATATCTTCTCCCATTCTGTAGGTTGTCTTTTAGTTTTGTTGACTGTATCCTTTGCTGTGCAAAAGCTTCTTATCTTGATGAAGTCCCAATAGTTCATTTTTGCTTTAGTTTCTTTTGCCTTCGTGGATGTATCTTGCAAGAAGTTACTGTGGCTGAGTTCAAAAAGGGTGTTGCCTGTCCTAAGGATTTTATCTACAACAATCTTGTTTCTTCTTGTTAAAGATCATCTTGAAACGATGTTTTATATAGGTCTGGTGGGACAAGAATTGGTTCTGTAAAGTCATCTGATAAATCATGTTTTTAGTGACTTGATTATATTGTTACATATTATGTGTTTAATTTGTGCTTCTAAAATACTTAGTGCTAAGTGTATACAAAGCATGTGATTAATGTCTACTTTTCTTTTTTAAAAATTTGATTTGAGTGATAGAGAGCAAGAGAGCAAGCACACATGCACAAGTGGGAGGGGTGGAGAGAGGAGAAGAGAGAATCTCAAGCCAAATTGATCTCACGATCCAGAGATCACGACCTGAGCTAAAATCAAGAGTTGGACACTTAACTCATTGTGCTACCCAGGCACCCCTCAATTAATATCTAGTTTTCATTGTAAACTGGAATTGGTGATTAACAGGACCCAACCCAACTTAACAGTGTTGAGCCATTCTTGGAAAATATGACTTATAGAAAAGCAATACAGAATAAGAAGGATATACGCCAAGTACTTAAGGATGATCTGAGTTAATTAGATGGTTACAAGCTAAGCACGATGAATATATGTAATTGCCTAATGTTACATAATAACATTTCTCAGAGATTTGGAGAAATAGATAGACCTCTCTTCATTTCAAATCTTAGAAAATTCTAAATTCCCTTAGATACTTGACAGGAGCTGGGTGGAGAGTGAGACTTGACATTCATGTTTGAGATTGTGGGTTCTGCAGTGTGAACTTTGTAGGGTGTGGGGAGTTGCTTCTTCCCCAGTTCAGTGGGTATCTTGTAATTCAAGTGAACGGTTGCATCTGAGAGAACAACTGGCCAAATCCATACAGAGGCTATTTTTGCTCTTTCTCAATTTGGTAAACAATTGGTGCCATTTTAAAATTTATCATTATCAATATTAGTATCAGATGTTAAATGAAAATGTCCAAGTCAGATCATATAGTTCTCATCTTTTTCAGCCCATAGACCTTGAAGACTAGATAGCCATTATGGATACATTTTTCTTTGTAGGATATGGAAAAAAAGGACCAAACATCGAGAAAAATCCATGAAAGAACCTAAAATGAATTGATGGAATTAATGACAGAAATATAAAATAAATTGTGAAAAAGAATGGTAACTTAATCTTAATAAACCCAGCAGAGCCAGTATAATTAAATAGAAACTATGGTATCATTTAATTATTTTTCCCAAACAGCACCACTGTTATATATGAGCAAGAAATAAGTTTTCTGTATTTATTTGGCAAAGCAGCAAAAAATGAATTGAAACTAACATTATCAATTGCAAAAATGACATTACAGTGGATTGGAAGTAATTTGAAATTACACCTAATAGAACAAAGCACACTCCAAATTAATGTATAGTGCTACTAGGAAATAAATGAATTCTTTACTCTTAAAGTCTTTTGTTTTAAGGAGAACCTTTAGCAATGAAAGCCGAATAATTGTCCTGAAGACCATGAAATGAATCAAAGGAGCCGTAAATGGCATTTGTGATTACAAGAAAAAGATTTTTTTCTCTTTGAGTCTCTCTCTTTTTATGCAGTGCGGGCGAAGTCCAATTGTATGACATAGAGCCTCTTAGGTTGTTTTCTTGCCGTAACTTTGATATAACTATTCTCCTTTGTCTGGTTTCATCTTTTATGCTGCACTCTTTTTTTTTTTTTTCTTCACACCCACTTTCTCAGGCTGCTCCTTGCCTGCCTGCATCCCACTGTTTGTAAGTGTGTGTATGCTATGACTTGTAAACAAGGAACTGCTATTAGCCAATTCATTAATTAGGGGCCTGTCTGAAGTTCTCCTGTGAAGGAAAATAATTTGTTAGCTTAACTAAGATCTTCTTCCTTCCTGAGAAATGTCATTCTGAGAAAATATTGATTGAGGGTGGACCCCTGCTAGGTAATAAATGTACAATTTATATACTTCAGGATACTCAAGTGCATTATCTCTTTTTTTTGATAGCCAGTAATGACTGTAATAAACTAAAAGCACCTCATTTTAAATAAACAGATATTTTTAGTCGACAATGGAGGCATAATTCACGAATATGCTAATAATTTTTTCTGAGGTAGAAGATTTTAGCCCAAATTGGAATAGACACCTGTGAAGACACTTTATACTCCATATTATTTCACTGTTCCAAAACAAAGTATCTTTGTCTACAGTTTCCTAAATAAGAAATACTATTATCTCTGCTTATTCAATTTGAAATAAAAATTCAAAATGATCATAAGTTCTATCCTTTCATAGTCTGTCTAAAAGTCATAATAAATATGTATTTATTTATTACATCTTTGGTCCAGACATGTATGTAAAATATCTATTTATTTCATCCTAGCCATATTTGATTTTAAAGCTGTTGCTTTTGGATGGATGGATAAGCATGGCTTAGTCTTTGGAACTGTAAGGTGTGACTGTTAGATGATCTTTCAGGGTACTTCAAACGTCAGTCTTTGGTGCTACACTCCTTTTGAATATGCTGTGTTCTTGATGTGTAAGTCTTAATCATCCGGCCCCTGATTTTTACCTTTGCTTTTAATTTAGACTTTGATTATTATGTTGCTTTCCTATTGTTAAAATTTTACTTTTTAAATCTAGGGTTATAATCAGCTACGTGAAGTCCACTACAGTCCTTGGGAGAGATGTGCCAGGCCTCTCCTCTTGGCTTCTGTCATTTGGTAGAGCAAAAGACAGCCGAATTTGGAGTTAGAAGATAAGGGTTTGAGGATCATTTTTTTTTATTCCTACTATTTGTGCCATTGTAGGACATAATCTACCCATGTCTGTGTTATTTTCAAGCCTGTGACTCACCTCAATATCCTATGCATGGAATCCCATTGTAAATGCAGTTTGTTGAAAATAATAAGGTTGATGTGTTTTCCTGTCATTCTAGATGTATTTTACATCATAGTACCAGAAATGCTGGATCTCACAAGTATAGCTGGTATAAGGGAATGAAGGATCTGAGACCATGTGGGGCAGGGGAGAGGCCTGTATGGAATATAAGAATGTTTCCTAAGGTGAGGGTTAGGGTGCATGGATATTCAGCAGTGTAATATGTCCAGAATACAAAAAGGGATAATGAACTCAAGCCAGATGCTTTGAGCCAGTGTAAGGAAGGCCAATCTTGTTGGTAGGGCATGGGAACAACATCGAAGGCATTGTAGTAACACTTGGAGTCACATTGGTGACAGCTTGATGGTGTGGTTGTTTTTAAGGGGATCAATATGTCTCTAAGAAGGAACCTAGTTATAAGCTGACAGGAGAGTAGGATTTGTCTAAGGGTGAGAGTCCTTTACGTCAGCTGAGCTCCAGCCATATCTTCATTCCTAGAATGCCAAAGTGGAAATCCAAGTGTATGGATTAGGCAAGTAGGGAGAGGCATGATCCCATCTTCTCGCCAAATAAGTTCACTGCCTCATCTGCATATGTGGGCCAGAGCTTCTGGATCTGAATCAAATATTAACTCCCAGCGAAACTATTATGTGGCTTCCAAGTAAGTTAGTTTCTCCTCTGTGCTCTCTCAACACCATGTTAAAATATCTAAAATGGAATTTAACATCATAATATTTTCATTTGTCATAAATCTGTTTTCCCTTTAGATCATGAGCTCCTAAGGGTAGGCATAAGATTACTTTCAACTAGCTACCAGCAATGCTTAGGACAATGCCTAGTGTAGAAACATAAACAACAACAACAACAACAAAATTACTGAATAAATGCATGAGTGAATTAATGAACTAACAAAGCTCTACTTAAGGGCCAAAACATATCTCTGAGTGGTATTTAAGAATCCTGAAAATATATGCCTTTATCGCATAATTAACCAGATTCAAGGTAGGGATGTTTTGATGCCTGTGGTGAATATGAGGATGAGGGAGAAATCGGGGAATCTTCTCCACTTTCTTCCTCAGTTTTCTAACACATTTGGTTTGGACCAAATCTTGATTTCAGCTAATAACACAGTACCACACGCTGGAATGCCTCTGGTTCCTTCTAATGTGATCCTAGGAAAGCGATTCCAAGCATATATCCTACCAATGGGGGGAGGGGGAGGTCATTGTTCATTCTGCCAAAGAAGTAGATCTATGATTCATTGTGAATGTGAATTTCCCATTGCAGGACTCCATAAAACTGATGAAGAGGAGAAAGGACTTTTAGATTCCTTTTGTCAACATTCCCATTTTGCCATTGAGAACTTTAGTGAGGAGATATTATAGGAATTTGGTTTACAGTTATCCTGTCGGTTGTCTAAACACCCAGCAAGCGTTTTGCTGAGGGAATTTTTAGTGTCTGCTTCAGTTTGGAGGCATTTTGGATCAATCAGCCAGTTGATATCCTGAACTGTTCAGAGGCCCGGAGTTCATTACCATATAAAGAGTATCACCCCCCCCACCCCGAACTTAACTTGTAACAAAGAATAAGTTTTATCAGACTTTTTAAAATCCAAAGTTAGACACTTTGCTCATGTAGGACTTTTTTTTTTTTTTCTTAATCTTCACACCCTCCTATTTCAGAGTGCTGAATTACCAAGTAAGCCAAGAGAAGATTATACTAAAAATGGGACTCTCAGAATTGTGAACTTATTCAGCAGAGATTTTACAGGAACCTCAGGGGATTTTATTCAAAATTGAACTTGAATAATTTTTAATAATACTTTCTGGTTTTGGAAAACTGCTCCTTAAAGTTTCTTTTTTCTTCTTTAATGTGTATAAAGATGAGTATATAGTATAAAAAAAATGGTTCAAAGAGAATCTTGGGTATCTAAATCCTTGATGAAAGCTGTTAGTTTGAGTTTATGAAAAGATTTATAACAGTTGTTTTTGGAAAAAGTATGTTCAGGCATAGGATTCTACAAATTCATTCAACAAAAACTTATTGAGTTCATGCCCTATACCAGGCTTTGTCAGGGTTTCCAGACACCCTTGGTTATATCAGTTGGGCCAATCCGTTCATCTTTGTGATTTTTCTCAAGCAGAACTCTCAAGCCCAGTTATAGAGAAAGGTAACTGTGGAATTAACCCAAGATTGACAAGAGGTACAGGAGAGTGAGAAAGCAATGAATTCCGGAATGGAGCGTGTACTAGATGGCAGTAGCTATTGCCTGTCCTTTGCTGGAATGCTCTTCCTCCAGACATTGGCATGAGGCTTCTTCCCATCATCCACTCTCCCAGAGAAACTTACATAGGCAAACTGATCTAAACCATTGCCACCCTCATATTCTCCATCTTCCTGTGCAGCTTCTTTTTTTATGACTACTCAGCAATATATGAATAGTTATGTTTTTGTTTACCTTTTAGCACTAAGATGTGAGTAAAGCTTCTTAAGGGCAGGGTCTTGAACAGTTTTGTTATCTTTGTATTTCATGTGCTTGGATCAGTGATTGGTCATCAGTAAGAGGACCTGGTAAATACTTGCTCAGTGGAATTATTTATTCCAAGGTGAGAGGTAAGTAGTTCCAAGATCCCGGCAGAGGAGTTGAATTCCAACTAAAGGAAACAGTGAGAAAAGGGCAAGTAACAGGAAGGGTGTGAGAGTGTTTGGAGGGTAGACATAGCTTTAAAGAGGGGAGGACCAGAAAACTAGATCCCAGAGGAGAACAAGGGAGAGATCTTGATGCCTAGGCCAAGGCTGCTTGAGGTAACAGGTCATGGGAATTAATGAAGTTCAGGAGGTGTGAGACCAAGATCACAGAGGAGAACTCAGCATGTACCTTTTAAGTTAGGTGGGATTCCTGTGGTGGGTGTTGGAGGAAGAGTGTTGAAGTAGATGAGTGACTCTGAAGAAGGAAGAGGGAATCAGAATTGCTGAGAGCCTCCCTCTGATGCAGTTATTCAGATTTTCAGGTGAAAAATCTCATCCTCAGAGGGCCATATGCCTAGAGTTACATGACTAATAAGGAGCACACACAGGATGAAAACACAGTTCTGTGTGGCTCCAGGTTCCATACTTATTCTGCAAGATCATGTTTCCTTCCCTCTCAGAGCCACTTCCTCCACTCTTCCCTGTTTCCTCCCTTCTCTTAACTTACTTGCTTTGTGCTAAGCATGAGATGATTTAAAAGCTGAATAAAACCAATCCAAGTCATTTTTCTCCCTTTTCCCCTTACTTGGAGGGAAGATTGAAGAAAGCTCAAAAGGCATATAAGGTAAACTATTTTCCGAAATCAGCAGGATATTTCACTAGTATTTTCCATGCATAAGGGGGAAGAAAGCATCTGAGACCAAATCACAATAATAAAGAGGAAATGGTGTCAGAATTTGTTTGTAAAAAATAAATGTACTATAACTTAAATTTCTAGAATTTGGCTAAGGAAAATTACATCTCTATTAACTTAAAATACCTTGGTTCCTAAAGATTTAGCCACTGCCTGCAAAATACCCTGCGTGACATATTTAGGAGTTAAGGGGATAATAGTTGTTAAGAAAATCTGTAGGAGATTCCAAAAGGATTGAAATGATTAAGGTGTAAAATAAAATTTTATTCAAGTTTGTAGCAATATTGTAATATGTATTAAAATTTTTTTCAACTGCCTAGAGGACAAAATGAGAGGATTTCAAGGCACATGGGGCCTGTTGCTTAGAAAGGCAAAATGAAGCAGAATGTTCTATTCTGATGATCATAGGTTTGAAATGGTGACCTATATCAGCCGACATCTGGGGATTTATTAAAGATTATGGCGATGTGGTTTGTACATAGGTATGCTTACAGATGCTGAACTGTTTTTAAGGTCTGTAGTTATGGTTATGTGTAATGGAGACGTAGTCATGACTTTTTAATTAGCCTGTATAATGCCCATTGATCTCATTTACTTTACTTTTGTAAAATAAAATTTATGTTTCCATTTTTCATTTCTGTGCTTAGTTCTATAATAGCACAGCAGGAGCTTTCAATTAGAGACTTTCAAATTACTAAGTTGGGTCTCCACAGGAAAGGGGAGTGGAACTATGAACAACTAGGTGAGAAAAATTCATCTACTCCTTCAAAAACATTGATCAATCAACTCGTATATATGTGGTGCTCTTCTAGGCTCTCCGAGGATACAGAAATGAAAAATGACAAAAACAACCTTGCCCTCATGGAATGCAAATCTAATTGGTGGTGGAGGTGTACTACAGACACACATGTACACACAAATACACAATACAGTTTAGATTAGATAAGGGCAATAAAAAAGAATGGGCTCAGGGGTGAGAAGTGCCAGGGGAATGAAGAGTCAGGGGGATGCTAACTTAGGTAGTGAACTGTTTCTCAGTAAAGGTTAAGTAAATCTTTTAAGATTAATTTCATCAGCTAGTAGGAAGTGAAGGGAAAGATATAAATTATTGGGCATTTATTATACAGCAAGCATTTCAGGAAATTTTTCTTCATAGGATATTGGAAGCAATACTTATAACAGATCAATATAAAGATCATTGCACTCATTTTAGATCTGAGGAGTCTGATATTTAGAAAGATTGACTAATTTCCCCAAGATCATACAATTTCTAAGTGAGTCTTGGTTAAAAAGATCTGTCTGGACTTGAGTGTCCTTTTCTTTTATATTGCACGCACTCTGTGGGAAGAGATGGGAGCTGTAACCTTGGAAGAGAAAGGAGGGAGAGCCACACTAGCAGAGGTAATAATAGTCAGTGCCTTGAAAGAGCCAGAATCAAGAAGTTCTGGGCGGCGGGTAGGGTTGTATACCAACTGTTGGTTGGTATAACAAATTAAACACAAATTGGGTGTCTTAAACAATAGACAATTTATTATTTCACACTTCTGGAGACCAGAAGTCTGAAACCAGTATCATTAGATTGAAATCAACTTGTCTGCAGGTCAGCACTCCCCCTGGAGGCTCAGGGAAGGAATCCTTTTCCTTGCTTCTTCCAGCCTCTGATGGCTGCTGGCATTGCTTGGCTTAGAGCAGCTTCCCTTCAATCTCTATTTCCCTCTTCACTGTATATATACAAATTTGCTCTGCCTTTCTAAGGATATATACAGTTGCACTTAGGGCCTACCTAGATAAACCAAAATAGTCTCATCTCCAGATCCTTCCATCTGCAAAAATCTTTTATTCACTCTCCCATGTAAGGTAGCATTCAGGGCTTCCAGAAATTAGGATGTCCCTTGGATATCTGTTCCAGGGTCACTTTTTACCCAACAGCAAGGGTTAAAGAAAATACCATATAGAGGAAAAGACAAAGCAGATATTTGTTTGGAGGCCTTAAATCACCAACTATAAGATTCAAATTGAGGAACTGAGAGACATGAGAAAAGACATCGAATAATACTGGCTCTGCACTGCTTTTTGGAAATACTACTAACCATTCCATCATTCATTATGTATTTAGTTGATCATCGTGCTAGAAACAGAACATAATGGTGGGACAATATCCATGGTCCCTATCCTTGTGGAGCTTGCAATCTAGTGTGAGGATAAGCTATAGAAGAGACTCAGATGTAGTATGTGATCACACATGGTAAGGAATGCTATGAACATTAATGTAAGGTGCCTTTGGGATGGGATTAACAAAAGTTATGGGGAAGTGGTGCAAAAGAAAGTTCCAACATGTTGCATGTTGATACATATTCTATATAAAGAATGTTCTTGTTTTCCTTGAAATTGCTTTGCATGATACCTTGAGAATGTGATCTTTGAGCTGAGCTCTCATGGATGTATGGTGGTTAAATAGTCAAAGGTAGAAAGAACCAGAGAAGAGTATTCTTGGCAGGAATGAAGACTCTAGGATGAGAATAGTACATTAAGGGGATGGAGCAAAGACCAGTGCAGCTAGTGTGCAGAGAGGAGGGGGCACAGGTGTGAGATAGCTCTGGAAACTAGACAGAAGCCTGATATTGAGGGCCTCTCTGGGCCATACTCAGATATTACTGCTGCTTATATAAGCATTGGGATGTAAGGGAAGAGAAGTTGTGTGTGTATGTGTGTATTCTTTCCTGCTTTTTTAAAGTTCACCAACAGTAAAATTCACTTTTTAAAAAATTATTTGAGAAAGTGCACATGAGGGAGAAGAGGGGTAAAGAGAGAACAAGAAGCAGACTCCCAAGTGGAACATGACATGGGGCTTGATCCCAGGACCCTGGGATCATGACCTGAGCAGAAGGCAGATGCTTAACCAACTGAGCCACCCAGGTACCCCTAAATTTTACTTTTTGTTGTACACTTTGACAAATGCTTTCAGTCATGGTAACTACACTCACGATCAAGATACAGGTCCGTTCCAGTATCTCCCCTTATTACCTCTTGCCACACCTTGTAGTAAACCCCTACTCTTTTTTTCTGGCCTCTGACAAATACTGGTCAGTTAGGTCTTAAAGCTCAGTCAAAGGGACAGGACTGAAATTCAAGTGAGAAAGTGAGGGCCTAATATTGTGATAGTTTAAGAAGTGGGAGGGGGCATGTGTTCAAGAGATATTTAAGAATGAGAACTTGGTGACATAATAAGTATTTTAATTTGGAGAGGGAGAAGGGAGCATTCAAGAGGTTCTCAGTTTTCTTGCTTGGGTAACTAGAAGGAAGTGGGGCCTTTCAAGAAATGAGAAGAGCAACTATCGTTAAAAGTAGGCAGGGATTAAGTTCAGTTAATGGAACCAGTGAGACATCTAAGGCCATTTGTGTAGTTGGAAGAATTTTGGGTCTTGGGCTCCTGAGAGAGATTTGAACTAAAGGTTTATACTTGAGAGCCTGGAGATTTTCAAAATAATCTAGCCCTTCTCTTTTTTTCAATACATAATAAAATTTGGGGAAAAATAAAAATATTCACTGTGTGCAAACTATCTTCTAGAAATCAATCTGTGTGTATACGTATTTAATTGTGGAATTTACGCAAAGTGAAAAACAATTATTTTACAGATGAGAAACTAAGACACAGAGCAATAGGATATATAACTAAGGGGATATCCCCTCTACATGCTAGATGGGGTGCTACCCAATTCATGAATCGCTTAATAAAGCTAGTTAGATCTTTAAGGAAAAATATATATGATCCAAGTTTCACAACTAGGAAAACTCAGTTGGTAATTATATGAGAGCTGTGTCTTAAACTCAATTGCTAAAGACTTATTCAGATATATTTTATTAAATGGTTAAGCTAGGGATACTAACTGTAAGAAATTAATCATAATTGTCTCTGAAGCTTTTAACAATATAAATGCAGTGTGTAATCATGACCCCTTTTACCTTACCTGCCTATCAAAGCAGGGGAGCAGGGCTTGGAAGATTCTTTGAATCGTTTCTAGCTGATTCTGATGTGTCCTCCTTTCTCTTCACCATCACAAGCCATCACTCTCAAAGACATAGGAGTTGACATCCCTTGTGTTGGTGGTCAGACCTGAGATTATTGATGTCATGCAGATATTAATGGATCATGGAAATATGCTACTAGCGGGTGTTGGCAAACAACTATATTGTGTGACTATGTACCCGAGCACTAATGACCATGAGATAAGGGGATTCTTGCATACAGCTGCTTTCTGTACACTGTGTATTGGCACTGATGTCCTATCATGGAGTTTATAGGCATACTTGAATGAAGAGGTAAAATTGGGATTGTTTATGGTTTAGTCTCTAGGTCATATGGACAGAATTTCAGAAATCTATCTAGACTATAGCCGGTTACATAGATTACATGTATATCCTGATTTTTCTTGTAGACATAGTCTTGAAATTCATACTGTACTTTTATTTTGTATATTTATACTTTACAATGAAGAATGGTGTTTAAAGAAATACTGTCTTAAAAAAACATATACTTTGACAGAATGAATAGCATTTCTAAGCCATCTATTCTGTAAATATGCAAGTTCATATAATGCATCTGGATATAGTGATAGTTCTTCTTCCACATTTATGTTTATGGGAATGAACCTTCAAATCTTAATTGGGAGAAAAGTCTGGTAATGTGTCTTCTCTCATCTTGTTACATAATTCAAACAGCAAAAGGTCTTTCCCATATATCTTAGAGAGACATGAGTGAAACTTAAATATTTATTTTGAATTGATTTTTGTCACCACCAAAAACAAAAATAAAACTAAAAGCAGACAACACCAATGACAGCAAAACATGTTGACAATGTTAGTTTCTGTTGCAAGACCTACACTGAATTTAAGATAAATATATTGTTTTAACCTAAGAAATTAACCTCTTTCTCAGCATTGAAATTACCTTTTTCATTGTGCGGAAGAAACACGGGCCTTGTTGTATTGAACCTGTTTGTTTATTTGGTATTCATCTGTGATGAGAAGCACAGATTGAATTGGTAAATAGATCATTGGAGGTGACTTTTGCAATGCAGTACTAATATAAAAATGGATTTATAATCCTCTCATATTCCAAAGATTGAATAATGATTGGGTTATAACATTCTGACCTACTATTCACATTTAAGGGGATGGCTCAGATATCCCCTGTGGTTGTCATAGAATGGATAATGTACCCCCTCCGAGAGAGAGCTAAATGCAGTATGTCAGAGATAGGACCTCAGGAATTTTCAGTTATGCTGTTCTTCCTTTTGGCTCATTCCCTTTTTTAGCTTTTTGAAGGGGAAGATGAAGAAAAATAGATGGTCAGCCTAATGTGACATCTCGCATAAGAGTCAAGGCCTGTAGAATCATGGCCCAGCTCCCAGGGCCCTTGCGATGTAGGAAGTATTTTTTCTTCAGTAATTTCCATTGTCGTAACTACTGCTTTGGGGGTGAGGGGAGAAACAACAGAGAATGAGTGAAAAAAAAATCAAGGTTCCTTTTTGAAGGGGGTAAAGCTTCGCTGTGATTTTAGACTGTTAAATCCTATAAAGAAATAAAATGGGAAATGCTTATCATGTAATGTGAAACAAGATTTAAATGTGTGCATATATTATCATTTCAACTGTTTTTTCAAAAGTCCCAAATCATAGGACTAGAGAGGAAAAAAAAACTGGAAGGAAATAGACAAATGTGTTAACAGTTGTCATATTTTGGCAGAGGATATATATGTTTTTTCATATTTTTCCAAATGCTGCATTTTCTGAAATTTTAAATGAGTATGGCCAACTTGTATAATATAAAAAGATGCAGATTAGTGTCAATAGCAGAGATTTAATTGATGATCCGTGAGTCTAATCAGGGTTCAGGGTAAAAAACATGGAAGTGAGCAACAATTTAAGCATTATCCTCAGGATGCACTGTGTTCCTTCCATTAGTACTTTCCCGCACGGCCAGCCTCATCATCACCACCACTTTCTCCCTTACCTAGTAGTTTATCCTCAAACTTCCAAGACCTCCTTCTGTGAAAACCTTCCTAATGTTTCCATCCTTTTTTTTTTTTTTTAAGTTTTTTTTTTTTAATTTTTATTTATTTATGATAGTCACAGAGAGAGAGAGAGAGAGGCAGAGACACAGGCAGAGGGAGAAGCAGGCTCCATGCACCGGGAGCCCGATGTGGGATTCGATCCCGGGTCTTCAGGATCACGCCCTAGGCCAAAGGCAGGCGCCAAACCACTGCACCACCCAGGGATCCCTGTTTCCATCCTTATGAACATGCAAAGTCCTTCTGAAATCTCGACTGAGAAACAACACTTTCCGTCTTCACATAGCTGCTCTCACCAGGGCATCTGCAGCCAGTATGAGAAGCTGATTCCTGTGGGTGATATTGTCACTTGCCCTTTTATCGTGGTGGGAGTTGGAGATTCTACAAGAGAACTCTGGGGAAATATTTTTTTTTGATAAGTAGGGAATTTTAGACCTAAATTTGAATTAATGGAGATCTGGATCTAAATCCTACTTGTAGAGGCTCCTGGGTGGATTGTAGGTTAAACATCCGACTCTTGGTTTGGGCTCAGGTCATGATCTCAGGGTGGTGAGATCGAGCCCCATGTCAGGTTCTGCACTGGGCATGGGGCCTGCTTAAGCTTCTCTCCCTCTCACTCTGCCCCTCCCCCCTGTTCCTCTCTAAAAATAAATTAATTAAAAAAATAAATCCTACTTCTACCACTTCAAACTTTTCTAACTTTAGGCAATCTGTCTTTTCTAAACCTCAGTCTTCTCATAACTACAATGGGGAAAATAATACCTGTTTGTGGTAAGGATTAGTAGGCATAATTCATAAGAACTAAAAGAACTATATTGACTATACCTGCTGTTCCTCACAATAAAGTGATGAGACAGGTATCGGAGTAACAATGGTAAAGAATATTGCCTCATTACAACGCAGCCTTTGTTTCTCTGTCTCCCAAAATAGCAGAGACCTATTGGCCTCCTCCCTTCTCCAATTTGGGTTAAATTTAAATGAACTTAATACTTATAGAACATTTACTGTACACCAGGTTGTAGTCACATACGTTCACTTTTTGTAGATTATATTTTGCCTGGTGACCAGCCAATATCTGGAAGTCAGTATTTGTTTTAAATTTGATGTGCAGAAGTACAGAGTGGTGATGAGGCCATGCCATCCTTTAAAAAACATTTCAGACTATTCATACCACCACTTGTGTGACTTCTTGCCCCTTCCCAAAGTGTGCCTCACTGGCTATGGGGCAAAGATATTGTTAAATCAGAATCTCATTCCATACTAGCAATCACTGGAAAGGTTAAGGTTTAGAAACAATGAGAGAAATAAAAAAAAAAAAAAAAGAAATTACTGTGAATCTTCACTGGCCCCTAAATGTACTCCCAGAGCTCTCTACAACTTCGAGATTATAAAGAGATGAGAGGGGAGGGCAGATAAGTGTTGGTTTTCATTTTTAAATGCGTTTTTCTGAGGATCAGAGGGTTTCTTATATCTATTTCACCTTCAAAATGGCATCGCTGAGTTCCCAGTAAAGGTTACTCATGAATCTGAGGATTTGCCTTTCTGACTCAGAGTTTACTGGCATTTGCTAAATGTTTGGCTTTGTATTCGTCTTTGTCTTTAACCATGATGAAAGTAGGCATTGTCTCATTTATTAGATGGCACTTGCTGTGCTGAATTAAGGTTGAATCATTTGACATTGGCCCTCACAGTGGCTTTGGCCTTCTGAAATGTTTTGTAGCCACAACCTGTTTGCATTAGATTTTATTTTTACCCGTCCTTTCTCTAGCCTCATAGAAATGTCTAAGGCCATATGTTAGCTATTGGTGAGTAATCTTTACTTCTTCCCAAACTCATCTTCCCCGGGTTGCCTGAGGCATTCCCTTAGTGCGAAGATTCCTGAAAGCACTGATTTGCACCATGTATCCCTACTTCTTGGCTTTGTTTCTCTAATTACCACATTTGGGTTACACAGTGAGTGGAGCTGTTCCCCCAGTTATGAACGCTAAAATATTCCTTTCTGGGTCTTTGTGGAAAAGGTCAAGAAATTAATTTTAGATGAATATCTTCACCTTCTTAGCTAGTTGCTGTATTAATGATCTCATGACGGATTGCTCCTTAAACTGGCCCCAGCACAGGTCAGAGTAGAGTGAGAAAATGCTCTATTTAATGAGGCAGGAATCAGAACCCCTAATATTTTATCACTGGCATATAGATGGAAGGAGTCATCAAGGAATAGAGAATAGCTAAAGAAGTCTAGTGCCTGCCTTATATGGGGCTGTGTGTTCTGCTGAGAAAAACACCTTTTGCACTGGGAAGAAAAAAAAAATGAAAGGACTCTGAGTCTAAACTTTTTTTTTTCCTCAAAGTTTTTAATCCATCTTAAGAAACTAACATATACTTATTTTCTTTTACTTTTTATTTTTAATTTTTTCCAAAATACACAACTGAAAGAACTGAATAATCACTGAAATTTAGTAATCCTGTCAGTATTTTTATTACTTTTTTCAACTAATATCTAAGCAAGATTCCTGTATTATTTTATGACTTTTCATCTAAGAAAGACTTCCAACTTCTTTTTTTTTTTAATTCCTGACACCCTTTTTAAAGAAAATAGATCAGTTTTGTTTTGAGATATACCATATTCTTCATTTGTCTATTCTGTTTTGTTTGTTTTGTTTTTACTTGTCCCTTTCTCCTCAGTATTTCCTATAAACTGGATTTCCAACTCAAAGCTTAATCAAATTTAGGTAAAACTTTTCAGCAAGAATACTTCATAAATGGTGCTGAGTACTTCATTTTACATCCAAGTAAGAGGTGGCTAATGTCAGGTTATCCCACTTTTAGTGATACTAAATTTGGTTGAGATGGCGACTACTGGATCTCTCACTTTGATATTATCAAACAAACTTTGGGGTGATACATCAGTACTATCGAACTTTGACCTCGTTGCCTTCATAACCTATTGATTATCCTGATTTTCTGAATCAACTGTTTCATTCATGTTCCCTGGATGATGATTTTCTAGTGTAATCATTCCTTCTACATTTATTTTCTGACATTCTTCTATAATACTGTTTTTCTTTCAACATGAGGGGAACAAACTCTGGTTCTTCCTAGAAAGGAAGGATAAATGCTTAATTCCTTCCATTCAAATACCAATTTCCAGAGTACAAAATTGATGTAAGCATCACCTCTAATTGTAACATGTGCATTTATTTTATGTTCTCTCTTTAGTATCAAAATGGACATGTTTCTTATACAGTGTCCTATACTCAGTTGTGGCCATCATTCTTTTTGATGCCCAAATTGTTTGAAATTTGGACAGGGAGAGCCTCCTCAAACCCTCCTTTGTCTTTTTCATGTGCCCCTGTTGGTCTCTAAAAAGTCCCTTGCTTTCTAGCACAAGATTCTATGCTTGCTTTGCAGTTTTTCTAGTCCAGATCAGGAATTAGTCATTTTTCCAAAGATCCCTAATTTCCTTTTATTGAGGAATGATATTTAGAAGCCAAGATTTGGATGTTAGGTGTGTTGACCTAACAAGCCATTGTTTCCATAAATGGTCAGTGAACAGAAATGGGGAAAAATATGTATATTTATATCTATTATATGGAATATATTTATATATGATTTATATATTACATATTGTAAATTATATTATATCTATTTAAATCACAAATTCATATTTAATACTTCAGATATTTGCTAAAAGACTTTTGATATTTGCTCTGTGCTCTCTATCATATTTATCTTTCAGTAAGCTGAATTTTAAATCCCTATTCTTGCACTAAGTCTCGTACATTCCTTAGTTTATGCAAAGAATATAATGATCTGAGAAATACGTCTGTTCTGCTTCTAACTCCTCTTCAAGCAAGATCTACTCTTACCCAGATATTTGCCAAGTCTTTAAAATGCCAATATTTCTAAGTGAAAAGAAAAATAGTATTAAGGTTTATTTTTCATATTCATAATTACAAGTAACTATTTGATCAACTTTCTTGTTTTATTTGTTTTAATAAAACTGGTCATTTTATGTTGAGAAAGCTCAGTGGAAGCCCACTACAATTCCCTTGGCCTTGGGAACTACCACTATTACCCACCTCGGTGCTTCAGACTTGGCCTCTGAATTTTTTCAACTCTTCCAGCACCCACCACATATTGGCATGCTAACTCAAACTATATACCATCCCTGATCTAGTTGGAGGGATTCTTGCCCAAGAAAAGAATATAGTTCAGATCAGTGATTAGTTAGACATATCAGGCCTGCAGTTTGTAATGACAGATGTGAAACAGGCCAAACTTGAATAAGGGTAGTAGCAGAGGGATTGGATATAGTTAGGAAATATTTAAGCCTTTCTGAAGATTAGGAGCCCTAACACATTTTGAGAATAATTATCTACCAGAAGAGAAATGGACAGGAGTCATCTCAAACTCTCACTTTCTTGATTGTGCTTCAGTAAATTAGAAATTTTTAGAGTGAGACAGACTTGAAAAGAATTTATGGTGAGTCAGTGTTCTACCTAATGAACTTCTAGGGAAAATCATACCCTTAAATATGTATAAGAAAAGACCAAGCTTTGAGTAAGAATAGTAGCTGAGGTTGTTTCTATCCGTGCCATGGATTTGCTATCCTTAGGTGCTATTTTCATTGTCCAAATTGTTTTGGGTATTGGCTAAGAGGACAGAGGTTCTTCTCTTTGAAAATAGGATTTTGTCATCTCTAACATACTTTCACATTTTTCATTCTAAATCCCCATTAGGTGCTTCTTAATCTGCATAACAGCAAGGCTGTGGGGTTCTCGTAGTGTGGTGCCGTTGAGTCTCACATATCACCATGGGTAAAATGATTCACAGGATGTATCATCATTAAAAACATGCATTTGCTGTGAAGAGGGAAAGTATCATCAAAATTTGAAACAGTGAACCTGAACTTGATGTACTCTTTGAATGTAGAGCAGCTGCTGGGCTGCTCCATTGCCCAGCTCTAGGGGGAGCATCATTCAACAAGAACTTTATAAGACAGAGAAGAGAGTACAAAACCTCTCCCTTTTGTGCTCTGCCAGAAATATAGAGAAGACGTGGCAACTGGACACTAGCATTGCTGTTGGCCAATTGCTTTTCTGTCTTCATGGTCCTTTGAGGGGGCTCTTCTTTTTTCAAAGTGTCCATAGCTTTACTTGAAACCATTCTCACTTCATTTCCCTCTTCTCATCCTAAGTGGTTAAATATATAGATGGTTCTATTAGTAATGTGGGGGAAATCATACCGAAGGATGCAGAAAGTGTTTCATTCAGTGACCTGGGTCATTTTTTAGTTTCAGTAGTGCAATTGCATGGGCAACCATAGGGAGTCAAAGTTAAATTAGCCAAGCTTGTAAAGACATGAGTTGACTGTAGATGGTACTTTGAGCTTGGTGTATTTAACTATTTGCTAACATCAGGTCAGTTGGATTTCAATGTAGTTCTGTTAAGAATGGACAACAGTCTTGTTAGTATTTAATTATATACAGCATTGTGTCATCTTCTAGTTTTGTTAAATTATATTGTAAGCTTCGTCAGGACAGGAGCTATATTGTGTTATTTACTCTCCACAGACCGTCATACAGTACAGAACACAGAAGAGGTACCCACTGACCCCTTAAGAAGTGTGTGTAAAGTTTATTCTACTATGTCTCAGTGAGAAAGAACATGAGGCTGAAAAAAAACATTGAAATGGTTAACTGAATAATATAGGGAGAGTCAAGTGTAAACATACTTTGTTTGGGATTTTAAACATTAAAAAGTTATGAACCAGAGTATATGATAGCAGTGAGTAGAGGGAAAAATAAGGCATTTGAAGACCGTGCAGTTTCTAGGGAGGAGATATTCAACTAGAGAAATTGATAGAAAGACAGAACATAAGAGTATATCAGAGAATGAAAAGAATGAAAGATCAGTCATGTCCCTGACTGGTATTCAGGGAAACGGAAAAAATCCAAGAACATTAGGCTGTTCATACCTTGTTTGAGCAAAAATAGTTTAAGGAGGAGGAATACTGCAGTTGATTTTCAGAGTAGACTGTGGCTAAACTATGGGGAAAATGTATTTTGGGACAGGATTTTAATAATATGCTTATGTACCCTGTGTTACGTTAGATAAAAGTATCTTCTAAATGAAAGTTTATATAACAAAACAGATCTTTTTTTCTTGTGGACATAAGAAATGGGGAGTTACTTGAGGAGGAGGAGCACATTGTTTAAATGATGGGATGCTAGAACAGTGGGGATTTGGAGCAAGGTAATAAGCACAGGGGATCTGGAAATGTCAGGCAGATAATACAGAAAGGCAGGGAGAAGGGGAGGGAGGCAGGGAAAGCACTGCTCTAGTCACTATTGTCCCAGGTCATGAAGAGCAGAAATACTGTCATTCAAAATAAGTCCAAAAGCTCTTTATTTGATCACTGAGGAAGGACAGGCACATCCACAGAAACATATGAGCTATCCTCTCATGTAGATGGGTGGTGCCATGTAAGTGGAAGAGCGGCAGGGAGAGGAGAAGGGAGGCAGGGAGGGAGAAAGAAAGAGAAACACGCATTTGGCCAAAATCAAGTGTGGAGTCCTGCAGATACACCATTATGTAGAATGTTTAAATAGAACACTGAAAGATGTCATTCATGAGAACTTTGAAAACCATAAATAATGAGGAACATATAATTTTAACATGACTAAAAATAGAAAGGATAAACTCTATGAAACAACTCATTTGAATACACATAGAAGAAATCTGGACCAACCAGATTAATAATGGGCTAACCATAGTAAGGGGATGGTTGCTCCACAAATAAAGGCTAGGATGACACATCATCTGAAATGATGGGAGGAAGAACTAAGGCATATTCTATACTTGCAAGTCTCTAATTTGCAAATCCAGTTCACAGCACAAATTAATTTGGAAGGCAGTTTGAAATTTGGAATACATTTCCCCGTAGGAATAATATTCCATATTAAGTTCCCAGGCCTGTTCACAAAATCACTTTTATACAAATAGGAATCTGAAGCATAGAACCAACAGCAATATCTTACTATTTAAATAATTTGACTCTAATTAACCACAACATGTAAGATTGTCTGTTAAACTGGGCAGGCTGAGGAACTTCCAGAGCCCAAATGACTTGTTTCCATAGGCACTGAAGAACATTCTCTTTTCCAGCATAATGAGTCAGGACAATGTAGTTCTTGACTTCGCCTCTTATTGCCTTAATAGAAAGTATTGATTATTATGGCATTGGGACAGTATATCTCGGGGTGTCGTGAAAGACAGGGGTATTTATTCATCCTTGGATCTTCAAGTGAGTTGAGAAGAAGGCCATCTCCGCATATAAGCAGCCACATAGGGTAGGACAGAAGGGAGATTCTTTTCATTTCCATTGGCTAATACATGTTCTTATGTAAGTAGCAAACAATTAGAAGTACCTTGCTTCTTATGGATCCGTACAACTTGAAAATAGTGAATGGATTAAACAAATATTTTTGTAGTATATAGTTGGCTGCATTTGAATATACCCATCCAGTGAAAGAACATCTTATAAAAAATGAGAAAATCAGATAATATTATATGAATAGAGAATCCATAATAAATTCTACATAGGTAGAATTCAATTTTCATAAATGTCATTTTAACATCTGGTTCTGTATAACAAGACTGTTTCCAAACCCTCCTGACAGCCCTTAAATATTCTATTTTGCTGATATGGATAAAAACAATCTTTCGAAAAGAAAACTATAAAACAGATGTATTCAAAAGTTCCTAAACATGAAAGTAATAAACCTTGATGACAAACAAGTTTGGGAGGGGCAGGAGCAGGGCTGCAGAAAAGTTGTAAAGCAGAGTGATAGAGAATGGAAGAGCCGGAAAAGTTCTGGGAGGAGAAAGTGGTGAGAGACGGCAGGTGGCAAACCCGAGGATAATCCTGAGGGTGAGCGCTAACTAGGGTTCTAGGCAAGGAGAGATGATGGACTCTCTCCTGTTGCCGCGCAAATGCCTCTTGTGGCTAATCAAGGATTTGACATTTGCTGTAGTTAACTAGAACCTGGAGATTGAGCCATGTCTTTGTGTTGTCCTGATCTCTAAGTCTTTGAGTCCATTTTCAAGGGCAATTGGAGTAACTTAACTTTTGTTTTGTTGGGCTTCTGTTTTTCTTGGAATTGGTAATGTAGAGTTTGTGCCACTAGTTTTGTCTGACTTAGTAGACAGAAACTACTCAGGGCCCCTGACCTAGCTTATTCTGTCTAGATGCCAAGAATGGTCGACCCTATAAAGGATTCCTGTGCTTGGACCTTGATGTTTTCTGTATCCTCTTTGTGTATCCTCTGCATTTTTTTTTCTGTCCTAAATCTTTACCTGGATCTAATGACTGAAACTTTCCTGTCATTTTGGTTTCAACTCAAATACCACCTTCCCAAAGAGGCCTTCTCTAACCACTAATCAAAGCGACCTTAACACTTTTTATCCTATCATTCTGGCTTATTGTCTTCATAGAATTTAGCAGCATTTGACAGTATTGTGTCGTCTGATTCTTCCAAAAGGTCCTTAATATTCAGAGTCAGTGGTGAATCCCCATTTAGAAAAATGCTGAGCACATAGGAGATCCTCAATAATTAATAGATAAAGGGAAGAATGAAAGAATGTCAGTTTCTCTCTACTTTCCCCCCAAATCTATGTAGTTATTCTCTAGGTGTCTGAAGGAATGGTATATTCCAATGTTTTCATCTATTTTTCTCTGTATGTTCCCCCCTTTCTGTCCTGAAACCTACATTATTCCCTCATCCCCTAAAAAATTAATATTTTGGGGAGTAGGGTGGGTGAGACTTGATCTTTCTTGTGCAGTCATTGACAATTAGTAACTTAAAATATGGTTTGTAGGGACACCTGCTTGGCTCAGTCAGTTAAAGCATCTGCCTTCAGCTCAGGTCATGATCTCAGGATCCAGGGATCAAATCCCACATTGGATTCTGTGCTCAGTGGAGAGAGTCCGTTGCTCCCTCTCCTTCCACCCTTCCCCCTACTGGGACTCTCTTTGTCTCTCAAATAAATAAAATCTTAGAAAACTATGGTTTATAAATAAAATTAGGGGCCTCCTCCTCTTGCATAGTGTTCATAAAGAAAGCTGTAGTTAGAAAGAGACCCCATGGAGGCCAATCAAGTGCCCAGGAGAGAGGATGTGGAAAAGGGACAAGACTCAGCTTCAATTTGGGAGGTACAAGGGAAATGCAGGTGTCTAACAAAATGGCCGTTTTCATGCACTTTAGGATTTCGTAGTGTTGGGTCTTCTCTGTGAACCTCTTTCTTTGTCTTCTGTTTTGCCCTGGTTGCTTGGGAAGAGAGGAGGAACTGAGAGGTGTGAATATTTAATATGAGATGAGAGAATAGAGGAACCTAGGAAGAAGGTAGGAAGGGGATTCTATCGTTATGAGAGGTCCTAGAAGAGAACAGAGACAAGTCCTCAAAGAAACATTGTTATGCAGGAGAGAGCAAGAGGACAGAGAGAAGGCATCTGCTGACCCCACACACAGCCACTATTCACTTTTCTTTTATTCATAGATTGACCTTCAATTTATTGTCTAACACAGGGTACTCTTTAGAGTGCAACAAGATACTATTAATAATTAAGTATTAATACTTAACAGGTGTCAACCAGGATGCATGAGTACTTAGAGCTTGTGTCATGATCTCTTTTATAAAAGTACAAGACTTTTAACTTGTTTCAAAGAAATTAAACTCTTGAGAAAAAAAGCTGGATCTAGGATGAAAGAGATAAATGGTATTATTTTAAGCACCTGAAAAAAATGCCTTATCTGCCTTTCACCCTAAACTAACATTTTCAAAACCAGATTTAAAGATGCCTGGGAATTTTTCTTGCTAAAGTGAGTTAAGCTCATCAGCCATTCCCCTAAGTATAAGTGGATTTATCAAACCCTTTTATTTTTGATAGCAAATTTTAGTATAGTTGACATACAGTGTAACATTAGTTTCCGAGGTAAAATATAGTGATTCAGCATCTCTATACGTTATGCTATGCTCACAAGTCTAGCTACCATTTGTCACCATGCAACGCTATTACAATACAATCGAGTATATTCCCTGTGCTGTACCTTTCATCCCAATGACTTATTCATTTCATAACTGGGAGCCTGTATCTCCCACTCTCCTTCACCCATTTTGTCCATCTTTTCGCTCCTCTTCCCTCTGGCAACTTTGTATTTATAGGTCTGTCTAATTCTGCTACTTGTTTGTTTATTCATGTGTCAAAACCTTATCTTGAAGTTTGTTTTGATTGAGACTCAAAGATTCAGAAAGCCTATATAAATACAAGAAAGGAGTGTGTGTGTGTGTGTGTGTGTGTGTGTGTGTATGAGAGAGAGAGAGAGAGAGAGAGAGAGAGAGCGCGCGCATGTGCTAGGAGATAGGGCTTAAAGAAGTCATCAAGTAAAAGGCAAAAAAGGAGATATAGGCTTTCTTACATTTAGTCACCAACATACCCTATAGGACTGGCTCTGATTATATCAAGGGCCTTCTAATAACTTCTACTTTTTACTACTATGGAATTTTACTACTTTAATTCTAGTGTTGCAATTAATTTAATGAAAATTAATTTTATGGTTGTTTTTAAATGTTTGAGTGACAAGAGAAAAGCGAAATAAAAAAGAACATACCTGAGAAGATGAAACAGTGACTCTTAAATCCTTTGGGTTCTGTGAAGAAAGAAAATACTAGACAAATTCAAATCATTCTCAAAGGTTTCCTCTGCTCATTCAAAGTGAAATGGAAAATTCATATGGTTACATTTTAGTCCTACCAAAAAGTAACATTTTAGAGAGTCTGGGCTCAGTCCTTGAGATATGTCAGACATATGTTTTTGCCTTAATATGTCCAGATGCTGTCTCATTCCTCCATTTCATTTTACATGTGTAGACTCAGCCATCATGTACTGCAAGTGAGCTCACCTCTCCCTAAGACATGTTCTGAGCACCTGACTCAGAATTAAACTCTTAACATTTTGTAGGTCAACTTTAAATCATTGATGAAGCAGAAAAAAGAACAGAGGATCTATTGTACATTTCTCTATGGGGGAACATGAAAAAAAAATGAATGGCTAGAGAAACTATGGTAACTAAAGCTGCTAACAGAGAAATCTGACAGTCACGGAGTGTTCCTGAAGCATTGGGCTAAACGAACAGATTTCTGATTTATGCTTCAGAGTCTGGAGATTGTGAAAATCCATTTGAGAAAGTTTAATGTGAGGAAGGCAAACACTGAAAAATTAAGTTTACAGAAATCGCACTGCATATAAAACGGTCATTTACACATGAATTATGTTTAATTACTTAATTGATTAGAAAATATAGATTCATATCTATTTATATAGTATATAAACAGTTTATTAATATGCCACATAAGTGATGCAAACCCATTACTTACCCAAAACTCTTAACATCCACACTTAAGAGAAACAAGATGCCAGCTGTGGAGTTTCAATGGATGGGCAAAAATGTGGCCTGTACTGGCCACACCCATCCCACCCTAACTTCCTGGGGAAGAAAAAGGAGAAAAAACTATCCCTGGATGACCTTAGCAATACTGATACGCCCTTTTGCTTTTTTTTTTTTTTTTTTCTTTCCTTTTCACTCTTACAATAACAATGAGGGAAAGAAAAAAATACCCTCTGGGAATTTATCCAGGGGAAAAAGGAGACTAAATAATATTCTCAATGAACAAAGGTGGAGAACAAGACCTAGAAATAGAGTATAGATAGGAAAGGATAGAGTGAGGAAAGAAAAAAAAGTGCCAAAATAATTAAAAGAATCAGTGTAATGGTGAAGACAGGTTTTCATCTAGAAAAAAAAAAAAATGAGAAGAAAAATATAATTGTAAATTCTAAGTTGAAAATTGACCACTATTTTAAGGGAAAAATAAAAGCTGGAAAATAAATGTACAAATAGAAATATTCATTTGAGTATATGATACTCATGCTTAAAATTTAGTGTATGACTGCTTCCTCTAAATGTCATGAAGTAGCTTGATGTTTCTGAATATAAGGTATTTCAAAATATTCACATGCTTAGAATTGAATAGGTAATACGTTCAGATATTTAAATGGTCTGATAATCTTTCAGATATCTGAGAATAGTATAGACACAGTGTAAAGAAAAACTAAGAACATAAGGAAAGGTATAAAGAAAAATAGTATAAAAAGCAAAATATGTGTTAATAGAAACTTTTTTTCATATTTAAATTTGTGCATTAATAGTATTTTTCATAAAGGATCTGAATGTGACACATCCACTTTGTGATCCCAGCTCCACCTTCATTTCATGCTGGGGTTGCCGACAGATTTGCTCATTTACTTACCTCTCCTAGCAGAGCAAGCTGTGATACATCACTGGATAAATTACGTGTGCTTTTACCCTATTTTTTTTCAAGTATTCATGTATTTGGACTGTGGGAGAAAGCTGGAGAATTACAGTATAAGAAGTTCTTAATAGATGACAGGTCTACTAATAATGTTTCTTTTGTATTGGTTCTGTTTCTGTTCTAAACTTGATCCAAAGATTAATGAGAGTACATTAAATATTTCTAAACACATTCATGTCAGCTTAGTGACTTTCTTTTGCTGGTGTAATTTTCTGTTTTTTCCTAAGAGATCTTTTCTGGATTTTCTGAAATAAGTTGCTGTGTCCTTGTGTGCCTGGTCTAAAATATCTAGCAAGCTTTGTGACATTGAAGGAGTCTTGAAAAACCACTTTGTTGATTAAAAAAATTTACTGGACAAGAGGATTTGTTTTCCCTTTCTGACTTAGGTTCAATTTTCCCCTTCATTTGCTAAAAGGTTGGCTGTCTTAAAGCATGGAATGAATCTTTGCCCTTGGCCACGGTTGGACAAAACAGACATTGAGTGTCCATGCCTGACTTGGTGCTGTCCATGTAGGCACCATGCAAACCTTAAGACATGGCTATATTGAACTTGAAGCTTCACACTGGTAACAAATGCGTCTCTATAAATAACCTAAAAAATGTAAAGATACCTTATTAATTTAGGATTAGAGTTGTTAGTGTGTTTCAAGTTCCCAAAGACCTGAGAGAAATAGAAAGTTGCTTCCCAGGGGTAAATGAGAAGAAAAGACAATGGTAATAATTTATGTAATAAAACCATGCCAAACATTTTAAACATATATGCTTCCATTTATCCTATAAAATCATCCTCTAGCAAGCAAGGTATACATGAAGAAACTCAAAGTCAGGGTGGTTAAATAACTCTTCAAAATTATCCAGACAGTAAGTGAAAGAAATGGGATTCAAGCTACTACTGAGAATAGATGGAAGGGAAGGAAAAACAGATACATAATGCTGTTGTCCAGGATAATCTTGATTTAGAAAGCTATGTCCCATTGTCAAAATATATATTCAAATATATTTTAAAATATGTTCTATATAAAATTTGCGTGTAAAGCCCGTATATCATATCTCTTGGACATTCCCCCCAACTTTATTATGATATAATTGACAACTAAAAATTGTATATATTTAAGGTGTGCTACTTGATGTTTTGATGTAGGTGCACATAGGAAAATAATCACCACATTCAAGCTAATTAACACATCCATCACCTCACATAATTACTTTTTTGTAGGGGTGTGTGGTAAGAACACTTTACAGTATACCTTCCTAGGAAATGTCTAGTAGACAGTACAGTAATATTAACTATAGTCCTGTCGCTCTACATCATATCTCCAGAAATGATTCATCGGGGGAGATTTTGGTCAAAGGCAAATGGAAAGATGTTGGCCCTTTTTAGTTGTAATAAAGAGATTCTGGTTAATTCAAACACTATAAAACCTGGAATAAAATATGCTGTTTGGAATTACATTCTGGTTTTAATATGGTCACATCATCTGGCTTGGGCATACAGGCAATGTGATTATAGCATCTGTTACCATCCTTATCACCCGGGTTGATTCAACCATTCTGGCTGCTGGCACTAGCTGACACTTAGTCTGTGACACTTAACCTTCAGACAATGATCCCAAGTGGATGGTGACATTCTCATGGATTAACTGAACCATTTGCCCTTTATCTCAATGCTTTTATACTCTGACAGAGCCTTGATTGCTCTGCATTTACCAGATTTACTGTGTTTCTTATATTTTGGGGCTTGACAGGTAGCGCACATCAACCCAATATTACCCTGAAAACAAGCCTTAATAGAAAGATAGTAAGTTATTTGCTGATGAAATTGGGTAATTATGATCATCACATGTCAGATGGTCAGATCATCATCTGAGATCCAGTCAATGTTGGTATTTGCTCTGTGTTTAAGTTAAATGCTATTAACTCAGATTCACCAAAATCTTATCAAAATGAGAAATCACAGCTTTGGAGACAGTGCAATGATATAAAATGTTAGACTGAAGACTTGGGTTCAAGTTTCAGCTCCACAGTTAGCTGGCTGCATGACCTTGAGCCAGTTATTTAACCATTTTGGAGCCTGGTTGTTTGACCTGTGAAATGATTGGGAGAGAAAGGTTGGGCAAGATCCCTACTAAGGTTCATCTATTGTAGCTGGAAGTTCTCTGAAATGTTTAAGACTTAAGATTCTTCAGGGGGCACCTGATTGGCTCAGTGGTTGAGAGTCTGCCTTTGGCTCAGGTTGTGATCCTGGCGTCCTGGGATCAAGTCCCATGTCGGGCTCTCCTCACAGGGAGCCTGCATCTCCCTCTGCCTATGTCTCTGCCTCTCCCTCTCTTTGTCTTTCATGAATAAATAAATAAAACCTCAAAAAAAAAAAAAGATTTTAGATTCCTCAACTCTGCTAAATATCAATCCAGAAATTTTAGGCAATATTTTCTTCATTGAAGAAGCATGTTCTTTATGCTGCTTAACCACTTTGGTATACATAATTATATTATTTATATAGTGCTGTATGATAAATTACCACACATATAGCTGCTTAAGACAACAGCTATTTATCATCTCACAGTTTCTGTGCCTTAGTTGGGTCCCCTGCTCTGGATTTCACAAATCATGACACCATGTAGATTGCTGTCTTCTAGAAGCTCACCTGGGAGAGCTTGTTTATGTGATTGGCAGCATTAATTTCCTTACAACTATATGATGGAGGACCCTGCCTTTTTGTTAACTATTGACTGGAGGTGCTCTTGGGTCCAGAGGCTAACTGTGGTTCCTAGCCACATGGACTTTCCTAGCATGACCACTTACTTCATCAAGCCCATGAGAAGGGTGTTTCGCACCTGTCTCAAAAAACGGGGTCTTACATGTTGTAATCATGGAAGTGACCTCTCTCTCTCCATCTTTGCTATATAATGTAACTGAATCTCAGGACCCACATATAATCGCCTTTGCCATATTCTGTGTTTAAGCTAAATGCTATTAGCTCAGATTCAACAAAGTCTCACCAAAATGAGAAATCACAGCTTTGGAGACAGTGCAGTGATATGAAATGTTAAAAGTTAGTCACAAGTACTGCCCAAAATTAGGAGAAGAGGGTTACACAAGGTAACACCAGCAGGTGGGGATCACTGAGGTCACCTTTGGGTCTATTCATGACAATATTAGTAATGGGAAATATTTATGAACCTTCACTTTGTGACAGCCCTTTTAATTCTTGACAAACCTGTGTGATACTATTAATATCTTTATTTTGTATGTGTGAAAAATGAACCTCAAAGATGATCAGAAACTTGTCCAAAGTTATAAAGAATGAGATTTTTTTTTATCTTTCTATGTTTGGGTTTTCTAAACCTGTCCTGTGGAAATTTCATATTCTTCTACCTATTTCATATACAATTAGGCAAGCTGTGAGTAAGCAGCTGAATGTATTTTGTTTACAATTTCGTTGTCCAAAGAGCTAAGCTTTCCTAGACATTAAATAGATGAGAAAATAGCATATATATATTTAAATCATCAGTATTTAAAAAAAAGATTTTATTTATTTGATAGAGCATGCACAGAAAGAAAGAGAACATAAGCTAGGGAGGGAGATGCAGAGGGAGGGAGAGGGAGAAGCAGACTCCCTGATGAGTGGGTAGCCTAGCAGTGAGCTTAGGGCTTGGTCCCAGGATCACGTCCTGAGCCACAGGCAGATGCTTAATTGACTGAGCTGCCCAGGTGCCCGTGTGTGTATGTATTTAAATTTATATATTTATATGTAATTATTTATATAATTACATATATATAATATATATATATAATTTTATATATATATATATATATATATATATATATATATATATATATATATAATATGTACAGACATAAGGGACAGAATGACACAGGGAAACCAGGGGGTGGGGCATGTGTGCTCAGGTGCTGGTCTGTGTAGATATTTCAATGGAGAATTCTAGTGCAGTGGCAGCAAAGTGTGAGGAGAAAAGGTGCAAACTTAGAGTATTATGTCAGGCCTACTTGCCCTTGCTACAGCGTGAACATTTGGACACTTTGCTTTTGACAACCTCGGGTACCATTTTAGAGCCTCCTTTTGAATGAGGATTTGCTCTCCATTAGTTACTCTGGAAGTCTACTCGTGAGACCAACATGGGAAATATTCTTAAGTGTGTAAACATTGACAGGTTACACTTGCTTTTCCTCTGGGACTTTTTAGGCTCAATCTTTTCAGCTCCTCACATTCATGGAGAAAAGTGCCTTCAACACAAACATGCTTGTAAGATAGCATTGCCTTGCGCTCAGGAACTAGCTGGGCACAGAGGAGAACTCAGAGGAGGAAGTAACAGGATTTATTCTGCTCTTCCTACCAAAGCTATCCATGAGGCTGGAATCAAGTTCATTAATACCAATGTGAAATATTGAGTTTAGTCTATTTTTCAATTCACTTAGCTTTCTTTTAAAAAATTGAGAGGTTTGTCTTTGTCACATGGTATGTCATGATTAATCAGATATATTGGATGGGCAAATGACTTAATAGTTATTGCAATTTGTCACATCAGACACGGCTTATCATGCATTATTAATACCCAAATGTAAAATTACTTAAACTGGGTCTGGCTTCTGTTCAAGACAGTTGTGTGTCAGCAGTAGTAAGTTTTAAAAAATCCACACAGGGATGATTTAACCAGTATCAACTTATCCTTTCCCTTCCAGTATAAGTGCATCTTCAAAGGATAATTAAGTTGACAAAATCTTGATTTAGCAGGAGTGAAAACAGCCATCCCTATTGAGGGGAGGAGGCTTCAGGCTTCATTAACATGGATACTCAGGAGGTCCCACAATCTAGAAAGGTGATGTTCTTTTTCTTTTTCTTTTCTTTTTCTTTTTCTTTTTCTTTTTCTTTTTCTTTTTCTTTTTCTTTTTCTTTTTCTTTCTTTTTCTTCTTTTCCTTTTCTTTTTTCTTTTTTCTTTCCTTTTCTTTGTTTCACAAATAAAAATGGAAGTTCAGAAACATATTTTTAATGAGTTTTTTATTTGCAAACTCTAAAATGTGTTTATTTTGGTACCTGTTGTTTTTTGCTAAATTTGAAGACTGTACAGTTGTATTAAAAACTAGGAAAAAAAAAAAAAAAGGCTAGGGACTCCTGGGTGGCTCAGTGGTTGAGCTTCTGTCAGGTCAGGTCCTGATCCTGGGATCCTGGGATTGAGTCCCACATCAGGCTCCCTGCAGGGAGCCTGCTTCTCCTTCTGCCTATGTCTTTGCCTCACTCTCTGTGTGTCTCATGAATGAATGAATGAGAAAGAATAAATAAATAAATAAATAAATAAATTAATTAATTAAATAACAAAAAACCTTAGTACCTTTTTTGGAACTATATATAATTACAAAAGGAAAAGGAGTCATGTATCTACACAGGAGTGACAGTTCAATTTGAGGAATGTGAGGGAATCAGATCTTTTTCTAAATTTGTCAGGAAAAGGCCTCTGTCTCATGTATCTATTATTAGCACCCACTTTGTTGGTTTTTTAGATGTCTTACAACCCAAAAAGGGGGCTTTCTTTCATTACAGTGCAGTTTATCTAAGGTGATTGTTGCTGCCTCATATTTGTAATTCTCTTCTGATTCCAACTGCTTATATCCATTCTAAGGAGATGACCAATCTCTAGTTAGGAAGGGTCCCAGGGATCAGTAGCTCCAAAGATGACTCAGCATGCCACGTCTTGAACTCCAGCCCCATTCCAAGCAAACCAGCTATACATTTTTAATACACAGAGAAGTATAATTTTCAGGAGATGTTATCAAAAATAGATACATTCTCTTCTAATTGTTTGGGAAAATCAGTTTCCTGGAATATTCATCATTTCATGTTCAATGACCATCCCTTCCCCCTTCTGTCTATAATGAAATCTTAGTATAGGGTTAGGGCTATCAGATTTAGTGACCTATTTAGAGGAATTATACAATGTGAGCCCAGTATGCAGAAGAGATCACAATCTACCTGGGTAGAAAAGATGAAAATATTCAAAGAGATGGAATATAATTTAAAGCAAGTTTGGTGCACATAGATCTGTGGCCTTTAGAAATTCAGAGGAAATCAGATACGGTTGGGGTTTTCAGCTAAACCTTTTTGGAAGAGTTTGAGTTTTTTTTTTTTAATTTTTTTTTAATTTTTTATTTATTTATGATAGTCACAGAGAGAGAGAGAGAGGCAGAGACACAGGCGGAGGGAGAAGCAGGCTCCATGCACCGGGAGCCTGATGTGGGATTCGATCCCGGGTCTCCAGGATCGCGCCCTGGGCCAAAGGCAGGCGCCAAACCGCTGCGCCACCCAGGGATCCCAGAGTTTGAGTTTGGACTAGAGCATGACTGGTGTTTTAGTTTGGTGAAAAGACAAGAAAGGGAATAGTAAGCAACAGGAACCATATGAAGAAAAGCTTTGTACTAAGTAATATGGTGTGTGCTACAGAAGATAAGATGATGAACCTGACTTATTTAAGGGTAGATAGGATAAGGTCAGATGATTGAAGACTTACAAAAAGCCATTAGATGTAATGCCACTTGATCAGAACTCCTGAAAATTCCATCTGCCTTCAGAGTTGGCACAGAGAAAGTAGGGATTCACGTCACAGCAGTATAAGTCATCAGTTCTCAGACAAATTCACTTTTGGATTTGACATGTGCATTGTAGGATTAAGAGCAGTGACTCCTCTAAAAACTCCTTTATATAGAAGGGAAATCAGCATAGTTAAGTGCATCTTCTGTAGAAGGAGACATAGAATCATGATAGGTTGGTACAGTAATCGCAGATTAATGGTAAATTCATCACGAGTCTTAGAGGTTTCTAGACTGCTCATTCCAGCAGAAATACCATAAGAGGAGGACAACACAATATTTTTTTACCAAAGCCTTTGAAATTCTAAAAGGCAATATAACTACGCCATCCCATCAATGAAGCCCAGAAAGACCTTAGCTAGGATACTTTGATAATGATCACTGTTGATTGGACTTGCTTCAATTTTTGGCCTGTTGTAAACTTTATCAATTTGCCTAAGCAAAAGTAAAATATCTCCAGGAGTTATGTCACCAAAATACATTTGCTATTTAATATTGTAGGTGTGCTGTTGGTTACAAAGCAATTGGAATCTCTTCTCCATAATGGATTCTCAATGTACTATACTTTGAAGTATGATAGAAAAGAAAAGATATTAGTAGTAGATAAATTTGCATTTGCAATTTACCCTTTTGGAGCCTTCTATATATGCACCCAACCTCTCTTTTATACTAGTAGGCAAACGCACATTCAACTGTCTTCATATGAAATTGCCATAGCTGGAATACTTCCCCTAATTAACAATGGTACTTTTCCCAGTGAGATTTTGTTTTCTATATACACAGATTCTTTTCAGGAAGAGTTTTTTTCTTATCCCATCAGAAACCTACATAATTTTGGATTAAGTTCCCAAGGAAAAAGAATCTAGTAAGCCTAGCCCAATATTCTTGGGCTTATTTTAATCCCATTGAAACATTTCAGGGATATTTAAAATTTACATCACCCAGTCACTAGTCAGCAGTTATTTCTCAATTCCAGAAGAATTCTATAGGTTATGGGAGAATCACAGAATGTTAGAAAAAGCTTTAGGCTGGATTTCTCCCAAGGTTTTCTAACAGGTGGCCAGTAGCCACAAGTTGTTGGCCTTGAATTTTATGTAATTCTGTTAGAGCATGTCAGCGTATTTAGGTATGGCCCAGTTTACTGAGTCCTGAATCCCCTGCTACCTTTCACTCAGCTGCTTCCTACCTGATGTTACCTACTGAAAGCATTTGTTTGTGTCTCTGTATAGATTCTCCTGTTTACTTGATTGAAAATATTAGAGTAGGTGAAAGATCTTCTCCAAATAATTTCTGAAATCCAAAAATACGGAGTCTCTCCTTGACTAAAAAAAGTAGCTAGGATGACACTGTAACATCCTCTTCACCATGCTGTGATTTATTTGATATTTTTCATGTGCATAATTCATTAGTATCCATTGCCAATTTATACATAAGGAAAACTTCAGAAAGTTGCATTTTATTAGCATTGCACCTGTGATCTAAATTTAAACAAGATCTTTGAAGGTGATGCAAAATATTTGAATGACTGATTTTCTTAATTTTTAAAAATTCCTCTTTTTCAGAATTTAATTCTACTTGGGATTAGAAAAAGAAAGTGAACAATTATATTTACCTGTAATCACACCCGGGTGTGCTGGATGGAATGTTTTGAGGGGCTCCTGAGATGTCAGATGTTTGGTTGGCTTGTGTGTTTGTTTGGACCTCATTCCTTGTTGCGAGGCTTCTGGTACCTGAGACTCCTTGAAAGGTCCAAACCTTTCAGAGTGTGCCCAGGACTTGTTTTTCCTCTGAATTGCCTTCTTTTAAGAAACTCCTTTTTCAAGGAGCAACTTTGAAGGATTATTTTTTGTGGCTGGTTCACACTGAAAGCATGACATAGACTGGCAGAGAGAAACAGAACCAGCGTAAAGGCGAAGAGGCTACTTGTGAGCTTCGGGAAATTCTAGCTTTGAATCCTCCTCATGTGACGTCTTCACAGAAGTGGGCATGGACCTCCGGGGTTCTGCTACCACTCCTGCACTCTCACCATCTGATCCTGCTCTCTCTCCCTTCCCAGGATCATAAATCCTCTGAATGCAAAAGCACAAAAATGCTCCTCAGTGCTGAGAAAAGTCTGATGGCAAGAAGACAATGAGGCGTTGGGAAAGACATTGGTTCCAGAAATTGGATTCTAGGCATGTAGTGCCAGGATGGAGGACTTTTATTTAATTTTATAGAAAAATGTTCGGGTTATTTTACACTGAGATGTGAAATCTCATTTGCAGCTAAGCCCCGGAGGGAGTGAAAGGAACTAGGAGAGCTCATAAAGACAAGCGTAATAGGATTAATAAGAAAAAGGCCGAAGACATAAGCCTTTATTGTAGGAACTCAGTGCTAAATTTTAGCATTGATGAAGGGTGAAATGTCGATACTTATCCAAACATTTGTGCCTTCAGGGCACAACAACTGAAGGATGGTGGCTTCATAGGTCAATGCTGCTTGGCTAGGTTGTCTGCTTTTCTCAGGAGAGAGGGCCACTGTGGTAGAACAGAAAAAGAAAATCCCTGTGTGGCAGCAATTCCTGAACCCTCATCAGAGAAATGATTCTCAAAATATATTTAATATAATCAGGATAATGATTAGGGTTGCGTAATAATCCATGGAATAAAAAATTGGAAGTTTATTTGATAATCTAAGACCTGAATGTTAAATTACTTGACTATATATGTAGGACTTGAATGTTAAAGAAAACAAACAGAATTCTCAATCTAAAGAACCCATTTATAGAAGTTCCAGGTTACTCATGAACATGAATTAGAGGAGAAGGCGGTAACCAAATTGTTGTCTCTCTAGCTGTTTCTTTTTCTTCTTTTATAAAGGTCGATTGCTACAAAATAATTTGGGCTGAAAATGTGGCTGCTGAAGCAATTTAAATAACTATACTAAAGAAAGCATCATATAATTCTTTCAACTGCATAGTCAGACCTATTGCCAGGCTAATATTTGCGCCTCCTATTTCCTAACTGGGTAAAGATGATGATGTGGACCTGAGGCTAAGGGAGGGCCCAAGTGCTGATGATTTCAGTCCCCAAAGGGCTTCATTCATTTTTCTAATTTATGGCATTGAATTTATTTTTTCCAGTATTACTTTCATAATAAGATCAATGTATTTTTAAAGTATTATTTAAAAATAAATATTAATGCTGCCAAATTGACAGTCTAAGTGATCAGAAGTTTTATACTTATTAGAGGAACCAGTCTGAGCATTATATATACTATGATGATATTGCAACTTAAGCTTCAGAGTGGTGCGAGGCATGGCGGGACACCTCCCACCCACTCTTGCCATCTTTGTCTAACCTCAAATTTCATATTTATAATAGGTGTATACTAAGATTGCAGAAATATGAACTATATGTAGATAGATAAAAATTATGGAATATGAACATGTACATTTTAATTCGGTACAAGGCAAGAACATATACACACACACACACATATATATATAGCATTTTTCTTGATTTAATTTTTTTGTAATATAAACTTCTAAAAATTTGGTCATATTGATAATCTGATAATAATATCAATGCCTCTATATGTAGTAGGAACATCTCTGTATGGCTTTTGTGAGGTGGCGTCAATTAGGATGGCTGGATCTTTTTTCCATGTTTAATTACTGCATTTCTGACCATTGAACTTACATGTAAATGAGAGAACATCTGCTTTTCATGTAGGAAGGCTACCCTTCCAGTAGCAGCGCCTCGTCTTAGAGTATCTATTAAAAAGGTAATTTTGCAAAGGGATCACAGATTTTGGTGGTCAGGAGATACTGTTTCTAAGGTTTGGGGGTAGGAACTAGAGTAAGGAAAGGGGGCCGCTAAATTATTTAAATCCATTTGGAGGAGTTAACTGGGGGAAGAAAGGACCCTTATCTATCCCATTTTTCCAAGTCTGCCTTTATTGTGATTGTCACTATCATGGTGATTTTTGTTGTCATCACCATTATTATTTTCAGCAGTATCACCATCCTCAGACCCTGGATATCCTGATTAGAAATGATCCCCATGTGCACAGTGAAATTTATTAGGACCAAAATACCCGTTCTGGCTGTTTCTTGTGAGGTTATTTTGGCCTCCCATGCAGATGCTGGGTCCAATGTTTTGAGTATCCACCATGTGGCTTGGTTCTGAAGATGAATCCCAGCCAACGTGAAGCACTGAATGTTCTGGCCCCACCATATTTACATGGACTCAGCCATTGTCTTAATTTTACAGCTTTACTCACTGGCTCGTATTTACTGAAGATGGTAAATAAAAATGAGATATGACCAAAAATTTGTCCATTTCTGTTTTAAGTGTATCATCAATGCAGCCATACAAATGACAAGGTCCTGTAAACACAAGCCACACTGGTGACTGGCTGCCTTAATGAATCAGTTGGAATGACTATGTCCAATTCAAATGGGGGCACAGGGCTGAGGGCTAGACTCTTGCCAAATCACGCTATTCCCAGACCTCTAATTTTGCTGCATTTTTATTTGAACTTCCTTTTCAACATTCAACCCTAATTACTCAGTGCACTCCTCCTGGAAATGCTTTCTCTCTGTCCCTTTTATGAGTAAAACAATGAAAGCCTTTGATCTTTCCTTCCTTTCCTGCTTTTTTTTTTTTTTTTCTCAACACTTCAGGACACTTGCATCAACAGTCGATTTTAGGAGAAGATTCTACTCTTATTTGAATAAAGGACTCATAAGAAATGGAGGATGGACCCGATAACAAATGAGAGAAAATGCAGTTGGGTGCCTAAAGGAAGAAGCAAATATCTGCCCTCGTCTATCACTGCTGATTAGCTGCTGTGTGTGTGAGAGGGAGAGAGACAGAGACGGAGAGAGATTGGAAATAACAAATGGGATTCAGGAGAGAGGCTGGGCTTCGCTGCCTGGTTTTTCTGGCTCATCAATCATCTCCATTGTGGCTGATGGGTGGTTATGTCACTCCCTCCTCCATCCCACCCACCAGAGAATCTGTAACCCTGACAGGCGGTCCCTGGTCTGTAGTCCTTTCTGCAGCAATGGTTATTCAGCCCCTGCACAAAATGTCTGAGAGTCAGTGTCTTACTGTCTGATGTGTCTATTTCAGTTTACCTTAGGAAAGTGTGTTTACAAGATTCCCATCCCTGCTCTCAGGCTGTGGCCTTGCCAGTTCCTCCTCGGGGCGACTATTGACAGCATGCCCATCATGTTCATAGCGCCAACACAACTGATAGGCTGACATTACATAAAACATTGACAGGAGGTGGGGTAGGGCTTGGGAGGGTCCATAAAAATGTTGAAGCCATCCAAGTGTGAAATGGAAAGATGAAGAAAGTGTTTTCCCAAAGCCGTTTATATCTGTCATCTGTTCTGGGTCTCACTCTCTTAATCTGTTCAGTCCCTTCCTCCTACCTTCACTGCTGAGGCTCAGATCTTCCTCTGGGAAAGCACCTCTGGGGAGGCATACCTGTTAGGAGAGCAGCATCTCTGAATAAAACTAAAGCTTCAGTAGCAGGCTTGACATTGGTTGTTCTCCAAGTGGCTATGGCATAGCATTTAGGCACATGCGATGGTCCTGTTTTGAAGGACCATCCTGTCACTTCGAAACACTTAAAGTGATGAAACCATATCATTTACATTTAAAATGTGGAGCCAGTCTGTTAAAGATGCTATCCCTTGTCTTCATCCTGGATCCTTGGTTCCATTTCCTTTTTTCTCTAAATTAGAGACCATAAATACCTTAATCTTGAAGATTGATAAGCATTCTCAGCCTAGGCATGCTGTTTGCATATTTTGCATTTGTCTTTGTTCCTGGAAAATTTTTCCATTGGTGAGCTTCAGTGAGCAGTAAGGGGCAGTGCTCACTCATACTGTGTGGTTGCTATTAAAGAATGACTAATAGGATTTCTACATATTTTCTTTTGATCGTTACAATGTTTATAAGTTGGACGTTATTAGTTTTATCTTACACGTATGTAAGTGACCCCTGGGCATGGACTGTAGAGACAGCAAATCCTTCCCATTTTGCTTCTCCAACTGACTCATGTTATGCAGCAATGCCCTTATTGCCGCCATCCCCTTTGGCTCATCAAGCATTGTGTCCCTACCACATTAGTACTTTAGTCATTCCTTGGGAAGACTCTCAAGGGCCAATGTCTTTTGAATTCAATGTCTTTGGCTTCAGAAACTTTAGGTTTAACTCTCAGCCTCTCTCCAGCACAGGTAATTAGAAGACAAGACTATAGAATAATGAGATTAAGGCTTATACAGGTAAACTAGAGCATACATGTAGAAATGACTCTTACAGATTTCCAGCTCATTATTCTAATAATGCTATCATTGCTCATCGTATGGAAATTCTTTTTGTGAGAAGGGAAGGAAATTTATGAAAAGTTGACTGGGTGACGGGCACTGAGGAGGACACTTGATGGGATGAGCACTGGGTGTTATACTAAATGTTGGCAAATTGAACTCCAATAAAAAATATATATATAATATGTATATGTATATATATGTGTACATATATATATATATATAATAAAAGTTGTGTAGGAAATTGATTCTGATCATTTTATAACCACCCTTTATTCTTGACCCAAATGGTGTTATCCTGATTTGGCACTCATGGCTTATTCAAGGCCTGATTCAAGATTACTTTTCCTTAACATAAGAACACTCTGGATATGGAAGTCAGAAAACTCTGGGAATAATATCTTGACTCCTCCACTTACCAGTTGGGTATTCTTAGATCAGTTGGTTATTATCTCTGATTCTCAGTATTTTTTAGCTATTAGATGGGAACAGTGATAATCACTAACATTTTTAAAGAATATATAAAAGTTTCTTTAAATCAGTGTCAAAAGAGAAACGTGAAATTTTCATGTGACTTTTTTTTTAAGAAAAGGATATAACACATGCATAATATAAATGGGTCTGATTTGATTAAGGAGATACCAACTTGGTTAAGAATTCAATTCTACTATTTATAGCTTACTAGACTCAAAACATATGCTGGTTGGGCAATAAAGAGGAGTGGTTCATTAATTTCATGGTCTGTAGGTATATTTAGAATAGGACTGTCTGGAAAATTTAACAACATGTATGTAAAGAACATGAGGATGAAAAGAAAATCCTTTTTATTGGTTTGTACATTTTAATGATTTTATTTAGTCAATGTTTCTATTTTTTAATTTTTAAAATTAAAAAAATTTAGTCCAGTGTAGTTAGTTAACATACAGTGCTTCAATGTGTCTATTTCTTTTTTTTTTTTTTAAGATCGTATTTATTTATTCATGAGAGACAGAGAGAGGAAGAGGGAGAAGCAGGCTTCCTGCAGGAAGCCTGATGCAGAACTCAATTCTAGGACCTGAGCCAAAGGCAAGTGCTCAACCACTGAACCATCCAGGTGCCCCTCAGTGTGTATATTTTTAAATAGAAAATGTTTCTAGGCAAGGACCATCTCTTTCTCTGGGTGGTGCCCAGTGTGGAACTCACTCTTGGGTGTGTTTGAATACAACTTCTATTCTGGCCATGGTTTCAGATGAAACCATGTTTGCCTATGGTTTGATGCCTGGCTATTTCCGTCCTTTCAACAGCCTTCCTGGATTAATGGACAAGTAATTAATCACCCTATATTTTGTTAATGTACAATCAATTCAAGTGATTGGGTAAATCCGTCCTTTGCCTACATGTTCCTTAGAGGATTGACCTCAGTTTAAGAAAACCCAATGTATGACATTTTAAATGCACAAGTAAATCAGAGACCAATGTTTGTATTCTTTTTTTTAAAGATTTTTTGTTTATTCATGAGAGATGCAGAGAGAGAGGCAGAGACATAAGCAGAGGGAGAAGCAGGCTCCATGCAGGGAGTCCAACGTGGGACTTGATCCCTGGACTCTGGGATCATGCCCTGAGCCAAAGGCAGATGCTCAACCACTGAGCCACCCAGGCGTCCCCCAATGTTTGTATCCTAAAAAGACCCATCATAGTGTATATGTCCATATGGTACTTAAAACACACACACACACACACACCTAGGAATACACAGTGTTGGATTGAGAATGCTTGTGTTAATAAGTACATCATCATAACAATCATCCTTGCACATATTTGTGGCACTAACCTCTAATCCTCACGCTATATTTTTAAATATATATGTTATCTATATTTTCACTTCCCATAGCATAGTTTCTCTTAGAAAATTTATTTCTTTGGAGGGTTCAGCTAAATTTTGGTAAGCTGGCAGAGAGAGATGCCCTCATAGGTTTAGGCTAGGAAAGAGGAGGTGTGTCCCTCTGGATACAGTTGTTCCGCCTGGAGCCCTGCCAGGCCTTATGTTGTGTGTGTGTCCATAGAAAAGTGCAGCAGCCACAGGCCCCAAGGGCTCCTTACTCCATTGTGCCTACTTACTTGGGGCCATCAGGGAATTTTCCTGAGGTATCCTAACTAGAGACATAGGCAAAGTCAGTCCTCAAATCTGCGTCAACCCAGGAAAAAAAAAAAAAAAAAAAAGGCAGTAATTGCCTAAGGTTGTGTTGGAGGTGTGTATATACAGGACTTGTTTCTTCTTTCTTTTTTTTAAGAATTACATATGTGACTCACACCTTGGCTGCGTTATATTTCCTTTGGTCAGTGCTCTTCCAGAGGCCGACCAATCTAGGATCGAATGAATACTGCATCTGCCATTTCCTGGTGAGTTTAGTCAAAACTTCGTAACAATTGAGAACTTGAGTTTCTTACATGTACCAAAAAAGAATGATAAAATCATGTTTTATAAAGCATCGTGAGAATTGACTGAAATAAAAGAAGAACCTAATATTTTTCTGGAGAAAAGCTATCTTCTCATCCTGTGTGTGTGTGACTTACTGTTCAGGGATAGTCAGCATGCTACCTGTTTTGTTCAGTTTTGTTTTATTTATAAACCTGGTCTTTTAAAGCATTCCTTATAAGCACAGCTTTTTCAGTCAAAAGTTATATAATTTGGGGTAACTTACATACTACTAAGGGGTTCATAACACCTCCCTTCCAGGTTTGCTATATGAATTAGAAATGATCTTTGCAAAACACCAAGTACATTGCCTAAGACAACGTCAATTCTTAATAAATGGCAGATACTGTCAACATTTATGTTCTCCTCATCGCTAGTGTCATCATCACTGAACAGAACAGCTGGAAATCCCTGTGACTGCACAAGTTGCCAACTGGTTGTTGTTGTTTCATTTTGTTTTGGGTTTTTGGAGCCTCACTTTCAGGGAAGCAAGTTTATTTATTTTTTATTTTTTTTTTAATTTATTTTTTTTATTAGTGTTCAATTTGCCAACCTATAGGATGACACCCAGTGCTCATCCTATAGTGCCCCCCCCCTCAGTGCCCATCACCCCCGCCCACCTCCCCTTCCACCACCCCTCCTAACTCTGGGATACGAACTAGGAGAAGCAAGTTTATTTTTGCACAGCCCTAATTTGGCTATGTGTGAACTAGATGATACCTTGGAGAGGTAAAAGGAAGAAGAGTGCATGGGCTGAGTAACGGGCACACAGCAGGCATCTCAGTCGAAGTTGCTTCCTAGGACTTCGTGTACTTTTTTTTTTTGTCCATCATTTTTAGCAAAACTAATGTTCAGCCCTTCCATGCAGGTGTGATACTATAAATTATTCTTCTCTCTTTTTTTCTTTTCTCTCTCCCCTCTTAAATCTCCTTAGCTATATATCCCCACGCCTCCTATTTCTCAACCTGTCCCCTTTTCCTTTGTCTCTGTCAAGTTTTCTGCTTGGCACATGGAACAAATACATTTGCCTCTGGTCCTCCAGCTAGTCAATTAAGAGATCATGTTTTAAGGCTGTGCGTGTGTGTGCGCACGTGCACGCATGTGTGTTTCCTTTATGACTGGCTATTATTTTTCTTGACACTGCCTTGGCAACTATATTTATTTGGGGGGAAAAAAGTGGTATAATTTGCTTTTCTAATTTTCAGAGAGAGCTCTCCTGGTTACATGGGGGTCGGATTTTCAATGTCTGGTGCCAGAAAGCTGAGACTGCACACAGAGCTCTGTGCTAGGCAAGGAAATACTTCATTAGAGTTGTATTCCACGAAGGCACTTTTGCTTCTTAACGCCTGTGATTTTAATTAAAACCTGGAAAGTAAAGAATCCTCTGGTTGTATTAATGCTTTCATTTCCATTAGGACGGTGGAGTTTATAAACACTATCCGGGTTTATAAATTAGTTCTCATGCGAATAATAAGTGCACAATGTCGCATAGAAAGCAAAACTCTGCCGACCCATCTGTTCCTCTCCTGCTTTATTCTTCCATTTTTATTTTCCTTTTCAGAAACTCTTGCAAGAGTGATTCTTGATTTCTTTTGTCTCTGAATCTTTATCACCCATATCTTTTAGCTATGTTTCATTGGACTGGGTGTGCTAAAACCAGACTTGACTTTCCATTGATGGAAGGGGACATTAGTAGTTCATTTGGGTGCAAATCTAAAATAACTAAGTAAACTTGTATTAAACTCCCATGGAAAACAAGATTTTCTATTTCTATAAATCTGATTTTTTAGGACATTTAAGATTTTCATAATAAAAAATTGTGTGTGCATACACACATATTTATCTTTCCAAAGCAACAAGATCCCCAGACACATGTACTTGTTTATATGCAGCGTTTGATTAATGCATTATCATTTTTCTTCATGTATGTCAATAGATATAACCAGATAAACACAGGCTCGTAGTTAAGGTTGTGGCACAGTACGTAGAATTAGTGTTATAATAAGTGTCTATGTATACAGAAGTGAATAATAAATTATCAATTTTCATAAAAACTGTCAATCAGAAAAAATGATAGAGGGCTCAAAATGAATGAGGACCTGGACTTCAGTCTCTCAAATCCCTTTTGAATGTGGAGCAATATGCATGATGAATAAATGCAGATGTGTTTAAGGGAGCAAATGTCCTATGTGGAGGAATTCCAACCCTCTGTTGATTAGAGACTGTGATGGCTTCCATTCCACGAATGCTTCGGGAATATTGCTACTTCCAGAGCTTTGAAGAGTCGATTTTCTGGTTGTGGATACTTTGTGCAGGTATTTTCTGAGAATTCAGCCACAGGTGGGCCGTGCAACTTTTTGACTGAGAGAATTTTCAGCTGCTGTCTGTCTCCATTTGAAGTCACTGGGCAACACAGAGATGTGACCCCTCTGCTGGTGTCAAGACGTCCGGGCGTCCACATAGAGGACCTGTTCTGCCCACAGGGGCAGAGCTGTCTCCTCTGAATAGGTGGTTGTGTGTCCAGCTCATTTTTTTTGCCGGGAGTTAAGGTCCAGGCTCATTTTGTCTGTGTCTCCCAAACGTGGGAGTATCTTATGTAGGAGGGCCGTTGGCACTCCCTGCGTATGCCTGGCACAAACAGACAGACAGAACGGAATACTGCTAATAGGCACATCTTTGGTGAAATGTGCCAAAAATGAACATGTTTCCTCATAACAAAATATGCATAGCACAACAAACATACGTATGGCAGTGTGATTGTAAAACTCTACAAATTACCATAATTACAAAGTACCACATTAGTATATACCTTTATGACCAGAAAAATCATGTGGATCATTTACTCACCATGAGTAAACCTTTCAGGGGAACTTGAAAGAAACATGATCTTGTTTCAACATTTTGCCATATTTTCCATTCGGTTTTGTTCCACCAACTCTTCGGTCTCTTCCAAATGTGAGCATTTGAAAAAAAAAAAAAAAAAAGCAAAGGAATAATACCTTCCATATTGGTATTTGATAGCACCTTACTATTTGCAGAGTCGTTTCTTTCACTTGCATTATCTGTTTATCTTTCTTGGTTAGTGAGCGAATGAGCATGTGTATTTGTGTAAACATATGTGAGATATGAGACTTGGGTCACTGGATCTAATACCAAGTTTGCAAAGAGTCCCTGGGAGTCCATTAGAGTGTTGTGTGGTTTATATATCTCATTATTTCATTTGCTTGTTTGAAAAGCACTGCTTTGCATTTCCTTGTTTTCATTTTTTGGAACACAGTGATCTGGGGATGGTTTTCCTACAGTTTCTCACCCAACTGCTTATTCCCGTGTTTGTGAGTTATGGTTTTCCACACAATAGTACAGAATTTATCCGAAAAGAATGCAAAGCCTTTTATTTATTTATTTTTTAATTAATTAATTAATTAATTTTTTTTTGCAAAGCCTTTTAATTCACATGGTAACAAGACTGTTGGTAGTATAATTATCTGTCTCCAAGGAGCTTCTGGTCAATAGGATTTCTCTTCTCAGACTGGGTTCAGAGCAAGGTAAAAAGAAAAGGGAAAATGGATGCCAAAGTGTCATCTTAGAACTGGAATGGCTCTGTTAGCAGTCGTGGCCTTGGACCTGTTTGCCATTATTGAGTCCCTGATTAAAAAGATGAATGTGTGCAGAGCATGGCAGGACTAGGCCCTGATGGCCTGCCCCATGCAGGGAGGCTTATTCATGACTTTCTGCAAAGAAAAGCCAAGGAGGCTTTGGTCTTACTGCATAGGCCTCTTCACAAAAGGAGAAGAGTGAATTTAAGCCAAATTTAACTGTCAAGTAGCCCAGGCCACCTATCCAGGAGCAAGAAGTGAGAGAAGTCAGATGTGTGCGTAGGGAAAATCTCTCGCCTGTGGAATGAGGAAGAGAGAAAAGGCATTCCTCTCTCACAATCTGTTTACCTAACTGACCAGATAATCACAAACTAATCTGCAAAATTGGGGCCAAGGAAATATGACATGGCCTCACTTAAAAGAAATCTTGGTAAATATTAAAGCAGATGTGCTTTACAAAGGATATGTAGTATTTGGATTTTCAGAAGATTGGTTTGGACTGGAATGGAGATGGGCCAGAGATTGATTTTTTTTTTTTTTGGAGTGTGAATATAATTTTTAGCCTTTATCGAGCCCTCCCTGTGATGAGTGAATGGGACCTAATCATTTAAATACATGATTATCAATGTCATCCAGGCCGTGGCTGGCAGCTATGTGTCCTCTTTGTTAGCCTGGTCAGAACCTGAAGACAAGCTCCTCTCTTCTCAAGGGCCTCGATCCTCATAGCCTCCATGTGGTCACCCAGGATTGAAGGCTGGATGCAGAGAAGAGGGCTGATGGATTCTCATCCAGTCCTCTCCGCTCAGCAAAGGGATGTTATTGAGATATCCTTTCAAGTACTTGAAATAGAAGTGTCTGATGGTAAAATGAAAACAAATGGAGAAGCCGGTGAGACCCACACAGGGGGCTCGGTTTCCTGCTGCCTCCAGCCCCTGTGGGAGAGGCAAGCTGGCACTTCCATCCAGAGGAATGCGTCTCAGTCAGGGGCGGAAGCTGTCAGAATTAGCAGGGAGGAGGAGGTGTTGTTCCCTGATCATTTTCGAAGCTCCCTGGGATTCTCTGATCTTGCTGAATTTGTTTGAGGCCAATATTCAGGCATCTTGAGGAGATGGCTTTTTGACCCCCAAAGGATTGCAAACTCATCAATCAGTCTAATCGAGATATCTCCCTTAGAAGCACTATTGAGACCCCCACGAACACACCGGCTTCATCCTCGTTGCTTCCTCCGACCGTTCACATTCAAGGAGAAGCTGAAGAGAACACACCTGCTGGTTCCCTTCAGAGGCTGTGCAGTGGCTTGTCTTACATCCTGTAGTTCTTGGTGCCATGCTCTGTGCAGCCCCACCATGGTCGTCCTCTTTCCCCTTCTTCTTTTCTGCTGCTTCCTCCACATCTCTCAGAAAAAGCGACACTAGAAATTGTCTGGGAGATTCCTTCTTAACATCTCAGATTGGAGAACGGTATCAGGCTCAGAACTTCCCTTCTGTGTTGACCCTCTGCTTACTGGCCCCTAAAAATGGGCTACACCTCTATCACCAAAGGAGATGGAGGTGAGGAGGCCTGTGTTGTATCCAGCGTGCAAAGTGGGAAGCAATGGGAGAAATTATTCTGGTGAGTGTGTGTGTGTGTGTGAGAGAGAGAGAGAGACTAAGTGAAAATTAATGATAGCACCTGTCTCATCAAAGGAACGAAAAATGAACCTTTTATCAGGTGAGGCTCAATGATGGGCCAGGGGCGTGTAGGGGGAGGGGCAGATAATTTTGACCATACACAACAGACACTACACGCTTGGATGCCAGGGTTCTTGTTTAGATGCTTAAAAGCTCAGGAGTGACATTAATAAAAGCAGAAAGGCCCTTATTTCCTGCAGTTTTACCTTTCTCAGTGACTAGTAAATTGCTTGCTATTAAATTGATTAGAAAGGTTAGGAGAATAGAACTCTGGTTTTAAAGATCAGAATGGCATGTCAAGCGTGTCATGGTGCCCTGACTCACACATGCAAATCTCAGGCTTCCCTGTCCTCAAATGGTAAAAGAAGAAAAGGGTTTGTAAGACAAAGGCTGTGATAAAGATAAAGTGTTACTTTTCCAACTTTTCCAGGGTACTTTTGGAGGCTAAGCAAAATTTTCCACCGCAAGTTCATGAAACTGGTAGAAAATGAAAGAAAAAAATTACTTAAAACTGTTCTTGGATAGTCTGCCCTGAAAAAAAAAAAAAAAAAAGATACTAGTTATGAAGTTCTTCTGCATACACTTATCTCATTAAATTTTCACAACAACCATGTGAAATAAGAACTAATTTATTTTTTTTATTTAAAAAAATAAAGATTTTATTTATCTATTCATGAGAGACACAGAGAGGCAGAGACACAGGCAGAGGGAGAAGCAGGCTCCATGCAGGGAGCCCGATTGGGGACTCGATCCTGGGACTCCAGGATTACGCCCTGGGCGGAAGGCAGATGCTCAACCACTGAGCCACCCAGGGATCCCAGAACTAATTTATTTTTAACTTAATCCTTCTGTGCCCTTGCTTCCATATTTGTGAAAGGAGGATAACACTATTCATTTCATAGGCTTGTCATGAAAATGAAGTGGATCGTGTCACCTGCTGAATATGTGTTTTTGGGTGGTTGAGGAGCAGACACCAAGATCAGATGAGATGTGCCAGCAGTGTCCTAGGGGAACACATGTGAAGGATAGAAGAGGGAACGGAGCAGGTGAAAAGCAGCCTCAGAATGCATTTCCGGCCTGACACAAGGGGATGGATGGGAGGGTTGAGTGGGATGAGCTGCGAATGCACTGCAGTTCTGAGAAAGACTCAGTACAAGCAAGAAGTCACCATCCTAGAGGAGTCTTGCACTAGGGAGAAATATCTAGATGCCAGGAACCCCGTGGAGTCATTGCTGGTGAAGCATGACCTCAGTGCAAACATCAGTGGATTCAAGAATGTGGCACCTGGAGCCTCCGGTCACCATGGCCTCCCTGCTGCATGTTTTTTTGAAGGGAGACCTTTGTGGCCTGTTTTATGTCCCTCACCCTCACGGCACAGATGTCTGGGATATAGTAAGCACTTGAAATGTCTTAGCTGGTTCTGCTCCCATTTTACAGGTAGGGAGGCTGCATTCCCCATGGCAACGTGTGACTGGGCCAGGATCGCATGCCGCAGAGGCAAGACTTAAACCTGTTTCTGCCTCTGGATCTTCTGCTCCGTCAAGCACATCACACAGCTGCTTTTTCACAGCATGTACTTAATGAACTTCCTTTTGTGATAAAGTAGATACTGATTCCATTGGGAACAACCAAAACCTACCCTAAGCCTTGGGTTGTGTAGCCTTGCTGCCTTTGAGAAGGCCTTGGTTTATTTACATGGCTTCTCACACACAACATCATGCCCTTAGCTTCTGAAGTGCCCAGTTCCCAGGACTTGAGCCAAGGCAAACTGAGGCTGCCTCCCAGCTCCCAGGAAGGCCATGCCATTCCTGCCTTCACCTTCCGAAGGGAAGTGTGTGGAGCTGCTTTTTACCTCTCTGGAGAAGGGTGTGAGTCTCTCCTGATGCCTTGAGATGTTGGGTATCATTCATACAATTTTCACTTAAGTCTCCCAATGATGTGTTTGATTCTTTTAAGCAACCAAATAAAGTCGCCCTCCATGGCCTTTAATCTGTTTGTCAGTGAACACTTTTCATTTTCTCCTTTTTATCTAAAAAAAAAATATTTTAAGATATGTGTGTTAACAAGTCTTTGCAAATGTCGAAAAAGAGGTTTAGTGGGTGCATTTTTGTTCATTTTGAGAGAGGAGAATGCAACACAGCCATTCGTTAGTCAGTATGTGCTTAGATTACAGCAGGCTAGTTTCTAATTGTCCTAGCAGACATCCAGCTGCAGGACTGATTCTTGGGCCAAAATCACAAACAGTAGAATTTTTGTGTGTTGTCATGTTTACATAATTACAATCTCTTACTTTTAAAAATAGAATTGAACATCCCTGAATTGGGATTTGAGACATGTGTCCATGTATACATGTGGAGACATATACGTGCATGCTGACCTTTTCGGGGAGGAAGTGTAAATGGGGGGGGACAATCTTGAGAGAAATCTAATGCATATATAATTAAGCCTTCTGGTGGAGAGTTGAACTGCCCCCTCTTTTGGAATGGACCTTTCTAGAATTAAACTAGTAAAGACTGAAGGGTATGTCCTCTTCATTACTGTGGATAGTCCTACTACTAGTGTTCTCAATGGGCCCCAAAGCTGTTTAGAAACTTGGAGTCATAATTCTCTCCAAGATCCCTGGCAAGTAGGCAAGGTATTTTCCCTTGAGCCTATTACATCTACCATTGGAGCAGGCTTTCTGAGAGGGGAAAGTTGGTTTATTTGTTCCCTGCCTGTTCAGAAAAGCATTTGAAGGGGTCAGGAGGAAGAGATCACACTGTTAACCTGGCCAGGGAGGCCTAACCAACAGATCACTAAGCTGTGGTTCAGGTGATAATGCGTGGCTCCAGGAGAAGCCCCAAAGAACAAACTAGCCCATCTGGGAATTACATTATTATACTGCGGTGGATAGATGTGCTTCTGTTTTGCTTCAACCTGAAGAAAGGCCTTAGAGCTGAGACTTTGTGGTACTGGCCATTTTTAGACACTCTTGGCCAAAGAAACATTTTTGACAGAATTGTAATAGCCTACGAAGAACACTGGGAAAACAACCCAAACTGAACAAGCAGCCATGGTTGCTATTGGAAGTAAGGTTGCCTCAAGGGATTTGAGGATAGTGAAGATTTAATTCAAAATAAGACTGCTGTGCCAGTGGCATCTTACTTGCACCAGCTGTGGCACATCTGTATTCAGTGCGCTATGCATATCTCTCCAGCTCAGCTTGAGGAGGCTCCTGTTTGATCCAGGAAAGTCATAGAACAGGCTGAGGGATTTCTCGTTAGCCCCTTGCTTTTTCCCCTGGCACAGCTACCTTTCTACCCCCCATACCAAAAAAACAACACTTAAAATATTTGACCTAAGACCACAGAATTCCAGTGGCAGCAAATAACAGTAACAATACAACAAAAATCTGTCTGTGCATTAGCCATGTGGCTAACATTAAAAAGCAATATTTAGTGATAATTAAAGAGGTAGAACTTCCTTGGAGTTAACTTATAAGTATTTAACCTATATAATTTATTCATGGGATTTGTGCTTACTAATAGATTTTTTAATCACTCTGAATTCTAATGCCCTATTCTCTTCCCCCTACCATGTCCTTACAATTAGTCATCAGTCTTGAAAATCATCAACAATTTATTTTCACTTGGAAGTATAGGAACTGAATGCAAAATAGTTCAACTTCAGACCATGTGACCTCGTTTAAATTACCCATGATTACCTGGAAGGTTTTTAGAGGCACCTTTAAATCTTTTCTTTTAGCTCCTTAACTTTATATGCTAAAGAATCTATATTGAGCCATTTGAAATTTTCAGCATGTGTAACAAATGAGCCAACAAGACTTCTGCAAAGGTGGATTTTGCAAAGTGTAGGAATGACACTTCCCATTTCCCACAAGAGGAAGACAAAGCTCAGGGAGGTTAATTCACTATTTCATGTTTACCAGATAAAAACAGATCTTAACTCCAACATCTATCTGATACTTGTGTACACTGTAACACTGGAGTGGGTTGTCTTTATGATTCTGCCTTTGTCCCCACTGTACTACATCCTCCCTGTAAATAGCCAGAAAGATACTTTTTTAAAAAGTAAACCAGATAAGGTCATTCCCATCTCAAAAAACTTCTAAAGGTTTTCCCTCTGCATGCAGAATGAAATCCTTGCCGTGACCTCACCTTAACTATTAATCTGACCTCTTCGTTTACCACCCTCCTCCACTCAACCAACTCCAAACTCCAGCTTTGCTACCCTTCTTGCTGTTCCTTAAACACACCAAGTTTATTCTCACCCTTACAGACTTTCAGGTCTACCCCTCCGTCTGCTGTACCTGTCTGCTGTGAGATGTTTGCATTGCTTTCTCTTTGTCTTTCAGGTCTCAGTACAAATGTCATACATTTTTAGGGGTACATTTGTCAAATCAAGTTTCTTTATGGTACACATTACGAGAAATGATCCTTTAATTTGCTTGCTTGTGTGTCTATTTTATGCTCCCTCTGAAGAAACACAAATATAAACTCAAGAAGAGTTGGGATTTTGTCTCTTGATGTGTGTGGCATCCCCAACATCTAGGGCAGTGCCTGAGATTCCAATACATTGCAGATGGCTTCTTTGGGAAAGCAAAAGATAAAAGCTCATTCATCTCTGCACATGCTCATAAAAATCTTTATACTCAGGTGAGAAGGTAAATATTCATTTATGCAATAAGGCTTTTATGATATAATGCTAAATAATTGTATACAAATTTATGCCCAGTACAATTGGAGATAGATATGGCAAAAAAAAATGCAATAAAACCAAATACAGTAATAACACTCTCTTTTGTATCTAGTTACATATTTTCTCAATTGTCTACAGTGAGATAATTGGGATAAAATAACTTTCGAAGCACAAAAAAGAAACTGTAAAGGAGAAAAGCTACCCCTCGGTACCGTAAAGATTGTTTTCTAAATTTACGCAGCTTCGCACAGGGCGCTAATACCGGTCCTGCTCTGTTCTGCAGGTCACATGGCATCAGTTTTCCTCTGTGTGTCTGGGGAGGGGGTTCCCAGTTCCTCCCTTAAGAATGTGTTCCAGTTTATTTATATCCCTGTGGCACCCAGGATCGTGCTGGATTCTCTTAATTCTCTAAGAATGACGTAAGTGATACGGAGTAAAGTGGAATTATCTTTATCCACTTTCTGGATAATTCCTAGATATTTATTGCTGCCTAAGTTTGCATCAGATATTTTTGGCAACTCATATCCTGGAATTAGAAACCTATCCCATTTCCCCCAGCTACTATTCCTGCACTTCCTTACCTCATGCTTGTGTATGTTATTCTGTTTGTAATCACAAATGAGACCTAACATCATATCTAAAATATATTTCATTGATTTAGCTTCATCTCATTCTTGCAGAGTATTAAGTTAGTTTAAATCTCTGATTCTGTCACCAAGATGATGTATTAATCCCCCTTCCATCTTCATCTTATTTACAAATGTCATTTTCACATAATGGAATTATTTTTTAAAATGTGGAGTGGGTTAGGGTCAAGAACAGAGCCTAATTACAAGCTTCTAGATAGTTCTAAGACAAGAGCCTAATTACAAGCTTCTAGATAGTTCTAAGACAAGACTGATCCATTCAAAAAAAAAAAAAAGACTGATCGATTCATCACATATACCCTACGGTTGTCATTGACCAGCTACAAATCCAGCTAATATTACAATCCAGTCCTCATATCTTGATTCTTAATGGTAAGTAGATCATGAGGGTGGTGAGAAGCACCTCACTAAAATGCAAATAAATCATACCTTTTACATTTCTCATGTGTATAAAATCTTAATAATTGTGTGCGTGTGCGGGTGGGGAAGAGTTGCAAAAACTCTAAATTAGTCTGCTCTTAGTGAATCCTTGATAACTCTTAATAAGCATTGCATTATTTTCTAAGAATCAACATCAAAATTCTTCAGCTCACATAATGCACCTTTTCTTTTCTGCAAATCAAGTACTTTACCTATCATTGGTCTTCATCACCCTTGCACTTCTCCATTATTTTTTTAAAAACACTCTAAGTAATTAATTTATTTCAATTGTGAGGTTTATCAGTACCCCAAGGTTGTAATTTGTCTCAGCAGGAAGACTCAACATCATTTAAAGCAATTGAATTTTTTTCCCCCAATTTCTTCACCCATCTTGAGCTAGCTATACTTCCCTGTGACTGATGTTTATTTTACTCTTCCATTCTCAAGAACATCATTCTCTTTAACAGAGAAGTCATTAAAAATCAAATTTAAATAGTTCTGTTCCTTTCTATCATTCTTCAGCATTATAATCCCTATGATCTGTAGCAGAAGTCTCATTCCCTATCCCACTTCTCCTAGCGCAGATCTTAACACTTTTTGCTCACCTTGCCTCTTGTTAATCAGTGCTTGAGCATATCTGTTTATTGCTACATGTAATTCTGTCTTTAACTAAATAAGCATATTTAATAGAGATTTGGCTCCAACCTAAATACTTTTCTGGGTAGTGTGGGGCATGTCAAGGTTAATAAAACATGGCCTTGGCTTTTAAGGAACTTACAAGATTTTCAAACTAATATAGGTTAAGCTTTGATTTATAGTCTGGCTGGTTTTACTGAAGAGGATATTAATTACCCTTCAGCAATACTTCCGCATCAGAGATGATGCTCACTGTAATGTTTGTAATCACTGCCCATGTTATAAAATGTATCTGTAGGCATTATCATGTTTGATTCCTTTTATCATGGAGTCGCAAGGAGACACCATCTACATAGTTAGTCTGCATAGATTGATTAACCTGTTGGCTATATGTCTTAGTGATAGTTTAGGGCCAATTTTACAAATGTTTCCTGTTCTTCCTCTTTTTATGCATTCATTGTTTTAGAAGCAGCTGGACAGGGGTGAGAAATAAGAGTAACAACAAGCTTTACATTTAAAAGCTTACATTGTACTTTTAATCTTCCCTTAAAAGTATCTCTCTGAACCTACTCCATGTCATACCTTCTGGTGACAACTTCCACTAAAGTCTATTGCTCAAGTAAATAGGAGAGTGAAGCCCACACCTAACACAGTGTCCTGTGAAAGGCAGTTGACAGTTGATAAGTGCTGAAAATCCCTTTTTGTTTCATGAGTTTATAATATATCTTCATCTTAAAGTAACGAGGCATGGAGCACCTGAGTGGCACCTGAGAGTCAGTTGAGTGTCCAACTCTTGATTTCGGCTCAGGTCATGGTCTCGGTGTTGAGAGAGATGATCAGTGTGGAGTCTACTTGAGATTCTCTGTCCTTCTCCCTCTACCCTCCCCCCAACTTGTGCATGCAAGCATGCTCTCTCTCTCTTTCTCTGTCAATCAGCCAATCAATAAATAGATAAAATATTTTTTTAAAAAGTAATTAAGCTTATGGACAATCTTCAGTATAAAGTAATGAAATACACCCTTTCTCTTCTTTCCCCTTAAGAAAGCATATTAGATCCAAATGACTGGAGGTGGCACTGTGACAACAATAACCCTGTTTGAGTCAATTGAAACTTCTGAACTTGATTGTATTAATAAGTTATTGCAGACTTAATAATAGTCCAGTAGTCCAGTGTTTTGAGGAGTAAACCCAAGTCTACTGAAATGGACTCTTGGATAGTTTGGGCAATGGTTACAGGATGGGAAACGGAATTAATTTGTCTTCACCACAGCTCCATAAGATCAGTTCAACTGTCCAGCAAGTGGGGATGAAGGAGTGAATAAGTGTCAAGATGCAATGGTTACAAAATTAGGGATTTTTGCAAAAAAAAAAAAAAAAGTGTAGCTTGAAGAGAAAAAAAAGGGACAACTTGTACATAGAAGTCTAGATTAATTATTTTGGCCTATTGTCAACCTTGTGCCTTGATTTTTAGTTTTGAAATTTTGATTACCATGGCTAAATGATAATCAGAAAATTAATACAGTCGAGTTATTTTAAAATGTTGATTTGATAAAGCACATATGTATATATATGGCTATATAAATACATCTCCACAATTCTAGAAACCTACCAGGGTTGAAGAAACTTGAGAAATTCTTTCCTTCTGGCCCCGTAAACCTTTGAAGACCCTACATTTTGGATCCCAAGCATGCATGCATCTGCAAATTTCCAGAACATAATGTTAAATGTAAGCAGAGTCATTCAGAAGTTTTTATTTCAACTTACAGTATCTAGAAAACAACTTCAATCTTTTAGAAATAAAATTGAAGCTTTTGGCAACATATTTTTCTCATTTTGTTGCCTCTGGATAAAAACATCTCAACCATTTGGCAACATCTAAGACACTGGCGGCCCACTGGTTGAGAGCCCTGAGCTGACCCACTGCTCATGACCTGTCACTCATCACACCAGGTTCCAAATAAAGTGTTCACAAATTGATAGCAAACTGAGTAAATTTTAGGGATACCAATAAAATTGGAATATGTCCTCTGGTTTCTAAGATGATCAGATTTTCTTATCTTCTGAATTTTCCTGCCAGGTAGAGTTGAATTTCCCAGCTAGCTGACTATATTTTCACCAAGGATATACAGGCATTGGCATGAAAGAAATTAAGACGGGCAGTTTGAGTCTCTGGATGCCCAGGGACATCTACTCCAGGCAACACAGCATTACACGGTCATGAGACATATTAGAAAAATAACCATTGAGAAGAAGACAACATATTTTTCAAACTCTAGGCAAGCCCAGATGCTTTCTTGGGAAAAAATTCTAAAGCTCAGACAACTGCAAATGCTTCCTTTTTCAGACTATCATCTTCTTGACACTTAAAAATATAAATACACATTAAAGGCTTACTCAAAATGCAGCTGGCTGGTATAAATCAGATGTTTGGTGATGGGCAGTACGTTATGTGGAATATTTTCTCCCATTAGGAATAACCCGTTTTATACTTTCCAGGGTTCTATGTGTTTCTTCCACTTAAGAAAATATTTATTACCCTCCTCCTTGTAATTTATTTTTTATGCATACATATACTATATCTGCAAAGGTTTTATTTATACTGATTTATTTACCCCATTCGGTATTCACCACACACTTACTCCAGTCTCTAAAGAACTTATTATAATAATCAATGCAGTAAACATTAAGTAGCTAATCCTCAGCAATTTCCCCTAAGGTGCCATTATTCCAATTTCACAGATGATGAAACTGAGGTAGAGAAAATAAGGAATTTATAACTTCAGGATAAATAAGATTATAGTGAAGGGAAATTTGAATGTTGTTTCATACCACAACATTGTTCTTCTCGTTGCATATTTCTAGCCTAATTTTAAACTTGAATTTAATTCCATTCATTTTGGATTGCTTCCTTTTTTCCTTCTTTCCTTCTTTCCTCCCATCCAACCATCCATCCATCCATTCATCCATCTCAGGCTCTGTTTACATGCTATCAGTTAATTGATTGCTTTTAAGACACACATTTCTTTAGAGCTCTTTTAGTCCATTTCTTCACCATTGTTAAATGGGGTGTATATCTAATGTATTCTATTTTTTAGGTAGTTCAGATCACCAAGTCTCCAATTCTTTGAGCCAGTATGTTTATTCCTAGATTAATGTCTGGTTTTGTGACATCAGAAATGTAGACATCTTAAACTGACTCTGTGGGCATTTTAAGTATTATTTAAACATAAAATTCAATATTGAGTTCATGTAGTCATTGATATAAGTTTACTGCTCTCCTTATCAGTGTCTTTATCAACACACATATCTAATACTCCAGTGGCATGTACTTTTCAAAACTGAATTGGAATCCATATGTGGTATAATGTTCCTTAGGGACTCCTGTCAGCTAAGGCCAGAGCCTGGAGGGAGCATATATACAGCTTGCTAACAGGTACCTGGTGATTGTTTCACCAGGCAATTCCAACCATGCAGTTTTAATGGGGAAGCCGTATGCATCTCTGTCTCTAGGAGTTATTCAGTGGAACTGTAAGATTTCTTCCTATCATTCCTGTATGATATTTTCTCACCCATTTTTCCAGAATTCCCTTCAAGACCAGTAAGACTGTTTTCTCAGAAAACTACCCCACCCCCCAAAAAAAAGAAACATAAGGGAAAGGGAATCTTATCTTCAGTGGACTCATTTTAAGTACTAGTCTAAATGGATCTAAGCTGAGTATCATGGGGGACCTGCTATTGATTAGGATGATAATATTTCCCTGTCTAGTTTTGCAGCAATGAGCAGAAAGGAGGAATAATACAGATAGTCTGTATTGGTTTGCCAAGATTAAGATATCCTGAGATATGGAGGCCTATTGTTTTTGCCCAGAGAGTTTCAGAGAATCGATCTGTTGTGAGGTTGTGCTGAAGGATTTATTTCATTCTGGACCAGAATCATAACTGGATAATTCAGATATGCTTTGAATCCTATCTGAGTCACCAAATCAACTTTGGAGAAGTCTTCTCCAGAGATCACAAAATGTGTTGGTTATAACCCTACGTTGCTGATTAGAGGAAGGAACCTTCCATACGGTACCCTTGGAGGAAACTCTGCATCCCATGTTAAGGACCATATGCATAGCCATGGATCTTCATGAGGCAGGGAGAAAATCCAATTGTTTGAAGCACTAGGGTGTGAGATTACAGTGTCTGATGGACATAGTGTGTAACTGTAGTTTATATGCCTGCCTAAAATTCTTTAAATTGAGCAACCAATGTAAACAATAAAAGGCTTGTACTAGCCAAACAAACCTCATAGACCAGCTAGATTTTGCCTTCAAGGTAACTAAACATCATGTCATTTTGTCTAATATATGGCCTGAAAGCGATGACTCACCGGATTTCTTTTTAGCATTTGCCGGTTATAAAGGCCCCTTTTTGCGATCTCAAGGACTGCGTCTATAATTTTGTCACAACTAATTTATAATATCTGATATTTACTGAGTTGCTTCCTATGTGCCAAGCCAAGCATTAGGTACGATCCATATATACTTTTTCTTTTTCAAAGATTTTATTTATCTGACAGAGAGAGAGAGGGAGCAAGCACACAAACAGGGGGAGCAGCAGAGGTAGCGGGAGAAGCAGGCGCTCCACTGAACAGCGAGCCCAATGTGGTGCTCCATCCCAGGACCCTGGGATCATAACCTGAGCTGCAGGCAGACACTTAACTGACTGAGCCACCCATGCACCCCTCATGCATACTTCTTATTTCATAATTTTATAAGGTGAAGAAATTAGTGTTTTAAGGAAGCCAAATGAAGGCCAGCTTACCTTCCCAATTTTATACACACAATATATTACACACAGGTACATACACACGTTATATAATTGTATCTTAAATAGGCCATTAAAATTGAACATTTTGTTATCATCAGAGCACACTCTGTGTTCCTCAAACTTGAAAGGTTCAGGAGAGGCAAGAGAGAGACTTATAAGAAACCTAAGGGGAGGATGAGATGTAAATCTCAACAATCAAATGCCAAGTTTACAACTGTGTTACACTCCTCCCCTCCGCCTCCCCCAAATCTGACAAGTCTCTTATCACATCTACTTAAAACCCTTTAATGACTTCCAGTGCATTTAGAACAAAAGGCGCATTCCTTAGCCTGGGCTACAGAGTTCCTATAAGAGTACCCCCCCTGCTTCAACATCAGCTTACATCTCTCTCCTACTGCAGCAGGAGGAAACCACCGGGCTTGAAGTCAGTGCACATGCTGTTAATCTCCATAGAATGCCCTTCTTCTCACTCTTCACCTGATTCTTACGTGTCCCTCAGGTCTGATCTTAAATGGCATTACTCAAGAATTTATCTACCCTGAGTCCAGGGTTGATAAATCCAGCTCTCTCCACTCCAGCTCTAGGCCCCTTATGGTATTTTATCGTTTGTACTCATTATATGTTTGAAATTAGTATCTCTCTCCCTCGCTGAGGACAGACACACCTGGCCTGTCCACCGTTTTTACCTGGCTCAGGATAGTCACTTTGTCGCTGAATAGAACAATGAACAATTGGTCTGAGCGCTCTCGCACAGTTGAGGATGTCAAGGCTTAGAGAGCTTATTACATAACTTGCTGAAAGTCATGCCCCAGCAAGTAACAGAACTGGGATTGAACCTAGGGCCATTCAACTCCAGGGTCTGTATTTTTCCTGATTCCTTAGAAACTCCCCAAGACAAATGGTCTCTCTAAAGTGCTGCACTACGAGGAAGTCCAGATCATTCTAAGGTGGGCAAAGCATTTGTTTGTTGCCACGTGTATTAAATAGCTGGCTGATGGACAGATTTGGGCCATCAACATTCTGCAGAAACAAAGCTGGTCTAATTTCATAGGAGAGTGGAAAGTGGATCACTTGTAATTACGTTAAGGCTAGTTATTTTAAATTGGTGTTTTTATAATACCTTGTTTTGATGGTTTTTAAAAAGTACAGGAAGAGACCTTTTTATTCATAAACCACATTATGTACAGATTTTTACTGGTATTTATTAAAAGCCTTAAGGAAAGAAAAATTGCGTGGAGGTAGAAAATTAGAAAATATGGGGTCTCGTACTGCCTAAATGTCTGTGACTATTTAAATATGAAAACTTGGTCAGCCCGGGTGGCCCAGTGGCTTAGCACCACCTTCAGCCCAGGGTGTGATCCTGGAGACCCCAGATCGAGTCCCATCTCAGGCTCCCTTCATGGAGCCTCCTTCTCCCTCTGCCTGTGTCTCTTCCTCTGTCTCTCTCTGTGTGTCTGTCATGAATGAATGAATGAATGAATGAATGAAAGAAAGAAAGAAAGAAAGAAATCAATAAGAAAACTTTCCATCTACCTGGAGAATGATTTCTAGCTGCCTGAGCATGTGGGAGGCTGTGAACTGCTGTGGAAGAAACCCAGGTGTTACAGCCAAACAAATCTGGCCTTGAATCTTGTCGCCACTTTTAATTTGTGTGTAGATGGGAAGATGAGTTTTTCAGTGTTCTTATCTGAAAATGAGAATAAAAATAAATATCGAGTGCACAGTCTTCCTGTAAGGATTTGATCAATCAGATCTTTCAGATTCTTAGAAAAAAAGGAGCCTATCAACAAGTGCTTATTTTCTCTTCTAGAAAATGGTTGCACTACAGCTCGTGAAATGGGCAAGAGCTTCCTGTTGCGTCTCTTAATTTTATCTATGTTCTATTTTTATTTGCAGTTTTAAAAAAATTAGCCAAATATAAATGTTTTTTAAAAAATCCTAAATGTTTTGTACTTATTATCTTGTTTAATCTTAAAAAGAATTCACAGGAATCTAAGGTTCTCAGACAGTAAAAAACAAAACAAACTTCTCTACGATACATAGTGAGTAGCCATAAATACTTGAACTAAAAGCTTGTCCTATACTTTGATGAAATACTTTTAAAGACTGTAAAGACTGTTGCTTACATGGTAATTACTAGCTGTCATGACAGGTACTGCTGTTCCTACTTTACAAATAGTAAACTGAGGCTTAGAAAAATTGTTGAAAGCTTTGATAATCTATCTCAATGATGCTACCAATATACTGTTTAACCTCAGGCCCAGGCATTTGCATGCACTGTGCTTCCCCACACAGAATGGGAGAGGGAAATGCTCTTCCTCCTTGCCTTGCCTTTCTGAACATCGAGACCCATCTCCGGCACTACCTTCTCCATGGGCCTCCAATCTATAGCGCTCCCCTTTTCTGCTGAATATCTGTATTTTATGTCTGATATTCAATTATGGGCCATTTTACTTAATAACAAGCCTCCCCAACCATGCTGGGGATTCTGGTGGGTCAGTGAACATAAATTGGTATACAAATTAAGAAGTATTTATCGAGTACCTGTTGCGTGAGAAAGTCTACGCTTGTTATTACCTTAGTGTATAAAGTTAGATAAGATGTTGTCCTAGCTCTTAAGAAGCTTACATCATCACCTACTGATCACGATGGGTTTTTTAAAATCTTAAGTACTTGGGATGAATAAATAGATGGATGAATAAATGCCATTAGGAAGGTAGTTTTTCTAGACACCAAGGAGACTTCGAAATAACAGAATATATACTCTCTTCCTTCTTATGATTTACAGTCAAGTTGAAGAGAGAATACAAACACTATGCAGTGGGTAGACCCAATTACTTTTCACCACCTTAATGGGAAAATGGTGACCCTTTGGGTTCAGCACAATCCTCTGAGTGAAACCACAGTATGACCTTGGATAGAAATGAATTGGCGTATTTGCTTCTGACTAAAAAGCAACCAGCTCTGGCATTTGTGGGAAGCTGATGTGTAGGAACCACTAAACAGCTTCCACTTTGCATTATCACCCATTTTATATAGCAGGAAGACTCTTAAATGTTAATTCTGTAATTTGAGCATTAATATTGTGGTTTCATATCCCGTAAATTAAAGCTGTATGATGACCAAGGATCTGGCACATGGAGCATCTGACAGCTTGCATCAGGATGCAGACAGCGCAAGATGTAGATAGGCCAAGGACAAGTGGCCTGGCCATTCCAGGGATCAGAATTACTTCCTGGAATGAATAGCCACCCCCTTCTTCCCTTTAATTCCTTTGCCTCGGTCCTCATTTTGGCACTTTTTTCCCCCAGCTTTTCAGTTTGTACTTGATTAATTTACACTGCCAATATGTTTGCATTGATTGAGCAGAAGCTAGCTGTTAATACAACTTCAGAGAACTAACATAGCCTCAAAATAGTACACGTATTGACTCATGTAGGAAAAGGAAAAAAGAAGTTTTCTCAAAACCCAGCTGACCTACTACTGCTCTAATGATGGGGCCTATTTCGATACTTTGTTGGTCCCAACCACAGTAGGCATGGCTCAGGACATTGCAATTTCAGGGAACTGCTCTAGTGGGTATGAAAGAAGTCATTCCCTTGAGGCAAGCATTCAGAACCATGGGTTCAACTTCTCAGCCATTTTCCAGGTGAATACGTACTAAGTTGCTTATGGATTAAATCAGTGGTAAGAAGATTTGACCTTAAAATTTTAGGAATGAGAAGTATGAGTAGATTTTAAGGGTCATCAAAGTGAGAATGACTGTCCCTTGTTTTCTTTCCGTATTTTTATTCCTTTATTCCAGATAGTAAACATTTGCTAAATATTTATTCACTTAATGAAAAAGAAATACCAAAAAAAAACAAAACAAAAAAACAAAACCTGAGGGCTCTTGGTGTATTTTAAAGATGTTACTGGCAATTTATAATACAAAAGAGCATGATGGCCCTTCCTGTGTGTCTCCTCAAGGAAGGATGGATACATCTCCACAGACAGAGACAGCTCTGTAGGGTCATGTGGAGGGTGGAGAATGAGAGGTAGAATAAATAATACCTGCTAAAATTTTTGTTTCTCTGGACCCAGTTTTTTTTTTTCTCTGTTACTTAGAAAAGCAGTATATCTTAACAGACTCAAGAGTAGTAAGTCACTAGTACAAATTGAAAAGACCTTCAAAATACATCTCCTTCAGAAAATGACCAAGACTTTTTATGACAGAGGTTTCACTTGTAATTCCATTTTGTGTAATTCATGTTTCACTCTTGGGATCTTCATTAGTCACAGGACTATGGCCAATCTTCTGCCAACCCCTGAGGATGTCAGAAAAGATGCCTCCCTTTATTACTTCTTGATTCGGATATGAAAGGAGCAGATTTCCTTCAGAGAGTTGATGTTTAATTCTCAACAAGCCGAGGTCTCTTAGTCTTACAGTTTCATGCCATGACTTTTTTTTTTCCCCCACATGTAAAGTTTCTCACTTTCTATTTCACTGTGATAAATAGGCTTCTCAAAGGCATGTGATCTCAGTAGTAAAATTCATGTGCCCCAATGTATGGAACTACTAATGTGAGGGCTGCCATTTTCACAGGGCCTATGAACCTTCAAGGAGGAAAGGCATGAAAGAAGGGAGAGTAAAAGGAGTGTGAGGGAGAAGTGCATATGCTTTGGCTTAGACAAAGTAGTAGACAAGAAAAGAATTAGAACCTGTCTCAGATGACCCGTTAGTACAAAGCCTGCTGCGAACCGAAATGGGTTGTCTTAAGGATGAATGTAAGGCAACAAACTTGGCTTTGTAATTTCCACCTTCTGGGCAACCTCTTTGTGTTTCAAAGTATACCAGACTTGGTACTATGGGGTACTGGAGGCTGCAATAGCTAACTAAAATGGGCAAGTTTATGGGAATGTGCTTTATGCCCTAGGTTTGCAGTTGGGAGACAGCTCAGCATTGATGCCATAATTAATTCACTCATTTTTGTTGAACAAGGACGCCATTTCTAACATCCATTTGACACTCAATTTAGGATCAGCATGATCAGAAGGAAGGGACTGGGAATATAATGTTCTGTTTTTGCATTTAGGCTTTTAACAGGCTCTTAAAGAGTGTAGGGCCTGCAACTATGATCAGAGCAGTAACTTGTAGGGATTCTCCTTAAAGACAGGTGCCTCTAAGCAACCCCTTCTCATAGGTCACCTTGGGAAGACACTGCACCCCGCTTTGCTTGAGACCAGCATGTCTTCTTGGTGGATGAAACAGGTGGCATTCAGTGTCATCACTCAGCGTAGAGGGACTGATGGAAATTTATTTTAAAGATACAATTTTGTAGCTAATAAAAATACATACTTCAGTATTTAAATTATCCCAACAATTTCGGTATTTAAATTACTCCAATCAGTGTTTGCTTTCACATTTCAAATACAAATGCATTTATCCAGTATGTCATCTGAAATCACTCTTCTTAAAAAAGCAGCTTAGAAGAGCTTATCCTTCTGTAGTGGTTAGTGGGGGAGAAAGAATTTGAAGATGATGGCCTTGAATGTTGACTCAAAGGAGATGGAAGTTAATCAATTGCTATGAGGAATTTGGACAAGATTTTAAATTTTTGAATTCTGCCCTTCAAAACTGGAAGCAGAATGCAGTTTCTGAACATATCTGCATTTAGAGTGGATTAATGGAAAGTGAGCATTTTTGTTTTAAATATTAATCAGTAAGAATTTCTGAAGTGGCTACTCTGTGTAGCATTTTATAAAGTTACGGGAAAAGCTTAAGACCCAACCTCTATCCTAACCGAGCATACAGCCCAGCTGTAGGAACAAGCTGAGACTACTTGAATCAGTTAGAAAGAAATACAACAATCTGTGATTAAAGGATACATGGTGTATTATACTCTCAATTACAGAGATATTCAGCTGAGGGGGATTTAAAGAAAAATGGCGTAGTCAGGAAAGCACAGGAAAAGGTGATGGTAGAAATAGGAAAATGTTACTTAACGATTAAATCCTTGATTAATGTAATTGCCCTGGAGTAACAATTATAAAACCCTTCACAACATATAAGTCTCTTCATTATCTCTGGTCCTTGTCATCCATACAGCTTTAATGTGCCCATCCAGCCCCTTTGCCCCCCATACTCCAACCATATAAAAGTATTCCCTAAGGGCCCCTGCACATCCCTGATTCTATCCTTGGCTCGTTTGAGTCCTTTAACTAGAATGGCTCGTCCTTTCCTCTGTCAGTCAGTTGAGAAATACCTTCTGATCTCTCAAGGTCCGACATCTCTATGGTCTCTTTGTTCTCCATATTTTCTGTCTCTTATGCTTCCCCTGAACTTTTTTGAAAATGGCCTCATATCACATTCAATGTCTTGACAGTATTTGTTGTGATGCCTCCTCCCTTACCACTTCTGTGACAGCCCTGAGAGTAGGAAACCTGTGGTGGAGCTCCTCATTCCCAGCATATAATGCTGAGAAATGTTGGTTGGATAAATCAGTGTATGAATGTAAAAGAGGATTTTGAAAGTCACATCACCTGGGTAATTAGGACTGCTAATTAGCTGAACATCAAATAAAGTTTCGTGTTCATTTTAACCCTTGAGATAAAAATATTTGCAATAAAGAATTTGTTTTCCTGCGTGACACACAATACAGTGATTCATTTTTAAGCCTTCAAGATGTTGATTTGTTTCATTTTCGACATCAACCGTCTCACTCTGAATTTTCATGGTGGAAATGCCAAAGGATTGAGTTGAATCTCTACCAATATAAGCCGTACCTGAAAGTTAATCTTTTGAATAAATCCCTGACACCAGCTTCTTTTACTATGATTTATCTGTTTTTTTTCCCCTAAAAGCTGAACATGAGGAAAACTTCTGTTTAATGAAAAATTCAAATCAAAATGTGACTGTCACAGGGATGAAAACACAGTGAATAATAATTACATAGAGAAGGAGAAGGGATTCACTAAGTGCAGTAGACTTCTAATAGCAGGATTATCAGTCCTCTGTTGCAATCACTATCAACCAGTTGCATTTGACCATTTATTTCTTATTTCGGGAATTCTGCAGAAAGTAAAGTCAAAGGTTAAGCTTGTACTCAACATTAACTGCAGGAACAAAACAAGGAAGGGCCCCTGCTACTTCTCACCAACTTGCCTTTCAGACCCCTGTGTGTATTCCTTAAACACATACTCACTTTTCCCTCCCGGTCTCGAGCATCCATTTCTGGTTTAGATGAATGGGAAAGATACATGAAAAGTCAGAAGGTGTTTGGTTTTGTCACATGGTCTATTTCACTATGATCAAAGAACCAAATTAATACGCGGGTGTAAAGTGTCATGCCCTGTTGATATGCAGATAGGTTCCAACATTCACCTGCCCCTGGACGTATTTCAATCAGGTGACGATGAACAAGCATAAAACGACCCTTTTATTTTCTAAAAATATGTACTGATTGTGCACAATGTGTTAGGACCTTTTCTGAGTATTAGGGCCAGGTCCTATTCATCATTGTCCTCATTTGTCCTCAGTAGAAGGCGCCTCAGTGATTTTCAGTAAAATTTGTTAAATATCTAATACAACTTTGTGCATACCCTTGAGAAACTTGCAGCCTTGTGGAAAAGCACACAGCGCCGGCAACCTCAGAGCGGTCATTGGCTACGATGGGGACCGTATTTGATGGAGGGTCTAAGCCTTTTTGGAGGGTGCAGGTATGCATTAGGGGTTGATGCCTAAGCTGGCTACAGGGTCTTAGTAGAGAAGTGCAGATACGTGTCAGGCACACGGGCCTAGGAGCAGCATTCCAGGTAAAGGTACAGCCATGGATTGATGAAAACCACTCGAGAGCCTTCCAATAGAGTCAAGGGCCACTGGCAAGAATAGCTGTAAAATTTGGACCTTATTGGGACGTGGTGGATTTCTCTCCACATCCAGAGGGGAAAATGAGCTAATGGAGTAAACTGGCTGCCAGAAACCCCTCGACAGGCTGAGAGTACCTCTGCTGTTTCCCTATAGACCTGGCCAAAGGCTGGGCTGGCCCAGCCCAGCCCCCCTATTTTAACTTTCCTTCCATCCAAATCACAGAATGAAATGGAGTTTTCTTCAAAGTGACAGCTAAATCTCAGCCCCTTGCCAGCTGCTGTACCAGTGCCGCTTAATTCTGTAATCCTTTTGCCCTCCATTCCTCGTTGTGGTTAGCAAATGCCAGGAAATGTTGGAGTGACAAGTGAGTTCTCTGTGCCTGACACCTCTGCCGGAAGACTTGATAAACTGCAAATACCATCACAGTCATTTTTCAGGTGCAGGCTCAGAAACATGCCTAGGGAGGAACCAGCCCTGGGAGGTACAGTGCTCCCCCTCCTTCTTGGCTTCCTTCCGCTGTCTTACATTTCTATGAACTTGGCATGTTGCTCAGAGCTGTTTGCAAGGGAATCCTTCTGGGAACTATTTTCCTTTACTTCTTTAAAATTGAGTGACATAACATCACACGCTTCCTTGTCCTTGCGTAGATGATACCCTCCCCCTGCCTGAAGCGGGGAGGCTGAGTTCCCAAAATAGCTAGCCGTGTCGTACCACATCCTATGGCTCTTTGTGGTGCAGACGTACATCGTGAGTGGCTATGATTTCCCTCATAGTCTACACCCTCTGGTGCAAGAGCCACATGAGTTTTCTTTGCTGGGGAAACTTAGAAGCCCTTGCTCACCTCACCCACTCTCATCCGGTCCTTCGTTCTGTTGGAGGGGACATCCGAGTTTGTCTCTCTCTCCTCCCTTCCTTTCTCCCTCTCTGTCTCTCTGTCTCTCTCTCTCTCTCTCTCTCTGGGGGAGAGTATTAGTATTCCATGGTACACTCTTAAGCAAAACCTGAGAAAGGAATTAATCTGTCACTAGGAATGAATGTACTGGACAGTGATTTATGCAGATGCTGTGCTCAAAGTGATGGTGTTCATTTCATCTGTACTTCTTACAGGCCGTCGCAGAGGCAACACACAAACTTGCATTTAAAATAATGTTGCAGCTGGGTGACTGTGTGGCCGCTCCCTGGAGCTGGGCTGCCCAGCTTTGGCCACCAGACAAGCCCAGCAGAAGGGCAGGCAGGTGGCTCACGTGGCCGTGTAGGTTCTAGAATTTCCAAATCCATGACCCCCCTCCCCCACTCCCCTCCTCCACACACTCTATTGGTCTGATGAAGAAGCTGATCCACACATTCTCTGTGAGCTCAAGTCCAGCCACCCTTCCTCCTCCCAAGCCTGGCCTCAGAAACGCCCCCAGAGACCCATTGGCTGTGGCCCCTCTTTTCCACAGCTCTCAGGGCTTTGAGATTCTGGTCATAACCGGGGAAAGATTCATTAGGGCTGGCATTTCTTCTGGCTGGCTGGCTTCTGCACTGTTTTCTGGCAGCAAGGGTGGGAGCCTCCCTAGAGAGCTTATTTTCCTGCAACTCCCCCTGTAGTTTTACATACATAAGTGGGCTGGACGAGGTTGTGAGAAACAGCCTTGCTTTTGAACATTAATCCGAATCAAACTTCCAGATCCCTTGAAGTTCAAGCTATCAGGAGAAGAAACCCGAAGTAAACAAGCCTCTCTTGGCCCTCCTCCCCACCAGCTCGACCTGGCTCAGAACCGGGGCTCTTCCCCAGAGCCCGGAGGCCCGTGTGTTCTGCCTGTACACCTGCCAACAGCCGGGTGGACCGAGGGGTCCTGCTCTTTCAGGAGGGCAGGTTTCTGCAGACGGTTCTTTACTCTTGTGCTTGCCAGCATTTTTCCCACTCCCTCTGCTGCCTGGAGATCCATCTGGGATTTATCTCCATAATGAGAAAAGGGAGATAGGGAAACGCTGGGGCATTTTTCTCTGAGTTAGCTTATTTGTCATTTTGATATTCATTTTAAAAGATGCTTTTCAAATATTTAAATGTATGTGTGCTCACATCACAGTTCCTCGGGATGAATTGCAGATGACACAATCACTGCTTTCTCTCTCTCATGCGCTCGGCCTCTCTCCTGAACCAGTGACAACAGTGGCTTGGCCAGGGAAAAGGGTAGGTGAGAAAGACTGTGAACTCTGGACTCCTTGAGTAGCAGTTTTTCTCTTATTCCTTCAAAGTTGCAAACCCCAGAGTACTGGTTGCCTTCCCTGTCCTCTCTACGATGCTGTCTGAACATGCTGGAGCTGAGCGACCAGGGGACACATCTTAAACGTCATTGATCTAAATCTCTCCTGTGTTCCTCTCCCCCATGCGGACGCACATTTCACAAAACGGGACCAGATCTCTAAGGTTCTCTTTCCACTTTTCCAAATTCTGGTTAAAGATATTACAAATATAGAAGAGAATAAGCCCCATTTATGAGCATACTCCCACTTTATTGATAGTGGATCAAGGAGAACATGTGTAGGTTTAGCTATGCAGAGAGTGAACAGAATTTGAAATGCAGAATGTTAAAAGGTCCAAGACCAATTATTCTAAGATTGGTGCTTCTGTGTGGAAGAGCATAAGAGAAGATTAAGAACCCACATTACTAAAGCACATGGGCTGATTCGGGAGTGCGTAAGCACTGGAATCTTAAAAAGGCAGTTTCATAAAAAGGGATGTCATTTCTTTTTCCTACAAATATTTGTTGAGTGCCTATGCCGTGCCTGCACTTGTGCTGGGTGTACTGTACTGTGGTTTCAGGGGAAAGTGGGACTCCGGTGTGAACAGATTTTAACTGGAGTGGAAATGAGGAGATATGAAATGAGGGGGTGTAGCAGATCCTGAGGAGCAGGAGCAAAAATACGTGGGTCAGCGATGAAGGGAGCCACATCCTGGCCTCCCCTGGCAATGGGACCAAAGAGAGCAGAGCAGACAATGTCAGCTCCTTTTAAACTCTAACAAAAGAAAAAGACGCACTCTTTCTCACCAGTGCATGGTGGCTCCAGAAAGGACAACCCTGATTAATCCTTTGTCATGGCACTAAAAGGGGTCAATTTGGGGCAAGATAATGGAGGTCCTGCGACCTCCATTATTAGGGAGCCAGACTTTGAGCAGAAAATTACAGATCTCTCCCATACAAATGACATATTTCCCAGAAGAAGTCTAGCTTTCTGGAAATCAAAGAAATACCAAGATCATAGAAATTCCATAGAAATACCAATTCTCCTGTCAATTAACTTCAATAACTATTCACTTAATGCCTACTTTGTGCAAGGTGCTATGCTGAATGCTAAAGGCATTGTGGTGGCTGCAAGGACTTTCAAATATCAACTACATTCGCGGTCTTTGTTGGCAACTCATCAATCTGCATCTTCATCCCTAATTTCTCATATTTCTTCTCTTCAGGTCAACAGGCAAATGTGTCTGATCAGCTGCCTGCCCAGTTCTATGTGGGTCTCTGTGGAAGCCACAAGAAATAGAGACAGTGTCGTTTCTGCACTCTTGGTGGCTACCGTGGGTCTTAGGAGATAAGAGAATATTAAAGAATAAAACTACAGCATTATCAAGACAGCATATAGCTAAGTTCTGGACTGTGTAGTATTGCCTACAGTTAATTGGATGCTCAGGACTTTAAAGGTTTTCAGAGATAGGAGCATTATGAACAGAGCCACAGAAGATGGCTGATGAGGATGAGGGCATATACAAGGTATGCTCCTAACTCAATTTTGTTTCTCCATTATTCTAAATCGGGCTCATTGGATTTTCAAAACCCAGTTCAAGACTATAAGACTATAAGCCTTTCCTAAAAATTTTGCCCATCATTTCTCCATAAGAGTCCGAATGCTTGGAGGACAATTGGTCCCCGGCTTTATTTTTACATCCCCTACTGTCTATTGCATGAGACTTGGCAAGTGCAGCCGTTCGGTGAATACCTGATGGATGAGTGATTTGTGTTACTGTATATACCACAAAGCAGTCGAAGAATGATTGCCTAAGAAATGCTTTCCGAATTGAATCGAAAAATCACTGGGTTACTTCCCTGAATCATGAGTTTGGGAATAGTGAACGGGTGAGTCTTGAGTGCAGGGCTTGGGAACAGAAGACAGTCCTGACAGATCTAAGAGGGACTAGCAGAAGGGTGTGGGGAATGAGAGAGGCGCTGCACGCTTCCCCGGCAAGGCAGTGGAGGTCAAGAAGACAGCTTGTACTTTAGGAGTGTGTCTTAGGCGATGGCGGTGCTGCTTTGGGTTCTTTGCTCAGATATGTTGCTGTTGGGATCCCTGGGTGGCTCAGCGGTTTAGCGCCTGCCTTTGGCCTGGGGCGTGATCCTGGAGACCCGGGATCGAATCCCACGTCGGGCTCCCTGCATGGAGCCTGCTTCTCCCTCTGCCTGTCTCTCTGCCTCTCTTTCACTCTGTGTCTCTCATGAATAAATAAATAAAATCTTAAAAAAAAAAAAAAGATATGTTGGTGTTTTCATTTTCAGGGAGCTACCCCATTGGTAAGTCGAGGGTGACGAGGGTTGTCTTACATCATATATTGTATATCCTGGTACCTATGTGGTGTGATGTACCACCTTCTATATGGAGATATATATACCACCATATATGGTTATACTGTCTGACTTTGCTTTGGAGACGGCACCCTGATTTGACTTATTAGAATTTTCAGGTTAACAATGGGGGAATCTGTATGCTTTCAGTAGTCCTTTGACTATTCCGGAGTTAAGTTGTCTTGTCTAGACTTCCTTTCTTCAACCACTTATAATACCCTTGGGTGCACCAAAGAGAACACTGTGCCTACTATTTTGTATTTTGCATTTTCCAAAAACTCTTAATCTCCACTCAAGAGGAAGACGAGTCCTGGGAGCACTGTCATACTTGAAGCTTGACACAAGCTTTTCCGTTTTCCCTTGTCTGAGCTGCTAGAGTGCATAGGAACTCGGAATACTCTCAGTGATTCTCAACGTGGGGGATGCTTTTGGCATGTATTGTGGGCCAGTCTTTTGTGCAAGACTGCCCCCCTCCCCGCATTGCAGGGCATCTGGCGTTTCTTGTGATTAAATACCAGTAGAAGTCCTCTGTAACCGTGATAATCAAAAATGCCCCACACATTTCCAAAGACCCCCAGCGAGTGGTACTAATTCTTGTTTAAGACACTGGAGTGACTGGGAATATTGTTGGAATGACCGGACAATGCTTCCATTCTTTCCAGTTGCTCATATTGGTGAGAGAATGCCATCCCCTAGGATGCACCATATAGTGGCTTTGCATCTACAGGTACAAAGAGTAATAGAACATTTTCAGGCACACTGTAGACCTTCTCAGACAATTCAGAGAGGCAGGGTGGGGAGCCATGCCAACAGACACAGATGGGGAGACACGCCAGCCTTGTCATACTGATTTACCAATTACACATTGTCTTCGGTGTACCCTTTACTATATTCAATCTGGTTTCCTAACCCTCTAAGCACAGTGTTTGTTTTCCTGCCACATCTTTATTATCCTGGATTTATTCTATTCCTGGAAATGTTAAAACCTCTAAACTCCTGTGGGAAGATGCAGAACCAGGGAGATTTGTACAATTAACTGACACAGTTTAGAACGGTCCAAAAGGCTTGACAATATTACTGTTACTGTTACTACTGGTATTTATTTTATCAGGAATTGCATTAAAATAATTGCAGCAGCTTGATATTGTGAAAAGATTGAGGCTCAGGTGTCCCAAGTCTCTTGCTCCTGAGTTCTGGGTCCTGCCACCAACTAATTGGGTGACCTTCTCTGGGCTTTAATCTTCTCATGTGAAAAACTATGGGGCTGGACATTTGGAAATTTAAGTATGTAAATTATCATTGAAATCGAAAATACATAGCATTCTGATGGATTCTGTTAAAAAAAAAACTTTAAAAAATAAATTTATAGCACTAATATTGTCAGGTATTTTGAATGAATCCTATGCCTCCAAAATGCCCATCGTTTTCTTCTTCCCTTCTTTACCTCCTTAAAACCCCAGCATAAGTATGATGTGCTGTGTTGCCTGAATCTAGAGCCAAGTTTTAGATGAATGCCCATGCACAGATCGCAGTTGTGGCTGTGTGTTGCACACTGAGGATGGTCATACTCCTAGTTCAGTCACATCATTGGCCCTGAGGTTATTAGGGAAAAAAATCCTGTTTTGTACATTTAACATTTGTTCAATCTATTGTGTATTAGGCATCATGGATCAAAACAGGATTAAGACAAAGGGATTAATAATCAGGGAGCTCACAGTGTAAAAAGGGGGTGGGCATGTAAAGAGAGAAGCAGGATTTGGTATGTACATTGTTGGAGCTGGATTTGAGTGTCATGGCAGCCCTGAGGAAGGTGAGCCTTCATCACTATGGATGGTGAAGTCCAGAAAAGCTACCCAGAAAGGGAATGTGGAAAAATGCTAGGGGTAGGGCTTTAACTGGCTTCTTACTTGGCTTCCACTTCCTTTTTGGGATTCTCTTTTAATTTTCTCACTCTTCCTCTGATAGGCCCCATGCTTGGTGACAGGATGTTAAGTGGGGGATAGCTTCTTTTCTTTCACTGCCATAAAGACGCCCTCGTTAGCTTCTGTACAAAGGTGACACCAGCAGCAGCATACAGTGTGGATGCAGCCAACGAGTTTTCTCGTTATCATTTGCATCAACCTGTTTAATAATTTCTTGTTATGATGCCCTTGGTCGATTTTACTGCTGCTTGTTCTTGAGTCGAAATCACTGGTTCTTTAGGTATGTTCCTATGTATGTGATTCCATAAGAATAATAATTGAAACAACTCAGTGTTTCAAAATACTTCTTGGTATCATATAGCCATATCTCTCTAGCAATATCTGTCTGTCTGTCTGTCTATCTCATATAACAATATAGATAGATGCGCCATTCTTTAATAGGAAGAGGGAGGGCAAGACTCTCTGAAGATATCTATGTAGTTGGATATCCCCATTAATCAATGAACATATACATGTATATACATTCATCTCCCTATTCTGTATTCAATTTTAGTTTCCCAGACTTCCTGAAGCTTTCCATGAATCTTCGCTTACTTGATTAAAGCCTTTAAGAAAAGAAGCTCTTGGAAGACATCTTTCCTAAGCTCATTAGAGAATGAAGTGTGTCCCTGTGGCCACCACGTTCTCTCTTCCCCCACACACCCTTGTCTCTGCCCTCAGGCAATCTGCTGCCCCTCAGCCCAGCCATCTGCTCTTAGCAATGAGAGAGCAGTGTGGTAGCCATAAATCCTGGCAGACGTTGCAGTCTGGCAGCGTGAATGACAGCGTGCAGTATGGAGCCTTTGGCAAAGGTTGAAGCTGTGGCTACAAATCCAAACACTGTAAACCAGAAGATGGAGTAGAATGAAGTGCCTGGCCTTTTCTTTAACCACCGGGTGGTATTTCCGGAAGCAACAATGCATCTTTGTCAGTGACTATTGTGTGGTTATCTTCTTAGAAAAATAAGTGTAGTAGATCCTACTTCTTTCAATTTACTTCAACATTTCTTATACCTCCTTCAAATTAGTTTATCATTTAACTTAAAAGGTGTTTATACAGCCCTGCAAAAATAGCTTTCCTCCTCCTTCTTCTCCTTTTTTTTGGCAAGAAAAGGAGACTCTTTTATGATCAAGGGCCCCCAAAATCATTTCAATCAACACATTCAATTCAGTGCTTTTGAATCCCAACTATATGATCTTGAAGACTGAAAAAAAATAGCAGGTATTTTTAAATAACTCTTTTACTTATTTGCTTTTTTTTTCTTTTCTTCTTCTTCTTCTTCTTCTTCTTCTTCTTCTTCTTCTTTCTTCTTCTTTCTTCTTCTTTCTTCTTCTTTCTTCTTCTTTCTTCTTCTTTCTTCTTCTTTCTTCTTCTTCTTCTTCTTCTTCTTCTTCTTCTTCTTCTTCTTCTTTTTTTTTTTTTTTTGGTCCACTTGGTAACTAAATAAAACTGAGTAGCTGACAAACATGTGAAGCTGTTCCTGTTAGTAACATAGGTTTCTTTACTGCAGTGACTGTTTGGGTGGATGATCTAGGGAAGGTTATTGGTGAGTGACAAAGTCAAGGCTGAAGAGGAGGATGAGACTCAATCTTAAGTGGTGTTAAATACCATATATTTAGAGTATACCTTGAGGGCCACCAAGAATCAACAGTGGTATAGTGGACACAGATTTGTCCTTAGGGTAATATATACCCTATAACAAGTTTAAGTTTTAATCAATACTTTAAAAGTCTTCCATGGCTCTCTGAAGAAAGATTCTATGTAAGTGCCAAACAATAACAAAAATTAGATGTTTAGGTCTCTGAAGAAATACCATATATTTAAAGTATATCTTGAGGGCCACCAAGAATCAACAGTGGTATAGTGGACACAGATTTGTCCTTAGGATAATATATACCCTATAACAAGTTTAAGTTTTAATCAATACTTTAAAAGTCTTCCATGGCTCTCTTACATTCTATGTAAGTGCCAAACAATAACAAAAATTAGATGTTTAGGGATGCCTGAGTGACTCAGTGGTTGAGCGTCTGCCTTTGGCTCAGGGCGTGATCCCAGGGTCTGGGATGGAGTCCTACATCGGGCTCCCTGCATGGAGCCTGCTTCTCCCTCTGCCTATGTCTCTGCCTTTCTCTGTGTGTCTCTCAGGGATAAATAAAATCTTTTTTAAAAAAGAAATAAAAATTGATGTTTACGGGTAAGCCTTAAGGTGTGGAGTAGCCAGCATGACATAGGGGCTATAGACAGCACATGATGTACATTTTATACTCCTAGAGGCCAGGCAAATTTTTGACATTTCACCAGGGGCTTTTTCTTCCAACCCTGGCCAAAGTGATTGCAGTTTTTGCCTAATCATATGTTAAATCAAGAAGCACATGGGTGGGAGTTTGCTTTATTTTCTTTGTATGAAATATACTAGAGGCTGGATATACTGGAGATATATATCTTAGCAAAGAGAGAGAGCAGTGTGGTAGCCATAAATCCTGCCATATATATGTGTATGTGTGTGTGTATATATATATATATATACACACACACACACACACAATTTGAAATATCCAGATGAAAATTGGGAATATCCAAATTTGAAATGCAATTTGAAATATCCAGATGAAAATTTGAATATATAGTAAACCAGATGAATCATTACTAATATTTATGTAGTTTGTATTGCATAGGTAAATTATTTATAATATCTTCCAAATCTTTCACTTTCTAGTTGGATATTTTGCTGATATTAGAAAGATAACATTTATCCTACTCCCAGCCAAAAAAAATGTTTTAAATTCCAGAATATTTTATAACTGTGCTTAAATTTTAATTTTAGGTACATATTAGAGAATTTGCGTGCTTTAGATAAATTTAGGGTTTTTTTCCCCCTTCCAAACTGTCTATCGAGATTTCTTCATACTTTTCTAATGGCAATAATATTATAAAGTAGTAGTTTCCTCATTAGAGTATGCTCTTTGCAGGAATCACATCTCAACTTTAATCATTCATAGTGTTTACTGAATATTTCAGGCATTGAATATACTGTTCTAGGAACTTTACAAGTATAGATTTATTTCAGGAGCAGTACGAAACACAGATACCAGCCACAGACATGGATAGCAATGAATTATGCAGCATGAATCCTGGGACTCAAACCTTGGAACTGTTTCCAAACTGAGTGCTTCTAAACTTCATTTCCTAATCTGTAAAATGGAAAGATTTTGCTTGCTGTTGCTGTTGTTTCTTAAGGAACCAATAAGGTCCTATAATGAAAAACAGGATGGAAACTATTCAAGTCCTTTCTAAACTGAAGCAATATTTATATCTCATTATATATATTACTTAGAGTGTTATAATAGGGATCTGCACCGTAGTTACACATAGTTTAATAATACCTATGTAAAAGTCAAGTGAATGCATGAGTTAATACCCTCCCATTTCCCTTTGATCTGCTTGCTTAACCAAGTGCTTTGAGTTTCAGTCAATATTTTAAAAGCAGTTCCCTAAAGGAGAGTTCATGTAAGTACCAAATAATAATTATAATTAGATGCTCACACCAAGTTACTAGAATACCAGCACGTTAAAATACAGAATGGTCCCAGACACTAAAATTACCACACTGTTGACTTGTATTATTAATTGCAGGTGCTACGTTATATGCACTAAGGGAGCCAAGAGGCAAACAAGTTTTTCAGTGTTGAGGTGCAAGTTGATTTAACGAATTCCTAAGGGAAGTTGACATCTTAATGATGTGTCAGAGAGCCACAATAATAACATTGCCTTCCATCACAAACTACATTCTTCCATTTCTAGAGCACTTTGCACTTGTTTCTACACTGGTCGTGATGAAAATGTTTCCTGAGGGTATGTTTATTGTCCCCTCACACACCCATTAGATCATAAGCACTTTGAGGGCTGTGACATTTGTAGGGTGGCTGGCACATGATAGGGGCGTGGTCAATTTACAAGCTTGTGTTTAGGCGACATTCTTTACCCTTGGCCATGTGCATGTTTGTATATGACCCCATTGCATTTTTTTTCCCAACAACTTTGTAGGTAGCCATTTCCTCCTCAGTTAGGTGCCTTGCTCAGGGAATCTCTGTTGGTAACTGGTAACCATGACTTCTGTTTCTTAGCCCAGTGTATTGATTGCTGGTGAATCTCACCCCAGTGAATCTGCACTGTGTCAGTGTTTGAGCTGTGACTGAAAGGTATTCCTGCCAGACGAGGACAGGCTCTTTTCTGTCTCCCTGTTCCTCATCAGTGTTGGCCCTCAGCCTCCACCCTTTCCTGCTCACCATGTTAGGGCCAGAATTGCTGAGATGTGAAATGAAATCTATGGCAATTTATTACTGTTTATGAGAGACTCCATGACATGGCTGAGTCGACTTGCCTTCTGCTATCCTGTATAAGAGATCTGAGAGGATCGGCAGGTAGATTAATTTAACGCAGCTTTTGCTGACACTGGTTACCTCTAAATGGATAATCATTTATCAGTAAATTACTTTTTTCTGAGCCAGGTAATTTCTGATCAACATGTTCATTCTTATTCTGTCTCCCTCCACTCCCCTCCCTCCTCACCACCCCCACACCTTTCTTTCTTTCATTCTCTTTCTCTGTCACACACACATATGCACGCTCACCAGTCATACCATGCCTTCCAAAGTAAGCCTTAGTTGAGATATCGATATATGAATCAATTTTTTTAATTTGCTAAGCCAAAGTCAAAATTGAATGTAAAAGGCATCAAAATAGGGAGAGGTTACAGTGCTGATTACAAGGAGGGGATGGGTACTAAGTAAAAATAAATTAGGCTCTGTGATATTGCGGTAATGCAATAGGTTCAGGTAAACCTAAAATAGGTTTAGAACCATACTAGCACTGTAGTATTCTTGCAGACCATGAAAAATGGCTAAAACTGGATCTTGGATGTCCTCCTCAAATGGTATGCTTTATGAGTGCCTTGATACCTACGTAATGATGAACAAGTCTGTTAAACTAACACCCCTCTAACACTCTTACAGCTTGCCTCCTAAATGTAGGGTACAATATAGTGGGAACAGGTTTGATTTATTTACCATGAGCTCTGGGAAGGAAAAGATAGCAAAGATCCAGGGCTTTTGCAAGTCTGAAATGAAATGCTAAGCTCTGGGCTTAGAGAGGCAGGAGAAAGAAAGAAGATAAAAATTTTCGGTGGAAAAGTACATTATAGAAAGATTTAAGTGAAATTATAACTTTGGAATTTTGCTAACTCAGGGTTGCCAGAGACCAATGCCAACTTACACTTGAGGTCCTCAAAACTGAGATCCCCAGTGATAGGACTAGTCTCTCTAACCTTTTTGACGGATTTGTTCCCCAGGACAAGACGATCTTATTCCTGTACTGGGGCATCATAAGCATAATGTATCTCACTGTCATGAACTAATCGCCACAACTAGTGTTCTTCTTTCTCCTTTTTGTTAGTTATCAAGATTGGAAAGCTCTCCCCTCAACTGAATCTGTAGGTCAACCCTGCCTTACCTGTGGATAAGTTCTAGGAGGAAGGAGGCAGGCACTCGCTGATTGACCAGGACCAGGCAGGATAGGTGGGAAAGCTGTGCTAAGAATTGGGTAGTTCAGCTGTAGGATGGCTGAGATTTGAACAGGGAGAGGGAAAGAGCTGCTAGTAGCTTTTATGTTCCTGCCTCGCACATTTGAAGTACGCTTGTATTTGGGATGTGAGTAGGTATCTATTAAATGTTCATCCTGTCCCCAACATTTTACTACTCATTTAAGTCCTAGACGAGAGAAAATAAGAACACAGACCAATCATCTTCGTTCCTCCACATGTGTGAGCCTCTCATTATTATTAATGAGCGCAACGTACTCTGTTACTAGACTGCAGATTCCTGGTGGGAAACGTCTGTGCACAGCCCTGGCCCCTGACCTGGTGCCTCCTACCCCCAGCAGGCCTGTTCCCCACTGAGCCACCGAGTGGAGTGCCTGATTTCATGACGGAGGGCAGGTTCTATGCAAAGCAGCTGCGGTGCTCTTTTTAGTTCATGGGAACCCTGAAGAACGGAGTGATACACACACTCTGAGAACCAGATTGTCATTGGAAATAGACTGCGGGGATGGGGGGAAGCAAAGTGGGAATGGAATCGTAAATGAAAGCATCGCTGTGGAGGCCTGGCTCTGGAGACAGAGGGAGCTTTTGTTGATGTTCCCCATACAAGTGCATATGCTTCCAGGCAACCGGTAGTCACTCAATGTGTTTAGTGTTCAATTTTACATCCTCAGCCGTCCCCTCTTCCTCCACTGTAGGCATCTGTGCTGAGCATATTCCTTAACACCCTCCCCCCAGGCCTGCCTACTCTCTCTTTTTTCCCATCAATATCTTTTCTAATACCCACTGTCAGAGCCACTAAAAACTGCGAGGTTTGTTTCTTGACAAATGTCCCATTTTCACAGGCAGTTGAACTGAACTGCAGCTTGTGCTCCGTTCAAACATGTCAATAAACATTATTGCAAAGACGTAGAAGCAATAATGGGAATGTATAAAACTCACCTTTATTGCTTCTTGCCATGAATTTACACGCTTCTCTAAGCAGCTTTCACTCCTTCAAGAAGAAGCTGCAGGGAATCTGTTTTGGGTTGTGGGGGCCAAGATGCGGATTTGGTTGCAGTCTCCCCTGGAGGTTGGAAGCAGAAGCTAGCAGTGTCCACCAACTCAAATGTATGCATGCTATTTCGTGCCAGTATGGTCTTGAATGAATAGTGTTCTTTGTCACACGTGGGACCAGGGTCTTGCAATGGTCCCGGGACAGCAATACTCATGACAGTAAAGCACCCAAGCACCCCAAACATGGTGATCTTCTACACCCGCTTTCCATGTGAAATCTGTAGTGAGAGTACAGTTGTATGAAGGCATAGAAATGTGGAGGAATGTAAAACAGAGTGGCCACGGCAGTGGGAGAGGGACTTCGTCCTGCTGTACCCTACTCTAAAACTAGGGACCTAGGGCCTAACAGGTGTTTGGATCATTAAAGTATGTTTGAGGAAGGTACTAGACTGTGAAGTGTGTCTTTGCCGATAGTGTCGGGATGAGCATTGCTATATCTCTTGAGATGGGATGTGTCTAGGATTAGTATGTCTTGTACTAAAATGCCCCAGAAGGGTCTCCGAGTAGGGTTATAATCCTACAGCAAAGTCTTCCACGTAAAGAGACACCCCCCCTGGAAACAGGCCAGTCTATATTTGTAGAGATAGAAGTCTGTAGATGATAAAGTTGAGGCAAAGAGACCCCTCAGGGCACTTGTTTTCCCTCCTCATCATGTTTGGGTTCCCTTATATGATGCTACATGGTTTAGATGTCCTTCACTGCTTCACTGCAGGAGCTTTGAGATCATTTAAAACTAATGCCTACTCTAACGCTGCCAATTCTTTCTTCTCTCCAGTACCAATAATAGCACTTGGAATCCTATTGATTTCACTTATCTGCTCTTAATATAGCAAATAGTTTTTGGAATTTTGTAGTGACAGTCAAGAGGCATATGTTTTAATACGCCATGGTTGGCCACAGTTTGTTTTGAAGGGGCAAGTAATGCAGACCTTAAACAGAAAATATTTTAAAAAGAAAAGCATTATCAAAGTAATCTGTATTTCTTCTGATAAGGTTATAGTACCATTAAGGCAGAATGAATAATAGATGTAAAACTTGATTGATAATCAATACGTATCGCATATGTCTATATATCTTATATATCGATAAGTCTTACTTTCCATGTGGTATACATTTCATAGTCCCTTCAATCAACCAATATTTACTGAGTTCCTGTTATGTGCAAGACCATGTCAGCTTTTAGGATGCTTTAGAAAATTAGAGGAGGGAATATTCTTTTCCCTTCTCTCTAATTCATTAATTATTTTTAGTCTCAGTGAGCACACATTCCGAAATAAGAGGTAGAATTCAGTCACAAGGGCATTTTCAGTGATGTGCCTTTTGTTTTCTATTCATTTTTTTAAATATTTTATTTGTTTATTCATGAGAGAGAGAAAGAGAGAGAAGCAGGCTCCCTGTAAGGAGCCTGATGTGGGACTCGATCCCAGATCCTGGGATCATGCCCTGGGCCAAAGGCAGACGCTCAACCACTGAGCCACTCAGGTGTCCCTCTATTCAAAATAAGATTAAATTATAATCTGATTATTGCCTGCAGTAGCATGTTGGCACTTTGTACAGTTTATTTGGTTTCCAAAGTCCAAGCAATAGAGAACTCCTACCCAATCCTAGGAGGGATGGATTTCCAGAAGGAAATGCTCAGAGAGAAGAAAAATGTGGTATATTTAAGAAACTGAATAGAAGTCAACATGGCCAGAGTACACAAATGTAGAGGACCAGGCGTGGAGTGGGGGGTGATGTGAGAAGACTGTTAACTCTGGGAAGAAAGCTGGGTCTAGATCACAGAAGCCCGATCCGAGAAGCATTTTTAAAGTATGTCAATGTAATTTTTAGGGAGATGATGTCAAAGAATTTCAAGCATGCTGCTATATTAAAAATAAAATATATATACATAAATGTATTAGAAAAAATTGTTTTTTTCACAGTAGATATTCAGCTATGTGATTCATCACCTTCTAAGTTCTTACAGATTCTTCTTTATTCATTTTCCTTCATCCTCATCAGCTATCTTTATCTCTTTCTCAGTAATCTCAACAGCCAAAGCTGTGCCCACAATTGATTCTTATAAACTAGTGCAGATTGGATGGCAAGGCCGGGGATTTCCTGGTACCTCACCTCAATGCCTGTGCTGGACAGGGCCACCGGTCAAGCAACCGATGTCATTTTCATTTACTATGATTCTGTGTGGACTGTGTAACACAGGTCTGGGATGGGTTTGACATTCGAAATAAAGTCAGCAGGACCTGAGCCCTGCCAGGTCTTATAATATACAGAGGACCAGTTATAACAAGACTTTGGGAGATTAGATGGATAAGGTGGAAGATGATAGAATCTCTATTTATGCCATTAGTAGTGTAAAATATTTATATGGCTCTTGAAAGAAATGTTCTTGGAACTCAGGATCCTGGTTTGAAGTTCATTGTTACTATTACCATGAAGCAAACTGGACAGCAGTTGATGTTGTTCCTAAACTCTCAGAGATTTCAGAGGGGAACCGAAGAATGCAACCCTGAAGCCCTATCCCGTAAGTAATAGTTTTGTCCACTCACAAGAGATTAGTATTGTCGAGGGTAAAAGAAGAGAGAACATAGAAAAGAGCCTTTATTGCCCTAGACTGTAATCTTCTCAACTCCTCAAATATTCATTCCTGCAGTCAGGCTGGCACTTCTCTTACTGGTCTGGACCTCTGAAGTTTGTCCATATGACTATGGTCATATCAGAAAATATCTAAATTGTAGTTGGTCTGGTTCACAGCGGCTAATTTATCTAGTCACACCACATGAAGGGACTCCTGATAGATACTAGTCCAGTAATTTTGCATGGCATTAACATATTCCCCAATGGTTTGGGTCAACGAAGTGTTAAGATTTCATATACGATGATCCCACAAGGAGATCTGTTTGTAAACTTGGCCACTTTATCTTTCATATTGACTGTAGAATTTGCCAGTAATCCTCAGAGAATTGCTCTTACAAAGACCTGTACAGCCTCCAGCTCCAATGCTCTGGCTATACCAAAGGGTGCAGCAGAAGGAACATAGATGCTGATACAAAAAGAAACTCTCCTTTTCCATCTGTAATCTTACACAAAGCCTCACTCACGAGGTACATGGATAGAGTAGCTCTTATTTGGTAGGAGTGTGTGTGAGAGAGAGGGGAAAGGGAGAGGGAGAAGGTGGGAGGGAAGGAAGCTAAGTAGAGGGGAAAAGAAGGGAAGGGAAGCAGAAGAAAAATAAAGGGGAGGGGTGGGGAGAGGAGGAGGTTGCTTTTGGAGAATTAAAGGAGATGCTTTCCCTAATGATTGTAGAAGTGAGTTTGTTATTGCTCTGGAAAGTTCTTTCCTTTGGCTATCACATGTAACATTGTCAAGAGTAGTTTCATCTTTGTCATAGGATATACTAGAGACATCCGATTATCATAAGCAATTTTTTTTACATTATGAATTTAAAGGAAGAAGTAATCTGCCCTGACAGCATATAGTCTTAAAAAGGCAAATGAATATTTAAACTATAATATGCTCCAATAGTGAGAAATAATCTTACTTTTCCAACTGTGACTTTGCTATATTTGTTTTTAGTCTTGGGTTTCCTGATAGAATTTGGAGTGGAAGATTTTGAAGTGCTGTGTCTTGTCCTCAAAGCACAGATAGCTTTATAGTAGTAAGTAGGTCAAATTGGAATAACCACAACCTGGAGCTTGTGCTCGTGGAGGTTGATGTGAGTTCTGGAAAAGTGTACCCCAACTGTAGGTGATGGAGAGTAGTTCAGGCCATCAAATAAACTATGCAAGAGCATAGACTGAAAAGTGGAAGCAGGAATGTGTGTTAGGGGGAAAGGCAAAAACCAGTCTTGCCTTAGATGGTAAAGCAACCAGTGACCCCAGTGCAGGGTAATGGCATTGGGGTGGGGGGGCTGTCAGTGTTTGGGACACCCTACTCTCAGTTCAGGGCCAGAATACAGCTTGGAGAGGGAGATCTGAAGTTCCTAGATGATAAGGAAGGAATGACAAGATAGAGGGATGCCTAGGTGGCTCAGTCGGTTAAACATCTGACTCTTGATTTCAGGTCAGGTCATGAACTCAGGGTTGTGGGACCAAGCCCCACATCGGGCTTGTGCTCAGTGTGGAGTCTGCTGGAGATTCTCTCCCTCTCTACCCTTTTGCCCCTCCTCCTGCTCATGCTCTCTCTCTCTCATGCATGCTCACTGTCCCCCAACCCAAAATAAGTAAATAAAATCTTAAAAAAAAAAAAAAAAGAGTTTCAGCATAAAGTCATAGAGCTGATGGCAGAGATAAAGTTCAAATCCTGACTTTCTGATTCCTTGTCCTATTCCATTCCAGTCTTTCAGGCTGCGCTTGGCTCCCGGCAGCGGGACCCGTGGGCCCTATGGGCTTCCACTGTGGTAGCTTAGCTGTTCCCTCTGTGAGCCCTATGTGCCTGCTGCCATGATCCTTGCCCTACCGTGCTTGGCAGTCTGTGTGCTGTTCTCACGCTGCCAGACGCCTCCTGGTTGGTAGCAAGCTGATGTATCCTCAGAGACCATTCTTCTCACTTGGCCCGGCTCAAATCATGTCTCTTGGCTATTGTGCACCACTCTCCTGTTTTGCTCCAATGCATTACCCTTGCCAGTTGGTGGGCTTTCATTAAACCAATACTGTGGATATCGCCCATCTCATGTTCCTCTGGATGTACTGATTCTGTCTTTGGCTCTGCTGTGACTACCCCATTGACTGGCTTGCCTTGCTGCCAATGGGCTGGCCTGACCTGATTTAGATATTTTCTACCGAACCATACCCTGCTTGGCTGGCAATTCATCGTCTGTGCCAGTGGGCAGGTTCCTTCCAAGGGGGCTACTGCCACCTTGGGCTCCATCTTCTACTTCCGCGGGCTTTTTCATTGCTGTTATCATCCTACTTGGCGAGACTTACCTCCAGCCTTCAGTTGTTTCCATACTGTGGCTGGCTTTCTCTCCCCCCACTGGCTGTCTCCTGGTAACTGCTGACTTGTCTGACCCTGATGCCCACATCTCTCAGGTGTAATGTGTTCTTCAAAGCACATTAAGTTCAATTTTACTGACTCATGGCTGCTGAGAACATTTCACGCTATTATCTGGAATGTTCCTTATGTATGATGGTAATTGTAAAAAATTAGATTCTCACTATTATTAAAATATTATTCTATTCACCAATGTTATATTCATCTGTCTACTCTCAACCAGGAAATTAGTTAACTTCTATCAAGCACCTACTAATCTGCCAGATTCTGATCTCTCCTTACTCTACAACTTGCTGGTTATGAGAGACTCTTGGAGACTCTTGGGTTGTTCAACTAAAGGAAAACATGAAAGAAAATTCCCCATCTTGTTTACTTCAGACATGGCAACCCCACAATTATGCCAGACAAATGAGTATCTAATATCCAATGGCATTAGGACGAAGCTCTATGAAATTCATTCTGGTATTTAACAACTTTCTCTGTTAGGAATATGTCAAAACCAACGTAACGTCTTATGTTCTTTTTCACCCCTTATAGAGTCTGTTGCCTTTCAGCCATCAGTGGACAAAAGTAACAGTCTGTAAACATTTTTTTTTGTAAACATTTTTTTTAAATTACTCATTAAGGTAAAATAAACACTACATGTGGAACCAGACGTATTGTCTCTTATTTTATCGATACTTTATTGTTCAAATTCCTTTCTGTTTCCTCCATTAAGGATTTGATTGATTAGCTCACTAACTTGTAATTTAGAGAGTGTCTTGGTTTAGGAGTGAGGGAGAAGCCCTCAACAGGCTCAGAGTTCTTAGGAAATAAAGCAAACAAAAAGCCACCAGCCAGCATAAATGTAGGGACCATCTACCTGGAAGTCTAATGTTACCATATTTGCAGTGGTTTGTGGGGGTCATGGTGCTTCTGTGGTTTCCCAGTGGATGTCCTCTGACATCCAAAGTCATAGACACAGCCATGGAGTTCTGCAGCATGGGAATCCTGGCCTCCATCACTGGTCTCACTCTTCTTCCCTTCCACTCTGCTTCCATCTAATGGGCATGCTTTCAGGTCCTTGACTATCCTAAGAAATATCCCATTTTTGCCTCAAGTCTTTTGTATGCTGCTTCTTTACTTGGAACTCTATGTCCCTTCACAAAGCTGATTCTGTCTCATCTTTTAACTTTGTAGCTTGAATGCCATTTCCTCATAGGTGCCTACACGACTGGGACCCCACGTGTATTTTCTTTGTTGCGCTGCTCCCCCTACCCCTTAACTTGGTAGTTGACTTTTATTTTGTTTATATGTTTATGATGTCTTGAGCCACTAGATCATGAGTTCCGTTAGGGCAGTGACCTTTCTTACTAAGCCTAGTGTCTTGTACATAATAGCCATTTAATAAACAACTTACTGAGTGGATCTTAAATAGAATAATGAATTTATTGGCTATGAAAAGAGGAGGCCCTGTGAGTTCCTGGCATTTCTATGGTATTGGAACAGTACTTTCTAAGAATCTGCTCCTACATTTGCTGCCTATCTTTCTCAGCCATGCAGAAAAGTAGAGAAGCTAGAAGCCAAGCCTGAGCTGCCAAGATTTGAAACAGCAAGCTTGTACTGGAGCTGATCGTCACTTCACATGCTTAAAACTGTAGTTAATTTAGTGCTAGTTAAGCTGACATCCTGTTTCCAGTACGAGTAAGAACAAGATAAAAAGATGCAAACAGAATAAGATAAAAGGGATAAAGGGAAAATGATAAAGAACTCAACAATCGGTCACCTACCCTCATATATATACATACATACATATATATATATATGTATATGTATATGAAGGGGCTCATTCATTCATAAATCACCAAATACCTTCTTTCTGATGCTACACAAAACATCACCTTTAGTTCCATTTCTTTTTATTAACCACAGGTACAGATCTTTAAATCCTTGCTGATTATTGCCATCTTGGCATCCTTCTCTTGATGTATATGTAACAGGTCTATAAGTAATTTCGCTCATTTAATAATATACATCGAGGGGGTGCCTGGGTGGTGCAGCTGGTTAAGTGTCTCACTCATGATCATGTCCGGCCATGATCTCAGGGTCTTGAGATTGAGCCTCATGTTGCGCTCTATGCTCAGCAAAGAGTCTGCTTGAGATTGTCTCTCCCCTCCCCTGGCCCCTCTCACTTATGCATGTGCTCTTTTGCTCTAAATATGAATAAACAAAAAGTAATATACTTTTTAAAGTAAAACTTTAAAAACTAATATGCATTGAATCCTTCTAACGTGCTTAGACATTACTTTGGGTGCTTGGGTTACAGTGATGAACAAACATCCATTCTAGCGGGGGGGGGGAGGGATTGATAATGAACAGATGACCCTACAATAAACACGTTGTTATTAATGATCACAAATGCTACCAAAATGTAATGTGCTATGAGAAAGTGTGATAGGAAGTCCTAAACTAGTTTGGAAAGTTAGGGAATTCTTCTGTGGGGAGGTAAGATCTGAAGGATGAGTAAAAATAGACAAGGAGAGAAAGAGGAAGAAAGATATTTTGGGCAGGAGGAAAGTATGTGTGAAGACCTAAAGGAGGAAAGGATGTTGTATTCAAAGAAATAAAAGAATGCTGTATGTTTGGATTGTGATCAGAGAGCAGTAAGTTGTGAGGTAGTGTCCCTTGCGTGTTTTACTTTCCCATCCAAGACACCCAAATTCTCCTTGCTTGTGATTTGATCATCTACTTCATTCACCGTAGCCAGCCACCAAGCCTGCACAGATGCTCTTTGTGTCAGCATGTCCATCACTTTTGCCAGTAAGTGCATTAATCCTGTGTACCTTATCTCTTTGAATCGAAAATATAGAACCTTTTCATTAATGGAATGCTGATTTTGAAAAAAATACTAGCAATTGACATTCACTGTAGGACAATACAGAAAATATAAATAAACAAAAAGGAAAAATGACCTCCCCTCTTTCAATGTGGATTTTCTTTTTGTGTCCTGGCTACCAGTCCTTTGTTGAATAAATGCCTTGTGAATACTTTCTCCCAGCCTATGGTTTGAATATGAAGTTTTTAAATGAAGTCTTTTCATGAACATTGTTCCCAGGGTTGATGAAACTTATCATCTTATTTTCTTTAGAAGTTATTGCCTTCTATATCCTGTTTAAAAAAATCTTTGTCCATAGCCAAATATAGGACTTTATATTTACTCCTATTACATTTCTTTTTGTTGGTTTTCCAACTTGTCAAGATTATTTTGATTCTTGCTCCTGTCTTCTGCTGTATTAGATACTACTTTCAACTTTGTGTCACCTGCAAATTTGACAGCATATTGAATGTTGAATGGGAAAGAACCTTTTTCAAGTGCAGTGAAAATCATGGGTCACATTTCACCATCTTATTTTTCAGGATATCATAGGAGACAAAGTCAAATTCCCTGCTGAAATCAGTAGCACAGCAGACTGTGATAGTATCCTATTTACTACCAAGATTCCTATTTCTAAGCTTCAACATTACTTTGAGTTACCTATTGACACCTGCTATTTACTGATTTCTTTTCTAATTTTTTTTCTAAGCTGTCTCTCTTTAATATAAGCTCCATTAGAGTGAACATCTTGTTTCTTAGTTACCATCATGTACTTGGTAACATAGAGATATGTCAGTTATTATTTGTTGAATTCATTAACCAGCACATATCTAAAAATCTTCATTTAATTCTTTTCCCTAGAATTTTCTATTTTCTAAATTTTCTAAATTTCTATCATTTGGCCCTGAACTTAGGAAATTCACCACTTTACCTTCTTGACAGCTGGGGCATTTGCCTGGCTGTAGTGTTTTGTTAACTACCTTTCTTGCTTTCTATAATCTTTATCCAGCTTTGTTGAGATATAATTGACAAATAAAATTGTAGGAATCAAAGTATACAGCTGGATGATTTAAGATACATATATGTTATGAGAGGATTCTCCCCCATTGGGTTAATTAATACATCCATTGCCTCATGCATTTACCTTTTTTTTTTAATATTGAGAAGATGTAAGTTTTACTCTCACAAACTTCAGTTATATAATATAATATTATCAACCATAATCACCATATTATACATTAGATTCTCAGACCTTATCTATATTGTATCTGAAAATTTGTATCCTTTTACCAATTTCTACGTATTTCTTCCCTGGCAACCTACTCTCCTTTTCCATGTTTCCTTCTCCCCCCAACCCTGCCCTACCCCTTGCCCAGATTCTACATATAAGCGATGCCATGTGATACTTGTCTTTCTCTTTATGGCTCATTTCATTTAGCAGAATGTCTCCTGTTTATCCATGTTGTTACAGATAATAGGATTTCCTTATTTTTTAAGGCTAAATGATAACCTCTGTGTGTGTGTGTGTGTGTGTGTTGTGTGTGTGTGTGTGTAAGTACGCTACATTTTCTTTATCCATTCATCCATTGATGGATACTTCAGTTGTTTCCAAACATTGGCTGTTAAAAATAATGCTGCTATGAACATTGGAATACAGATATCTCTTAGAAATTCTTTATTTTGAATATATACCTGAAGTGGGGTCATTGGATTATATAGATAGTTTCCCCCTATAATCTATTGTTATCAGTATACCAATACTGTGTATTAAATCATCAAGTTGTACACTTTAAATCTTATAATTTTATTTCTCAACCACACTTCAGTAAAGCTGTAAAAAAATGATGAAAGCAAGAAATAAAGTTAACAGAACACCAGAACTAGGAAACTGTCCTAGTTGACAAGAGAGTAAAGTGGTGAGTATCCTAAATTCAGTACTGGTAATGAATACTAGATTATATAGGCAAGAATTTCTAGAGTTTGGTATGCAATTTGCCTCGATATGACAAATTGAATTTATTTGAGCGAGCTAGATTTATTGAGTCCAACCTGGATGGGTTCTGTGCTAGGTGCTGGAGACACAGAGCGGAGGGTAGGGGAGAGTAGTCTCTGCACAATTAGATCACAGCTTAATAGTGTATGAGTCTATCTCTAATCATTGGACAGTTCCTGGTGTCCTTCCATACTAAGGAATACCACATGAGCAACTTGAACTTATGTTCAGAGCTGAGCTGGGACATCTCACTTATGTTTTCCCTGTCTGTCTAGTTTATTCTCCAGTCTTACAACTCTATATACAAGATGCATTTAAATGGACATGATCACTAAAAGCCCTATTTTTTTTATTAAAAAATATTTTATAGCTAGTAATCTATGGGTAAACTGCTGGTTTCTCATTTAGAAGCCCAGTTCAAAATTAGGCACTATGGGTAATAAGAAACACGGAGACTCGTCTCCTCTTTTGAATGGAAAAGTTGCTGTAAGAATAGTATCTACACATTTCTTCTCCCTTCCCTTATATTCCCTTTCACTATTATATCAGAAAGGGAGACAGAACATAAAGACTCCTAACTCTGCGAAACGAACTAGGGGTGGTGGAAGGGGAGGAGGGTGGGGGTTGGGGGTGAGTGGGTGACGGGCACTGAGGGGGACACTTGACGGGATGAGCACTGGGTGTTATTCTGTATGTTGGTAAATTGAACACCAATAAAAAATTAATTTATTTAAAAAAAAGAAGAGTATCTACACAATGAACAACAAACTTAAAATTGTTAGCCCAGAGGAGTTATTTATTTATTTATTTATTTATTTATTTATTTATTTATTTTAACAGAGAAGGCTGTCTGAATTCACAGAGACAAGGAAAGTTCATGACAGAGATTTGTTGGTTTAGAAGAAAGGATTTAGGGCATTCTAGGTGGGAGAAAGGGCTGAGTAAGGGCTCATAGGCAGGAATGAGCTTGGGAAATGAGCCGACTAATGGGAAAAGAATTGATCTTCTCTGGAAGCCATGGGAGATATGAGTGCAAGACTCCAGTAGGGCATAAAGTACCAGCACAAGGACTTCATATTTGATCTGAAAAACAAACAAAAAAAATGGAGCACTATAATTTCTTATTGAGGAGAGTTACTAAATCAAAATGTTTAAAATATGTCAGTTTTGTTGATGGAGGTAACATGGAGGTGATACAGAGAAGGGGTAGCTATGGATAGTCATGAGTCGCCAGCAAAAATTTAAAGATAATGAGATCAGGTCATTGATAGAAGATGTAAAGCGTTAAAAGAAAATTTAGGGAAATAATAGCCTATTCAGATATTGGGATGCAATGGAAAATGAGACACTTAAGTTTCTCTTAAATTTTAACTCTAGTGACCTAGAAAAATTTCCCCATTGGCCAGAATGGGGTAATCTTGGGGGGCAGATTGAAGTACTTATAAATATGAGCTTGAAATGATATTACATTCCCAAGGAAGAGCTATCCAGTGGGTTCGGGATCCTTGTGTGAGGCTGGTGCTAGACAGAAAAAAAAAAAAAAATAGAGGTCATTTGCCTAAGGATACAATATGAACAAAGAAAATATAAGAGACCTTCCAGAGGAAGCAGTAAAGGGGTGTAGAGAGTCAGTGATTATACCCCAGAGAAAGTTCACAGGAGAGGTCAAGAAGAAGAACTGGAGTTCCTAAAGGGAGGAGAGAGTGATTCATGACCTCGGAGAACACCGTCAGGGCAGCAACGCAAAAACCAGAGGCTGATACCATGTGAGAAAACATTTAAGGAGGATGAGAAAAAGCCAGGGATGTGGTATGTAGATAATAGTGTTCTTTGTGTAAATAGGGAAACTGAAGCACCCAGACAAAGCTAAACTAACCCTTCTGCTGAGATCGCGTAAGAGTAGCATGTAGAGGAATGTTTCCAAATACAAGTTCAAGATGACATTTTCACTTGTCAATGGCAAAATAATAAATATGAGGCCAGTGCAGTTATATAGGGCAGTGTCAGATGAATTTTGTCGTGTGTAAGTTCCTACAGTATCACCTGCAATCTACTATTATGAAATTATAGAAACTATCGATGATGACTAGTCTATATTTGGTTGGAAAAAGAAATGCTAGCCACATCGTTTTTACTCTCCTTGTTTTTGTAAACATGAGGTCTGGTGATAGTGATCTCATGTATCTGCTTTCCCTAGGTTTGTTCTCTAGGACCTGGAGTAGGGCATTTCTACTTGGGGACTTCCTTCTACGTTCAGAAACCATTGGCAGTCAGAGGGCAGGATAAGTAATAATTTATTCCACTTGAGTTGTTGAAAGATGCTCAATACAAAAACACCAGATCCTGACAGTTTTAAAGCCCCACTGCAGGTTCAGAGCCCTGTCTGTCACTTATCTTAAGCTTCTATGGAAAATAAAGATCAAATATCTCTGAAGCAGTGTTTAGTGTCATAGCTATTTCTGCAAGAGACAGTTTTTTTTTTTCCACCCACTAAATCCCTTGCACTTTATTATCATCTAAGTCTCTGTCGTGTGATTTTCTTGAGGTTCTTGGATATATAAGTGCGGGCAGATTGGCGGTAGCGAAGAATAAATCTTTTTGGCTGGATCCTCAAGACATAGCTTCTAGTCATAGATTCCTTTACCTCTTCTGTGGAGTGACACTTTGCAAGTCATCTTCCGTGTCTGGGAAATAAGAATTTTCATAGTAATAATACATAAAAGAGGTAACATTCCCATTTTTTGTCTCCTGCAAGATTCTGTTCTAGTGTTTTACATAGATCAAATCCTTTTCTCTTATGATAACCTTATAAGTTGACTTCTATCCTATCTTTATTTAAAAATAAGTATAGGGGATGCCTGGGTGGCTCAGTGGTTTAGCACCTGCCTTGGGCCCAGGGCATGATCCTGGAGACCTGGGATCAAGTCCCACATCGGGCTCCCTGCATGGGGCCTGCTACTCCCTCTGCCTGTGTCTCTGTCCCCACCCCCCACCCCTTTCTGTGTGTCTCATGAATAAATAATCTTTAAAAAATACATAAAGATAAGTATAATAAACCCCAGATAGGTTAAATAATTTGCTTGTCAGTAGGACTAACAAATTCCTATGGAAAGGTTTAAACCAAGAGTCCAGCTCCCAATGTGTTCTTCATTCTCAAAATGCACTGCTTCAAGGAGAAAGAACTATAAGAACCATACACTTAGGAGAATGTGGCCTTATTCTGCTATAATATTCAAAACATCTCCAGAATTCTCTTTTTAGAATCTCCTCTAGGCACATTCATTTAAATATGTTCAGTGATGGTAAAACTCTGTTTGGGGGATAAAGTTAACATTTAGAAATGATCAATGTCAAAATCAAAGACACTGTTAACTGGAAAGAGTCGGCTCTAACAAGGTACACTAAAAATGTGTTTGACTTTAGAAGATATTATTTGAAATGAAGATATAATCTCATAAACCATCTTGAAAAGGGAACTGCTCACTGGATATTTTGTCCGTTGTTAGAAAATCAGTCACATTAGCTATTGGTCATGTGATGCTGGGTCCCTCCCTACTGGTTCTTAATGAAAATTCTTCTGTTCTCATGAATAGAGCCTCATGTGACCTCCAAATGGATAGGCCTTTCCTTGGTAGCAGTGCTTCTATGCAAGCAGGGTTAAAATTTCTGGCTGTACTCTCAGATGGCCTCACTAAGTTGCTGGGAAATCCAAATGGGTGCAAAAGTAATTTCTGTAAAGGAAGACTACATAGTAAGCACAATTTTCTCTAGTCTCTTTGCTAATGATGCATAAAGGTGGCTTGATAGAGCCACTCATTTTGATTGCGGTAACTAGAGGTCTAGAGCAAGTGTGCCATTTAACATCTCAGTTCTTTTTCTATCAAACATTGGATGAGAAATAAGCTTTACATGATATTTCAGAGGAAATCATGATAGTTGGTGCGAATTGTCTCTTGTATGTGACAAAACAGAAACTCATCAATGAGGCAAATGAATAACCAGTTCTTTCCATTCTGGCTACTACAGCTCAGAGAGGTGAACTGACACTTTCAAAGACACACAGGAGATGAATGCCAGATCAGAAAATAGAAGTCAGTGCTTCAATTGTTATTCAGGCAGTGGATACAATTGAGCTCCTTTCAAATCAAAGGATGTAGGGTCACCACATTACTAGCATTTTCAGTAGACACTGTGTGAATCACCACATGCAAATATGGCCCCATCAGAAAATGTACATCACTTGTTGCTTGATGGTAGAAGATGAGAATCAATCATGTGTTTTCAGAAAAAGGGACTCCGGGAATAAGGTCCCAACCAGTTATCTTCAGGCTGATTTGAAATTACTGATGAGAAGTCGAAAGGACAGATAAATCTTCAATTCAGAGAGAGCAGGACCAACTTGTTTCTTGACCCAGATGACGAATCATTTTTCACCCTCACCTGTGACACAAACTACTCATTTACTAGCTGCTCATTTCCTCTCTCTGTATTCCGTCTGCATAGTAGCACCAGCTGACATAGAAAAGAAAGGAAGAGAAAGAGAGCAAGTTGGCAGGGAGTCAATATATTTCAGTGTTTTATTACTACAGATGCTAGTAGCATTTAGTTGGTGAGTCTGAGGAGAGAATGAGTATTTCTAAAGTGACTCAGTTATCAGTAGAAATGATTAAAGGCACAACAACAAAGAAATCTATGGATTAATTAGCAGGTCAATGGTGGTTGAGTAGCTATTACTAAATTACATGGTTTGCATGCAGGAGAAAGGATTAGCTTGGGTGACTTGTGTGTTAGAATTCCATGTCAGTGAGAAGAGATTCCCATTGATTGGTTGATAGGTAATGAGATCAGAAAAGATAGTCCCTCGATTTCCTTCAATTCTACACATTCACGATTTAATCTTGTTTTCTGTCCGGGATACAACCTTCTTGCTATAGTTACTGACAGTGAGATTTGAAGACTTGATTAATAATAAATAAAGAAAGCAGAGCTAACAATACTATAGGAGAGAAGAAAAATCAGGATTACCAAAAGACAAGGATTTGGATGCCAAGAGGGACATACGTGTTCTGGGAGAGGGAAGGGCCAGTAATAATTTATTCTTTGGAATGGATAGAATCTGATCGATTTGAAGTTTGAAGATAGAAGTAACAGAATCACCAGGAAACCCACTGTTTCATGAATTCATTTAACAAATATTTATGGAGATGTACATGTGCCCCTCCACATATATGTACCTTTTATATATTTATAATTTATACATACATTTACCTTCTATATTTATAATTTATATATACATTTACCTTCTATATGTGTGTGGGTATCTAGTCTGTGTGTAGGGAGGGCAGAAATAAAAATAAATAAATAAACCAATGGTTATAAGTGAAAAGTGCTAGGAATAAAACAAAAAGTGGAGCTAGCTAAGAGACTAAGAGTTCAAAGCAGTGGTTGGGGTCAGATGTCAGTATGAAAAGAGGCGTTCAGAGTACATATCCATGCAAGGCTTGAAGGGAATGACAGAATCTTGTCATACATATATCTAGGGAATACTGGTCCAATCAGAGGTAACAGCTAATCCAAATATCTTAAAGTGGTATGTGGCTGGGGGTTAATGGCAGAGTAAGGAAGCCAGTGTGGCTGGAGTAGAATGGCCAATTTGGGGGGGTGGGGGTGGGATTGTGGAAATAGTAGAAAATGAAATCAGAAAGGAGGTAAATTAGGTAGTTAAGGGTCCTGAACTGGCCTTTATAAGAAACTCAGTTTGGAGGGCTGAGCCACAGTTGTAGGATTTTCTTCCCAATCCAGGAACAAAGAAGGAGCAAGACATTTATGATGGCTCCAATGAGAGATAATGTTGCAGTAACCTAATGTGTGGGATTAATCAGAAGGAAAAAAAAAAAAACTATCCTTGGGGCTTTTCACATAAATGCAATGAAAAGCAAACAACCAGGAGAGACATTTATGCAAACAGGGGAACTCTACTCTAGGAATTGGGAGCCAACTAGATTGCACTAATGTGCATAATAATCATAAACTGTCATAGTGCTTTTGCTTTAGGTCTGCATCTAGACAGGCAATGCCTAGAACATTTTTATCTCATTTACAAATGACTTTTATGCCCATTAGAATCTTGTTTTCATTTCAATTAATAATTCAGCCAAAAATACATTTATGAAACAGAACTTTTGCTGATAGCTATTTCTAGAAGACAGTTGAAAGGCCCTAGGAGAAGAAAATGCAGGGAGGTTTTCCTGGCTAGAACTCAATGTAGTATAAGCAGATGTTTGAAGGTATCAATAATCAACTGTGTCACATAATCTCCTTCATTTCCATTTTGAATGAAAGGAAATGAGATTAGGGTATGAAGGGTTTGCATTAAAGCTGCTGTTTAGACTCCTTTTAGATCTAAAGCTGGAGCAGTTGGCTAAACTGTCTTTGGGGCTTTGTTGGCCTCGAATTCATCCTCTTCTGGGGTGCCTGGCTGGTTCAGTTAGACGAGCATGTGACTCTATCTGGGGTCATGAGTTTGAGCCCCACAATGGGTGCAGGGATTATGAAAAGAAATAAATAATATTTTTAAGAAATTAAAAAATAAATTCATCGTCTTGCACCAAACTTCCTTGCCCAGCAGGAGTTGAAACCAGCAACTAAAGCCACTTCTTACTGTGAGGATCACATGTGTGTACTGGCAGTTTTATTTCATTTAAGCAAAATGTTATTGAGGGGGATGTTTTGGTGCTGTGTACGTCCATTCAAAAGATATATATGCAGCTTGGTTATACTCAGTTTTACCAAGAATGATTTTTTTGTCTTGAATAGGTGTAGTTCCAGAAATATCTTGGAAGCTCTACCATAGCTATGGTTTTGAATTGGTGCTCCACTTTTCACAGTGTAGATAATGTTGATTTCTTTGTAGGGGTCTTTTACGTTTACCAGCTTGCTATTCTTCTATGAACTCAGGCAGGATCTATAATGTACCATTTTGGACAAGAGAAAGGATAATATTTCTCACTCAACCTCTTCACATGACTAATCAGCAATAATTACATGACCCTAAAGGCCTCTTCCTTAGGTCAACTGAATTTTTGCTGCTACAACCATAAGTATTTGCACACATAACCTGGCTGGTGAGATACTGCATTATAGGAAAGAGTTAAAGCTAGGTGAGGACATTTGCTCTTTTCTTTTCTCTCTTTTCTCCTATGCCTGGGTTCTTAAGTCTGCTATGACTTAAGAAAAGCTCCAGACTAAATTTAGGAAAAGGATCCTTTGCCTTGCTACCTGGGAACTATACTAATGCCAAAGAGATTATTAAACTATGATTGTTTCCCCACCATCTCAAGATTGAAAACTAGCTCTTTCAGCCTTGAAATCTTAGTTTTTTTTCTCTTATTGCCAACCTGAAAAATATTAAAGGTATCAAATAAATGATAAGACGAAAGTGGCTACTTTTAGTCTACTGAGTCATGGAAGCTTCTCTGCAGAGCCATTTTGAATAATGTAGTCATTAGTTGTTCCTAGACCTGGGGTGCTGCCTTCATCCTCAAGAGCTGTACCTTCCCCAATGGAATATTCCTCAGCCATTAGAAACGACAAATCCTCACCATTTGCTTTGACGTGGATGGAACTGGAGGGTATTATGCTGAGTGAAATAGGTCAATCGGAGAAGGACGAACATTATACGGTCTCATTCATTTGGGGAATATAAAAAATAGTGAAAGGGAATAAAGGGGAAAGGAGAAAAAATGAGCGGGAAATATCAGAAAGGGAGACAGAACATGAGAGACTCCTAACTCTGGGAAACGAACTAGGGGTGGTGGAAGGGGAGGTGGGCGGGGGGTGGGGGTGACTGGGTGACGGGCACTGAGGGGGGCACCTGATGGGATGAGCACTGGGTGTTTATATGTTGGCAAATTGAACACCAATAAAAAATAAATTTATAAAAAAAAAAAAAGAGCTGTACCTTCCCTGAAGCCACCAGGGTAATTAAATGAATTAAATTAGGCATTTATCTCTTTAGATTGTAAGATTTGCTTATAAAATTGGAGGAGAGTGTGCTGGCCCTGTACTCCCTACCAGTACCTCAAGAGAAGGTGGCACAGTAACAACCAGTCATAGTTCAATGAGATTTGCTTATTCGTTTGTTTTGCAAAAGTTTCTATAAGCTTTGCCTCCTTTCACATGGCAGCACCCTTGCTCATACTTCTGGTTTATATTTTTTGGTAAACTGTATGTAGTTAAATATTTGCACTACTTGTCCGGGTCATAAATGGCATCTGATTTTCCATAGTCCAACACCATCAAGTTACCATAACAACTCGTATATAATATTAAGCTGTAGGAGCAGGGCCTTTCTCAGAAGACATGGGGTAGATTAACCTGCATCAATTACAGTTTCCACCACTTTATTTGTGTTTGTTTCCAAGTTTTTATCCAGGGAGTCTATGGATTTTTAATAAGCCTCGCTACGATGCACTCACCAGTCCACATTTGAAAGGCCTTTTCTGGGTCAGGACCACCTAAGTTTCTGGTGCGAAGAATATTGGTGAGCACCTCAGGGGTTCTTTATAAAAAAAAAAAAGTGAGGAATTTTACCACTAAATATCTAACTGTACTCCATTCATAAAAGCAGATTGTAATTTGTTCAAAGATCAGGGGAATTGTAGCATGTCATCAGGATAGAAAACACATTTTACAAAACAATGTGAAATGCAGGCCAAGCTAGACTTACCAGATACTCTGTCCTCACCAGTTTTGCTGCTGTTCTCTTTCCAAGCTTTTCTGGCACCAACAGGTCCACACCACGTCCACATCGATGGTAGGACAGCCATCTTTTGTGTCTCCTACCCTATGGTTTTGGTTATGCCATCGCAGGAAACCAATGAACAATAAGGTGGAGGATGGAACAAGACAAGGAGTCATATGAACTTCTCAGTTGTTTGAAATGAGTTAGGTGAGAGAGGGGGCAAGACTTTGCAATCACACTGGGCTACAATGGAGGGAGTATGAACACCATCGATATGTCAAGTGAGAAGTAGAGTGGTTCCCCACCAATAATAATTAAATTAATAGTAATAATAACAACAACAATAACAACACCATTAATAACAACGTGGTTTTGCTGGCTCTGCACATTCCTCCCCCAAAGTCAGACTCATTAAGGATTTGCTTTGAGTTAAAAGAGGGGATTGGCAATAGATGCTGAAGAGAAACTTCCAAAAATAACACAATTGTGTGAATGTCTTCGAGATTTTGTGTTAGGCATATTTTATGAATCAGTAACGCTAATAAGTCTGTTACTTCAAAGAAATTCATTTTTTTGGAATACGTTCGAAGCAACTTCTTTCTTTTCTTACTCCCCTCTGATAAATTACCTGTGTCGACTTAAGAGAAATGATGTTTTCCTGAAAAGTTGACAAAGTACCTTACCAACACTAACACTCTCTTAAAGTAATCACTACCAATACTATTAGGTTGAAAATAAATCATTTGTATAACCGAGTGCATTTCTAATGAAGTTTCTAAAATTCAGCAATATTCTTGAGTGCCTCTTACATGCAAGGCATTTCGCTATGCCCTATGCAGAATTCCAAGATAAGCAAGGTATGTCTCCCAAGTCTCAAGCAACATGTAATCAAGTAGGTGGAATCAGACAGTACACAAATAACAAATCATTTTAATGGAAAACAATAGTCTAATTAATCTCTGGCATCTAGAGACTGATGACATCACTAATTTCCTTTAAGTCACCAAACAGTGGCAGGTATAAGGTCGGTTGATATTTATTTAAATGATATGCTGAAAAGTAATAAGCATGATGGTCTATTTAATTACCAATCTCTTGAGCAATTTTTCTTTTGCATTTTGGATTAATTTCCATTCTTGAATGAAAAATACCTCTCTACTAGAAAGGTAGATTTTTTTTTTATGTTTATACAACAATTTTATTCTCACTTGTATCTTTACAGAAAATGGCACAGAAATCACAGGTTTAGAATACCTAGAAGTTATTACAGTTCCATAAGTTTTTTTTTTTTTTTTAACGAATTTGTTGGGTACTTGAGCAAGTTTAATTCTGCTCTAGGTTGGCTATTGTGTGTGAACATGTGTGCATGTGTTTGTGTGTTTATTAGAGCGCGTTCTAATGGAAACACCTCCTTGTTCTTGATTCCCTTATTGGATTGTCTGGGCATTACTAAATGGTGCTACAAGCCAATCATGATACACTACTAGGAGCCATGCACTGAACTTTTTCAAAAGCAGGCCACCCGTTTTTCTAACCTTTTTGGAGAATTGTGTATGCATATATTGTGCGTATTCTGTATATGGGAAAATGCATTTTAGTAGCATTTACAGTTTACAAAGTGCTTTCACTATCATAGCTCGCTTGAATTGTACCACCTTGTGTTGATCAAGCTAGAAACATCATTATCTTGCTTTATCAATAGCTCCTTTTTATACCTATATACAGCTTTTTTCCAGATTAAGTCGATTCCATCATAGAAACAATCTTCCCACTCTTCTCCATCTTCTTGTCCACTGTCTTGGCTAACCTTCTGTTAATGTCTTGCCTGGCTTAATGCCTCGACCTCTAATTGATCTGCCTACCTCTACCCCACATTTGCCCCATCAAATCCATTTCTCTCTAAGCATCCGGGATATGCCAATTTTGATTATTGATGCTCCTCTGTTTGAAGCATATCCCTGCATACCAGTTGCTCATAAAATAAATTCAAAATCCTGATCCTGGTCTGTTGAGTCCTATTTTATTTAAACCCTCCTTCTCTTTATGTTTATCTCTTCACTACAACATTCATACAGTTATGCAGGATTATTATTTCAAAACATATAAAAATGCCACTGCTGAACTATTAAGACCAAATATGTACAAACTAAAATGGGCCAGGTTGTTAATTTTTTTCTTTGCCTCCATATATACTCTTCTTTTCACCTGTATATATTTTTACTGTTTTTTACTTGGACAGGTTCACTGCCACATTCAGATTTGAGTCTGAATTTAAAATACACTTCGGGAAGGCTTATCTGATCACATCATCCTCTGTTCTGGCCTGAATTAGATATTCCTGGCTTTTAATTCTTATACAAATTAAACTTAATGCATGACATTTTCATTCTCCCATCTTTCTATGTTCTCTTGTTGTACATAAAGTCCATGAAGGCGTGGGACTGGCTTCTTTTGATCGCAAATGTTATCTCGAGGGTTCAGTATAATATCTAGCATTTGGTAATCCTTTAATAAATAAATGGTGAGGAAAGAATAATTAACCTAAAAAATACCACCAATGTGATATTTATTTCCATCATCTCATTGATTCAACAAAGGAGGTTTCCTGATTTTGATACATACTGGAGTTGTATATGATGCCACCACTGGAGGAAGTTGGGAGAAGGCTCCAAGAGGCACAATGTACAGATTTGTATTTGGCTAGGTGCTTCTGATATTTTTTTTTTATTTTTTATTTATGATAGTCAGAGAGAGAGAGAGGCAGAGACATAGGCAGAGGGAGAAGCAGGCTCCATGCACCGGGAGCCCGACGTGGGATTCGATCCTGGGTCTCCAGGATCGCGCCCTGGGCCAAAGGCAGGCGCCAAACCGCTGCGCCACCCAGGCATCCCCGATATTTTTTAAATAAAAAGTTAAAAATGTGACTTAGAAAGGCCAGATATGGTGACTCCCATTTACCTTTGAGGAAAGCAAAGATTCCAGAGTCAGGTCATTTGAATGAAATCATTGTCAACCACATGACACGGACACTTTTGAGTAGAGCCACTCTGATCTTCAAGTGGACCTAGCACCAAGCACCATGTTTGGTCCTTGAAAAAATTTAATGTTCTGGCCCAGAGCTTCTGTATTATTTGTGGTTTATTTCCTAACCTGAAAAGTTGAGCAAGAAGGAATAGGGCACCCCTTTAGGCCTCTCATTAAAAACCCAGATTTTGAAGTCACCCCAGGCTGTCGACTCCCTTATTTATTTTTAAAAATTAAAAATATATATATTTTATTTTGCTCTGACTCAAGCTCCCTTCGCTTATTATTTATTGTATATCTTCATTCACTAGTATTTATGAAATGTTTCATATCCGAGATCATGCTCTGAAAAATGAAAAAGTGGAATATGATGGAGATTCTGTTCTCAAGGGAACTCAGATTCTAGCAAATGGCATTCAAATGAAAAGTTAACTGCAGGGCGGTGCCATAACTATTGTTCTAGCAATAAATGTGGGGTGCTGGGCACATGGAAGAAACACTTATTTTGACCTTGAAACATGTATAAGTGCTTGATAAAGGAGGTTATTACTAAACCCAAAGCACAAGATTGGACAGCCAGGATAGCAGGACTGAATGGCAGAGAGGGATACGGTAGCTGGGGTCGAATGAAGTGGCATCATGTAGAACGTCAAAGGCAAGGGGGAGCAAGACGAGGAGAGACCCTCAAGGTACACCTCTAACCCAAGTAGCACTGACACGTGCCTTTCCATTCTGAAAGAAACGTCAAGGTATTTTCTTACTGCTATCTGAGACACCTACAGACCAAGACCTAAAGGGGGTGAGGTAGGCCTTGGTATTGTCCATTGCCAAGGATAAGTGTCATGGTTCCGTTGTGTCCCCATGAACTTTGATACCAGTGCTGAGATGCTGATGACGTTCTTTCCTGAAGAGTAAAGAGAATATGAAAAGGAAGGAAAAGGGAAGCCAGGAACAAACAGGACTTTTAGATTCCAAAGAATTCTATTAAATTTCTCTCTGTCTCTTGCTCTCTTTTTCTTTCTAGGTAAGTGAAACTGATTTTTACAACAGAACTGTGATTGCCAGGCTGTGTCGGCACATGATTTTCTCCGCCGAAATACCACCAGGGACATCTCAGTATTCTCCACTTGATTTGTGAGTCTTTCCCCAGAAGTGCCAAATAATAAACAATCTAGAATTAAGAAATATTTAAATGGTTGTATTCATATCTCCATATAATGTTTACTTGTACCTTTCTAGACGGTAAGTGTACCCTGTATGCAAATCATGATTGTCCGCAAGGAAGCCCTGAGGGGACTGTTATTCTCATTACAGTAATATCCGTAGTGAATTTTCATTAAGGAATATTCTTCCCTAATGTATTTTTCTTCATTTGATTTGCATGAGGTAACTTTTTGAGGGAGTCATCAGGTAAGTGTCTTTTATAATTTGAGATACGGTTCTCTTTCTATATTGATACTTCCATTTTGTTCCTTTTTTTCCCATGAAAGATTGTCTTGACGGTATGGAACTGGATGGGATCTTTGGTGTGCTCGAGAGTCTAAAATATTAAACTGTGTGGCTTCTTTTCCAGTGTATTATCCAAATCTACTTGGAGGTTGGAGTTTTAGACTTGTAAAAAAGGAGCTCTTAGCAGCACAACGTAGAGTAGGATCTACTTGGCAAGATGGGAGATAAAATAGTAAAAAGAGGGAAAAGAGCACTTGGGAGTTATTAAATATTTGAACAGTGACTGCTCCTAGAAAATTGGCAGGGACTCTTCTTGGCCCCTGGCCTGGGCTTGGCCCTTCTCTTGGCTCTTCGCACTTACAATTCTTCACTTCCTTATCTGGCTTTCCAAATTTTCTGATTGGACAGCATTGGCCATGTTGTATTTGGCTATTTGCATTTACTGAGGGGCTCTTAGTTGTTCCAGTGGACTGACTCCTGTATGACTTGTGTGTAATTCAGTACAGGTACCTCTGCACTCTACAGGGAGGTGACACACCTCCTTATTCATAATAATTATCCTCGCTGATGGAGCTCATCAAGCCAGCCCCTTGGCTCACTTGATGGGGACAGATTTTCTAAGGTGCTGCTGAATCTCTGTTGGAATCCTGTCATCAATATCCATGTGTGAAATTAATTACAAAGCACAATGGAATGGTCTTGCAGCAAAAGACTGAATAGCTTCACTTGAAGGTCACTGTTGGAATTGGCCTTGTGTGAGACATTATGATAAACTAAACATTTCACTTTGTTTCATTGTTAATTGAGTGCCTCATTCAACGGTTTGCCTTTGTGTGTCAAAACGGGTCTTGCTGTATATGGAAAATGTAGGATGAAAGTATCGCTGTGCATTGTGCAGCTTTTAATTCCAGAAGTGGAAAGGCCCGAAACACCTCTATCTTAAGGGGGAAAAAAAAAGAATAATAGATTTCAATGGATATCATGGTGAAGTTTTGGTGAGTTTTGATTTCATAGATAAAAATTGGTAGTTGATATTAAGATGATGATGATAGTGATGGTGGTGATGGTAATGATGTTCTAGGCCTGAGCATATCAGTGTCATAGCTTCTTTTAGCCTTTGGTCTGCTGCGCCTTTACCATTTCCATGTAAATGTGGACGACAGCCTAACACATAGTTTTCATTGCCAAACTCTTGATACTCCTTATAAAAACATCCAAAATAGCAAATGGTTGTATTAGTAGATATTAGATGTAGATTCTCAGTAGAAAAGATTCAGTCCATACCAAACTGGCTATGTCCTGATGAAGTAACTCCTGGGGTATGACCACCAGAATCTCAGCTGGGCTCCTTGGTTGCCACCTTGACAAGTAAACGAATGAATGGAAAAGGATGTGCCCAGAATGGAAGTGATGAGGCTCTTCCAGCATTCACTTCTTACCATTCTTCTACAGAGCTATGGCTTTCTTACCAAGATTCATCTCCATATTTTCGCCATGTTCCTACCTTCACTCTTGGCAAGGATAGTAAGAACAATAATAGCTAACATTTATCTGGTGCCTTCTCTGTGTCAGGCACTGTTCTAAGTGAGTTCACACGCATTAATTCATTTAATCTTCTCAAGAAATGCATGAACTAGGTAGTAGAATTGATCTCAGTTTTTCGTCAAGAATCTAAGTCACAAAGAATTTGAGCAGTTTGTCCAAAATATTTGATTTCTCAATCTGTGCTATAAATTACTATGAAGACTTAGCACATGACTGAGTGATTTGAAATTTCTTTAGCTTTTGTTTGATTCATCTGCTTTGGAAATATAATTTTTATTATCAGTATTCTCATAATCACTATGACTTTTAACCTCCTCCTAAGCTTTATATTCCAGGTGACATATATACAGTATCTTATTTAACTTCCACAACAAACAAAGACTGTATCTTTTTTTCCCATTTTATAGTTGGAGAAACCAACACTCACAGAAGTAACTCTACAAGTGTTGCGTGCACAGCTGGCCCCATCTTCATGACTCCTAGGTCCTAACCCTTATTATATACCATGTCATACTAACTTCTACTCAACATTGCATAGAATATTCTTAGTGTATGCACTGACTACTCAGGTGGCATATGATGTTGGTGTGGGAACTTGTGTGTTTCAGAGATGTGTTCTTTGTGTGGTAGCCTAGTCTAAAGTCGTCCCTTTGGAGAATAGCTCTGTGACAGAGCCTAGATCCGTGTATCCAGGGCAGTAATGAAAAGAAGGACTAGCTTTTGTGCGATTGATGACAAAATGATTATGCCGAATAAACTTCCATTGGGTGATCGTTAGCACTCTTCATTTCATTCTATATTTTAGTGTCTTTGCTAAAGCCTGTATGTAATTTGCGGTCATCTTCAGCATCCCCTTGCTTGCCTTCACCTATCTCTTCTCCACGGCAGTCCCAGATGGCATAGTAGCAAAGATGATTTGAAAAATATTCCCATTTTCAGTACCACCTTTATAAACCCTCACATCTCCTTTAAAAGAATTTCTTTTTCTACGTGTAAACCTTCAAGGAATCCGAATTTGGATTCATAAGATATACTCTCACAAAATACTATTTTTCAGTTAATATCTCTACCACTCTGAGCTGTATCCTGTGAATTCATAGCTTTGATACTCCAAAACCTGTGCTGGTACTTTACACATTTGTTGGAATGAGTTTTTAAAAGCATTTCTCAAAGTAGATTTTTGTCAGGTCATGGGAGGGGGGCCCGGGTGAGATCATGAAAGGTCCCGGGTGCCTGGGGAGTCAGGGGTTGTTCTACTGGAAGGAAAGGGAGAGAAGGGGACTGTATAATGAAATAGAAGGCATTTTGCCTACTACACAATTTCCCCTGAGGCCAACTCTGTATATGGTTTCTGTCATACTTTTTGTCTTTTTGAGTAAGGAGAAGGTTTCTGGTAATAATGGTCTGCTTTCAGAAAGTACATGTATGATGAAATTGTCTGCCTCGGGCTACCTGTATTGATTGTTTTCAGGAAAATATGTGATGAGCTAGGAATGCATCTTAACACACATTGTACTCTCTTTTTTTCCAAACTTATTTTTCTTTGTTCTGCTGACTTTTTAGAAGTCAAGGTTGGGGTGGAGATATAACAGAACACATAATAAGGTAGATGAGTATATGCATTTTCATAGTTTTAAGACAGAAAAATAAAAACCTTCAACTAACACTATAATGTAAAACAGTTTTTAAAACCACATTGTAATATACTCATATCGGTTATCTTGATGGGTTTTATCATTTCCTCTCATACTAAGAGACTGAAGGAAGTCCATAGAAACCACACATACAATCATGTGGAAATACTCAACCTAAATCTGGAGTAGTTTGATGTGTGACACTCAAGGATTAAAAGAGAAAAATTCTCCAGTTGTCCTGCGTTCTTAGGAAGTAGAACAATGAAAAAGCGATTGCACGTGGAAGTGTATTCTGTGAAACTGTTTTATTGATCTGAACATATTCAGTTTTTTTTTTGAAATACTTATTGTACATAAACACACACACACACACAAGTCTCCTCTAACATTGAAGTGATTAATACCTGAGACTTTGTTGAGGGATTGTATGTTTTATGTAATTTTCACAAATAAAATACGTCAGATATACTTCATTTAGTTGATACCCTTTAAGCTGAGATCCAGAATCGAACCAAGTGCTCTGGACATTGTCTGGCCAGGGCAACTCAAATTTGTGAAGTGAGGAAATGACTACTTCAGGATTCAATAGCAGATTTTGTGTCTGTTCCTCAGATGAAGATATTTTAACTATACCTCAAGTTAGGTTATAGAAGATGGTGATCTAGGTTGATATGTAGATGTACATTATAGTTCTATGGCCTCCATCCATATCTTGATCCTCCACTTGCCAATTAGGCGACTTTGGGCAAAGTACCTCTTTATTGTGGGGTTTACGAAATTCATTCCTAGAAATCACTCAAAGTATTCTCTAGTCAATAGTAAGTGTTCAAGAAATATTAGTTCTTATAATGAGGCCTGAAGCAGGATTCTAAAAGAAATTCTCACATACTTTTCAGGGTCTTTCTTATCATCACTGTTAGCACTAATACCATCATCATTCTATAGGAAAAGTAGTTCCTCTGGGGCCTTTCTGCTTCTGACAGTGGAGATGACTCTATAGATGAATTATAGAGCTTTGCTTCTGCGAGGCACCACGTTTTTAACATTCATATTTCTTCCTGAAGGAAAAGAAATATTTTTGACTTGAGTTTTTAAACTATAATACCTAACTCCTGGTTTGCACAATTAATCAAGTGTTTTCATAATCTGGTTACTGTCTTGGACTTGTAGAATTTCAGATTAGGAAGGCTAGAATCGTAAACTACTTTTGTATATCCACAGTGGGCCATATATGTAAAGGGTAGTAAAAAATAAAGTAAATGGAATAACAGATTGCTGAAAGGAAAAAATCGCACGATTCAAAATTTCTTTAATTATTTGGTTCCTTTGGGTTTAAGGTTTATTCTGAATGATTTGCCTTTGCAAATGTATATTATGCAAGGAAGAGTCTTAAACTTAAAAGATCTCAGGTCAGGGAACCTTGGTGACTCACTTGGTTAAGCATCTGCTTTTGGTTCAGATCATGATCCAGGGGGCCCCGTGGAATCAAGCCCAGGCTGGGCTCTATGCTCAGCAGGGGGCCTGCTTCACCTTCTCTCTCTGCACTCCCTCTGCTCATGCTTGCTCATTCTCTCTCTCTCTCTCTCTCTCTCTCTCTCTGTCTCTCAGAATCTTAAAAAAAAAAAAAATCCCCACTCATCTGAACCCAAACATAAGGGTTGTTGAACCTGCTGTGGTATCTTCATCTAGTGATCGTCCAGCCTATATTGGGACACCTTTCTCATTTCCAGAATTGTCTCTATTCCTTCTTTGGCTGAGTCCATTAGAAAATCCCTTCTTAGACAAATGTTCTCTCTTCTGGTAGTTTCCATCTTTAGTCCTTCACTTCCATCAATCCTAGCTATAGAATTCTATCCTAAAACACTGAAGGTATTTCTCCCTTTCCTACTTTGAGGTGTTTCATGTTTACCAAGTGATTTAGTGAATTTCACTGATCCTCAATATACGGTGTAATTAGTCTGTTTTACTTGAGAATCCCAAACACCAGATAGCCCAATGCCTCTACCAGAAAAGGATGCAATCCTAGCATTTTCACAGGGACACGGGTAGACATGCTGTTTCAAGTCCCCTCGCAGCATTCTGATTCAATTTCGATAGGGCAAGGTTATCCCAAGACAAATAGATACAGATGTTGCCTTTTTCAGAAAAGTATCACAGGACTGCATTTCTTTTGAAATTAGTTTTATTTTTTGGCTTAAAGTAGTAACCTTTTTTTTTTCTCTTGAGAAACCTCTTCCCTGAAGAGCCTCTGGTTTGAACATTGATTTCAAATTACAAAAACAAAAACTGAGAGAAAGAAAAGAGAGTGAGTGAGTAAGGGAACAGAAGGAAAGAAAAAGGAGAAGGTGGCAAGGGGGAATAGGGAGGGGAAAAAAGTGAGACATATTTATGATATAGAACTGGCCTAAATCTATAACTCAGAGAGTAAAAAGATTTACACAAAGAACATCCTTGATTTATAATAATTTATACAAAGAACTTCCTTGATTTATTATTATAATTTATAATAAAAAGGGTGAATACTATTCTAAGAGATATATTATTTATATACTACATGTGTGTTACATATAATATACATTATAATAATCATACTGTATTATTCATAAACTTGCCTAGTCCTCCCTAAAACACTTTGAAGTAGGCTTATTTATTTAATTTTTTTTTTTAGATTTTATTTATTTGAGAGAGAGAGAGAGAGAGAGAGAGAGCGCACACATGAGTGGGGATGTGGGCAGAGGGAGAGGGATAAGCAGGCTCCCAGGACTCAAGGCTTAAGTCCAAGACCCTGGGATCATGACCTGAGCCTAAGGCAGATGTTTAACCAGTGGAGCCTCCCAGGTGCTCCCGAAGTAAGTTTAATCATCCCATTTCTGTAATCAAGGTAGTTGAGATACAGAGAGGTCAAGTAATTTGCTTAAAGTCACTTAAAGTCATCTGAGGGATGCCTGGGTGGCTCAGCAGTTGAGCCTCTGCCTTCGGCCCAGGGCATGATCCTGGAATTCCCACATTGAGTCTCACATGGGGCTCCCGGCAGGGAGTCTGCTTGTCCCTCTGCCTGTGTCTCTGCCTCTCCTGTTGTCTCTGATGAATAGATAAATAAAAACTTAAAAAAAAAAAGGTCACTCAGCAATGTCCACAATAGCCAAACTGTGGAAGGAGCCTCGGTGTCCATCTAAAGATGAATGGATAAAGAAGCTGTGGTCTATGTATCCAATGGAATATTCCTCAGCCATTAGAAACGACAAATACCCACCATTTGCTTCGAGGTGGAAGGACCTGGAGGGTATTATGCTGAGTGAAGTCAGTCAATCAGAGAAGGACAAACATTATATGGTCTCATTCATTTGGGGAATATAAAAATTAGTGAAAGGGAATAAGGTGAAAGGAGTGAAAATATCAGTGAGGGTGACAAACCATGAGAGACACCTAACTCCGGGAAATGAACAAGGGGTAGTGGAAGGGGAGGTGGGTGGGGGTTGGGGTGACTGGGTGATGGGCCTCAACTGAGGGGGGCACTTGGCGGGATGAGCATTGGGTGTTATGCTATATGTTGGCAAATTGAACTCCAATTAAAATTTTTTTTTAATTTAAAAAAAAAAGAAAAAAAAGTCACTCATCCGAGAAATGATGGAGTTTGGAGTTGATCTCAGGAAATGCTTGTTCTAGAGCCTACAGGTTTTAACAATCCCTGCCCCCCAACAACAGTGGCTAACATTTATTGATGACTTACTAAATATCAGCTACTCTTCTAAAGAACTATTTAATCTCACAAAACCTTCTGAAGAAGATCAACGTATTATCCCCTCCAGAGGAAGAAACAGAGGCACAAATATCTTAAATCACTTCCTACACTCCCAAGTCCAGTTAGTGGTAGCGTTAGGATTCGCATGCAACTTTGGAGAGAAGAATGTCAGCCAGGCCCTTGAAGATGTGGTCTAGTGGATGGAAAGGGCACATATATAAGTATTCAGCCTATATGGCACTCAGAAATAGGTTAAGAACACTTAGCCATATGTCAGTGAGCAGAAATTATTGTAGTGCAATCTGATTACACAAGTGCAGACAGAAGGCTGTATGGTTTATCTGATGAGGGGGGATGACTATCTCTTAGTTTACATGGAAGACACGTGCAGCAGGCAATTGAAAAAAAAATTAAGGAAGAGCAGTCTTCAAGAGCTATCATTTATCTCGTCAAGCTGCCTTAAGAAGACGTTATGGAATTGAGGGAGTGCAGAAGTCCCAATTTCCAGTTGCACCCGAATCTGTGCAGAACCAGGACTCCTGACAGATTCTGTGCTAAGACATGCTCAGGGCACTCACCTCGGGTAATCACCTCCTCCCCCTTACATCTTTCTCTGCTCTGATATTTTGGGGGCCTTATCTCATCCCATTTAGATCTTGAGAAATGTGGTCAGAGATTCAGCAACAATGTAGGGATTTTAAATAACTGGTCTTGGGCACCTGGGTGGCTCAGTGGTTGAGTGTCTGCCTTTGGCTCAAGTCTTGATGCCGGGGTCCCGGGATGGAGTCCCACATCGGGCTCCCCGCAGGGAGCCTGCTTCTCCCTCTGCCTATGTCTCTGCCTCTTTCTATCTCTCTCATGAATGAATAAATAAAATCTTTTTAAAAAAGAAAAATTAGTAACCAGTCTTTGCTTCTGTGTGTCTCCCTCAACCCCTATTTTTCTTGACTGACGTGAGTTCCTGGCTGCCATGTGTTCACAGTCTCCCAGCATCCTGAAGGAAAGGAGGGGGCCTTTACTATGTCTAGTCCTTACTTCATCCATTTTGCAGAGGACCTGTTATTTATAATGTAACTTCTGCATCTAGTGCCCTTCTGCTGTTTGGTCCCTCCTGCCCCATATCTTTGAGCCGACTCCCCTCCTGGGACCCACATGGGACCTCTCCCCACCTTGGACATACTCTTCATTAGTTTACCTATGCCAGAAGTTTCCACACCTCTTTGGGGTTAGATTTCATGTAAGATAAAAGCAATGTGTTTTCCCTGAGTTACAATTTCTTATTTTTCCAAATATGTTCAGTAGAATGTTTCCATTTCTTATCACTATGATTTCAAGAGCATAAGACCATTTTCATTGAGAAAACATAGGAAAGACATAATCCCAAAATAAAAGGAAACCCTTTACATTGAAAAAACCTGACTTTGTGAAAATATTCAAGGTGATCTTTCATTATCACTGTGGGCCAGAAGTAGGGAGAAGCTGAACTAATATTCCTGTAGGTGTGCTGAGATGTGCATGGCCTCCTATAACCCTTCTAACTTTCCCCATTAGCAAAAGCCATTTCTAAAGGATTTGTGGTTGTACGTGACTTAGTCACATCATTGTTTTCACAGCTCAAAGCAGTGAGGTCACAGTCTTATACATCATTAGCGTGTTTGTGAGCCATTGAGGTCATTAAGTCCTAGGCTCCTTTTCATATGACTTTTGGGCCATATAGTGTCTTATATGGGTTACCTAATGGTAGTGATTTCTGAGTCTAGCTTTTATTTATTAAGTGTTTATCCCTACTCTTTGTCAGGGCCTGTCCTAGGCCTAAGGTTTACAAAGAAGTCTCAAGTGGCATCTTTGCCCTTGGATATTCACTAATTCACCTTCACACCTAGCTGTCTGCCCTTTGGATATTTTTGCTAACTGCATCTCATTGTCTCTCATAGCTGAGTTGAGACTTATTAGCAAGGTGAGACTCAGAGAACCCTTGAATCAGAAGAAAGGGTCATAAAAAAATTACCGAGCACCTGCTTAGGCTTTTTACATACCGTGTCAGTTTTTATTATCAAGCAAATCTTTTGAGTGGGCACGGAGTTCAACAATTTAGAGATGAGGCAGCTATCTAAAAGCGGCTCAGAGACTTGTCCAAGGTTTCTTTAAGGTGTCCTCAGGACTCTTCCCAAGGTCTGCTTGTGTAGTTCCAAAGACCTTGATTTTTTTTTTTTTTTTTTTACTCCATCTGCATGCCTTCAAGGGAATGCAGAGATCGAAATTATAACACTAGTGAAGGCTGAGCCAAGCTTTGTTCCCATTATGAATAATCTTTGTATTTGCATAATTATCCTTTCCCTTTACCTTCCAGATCTCTCACTTGCTACTCTGTCTACTAAAAAACTTTGCATAGCTATAAATGTTTTTTGAATCACCATATATCTTTGAGTTCACATATCACTAGAGTGAAGCAGGCCCCGACCACCCTCCCTACAGTTACCTTCTTATTACACTATCCCCTTTCCATGCTGTAACGTTTTAGTGCCCTCATTGCAGTCTGAAATCAGGCATCTTAGATAATTGTTTATCTGTTTTTCCTCCCAAGGAATGTAAATTTTGAAAGCTGTGTACTCAATGGGTATAAACAATTATTTTCCTAAACTGTAGAATGGTATTTAACACCGAATATATCCTCAATAAAATTGTGGAGAAGTGAATGTATTTTTCAGGTAACATTAGCATTTATTATTCACTCTTTATTAGAATACTACATCATCTTTGAAAATTCTAGATATCCTTATTCTAACAAAAGGTGTGTATTTCTAAAGAGTCGTGCAATTTTTCATAACTAAAAAAATAGTAATTTTCTATTATGTCAGATGTAATTATTTAGGAGACCTATAAACCTTAAGCAAAAAGAAAATCCCTGTGTATAGCAAATCACCTTCTTTTAAGAATTCACCTTTACACATTCATCTTATCGTGATGTATCTCGCATATTTCAGAAATGGCATTTATTTAAGGTGGCTAGACTAATGAGGAAAATTATATATTCAGTTTCTAGTCAAGAGCAACCTGAGTGTAGTTCCCCGCTGCTGTCAGCAGGGGTCTCAAAAAGCTTTTTACCACCAAAATGTCTATTTAAAAAAAAAAAAAAAAAATTGTGGATATATATAATTTGGTTTATTGTTAACAGAATCAAACACACATACTTTTAAATTCCTTAAATTAATTTTAAAAGTCTCTCTCTTAAAATGATGCACTGTGAAAAAATAAATGATACATTGTGTGTTTTTTGTTTTTCGGAGTTTTTTGCTTGTAAGCATTGATAACTATTGTTTTAGTGTTTACCTAGCATGAAATCGGTAGGCATATCTTAAGCATCAGAAAACATGATGTAGAAAGAGCACTGATTTACTTGTGTTTCTAATTAGAGTTCACAAATTCACAGTTCTTAATGTAGTTCCTGTCTTTAAACAAGCTCAGAGAATTGCATGAAATGAACAGAAATGGTATAAATACAGCCTACAACTCTTCGGTCTGCCTCTTTCTAAATTTTTCAGTGACTTCGTGAGGGAAACAGCCGATTGCAATCGTCTTTCAGAAGATGTTCTCCACTCAGCTGTACTCAGATGAGTCAGGCACTGTACCTGCCTCCCCCGCCTCCCCCCCCCCCTTGCCCCCCAGCTCCCTGATTTCAGGAAGGGCAGCAGAGAGTCCAGGAGCATTTTTACCTGTCCTCTGCTACTTCACACCACTGTTGGCATTGCCCACCTTATCTACATCCCCCAGCAAGTGCCAGAGCAGATCTCTTCAGCAGAGCACCTCTTTTTAAAGTTTTTTTTCCCTCCCAGTGCACCCACTGATATTTGCTTGTTCACACTACTCATTCTTCCCTAGGGCTGCTCTTTTTCTTTTTACTCCCATTACCAATAGGCATGCACAGTTGGAAACAATTCTTATAAAAGATAGCATCTCCAAAGCACATCTTTACATGTGCTCCCGTAAGATTTGTGATAAAGCATTCTCCCAAATTAAGTGTTGATTGCTGATGTCTTCCTGTTTCACTAGCTCTATCTAGATTGATGGATAGAAAAACGTGTAGATCGATGGATGGGTGAATGGACAGATAAATAAATCTCTAAAAATTGTGTGGATGTGTGTTTGTGTGTGTGTGTGTGTGTATGTATATATGAATAAATATACACTACATGTATATATGCACATATGTATATATACCGTATGAGTGCACATATATGTATATATTTATGCATACTATATACTGTGACTATATTTTTGTATTGATTTATTAATTTGTCCATCCAGATAGTAAAAACTGTAGATACTGTGAATTGAATTACCCTGAGAAACAACTTCTCCTTTACTGTTGACATTGAACTGGGCAAAGAAGGTAAAACAAAAATAAAAACAAAACAAAACAAAAAAAACCTGCCTTCAAACCTGTATAATGGATGCAAGGTTATAAACCTCCGAACATGAAAACCTCATGTACAAGTGTGACATGTACTAAGCTAAATTCAGATATTCTACAAGGGGCACACATACTGAAGGGAAATGAAATCATACCATATAATTAAGGTGGGATCTAAATGGAAGATATCTCCATGAAAGTGTTAGAAGCTCAAATTTTATTTTTTTTTTAATTTTTTTTTTAATTTTTTTTTTTTTTTTTTTTTTTTTTTTTTTTTTTTTTTTTTTTTTTTTTTTTATGATAGTCACAGAGAGAGAGAGAGAGAGAGAGAGAGGCAGAGACACAGGCGGAGGGAGAAGCAGGCTCCATGCACCGGGAGCCTGATGTGGGATTCGATCCCGGGTCTCCAGGATCGCGCCCTGGGCCAAAGGCAGGCGCCAAACCGCTGCGCCACCCAGGGATCCCTAGAAGCTCAAATTTTAATCAATGAGTCAATCACAGGTTGTCCTAGAAGGAGAGCATCCATGTCCAGGAAGAAAGAGGATGCAGCAGGGCCTGCAGAGGGAGACAGGAAGAGAGAGTATGTGTGAGATTGCATGTAGCTTGGATTCTGAGCTTGGGTCTCCTGGACTTTCTCACCCTTGAGAGGTTAAGGGCTTAGACTAGTGACTTCCCACTTATAAAGAATGAATGAGTCAGAGAGCACTAATTGAGAAAGCATTGTCAAATCCCTTCATTCATTTATGTGTTCATTCACCCCCTCTCTCTTGCTCACTAACCTTCAGGCATACCTCAGCCTCTGATGCTGAAAACCCCTAGGGTTTTCTCACATGTTCTTCTTTCCATCTGAAATCTTTTCCCACATTTCTTCACATGATGGGTCCGTTCTCCCTTTTCAATTCTTAATTACTTTAATTCCTTAAAGTGACTTTTCTTGACCAAATTTTGTCACAACAAACTGATGATTTCTTATAAGTTGCTTATTAATGAAGTTATCAATTTATTGTCTTTCCCAGGAAATATGAAAATCCGTGAGAGCTGAAATGATATTTGTTCCCTACACTACTATATGCCCATGGCCCAGGATGGCTCCTGGCACATAGTAGATACTGAGTAAATATTGGTGTAGATGAATGTGTATGTGTGGCTGGCGAGGGCACAGTGAGTGTAAAGATGAAGAGATTCAAACTAAAAAAAGTCTTTTTTGCAGAATCCAAAATGAAAATCGAAGCTAGATTTAATTTAGCCATGACCTGAAGGAGAACAACAATTCCAAGTGCTTACATAGAAACTGTATTATGTATTGAAAGCACATATGGTCTGTAGATAAATATTTAAAGTATAAAGTGATACGAATATTTCCTGGGGTGTGACTTCATATTTCCCAGAGGTAACGAATAACCAAAAAAAAAAAAAAAGGATACATGCTATAGTATTTAAAGCCTCCTGGGATATTGGAACTGATATCAGAATGTCTTTGTCTTATAAGATTAACATTGTCATCTTTAGAATACCTTCTTTCTAATGTACAAGATCTGTCATCATTGGCAGCAATATCAGCATCATGAATATTTATTAATTACTCTACAAGGAGTTGTGCAGTCTGGTTTAGAAGTAATCCCTGCCTGTATGGAAATTTGCAAGCTATAACAAATGACATTTGTATGGGTGACAAGGTGAATTTCTATGAACCAGCAAATGTCCATCAACAATTAACATATTAGTGGATTATGCCTGTGTTGACACTTCCAGTCTCAATAAATGGTTCGCCTCATTATCCAGTGGTTGTTATCGAGCCATTAGTGCTACCCATGCATCAGAGCAATTGTTTATTGAGGCAAGTGAAGTTGTGAATTAAGTATGTGCTTCCTTTGTGTTCCCAAGAATAGTCTCTGTGTTCTACTATCTTCTCTTATGCGAAGGAGAACACAGGCTCCATCAGGGAAGGATATTCATCTGTCATGCTCACAGCTACGTCTCCATCTCCCAGCACGACTGGTTCACATAAGTTAAGAGCTCAGTAGGTGCATGTCGAACAATTGAAAAAGTTTAGATTTTTTTTCCCTTAAATATTGAGTACCTTAAATATTCCCTTAAATATTGAGTATGTCAGACACTAGGGTAGGCACTTTGCATATACAATCTCATTTAATCCCCACCACAAATCTACTATTTTCTGATTTTTATTATCTGTACCTTACAAATAAGGAAACTTGAGTTTTGGAAAGCTGCTCTGGCCGGTGAGTACGCATCCAGTCAGTGGTGGAGAGAAAAAGGAGCCTCAGGATACTTTCTACCATCCTACTAATGCTGTTAGACCCGGAGGCAGTTGGAAATTGGTAAAACAGAATCCTGAATGACAGAGGGTTGGGTGGTTGAGGTCAGTAGGTGAGGGTAGATGCAATTCACTAATGTTCCCTGGAAATGTCCACAGAGACAAAATAAACCTTTTTATAAGTATTAGTAAAATTCTAGACTTTATGGATTATAGGTAAACCACCATAAAATTTTAAATAAAACCTTATTGCAAGGAAAGAAGAACACTTTACAGGATATTAGCTGTATGATAAAAGACTGGATTGATTCCTAGTTCCCCTTTTTATAGCTGTGTAGCTTATAAGGGATACTTAATTTCTCTGTGTTTCAGTTTCCTCATCTGTAAAATGGAGAGAATTGTGACAAGGAACATAGTGACTCTAACGTGTTTTCACAGAGGCTGACAAACACTCAATGATAAAAAAAAAAATGTCAGTTTACATACATGATTCATTCATTCTATTCCAGAAACAAGACATGGCACATGTTCTTCAACTTACATGGATAAAAATCTATCTCCAACTATAAATAGTGTTTCTAGGGATGCTGTGTCCATTTCCATGTCTGTGCCTATGACTATGTAGATAATCTAGAGTTATAACAGACTTTCAGTGATGAATAATTCAGTTAGACCAATGCAATTCTTTCCTTTACTCGAGTGAAGGTACCCGATTATGTCCCTTTTGTAGGGAATATTGGGCTGGCAAAGAAAAATATATTGCTTCGTAAACAGTACCCCAGATCGATATCTCAACCACTATACTACCACTTCTGGCTCTAAAGGGCCTAGCATCCAGCCCTCCTGTGTCATAAGTGACTCCAGCACATGAGGGGACAATGTTTTTGGCAAGGTTTTAATTAGAGTAAAATCTCCTCTAATGAAAACTCCATATCTATATTTCTCTCATATAAAATATCACAGCAACATAAATTTTAAAATGGGGGAAAATCATCAGAATCCCATCATTCTGAGAAACAGATGCATCTTTTTCTATATTTTCCTCCAGAACTGATTATATTTATTTTTCCGCTCTGAATTTTTGATTAATATTAAATCCTAAGCATCGGTCCATGTAGCTACTTCTTCTTCTTTTTTTTTTTTATTTTTTATTTTTTTGCTACTTATTCTTCTTAAATACTCTTTTAGTTGGTTATATGTTTGTAATTTGCTTAATCGGTCCCTCTTGATACACATACAGATTGTTTCTTTCCCTTTTGATAAATAATATTACACAAATCTCTTCTATAAGTATATATGTTTATCTTAATATGCTTTTTGTAGAATGAATTTCTGGATGTGGGATGGTCAAAGGCTTGGTCAAAGCCTTGATGAATTTTATGACACCTGTATTATAAAGTCAAATCTTCTCCCAAAGGGTTGTAACCAGTTCATCAGAAGTGATTCATGAGTATCCCAGATTTATGGTTGTCTTACTATAATTTAGTTTTTATCCTTTTTCATCCTTTCATTAGGATAGCCAATATCTCAGTTTAATATGGACTTCTGTGTGAGATGTCAGGTTCATCATTTCCAATTACTCAGTTGTGCTCCTTTGTATAAATTTTTATTAGCTTTTATCCATTGAGCTATTGATACCTTGATTTAATTTATATGAATGGGACATTTATATAATAGAAACTTTAGTAATTCAATATTTCCTGTTCATTTTCCTGTCTTCCATTTTTAGTGCAATTTTTCCTCCTCAGAAGTTTATATGTAGAAAAATAGATGGACTTCTTCCTTTTGGTTTTGTGTCTTAGAAACTCCATAGTTCTTCCACAGATCTGATACATGTTGTAGGTTTCACTACATGTTTTTCTTTACCTAAATCAATTTATTTGGTTATATGGTATAAACTGAGTATCTCCTTTTTCAAGTGAAATGCTAAACCTTTTCCCTAGCATCATTTATTTAATTATATTTTCTCCAGCCATTGTTTCATGATGCTTGTTTTGTCATATATTATGTTCTTATATGTAATTGGATCTCTTTATAGGCCTTTCAAAAACAGGATTTGACCTATATAAAGCAATGATGACTGGACATTGCTTTAGGATGTTGATTGAATGCTTCTACATGGCATCTTCTCCATGGCAGGTTGTTAACATTTGAATGTTTTATAGAAGTGAATTCTTAAAAAGATGTTGGTGAGTGCATTGGAAACCTTTTAAAATGGCTGTAATTAGCTACTCTGGGAGAGTGTTATAGGCTTTGATGGGCCCCTCAGTGGCAGTTCTAGTGGCCTATCCTATTGACTGACAAAAGATTGTAGGGGAATATTTAATGTTGTTTTAATTAACAACTCCTAAAAGAAAATGTCAATTATCTTCCATTAGCCTGAGGCCTTATCTTTCCAAAAATTTCCCTCACCCCCTTTAAAATGGTACATAGAAAATTACTTGTTTCATTCCCCCATGGACATCCATCATCTTTGGGAAGTGAGATCAATGTTTAGTACATTCTGAGTGCATGATGATTTTCAGTCTAACAGAAAAAATATATATATACCACCTTCAAAATATCTTACTTGCCAATGATGGGGACTTAATTTTGGATACCTGTTTCTCAGTTGGTGAAACAGGAAGTTCTGGTAATCACAGAACATAATGAAACATGTACATTTGTTGCATGGAATTTAGAATGAAAACAGCCTTGGTGTCATACTTATCTCTTCACTTACTGTGTGCGGCTTTAGACACATTTACCTTCAGTCAACAACAGAGTTATAGGGGCTAAGCACAAGGCTCTCAACTCTGTGTATCACATGGCTCAGGGAGTGGTGGCCATAGTTACCACTAGCCACATTAGATGGGCATTTTGAGGTACAGAGAGGCAGAGAAACTTAAAGGACATTTTAGGTAAAGCTACTATTACCTCTTGTGCCGATAGCCCTGCTTGTATTGGAGGAGTAGGTAGGCAATGCAGAGAGTTAAAAAGAAAAGAGTTCCTAAATGAAGGAGTTTTAAATGTTAAGGCAGCGTTTATGAGCAGTTTTTTTCTTCTTAGGGTCATAGGAGAGAGGATGTCACTCGTTGAGAGAAAAATGCCAGCCTCCCAGTTCTCAGGCTCGCTGTTAAAACAAAATCATCCTGACTCTGTGGTCGCCTTGTGTTGGCCCTTGGCTCCACTCTGACAGTTTTCATACTCCCACTTAAACTTTTGTAACTCCAGGTACTTAGGAATTGGCAAAACATTCCTCACTGTGGACAACAAATAATCTTTGACTTCAAAGGTCAAGAAGAAGTAGGTGCTTGGAGGCCCTAAAATGGGCATTTATGCTTTTGGCTTTTCACCCAAAGGAAGACAAGAGCTTTTCGGTTTTCCCCTGGAAGTGAACAATCACAGAACGTAAGGGACATTATTTGGTTCGTTGTATAAAATGCAAATAAATTGCTTTCCTCTATAATGATTGCTCGCACTCTACACACGTGCGATATGAGCATTTCCTATACCCCAGGTAGTGAGGGAAGAGCTTTAATAGCCCACTTATATATTAGAACAAACCTAGGTTTTTAACAATTCTTTCTTGACAAGTTGTCTGATCGTGGTGGAATCTGAATTTGAACTCAGCAGATTGGCCCATAGTAGCTGATCTTAACCCATATTCCTCTTGTATATTGACTTTACATTGACTGAGGCTGAGCTCTTGAGGGAACAAAGAAAGGTTTTGGATCTAATGGGCCAAACTGATGATATTTAGGCTACCATTTTGCCCAAATTTCCCTAAACCTTTTTCTGGAATTGCTCAGCCCCTTCTGAAAGGCAGAGAAAGTCTGTTCTCTTCCACAATTAAAAAGTAGACACTGTTGTCTATTCTTGAATTTCACATTTGTCCTTGTACCACCTCCTGTTACCCTTGGTCTTCCTCAACATTTCCTACCGTACGCTCAAAAAAAAAAAAAAATTGCTGGAGGTAGTCTGATTACTGATTACTAAAATTTGAATTCCATGCTTCTTTATTCCTAGATGTTTAGGATCTGTCATCCCTGCCATTGTAACCAGGGTCAGCTATATCGTCTACTCTGCTCATTCATTCATTTTTGTTCTCACTGCCCAGTGATCAGGTCTTTATTCCAGATTAGCTGTCCACAATGAACATTCATTCATTTTTGGTGTCACAGGTGATTTACTGTGACCCTCATTTTGCAAGAGTCAGGAATTCCACACAGTGTGGCTGCTGTTGACTTCATCTTTAAGAAGGGTGTCAGCACAGGCTGGGAGAGAGACAAGAAAGGCCTATAGACCAAGCTATAGGAGGAAGGAAGTAAGGGACTTGAGAAAGAGGAAGACATGCGGAAGGAGGCAATTGAGGGGCAGAGCATTATCAAATCTGCTCCTACAGATGACATGTTCCAGAGAGTTTTCACGCTGCAACATTTAGTTGGATTGACTCATGAAAGTGAGAAATGTATAGAAAAGGTGAGTGTGATGAGCAATGAACATGTTGAATGAATAGTTTTTAAAAACTTCACATGATTTTATGCAAAAATCTTAAGTTTAAGTTACTTTGTTTTTTCCTTCCCTACATGAGGCCAATTTTGTAACAAGGCAAGATGAAAGGTTAGTATTCTAGAAGTGTCTTTGAACTTTCCCCCCTCTAATATAGACTTAATGAGGTTTTGGGTATAAAGGACTGACCCCAAAGCATGAGTTTTATTATGTCCTATCTCATTCCAAGCTCTGACAGCTCACCTCTCTCTTCAAGCCTCAGGGAGGTGAGAAACACTGAGCTTTTTATACAGCTCCCTGCTCAGGATTTTGTTAGGTTAAAGAATTTACTTCTAAGCCTTTTTGGTAAATACCTGGGGGAAACACATGCACACTCACACACACACAAAAACTGTTTTACAATACCATAGTACAGATTGCTTTTCAACTGACTACTTTCATCCTAACAGGTAAAGGATCATGGAGTGATAGAGAAATTGTTCTCCACCACTGTTAATCGGGTATTTTAGACTTTGAGGGACTAGTGGCACTGTAATTATGGATGTGTATGACGTACTCTCCGACTGGGTTATAAACCATTACCAGACACATACCTATGTGATGATATAGGAAAAATATTATGAAGCCAAATGGTAGATATGATAATGATAAATATTGCAACACACTTGTGAAAGGAATATAAAGTAGTCATACCAGTAGTAGCTGCCTTTTTTTTTTTTTTTTTGAGAATCTTCCAAAAGTCAGTCCCAAGGGTAGGCATTTTTCTAATATTATTTGTTTAATTAAAACAAGGAAATTCAGAATCATAAAATTTGAGTTACTTGAGTAACTTTGCTCATTCTTTCCTTTCTTTAGCAAGCAAAGGTTTTTTTTTTTTTTTTTTTAAATTTTATTTATTTATGATAGTCATACAGAGAGAAAGAGAGAGGCAGAGACACAGGCAGGGGGAGAAGCAGGCTCCATGCGCCGGGAGCCTGATGTGGGATTCGATTCCGGGTCTCCAGGATCGCGCTCTGGGCCAAAGGCAGGCGCCAAACCGCTGCGCCACCCAGGGATCCCGCAAAGGTTTTATATCAGGTTATGTCTAATACCAAAATCCATTTCTTCCCTCATCCCCTTCAGAGACTCTATATGGCCCACACAAAGACTCAGGAGCCTAGTGGAAGAGGATGACTCAGCTGACACTGAAACAGTACATGTCAGGTCACCTAGCTGGCTCAATCAGGAAAGCATGCAGCTCTTGATCTCAGCGTTGTGAGTTCAAGCCCCACTTTGTGCATAGAGTTTACTTAAAAATAAAATAACTTTAAAATAAAAAATAAAGAGTGTATTCCATCAAATCTCTTAGCTACTCACTGGGTGAAATGTAATCATTCCTTGTCCAAAGATTTACAGACCTGAGAGAGCCCATCTTATTCTCGTGACTCTAGGTGCAGATCTAGGGTTAGGAAAGAACATATTCTGGGGGTGGTGCATATGTGTATTTAGAAAATAGCATGGCCAGCAAACTTATTCCACAGCACATAAACCATAATGATTTCATTCTTAGAAAAAAACAACAACAAAAGACAAACTTGCCTCAATTCTTTTAGTGTTATTTCTAGGCCTCAGCAGGAAAGTGTTTAGTTGAACATTGTAATAAAGAAATGTTTATCCTTCAGTGATTTCTGTTTCTCATCATTTTCCATGATGTTGAGGACTAGTGGAAAGAGCACTTACAAATAATAATGTAGCCTACTCCTTTACTGGTCTTTCCCAAATGGTAACAATGCGCCAATAATTATGTATTTTTGAAGATACCTCAGAGCTGATATTCTAACTAAGAACATTTTTGATATTTTATATAATTGTCAATATAAAGATTTGGAATGATTGTTTTACTTCCAGGAATTTCTCAGTAGTATTCAGGTAGCACAGCAGAAAATAATAAGTGCACTCCATATAATTTTCATTACACTGTGTGTGTATGCATGTGTATCCTTTCCTTCCAAATCCCATCTGTAACTATATTAAAAACTAAGTTCATGTTGATTATTTATAACTTTATATTGCTACCTTCAGTCTACCAGTGATGAGAAATTTCAGTGTGCATTTACGCCACATAACAGGTTACTAAAAAGAAAGGATAAGAGGAAAGCCTAGTTACAATCATGGCGCATTAGATCACCTTTAGAAATACTTGCAAAAAAAAAAAAATATATATATATATAGCAACTATTAACTTGAAGAAGTGTTCTTAATTCTTAACAAAAAAGACATACTTCCTAGGTGTATTTGTTAAAGGAGAATGAGAGCAACAGATGCCCTTCCCTGGTCTACCTGGCAAGAAGGCATGGACATGTGGGATACTGTGTTTCTTTGTGGCTGTGGCTCTCAGAAAGGGATTTTAAAATAAGAAATATGGGGGAATATTATTGCAAATAATTTCCAGTAGAAAATGAACCTAAATCAGGAAGTGACTTAAAAGAATGCTGAGTAAAAATACAAATGGTTACGTAATTTAAGGTATTCTCACTGCTTCTAATTCACTACTTATCCAATTACTTGGACTTGTATCAGTAATTCCTCTAGATTGAAAAAAAAAAAAAAACTTGGGAAATAAGTAATAAAATAATTCGTAAAATATATAAATGACCTTTGTACATGAATCTGGTGATATGGTTTTGTTATAGTGGTTGGGCACAACATAGTACTTAAGTAAATTCAGTAACAAGAAATCATTTTTATCCCGGGCACTATCAGAGGGTACTCAGTAGGACAAATATTAAGAATAGACTTTCCTGAAAAATTAATTAATTAGTTCACCAACTTGACTATGGTTGATTTTTGCCACTTGTAAGTTATAAAGTACACATTGAACTGCAATCCTGATGCTCCCTTTTCCCAAAAAGAGAAAATTAGCTACAAAATATAATTTTGTAACAACCTAATGGACTCAGAGATTCTAGGAGTTTATTTTTATCAATCAACTTCTGAAAATACGGCAATTTATGGTTAAGACAGGAAGCCATATATCTTTAATCCTTTATACCCAGAGCCCAAATTATAGAGAGATTTATTTTAATTTTTTCCCCAAGAGTTGACACATGGAAGAAGTGATCATTAACTCAGGATGCTTGAGTGAATATGGAAAAACAAAGCTTTAACAATTTTCTAAATGGCTGATTTAAGACAAAAAATTGTAAGCACCAGATTTTCCAATAGAGCATCGGTAATGTGGTAGGAGGCGTGGTTCAAAGGCCAAGGGCAGTGCATTTTGCAGCTACCTACTGGTGGGTGCTGCATCTGTATGGCCTAGAGGGAGAACTAGGCAAGCACATTTAGCACCGCTCTCTGGGACACCTGAACTCATGGTGCTGATGAAGAGTGATCCGTTGGTGAGTCTAGGGTTTTTTTGTTTGTTGGTTGGTTTCTGAGAAAGTGATGGTAAGATAAAGGCACTTAAATAAATATTTTAGCAACAGTATTCATGTAGCACTTTCTAGTCAATCCAAGACATTTAAAGATTTTAACTGTTTTCACATAGACTTGTTTAGTCTGCACAACACATTTATGATACAGATAGTGGTTTTTATCTCTTTTTAGCAGTTTAGGAACTTAAGCTCTTTGGAGACCAAGTAACTTGACAAGAGGACTTGTTAGGCACAGGTCATCAGACTCCAGCCTCAAACTTTTTCTGCTATGTCACCCTGACTCTCATTTTATTATTTCAGCCTTGTTGGTAAACCTGCTCCCCATCGGCAATTCACTGTGTTCCTCTTGGATCCAAAGCTGCTTATTCACATGGCAGTGATCCCAGTGGTTTGTTACTAACCCGTAACCCCATTGGGTGCATCAGCTTGTGTAGGAGGATGCCTATGAGGCAGATGGGCATAGTGATTAAGAAGAAGAGTGATTAAGACTTGGGAGGCCAACTCCCTGGGGCCAGTACCCCAGTCCTACCACCTACTATGTGGCCTGGGGCATGTTTTCTTAAACTTTCTGTTTCTCAGTTTTCATGTAAGACTAGAATTATAGTGGTATCCTATGATATTGTTGTAGGATTAAATGAGTTAATTAATGTAAAGTTTCTAATATCCTACCTGATAATCACTAAGGCTTGGCTATTATTTTTGTAAACCTCCTCTTCTTGGAAACATGCAGTGGGAAATGTCTCCCTCAAGTTTCTTTTCCGTTAGGTACTGCCTTTTAATTATTTTCAATGAAACCAAGAGAGTATATTTATATTTATATTTATATTTTAAATACAACTTAATAACCATGATAGTTACATGTCCATTTCTGAGGCTCAAAGTAAAATGCTACTGGTTCTGACTTTGGTTCACCCTAGAGAAGAAATTATTTTCAGATTCCATTTGCTTTTTATGCTGGGATAAAAAATTAAAAAAAAAAAAAGATACTGAGGAATGGCATCAAATTTACCATAACAGAAGTCTGTAGCCTTTACCTTTTGCACTTATTAATTCAGATTAATACACTTGGGTGAGGAGACTCTTCTGCATTTGCACGCCACGCACCGTGGACAACTTTCTCGCCAACTTCCTCTCCACCCTCCGCAACTCACTGCTTCTGTTTTCCAATCCCGTGTTCCCAACTGAAAAGCCACCTTCACTTGCTGAATGAAGGGCTTAGAAGAGAGGATTCTAACTTTGGGTCTGGATAATGTGCTCTCAGCTACTAATTCATTTATAGTTAGCCAATTAAATAATTTTTTTTCCTCTCTGTCTAAATACTTCCATCCCTGGTGTGGCACAGAAACGACAGATTATATTTAAACCTCTTTCATTATGTTATGCCCTGGCTCACAGACTTTCAGTGGTTACTCATTACATTTGGGAGAAAGTGCAAACTCTTTAGTTCAGGGCGCTCACCGGAGTCTACCTGGGTACACTTAGTTAGTTCTAAGTAAACCAACGTCTAATTCACATTTGTGCCTTTAGCTTTCTCTTCTCACTTTGCAAATGTCCCTCTGCCGTCATCTCTGTCCTTGTAAGTTCTCTTCCATCATTAAAAGCAGCCTTATCCAGAAAGCTTTCTATGTCCATCTTAGACTGCAAGAGTCTAGTACACTGGAAGAGTTTTCTGTTGTACCACTTCCTTGTGGTGTAAGTATGATAAGTTGCTTTAAACATCTCTGGGTCTTACCGTGTCGGAATATTGGAACGAATATTATGTAACATTCATGGTTATGGTGAGGACTTAATGGAATAATATTGGTAAAAGTGATTGACGTAGTGCCAGAAACATAGTAGGCCGGTAACTTCAGCAACCAGGATTACTTTCCATTTGTGCATCATGGAACTTTTTTTTTGTTTTTGTTTTTGTTTTTTTTTTTGGAACTTGTTAATACTACTAATTTGATACATATTTTTTCCCCCTGGTTGTAGTTTTTATAGGTAATGTTTTATCCTTCCAAAGAGACCCAAGGTCTGTAATAGCTAGAACTCTCTCTTATGCATCCTGGTATTCTCATCTTAGCAAAGGGCTTTACACATAACAGAGGCCAAGTAAATGGCTGTAGGATTAACCATAGAAACAGTTTTCCACTAGCTACTATGACCATGAAATCCACAGAACAGAAAATACCCTGTAGTCCCTGAGCAGTGTAAGGTTCAGGGACCTGAAACAGTGGTCTTTGTATGAGCCTATGTTTGGAAAAGAGAGAACACTTTTTAAGCCTTAGGAATTTTGGAGCCTATCCGGAACAGTGACTTCTTGTCCAGTGTCACCTTCATATAAGCTTGACTTGGCATTACAGTCACATTTTCCTACCTCATGAATAGATAGATCTATAAATTGCTCAAAAGCATCAAATCCTATTTGATCATACCTTCATTTGTACATTCATGTATTCATTTACTCAAATATTTCCCTCAAAACCGAGTATGTTCCAGATGTTGGGCTAGGTGTTGTGAATGTATTCATGAATCCTAGCTTTGAGGGGCTTAGATTCCGTGAGAAATATGCGTATTTTCTGCATGATGACCATTTTCAGAAGAAATTATTAAAATCATAAATTGTCACTATAAGGAGAAAGTATTCTTTTATTCCGTTATTAAGAGCAAACACTGAGCAGGGATGGGGGCAGGGGGAGAGGGAGAAGCAGACTCCCTGCTGAGCGAGGAGCCTGGGATTGGGGTGGGGCTTCATCCCAGGACCCTGGGATCATGACCTGAGCCTCTGGCAGATGCTTAACCCTCTTAGCCACCCAGGCCCCCCAGGGACAAGTATTCTAACATGTTAATAATGAACACAGTGCTGACCTTTTTGTAAAATTTCAGAAAATAGCAGCATTATTTTGTCTCCTTTACTGCTTGAAAGTTTGCACACACACTATTCCTTTTGATTTTGAGGGACTTTTGAGAGTGACTGGTCTTGATGGTTCACTTTGCAGATGGGACCTCCCAGCGGAGGGAGGGACAGTCTTGGGTCACGAAGTTGGCAGGGGCAGAACGACAGTGGTCCTGACAGTGGTCCATGGCTTTTCCTTGTGATTATCTTGCCCAATCCAGCATTTTTGACCAGGGTCAGTCGGCTCCTCCCATTGCTCTGAAACACTGTTAGGATTTGACCTCCTGCAAACCAGCAGCTGCTTTCTCAGAGCAGCATTTGAATGCAACGCTGACCCCCAGGAGGAAATGGTTTCAGTGTGGTGTGAACTCTTCTATGCTCTCTCCACCCGCACATATTTACGTCTCCCACATTCTTGAAGGGAGTTACAGCCAAATGCTTCATTACAGAGGTTTAGCCAGGAGGACATGCCCTGGGGACTTGATTCACAGACAAATGTATTATTCACAAGCTTGATCTGATCATACAAAATTTGCACTATAACCGTATGCCCTGAGGAAATTCCTTTCATAAGCCTAAATGATTGCATTTAAAAGAGTGGTGTGGAAGAAAAGAAAGTCTGTGAGCTGGGAGGAGGTGGAATATTGCCGGTGTGGAGTGGGGCAGCCCACGGAGGAACCAGTTCTGAGCCCCCTCCTCCCCTCTCCAGTCTCCAGGAAGACACTCTTCCCTCCTCTTTAAAGAGCCCTCTTTTGACAGCTTTGAAGGAGGGAATGATGAATTAAGTAGAGTTGGTGAATTATTTTAATGATGGTTTCTATGACGACGAGACAAATAACTTTCCACACACTTTGTGTTTTAAGCAAAGAAGCATTAGGCAAATAATTTTTCTGCAAAGTGGATGTGGTAAAACACACACACAAACCTATAGATGTTTGGTTACCTTCAGGTGTGAGAGATTGGAACAAGACTGCTCCACCTGCAGATAGAAGTTGTTCTGCTTGGAATGAGAGTCAGTATTTTCATAGCTTAAAAGTCTCCAGCATTCCTTGACCCAAAGAATTTAACCTTAACGTGGTTAAATATTTTTCAGACCTGGACCTTTTTTTTTTTTTTTTTTTTTTTTTATGTTGGTGAGGTCCAGAGTCCAAGAATTCTTGAGACGTCTTTGGTGCAAAAAGGTGATTTTATTAAAGCACAGAGGAAGGACTCCTGGGCAGAAAGAGCTGGGGTACTGGGGTTGTGAGCGGTGGCAGATTATATGCTTGGGAATTGGTGGTGGTTAAGGAAAAAGGGAGGGGTCTAGAACGACTTTCATATGCTAAAGGAGACACTAAGGATACTGGGGGCCTTGCTATTGTCAAGCTAAGGTGGTTTTTCCCTCTCACAGAGCATTAACTTTAAGACAGGAGGAATGTTATACTCTGTGTGCCTCAAGTATTCATCAGGGGTTGTAAGGAAATTTTATTTTGTTTAAATTCCCTTCTGCCTTTGTTTCGGAGGGGAGGGCCATGTTAGGGCTCCAGGAAATGGAGTTCATGGGTTTCTGAAAGTTAGGCTGTTGGTAAGAATGCTTTTTCCTTGTAAATCACTAAGTCATTTGTAAACTGATGGAGACTCCTCTTGCAGGACTGTGATCCCTATTAGTTACCTATTTGTTTTCACCTGCCTTTGGTTTTAGGGCAGCCTGAGTGCCTGAGGAATGTCACAGGCATCCCACCTGGGGGGGGGGGTGTCAGCTGTGCTTCCTCCTTCCTCCTCAGCTTGCCTTCTCCCTCATCACCAGGTTTCCCCCTGAAGTGGGTTATAACCTTGCCCTTATAATATCTAAGGAAGATGCTTGGTTTCTCTTTTCTGGCCATTCTTACCTATGCAAGGTTCCCTGTGGTCATTCTGTAAGTCCTGTCCTGGCTCTAACTGACCAGTCTAAACTGACAGACCGACTGCATTAATGCCACATTTTTGCATTGAGGATTGGTCAGCAGAATGCTGTGCAATTGATACTTCTGCTACTTCCAACTCCAGCTCTGCACAGAGAAACCTATCTATTATTAAAAACCCTATTAGTAGTGGTAAGATTGCACTGCTCTCTCTCACTATAGCTGCTGAGTGTTATCTAATTGGTTTTTATTACTTCGAAAACCCTGGGAGTGTGGAGCTCAAATGCACATTTGCTAACAGTTGTGTTCTTCCCTCTTGTACGCATTGGAAATGCTTTTAGATCATTTAGGTTTTGTCAACAGTGAAAATAAAAAAGGGGGGGGGGAATGAATAGTGTTTTGGAGAGTACCTGGAAAAGAACTACAGACCTCAGGATTAGGTCAGCTTCGACCACTCTAGGACTCAACGACATGAATGCTTGTCACATGTGTGGCTTTTCCCATTATCTGAAGTGCAGAGAGTGTATTTGCCTTCAAAACTGTGGTATTATTTATGTCTCATGTGAATGCTATTATCTATTTTCTGTACACTTGATCTTATTCACATTTTTAAATTGGTAACTCAGTTCTCTGTAGCTACTGGTTTATTTGCTTAAATGGAACAATTCAACAATGAGTTTGTATGCTTATGCCTGACATGTCCTGGATGTCTTCTTCAGACTCATCTTTGGGATATTAGAAACGATGCATCCATTGCCTGGCCTCTGTGATTCCCATCTCCCTTGCATTTATTTTCCCTTGAGAGGTACTGTGGTTCTTGCTAGAAATTAGTAGTAGTGGTAGCAGCAGCAGCTATAGCATTAGTATTTTCTCTGATAACGTCACCCCCCCCCCCACAGGGCTTTGCTGCCTTTCTTTAGACTCTTTGAACCAGTGTAAACATCCCAAACCATCCCCATTCTTGTGAATCCTGTCCTATGCTTCAAGGGCTTGATTTGTGAGTGCCCAGATATTTCACTGAGTTCACTATCTCCTTCCTTCTTAACTCTAGAAACCAGGCTTCCATTTTTACCCCTCACTAGAGTAAATGGCTTTCTCCAAGATCGCCTCCAGTACTTGTATTCAGTTTTCAGGTTATTTTTTTTTCCTTTTTCATTTCTACCTTACCTTTAATAGCATGGTCCTCAGTAAGTGATGATAATAGCAGATGCTGTTGTAATCACTTTAAATGTATAGTCAAGTCATTGAAGTATTTTATGGACTCCCTGAATTTTCACAGCACCCCACAAAGTGAAGAATATATTATACTTTCCAATTTACAGACCAGGACGTTGGGATAGAATAAAGTCACGTGTCCTAAATTTCCCAATCGCTAGGGTTGCTGAGATTCCATTCCACGGGGTCTCAGAGGTCCAGGCTCGGCCATTGGCCACCCTTCAGTGCTGTGTCTCAGAATTCCCTCTGGCTTATCATCAGTGATGTCCTTGCCTCTCACACCTCTCCTTCCCAATTCAACTGAACAAACATCCATTGAATGCCCGATAGGGACCAGCTCATGTTCTCCTTCACAGTCTCCTTTTGTCCCCTTGGCCATTTATTGTATTCAGTGGGGACAGATTAAGGCCACCATTGTGCTCTGGCTTCCAAGCTCCAAGAGCTCCTTTCCGGGTGGGCAGGACGGCTGTGTGGGGAGCCCTGAGGACCTGCACCAGTCCTGCCTCATCTCCTAATTATTAATGATTTCACTGTGATCCTCTCAATGCCCCAGTCTTGTCCTCGTAAATTTATGCAATCGCTCCCTTTTCTTTGACCTCCAAATCTAATCAGTGACTAAATGTTACTGATCTTCCCCTTTAAAATTCATCTCCACAGCCATAACTCTACCCGAGGCTCTAATCGCTTCGCTTGGGAATTGCAGTAATGGTCTAAATGGCTTTTGTTCCCCCAGGTTCTGTCCATTCCAATCCAGTTACCCACATCATACGCACTGGCCCCCAAAGCACTTCCAGTTGTCTTCTGTGACCCAGATCAAATACTAACTCCTCTCTGAAGCCTTTCCAGATCACTCCACGGTTGGTCATTCCTGCATCTTTCGGGACTATGCGAACAGCATCGTGAACCTGTTTAAATTCCTAGTAAGCTGGACTGTCTATTGTTTTTCTTTGCATACAGCACACCCAGCTCTGTGTCTGGTATGCATTAACCCCTCAGCTAATGTATGAACGGATGTACAGTTGAATGTGGGAATGAATGACTGGACGAAAAAATGAATGAAAGACAATGGAATGGCTGTAGAGTTTTTCAGGCGTCTACCTTAGCGAGTCCAGATCTCTCAGTGTGGTCATCCAGGCCTAATGCCCTGCCTTCCTTCAACTAATCGTATCTCTAATACCTCATGGGTTGGCCCCGGTTTACTCCTCTCTTCATGTAACATTTTCTTCTCCTTGTAATTCAGAGCTCAAGGCATCTGCTTCTCTTGGACCATCCTTTCACACACTTCACCATTTTCCTTCTCTATAAAGTCAACCCCAGTCATCTCCAGTTCCACTCTTCATCATCCTTTTAATCACATAAATCGGGATCACGATAGACTGATGAGGATCTGTTATTTTCATGATAGTTTATTAAAATGAAACTATCCACCAAGGAGTTGGTGCGATGTCATTTAACATATTTAGCATCAGGTATCTGATGACCAGGATTGCAGCCTTAAAGCTAGTATGGGACCACAATCAATGTATTCCCTGCTATGAGCCTCAGTTTACTATTTGGTAAATGGAAATAAAAACTACTTAGCTACTTCACAAATTTGTTGTAGAGTGTTTTCCAACCCCAACCCCCAGTGCTCTGATTCTTTAGACATCAACTGAGAGGTCCAACAATTCAATTCAGTTCTGACAGTATTTACCAGAGGTTGGCACCAGTTCTGACAAGTGAAAGGGTTCAGTCCCACAAGACTGTCCCCCCACTTCAGACAATAGTCGCAAGTCCTGGGCCTCCCATACTTCTGATCAGCTGGCTATAACCAGGAATTCCTATGACTCCCTGCTACAGTTCAGTAATTTGCTAAAACAAATCACAAAATTCAGGCAATTTACATGCCTGTTTATTGTAAAGGATACAAATGAACAGTCAGATGAAGGAGGTTACATGGCATGAAGTCCAAAAGTTCCAAGGTTTTTGTTTGTTTGTTTGTTTGTTTTTTTAAGATTTTATTTATTTACTCATGAGAGACAGAGAGAGGCAGAGACACAGGCAGAGGGAGGGGCAGGCTCCATGCAGGGAGCCCGATGTGGGACCCAATCCCAGGACTCCAGGATCAGGCCCTGTGCTGAAGGCAGGTGCTAAAGCGCTGAGCCACCCAGGGATCCCCAAAAGGTCCCAAGTTTAAGAGATTTTTGTCTTCAGTAGAGTTGAGGCACACCACCATTCTGACACATGGATGTGTTCACCAGTTCAGAAGCTCATCAGATCTCCTTATTTTAAAGAACTTTATCTCTGGCCTCCTCCCCTTCCCAGAGGTCAGTGAATGGCTCTGAAAGTTCCAAGCCTTTAATCACTTGGTCTTGCCGGTGACCAGCCCTATGCTGAGGCTGTCTAGGGGTCCCACCCTAAGTCATATCATTTACCTAAACTCTGATGTGATCAAATGGGGCCTGTTTTGAAAAACTAAAAATACTCCTATCACACAGGAAATTCTAAGGGTTTTAGGAGCTCTGTGCCAGGAACCATTTGAGAAAAAAACCGACCATATTTCTTATTATATCACAAGATGATTAAGTGAAACTCTCTTTTCCAGATATCACTTAGTAAAATATTTTGAAAATGTTTTGCGTTGCAAGGTATAAATATATATAATAAGGTATTATGTAAGTGTGTTGTAATACTTAAGCATGTTTTACATGCTTAAAACCGCCTTTCTTCTCAAGACTCAAAAGCAAAAGGCAAAACAAAACCGCCCCTCTCATCATCACTGTATAACTATAGTTCCCATGTGTCTAAAAGGCTTTCTTTCAAAATACCCCAACTAAACTAATCTTCCCAACCAATAGCCCTTAGTGTGCTAACAAATATGCCAATTATAGAAAAAATTCATGATCGCTAAACCTTACAATGACCCTAGCGGGTCAAGAATATCATCCTCCAGGAACAGAAGAATAAACTGAGTCTCAGATCAACTCCCTTCCCCATGGGGACAAGGCTCCTAAGTCTGGAGCTGGGATTCAAAATTAAGGTCATCTCAAAATGAAGTTCTGGCACCAGGATGGCTGTGACAGGGGGTCATTATTTTACATTATTATTTCACTGATGATCCTATTTTATATAGTAAATGCAGCATCCCCACAGTTGGCTCCTGTGATGTGAAAGGAGACAAAAGAACCACATGCCGATCTGGGTGTCTGTGTGGAGGACTGTCCTGTTGGGGTCAGCAGGTTGGCTTCTTGCCATCCAGGGATGATGCCTTTTATAATGAGGAAGTTAAAAAGATAATTATGGAAATTAATTCCCGAACTGCTGTGGCCTGTGAACTCTACCAAGCAGAACTTTGAATATGAAGGGCAGTGCTGCAATGCAGAGCAGAAGCAGAAAACTTGACCTTAGCGGTTGCTTAGGCGGTAGGCTGCACTGGTTTCCTACAACCCCCCACAGCCTTATTGAGCAAGCATGTGTGCATGTATGTGTGTGTGTGGGGGGGCATGTTGTGGTATGAGCATTCCTGTCCCCTGATGCGTGCAGGTGTTCTATTAGCCAATTACCTCGTTGGCCTAAATAGGCTAAATCAAACTAACTGACATCGACTTGCTCTACAAGGATAGAAACACATTAGGATTAAGTGTATTCTAAATGCCAGTGAAAATGAATGGACAAAAAAGGAAAGAAGGAAAGAAAAGAAGGAAAGAAAAGAGAAAGTAAAATCTAACCCATAATCTACTCATTTCTTCTCATTCCCAGAAACTGCCTAATCTACTTTTGCAGATAGATGAGAAAATATCCCGGCTTGCAAAAGCTTGTCAGCACCCCACCACATTGCACACTAAGCCGATGCCAAGCTCAAGGCATGAAGAAATTCAGGATCAATGCTGAGAAATGCATTTCCTAGGTTTTTAAATATTCTTTGGCCATAATCTGATTTCTTTTCAACCAGTCTAAACTCTTCCCAGCTCTGTGCTCCAGCTAATAGGAAGGGCAGTGAGCATACTCCAAATGTGGATTCTGAGAAGTCACTTCAGAAACCTTCTTCCTGGAATTCTGTGTGGTTTAGAGGGAAATGTCCACAAGTAATATCCATATATCACTAAAAATGGGAGAAGAAAGGGCCACATATTTCTATTTTCTGATACTGCCAAGGTGCACACCTCCTATAATTTCCAGAGACCCACACTATAATTCACTCTCTGTCCTGTGATCTGCCTCTTTTCTCTGTCTCATTAGATTTAATTCAGTAATCACACCCTTCGAGCCATTCAGGCAGAAACACCCTTGCTGATTGTAACTTTCGCCAGCCAGTCTATGAATATTGCTGTAATGTGTGTGTGTATATATGTATGTGTGTGTATCCGCATGCGAGAGAAAAGGGGGAACGTTGCCTCCATCAACAGCTGCCTTCTCTCTGTGTTGGTAATTTAGTCTTTCTACCTATTTCCCATTCCCCACTTGATGTCCACGGGAATTGGAATGCCCTTGAGAATGCCAACACCAATAAGAGGAGGATTTGTATGAATCCTCCTTCCTCACCAGTCACCTCTTAGTGTGAGGTTCCTTGTCCTTTGTTTTCTGTATTTTTAATTACCTCACCCTTGTGGTATTCACAGGCCCTCACCCCTTCTGAAAGACTCTTGTGTCTGTGACCCTGTTACACTTTTACCACCGAGATTGCTCGCTCAGCCTTTTCTTCTTCCATTGCCATGTGTGTGTAATGCCTGCTTTCTGTCCACATTGCTTTTTGAGTTTCTTGTTCACCCCCTAATTTGTTTCCTGTATGTGATTATCTCTTGCTTATCCCCAGGTGAACTGGCGAACATGGTTTCCTTTTGCTTCCCTTACCTCTGGTGTGGCATGTCTATGTCAATCCCCATTTCCTCTGGGAGAGGTGTAAGGAGTAGCAGTTGCTGAATGGTGTGTGCATTTTAGTTCAGAAGATGTATCTGTATCTTTCCACTGCCTTGTTTCATATCTTTATGCATGAGCAGCATCACTCAAGCCGAACTAAAGCTTAACAGCCTGCAACTGCACAATGCATATCCCATAAAGAAATGGCTCAGGTTCCCAAATGAATATGAAGCATTGATTTGTTTGGTCGAGAAGTTAAAGGGTCTCCGGAAGCCAAGATTTTGTATTTTTAATATTTTTTCCTTTATGCAGGGGCCTAAAGAATCGTTGATTTACATTCTAAAGGATCAAATAGAAGCCATAGCATTTTGTCGCTTCATATTGAGCAATGAGATTGGAGATTCTAAATGCACATTCTAAGGGAAGAGTAAGGCACCAATCTCAAAAATGGTCACATGGGGTAAAGGTAGGGCCACCCACATGACATCAATTTGCCTCATGTTCCCCTGTCTAGCTCTTGCATGTGGCCTCTGGCCATGGTCAGATCATTTCCCATTTCCTCTTTCCCAGCATTAAATGAATTTGTTCTCTTTCTGTCCTTAGATGTAATGAAAGCATGGTGAGAGATAAGAAGGAGAAACAGGACAGTAGATAATATATAGAAAACAGAGTTCCAGGATGTTCCAGTCTCACTTGTATATTTAATAAGATTTAATTTGCACAAATTTGGGTTTTTACTTTTACCTTGAATTTACCTTTTACCTTGAATTTAGTGTGAATTTAGTATTTTAGTAAGGCAGGGACAAACAAAACGATACAAGAGGAAGTATATGGCCATAAATACAGATAAATTGTTTCTCCCAAAATAGAAAAATTAATCGCGTAGTTAAAAAAATGTGTACTGTCACCCCTCAAGAATTTTAGAATGAAAAACTGTTTTATCACTTTATTAGAAGAGCTTTCTAAGAAATATAAGAAAATAGGGGATAGAGGGGGGAAAGGGAAATTAGTATTTACTAGCATCTACTGTGCATCTTCAAACATAAGGGAAACTGTTCAGATGGAATAGCAAATCTAATTCTTTCAACAAGCCTAGAAATATATGGTGTTAGCCCTATTTTTGAAGATAAGAAAACTGGAACTTCTATAAATTAAATCATGTAACTAATCACACAAGTAAATGGTGAATAGCAGATTTGATTTCAGGTGACTTGATTTCAAAAGATATATTATTTCCTAGACTTATTTGGGGAAATTTTTTTCTAAGCATGATTAAATAAATGTCTTGTCTCTTGATTAGGTTACTATCTGTGGCAAGAATGATTTGATGTATGATTTGTGATACTGTCTTCTCAAAGGAAATCTAATGTAAAATTCTACTCTTCCATACAATGTTTATAGAAAAGTAGAGATTTCTTAGCTGAGCGGGTTTTTTTTTTTTAATTTTTATTTTTTATTTATTTATTTTATTGTGGGCCCCACCCATTTAACTGAAGTAGATTAACAATCTTGTAAGTTTTCCCCTAGATCCAGGGAAGAGGGACTCAATTCTGGGCCCCACACTTAGGTTACTTTGGTCGCTTTACAGCCACATTCCCTCCTTATAGGGTGAAGAGGCAACAAACTGAAGGAATGCTTGCCTGACACCCTCTAATACCCTGTGCATCCCAGAACTCCATGCCCAGAGAATCCCAGACCCATTTCCTAGATCTGCCTTGGCCTCTTCCTGCTTGTCCTTGAAAGGGCTGGCCCAAGGAAGTTTTCAGGGATTGTCAAAAGGCGTGATCATGAGGGAAAGGAGCCCACTCAGAAGGATTTACTGTAGAACTGAAGACAGCACAGGATGACTAAGGAGGGGAATCCATAGGCAATAGCTGTTCCAGCTCTACACTTCCTCAGACACAGACCATCAGGGATTTGAGGATTCTAAATTAAGATCTGGTCGTCTTGGAGAATATGATGGCCTTGCTTTGATAGGGAATACATAGTCCTGTATTTGTATTATTGCCCTGGACCACATGTGTAATAGAAACATCCCTGAATATCCCACTACTCTGATTTTATTTTAGGAGAAAAGGATCAACCTTGCTGCTCTCAACTTAAATGAGAATTTTAAACATAATTTCATATGACACTTCTTTCTCCAGCTCCCTCCAACCTTGGGAAACAGGGATAAACAAATATGATTTGGTTCTGATTTCCCAGAGGCAGACCTTCGTGAAGACCAGCATCCCCACACAGTTTCTTTCCTTGGCAGACATTCCAGGCAACTCAGAGCCTGCCCTTGGACTCTGTAAAAATGTGACTGCTTATGAATGGGAGTCTTAGCATTCTTCTTTTAATGCTGACCTTTTAGAATTGTGGTGAAAATTAAATAAATGTAAAGTGGTGCATAAAGCGTTTGGCGCAAAAATGCATGGGCTCACATAGTAGATACGCAACAAACGGTAATTTCCTTTCTGTCCCTTCCCTTCCACCAGGGCAGTCCATCCTTTCATATCAACTGGGAAATTCCATATTGGTGGGTATTCCATAATGGTGGTCATATTGATCTTTCTCCTCCCAGGCTCTCTCCAAGCCCTGCCCCTAGCACGTTTAGCATCCACCATGATGTATGAAATCAAAGATTCTAAAGAAGCCTTCCATGCTTTTTATCAGATTCCTCACCAGTTAAACACCCAGCTCAACTCAAGAGACGCTGCTGTGTCCCATCCTGCATTTTCTGTCCTCATTCTTAGTTTCACTATTTAACCTCCTCCCTAGCCCCATGTACTCACATCTTCCAAGTGTGGTCACTCCATCTCTGTCATTGGGCTTTTAATCAGATGGATGTAAAGCACTTATCCAGGAGACCTGGCTTGAGCTGGTTAAAAAAAAAAAAAAAGTCACAGACCATTTGCATAAAAAAGTAAAAGTCATCTGCCCTGTTTATCTCTAGGTTTCCACAGAGAACAGCAGTTGCCGATCTTAATTGATTATGATATAGTGTTGCTTAGCCTAAAATCCACTGCTTTTCTCACATGTGGATGCATAACTGAAACCCACCAGAGCTGTGCTGCCCATTGCTTAAAACAGAGGTCTTGTCTTGCCATAGATAGTTTTCCATTTCTCGTTCTCTCCTTCTCATGCTCTCAGCATATCAAGAGCGACTTGGATTTGGGATTGAGGCTCTTCATTTTCGGCATTAAATCAGCATGCAGCGTGTGAGGCATTTCAGTTTCAAATATGCAATGGCTTTGTACAGGACAATATGGGAAGGAAAGTATGCCCTGTAGTACTGGTTGTGTTTTGAAACAAAAAGTGATGAGAGGAGTGTGCAATCAGAGGCAAGTATTCTGAAGATACTATTATTAGGGGCATTTCTCTGTTGAGTTCTTAGCAGTCTTTGCGTTAACAAGAGTTTTAGTATTAGGAGAGCTTAATGAGGTGCTAATGAGCAAAGAAGAACTGAGCCCTATGTTAAGCCCCCCATCCTGCATTGTTTACAAGGGGTCAGATGCTCTCCACATATTTCTACATGAGCAAAATAATTACAGTACTTCCTAATCTCATTTCAAATATTATCCAGCCAACCTGTTTTCAGCCCTTGTGCATGCGAGTGTGTGCGCGCACACACTCACACACACACACGCCATGGTTTTAGTTGGTACAGGGAAAGTGGACTAGAAGTGGATTAAAGAAAATGGAAGGAAGCTGATCCCTTCATCTCTATTCATTTCTCCTGGAGTTAACTGCTGACTTATTGACAATGAATTTGTGCTCAGCTTGAATCAGTCACATATTTCATTCAGCACCGACAGGTTACAATCTACCTATTGGCATCCCGCTGGTATCACATGTGACACACTTGTGAGAGCTGCTGCATACTGGACAGGTTTAAGATGAACGTCTTGGGAGATTTTTTTCCCAAAAACTATTAAACAGCTTTATATTAGGTAACAAGGCTTGCCTTAAGCCCAGGAGAAGGAAGAAGGTAGTGTGATTTTAGCAGCACGAAAGAGAGCCCTTTTGCACACTAGATAAAAAGACGACAACAAACAACAACAACAAAACATGGCAGTAATAGAAGAAGTTCCCAACCTACTTAATACAACTCATTTACTTAATAAAGGCCTACTGGTCCCTTGCATAATTAGAAAGAAGACTTCATTATAAATATCACTGAAAGATACTTTGTTCAACCTAATCATTCAAATTATATCTGGAATAATTTAAATCCAATTGAACAAAATATTTACTGACTGTCTACTATGTTTTATGAGAACCCATCTTTACAAGGATCTGTGTTATATGCTACTAAATATACTAAGGTTGAGCTAGGGAATTAAAAAAATAAAACTATGATAATTCCTTGTGTTGGTACGGTTGACAGTTTTCAAAATAACTGTCATAAGAGATGACACAAATATTTCAGTGGTTCAGAAGGAGCAATCACATCCAATTTGGAAATAGAGACTGTTATGAAGAAGTTGGCATTTAAGCTTGGCCCAGAATGATACAAGTCCATTCTTCCAGTGGACTCAGAAGCAGTGTTTCATAGGTAGCAAAAGTAACAGAAAAGCCATTGAGATTAAGAAAATTCTAGATCATTTTTGGGAAGGAGTCTTTAGTTTTATTAAGCCGGAATTTTGGTCATGCTGCTTCAATTCTGTGTCATGTAGGTTCTTAAGTGTCAGGTAAAGTAATTAGGATATAATTGAAAGTAGTGAGTAGCTAATGATGGTTTTTAAGCATAGGATAATAAGATGATAGCTGTATTCTAAGAAGATTAATCTGTCAGCAGTGTGTAGAAATAGGGAAGACCCAGTATTTCAGGTAAGGGACAACATGTTTCTCAATTACAGTGAGAGGAGTGTGGAAAGAAATCTGCTTCACAGATAAACTGCAGAGGCTATGGTGGCAGGATGAAGGTGGCAACACAGCGAAAGGAGGCATCTGAGGTGAGGAACTGTGTAGTTGAGAACCGATGCCTGAAATAGTGACAGCAAAATGAACAGCAAGAGATACTAAATGGAGGAAAGGAAGGAATAAGTTAAACTTGAGGTGTTAGGTGAATGGATTGTGTACCAGAGTGGTGATTTCTTTTTGCAAAAGGCATTAGCCACAGATGGAGGTGTGCAGATGAGTTGGGTTATAGTTAAAGATTTTATTCATGTGTTCCAATATGTGAGAGATAATATTTAAGTGGTGGAATTGATGAAATCGCTACAGAAAAGGCTGCATGCCATGAAGAGTGGGGGCACATAGGGTATGTAAGGGGGCACGTCCATTTAGGATGGAAGAAAGATACAGGCAGGTATAACCATGACAGGGGAGGAGAGTCTCAGAGGGGAATAAAAGAGCATCAGAGGCAAAGCAGGTAACAAATGCTAAATAGAGGTTAGAATGAGAACCTCTCAAAGCAATTGCATTGGATTGTCAGAGGCTTCTTGGAGTCTTTTCAGAACACCAAGCTGGAAAATGTAGGCTTCAGACAGTAAAGTAGTAAGGAGTGAACAGTGGGAAAAGCTGAAGGAATTGTTTCTAGAATATAGCTTCCAGAGTGTGCGTTGGGGAATTGAATGGACAGAGTGTTGTGGGGTTGTTTTGTCTGTTTGGGTCACTTCTTGGTTTGTTGCGATAAAGAACAATTGTGTCTGTGAGAAGTAGATAAGGCAAGTGGAGAAGAGAGAGGGATGAGTTGAGGGAGAAGAAAGCGGGGAAAGGAATAAGAGAGGGAGAGGGAGGGAACAGGAGAGAGGCTTTGATGGATAAAGATTCCCGGAGAAACCAAAGGACTTAGATTTAAGATTCTTGGGGTATTATTTAGGTCTGAAAAGAAAATGGCCTGTTATTTTTCATGTGTGAGTACAGAGAGTGAAGGTTGTTGTAGGTAAAGAGGAATATTGAGACGGAGAGGAAATTTATTGGCCATTTCTTCAGAAGAGTTTTTGATCTAGGAGAGAAACATGAGGACTAGTTCCCTGAAGAAAAAGGGAAAACTAGGGGAAAAACAGAGTAAGAGGAGATCTGAGCACCAAACATTTCTGACTTTTTGATTTTTCCTAGGGCCAGCAAATGTGCAGAAAGCTTTAGACCTAGTGCTCTTCCTAGATCAACCAGGAAAATCAATGGACTATATCATATTGACAGCACTGAATATAGCAAGATTGTTTCTGCCCACGGAGGGATGTTCCTCTCACTCCAAATATGGAGAATATATTAACAAGTAAAATCAAACAAAATGTAGTATTTTATCTTTAAAATAAAACAGACTTACCCATTCTCTACAAATAAGAGCAAGGAACATAAACATTTATTCAGAAGAAGTCGGGGCTGGGAGACAAGGTTGAACTAGGAAGAAGGCCTGGAACAAAAGAGAGATAAAATGGAAACCATTTCTTTAATATTTAGGGAAAGTCTTTTTGGCAGCAAGGTCTCTAGCAAAGGCCAAAACGTTACCACTATTGTAAGTTCGTTCAAGTGGGAAGCTTCGTTATGTCTACCTTAGGGAAAACTGGAAATTATATGGATGTTAGGAATGTCTGTCTTAACCCTGAGATTTGAGTCACAAATGTGCTCATTGGGGCAAAGCTGGTTTTGATATTTCTGGGGAAAACTGGAGAGAGAGTGATTTTGACTTACCAGAGCCAGAGTGGTTTGAAGAGGTGTGGCTAGCTCTGTAGTTTATGCAAGAACTTTTTTTTTTTTTTTTAAGATTTTATTCATTTGAGAGAGAGTGAGTGAGCAGGAGGGAGAAGGGGACAGAATCTGAAGCAGACTCTGTGCTGAGCACAGAGCCTGACTTGGGGCTTGATCCATTCTGGAGGGGATTTGATTCAATTGGTCTAACAAGTATAAGGGTGATATTGCCATGTAGCAGAAGAATAAGCAGCACCAAGGCAGTTGCTCTTTCAGAACTTTAAAGACTGGGCAACCCATTTCCCTCCTCAGTAATCCTTTCCCCCAAACGAGGAGTTTTATGAAGAAACTGCATTCCAGGACTTCCTTACCCATCCAGTAGCACTAGTTGCTATGTACCAGTAACGTAGAGCTGAATTTTTGTTTCTATCAACTCCATGGGATAGACAAGAATCTGGAAATAAGCTCATGGCTTCACTAACTCTCTACATTCTGGCTAAAATTCAAGCAACCTGGAGAGACCTGTTGGGATTGGTCTCTGTTTGTCTAGAGTCCACTTTCTGTATCTTTTATCCCAGCCAATTCTCAGGAACGGGGTTTTGTGTGTTAGCTATATTATGCACAAAGGCTTGAACCCTCTAACTGTTGAAGGCTGACAAAATGTTCTCATCTGGCATCACCACCTCCCACTCTCCTGCTCATCACTTTAAAACAACAACAACAACAATAACAACAACAACGGACTTTAAGATGAAATGGAAATTTCATGGGTAGGTCCATATTGGCCTTTACTTGACAATATTATCCTAGGAATCCACAAATTCACTCAAGTAACCACCTACTAATCTGGCGTAAAGGAGTCCTCTAAGCTGACTTGGGATCTCAAAATAAATTTTATGAATCAGTTGTGAGACCAAGAGACCACAACTCAAGAAGGATTACCCCATGATCAACATTTCCATACCCTTCTGACTGGCCAAGTCCCAGGAAGGTCAAGCAAGCTCAGAGGAACATTCTATATATAGTTTAGGTCCAAGATAATATACATGTCTGGACAAAGAGAAAATGCCAAGTCAGAGGTGATAGAAGTCTTGGAAACTTCAACAGAATTTTACCTCATTTTGGCTAAGTAGAAACAATTTATAAGCCAGGTGGATTGTGGTCAGCTGGCTGTGTCCTGTGATTTGATAGAGGGCTGGGCCAAGATTCTGCTTCGAAAGTGACTATGCCTGCCTTCTCACCATGGTGATGTCTCTCTGTTGGATTTTGGCTCATCTTCTTAGGTTGAGAACACAGTTTCACAAGCCGAAGACGATCCACAGACTTAAAGTCCCCTGATGGTGGAAAACTTTATAACGGAAGATATGTGTTTGAAAGAAAGATTGCTGGGGGACTTTTAAGACCCTAAAACCATACATAGTATTTTATGAATATAATATCAAATATTGTATTTGGGTATGGGTTGCATAAAGCCCTGAACCTTCAGTGAGAACAGCATATTGTAGTTGAACATTTTAAGTATAAGTGGAGACAGATTATCATAAAAGGGCTTCACCTCTTCAAAAAAATAGTTTAATCGAAACCAGTTGGCTGTATATTGATAAAGCATGATGAAGAAGTATATTATATCTGTTCAATGGTATAGGAATGGAAGTATTATCTTTTTTAAGTTACTTTGCATAGAAAACATATTCAAATGCCCTAGCAAGGCCAAAAAAAAAAAATGTTTTCATTAAGGTTAGTGAGAATTAGGATTCCTTTTTTAGTTTATTAGCATAAACCTCATTTAAAAGAGAAAAAAATCTTTAGTAAAATAACTAGGCCTAATGTAAGCTGGGATACCACTTAAAGAATTGAGTTTACATTTTGATTAACCAAAGAAAATAGAGTATATAATTCTTACTAAGTTGAGTTTTATCTTATTTCATTAAGAAAAAATGACCTTGAACAGCAATTTATTCATTTCTTGACTTCCATATAAGCTGTTATTAAAACCATGACATTATTTGACTGTTAAACATCTACATTATTTTCTCTCCCATGACAAATTTTGTAAAAGTTAATTAACAACATTTGTTAGGCTTTAAAACATATGGAGATTTAACTTTCTATATTTTATTTTAATATCCTGAATCAAATTATGGTCAATATTTTTTGCAATGAAAAATTCTTTTACATTGTAATATCACAAAATTTGGAATACAGAAATAATATTACATCTATGAAAAATACATGTTTTTTTTTTCCCCCCTCATAGGCAACTTAATTGTTTCATGAGACTACTCATTGGAAAGTTAAGGTCAAGAATTTTCGCAAGTATAAATAAAGACTAAGTTATATATTAATGTTCCTGCAAGTCATCTGTGAAAAGAACATATAAGCTTAATAATTCTAAATATGCTTTTAAAATAAGAGTAGGTGCATCTCATTTACTTTTTAGCTCCATAGCTACCAACCGTTTGCTATGCAACGACTATGTATTTCCAAACAAGAATTCAAAGACCTCAAGTAGGAGTGGAAATTGCATAATTGGCTTTCATGACCCTATCCATCTTTTTCCTAAGTAAAACTGCTGCACTACCTGGTCCAGGGTCTTGACTCCATAGCATTGTGGGAAGCAGGCATTAAACTACTAAATTCTAACACCATCTGTAAGACTTAAATCCTAAGAGATATATTGTCTCTGCTGCCAAGGCCAGAATCAACTTCAGTTGCCAAATGCTAGACTGAAAGAGGAATGTAAACAGCTTGATGGAGGGGTGGTTCCTGGTGCACCTGTGGTTTTGACAGCTTTTGCTACTGCTTGAGGAGGAAACAGGTTGCCTGTTTGTTCTTCAAGAGCACTTCTGGCATCCAGGTATTATGCAGGCATGCACTGCCAGCTGTGAAAGATGCTGTTTCCTTGTCACCTCAGAGAAAGATGCTCCTACAGGAAGATCCCTCTTGCTATTTCATTCAGGGAAACTGAGAAAGGAAGACAAAAAGGATCAATTGCAAAGTGCAACTTACTACAGGGGCAGGGGCCTGAAGGAACTTGTGTCAAAGCCTTGCATTCAAATTCTACAGTGATACAGTAGTTAAGAATGACTTAACTGTAGTAATTTGTTAAAGTTGTGAGTCCATGAATGGATTAGCTAAAGAAGAGAAGAGCAAGAAAATGCATGTATATTTGATTTTGGCTGCCTGTATCTCTGTGGATCCACTCTTCAATCTTAGTGAAGAGCAGTGTGTAGGACAACCTACCTATGTCAAGACATCACAAATGCAGAAAAATAAAATATTAAATCATTACATTAGCTCCTGATTAAGAGGCTTAACCTGAAAGAATATGTTTCACACATACCCTAGCACTGTTACATGCATTTTAGCCTCATAACTGAATGAAACATATACCTTAAGACAGATTTCAAAAATTAAAAAAATCAAAATATACTTTTATTAATTAAAACCATTGTAGAACGTCAGTACTTAAAGCAATGAAGTTTAATTGATAAAATGAATCATTAGAACAGAGAGTCTAAGACTCGAGTATGAGAGAATGCCATGTATGATGGAAAAAGCTTTCCAAATCATTCTGAAAAAGGTAGATTATTTAATAAATCATGTGGGACAGCCAGCTAGCTATTAGGAGAAAAGGGAAGCTTGATCCCTTTCTTTCTTATATCAGCCTAAAAACCTTATAGTAGACTAAAAGTAAACATAAGTGAGTGAAATATAAAAATAAAATAGAGTTGTAAAAAATTTAGGAGAATATATAATAATTTTTAAATAAGAAAGTCCATTTTAGTAACATTATAAAATCAAAAACCATAAAGGAAAAGATTTATCTTATCATATCCACACATAAATCTTTCTAATGACAACAGAAAACCAACATAAGGTAAATTTGAAAAAGACAGCTGAAAATTAATGGAAAATATTTGCAATAGCTTCATGGATAAAACATTTATATCCTTAATATATAAAAGCTCTTACCAATCGATCAGGGCAAAGAAAATGGTCATCTCAATGGAAAAACTGGCAAAGGATCTAAATAGGCCATAGACAAAAGATGAAATGTGAGAACCTAGTAAATATGAATGGATAGATAGATGGGTAGGGTGGAGGGTGGAATAAAGAGAGAGGAAAAGAGGGGTGGGGAGGGCAGAGGGGAAGGGAGTGAAGCAGAGAGGCGGTGAGGGGAGAGGGCAAGAAAATACTGTTGTTCACTTACCAAACCAGACAAAGACTTGGGAGAGTGCGCACTCTTGTGCACTACTGTACAATATGTTCCAGTGTTAATTATGCATTGGTTTGACCTAGCTGTCTCAATTCTAGAAAGTTGCTGTGGCTAATATTATAGCTATAAAAATATTCACAGCAGAATGCTTTATAATAGGAATTATAATAAAGAAAACAACCTAAATATTCATCAAGTATTATTTAATTGAATGATGGCACATATTGTAATTGGATTTTATAGTTCCATTGAAATAATGATCTAGAGTTAATTTATTTGAGAAGATGTCCAGGACATATTGTTAAGTGGAGAAAAATAGATTGCAGAACAGTATATAGGACATTTTCTTAGTACCCTTATGTGTTTATATTAACATATGTATATATGCATAAATATCTAAAAGAGTAATTATGAAATAACATCAGTGATGATAATTTCTATGTGGTGGCATTTGAGCCATCACTGTACATTTCTACATTTTGTATATTCTGTGACTTTTTCCGTGAAAGTGTATCGTTGTTACAACATAAATAAGTTATTTTAACAGATAAAAAGCATTTTACTAATTTTAATTTGATTTGCCTTTTTTGGATTGTGTTAATGACTTGTACTTTTTATCCTGAGTAAAATAAGATGACTGTCTATGCACTTCTCTTCTAACAACATTTTATCTGGAATTATGTTGCTTGAAGAATTAATCAAGAAGAGCTCTGTGTTCATATCTTTCTGTATTTACCGGTTGCTCACTCTTAGTGTATTTGACATTTTGTTTAATCTATAATTCAAATATACTCAGCATATCTCATAAGATTTCATGATCTAGTTTATAATTACTTTCATTGTTGTAAAATCTTAAAATTTGTTAGGTCAATAAATAGGCTTATAAATAAATGATTTTCAACCTTTTCTTTACAACAACTCCAAATGCCTCCATTTAGTTCTGAACACGTCTCAATATATCCACAAAAAGCCTCTAAACAAAATTAAGTTTAATTCACTTTAAAGGGAAGCACTTCTACAGACCATTTTAAGGAAGGGGGGAGCCAATTTAAATAAATTATCAGATACTCATTTTATACAGATGAGTGCTGCTAATTACAATCAGTCTCATCTATTCATTAAAACTAGTCCAGCAAGCTTGGATAAACTTTGTCAGCAGTTAGTCACTGCATTTATTTGAAAGCCATAAAACAACATTTTTTCAAATACATTTTTTTAGAATTTTTACTTATTTAAGATCATTCTCAAAAAAAAAAAAAAAAAAAGATCATTCTCCAGGCATCCCTAAATAGTGAGGTTTTATAATTATTCTAATTTGTGCATGGTTCTTCTTATTCAAGATGTTTAATCTTAAGAAATGTGTAGCATTTACAATACTCAATATTCTCCACGCTTTACCTTTAAACCTCCTGTTGTTTCAAGTTATCAAGTAGGTATCTAGAACGAACTATGTTTCAGGAGAATCCTTCCATTGTTCTCATATGCAGTTCAATTTGGTGTAATTCATTTCTTATTTGACTCTCCAAGGGTGGCACCATCGAAGTTACCACATTCTCTAGTCAGTGGAATAGAGAACATGCTTGGCCTGTGATGGAAAAATCAAACTGTATTGGGCTTACCCACATAAAACTATACACTAGAGCATACCACTTATTTTTTTTTTCCCCTAGGTTGATCATGGGAAATGTACTGATTGGGTTTTGTTTTGTCTTATTGCCTGTTTTTCCTCTAAAAACTTAAAGTGTAAAGTATTGTAAGCTGAGCAAATGGTTTGTTTAAGCACGCTTCACACGCACACTTTGGGTTGACCATGTGACTTGCTGGACTGATACTTTCTTTATATAATCTGCTTGTTATTACAAGTCCACCAAGCCAGAAACCTGCTGAGGGGTTTCTAACCAGAGATCCATATGTCTTTGCCACCTTAGATAATAGCCTAACCCACACCCTCCTCCTTTTATAAATTTTGACAGCTATGTCTTGTTAGAAGATAAATGAATGTACGTGACTGTTCAATTCTTTCTTCAACAAAATATGTCAGAGGCCATTTCTGCCTGTTTACACTTCCTTCTCTGGTACCGAGCACAGTGTCTGGCACAAATATACCCAAATATCTGTTGACCGAATAGATTTATTTAATTAATTTTAATTAAATTTGCCTCATTTTAATTAAATTTAATTAAGTTTTATTTATTAATTTACTAAAGATAGCCTGAAAGTGTGCGGTTATCATTCTCAGTCATGGTTTAAGTTGTAAGGACAACAACGAAGGCCAGACCTTTCCGGAGTTTTGGCTATCTGATGTTTCTCAGCAGCAGCATTACAAGTTTTAAGATTTTTAGGGTTCTTTGCGAATTCTTTTATCAACTTAGCAATTAATTTAAATCTGTAATTAATTTCTGAGAAACCTGAAAAGGCTATTAGCTGGTATTTATAAACCGGCTGATACTAACTTGGGAGAGCTGGTTGGAATAAATCTGCCTATATCAGCTAGATACGATGTCCTGGCATCTGTCCAAATAGAAACAGACTATTTCCAAGTTTCAGAAAAGGTAATTAAATTCAGCTTAAAATGCATCTTAAAGTCATTGTCTGATGTACTGGCCCATGGAAATAAATAATTGCAAATTGTATCGATAGAGTATCTACCAGGAGTTTAAGCACTATTTTAATAAACAGATATTCATAATATTCTTATGAACTACAACAGGAGGTGCATGTTTTCTATATATACTACTTACTGGGAAAAAAAGAATACTCCATGGAAAGTCATTGGCAGATCTCATGAGGTATGCATTCTCTTTTGGGTCATGATTCCATATTCTTCCCAACAGAACACACCACCCAACACCTTGTCATCAGTAAGGCAGCGACATTTTAGCTTGCTTCTTAAAAGGCAAATGGCTCCTTGCAAACAGATGGTACCACACTCCTTTCCAGCACTTTTATAACACTCCTGTTCTCAAAGGCTTAGCCTCTGATTGAGCTACAGCCATGATGTTGTCTAGCAAATCTCAGAGCTCTATTTCTTCTGAACTAAAAACACATGGCGCACACTTGCCTTCTTTCCTTCCCCCGCCCCGCCCTCCTTCATCCTCTGCTCTCTCCATCACCACACATACACCCAGGAGGGAACCTAACATGAATACACCATTTCTGACTTTCAGATCCTTCCCTCCATCAGAGATTATAGTTTTTTCTCCTTCTCCTTTTATGCTAACCTGCTTGTTACCTATTTGTTCTTCTGTTGCCCTTCAACAGAATAGGTCTTCAACAGAAGACCAACTTACAATCTACTTAACTACCCAGACTTATAATTACTTCTCTCTACATAAGCAAAATCTACTTGCTTCTTTGCTGCTGCTTTCCTAAATTCAAGGATATAATAGGTAGCTATACGTTTGGCTTCTCTGCCAATACCTGCTAGACAAAGAGCTCCTTGAGGGCTTTGAATCCTTAGCATAGGACGTCCTGGTCATTCTCTGTCTGCCTTGTCCTTTTGTCGCCTGATCAAGAATGCTCTTTCTTAAAAGAGACTCTTATCTTCACTCTTAGGATTTGAAAACTTGTTACCTAACCTCCAACATGACTCCCCAGTGGTGTAGGAACATTGTATGCCTCTGCAGCCGCTCTCTGTCGCTATTAGTCTCTTTTCCTAAGGAGACAGGATGCAGCTTGTTAGCAGCTGATGGAATGTAGTGAGTACAGAATTAGGTTCAAGAATACCCAACGCCTCAGGATGCCTGGGTGGCTCAGTGGTTGAGCATCTGCCTTTGGCTCAGAGTGTGATCCAGGAGTCCTGGGATCGAGTCCCACAACGGGCTCCCTGCATGGAGCCTGCTTCTCCTCCCTCTGCCTATGTCTCTGCCTCTCTCTGTGTGTCTCTTATGAATAAATAAATAAAATCTAAAAAAAAACCCTTCTAAAATAAAAGAAAGACTACCCAATGCCTCGAAAAAAAAAATCAAAACATATAGATCTCAGATAAAAGCAACTCAATGTCAAATGTTATATTTTTTTTATACCTGATCTTTTGGTGAAGTTGAAAACAGTATATCTTAGTAGGCAATATAATCCTAATTACGAATCACAGTTTAAGAAAAAAACATTAAATGCAACGTTCACTTTTGTATGCCTTTTGACTTTTAACAATGTGCATGTACTACCTTTATAATAGTAAACTTGATTTTTAAAACACGTCGTTGAAAATAGAAACAGAAGAAATTGAATAATTATTAAATAAGTATATTTGTCATTAGAGTTCTTTTATTTAAGCAAGTCAGATTATGAAACCATTCTTAATGTATCCATTTAATACTTGGCATGCATGAACTTCTCAGATAATTTCACCAAGGCCACAGGAAACCAAGAAAGAAGGTGATGATAAATTTGTATCAGCAAAATCTTCCATATCTAAGTGTTGGTGTGAAAATTCAGTGGTTGTGTGTTTTTCTTCACCTTTCATTTTCAGAAGAGAAAAAAAAAGGAAATTTGCTTTGATGATATCAGTTTCGAATTGTGGCAACCTAAAAGGTCCAGAATAAAGGAAAAGTCACTATGAATTCCAAGTGTTGCAATCAATGTGGAAAATGATGATTGGTTCTATTAATTAATTCAATTAAGAGGAGACCAGCAAGGATCATCTTAGGAGAGCTTCTGAGCTCTTCACCTAAAAACTATAGTATAACCTCAGGGTTTTGCTGAAGTGGGTATTATAGGTACAGAAGATAATTTTCTGCAATTATCCTTTGCTAAATGGGCAGAACTGCAGTTCAGGTAGGAAATGTTTATGAATTCAGAGTGTCTCAGAAAGAAGCCTTTTGGCCATTTGAGTGTTTTATGTAACTGTGATTCTTCTTGGAACGTGAAGAACTGATCTAAACTGAGGAGCCATCCTAGAAAGAGAGCAGGATTTTTGTATGCCCCTTGGAATAGTCCTGACTTGTCTCTAACCTGGTTCTGGGTGTCTTCACTCTGCCCTTATGCACTTGATCCTAAAATATTTCCTTTATAAGAAGGAAGTATTAACATGTGCCGGGAACTATTCTAAAAGTTTTCATGTATTAACTCATTTAGTTTTCTTAGCAGTGAGACAAAAACATACTTACTGAGCCTGCTATGTTCTGCTACTTGTTTGTTTTAATCCAATCATAAAACTACAAACTGTTCACTGAGGGCAGACAACAAATTGAATTTGATTAGCAATATCTAATTCCATGGCATGCTCTCTTAAAATGGATATTATATAGTTCACTTTGGATTTTTTAAAAAACAAATTAGAAAGCAATTGTATTAGCTAGTGGAACCGCCAAGTTTAATTCTACTAGGGAACAGATTTTGCCACTTGTTAACTATGCCAAGCTATTGATGTTGAGAGTAGGCATTTTTTACCCATCTTGGCCTATTTCATTTCTCTTAGCTTCGTTTTTTTTAAGATTTTATTTATTTATTCATGAGAGAGAAGCAGAGACACAGGCAGAGGTCTTGAGAAGCAGGCTCCATGCAGGGAGCCCGACATGGGACTCGATCCTAGGTCTCCATCCCAGGATTCCAGGATCACGCCCTGAGCTGAAGGCAGAGACTAGGCCTCTGAGCCACCCAGGTGTCCCTCTCTCAGCTTCGAAATGAAAATTGGGTGTCTTGCTGAATCTTGCCCAACTAGCAATCTCCAGTCTTGGTGGCAACTCAGAATTTTTATCTCCCCAAATATAATTCAAATGCAAGGTCAGATACCCTCTTTGAAAGCCAAGTTATGATTAACACTGGAAGCATCTGCTATGTTAAGAACAGTGGGCTGGGAAGCATGGGGTCTGCGTTCTAGGCCTGGATCTATTTCCAATTAGTTATGGCAATGGAGTAATTTTCATTCACAGAATTTCAATTCCCCTGCATATGGAAAAAGGTTGGGATAAATGGTCTAGAAGATTACTTCTAGCTCCAAGAGCCTAAGATCTAAAGGATTACTGAAAGAGTATAATGTACCTATGGTAAAAGGACAATGAGAACGTTTTCAGAGCTTTCATATTTAGATGAATAAGCACAAGAAGGATACCTTCATTTCTGATATTCTAAAACACTTTCCAGAACTTCCATACATTAAAAACATTTTTTTTTAGATTTTTTATTTATTCATGAGAGACACACACACACAGAGAGAGGCAGAGACATAGGCAGAGGGAGAAGCAGACTCCATGCAGGAAGCCCCATATGAGAATCAATCCCGGGACTCCAGGATCATGCCCTGAGCCGAAGACAGATGCTTAACCACTGAGCCACCCAGACATCCCTAAAATGTTTTTTGAAAGCCCTTTCTTTAAAAATATCAAGAGAAGGAGAGAGAGAGGGAGAGAGAGAGAGAGAGAAAGAAGATCAAGGGTCCTTATTTATTAAGTTTCAAGAAACTAAACATTGCTTTTGGACACTCCAATAAAACTGGCAAGAAAGTACACATCCCTCAGCTTGTTTGTGGGAAAATATTGTAACCTCCCATGTCTCATGCAAGATTTGGGCTGTACCTGTTTATTGGAGATGTGAGTATTGTTAGTGGCATCCAACAGTGGGAACGGGCTCTCTGAGCAATTGGAAAGCATTCCTGGAGTGTTCGTTTTACTCACAGGTTTCAAGGAAAAAGGTTGTCTCTTCTACATTAAAACAAGTATAGATCACATCTATAAGAGAATAAACTCACATATGAGCATTGAGGAAACACATGAATTCACATAGATTACTGCCCCTACACCAGATGCATTAGGTGACTACCTCCAGCCCCTAAGGTATGCATTTTCCCTCCTCTGCCTCTTCCCTCTAGGATACTTTGAGGGAAGAGTCTGAGAAGCAGTGTTCCTGAGTATGCATTTATTGACCTGGTTTGCAATAAAAGTTAAAGCTTGTGCTTTCTCATCAAATGCAGTTTTGCATCGTGAGAGAGCATTATCTTTTTGGAGTCAAACAGAAGCAGAGCGGTCAGACAGGTCTGTCACTAGTTTTGCCACCTGGGCACATTTCTTCCTGTTGTAGAAGCTCAGTCTTCTCATTTAGAAGAGAGTGATGGGGCACCTTGGTGGTTCAGTCGGTAGAGCATGCGACTCTTGATCTTGGGGTCATAAATTTGAGACTCACATTGGGTGTGGAGATTACTTAGAAGAAAGTGATGATAACTTCATAAGGTTGTAATGAGAATTAAATTAGATAATTCAGGCAAGGTGCTTTGCTCAGCGCCTGCATAGTGTCAGTCTACAATAAACATCTTTTTTTACCCCTCTTTTTCCTTCTCACTTGGGACTTTAATAAGCCACTTTTAGATCCAAATTCTGACAAGTAAATGTCTTCAGAATTTATGCACTTATAAGTTTTCAAAGGAAAAATCTGAAATGTTGATTAACTGCAAAAGTGGTGTCAGAAACTTCCTGTTGAAGCAGTCATCTATTTTGGTGGATTGATTGCTTTTTGCCTACACAGCAATACTATTCATATACACCATACAAAATGCATATACCTATACCTCCCCTGCCATTCACAGCCATAAAATACAATTGCTAGAAGAAACTTAGAGATGATCAGACCCAACTATTTCAGAGTAGGTAGGTCTGTGATCCATAAAGTTTGTCCAACTTGCTTAATTATGAACTCAGATCCCCTCACCCTTTCTTACTATTGAGGTTGTTTTTCCCCCTTTCTTCCCTCCCCTTTCCTTCCACTTATTTCCTTCCCAAATACTCATTAAGTACTTATTATTAGCCACCTACTCTCTTAATTACTAGAAATACAACTAGACTAGAAACCGTTCTGGTCCTCAGAGATCTTAATAGGTGATTGAAAAGATAAAGAGACAAACAAGAAATGATACCACCTTAAAGTGCTAACAGAAGCATCAGTCATGGGACCACCAAGGAATAAATGGTCCCTCTCCATTCTCAAAATAAGGTCTTGATGTCCAGCCCCTTTTAGATATAAGCTATACTAGATTTTTCTCTGGTTCTAGAACTTTCTAAGTAGTTAACACCTCATTAATCTCCATGATGCCATTTATTCAAGAATCTCTTGAATTGAAAATGGTGCTGGTCATTGCCATTAATGTAGAAAGCCCGTATGTGTGTGTGTGGGATAGACATGCTCTATGAAGAACAGAAATTGAAGATACAGGTTGTTTGGATAAGAAAAGTTTGGGCATGCATGATTTAAAAATCAATATCAAAATAGAAGTCATTTCTCAAAAGACTGAAAGTAGAATAACCCATGGAGAGAAGAGATAAAGGAACATAATTTAACAGGGGAAGAAAACACGTTATCAGCTCTTTTATAAGAGAAAAATGCATTTTGAATAAAATCAGCAACATTGGATGAAGATTACAGATGAAAGATAATAGTTTTAATTTTGGCTTATTCAAATTGGAAACATTTGGAGCTTATGCAGTTTTTTAATCAATTTTGATTTTTATTTACTAATTAAGTGTGGTATTGCTGTTCACTTGGATTTGAGGCTCACAAAAAAGTCAGTGTCAAACCCAATCTTACTAGTTATTTTACTGGGCTTATCTACCATGCTATTTAGAATGTGTCTAAAAGTAGTGAATATTAAACATCCAGTGTGTCTGAGTGTATAAGGACAATGTAGTCATATGGTTGTGTATGTGCAAAGGCAATAATACCAAGGGGCCTTGGATGGATGACAGCTCTCACAATGACTCCTGGAGAGGCTGTTGTCACAGTAGAGGCTTGGTAATATCCTTGAGCAGTTTTTATGTGAACGCCAATGGAAGCAGTTCTCATAGCAGTGATATAGGTAGAAAGTTACTCAGAAAGAAATCACACCCATTTTCACGATAATATGGTAATATGCCTTTCTTTCTTTTACCAGTTTCCAAAAGATCCTCCATTAAGAGTACCCCGAAACAGTTCTAGAGTATCATCAGATCTCACACTTTGCTTTGGAAGCAATCATTCCCTTCCCCATAGACAGTACAACTGAGATATCGTCTTCCGTGACAGAAGGAAATCTATCTTTCTTTGTACCTAGGTCTCAGCAGGAATGAGCAGGTGTTTGTTTTTGCTGCCAAGCATGGAGGGTCAGAAAGGGTACATGTTGTATTTTGAGCATTTGAAGAAGCATATTAGGATATATTTTCCCATTGAAATTTTATTAATTACTGTTGATTTATTGATTGTTCAAAATCCCATTACAGACAATTATAGTTTTAAAAATGTCGTTTGTAATAGATAGACCTATGGATGTAGTTTATCTCATTTTTATATGGAAGAATTATTATTTTACTTCTAATTCCTCTGACTTGGCTAAGTCTCTATTATGTGTGTTTTCAACATTCCTCATAATTTTTATAGTGCATGCAATTTTTTTAAAATTTTTATTTATTTATGATAGTCACACATGGAGAGAGAGAGAGAGGCAGAGACATAGGCAGAGGGAGAAGCAGGCTCCATGCCCCGGGAGCCCAACGTGGGATTCGATCCCGGGTCTCCAGGATCGCGCCCTGGGCCAAAGGGAAGCGTCAAACCGCTGCGCCACCCAGGGATTCCTACATTTTTTTAAGTTACATAGTGTTGTAAATATTTTATCGTATTCTCATCAGATTATAAACTCCACAAGGGCAGAGTACATGACTCTTTTACTCATCTTGTATCCTCAGCATCTGTCTCAGTGACTGGCATATAGGATACATGCTACAAATTCTAGAATATATGAAAGAACAATTGGAGGAATGGTTGTATACTATGAGTAAGGGGCTATACCAGATATTTAGGTTATATATTAAGATGAAGACAGGCACATGTTCTGCCTTCAGAAAGCTTATAGTCTACGTTAGGGAAAGAAAGAAGGGGACCATGCATAAATAACTATAATATATGGCATAAATGATATGTGATAAATCATGAATAAAAATAAAGCAATATAGGAGAAGACATTAGTTATTTAAGATATAATTTATTTTTAATTTTTTTAATTGTTTATTTATTTGAGAGAGAGCACGAGTGGGGGAAGGAGCAGAGGGAGAAGAACAAGTAGACTCCACCCTGAGCACAGACCCTGATGCAGCACTTGATCCCAGGACCCTGAGATCATGACCTGAGCCAAAATCAAGAGTTAACCATGTAACTGACTGAGCTACCCAGGTGCCCCTACAATGTATTTTTATGGAAAAATACACATCCCAGGTGTTAAACAAATGACTTACAAATTGAATTATATAATGTGAGTCAGGAAAAACTCATGGGTTACTTAGCTATAAATCCTGCTATATTGTTTCCTTCTCTTTTTAAATCGTGTTGGTACATAAAATATACTATTGAACAAAATTAGTTTAATCTCTATATTAACATTGGAAATGAGTATTTCCATATTGCCTCAAAACAAGATAATTATTATTTTTAGCCCAAGCTGAGACACAGTAAGATATTGAGTGTTGTCTTACTTTTAGGAAAAAGTTAAATTGTGTTCAGTATAGGGTTAAGTGGAAATTATTCCTTTTGAATCCTTGTCGCATTGTGGAAAGGTCAATAGTTTTGGAGCAGAATGGGTTTGTGCTGGAACCCCACCTAGAGTTGTTTTGGGCAAGTTTCTAAACTCTTTTTCTTTATTTTCCTCACCTAAATGGGAGCAAAGTCTTATTTTGTAGGATTGCCATAGGATAAGATTTGAATATATAACAGTGCTTGCCCTAAGTGCTCAATAAATATTAGCCTTTATGATAATGATTATGATTACTTTTAAGCACCTACTATCTGCAGAGTTCTGAATTAGTCACTGTGGAGGTGTGCTAGAAAATCACATCTGGTTCCCTGCTCTTAAAAGAGCTTATAGCCTATTTTGATAGTTTTAGAGTACTTGCAAGGAAGGGTGGGAGAGCAGCTGCAAAGTCGACCTGAATATCAAAGCAATTTAATATAATGCAAAGTGTGTGATTGGAATACTTCGGAGATAATCATGGAAGATTCCATGAGGAGGGTGTTCCTTAAGCAGGATTATTCAAGGGAATGCAGAAGCCATCCCATTAATTGAAGAATGCCTAATTAGGAGAAAGATCTAAGAGTTCAGCAGAAGAATGAATCTGTTTCAGGTCTGAGAAGAATGAAGAGTGTTCTTTGCAGCCGAGGGTAGAGTTCGTTGTCTCTCCATTGTGTCTCCAAATGCCTTCTGGGAAACCACACATGGATGTTCTGTGAGTGGCTAACATGAATCTCATTTTCCTTCTCGTCCACCCCCCTACCATCTTTCTCCTTAAATAACCTCCATTTCAGTCAAGAGTGTCACCATATTCTTTAGTTTTAAACTTTAGTTTTCTTTTCCATTTCTCTCTTCTCCCTCCCCCCATATATCCTTACCTAGCTAATGTGCTCAGCTCTATTTTCTGCATTTCATATACATTCTCTGCTTTTCATTCCCATAGTTCCATTCTTGAAGAGGCCCTTACCACTCTATCCAGGACCATTACAGCAGCTTTAAGTCCCTAGTCCTGCCACCCTCACCAGGAAATGCTGGCCAAAATCCACGTGTGTTCATGCCAACTCCCTATTCAGACCAACTTTACAGATTTCATATAGTACACAGGAAAGGAAAACGAACCACATTTGTTTATATATTAAAGTTGTCCAAAGCTCAATTCTACTGAGTCTTCCCTTCATATTTTCCATTGCAAGGATTTCTCTTCTTTCTTCTTCTTTTTAAAAATATTTTATTTATTTACGAGAGAGAGAGAGAGAGAGAGAGAGAGAGAGAGAGAGAGAGAGAGAGAGAACAGGGGGAGCAGAAGGGAGAGGGAGAAGCAGGCTCCCCGCATAGGAGGGAGCCTGATGTAGAGCTCAATCCCAGGACCCTGGGATCATGACCTGAGGCAAAGGCAGATGCTTAACCCACTGAGTCACCCAGGTGTCCTTTCTTCTTTCATCTTTACTTTGCATTCCTTGGATCTTAATTTTGAGTATGCCAGTTTATTCCCCAAACATACTCCACATCTCTTGCCTCTAGGCTTTGGTTTATCAAGACTGTCCAGCAGCTGTTACCTACATGTGGTATCACTGAAGGCCCAGTTCAGAATTCACTTCTTAAGAGAAGTATTCATACATCACCTACATCAAATGAACTAATTTAAGAGAGCTTTATTACTTGGTCATCTGCTGGGTTACTTAGAAATATGTTTGACTCTACCTCTAGACTGCACATTCCTAATAGATAAGGTACGATTTTTATTCATCTGTGAACCTTTATCAGAGCAGACTGGCTCAGCTAGCACATCATTGCCAGTACATAATCAAAACTGAATTGTCAGATCAAAAACTGAAAGTCTTAGTTCAATACATGATTTATGTGTTTCCTTGATTCATTATTGGACATATTTTCACATTTGGATAAGTCTGATTTTTTGTTTTGATTTAAATATTTAAAAGATGCATGTAGGGGCTAATTTGCTTTAAGACTAATAAAACTTCATGTTTTCTCTTTCTCTCCTGTGCAGTGCCTATGCCAAAGCCCTGGGAGGGATCCTACCAATGGGTTTTCATAGTTGCATGATTCCATAAAGTTGCAGAAGCATAATCACTAATCTGTAACAGGCTAAGACTTCTCTGTTTTTTATACCTAATTTTTAAATTTATATTTTTAAATAGGGCCTCTAAAATCGTAAAAGGAACTGTACTAGCTTCAGGTCCCACTGGAGCTAGATCTACACCCATGTGTGTCTCATGAGGAAAGGCCTCTACCATGGAGGCCACTGGAAGGTTCCTCACAGTAATAAGCTGCTTAGCTGGGACTGACTAGCTCTGGGCTGAGTTAATCACCTCAATAGAAAGAAATCATGATGCTTTAGAGCTTGCACTCACATTACTAACCCTTCATGAGCACTCATCAACTCAGTGTGTCCTGATGTTGGCAGGCCAGGAGGTTTAGATGTAGTAGAACTAGTGAGACTCCTAGTGAGTTTGTGGCTTTTCTATCTGTGGATATGTCAGTATTTCTCAATAACCTGGCTGGGATTCATCTGAAGTTGGTAACCTGTGAGTTCATCATTTTAACTACTATGTTAGTATTATCAGATACAAAGGTACCAATTCCAGCACCTGGGTTTCCTGAGTATAATGGAGGGTGCCAAGAATGGATGACATCATCAGGCCCTAACATGGAACTTGATCCTCATTATTCTGAAAGGGCTGAAACTCTTGGAGCACAAGATTATTCTTGAAGATGAGTTGGAAGGCACTGGCATTTCTTGAACAGCAAAAGCTCTAACATGGGCTATAAGAAGAAGCTTGAAGGAAACATGACTCTCACAGCCACTGGCTTTCAAAAGAAATTGGATGCTGACACAGCAAAGAGCCTCCTAATGAGAGAGAAGATCCACAGTGCCTACGTGAAGCCACAGCTGATGACCTCATTGGAGTGAGGGAAGGAAACAGTATTTTTCTCCGTACCTCTAGACTAAATAAGATTGAACAGATCTTCACTGAGGAGGTGGTTGGCATCTATGAAATGACTCCCTATTGAGCCATCTCTGCCTGCACCACTGGAATCTTCAGCCTATTGGAGTGGATCTGAGACTAGTAAGCATTTATACTAGTCCCAAAGGTCAGCTACCAAACTACATATGTCTGGAGGCTCTTCCTTGGCTTTGGTGGCTCTTAGCCTGGGATTTAGGGAAGAGAGATAAGGCCAAGGCACAACTTCTCTTGGTCACTCCTGGAACATCGAATCACTTAAAAGACCTGTGCAGGTTTTTGTTAGGCCTGAAATTTATGCAGTTGGGGTCTTTCATGTGGCGATATAGTTGCTTCGTGCAAATAAGTAAATCACCAAGTTTCCATGTAAAATATATTTATTCTAGGAGTTCCTTCCCTTCTCATGCATTTATATTTAAAAGATGCATGTAGGGGCTAATTTCAACTTTTGAAGTCATGCAACATGAGCAACTCATGGAATGATCTTTTACTGTAAATGTATTTGAGAAATAATAACTTTTGACTGCAATAAACCAAAGAATGATGAGAATAAGTTTGAATGAAGAAACAGTATTGTGATATTCTGGTACTTAATATATTGAAGAGAGATCTATATTTCGCCACCTAATCATTGTAAGTTGTAAACAGTTCAGTCTCAGTGAGACAAAGAAAGTTAAAGTGTAGTGCTCCTGAGAGATTTGGTACACAATCTACCAAATGACCCATTTCACTGTAGGAGCCCAGGATGGGGGTAGTGCATGTGCAGGGGGTGAAGTCAGCATTTCTCCTGCTATGGGACAAAAGGGAAGCGAGATTAAGTACCCTCTTCTGCTGTTACTGCTCTGGTGGGGGATTGTAAGAGCTAACCACTTCTAACCTTATTACCCCAAAGAGGGTTTTAAGAGTAACAACCAACCATTCCATTCTGTAGTCCCACCAGGCTCTTTTTAACGACTGACCATTTCACTGGGCATAATTCAAGAGTTTATCGAATTAAGTTAAATATGTAGTTATTTTCCCTACCTAGTGAGAAAGTCCCCTTTGCAGAATTTGAGATCAAAGGTGCTTATTAGCTTAGAGGGTTAGCCCATGGTGTTAACAGAGTCAAAGTCATCATTACAACCTAATAATAGCTCACAGTCATGTAATGCTTTATAATTAAAAAAGCGATGCCACATTATCACACTTTTAGCCCTCATGAACACTCCGAGAAGTGGCTCTGTCAGGTAGTGGTAATTCCATTTTGTAGATTAAAAACAACAACAAAAAACTGAGGCTCAGAGAAATTTAGGAACTTGTCAGTTAATGATGACACAGTGGGAGAGTGAAGACGGAATTAGGACTTCTGACTTTTAACTGATTGGAAATTATTTCAAGAGCCTTTTCATGTTTGTTTACTGATCACAAAGCAAACCCCCTTTTGGAAATGCTGGAGTGTGTCATGGCTGGATCAGAATCAACCCAACACCATTTCAGGATAAACGGTGACAAGCGTAGCTTACTAATAAGGACTAAAACAACTCTCTTCAGTCTACAACAGACTCAGGACAGATTAAAACCTAGTGGACTATTCCTTCTGATGGGGATAATCTCAGATGAATAAGAATAGTTGTGACTTTTTTTTAGTGAGAAGGTAATACCGTCAGTAAAATATCAATTCACACCACGTTTAACCGTGGTGGTATCCCATAACTCTGTAGTACTTTAGCACTAGCTCCAGTGCCTGTTCCTGATTCTGTCAGCTTTTCTTGGAACCCTGGCATTATATTTTGAGGTTATAAAAGACTCACAGACAGATGTCTTCCAGAACCCTCTGTGGGCTTTAGTTAATGGCTCCAAGTCAACTCGCTTATAAAGCAAAAAAAAAGAATTACTCTTTGATTGAATAGGAGTATATCCCATGCAGCACCAATCCATAGACATCAGACTGGCCATTTCTTACCCTTGACTTAATGAGAGTGTTATTTAGAGCCCACTATATAGTGGAATATAGTTTTAAAATCATGTCTTGGGATTTCTAAACTGAACAAAATCTAGACCCTGCAGTCCACATAGACTCTACAGGGCCTTTGGAAATTGTGGTTCGCTACTGAGAATAAATAGCTTGATTTTGTTTTTATTTTTTTTAATTTATTTTATTTGTTTTTAAAGATTTTATTTATTTATTAATGAGATATACACACAGGGAGAGGCAGAGACATAGGCAGAGGGAAAAGCAGGCTCCACACAGGGAGCCCGATGTGGGACTCGATCCCTGGACTCCAGGATCACAGCCTGAGATGAAGGCAGCCACTCAACCGCTGAGCCACCCAGACATCCCAAATAGCTTGATTTTAACATAAATGATCAAGCATTTTATTAATAACAATAGGCATCTTAAAATAGTGTTCTTATTTTTACCATTTTAGAAAATGTTTTATTCCCCTGCCCTCCAGGAGAAGGTGTGTGTTCCAGCCACAGAGGGCTTGGAGTGGGCTCAGAGTTCTTATATGTTAAATAACGAGCAGAGGTGAGTAAGGGGGCCATCTGTCAAGGGAACAGATCAATTGGCCAATTGAAATGCCATTTCTCTACTCGCTGTGGGACATTGCCATGTCTCTTTGCTGTTTCTCTCTCTCTCTTTATTCTCTTGTATTGTGATTTAGTTATAAAAGCTAAGACATAATTTAAACTGACAGCAGAATCAAACAGTGTGACCTTGCCACGATTGTTTTGGGCCTTCAACACAATCCACTGGGGGTAAAGCATGGACAGAGGGAGGGGTGAGTGAGAGCAAATGAGATAGCAGAGACCACAGATGGTCTCGCTGTGCACGTGTTCCTGGAGGGCTGGTCTCAGGTCCGGATGTTTCCAAACCTGTCTGACAGGAGCATAGGAGCTGGAATGAGAAGGGGAAGAGAAGGAAACAGAGGGCTGGGGTAAATGACGAAGACTGGAGCAGCAGAGTGGGGATGATAGCCTAAGGCCTTGGAGGTGGCTGTGTAGAAGTTGAATGACTGGTGTTTACTGTTTCAGAGTTTAGTCTTGCTCATGTAGGGACAAAAAGCTACGTCTACTTTGGTAATAACACAAACAGGTACTCTACTTTGCCAGATGACAAGTACTGAACGGATGGCTCGTAGGAGGGTACTTGGGGCCTTGTCTGATGGTGGGCCCCCAAAAGTTTTCTGAGCAATAGTTGCAATTTATTTATCTGCTGTGGGGAGGTGGGCAACTGAATAGGTGTGTTTGAGAGGATGACAGGAGTATAAGGTTGTTTCTGGCTTTCTTTTTAAAAATAACTCAGAATGCCAATATTTTAAAATTTATTTATTTATGTATGTAATCTCCACACTCAACATCGGGTTTGAATTCACGACCCTGAGATTAAGAGTCACATGCTCTTCTGACTGAGCCAGCCAGGAATGTGCCAGTATTTTAATGGGTAACATTGATAGCCTTTTCTTGTATCCAAAATACAAGTGTTGACTTCTAGGATGACTCTCTCCGGATGTCAGATAGCTTGGGAAGCCACATCAGCAGGTGGTTGGGCTGCAGGATCTTTACCCAGGCCAGGCACTGGGGAAGCGTGCATGAATCAACCTGCCCCACACTGGAGAGGACTTTCCTTGTGGCAATATTTCTTTGCCCTGGATGCTGACAGGAAAAAATCCAGCAAAGTTGCCTTTCAGAAGAAACTGATTTTCCAAAAACAAAGGAGAGTGGAAAAAGGCAGGATAGGGTGCTTATAATGAAATATTTCTCAACAGAAACAGCAGTGGAATCCATGGTGTGAGGAACGATGAAGAATGAATCTATGATTGGGGATAGGTCTAGAATGCATGTGTGCACAGACCAGATTTGTTGTTGGACACAAGAGTGAGAAAGATGGTAATAACACAAACTGTCAGAACAGCTACTCCTTAATGAGTGCTTGTTTTTTGCCTGGTGCTGTTTTCAGCACTCTGGGTGACATTTAGCCCCAGGGCACCTTCTAACTCCATGGTGCAAGCCTGATATCATAAACCATTTGGACTGTGAATTTCTGGTCTCTCAGGACAGAGTTGTGGCCACTCCTCCCCCGACCCCCATCCTTTTACTACCATCTCTCCCAAGTTGACCTCAGAATTAATCCTCCCCATTAGGTAGGTGCTCAGTCATCTCCATGAAGTCCTGTGACTTTGGAGGTGGAAGGAAATTATTAGTGCTCGGTTGACGCAGAAGATGGTTTTAACAGCTGCAGAGCACACCATCTCTAGTCTACCTCTAGAAAAAAAAATCACCCCTGTGAAGTTAGCATAATTTCTATGAGATGCAGCTTTAACATCCGAATGCTCAGCTTTTACAATGAAAGATAGATGTCAATAGAGCTGGCGTTCCATACGACAGAAATAAATCAGCCCTGCCTTTTTCACAGTCAGCTTGCAAGCCTGAGATGTAATATATGGCCTTCTCCTACTCATACCTCCTGAAGGGGGAGTGGGAGGAGGCCTAGCGTTGAAAGGTGCTAGCTTCAGGCTTGTAAACATACCTTTCAGTCAAAAAGAGCTATCTGGTGTAGAGCACACTCCTCCCCAACTCTGGGTGAGTTGAGCCTCATCTTTCAGCTAACTGGAATTACCACATCATTTCACTCCACCAAGTCGCCTTGACTTGGCAGTTTTTCTGATTGTCTGGCGGTCATAGACCATCTGTCTTTTGCTGATACAGGGACCTGAGAAATGAGGGAATTGGAAATGCACAAGGCTGTTCTGGGGACCCCAGCACAGAGCTGTCCCTGAGCTGGGAGTTTCTGCTGTTGTTGCTAAAGCAGAGAAATAGAGTCATCTTCTCCCCAATCTTCCACTCAATCACTTACCTTTTGCTCTCTCCAGCTCCTCTGTTCTCTCCTTTTGAACCTTGGCAACTGTAGGCAATTGCATTGTGTGTTTGTGGAAAGTTGTCCACACACATCTTGGGGCACCTCACCAAGTATGTGATGGGGCACCATCATTTCTTTTTGAAAACAAACATACACACACACACATGCACACACAAACACAAAAACTTCTCTATGGTCAACTACAGCAGCTCTTGTCCAGAGCCTAGAGCCATTAAAAAACATGTTGACTCCATTTCAGTTCTTCAGAAACTTTTCCTAACTCCCCTTTGTCACCATAGGCTTGTCAGGGCCCAAAAGACCCTTCTTTTAACTGCAGTTTCCTGTTAAGAATTCGGAAGTAAAGAGAGAGTATCTAGTGAAGTCACCTTGAAATACATAGCAACTGTTGCTACTGAAATCTCAACCCCTGCTGCGCTACTCTTGCATTGACAGTTATCCATCAATTGTTATAAGAGAAGAGACGAGAAGGCATGCAACATTATTTTTAAAGATTTATTTATTTGAGGGAGAGAGAAAGGGAGCAAGAATGAGAGAGAGCATGAGTGGAAAAGAGAATCTCAGGCAGACTCTACACTGAGCATGGAGTCCTACATGGGGCTCAACCTCATGACCCTGAGATCATGACCTGAGCCAAAACGAGGAGTCAGATGCTTAACCAACTGTGCCACCCAGGTGCCCCAGGCAGGCAACATTTAAAAAACACTTTATAACTTTAAAGTTTTATTTTAGATCAGCTTTAGAGATACATAAAAACTACAAAGACAGTACAGCAATTTCTCCAGTTACCTGTTTTCTTCCGTTATTAACATCTCACATTAGTATGGTACCTTTGTTACAGTTAATGAACCATAGTTGATACATTATTATTAACTGAAGTCTATCCTTTATCTAGATTTCTTTACTTTTTACCTAATGTCCTTTTTCTGTTCTGAGATCCCATCTAGATATCACATTACATTCATTCATGTCTTCTTAGGCTTCTCTAGGTGGTGACAATTTCTCAGACATTCCTTGTTTCTAATGACTTTGCAGTCTTAAGGAGTACTATTCAGGTGTTTTGTAGAATGTCCCTCAATGGAAATTTCTTTGATATTTTTCTCATAGACTGGGATTAATGGGTTTTTGAGAAGAAGACCACAGAGGTAAAAGTACCCTTTTCAACACATCATATCAAGAGTATATGCTAGAAATATGACTTATCATCATTGATGTTGACCTTGATACTTGGCTGAGGGAGTGTTTCTCAGATTTCTTCACTACAACATTGTTTTTCCCCCTTTCTCTGTTGTACTCTTTGGAAGAAAGTCACTTTATAGAACCCATACTTAAGCAGCGAGAAGTTATGTTCCATCTCCTTGAAGGTGAGGGATCGGTATCAATTATTTGCAATTTTTTAAAACATAAAATTTGTCTCTTCTCCCTCATTTATTAATACTTCAGTCATTTATATGTAACAATATGAACTCATGGATGTTTATTTTATAGTTTGGATTATAATCCAATACTGCTTAATTTTGTTGCTTACGTTGTAGAGCTGTGGCTACTGAGAGGCCATTCAGTTGTCTTCTGTGCCTCTTTGATGTAAGCCCATCATTGTGGGATTTTGGTCGCTTTGTTTGTGGGCATTTCCTTTCTTTCTGGAACTTTGAGATGTTCAGGTTTTTCTTGAATATTGCTTGCCTTCAGTCCTAGAATGAACCTTTTTCCCTTCCCAAAGGACCTAGGTTCCTTTGGTTAGAGAATAGTATTAGAAATCAAGATGTGGGTGCTAGGTGAGAAACATTTTTGAGCACCCAAACCTATCATTTTGTGTCAGGGTCTATGAGGTGATGAATGCAAATTTGATATAACCTTGTAAGATAAATGTTAGTATTTTCTTTTTAAGATGAGAATGCTGTGTTAGAGAAGCTAAACAATCCAAGTTTACATAAGCAGTGGGTACCAGAGCAAGGATTTGGACTTTGGTTGTCCTGTTCCAGAACTATACCTCTTAATCACTTATTCCTTATTTTACACTGGTGACATCAGAAACAAGTGAAATAGAAAGAATGGGTTCACTAGATTCAAATGAACGTGGTTTTGAATGCCATGTTTCTATGTCTGTGTATCTGTAAGAGGTTGATGGAGCAGAACATATGCAAAGCTTTTAGCACAATGCCTGGAATGTGGCAAATACTTGATAAATTTTAGCTTCTGCTATATCATCATCATCTTTATTGACTTCGTTATCTGCTGCCATAAGCTTGACTTCCATTTCCCGTTTTTCAACTACCTATCGTGGGCATCCTGGAATGTCCCCTATCTTGATGTTATAGAAAGAATAAATTAATGAAGCAAATAATTCACCAGTGGGTCCCCAATGCCACTACACAAAATATTTGATATAGAAATGAATCCCTTTTAGCCATACAATTTCCTACTACCTGTTGTGGAGTAGTGAAAGGAAAGTTTGGAAAAGGCACAGGGAAGGAATATTGGAAGAAAAGAGCTGAGCCTACTTTTGATCAATGTGACTAGATTAGTTGGCAAGCTGGCCAAAATCTCCTTTTCCTACAGCCTATTCACATTCCTTTCCCAGGAGTCTGTTCACCCCAGTCATCACAGTCTTCTGGTCCCTACCTGTAGGTGAGTGGAGTCATAGAGGAAATATATTGATGTGTGTGTGTGTGTGTGTGTGTGTGTGTGTGTGTGTGTGTGTGTGTAAGGGGCATATATCCATCTGTATTGTACTTCCTCTCCTCTGGAAACAGAGAAAACTGCACGCCGGGTGAGGGAGGGCATGCAAGGATTCATGGCAGAAACAGGGTCATGATGACTAGCAACCTTCATTAATTCTGGGGATATCCTCATTTCTTAAATATTAAGCCTAGGTTACACACAACCATTATGCACAAAGCTACTTAAAATATAAATCTTCTCTCATTTCTACTTTAGCTTAGCAGCATCCTGAAAGGCCTGTTCACAAGGTGTATGCTTTAGACAAGTAGATCCTGATGCTACATTGAAGGTGAGCAGGAAGGGAAAGGAAACACAATGCTCTGCTAATGAGCGGAGATTAGAATTTCTTTTCTTTCAAATGTCATGTTTAGGGTTTAAGCACCTCTGATCTAGCCAAGATACCAGAAGATCTTTGAGAGAAAGAGGTTTCCTGAGGTCACCTGTTTCTACTTGAATACTTTTAATGAGGGGAGATGATCAGGGGACAGTTGGCAGGCAATGCAGGTCTGGCTGACAGCTACATTGCTTTTCTGATAATTTGGAGATATCCTGTCCACAGTTTACCCCTGGCTAAAGTTACCTCTAGGTGGTGTCAGACAGATTACAGGGGCCCCTGAGGAATGTGAGAAGAGCTAGATTCCCACTGAGCAGTGATCCTCCCCCCACCACCCCATTTCAGTGTTAGTCCCACTCTGGCCAGTGCCAAGCTCCTGGCTGCTGCTTCTGTATAACCTCTGATCTGCTTTGGCAACAAGATGTGCCTAATAGGATTTATTTCCATAGAGCCCTGGTGAGCACTTGATGGTGGTTGAGGCTGGCATTGAAAAGAGACAGAACAAAAGAAGAAATGAAGGAAAGAAAGGATAATGACAGATGAAAAAGGAGTGGTAAATTTTTATAATTGTTCCTGGTTAATTTATGAATATATCAAAGGTAGGAAAAGATTGTAGGATTAAATCGATAGGTAAATCTACCTGGTCGAGAGTATACTCGCTGTCCTTTCTTTTCTTTGATTCCTTCTTTCCCAGAATTATAGAGATATGAAGAGCTAAAAATAATCCAGAAGATCATTCAAAACAATCTTTTTTTTTTTTTAATGGATGAAAACTTGATTCCTGAGTAACTGAACTCAAGCCCGTATTTGTGGATTCCTACCGTACTGTCTGGGGATACCCTCCCCAGAGTCGGCTGTGTCCTTCCTTGTCTTTATCCTTCTCATTTTATCATCGCTCCCAACCACATGCAGGGTTAGTCCTATATTTGTTGCTGCTTCTGCTATATTTGCAACTTAACTTACGGATGGAAACATGGAGCCTCACTGACTTCTGGCAGAGCCCTGCCTCATATGCTGATGAGCGCTCCCTGGCACTGGGCACCTGTCCAACAGCAGGTGCCTTACTCGGTGAATGGCTCTGTAGCTGTGTCTCAAAGGAAGCAGGTTGAAGTCCAATACTGTCTTCCTGCTGCTTTGAGGTTATGATCTACCACCAGCATTTCTCTCATCTGGTGAAAGGAAGGGAGGTATCGTTGCCAAGGTTAGCAACACTAGACATAGGAGGTGGCCATAGGGAGCATCTGTGACAGCTTAAGGATTCTGAGCTTGATGGATGGGTAATAAAACAAGATGAGACAGTTGAGTTTGTTTACATAGAACTATTGTCCATGAACCTGAGTGAGTTGACCTTCAGGTCATGAAATGTCTATGTTTTCTCACATTGAGGGTGAACTACAAGGTGAGGCTCAGAGGACCTGAATTTACATCATTCTGGGGCTCTTTGAGATAATTATTCTTGTTTAATAATACACATCTACTCTCTTTCATTACATACACTGTAGGGACATACAGAACATTTGTGACAGTTTTAGAAGAGCAAATGGAAGGTAATGAAAGCAAGACTTAAAGTGTGTAAAAGGCATAATGCTTCAAAGTTAATAAAAGATTATAGGCACACAAAAGGAATGGTTGGATATACCATGAGGTAATAACATCCAAGCAGGAAAATGCAAGATGTGTGTAGAGGCAATGAAAAAAAAATTGTTTTGGGAGAACCTAAGGATTTTGGTAGGAGTATAATAAAAAGAATGACATGCCTGAGTGAGGTTTGTTCTCCTAGATTGACAAGCAAAATAAACTATTATTTATGAGGGCAGTGATGTGAGTAAAAATATTTAGGAATATTAATCTGGCTGTAAGCATGTAAATGATGCTTCCAAAAGACTAAAGGTGAGAGACAGCAGTTTCTATTAGAAAATTCTATCAATTGCACAAAGATAAGAAGTTTCAGGACCTAAATTAAGGTGGCGACATTGAGGAAGGAAAGGAAGGTTGGCCAGAAGGATGGTTGGAAGAAATACTGCACAGAAATAAAGAGGCAGCTCTGAGGATGAATTTACTTTGGGGAACCACAAGGAAGGGGATGTGATGCACAAGTTAGATGTGACTGCAACATAATTCTCCCAGTTGTGTCAAGGGGGGCAGGGGTGTGATATGATCAACTCAGAGGTCTTGGCCTTGGCTGATGAGGAAAATGGTGACATAATTGACAATATGAAGAAAAGCCAAAGAGTGGAGATTTATTACAGTGCATGAGAGTGGATGAGCTGTAGGTAATGGGAGAATCTGAACTAGAAGCTATAGGAAATATAGGATGTGTGCTCAGAAAAGGTGGCAGATTGGAGCCAATGGCTTAAAACCATTTACATACAAGTGAAAGTCATATGTTGAGATATGAAAAGCCAAATGTGTGTTGGGTAAAAGCAAAAGACTAAGAAATGAGCCTATGTTACATCTTTCTTCAAAAGTCAGTCAGGGAGGGAAAAAAATGAAGTTTTCAGAGACATAACAGTAGAAGATAGAGGAGGAAAATAAGAATCCCATTCTGCTAAGGATAGAATCAATAATAAAATGTTACAGAGAGAATGGGTGTAAAAGTGGAGGCTACAATTGTAGGCTTATTTCAAGAGCAGAAAGCTAATTACATCCACAGTGATGCACATAAAACCTTCCTATTTGGGAATGAGACTTGGGCTGCCCTTTTATTTCATATCCTATCCCATGTTTACTTCACTTTTTCATTTGCATGCAACACTTTTTGTCTAAAATTTGACAATCTGATTTGTATTATTCTGTATCCTAGGAAATAGATTGAGTGACTCCAGAGGGTCTCAGATAATTTTCTGCCTAGCAGATTTACTTCTCTGTCTGGCCCCGGGTGGCCTGATTCTTCTGGATCTTGTGAGCTAGGTCCTGCCTCTGAGCTGTGTTTGGTTTCACTGAGCTCCAGCTGCCATATGAAGCCTACCAGGCTCTCTTTTATTTATTTATTTTTCCAGTGGGTCTTGTCTCTCTCACTGCGCATTATCTCCTGTACGTCTCCCCGGGTCTGCAAAATGGTCTCATACTTGCCTCCTTGTTCATCATTTAATAAACAAGGATATTAACATATCTCTTTTTAACATGGAAATAGTAATTCCTTGTGTTTTAATAGATTTTATAGTTTCTTAGTGCTGGTGTATGTTTATCTCACTTGGCTTTCAGGACAACCCAGATGTTGGGTCAGCCAAACAATGATGTCTGTTGCACGGATAAAGAAACTGAGGACCTAGTGGAAGTTGTGTAATGAATGTGCATTAGAACCCAGGCTCACATTTTCACTTTCTGCCTTCTCACCTAGTGCTCTCATCTTGCACATACCGCAACCATGAAAAATCCCACTGGTCTCTCTGTCTCTAGGTCAAGTAGCCCTTAAGAGCATTGGTTCTAGAGGCACACAGACCAGGTCTGCTCTTTGGGTCTTCATGAGGCTTTATAAGCTCATTGAGTCTGTTTCATCACCTGTAAAATATTACGAATAATAGTACCTTTTCATAGAGCTGCTGTAGAAATCAAAATCAGGTTATACAGACTAGACTGTATGGGGGTTACTCAACAACAATAAATTTATTTGTTTAGAATTTATATTGTTACTTGAGCATGAGCTACTCTTTACAAGTATTTCCCTGAAATGCATATAACCTGCCCTTGGATGCTCTTTTATGGTAAGGCGGATTTGCATTTGGAGGAGATAAATCACATTTTCAGAGACAAGCAATTTCTGTACAGTTATTGGAACTGAAATAATAAATTCAGATAAATCAAGAAACAGTGGTACTATTGATTAAATAAGCCTTGGTTAAAACAAGTTTATTTTAGTCTAGAGGTTAGATTTTTCATTCTTGCTTTGCCTTTTTCCCTGTCATTATTCATCCTTTCATTCCTTTCAAGCCATGGCACCTTGTGGTGTAGCTCTTGCCCCTCATGAGCAAAAGACTGTCGGGTCTCCCAAGCCAGCATTGACAATGGAGAGGGAGGGACGAAAATTTCACTCAAATGCATATACTTCCATTAAGTAAGGAAAGGAAAATCAAAAATCACAGGAGACAAAGCAACTTGTGCTTTGAATGTTCTGTTTATTTCTCTACGATCACCACTTGACGTTCCTTTACTTTCAGGGGCAGGATGAATGGGACAGGAGACTTAGTGGGGTTTGGCACCTTCAAGAGATGCCAAACTCATAATGCTCCACTGGCTATGGGGTATAACCAGAATGTGCACCTACTCCTCATGTGTGCTCCTTCCTCAGAGAGACATGTAGATCAAAGGTTCTGGTAGAAGGGTCACTGGTAGAGAGGGTCAGAAAAGGCTGAGAATTTAGTCCTGAGTTCTGATCAGGGAAGTACCATAATGAGTTCTTTTTGCAATAAACTATGTCTTCTCAGATGAATCAGTGAGACCTTCATTCATTCAGGGGGAAAAAAAAAAAAAAACAACAACCTCTAACCTATATGAGCCACCGAACATGTAAAGCATTAATTAATAGTGGTATCAATACTAGGAATTTTAGGTTTTTGTTTTTCATCATACCTGACATAAGCCGGCTCATGGCATATTTGTAAAGTCTCATATCTGATAAAAAAGTTCTGTTAACAATACTAGACAGATAAAAGCCCCTAGGAGCTGCTGAAATCAACTCACTCTGGCCTCTTATATTTCTTATTCTACATACAAATTAGCTCAAATTTTATGTATCTGACTTCCTGGGCTCCTAATGTGTCACCTACAAAGTTAGGTGCTAGCAGGACCACTTGGAAGTGCACTGAAGGGATGTGAAACAAGGCCTTAAGAGCACTGTTTAAGGAGCTTCTACAGAGCACTCAGGCACTGGCCTTTTTTTTTTTTTTAATGGAAAGGCAATCTTTATTAATCTCTTCAGGGAACTCATGTTTCCATTCAGTAGAAGATGGGAGATATGAAATATGTAGAGATGAGAGAATGAGAGAAAGTGGCCTTTAAAGTTGGCAGGAGAAAGAAAAAAGTCAGATCCCATACATGGCAAAGTGAAGTGATGTGGCTTTGTAGGTTGTTTGTGTCTTGCTCCCCTGTTCATTCACTTGGCAGCTCTGGGAGCATGGTATGCTGGGCCCTAATGGGAAATTAAAGGAACAAAGAGAGTAGCCGCCTTCGAAGAATTTTCCTGGTGCTTTTGTTGTAGAATCAAAGAGTGGTAGACCCAAAAGCAACCTGAGATAGCAGAGTTCAAACCTCTTCATTTCCCAGATGAGACTACTGAGGCACAAGAAGATGAGATAATTTGCACCTTTTTTTTTTTTTTTTTTAAGCAGATCTGCTAGTTGCCAAATCAAGACTAAAATCCTGGCAGTCCTTATAATTCTGAGTTTATTGCTCTCTTTTCTCACCAATCACTTCGTATGTCTGAGGTATGGATAGGTTTTTCTGTTCTACCTTCCTTACAGAGTTACTTTTTTCTTCTCCCCAGGGAGGGAGCACAGCGAAAGTAAGAGCTTCTTTCTACCCAGACTTCGCTACTACTAATTCAATACCTTTCATCACTTCTGTCCTACACACAAATTTTACAGTGCTTATGCTCTGGTGTTCATGGAAACTAATCTTAGAGTTGTACAGTCTGCTGGAGAAACCCTGGTGGTGGCTCTGCTTATTGGGAGGGAGCCTTAAGGATGTTGTATATTTGACTTTCCTGTTTGCTTCAGAGGTCACTACATTATCCAGGAGAGGTCCCTGACCTAGTGAATCCCCTTGGGAATCCATGTACACTTGCCGAATGCTCCTTCAGTGTCACCTAGAACATTTCTGAGGTGTATACACTCACTATATAACTCCTCCTCCTTTTTGGGACACCAGATGTGCAGGTCCTTGACCAAACATACTTTTAAGTCATAGTTTTTATATCATTTGAAGTTACTGCCATTCTCCTTGTATATCCTTCCAATATTTTAGTAATTTATTAGAATTCGAATTGCTTAATTCTATTGGACATATACATTTTCTCTTGTCAGTTATCTGTGGGACAAATATATTGCAAATATACATGAACACTCTTATATGCTACTTTGGTATTAATCCCTTAAAATCTCCAAAGCCATGATTTTGGATAGCCTTTGAAACTGGAGAGGCATGAGCTTTTATTCTTCATGAGTACACACAGTGGGGTTATTTGGTAGTGATACAGTCAGTAGAGTGGTGACCGTCATTACAACAATACATTTTTAAATTCTTTTTATCTGTTATAAATTCATTAGTCAATCTTGAACCCAGTCGGTTAAGTGTACAACAGTTTGCCATCAAAATGTTCCTTTTTTTTATATTTTTTTTATTTTTTATTTTTTATTTATTTTTTTTAATTTTGTTCATCAAAATGTTCCTAATAATCACATTCTGTAACATCATGAAATATGATTAATTCTCATTTCTGAAGTATGTTGGGAATTGAGGTATATATTCATATTCATTGTAAAGTATAATTATTACAAAATAATAAAATAGGATATCATTTAATGTTTTCAGTCATTTTGTGATGGATCAAGAGATACAACTTGGAAGCTCAGACATTCTTTTCTTTTTCTTTTTATTTTTTTATCAGGCATTCTTTATTCCCTTTCCCTGTGAGTAGCTTACTGAGATAAATCGGATATCAGATCCATGTTTGTTTGTTTGATTACCTGTGGCTTCTGGATACCCATACTATGTGCTGCAATATATATGAGTTTGATGTTATTCCCTATGGTAAATATATCCAGGATTGAGTGGCTCTACCACAGTGTTTCTATAAAGGAAAACCAATAAAAGTGGGCTGTATCCTAGGTCAAGCTTATAGAGATCATATAACAAGATGTAGGTAAGTAAGTGGAAGACGAGAACATTGATTTAAGCCTGAGTACTGAGAAATGATCTTCTAAAGATGGTTAAACATTACTGTGTCTGGGGAAAATTTGCATAGCCTTAGACCTGGGCAAAGGCCCTTACGTGTTTTAATCAGTGCTTTATTATTGCACATCGCTTGTACAACTTGAAAATTTGAGAATAATCGATGGACCCTGTTTCCTTTATCTGCTTCATTTCTTGTCAGCTTAGTAACAAGTATTATGTAATTTTATGAAGTTCCACAACTATCATAACAGCTCATTTCAAAAGTGTGCTTCTAAGTGAATAAACGTAAAAACAATAGGAAAAGGTAACCTAAACGTAACCTCAAAGCTCGTTGAATGAGGGCATGAGGGTGAGCATTTCTCATTCAGAGGATATTGTAAAAAAAGCTCCAGAGCTCCTGGTGGTAGTCTTCAGACTCCAATCCCTTCTCAGGTCATTGCCTGGAACATTCGAATGTTCCCTTCTCACACCACTCTGGTTTTAGGTTTCTTGGAATGGGTCTTATATAAGTTCCTCAAAAGGAAGAGGAGGAGGAGGTACAATAGCAAGGGTAGAAGCAGGGGATGATGATAAAGGAAGTTCTGTTGAAGGAAGTCATGATGAAGGTGGTGATGAGAGGGATGATGCCAGAGAAGAAGATAAGAAGGAGGGGGAAGTAGAGTATGTTCTAGGTCAAGTTGACTTAACTGGCAAGAAGAGGGGAATTATTTGTTACCATTACTGTAAAAATTCCTTTGTTCAAGTTACATGAATAAATGCAAGCACAGAGTTACAGAAGTCTGACTCACTCGGTTACCACTAGATATCCAGGCATATGCTCATGTCTGATATCCAGGAAGTCTTGAGCTCAGAATATGGCTCTATTTTCCAGAGTAAGAGAGAAACAATATGAATTGATGTAGTTTGAAAAAAATGCATAGCCAAACTTTGGGAACATCTGGCAATTATTTATGTTACCACTTTTGATAATTTACTAACTCAACAGATTCTTTTGGTACCACTTTGTGCTAGTTATTCTGCTTGTTCCCATTCTCAGTTTTTCTTTTTTTTAAGATTTTATTTATTTACCCATTAGAGACACACACAGAGAGAGAGAGGCAGAGACACAGGCAGAGGGAGAAGCAGGCTCCATGCAGGGAGCCTGATGTGAGACTCGTCTCAAGGATCACGCCCTAGGCCAACGGGCTAGCCACCCGGGCTGACCCCTCAGGTTTTTTTTAAAAAGGAGGGGATCCCCGGGTGGCGCAGCGGTTTGGCGCCTGCCTTTGGCCCGGGGCGCGATCCTGGAGACCCGGGATCGAATCCCACGTCGGGCTCCCTGCATGGAGCCTGCTTCTCCCTCTGCCTGTGTCTCTGCCTCTCTCTATCTCTCTCTGTGTGTCTCTCATAAATAATAAATAAATATTTTAAAAAATTAAAAAAAAAAAAAAAGGAAATATAACTGTCTAAACTTCAGTAGGTGTTTCAAGAATTCTCATGTTGAGGGACACCTGGGTGGGTCAGTGGTTGAGCATCTGCCTTCGGCTCAGGTCGTTGACCCAGGGTCCTGGAATCAAGTTCCACATCGGGCTTCCCCACAGGGAGCCTGCTTCTCCCTCTGCCTTGTGTCTCTGCCTCTCTCTTTATGTCTCTCCATGCTTAAAGTATTTTTTTTAAAGAATTATGTTGAAAAGAATTTCATCAGTGATTCCCTATCTAAAAATAATATAAACATATAAAAGAGAAGTATAGGTGATATCACTGTGTTTCTATGGATACCCTTATTTACACTGTTGGTATTGCGAAAGAATAATAAAATATATTCTGGAGAGATTTCATAGGTCTTGGTGCCTAGACCTATTTTTTAAATTATTATTATTTTTTTATTTTTTGAATTATTAAGCTTGTGAGAATGGGTTTCGGCCTAAAATAAAGCTAATTTCAGGAACAAGGTTTGACCTAAAAGTAAGCTAAATTCTGTCATTGTGAACCATATTATAGCAGAGCTCTGCAATTTGTATGAACACAAAGAGTTTAATTAAAGTTGAAGGCAGAGTGGAGTCTATCCTTATATCCTCATCATCACTTAAGGCAATATGCCCTGGGCTGGCTGTTCTGGGCCAGCTGCTGTGTTCTCTTAATCTTGTCCCTGGCTTCATACTAGAGTCTGAAATAAGAAAGATCAAGAGAGAGTTGGAAAAATACCTGAGAAAACTCTGGAATTCTTACTCAGATCTCCCCTAGGCAAATGCATTTCACTGTAAACTTAACAATGCCAGTTACGTTCTGTGCACTTTGGTTCCCTGTTAGCACCATGAGATGTTTCCAGTGAGTGATGTCCGTGGACCCATCCTGTGTGGGACCGCTAGCTGGTTTTCACAGTTAAAGCGACTGCTGCAAATCACTGTTGACAGCTTACAAAATACTGTGCAACTTTGTGAGACGCGAACCTCAATGGGCACTTTCTCACCATCTAAATTAGTGGATCCCATGTCTCTTGTTCACCATCACTCTCAATTACCCTCGGTAATTATGCTGGGCCTCACCTAGACTGTCACAACTTAGCAGATTCCCTGACCTTATGGTAAAGGGGCTGTCATCCAAGAACATATGCTGACCTTTATCTGCTACCTCATAGACAATATTTGTAAATAATTTTTATGTAGTTAATTTATCCACTGTCTTCGGGTGCTCTTTTACTCTGCCTTGAAATTTCTACATTGCCTTGCAGTCACTAGTAATTTCCTTGCAATCTAAAACCAATATTTAGCACAAGGAGGCTCTGCTTGGACAGCCAGCTGGATCACTCTATGTTAGCTGATTTAGTGCAGTGATGATGGTTGGGTCAGACCAGTAGTAAACATGAAGAAATAAACAAACAGAGGTACTAGGATGAGTAAATTTGTTTAGCCTTAAAAATAAAATCTGTATTTCCCCCTTTCCTTGAAGACACTCAGGACATAGTGACTCACTTCCCAAGAATAGAATGTGGAGAGGGAAAATAGCAAATTTACCATAGAAAAATCTAGTGACTACTATCTTAATCAGATTAGTGTTAACTCTTGTTTATATCAGGTGGCTCTCATGTGACGTGATGAGGAGGGAGTTCAACCTGTCTGGTATTCTTCCCCCAAATCTACAATCCCAGCAGAATCCTGGGGGATGGGGGGGTATTCAGGGATCCAATGTGAGGGTCTTCTATAAAATATCTGACCCGGACTCTTCTAAACTGTTAGAAGCATGCCAAAACAAGGAAAATTTTAAAAACAATCACAAACTCCTAACTCTGGGAAACGAACTAGGGGTGGTGGAAGAGGAGGAGGGCGGGGGGTGGGGGGGAATGGGTGACGGGCACTGAGGCGGACACTTGAAGGGATGAGCACTGGGTGTTTTTCTGTATATTGGTAAATTGAACACCAATAAAAATTAATTTATAAAAAACGTCACAAACAGAGACTAAGGAGACATGTGACAAGATGCAAAATTGGTAAAATCTGAGTAAAATCTGCATTTTCATCAATAATAATATACCACATTAATTTCCTGGTTTTTGACTCATGTTGCTTGGCTGTATAAGGTGTTAACATTATGAGAAGTTGGGGGGAAGTATACAGGAGCTGGTTACGACTTCCTAAGCTTGTGTCTGTTGTGGAAAGAATAAGTCACTTAGGCTTTATGTGCTTGTTTCACTTTGCCAGGGCTGCCCCAACAAAGTACAACAAACTGAGTGGCTTAACCAGCAGAAATTTATTGTCTTATAGTTATGGAGGCCAGAATTCCAGGAGCAAGGTGGGGGCACATTTGATCCCTCCCCAGAGCTGGGAGAGAAGGGTCTGTTGGAGGCTTCTCTCCTTGGCTCGTGGATGACAGGCTTCTCCCCATGTCTGTACATCACCTTGTCTCTGGGCCTGTCTCTATCCAGTCAGTCCAGTAGGATTAGGGCCTAATAACCTCCTTTTAACTTGATTACTTCTGCGACGACCCTATCTCCAATACAGTCACAATCTAAAATACTGTTAGTTAGGACTCCTACATAGCTCTTCTGGGAGGACACAGATCCCCCTATAGCAGGGCTTCAGACTGCCTTTTCTATCCTGAAGGTACCTCCCTGCTTTGGGCCTCACATCCAATATGTAGCTGAACCACACCACTTTGACCCACCAGATGTTGCTCACATCCACATGTTTCTCTTCCTCTATCCTCTCCCTGTCCTAACTACTGCCCTAGTTCATCTGGGCTGGGGAGAAAACCTCTACGCTTTGCTCCCAGATTCTATTTATGCTGCATTCCTGTCTGCTCTGCATGTTGCCAGTAGGGAAAAGTCTTTTTTACAATGTGGATCACCTAGGCTTTACCAACCTTTTATGTCTCCCCATTATTGTAGAATAAAGACGAAAGTCTCTCTCAGGACCTCAGTTCCCTGTATGACCTACTAACCTCTGTGCCAAAGCATGCACTGCTTTCTGCTTCTGTCTCTTTGCTCAGGTTGCACCAACCAACTAGCAAACGGACTTTTAATTCAGAGCATTTGTCACATTTTGGAATTTTGCATTTTTGTAGCTACTGTATTAAGAATCCATCTTCCCCACTGGATTGTAGGATTCATGCAGCAGGAGCCACATGTGTTTTCCTCTCTGTTTTATGTGTAGCACCGAGCAGAATGCTTGGCTTATGGCTGGCTCTCAAATTCTTAAATTAATTAATGTGCCTATGGATTTATTTTCAATTGATATCACTCAGTTTGATGCTTTATTCCCTCTCCTGGTCTCTTACAGTGTTGCTATTTGATATATTTGCTAAGAATATTTAGTTCACATTATAGTTGATGCACTTAAGTCAAATCAATCATCCTTACTATGGAAAAAAACTGAATAATCCTTTTTGTGCTTTCCAACTTAGTGATAACAGGAGAACACATTTGATTTGGTAGTCTAAATAGAAATTTAAACTTAGTAAATACCCATATTTTTAAATTAATATCTATAAAACTTATTAGAATTCCCCAAAATTTAGAGAAATCGGCCTAAAGCCGTATATCTAAGTACATTGAAAGTATAGTTAGATTATATGTGACTAAGTACAAACTTTCTTATTACCAATTTTGAGTATGCTTATGAAAGATTCTTCTTCTAGCCTTTCCTTCACATCACGGAAGGAGCTGCAGACATTTTTAGAATACTCGCTAGTATCTGTAGCACCAACAAATCTCTTATGGCAAATGGGTCTGAGAGAAGTTTCCCATCCCAGGTGAAACTGGAACCAAGTGTGGAGATGCTCTCCATTCAGTGGTTTATGAGTTGTGTCGCTCCAAAGATAACGGCTACTTCTCCAGACAGCTCAGAGGGCAAAAATGTTCATGAAATTTTAATTTCTATAGGACGCTAGGGTTTGATTACAGTGAGTGTTTATATTACAATACTGTGTACTTTGCGTACATACAAGATAGAGGGAAAGAGAAGCTTGGCTGCTCATGGAAGAGAAATTTACCCAAACTAAAATTCAATATGCCAGAAAGAGAATTTTACGTTAAATAAATATCCTTAGTATTTAATGTATTAATTTAATACATATGAAATGAACACAATATGCTGGTTCTGTGATTAATCAGAGGTATAAAACAATGCTTCAGGTGGACAAGTCTTCTGTTCTCATGGAGCTTATATGCTAATGCGGCAACTCCATGTACATCAATCAAGTTTACCAGGAGTTATTTTTGGTTCAACAGTGGTTTCGGAGATATCAATGAAGTACTTTTCTCTTGCTTGAAGCTTGCATCTTTTGCTGTGTGCTTAAAATCACACCCCCTTACAATTGCAAGAAACTTACGTGTCCAGTAGGAGACTGGCCATGCGTACTAGGGGCAGCCATGCCTATTTCAACGAGAGTGACTTGTCTTTGGGAATCTAAGCAAGAGAGGACCCTAGCAGTTGTGACTGCCTTGAGCTGCTCTTACACTGTTGCTCGCTCTTTGACAGCCTTCTTTAATTGAAATGCTGTGGCATTACAGAAGCTACTCCCTTAAGGCCTCAATGAGACTATGTCCTGATGTTTGCATTGCCCACTTGTGGAGGAATTAGGGGAAAGTGGTAAACTAAACCCAAGCAGATGGCCACCTGGAAGACTGGGGAAGTGTTTGTGGGAAAAGACTGATGTTCTAACTCTCTTGTCTCTCAAATGATTATTTTTTATATATCACTTTTTTTTTTCTGTATAATTTTTAACCTTCCAATATGAAATGGGTTAGATGAGCTTCCTAACCTGAGGAATAACCACTTTGTAGCAAAAATAAGACTAGATGCAGAGCTTACTAGTCCTCTTTGGAGAAGGCTTATCCCCTTGCCTCCCTAACAATCGCCCACCCCTCAAGCCTCACATGAAGGCACACGGCAAGGGCTGACCTAACCCGGCATTCTCAGAGTTCTAGGCATCTGGGGTCTCCCTCACTTCTGCTCTACCCTGACCATGGCCTTCCCTCTGCACCAAATTCTACCCTCTGTTCCCATGTGTTCATCTAGTTAGGGAATCTCTTCAGGCACAACCAATCAAAGGAAATCATATGCAATGTCAAATATGCAAATATTTGGAAATCTTTTCCATCTTGTCAAAATACTCTCTTATATGTCATGCTTGATCTTTACACTTAAAAGCAGAAGACTATATTACATTCCCTGTGGTTTCTTGATACCTAGCATGGTCCTAGACATGTCAGTGCTTCCACTCTTCTTGGAGGACTCCAAATGAGTATAAAGTAGAACTTCTCTCAATGGTTAAAATCCAGTTGACCCCCTTATGTGTTAACCTCACGTTACAGGAGGAGTTGGTGGAAAAACTTCTATAGATAGCTTTAGAACCTTCGATCCTCTTCACTCACCTCCCAAGCTTCGGCCTAAGTTTCTAAGTCGGAAACTGGAAGAACACACACAATAACCACATTTTGTTTGTCAGCCTGTGTGTTTTCTGTTTGCAAGAGGAACTTGCTGCAGAGCCCTGCATCCACCTTGACAAGCTGTAATACTTTTCGGTTGGCAGAGTATGACTAGGTGACTTCTAGAAGCAATGCTAAGCGGCAAGACTTACCCATTTTTGCAGATAAGGTAGAAAAAGAACCTTGCTTAATTTTTATTAGACCCTATTTAGAGATTGCTATGTTTGCACAAGCTGTTTCTCAGGAATAATTTACTTTAACCCTAACCCTCTTCTTCAGGATGGCGTGCTCATGCATAACAGCCGAGGAATATAGGTCGTTGTCTTTGATTTCAATGACACTTAGCAGATTCCCTCCATCTGACACGTATAACAATGCTCCTCTGCTTCCTTCCTTTGACAGAAATGAATGCCGCCCAAAAAAGTGGAACCGAAAATAGCAAAATAAAAATATTTTTAAAGTGGAGTGATTTCAAAACTGGGCACATGGATGAGAGATGAAAAATGAACACTGTTCAAATATGTTCTGACCTAAAACCTTTCAAATGACTTGTAGCTCTTTTCGTGGGAGGGAGGACATGATTTTTCTGGAATTTGATATAAGAGAAGGAGTTGGTAGGGAGAGGTAACCTCTTGGCCTTCAGGGCCTTGATGGATTTGCCTTGGCCGAAGCAGAGTGCTGACATCATACCCTTGAAGAGAAGGGGAATGAGCAGGGTGAGGAAAGAAAGCCCTGGCTCATTTGCAGTAAGGCCATCTCTGAGCTGCCCCACGCATTGTTAAGCTGAAAACCAAGGAACTGGTTTGTGTCAGTAACACAACTGACAATCATTCAGGTCTCCAGCAATCAAGGGAAAATATGAGAATTAGAACAGAGGGCAGTTTTTCCTCACCTTTGTAATCTTCAAGACACAGATTATTTGCTGATGGGTTAGAAGAGCTAAAACCCAAGTTGCAAATGACCACTTGGGAGCCCCTGGACACATTTACTTCTCTGGAACTCGGTTCCCTAAACTACAAACTCTGCAGTCCTAGGGGTCAGGGAGTATAAATCAAGGTTGTGTTTCATTTGGTCCTTATTGTTTTATTTACTGAATTAAGTGCCAAGGCAAGAAAACAAAATCAAATTTGTATTTAGCTTTCCTTGATGAAATCAATCACTGGTCTTCTGAGTGGCTGGTTGCTCTATGTTGGACCTGATGGAAAGCTGTGCTTTTCAGAATGTTTATCGTTTGCCAGAGTCAACCTGCTAAGTTTTCTTCTGGCAGCTCACTTCGCTAAGTTAGGTTATTACCTGCCCTTAATTGGCATTTGGGTTTTTAATACCTCATATGATTGCCAGTACCATTTCCAGCTACAACTGTTCCTTTTGATATTGATATATTTTTCCTCTGATGCAGTTACTTATAATCCCATTAATATATGTCCTCTGATATATGGTCTGTTCAGTTTGTAAACTTCTGGGTTGCAAGGACAGTGTAAATTTGTTTTGTGCAGCATACATCATAACTCCTTCTATCAGTGCTTTTTCCCTGATTTCCATGAATGTCTTTGTTTTCTTCTTGTCTTTTTTACAAGATCATCTTCAGCAGCTGTAGCAACCCTATCAGCAGCCATTTATCAGTGCTCCTCACAGGCTGTTCCCCACAGCTCAGGGTATCTAAAACCTCCTGGGGAGGAGGATTCTCAGAAATCACAATGAATACTTAGCCTAAATCTGCATGAGTGGTAGGATTTATTAAAATTTAAATTGACCAACTGATTTCATTTAATTCTACACCTTGGTTCATTTTAATCTATAGGCATATTCGCCTGCACTAATTTGCATGGCCAATACACAGGTGCACATCCATACATATTTATTTTAAGCAATTTAGAATGTTAATTTTATAGATATGATAATGCAATTTTAAGTTTAGTAAAATCATGACATGGAAGTTTGGCAGGGTTGGGAGTCCGTAGTGTTCAGTGATGCCCATATACGATATTAACTGCTATCAAAAATCACTTTTCAATTATACAAAATATATTATTTATATTACTTTTATTATTTTAAATTATAGACTTTATTATTTCCCACATTATGATATTTCATTTAGCCCTCCCTGCAAATATAAGGAGGATGATACTTTCTAAAACTAGATAGGGGATAGTTTCAATGGGTATGTCTCTGACTTTCTTTTTTGATGTTGGACTGTGATATAGTATAAAACCGATAAAAGTAGCACTTCCCCGGTGGAAGCAAACAAAGCCTCAGCCCTTAGTATCAGGTGCCGGTCTCTTTCCCTCCTACCCACCCCAGGGGCCTAAGGCACTTCAGCAGAGTTCCAGAGCTCTTCAAAACTCAGTTTGAAACCACTTTATCAGACATTCCCTGGTGTTCCTTTAGGCCAGTACTCTGTAAATCTGGATGTCATTTGCATGTATCTAAGATTTATTTTGTGATGTACTTTAATATCAGGAAGTTTCTTTAAATATATATTAGCTGCATTTTTTCTGATGACTAAACAAGAAGCATATTAAATTGTCATGAACTCACGATACTTCTAAATGTTTGCTGCTACAATGAAATTTGCCATTGGTCTTTAGGTTTTTTTAGTATTATTTGGGGAGTGGGGGCGGATAATGAAACATACAAACATGATAAATTATCCTGTATGTGCGCATGCTCCAGCTTAAGTACTGGAGTTCCTGAAGACTAGCTTTCCAAATTTGATCTGAAGGATATTATGTCTTACTTACCAGTTCTACTATTGCTTTTATACTGTCATAAAGACTTAATGATGTCCCATCAAGACACATTAACATTTCCCTTGGGCTGAGATGATATGAAACCTACCTAAATCTTTTTGCTTTTTACAATCGCTTCTCAATAACTAGTCTTATATTTTAGAGCAAGTGAGGAGACTGTTTGAAGGGTATGAATGAGCAATGTGAAGACCATACATTGACTGTACAATGCAGTATGAAAAGATGAGGGGAAAAGAGCCCTGAGGAAGGTTAGAGAAAGCACTTGGAGGATATCCAAGCTAAAAATAATGACATCCTGTGTGTCTCCCTGAACCACAGTCAGATTGTCTACTGGCCCAGGGGCCCATGGCATCTCTCTCCTGACTGAGTTGCAGATGTCCAAGCCATGGTGGCAGATAGGACAGAAAGTATGGAATCCACTGGAGCACACATGTATGAACACGGGTATCGATATAAGATAAAAAAACATTCTAGCACACAGTCTTGTTTCTTTCTTTAAAATTGGGCATATTAATATTTTATTTTCCCCAAGCTGTGGAGAAGGTATATATTATGGATGAGATCATGTTTTGTAGAGTTTCCGAATCTCTGGCTTTTCCAGGTCTATTATTTTCCCAGTATTTTACAGTAAAGAGAGCTCAGGAGAGAGCATCTTCCGTGATTCCAAGGTGCAGCAATAGTGGGAGAATAGATTGCAGCAATAGTTTTTATTGCCATCCTTCCCATCTCTGTCACCCTTTCGTCCTCGTCCTCTCTCCACCACATTTCTCCTCAGCAGCTTGTTGAAGTTGGGTCAAGAGGCCAGGGAAAGGAAAAACTGCTCTGCAGAGATTTTTTCAGACCTTTTGATAAAGGAGGTGCTGTGGAAGATAGCCACACTGAGAGCAGCCCTGTACCCCTCTTGGACATCCCCACCATCATCTGAACGATGTGAAAAAAAAAAAAAAAAGAATGAAGAGATGAGTAGTGCTCTGATCAAGAAACAATCCCATGTCAATCTCTGTGATTTTGTCACTTCTCTCTCCCATTTTTAAAAAGATTTTATTTATTTATTCATGAGAGACACACAGGCAGAGGGAGAAGGAAGCTCCCTGTGGGGAGCCCCATGTGGGACTGGATCCCAGTACCCAAAGGCAGATGTGCAACTGCTGAGCCACCCAGGTGCCCCTTGTCACTTGTGTTTTGCTGAAGGAGTATGTCCTAGTGATTGCCTATCATGTATTGATAGTTTGGAACATGACTGAAAAGAAGCTCCAGGAGGTGATACTGAGTCTTAGGCACTCGGTTCATCGTGTAGCCACTTCAGTATCCTTCGTCAGTCCAACAAAGAATAAGGGAAAAGTTCCATGGCTTTCAGTTTCCTTTGTGATTGCATAACATAAGGTTCCAGTGCCATTTTAAGCTTATCTGTTGCACAAAATCATTTTCTCAAGGAATGTTTTCCAGCCATCATTCTGGTCCTCACTTTATTATTTCCTAGCTGCTTGGAGTTGGAATATGGACTAGGAAGTAGAGGAATGTGACAGGTGGACTTCAAGTCGCCATCCCCCCCTCCTGCCCCCGCCCGCAGTCTGGATGCCTGGTCGGCATGGATGTTGGTCACAGGCGACAGGTGACAGGGTGACAGGCAGTTGTTGTTACTATACTCTCACCTGCATGGCGACTCCACTTCCCTTGGTCCACATGTGGTGGTCACCTTCACTCTGCAGCCATTGGAGGCTGAGGATGTTGTGGGAACCACTGCTCTGCTGACTGCATAGTTTGGGCCCCAGGTGCCCCTGTCATCAGCTGGTAGCCAGAATTGCTATAAGAAGATGGAGAACCAGGCACCTGGGTGGCTCAGTGGTTGAGGGTCTGCCTTTGGCTCGGGATGTGATCCCGGGGTCCTGGGATCAAATTCTGTATCAGGCGGGGAGCCTGTTTCTCCCTCTGCCTATGTCTCTGCCTCTCTGTGTGTCTCATGAATAAATAAAATCAATCAATAAAAGTAATAAGAAGAAAATGAAAAACTTCTTCTCTGGAAGAAACTAGTAAGTGGGAATTTGTCATGTTTTCCTTTGGTTTCCTACCCTTAAATTGTAAGTCCCTTTGTTATCTAAATCCATGGGTTGTAACTGTAGTCAAACATTGTGACCATATTTCGTCTGTATTGAGGGGAAGTGACAGCTTGCATCCTGAGTGCATCTTAAATTGCTCAGTGTAAACAATTCCAGTGCCCAGGGTAGAGGAGTAGAGAATAATTATACATCCATCTAGTACTTTTCCACTTTCAGATTATTTTTTTCTACTTGGACAAACCATCTCAACCACAGTTTACCAAATTATTAAAAATTACATAACACTGATGAATGGTCATCCAATCAAGTCAGGTGGTCCAAGTTTTAGGCCCCAAATATTTCCTGACTTAGATACTAACCTCACAGAGATGCGTGACTGTCCTTTTCATGACTCTGTCCTTGTTGTTAATTTAATTTACCAGGAATCCAACATCAGCATTTGTATAAGTAAATAAATTAATTACTTAATATAATTTCTCAATCATAAATCTCACAGCCTCCACATTTTGAGATCAATAAACATTTCCCTTGAATAATACCCTCACTTTTAAAATTTGATAATTCTACAGCTGCCAGCAGTGTCCTCTCAGGGGCTTAAGGACATTAGTCAGCATGGCAGGCTTCATCCTGACTGACACAGATTTCCCCCTCTACTTTAATCCACAGCCCCTTTTATCCTTTTTCTCGTTTTCCTCCTTATCTCTGCTACTGAAACTGTGCTAATTGCCACTAAGAGGGCTGATCCATAAAAGGGCCTTTTGGAGGTCCTGACAAACTTCTATCCCTGCAGAAAGAAACTATGGAATCATCTGGCTATGCAGTAGTGGCTGACCTCTCTTCCCCCTGAAATTCATGTTCCTAGGTTAAGAGTAACTCTACTGACCCACCACTGATTTTGAAGCGTAAGCTCCAGAGATGTTTATTTCCATTTGTGAATAAAGGTTTCAAAGTGAATGTTCGAATCTTGTTTTTCCCCAGTATTTTGAAGGTGATAACTTCACTGAGTTATGTTTTTTTTTTTTTTTAAACTCTATTTGCTCAAGTAGAGTAGTTTAGTTTTTTGCCTCCTTCTCAAAAAATGTCATGGTGACTTCAACAAGATCCTGGATTGAGAAGCTGACCTTTTAGTCCAGTTTATAGCTTACATCATGGATAGTACTGGAATTCAGGCATTGCCCACATCCATGCAGGTGGGAAGCAAATGTATTACTCATAGTCAGGCGGGGTATAGATTGGGGCAGAAGCTGGCTGCTTAAGGGTAGGAGAATATGTAAGAGGTCAGAAACTTTGGTAGGTATTTGATGTCACCTTATAGGTAGGATAAAATGGGAGGGTTTAATATCAATAAAAACTGGTCAGTTGGTCAGCTCCAAAGACAGAATGAAAGACAGAATGGCTGTGGGCTACTACTCTATGAGAAAAGTCTAGGGAAGGGTTCTTTCGCCTCTTGTGTGCCACAAGCTACTTTGGCTGTCTTATACAGGCATCAGACCTATTTCCAGAATAGTCCTTTAGCACATAAATTAAAAATATAATATAGGAATTCAGACTTTGCCTTTGGGGAAGATGAAGTAGATGTACTTTTCCTTCCTCCTTCACTAAGTACAACTAAACACTTTGGACATTATATATAAAAGAAACATAAATTAGTAAAGGGTGGAGAGAAGAGTGCAGACCACTCAGGCACCTTGAGATAAAAAGACCAACATGATAGTAAGTTCCCTGGATCATAAAACAAATCTCAACAAATTTAAAGGAATTGAAATCACACAAAGTGTGCTCACTGACCACAGTGAAATCAAATTAGAAATCAATAACAGACCACAAGAAAAACTCCAAACAACTGGAGTCTAAACAGAGCACTTCTCAATAGTCTGTGGGTCGAAGAGGAAGTCCCAAGAGAAAGAAAATATGCACTAACTGAATGAAATGCATAGGCAACTTACCAAAAATTGTGGAACATAGCTAAAATAGTGCCAAGAAGGAAATTTATAGCAGTAAATGCTTATATCACAGAAGATAAAATTCTCAATAATCTGAGATCCTACCTGAAAAACAGAAAAAGCAGAGCAAGATAAGCATAAAACAAATAGGAAGAAGGAAATCATAAAATCAAAATGAAAACAAAAACAGTAAAATTATGAAACAAAAAGCTTGTTCTCTGGCAAACATTTGCAAAACTTATCACTCCCTCATCGCTTCCCGACACACACACACACACACACACAAAAAAGACAGAGTGAGATTGAGAAGAGATGAATTACCAATATGAGATCAGGACTGAAACAGAGGATATCACTTCAGATGCTGCAGACATAAAGGATGGTAAGGGAAAACTATGAACAACTCTACAAACATAAATTTCACAGCTTAGATGAAATGGACCAAATTCTCAAAAAGTACAAACTACTACAATTTGTTCAATATGAAGTAGAAAATTTGATAGTCCTATAACTATTGAATTTTAATTTATAGTTTTAAAATTCTCCAACTTAAATCTCCACGATATGATGGTCTCATGAAGTAATTCTTCCAAACTTTTAGGGAAGAATTAATACCAATTTTACAAAATCTCCTTCAGAGAACGGAAGACATACTGATTGATTTTATGATTCCAGCATTTTCCAGATACTGAAACCAAACAAAAAAAAATGGAATGGAATTTTTTTTTCATTCTATAAAAACAGTAAATACATAAAAATATCCCTTATGAATATAGATGCAAAATTCCTTAACAAAGTTTTTTACCAATAGAATTCAGAAACCTATAAAAAGAATTATACACTGTGATTAGGTGGAGTTTATTCCATGGATAGAATATTAGCTCAGTATTTGAAAATCTGTCAATGTAATCTACCATGTTAAGCTAAAGAGGAAAACTCCTTGATCTTATTAATTGATATGGAAAAAGCATTTGGCCAGATTCAACACCTATTCATGATAAAAACTGGGATAACTAAGGATAGTGATGAACTTTATCAACCTGAAAAAGAACATCTATAAAAACCCTGCAACTATTCTAGTTAATGGTAAAAGACAATAATTTTTCCCTAATAGAAGGCAAGTATATCTGTTCTTACTAATCTTATTCAGTGTAGTACTGGGAACTCTAGTTGGTATGGTAGCAAGAAAGGGAAATGAAACTATAGAGCTCTAAAGGAGAACTTGGACTGTCTGTCTTAGAGACAGCATCATCATGTAGGTAGAAAATCATAATGATCCTGTAGGAAAATTCCTAGAACTAATAAGTGAGTTAATAAAGGGCACAGGATAGAAGATAAATATTAAATCTGTATTTCTGTATACTGGCAAATATGCACCTAGGTAATAAAATTAAAAATACAGTACTTTTTACAGTTGTTCAAAAATTAAATCCTTAGATGCAAATTTAACTAAACCTATTCAGAATGTTTATGCTGAAAATTATAAAACTATGAAGAAAGAATTTAAAGAGTAGCCAAATAGAGAAATATGCCATGTTCATGGTTGGGAAGACTCAGTATAGTAAATATGGCAACTTCTCCCAACTTGATAAACAGGTTCAATGCAATTCCTATCAAAATACCAGAAAGATTTTTAGTAAGTATAGACAAGATTATTCCAAAGTGTATATCGAGAGGCAAAAGGACAAGAATCCTTAAAACAATTTTGAAAAAGAGAAAACATAAGAAATCCATTCACCTGTTTCCATGATCTGTTATATAGCTAAAGTAATCAAGCCTATATGGTATTGGCGGAAGGGTAGGCTCATAGAACAATGCAACAGAATACATAACCCAGAAATATATGCATCCAAGTATGCTCAACTGAGTTTTAAAAAAATGTAACAGCATTTAGGGAAGGATGGGCTTTTCCACAGATGGAACTTACAACAATTGTACATAGACCAAAAAAAAACAAAACAAAACAATTGTACATAGACCAAAAAATAAAAAATAAAAAATAAAACAAAAAACAAACAAAACAAAACAAACAAATTAAAAAAATGGTTCAATTATACTGTAACTTCAAAATAAGGGAAGGCATGGGTTATATTTTGAAAATCTACATCATCCAAAGTAATGTAACATGAAAATATCTGTTATTCTGTTGAAGACAACATCACAGGTACTTTTAACACTGTCATAATTTGTTAGATATAGTCATAATTGAAGGAAATGCTAAATTCAGTTATGGCCTGCTGAAAACAATGATGCAGACTCTTTTTCTGTCCAAGTTCACAGATCCCCTGTTACAAAACCCTTGCGCAGAAGGAGTATTCAGGAGGCTGTGAAATTGCCTAGAACTGTTACTTCAGAAGTGTTATTTTCACTGTAATCTAAAGTGTTATCTTTAGAGATCTAATTCAGCTATCCCTGTCCTTCTCTAAAGTTTTGGTTGGTAAAGTGTGTGGCTGCTTTTGCCAGGTTTTATTTCCATGGAGCGAGAAATTAGCTTCACTTTAATGACTTCCTCTTTTCCCAAGACCATCATCTGACACTACCTCACCCCTTCAATCTCTGACACTACAGTGAAAATTAGAGCACAATTTCTAGAATGATGACGGGTACCCCATATGTGATATTGGCATCTCCCCCTCAAGGACAGAGGCCTCTTGCAATTGGGCCTTGCTGGCAAGATCATTATGTTAGTAGATTCTAACTGTAAAAGAAGAGTTGGTGATATTGGGGGTACAGGAGAGTATTTTTTGTTTATTAGTATTGTTTTCGCTTGTTATTAATGAGAGAAGATTTAGGCATATTTAAAATAAGTTGGAAGATCTAGGCAAAGGAAAGAGGTTGAATGTACATTCATAATTTAATGGGGAGATCACTGAACTCGGAAGGTAGGAGATGGGGTTCAAATCCCAGCTTCTTCTCCACTCATATGAAGTGTGACTTTGGGCAAATTTATAACCTCCCTGCCCTCAATTTTCTCATGGGTAAAATAAGAGGATGGAGAATTTACTGGTCTCCTCAGATCGAACTTTGTCTAATTCTACAGTTTATATTTTAGTACCAGAAATACTGCAGTTAACGGTTTTGATGCTTCACATCTGTAGCTAGTCTTTTCATCCTTTTAAGCACATAAACATTATGGCAAAAACTCCAATTTTCTTTCAGGATTTGGAGCTGGCTAATTTCTCTTTTAACACTTCAAGACTTTGGATTGTCTCCTCTCAAAAGGGTGTGACTCTACCTGTCACAGATTATACTAGTGTTCTGAGAAATAATGGCATCAATACCTTCTTTCAACACCATTATAATTGACTTATTTCCCCCACTACTCTTGTCCACATAGGGTTGGTAGATGCCTTCCCGGATGATCAGCTGGTGTTTGATCTTTGGCTATGACTTCCCTAAAGATAACTTCATGTGTGTGTGCCTTTTAAATTTTTGTTGCTATTGTCGGATTTTTTTTTTTTTTTTTTGCCTTTAAAAATTTTTTTATTGATCCATGTGGTAGGATGTGGCAGTGTTTATGTGTGGAGATTCTCTAGCATGGTTATAAGGAGAAGTGTTTTTGCATATTTTTCCAGGTGTATCTCTTAGTACGCCATTTCCAAAGCATTTTCTAATTATATAAGAATTCACATGGGAATTGTCAAATTTTAGAAGTAGTAACAGATGGGGAAAACCAAATCATAGAACTTCAGAAGCCAGAGGTGTCACTGCTGCCGCACACATTTTCAGCTGGATTAGCTATTTTGTCTCATTTTCAGCCTGTGTGTTCCACACTATTTGAGAGACTTTCGGTTTTGAGCAAATTCAGAGCAGTGGGAAACCCTCTTCTCAGCCAGAGCCTTGCCTGACGCGGGCTTCCTTGTTTGTTCTTCTCCTATCTTATTAATGCAGCTGTGAGTACATTTCCAGCACTCTTCACCTGCCACAGTGACGAGGCATCAGGTGCCAGGTAGGGTAATCAATCTGGAGGGCTTTTAGCAGCACATCCTGCCACTGTTTGACAGCATGTCTCCGTCAAGGAGACTGTCTTCCTTAGATCGATAAATCAATCAGTTCTTTTTACATCTTATGAAGCACTCCTCACGCCCTGTGTCACTCATGCAGCACCACACACAAATGGAGAATCAGGGTTGAGGTCAACCCAAACCATCCCCATTCACATTCTATCCCATAATCGCATATCCTTCCCCAAAATCAATTCCTGGCACAGTGGTAATGGATCAAAGTCCAGTTCTTCATTCCTCTGAACTGACAAGTAAATCTGTCCAAAGTGCTGGGTGTTGTAGTGTTTTTAAAACTAAATAAATCAGATCTGTAATTCAAAGGAGACTAATTGCAAGGTTTATGATTAGCATTCTTCAAAGGAGACAGAGATAGTTTTATTAACAAAGAGTAGATTCCCTGATAGTACTCAAAGCAATCCTGGAGTTTCATTGGCTGTCAAAGTTGGGGAAGAGGCTTAGAGAAATCCTAAGGGTTCTCAGCCAGGTGTTTGTGCCTGCGCACTGAGGAGACCCCTTGGAGGCATGGCGTAAGATGAGAGGTGGCAGTGAATCCTGTGTCACCCAGAGAAAACCACTTATATCCATGTCCTGTGTTGCGTACGGGCCAATGATACCATTTAAAAAAAATGGATTCTACTACTTTTGAGGGGAAAAATGAAAACCAATAATTTACATCATGTCTGGTGTCCTCACATCATATCTGTAAAGTCTGAAACCCATTTATGTTGTGTATCTTAGTCAAGATCATACAACTGGTAAGTGGAAGAGCTGGGTTGAGACAGATCCCCCCCACTTCCCACCAACATCCACCCATACTAAATCACTTTAATAAAGTTGGTCGTTGGAAGTTTTCCTAAGCTGATTTGTTTACCTTTCAGAGTGTGACACAAGACGTCAGAGGCAGGTTGTTTGGGGTAGGGTAGGGTATGTGGGAGGAGAAATTTGGCTTCTATTTATTGTTATTCCACCTCCAGACATCCCATTTCTTCAGTATTGGAAGGAAACTTGGCCTGATGCATGAGTTTTGAGGCATGAGAGGCATGAGTTTTGAAGCTAGACACAGATAGAAATGAAGCCTGTTCCTTGCTCTACCTCCTGCACAGAACTTCATGAGACAGGAAAGCTGAATGGTTAAGCACTCCAGGGTCACACTATCAGAGCACAAGTTGGGCTCCACCATGTTAACCTTGGCCAAGTGACATGTCTTTCTGGATATCTTTCTCCATCTCCCAGGCTATGAGGACTAGAAGAGCTAGTGTGCATAAAGGCAGCAGAGAGCCATCCCGGGGGCAGACTCTGAAGAATGCTAGTTCTCATCCCCTCCTCCTTGTCGCCTGTGAGTGCGGTTGTACCCCAACACCTCCAGGTTGGTGTCTGATGCCAGGTTAGAGCTAAAGCTTTCACGTCAGCTTCCCTTGTCTTAAATACCCAAGTCATCAAGTTTCAAATTAGAAATTATTTTAAAAAAGTAAACCCTGTCATATTTTTAATAATCTATAATTCAAGTGTGCCTTTCTCAAAAAAAAAAAAAAAAAGAGCTTCCACCAAAAGTAGCAAGAAATAGCCAGTGAAGGGGAGGACTCTAGATAGGTTGTAATTAGGTTCTGATCCACAATTCCGTCCTGGTTGCTGCTCTTTCCTTAATAGTTGTGAACCTCTCAAAGAGCTAAGGACAACTCAGCATTTTAGGGACTTAGAACTCATCACACCCTACTCCCTTTAAACGAAGCGATGGGAGTATTGCATGAAATTATATATATATATATTTATATATATATATAAATATATATATATATATAGCGTTACTTGTTTAAAAATTTATTTGAAACCAATTTACTTTGGACAGTTTCCTTATACCTTTTGTAATAGATGGTGCTGTATCATAAAGATTAAAGAAAAGAGCTTCATGAGGGAGTTAGGACATATAACTAGGTTCAAGAATCTGTCCTAGATAAAGGGCCAATTTATAGATAGAACATTTGAGGGGAAAAGGAAGAGGACATCCTATCCCTTTTAACTAAAGGAGAAAGCAGTAATAATTAGGTCTAAGGTCCCAAAACAAGGCCAGGGATGATTTGGATGATAGTGTGGGCAAGATAGGGACAGAGTTCCTGTTGGGAAGAGCCAAAAGGGACTTTTCTACACAGGATGCTATCTAACCTTAAGCTAGAGGGGATTTGGGGGGAAGGGGTCATCAGAATCCTTTCCTTGCTCCCTGACCACCTTGTCCAAAGGGGAGAGACCCATGTTAGGTGTTAGAGGCAGAGTTGCGACAACTCCTGATTCTCAGCCAACAGCTCTTTTCAATGTACTATATTACTTCTCCAAGCAGACATTTGTCCACATATCCATTAGGGTTATCCAAACCCATATTATGGCGACAGCCTGCTAAAATGAGCATCTAAACTGATAATGATAGTTCATTTCATATGGGCCATAAAGTAGCAATAACTGTCTTTAGCCTCTTGGTTGAAGCCAGACCTATAATCTCAAGATAAATGGCTTCGCGTGCTTTTACCAATCTCCCAAGCAAGCCAGTCTCCCTTATTCCTCCACTCAGGAGCCGGCATATGCTTAATTTTCAGATTAATGAAATGACTTCAAGGAGCTAAATACATCTGATGTATTTAGTTGATTGTTATTAAGTGGATCCTTAAAATTCTGATGTTGTTACATATCTGCTTGCTTCTGTTTCCATCTCCTAATTACACATCCTCTTCGAAGCACACGTGGTCAACACATTTGTATCGGGCTCCATTGTGTTCCCCCTTGAATACCATAACCACCAAACAAATCGTTTCGTCAATCCTCCAAACACTTTTTAAAAAGTAAATGATATACAAGTTTATGCACCCACTGCCTCTATAATTACAAGCCTAGAAATCACAGTCAATACTCGGAGTGCTTTGACAAATATGCTGTTGGATCTAATGTGAGACACATGTGCATGAAACAATTTTTCCCCAATTATATTAAATGTAGGCTGAAGTGTTTTAGTTATAGTTTCTCCATTCGCTGTAATCTTCAGCCTAATTATTCTCTAGATCATGGTTTTTATAACTTTGTATTTTTCCTATCCCAGTGTAGTCTCAAAAAGTAACACGACCATTCTGTATTTCTTAAAGTAATGGCGATCTTCACTTTTCTGTATCTTGTTAAATATATTTTTGACATTTGACATGAAGTTTATGATAATGTTACATGTAGCATATTTTCCTATTGGTTATAAAAGCAGCTTGTGTTACAGCCACCCAGTTTTAAAGTACTTGCAGAGGGCAGGGTCTTGTTTTTAGCTGCCTCGATTAAAACCCAGTACATGCCTAGGATGAGTTATTTTTGAAGCCAATCAGCATGAGATACTCAAGGCTAGTGCAATCTCTGCAGTATTCCATTCCGTTGAGTTCTGTGAACTGTGTGTATGTACAAGGGAGAAATTTCAAACAAGGTCCGTGCCTTCAAAGAATTTATAATTGAATGAAAAAGACAAGTCCAACAAAAATAAAATTATTTTAAAATGTCGCAAGATAATATAGGTAAATGCTTGTAGGTGTAATACAGATAGGCCCTGCTGAAGAACATTACAAGGGTAAGTGAGAACTGAAATGGGAACATGTAATAGTGGGCTCTGAGCTGAGGGTTGCTAAATAAGTAAGGTTGGTATAAAGGAGTCGACTGGATTGTGGTTGGTAAATAGTCACTGCCCTTCCAGTCCCTGGAAGAGGATGGTACTTGGCTCTGCTACCTGTGTGGCAGTTGGCCATGTGACTTGCTCTGGCCATTGAAATGTGTGCCATTATCTAAAGGAAACATGTAAGATCAGTGCATATTTTGCTACCATGTCCTTGCCTTTTGCTACACAAGTGGCAATGTTCCAGATAAAGGCTTCCCATTGGAATAGGATCACAGCTATTTCCATATTGGACTCATAGCAAGAGAGGAAACCTACCTTTGTTGTTAGAAGACTTGGGGGTCATTTGTTACTGCAGTATAGACTATTCTAACTGACACAGACAAGTGGAAGCAATCTTTAAAGGCAGAGGGGAGAAATGAGAGTTAAGTAATTAGTATAGTATTTTTTGAGTCAAGTGAGAAGACCAGTCTAACTTGAGGGAGAGTGTTTCTGCAAAGTAATGATAAATAATATGTAATTGCTAGCATGGAACTAAAGATAGACTAATTTTGATCTTTAAATGAAGAGTTTATGTTGCTTAAAGACCAAGACTGTATCTTTTTATTCTTCACATTCTCATCCCCTAATTAAGGTAACTCATCACTAATTTCCAGTTGAATTTAGAGACTGAATTAAGATGACACAGTAAACTAGTGAAGATTTAGTTTCTAAAGGACTATGACGGGGATCCCTGGGTGGCGCAGCGGTTTGGTGCCTGCCTTTGGCCTAGGGCACGATCCTGGAGTCCCGAGATTGAGTCCCATGTCGGGCTCCCGGTGCATGGAGCCTGCTTCTCCCTCTGCCTATGTCTCTGCCTCTCTCTCTCTCTCTCTGTGTGTGACTATCATAAATTTAAAAAAATAAATAAAAATAAATAAAGGACTATGACGAAAAACAAAACAAAAAGATAAAACCGTGACCTAAAGAGAAGAGTGGTAACAATTTGTAGAAAGATGATTATCTTTAGGTTACAAATAGCAAGATTTTATAAGTGAATATGCTAGGATTACCATCTGGAAGACAATTTTAAGTATTACTATGGTACTTTGACCATAGACTGTAAAGTGTCTACTGACAATTAAAAAAAAAAATGCTTCTTTCACTGCTAAGTGATTTATTATGTTATTAATGGAAAAATGGCACATGTAGGTATAATATAAGGATTTGTCTCTGTTATAGAATTTAAAGAGTTATCAAGGGTATTAAGAGATAATCCTAATCAAAATATGGCATGTACTTGAATGACGTTCGCCATCTGGCCAATCTGTCAGCCTTCAGTGCCAAGCCTATTGGCTCTCAGCTGTCATCTCCACTTCCTGTGGTTTATGGTCACTTCTGCTGGTTGTAAGCATGGACGGGAATCACTCGGCACCCCTCCTTCTACTCTGTTCAGATCTAATACTTCCAACTTACAGATGTAGTGAAAATTCTGCTTAATATTTGTACAACCCTAACTCTGTTTCTCTTCAATCTGTCATTTAACTTAATAAACTCTGAAGCTCTCATTCTGACCTGCATAAGTTCTGAGCACACGCAAATACAATTTCCTTTATGTCCGCAGCAACATTCCTTATTATGAAGATATTAGACCCAGGGACTCATAATGTTACATTTAAATCAGCATCTGCTTCATCTCACACTGTGCCATACTGGCTGTGTCAAAAGTAAATTAATTCAATTCAGAACTCAATTCAGTAGCCAACAGCTAAGTTGCACTGAACTCCATAAGGGACAGGAGGAAATGCCACTCCAGTGTCTCACACTGCTGCACCACAGAGCACTAATATCAAACAGCCGAACAGATTTCTTGTGTGTGCCTTTGTGCTCTTTTTGCTGTTGATTCCTTTCTTCCTTGCATTCGTTTTCCTTTCAGAGACGAGGAACAGCAAATGCCCAGAGTTCCTCAGTGAAGGATACTCTTATTAATATTGCATGTTATCCAGGTACTGATCTCAATGGAGACACGCGAGGGTGGAGAATAGAGAGTAAAAACTGGCCTTAGGCCCTGGAAGAGAAATGCGAGCAACAGCTTTCAGCCTGTACCTGCAGTAGTATCAGCAGGATGGCTCCTGAGTGTCCCAGTAAGAAGGTCACGTGTCTGAAGAGTGGAAGCCCTGATGCTGATTGGCTGGGTAGTCCAGTGAGCTACAGAAATCGTGGCTTGGAACCCTCCTTTAGACTTGAGATATTGTGAGGTCCTGTGCTTTCTCAGGTATCTGGCAGCCAGCCGTTTAATAGCAGCTAGTTAGTAGTAGTAGTAGTAGTAGTAGTAGTAGTAGTAGTAGTAGTAGTTGTTGTTGTTTTTGCTTTTCTTTGTGCTGACCAGCTCAGAGAATGAAATGAGTATTCATAATATTCAGGGAAGAGCATCTGAGACACCAACAAGCTCTCCAGAGACTGTCACCTAAGAAGCTTCCCCTCCTCTCCTCTTGAACTCACATTCTGTCCCTCTTCTCTTCCTGTTCCAGCAAGCAAGATGTTCGGGGTACACTGAAAGATGTTTGGGGTTCACTGAAAGACTGTGGGACAGTGATGAAAGAGAGGAGGAGGAGGAAATATATTTCAGACATATGCACCCCATACCTGTTGATTGACTTCTCGGTTTCTTCACTCAGGGACTACTTTGCTTATACATAGAGCTTCATGTGTGGTGTCCAGGATAAAAGGAAAACAGCGCAGCATTCTGTAGACCCTTGATCCTTTGAAAAGAGCAGTAGACTTCGATTCAGGCAAGCTAGGTTATAGTTTCTATTTAAGCATGCAATGGCAGTGTGACCTAGCGTAATTTGTCTCTTTTGATAGCTTGATTGTGAAAATGTCATCTCTACATCTTAAAGAATTATTGTAAAGAGTATCGGCATGTTGTATAGGTCATATATGTTGCATAGATGCAATTGATGAGATGAGACCGTGGTCATTGTGGGGAGGGCAGGACCCAGTATAAACTGTCTCTCAGCACTGAAAGAGAAATGCAAGCTGCTGCACCAGGAACATTGCAGATTGGATATTCATGTAAAACTATATGGAAGTTTCTGGATACACGATAGGTGCTCAAAGATACTAATTTTCTTCCTTCCTTTTTCTTTGCTTTTCTCTTAATCTCCCACCACAGCCTTTTTACTTCTTAAAAGCCATTTTGTTTAATCAACATTTTCCCTTCATTCACCCTAAGGAAAATAGAGGAAAAGTTCACAGTTTGGTATTTTCAAGCGAACAGTGTTGCTCCTTCATATTAAAAAGCTTCCTCCTTTAAAGAAAGCAATGGTGACTTTTAGTTTAATTTTAGATACCACAGACTGTGATTTTGACAAACGAACATGGAGCTAAAACATGCTGGTAAGTACAATACAAGATGGTATTTCATGAAGAGCATGACAAGTGAGTGGGCTGGAGAAAGGGGAGACGATGATAAAATTTAGTTGATAATTCTGTTTTTCAAAAAAATTTTTTCTTTTCTAAGAAGTAGAAACTACAGTATTTTAATATGATTATTTTTAAAATTCCCTAGTGAGCATTTGATAATGTTTCCATATGACTGAGAGGTGGTATGATGTAGAGAATTGGTTTTCAAAATGTGGTCCATAGGCTAGCAGCATGGGCATCACCTGGGGATTTACACGTTCCCTGACTTCACACTAGATCACCTGAATCAAATATTCTGAGTGTAGGGCACGGAGATCTCTGTTTTAATATGTCTTTTAAATCCCTTTCAACTCTGCCACCCATCCTCTTTACCTTGATTAATTTTGAGACAAGCAAGCCCTCCACATTTTTCTCATGCAACACAGTTTAAGAACTTCTGATATAGTGAAATGTGGGTTTGACTCTGACTTATCTTAGTTAAGTCATGTCAGGGATCTCTTTCCCCATCAGAAAATAAGCACTTTGGAGTAGTTGTTCAAACCATCATGTAGAACTCTGTGATTCTCCATAGTATGTAGATGGTTCCTGAGCAGTGAAGAGATTCCTCTGGGTTCTGAATGGTTCTTTAAAACCAATGTCCACTCCTAGACAATGTCTGAAAGTTTAGAAACCATTGCAAAAAAAATATTCCATAGATTAAATCCTGAATATGGCAATAACGCCAACCTAAGTCCTTCCTACCAACTATACATCCCACCAGATGGCTTCCAAATAAAAACCTTTTCAACTACAAACGAATTAGGTACTATTTCTTTGTTTACAAGAGAGGACAACCATGCGTGTTTTTAGCTACCAGGAACGCTAGAGGAAGATCGGCCAGAGACTTGATCCAGAGGCAATCACCATTGTGAGTCAGAAGCTTCTTTTAGTTCCTCCAGGGAAGCTCTAGAGAGTTGGTAGTGATTAGAAAGCTCTAGACTTCCTGGGGTTTATGGAAAGTTTATGCAGATGTGACTCAAGTACTTTGGTTTCTGCACTTTTTCCTCTCTTCAGGGGAAAGTATTCTTGTGGGCAGTTTGGGTTGGTGTTAGAGGAGGAAGCGGGAGGAGTGATGGGGAGGGCTTGTTTGCTGGTATTTGAAATAACAATCAGGTTTAGAGAGGAAAGCACAGAGAGGAAAGGAGGTAGAAGAAAACCCAGAAAACAGGATGAGTAAAGGTGGGGAGGACTCACAGGGCAGGACCTAAGCTGAGGATAAGAAGAGTTGAGGAAGGGAATGTCAGGTGCTCTTGGCATTGCCCACATCTGAGTTCTCATATCGGCACGTGACTGGTCACCGCACGCCTGAATGTTTGCAGAAGACAACTGTGCAGCCAAGATGCAATGCTCCCCCTTTTCTTTCTTTTTTTCTTTGTTTGAAAGATTTCTGGATTAACTAAAGAATCACTCTATAGAAACTGGGTTTGTTGTGAAACCAGATCCCTATTCTTAAACTGAAAAGTGTCCGTTAAAACGCCTTTGGTTTGGTCCTTTCTTTGAGTCAATGGTGATGGTGAGGAAGAGGAGGAGGTGGATAGAGGAGTACAGTAGGATCAGGATGTTACTAGCAGCACCTATTTTCAGGATCAATTATGTGCCAGGCCTTGTGCCAAGAGTCTGGTAAAGTGGGTAATATCTCATCCCGTCTACAGATAGAGAAACTAAGGATCAGGGACGTTAAGCATGGGCCAATGTCAAACAGCACCAGCGTCTGGCCAGAAAATGCTATAGCCAGGTTTCAAACCCAAGAATGGCTCAAGGTTTTGCTGGCACAGCATATTGCCTCGCTTGAAGAAAAGGTGCTTCCTGGATTAAAATGCCATAGTTTACACTCACTTTTGTCATTCTGGTTACAATAGAACATGAGAATAAAAGGAGACATAACAAGCACATGGGTTTCAGCTGAATGAATCGAACAGAAGTGCAGTAGTGCCATTAAGTAACATTTTTAGAAACTTTATTTCAATGAAAGAGCTCCTTAATTGAGGCAAATTCAAATCAGCATAGTCATTGTGATACAGTAGTTTGACTATATTAGTCTCTTACATGTAATTATTGTTTTTAGGGCCTTTGCCTCTTTTTCACTAAACAGACATTATTCAAGGCATCTGATCCCACACCAAGGATATTTATAGACTCCACCATCCTGGCTCCCCCCACCCCTTTACGATTTATCCTAACCACCATGGGACCAGAGTAATCACTCCTGAACATACAGTTTAACCAACTCAATTTCGTAAACGCTGTGCATTTTTTTTAAGTGCAAGAGACTGGTTGTACTTTTGTGACTTCCTAGTCTGCATATTTTCAGACATGGCATATATTTCCTCTTACATAGAAAGTTAAATCCTTCGCTTGGGTATCAAAATGCCCCGTGCTTTCCACTGGGTCTGCTTTTCCACATTCTCAACATGGATCCATCACTCTGGTCACACGGATTTTTAATCTGTACATGCATATAGCTCTGTCCTCTCTTTGCCTGAAAACCATCACCATACTGCACAGTGGGGTTATGCTTCTTCCCTGTAATTCTGGATGGATCTCCAGACACAGTTCCTGTCTTCCTCCATGATTTTGGGGGATCATTTTCTTGTCTAAATTCACATCATGCCATTTGTACTAACTCCTATCACTTGTTACTTCATGGTTTTCGTGTCAGTATTATTTCCAAACTGGGATGTTAAGCTACCTGAAGACAGTCTCCATATCTTAAAACAGAGTTCCCCAAACTTTAATGTGCCTAAGGATTGCTCTAAAAGTGCAGATTCTCATTCGGTAGGTTTGGGGTAGGGCCTGAGAATAGGCAGGTCTGCAAAGCTGCCAGGTGATACCAGGGCTGCTAAAAAGGTACGAGGGTGATACCACAGACCACACTTTGAGTAAGAGGACACCACTTTGTATGCCTGACACAGCAAATACAAACTGTTTCATGAATAGTAGCTACTTAATAAATGATTATTGATTAAACACAAATAAGGGGGTTTATCTTAACAAATTATCCATAGATGAGAACTAGTATTTTAAGAACTAGTACTTGGAGTAATTAATGATAAGGAACTCTAGAAATCTTTCTTTTAGAATGATTCTAGTCCCATTTGTCAATAACTGACACGGTGACACTGAGCTGAAACATAGTTAATAAACCTCGTGTTACTTCCCCCCTTCCAAAGACACTAAGAAGACGCTTAAAAATTCACCATTGGGAAAAGCCTGCGGAAAAACTCTGAGCAACTCATGCTATTGAAATAGACCAAGTGAGAATGGATCAAGAATGTTTTCTTACTTTCTTCCTTCTGCTCCTTAGCACATCCTCTGCTATTGCTGCTTTTTTGCTTCTTGTTTCCTGCCACTCAGCTAGCTGTGTGCTCCCTGGGACCTTTTTCAGCCCTAACTAGTCATTCTGTAAAAGAATGAGACATTTCCTCTCTCATTTTCCTCTCTCATCTTCCCGATTCTCATCTTTGAATTAGCACTAATGTTTCATGATTTTTGCCATATTCACTTGCCTTGTTCAAAGGCTAATATTTTCATTAGGTATTCTATTTTTAATGTATTTTTTGTAAACATTTTAGTACTACCACAAATAGATTAAAAAAAAACAACATAAAAGGAAAATGTTAACAATAATAAGTTCAATGAAAAATAACATTACTGGTTTTTAGCTAGATGCAATTCCCCTCGGAAGACTGAGCTTAAGAGCTGGTTTATTTGTTAAAAGAGGAGAATGGCAAGTGGAAATGGTGTTAAACACCCAGTGAAACTTTCTCTTCGATTTGATCAAACAATTGAGACCATTGAAAACGGAGTATGGTACACACTGTATGATTCAGTGACAGGGAAGGCTGTGAATTTGCACCCTCTCTGGTCATCTGTCTTGTACTTCTCACACTCTAGGAACCATACTTCCGAGATCACAAGAATTGGGTACTTTGTGGAATCTCTGGGAAATGCTGACTTCAAAGGAAAGAAAAGCTTGAAATTCACCAGTTAAATGGAGTTGAGACTTGTCTGTGTTTCACAGGCAAGCATGAGAAACTGTTTGGAATTTTTTTTTTTTTGAGCCTCAGAATTATAAGTATTATGACGAAAACTTTTGTATACAGTTGAATAAACAATGAATATATTTCCTCAGAAGGTCTGATCTAGAAAAAAATCTCCTCTGGTAAACTCAGATTCAGCCAGGCTAATGGCTGATGTGGTCCGATAAAGCAATAGGTTCAACTATATTCTGTACGGTGATGCACAGCATACATTAAAAGTAACACACTATCAATACAGCTGTAAAATAAAAAGATGACCCACGTCAGTGACTTGGGGAAATAGAATTCAGTTGAAATAGGTAAAGCAAAAAGAATAGAAAACTAGTTCTGTAACAAGTTTTGCTTTGAAATCAGAGTCATAAACTAACATTTCCCACAGAGAAAGGGATGCAGAGGAAAGGGAATAAATAGGATTTCAAGTTTCCTTTCTTCATCTTTCTGAGGAGGAGATGTATCTATACCTGTACCTGTACCTGTGCCCATGGATATACGTATTCGAGGTCCCTCTTCTGCCTCTCTAGTTATCTGCATCCAGGACTTGATGAATGATTAAAACACTCAGGATTCCGCTTTTGTTTCAGTCTTGACCAACTACTTGCGGGTGACTTATTTAATGAGTCAGGCTTGTTTCCCTTTCTTCTCTTCTTTTTCCCCCTTGCAGGCATAGCCAGACAGGTTTTGAAGTACTAATGATGATTAGTTCATTTAAGTCAGCACAGACCAACAATGGATTTGAAATGTTAATCAGATGAAGGGCTTATTGCTAAACAGCCCACAGAATAGCAAATGAACCAGGAAAGGAAAGCAAGGAGAAAGAGTCTGAGTGGAGATTTGACACAAGCATTTTCAGCTGCTGGGCCTCTTTGATGTGTGAGTGGGACAGATGCGCTGCTCTTCTCCTGAGAGAACCCTCTCTGTACACAATGGTGTGCTGATTAATATCACTTCACTCTTCCCTTGAGAGGAGCAAGGCTGCTCTTCGTCATTCTCTCATTGGGTGTCATTGGACCCTCTTCTCCTTCCTGCTGGCAGGGAATTGCCATTCAGTCTCTCTTCTCTTTCTCTAAAAGCTGGGATTCACTGAAAACCCACCTTTCTCCTGTCACCACCGTTCCAAGTGTGTACCTATGACGAGGTCATTTATATCCTATGTCCTTACGTATCTAAGGGATACAGTAGACAAAACCATTGAGGCCATTGATACGCATCAGTATAATACTTTAGAGACTTTAGAGGCAGTGGAGAAACTGGTTAGGTCAAGGCAACCTCCTTCCTCCCCCAATATTACTGCTGTGCTCTAGAGCGGAGGTGTCCACCAGAACTTTCTGCAGTGATGGCAATGTTCTCTTTTGGTGCCGTCTGATGCACCAGCCATTAGCCATATGTGCTAGTGGATACTTGAAATGTGGCTAGTGCTACAGAAGAAATGAAGTAGTATAATTTAATTTTAGTTCAATCAATTGTAAGTAGCTGCACGTCACTATTCGCTACCTTACTGAAGGACGTACCTCAAGAAGGTCGAGAGCGCGGCCACTCATACTGTGGCCTGAAGAACAGCAGCATTAAGATCACCTGAGATCCTGCTAGTAACGCGGAATCTTAGGCCCTGCCCTAGGCTGTCTATGTCAAATTCTGGCCTTAAGGATATTCCTCTCAGGTGGCTTATAAGCATTTTAAATTTTGAGAAGACTTGATCTGGAACAGGTGTCGAAATCTGGATATACTACATCGGACAGGTTTTATGAAATGGCATAATAATGATTCCAAGCTGAATATTTGCCTCCATAAATAAATAAATAAATAAATAAATAAATAAATAAATTCATTCATAAATTCATTCATTAATTCCCCTAAAATATGATGGAGTTATTCTTTGTTTCTGGGTGGTAATTGGGGTCTGATGTCTAAGGAAGCAACTGTGTTGGCCCTCCAAATAAAATGGAAATCTGCTAGGGAAAGTATTAATGGATTTTTAGCCCCCCCCCAAACCATATCATCAGCCAATTAGCATCTGTACAGTCCTTAACCATTACAAAACGCTTTCATACATGTTATGTTACATGGATATTTTATCCCCCTTTGAGGCGTGAAAGAATGGTTTTGGAGGATTTATCACTTGAACATACTGACTGCACATAGTTATACAACTAGTGAGTGGCATATTTATGGTTCAAATCCAGACTTTCTCCTTTTTGGGTCTTTTTACACAACAGTGAAATGAGGAGACCACATTTCTGTGAGAATCTTACAGTGACAGAATTTAGGAACTGGTTGGATGAGAGAATTTTAAGCATGAGTCCAAGCCATAAAAAGAAAACAAGACTATCAAACCTTCTTTCTACTCTCAAGCTAAAATGCCTTCTATGTTACGGCTGCTGTAGACATTTGGATTTCCTATCTCATTTGCATATAATCAATTACATGCTACTTTTCTCCCTCTTATGAGGACGGGAATGATATATTGTGAGTTTTATAAAACACGGTGGAAAATTATTTCAAAAGCCAATTGCATTTTATTCAACAGGTATTTCAAGTAGTTTCCAAATGAGAAAAACTTAGAAGGCTGTAACTCGAGTTTACCAAGTTGTGAAGGGTCAGCGTTGCTGCATTCAATTTCAGGAAAATGAGAGCTGGGCAAATTTCTGAAGTCTGAAAGAGCAAATTTATAGGTCTATAAGCAGAAGTACCTTTGCCAAAATTAATAAGGCTACAGAAGTTGTTACCTTAAGAGTTGGTGTAGACTGCTGTGATAGTAACAATTAAACATGTTTCACATAAACTTGTCAATAGGAGTCAGGATTTTATAAGTCTGGCGATATTTGGGTGCTTGCCTCACATTGAAACGCTGATGTGACAGGGCAAGAATTCTTTTCTACAGATCATTCTGAATTTTCTCTTTCAAATTTAATTACTTGACTAAACATACCATGGATCTGACTCTGTGGATCTTTCTTATGATCTCAGTAAAGATTGTAATGCAAATGGAGTATTTATCATTTTTTTATATGTCAGAGAATTCTATTTATTAAGCCTGCAGAGTAGTTTCTGGCTTTTATTCCTACCATCAAAACTCATATTGACAAACAGAGTTCCCAGTAATTTCCATATCCTTCAAGTCCCACGTCAGATTCAGACAGGCAGGTAGAAATTGATCAGATGTGTCATTTTTGGTTCTTCCTAGATCTCTTACCGACCTTGTGTTCTCTCCATATAACCCTGTGATTAACTTATCACTCTGACATTTGTAGGGGTTCCCTCACCCCAGTACAGAGAGGGTATTACCCACCAACACAGCAGGATTTCAGAGAAGCAGAATGAGACCTTAATTACAGATTTAATGAGGAGAAAGCCCGATCTTCATTTCTTGCTGATTTCCCAGCTGTAGGATGATGTCTGATTATTTCCAATACGCCAATGGTTTACTTTCCATCTGCTGCTGTCACCACCACCACTTTTGCTGGGCAGCTCTCTGCTGGTTGTCCTGCTCCTCTTTGGCATACTGGCTCTGCGAAAGTGCAAATGTCAAGCATGGCTGTTCTTTCTACTTTTGCTAAAGAGAAATATCTTAAGAGAGATACGACTCTAGCCCCACTGAATAAGTGGGGTTAAAAATGAAATCGAATTTTGACTTTCGAAAATAACACCATGTGTATATTATTCATTTCTTTCAGAGTTTTAGCAAGAATTACGTTCTGCTTTTTTATTATATGCCTCCGTTTTCATCTCACTGTCAGTTTTGGAAAGAGTGTCGAGGCGAAGACAATTATCATTGCCTTAATTTCTCTAGAATATAAAATTTTCAACCAAGAATTTGTTATTTAAGGTTTGAAACTGGGTTTAAAAAAAAAAAAAAAGAAGAAGAAGCCTTATAGTTGTGCAGTCCACTTGTTTACTTAACCTCTGTATGCCTCCGTTTTCTCACCTGTAAAGTGGAGACATAATATCTACCTCAATGGGTTGTTGGTAGAAATAAATACAGATAATACCTGGAAAGTGCTTAGCACAGTTCCTATCACAGAGCAAGTTGGCATTAAATTTTTTTTTTATCATTTTAAGAGTATTGATAAATATTATTCTCTAATTACAAAGTGTTTACTCAATGTTAGCATGAATTTTATGGCTGAGTATTCTTTGGCCACGTTTTGTTCAAAAATAATCCCTAAATGACTGGAAAGAAAATCATAACTCAGCACATTCAGTTGGCGTATAATAAATCCTCAAAAACCATTTCTTACCAACTGGCTGGCTCAAGAGAAGAAGCCGAAGCTGCTCTTTCAGGCGGTACATGGAAAATGCATTGACCTTCAAGCCAACAAATGATGTTTTTTTCTGAGATAATAATTTTATGCTAGTTATCTTATATTAGTAAATAAATAGATTAAAGTGAAATAAAATCTAATATTGATTGGGGTTATTCAAGACATAAAAGTCTTAAACGAATGCTTTGGAAAGCCAATGTCTTCTGTTGTTCATTAGTTTAATAAGGTGATAAATATTGAATTGCCATGACTTTATATTTAATAGTACAGGGTTTTCAAATGCTACACTTCCGAACTATTACCATTTTTGATATTCTATACACTTGAGGTCAGAGACTGAACTCTTTGTTATCTTTGCAGACAAGCCTCACTGAGCATTGAGCACACACAGACGATAGAGCACTGCGTATTGCACACATTAGGTGCTGAGTATCTACTGAATGTCAAAATGATCTTTTGCATTCATAATGTTTATTACTTAATCACCTTTCTTTCCTTATTATTGTTCATTCAGTAAACGTGTAGTTAGTCCCCTACCACATGCAATGCAGATGGCTAAGGCTTTTTTTTTTTTTTTAAGATTTTTTCATTCTTCATGAAATATTACTAGAATAGATTGTACTCCACTACTGCCTCTAGTCTTGACCCTTTGTGAATCCGCCACTTTCAGCCCCCCTGGCAGCTGTACCTCTGCCCACCCTTGTAACCCATAGCATTGGTAAGAATGGAATCTGCGTGCTTTGCGACTTCTATATTTGCTCCTTTTCTCACTCCAGCACTGTCTCCTGCTAACTAAGACTTCTAGAACCAGTTCCCACAGACCACTCTGTCTTCCTCTGTTAGATTCACATCTTCAATGAGGCCTTTCCTGGATCAATAACATACCTCCTGAGGGCCCAGGTAACTCTCGACTTCTGCTCTTTTTACAGAGCCTAATGCATCCTGGGCACCCAACTGTTATGAACAGCAATAAAAGTGAAACTGCCAAAGCAAACAAAAATTCATCTCTTTACTTTTTGTGTAGTTCAGTTTTTCCACTTTATTTAATCGAATAATTTTACTCATCAGTTTCACTTTATTTTCAAAGAAACTTTTTATTTGTTTTTTTGTTCCCTAATGCTATGTGGTATTATTTGCAGTCACAAAGCTAACAAAGCGGAAGAACCAATTGGTTTTTAATTTAAAGATATGGAAATAGAAGGAATTTCATTATTAATGCATATGGAAAATTTTTTCAATTATTGAGCTGTTTATGAACTGGGTACTTAAAAAAAGTGTATGTTTCATTTAATTCTGATAATCCATGAACTAGGTATTATTAATACTACTTTACAAATGAAGAACCCAAAGCTCATGGCAGGCATTGTTGTAGAGTTGGGATTTTAACCAAGATTTAGTTTCAAAGCTTGTCCCAGTGATCCTCAGGTTTAGTCTTTGAATTTCCCAAAGTATATTTTAAGTATTTTAACTCCCAGACTCCACCCACAGGAGATGCTTATTCAAGGAGCCTAGAGTACAGTCTCAGGATTTTAATCTGAGAAACCCAACTCGCCATTTCAGATTTTGAGTTTAAAGTTAAAACCCAAGGATTTTACCAAAGTAATTTGAGAATGCTTATCCTCTCACCTAATAATTCCTGTAGTGTGTGATATTAAATATTAACTCCAAAAGCACCATGCTATTAATGGGAAAAATATGTGTTATTACCATTTTTTCCAGACTAGCAGAGGGAATCATTTTGCATGCAAGTTGCTTTAGCTCTACCCAGTTTTAAAAGAGCATTGTAAAAGTACATGCCTCTTGCCTCTACTGACTTAATTTAATATACACTGATAATGAAGGACATAGAATAACCTAGTGATGTAATATGGTAATATCAACTGCAGGCTTGGGTGAGTCCAAAGTAGCTAATATAATATCAAGATAATTGCATAAGAGAAGAAGAGAGCTGAAAGAATGTGAGAGGTGGTAAAACCAGGTTGGAAGAGGCATTTTTACCCTTAGAGAAGGAGGGACAAGAAAAGTATTTATTTACATGGGAAGCTAATGATGAGTGAATGGTCCAGAGGCTCTGTTAATCTGTGCCTCCCAAACTCCTAGGTGTGTGCCTCACTCCTACTGAAAGCTCAGTAATGGTCAGTTGTATGAATGAATGAATGGATGGATGGATGGATGGATGAATCATGGAAAATATTAAAATAAGAAAGAAGGCGAGAATATTAGGCAACTAAATGAAGAAGGAGGAGCAAGAATCATGGAGAAGGTGAAGAGAATGAGTGGGCATAAAAAAAAGGAATGACCCTGAGAGCACAGTAAGCTAGAAGCCAAAGAAGTCCTGGCAGGAATGCTTCCCTTTGGGTTTGTCACGGACAGGAGGTGTTTCCATTCTACAGTGGTTCTTCATAACAGTGTTTTGCATATGAAAATCTAGTTAAACTAATGAGGTCCTTAATTAGGGCTTTTATTATCCTTTAATTCCTTGCTTAAAGGAAAATGATTACAAAGCTCATCTTTATGATTTAGGAAACTAATCTTTCATTTCTGAAGTGTTTCTTTCCTTCTCTCATCACAGATATTAGAAGAGGAACAAACCCCACAGAATGATGAAAAACTATGCAACAGTAATAAACAGGAGTAGCTAACTCTGTGTATTAGAATTGCCATGAACTACAGAAAAGTCTCCTGTTTCAGACATGACCTCTTCTATGGTTCTAATTTAATAAGGATTATAGTGATCTGTATAAAATACTACTAAAATTATCTCTGCAAACCTAGATTCTTTTGCATGCATTCTTAAAATTTTAATTGCAGGGATGTCTATGTGCCTCTTCTCACCCTATTGAGGAGCACCCTTGTTCTCCTATACCTACGTTAGAGCGTCTGTCTGTTTTCATCCAGTCGAGGATCAATCCCCATACATCCTTTGGGGACATAAATCAGAACATAAACTCTCATGGCTCCCCTATCACCCAGCAGTATTTCTCAGATAAAAGCAAATTGAAATAAAGATCAAAGAGTGAACTATAAGGGGAAAATAATCCCGAAGCACAATAGTTAATTGATCTGAAAAAAAATACAGTAACAATGGTTTGAGTATTGCTTATTAAAAAGAAGATGGACAGTTACAACCCTTTGGCTTCAGGTCAGTAGACACATAATGATCCTCTCCTAGGTATCAGTTATTCAACTAAAACTTTGTGGGCACAACTATGAGTCAAGTTTGTCTGGGGGAACAGACTATGAACAAAATATTCCCAAAGAGGGATCCCTGGGTGGCGCAGCGGTTTGGCGCCTGCCTTTGGCCCAGGGCGCGATCCTGGAGACTCGGGATCGAATCCCACATCGGGCTCCCGGTGCATGGAGCCTGCTTCTCCCTCTGCCTGTGTCTCTGCCTCTCTCTCTTTCTCTCTGTGTGACTATCATAAATAAATAAAATTTAAAAAAAAAAATTCCCAAAGAGTATACAAATTGAACACTGTTAAGGCATTCTGGAGACTTTGGAGTTCAACCGTAGGGCTCAAGAAAGGTTTCTTGGGGAAGATGACACAGAAATAATAGTGCACAGGGTAGATTGGAGAGGAGTAAGACTAGAGAGGAGGAAGGCCAGGTAAGATGTCACAGTTTCCTCAGGAAGGACAGATAGGAACCTGGAGGAAGGCTGTGACAACAACGAGTGGAAAGAGGCTATGGTGTGAGGGACCCAGAGGTATCAGGGGCCTGAATTAGTGTGAATTGTATGCAGATATGGAGAGAGTGGAGCTCAGCAGAGATTTCAGGTATTCTGACTTGGAACACTGTATAGGCTGTAATACAGAAGTACCCCCCCTTTTTTGGGGGGGGGGGATCTGGTTGTTGATTACATGGAATTTGACAACTGCTGAAAATTTAAGTTGTGACGTTTCTGATTTGTATACTTCTCTTCATAGAAATTTAAATGAAAAAGGGGTGGGTCAGCATTCCAGGAAGAAGAGCTGTGATGATGTTAGAGGTGCCTGTGTGTGTATTGTGTGTTTTGATAGGGTTTTAGTGTTTGTGAACCTTAGATGCCTTGCCACTCCCTCCCTGAATTACTGTGCAGGTATTGGTTATTAGGGATGGGGGAAGATTGGACCTTCATTCACCACTTTTAACTGACTACTCTGAGTAGCATAATTATGTTTAATAGATTTTCTTCCTTCAAGGAATATTTGATATTGAATAAATGGTGACTCTGGAACTTGTCTAAGAGAGAGTGGACATGGATTACCAGATGGTTCTAGTTCAGCAAGATCTGCTTACAAAATCCAGTGGTGGTCCTCCATATCAGTAATAACCAGTTCAAAGATAATCAATTAAAATGATCCATTCACAATAGAAACAAAAACTGCAAAGCTACTAGAAAAAAATATTAAAAATCTGCACAACCTTTATGAAAAAAGTAAGGAAAGTAACATAAATATTAAAGGAGGGCATAGGCCTCCTTTTTTTTAATAGTGGTGTGATAAACATGTATAGAGAGGAAATCCAAATGTCTTTAAGTTGTAGAAAGCTGATTTAAATTTTAAATTCAATGCCGTTTTAATTGAAATCCCAAGAGGGTAGTTCTTGGACTCTGACAAATTGATTCTTAAATCTAATGATCAAGTTCTTAAAAACAAACAACAACAGAAAACAAATGTTGATTACACTACTTGATACTTAACCACTTTTTCCTTTGTGAATAAAATATTGCATGTAAGTTGACTTGTATAGTAGCAGTGTTACTGTGTAATTCCAGGAAAGTGACTTGGCTTCTTATGCTTCCATTTCGTGGTGTGTGAAAGAGAGGTGAAACGGTATATGCCTCAGAATGTGGTTAAAAAGTCATGTGAGATTGTAGTTAGAACGAACTTAAAAAATAAAGCGCTTAGGAAGTACTCATTAAATATAAGCTATTACAACTGAAAAATAAAAGTATATTGACTCTTAAGCTTTGATTACTTAATAGAATGCAACTTCCTATTCTATGAATAGTTTTGCAAAAAATATGGCAGTGAATGTGTCTTGAATCAAATTGCTAGCATTGGCTTCCACTTCATTCACAAAATTGAACATTCGTCCTATACCCCATTTCTCTTCAAGTCTTAAGTCTGGTTAATTCTTTTCTTCCTTTATTACGAGCTCAGTTGGCAGACTTCTGTTTTCTTAGCCCAAAGCATCTCAACTCATAATTTTCATTAGACTCTTTTAGGATTTTGGCCATTTGCTTGCTTTCTGTCTTTGTTTAGGCTTTCGTTTTCCCATCCACGTGAAATTCCTAATGACCTGTAGGTCCCTGTCACAAGATTTTCCTTAAGTAATTTCTGTTTCTTTTTACTTTCAAGTTCAGCCAGGCATTCTTTTTTTTTTAATAATAAATTTATTTTTTATTGGTGTTCAATTTGCCAACATACAGAATAACACCCAGTGCTCATCCCGTCAAGTGCCCCCCTCAGTGCCCGCCACCCAGTCACCCCCACCCCCCGCCCTCCTCCCCTTCCACCACCCCTAGTTCGTTTCCCAGAGTTAGGAGTCTTTATGTTCTGTCTCCCTTTCTGATATTTCCTACCCATTTCTTCTCCCTGCCCTTCTATTCCCTTTCACTATTATTTATATTCCCCAAATGAATGAGAACATATAATATTTGTCCTTCTCCAATTGACTTATTTCACTCAGCATAATACCCTCCAGTTCCATGAACGTTGAAGCAAATGGTGGGTATTTATCATTTCTAATTCAGCCAGGCATTCTTACCTTTTGTTTTCTAGCTTGTTTATGAACTAATAATTCAAATTTGAAAGGTAAGTGCCATAGATGAGACCGTCTAGTTTTCTCCATCAGGTTTGTGATCATGCTGTGTAGGACAAGCAATGACCCGTGATTACAATGGGATTAATAAAAGTGATGCTAATGGTCCAACCACTTATATTTCACAAAACAAATATAGGTCTTACCTTAAAGTAAGAGACACTATATTTATGTCAAAATGAGATAAATTAACAAAGCGTCCCTGTCCCTTATAGTTTGTGAGGCTCTTTCAGTTCACGTTATTACTTTTAAGGACACTTAGACAATTTTAAGTTCTGCTCAGCAATTATCAATTATCTCTTAACTTAATCAAACCCTTGGATTCCTTCCCAGGCCTAAATTACAATTTACTCTTATCTTTTTGTAGAAGCCGGGAGCCCCTGGACTAAGTCATTGACAGTGGGACATCCAAGCTAGTTCAGGTTTTGCTTGGAAAATCCCCACCAGCTGCTCTGCCTGATGTTGGGTTAATTGCCTTAATTAGCTTTTTTACAATAGCCTTCTTAATCAGTCCTGTGAAGAGATCTTAAACTCACATTGTGGTTCCTTTATCACTATATTCTGACCTTTAAAAAATATCCACTCTGTCTTATTGCACAACTGCTCTTGAGATCTTAAAATGAAAGATATGAAAAGCAAGAGAAAAAAAAAAATCCCCCTGCTGTTTCTTTCTGTATTCTTCCCAAAACTGTGACCCTTAATGTCTAATCAAGACAGGTTATTCTGACTTTCCAAATTACTAACAGCTAGATATTGCTTCCTTTCTTCTCCCATGGCTCACTTAGCCTTCTTTTCTAATGAATGCTTAATTAACATTGATACACGTTCTTTCTGATGAAGCTTGCAGTTTTCACAATTTGCAGCCTGCTGCAAACTTCCTCATAAAGAGAATCAACTATTAGTTCTAAAACTTTAAAATTTGTAGGCTTTGTTGAATGCATGAAGACAATTTAAAATATTATTTCCCTTTATGGAATTTCATGCAGACCAAGAACTTGATTTTTATCAAGCAAGACCATCTCTGTCACTCCCCTACAATCTGTTATTAAGTTGTCATTCATGCAAAGTGATTAAATTGATCCCAAAAGACAAGATTTTCATAAACATGTCATTCTTGCTATTGGCCACTAATACTTTTTTGTCCTATGAGATGTGTAATTAATTGATATCTTAAAATTTATTCTAGATTTTTCTTACGCTTCAACAATATTTAAGTAATTGTGCATAAAATTAGTGCATGTGTTTTGAATATATTGTGTGTTTGTGTGCAGTATTCTGAGTTTATTTTAGGTTGAACTGCAGTTTTTCAGCTTCTGACATCATCAAATGAGTGTAAAGGAGAGAAAAAAGAACTACATGACCTTGACAACTAACAGAGACAGACACAGAGAGAGAGAGAGATCCTAGGAAACATGCACTGTTATTTTATGGGTAAATAATTATACTGGTATTAATTTCATGTGATACTTTGCTTTCATTGAAAAGTATCACTTTTGGGGGAGTCTGGGCGGCCCAGTTGGTTGACAGTCTGACTCTTGATCTTGGCTCAGGTCATGATCTCTGAATTGTGAGATCATGCCCCGTGTTGGGCTCTCTGCTGGTCATGGAGCCTGCTTGAGATTCTTTCTCTTCTCTTTCTCTCCAGTGTGTGCACTCACAAAAAAAGAAAAGAAAAGAAAACAACATTTTCACTTTTTTTTTTTTTTGCTCATTTTGTCACTCTCTATCACAGAACTACTCATCAATAGCTTGTCCTATTCAGCCATCCCCTACCTTTCCCCACCCCCAGTGATCTTTAAAGAAAAAGCTTAATTTGATACAGAGTGTTGCCATTCTGCATGTTCCCTAAGGCAGAGGAGCTTCCTGTACAGAGGTGTAGGAAAGATAAAGTGAGGGGATATCGTTTGCTGATAAGGTGGTGTTGAATAAATGTGTGTGCTGTGGGAAAGGAAGATTTAGATTGTTCTACACATATAATGAATGATAATGAAGAAGGTAACAAGTTGAGTTTCATCCCTCTGAATGTTTCAGGGTACAGTAAGCCTTGAAAAGTGCTTACTTCATTGTAGTAGTACTATTTCTTTATTCAGAGAATTGATAAGATGATTATTTAAATGAAAAGATGATGATTTAAACTTTAAAGATTAAATCAGTAAGCCCTATCTGCATACTTCCTCTGAAATTTCCCTGGTATTTTAAAAATAAGAGCTTAATCATTGGTACATGTAAATAAAGGAATAAATGAAACAAAGTCAGTGAGGAAATAGTAAGTTAGATACTTCGCCTCATCACTATACTGCCTGTTATTTACTGTTTATTGTGTATCAGGTCAGCCCACTCTGAACTGCAAATTAAACTTCAAAAACAAGTCCTTGTACTTAGAGAGCAGAGGTTTGTTTTCATTTTGTTTTGTTTCTTCTATTTTTAAAATGTAGAGTAAGTAGTGTTGCTCTTATTCAAAAACATCCCTTCTTTCTAAAAGAAGCAAAAATAAAATCTCCCTAAGAAAAATTATGAATCGGGATCCCTGGGTGGCTCAGCAGTTTGGTGCCTGCCTTCGGCCCAGGGCGTGAGCCTGGGGACCCGGGATTGAGTCCCACATCAGGCTCCCTGCATGAAGCCTGCTTCTCCCTCTGCCTGTGTCTCTGCTTCTCTCTGTGTGTGTCTCTCATGAATACATACATAAATAAAATCTTAAAAAAAAAAGAAAAATTATGAATCGTGTGACTTAGTAGACTAATATGAGCATGCTGTGTTACCTTGTGTAGACCCTATTTGGCAATCACATGCCCACACTCTTTGCGTGCCAGAATGGTTAACTGCCATTGTCTTAGGGTTCTCCTGGTTCAGTCATTGGCATTAGTAGTATTATAATAATACTTGGTGACTTCAACTTAGAACTTGAAGAGACTCAATGCACCCTATGGATTGACGTTTCAGTATATTCTAGTATTCTAGAAGCATAATGGAATGCAGTAGCAATATATAATGTGAAATGGGTTTCTGATATTGTCATTTCTTTTCACTCACTCTGATATGGCTACAGTGTACTGCATCCTAGTTTCCTTGTCTTTTCATCACGTTGGTTTTGCTAAGTCTTCCCCTCTGAGTGTCCCCAGGTAGAATGGGAGGCTTCAACTCTGGAGCCTTGTTATTAATGGCAGAGAAATCTAAACCTTGGCTTCAGCAATTATTCAGAGTTCAGATCCTTTTTTTTTTTTAAAGTGTCCTTTCCAGCTATAGATGAAAAAGGGGTACATTGTATCTCAGGCATGATTTCTCTTGATTTTTATGGAACCAGATATTTTCTGGCTGTTCTAGAATATTCTCTGATGCTGTGTGTTTGCGACTGCTGCCCAGAGTATGTTTTTCAGCATTGCTGCTTTCTGGTCTACCTGTGACACTCTTGCCTGTGGTTGGCCCATGAGAGAGAGAGAGAGAGAGAGAGAGAGAGAGAGAGAGATGGTATGGGATTAATCCAGTCTGCCTGTGGCGGAAAGAGCCAATTCCCAGTTGACTACAGGCTGAACAGGATTTCTCATGAGCAAAGATATTGTGTAATATCTAAGGAACAACACGGGATAGCCTTCTTATCTGTGCCTACAAGGATTCCCCCACACACACCAAGTTGTGTATGCTCCCCATGTACCAAAGTTTAGTGAATTTCCCCCTCAAATGCCCTTCAGACCCTATTACTCTTACATGAGATGATTTGGTTAGACTTGCTTATCAGAGTTTTCAGTCCATGGCTTTTTCCTCGCTGTCAGATTGCTTACTGTCAGAGCAGGAACAGGAGCTTACATTTCATCATGGTATTTGGGACCCATTTAGAGTAAGGCTAGCCACATTTACATACTGCTGAAGACCTGACTCTTACAAGGCTTAAGCCTAGAGTCTGCAGAGCATTTCATTTCTGTGCAACACTATCTTCTCTGATGGTGTCAGGTAAGTGAGTTCCTTGCACATAGTAATGTCTTTTACGTTATGTAGGAGTTTGGCAAGAGGATCCATTACTAAATGGATCCAGACCAGTTTTTGAAGATTCACACTAGCAATCTGAGTTGCCCATTGAGAGATACACTCCAGAAACTCCTTTGCTGGTTTTAATAGTCATCGTTTAAAGGGTGTCCCACAAGACTAGTTGTGATATTCCAGTTGTTTAAGTATTTTCAATTCAGCAGGTCAACAAAAAACTGGGACTAATATCTACCTGTCTCTATCCCCAGTCCTCCACGTATCTGATTTCCTTGGACATATTTGCTCCTACTCATGTAACTATGAAGTCTCTGTCATTCCAGGTGTCTGGAATGTCCAGGCTATTATCAAGGATCCACTCTGTTTAAGAACCTTAATGAAAGGGGATGTGTGTGCCTCAGGGATTACAATAGGATCCTGTTTATGGAAACGAAGTCTAGTTATATGGGCTCAAATGTTAAAATAATGAAATTTCTATCCTTGGAGAAATAAGTAATCCCACATACCAGAGAGCTCAATAGGAGCCCTTTTAAGGAGAAGTACATGAATTGTTGCATACCTCATTCAGTGTTGTCGCCTGGCAATTCCCAGTAATCCCAGTCATTGTTTCTGCTGTGACACATATGGCAGATGACATTCATGTGTTCAACATACTCCCATGGGCATATCCAGAGTTTTGAGAAAACACCACAACATTTATAGTGAGGGCAGGCGCAGCAATAATTCATAGTCCACACAATAATTAAAGTGGTGTCAGTATCCATTGTTCCCTTTGGGCCCTTCAGAAAGTCTGGATGTTAAATATAAATAATTTCATACTAGCTGTACCTCCACCCACTTCTTATATCACTCGGGAAAGAGCATGAAATTCCAATGAGTAGGAATGATATAATCAAAGATACAATTTTAAACCATTTTAGATTGTATTTATTTTTATTTTTAGTTCACAGACTTTGATATTCTGTGATAAGTATAAATTGCTTTTAACCACATATTTCACAAGTGTCAAGTCAAATTGCCATTGGTTTTGAATATTAAGTGGTGGGGCAAAGGATTCAGTTCTGGCATCTATCTACTCTGAGGGATGGCAAATTCTTAGAGGTCTGTGGCACATTTATTGAAATTGAAATAATGATCCTAGCTTTACTGAGGATTAAATGAGATTATTTATTTATTTATTTATTTATTTATTTATTTATTTAATACTTTAATACCTTAACAAATACATTAATAAATATTTTTGCTACCTCCTGATAGACACACACAAGTCTCCCCATTTGTTACTATTGGAACCTCTGAGATACATACACACAGTAGGTATTAATCTGATTGATAGATAAGGAAACAAACTAAGACTATTGTACTTCATGTTAAATAATTTGCCTGACGTCCATTTCCTTCCCACTCCAGTTTGAATATGCCTAAAGAGTCCCTGTCTTTAGCAGGATGCTTTTGTACACTAATATTCTTAAGAAATTTAAGAGACTTTTTAGGGCATAAGAAGCTACTACTCTCTTCACCTAATGAAGACTATTACAACGAATCACTATGGAGTTAGAAGAAATAGTTTGTAATAGGGAATTGGATTAGATGAAAGAAGAAGTAGGAAAAGAAAACAAGAAGTGGTAAAGGGATAGGAATATACATTTCCTGTAAGTAGAGAAAGGCTAATAATTAAGATTCACAGGAATTATTCATGGGGCCAGTTTTGACACTTTCATAAATGGTCTAGATGAAGGCTTTCACACTGAAATATCTACTAAAAGCAGACTCTGATAAATTATTGACCTGACTTGCTTGGTTGACAGTTTCATCTTTCTTAAGGTAGAAGATGTTATAGGGGGGAATTGCCACTTTAGGCTTAATTCTGATCTCAACGGAGAGCTGGCGGGAGATGTGGTAGGGAAATCCACACACACAAGCATATCTTGAATTATTTTATTTTTTAAAATTTTTATCATTATTTTCTTGTCAAGAGACCATTCTAGGGGACAAGATGAAGGTATAGGTTGGATGATAGTCAGGGAGGTATAATAATTGCTTGTTAAATCCAGTGTGTATAACTTAAAATTTTCCATCAGCTGGTAAAAACATTCAAAAGGGACAAACCTTAACAAGGCCTGGTCCCTAGTCAAGATTTTTATCAATGCTATTGGCTGTGTCATAGAAGTAACTTATCAGTTGTAGATGATAATGTGACAGGAGGTGAATATAAGTAATGCATTAATGAAAGAATTAAAACCTAAAACAATCCCGACAGCCTAAACACAACATGGTCCAAAATCAACATGATAAAGATGTATGTCCTCAGTAATAGTATTTTTTTTTTCTTAATAATATCTAGTGATGTTCAGGATGTTGCTGATGGAATTATAAATTAGTTTGATCTTTCTGGAGGGAAATGCAGACATATATAACTACAGCTATGAAGTATTCATGACCTTTAAACTAAATATTCTACCCAGGAGACTCAGTCTAAGGAAATAATCAGGAGAATGTTTAATGGAAGAGAAGCAAAACTAACAAAAACACGAGTAGTCAATTGATCAAACATGGAGTGCTTGGGTGGCTCAGTCGGGTAAGCAGCTGCCTTCAGCTCAGGTCGTGATCCCAGGGTCCTGGGATGGAGCCCTGCATCAGGCTCCCTGCTCGGTGGGGAGTCTGCTTCTCTCTCTCCCTCTGTCCCCCGCTCTGCTCATACGCACACACTCTCTCTCTTTTGCTCACTCTCTCTCACTCTCAAATGAATAAATAAAATCTTAAAAAACAAGAACAATTGGTCAAGCATAGCACGACCAGAATGAAATACTAAGCAGTCGTTAAAAATTATGTGATAGACATTTACTTATTGACATGCGACTGTATTAATGATAAAGCAGATAATGATAAAGGCTATTACATACTTTATTTTTATAAAATAAAGCTTGTATATATAGATATGCAAATATGTTAAAACCAAAAAGTGTACAGAGGGATATCCAGCAATTTGTCGGTGGCTTTTGTGGTTGATAATTTTAATTATGGGATTTTCTTCCTAGGCTTATCTATGTCTTCCAGTTTTTTTGTAAGATATATGTATTGATTGTGTGATAGAAACGTTATCCTAAAAAGATAAGATTAACTTGACAGCCATTTCAAGTGAAAATTTTTCTGGGTTATTTGGAGGACAAAAGTTACTACCTATGTGATGTGACAGTTAATAAAAAAGTATAATTAGGTTGCATAAACAACAATAAATTTTAGTGGAGGGTTAGTGGGAGAGAGTTTCAAAGAGCTGTCAGCCTACATAGTTACATGATATTCCTTTAGAGAAACCATGTTTCAAAAAGAGTCAGAACAATATGTGCAATTTAGTGAATGGGAATTTGTCATATAAAAAGATTTGTAACTCAAAATGTTTAGCCCACGGAATGGGATAACTTGGGGATCTGAGTGGGACAAGCCAGGCTAATTGTGCTTAAATAATTGAAGAATGTCGGAAATAAAAGGCATGTTGATTATTCCTGTAAACTTTAAAAAAAAAAGGACTTGAACAAACGGGCGGAAGACTCAGAGAAGAGGATTATTTAGAAGGATTTCCTAACATTTCGAAAACCATAGCAGGCTACAGTAGAGATAAATGCATTCCCCATCACGGGCCCATCATTTGGGATCCTCTCTGATGCAAATGATTGAAAACTCTGCTCAAAATGATTATAATCAAAAGGCAAATTTATTGGCTAACAAGTAGCTGGCTTTGTCTAGCCTTATTGGAGCAGAGGCCAGATGCATAAGTACTAATGATGCCCAGAGGACACACTTCCTTGTCATTCCTGTGGTTTCTTTCTGAAAGGAGCTTGGTTTCATGATGGCAAGACGGCTACAGCCTTTTAGAACTCCCGCCCTCTGTTTTACATTTAGGGGAAAGAAATCTATCATTGGGGGTAGAATGAAAAAGTCCAGACCTGATTTTCTTTGGCAATAGCTGGCCCCTGTTCTCACCCTTGAACCAATTGCCGTAGCTGGATGGGGCTATCTAGATAGAACAGCGGTCTTCTTACAGAAACCAATCTGGGCCTCCCTTCCCCCCAGCGGAGGATGGGGTCAAACTCGGGCAAACCCCCTGGGCTGAGGATCTGGAGGTGTGGTTTCCGAAAAGTAATTCAGGCCCATCTTTTAACAGGAAAATGGATGACTAGACAATGGGCTGCAAAAATGACAGATGCCTATTAAAGCTAGGATGACAAGTGTAACTGGATGATTTCTTAGGTTCTTTCCAAAGCCAAGATTCTAGTAAGGCTGTGATTCAATTTGCAGTTGGCACCAAGATTTGCAGGGAGAGAAATATAAAAGGAAATACAAAAGGAATTGTTGATGAACTCCAGGAAGACATTACCAGTCTGCAGGAGAATATAAGAAAGCAATGCTGTGGGCAGGCAAAGGTATTAAAGGGGGAAATAATTTAAAACATGGGAACTGCTTTACAGTTGTGAGCTTTTGAGTTAAAAAGAAATGAGATTCCATCAGTTAACATGTATCTCTCCCCCGAAGCATCCTCTGTCTCTAGTTAATCAAGCATGCATTTTGTACTGCATTTTTCCTCTGTAATTTAATGTGCGTGTGCACACGTGCGTGCACACAAACACATGCAGGAGCCCACAAACACACGCTGCCTAGCGGAATGCAAAAAAAAAGAAAAAAAAAAGAGAGAGAGAAGCAGACACCTTTTCAAAACAGAAACCCCGACCCCATGCACTTATGCATATTACTGTGCTCCAAAAAAATGTGGTCAGTCGTAGATTATTTAGGTCTGAAAAATTCCTTGCAAAATTCATATGATCTCTGGAAGGGTTAAGATTCATTCACACTCAGAGTAAATTGCTTTAATCAGATAATCAGATCACCAGCTCCTTAGGGCTGCGGGCTCAGCAAAATTTCTCCTGCAAATCTGCACTTTTATTTGAGAGTGGGGGGAGAGTAGGGAGGACACGGGTTTGGGAGCAGATTGGCGATTTGGGACTACACCTTGGGTGGCCAGTAGACCACTTAAAGAAATGGAGAGGAAGGCAAAGGAAAGGGAAAGATGGAAACTGAGAAGTATTGGGTTTAGAAAAGATGGTGACAAAGAATTTTGCCTAGAACTCTCTCACCTCCGTATGGACCAACTGGAAATAATGAACATCTCTGCTTCCCAGAATCACACTGCAGCTCCCCTAATGTCCCCTTGCAAGGCCCCCACTCTTTTAACTCTTAAGATATAAGGAGGAAGGAAAGGATAAAGAGGCTGAGACTGGAAAGAGGAAGGTTTTATTCATGTGCCTATCTCTTCTCCCTTTGTGTTTTCCGTACTATTTCGGGTTGTAAAGCCTGGGATTTGCCTTTTTTAGGATAACTACATTGCATCCCCCAGGAACACCGAGGGCAATGCCCTCGTACAAAACCTTAGATCATCTGCACTGTATGTGGTTCTGGTTGATGAACCTTAAAAGAGAGGAAATGGAGCTGGAAAAGGTCTGGAGGAGGGCAGATAAAATGATCAGAGGGATAAAAACGGGTGCTGGATGAGAGCAGATTAAAATGATCCCTTTTCTCCATGCCGCCCTCTACAAAACTATGAAGGGCACAGATAAGGTAAACACAGACGAGATGGCCAGACCCTCAGTGGCATGGCCATGGGAAAGCCACAGGAGCTAGGGGACAGCGGGAGGCGACTGCAAGACTAGCTCTGAACATAGCAGGGATACCTTTGTGCAACCCCTACCTCGCAGTGGTAGCATAAACTAAATAAGCGTAGGAAGGGTTTGAGAAGATTGGAATTGAAAAACCCATAATGAGTTAACGAAACAAGCCCATGTGATGCTTGTCAGTGTCTCTCTCTCTCTCTCTCTCTCTCTCTTTTTTTTTTGCTGTGGTTAAAATAGTGGTCTTCAAACCCAACTGATCATCAGACTCACCTATGGGTGCTTTTCACCTGCATGTAAATTTTTTAATTTAAAAGGAGTGGGCACCTGGTTAGCTCAGTTGGTTAAGCGTCTGCCTTTGGCTCAGGTCATGATCCCAGGGTCCTGGGATCAAGCCCCTTATTGGGCTCCCTGCTCAGCAGGGAGCATGCTTCTCCCGCTCCCTCTGCCTGCCTACTTGTGCTCGCTCTCTCTCTCTCACACACATAAATACATAAAAAAATTAAATAAAAAAATAATAAAACATAAAGTACATGTTGATTCTATAGCCCAAGCTGAGACTTCAAAAATAAAAATCGTGGGAAATAAGACCCCCAACATTTATGGTTTCACAGGATTCCCAGCTGACTCTGATAATGATAGGAATTAGGATTACTGGCCTAAAGACTGACTGCCATCCCAGAAGGTGATGAGGAGATCGCATGGCCTATGGGGTCAGCCAGACCGGGATTTAAATTCTGACCACTGCTTTTCAGGGTGTGAGTCAAAGTAGTTACCTGCCCTCTCTGAGCCTGAATCTGTCTTACAGGGTAGTATATAAAAGACCTGGTGCTGAATAAATGTTGGCCTATGCCTCCCCACCCCACCCTGCCTCCAGCCAGGCCCTGTGGATTGTCCAGCCTGGAATCCTGGGCTAGTGAGATTATGGATTCTGTAAACCCACTGATAGTTCTCATACATCCAAGTGTTTGACCCCGAGAGGGAGAGCAGACGATGTTACAGAAAGACGTGCATGGGGACATACCATCGTTTCCTTTCTGCTCTCGCTCGTCTATATTGCCAGTTACAGGGAGAAATAATGATAGAAGGAACATATGTTTCTGATCTATCAAGTTCCACTTACTTGCAATTCATGGTATTTTCAGATCATTTGTCAACATTTGGAGTTTTGGGTTCCTGTTGAGGTCCATACTTTTCAGCATCAGTTTATTGATACTTTTGCGAAGTTAAAACTAAAGGGAAACACAAATCAGTGGAGATCTTGGGCCGTTGGGCGCTGATGCAGCTGGTGAAGATTCTCCACAAGGTTGCAAAGATCTGGGGAAATGAACAGAGAGAAGAAAACCAAGGGCTGGGAGGGAAGGAGTAAGGAGGGAGTTTCAAGAGGCAGGTTGCATGTCAGGTATGTGCAGGTGGTCCTGAGAAAAGAAAAGGCAAGCAGAATTCCAGGCTTCTGCTGAGCTACTGGACAGGAGGGTGAGGCCATCTAAGATCCTTCAGGGAGTTGGGCAGTTGCCCTGCTCTGGTGCCCAGCTGGTCACGGAGCCACTGCTGGGTGTGGGGACACACAGGTGTTTTCAAACCCCATTTCCTTGGATGGAAGCACAGACCTGCAGGGAGAGATCTGTGAGACCTGCCTCGTGGGGTCAGTAGGAAGGAATGTGGAGACAGTGAACCTGGGGCCCTGAGTTTTCCCAAATACCATCCCAGAGATGGTGTGTCCATTTTCCTAACCCTCTCTTCTCATTATTGCACTTGGAGCCTCTCATGGATTCTGTTCATCAGTCTCTTCGTATCTGTTTCTGTCCCAGGTCACTAGGTGGATTTGAGGAAGATTCATGCCTAACAGAATGGAAAACGAGGATTTTCCTGTTCCATTGTAATTGGAGTCAGCACCCAAGGCTTAGGTCAAAGCTAACTACCTGCATTCCAGATTCCAGGTGCCACCACCAGCAGGTGTGACTAGATACCTCCCCAAAGAACTTATGGAAGGGACCCTCTTGGAGACCATAGGTGAGGCCTGGCGGCATTAGGAAATCCTGCACATGTTTGAAAAACAGTTTCTGATATGAACAGTAGGAACTGGGGTGAGAGAAAAGGCCTAAAGGAAAGAAGAGGGGTCCTTAAGTAGTTCACCCTTAATTTGGAAGAGAAGAATAGGATGTGCTGTCATCTGTCCTCTGTTTTGAGAAAAAGATTCTAGGCTTGTGTAGACGTGCTTTATTTTAATTCTTTATTTTTTAAGATTTTATTTGTTTATTCGTGAGAGACAAAGAGAGAGGCAGAGACATAGGCAGGGGGAGAAACAGGCTCTTCGATGGGAGCCCAATGCAGAACTCGATCCCAGGACCCCGGGATCACGACCTGAGCAGAAGACAGACACTCAACCACTGAGCCACCCAGGAGTCCCTCTTTTATTGCTTAATTGCATAAAAGATACATAGATATATCTTAATTTAGAAATTAGAGTGTTAAAGACCAGCTACTTTTGTTGGAGCCCTAGATTATATATGTGTATATGTATAAGTGTGTATATATGTATCTTGACTTGCAGAAATAATGTATGTATATATACAGAAATATGCATACACACATATACATATGCATGCAAGTGTATAAAATAGCTAATAGATATCCATAAAGACTATGATGCGGTATCGCACTGTGTATTCCTCACGTGGCTTTTTAGTATTATTAAGTTTATCTTTTTTTATAGCAAATGACTTTTTTAATTTTTATTTATTTATTTTTAAAATATTTATTTATTCATAGCGAGAAAGAGAGAGGCAGAGACACAGGCAGAGGGAGTAGCTTCATGCGGGGAGCCCGATGTGGGACTCGATCCCAGGTCTCCAGGATCATGCCTTGGGCTGAAGGCGACGCTAAACCGCTGCGTCACCAGGGCTGCCCTGTTTTTTTTTTTTTTTATTAATATCTATTAGGGGCACCTGGATGGCTCAGTTTTTTAAGTATCCAACTCCTGATTTGGGTTCCAGTCATGGTTTTTCAGGGTTGTGAGATCGAGTCCCCACTGGGCTCTGTGCTGGGCATGGGGCCTGTTGAAGATTCTCACCCTCTCCTTCTGCCCACCACCCTAAAAAAAAGTATATCTATGCAGCCCGAGATAGACCAGAGAAAGTAAAACCATATTGTCAAGACCCTAGATTGTTGAGCCAAACTGCTTGGCTGTGTGACCTTACACGAGTTATTAAAGTTTACGTTCCCCAGTTCTGTGTCTGTAAAATTGGGGCACAATAGGATATACCTCAGAAGTTCGTTGTGAAAATTAAATGAGTTAATATATGTAAGCCACTTAGAATAGTGCCTGGCATGTTGTAGACACTGTATCAGTATTACAAATAGATCGGGTTCATTCTTTAACAGCAAGTTCTAACATATGAATATACCATATTTTATTTAGCGATTCCCCTACTGATTGACATATTGGCTCTTTTCTAATTTTGTATTATTACAAACAATTCTGCAATAAATATTTAATCAATTTAAAACATGTTTTTGGAACATGTGTTACAACTGATATGGCAAATGCTACTATTATAATAAATGCTTTTGAAGCCACATTGATGCTAAGGATTTGATGTAACTTCTTTCTGATTTACACACTTGAGATCATTTTTCCCATCTCTGAAATGACTTGAGAGAAGCTGTATCCCAAAGATTTAATGAGGTTATGTCCTTTTAACTGTCAAGAGCTCCCTATTCTTTCCACCAATATTCTTTTGAATTGTTGATAATTAATCAGGAACAGCAGTGGTGAAATGTCACATAGATATCACTCTAACCCTTCGATCTGTATCTTTAAAGGGAGGTTTTTCTCTCTGTCTGCTGGCCCTGTCATTGCCACGCTTCTCTCTTATTAACCTTGAAGTCACATGGAACAGTCTCTCCTGTGATTTCATCATATCTCCCATCTGAAGAGATGCTATCACACTCCAAAAAAATAAATTAAAAGCACCGCATTACCCCCACACAGAGGCAGGTCACAGGTTTAATTTTTTTTCCCCCTAGTGGAGCGTCTTGCCCCACCTGACTCAGACAAGCCTTTACAGATTCCATTGAGCCTTCTATTGGTTTGCATAGAACATTTTAATATTTAAAATTGGTCATGAAATTCTCTTCCTTCTGATAAAGCCAATTTTCTCTGTGCTTTGTGGAAAATGAGTTATTTGCTTCTTTAAAATGTTTCAACTTCACAATGGCGATAACTTGATTCATAAAAAAAGACACATTTTTGTGAAAGCTTTCCAATGTCTCTATAAACTAAACAAAATGGAAACGCATCTTTGTCAGGTGCATAAGAAGAGGATCCCATGTGCAGCTTCTCTTGGATTTAGCACAGTTTCCAGCTCACTCGAACAACCCTGGGCAGAGTGATGAAGGCTGGGAAGTTGGACTTTCAGCGTCCTGGCTTTCTGTTCAATATCTAAAAACCTCTTGGCTGCTTTGGGCTACAGATGTTGTTCTGTTTTCTTTCTTTTCTTTTCTTTTCTTTTCTTTTCTTTTCTTTTCTTTTCTTTTCTTTTCTTTTCTTTTCTTTTCTTTTCTTTTTTTTTTCTTTTCTTTTCTTTTCTTCCTTTCTTTTCTTTTCTTTTCTTTTCTTTTCTTCCTTTCTTTTCTTTCTTTCTTTCTTTCTTTCTTTCTTTCTTTCTTTCTTTCTTTCTTTCTTTTCTTTCTTTCTTTTCTTTCTTTCTTTCTTTCTTTCTTTCTTCTTGTTCTGTTTTCAATAAACCTTTCCAGCCAAATGCCTCTGTTTTCTCCACTACTGGAGATAACAGACTGATGAGACAGTGTAAGGATTTCCAGACAAGAGCAATATTTAGGAAGACAGGAGAACGGGGGGAGACGCAAGGGCCAGAGCATGATCTCGACATGGGATAAAGGAGACTTCACTTGAATTGGTAAAGTGAAACAGTTGTCAGCCAGAGTCCTTGGAGTCAATGCAGGGTACTGTTTTATTTCTGAAGTATCAGACACTGGGTTTGCACCGAGCTGAGGGTCTAAGCAGACTGAGAAACAGCCTGTAGGGTAAGTTTGTTGAAAATAGAAATTTAGAAGCTTCCAAGTTTGGGTTGGAATGGAGCATCAGGATCAAGCAAGCAGGTATTGAGCCCTCTAGGGGGTAGAACTGTGCAATATGTAAGGGTCTAGGCTCAGCCTAAAGACCAGGTGGATTGGTTTTGTCATGGCAAGTTGTGATGACAAGTACTTTTTATTTTAGTTGGAAGGGGAAGAGGGCTTCCTCTTACTCAGTTTCATCAGATTCCTTGGTCTTATGGGGTCCTAGAGAATTGGACACAAACCTCATCTTTTGAGCTTCCTGGTCACTGCCATGGCTAGTGAAGCTCCTTCTGCAATGCTTGCTTTCTCACCACCTCTGGCCCTATACGTAGACTGGACATTGGAAGCCTGGATACCCCTCAGAGGTGTCCTTTAGTCCTGCTGGACATACAGCCATCACTGCCCATCCTTCCAGTTCTGAAGCTTCTAACTTTACCAGAACACTGACCTCTGTGCCACATGTCCATGCCTTCTTCGAGTAAAGTCATCCGACTGTCGTATCACTGCCCTTCCCCAATCCGGGCAGCCCTCTGGGTCCCCCTCCCACTCTTGGATGACTTCTTGCATACCCCTGTCAGAGTTGAACTTTCCCAAACTAAGGTTTATACATTGACCTCCAAAGAGCTGTCAACACCACTGAGCTATGACAAAGGCTCCTGGAATTAGATCTTAGTCCTCGTGCTAAAGAGAAAACTCTTTTTCATTATTTTTGATTGCTCCACACCAGAAAGATCTCCATTAATCTGTCAAGACTTCCCTTTTATATACGTTTGCTTTTTTACTTTTTCTACTTGTGAGAGGAGATAATTCTCCCCTTTACCTGTGAAGGTTTGGAATCAAGGAAAAGATAGAAGAATTCCATTGGTTTTACTTATTTGTCTCTTTTCTGTTTGAAGTGACACCATACCTACTAGCCTAGCATGGAGAAGAAATCTGATTTAGTCATTAGGGTTCCCAGGAAAAAGTCAGGAATGAGGTTAAGGATTACACTTATTTAATATTCCTGGAGGTCCAGTCCTATGATTTGAGAGAGGAAGGGTCTTTTTCACCAGGCTTTCCAGTGTCTGGAGCCTTTTCCGCCCTATTGTGATCTTGTTCAGAAGGCCCTTCTGCCTTTTCCTGTCTTAGTTGTGTTTTATCACTCCCCTCCTTGCCCCATCCTCTTTCAACTTCCAGACGAACTGATTTTCCAACTCTCTCCCACATGTGCAGGTATATATTTTGTATTTTCTAGTGGGTTTTTTTGTATGATATTAATGAATTTTTAAATAATAGTGTGCCATCACTGACATCCAAGAACATTTGCTTTTTATATTATTTCTGCCTTTATTTATGAAGCTCCTGACAAAAAGACAAATTAGAATTCATTTTCCACATTAATGAAGATGTCTAAACCAACTTTGATCCAAATTAAAATGAAAAGGGCTCGGGTTTATTTGAAAACTAAAAAGGTAAGCTGTGAGGGCACCCTTGGTGAATTTAAAAATTGTGTATTAAAATACTTGTAGGATGGGTCTTGCAGGATAGGGATCAGAAGCGGCATTTTGATCATCACCTCGGGTAATTTTGACATAGGTGGTACTTGGATCCCACTTTGGGAATCATCACGGTTTTCTATTCTCCTACAGATATTATTGCCTAGATCTGCGAGTTATCTATGTTAGTGTACTTCTTGAAAAGGCAGTGCAAAGGGAGTTGCAGTGTTAGGTGAGGCATGATATTCTAAAATATTCTTTTTGGTAAACTTCACAGAGGAGATTTTTGACACTATATTGAGCCAGATGTAGAAAGACACTAGACACTGGTGTCTGAAAGAACTAAGCTCTGACTTCCTGCCCTCCTAGTAATTTTGTGTGTTGCTTGGCAAGTCATTTAAGTTCTTCCAGAGTCTATGTCTTCATCTGTAAAATGATGTGATAATCATAATACTTACCTTATAGAGTTGCTGAGAAGATGAAAAGCATTAGTGTATGGAAATCACTTGGTATACTTTCTAGCCCATGTGGGATTTTTGCAAATAGTATCTATAACTTCTACAGTATGGGCACAAATTTGGGTGCATATATGTAAACCTGCATGCACATACACACATACAGAAGGTAGGGGGGTTGGAGAAAGGGGGAGAGGATTGGCAGGAGGCTGGCAGGCGGACAGGAACTCTTGCTTTTGGAAATTCTCTAGTCTCAAGAGCTATATGTCTTACCAGGCAGAAATCCTAGGTAACTATTTTAGGTCCATAAAGAATATAAATGTGTATGAGTCTAATTTGAGAGAGAAAAAAGCTAGAACTAGTTGTGAATTTCATCTCTGTAATGAACGTTTATATCTTTCAATTCACCCTCCCAGAAAGTCCAGCATTCCTTCCCATTACATCTTTTTTTGGAGGGAGTCCTGCAACTGCCTGTACTCCATCACCAAGTTGCTCACATAGGTAGTGCAAAGCGCTTTTAAATTAAAAAAAAAAAAAAAACTAACAACAACAACCCCCCCCCCCAAAAAAAAATCCACAAATGAGAAAATATTTTACACACCCCTAAGAATGGCACTTTGGCATTATCCAAGAATGCATTATATTTCTCTTCTTTTACTACTGGGGGAAATCTGTTTGCATCGATGCCCTTTGATGTTATTTGATCTGTAGGAGTTGAGAAAGGTAAAAATATAGGCGTGGAGTTGTGTTAGCAAATTTGAGGTATAGAGTGATCCTGAAAGGACCCCAGATATGCTTATGTATGTTCCTCTTTACGCTGTTTCATTTCATCAAATCGTTAAGGCAAATTTAGAAATCATGGAAGTCGGAGACTGTGGGGATCCACGTGAAAAAGAGGGCGGCGAACTGCAGACGATCTAGGGGACTGGCCTGGACAGACCTTTCTCCAACCCAGTGGAATTGGCCATCACCTCCTCATTAGTGATTATCATTTTCATCCTGGGGAAAAAGAAAGAAAGGAGGAGACTACCCAACACAACCCACAATAGCTCAGAGGTGATGACACCCCAGACCTCAGAATTCAAGTTAGTGGAAAACTAACTCCTGAGTTACAGTAGCCGATGACTTCTCTTGGCCTTTCTGACCAAAGGTAGCTTTCCCTCATTTTGACCACCCCTCATTCTGTCCCCTTTGTTATTCTTTAATCAATTCAGGGGATTCCAGGGAGGATGCTAGACTGAAAATCCTAGGCTGCTATTTCGTTTATCTGTGGGACAGATAGAGCTGGAAAGGCCCCTGCTGTAGGCACTCTTCTCCCAGGGGCTTCAGCCTGGACCCAGGGAGGCTGAGCTATTAATGAGAAGGAGTGTAAGTCTCCCTCGCTCCTTTAGCCCTTGTCTCTCTCCTGAGACTGCCAACCAGAGAAGCAATTAGGGCCAATTGTGGTGGTGGTTGGATGCCTTTTAAAATAGAAACCATCTCAAAATCCTTCTAAGAGCATACCTTTGCTTTCAGCTTCCTTACAGACTGCAGAGACTTTCGGTGACAGGGCGGAGTATTACCCAGATTATCCATGGAAGCCTGTAATAGTCCAATTACCAACACTTGTTTGCTGTCTTTTTGTGAACTTTCTCTGAAGTCGGGGAAGGATATGCTGCAATAGGGTTGGAGCTGGTGTGTGTGTGTGTGTGTGTGTGTGTGTGTGGTGAGGGAGGCTGGAGAAAACAGATCTGAGAATAAAATTGTTTTTATCAGTGACTCAAGACTTCCACAGATGAGGTGACTCTACCAGAGGTTCTGATGGGCTTTAATAACCTTTACCATTGTGGGAAAATGACTCTTCCATAGGCAGTGGACTATCAAGTCTGTGTTCATTATATGTTTGCTCCATTGATTGAAGGGAAAATTGATGGGGTTTTGTTGTGTGTGGTTTTGTTTTGTTGTTTTTTGTTTTGTCTTTCAGATTCTATGTTTTCCCCTCATGAGTGAAATAATCGCAGATTTCTAGGAAACTCTAAACAAAAGCTAAAAACCAATGTGCTTATCACCTATTTTAACACTTCGAGTAGGATTCCCTTGCTTTGTGCGTAGAGGAATGATGACCCAATTCAGAATAAACTAGAAAATGAAGCAGCCCTTATTAAATTGTTTCCTGCTATTGTTAAAAGTTTCATCCTCCAGGGAAAGCAAAGAAACCAAAACTTATTTTCTCTGTGAGCAAGTTTTCCCTTGTCAATTCAAAAAAGGATTATATAGATATCTACTAAATGCTTAATTTCCATAATAAAGTAGTAAGTGATGCTTTGCCTTTTCTTCTTTTTTTGAGTAGAGCTATTAATATGCTGTTATTTGGAGTCTATGATCTTACTTACCTCTCACTGTCTGATAATAAATCAGGAGCTATCATTCGGGGAGACAGGAGATGACTACTTTACATCACTCAGAATTCTTCTTCCCCTTTAGTTCTATCCTTCAGTTTCTGCAGTGATAAAGGAACCATATGGAAGGATCTTTTCATTTTTTTCTTCTGCCAGACCCCTGTTTACATTCAAACTTCATCTTTTAAAACAATTTCTAAATATTTCTCTTTACGTATAGTCAGTATCTTTTAAATTACGGTATTAACATACATGCAGACCATCATAGCTGTATTTCTGGAGTACTGGAAATTGTGCAATTTATGTGCATAAACCATTTCCTCATCTCTTCCTTTTAAGAGCATCTGTGTTTCTCCATGACAGCTCATTTCTGTAGTTTATAATTTTCATTTTGGAGCATTCTGTACCCTAGACCATTCTACACTGGGCAATGGCAGCTGCAACTCCTCAGATAGGATTATATTGAAAAATCCTTGGTTCTGCTAGCAACTATCTTGGAAAGAAGGTATAGGGGTGTGTGTGTGTGTGTGTGTGCGTGCGTGTGTGTGTGATAGAGCAAGAGCACACGCACACGAGAGAGTGAGAGTGTACAGAGGTGTTTATGTGTTAATTAGGATATCAGCTTATATGTTTCTTACTGTTCCCATTAGGTCTCTTGTAGTTTATTAGCTCTTCACAGGCTCAGGACCTTCTGGCCACCCTGTCACTTGCCTTTTACAGTAGAAACAGACAGCTGGTGGGCCTGGGTGTAATTGCATTTGGATGCATTCATTGTTCAGGTAGGAGACCCTTCTAGGGTTTTATAAGTTTTAGTATGCTGAACAATGACCACCCAAAGATATCAAGTTTACTCCCTGGAATTTGGAAATCTTACCTTATTTGGAAAAGGAGACTTTGCAGAAGTAATTAAGGATTGGAAATGACGGGATCACTCTGGATTATCCAGGTGGACCCTAAATGCCATCATAAGCTTCATAGCTACTTCCAAGTAACCTTATACGATAGAGGCAAAGAGCTATCGGTAGCAGAAACATGAGGAGGAAGCAATACAAAGATGGATGGAGACATTGAAGTGGTGCCACCACAAGCCCATGAGAACCATGGTAGCTGCCAGAAGCTGGAAGAGGCAGGGAAGGAAGGCTTGCCTCCCTGGAGTCCCCAGAGAGGGTGGCCCTGCTGGATTTGACTTCTCCCATCCAGAGCTGTGAAAGTGTAACTATCTGTTGTGTTAAGCCACGGACTCTGGAACTTTGTTTCAGAATTCTCAGCAAACTATTGTGTAGGTGAGGGAAAATAACACAGGATATAATATTTCATAAATCTATGCTTTCTTGACTTATTGTATTATTGGATTGTTTTAGGATTTTTTTTTTTTTATCAGCAACACACTTGGGCATCATTACTCTTCTCCCCACCCCACCCCCCTCCAACAGCTATGCTGTTTAGTACTGAAGCCACTAACCACATGTGGCTATTGAATAATTGAGATGTAGCTACTGGGACTAAGGAATTGAATTTTTAATTTTATTCAATTTTAATTAACTTAAATTTTTAAAACTTGCAGTTGATTCAGTTATTGGAAAGCTTTTCAGTGTGCTTGGAACAATTAGGTATGTGATTTACTTTTCAAATTTTATGAAATATAAATATACATCAAATATTCCAATGAAAGTTCAGAATCCAAACTGAGATGTGCTCTAGGTATAAAATATATATGATGCTTCAAAGACTTAATATGAAAAAAAATCAATATATTGTACCGCTATGTTTTATATTGATTGCATGTTGAAATGATAATATTTTGGATAGGCTAAATAAAATAAATTACTAAAATTATAATTATTTTACTAGACCTCTCAATAAATATGCTTTATTGTAGCTTATGGACCAAAACATTCACCCAGCTTGCCATTATCTTGGGAAGTGCCATGATGACAACACCTTCATTCTCATGGCCGGTCAATTCATTTGGCTTTTTTAAAATGAAAAGAATAAAAAAAAAAAAAAAAAAAAAGAAAAGAATCATATGTGGAACTAGAATTTAAAAATAAACATTTAGCACTGCCTTCACTCCTTATACAGCAAATGAAAAAAAAAAATCAAGATTACGAGATGGTGTTATTGATGGTTGTGTTTTGAGGATATTTTTCAGGGTTTGGGAAGTACATACTCTGTCTTAAAGTAGGTAAGTTTCCAAAGCTTTGGCAAAGGTAATCCAGTCGCATTTCCTATAGCTCCTGATGCAAAGTTCTAGGTGAAAGAGCAATATTTTTATTCTTGCTTCCTTTATTTGCCTCATGGCTCTCTTTCAAATAATTAAAAAATAACATCATTAGTTACCTATGTAAATCATTTATTTTAATTAAATCGATTTAAAATGGTATTTCACTTGAGAAGCGCAATAATATTTCTTATTTCTCTATCATTACATTGGATATATTCTATGTTTTCAAGATGTACTGGTTTCAGGCAATTACCATAGTGAAAAATAACTCCGTAAAACCAGAATTGTAAGTAGAAAGATTTTTATCTACCAATCTATACCGGACTGATTGTGGAGCCTGAAACTATAAGCAATAAACAACCCTTGAGAGTAGAAAACCTCTTGTACTTGTTATTTGAGCAGTTCAATGTTGTTTTGCTTCTTTCACTCCCTGACTCTTCAATTAATACATGTCTTCCCATGGGTCCCTCCCACATTACTGCCACACCTAACCCCAGATCCTGTTGACTCTAGAGGACATCTGAAAAGAAAATTGACAAGTGTATCATTTTCTTCCCAGAAACTACAGGAGTTAGAAAGAACTTAATGGTCCCCTCATTTCACAGATGAGGAATAGTTTAGAGTCAGCCAGGGCTAGAACAAAGGGTCTTCTGATATCAAATCTAATTATCTTTCTGCTAAATCATACTTTTCCACTACAAATGACCTGAAAATAGCCCGAATGTTATGCACTCTTACATGATATCCTAATTTCCAAAATAATCTGATCAAAAATGAAAGGCCAGACCTTTTTAAAAATTAGAAAGTGGTAGATATTTGCTCGGACCCCGGTACAGCTGTGCACATCTGCTGAATTTGCAACGTGCTGTCGGTTCACCCACACTTCATACTTCACCCAGAGTGTTTGTGGCTAAAATAAGGGTAACACTCTAGACGTCGATAGTTCCTACAATTGTAACAGCTGTGACCACTGGTATTTATGAAGTCCCATGCAAAGTTTTTAAGAGGAAACTAGATTCTTAGTCTTAATTATGCCAAGTGTTCTGGACTAGGAGATGAATATGTGTGTTCCAAGGTTTTAAAATCAAACTTATTATTTAATGTGTCATTCTAACCTTCAAAGCCGCATACTAGTTATTTGCTTTTATGCGTTCTGACATAATCACAATATGAAGGAAAATTAATACCTTAGTTCTTATTGACACAGTTTAAAACACTTTTAAACTGCTACGTGTTTAATATCTAGGTTTGCTTTTCAATGTGCGAGCTCATAAACCTTAAACCTATATACTGCCTTCTAAAAATGTTCCTTTCTTTTGTATTTTATGTCTTCCTAGATTATACTTGATGTCTTATCTCTTCTAATGACCAGATACTAGTCCACACTCAGAGATCCTCCCATAGTGGGTTTAGTAACTGGAGTCGGTAGGGTGTATGTGGTCATGGTGACGCAGTCAGGAAAAGCACACACAGCCAGAGGTAAATGTAATGGCTGTAAGCACTGATGTGCAAGATATTGCATCTACATTCTTGGATCCTTGTCTTCTATGAGCTTTATATTCCTCGTTTAGAAGACTAGAATCATTCCAGGAGTATCTGTCTCATGGAGTTGTGAGGATAATACTGAATAGTATATTCATGCACACTGTAAAATAAATGAACTGGGAAATACAAAATAACATAATTGCATTAGGTATTCTATTCTCATAAGATACTGAAAGCAAAGGGTTGAAAAAAAAAGAGGTAGGATGGAGGGAGAGAACAGTATGAACTAAAGGAATAAGTAATGGAGAAGACCATGGGCTTAGGATGAGTCAGGGTCCTAGGTGCAGTATTGATGTGTGTGTGTGTGGGGGGGGAGGGTGATATCCTATTTTTTCCTGAAAAACTTGGAGTTTTAGCTCACTGTGTGTGGCTGTAAAAATATACAGAACTTTTTTTTACATACTCCACTAGAAGATTTTGGTACATCGGACAATGGCATTAATTTTATGATTTGCATTACTTAAAAAGATTATGCATGAATGGACAGTGCTTTGAAAATTGTAAACCTGCAGTACGATTATATGAATTATCATTATTATTGTCAAATGATGTGTGTAGAAGTTTCCCTTGTTGAGCTCAGTTTGCATTCTTTGGAGAAGAGTTTTGTAGATTAAAATGGAGGGCTACCTGTGACAGTTGATTCTGGGAAGCTCCTGTTCCAATTTTTTATTTATGTTGGAGTTCCTTTAAAGTCTTTCGTTTTATGTCTAATATTATGGTAAGGGGTGGGGGAACTAGGAAGAAATAATTCCTGTAGTGAAAGAGTAGATGTCCTGTGATAAGCATTTGTAGGGATTTTTATATCTGCTTTTCTTTCTTTCTTTCTTTTTTTTCTTTTTGCATATGTGCTGCCAAAGCGAGCGCTCTATCTGCTTTTTTTGAATCCATAACAGTGTAGGGGATTTTGCATGTATTTTTATATTTTTATATTTAACCATTTTTCTTCCCCCTCTTCTCTTTATAAAGTGCATATCCATTTATTCTCCATTGTAGTCAGTTCACTGTTCAGTCATTATTCTGGATGACCTCTGAAAATAGCCCTAAATGGACATGTAAACATGATATGTGAATAGAAGGAACTCTGTCTGATATTTCCTTCGTACACAAAGTTTTCTTCAAAGCAATAACTAAAGCTTTTTGCCCTTTTCAAACCCTCCAATCCTCAGGAGGTTATTTTCAGTGAAGTGGTGAGAAGGAAGAGTTCAAATAGGATTGATTTAATAGAGCTATGATGTGAAAAATCTTGCAACACGCTGTCTGCCTGAAATGGCCAATCATGGAAGCATTAAAATCAGAGTGAGGAAGGAAGCTGAGGCATCCCAAAGAGGCACCCGAATTAAAGAATGACAGCAGCTTGCCATCCCTGTGTGGAGAAATAAAAGTATTATAGGATGAGAAATAGCCAAAAGAACATTTGAAGGAGTTATCATCTGTGAGCTACAAACAGCTCCGCCATAAATTTAGTGCAAAGAAATGTCCCTCCTCTTCCCACTCCCCACCAATGACCCAAGAAATTAAAAGAGAGCCTTTCTATTTCTTTTGCTCCTCTATCTACTTCATCCAAGGGAGCTATTCTCTCTTAATTTACTGATAATTTATTCCTATCATCACAAAACTCTACTCTCTTTAATATTTTAATAGCGTACTTGGTTTCTTTTTCTTTTGCTATTAACTACTCTCAAACAGTATTGTTCATCTACACATTCTTTAAAGCTGCCCATCATGGGATGACAAATCTAGCCTCAGGGCAGGGGCTTCCTAAGAGATTAGTATGGCAACGATGGCAGCAAGCATATGGGATAGCAGATTGCTGAAATAGGATGTGGGATAACTAGGTGAAATCTAAGAATGAGTCCTACTAGGATTGTTGGAGTGGGCAGTATTGAAATACTGAAACTTTGGGTGTGGCCTTGTCCCAAGGTCATTTAGCCTCGTAGGCAAATCTAGAAACTTGATCATCAGTTGGCATGGCATGCTTTCATAAAATGTGCAGGAATTGCTTTGCAAATCAGAATTGCAGTTCAATAAACAATATACTTATGGTTATGAATTTGTATAGGAGTGTGTGTACACATATGCAGAGGATGTCTTTAAGCATAAAGAAGATAGATACAATCCTATTACTTGGAGAGAACTATAGCTTTTGTGAGGTCTAGCTTTCCTATCTATGTACACACATGTATACTTTAAAATGAGAAATCAAATTCTTTTTCTGCCTCTGTTGAGAGGACCATATGGTTCTCGTCCTGTCTTTTATTTATGTAATATATCACGTTGGTTGATTTGCGGGTGTTGAACCACCCTTGCAGCCCAGGAATAAATCCCATTTGGTTGTGATTGTGATGAATGATTCTTTTAAGGTACTGTTGAATCCTATTGGCTAGTATTTTGGTGAGAATTTTTGCATCCATGTTCATCAGAGATATTGGTCTATAATTCTTTTTGGTGGGGTCTTTGTCTGTTTTGGGGATCAAGATAACGCTGGCCTCAAAGAAAGAGTTTGGAAGTTTTCCTTCCATTTCTATTTCTTGAAATAGCTTCAAAAGAATAGGTGTTGAATATTTGGTGGAATTCCCCTGGGCAACCATCCAGGCCTGGACTCTTGTTTGTTGGGAGATTTCAATTTTGTAACTATTATGAACGACACTTCTATAAACATTGGTGTATAAAAAAATAAAACTTATATTCTCAGTGTTAAAAAAATTAAATGAGGTATCACAATATGTACTTTGATTTATAACCTGCTTTGTCTACAGTACATTGAGAGGTGAAGGAAGGAGCTGGAGGAAGTGTGTACACAGATCTTTTAAGAAGTTAATCTGAAAAAAAATAAAAAAATAAAAAATAAATTAAAAAAAGAGGTTAATCTGCTGAGACCCCTGGGTGGCTCAGCAGTTGAGTGCCTGCCTTTGGCCTAGGGCAAGATTCTGGAGTCCTGGGATCGAGTCTCACATTAGGCTCCCTGCATGGAGCCTGCTTCTCTCTCTACCTGTGTCTCTGCCTCTCTATCTCTGTGTCTCTCATGAATAAGCAGATAAAAAATCTTAAAAAAAAAAAAAGTCCATCTGTTTTCCTTATGTTTGGAAACAAAGGGTTGCAGAAGGGGAGGTGAGTTGGGGGGGGTTGGGGTAACTGAGTGAGGAGCGCTGAAGAGGGCACATGATATGATGAGCATTGGGTGTTATATGTTGGCAAATTGAACTTAAATAAAATTAAAAAAAGAAAAATGTTCATCTGTGACTGAAGCTGGAAAATCCATTGGTGGGTGGGGAAACAACTGAAGGATCTTTGAGATAGCGAGAATGAATAGAGCCACAGAAGCTGGTAACTGAGTTTGACAGAGTGGAGGCTTTGTGGTGCAGCTTTTGCAGGAATATTTAGCTGTTTAGATGCAAGTACAGGCAAATTCAGAGACATTGAAGGTTGGGTTCCAGACCACTGCAGTAAAGCGAACATTGCAATAAAATGAGTTCAATGACTTCTTTGATTTCCCAGTTCATATAAGTTATATTTGTTTATACTATATTGTATTCTATGAAGTGTACACTAGCATTATTAAAACATAAAGTGCATATCTTAGTTAAAAAACCTTTATTGCTAAAAAAAGGCTAACCATCATCTGAGCTTTCGGTGAGTCATACTCTTTTTGTTGATAGAGGGTCTTGCCTCCATGTTGATGGCTGCTGACTGATCAGGGTGGTGGTTGCTGAAGGTTGGTGGCTGTGGCAATTGGCAATTTCTTTTCTTTCTTTTTTTTTTTTAAAGATATTTATTTTAGAGAAAGCAAAAGAGAGTGCCTATGGACACTAGTGGGAGGAGCAGGAGGAGAGAGAGAGAGAATCTGAAGTAGACTCCATGCTGAGCACGGAGCCCAGTTCAGGCTCAACCTCAGGACCCTGAGATCATGGCCTGAGCTGAAACCAACCATCAGTCATTTAACTGACTGTCCCACCCAGGCGCCTCTGGCTGTGGCAATTTCTAAAATAAGACAAAATGATTCTAGAAACCAAACTTTTAAAACAGAACCATGAAAAATTAGAACAATGAAGATTGCCACATCAATTAACTCGTGAATGATTTCCTTGAACTACTTGATGCTGTTTGATAGCATTTTACCCACAGCAGAGGTATTTTCAAAATTAGGTTCAATCCTGTAAAACTCTGCTGCGGTTTTATCAACTAAGGTTATGTCATATTCTAAATGCGTTGTTGTCATTTCGATAATCTTCACAGCATTTCCACCAAGAGTAGATTCCATCTCAAGAAACCACTTTCTTTGCTTATCCATAAGAATAAAAGTTCTATCATGAGATTGCAGCAATTAGATCCCATCTTCAGGCACCACTTGTAATTCTTGTTTTCATGCTATTTCCCCCACACCTGCACTTACTTCCTCCTCTGAAGTCTTGAACTCTCAAAGTCTTCCATGAGAGTTGGAATCACCTTCTTCTAAACTCCTGCTAATGTTCCTATTTTGACCTCTTTCCATGAAGTATGACTGTTCTTAATGGAATCTAGAATGGTGAGTCTTTCCACAGGCTTTCAATATATTTTTCCCAGATTCATGAGAGGAATCACTATCCATGGTAGCTATGGTTTTATGAAATGTATTTCTTTAATAATAAGACTTGAAAATCCAAATGACCCCTTGATCCACGGGCTACAGAATGGATGTTGTGTTAGCAGGCACAAAACCAACACTGATTGTGTTATCCATCTCCACTAAAGCTCTTATGTCACCAGGCATATTGTCAATGAGGAGTGATATTTTGAAAGGAGTTTTTTTTTTTTTTTTTTTCTAACCATAGCTCTCAGTAAACTATGTTGTGAACAGATGTCTTGTCATCCGGGCTTTGTTGTCCTATTTACAGAGACCAGGCAGGGTAGATTTAGCATAGTTCTTTTTTTTTTTTTTTTAATTTAATTTATTTTAGAGAGAGAGAGTACACCCACATGTGGTAGAGAAGGAGTAGAGGGAGAGGGAGAGAGAAAATTTTAAGCAGGCTTTATACCCAGCATGGAGCCTGAAACAGGGATAAGTCTCACTACTGAGACCATGACCTGAGGTGAAATCAGGAGTCCCACTTAACAGACTGAGCCATCAGGTGCCCCTAGCATAATTCTTAAGGGTGGTAAGATTTTCAAAATGGTAAATGAGCACTGGCTTCAACTTCAAGTCACCAGGGATGCCTTGGGTGGCTCAACGGTTGAGCATCTGGCTTTGGCTCAGGGCGTGATCCTGGGGCCCCGGGATCAAGTCCCACATCAGGCTGCCTGCATGGAGCCTGCTTTTCCCTCTGCCTGTGTCTCTGCCTCTCTCTCTGTATCTCTCGTGAATAAATAATCTTAAAAAAAAAATCAACTTCAAGTCACCAGCCACATTCGTCCCAAATAAGTGGGTCAGCCTGTCCTTTGAAGCTGGGCATTGACTTCTCCTCTGTAGCTATAAAAGTCCTAAATGTCATCATCTTCCAATACAAGGCTCTATCATCTACAATGTAAATCTATTATTTAGTGTAGCCACCTTCATTAATTATCGGAGTTAAGTATTCTGGATAACTTGCTGCAGCTTTTACATCAGTATTTGCAGCTTCCCCTTATACTTTTATGTTACCACGATGGCTTCTTTCCTTAAGCCTCATGCACCGACCTCTGCTAGCTTCCAATATTCCTTCTGTAGCTCCCTCACCTCTTTTAGCCTTCATAGGATTGAAGAGAATTAGGCCTTGCCCTGGACTAGGTTTGTCTTAAGGGAATGCTGTGGCTGCCTTGATCTTCTATCTAGACCACTAAAATTTCCTCCAAAACAGCAATAAGGCTGTTTTGCTTTTTTTTTTTGTTTTTGTTTATCATTCATACATTCACTGGAATAGCGCTTTCAATTTCCTTCAAGAACTTTCTTTTTCATTTACAGCTTGGCTGTTTGGTGCAAGAGGCCTTGCTGTTGGCCTGTGTCTGCTTTCAACATGCCTTCCTCACAAAGCCTAACAATCTTTAGCAATAATTTCTAGCTTTTAATTTTTAAATGAGAGACTCGTGACTCTTTACTTGAATACTTAGAGGCCACTGTAGGGTTGTTAATTGGCCTAATTTATGTATATACAAACTTTTTTGTTTTTGTTTTTTGTTTTGTTTTGTTTTGTTTTGGTCTCTTTTTGTCTCAGAGAATAAGGGAGGCTCAGGGAGAAGAGGAGAGATGGGGAAGTGGCCAGTCAGCAGAGCAATCAGAACACATACAACATTTATCAATCAAGTTCACTATCTTATGTGGGATAGTTCATTGTGCCCCAAAATAGTTATAGTAGTAACATCAAAGAGCACTAATCACCATAACAAATATAATTAAAGAGTTTGGATTATTATGAGAATCACCAAAATGTGATGCAGAGACATAAAGTGATCAAATGATGTTGGAAAATTAGTGCCAATAAATTTGCTTGATGCAGGGTTGCCACAAACCTTCACTTTGTAAAAAGAAAAAAAAAAGAAATGCATTATCTGTGAAGTGGGATAAAGTGAAGCACAATAAAATGAGCTATGCCTGTACAGAAAAGGTTAATGGTATGATTCTCTCAGAGCTGGAGTTTTCCCAGGTGACTATAATAGAGGAAGCTGAGCGCATTTGCAAGGGAGTGTAAATAATCACAGAAAAGCAAGAAAGTGGAGACAGGTGAGGATAAATGGGATAGTGTGGAAAGCAAAGAATTGTGGGAGTAGGAGTACCAGAGCAAATTAGCAGAGGGGTGATGGTAGTGGATATTTAGGAGTACTATTCAAATGGAATGATTAAAACAGTTCCTGGTGAGCACGAGGTACACAGTGTGCCCTTGACCATGCACTTGAATTGAAGGGAGGTCGTGGGGGAAAATGAAGAAGGAAAAAGAGAAGCAAATTGAATGATTTATTAACGTGGATGTTGAATTCACTGTGAATAATAGCAACAGTTGTGGTAGAGAGGAGCTGTGTGGTAGTGTTTGAGGAAAGAAAGGAAGCAACAAGGAGATAAGGAGGTACAGGCAGTGAGTAGCGCAGACCGTGATTTATCAAGATGGTGTACATTTTAGAGGAGTAGTGGTTTTTGTAAGGGGAAGGGGTCTAATAGTCTGGAAGCCACAAGGGGAAGCAAGGAGGACACTAACCTCACTTTCTGGCTCTGAGGTAATAGGGTAGGTAAGACAACACAATCCTTACTTGAGAAAGTTACAGGGGAAATGTAGTTCTCAGAGAATTAGGTCTCAGCCAAGGTAAGGAGATGAAGGAAGTGTTCTGAGAAATTAATAATAGAAGGAAGCTTGGGGGGGTGAAGGGTGGGGATTAAGTCTAAATAGCAGGTGAGCAGAGAAATGTGGACATGAGTCTAGGTTAAAATAAATGGCCAGAGAGATCTAGGTTTCTGGTGGGGATTAAGGTGAGCAAGGAGGAACAGATGTTGGTGGGTAGTCATGATGGACCCAAAATGAGTGTTCATGGGACTGTGGCTGTCGAGGCCTTCAGTGTAATTGAACTTCTTAGGCCTTAACATCCTGAACGAAGGGAAAGGGCTGAGCCAATGCCACTTCATCATTTTTATATATGGACTTTTTTTTTTTTTTTTTTTTTTTTTGTGATAGTCACACAGAGAGAGAGAGGCAGAGACACAGGCAGAGGGAGAAGCAGGCTCCATGCACCGGGAGCCCAACGTGGGACTCGATCCCGGGTCTCCAGGATCGCGCCCTGGGCCAAAGGCAGGCGCCAAACTGCTGCGCCACCCAGGGATCCCTGTATATGAACTTCTTTATAAGGTTTTGTTTGAATGAAGTATCATATGGCTTTAATTTGTTTTTTAAAGATTTAATTTATTTAAAAAAATATTTTATTTATTTATTTACCAGAGAGTGCACATGGTAGAGGGAGGGGGAGAAACAGGTTCCCTGCTGAATGGGGAGCCGGATGCGGGGCTCAATCCTACAACCCTGAGATCATGGCCTGAGGCGAAGGCAGATGCTTAACTGACTGAACCACCCAGGTGCCCCACGGCTTTAAAATTTTTTAAAGCTACTATTACAGGTTATCTCTCATGAAAACTAATTTAGACAAATCCCTGGGTAATCAGGGGACAGATGAACCTTTTTCTTTTTTTTCCATCTTCTCTTTCACTGAAATGGTACATTTGATCATAATTGGGTCTGTGGGTGAGAACTGGAACAAAGGAATCAAAAATTGTCAGGAGACAGGGAGTCATGTTGAATACGCAGAGAGTTCCAATTTTGTTTTTCTTGTCAGACAAGATGTTGGATCTCTTGTCAGGGAATAGTATGGCAAACTGTGGACAATGCTATCCATTAGGGAAGACTTATATACATCACCTTCTGTTCCGGGCTGAAAGGAGGGCTGAGAGCCAGGATAGACATGGCTTAATGGTACCGATTCACAAGTAAGTTGAAATATACCCTATTGTCCTCCCTCTCCACTCTGTACAGCAGATGACAGCAGCTTCTACAGCGAACATTTCATTCAGTGGACAAAGTTCAGGCAATAAGACAGGGCACTTCTATTCTTCCCTAGACTAGTTATTTTCCATCGTAGAGACTGTGCTGTCAGTGATAACAGGTCTCTGAGCCACCCCCAACCCCCTCCTCCTCCTCCTCCTCCTCCTTTTTTTCTTCAAATCTAAAGTAACAACATCTGGATAATTAGAATGATTAGCGTTCGTTTATAGCTAGAATTCTTGAACATTTATGTTGGCTGAGATAATAGAATTTACCCTCACATAATATTCCTATCTTTAGCGATGTTCAGAATTATAATTTTCATATTATGAAAACTCAGTTTTTCCTTTGGGGCAAAAATTCAAGCCATCTTAGAGCGTAGATGAAAAGCGGTGATTTCCTAAACCTACACCTGTTAGAGAAGTTTGTCCTTCAAAAGTTTTCTAAAAATCACTCTAATTCTTATCACTGTGCTTACTTGATCACACCATTTGCTTACCATACTATATCATATATATATGATATATATATATATATATATATATATTTTTTTTTTTTTTTTCCTTTCTCCTTACCCTTCAATACTTTCTCAGGAAAGACTTCCATGATAACCTTTAGACCGGGTTATGTGCTGTTATCACTTGCACCCAGAACAATCTTTTGACTTTCCCTGTTACATAGTTCCTTGTTATTGTTTATTTAGTTGTTTGTATCTGTGCGTATAAGGGAGGAGTGCATGTCATGTTCATTTTTACATTCCCAGTGTCTAGCATAGATCCTGTCTCAAATGTATATTTAATAAATATTGAATAAATAATATTGCCTTTTTGATTAGAAAATTCATATTTATAAGATTTCATCTTGAAATTCTTTATGAAGTTACTCAAAACTATACCATCTCACCTTCAACCGGTTAATTTATTTTATTTCCAAACTCTAGGCTAATTTTAGTGCCAGATATTCTGATGGCTCTCGGTGGTGGTTGATTGAACTGTAGGAGTTCATTGACAGTGGGCATCCAGAGTTGGGAAGGGTGAGTTCTGGAAAGAAAACCAGTGATACTGTCCTTTTGGAATTCTGCTTCTAATCCCTTGACCTCCATCCTCTTTCTTCCTCTCTTGTGTCAGCAGAAACTAGATTTTGCTCAAGAAAATGTATTTATTGTTTGTCCGCTTTCATGCAGTGCCCAGTGATTATTCCTGAGCAGATTGATTTTAATCAAGAAATGATACATTTATTTAGGAAGTGCACTTCTTTCCCAACTTCCATGAGTTATCCATTGAACTTCAAGTCAGAGTCTAGTACCCATGCTCAGGAAATGACATGTCATACTATTGTGCCAAAGAACAGATCAAAATATGTATTCCTTACGGGTGCAAGCCAGTTGTTTTACCTACAGGACAGAGAGTGCCAGAATTGTAAGTTATGTGACAATCAAAGTTTTAAATAAAAGGACTGACGTAAAACCCAAGTAATCAGCATAAAATTAGAGTCATATGCAAATGACCCTGTGGAGATAGTATTATCAAGTAAGAAATAGGGATAGGTAAACAGATCATATTTTTATAAAGAAAAAAAGATACAAAAATCTTGCGGTCAACTGAAGGAGAGCCTTCACTTGCCTTCCTCTGCGAGATAAAGCCCATAGTTATGACCTAATCAAGTTTTGGGTAGCAGATAAAGCTTGCCACACCCTGGCACTTACCATCTAATCTTTTGTCTTATAGAATCCATCCAGAGAATATACTGGATGTAATAATTCATTTAATGTGTAAGTCTAGAACAGATTTTGGTACTTCCAAAATATCACTGAGTATTTTAAATTTAATTAGGCCAATGGGTCTATATTTCAGATTTTATATCTTCTTGAGAGCTACATTACTCTTACTACCTACTGAGTATTGAGGTAGCAACTGGCTGCCATACCCTTGCACTCAAGCTTACATCCTAGTAGAATGAAAAGAGATATGTAGTCAGTAATTCAGTAATTCTTTATACACTATATAAAGAGAACATGGGGTTACAGCACTGATACCCAGTCTAGAGCTTCAGATTAGGCTGCTTGAGCATAGTACCTACCCTGACATTTTAGGGATGAGTATGGGCTGGCCTTGTGTGGAAGAGGGGAAAGCTCTTCTAGGTGGAGAGAACATTATGAACAGGTTGTGGAGGAGTGTGTGTGTTCGCGGTGTGGGGGTGGGCGGGGGACAAAGGGGAATGTAGGTTGATTAAAAACCTCTCCAAAGGCTATATAGAAAAGGAAATGGTGAGTTAATCAAGGCTTTAAGCATGAAAGGTCTTTTATGCTACATTAATAAATTTGGAATTTATCCTGAAACAGTGATTTAAGCATGAAGAATATGATGTCAAATCTTCATTCAGGAGACTCTGAGAAGTAGACATTTGAAGAAAACAAGACAATGCAGAATAGTAGTTTCATGAAACAATCTAGGTCACAGCTATACCTGAAGTAGAGCTTTAAAAGAGGAGGGAGGAGTATTTGTATCATCAATAATGCAATTATTCTGCCATTATTGCTCATGAGGCTTATTATAAGAGGTTTAAAAAAAAGGAAAAAGTGTTGAAAGTATTGAATGACAGATAAATGATAGGTTCTTAAAATAACTAAAGTATTTGAGGGATTAGCCATTGGGATAAAAATGAGAATCAGGCCAAGAATAAGTTGTAACCTGAACCGAGATAGATTGATTGCCTTGAATCTTTATACAAGGAAGTGGATGAAGTTGGAGTGGAGATATTTTTTTTTCCCCTTTTTGTGAACTGAGTACTTTGAAGCTTCAGTTGACAGCTGTCTGCATATGAGCAGCAACAAAACAACTTCTAATATTCCTATGGTACCAGTTTATACCTATTCATGTGAGACTAACACTTCTAGCTTAGAGACTAGAATTCCAGAAGAAAGAAGTTTACTTTTTCTTTAGCACTTAATGATGGTTTTTATATTCTCTTTCACTGTTTCTGTTAAAACTCCAGCTCTCATTCTTATAGTTGTTCGTTTGAATACAGCGTGTCCTTTTTTTCCCCTCTGATAACTTTAAGTTTTTCCCCTTTTTCTTTGCTTTTCAGTAGTGTTGCTATGCTCTAACCAGGTGTCCTTTTCTTTGTATTTCTCCTTTTTGGAATTTGCATAGCTCCTTGAATCAGTGGCTTGATGTCTTTGATCTGATTTGAAACATTCTTTACCATCGTCTCTTCAAATATTGCTTGTTTTCATTATCTTTTGATTAAGTGTATGTTAAAGCTCCATTCTCCTGTAGTTAATCTGTTGTTAAATCATACATTGAGTTTATGATTTCAGTTATTGCATTTTCTAGTCCTTGAATATCTATTTCCTCATTTCTTAAAAATTCTAGTTCACAGGTAAAACTTTGCATCTTGTCATCTATTTTCTAAATAGAGTAGTCATAGTTATTTTAAATCTTTGACCACTCTATTATTTGCTTCCAACTATGGATCTGTTTCCATTCCTTCCTTTTTTTTTCCTTCTTGGTTTTGAGCTCTTCTCACCATTTCCTGATAAAACTGGCAATTTTTAATTAAATATCAGACACTATACCTGGTAAATTTTGGAGGCTCTGGATGAAATAAGGAAAAAGTTATATCTTTCTCCAGAGAAAACTTAATTTTCCTCTGGAAGACTGTCAGATTAGCATTTCTTAACCTTTTAAAACTATTTCCTTACTAATGAGACATTTTATTTCTTAATCACCTACCCATGAAATTATAATAACACATATATACTGTGTATCTGTTTCTGAATGTCTGTATATCTGTGTTTTTTACACAAAATGAGTTAACTATAAGGCTTTCCTTTTTTATTCAGTCCAGGACTAAGAACGACGAAATAAAAATGTTAAGAGTTGAAATTAAAAAGTTATTAACATTTAACTATACAGATGTGTTTGCAACTTTTAATGTATTGAATTACAAATGCAAATTAGCAGTTTATATAAATATAATATTGGCAATACAATCACAGTTAAAAAATCATTTAGAACTAATATTTCACCACTAAAACAATTGAAAACATTAAATTCTTAAAATTATTTTTAGTGAATTTAATTTTTAACTTTTTGCATGAAATGAGAAAATAACCTAAGTACCTGCCAGATATTTATTCAGATACTTTTGACATTTGTTCTTTTAAGCATTTGACATAATTAATGATGGTTGAATAACTTTTGTAGAATGAAATGAAATAGAAACAATTTTTACGTAATTTTCAAAGCTCATGTCACACACAAAAGCACTGAGGATCAAATATACACAACATGTGTAAGGTATTCATGTTTTAGGGTCCTGTAAGCCACTTTGTATAATGACTTCAGTATTGAACCATCAATCAAGAGAAAAATCCTCCAATTACAACCACCTATTCACCATAGTTTTGTAGCAGTAATTTTGCATACCTTTTGTGTATCTTCTGTGAGCCCAATGTCAGTATTGCTCATAGGGTACCCAAGAAAACCTGATGACAGAAAATAAATAAGGGATAAGATTTTGTTGGGTGGAGTTAACTTTTGGAGGGCAATGAGCTAACATCTAAGTTTTTTTTTCTTACCATGTAACAACCAATTTTTACTCCCTTGGAATTAGTATTACCTCCACTGAGAATACATGGATTGGGGAATGATCATCTTGTTCCAATGAAGCATTGAAATGATAGGTTCGTTTTCAGTCATTGTGAGAGCCTGTCTTTGGGGAGACATGCTCATTCCTAGAGCTCCCAAAAGAAAGCCTGGGGCATTTACCACTGATATGTCTTAACTGGCCCAGAACTGAAAGTTTTGTGTTCCCATTTTCTTGAGACTATGAAAAGCTCCGTCCAGCTTTGTTAACTTCTTAGTTGCCGTTTTGTTTTTGGCTTCTGGATCGCTTGCCTAGTATAATTTAGGAATATTCCAATGTATTAGGGTAGAGGTTACATATCAAGGATTCATTTCTCTGAAGTTCCCTTTTTTTCTTTAGTTTCAACCCCCTGAGCCATGACTGCCTTTCTAATTCTGAACTTTATTTTCTATCTCCCTATTTTCTTGAGCCTGTCAAAAGTTTTGAGCTCCTGCTTTCTGCTTTTCCTCTTAATCCTGCACAGTTTACAAATTGGCAGGTACCTTGAGGGGAAAAGCAGTGGAGAAAGTTGGATTCACCTCAGTGTGTTTTCCTTCTCAAGATCTTAGATCGTTATTTTTTTTTTCTTAGATCGTTAAATTATGGCTGCATTGGTTGCCCTCTGATCCATTCATATGCTTTTGTATTTTATCCAGCTTTCATAGCTGTTCACAATGGGAGAGTTAGTCTCTTACAAGCTACTTTATCAGAGCTAGAAACAGAAGTCTCAATCCAATGCTATGGATTAGCTGAGGTTTGATTAGCTTCTGGAGGACGAGACCAAGAGGAGCTCAAGGCTAGATAGACAGATGTATCAACAAAGGTTGAATGTCAAGGTGATGGTTATAATTTGTAAGTTTTCGTTTCATCAAAAGATGAGCCTCAAGTATTTTTCATGAGGTTGTTCACATGCTGCATTGTAATAGAGGTCGATGGGGAAGTGGAATTAATGTTAAAATGTTTCTTTATGCACACCCTTAAAAATACATTGAATATGAGAAATGAAGTGTTTTTTTTTTTTTTTTTCTTGGTCAGAATGATCGCTCTGTTTTCACACCTGACGCTGTAAGGCTTTTCTTAAGTGGAATATTGAGAAATCGTGTGTTTTTATCTGATCTCTTTTTTTTCCGAATAATTGGGATTGGCTCCACACTAAAACCTTTCTAATTCTACCATTTATTAGTTGCTTTCTTCTTTTCTTTGGTGCCTCTGGTCTAGTTCTCTGTCAGCGGTCATAAATGGAAGGTTTCTCTTATTTTAGTTGTACCCACCTCTCTCCACAGCTGACATACAACCTTGAACTGCTCCTCAGGTTATTCCCAGATGCTATTATAAAGCTGTTCCATCTCTTTACTTCCTAATACTGTCTTCCTTTTTGCTTTTAAAAAAGAAGGTGATAGAATGTTTTCCTGGTCACTCATAAAGGTTTAATGCTGTTGCCTCTCTTTGAGGCCTAGTTAATAGCACCAAATTCCACAGATAAAATGTGATAAAAATGTGTGTTGTTATGAAAGGCTTTGAGAACAGCTTTTGCTGTTTTTGTTGTTGTTGTTGTTGTTGTTGTTTGTAGTTTCCCACAAAAGAAGAATCCAACTTACTTTCTTCATCAATGCTTAAGTACTTTTAGTTAATGTCTATGTGTGTGTCTAATTAAAATGTCTTAATAGGTTTATTATTTAAATGAAGGTGGAGTTGATAGGGCTTTTCTCCAGGTCCTTTGCTAAATAGATTTAGGGATTTTTGTTGTTGTTCATCCATTCAGTGTTATAAATTAAATAGTTCCTCTGTTTTAATAGTTTCCTCTCTAGTGGAATAAACACAGTAAGAAAAGTGTTGCTCTTGAAGTTAAGGAACACTGAAGACTTATCTGGAGAAACTGGACAAAGCTACAAAAAGGAGGCAAGGTGTGTGCTACTTTGTCTTCCTTGATAAGAGACCCAGCTTAAGGAGAAATGTAGGCTGTCGAGGAATTTAACAAATGCCAAAGTGCTAGAGCCCTTTCAAAGACTTCTTTTCTCCTAGTTCTCGGAGAAAATGGAGCAGCTTCTATTTCCATCCCCTCTGCCTGCTTGGCCTCTCGGAATATAGATTCCTGTTGGAAAATGATGAGGACTATGGACCGAAAATTTGAGTCCCCACAAAATTTAAATGTCGAAGCCCTGATCCCCCATGTGATAGTACTTGGAGGCAAGCACTTTGGGAGGTATTGAGGTCATGAGGGTGATGCCCTCCTGAATTGGATCAGTACCCTAACAAGAAGAGACGTGAGAGAGATGACTTCTTTCTTGGCCACGTGAGGAAATACCAAGAAGTCAGCCATTTGCAGACTAGGAATTAAATGCTCACCAGACACCAGATCTACCAGTACCTTGATCTTGGACTTACTTCCCGGCCTCCAGAGCACTGAGAAATGAATGTTGGTTTTTTAAGTCATCCATTCTGTGGTATTTGTTGTATTGCCCAGAGATGCCTGAGACAGTGAGCAACAGCAAAGGAGAGCCTCACAGATAGAGAAAGATCAAGGAAGACAAACAGTTGGCTCAAGGAGGTGGATGTTACAGGATCCCTCTGAGGTTTGTGGAGGTGAAATGGGCCAGATCACCCCTCTTGTGAAATGTTCATTCCACTAAATCACAATCTTATTAAAAGGGTTTTTTGTTTGTTTGAGGAAGGTAAGTGTGTATGCAGAGGAGACACTAGTGAAACTGGATCTAATTCTTTTGTCTACGGAGACTTTACAGCTCTTATCATTGGCATTCTTTTGCTGTATCTATCTCAGCATCCACTCAGATGGTGAAATAGAAACACTGGGTTTCAACCTCAATGTTCATTTTTAGTAGAGAATAGCAACCATTTACAGAATTCTGTGACAGTGTGAGAGAAGCATGGAAAAAACCCCACCCATTCCTGCTTTTTCTACTTTAATCATAACTAACAGATGATCTAAGTTTCTATATATGCAAAAAAACATAGAATTTTTTAAAAATACAAATGCTAACAGCCATTCAAATTAGCAGAGATGCACAAAATTTTGCTTCCTAAAGTATCAGGACACTGATAATTTCTCTTTTAAATTAATTAATTTATTTAAAAGATTTTATTTATTTATTCATGAGAGACACAGAAAGAGGGGCAGAGACTCAGGCAGAGGGAGAAGCATCCCTGTGGGGAGCCTGATGCAGGACTAGAGCCCAGGACCCTGGGATCATGACCTGAGCCACAGGCACATGCTCAACCACTGAACTACCCAGGTGTCCTGACATTGATAGTTTCTAATTAGAATCAAGAATTTCTAACATGGAAAAAAAAAAAAAAAGGATTTCTAACATGGTGTAATTTGTGTTCTCCCTTTATTTAGATTACAAGTATGATCCACTGTCAGTGTCATCTTTGGTAGGATAATAGAAAGTGTCACAAACTTATCTTCAATTTACTTTTATTCAATGTATTTCTAAGATGGATCCCAATATTAGACCATAGAATTTATTCTAAATTAAAAAGCAATTCATTGAGAAACCTGAGTTTTGTTATTTGCTTCTTAATATCTAGCTCTCTGATATTGGCTGAAATTTCAAATACTAATAAATTATTTATCAAACCGATAATTATTCATATTCATTAAGACAGAATATTTCTGAAAGACACCGGTCCTTTTAATAGCATTTTCCATTAACATACGTGAGACAAAAGCCTCCAAAAAAATGTTTTTTTTTGTAACACTGTAGTCTCAAATAGAAGTGTTTTGTGTCACGTTTTTCTTGCCTTTCCCTAACTAAGTCTCCCCTTTATGGGAGAAATTATGCCTTCTCAAGTACCCCTCCGGTAATTTTGAAGGACTTTGATTGTAGAACCTTAACATTTATTTGTCCTTTCTTGTTTTGGAGTCTGTTTACCACTCTTGTCCCAGGTGTATGTTCTTGGCAGGCAGACAGAGACTGTGTTGCAATTTATTATGATGGTATCCAGTGGGTAGTGTGCTTGGGACTCAGTCAATCCCCTGTACATTTTCTTTCTTTTCTCCTCATTCAGAATCTTTCTTGAGCAGAGGTTTGAAGGAACCTGAACTACACAAATGGAAGTAAAATAATGACAACACATCTTTCCAGGTCAAAAGCCAATGAATAAACCATTTTTAAAAGCGGTGTTTTACATCATTCCTTTTTGATACCGAGAAATGATGAGAATGTGATGAAGCACCACTTTGATCTTCCAGTTCTAGTAGCTTCCAATTTAGTGATCTCCACTGAGAAGCCATGCATGGCATCTCTGGGATGTTCGAAAAATGACAGAGTTTATATAAAAGACCATGTGGTCAAGGTTTTGGGAGAGGGCTGTAGTGCCAAAAGATGTTACCTAAAAATGATAGATCCATGTAAAATAACTTCTGTAATTGATTGAGATAACTTTATTTCCTTCTTTGGAAGGAAAGCGTGATGCTCTTGGAAGGAAGTGAAATCTTGGAAGTGAGCGTAATGCTCAAGTTCCTGTTGAGCCTTCGTGACTGTTCCAGAGTTGCAGTCCCAAGCTTGACAGCTAGAGGATTTTTGTGTGGGGGAGACTTCCATTTCTCTACAAGATACTATTTGTACAACAGGAGTAATTAAAATGCTGTTCTAATTATGCAGAAATAATGAAGGACATGTTTCACGTAAGTAATCCACATGAAGCATTTCTACAGTCTTAGCAGACTGAGTAAATAAAAAGTAAATATTATTTATTTATGCTAAGACATGTAAGTCTGTGCAAAGCATACAGTCTGGTGTTAAATGTAGGCCAACATCTGAACAGATCAGATCAATCTGAGACAAGGACTCTTAGAAGGAGAGTAGAAGCAGAATATTCCACGCTGACAGCACGGTCACTGGCTGTGCTTCACACGGTTCTCAACAGGTTTCCTTCAGACCTTCCACTCTTTTCTCCTCCATTAACCATTTATTTTCCCTTCTTGCAATCGACTTCATTTTTATCAATTTTCAAATTATTTTCTGATTCCCTCACCTCACACCTGGTTTCCTATTTCTTTATACTTGTTTTTCATTGCCTCTTCGTCTTTCTCCTTTATTCCTCTTCCCCAACCACTGAATGATTTCTGCTCTGTGGCTCTTCTGTAAGGTGGCAGATCTGAGGATTGCATCATAATCCTTGAGCAAATAAAACCTCAGTGACTCCTTTTTCAGAAATCAGATAAGAAGCAGGACCCGGTGGAAAGAAACCTGTGGGGGCCCGATCTGGTGCCCTTCCTGCAGATCGCTATGGCTTCTTCACCTCCCCGTGGAGTGTCCTCCGTTCCCAAAGTGGTGACTTAGAAAGAACGAGACTGAACTCCCTGCACATTTCCAGCGAAACCTTTTTAAAGCAGATGCAAGATATTCATCAGTGGCTTTTTCAGGACCTCTCAAACTGCATTCTGTTTCAGAATAGCTGCTTAAATATCAGCTTGGAAATGCCAGTCCTTTCCTAAGGACACAATGGTGAGAGATTCCAAAGCATAGCAAGATGGCAATACATCTTCAGTCAGGCTACTTTAAAAAAATAAATCATGCTTTATGAATCTAAACTTAGCCTTTCCGCATACACGTGTCTGCTGATACTGGTGATTAATAGATGACACTGAAGCTTGGCACCACAGGGCCTGATTAATGGCAGTGACATCATGACTTTTAAATATGCTATTAATGCCGGGGCCTATGACACATGCAAATGTGACATGTGGATTTTCATGGCATTTGCATAGATGCAGAAAAAAAAAAAGTTGAAAAGTGACCTTTCCCCTTAGATTAATCACTGATTTGTAGGACAGCATCTGAGGACAGTGAACTCTACCTTTCCTTCCTTCTTTGGGGGAGATCTTAAGCTGCTCCACCAGTGTTGGAGTGACTTTTTTTCTTTCTATACCCCTCGGCTGATTCCAATGGACAGATTTTCTGTAAGATTCCCAACCTTGGATGCTCTCCAAGAAGTTTCATATCCTAGGAATCTGAGTGCTTGTACTGAGGGAAATTAAGTCAAACTTACTAAGTTTTAAGTCAAACTTACTAAGTATTTCCTTTCTTCCATACTGGCTTTCTCCAGAGAGGAAAGGGGAAGTAGGGGAGATAATTATTACTTCCATATTACCAAGAGAAAAATGCCCCAACCTGTTATTCCTGAGGTTGGAGATGTAGATTCTTAATACTGTACAATTACTGGATGTAAACTTAGCTTTTTTAAAATTTTATTTATTTACTCATGAGAGACAGAGAGAGAGAGAAGGAGGCAGAGACACAGGCAGAGGGAGAAGCAGGCTCCATGCAGGGAGCCTGATGTGGGACTCGATCCTGGGTCTCCAGGATCAGGCCCTGGGCCAAACGCAGGCACTAAACCACTGAGCCACCCGGGTTGCCCCCAAACTTAGCTTTTAATAGGAATGCTTACCAGGGAACCCAAGATTCCAGTTCAAGGATTCCTTCCTCCATCAGATACATAATCATATGGGGCATCTGCAGAGTGCATGCATGTGGCTGCATACAGCAGTCACTGTCCTGCAGTTTCGTTATTCCTCATTCTGGAATTGATAGGAGTCCACCCTACATAAAGTTCCAGGAAATGGCAGCAGTAAACAGTGGTAGCACTTGCAAAGGGATGCTCAACAACATTTAACTTCTCAGTGTGACCTATTAGAAGACACTATCACCAAGGAGTTTTGAGATTCCTCACCTCAGGTTGAGGAAGATGTATTAAGCATTCAAGAAAGCTTAAGGAGGTTGAAGAACAGCTGTAGAAAACATCAGAAGTGGGACCAGATCAGAGGAGGGCTTTAAACATAAGTACACGCAGAACGTGGTAAAGAGCACCACGTGTTAAAGTGCCCTCTGAGCACCAGATGATTGACCCACATCAGCAATAAAGCCCACACAGTTCCCTCCAGCTTGGTACGATCATCCCCCTTTTACTTTGGACAATTTGGGATCCTGAAAAGGTAGTCACATTTCCATAGGATCTAGAGCTAAGAACTAGCAGAGCTGGGATTCATCTCTGGATTTGTCTGACTTTCCCAAGAAGCCTTATTATTATTTTTTATTACATGCTTCCTTGCAGAATAAATGTAAGCTTTATTATTATTTTTATTACATGCTTCCTTGCAGAATACATGTAAAATTGAATAACATCACTTAGGCATCTGAATTTCTGAGTCATCAGCTGGGGGTACGTCTTCTTTCCCAAGCCTCGGTCAGGGCCGAGGATATATTCCTGACACCATGATCTCTAAGATCTTGTTTAGCTCTGACGTTCTGTCGATATGCTGTAGTTCTATGGCCATTCCTCTCAATGAATACTATACCCTGACCTTTCTCTTGCCCCACTGCCCTTGTCTTTCACCCCTGCTCAGTCTTCGACTAGCTTTCATTAGAAGAACAGCATTCTTCATTTTGACTACAGGACACACATTATTTTTAGGAAAAAATAATTGGCTTCTAACTGCAGGTGTAGTAATTGGCATTCACTACAGACTTTAGCCAGTTGGGATAGTGGTGACATTATAAGCTAAAGAGGCTGACCTCTGATTCTAGAGAGGAACAAAAGAGCTAGCAAAGAGACTGTTTCTATACAAAAGTCTATGTTGTAGGGACAGAAACAGGAGATGCATTTATAAGGAAATATATGCAGCCTAAAATGCAAGGAATTGAATTTTGTCTCAAAGGATTTAGCATTGCATATCAGATCTTCTTCCTTAAACTTCTTGAATATTAGCAGACCCCCAAGGGCACTCACCAGCACAAAATGCTAAAAATAAAAAGGACCTTAGAGGCAGTTTAATCCACCTGTGTCATTTTGGATGAACAAAACTGATGCCTAACAAAATTGCGACACAAAAAATCAGAGCTTTAATGACAACCATGTATTTCAGCTTTAAAGAAAATCACAAGTGAAACATAAATTTCCATATAATTTTAGCACTAAAAAGTAGTTGTGGTGAACTCATATTGCAATTCTAGTGAAATTTTATGTGTTTCTTTTCTGGCAATAATGAGTGAGAAACAATTATTTACTATTCTAATAAGACTATTGATTGAAAACACTGTTATCTCTAAGTGTCATTTTTAGATGTTTTGTTCTAGAAGAATAGCTTGCCATCTAGACATCTGGTCCTGGGATCTCTCTTGCAGAGGCAAAATTGATGTTGTTCATCGCCAGAGAGTTTCCAAGAAAACCACCTTTTTTTAATTTATTTTTTATTTTTTTATTATTATTTTTTTAAGCAAGTATTAGCCAGAAAGAAATGGGCAACGTGAGGATTTCCTTTAAATATCTTCCACCTGGCTTTCATTTTTCTTCTCTTCACTTTCTGGGATATGAACAAAGATAGAAAAATGAAGAGATGAAGACATGATCTGGGAGAAAGATTGGCAAGCAAGGTAAGACCTCTTTCCTAGAGGAAAGTGAAGCAGAAAATTTCACAGAATTAAGGACTCAGGGGCAGTGATCAATTTGAAGGCATATAAAAACAAACCCCCAAAATGGGCTGAGATACACGTGAATGAGTAATGCTGGGGTTTGGAGACCCAGTGTCATGACAGGGGTCATTCTGACTCCTCTTCCTTCCATACCCTGCTTTACAGTCTATTAGCAAAGGGACTTGGCTTCACCTTCCAAATACGTCATGAACCTGACTGTCTCTAATCACCTCTGCCACTGGCCATCTCTTGCTTTGATTTTTGCCATGCTTCGTACTGGCCTCTGCTTCTGTATTCCCCTCTATAGTCCAATCTAGGGCTTGGCAAACTTTCTGAGTAGAGCTAGAGGTTAAATATTTCAGTTTTGGTGCCATACCCATCTTCATCACAGCTACTGTGTTATTGTAGCATGAAAGCAGCAATAAACAATCAGCAAATGAATGAGCATGGCTGCATTCCAAAAGAACTTCACCAAGATACTGAAATTTGAGTTTTATGTAATTTCCACATGTCACAAAATATTATTCTTCATTTGATTTTTTTAAATTTTTTAATTTAATTAATTAATTAATTAATTAATTAATTAATTAATTTATCTATCTTTTTGTCCACCACTTAGAAAGGTAGGAAACATTCTTGGCTTGAGGGTTGTACAAAAACAGGCAGCGGGCCAGAGGGATCTTGTTAAATAATGAATAAGTTCATATTGTGCTTCTATTGAAAACAATTCCGTGGCTTCCTATCTCATTTAAAGACCAGAGTATTTATGATGGTCTGCAAGGGCGAATGTGATCCATTCCTATTAACTGTCTGACCTCATCTACTCTTCTCTTGTCCTGACCCTGCTCCAGCCAGACTGTCTCCCTGTTCTTTTCAAGCTCATCAGCCGTGCTCCCATTTAGACCTTCGTGGGCTCATTGTTGGCTCTGCTTGGAGTACTACTCCCCCAGAAATCCTCCTCGTTTGCTCCTTAGGTCCTTCAAAAGTTTTCTCAGAAAGGCTTTTCCTAAAAACCCTTATTTAGAGTTGCAAATGAAGTCTTTGAAGAGAAACATATCTAATTCCCCTTCCTCTTTCACGTCAATCCCTTTCTAAGATACTCCAAATATACTTGTTGCTGTATGCTTTCACCCAGAGGATTATAAGTTCATAGGAGACAGGCATTTCCATCTACTTGCGTTTGTTTTGTTTATATATGTCTGTCTGGAACACGCAGAATGTGTTCAATAAATACCTGAGCAGTTGAATGGATTCTGGTAAGCGTGACCTGTTGATGAGTTCTGGAACATGGATCTAAAGAACTTATTTATTTTTGCCTTGGGTGACAATTGCTCCTATAATTTGGTGTTGGGATGGGGAGTTCACGTTGACTAGACATTAAGAGGACCAGTATATGTAAAATAGAAGGAATGGAGATGCTGGAGCCTCAGATTTCACAGCCTGGTGTTTATAGGACTTAGACTACAAACATAGTACTTGCCCAATAGTCACTCACTGATTCATCTGAATAGGTTGAGTAGTACCCGTTTGTTTGATTGCCACCTGTGCTGTATGGACATCATGTGCATAGCATACAGGAAGCTCTTCTAGTGCCAGTGAATGGGCAGATGTGCTCCCAGCCAGCCAGTCTTATGCCTCACTTATCAGGGCCCTGAGGCTCCGCAGGGTACCCCTGTTGACCTGGTGTTGACGGGTGCTCATCATGTTACGGGCAAAGGGACTGGCAAACATGTGGCCATCTTTGAAGGCTGATTTCAGAAATGAAGTGAATTTGATGTGGTCCATGCAGCTTCACCACATGCTATGATGTTTACCTTGTTTGTTAGTGAATATGGAAAGAAAGAACACCCCCCCCACACACACACACTATATGGGTCTATTTTCAAAATCTGTGAAGAATACAAACCCATACCATAAGGGTTGAGTAGGGTTTGAGACTTCCACTACCATTGATTTAATACTTAAAAAAAAAAATTAAACAAAAGAAGCGTAACCTCCCATGTGATCTCTTTTCTCGAAATTATTAGTACAAATGTAAAAAAAAAATATTAAAGGCTGTGGATATAGAGGTGGAAGATTTTGGTTTAAGCCCCAGCTCTACTACATTTTGGCTTTATGACTTGAAAATGCTAGTTAATATTAATGGTGATGGTAATAATAAGCAATAACAATAAACAATAATAAACAATAAATACTATTGTATCTATCAGAGCTGTATTATATTTCACATTCTTATTTTATGAATTCATCAACACTCTGAGTTCTGAACTGTTGTCCTTGTTTTACAGATGAGGAAACAGTCTTAGGTTAATCAATTTGCCAAGATCACATAACTCTTAAGAGTCGGAGTATATATTCCCGCCCATGTCTACATGATGCCAGAGTTCACTCTCTTAATACTCCCCTATAGCGATACTTCAAGTATTTTTGATACTCCAAGCCATGTGCCAGGATCTATATTTAATCTTATTTATGTTAAAAATTTAATTATAATCATTTATATTAGGTTATCGGCTTCATTAATATATTAAAGTGGATTTTGTTATTTGTGTGCGTATGCATATATATAGGAAGTATTTATCACTGCCACTTTGTGGAGGCTGTGGACACTGATTCCATGCTACCAACCAGAGGAAAATACAAAACTCCCCTCTTCTCCACAGGGCTCTGAAACTTCCAGAATAATTTGGATTTAATAAGACCATGCTAGACAGCATAATTTTTTTTGTATTAAAAAATATCCTTCCTCACCAGGATAAAATAAACAGCAAAGGTTGGGTCTGGGGGAAAGAAAACCTTGTCCTTTATTTATTTTTTTCAAAGCTTTTCTTTATAAAGTATTGATGCAGTACGAACTTTTTTTTTTTTTTAACACTTCCTCTTACTTCCCAAGAGAGCCTGGGTATCTGTGTCACTTTTCAATGGGCTATTCAGTCTTAATTATTCTTAACTATATGTCATGTATCCTCAAATGACAAATGAAGTTATATTTAGCTACCTTTTATATATATCTTGTGCAGCCCCCTCTTCAGCACACACACACACACACACACACACTCAAGCGTGGACACATTTATGTTCATTTTTAAGCGAGAAGTACATGCAGAGAAAAGTAATGTTGTAAAATGTTTTTTCTAGGAAAGCTAATTTTTAATAGCAGCAAATGTGTGTTGGTTTTAATTTGTACCCACCACAGCCATCTTATCCATAGAATGTTTTTAAGTTTCTTTAGTTAGCTAGGGAAAAAATAATGTTGCCATGAACAAAAGGCATAAGTCTTACCACCATGCTGTTTCTTCTACCTGTAGCTCCAATTATCCTGTCCATATTGCAGATAAGATGCCTTAAGAGTATGCCTCCTAATAGATCATCTTTTACTAACAGGCTTATGGGGGGAGATACCAAGCAGAACCCTGATATAGGCAAAATGAATCTTAGACACCATGTTCCTCTGTTGTCGTTTTGCCCAAAATCTTCTCAATTGTGACACTTTAGATTTTTTTCTATATCACAATATAACTGTTTTCTTCCCATGCACTCAGGGTTTTACACTCTGCAGCTCTTGCTAGTTCAGTCTCCTTCATTAATCTTTTCTTCCAATATGACTGGCTAATTGAATACCTCTCAGAGAACAATGGCCTAAACTCCACCTAATATTTGTGTGATTTGATGTAAGAGACCACTAAGGGTAATATCTTTGATCAGGCAAGACTTTGGGTTCTTCTTCATGAGGGGGACTGTTAATGGTCTCACCTAACTCGTATGCAGCATGGAGAAAGGGAGGGCTCATATTCTCTCTCCATTGATTAAACGGTTGTCATAATTATATGCAGAGCTCATAATGTACCAAGTTTCTTTTAAAATCCTTAGGTGGAATTTTTTATTTAATTCTCACAACCACCATATTAGGAAGATACTCTTAGTATCATTGTCATGCAGGAAACTGAGGTTGTTGAGATTAAGAAACGACACAGCTGATGATGAATAAAGCCTGGGTTGATGTGAGAAGTAAATGTCTGACAAAACTGAAGTAATTGAAGCAGAAGAGCTTTTGCTTGAGTTACTGCCTTTGCCTAGAATTCTCTTCTCTCCCATACGATTCCCTTGTATCCACCTGCAAACTTCTATCGCGCATGGCCAGGTTTCTCTTCTCATTCTCCCTCCTACTAACCATATTCTCATAGGACTCTATCCTTCGGTATTTCAGAGTACTCACTCCCTGTGACCAGAGGATTATTTAGGCCTCCATGAGTAACAGGACTTGAGTTCCTTGTAAGGTAGAAATCAGCTTTGGCCATTTATATGCCCCCTTCACAACACCTGATATGTAGCGGATGATCTGTAAAACTGATACGTGAAAGAAATCATACCAAAATGGATTTTTAAAAAATAGACAAAGACAATGGAATTGCCACTTATACCTAAGCCAACATGTCAGGATTAAAGGGGGTCAGATGTCATGCGACTGTTAGTGACTAGTAATGATTAGCAAAAGGCATTTTAGCAGAGAAAATGGTTTTCCTTTTATGATACATAGGATTGCAATTTCTTTTCTTCTGTGTCATTATTGATAAAATTTTATCACTCTTTATGGAAGCAATCAATTCCATTTCTATTGCTGCCCAGTTGGCTGCTGTACTTCTTACGGTGACCTCTCACTCTTAAGGTTCTACTTTGCATTAGGACCTCTTCAGATAAACTTGCAGAGTGTCTGGTGATTAGATCAGGACACTGGTTTCAAGCATTCCATTTTTATCTCTTTTGCCTCCCTTATTGTGTCACCTTGGACAAAGCACTTAGTCCAGGTTTACATGTAAGATTTTTTACTTAAAAACTGTATCTCATGATAAATCCTCATCCAGACAGTAGAAAGCAATTTTCCTAAGTGCTTCACTTAAATGGTTTCCATCCACACATGAACCTCCAAGGCTGTACTTACATATCTCATCATGCAATATTGCCTCCATAATTCTCTGCCTTTCAGGAGGGTACATGTCTCTGGTAATTTGTTTGTGGCTGCTGAGTTCATTCACTGATGCTTATACTTTATTTTCTATACTCCATTCCTGTTAGGCAGACAGCACTGCACTGCTTATTAGGAATATGGGTTAGCCCTATGAAATAACAGTGGCAGTGTTATAAATGCTCAGTTATCTAAAATTAGTACCCAAATTTGAAACTCTGGCCAGTGGAGTGCTCACTGGAGGTAGAAAACAAGATCCTTATTTGAAGTAGAAGGTGAAGGCCTTTAAAGTTGCAGACTGGGAAGATGACTTTGTTGGGGATATAGCCTCTTCCTTACTATGAGGCATAAGTGTTGATGGTGAAATATTCTCTATGGAAGGCAGAAACCTGGGAGAAAGAAATACGGAAGCAGCGGTGTGTTGTTTCTACTACCTATGTATGAGTTGATTAGTAATTTGGCTGAGGATGTCTAACGGGGTTAAGGATCTGAGGAGAGATACATCCACAAAAATATCAAACCATAGGAAGTGAAGAGCTCTAATCTTTGTCAGTCCTATAGTTTTCTTGAAAGACTTGCCTTGCATAGGAACCTTAAATGGTTTTTCCATTTGTTCAATGAGGTTTCTTTGTATGTGTTTCCACCCAGCTGTGTAAATTCAGGGATACAGTCCATCGTCAAAGAACAGAACGAGAATGCAGATCCCTGACTTTGACTTCCTCTTCTCCAGCTCTCATAGTCAGGCGAAGGAAGTTTGTTGGCAAGGGCAGTGAATAGTAAGAGCTTTCGGAGGCGGATGGCAGAGACAGAGACATCTGGGTTGTCAGAGATATGATAGCTCATTTTGTTCATGTGGTTAGTAAATGTATGAATTCAAATAGAGCAAATAAAATTTTTACATTTCCTTTTGTTTATGAAACTATAAATTATATGGAAATGGATGTTTTCGGGGATATCCTACTAAAATTCAGTTTGTTTCCAGAAGAGTTTCTCGAAAGGAAACTTTAAAAGCTCTTCAAATATGCCCCCAAAAAGAATATGGCCCAACTTTATGCTGCTATGTTTTAGTTCTCTTTTAGAAGGCAAGGGGCATTCTCACTAGATTTATAGTAATAGTAAAACTATATATACTGTTCTGTGCTTTGACATTTTTGAATGACCTTTAATATCACTTTTTTGAAAATGTTAAATATTTATCTTCAGCTCACCAGTTTTGCCTATTTAGGTCAACTAACCATATCACAAAGTATATTCTGGTTCTGAGTTCGTCCTGCAACCTTCAGGGGAGCCTAATGGGGTTTTCTGGCCGGTTAGTTTGGTAGTCCCCTCGAGTGCATTGTGGTTGACTCCTTTGAAGTCCTCATTTCTGAAAGGTGATATTGGAAAGAGCTCATTGGCACTTGTCAAATGTTTGACCTCAGAGGCTGATTGATGAATCTATTCTCGTGACTAATGGAGTTATTTATTTCTGATATGTATTTAATCCTGTTCCTCTACCTGATGGATGGGCAGATACACTTATTTGAAAACTAAAGAAACTTGTGACTTTTCTGAGTTGGATAGGATAGAAATTACATTGTGCATGCTTCAAAAGGAGAGGTGATCTTGATAGCTAAAGCCAGTGAGTTATGAGTAGAATTGAACCTGTGGAATACCACTACTTAGCAGTCCTGAAATACATATGTTAATTAAATAAGTAGAACACAAATTTTGAAACTAAAATACCGTTATTAAACAAATAAAATATCTTTCTATAAAGAAATGTCTTATAAAACTTAACTTGGATGGGATTTTAAAAGATGGTATCCCAATGTAATATACCTTTTAATTTTAACTTTTCAGTTAAACTATAAAGTATAAAAATAACTTTACTCCTATTTTGCCTCAGAGGAAGTTAATTTCTACTTAAGCAAGAGTCAAACCATGCGTTCATCCTAAATTCATATAATGGTTACTGTATAAGTGGTAATGGGGGTTATAATACTGAAGGAAGAAACAATACCTGCATTTAATGAAAAAAATAGTTTAATGAGTACACAGAAATTAGAATTGACGTGAGAAGTCATAAATGCTATGAGAGAGTCATTTTGAGGGATCAAAAGATTTATTCTGACACCTCAGGGGTGTTTTAAGAAAGGGTAGATTTTGAACTAGACCTTGGAAGAATTTAATTTGAACCAGTAGATAGAAAAATAATCCAGAAGGATTGCTCAGATTGGATCTTAGAATATTCTTTAACAGACCAAAGGGTTTGAAACCTAGCTGGTAGACATTAACAAGTTGGTGGAGGTCTTTGACAATAATATGACAAGAGCTGTGGTCAAGGAAATTTATCTGAAAGTCTTACATAGGTTGAATTAAAAACCAAGGAGATCTCGGAAAGTAGAAGAGTAGTTATTGAATAATTAAAATAATCTATGTGACAGTTCATGAGGCCTGAATTTGGGGATAGACTTGACGTGGTGAATTACAAGGCGCTACAGGTGGGTCGGAACATGACAACTGATGAAATGAGGGAAACAAAGGGCAGAAGTCAAGGACAACCCCATGTCTGTGATCCTGAGTAATGGGTGATTAGTAATAGCGAACTTCTCATAGCAAAGCTGCGAGAAGTAATTGGTTTTTACTTTGGTCTACCCTATGCAATTGGGCATCATAAACATTTAGGTGCTCCCAGAGACCTGATAGGTAGATATTTATTTGAAGTGAAAATAATACTTCTTTTAAAACAAAACAAAACAAAACAAAAACAAAAAAAACTTCTGTAAAACCTGTGGCAGTTAGAACTTCTCTCCAATTTTTTTTAGATTATTTATTTATTCATTCATTCATTCATTCATTCATTCATGAAAACACACACACACACACAGAGAGAGAGAGAGAGAGAGAGAGAGGCAGAGACACAGGCAGAGGGAGAAGCAGGCTCCATGCACGAAGGTGGGATTTGATACCAGGTCTCCAGGATCACGCCCTGGGCTGAAGGTGGCTCCAAACTGCTGAGCCACCCGGGTTGCCCCTTCTCTCCAAATTTAAACAAATAGCCTCTGATATAAAATCTTACAGAAGTGTTTTCCAAAGTCTCTTATATATTTTCCTTCTGAACAATTTAAACAATGTTTTTTAAGGTTTTTTTTTTTTTTTTCCCTAAAGATAGGTTTAAATAAGTTTCGTGACAGGAATATGTAGACTTCTTAAAAGCCTGCAGGGAAAGTGAGAAATCACCTAATTTAAAGCTTCATTTTGAAGTTGTGGGAACTGAGGCCTAGAGAGTAAAAGAAAGTAAATGCCTACAATCACTCAGTGACAGAAATTGGCTGATGGCTCCTCACTTCAAGTCTTGTGCTCTTTCCACAGTACATATATTGTATTTAACCACATACAATTGCAATTTTTATAGGTCACAAATTTTAGAATATCAGAAATTACAATCTAATAACAAAACACATAATGCTGGGGAAAATATGTGACTACTTATACAACAGGTTAAAATTTCTATAATAAGAACTGCTTCATCCATATATTTTCTTAGGGAGCAATTTCAGTGACAAGTGGCAGGCACAGATTAAACTCTTTATTAGAAATCTGCAAAAGCAAAAAAAAAAATAAAAAAAAAAAAAAAAAAAAGAAATCTGCAAAAGCAAAAAAAAAATCTGCAAAAGCAATAAATAACATTGATGGCACATTTATTTGGAGGACATTGAGTAAGAAGGTGTTACAAACACGTTGGAGTTTGAGAAAGCAGAAATTGTTTAGGATCATAGACCCAAAAAAGTCAAATTGAAAAAAAAAAAAAAAAAAAAAAACCAATGCCTTTGGAAAACATAATGCAAAACATAGACTCTTTAATCAGGAGACACAGGAAAATTATCTGTTCTAGAAAAAAAGCAAAACATACAGTGCTGTATAAATGTACTAAGACTGATATTCCATAGGCCATGGGGTGGGTACCCAAATTACGAAGGTGGTTAGAAATATCTTATTGGGGAGACTACTAAGCCAAAGAAATGGGAAGAATCAGTAGACTCTGACACCAACCCAAAAGCAAGAGCCAAAGGCTGGAGAATAAAGGAGCCAAATAATTGTGGCTTGATGGTAAAGACTTGAGCAGTTTTATATTTCCCTAGTGAAATATTTATGCTCTTGACAAATGGAAGTAGTACTTGCCTCTGGATAGACATATGTTTCCATGGGTATACCTGAAAGAGAGAGAGAGAGAGAGAGAGGAATTGATTGACAGAGTTTGAGAAAAACAATAAGAGAATATGATTTCGGATGAGCATGTGAGAGAGAAGTTTGGCTTTCTTACATATGCCTATAAATACATATTAAAAAAGAAAACACCAGTGAATCTGTATCATGCACTTTGGTTGTACATTGTCATCTCATTTAATCCCGAATACAAATTAAACTGAACAAAACAAAACATCGGAAAACTACATACCCTGATATTATAGATCAGGAAAATAAACTCCAGAAAGGGGTAAGAAAAAGGTACAGTTTCGTAGGCCAGTCAGGGCCAGAGCCTTGCTTTCATAATTCCTTTTCACGGAGTCATGTCTCAAATGGAGTGCTCAGATTTTTCAAAGAGAATAGAATATGCTGCAGTCAAACCCTGTGTAATCCACTGAGGGAGTCATGGGGTGAAAGGAGCATAGCCTGGGGCTGGTTAAAGACAATAATCATGTAGGGATTATCACAAGGGCCTTCCAACAGTCCTCTCCTGATAGAACTTTATATCTTAATAGCAAAGGAGAGCTCCCCTAAGCAGACAAGGAGATGGATGCTACTTTCATTCCTCCAGGAAGTAAGGTTTTCTCTTATAACTGTACATGGTTCAGGAGCACAAGCGCTAACGCTGGGTGGAGATAAGAAGACCAGGGTCTTAGTCCTGGCTCTACCATTAATCAGCTAGGTGACCCCGCATATATCTCTTTTACTTTTTGAGCCTTGGTTTCTTTAACGAGGAGATTGGGCCGAAGAAGTGTTAAGGTCCCTGTTAAATCTAACATGCTGAGTTCAGGAACAAGAATGCTCTTACTTGGTTAAGTCTTTTCAAATCTCAAGAAATTGTTGCTGACTGAATAAAAAGATGCTGGTAGTGAGCGCTTATCATCCTCTGTGACTGCCCAGTGTCTGTGCATCCATGTGTTATGTAGACAGATTTCCACTCCCTCCTAACACATCTCTGTGTCTCCGTGAGGGGTAGACTACTTCCCACTCCCACTTCCTTTTCTTTGGAAAGAGATCTAATGTAAGCTGGCTCTCCCAGCTGCTTCTGGGGCTGGGGTATAAGCCTAGGACATATACTTTGACAATCAAATGTCCTAGGGCCACTGCTTTTTTGCTTTTTGGATTAGCCACTTCAGGAAGCAAGTTGTACAAGTTCTCTCTCTCTCTCTGGAATTAGGTGTTTTTTGTGTGTATGTGTGTGTGTGTGTGTGTGTGTGTGTGTGTTTTATCAGAACTGATTCTGAGGTGTGGCTTGGGGCATTTTTTTCCGGGCAACCTTGAATCTTATTCTCCAGCCCTATTATCAATTCTAATGAGCTGCTAAGTATTTTTAATGAATCACCAGATCTTGTCCTTCTATCTTGTCCTTCAAGACTTATTTAAGTTTTGTCACCTGCTTACTTCTTTTAGATCACCTGAACATTTACACCTTTGGAATGCGTATAATCTCTCTCTCACTCTTTTTTTTTTTTTTGCCAATCATATTGCTAATATTTAATTTTATCCTTTTATTGTGATTTAAATATGGAATTAGACTTCTAGCTCTAGGATAAATCACTTCCAGTGGTATTTCTTACAATGATTTTTATTCATTTTTGCCTCAAATGTTAGAGAGCACTCGTATCACTTATTGATCAGAATAATGAAAATACATCTTCAATCAGGGAACGGAAGGCAACAGAGGTGAATTTCCTGAGTGTGCTTTTTGAACTTATGGATGTCTTTGTTGTAGGCTTTAAATTTTCCAAACTGCCCTCAGCTCTTGCTACCACATTTTGCTTTTTTCGCCTTTAAATCTTAGCTGTTTCCTATGAAATAGGAAAGACTGGGCAATAAAACTAATTATGATGGTACTTGATAGAGAAAGGCCTCAAATAAATATCACCATGGGGGTCTTGTGGAGAATTACATTTTAAACATAAAATGTTGCAGATGAATTAATCAGACAAAAAAGGAATCATGGAAAAATGGGAAAAAAGTTTTCCAGGGAACCTATTAAAGCAAATACCTTTATATAAGTTGACCCATTAAGAAGGGTAGTTGGGTTAGATTTTCCAAATAGGTATAAACAGTTAAAATGCTCCAATGGAATAAAGTAATTATTTTTACCCCGCACAAGAGGGCAGAGTTAGATTCTTAAAAAGAAGATAAAATGTCTTCAATGCAACAGCCAATGGATTAGGGTGGAATCTTTCCAGAACCTGAAAGAATAGGGGGAGAGAGCAGTGTGACACTATCTTTCTCTTAGGAACTGCCCCCATCGTCAGAATTCCTAGGACACCTCATAAAGAAATGGCCTCTGATCCTGATTTGTAGCAGGGGAGTCTGAGACACATAGAGATTGTTATTGGACTAAATTTATCTCAGAGTAGATCCAAGATTTCCTGACCAAAGTTCACCGTTTGTCCCCAAGAATTTCCCTTTCTCAGATGAGTATCTAGAGACAACGTACTGTGTAGCCATGATCCCTGCCCTAGAGGAGTTAGCAACCTAATGTGAAAGGCAAGACCAACATACAAAAATGTGTCTCTTATTCATACCAGGGAGACAGAGCTAAGCTGGCACACAAAGAGGAAACTATAGGACCATTTCGACATCTGTGTCTCACATGTGCATGTTTATGTATTTAACACACTCATACAAATACGCCGACTAATGGGATTAGTCTGGACTGCTTTCAAAAAAGAAATTAACTTTGAACATAATTTTAGAAGATAGTGAGAGACACAGTGGGATCAGAACCAAATTCTGTTCCAGAAATGGAGGAGCAGAATAGTTTTGAGCTGGGCATTTCGTCCCACATCATTTTATCCCCCAGTCTCCCCATCACTTCTCTGGCAGAGCCGAGGGGGTAGGAAGCTTGACTATGCCCTTGTGTTTACTAAGGAACATCATTCCATATCTCTGTTCCACCTCTGCCTGTTGTTTATGTGTGCCTGAGTGTGATGATTTATTAATTTCAGATAGAAGACTGGATTCTTTGTGCCCCAACATACAGAGCTTTAGTGCTTGCATTCTAAGGAGGCCAGCAGCGACACTCCAATCTCTCGAAGCATGTCCACTGATAGATGATGCACTTTGTTATAAAATGTGGTTTCTGTGGACATTTTTCAAGCCCTGAAGACAACCTAAGAGCATCTACTGGGACAGAGCAGCTAACTTGCTTTACTCCCTTTTGATGTGGGGTCGAGTTTAAATTGAGCTACAGACAGTAATGCTGGAATGCAACGGCATTTTATTGCAAAATGGATTGTTTGGGATGGTTCACAGTGCTTCACAGGAGCCATAGGAGAAAATGAAATGGGTCGTGTCATCCATGAGAGACCGTGGGTCATTCTCCACCCACAGAGAGGTGCCCTAGGCCTCCTCCCAATCTAACTCTAATTCCTCCTCTGGTCCCCTCCTCTCCACACTCATCTACCCAAGGAGGCAGACTTTAAGAACTTGAGAAGGAGTCAGTGCCTGTGTCCAACGGATCAAGTGGTCATTCCACAAAGTGCTGCCAAGTGTTGGGCCTTTGTGACTGAGAAGCACTGTGAGCATCAGCTGTATGAAAAATGGACAGAATTGCTGCACATGCTATGGAAGATCTTGGAAAATGAGGGAGGGAGAGGAAATGAGACTTTCCGGTTTTCTAGGATCAGCATTTTCCCAAATGGAACCCAAGATATGAATAAAATGACTCATGCATTTTAAAATCAGTGTTAGGATTTTGATGAGAGGCATGTGGGTGTAGTGGCATGCTAGTCTCGAAATGCAGTTCAGAATGAGGAGAGAAAGTTACGTGCACATTTTGTCAGCCAGTGGCAGAGAGCCAGCATGAGCCGGAGTGAGGGGGCAAGGTGTGAAGTAGCTAATCTTTACTGAATTATCTCAGAATCATCCTAGATTTCATGCGTCTGTGATGACTCACTTTCTGCTCCAGTGCCAAGGGGCAGCTTTGAGAGATAAATTATAAATGTTGGGATTGTTCATAAAAGCCAAGACAATGGCACTCTGACGTTGGCGGAGGTGTAAGGGGAACAGTACAAACTAAAGTTGAGAGAGGAGCAAAGCCATCTTAAGAATCCTTGGTTGTATCAATATCAAAGCAATGAGTTAAAAAAGAAATAAAAAGGCAGGAGGCGGAGATCACTGTGTCCACAGGGAGTGAAAATAGAGAGTCAAGATATACGTACTTTTGTTCTATCAAACCCTGACAAATTATGTCTTTGGAGATAGAAGCTTTGTCTGTCTTGTCAACTTTATATCCTCAACCCTCAGAGCAATCCCTTGTGTCCATTCAGATCATTCTAGAAGCAGATGCCAGGATGGATGGAACTGGAAGTGCAAGAGATTTAGGTGGGAACAGTCTGCGTGCCTAACGAGAAAGAAAAAAAAAAAAAAGGAAGGAGAAGAAGGAAATACTTTCAAGACTGTACTGCTGAAAGGAGAGAGGACAGAAAAGATTTTGTAGGTGGAGCCCTAGACTACAGTACAGTTCTGAGAAAGATCTCGGCCAGGCTGGTAGAACAGCAAAGGCTGCCTGCTAGGGAAGTCCAACAGTAATGTTCCAGAATCAGTGCCACGGCTTTGTTCGTGCATCATCTAGGAACAGCCCCGGGGGAAATGTGGCCTTAGCAAGAATGAGGTGGTTGATCCAAAGGGGAGCAGCCAGGGCTGGCAGTCAATCCTGCTCTCCTAAAAGGTTCCCTAGAAGGGCATCTGAGTGACAGATTTCAATGACTCCCAAGCAAGTGCTTCTTTTACTTTGGTTGAAATAATAAAGCTATTTAAAGCCAATGTTCTTAGAAGAGACCTTTGGCATACACACACTCCTCGTGTTCTCTGCTGTCATTTTACATCATCCGTTCCTTTAAAATGCTGCTATCAGTTATGGGGTTTCAGTAACACACATTGGTAGTAGAAAGGTTGTGATTTAATTCAAGACTGGAACCTGCCCTTGAGGTGACCTTGTCGACTAGGAGAGGGCCTCATGTTCTCCTGACTTTCTAAGATGTTGGTTCAGGTTTTTTTCTCACTTCTGCATAGAATTTTTTTTTAGAAGTGGTTCTTTTTTTTTTTTTTTTTTTTTTGGTTCTTTTTTTCTTCGTATAAATATACTCAGGTATTCTTTATATTGTTAAAAAAAAATTCCCCAGCCCATTGAGTTTCTGTGTTGCATCAGTATTTTTTTCTCCCTTAAATTTTGGGGTTATCCTCAGATCAGTCTCGATACCCTTCTCTTCTCTGGTTATATGTTAACATATCTAAATTTTCTATCTCATGTCAGGAATTCTTTGCTGAACTTCAGGCCTTTATATCCAATTTCTACCTGAACAACTCCATTTGAATAGCTCACAGAAAGCAAAATCAAGATGGCTTAAATGGGATTCATCACTCCATACCCCAAACCTTCCCTTCTAATAAAAAAACAAACCCAGTTTTTGGTCTTCCTCATATCTGTTCCACGGTCTTTGCTCCATTCCTCCTGATTCTGACTTGGTTCAGTCCCTGCTAATATCCACCAGGGTTATCCTGATCGGCTTCTCACTTTCCTCCCTGATATGAGCAGTGTGTTAACCTATTCTGCATGTAGCCACCAAAGTGACCTTTTTAAACAAAGTATGTTCATGTTACCCCCTTGCTAAAGTCATCCGAAAGCTCAGGATAAATTCTCATACCTTAACATGACACACAGGTTGCTACCACCCTCCAGATACACTGTACTCCTATTTTGATGGAAATGTTTGAAATTCTTTACATGATAGTATTTGGACGCCTATCTTCTCTTATGAGCTCCCACCAGAGCTGCGTTATGTTGGAACATATCTCACACTCTGTCTTTAAAACTGTATCAGTCATGAGATCAGTTCTCTAGATCAGGTCAGGGATGGCTACTTGAGGAGACTTAAGAAATATCAACTGGGAATAAGAAGTTGGTGGCTGGGTATGTGAGTCTGGTCAATCAAGATGTAGATTCAGTGGGATCCCTGGGTGGCTCAGCAGTTTAGTGTCTGCCTTAGGCCCAGGGCATGATCCTGGAGCTCTGGGATCGAGTCCCACATCAGGCTCCCTGCATGGAGCTTGCTTCTCCCTCTGCCTGTGTCTCTGCCTCTCTGTCTCTCTCTCTCTCACACATGAGTAAATAAATAAAATCTTTTTTTAAAAAATGTAGATTCAAATATAGGAAACATTTATTAAAGTATTACTATTAGCCAGGTGAGAACTAAGCTATTTAATATATAGTGCTTTGTCCATATAATAAGAAACATTCTAACATAGATTCAAGTAAGAGTCTTAATATCAAAGCAGAAAGGAAAATCCTTCAGTTAACCAGAAGTAATTCAGGTTTTGCTCTCCTGTCTTCCATCTCTAGAGATTTGAACTAGCAGTTTCTTAAAGGTAGAGTGGTTTGAATCACAAGGTATCTCATGTAGATTTTCCTCTCGGTTCTGGTTCAATGGTTCAATGGTTCAATGGTTCTCAAACTTAAATGTACCAAAATTATTATTCAAGGTAATATACATGAAAAAAAAATGTATGCTACATTTTATGGGGGGAAATTGGGGTAGTTTGACACAATCTAAGATTTGACTCTAATGGATTTCCTCTGCACCATTCGTGCATATTCCTCTTCTCTGCCTAAATAACTTCTTTTTCCAAATGTCACTCTCTTTGGAAAATCTTACTTGACTATTCCTTCCCCTTCTCCTGCCAGCCAAAATGCATTAGCTGCCCACCCTTACCCTTTATTCTGATGGAGGAAATCCTGTGCTTATCTGTCAAATATTTTTGCCTGTCTATCTTATTATTTGTAATCATTAGTTTTCTTATTTCTTCTCCCCAAATGGGCTATGAATTCTTTGAGGGTTGAGATTATGAGTCTAGACTATTCCCCGGCATATAGGGTGAGGCTTGTCGTGTGGTAGTTCTCAGTTAAGATTTGTTGAGTGAATGCTAAATAAAAATCAATTTAAGAAGAATATTGTTTGCTGATAGTGAGGAATGAAGAAATTGATTGAAACAGAACAATCATTTCCCTGAGAGTAAATTCCATAGGTAACATAATTTATCTAAATGGCAAGGTTGAGTAATGCTGGCGGCAAATTATCATGCCTCACATTTTGCCTTGTAGTCTCCTAGGAAATAAGTTACCAGTAGAAAGTAGAAAAGATAGAAATCTGTTCCTATTTGGACAGAATATCACTTCTTTGAGAACCCTTTACTTTTCTCATTTAATAAAGGAGATTATATGTAGTTGAGGAAACTATCAAAAATAAGGACCCTTGACATAGCTAAAAGTTATTAAGGCTCAAGGTTACTCATTAAGATCTGAAATAAAATGTGTGAAGGGGTCACAAACATTCTCTGAGCATGAAAATCTGTATTCCTACAGTGAAAGGAGAGGTCACGTGGTTTTGTTAATTCATTGTCAGTATTTGTTTACACAAAGTACACTGAATTTGCAAATCAAAGTAAATCTGGAGGTGGGTTAGAACAAACAGGAGTATTTTCTTGAACTCAAAGAAGTGATACCCCGGAGAACAAATTGCCCTTCAGCGGTGACTGTATTTGATTATGATATAAGATATTCTTAATCAAGACAGATGTTTTTCTACATATTAAACAAGGTTTATTAGTTTGGTTTTTGTTGTTTTTAAGACTTTGAAGCATTCCAGGTTTGACTCTAGTACCAGGAACAAAGACTTGAGATGGAATACATCCTTTTAATGAAATGACAGCACAGATGTGCAAATGAAAGGAAATTGGAGCTGGAGATGTGACCACTGGATGTACAGGAGAAAGTCACCCGATAGCATTTGACTAGTTGTAAAATCTTCTTTCAAGCCCCTTAGGCAAGGGGGGAGATGAGAGGAGAGGCAGCAAGCCCCTCTTACCACCAAAGTAATAAAGTTATATAATTTCCATCCTCCTCCCCTCCTCTCCTCCTCCCCCTCCCCCCCATTGGGACTTCCTGCTGTATTTAGAGGTGATAGGGGTCTAACTCAGAGAAAAGAATTTCACATCTTCTGGACCCTGGTGGTTCAGGGAATTAGACACTAAGGCCTGAGGCTAGAAGAATAGATAAGTGGTGGCTTTTTTGTTTGTTTAGTTTTCTTTATGTTTGGTGGTCTTGGGAGGCAGCCTAATGAAGACATCCTCATTCTCTCCATGGGGTGTGTGTGTGTGTGTGTGTGTGTGTGTCTTTTTTTTTTTTTTCTCTTTTGTCTCTTAACTCTTTCCTTATTGTTTATAAACAACCCTAACCTGATAGAATGGTGGTTAAGTGTGTGCAGAAGGGAAAGCCCAAGGAGTCTGGAGAAGGTTTTATTCTCTCTTAAGACTGAATATCATCTGTCTCTTTAATCTTTAGTGAGTGAAAGAAGCCCTTCACACTGAGTCCATTGTTGTCCTTTCTCTATATCAATCCAAAACTTTGCATTTGCCTAAGTATGAGATGTCTGAAGACTACTACACGCTTTCTGATAGGAACTTCTCCTGATCCTTTTTCTGGTTCTCGACCCTGGTTATACATTAGAATTGTTTGAGGAGCATTAAAAAAATTCTAATCTCCAAGCCACTCCTAAGATTAATTAAATCGGAAACCTTATGTATAGGGCCCAGGTATTAGATTTTTCAGTATCTCAAGTGATTCCAAGATGTACTTACAGTGGAGAACCACTGCTTAGGGTCAGAGTTTATGTTCAGCTCAAGAAACAGGCATATAATATCCTGAGGCAGGAATCAAATATATACCTTCCTTGCCCTATTTGCCTTCTTAGCAGTATAAAAATATGAAAAATATGTCACACTGTACTTTAAACACTTAGCACTGTATAGGTATGAATATGAAGATACAGTACATAAATACCAAAATGATATTAAACAGATTGATGCCTTATTGAACAAAGACAAATAAAAATATTTTTAAATAAAGGGTTTAAATTATTTGTGTCCAGATGAATATAGTGTGGGCTGACATGGACCAATATGTTTTCATATTCAACTGAATACAAATTACTGTTTATCAAATCAACTTCTGTTATGGCACTATGTATGGATATGAAAAAAAAAACTATCATCTGGCATTTCTGCAGGGATCATGCTGAAAACCCCACCCACATAAGAAATAACTGAGACAGGAGGTGAGGTCTAAGTAGAGATATTTGGGGAATTACATTGTCTTTTTTCTGACCAGTGATGAAAAGAATTTGATTTTTTAAACTAGTAGTTTGTTTCCAGTTTGGGATAACTCCACTCTATCAATAAACCTAGGACTCAGATGTCCCATGCTAATGACAGACTTAAACTCTGTTATCTAAGTTTCCTCATTTACGTATTCTATATACACACTTGCTTTCCTTGAGTTTATCACAGTCAATACAAATAGCTTAGAGCTTTTTCATCAGGCTTCTCACAATGTAAGTCATTGTTTCTCAAAATATGGTCAGAATTACTTGGGGACCTGTGGAGATGTTGATTCCTCTGACTCCATAGATAAATGTTTGGAGTAGAATCCAGGAATTTTCATCTTAAAGGAATCCTCCATGGAGTCAGCAGGAAGATACATAATATGAAAGATTTGGAAATGATGTAGGTGTTCATCTAATATAGTACCTTCCAAGTTCTCTGTGGTGAGGAACCCATTTTTTCTTTTCTTTTTAAATTTCCAAGCATAATAGACTACGTAAAATCTGATTAAAACAAAAAAAAAAACTTCTAAGAAAATAGGCAATGAAGGCAGAACAGAAGATATAATACCTAATCTTTATTATTAGATTCAACAGACAAATTATTCTGTCAAATTGGTGTAAAAAATTTTTTAAATGCCTACTCTCAATTTTTGTACTTACTTTGTCATAGACACTAAATAATTTGCACTGATCTTCAAACCAAATAGAGAGTAGCAGCATTTCCCATTTTTGTTCAGAATAGCACTAACTCTGTGTGATACTAATAGGATAGAAACCAAAGGAAAAGCGTCCATGGTCCATTAAGTTTGGGGAATAGTGGGAGAAATAAAATTTCCTTATGGTAAAACATGTCAAAATGTCTACTATACCAATGTGTTTCTGAATGTAAGAGAAGGAAATACCATGCACCTTCCCAAAAGTTACTCACCCATGACTTTCTTTTCAAGGGCATTGATTAACAACTCTAGTAAACTAGATTTTATTTGAACACAATTAAGGAAATGCTGATCTAAGTAAGTTCCCTCATTTTACAGTTGAGGAAACAGAAACCTAGAGATGTCAAGTGACTTGGCTTATAATCAGACAAATATTTCATTTACTACTTAACTTAATAATTAGTTAATTAATTAAACAAAAATTTAATGAGTGTTTACTACGTGTCAGGCAATCCACCAGGTATCTTCCAAATTGATAGAATCATTTGCAGTTATGAAATGGCTAATCATCTACCTAGGGAAGCCTTGGTTCTTACCTCTCCATAGACACTTATGTCACTAATATCTCTGTGTTCTTTATTTTATGTTTCTATTCCTCTTCCTAAGGCTTTCCTGCTACTAAGAACTGAGGACATTTTCCCGGATAGTGTTGACCCAATCTTGGCCGACTTTGTTAAAATTGAATAGTCATGCAGTCTGGTGAAAAGATTAATCTAGAGAGGGATGCCTGCGTGGCTTATCGTCCCTCTCTTATTTCAGCTCTTGTCATGATCTTAGGGTCCAGGGATTGAACTCCACCTTCTGAGTCTGCTCTTGGCCAAGAGTCCGCTTCAGATTTTGTCTCCCTTCTGTCCCTCCCCCCACTCCTGTGCATTCTCTTTCAAATAGATAGATAAATCTTTTTTTTTTTTTTTTTTAAGAAAATTAGTACAGGGTATTTGTTTGATCATTCAGAGAGTGTCTTCATGGCAGTTATTGTGGGCCAAAGAATGTTCTAAGCGTTTTATATACTTTAATTGATTTAAGCCTTATATCAAGGGTTTGAGATCTGTATTTTTATGCCAATTTTAGAGATAAAGAAACTGAGGCATAGAAATGTTAAGTGCCCTGCCCAAGGTCACAGAACTTAGATGCAGTAGACCTAGCATTCAGACCTAAGCAGACTGGTTCCAGAGTCCATATTATACCAAGTAGGAGTTTATATCTATTTAATGAGAGTAACCACTATGCTGGTTTGAGGTAAGAGGAAATTACAAAAGTAAATGAGAATTATTCTGAAGAATTCAGGGTGGTGATTGAAAAGGATATTAAATGTTTAGAGAAATGGTTTTCTACCCCATCACTCATCTGGGTGAGAGACTGTTTTCCTCAAGGAGATTTGATAAAGGGGCTTTTCAAAGACAGTTAATAAAAGTTGAATAAACATTATTTTAGAGCAGGATGATCCTTAAAGATTACCATAATACAGTTCTTGATTGTGTTCTGAGAGTTGAACCAACTGTGGATTTTCTATAATAAAATAATGGTTTTATTAACGATAAGGCATGGGAGTGGGGGTTAAGTCTAACAAATAGAATTAACCATTTAAAACTTTTCTCTTGTTTCCCCCACCCCTTTTCCTATGCCATATACCAAGAAAGGTGCTATGGCTATAACATTGACTAAAACACATTCTCTCCCTATTCATATCAAAGTCTACTGAGAGAGAAGGCTTTAGAACAAAAACAAATGTGCTGCGCATTACCATTTATCTACACTGTAATTTATCATGAGGCAGCATATGATGGCATATTCTTCAGCATAATAGTGTTTTGTGATATTCCCCCCAAAGCATCATGACTTCTAAGATTGACAGTCACCAGGTTGGTACTTGCCTTAATTTTATGGATTAGGGTAATGGATCCTCTGGAATTTATGACTCCTTATCGTAAAGATGTAGTGAAGTGAGGGGTGGGGGTGGGGACAGCCCTCATGTCAACAGGTTCAAAATCCATGGTTCTTTTTAGACTTCTGACGCAAGAAGTGATTTTTATTTCTTCTTTTTATTCATCCATACCTGACCTAACAGAAGATAGCTAGTACTGTCTTTTTATTTCATACAAAAAGAAAGAAGTTTTAATTTAGGGATGTTTATCACAGGTCAACTTTTAGTTTTTGGCATTCTACCCTCTATAATATAATAGATGGGCAATTTATTTTTTGCCTTTCAAATGTATTGAGATTCAGCATCCTTAAGATTAATTCTCGTGACTAAACTGTCTTTGAAAAAAAGAAATGAAAAAGTACAGATAAAAATAAAACATATCAAATATGTTTGACCTTCAGCTTCATTCCTGCTCCCCTCTCTACCTTTCTAGATATAGCCACTGATTTCAGTTTGAGTCCTCGCAATTTTCTCTATATTTATAAGCCTCTATTGTAACTGTATGCTAGAAAATATACTGCAATTTTAAGATATATGGTGTGTATTGAAATTATCTTTTAGCTATTTGATTTTTTTAATTCAACAGCAGGGTGTTAATTTATCTATTAGACTTAGATCTACATTGTTCTTCCTAACTGCTGCGTAGTATTTCATAGTTTGGCTATAATGCGATTTATTTAGTTATTTAAACAATTCCCTCTTAAAAACAATGCCAAAGTTAGTATCTTAATGGGACCTATTTATGCTCTGGAGAAATTTCCCCAGATGTCAACCGTAAGCTTAATAGGAAGAGGGCAGTGGTCTTTCTAACAAAGAGTTAGTATCTAACCCCTGGTTATCAAGGTAAAAATTACCTGTTACCTTTCATAGGTCAGCATGACAGAGGTAGTATGCAATGTTAGGATTATAGAATAAGAAAGGAAATTGTCATACATTGAATGAAAAAATATTGTAATTTAGTCAGTTAATCAATCAAGAAATATTTATTGAGGACCTGTCTACCTGATGCCAGGCCCTGTGTTACATAGCAGGTGAAAGAGACACAGTTTCTTTTTTATTTTAAGATTTATTTATTTATTAGAGAGAGATAGAGAGAAAGCATGAACGGGAGGGGCAGAGGGAGAGGGAGAGAGAATCTCAGGCGACTCCTCACTGAGCAGAGACCCATGTGGGACTCGATCCCGGCTCTGAGATCACAACCTTGAGATCACCGCCCGAACTGAAATCAGGAGTAGGATGTCCAAAAGGCTATGCCACCCAAGAGCCCCAAGAGACAGTTTCTTCTTTCAAGGAGCTCACAATTCTAAAGAATAGAGAAATAAAGAATTATTATCTCTTTTCTTATATCACCTAAGTCTTCTTGTAGGGATACACATAATAGAGCAGCGTGCAAACACATTGGGAAACCTACTAAAAGGGTGGGAATGTCTACTACAGATTTTCAAGGTGTGGCTTCTAACTTGAGATCTGAAGAAGTAGAAATTGTCGCCATATTCTGGGGTTAGAATAGGAAAGGCATTCCAGGCAAATAAAGTTGCATGTCCAAACACATAGAAGAAAGAACTTACTTATCAATGGGAGTAGAAGTAGCTTAGTGCTCCTAGAATGTGAATCTCTATGAAATATGAGAGACTACTAGTGAGAGACTACATATTTACTAGTGTGCAGTCTTTATTTTTAAGGCTATAATCATAATGGCATCAAACAAAAAAAGATTTTTTCTCTTTTTTAGTACTTTAGTACATAATGTTGCAAGTACAACATTGCCACATTGGTCATTTGTTTAACATTTAACAAATATTTTTTGAGTCACAACCTAGTGCAATATAATTTCTTGAATGTTAAATTCACATTTCACTCAAGGGGGAAAATATTTCTAATTAAGTATAATTTAACACAGTTTGAAATGGAGAGGAAGCAAGAAAAAGAAGATAATGCAGATGTAAAATCAGGGGCCAAATTCGAAAAGTCTTTTTCAGGATGAAAATTAAACATTGTAAGGTGATTTATAACATGTATGTTGGTAATACTTCAGAAGGAATATTATTATTAGCGAAAAGGAAACTGCCACTAGTATTATAGACCAAAAAATTTAAATGGGAATATTATCTGCAGTGGAATTTTTAAAATACCATTAGTTCCTTCATATTATGTGACAACTCAAATCATAGGTATCAACTTATTCAAGCAACTTGAAAATATGCACTTTATCATATTTATTTCTTCCTCGACACCTTCCAATCCTTTAAGGCTATCTCATTATGTTATGTCTTAATGATTCTTTAATTTAAATTTGGTCAAATAAAATATGAAACAACTCTATCACAACAGCCACTTCAGTAATCAAGATGATAATGAAATAATGAAATGTTAAAATATTGTTTCATTTAAAATAAACGTAATTTAAAATATCATGTCATCTACTCCAGATTGTTTCCAGACACCCAGTTGGACATATAATTGGAAAGCATCTCAGTGAATATTATGGAAAATATTAGGGGGAAAAAAAAAAGGTTAGAACAGCAGGAGAAAAGCTTAGTGGATTTGAGCTTTCAGTTTGTTCATTAGTGTATTTGAAGTGGTATAGAATATACCTATAAATGTCGAGAGGGAATTCATTCATTCCACAAATATTTATTTAGTAAGTGACTACTTAATAAATGGTGGTACCTGCCACCATTCTAGGCACCTGTGATTATTCCTTCATTGATTGACTTAGTAGTAGTTGTAAGTTTCTTTTGCATTTGTGAATGATTGTCAGTAGACATTCCCTGGACATCTTTATTTTGTAGATTTTCTTGCCGTTGAGGGCAAACCTGTGATCTTGAGCTCAGTAGAAAGAAATGACATTTGACTGATTGACAATTATAATTTATACTTAATATTTCATATCCCCAAAGCTTAAATGCATTAAATTTTAACTGTAATGCTGCCAATCATACTTAAAGTTCTGCTTGGTTTGGGATATTTTGTTTTATTCATTTATTTTTTTATTTATATTTCTAACTTTTTACATGGATGAAAGTTGTATTGTGCACAGAGATAGTTTAGTTTCTGTTTTCCATGTTGGTTTATTTTACTAAAATTGCAAAAATTTTAATAAATATTGGATTTTAATCTTAAACTCTTCTCAGTGAAAGACTACAGTAGCTTACTACAATTTTGTGAGAAAGCTGAGCAGAATTTTAAGGCCTGACTTCCTACCACCTTCTCTCTATTTTTATTGGCGATATCATTTCTCTTCAAACTTCATATGATGGGGAAGAAAAAGAAAAAAAAAATACCAAAGGGAGAAAGTGGATTAGTAGGAAGCTTAAGGAAAAGAAAGGTGTCAAGATCCTTCAGGCATAAAATCAAATTTGAAACACTTGACACTCGTAAGAGGATATGAAGGTAGCTAGATAAGGTTGCATACAGAAAAGATATAATCCATAAGAAGTTGTAAGTGGTAAGAAACATAATGGCATGAGTGGAGGAAAAATAAACTCTTGCCCATAATATGATCTAGTAGAAACGTAGTAGGGAATTATCTCTTTAAGAAGTTCTCTCTCTCTCTCTCTCTCACACACACACACACACACACACACACACAGCCCACCCCACGAAGATGTTCAGTGGTAAATGTGTTTGCTTAGGTATGTATTTCCCTCCTTCCATCTTTCTGTCCCTCTCTTCTCTTCTATATTCTTCCTTTTCCTCCCCAAAATTTACTTATTTGAGAGAGAGAGAGAGAGAGAGAGAGAACACAGAACACAAATGGGGGAAGGGTAGAAGAAGAGAGAAGGACTTTCCAACAGATTCCTTGCTGAGCCTAGAGCCAGATGTGGGCCCAGATCTCACAAACCTGAGACCATAAAAAAAACAAAAACAAAAACAAAAACAAACCTGAGACCATGACCTGAGCCTAAGTCAAGAGTTGGTCCCTTAACCAACTGAGCCATTCAGGCACCCCCTCCTACATCCTTTCTTGTAGAATTGTTATGGTGTCCTGGTGCACTTGCCCAATCCTAATTGCTTAATAATAAGCTACATTGGGATAAAAGCGAGGAAAAGACTGTGTCTATACATTCTCTATTCTTATGGAAATTAGTATGTTATCTTAAATGTGTATGGTAAACTGATGCAAAATATTTTTGTTGAACAAAGAAATGTGTGAATGGGTGACTGATGTGTGTGAACGGATTAATTAATTTTAAAAAATGAGTAAGGTATGATGTTTTGGAAACAATGCAATTTAAACTCAGAATCTTGGAAACACTTTTGTAAGTCTAGTTTCCTAAGAAGCCGACTCTGAGATAAAGATCAAGGTTGGTTAGATATGCTCTGGGAGATCAACACCTGTGGGGAGAGGAGGACGCCTGCTTGGGCAGAAGGACCGGTTGAACCGCAAGTCATTTGCAAGAGTAGCCTCAGCTGACCCCATTCCTGGCCAGGCCTCTATGGCCCTGCACAGACTAGTCATTGCACAAAGGCTGTCCTCAGAGAAAGGTCATGAATGTGGAGAGAGATTCAATTGATACTGCAGTGAGAAAGACTCAGTAGCAAGGGGATGACTGTTTTCATACTGGGGCTAGAGGATCTAGAAATGATCTACAAAAAACATTAAAACAAATGATCTTTATTATTTCTTTAGCAGGCACATCTAGGGCCAGTTAATAGAAGGGGGGAAGATTTCAGCTTGTCCTAAGGAAATATATTTATATAATTTTCATAATTTTAAAAGCCCTTAGAATAGAAATATCCCAACAGAGCCTGGATAGTCTTTTGATTCTATTGCATAAGGATTAAACATCAGATGGCAAAGGGAAGAAGTGGGGTTTATGGTAATTCCTGACTCAGGAAGTCTGATTTTACATATACATATTTGTTTGCATTTGTTATGTGTAGCTCACACTCACACTCAGTGAAATTTAGGAATTTTATACTATTATTTTTATCATAAGATTAATTCATCAGAGTTCCAGGAAGAACCTATGAATATTACCAAGTAGAATATTAGGGTATGTAGAGGCATGTGTGAATAACCCTGTATATTTCTCTCAAAGGTAGTGACCATCTAAGGTGGGGATATGGGAGATTTAGAAGACTGGGAGAGATAATAGGGCATTGAACACTGAGTTTAATTCAGCTAAATTTTTCTATGAGATAGCAACTAGGTACTCTCACATGAGGAAAGGAAATTAGGAATTGTGAAACCCAGGCTCAGTGCCAGGACCTGGGCTATATGCTTTATCTATATTATCAGTGTAGGAATAACAGGATGTTATAGAACACTAACAGGGTACCAGGCACTCTTCGAAGCTCTCACGTATATTAACTCATGTATCGCAACAAAAACATTTGAGGTAGGTATGCTAATATTATTCTCATGTTATAGATAGGGAAACTGAGGCACAGGGAGTTTCAGTAACCGTCTAAGGTCATGGAACTAGGAGGTGACAGAGCTGAGATTTGAACCCAGGGTAATATGAAATACTACCTCTCATCTTTTGTTTTTTAAATATTTTATTTATTTATTTATTTATTTATTTATTTATTTATTTATTTATTTATTTATTTGAGAGAGAGAGAGAGAGAGACAGAGACAGAGACAGAGACAGAGACAGAGAGGGCACACAAGCTGGGGAAGAGGCAGGGGGAGAGAGAGCAGCAGACTCCCCGCTGAGCAGGGAGCCTGATGTGGAGCTCAATCCCAGGACCCAGGATCATGGCCTGAGCTGAAGGCAGTTTAACCGACTGAGCCACCCAGGTGCCCCTGAAATACTGCCTCTCATCTTATTTAGAAGATTGGTCTTCATTGTTGGCCGCAAAATGATGTGAAGTATATTGAATTGAGAAATAACTCGAAAGTACTGAGATAAGATTGCCAATCAAAATAAAAGTAGTTCAGAATGAAATGAAAAATTCCCCTTAACAAGGCTTTTCTGGAGGAAGTTTGACACATCTCCACTGTAATAAATCACTCCATGTGTTTTTTGAATATGCAGCTCGCATCCTGATAGTTCGTGTGTATGAAACCTGCCCACTTAAGGATCCTCAGTGTGTAAACCACATTCTTCAGGGCTGAACAGGGGCTTCTGGTGTTTTCTGCTGCCTCCAATATAAGAAAAACGGTTAAAAAGTTAAAATGATGTGTTCTAAGATGAAGCGTTGTATAGTGGAGTCGGTAAGATGAGGTTTTACTTCAATTCTATCATCCACTATCTATGAAAATTTAGTTAAATTACTTAAATTTTCTAAGCCTAGTTTTTCTTGCCTGTTGAGGCAAGACAGATATCACGGATTATGAAACCTATCTTCAAAAAAAAAGAGTCAAAAATGGCAAAATGGATGAAGGACTGGGAGACGCAGGCTTCCAGTTATGGAATGAATAAGTCCACAGGGATAAAAGGCACAGCACAGGGAATATAGTCAATGATATTTTAATAGTCTTGAATGGTGACAGATGGTAGCTATACTTGTGAGCACAGCATAACATCTAGAGAAGTAGATTCACTCCTGCACACCTGAAACTAATGGAACATTGTGTGTCAACTACACTAAACATAGATTTGAAAAAAAAAAAAACTAAAAAATAATACAAAATGTCATAAAATAGTCAATGAGGTAGCAGTATATCCAGAGCTCCTGGCACATTGCAGAGGCTGGATACACACTCTGGTAATTCTCCTTCATCTCCAGGTCCTGTAACTGCCCCGATCATTAATTCATAGAAGGCATCAGATAGATTCCTTCAAAATTCTAATTTAATAGTCTGAAATGTACTAACTCATCATTATTTCTCCAAACTGTAGCCTATCTTCCTTACTGTATGTCTTGTTCATTTCAGAGTATTACTTTTTTTTTTTTCTCTGAAGGCTACCCATGAAAGACAAGAGAAAAATGAAACTTAATCTGTTTTTTTTCTTTTATTAATTTTTTTAGATATATCCAAAGCTGCCATCATCAAAGACCAAAGTGGAAATTCTAAGAAAGTTACAACCATTAGCTAATGTAAAGCTTGGGCTTTTTCTGTAGATTTATTTATAGCATTTCTACCCTCCCAACCACAATAAATAAGAAATGGTTGAGGTTATGTTCAGCAAGACAAGTAGATATATTTTTTGGGCAGCTTGATGATGGGCCAGGAAGACTTTGCATGGAAGTTCCACACTTTTATGGTTATTTAGTTATTTTTTGGCAATAATAGGGAAAACTGATGAAGCCACCGCTTTCCTGTTAGTGAGCTATTCTAGGCTGCAGTGAGTTTATAATTAATCAGTTGACATTGGATGAATGATAACCTTTGTTTTTAACATTTGACTTTTAGGGCATATTTCCATGTCATCAAATTACCTATTCTGAATGTTATAATTTTTATTACAGACCTATGCATTTTTTTTTGTTAACCAGTAATTTATACATACAATCAACTCTCATATTTGCAGAAGCCAATTATTCAGTCTAATAATTACCCAGGCTCTCTGGTTCCAGTGTTCCCCCTTGCTTGCCCTCTATTGGCCATTCATCAACAGTTCTATGCCAGGGACCAGGGTGGAGGTAGGTTGCTTAGGTGAGTCTCATATGAGACGGTTGAACTTTGGGGCTTGAAAAGGTTGAATGGTAACAAAACGAAATACAGGCTAAGGCGAGATTGCATTTTCAGTGGAGCTTCCATCTCCATTTTGGTGTTGAAAATAATATGCAATCTCTTGCTTTTAGTATTCATTTTTTTAAATTTATTTTTATTTTTTGCTTTTAGTATTTAAAGCCAAATTCGTAGTTACAACAACAAGAAAACCTGACAGACTGTGTGTTTGTGTGTGTGTGTTTATGTGAGAATCTATTTTGTCAGCACTTTGTCTCCTTCACTGAATCCCTCTAGCACTGAAGCTACATCATTCTAATGTCACTTATCACAGATATGTTATTTGTAAACGTAGCTCACGTGTGCACCGTTGGCAGGGCCGTTGCATCTTCCTCATCTCTGCATCTCCATTGCCTAGAATGTGTCCTGTCATCTTTAGAACTAGTGTGGCTGCTCAGTGAGTAAATGAATACATGACAAGGGGATTTCTAAGGAACAAAACTGGAGCACAATTTAAATACCTCTTCCTGTCTTATATGGGGGGACCATATTTCTGGTCAGTATTCCAAGCTGAGAAATGGAATCTGTGATATTGCTCCCACTAACCCTGGCAAACAAACCATGAGAATAGCAACCCTCTGCAGAAGTGCTCTGTGTCATTCAACAATGTCTGCTCTCTGTTGACGACTGCCTGCGTGTTGGCTCCCGATGCAGAGTCCTGGCATCGTCAGGAAGCAGACAAAGAATCCATCAAAAGACTAGAGACAAGTTTGATATATGCAGTTCATTCCTCATCTTGCAAGATCACTGCCAGTCATGTCCTCGCAGCTGTGGGGGATTTTGTTCATTTTGTAGCACCTACAACATTACTACATAAGCTTTCATAATCTGACTGTCAGAAATATCTCAGGGTGAGTATTGTACCTGGGAAAGATTGGCATAGCGTGGCCAGGGACACAGCAAGTGATGCATGAGAAACAACGGTCAGGCCTTTCTTGGGCATCGTTTTTTTGTGTGTGTGCTTCTTCCTCTGTATAATCGGGTCCAGGAAAATGTGTGTATGAGCCAGACTCAATTACTGATGCTGGCCCTTTATACTGTGATCTGATTCTGGCTCTACTTGCCCCATCAAGGCATTTAAAAACAAAGAAAAGAGTTTTTGTTTTGTTGTGTTGTGCTTTGTTGTGTTTTGTTTTGTTTTGTTTCCAAAGAAGGTGATGAAAAATAACTGGGCAAATTTGGGGATGCTAACCTTCTTAACTATTTTCACGGTTGTATCTCGGAGCTTAGTCTTAGGGCAGGACAGGAACCCCAACACACATGCATACACACACTTCACTTTATATTCATTCCTGTACGTTTATGGAATCCTGGTCTTCCATGAGCACAGGAGGGCGACACATGGACATGGAGGTGCTCCCCTGTAACATCCCTACTGAGAAAGCAGGTTGATGCTGATTCTGATTCTTTTACCCCAGGGGGGCTGGCTAGAGGGAGGGGTCCAGGATCTTCCCTGTGTGGACATTCTGGGCCTTTTCCATGGGCCTGTGGACGCTTGGCTGTAGAGCTGAGGTGGAGATGGGGGAAATGCCAGCATGCTGGGCACAGCCATCCTGTGTCCCCACCTAGGGCTCTGCTCCCCCTGAGTCACCACCGGATACTGGAGGGGCTTTGATACTAGGCCGGCATTGGTGCAATAACAAACCCTGCCTCATTCCAGTATGATGAATGAAGAGTTTTAATGAAACTGGCCCAAACTGCTCTGGCAAGCTGCCTTATTTTTGTGTTTTAAATGGAAGTGATCCATCAGCCACACGCAGCGCCTCTGTCTCCACACCCCTCCCTGATGCACCTTGCCTGGCCTCCCCACCCGGTGCTCCCACCCCTCTGCTGCTCTGCCCCCCCACCCCCAGTCTTCCTTGCCTGACCCTGCACCCACCGCCTCCACTGTAGAGCACTAACCACAGCTGATGCCCTGGGTGCACCGTCTCCCAGCCCCGTTCCTTCCTAGCCCAGAACACAGCATGCTAATGTGGCACAGTGGCTGTCGGGTATTAATTATGCTTGCTGGCTGCTCCCTCATTAGAGTTGCCCATCTCCCCCGAGAGCCGTTGTAAATCAAACTATGATTCATGGCTTTTAAAAAATGAGAAAAAGTACACAAACAGCAAAAGGAGAAAAAGTCTTCCAAAAATAATAAATATAAACAAAGAGGAGGGATGACACCTTGATCAAGCTAGCTGGTAGCAGGGAGCAGCTCAGCGTTTCGCTAGCGTGGAAACAGGAGTTTTGTTAGATGGCTCTTTCTCCTTGTGATCTGTTTCATCATTAAAAAAAAAAAAAAAAGGAAAGCACAGACTGATTTCTCTTTCTTTTGGGGGGTTGTTTAACACCGAGTATGTGATGAAAAATGTTAAGTGCAATCTGCATAGTTGTGTGAGTGATCACGGTGAGGCTGGAATTTTCATCAACCAGGAGTTGAAATGAAGAGGGGGAAAATAAAGGAAGAACAGCCCCCCCCCCAAAAAAAAAAAAAAAACTTTGAAAGGTTTGCAAGTTCCTATCTGAGGAGAATTTTTTGTAAAATACCATCTCTGGAGAACCATAGGCTGGAAATGCTCTCTTGAGCTTTTTTAGACTATCACTTAATCCCAAACCATTAGTGCTCATGTAAGAATATTCATCTCTCGGGGTTGCGGTGGGATTCCGTGACATACAAATGAAAATATTGTGCATGCTCTAAGGTCATTATTCACCTGCTTGTGTATGATTTGGGGGACAGAGCCATCCATCAAAATTATCAGAACTGTTCCTGTTATTTCAGAAAGTAAACCTGCATTGCTTATTGCTCAGCAGCATAGCATAAGCTGGGAAGTGTACCTTTGAAATGGGAAAGAATTTTAGTTGCCTTTATTAAGTTTTACTATTTAGGAGGAAAGTCCACTGAGGCTGAGTGATGCGTAGGGTCAACAAATCCCACCAGAATGCAGAGATTAATACGGATTGTTTTGGTTGGGAAAGGTTTTGTGTAAAAGGTGAGGCTGACTGCTCCTGGGGGATAAAGGTTACACAATGCACAAATCAAATGGAGAAAAGACTTTAGTGTGTTTGGGGAACAGTGTGGGCAGTTCTTTGGGTAGAAGGATCGTGTGAAGTAGAAGATGAGTGGAAAATTGCTGACCACTCTGTTGAGGATTGATGAAGGATAGTTTTCAAAGAAAGGCCAACCAGTATAGGTATTCCAGGTGACTTATCCATCATCTTTGTTTTGTTGTATTTTGTTTACCTATTAGAATGACCATATCATGTTATTAGGGACATAGAGAGTAGAAGGGGGAGATTCTGGGCTTCTCTACTTTTTAAAAAGAAATATTTATTTGAGAGAGAGAGAGAGAGAGAGTGCATGCTCAAGCATGAGCAGGGGAGGGGCAGAGGAAGAAGCAGACTTCCCACTGAGCAGGGAGCCGGATGCAGGGCTTGATCCCAGGATCCCAGGACCATGATCTGAGTGAAAGGCAGATGCTTAACTGACTGAGCCACCCAAGAGCCCCTGGGCTCACTTACTAATTTACTATTAAATTTTGGTTCTATATCATAGCACTAGAGGTAATTATTGCTAGGCCATGGTTTTAAGGGCCACTTGGGACTTGGGAGATTGGCGATATTACCCAGTACTCAGTTTGTCATTAGCCTTCCATCTCTGTCTTCGATGTCTTGGAGGACAGATAACCAAGGAACCCCGGGAAGGATTAGACCATTCAAACTGGTCTGTACTCTGAAAGATTGTAAGGGGGCATCCCGGGTGGCTCAGCGGTTTAGCGCCTGCCTTCAGCCCAGGGCCTGATCCTGGAGACCTGGGATCGAGTCCCACATTGGGCTCCCTGCATGGAGCCTGCTTCTCCCTCTGCTTCTCTGTCTCTCTCTGTCTCTCATGAATAAATAAATAAAATCTTAAGAAAAAAAAACAAGAAATATTGTAAGGGGAGAGGGGTTTAACAGTTGGGGTGATTACTTTGCTAGAGTTGCCATAACAGAATACCAAAACTGGTGGTTTAAACAGTAGAAATTTATTATCTCACCATTCTGATGGCTACAAGTCCAAATCAGGGTGCGGCAGGATTGGTTTCTTCTGGGGGCTGTGAGAGAGAATCTGTTTCATGTTTCTCTCTTAGCTTCTGATGGTTTGCTGGCAGCCTGTGGTATTCTTTGGCTTGGAGATGTATCCCTCCAATCTCTGTCTTCATGGATACATGGCATTCACCTAATGTGTGTGTGTGTGTGTGTGTGTGTGTGTGTGTATCCGGGCTTCTCCTTTTTGTAAAGACACCCGTCATACTGGATTAGAAGCCCACACTATTCCAATATCACCTCATCTTAAGTAATTACATCCACAATGACCCTATTGTCAAATAAGGTCATATTCTCACATACTCCACACTCACAGCAAGGATAAGCAATAAGGAGAAGTCACTCTCCATTTACTCTAAAGATGATGCCTTTTTTCCTTTCTCTACAAAATGTATACTTGTAGATTCAATGATTAATTCGATTGGTTTTTCAGTAATTACTTAAGCAGGAGGCCAAGAAGATCTCACAACAAACCACTGTCTTATTAAGGCTCTATGGCAGGGACCTTTTTTCTGGCAAGGGACATACCTTAATCTTGAAAATAACTGATATCCTCACCGTAGTCTGTTGTGTCACCCTCTCAGGCTTTCCAGGAATTTTATTTATACCAGCAGGAAAGAAAGAAGTGGGGGAGGGAGGAAGTTGGAGGAAGAGAAAGAGAGAGGGAAAGAGGGAGAAAGAGAAAGAAGTGAAGAAAGAAAAAGAAGCAAATAAAGAACTGAGGGAAGGAATGGAAGGGTCCCCCTCAACGCACTTGTGAGAACGCAATACCTTGGGCCCTTCCCCAATCCTCCTGCTCCATGGGGACTGCGCAACAGCGTCTCCAACTGCTTCTCTGCAGCATCTAAGACAAGGGAGCATATTCTAAATATCGTGGTGATGATTAGAAAGAAGTAAAGGGGTTTTGGAAAACATTAACTTTGGAAAAATGGCTCAGGGTGTGCTTTGTGTAAAAATATTTTCAAAACACATCTGCCTATTGAATTTAACAGTCAAAACACGTGGCAAACATTTTCACAATTTACCACCAGGGGGTGCTCCCCCCAATAGAAAGAAACAAGAAAACTTGAAAACATTTGACTGTCTGAACAGCCCCAAAGAAAACATTGGTTTCTGCCCAAATCCTGGAAACAAACATTATTTTTCTTTGGGAAACAAGCATATTAGTTCATGAAATGAATTTTGGAAAAAAGAAGTTTCTGTAGCATACATTTTAAACTTGCCTCAAGGAAGATAAAACGCAGAGTTGGCTGATGATAGGTTTGATTATTTAGAAATGAAGAAATGGAGTTCCAGAGGGATTTCTCAGACCATTTCCAGGGTAAAAACTTTTAGAATGTAAAGTGCAAACAGGGAAAGAGAAGCCAATTCTCCTGGCTCCTGTGAAGCTCTTAAAAACGTGCATTTCATATAACGTATATGATCAAACCCCTTAGAAGCTATGTAGGAATTACTACGAACAAGCAAGCATTCTAGGATCTGACACTACCCAGCGCTTCACAAGTGCCAGCTTGATATGTCATAGAGCTGAGGCCCTACTCTTGAGGGGTTTTTATGCAGGTCACCAACATCCTGCTTTAAGAACTCAGTCTTAAAATTTAGGATGAAGAATTTAGTCCTAGGGTGTGGAGCTCAAGGAAGAATTTATCTGAAGCTCTAGTACTTTAGATTTTTTCCTTTGAAATCAACTTAAAATTCACATTATGATTATGAGCCTATTTTTATAATAAGTTTTTTTTTTTCCCCCAAGGAATAAGTTAATATTTTCTGGGGAAAGTACTAGAGTCCACCTCCCCCAACCCTCCACCAAAGAAGAAAATAGGGTTCGTCAAGCTTAAATTAATTGCATGAAAGTCCCTGAAATATCTAAAGCAGATGTGGGAAGAAGAAAAGCTGATTCTCATAGGCCAGCACTCGGCCCCCACCCCCTCTCCACTGTGCAGGCACAGGCTGCCGTTCTTGCCTACGGCAGCAGCTCTGGGGAAGGGAGAGGAAGAAGGCCAGGAGGATGCCTCTATGGCTAGAGTTCAAGTTTCCTTCCCTCCTTATAGCAAACTCTATTGATCATTCCCCCTCCCAATGCATAGAGCTGATGCATTTCATCCTACACCCCGTTGATTAAAGAAAAGTAAAGCCGTGCCGACTTCTGCAAAGGTTTACTTTACAATTTCCAGAAAATTCACAGGAGCCATAATGCCACAGCGAATCGCTTCAAGGAGCAAGGCCAATTTCTGTTTTTGGTACATTCTTCCGGGAAACAGCTCTGGGTTCTCACTAGCAAGGTAGCTTTCTTCCACAGAACCATTTATATCATTACGTGGGAAAGTAGAACCCTAAAAAATTTCCCAAACCTGTTACTTTATTGGATTCTGCTTCCTAAAAATAAGGGCAAATGAATAGGTACGCGAGAGAATTAGAGGAGGGAGAAGGCGAGGCTCTCTTCCATATTGCATGTGTGATGCTCTGCTTTTTATAGCTCCTGCTTAAATAGGCTTGAAAATAAAGCCATGGATCGATGGCCTGAGATGTATCATTACTGAGAATGCAACCCTGGGATTAACTTAACCAGTCATTTTCCCATTCAGCACACAAAACTTGTCTTGGGGATCTCAGACATATGTTGTGGCTTGGGGTGGCCCTTTCATGCTGCCTGCACCTATCCCACCGACTTCATCACCACACGTTGGTAGAAGAAAGGGGGGATGGCTGAAACCTCAGGAAAGTAGGGAGAAAAATAGGGACTAAGGGTTTTAGGTCGTGCTTCACAGACAGCTAATTTTAATAACCAACAACTAATAAGTTACTAATCGACAACTAATACTTTGAATAACTCTCTTTGAGTGACTGCCACGTACCATACCTTGGTTTTTGGTCTTCACGTTATCTTTTTAAGCGTTTACTCCATTTTCAGAAATGGAGAAAAAATAACGTCCGGCCTCATAGAAGTTAAACATGTCCAGAAATCATACAGCCAATATGTGGCTGAATTTTCACTGGAGCCCGGTCCCCTCTGCCTTCCAAGCCCGGTCTCTTTCTTCGATGTCAGATGCCTGCTACGTGACCCCATCATGGACTTTTATATTCTTGAGCAAGGGTAGCATTTCATGAAGTGACTCAGTCACTTATTCTTTGTGTGACTCTGGGCAAGTCACTTAACCTCTCTTGATGTCTGATCCTTATTTGTAAAATGGGGATGGTAACACTACCTAGAGTCATGATAAGGGTTAATGGGTAGATAAACATACGTGAGGCAGTTTGGGGAGTGCGTTGGCTGCAAGAAGCAACATATAGAAGTTAGTTATTATGTTAATGCAGTGGTTGAATTTGAACATGAGTGGAAAGAGGTTTCCTGAGGATACTTCAGGAAGGGGTAATACCTCCGAATTAGACGCTCTCAGAGGTGGGCCCTGACCTTATATGGTGAAGAGGGTGCAAAGGACGTCAGTCTACACCATTTTGTTGAAAAGGGTAGTTAACTGGGGATCGAGGTAAAAAGAAATTTGGGGAATGAAACTGATCTTCCAGGCACTTGGCTCTGAGGTTTATTAAATATTCCACTAACATCACAGCTCCTGCCTTTGCTTCTGGCAGGATTTACCATATAGGCCAAATCTTTTATTTTGAACCTGGACAGCCAGAGGAGAGAAACAGCATGGCAGGAGGTGGAGGAGCCAGACTGCAGTCTCATGGTGAGCCACCAGGGAAGGAAGAAAAAAAACAAAAGCCTCAGTACAATATCATTTATTTATAACAGAAGTTTTGAGAAACTTCACACAATTTGTGTTGGGAGACAAATTCTCTCACCCTCTGACTTTTCCTTCTTTGCTGCCATCCTGGCTCCCTGAACCCTGATTCTTTGTTTCCGCAGAAGACAGCCAGTTTGACCAGCTTTTCTGATGTGTTCTTTTGAAAATAATAATAAAAAAAAAAATGGAAAAGCCACGCTCCCACAGAGATGTAAAGATATGTCACTTACACACGTCTTCCTTTTTCTCTGCGGTTTGAATGGTGATGCTCATGAGGTGAGGGACTGTCTGCCTCGTGGCGGTGCCAGGAGGGAGCCTGCCCTCATGTCTCCTCCCCACTCCAGCCAGCCCTGCTCAGAAAGCCTCTCCCAGGAGCCTCCTCCCCACTCACAAGTCCTCACCTTTCCAGGGCACACAGGTCATCCCTATTCTGCAGCAGCTGTAGCGTTCTGGAAACCTCACACTTGTCCCTGCAATAGTTCTTGTTATGCCATGAGGTGACCACACGCAGGCCTGTGTCTCAGATGTTCTAAATCTTACCCAAACAATCCAGTCTTGATTCTATCCTGACAGGCCCATAGCCTTGCAAGCGCAGATTAAAAACATAGACTGTCACAACTGAAAGGATGTCTTGGTATCATCTTGTCCACGAGCTTTGATCTTCAGCAGAGGCAACGGATGCCCGCACCACTGTTAGAGGCCGACCCCAAACCAGGATCCAGACTTGCTGAAGCCCATGTACTATTTCCTTTTTGTGTCACATGACATGACTCCAGGTTAATACTAGGATTTGTTTGGATATTAATGGCACATGTTGCTGTCTGAAGTATCTCACTTTTCACTCCACCACTGATTTTTTTTTTTTTTACATCCCTCTCTCCTCTCAGTATACCTGTAAGTAGACATGATAGGTGGCAGCTTATATGGTATAATTAAAGAAATTCCTGTTGTACATATTATTATGGATTGGCTGGCTAATTCTTGGGACTCCAAAAAAAAAAAAAAAACAAAAACAAAGGCAATTTCCCTAATTGATAGTTTCTGTCTGTATAAAACATGGAACTTTTGAGGATTTATAGTCAGAAAAAAATAGATTAAGTATTCAATAATTTTTATTTAAAAATTTTATTTTGGTCAGCCTGGGTGGCTCAGCAGTTTAGTGCCGCCTTCAGTCCAGGATGATCCTGGAGACCCAGGTTTGAGTCCCACAACGGGCTCCCTGCATGGGGCCTGCTTCTCCCTCTGCCTGTGTCTCTGCCTCTCTTTCTCTCTGTGTCTCTCATGAATGAATAAATAAAATCTTTTAAAAAATAATAAAAAATTTAAAGAATTATTTCATTTATTTTTATTAAAGAATTTTAAATGCATAAGTAATATCCCCTGTAAATTTTTAGATTTGCCAAGAAACTGTGACTGCAGTAATTTTGTTCAGGTTCACTGAGGAGGGAACAGAGACATGGGTGCTTCTGGGAGATGTATATCCATTTCTTTGTCTCTAAATAGATAACAATATGGCCGTGTATCTTATACATAATGTATGCATTTTAAACAGAATAATTTTTTAAAAAGCACAATAGCTTCAAGAGGCGATTTTCATCATACATTTCATTCATAGGAATGGCTGTAAAGATGTTTACTTTGAGATTCCTTTTCCCTGGTCACAGCTGCTAAATCATTAGTACTGGTGGTAGGGCCCTGGACTGTGCATTTTAAGTAACTATTACTGTTGATTCTGCTACATTAGAACCTCACTTTGATGAAATCTTATTTGAAGATTTGTTTTCCCAATGGCAAAGCTTTTCAAATAACACTATATTCATATATTTAACCAGACTTGCATAACTTATCAATAACTCTTGAAGATTTTTGCTTTTAAAAATGCTGAGGATACTATTTAAGTTCCTACTTAAAGGCCCTTCTAAAAATGTTGTTGGTCAAAAGGTATAGATTAAACATTGAAGAGTTGGGGCTCCCAGGATGACCATCCATTGCCACTGGAGTCTCAAATGTGGGCTGTGGAAGAAATGACGTGTCTAGGACAGTCTGGCAGTGGGGATTGAGAGACTTCCTTCCTTGGTCTCCTGTGCTCCCCTTAAGGTCTAGGCTCATGAATCGGCTAGCAAATGCCTGTCTGCATATTTCCTCCCACATCCTGCTGCTGCCCAGAGGTGCCAGAGCTGGGGGAAGGCAACAGAGAGGACTGTACTGTGCTCATCCTGTTAGAGGTGAATTCCAGCAGTGCTAAAGCCTAAGTACTTCCATCCCAATGCTGGCCAGTTGGAGTATGATGGAGTTCACATATGCTATTTAAAATTTTTCTAGCAGTCATCTTTCTAAAAAGGAAGAAATAAATAGGCGGAATTAATTTTATGATATATTTTATTTGAATATTTATAGAAACAATTACCAACATACAATCAACACAAAAATAGTACTGAGATGTGTCACATTTTTTATAACAAGTCCTCAGAGCTTCCTTTTACACTTATAGTTACAGTTTTACACTTATAAAATCCCATTTTACACTTACAGTACAACTTCGTTTGGTTTAGTCCTATTTCAAGTGCTAACTGGCCCCTTGTGACCAGTAGCTACTATATTGGATAGTAAAGTTCCCAAAGATTAGAATTTTTTAGTGATTATTTTAGGAACATTGAATAAGCTGGTATCAAATGTCACTTTGGGGCATTGAGAAAGATATAGCTTATTAATCACCAATGTATAAAATACTTTGAGAAAATACTGAAATTATTGGTGGTGGTTCCCAATTTTGCTTTCATTTTATTGGCACAAATTGTGTAAAATATATGTTGGCGTGCCTGAGTGGCTCAGTCAGTTAAGCATTCAACTCTTTTTTTTTTTTTTTTTAAAGATTTTATTTATTTATTCATGAGAGACACACAGAGAGAGAGGCAGAGACACAGGCAGAGGGAGAAGCAGGCTCCACGCAGGGAGCCCGATGTGGAACTCGATCCCGGGTCTCCAGGATCACACCCTATACTGAAGGCGGTGCTAAACAGCTGAGCCACCCGGGCTGCCCAAGCATCCAACTCTTGATGGATGATCATGATCAGGTCATGAGCTCAGGGTTGTGAGATAGAACCCTGCATCCAGCTCTGTACTTGGTGGGAAGTCTGCTTGAGATTCTTTCTCTCCCTCTGCCCCTTCTTCCATCTCCTCTAAAATGAATCAACATTAAAAAAAAATTATATATATATATATATATATATATATATATATATATATATATATATATTAACAGGCTAAGGGAGGGAGGGAGGGATGAAGGAAAAGGGAAGAGAAATAATTTATAATAGCTTGTAAATGTCAAAAGGGAATTCTCACTTTGGGTGTGATAGCTAGAAAAGGCAAGAAGCCCCTATCAGGTTCAGTAGTTCTTTTTGAAAATCTTTCGTGCCTTTACTTATTCAAAGCCATCAGAAGAATCCCATGGGAAATGGTTGAAAAAAAAGGCACAGTGGAGTCTGAACAGAACAGCAAGATGCTGTTTCCAAGAAGAGGGTGCTGAGATAGGAAGGAAGGGCTATTTCTATAGATCAGATTGCTAGAGAGCTAATCAGACTTTCCACAGGCAGTGACAATGGGCAATTTATTGTGATGCTTCTCAGCTCCTGGGAACCAGCAGGGTGTGACAAGAATGGTTTGCCTCAGACATACACATCATGGTTTCCTTTAGGATTTTTAAAATAATAGTAATGTTTATTTTCACAGAAAAGGGCAAACTCAAATATTTTAGAACATTGACCTGGACACACACTACCACCAATTGGGTTCTCCCCTGGACCGGTCTTAAGAAAAAGCCAAGGAGTCACTTCAAATCTCCTTTTGGCTTTTGTTCTAACAAAGGTGGCATGCCAGGATTTTTTCTGTGGAGGAAAAATATGTTTTTTTTTTTAATTTTCTCTTTAAAATTGTAGGAAAAGAAGGGGCTGGAAATACAGTGAGTAAATACAATATTGAGACACTCCCAATAGTGCTTTAGCTGTTCTCCTTTGTTGCTTCACATCCTAGGGAGAAGTGGATCTCTAAGAAACTGGACTCTAAACCGTTAGGTGTCTTACAAATTAAAACCATCATGGTAATTGAGCCAATGAGAAGTTCATTACAGCCTAGAGAGTGCAGGGTGTTTCCTTGGGTCCATTACCTCTTATGAAATGTTATCGGCAGAACCCTCAATGGAAAAAGTACCCTAAAACTCTCTCCTTCGTTTGCAAAGGTTTTGGCAGTAAAGAAACCCATCTCTTCCAGGAAGGTTTCCTAGATCATTCCCATCCCATTCAACTTGCCTTTTCTTGTTGTTCTGTGATTCTTCAGTGTTAATTCCATCCAAAATGGATTACTTTGTGATTGTTAGTGCCTAGCCTTTGAAGGAGCCCGAACCACACAAAACAACAATAAAAATGAATATCACAGAGAACAAAACAATGTAATAGACCTCACATGTTCTTGTAGCAGATGTGGGAAGTAAATAAGCCTATTTATGAATAGCTTTAGTACATATTATATACCAAGCATGATGCTAAATACCTGAATTCAACACTGAATATGACAAGTAGGACATCTGCCCTCAAAAGGCTTACTGTCTAGAGGGAGAGACAAGCATTAAACAATATACTACAAACGTATTCATTTTAACTGTGAAAAACCACAAAGAAAATCATATCAAATTTGCAAATGAAGATTCCAATAGATAAGTAACTCCCCCCAAAAAATGTGATATGAAAAAATGCCTCAAGTCACCAGTAAACCAAATGGAAATTAAGCAATGAAATTAAATATCATTTTCACCTATTACTTTGGAAATAATTAAGTAATCTTGAGATTTGTCTATCATATATTTCTGGAGGCTTTGTCAACCTGTACCCCACTGGCAAGCAATTTCACAACGTGTGCAAAATACCATAAAGATGTTCAGCTTCTCTGACAGCTCACTTCCAAGATTGTGTTCCAAAGGAATAAGTCTAACTATGGAAGAAAAAATATACGCATGAAGTTATTCACCAGTTTTATACTGGCTGGAGTTTAGAAATACTCTAAGTGTCAAAAATGGTTGAATTGCTGAATAAATGCGGAAAATAGGAATTATAAGGGTACAAGGTAGATTCAGGCAGTTCTAGTTCTATTTTTTAAAAGTTTCCTAAAACAATTAATAAATAAATAAAAAATAAAAGTTTCCTTACCAGGGCGCTTGGGTGGCTCGGTCAGTTAAGTGTTAGACTCTTAGTTTCAGCTCAAGTCATGATCTTCAGGGTCTTGGGATAAGCCCTGTGTTGAGCTCCCCACTTAGTGGGAGTTTGTCTCCCCCTCTCCCTCTCTGCCCCTCTTCTTGCTCCCATTCTCTCTTTGAAATAGAAAAAAAATTCTTGTCTATAAAGTAGAGATAATTTGTAAACTACATGAAAAAAGTGATATATGTAGAAAGTCACTTAGTAGGAAAAAGGTGCCCTCCCTCCTCCCTCAAACTAAAATCTGTTCTTTCAGAGAAGCCACAAAGTACTGGATTATATTTTCCCTTGGGACATCTAAAGCATAGAGGTCAGGGATCAGTATTTATCTTGAACCTGTATGTTTTCATTCCCGTTTTTAGTTTATTTTGTTCCATGCAAAGACGGTATTCTTAAATTTGTGTTAGCATAACCTATATACTGCACTAAATACAAATGGAAAATGTCACTCCTAATGAAAGCTTCCCCTAGCCTTTTCCACAGAGAGCAATGCATGCACTGACATTTAGGTGAGAGGTAGCTGAAATCTGAAATCATTGCAAATCATTTTCTTGTCTTTGGCCCTGTTTGGATGACCGTCATCATGGCGGAGCAAACACTGAAAGAGAACTTAGCACTTTATATACAAATTGACTCTTCCATGCCTTCCTTGAAGTACTCTTTCATCCAGTATTTTGCATTCCTGGTTGCATATCAAGATGACTTGGGGAAATTTTTAAATAAATGCCTCCATCCCTCTGCCTGCCCCACTCCACCCACCCGCCACCTCAGCCTGCAGAGATTCTGATTTCATTGGCCTGGCATCGGCTCTGGGCATTAGACTTCCTTTAAGGCTTCCCTAAGGATTCTAACGCAACCACATGACAGAGGTACCTTTGCCCCAAGACTCATGAGTGAAGGGGCAGCAAAAGTTTTTTTCAGTAGTGAATGTTGGAAAAACTCTATGGCCCCTTTCCTCCTGTTGTTCCTAACCAAGGGAGTAAAAGACAGGCAATAATTAGCTTGTTTCTACATTTCTGCTCACCCAGGCTCTCTAGGCTCTCAAGATTCATGACAGACTTTTTTTTTTTCTTTTTTGAAGTATCATGCATCATTTTTCTGTTTGTATCTCAATGAGATGAATTCTGCAATCCATGACACACTTTCCCCATTCTTGTCAGATACTTTAGCCTGCAACATTTTCTTTTGTTCTTCTGTCTTCACAGGAATTTCGGCATTAGCTCATCATCTTCTGGAGGACGTGAAAATGTTTTGAATTCTAATTCCCTCCCAGATATGAGATGCTGTCATTAAGCGCTGCAAACCATTTTCCAGAATTTATGACAATTTATCCACGCGCTTTTTGCTTATTTGTAGATAAAAGATATTTGATGTTTCTAATATTTTGAGCATACTTTTTCAGCAATTTAGCACACTGATTAAACAAGCCAGTTATATCTGACTGGCTCTTAGGATATACTCTGCTGCTTTGTACAAAGAGGATTTTATTATCTTAGGGCTAAACAGAGTAGGAAAAAAAAAAAAAGATTTTTTTTTTTTTTTTTCCAGGAGCAGAAAGTTTCTCCTCACCGAGAAAAGTCATTCAGTCAAATATCCAGTGAAGGCTACAATGTGCTGAGTCCTGTTCTAGATGCTGTGGATACAGCTGGAAAAAAAGGATAGAAAAAACACCTATTTTTCATGATACTTAGGCTTTAGTGATTATTTCCTCAGGCCATATTCCTAGAAGAGATCACATAAAAATAATTGACTTAAATGGTTAAAACTATTTCCAGTAGATATATAGGTGATAAAGCAAGTCTAATAAAAATTAATTTTAGAATGTAGGTTGTAGGTATCAAGTGTTCACTATATAATTTTTTCAACTTTTCTGAAATTTAATAATACAGTGTTCAAAAATATTTTCAAGAAAAGAATGTATCTACCAAAACAGAAATTAATATTTAAACAAAATTTAAAGGCAGATATTGGTCTGGGAAAACTTGTCTAGCCAAGGTAGTAAATAATTTCTTTTTAAAAATTTTTTAATTGAAATTCAGTTTAGTAGGGCAGCCTGGGTGGCTCAGTGGTTCAGCTCAGGGCGTGATCCCAGGATCTGGGATCAAGTCCCACATCGGGCTTCTTGCAGGGAACCTGCTTCTCCCTCTGCCTGTGTCTCTGCCTCTCTCTCTGTCTCTCATGAATAAATAAATAAAATCTTTTTTAAAAAAAGAAATTCATTAGTTAACATAGAGTGTATTATTAGTTTCAGGTGTAGAGTTTAGTGACTCGTCAGTTGTATATAACACCCAGTGCTCATTACATCAAGATCCCCCCTCAATGCCCATCACCCAGTTACCCCATCTCCCCACCCACCTCCCCTCCAGCAACCCTGTTTATTTCTTATATTTAAGAGTCTCTTATGATTTGTCTCCTATTCTGTTTTCATTTTATTTAATTTTTCCTTCTCTTCCCTTATGTTCATCTGTTTTGTTTCTGAAATCCCACATATGAATAAACATAATGGTTTATTTTCAAAATATGCAGTGTGACTATAAGTCACTGGAAATAAATATTGGTGCAGCATTGGAAAAGTGAGCAAAAGCAATATGCAGAAAAAATAAAATGGATGATGAGTACATGGAACAGAAGTAACCTTAATAGTAATCAAAAATATGCAAATTTAAAAGGAATTTCCTTAGCATTTATTCTCTGGGCAAATAATTAATTAAATAATTATTAAGACTTTGGTGCTACATACTCTGAGATTCCTTCTTGGGTAGGAGGGAGGATGATGAAGTTGAAATGCACAATATTTCCTTTTTTTTTTTTTTTTTAAGATTTTACTTACATGAGAGAATGAGAGAGCACAAGCAGGAAAGGGGGCAGAGGGAGAGGGACAAGCTGACTTGAGCAGGGACTCCCCACAGTGGGCCCAATGCAGGTTTTGATCCCAGGACTGCCAGATCATAAGCTGACCCCAAGTCAGATGCTTAGCTGACTGACCCATCCAGGCGCCCCTAAATGAGCAACATTTCTGGAAAGCCATTGGCAGAGATACATGTCATGAGATTTAAAAATCTTCCTTCCCTTTGACACAGTAATCTCACTCCTAGAAACGGCTACTAGCGTAATAATTAAAGATGAAATCAGAAATCTATGTACAAAATATTCATTTAAAAACTTCTTGTAATAGCAAAATAAGAAACTAAATGTTCGATAATAAGGTACTCAAATATTGGAACTGTTATAGTAAGACATATTATACAGTTATTAAACCATCATTTTTTAAAGATTATTTGAACAAATGTGAAAATGTGCATGATACATTAAGTGAAAAACTCTGTAAAATCATATTAAAAAAGAAAACAATGTGTATTTCTAGGAAAAAACAGAAATACATACTTAAAATCAGTAACAATTACTTTCATTGGATGGTTTTAAATTTAGCTTTCCTAGCTTTTTTTTTTTTTTTTTTTCTCAATGAGCATTTGCTGTGGTTATTATCTGCAGCAGAGATAAAGGGTAGAAATCCCAGACCCTTAATTCAGACCCAGCCCACAGAAGTGACCCGGCAGCTTCCTGAAGAAAAGAGGTCTTCTCTCTGCCTGATGCAGGGAGGAACCACGGTCTCAACAAGGGATCTTGCATCCTACCCCATGCACCCTCTGTGCTTTCCTCATTTTGCTAGAACTCTGGAATCGTGGGTAAGTCATGCTCCTTGGCTCACCTTGCATTCTGCTCCATATAGTAACTTGCAAGTTAGGTTATTGTGAGCCTCCTTCCATTTTTTTAAAAAAGAGGAAGCTGATTCTTCTTGAGATTAAGTGACTTCCCCATGTCCACTAGTCCATAAAGGCCAAAGTTAGGGCTGGCTACTACAAATTCCACTAGCTTTACACTGTGCCAGGTTAGCTACAGGGCTATTATCTCAGTCAGGGCAAATAATGTAGAAAATGAATGTAGTATTCCTTGGTCTACATTTCTCAAACTATGAAGGTTTTAAATAATGGAAGTGATTATAATTAAAGCAAAATGTTGAGAAAATAATTATTGTATTACATTATTCTGTAAAAATGTGCCTTTATCTATTTAAGAAAGCAGTGCTAATAGTTTAGAGGAAGTTTCACTGCCTTAAATTATGGTTAAAATTATCTGATGGGGCAAGGATAAGGATGAAAAAGGCTTATGAAAAATACCTAATCTCAGCCCACTGCTCCTGAGATTCCCTTTCCTTTGGAAGGTCTAACAGAGCTCTGGAATGTATAATTTTTACAATGGCTTCAAATAATTCTTACACACTGGCATCTTAGGGAAAATATGTCTCTAGGCCAACTGATTTCAATTGTAGTGTGCACCTGTAGCTTCCGGTAGTTTAAAAAGCAAATCTGGTTTAGCAAGTCAGGGTGGGAGGGGTGGTCCAGGAATGTGCAGAGGAAGTATGTTCTTCAGGTAATTCCATTGTGGTTGCTACATAGAACCCTCTTTGACCTGTTTATTTTGATTTACATCAGAAGTGTCTACTGTAGATGGTATCAGGGAACCATATATGTGTCCCTTGTATATAGGAGGATATAGAGAATATAGGGGAGAGGAAATAAAAGAACAATAACGTTTGTAAAAGAGAATAGAAAACAAAGCATGGAAATGGAATTTATGCAGGAAGAACCTGGGTAGTTGGAGACATCTCTAAAGAAGACACACCGTTAGTCTCTGGTTATTTAAGAACATATGTGGTTAATGAGAGAGATACAAGGCTTCCAGATTGCAGAGATCAGGAAGATGAAAGGGAGTAGAAAAGAGCAAGCCACCAGAACTAGGGGAAAAAAAAATATATATATATATGGAGAGGGAGCAAGGGCCCTGAGGATAATGTGGTCTCTGAGCTTCTCAGCTTAAAACCTTGAAGGGACAAGCAATGGGAGTCACTTGACAGGACATGATGGATGGCGCCTTCCCATGATATATTGCAATATATACATTGACCTTTCAAAGGTTTAGAAACCTTTTAAATTAGGGTTGACATATACTAGATAGACTGGTTGTTGAGTATTTGTCCGCCCCAACTTCTAACAGCCTCAGTTGATGGATTAGAGCTTTGCCTTGCCTTTCCAAACTGCTGCCTTCAACATCAGGCTCTTAATCATCTATGAAGGAACAGAAGAGAAGCTACAGCTTACCGATTTCTTGGGGTATAAACTAAAATGCAGATTTTAGAACCCTACGCCAGACCTGTAGATTTTTCAGAAATCTTCAGATGACATCTGCAGACACATCTTGTATACCCTACAGATGAATATTGGCTCATGGACTAAGGTTATTATGTTAACCTATGAACCTTTCTCCCACCTACACATGCGCACATGTAGACGAACACAGAAATTCATAGACACTATAAACCAGGCCTTTGGGTCATTACAATGAGGAACTCCTTCAAGGATCTCAGTTCTTCAGGATACTTTTCTGCTTCAGAATATTTCAGGTGTTTTGATGGTGAGAAAAATTCTCTAAGCCTTTGCATGCCCCCCTGTCACACCCCTGAATTCATTTGCTAAACACTTTTTAAGATTGTAACGCAGAAGGAACATTCACCAGACTGGACCGGTAGTCATTTACCCTCCGGCGATGGCCAATGTTCCTGCTTATTGAAGGACAATAAGGTTTTATCCTGACCAGAGCTGAGAGGCTACAAAACTGATTATCTTTATGATGTTCACTATGTGTAATGGCCTTGCTCATATAAACAGACACAGATGATTAGCCATGACTGTATTAATTAATCTTTCAGAGAGAGATGAACTCGAGCACATACAACTGTGGATTAAAAAAAGCTGTGTGTTGATTGTAGCTGAATGGGTCAAATAAGTATGTGTAAAGGGAAGAAACATTTCTGAGCAAAGGTCTTCTATAAGCTGAAGACTCACTTTTTACTTGGAGGCTCAAATATTGGTGTGTGTGTGTGTGTGTGTGAGAGAGAGAGAGAGAGAGAGAGAGAAGGAGGGAGGGAGAAAAGGAGAGACAGATTAGACAACTGAAGACTTAGTTATAAGACTTTTTGTATATCAGATATTAATCATTATTTGCTACCTTATTGAGAGGTTTTGCTGAATAACTAATGAAAATGCAGAAGAATTTGTTAAAAGTAAATCTAACATAAATGAAATGAAACTGCTAAATAACAAGGGCATCATAAATATTACTCTGGCACTAAGGAAAGTGAATCCTCAAATGAAAGGAGAGGAAGATTTGCTGGACCAAGTTTTTACCTTTATAATTTCAACCTGTAGACAGTTGTCATCAGAACTCCTATCTCTAATTCAAATGTGCTGGGAGATTGCAGTATAAATCTCTGCCACAACAAGCAGGAGGGGAGGACGAGAGGTCTGCATAACATTGCATTTGGTAAGATAGATGTATTCAGATTGGAATTGGAATGTTCAAGCAGACTAAATCAGCACACATTTATGCTTCCCTTTGAATCATTATCAGATAAATGGCAGGTGATGACCACAGAGAGAAAAGAGGAAGGTTGTTCAGAAAATGATGTTTATGAATTAAAATTTTCTAGGACAAGAATGTGAAACATCTCTTGAAATCTGTCCCTTACTGGTTTGGCATAAAAAATTACTTGTCTGGCAGTTAAGACAGTATATATGAAAATGTTGGGATCTGAAATGCCTCTAAAAGCTTTCCTGACTTGTGAGGATGTAATTTGTTGTCCAGAACCTATGCAAAACAACAAAGCCTCATCCCGATGTAAGACCTACTACATGTTCATAATGAACTATACAGGACCTGTGGGGCTTTTAGGCAATGCAAACACAACTGTTTGCAGTGCTTATTTCTGAACCACTATTTTTGTGTTTATTTACCCAGCACAGATGTTATGGCTCATTGAGAACCAAATGGTTTGTGTATGTGGCCATGTTTTCATGGTCAAAACAGCTCATGCAGAGATATGTGTGTTCGCTCTACTGATGCTCTCACCCTAGGAATAATAATACATAAGAACAGAGTTTAATTCAGCACATATTGAGCACCTATAATGAATAAGTGAGAGGTATTAGGAAAAGACAGATCCTGGTCTCATTTGAAGTGAGGAACAGGTAGTGTAGTTCTTCAAATTGTCTAATGCCGGCGGGGGTGGGGGGGGGTGTTCTCTCCAGCAAAATAGTGGTCTTGCTCCTTAGAGCCAGACCATTTCCTTATTGCTATAATCCATAGTCCTTTCTCAAGCTAGGCTGAAAGATATGATCAGGAACGGAACTCCCCTAGAACTTGCATATTTATAGAATTTATAGGCATGGGTAGCTAGAGGAAGCTTTGGCTTTCTAACTATAGGCCGTGGTAGGAATTGATAACATTTTCATATTATTCCTGACTTAATAAGGGTTCCAACCACTTCTTGATTTTACTCAGACCCTTCAACAACTGGGAAGGATGTTGAACCTTGAAAGAAAGCAGAGGTCATGAGAAGAGCAGGAGGGACCTTATGTCAACAGTTAGAACCTCCTGGTTGAATCTCACGATGGATGCAAAAACCAAGATTTGAGAGGGAAGAAGAGGTGCATTTTCCACATGGCACCAAAATACGCTTCATGTCTTGATGAATCATCCAAGTAACCCTGGACATGGATAATCAATAGGGCTTGCCACTGTAGTCCTATTTAAATTACTAAGGACATCTCTGGTGTTAGATTGCCTCTAGATGTCATAGGCCTATATTATTTTTATGTATTTTATGTAATACCACTCAGTCGGTTGGGGCTGCTATTACAAAATAGCATAGACTGAGTAGCTTAGACAGCATATATTTATTTCTCATTGTCTGGAGGCTAGGCAGTCCAAGATCAAGGTGCTGGCAGATTTGGATCCTGAGAAGAGCCCTTTCCTGGCTTGCTGATGGCTGCCTTTTCACTGTGTCCTCCTCTGATGTAGAAAGAAAGAGAGATGAAGCAAGCTCTCTGGTGTCTCTTTTTATAAGGACACTGATCCCACCATGAAGGCTTCACTCATGGCTTCATCTTAAACTTGATAGCTCTGAAAGGCCTCAGTCTCCAAACATCATCACACCGGGGGTTAGGGCTTCAGCCTATGAATTTGTGGGGGACACAATTCAGTCAGTAGCGGATGGTGGCTGAAACTGGGTCATCATTTCAGAAAGCACCATCACAGGTGTTTTCCTTGGTGTGAAGCCACAGGCTGAGGATGAAAGGAAGGATGTTCAGTTCTATCTCTTAAGGGTTTAGTCATTCCCAAACCTTCAGCTGTTCTACTAGCAGATTATCTCTTTCTTTGGTTTAGACCATGCGATGGGTATCAAGTTGTTTTTAGGATTTCTTCCTCAACAGTGGTGAAGGAGACTTTTGGTGTAAGAAAGAGTACGAAATGGTAGAGTACTGCTCTGGGACTTGGACTGACTCTCTTCTGGATCGCCTGCTGGCTGAAAGGGAAATGTTGGAAGTCTTAAACAGAGGTATCTTCTATATCCGCTCTGCATTCTTGCTAGCAGTTTATATCTCTTAGCTCTTTCTAGGCACATCTTTCCTCAGAAGACTTTAATGATACACACCAATTGTATACTCTTCTAGGCTGGAATAAAATATTCCTTAGTTTTATAACTGTAATACATTTGTATCCTCGATCACTGTTGACAATATAAGTCCAACTTTTAAAAATTCCTTCACAGTACCCTTTTTTTTCTATGAAGAAGTGCTCTTTAGGTGGGTATCACATAGGCCATTTCACTGTGCGCATTGGCGTAGACACTCTAGTTTTATTTTATTTATTTATTTTTTTGATACTCTAGTTTTAGAACTGAATTGAGGCCTCCTTGTTCAAGGTTGCTTCAGTAATAGCACACAAGGTAAGTTAAGACAAGTCTACCCTAGAAGCTCATAATTATCGAGGAAGCTATTTTTCCAGAAGCCCACATCCAAGCTTTGTAATACCTGTCTTGATCAAAATTGGTTTTGTCCTTCTCTCTCTCTCTCTCTTTTTTTTTTAAGAACTTACCTCACTGTAGAATCTATGATGCATTAGTCACTACCTTCACATCATTCTTGCAATGTCTAATTTATTTAGCAAATGGGATATTTCTCTGTCTGGAATGCTATTCCCAATTTCTATTTATTGGAACCTTCATAATATTCAAATTTCTGCTTGCTGATTCCAACCTCCAGACAGGTCTTCCTCCACTGCCCTTCCAGTTCAGGTCTCTCCTCATTGTTCTCTATTCCAGCCCCCTCTTGTTATCCCATAACCCTCTTGTTATCTCCTTGTTGTTCTCTATTCCAGCACCCTCTTGTTATCCATCCTATATAACACTCATATGTGTTTTATTACACATTTAAAAAATTTATTTTACATTTTTCTATGTATTCCTCTTGTCTGTTTCACTCCCCACTCCATGTCTGGCACAGAGTAGCTGCTTATATACTTTGTTTAGTGAAAAAAAAAAAAAAAGAATGAATGAATGAACCAATTTGTGGACCTTTGTCTCTCTTTTACTGATCTCTAGTCCTAACTAGCATTTTTAGCCTTGGAAGAATAGAATTTGAGGAATGGAAAATGGGTATTACTTATTCTGACACCTTTGTGAGTTATAGTAAAAATAATCATGGGGATGAAGACCAACACTTATTAAGCGTTTACTGTGTGCCTTTATGTGCTACTTATTTGGTTCAGTCTCCATTAATTTTTTTTTTTTACCTGAAGTAGAATATAGAAGTGACAGTTTTGAAGCCTAATCTTCATGGTCCTCACATCTACCACCTCTTTCCCAAGACCCAGGCTGAGGTCTAACTGTGTGTATTTTGTGTGTATCCTTTGGTCATAAGGAGACACCTTTTCCACAATTATATAAACCTCAGGCCCTATAATACCTAAATCTATTCCAGAAACTTGGGGAGATACTTAGCATCCCTATTGTACAAATGAAGAAACTAAAACATGATCCAAGGTAAAAAGAACTAGGCACAGATGGAACAGGACCCTGAACTCTGGTAATGTAACTACAGAACTCGGGTTTCTAACCATGAGGTGGTGTAGAAGGCAGCAAGCAAGCATTTTACACATGAGTAAAATATAGGGCCTGTGAATATATAGCATGTATTGCTATCGTGACTATTATTTTAAAATTAAAAGAGATTTGTTTTATGGTAGAGTGAATTTTTAATACCTGGAAGTGAGGATTGGTGTGCCTTCATTATGTCTGCCCTTCATTGGCCTCGATTTCCTTATGCCTCTTGCTCAGAACTTTGACTTGCAGTGCTACATTTTGCCCTCATTTCATTTAACACCAAGTCAGCTCCTTGGTGATTTTCCTAAGCTTCTGAGAAGGGTACATATCCTTGCTTACTATTGCCTTATTCTTCAATTTCTTCAAAGCACTATAAATCAAGGTGGCAATATTGCATGCTGAAGTTCTGTTGTGTAACAGCCTTTATGAGTTGACTGTCAGACTGCATTGTAGGGAGAAACAAAAACAAACCAAAATCCAAAACAAACAGATAAAACTCATATCTCAAGCTGTCCTCCAAAGAATGTTTTATCTTTTTTTTGTTTTTGCCAGTAATAAAATGGGGCTAATAATATCCACCTCATTAGTTGTTTTTAGATAAACAACACAATAATTAAAAAGGCATCCTGAAATTAGAAGTGTTATATGAATGCAGGAATCATTGTATCACCAGTAAGTGGTTGAAAGCTATTTAGAAATATCAGCATCTTTCCCAAGACAGTAGATGTTGGCTGCAGTGAATGAACTTAGCTGGGTAGTCAAACTGATTTTGAAAAGGTATTAGAGAAAGTAAAAAACTAGATTTCAGTAAAAATAATTTCAGTAAAATTTCAGTTTAGGTTAATAAAGAGTCATGTTATATTTATCTTATGAAAATTTAATGTCTCCTAATAAAATATAGCAGCCCCCCCCCAAAAAAAAAACCTCTCTTAAATATGCTGATGGTGATCACAACAGTTGGCAAGAATTTGCATATGGTATGTTCACCCACCAAGCCTCCCTTCTGTCAAAGTGACCCAGAGGCCCATTCTTTCATTTATTCAAGAAACATTTTTTATTCAAGAAACATTTTATTCATTTATTCAAGAATAAATGAATATTCAAGAATAAATTCAAGAATAAATGAACATTTTATTCAAGAAATCATTTATTCAAGAAACATTATCCAAGAAACATTTTTTAGGAGCTAGAGTTATGTGCTGGACTTTCTCCTATGTCCCAGGTATATAGTGGTGAGCAAAGTGAGCCCGGCTCTCTTCCATCATGAAAATTATAGTCTAAGAGGAAAACAGATGTTAATCAAATAATCACATTAATGAATTCATTATTTCAAATTGAGTTAAGTGCTCTAAATAAGAGGAATGTAGTACTGTAAGAATTGATAGCAAAGTATATTACTGAGGGGTCAGGAAAGGTTTGTCTAAGGAGATCATGATCCTGATGAACAGCACTTGACTCAGAGAAAAGAGGTTGGTGGGCACTGCCTAAGCAGCACAACGTGGCACGTTTCTGCGCTAGAAGAGTGTCCAGCGTGCCTGATATGAGACCCATAGAGGTTAAGATAAGAATGAAGAGGGAGGCAGAGACAGAAGGAGACTTCTAGGTTACTCCAAATATTTCATTCTTTATCATAGGAGTCATGGGAAGCCATTGAGTGATTTAAAGGTGTGATGGTAAGGTGAGAGATTAATGACTTCATCTGTAATTGAAAATATCTCTCTGATTTAGTGTGAAAATGATGGGGTGGTGCTAGCGTGGATATAAGGAGACCAAATAGATGACTATTATAGCTACGAGATGACAGTAACTTGTACTTCAGGTGTTGGCAGACCATAGAGAAGTTGCTAGGTTGAAGGTTTACCTATGACTTGGCACTGAATGAGGTATGGGAGGATGCGGAGAGGCAAGGATTAGGATGTCTCCAACACCTCAAACACCTAAAGTCCACTTGAGGCACTTACATAATAGTGTTGTACAAAAGAGTAAACATTTCTTAACGTACCTGATTTCTTCACTATGCTTCTTTATTGATTTAATAAAAATGAGAGTGCTCTCTCTGCGCCAGTGTTTATGCCAGTTGAATAAATAAGATCCTAACCCTCAAAGAACTCAGTTTCATTGAAATCATCTTCAAAGTATCCACAGCTATGCCTTAGGGGTGGTGGACAGAATTCTGTTTTGCATGCACAAGACAACCATTTTTTCCCCTGGTGGAGCATTTCATTTCAGAGCAAGCCTAGTATCAGTTGTGCTTTTTACCAAAAGAACTAAAAATGTTCTGATTTCGTAGAAAATTCAGCTACCATTATTGTCTTGAGAAAAGTGCTCAATTTTTGTGGTTTATTTCATGGAAAGGCATGGCCTGATTTAAGAAATGATTATAGAGGTGTAATGTACCTACTATTAAATTCCAGGCCCAAGCAGTAACAAGACACCCACAAAGCAGTAGGACTTCTTTATCACTAAACCTGACAAGGAAGCAAATTTCTATTTAGGTCTAAAAATTCAGGTTTCCCTTGCCTGGTTTTGATTATTTCTAGAAACATTCACAACTGTATTTACTGGGGTGTTTTCATGCTTTTCTGTTCTTTGCCAGTTATTTGTGCTGACAACTGAAGATATACAGTTGGGCATTTTTACTGAACAATTTCTTGTGAAGACTATCCATTGCTGATACCCAACATGAAGTTACTAAGTACAAACTAACCATAGACTACCAATAACAGTGAGCTAAACTGTCAGACAAGAGTGTATTTCATCTCTCCTTAGGAATTACAAGTACTTTTTTAAGGGAAAATAATGTTTTTATTTACATACCTGGGCATGTGTGATGATTATGGAAGACAGCTGTATGTGCCCCACAAAAATGCAGCTGAAATATGCTGAAATAAATGTCAAAAGACATTATTTTATTGCTCTTTAAGCATACATACATGTTTTTTTATTTGGCAAACCTAACCTTCCACTGTAAATGGAAGATGGTGTGATTCTAGACATTTGTTAGTTTCAATTCAACAAGAACTCAACATTATTTATAATGTTTTTCAGGGAAGGAGATTTTAGAAAAGCAACTTAAAAGAAAGTAGACTTCTGTCCTAAAGGACCTAAAATGTAATTGAAAACCAGTTGGGTAATGGGGAAATATTAAGGACAGACTTCACTTTTCTGGCTCTGAAAATGAAATATTATCAGAAATAACAATAGATAAACAACTCAAATTCCTGAGAAATACTTTATTTCCCTGTGAATCTTTTTTTTTTTTAATACTTTAGAATTAAATGTGTGTTTGCTATGGTCACAGTTAATCGAGCTAGTACAAACTCTCATTTTAAAGAGTATGCTTCAACAACTGATTCAATATCGTAGTATCTAATACCCAAGGTAATTTATAGCATTTGGTGCTTGCTATTATCACCTATCAGAAATGGGTATAATAAAATCTTTCAGATTGAACCCATTTTATAACATATATCCATAAGTCACTATATGCTTAGCAATTATCTTTTATTTGAAGATCTGTACAATATTGAATATTCCCAATTAAATTTGACTTTTGCTTAATGTCATTTTGGTGACATTCTGATATTTTGCTTCATCTGTTTCTACCTATTGACATCCCCTTCCTAAAGAAAAACATCTATTTTTTAAATCCTTATCAAAAGTTTTGATAAGATGGTCAGGACTGATCTTTAAATATTCACTCCTGTTAATGGAATATGTATTAATTTTCTTGCATAGCGTGATTTGATGCAGTCAGTTAAACATGCCAATGCATGAGAGGAATGAGTAATTGGCTACAAAACAAGAACAAAGTTTTTATCACCAAAAATAAACGGCCTAATAATGAAAATGTTTTATCATTTCTGATAGTAGATGGTTAATAATGAAACATACTTCATCAGCATACTGCCAGTTAATAATAAAAAAAAAACAATTTTCCAAATAGAAAATAAATCTTTAATTTAAATGGAAAACAGAAGAGCTGAATATGAGATAGTAAATGCTCTATTGAATCTGTTTTCTCTTGAGCTCAAAAAAGAAAAAAAATCCAGAAAGGGTACAGTGATTTTCCACTTTTAACGCAATTAGAATTTCCTTCTGAATATTTCACAATATTTCCTTTCCTAGGATGCCTTATACTTGTATTCAAATTAAAAATAATGTTTAATAATAAATTATTAGCATTGGCTCAGATAAGGAAATTATACAATTATCTTTGCCTTCAAGCAATTTATAAAACCATGAAGTAGATTTTTCTTGTCAACAGAATAAAAATGGTCATTTAATGTTTTGTTTGTCTAAGTTAGGAGACAGAAAATACCTTCTAATTCCCAACACACTTGAAAATCGAAGCAAAAGCCAAATAAAATAGTAATGCCAATTTATCATTGAACAGAATTATGTGAGAAATAAGTCTGTATTTGCAAACAAGTTTATTGCTGAAAATCCCAACGACGTATTTTTATAAATTAAATATGACTTTAAATTTTAAGGGTGTTTTTTTTTTTTTTTGGTTGTTTGGCTTGGTTTGTCCCCATGAGACTCAACATGAAGTAGCTGAGATGCTTAGTTTTTATTTTTTGTTTGCTTTGTTTTTTTCCCGGTGTTTTTAACTTAGCAGTTGAAACTCTTAAATCTGACTCGTAAACTAAAAGGCCCTCATATGTGAACAAGGCTGACCCTGCCTTTTAATGTGCCCCTTCTAACTTCTCATGAAGCTGTTATTCTAACTGAATCTACCTGTATGCAAAGGATCCTAGTCTTCAACCTAACATGGATTACTCTTTATCCTTTCACTTAATGCCCCCCCCCCCCGCCCCAACAATCCTGTCGCATAATAAATGCATGGTGTCAAAAGAAACATTTTTGGCATTTGCAGTAGGTATTTACTGGATTGATCTGTTCCTTTTTTAAGGTTTAAGAAGATATTTGTAACAGCTTGGGGCCCTTAACAAACTGTCTTGCATACATTACTGAAAAAGAAAATAAGCCAATCAGCCAGGCAAACAAAAATCTCTCACTGACAAGAATCTGTGTTAAAGACGGGAAAGAAGGAAAGACAGAACTATGGAAAAAGTGGTGCAAACAGAAAAACAGAATTAAAATCAAATCTCAGTGCCATCAAATGTCTTTAAATGAAGAGCTATTTTTAATCCCAGAAAAAATACTATATAGTCTACCTAGTGGAAACCTATTTTAACATGTTTAAGTGAAAATTATCAATACGAGGAAGTTTGTATCCGCTTTGCATTTTTAAAGATTTACCATACTACTGATGAGAAAAAAAAAAAACCAAAAAACTTTGTGCAGTAAGAAAAGAAATCATTGGTGGAAGTGTTTAGAGAACAACAACAACAAAAAGAAGGGAAATGGTTCTTTTATTTATATTTATCTACTTAATTCCAGTATAATTAGCCTACAATGTTCTTTTAGCTTCAGGCGTACGATATAGTCATTCACAATTCTGTATATCACTCAGTGTTCATCACAATAACTGCACCTTTAATCCCCTTCACTGATTTATTTATCTCCCCCCCACACCTCCCCTCTGGCAGCCACCAATTTGTTCTCTGTATTTAAGAGGGGTTCTTTTGGTCTCTTTCTTCTTTGTTCATTTGTTTCATGAATTCCATATATGAGTGAAACAATTTTGTCTTCTTCTGACTTATTTCACTTAGCATTGTACCCCCTGTATCCATCGATGTTGCAAATGGCAAAATTTCATTCTTTTTATGGCTGAGTAATATGCCATGTATATATATAAAATCTTCTTTATCCATTCATCTATTGATGGATATTTGGGTTGCTTACATATCTTGTATACTGTAAATAATGCTGCAATAAACATAAGGGCGCAGGTATTTTTTCAAATTACTGTTCTCATATTCTTTGGATAATACCCAATTGTGGAGTTACTGGATCATATAGTATTTATGTTTTTAATTTTTTTTTGAGGAACCTCCATACTGTTTTCCACAGTGGCTGCACCAGCATGCATTGCTACCAACAGTGCTCAAGGGTTCCTTTTTCTCCACATCCTCATCAGCGTTAGTTATTTCTTGGTAGCTCTTTGGGTTTCTGAATTGCATTTTCCTGAGATTAGTGATGCTGAACATCTTTTCGCGTGTTCATTGGTCATATGTATGTCTTCTTTAAAAAACTTTCCATTCAGGTTCTCTGCCTATTTTTAATTGGATGATTTGTGTGTTTTTTTGACATTGAGTTGTATAATTTCTTTATATATTTTGGATATTAACCTCTTATCAGATATGCCATTTGTATATATCTTCTCCCATTCCAAAGGTTGCCTTTTTGTTTTCTTGATGGTTTCCTTTGTTGTATAAAAACTTTTTATATTAGTATTGTCCCAATAGTGGTTTTTTTCTTCCCACCAAAAAAAGACATAATTAGAAAAATGCTGCTAAGGCTGATGTTGAAGAAATTACTACCTTTGTTTTCTTCTAGGAATTTTATGGCTTCAAGTCATGCATTTAGATCTTTAATCCATTTTGAGTTTATTTTTGTGGATGGTATAAGAAGGTGGTCCTGTTTCACTCTTTTGCAAATAACTGTCTAGTTTTCCCAACATCATTTGTTGAAGAGACCTTTTCCCATTGCATATTCTTGCCTCCTTTGTCATATATCAATTGACCACATAGTGGTTTTATTTCTGGGCTCTCTATTCTGTTCCATTGATCTTTGTATATTTTGGTGCCAGTACCATATTACGTGGATTTCAATAGCTCTGTAGCAAATGTCAATTCTATGAAAGTGATACCTCTAGTTTTGTTCTTCTATTTCAAGATTGCTTTGGCTATTCAAGGTCTTTTGTGGTTCCATTCAAATTTTAGAATTATTTGTTCTAGTTCTGTGAAGTGCTGTTGGTATTTTGATAGTAATTGCATCAAATATATAGATTGATTTGAGTAGTATAGACATTTTAACATTTGTTCTCCCAATCTACAAGCATGAAATATATTTCCATTTGTTTGTGTCATCCTCAGTTGCTTTCATTAGAGCTTTTTGTTGTCAGAATATGGCTCTTTCACCTCCTTGATTAAGCTGATTCCCAGGTATTTTATTATTTTTGGTTAATGGGATTGTTTTCTTAATTTCCCTTTTGGCTACTTCATTATTAGTGTATAGGAATGCAAATATTTCTCTATATTGATTGTGTGTCCTGCTACTTTACTGACTTCACTTATCAGTTCTAGTAATTTTTTGGTGGAGTCTTCAAGGTTTTCTATATATAATATGTCATCTGCAAGTAGTGAAATTTCACCTCTTCCTTACAATTTGCATGCCTTTTATAATCTTTTTCTTGTCTGATTGCTGTGGCTAGGACTTCCATTACTAAGTTGAATGAAAGAGTGATAATGGACATATTTGTCTTATTCCTGATCTTAAAGGGAATGCTACCAGTTTTTCTGCATTGAGTATGATGGTAGCTGTGGGTTTTTCATATATGACCTTTACTATGTGAAGCACGTTCTCTCTAAACCTTTGTTGAGAGTTTTTATCTCAATTGGATATTGTACTTTGCCAAATGCTTTTTCTGCATCCCTTAAGCAGATCATATGCTTTTTTATCCTTTCTCTTGTTGATGTGGTATATCACATTGATTGATTTGAAAATATTGAACCATTCTACAAATAAATCCCATCTGATTATGGTAAATGATATGGTTTTGGTTCGCTAATATTGAGGATTTTACATCTATGTTTGTCAGAGGTACTAGCCTGTAGTTTTCATTTTTTATAGTGTCTCTCTGATTTTGGTGTCAGGATAATGCTGGCCTCATAGAATGGATTTGAAAGCATTTCTTCCTCTTAAAAGGGAAATGATTCCTTTATTTCCCTTCTGTTGTGCTTTTTGTTTTTTTATTTTCTCATTTCATGTATACACTTCTCTCACATCTTTTAGGAATAGCACCATTCCCAGCTGCAAAGGCTGTATGTATCTGCCCATAGCTTGCATTTAAGCCTCAAGAGACCTACCCTTGCAGAGCAGCCCTCTTCTCACACATTTGGCCTAAACCACCCAACTTCTACATGGTGTAGGATTTCACTTTTCAGCATCTGCCTACTTATCAAGTGCCTTGGCAGTGTTCTTAAACTCAGGAGGGTCTTCCATCAAGATGTATACATCTAACAAAATCATAACTCAACCTTCAAAATTGGTCTACTAGAAAGTAGCTATATTTAACAGATAACTTTCTCACCTGTTTATTGGAAATCAAACCTTTGATACATTCTCTTTCCCCAATAATGTGTTCAGGAAAAGGATGAAGTATGTGTATATCGAAGGAAAGTCCACTGTTAGGCAACTGTCCTAGAATAGCAAGTTCATTTATTCTTACCATTTATTTTAAATTACCTAAATTTCCCCAAAGTAATAAAATTCTAACATCGTTATCCATCATTTGTTCTTGTCCCTTATAATTTGATCTGCATATCCTTTTTCTTAGAAATAGATAATGTTTATATTAACCTTATGAACAAGCCCATTTTGCAAAACAGGTCTGGGCACCCATTCCCCGAGGCAGTTGAATTCAGCTTTCACCAGTTAAAGAGCATATGTGCAGTTTGGGTTTGAAAAGATTGAGGCTAAGTTGCTGATGTGGGCAAGTCACACAGTCAGCTCATACAGCCTTAATTAAATAAACATTGTGCTTTCTTAATTCTGGTATAGTAAAATCTACAGCATCCCTGAGGAACATTTAAAATACCCAACAGAGCCTTAGCACCTCATTTAGCAACCATTGACTTAGGCCAGTGATTTGGATGGATAGTGTTGGGATTCAATTACTTTGAAATAAGGGAACAAATAGAAGTCAAGTTAATTATCATATTGCCTTAGTTGGGATGCTTTCTTTAATTTAGAAAAAGTGGTGGGAGAACAACCTATGATCAACTCTATTCAGTAGGCTCTCAGATACCAGAGCTTTCACATAGTAAACAATACTTTTATTGCTGGTGTCGTCTGTGTTCCCTGGGAGCAATGGCCTCATCATTCCTAGCACCAGTGTCATTCCTTTAAAAGACTTCCCGGAATGAAGACACTGCCATGGTTTTCATAGAAGCCTGTCCAGTAATAGCAGAGGGATTGAAGTACCTGTTGATGTAACAAGCTTTTGTAAATGAATTGATTGCCTTATTTACTAGTGTACTGGAATGATTGATTGTGAGATCAAACAGACTAGTTCAAGTTCCAGCTCTACCCCTTCCTATTAATAAGCTGAAAAAATTACTGGATATCTATATCCTTCTGAGTTTCTTTCTGTAAATTGGGTTAGTCAGACCCTAAAGATATTTTTATAATGATTAATATAATGAAAACAATCTTGGCAATATAGTTGGCATTCAATAAATCATAGCTTTTGAGGTTAGAAGAGTAAGGAGGAAGAGGGAGAGATTTTAAATCCTATTGTAACTTGCCAAACACATGCACACACACACACACACACACACACACACACACATTCAGCTGTGTACTCAGAGTTGATGAGATAAAGCAAGAAATGTGCTAATCATTTACATAGTTAACAACTTGGGAATCATGTGCCATAGGAGGCAAATTGGAGGTTAGTATTGCAAACAACCGTCCTGATAAATAGGACATGGGGCTGAAATCAATAAAAAGGGATTCAATAAAAAAACAAATGTAAACTACACAAACAACTGTTCCATGGGGATGGAGATGTAGGCTATAATGAATGATAAACTGAGTATAAGTCAACAATATGATGGTGCCATATAAAATCCTAGACACTGCTTTGGGGTATATTAATAGGGAGAGCATGGATGAAATGAGAGGTAATTATTTTGCTCTACCAGCAGTCTTTAGGCCTCAATTGGATAACTGTGTTCAGTATTTGTTCCTTAGTTGAAAGAGAATCATAGATAAATTTGAATGAGTTCAGAAGAGAGCAACAAAAATGATAAAAGGCTTGGAAAATGAGATCTGTATGGAAACATTAAGGGAACTGGGCATGTTCAGACTAGGAGAAAGATAACAGAGAAGCAGAGTAACTACTAACACACAGGAAAGATACTGTAAATGAGAGAAGGGATCACTTATTCCCATTCCCGCCAGTCACTCAGAGTTAAGTAAGGGTTGGGCTGCAGTAGATAAAACTTAGTTTAAATATTACAGACAATTTTGTGAGTAAAGAGCAGTTTAGCGTGGAAACAAGGTGCCCTTAGTAGCTATGAAACTTACTTATTAAATAATTTCAAAGTGTCAAACTTGGAATTATCCCTGGTAATTTTGATACAATGAAAAGAGCATGACTCAGCTTATCTCCACCCCTCTTTTATATCACAGCTCTACAAATATGCCCTATCCCATGATGGCTCTTGCTGACATAATTACAGATATAACCAATCTGATTTTTTATTTTATTATTATTATTTTATTATTTATTTATTTATTTATTTATTTATTTATTTATTTATTTTCCAATCTGAGTTTTTAAAGGGGTTCTTTATTATTCAACATTATTCAAACATTTTAGTTTGCTGAATGTTTTGACTTAATTTAGGTATTAAAAGTGATTTTTTTCCTTCAATATTTTCCCACTGCTTCCTCTTCTTCATACTCTTCCTTTTATTAGATTCAGTTTCTGATAAAACTGTGATGATACTTCAGGATGTGAGCAAATGTTCTGAGTCAGAAACTGTACAACGGGGGTTGCTTTATTTTTTTTTTTTTTTACTTCCTGGTTGAGCAGTTTCAGTAAAGTAAGGTAAGTAAAGTACTTATTAGGGGCAGGTTGTGGGCTTCCAAATGCAAGACAATTAGGCCTTTTGTAGCAGCCTTAGATATACTTAGGATTAATGTAGAATTAAATGAGCACCACCATATACAATGTGAACTTAGAATTTGAGCAAGTTGAGATTCAGTTGCCTTTTTTTTTGTAAAAGGAGAATTTAACGAGACTATTTAGAGTTCCTGGCATAGAGTAGGGATTTAGTAAACAACTATTCTTTCTACTTATCCTTTAAAAACATTTTGAGAGTCACTTCTCTGCACACACTCAGTAGTGGCCTCTGTCTACCACGTAAATTTAAGTCTCATTGGAGCTGCTTTCAAGGCCTTCTGTAACCTGACTCTGCTTTTCCTTTCCAGTCTTTGTTTACTTGCTTCTTAGTTGAGTAGTTTTGTTGTCGATATAGAGGCCATATTTGAAACAGTCAAAACCTAGAACTGTCTGGAGAGCAGGTTATTGAAGAATGGCCAATAGGATAAAATAGAGTTAGGCAGACAGATGGTACATAGGAAGCTTAAACACGGGACTTAGGGGGCCTTTTCAGGTCTCTTGCTTATTTTTTCCCTCACCCTCCTTATGCACATGTCTCTTGAAGACATCAACTTCCACATCCCACTTAGCTCCTTCGCTGGGTACAGCAAGCAGGAGCAGTGGGAAATGCCCATTTCTGATCTTAAGCTTTGTAAGATTTAAGTACCGACTCTGAAATTGGTGTTTGGACTTTCTTATATTCCAGTTTTGTTTTCCAGCAAGTGTTGACTGGCTGCCTCAGTTGGCTCTTGGTTTCTCGTATTGTTTACAAAGGAAATTCCCCTTTCTTATTATGACCCTTAAGAATCATACCTGGCCTTTCGACACTCTGCTAACAGTATGTGGTTGGTCCTACTCACCCCAAAGGGTTGATTCAAACACCGGGAAGTTGAATAAGTTCTTTGAATGTTGAGGCTCAGTCTTCAAGAAACAATAAGAATCTTTAAAGGAAGAGAGAGGGGAGGAGAGGGAAAGAGGAGAATTAGAAGCCAGGTGGAAAATACACCACTTGCTGGCTTGATTATTTGCAGTAACCTGAACTGTTTGCTGGTCACCCTGCTTACATTTTAGCCAACTGTAGTCAGTTCTTTGTGAAACATCCGGAAATATTAGTCTTTTCTTCTGTTTAAAACCTTTCAATAGCTTCCTTAAAAAGAAAACAGAACAACAACAACAAAAAATTCTTCTGGAAAAAAAAATCTGAATTATTGACCATAGCATAAAATCCCTTCATCATTTGCATCCAAACTTAGGTAAAACCACTCTCCCCTTTGGTGCCAAAGGGCTACACATATTGTCCAACCTTAAGTCCTTCAAACATACGTAGCTCTTCCCTTCTTGGGGTCTGACATGTGCTTTCTTACTTTTTGTCTGAGATGCTCTCTTACGGCTTTTGTGTGCTATCTCCTTTTATTCATTTAAGATTCAGATTAGAGGGGATCCCTGGGTGGCGCAGCGGTTTGGCGCCTGCCTTTGGCCCAGGGCGCGATCCTGGAGACCCGGGATCGAATCCCACATCAGGCTCCCGGTGCATGGAGCCTGCTTCTCCCTCTGCCTGTATCTCTGCCTCTCTCTCTGTGTGTGTGTGACTATCATAAATAATAAAAAAAAAAAAAAAATTTTTTTAAAAAGATTCAGATTAGAGATTTGTCTCTCAGAGTGTTCTTCTTTTTATCTCTAGCTTTGGATGTGGTTTTTATTAATTTTTAACACAGCACAAAAATGTTCACTTTCATTTTAAAACCTTTTAGTGAGTACGTTCAATATTTACTGATTGGATTACTTTTTTGTTATTTGCCTCTCCTACTAGCCTGAAACTCTGTAGGGAAGAGGTCTCTCTCTCTTTCCATTGCAAATTGTATGCAGAGAGCCTTGAACAGTATCTGGTTATTAGTAAGAATGTACAAAATATATGTCTTGATGACTGAAGAATTCTGAAACTTAGCCTCACAAACAGTCCTTCGTCTCTAGCCTATTCAGTGTACTTAAACCATTATTAATTGGCTGCTAAGTATTGTTTTATTCTTTGTTCACACTGGGCTTCTTCATTTCCGATTTCACTGGAGTCTTTCTCCAACAGAGTTGACTCAAACCAAGAGTAAGAAACTCTACATCTTACCTTGTTTCAAAAATCCTTTACTCACTTATTAAGTTCTTATCTGTTTACTATAGAGCTTTTGACTTAGTTGTAAAGTGGAAGTGACTTACATAACCTAGATTCAGTAAATTATTCAACTCCTCCAAACTTTTTTTTTTTTTTTTAATTACAACTCATGTTACTAGCCTCATTAGTTGTTCAGGCTCTTTCTGATGGCTCATAATTCACAAATTGCAGTAAGTATAAGTGATGCAATTTCTTCTGTAATAAGAAGACATTCTCACTAGAAACCCCCAAGTTTAGCTGCAGTTGTAAAACAGTATCAATGCTAATAATAATATCAATGCCATAGGAACTTCTTTATCACTTCAGGAGAATTATAAAATTTAAAAGACAGAATTTGCAAGCCACCCCACCCCCCATTTTCCCAGTTCATTCATACATTCTTCTTACGCTTATGTCATTCACTTTAAATAGAAAACTATAGCGTTGGGGTGCCTGGTTGGCTCAGTCAGTTAAGCATCTGCTTTTGGCTCAGGTCATGATCCCAGGGTCCTGGGTTCGAGCCCTGCAACCAGCTCTCTGCTCAGCAGGGAGCTGGCTTCTCCCTTTCACTCTGCAGCTCCCCCTGCATATGCTCTCTCTCTGTCAAATAAATAAATAAAATCTTAAAACACACACGAGCAAAACAACTATAGTGTGAGTGTAAAAGAAGACCACTAAAGTGCTCTGATAATTCTTGATATAAGAGGTGATGTGAAATAGGCAGTAGTGAATACAGGCATATTTGACTCTCTAACTCAGCTACTGAGAACTAAAATGCAGATAATGAAACTATTTGTTAAATAAATAAAGTGACATGTGATTTATGAAGGTCTAAATTTATGCATGTAGCAGAAATTTAACTTGTACTTTAGTAAATATCTGAATATTTGTTCTGTAGAATGTAATTGTGGATTTTAATGGAATTTTTATATGCTAAGATTTTAATATGGTTTTAGATCCAGCCTAAATTCCCCTAGCCTGGAGGAGTGTGTCCATTTAAATTATGGTTTTTTATCTTCTTATGAAGGATAATTATTTTATTGATCCCCTGCGATGTCCTATTCCACATTCAGTATGAAAGAATAAATATTATTTTTGTGATCAAAGTATTCCATTACTTTTAGAAAACCATGATTCCATTCTGTAATTCACTTCTGACATCAAAACCTGGCATATTAAATCAGTGGTTTTGTTTAAACATGATAAGAGCTTATTGGAATCCTAAACTCTAGTGTCTGTGTAGATAATTGTGCATTTTTTTAGCCTAGAGTTTAGTAAGCTTTTGATGAAAAGTACAGCATGTAATTCATCAAAACATTATATAGTGGTGATTTTCACCCCAAACAATAGTGATAGGAATATTAACTTGTATCTGTGTACATTATATATTTTACATATTAATTATACACACATATACACACAAATGCCTTGACCTTGTTAAACATTCTCTGAGCTTGACAGATAGAGGAACAGAGTTCCTAAGTAATTCTCCCAATTTACTCAGCAATATAGTAAAAGAGGTTACATTAGAATTTTTTCTTCCATGAACTATGGTCTCTTCTCTGGCATGAAGACAATTCAGTGCCTATTATTTAACAAACCTTCTTTGATACAAACTGTGTTACAAAAAATTGATGGTAAGTTGGCTATAGGACATAAGACCTGATACATACCCTTTTCATACATCATAGTTTGCAGCTGAACTAGGACTGTGCTTTTTTTAGGATAATAGGTTAAACTGTGTCGATTGTGCTCTCTCGGAAGAGAACACAAATGCACTTGTCATATAGTAAGCCTACCTTATTCAGATGTAAAATAAAATAGAAAAACAGAACCAATTTATTAAAAAAGGATGATGCTCTCTCTATAAACTAGCTAATTGGACATAGAAAGTTATCATTTGCTTAGAAATGCTAGAAATAGGCTTACTTTCTATTCTCTTTTAGATTCATTGGATTCGGGGGAGGGGGCAGTTGTCAGCAAAACTAGCGTTTGTGTGAGAAAAAAAAAAACTGAAATTGATAATGCTGGCCAGTGACTACTGTCACTAGCAGTACTTTCATTTACCATTTTTGTAGCACTCTGAATGAGCAAAATGCTTTACAGTTACAACTCCTTTTAGCTATAAGAGATTATAAAAGTTTTGCAGTTCCAGCCTTAGTCTGTGAGGCAGTGGTAGTCATAGCTATGGCTAGTATCTGTTTGATAGGCCAATAGTTGAGGAAGAAGGTTAAAAAATAATAGGAAGAGGAGGAACTGGAAAAACAAAAATAAGACTTTTTTAAACATGGAAGCAGAACGTTTGCAGAATAAAGCAACTCAAATGAGAACAAAATCCCATCAAAGATACATATCTGAAAAAAAAAAAAAAGATACATATCTGGGTGAAGAAATGTAATAAACCTGTTGACATACAAAAAATAAATCCTGTGAAATATATTTGTAGAGTAAGTCACATGACACATAGTACTTTTAAAAGATCATTTATTTTAGAGAGAGTGTATGCAGGAGTTGGGAGAGGGGCAGAGGGAGACAATCTTCAAGAAGACTCCTCTTTGAGCATGGAGCCCATACTAGCTAACCTCCCAGCCCATGAGATAATGACCTGAGTCCAAACAAAGAGACGCTTAACCAACTGAGCCACCCACATGCCCCACGTAATATTTTAAAGTAGAAGGACACCTGGGTGGCTCAGTGGTTGAAGAGTGCCTTTGGCTCAGGTCATGATCCCGGGGTCCTGGGATGGAGCCCCGCATTCGACTCCCCGCAGGGAGCCTGCTTCCCCCTCTGCCTGTGTCTCTGCCTCTCTCTGTGTCTCTCACGAATAAATAAATAAAATCTTAAAAATATATTTAAAGTAGATATCCTTCTAAGGATGGCTAAAAAGTTATTACTTATTTGAGTTTAAATTATCAGATATCTAATTATCATTAGAAGGATCAGGAGAATCATTTTTTTTAAGATTTTATTTATTTATTAGAGATAGAGATAGAGAACACAAGCATGAGCTGAGGGGAGGGCAGAAGGAGAGGGAGAAGCAAGCTCCCCACTATGCGGGGCTAGAATCCAGGACCCCGGGATCATGACCTGAACCAAAGGCAGACACTTAACCAACTGAGGCACCCAGGCACCCCTCACAGAGTTCTTGAGTGGATGGATCATGATCAGTTCACTCTCACGGTCACGGAGCTAACTTCATCTCTGATCCCCGCGGGGCTGGAGTTCTCACTTCCTTCCTAGCTCTGTTACATGGCAGATGGCAGATGACAAGGGAACTGCAGATGCCCCACAGGCCTTGTCCCCCTGGCCATCTCTCCCCAGCCTCCGTGGTCACATTGCCAGTGCCCTCCGTCCCCTGGTGCCTCACTCCCCTTTCCCAGTAGAGAGAGTTTTCCCACCATCAATGTCCCAGCATTCCAACATGGTCCTTGTTACAGACTGAACTGTGTCCCTCCAAAATCTCTATGCTGAAGTCCTAACCCTGAATGTGACTGTATTTGAAAACAGGGCTTCCAGGTTCTAATTTCAGTGAAATGAAGTCATAGGAGTGGGATTCTAATCTGTTAAGACTAGTGTCCCTGTAAGAAGAGGAAGTGACATCAGAACTCTCTTGTGGAGAGTCCCTTATTCCAACACAAGGTTTAAAAATTTTATAGTTATGTTTGACTTTTTGTTTTCTACATGGAGCCTCTGTTTTAAGACTTTACCTACTCTTGGGTAGTAATAAAGGTCTAAAAGCACATGAAATTAACTGCTCCCATCATGAGTAAATAAAACAGGATCATCTGGGGGAAGTAAACAGGACTTGCATTGAGAACAGTTGGGTTGGGTTTCATTTCTGTTTGAGTCACTTCTTATCTCCATGACCATCAGTAAGACTCACAACAGACCTTACACTCTTAGATCTCAGTTTGCCCATCTTCGAAGCAGATGGCCTCTAAGATTTTCCTTTTGCTCGGATAGGACTTTTTTCTAAACTCTCTTATACCACTGATAACCACTCTTGTGTTTAGTTATGAATAACCTCTTTGTCTCTCCAGTTTATATCCTGTACATTCAATACAATGAGTAAATGTTTAAGTACATGTACACGTGGACATTTAAAAGTTCAAATACTTGGTGTGCGTCTCAGTCCATTGGGGCTGCTGTAACAGAAATACCATAGACTGGGTGGCTTAAACAACAAACACTTCTCACAGTTCCGGGAGTAGTGCACGTTCAGAGCAGTGGCGGATTTGATGTCTGATGAGGTCCTGCTTCTTGATGCACAGATGGATCTTCTTCTTGTAGTGTCCTCACATGGTGGAAAGGATGAGGGAGCTCTCTCGGGTCTTTTTCATAAGGACATCAGTCTCATTCATGAGATTTCCACCTTCATGACCTAATCACCTTCCAAAGGCCCAAGCTTTTAATACCATTACACCGGCAATTAGGTTTCAACATATGGATTTTCAGGGGAAATTGCAATCTGTTGCAGTGGACTACTCCCATCTTTTCCCCAAGTGGCCCGTGACAATGCTGTGACAGTAGCTCTGAACCATATGATGAAAGAGTTATTCTCTTTTCATGTCTCTTCAACTATTGTTTTTGTTTTTGTTTTTTATAATTTATTTATCTACTCATGAGAGACACAAAGAAAGAGGCAGAGACAGTGGTAGGGAGCCCAATGCAGGACTCAATCCCAGAACCCTGGGATCATGCCCTGAGCCAAAGGCTGATGCTCAATCAATGAGCCACCTGGGGGTCCCTTTTTACCTATTTGATTATACCAAGCAGAGTCTTGGTTTGGTGCTAAGGAGGCCTTAACATCATTATAAACACTTAGGAGATTTCTCTTTAAAAAAAAAAAGTAAAACAAACAAACAAAAAAATAAAACAACAAATGCAACATAGGCCTTAAACTCAGAGCTTTCAACAGAAACTAAGCAGATGATGGGCAGCCCGGGTGGCTCAGCGGTTTAGCACTGCCTTCAGCCCAGGGCCTGATCCTGGAGACCCGGGATCGAGTCCCACGTTGGGGTCCCTGCATGAAGCCTGCTTCTCCCTCTGCCTGTGTCTCTGCCTCTCTCTCTGTGTCTCTCATGAATAAATGAATAAAATCTTTAAAAAAAAAAAAAAAGGAAAGAAAGAAACTAAGCAGATGATAATACCATTATTTTATTTTGTCTTTGGAGAATTTTAATTTTTGTTTATGTTTAACAAGTGAAACTTATCTTCCATGCATAATAATAATATTTTCCAATTAAAATAAATACAGTTAAGTAAAAATGTATGTATTTAAAAGAAAATATTAAATAATAGTCCAGATGGTATGTGGACGTTGCAAGAATTGTGGAAAATGAGGACTAAATTTGAGAAAAACTGGGCTACTCTTTATGTTCTCAAAATAGCCCGTTGTGTTACTCCTTGGCAAACATGTTGGACATTTTGAAATCCTGCTCGATAAATTTAACGAGGATATTCTTTCAGAATCTGAAGTGTTTTAACTCACTTTGGCTGTGAAATCATTGAGTCAGTGTTAAATAAGCTAAGTTTCTTGGAGCTCATGAAATTTGTAATCTTATTCTGATGACAACCATTTACATTCTGAAATCTATAACTGTATTTCAAACTGTGACAGCTTTACACCACACAATTTCGGCGTACACTGTCTCTTCCTTATAATTTCAAAGGCCTTTACAGCCTAGAAAGTTGATGTCTGTAAATTATAATCAATGGGTTCTGGTAGACATGGCAGAAATAAGTAAATTAATAGACTAATAGTAAACTCCAAGGGCTTACGTATTTTTGTTTGTAGTAGTTAACTGTTTTTGGAAATGGACTTGCTTTAAATCTATATTTTACTTATCATATTTAAATGATACCTTAAGTCAACTTTTTCTTATTTTGGCCTCAAACTTTTCACTAGAAATTATTATGGCCAAGGTGCGATTAAGCAAGACTGATTTATTCAACTATTAATTCATTTAAAGACAGATTCTAGGATATAGGTGTGATCAATATGTGGTCCTTGTTGTTGTGAGGGCTTACTATGAAGTTTAGGAGCTAGATAAAAGTGATAAAAATAGTGAAATAAATGCTTAGGAGCACATGATGGGGATACCCAAGTTTATCCATGAATAATGAGGTCCTGAAATACTTTTGATGTACTAAATATTTATGCTAGGTCAGGCTCAAGCTTGTAAAAGCATAATGAACTGATAGACCCAGGCAAAATTTAGCTTTCTGAAGGATTCTGGTGAAGCCTGGTAGGATACTCTGTAGCATTTATCCTCTACCATTTGGGATAGGAAAGGAGATTATAGTATTATAGAATGTTACCTTGCTACATTACTTTTAGCTTCTTTAATATACTTGAGAGTTTATAACATGCTCCCATGTGTGTTATTCATTTCATCCTTGTAATGAATATGGCTGAGTGAAAGAGATGTCACCCCCATTTCTGGTTTTACAAATGAGGAAACCAAAGGCACCAAAGCTAGGTAACTTGACCACTATTCCATGCAAACTGACAATAGCTGCACTTGAATCTAGGGCTTTCCACTATGCTGATGTTGATTCTATTTCTGCAGAATTTCAAAACTTAGATTAGCCAGTGAATTTTCCCTTTATTTTATAAATGAGGAAAGTCGTATCGAGGAAAGATGAGAGATTCATCCAAAGCCACATTTCTGAGTATTGGGGAAGACACGTGTATTTAAAGAAGGAAGACTTATCCTAAAATGTCCTGATATGTTATGATTAATGTGAGAGGAGTTACCTGAACTGCTAATTCAATAACTGAATAGAAAAATCACTGGATGGGATGTCAAAAGGCCTGAATTCTAGTCATGCCATATTGTAATAAACTATCTGTGGAAACTTTGGACACAATTATTGCTTTCACTTTTATAGGATCCCTAGGAATTCCACTTGCTAGAAGAGAGGAAGGCGTACCAAGTGGTGATAGGTAGCTTCTCCTGTAAGAGCAGGATTGCAGAGCTTCCTTCCACAAGGTCCCACATACAGGGATGAAGGGTTATGGATGGTTCCATGACATCTAGTATCCAAAAGGAGACCACAGTGCAGGAATGAACAAATGGAGTGTATTCAGAAATTGCTGGAACATTTGTGCATCTCTGTAACTGTTAGTTTCCTTACCCAGGTCTTATACTGAGTGGATATTGGCAGTGAAATAGTTAAGTATAAAAAGGAATTAATTTATATTTTTGAAGACATTAAGGAAATGGAGCTTTCTGTACTTCTTAAGATTAACTTTGCCCTTTTCTTAACTTTTCCCAATTGAGTTGCCTTAATTTTCCTGGTAATGTACTGTGTTAGTTTTCTAGGGCTGCTGTGAGAAAGTACCACAAACCAAGTGGCCAAGCAACAGAGTTTTTTGTCTCATAGCCCTAGAGGCTCGTGGTATAAGATCAAGGTATGTGCAGGATTGCTTCCTTCAGAAAGCAGTGAAAGAATTTCTTCCATGCCTCTCACCAACCTTCTTGTGGTTTGCTAGAAATCTTGGGCATTCCTTGGCTTGCAAAACATCTCTCCGATCTCTGCCTTTTTCCTCACATGGCATTCTCCTTGTGTGCATGTCTGTGTCCAAACTTCCCGTTTTTATAAGGACACCAGTTGTCTCAGATGAGGGCTTCATCTTAACAAAAATTATATTTGTAATGACCCTATTTCTGAGTGAGGTCTCATTCTGAGGTATGGGGGTTAGTAGGTCAGTATATGAATTTGGGGGAGGGGTTATAATTCAACCTGAATTCAACCTGTATAAGCCCACTTAAGGGGCAAGTCATTGCATGTGTACTTGATAAGACTAATAGGGTTACGGTAGAGAAACCAGAACCAGTAGGGTGTGTATGGGTGTATATGCACATGCACACACAGATCAAAGGGGAGGGGAAAGGTTGGCTGATTGGAAGGAATGGTAATAGATTTATAAGAACTTTCTGTAAGTCTGAAATCCATGGGGCAGGCCATGGAGGGGGTGGGCAGTTTGGAAACCGATACTGTCGTCTATAGGGGATTGATTTGCCAGGAAAACCTCAATTGTGCTCTTAAGGCCTTCAACTGAGTGAGTCAGGCCCACCGGGATTATCCAAGATAATCTCCTCTGCGTACAGCCAACTGATTGTAGATATTGATGACTTCCACAAAATACTTGCACACAAAACATGGTTGACACAAAAACTGCCCATCACAGTAAGTAACAGGGAGGGACGCAAGAGGCAACTACTTTATTCCTCAGACCAAAATGATCTGGGGTTAATAATCTTGGATATGGTGTCCAATAATGGTGGACTGACTAGTCCCTGTTTGGGAGGTGGGGTGTACACAAGGTCTGTGTGCTATTTTGTCACAGTCTAGGACGGTTGGTGCATTTTTTTTCCTTTCTACCACAGCCTCAAAACAACCTCCTCTCTTCCAGTGTATATCATGGAGCTGTAGCTTCATTCTTCCAATTCAATCTTGTGTTCTCTGAAGAAAAAATGCCCAAAGCAATTTTCACCCCATCACACACTGGTAATCATTTTATTTTTCTGATTATGTTTCCTTCTCTCTTTCAGCCCTTTGGTAAATTACGCAGGGACCCTTTATTCTCATTCTCTCTTTTTCTGTCTCTCTGTGTCTCTATGCTAAGTGCCAGCTGTCATTGCTTGGCAGATAATTACCATTTTACAAACAGTATTTAGGGAAATGACATCAGTTTCTGAATGTACGGCTGTCATGGCTTATTCACAGGGCTTTCCTCTGTTAACCACCTTCTCTGTGCACAGGCTGAGTGGAAGCAGTGGGGATTAAGGGGAGGGAGAAAGGGAAGACCCCTTGGCTCCAACCTTGTGGAGAACAATTGCATCCCATTTGTCACTGTTAGTCTGACAACACTCATTTCACTCCTCCCAAATTCCCCCTGCCATATTCTGCTTTTAGTGGATAAATAAATGATTGCTTATACAAGTTCAGTGGACTGGCTCCCCATTTGCAGTTTTTTATAGCTTGAAGAAGCAGGTGGGTTGAAAGGCAGAAAGTACCGCCTCCTATTCTGGATGATAGTATCTGCTGAGCAATGCAGGTCTCTCTCTCATTTCATGTGCTTGATCATGCTGTTGGATGAAAAAAAAAATCCTAAAATATTATGACATGTAAAGTGTGTTTGTTTAAATCTCTTAAGTTATTAGTCCAATAATCTTCCTCCCAGCAATGTTGGTTTAAAGATTCTGTTAAGTGTATAACATTGAATAAGAGATAGACTAAGAAAATGAACAGCATTGATTAGCTTCGGTTTGGGGGTCAACTGGTGTCATGAAAAGAACACTATATTTCAAGTTAGGTAATCTGCATCCCATTCTGGACTCCTGGTTAAGAAAGGTAAGCCATTTGGTCTATACAGCCCTTGTTTTACCACTGTAAATAATAACAGTAGTGATAGCAAACTTTGTGTTCGGCACTATTCCAAGTACTTTATTTACTTTATTTATGTTTATTATTGAACCTCTTAATAACCTTATGGATATATTGTATTGTGCATATTCCCAAATGAGTAAATGGAGGCACAGAGATGTTTCATTACTTGTTAACTGGGTTTGAACGTGGTTCTAGAAATAGACTCCTGGCTACTGCAGGGGATGATGATCTCTGTTTTCAACAAGTATAGAGGCAGGAGAGGAGGTGGTGGCAGAGAGCTTGCATGCCAATTATTCGAAGACTTTCAAATTATGTAGTCCCCTATTTTTCCCACTGTCTACCTCTGTGATCAAGGTTGTGATATTCTTCTCAAAGAGCAATATTGCTAAAGGGGAGGGTTGCATAATTTGGAAAAGCTCACTCCCTCCAGGTGGATGACTATTGTAGCAGAGAGTTCCTAGTCCTTCCCAGGCCTGAGGGAAAGGATTGTAAGGTGGCAGCAAATTGGGCTGAATAGCTGACTCTTTGTAGATTTGAATTGCAATTTTTATTGAGTCGGAAGTGATCAGAATACACAAGTTTAGTGAGTTCAAGCCTATGGCAAATCATTTGGTGCCTTCTTACAGTAGGAAATAGAAGCAGTTGCAATTCATGAATTGCCAATTTACCTATAAAGATCTCTTTAATAAGAACAGTTCCTAAGTTCCCAAGTCCCACTAGGCTGGTTGCTTCCCATCAGAGCAGAGTATGTTCTCATTTTTTTATTCTACCGCAGTTCCGCATTGGCTTTCCTCTCCACCACAGTTCTCCCCTTCCCACCTCCCTCTTTCCCTTCCTTCTCTGTGATGTAAGTGCAGCCAGAATTGTACCAAAGGTAGATGTGTTTCTCTGCTTCACCTAGAATAGAAAAGGAGTTTAATATACAGTAAATATCATACAATTGGCTTTAGAGTTTCTGCTTCCATGAACATTGTAACTTAGCAATATGACAGGAGGGGGGCTAAATCAGATTCTGTGGGTAGAACTGCAACCCCAAGAAAGCCTCTGGTTCGATAGACAAGATATAAACTGGGGACCTAGGAAGATTCCTCTCAAATTCTGATCCTGCCAGTTTTCGGCCTTACAGCCTTGCAGAAGTCATTAAACATTAGCTTTTCTCATCTGTAACGTGGAGATAATTTCCATGCAGTATTGTTATGACACAAAGAGGTAATATGCCTTGTGTATGTCGGAACTCAGTGGAGACTAACCATTGTTATCAATCATGCTTTTATAAGGCTACTTCTATGGGGAACTATAGAGACACTTGCCAAGTAAACAATGTCCATCACGGTATTTATAAGAATTCTTTTATAAACTGGGGATCACTCATGCATTGTTGCAAAACATTCCCCTTTATTTAGTTTCCTTGTGCATCTGTGTGTGTGTGTGTGTGTATGTGTTAAAGATAGATGAAGCAATAAATGACTCTGGTCCTAGCCACTGAGTGACAGGTCATGATTCTGAGTTCTTGTACATCCTACACAAAATTACTCACATTTGACATTGAGGTGGAGGTTTGGTGAAATGACCACATGCACACATGCACGCACAGACACACACACTGTCACACAGACTTCCAAATGCTCCGATTTCTGACCTATCCTCATGTAACCTTTCCTTGTGGTTATCATTTAGCATCACTTCTCTGTTAATGAAGAAAATGGCTCCATAACAAATAAACACTGTTGAAGTATCCTTTGGCCCCTAGGACCTAGAAAGGCAGAGAGCCCAGAAATGGGCTTTTCTAGACTTTTTCCATTAACACCTAAACAGGTGTGGATTTATCAGATTAGGCCAGTTCTATGGAGGTGTTGAAATGTGAAGCAGAAGAAAAAAAATGGGAATTGGGCGTTGGGAAAACTAGTGTTCACGCAGGAGACAAACTGCCTCTCAAACTTAACACCTGCGGCGGTGAGACTGTGAGCCTCACCTAATGCTTTAGGCATTCGTTATCCACAGATTCAAATTTTCTGTTTCTAACATTTCATGTTATTAATATATGACTCAATAACAAAAGGTCATAAGGTGTTTTGGCTTAAAAAAATCCCTCTGATAAAACAGGTTGTTCTGATGAAATATTTCACTGGGTAGATAGTTTTTACATTAATGCTGTGACTATAGAAGGGAGATGAGATAAAAAAATAAAGTTATTATTTATTTACGCTCCATCTTGTTTCAGGGAAGATTTAGAGTGGAAACTAAGGTAATTATCTGATTATGCAAGCAAAAACAGCAGAAAAGTAAACAATCCAGGTTTTAAGAAAAGAAGACATATGCGTGTATATATAATGTGTGTGTTTGTATGTGTATATTATATCCTAGATTTAGATTTTACCTTTGTATTGCATATACTTAAGTATAGAGAAACAAAATTGGATGAATAAGAATTGCAAATGACGTGGTAAATTGTCTTCTGCTGTGACGTGAAGTAGGTCATCTCGTGTGAAGTTAAGAGAAGACAAGGTTATGGTAGGGTGAGGAACTTTTAGGGAGGGAGAAAAGTTTATTCCTCTTTCCTCTTCCTCTGAGGATTCAGAGACCATATGTCCTCACATACTCCATCTGTGCTGCCCAATCCAGTAGCCACCTGCCACATGTGGCTACTAAGCACATGAAATACAGCTAGTCTAAGATGTGTGGTAACTTTAAAGCACACCAGATTTCTAAGATTTCCTATGAAAATTTAAACTATCTCATTGATATTTTTGTATTGATTATATTTGAAATAATACTTTATATGTATTAAGTTAAATAAGATGGGCTGAGGATCCCTGGGTGGCGCAGCGGTTTGGCGCCTGCCTTTGGCCCAGGGCGCGATCCTGGAGACCCAGGATCGAATCCCACGTCGGGCTCCCGGTGCATGGAGCCTGCTTCTCCCTCTGTCTATGTCTCTGCCTCTTTTCTCTCTCTCTCTCTGTGTGACTATCGTAAATAAATTAAAAAAAATAAAATAAAATAAATAAAATGAGCTGCTGAAATTAACTGCTTATTTTTACTTTTACTGTTGTCACTACAAAATATAAAATTATGTATCTGCCCCTCGTTTGTTAGTAGATACATATGTGCATTTGAGAGTACTGGGCTAGACACAAAGTTGAAGCATAGAACCCCATGGAAAGTTGTAAGTAAGTGATGGTGTTAAAAAGTCAGAACATTTCTGTTGTGGATTTGGTGGGGGTCAGGCTTCCAGCTTGGCGGGAGAGGGCAAAGGAATTTCTTCACCATTATAACACAGTTCTAATTAGCCGAGATATACTTTGGCCAAGTTCAGAGCCCATGGGTATTAGCTACGTCGAGGAGAATGGAAATGGGTAATGTGGAGCTTTGCACATTTTCTATTGCACAAGAACGTATCCGTGAGGTGAAAGGAAAATTAAGCAAATAGTTTCAGTGTGGAATTTCTATTTCTTTCTTCAGACAGAATTCATTTTGTCTAAATATTAGTATATTTGTTATTGTTGACTTTTCCATTCTAGATGGGGGTTGCCATTCTACTGGATCAGTATTCCTCAAAGAAATTGTGGCTGCAGAAAAGAAATGGTACTTCTTTTGCATTTGCAACCCAACTGTTTCATTCGGTGGGGAAGCTGAGATCATTTATTTTGTGTCCCAGGTGTGCCCTCCCTTGATGGCTTAGTTACTTAACTTCCCTCAGCCTTGTTTCCTCATGTGTTCCAAACTCTAATATTTGATAATGCTGTGCAACACACTGGAACACCTTTGTGCCCATTTGTAATTCACCTCTGCCTTGTTCAGTAAAAAACAAAACAAAAACACACACACATGCAAATCTGCTCACCCACCTATCTTCTGCTTGTTCTACATCTTAAAACCACAAAAACAGTGGGAGCTTAATTTTCTCAGAGGTTTTATGGTTACGGAAAGCATGTCTCGGTGGTCTCTTATTCACCCCTCATCCCCATTCTCTAAATTGGGTCTGAACTGGTTACTATGGCAACACAAGCCCTAGAAACTTGATATGTCTTCTTTAATACATCCTACTTTGAGAAACCTATAAAAACAATATTTCTGTAGGGTGCCAGGGTCCAATTCATTTTAATTTAAGACTGATGCCAGTTAGAAAAGAAAGATCCATCAAAATAAAATTTAAAATACATATGTATACCTAACCCTTTAGGAAACTAGGCCCTCGGTACAGTAAGGAGTGAGAAAGGAACTGCTGCATTAGAGAGATACCCGCGGGGCTGTCAATCGACAAGTGTTTGGCAGTGGGAAATTTCCTTGGAAAAGAGAAAAATCTCTAAGAGATTTAAAGATCCTATTGAAATTCACACTGCGAATTGCCATTCCCCACAAAGGCCCTTTAAGCTGAGACAGTGAATGAACACAAGTCTCCCTAACTGGGCCAGTGCTGACAGCCTTGGCACCACTCTTCATATTCCAGCAGCCTCTCCTGTCAGCTGCAGAGCCTGTGGAACCATCAGAGGCCTAGGGAGAGGCAGGCAGAAGGTTTTCTCAGGGCCTTGTGAACTCCTGGCTGGGCTACAAGCTAAGATGTCTGTTCAATCAGATTCCCTCTGTGCTTAAAAAAAAAAAAGAAAGAAAGAAAGAAAGAAAGAAAGAAAGAAAGAAAGAAAGAAAGAAAGAAAGAAAGAAAGAAAGAAAGAAAGAAAGAAAGAAAAGAAAAATAGCTGATTTCAAATTCACTTTTGGATTTAAAATCTATTATGTCCTCCTCTTGCGTTCTTTGCACACCTGAAACTCCCTTTAATCATCTTCTACCAGCATTCAAGTACCACTGGTGGATTGACCAGCTAGATCGTTCTTTATGGCTAATGCCACCTGAGAGCGGCTTGCTTTTATTGCTTTCCTCATCAAGTCTTTCTATTTTCAGTTCTCCTCCAACTCCCTTCACACACACACACCCCCTTTCAAGTTTCATCCCATTGGCCCTGGCGTATGTCTTTATACTCCTTATCTCGTCATTCAAAATGTATGTCAAAGCATTAGATTGGGTGCCCAGAGATCTGAGTTCAGTTCTGGATTTTCTGCATTCTCTATCGATGACATGGAAAGGGAACACTTTGTTCTTCTTTTCTTCCGACCAGGAACTGGTAAAAATCATTGTGATTTAATTGATCATACGCGGGATGACAGTAAAATTGAGTAGGACTGAGCCCTTGCAGAGAGCACTCCGCTAGGGATTAGGAGATCTGATTACTCATGCTAGTCCCTGAACTGAACACAAATGTGAAGCAAAAAAATGGAAGACACAGTAATAGTTGGGCTACTATAGGAATAAATAGGCAGACTTTACCCCCACAATCAAGATTAAATGTAAGGCAGACTTTTAAATTTAAAAAATATATTTATTTATTTTTATGTATGTAATTTGTGTAGGTTTCTACGCATGCATGATCTCATTTTTAATGCTTTGACAATTATTGCTAGAAAGTCATTTTTTTGAAAGTTTAGTCCCATTTCAAAGCCTCTCACCTGGCTGGCCAGAGTTCCTTCACTGAGGCTGCAGACTGGCAAGTATAATAATCCATGGTCCCAGGGAAAGGCAGATGTGGCAAGTATCAGGGCTCTGGAGATCATTAGCCACTTAGTGAGATATTCCATGCAAACCTCTAAGCCAGTCTCCATTACAGATTTCTAAGCAGCGCTCCCCAGCTACATATTACGAATGACATCCCTAGGGATGAGCAGGTCTAATAGGGTATAGATATGTCAAGATGTCTGTAGCCCACCTAACAGTCGCTGCAGGGAGCGCCAGCCACCCTCCTGCATAAGAACAAATTACTAACACTCTGGAGGCTTTTTTTTTTCTTTTTTTCTGTCATGCTTACTGGAGAGAAAGCAACATCCTCTTCAATACAAATGGCTCTGTGCAAAATCTTGCTCTTTTGAAGTCATTTTGGAAGTATAGAACTTAAGTTTGTGTGTATAGCAGACCTAATTATTTCCTTTTGCACTGTGATTGTTGAAGCATCTCATTTTTGGAATAGATATGACTCTAAACAGTTGTCTGTAAAGTGAGTTTTGCCAATTCTATATATGAAATATTATTTTCTCCATTATGTATCATTTAAATTAAGTTTAATTCAGCAAACATTTTCTGAGGGCCTATTACATGCCCAGCACTGTGCTGAATGTATGGGCTTCAGAGATGAATGAGATGCAGCTGTTGCCTTCAAGAAGCTAGCAATCTAGCTGGAGAATCAGACCTCTCAGAAATTAACTCTGGCAGAAGGCACCGTGTGCTAGAATGGCTGTATGCAAAAAATTATTATAGAAATGAAAGGGAGGGAGTAATTAATTCCACCCAGATGGGTCAGGGAGACCTTCATGGAAATGAAAGTGGAGCTGGACTTCTAAGGATGTTTTAAGATTTTTCCAAGAGCAGGAGGAGGGCAGTCCAGGCAAAATGACTGTGAGTGGAAGGCACAAAGACAAATTGCAGGAGCATTGATGTAATGGGGGACAAAAAGAAAAAAAAAAAAAAACCTCAGAAAAGTGCTGTCACTGCAATGAATGGCAGAGGATTAACAGGGGATTCTGAGCTTTCTTGTCTGTGCCCCATCACATGGCCGCCAATGAATCTCTTAAGACAGGGGACACCATATTAGATTGCTTTTATAAACATAACTCTGATGGCTTATGGAGAAAACCAGTCTGAGGGAAAGGACTGAAACCAGAGAAGTTAATCTGTAGACATGTGGATCTAAAAGAAGGGAATGATAGTAGGGATGAAGACAGGAGGATAAAAGGTCAGAGACATTTGCGGAATCATGTGGAGAGACGTGGTCACTGAATGGATTGGTATGAAAGAGGCAGGCATGGGGTCACTTCTCCCAGATTTCCTGGCTGGGATAATTGGGTGCATGCAGATGTTTCTGACAGCAATTTAAGACACTTGAGGAAGGAATACTCACATTTGGAGAGAAAAGATTTTTAATTTAGCTGTGGATATTTGTAGTTTGAGGTGTTTGTGAAATATCCAAGTAAGAGGTCCAGTAGGAAAGTGCAGAAGTCATGAGAAAGGCAGGATCAGATGCACAAATGTTGGGAATCATCAGCTAATAGGTAGCAGTTGCAATTCTGGTAGAAAGTGGCATTACCAACAGTGACCTTCCCATGAGGTAAAAATTGCTAAGGACTCAGAACTCTGGTATATGCCAGTATTTGAGGGGCAAGAGGAGGGGAGGGGACTATGATGTCATACAAAAAAATCAAACATAGAGGAAAAGCTCAGAAAAGTAGGATTATTGAAGCCAGTTAAGGAGAACATATTGCAAAACTAGAATATAAGGGAAGTGGGGTTTGCTTTTTGTTATATCAGCTTAGATAAGGGGGCGGTGTGGATTCAGAAGAGGGAACTGGCTCAGAAGCAGACTGACCTGTATTCTGTTTCTCATCTTACCACTTGTTCTCTGTAGGATCTTGGAAAATCATCTCCAAGCCTGTTACCTCATCTGCAAAGAAGAGTTTATCATGGGGATGACTTGAAAAAATGTGTATAAACCACCAGGGAAAGGTGACATACAGAGTAGGCAATTGGTAATGGTGGTTCCTTCTAGCACCAGGTAGACAGCAGAGGTTGTGGTGAGAAGTAAGTGGGTCTGAACATTAAGATGAAGGGAGAACTGAAATAAGAATCTTGGTGAAGGAGACCTAAGCCCTCAGGGCTTTAGGAAGAGGCCCAGTAAGCCAGAAGGGTCATCGCTTCTGCTTTTAGCTGCAGAGGGCACCCTCTGTGGTCATTCTGTGTCTCACAGTCTGTGATAGTTGTTGACCGTATGAGCCACAGTCCCTAGCCATGTCGGTACCCACAGAAAGTGTTGAAATATAATGAGTAGTCAGGTAAAACTGAAATGCTTCTTGAGGGCCCAGTAATGGGCTGAGTTCTAAAGGAACCAGAGATTTTAAGGTGGTTCCTGTCCTTGAACTTAGAAACCCGTGAGAGAAAAGATGGACCTATAGACAATATACTTAAGAAATTATACCGGGTGCAGGGGTTTGTATATAATAGTGAATTAGGAATGAGGGGGAAGAATGAAGGCTCCCTTAACTTGAGGAAGTTAATTTCTAGAAGTTCAGAGAAGGCATATGTGCCTCTAGGTCAGAGACATTAAAATGGTAGACTAAATAGGAGAGTCCAAAGTTCATATTCTAGCTCCATGATCACAAATATGGTAAAGCCAAAAGTGAAGACTTAAAAGGACATCAAAACAGCAGCTCCGTCTGCCAAAGGAGCTACCTGACATTGCCTTCCTTTGTCCTGATACTAAGGTTAAGCTGCTTATGCTCCTCCACCCTACTCCCCTCCCATCTGTGTCCATCATTTCCAATTTTCTCTGCTTCTTTTAATGACAGTGCTTCCTTCTCAATTCAAAGAAACTTAAAAAAAAAAAAAAGGAGGAACTAAAAGGGGGGAAAAAGAACATCCAAAGCTCAAGGGAAGAGCCTGATGAGGAGCCATTTGCAGAAATATTGAGGCACCAAAGCCTCAGAGACCGTGAGCTGCTTGTAACTCTGAAGTGAGACTGTGTGGGTGCAGCTGAGGGAAATTAGTGTCTCCTGATGCACTTCGTAGCACTTTGAGAACAGGCAGGCTATTTACATAAAATGGGAAGATGCCCCTTATCCGTGGCATGGGGACTCAGGCACAAAGGAAGCAGAATATTCCTGAGGCTTGCTGTCTACAGAGTCTTGGGGCTACATGGGGGTAAATTTAACCCCCATGCCATGACGCAAATATCTTAGGGCTGAATACCCAGAATTTATGAGCCTACGGGTGTAAGTTCATATAAATACCCCCAGAGTTATATAAATAAGGTGGTAGGACAAGCTCTGGTTTATTTTTAAATATTTTTTTTAAATTAACTTTTATTGGTGTTTAATTTACCAACATACAGAAAAACACCCAGTGCTCATCCCGTCAAGTGTCCACCTCAGTGCCCGTCACCCATTCCCCTCCAACACCCGCCCTCCTCCCCTTCCACCACCCCTAGTTCGTTTCCCCGAGTTAGGAGTCTTTATGTTCTGTCTCCCTTCCTGATATTTCCCAACATTTCTTTTCCCTTCCTTTATATTCCCTTTCACTATTATTCATATTCCCCAAATGAATGAGAACATACACTTTTTGTCCTTCTCCGATTGACTTATTTCACTCAGCATAATACCCTCCAGTTCCATCCACGTTGAAGCAAATGGTGGGTATTTGTCGTTTCTAATTGCTGAGTAATATTCCATTGTATACATAAACCACATCTTCTTTATCCATTCATCTTTCGATGGACACCGAGGCTCCTTCCACAGTTTGGCTATTGTGGCCATTGCTGATAGAAACATCGGGGTGCAGGTGTCCCGACGTTTCATTGCATCTGAATCTTTGGGGTAAATCCCCAACAGTGCAATTGCTGGGTCGTAGGGCAGGTCTATTTTTAACTCTTTGAGGAACCTCCACACAGTTTTCCAGAGTGGCTGCACTCTCTTTCACCATACACAAAGATAAACTCAAAATGGATGAGAGATCTAAATGTGAGACAAGATTCCATCAAAATCCTAGAGGAGAACACAGGCAACACCCTTTTTGAACTTGGCCACAGTAACTTCTTGCAAGATACATCCACGAAGGCAAAAGAAACAAAAGCAAAAATGAACTATTGGGACTTCATCAAGATAAGAAGCTTTTGCACAGCAAAGGATACAGTCAACAAAACTAAAAGACAACCTACAGAATGGGAGAAGATATTTGCAAATGACGTATCAGATAAAGGGCTAGTTTCCAAAATCTATAAAGAACTTATTAAACTCAACACCAAAGAAACAAACAATCCAATCATGAAATGGGCAAAAGACATGAAGAGAAATCTCACAGAGGAAGACATGGACATGGCCAACAAGCACATGAGAAAATGCTCTGCATCACTTGCCATCAGGGAAATACAAATCAAAACCACAATGAGATACCACCTCACACCAGTGAGAATGGGGAAAATTAACAAGGCAGGAAACAACAAATGTTGGAGAGGATGTGGAGAAAAGGGAACCCTCTTACACTGTTGGTGGGAATGTGAACTGGTACAAGCTCTGGTTTAAATCCTTGCTTGCAGCCTACTTGCTATGTTTAGAAAACATAGCCTCACCTTTCCAAGACCCCATTTTGTCATTTCTTATGCAAAAGTTTGTCACAGGGTTTATTTGAGGATTCTGTGATATAATATATTGGAAGGTGCCTAGCACGGAAATTGGCTTATAGTAGATGCTTGATAAATATTTATCAATAAAATACAAAATAACTCTTGTGAGATCTTTCATGCTGACATTTGCTGTCTGGCTCATGTGTCCCATCTAATGGCCAATGAATCCCAAATTACAATCCCCCATCTAGAGTTCTTTCTGAAGTCTTTCTGAAGTCCAAATTTATGTATTTCACTACCTATGTAATATCCTGATAGAATGTCTAATGGATACCTCGAAGTTAAAATACCCAAACCTGAACTACTCCTCTTCTCCTTAGACCTTCTCCTTCCATATGGCTCTGTATCTTAGTAGCTGGTAAATCCCTTCCAGTTGTATAACCCAATATTTAGGATCTCTTACCCTCCTCTCACACATGGGAGAGATACCACTATATCTTGTGGCTCTGTCTTCAAAGTATATCCAGAATGTGACCATCTTTCTTCCTATTACTGCTGTCGTCTTTACGTGAGCTACTATCAAGGCTTGTCTGTAGTATGCAAGGTCCTCCTAATGGAGTTCTCAGTTTTAACTCTGGACTCCCTACAGTTACTCTCAACAGAGCAGTCAGTGATCCAATTCAACACAGAAGAATATACATTAATCATTTTAGCTCCAAATGCAAGCTCATAATAGATATCTGCTTGACTTCCCCTCCCCCCTTTGGTTCGTTCTTTTGTGAAGGTCAAGAACTAGTGAACAGAGAGATATGCAGAAAACCAAGGTCCTAAAGGTTTTCACGAGAAGATCTAAAGAAGGAGGCAACATAAATTGAATGGTGCCCCCAAAATATATTAAGGAGTATGGAAGCTAAGAAAGGATCATTGAATTTGGCTACTGTGGAAATACCAATAACTGAAAAATGCAGACTCAAGGGAGAAGTGAACAGACACAAGTTTATGAAGGTTTACAGATTACATGACAAATTTAAAAGAGAACTATCTATAAGTTGTTTTTACTTAAGTTTGGCAATAAAGCACGGCAGAAATGAAATGGCCGTTCAAATACACACTATCTACGTTATCTTCAAAAAAAGACATGTGTCTATGGAGAATTGCCAGCGGGTTCAGAATTCTCTGAGCTTCCCTTCCTACCCTAAGGTCCAGAGCGTTTTATCCTTTTTCATGCTGTCCTCTTTTCATGCTTTTATGCTTTAGTGGCATGGTCCGCATGTGGTTCACTAGTCCCTTTGTCCCCAGAATCACCTTGGCCCCATTCCGTACAGCCTGTGTACTACCCACCCACCAGTCCCCGTCCTGCTCCGCTCTTCAGCACCCTTACAAGTTCAGGCACCCAAGACCTCAGCCCTGTCCACTGCCTTAGCCTCCTGCTTGTGGAAGATTTCAGCCAGCTGTGAGTTGAGGGGATAACTTGTATTATGTCTTTGGAGATGAGTGAATCCTGCAGGCAGAAGGAAGTAGCTGTCATAACCCCAGAGACTAACAATGCAAGAGGGAAGAGAGTTACCGATAGAAGGTGACACAGTAAATGGGACATGGGATCAGGAATGCAGGTGGAAGCTGCGCATGACTCCCAGGCCAGAAATTCAGTGCATTTTTTTTTAATTTGTGACTTTGAACTACAGGAGGGTAGGTAGCTGTTTAAGACTCTTAACCAAATCTCCAGAGTCCCTCCAGACACCAGCCCAATCCCAAGGACCAATCATTCACTGCTTTGACCTCTCTCCTCTTTCACTGCCTGTCCTCCTCCTACTACCTGACTCAAGCTTATCTGGCTGGACTGGGGCTCAGCTTGTTCTTCTAATTAGAAGCAGGAGGTTAGCAAAGTCCCAGGTTCAGTAACACTGATGCTTTTTTCAGTTTCTGTTTGCCATGCCATTAGTGGCAGCTTCAAGCTGAGCTGAAGACATTCTAAAGAGTCATTGTTCTTCTCCTGGATATATTTTAAACGTGGGCAGAGGTGAGATGGTATCTTTTTTCCCCTGTCCCCAGACCAGTGACTTTCCTTTTCACATAAGCTGAGCTTCTAAAAACTAAACAAAGAGCAATAACAGTTTCCCTTTGCTGCTACTTCTGGACCATTTTATGGCCAGGACATTACCTAAAAGCCTTCTGTGATTATGAAATACATTTCAAGTTGGATATCTTTTTTTTTTTTTTTTCCATTTTCGAGTCCCTTCATTAGCTGATTGTTGCTGCCAATGCAATTTCGTCCTGGACACAGTTTCACAGAAGACTCTTGAGCTTCCTTTTCCTCTCTTCTCAATGAGCACTTCCAGTAAATGCCATAATTAAAATGCACAAATTAGCTTCATCAGAAATCATCACATCTCAAGATTGAAGTTCAGAAGTGTCATGCTTTAGAATTAGAAATTGTTTCCCTACTCTTACACATTTTTCAATCATATTTTGGTAAGAACTACGATTTACACCAAAATATAAACCTCACCATTCTGTAAGCAACAGTGAATGAGGTTGACTTTTTGGTTGTTGTCTGTCCATGGTATTTTATATACGGTAAATTTCCAGGAATCGGATTGAAGTTTTCACCCATAGGAAATATTTACTTCTCTTTGAAATACCCTCAAGGCATTAGCTGTCCCATTGATAAAACTGATTTTTTTGTACTACCCCCTTGAAGTCTAGTAACCCTAGGGATGCAACTATTTTATTCTTTCTCTGCACTGCTGTGCTTAATGGGTATGGAAGGCTTACTAATGTCATTGACAAAGGTACCCCATACGTCCAAGTTCTTCATTAGCTACATGAAGTTGGCCATTTTGTTGCTGTCTGTTGAGAGGCAATACCATTGGTGTGAAACCTCAATGCAGAATTGAATCAATATAAGCTTTCTGCATTTGCTGAATTTATAGTGTCAGTTGCGTGTTTGTGATAATAATGACACTCGGCTCTTGGAAATACTTTAGACTCTTGAATCTGTTCTAATAGTTGTGAGGTGGATGATTACTGGCAGAGACTCATTTTTCATCTTCTCTGTGAAAATATAATAGGGGAAGGATGATTTTATGGAGATTTGCTATAGAATAAATGCAGGAAATATCAAAGGCAATTAAGGCAGCAGGATATATACAAAGTGTGGCAAGGTGAAGAGTAGGAAATGGAGGGAGATTCTACAGAAATAGTCACAGAAGTCTCAGTGGAGTCCAGACATTTATATAAGGTGAATCTGGGGGATCAAGAGGCTTTTTGTTTCATAAAATTCCCCAAACTTCATAAAGATACAGAGAAAACCTACAATGTTTGCTAAATGCATTTCTTACATTTCATTAATTCAGTTCTAGTTTGAAATTTGTGATCAAAGCATTTTTTAAAAAAAGATTTATTTAGAAAATTAATACTGTAAACAAGATTATCATGGGACCTTTTATAAGTTTTTGAAGAGAATAGTTTTTAAGAATTTTTAGCATATTCATAATATGGATATTCAATTCTTGATTATACATGAGCTTGCCTTATATAATAAATTATATAAGCTTGCCTTATATAAATAAATTAAAGCAGCATCTCTGCTTAGAAATGCTTTTTTGGTCATTAAATTGAGTTATTATGACTTCTTATAGACCAAAGCTGCTTTTAATTTTTAAGGGCATATCTAATTTAGACACTAACTGATTCTGATGGGCTTCCTCTTCTGAGGTTGACATCATGATTCTTAACTATTTTTTTATTAGCACCAACAACTTAATTATCAATTAATATTTATCAATTTCACTAATATCCATGTCATTGCTCATTTATTTAGCAAAGAAAACTTGATATGGCTTATCACACTTAAAACTCATTTCATAATGTTTACAGATATTAATTAAAGTCTTTTAATTGGTGTTGAGTATTGAATCTTGTTGTTTTTGTTTTTTTTTTTTTTAATGTGGTTTGATTGAAAGGAGTTGCATTTGTGGTTTCTCCCTAACCCTCTTGTGTTTAAAAATGGGATTTTAGTTTTTAAAGCATTTATGTATTTACATTATATTCAGGCATTTAGGTCCCCTTCAAAAAGTCTGGCGCCCTTTTTGACAAATATGTAAATTTATGATGTATCTTTTAATAAATTGGGTTATATTTACACTATAGAATACTGTGCAGCACTGAGAATGATCTAGAACTACATGTAATAATATGAATAAATTTTGCAACATAATATTGAACAAAAAACCCATATTCCACTTATTTTAATATTTAAAAGACAAAATTAAATATGCTGATTGAAATCAGAGGTGGAGCATAATGACTAGAAGGAAACATGAGGTACTAAGTAAGGGCGGTGTTTTTTTCCAGATCTGATAGTATTTACATAGGTGTATCAAATTTATAAAAATGCAGGAGGCTGTACAACTATGATCTCTGGAGCATTTGTGTAAAATATTCTGTAACGAAAACTTTTAAAACATGATTTTAGTACAAATATAACAATTTTTGACTTTATTCATGTCAGCTTTCTTAGAACTTTGTTCAGATGCCATTAGGCTTCAGGAACATAAGGAATAAAATATCATTTTTAAATGCCCTTTTTTTCATGTATCTGGAGACTTGTTAGAGAAAATAGTTTATACATCTAACAGATACTGTGTAGCAAAAATAGAAATATATGCCACATGTCTCTTGCCATCAGACCTTGATTATTTTGACCTCTCTTATCTGAAATGAGGTTATATCCCCCCAAATGTGCATTTTCCCTATTAAAATATATTCACCAAGTAATTATTGGATTTAATTAATATTACCTCATTGTTTTTGAAGAATTGAGACACTTCACTGTTTTGAAAAGAAAAAAGTACCTTACATAAATAAAATTAACATAGTGATGTACACATAGGTTTTTGACTTATAATCATGTTTCCTATATCTGTAACCTGTTATATATCAAACGTGCTGAATTCCAGTCTTGGTTTGGTATTTTTTTTTAATCCTGAGCATCATAAATTATTCTTTTATATGACCACATTTATTGAGTGCTCTTTACTTAAGTGAAAAGGCTGGGTTGGGCACTTTGCAGACCGGAGTCTTGATTTAGAACCACATGAAGGACAACAGAGAAAATAGAAAAATTACAAATGTCACATGTCTACCTCCACTCTTGCTGGATCATCTAAGAGTCTGAAGAAAGGCCTACTTATGTTTGTTAGAAATAAGTATTCCTCACAAGAGCAGAATTGGCAGTTGCTTCTGGTTGCTAACCTCTGAGTTTTCTTTCTTTCTTTCTTTCCTTCTTTTCTTTTCTTTCTTTTTCTTTCTTTTCTTTCTTTTCTTTCTTTTCTTTCTTTCTGTTTACTTTAAATCCCCAGTACGACACAGAATACTGAAGTTGATTTTCTCCAGATTCTCCATTCTCAGCCATGCTCATTCAGGAGGACTCCTACACTGGGCAGATAGCTTCTAGAGAAACTGTCTCCAGATTTGCCCCACGCTGTAGCCACAGGGTCTTTAAAAAAGGCTCTGGGCATATTTCCACCTATGCTTAAAGAGGATCAGTTATGAAATCAGCCAAATAATCTATAATCCATCTATAATTACTATATGCAGTACACAAATAATCTATAATCAATCTATAATTACTACTTGCAATACACCTACACCCGTGATCGCTACAAGGTTTGAAATGCCTTCTTTCCTAGAGTAGTGCGTTAATTTCGTTGGTTGGTTGGTTTTGTTTTGCATGAAGTCACCGTCTCAACAAATGTCTAACAAATAAAATGATTATGTTTTAGTTAAATGGCAGTGAGTTGGAAACATGTTTCCAGACTTGGAAACAAGTCTAAAATCTTGTAAATGCATGAGGATGTCTTCTTGGGGGGGGGGGGGGGCTTCTACAACTTTAAATATATTGATATTGGTTTGTTGTTGTTAAATTGTTTTAAATTTTAGCCATTTTCCTAATAGAAATAAATAAATGTATGTGAGACATATGGCTTCCCAGCCCTATTTCATAAATTATAGAAGTTGAGTCTTGTCTTTTGTCCTAAACTTTCACTCATCAGCTATCTTGCATTTACAGGGGTCTGTAATTAGGCCCTGTCCAAGGCTGTGATAGAATGTAAGTCTTCTCTCTTATGCAAGTGAATCTTCATTACATGTAGTTCACTGGTGTTGTTAATAATCTAAAAGAAAAGCAAAATGAAGACTAAGGGAGGAAAAGACAGCTGTTGATGAAATTATTTCTTACTTGTTAGTTTAGCATCTAGACCCATCTTGGAAAGGATTTTGAAGTAGACCTAGCCCCCTGTAGGTCCAATTCTTCTGTCATCACATGGCCTTCATTCTTGGGTCTAAGTTGGTCCTCCGGGACTCCCACTTAGGACTTAAACAGTACCCCAAATTTTTCCACATCTCCTACTTGAAAAAAGTGTTATGCGGCATGAGACGTTAATAAAGAAACATATTAGCTACGAAGGTGCTACCTCTTTAATAGTAGTCCCCCTTTACTCATGAGGGGATGCATTCCAACACCCCCAGCACATGCCTGAAATTATAGATGGTACTGAACCCTATATATATTATGTATTTTCCTATGCATCCATGCCTATGATAAAGCTTAATTTATAAATTAGGCACAGAAAGAGATTAACAACCATAACTTACAATAAAATAAAACAATTATAAGAATATACTATAATAAATGTAATATGTAATTATGTGAATGTGGTCTCTCTCTTTCTCTAATATCTTGTTGTACCGTATTCACCCTTCTTGTGAAGATGTGAGATGATGAAATGCCTATGTAATGAGATGAGGTGAAGTGAATGACATAGGCATTATGATGTGGTGTTGGACCACTGTTGACCTTCTGGCGATATGTCAGAATGATCATCAGCTTCTGGGCCATGGTCGACTGTGGATAACTGTGAAAAGCAAAACTGAGGACATGAGGGCTACTGTACAGTCTCCCTGATGGATATTTTAATGTGACTTTATGAAACTGATGCTTTAAAGCAATAACTCTAAGTAAAATTTTGGGTACGTTAGTATCTAATAGGAGAACATTTTTAACACAGGAACCTTTTCAGGCAAGTACATCACTGGGCTAAGCCTAGGCTAGAGCCAATCCAGTTTATTAAAAATTTAATCCTGATTTCATTCATCATCATTAACTCCAGCAATTGGCCAACATATTTAAATGAAGCAAATTTTGAAGATTTAGGAAGCAACTAGCAGTTCTTTCAGGACACCAAGAATAATATCCACAGTTTAAGGAAATTTGTGTCGACCCAATTTACAGGGAATAAAAATGTCATAAATCACATCATTTTGTGTAAAGCACTTTGTGTCATCCTCAACCCAAAGTCTGGTGTCGCTTAATGGTAAAAAGGAATTAAGATTTATCATCAATAAATGAAAGCGTTTTCTCAATCACTTAAATGACTCCTTCACACAAATTGAGATTTCCACAAGACTCCATATTTAATAATAGAAAATACATCTTTAAAATACTCCCCTTTGGAATGTTTTTGACACGCATTCTGAGTACGCTGATTGCTGGAGTAATGTCTCCGTGCTTGTGTGTGAAGAACAGCATGTGTTTCACATGTTTATTTCTCCGAGATTTCCATTTTGACTCTATCTCTTATGCTCCAGTTAATGGGTACTTAAAATAAAGTGGTACCCATTTTGCTTTATTACTTTAATTTCTTTAAAAGTGAGTTCTTTTCCTCCTCTATTTCCAGTTCAAAGGCAGCATGGAGTCTTAATAAACTTCGAATGTACTTGGATAGCTGATAAATTTAATGATCTCATCAACTTAAAAAATACCAAGTAAAAAGTAAGTGATCTTGAGAATAATTAACAAGGCAATGATGGGAGAGGAGAGTATTAGGCAAAATAAATGGAGGTGCCCTTATTTCTGCCATGAGTTCCATGGAGAGAATGTAGTCGTATTTTGCCTTTGTTATTTATAACTTAAAACGTACTCTGCATATCAGTACGTTGCATCGTAGAGGTGGAAAATAATACACAGAGACAACATTGCTGTATCTATCCTCTTTATGTCTCTGTAACCCAAGAAGTAGATGTTTGCACCTAGAGTTGGCAGTGAGAGAAACTAAAGCCAAAGATGAGCGTACAGCAGTTGAGGGATAGCTGGGGGATAACCCCTAGGAAAGGGATCGTGCATGTCTAAATGAGATCGATGCTGAAATTATTCTATCTTTCTACAAATATCTATGGTTTTACACCCAAATATGTTAATGCGATAAATTAACAGGCATATGTATTTCCTTTGTCTAATTCATTTTAATTCTTAGCATATTCTTACCATAAGGCTTCAGTGTTGTACTGAGAGAAGGAGGTTGGAATCTTCTGCCCCTGAGACAGGAGTATCTTGGGCGGGGGGTGCTTTGTTGAGTATTGCCAAGCACATGGTTAGAATGAAGAGGAGAATGACTTTTAGTTAAATTTATTAGGTTTTCCAGTTCCTTATATTTGTGAAGTTTATCTTACCTCCTTATTGCTTGCACTGGAGGAGCCCCCACCATGCTGTCCTCAGCCCGTCACCAACAAGGCAAACATTGCTTGAGGCACGGAATAACCTTGTGAGAAGGTGACTTTTTTCCCTGTTTTACAGATGCCAACACTGAGGTGGAAAATGGTAATTTTTCACGACACCTCGTAACGTGTAGGTGGTGAAAGCCAGTGTTCTGATGCCAGACTCCACTCTCTGTGCTACATTTATACTGTCCACGTAAGCATATAGGGTGTTCACACTGAGTTGTCGCTATTTGATCATGGTCAGCTAGTGTGAGTCGTATTTTCCGTTTTCCTTCTGAATTGATAGTATGCTAGAGTTGGACTCGATTGTCAAAGTGGAGGCAAATGACAAATCCTAGTACATGAGTGTAAATTTGTACATTGGGTTTGGCTAATCTTTTGATCAGTCTGTCATATTTTTTAAATGCCATTCAATGAGATCCCTAACACCTTTCTAGATCCCTAACGCAGTATAACTGTGGACTCCCTCACTCTTTGTTGGTATATTTAGTGGGGTAGTTCGTATAATCAAATTCTTCTGTCAGGTGAGGTCAGATTGTCTTCAAGTTTGAAATTACCCAACGAATACTCAGTGTTACTGACAAGTAGGCATTTTATTGGGTAGAGAATTGCCATTCACTTGCAAGGGTTCTCAACTTGTCTTCTGAGTCAGGCTTTAGGGCACATACAGGGGAAGCAAAATAGTTTGTTTGAGCTTATGGTATATAGTAATTACACAGGTGTATTCAACTCTAATCGGAGTCTTTTCATTACCTGTGCAGCCATTACTGCAACTGGAAGGACTATTGCTGAGGACGTTTTGTGACAGGCTTAGTTTAGTGAGCCGTAAATCTGGTCCTGAGGCAATTGTCTTAGATTTGTGTATAATATAAGAATAGCAGGAGTTTTAGAATTGTCATTTTCCACTACAAACTTGGTTTCCGCCAACTCATGTCTGTGCTACCATGTACCATTTTACATAATTTTGGCTGCTGTTTTTGCATTCGTGCCATCATTATCAACATCATTTCTATGTTCTTTAAATTTATTTCTAATTTTTCTTTATATTGCATGTCTTATGATGTCTGGAAAATATTTTTATAAAGATTTTATTTATTTGAGAGAGAGAGAGAGAGAGAGAGAGAGAGAGAGCAAGCGCACTAGTGGGGGTGGGAGCAGAGAGAAAGGGAGAAGCAGACTCCTTGCTGAGCAGGAAGCCTGAGGATGAGGCACTCGATCCCAGGACCCTTCGATCATGGCAGACACTTAACCAACTGAGCCACCCAGGCACCCCTTGAAAACCTAAAATTAAGAATATATATGCTTTAAGTAAGTTGTGAATTCCTGGTTTAGTTGATTATATGAATACTTAAGTGTTAAAGTTAGGGATTGACATTCAAATAGATATTAATTCATGAATTTAACATTTATCATACATTTCCTGTGACTCAGGTAATATATTAGTTGTTGTAAGTACAAAACCAAAAATAGAGTATTTTCACAGAGCTCATGGAGAATGGAGAGAGATCAGTAAACAGAAAATAAATGTGGCATGATAGATACTATAATAGAGTCAAGTAATGGATAGTTTCCTAGATACTAGGACATGAGTTGAAAATGGTGTCCTGGGTTATCTTTTGATATTATGACCATGTGAGAAATAGAAAGGCCAACTCGGATTTATCCATTTGGTATGTTCTCATGTTCTCTTGCTACAAAGCCACTTACAGAGTCCTCAAAGCCTTACCTATAGCCAAGTCTAAAGCTTGAGTGAGCAGAAGAACTCGTGTATTCTCTCTGAACTCCTGATGCACTGGAACCCATACTTTCCATTGTTTAGAAGCTGAGCCCTGGGAGAGAGGTGGGCCAAAGTATGGTAGGAATGTAATGGGAAGGTTCGCCAAAGAGAGAGGAGGCAAGGGGATCTTCAAATGGTCTGGCCAGTATGTGGAAGAACAGATACTGTACAATGTCACCAGTGTCTACACTCGTGTTTCCTTCCTTCTCTGTAGAAAGGGTAGATAGACTGTTGGCTTTAGCAACCTAGGAGTTGAATGAAAGCCTTTTTCTTCTATATGTGTAACACTCAGAAAAGTATTCCTCTTCTTCTTCTTTTTTTTTCCCTAAATGATATCTGCTTCCTGCCTACAAGTAATACTTAAAATCATCTTTACCTATGGGGCAGACACTATGCAACACTTGAAGCCAAAGGCCGTTGGACCATTAGGATGGCTGCCATCATTGCTTCCCTAAGCACTTTCTTCTGCTGACAGTGTTTTTTTTTTTTTTTTCCTCTGAATTTTTATCTCATCAGCAGGACTTGTCTGGGATTGTTTATGACAAAGACTACTTGTATCGCATCCTTTCTACATCAATTTTGGCCCCTGGGGGCAAAAAGAGGCTACCTGAAATCTCTTTGTAAGTATTAGAATTCTGGTTAATCCTACAAATCTCAATAAGTTTTGTTTGTTTTTTATAGCTTGGATGTTCCAAAGTCTATTTTAGTTAGTGTACAGTCTGCTTTTTTTTTTTTTTTAAAGAGCTTTAGTACTGAGATCATACCTTTTTTCAGATGTTGTGAGCACCTGCTCCTTCTATTTCTTTACCAGCGCTATAATAAAATAGGTAAGAAAAATGAGATTTCAACCTGGTCCTTGATGGCAAACATAATCAGTTTCTAAAATGATCCAGATGTTCTAATGATGCTCCACTGTCCATTTCTGCTTGGATTATAAGCATAGATCAGGTTTTATACCTCAAACCTATGTCTCGTTACCTTACTTTAACTTAAATTTCTTGACATTTCATTATATGAAGTATTATTTTTTTTGTCACCACGATTCCTTTTCACAGTATTGGGATTCTAAACAACTCGGAGAAAAGAGATACATCACCATGACAGTAGGCCATAAATAGGTTTGTGTTCATGGTGAACTATTACAAAAAGCAATTGTATAGATGTATGACCAATATCGCTGGAGTCATAGTGTAACCAAGCCTCCTAATCTTCAATTTGAAATGATTTTTTTCTTTCCCTAATCCCAAGTCTTGCCGATATCAAGCTTATATAATATCTTCTTCCCTAATGCTGAGTATGGATTGTCTTAAAATTTTAACTGGACACCAAGTCACTGTACCTTTGCAGCAGGTGGGAGGTATGCAACATACAAGCTTTGCATGTTTAATACCTGACGGATATTACCGCCTTGGACATGAAGCTATTCTAGAGATGCAGCTGTGCACAGGTCGCCAGCAGAGGATGCCCTGTGAACAAACCAGGGATATCAGAGTAAGAAACCACACAGTGACTCCAGAAATATGGGTCACCTCAGAGCATGATGTGAATGTATTACAAAGTGAGATGAATTTCCTTTTTTCATTTTTCAGTCACTACAGAATATTGATTTCTTCCCCTGCAGTTCTTCCCCATATCCTCTAATTTCCCCACAGCTCCTAACAACCTCTGATATTTAAGGAGAGAAAAAGGGACATTTGTTTCTATATGTATGGATGAATGTACCTACACATATTACATAAAATATATATAGTTTTAATATTCATGGTTATACACACAGAGACATTTGCATATTCTTTGCTGAAGGCTCTGTTAAACACTCTGGCTTACTTCAAAATCCAGTTGATGTGGTTCAGTATTACTTATCATGCAGCAGGAATCTCAGCAGGTTGTTGGGAAATATTTGTTTAAAATGTTTTCCTTCTAGACGGGCTGACGTACTGTTCTTTTGGCCATTCCACACGATGCCGTTCTTTCAGATTCTCCCAGTAGTACCCATTGGGTCAGTGTAGACACACAGATGAGTGCTGGAAAATAATTGTAATTTTACCATCCTCTCCTAACAGAGTACACCCTCAGGCCAAGTGGTAAAATACCACCTCCGCCAGCCCCGACATCCATCACTGTAATGAGCTACAAAATCAATCTGTAATTGACAAAAGCATTTTTAATCAAAGTATGAGGCATTTAGAGTCTCCAGATACTGCCTTTTTGTCTTACGTCAGTATTTACTTTATAGCAGGATGGGCGATGTTTGATTTTGTTCAAGAGCATGAGTTATTTCTGCAAAGGAACAAAAGATAGGCTTTTTAGAAACTCCCCTCACCCACCCCCACCCCAAAAAAGTAAAATGACATAATCCCTGAGGTCTGTCATAAAACATCAAGTCAGGAAGACCATGCTCTACTATTTTAGGAAGGGAAGGAGGAGAATTATTGTTGCAAATGATTGTTGTTGCTTTCTCTCACTTGCCTCTCCTCTATGAAATTACTGCCCTTTGCCTCAAACTACCACCATGTACATGGAAACTAATCCAAAAGGCTATTTCTTTTTTTGCATCTACCTTCTAGTTACTTAGATCTGTTCTTAGGAGTTTGCAGGCATCACACAACAATCCTCTTATTAGTACTGTTCTTTCTTGGTCAAGTTACACTCCCCAAAGTGTAATGGTAGGTGGACACATCAGCTGACTACCCATTAAAAAGTTTTAATGTGTTTCCAAGTAGGGGGAGTTATAGCCAAAGACAAATATTTATAGGCACCATCAATGACTTTCTGGGCCTGAGTTCTTATATTTTTATGGAATGTGCTGCAGATATTTAATATCAGCTCTTCAATTTGGAGGCCATCTTAGTATCATCTGTTGGAAAACAAGGTTTTTGCAGACTGATCATGCCCAGAGACTTTGGCCTTGGTGTTTATGTGTGCGAGAGAAGCTCTGTTGCTGTCTGGCGCTGGGAGTAGAGTACTTTCAAAGGAAATTACCTAATAACTGAACACAGTCTACATAATATGATGTTCTCGTTTGTAGATTTCATAGTTAGTTATTTTGTGCACGTGTGTGTCTATAGGTGCTTTAAAAACCTGAGCTGGTTTTGCACGTATCCACGTAAAACCTTGCAGTTCTTATCTAAATGATTTTAACATTTCCAGAACCTTAAGTTATTAACCACTTTGAACTTTTCTTCACTGCTCACTTGTTTAGAATATGTGATCTGTATGTAAATAAGCAAATATCACTGACAATGTAATATTTAAGGAGTACTTCAGATTAAATGCAATGCTAAGTACTTCATATATCTCATCACATATAATTTTCTCAATTCTGTGTGTTAGATCCTATCATTACTCCCACTTTATAGGTGTGGAAATGGAGGGTTGGTGAAGTGATGTAATCTGACCAAAGTCAAGTAGCTTATAAATATTGGAAATGTGATTGAACACAGTTCATCTAACTCCCAGGCCCAAACTCTTAATCCCTTAGGTTGATGAAGCACTAGTACACGTATCAACCTATGTTATTTATCATGCTACACTTTATTACTAGTTTCAAGCAAGCCCATTCTCAGTTATATATTTTCTTGACTTTTGCCCAAGAAAGCACTATTCATTTTATTTAAATTTGTTTTTTAGGACATCAATAAAGAAACCATATTACATCCTTGGTTTTAGTTGGGTTTTACAATCTAGCTGAGTAGATATTAATTATTAAAATTGAAACTATGTTGCCAGTGCAAGTAAGTATACTAATGGTGCTGCTTTGGGTCTCTTGATGCTTTTGCCAAGAAGAAGAAAAATCACGTTAATAAAAATTACATTAGCCTAAGAAAGCTTAACTTTTTCTTAGAACAAAGCAGCTGTTAAAGGGGATAGATAGGATCCTAGAGTTGAAATAAATACCTTGATTCTGATAGCTAGCCCTTAACTTGTCTGGGGCAGTTTGGTGAGTTTTTAAATGAAAAAGAAGAGTCAGAATTTCCTTGTCTATGAGATGATGTGCTTAATGGCAAAGCTAGCTGGGAGTTGTTTTAGAAAACCTTGTTCTCAAAAAAAAAAAAAAAAAAAAAAAAAGGAAAGAAAGAAAAAGAAAACCTTGTTCTCATGTATAGCCATTGCTTCTTAGTAAATACTTACCTTTCCAAAATATGTTATTGTAACTAATATACCTCTTGAGTGCAGCACAGGCAATCCACACATAGTTACTCACACTTTAAAATTCCTAATTCCTGCTCATTGACCACAATAACAGATACTACTTCTCATGCTGGTGAAAATTTATGTATTTAGGTATTGTGATGGAGACCAGATACGTGTCTCTATAATGTATGTTGTGCATTTGGAAATGTACTAAGCAACCCAAATACATATAAGTTCTAATTACTATTTTAAAGACTGAGTTTTTAAAAAAAATAAATTGAAGTTGGGATTGTTTCTCCTCTTTATGAGGTTTTAATCGGCAGAGTGGATGACATCAAACTATAGATTGTTACCGTTTGAACATATTTTAAAGGTCAGTAGTCCTTCCTCCTCCAGAAAATCTGCCTTGTGCTTCTTTCAGAAATATATAATTTAATGGCATCTTCTTATGTTATATTCCTAGTTATGTCATCTTAAAATATATTGGGATTACTACATATATTTTCTTTTATAAAGGCTCCTTGTTTATCTTAATATTTTTCATTTTAAATTCCAGTGCACTTAATGTATAGTGTTATATTAGTTTCAGGTGTTGCTTATTTTAATTTTGAAGATTCCATCAGAATGATATTCTCACCTTCTGACACTTAATCATTCTTTGATCGTCTAGTTCTGTAGATGCTGGTCAATTTTCAGACAGATATAAATGCATAACAGAGTTACTGTATCTGAAAGTAGCAATAGTTATTAAGGGCCATGAGTACAATTCCCTTAGCCTATATCCAGGTCCAAACTATTCCTCAGCCTTTCCTAACATGTATACCTACCTGCTGCACAAGTACATACATAGGATGACGCAGAAGATTAAAGGGAGGCGTCAAAATAATAAGGGAAATTATAAGGGAAAATAATAAGGGAAAAATCCATATTTTCATTCCAGTAGAGATAAGTAGTATGTGGTCCCTATCTGAAACCCTTATTGGAATTGACAGGAGTTAGAATTCATAGCCACCTATTGATGTGAACTAGACTCTCCTAGTGACATTCAGATCAGAATAACAATAAGAGTAAAGGGCACAGACCTCCTCAGTCAGTTCCAATGAAGCCAGCACTAACTGGGATATACATTACCCTTCTCTCTTAATATTCATCAGAGTTGATATGGCACATTATGGTTCCCAACACCTTTGGCTGATAATGAATTAATAAAAGTCCTCTGGGAATTGGTGAGTGTTTCACAGGCAATTCTTAATTATTCAAGTTGATGGAGGAAAGCTATCAAAGCAAAGTACAGCATTTTGAAAATCCTTACATAGCTTTATAATTTTCTCATGTCTCTCATCTCTCTCTTCCTTCAACTGTCCCGTCATGCCCAAGAACAGCTTGCAGTCAAACTGATGAAACTGATTTCCAAAAAAAAAAACAAAAAACAAAATATAGATTGAGAATGAAGTTAGAGGAGTCCAGTGATCCAGTCCCAGCCTCACCGTTGACAGCATTGTTGGGCCTCTGCTTTAATAGTTGCCAAATGGGTAAAACCGCTTCCCCTGTGAGTATCAGTGGTATGTTGGAAAGTAAATAGCACATTAACCAAACTCTTTAGACATGTCAGGCACTTTGAAGACTTTGTTTCAAGGTAACAATAAGTCAAATATATTATTTCATGTCTCTCATTATCATGCAGTTTTGATGAGTGTGATTCTCTAAAAATCAAAAAGAATTAGCTGAGATCATCTTAGGTTTTAGAAGATGGTCTCTGGACCTAAACTGTCCTGTTACACTCTGGGATTTATTTTTGAGATTTTATTTATTTATTCATGAGAGAAACACAGAGAGGCAGAGACATAGGCAGAGGACGAAGCAGGCTCCTGTGAAAAGCCTGAAGGGGAACTCGATCCCAGGACCCTGGAATTATGACCTGAGCCAAAGGCAGATGCTCAACCACTGAGCCACCCAGGAGCCCCAACACTCTGGGGTCTTTTTGTGAAGTCCAGCTAGTATGGTGCTGTTGCAGAAAGAACATTGATTTGGCATGTATAAGATCTGGGTTCTTGCGATCCCTGGGTGGCTCAGAGGTTCAGCACCTGCCTTTGGCCCAGGGAGTGATCCTGGACTCCGGGATCGAGTCCCACATCAGGCTCCTTGCATGGAGCCTGCTTCTCCCTCAGCCTGTGTCTCTGCCTCTCTCTATGTGTCTCTCATGAATAAATAAATAAATAATCTAAAAACAAATTAAAAAAAAGAAAAGATCTGGGTTCTTATGCCACGTAAGTTACTAACTGGCCATATGATCTTTGACAGGTGTCTCTATTTATTTTAGTCTGCTTCTCTATTTATATCATTTGACAATTTGATTTAATGGAGCTCTGGCATATTCAATCCAGTAACTTATTTTCTTTATTCCCATGGACTTTATTTGGAAATATTTGGTTTATCAAATTGCCGTGAGTAATTCACTTTCCTACTTTTATTCATTGATGATTTTTTAATAGAATATATATATTGAAAGCAGTAGGAAAAACCGTACACAAAAAAAGATAGGATGACTGCTATTTTGGTGATTCTATGGGGCATATGAAGATAAATGCTTAATTTCTACTAGCCTTTGAAATATTAGAAATAGGTCTGTGTCTCTCTTTCCGACCTTAGTAGACCTTTGACTGAATAGATAAGGGTCAATGAAGGCTGTGTACCATCGGACTGGGACTATCTGTAAGGCCTCTTCTAGTTCACATTACCCGTGATCCTAAATGTCAAGCTTTAGGCATCCACCAGATGTTTTAGTTCTGTGCTAGTTTTCTTCTGTCTTTTGAGCGACCAGAGTTGGATGTTTGGATATTCTGAACCCAGTTCCACAGCATCAGCAATCTTCCCATTTGGTGGCTGAGTGTTCCTGTGTATTTTAGAATCACAGACTAATTCATCCTACTGATAATAATGAAAAGATGCTGAGGTAGATGGTGACATTTGCTAAATGATCGGGATGGAAATAAATACTAATCACAGCTCAAAGTACTTTCTATAACCACTGTTGCTGTCATTAGACAACGTTCCTGAAAAACAAAATTCTAGCAATAAATGTTTAAGCTGATGAAGTCTTCCTGGCAAGGCGGTAGGGGAAACCAGCATTCTGATGTTGTCACTTGCACTATCATGTAAACTGCCTTAGCTTTGGGTTGTCTACTTTAGAGAGTGGATTATCTTCCTGCACTTCCAGGTCCAAGAAATGTTAGGGTCTTATCCCATCAGATCTCATCTCATATTTGCCTCTTATTCTTTCCGCACTGGATTCTCAGACCAAACTAAATAGCCTCAAAAAGTACCAAGGACCTTCTGGCTCACACTATTGCCTAAACCTAGACATAACTCGTATCCAAATTCCACGCACTCTTCAAAATCCTGCTCTAAAAATTAGTTCTCCCGTAAGGCCTTACTTTTTCTCTCATAATATCATATTGCACCATGTCATACCATGTTCCAAATCCATAGCACTTTCTTGTAATTCTTCATTCATCCCAATTGACATTTCACTCTTATCCCCTGCATCTGTGAGGCTTTCTCTTTCTCTTTCCTACCAGGTTCCTATCTCCCCTCGCACAAAAGCTAAATCATATTCATCTTCATATTCTTATAGTATCTAGTGCTGTGAGTCACACAATTAATATTTGGTGAATTACTAAATGAATGTCATTCAACCAGAAGGAGTTAACTGATTATGGTTAGAATTATTTAGAAAGGAATCATTCCAGAACTGTGTGTACACTCATTTTTTCTCTGACGATAATTAAAGAAGACCCATCAATTCTCCTTCCTGTTAATCCTATTCCCCACTTGGGTAGTTTTGTTAACAAGAATTTGCCAACGAAGCAACAGAGCAAATTTGAGAGATTAAGAAAAAAACACATCAGACGTATAGCACTTGGAAAAAAGAAAAAGATGTTATCATTCATCCTCCAGTCTCTTGTTCTGCTTGCCAATTTGGTATAAGGACAAGTCTCTTCTATCCGTCCTATACTAACACACCATACTATTTTCTTTGTAAATGAAAGGGGAAAGGAGGGAAAGAGTTCACACTTAAAAGATAGTTTTAGAAATGCAGTGATATATTCACAGTTATAATATAATCCATAAAGATAATGCCAAGCACATAGCTGAAAGGCCATGCTGGGTAGTCTGTTCTGACATTTTTTTCTATCTGAACAATTTCCAATTTTTCTTTCTTTTTGTGATTAGAAAGTGTGACTGAAAATCCTACATGCACAGCTTTAAAATCATCTTAATGAAGTAACTGAAGGCTACACAAACATAATGCCTCATTTAAGTAATAAAACCAATCCCCATGGTATATGGGGGGAGGGGGGAAGGCCCAAAAAAATGTATTACATTATCAGTGGAGGAATGGCTTCTCTATAACTTCTGGGGGAGTGGTTTTCTCACCACATGTCTCTGTCAATCTTTGTGCTTAAACAAATACCCACCAATGGTCAGAAAGGCAGAGAAAACAGTACTACCCACTGCTCTGCTCATATTGTACTGCTCTCCCTTCAACCACTTTTATTCTCCTTCAGATAGACTTAGCGCAATCAGCACTGTTGCATACAACATGGTAGTGCCTAAAAGCACGGACTCTAGAGTCAGACCGCCTGGGTTTGAGTCCCATTTCCACCAACTGTAGGTTGGTCACAATACTTCTTTAACAACCTCTTTAAACCTCAGGACTCCCCTCTGTAAAATGCAGCTAGTACTAGCCTCTGCCTAGTAGGGGGATATTTGCGGACAAAATGAGATGATACGTATATCCGCAGCATTGGCAAGTGCTCACTACCTCACTGAGCTGCAGTTCCTCATGCCAATCTTCCCCTTCACTGATCTCCCACTGCCTGAGTCTATATTTGTTAGTGTCCCTCACCAAGGTGACAAGCACCTTATTTGCCTCTCTCCCTGATTGGATTCATCAGATAACAGACATGGCCACCCTCTGCATAGTCTAGTCCCCCCTTCTGATGCCCCCTTCCTGTCTATATTTTATTACATTATCTGTCTGGGGGTGATTCCTCCGTAACTTATCAAGGGAATGCTGTCCTTCTCACTTGTGCTTTTCTGTCCATCATTTGAGGTTGGCTTAACTAGTTGTTTCCCTGTTACATTCTTACGAGCCCATGCACCAAAATCAGTCTCAAGTTTCATCACACCTTATAGAGGGAAACTTGATTTGGTTGTCACCATCAAGGCCTTGACCAGTCCCATCCAGCTCAGCAGTCCCCAGACAACTCAGGACTGAGACCACAGTCATCTTCAGAAAGTTCCATCAGGAAAGGCCTAGCTGACTGGGAGTGGGTTACGCTTAGCACAGGGAACAAAGTAGCAATGAAGAGAGGGGGGAGACATGGAGCAAGAAAGCACTAGTGAACTGGAGGGAGAGGAGGGTATAGGGGATCGAGAGATGGGACAATAAGAGGAAAGAGGCAGGCATTCTTAAGTAGAAATTTGGGGAGGTGCCACTTTCCAGGTAGTCATGTGGGGGCTACAGAGCGGTAAGATGTGAGAATGTTTTAGAAAGCTACTGATAGACAAATATGAGAGCTACAGAACGCACTAAACAGAGGAAGACTAATGTGAAGAGAGGCGTAAGCGTAAAATGTATGAGAAAAGGGAAGGTAAGGAAGAGTCAGAAGTTTATAACTCATGATGTTTTGCTCCACCGGAGTTCTGTGAAATGCCTAGTCTGGAAAGCTCTCATGGGGACAAAAATCAGAGTGACGTAGCTGTAAGAACACTAGTACCACAGGAATATCTTTTCATTTTTCAGAGTTTCTGCAGGCAAAAAAGCTTAGGACTCAATTAGCATATCAAGAAAGTATCAAGCAGATATCAAGGAAAACTGTATGGACTTTTGAAGGGACAGTATGAGTGGGTAATTTGAAAAGAGCAAATTCTTTTATCCTGAAGGAAATGGATTAGATTTACTGAGGTGTTTCATGAGAAAACCAAAATACTATTGCAGTGGGCAGTAGACTCGCTCCTGAAGGGGATTGATATGATTAGTATTGGTGTTGTAACCTTTGCTGTTGTTTTTATTACTGTTATTGCTATTCTAGAAGTTACCTGGTACTTTGCCATTATTGTTTCAGGCTTTCTGAACGTAGATGTCTCTGTCTCCTGGAGTGGTATCCCAAATTATTCATGATCTCCTCAGTGTCAGTCGTTGAAATAAGGTGATAAAATATTTCCCTAAAATTGTGAGTCACTTATGTCTTCAAACCTAGCTTTGTGGGTTGACAGTGTGCTCAAAGTTTTTGTCAACTTCCAAGTTGTTGACACACAAGAGGTACACATTCACATGGCGTGGTAAGCATAGGATCACATTTGGGAATGCGTCCATATCCTGAAAACATGGTGAGAGACCCGAAGGAGAAAACCACTTAGAACGAAGTAATGCTTGGTGACACTTTATATGGGACTATAAGTGAGAAGCTAGATTTGGGCAGCTCTGTTGGGCACTTCTCAGTCCTCGATGCCTATTCAGCCTCATTCAGGTTTTTGATAAATATCATTTGAAAGAATCTTCAATTATTTGTTCTTTATTATTTCTAGGTAAGAGAGGGTACCTTGAATCTCTGCCTCCTTTATACCCTCATAACCTTCACTGTATAACCTACATAAAAAGGAATAAATTCCTTTTCTATGAAGCCAACTCTTAGTTTCTTTTTTGGGATCCCCCTGTGCCCTCAAACTCATTAGAGCTGAAAGGGACTTCTAAGAGCAAGCAACCCTAAGAAGAGATGCCCCCAAAGTCTCAGGAAGTTCCAAAGTTCCAGGTACTAAATCTTCCTTGTGGGAGAAATTCAAAAAAAAAAAAAAAAAGTATACTTACAAAGCCATAGTCCCTCAAAGTTTTGAAACCTTCCACACTTCCTACCAAAATTTATCACTTTTCCACAAAGCAGTCCACCCTAACAGTAAATGAGAGGAAATATTGTTCTAGTTCTTGTCAGACCTTTTCTATCTATATTATTGGATTGTTTTCAATTTTTATGGCAACCTCTACTTTCTGTGACAAAAGTATGGTTGACTAACTTAGCTAGAAAGACCATGAAATTTGTAATTTTTGGCTCAATATTTCAGTACCTTTGTGTATTAGTTCCCATTGTTAACATCCCTCTGTCTTCTCTTGACCAATTGCCTCAAAATAAACTTCATGGATCACAGAGTACCAGAAAACATAATGTGCTTGAATTAATACACTTGTAATACATAACACACCTAGACAAAAATAACCCTTCTTATAACAGCGTTTGGAATGGTTACTCTTGTCTCATTTTGCATAGTAAGAATAGCAGAATTTTGCCTCTGATAGAATATGACTAATCATTCCAGTTATTTGTATGTAGAAAATGCTAAGACAGATATTCATCTTGAAACTCCATGAAAATCTCAAAATAGTTTTTTGGGGGATGACTGTTAGAAGAATTTGAAACACTATTTACTCTAAAACTGTGTATACAACATCAGAGACAGAAAAGCCTTGGACTCTGACACTGTCTAGTTTTCCCTTTCAGAAACAAGTGGAAAAGGACAACCAGATGAAACATGAGAATTTTCTCTCACTTGATCTAATCCTTGTTGGTGTGCTTTTTGATCATATTCTTGTGTTCAAGTGCAGATTCTCAGGCAGTCCACTGATGTACTATGATGCTTGTCTTCCCTTGAGGTTCCATATTAAGTTCAAACCTTTTATTATTCACTTTTTCAAAATTTGTCTTTAGTATTGGACTATACAAGCTCATTCATACAGAAAAGCTATATAAAGCCATATAAGGCTTTTTGGCCCATCCTCTCATCTGTGGGGTCCAAAGCCTTTCTTTTTGTTCTCACTGATAATTGCATTCTGTATTCAGATAATGATACTGAAAGGTTATTTTTCAAGCCTTTTTGGTGGAATGACTCTTCCCACTCAGATCTGAACTGAAAAATGGAGTCCCTGTTTTTTTAGTGCCTTGTCTCTTCCTAAGTAACACCATTAAACATTGCCCTGTTGGCAATAGCTGGGAATGCTTCCATTCAGTCACTTCATATTGAATATAAAATAGATTAAACACATCTGTGACTACTGCACTAAAGACAACTTAAAACATTGGTTCACCTTTTATCGGCAGTATTTTTGTATCAGAAGCATTATTATTAGGGCAAAATGGGCCGAATAAAACCACTCATAATCCCACCACCTAATGATATTCCAGCATTAATAATATTTTGTTTTATTTTTCAGTCTCTTTGATAAATATATAAACATTTTTTTTAAGAAATGGAATCCTTCTACATATATATCTGGTAGCTTGCTTTTTATAAGGACCGATTCTATGAAGAACATTTTTCCAACTCATTATATATTCTGCAACACCCTTTTTAAAAAATTTTCATGTGCTCTGACCTTAAATACGGTTCTTCAAAAAAAAAAGATAAGTAAAAGTCAAAATTGGAGGAGAAACTGAAGTCTACATACGTGAAAACTTTGTACATTGATTTAATGACCAGATTACCAGTTTAGGCAGGACATTACTTTACCTAATCCCAGGAGACTATTACAAATTGATTCCCCAATTAGCCCAAGCAGTAGCTGAATAGAAAAGGCCGCTTCTTCACCAATGTGTAAGATGCTAGAAACAAAAGAGGAAGTGTTAAAAAGAATGGGTTAGTAATTTTAATCTGAATGTAGGATTTTTTACAAAGATTTTTCTTTATTTGAGAGAGAGAGCTTGAGCCCATGTGAGCAGTGGGGAGAGAGAGAAGGAGAAGCAGACTCCCTGCTGAGCAGGGAGCCTGACCCCTCTGGAGAGGGGGAGGGTCCCAGGACCCCTGGATCTGGATCTTGACCTGAGCCAAAGGCAGACACTTAAATGACTGAGCCACCCAGGTACTCTGGAATGTAGGATTATATATATATATATATTTTTTTTTGACCAAATTCAGTTGCAGAGAATAGAATCCACTCTAGCTTTTTTTAAACAGGAAGTACTTTATCATAGGAAAATACAAATTTACAGAACCCATGGATGGGTTACAGATCTAGGTTTTAGATAAGATTAACATGAGGAAACCCCCCCCACCCCCAAGACTTAGTGTTGAACCATCATCCTAAAGGAAGCAGTGCTCCTTTTAGGCTCCAAAACTACTCACATTAAGGAAGTTTCCAGTACTTCTGACTGCTCCATGATAGTCTGACAGAAGAGTATCTCACTGAGAGAGTGTTCTTTACCCTGCTTCACGGCACCCATGACCTCTGCTAACACTGCTGCTAAGTAACCAAATGCCTTGAGCCTCCTTTCCTTTCCCTGACTGAAATGTTCCAGCTGGACAATATAAATAACATCTGAACATAGAGCTACAAAGAAGTCTGGGAAATACAGTTTTTGGCTTTTGCATCTTGGTGTTACAGGAAGGTATGCTACAAAGAACATAAAATACAATTTGAACATTAATTCATGATATTCACAATGAATACTGTACTTTAGAAAGATTTTTTTTCATTTATCTTTTTTTAGATTGCTCTTCAACTTGCTTGATAAGAAATTCATAGGCCAGTTTTATAAAACACTCCAAAAAATCAGCACAGTGGTTTTAAGACAGTTGTGTAAGACTATCAGGATCCATAAACACTGTGTCTACTTCGTACCTAGTTGTTAAAATGATATAATTCCAGTGACCTATTATTGATAATCCTCGTGGTGTTTGAGTTGTTTTTCTGTTATTGAGTAGTTGTAGATTCATTGATCTACCCACACACCCTCACGGAGTCTCCCTTAAAAACTTCCAAGAGGCTGCAACTAGGTCTACATTTTTTGATAGTAAGAGAGAATCGAGCTGACTCCCCTTGCAGCCTCATGAGCCAACTCCTTGGACACTAACCAGTCACCCTAGGTAGAAGAAAACTAGCCATGTGTTGCATTGCTATGGGTCTGAGTATTGTGTAATGATCAAGGCTAAGTGAACACACTCTGAAGCTTGGCTGAAGTGAATGGGGGATTTCTAAAGGTTACATTTTAGGGTTTCTTCAACCACTAAGAATCTTTTCACCTGTTCTCATCAAGAGATGCCTGAGATAACAATTTTGAGGCTTATACATTGAGTTACTTCAGAATTACTACTGTGAGCATTTATTTGAGAATACTCTGGTTAGGTGTCTCTTAAAAAATATGATTGTTAATAACCACAGGGCCCCACTAATTTTAAAAGTTGTATCTGAGGGTGGCTCAAAATAAAGGAAGAAAAGGGGAAATAAGAGAGTTTATTCTCCACTCCTTACAGAGCCTGGGAGAACAGAAGTTCTTGAATTATTTCCTGCTTCCCTTTAACGGATACCTGCTCCCGTCTCACATGCAAATAGTTCAGTCCTTTGCTTCTTTTCTTTCCCTATGCCATGTGTCTCCCTGTATGTCCATATGATAATTAAAACATCAGCCATGCGATTATGTGAAACGAGGTGCAAATATCTAGTGTCTTTTGTTACTTCAGCATTCTTTTAGAGATAATTTTTTTGAAGAAAAGGAAAATAGTTAATCATTTAAAGATGGGGGTAATGAAACAAAGTTCTTAGGTTGAAATATTCCACTTTTAAAATTGTAAGTTTAATTGAAATTTCAAAGATGATTAGTTCATAATATAGGTTAATTATGACTAGTAATGAGATTTGTCCCCAAAAGCTTGAATACTTGAACTTTAGAAGCATAATTCACAATACTATTTATTAAAATGTAGATTAACAGTTGGAATCATTTTTGACTTTCTAGGGTTCTTCTGTTCCTTTCTTATAAAACAACTTTCCAGGCTAACCTGGATATGAATTATTTGCAGCCTAGAATCACATATGCACATGGGCTAAAATGGGAGTATTCCATTTAGTCCTTGGGGATATTGAGCAAAGCCAGGCTATTTTTCATTGTTTTTCCTTCATCAGCCAGAGTTTCAGATACTAATTTAGTGATGCTACCAACCTCTTTGCAAAGCACACCAGATCAAGAAATTTTGATTAGGAAGGTCAAAAGAAAATTCTTCCTGTTGATTACATTGCACACTGATGTGAGGGATTATGCTATTTGGGTTCTCCTCAGTGATGTGTTGATGACCTTGAATTTTTCTTCTGTAACTCTCCTCTCGTGGATTCATGATGATGCATCCTCCTTTCTCCTGTGGTCTCTTTGCCTCTCTCTTTAAATGATTTTCATTTGCTAATTCCTCATTTCCTTTTTCTCCTTCCTCATAGATCCACTTCTGGGGTACTGTGAAATTCTCTTTTCCTACATGTTCTTCTTCTGTTGACCTTTCTTTATATCATATTAAGGTTTCATTCTTATGCATATGGCCCATTAGAATTTTGACATTCAATGATCTTCTACAAGTCAAGATTTCTAATGTTAAACTCTAACTGAAATCCAATCAGAACTTCTCTATTTATTTAACAAATAGAAGTGTTCAGCACGGTGTGAGGTATTCAGAATACATCTGAATGCAAAAACAACTATCATTCCTTTCTTTTTTTTTTTTCTTTTTCATAGATCTCAGCTTGACTAATGTTTCCTTTCTCTGCTCCTCCAGATAGTCTTATATGCAGCTCCTATAGCTGTTTGTCTTCAGAGGAAAATAAATAGGTATTTGTCCATAGGAAAGAGCATGGAGAGACCTATGAAGGAAAGAAAAAGAGTGATCCTGGAGGAAGGAGCAAAAGTGAGGAAAGAGAGTACATTGAAAAATGAGAAAGAAAAACAAAAGGGGCAGGGACTGTTTTGAACGGATTCAAGCAAATGCCAGGATGCATGGAGCTTTGGGAAGAGAGATGTGAGTAAGGAGGGATTTTAAGAAATCTTTGCTGTGTATGTTTTTGTCAGTATAATCTATTCTTTCTTGTTCCCTCAATGAAAATTTCAGTATAGAGATATAGTACTAGTCAGAGTTCTGGAAGCAGATTTGTGGATTGGTGTTTAGTTTGAATGTGTCCTGAGTTGATTTGGCATTTGGGATTGTGGGGTTACTGAGCCCTATTTTATTAAGGTTATTTCTTTTTTTTTTTTTTTTTTTTTTTTTTTTTTTTTTTTTAATTAACTTTTATTGGTGTTTAATTTACCAACATACAGAAAAACACCCAGTGCTCATCCCGTCAAGTGTCCACCTCAGTGCCCGTCACCCATTCCCCTCCAACACCCGCCCTCCTCCCCTTCCACCACCCCTAGTTCGTTTCCCCGAGTTAGGAGTCTTTATGTTCTGTCTCCCTTCCTGATATTTCCCAACATTTCTTTTCCCTTCCTTTATATTCCCTTTCACTAGGGCGCGATCCTGGAGACCTGGGATCGAATCCCACATCGGGCTCCCGGTGCATGGAGCCTGCTTCTCCCTCTGCCTGTGTCTCTGCCTCTCTCTCTCTCTCTCTCTCTCTCTCTGTGACTATCATAAATAAAATAAAAAAATTAAAAAAAAAAAAAAAAAGAAATTGGTATATTAAGGTTATTTCTATGATGAAAGTACACTTCTGTACTGCACACGTGTATCTCTTGTACCCGTGGTAAATTTATCGTGTTGTGTTTTATATGGCTGACCTTTGGGAGTCGTAAACTAAGATTCAACCCCGACGTCAGAGGAGGGAGGCAGGTTAAATATCACTGAAGGGAATGTATATTCCCCAGGCCAATCATCTGCAGATGAAAATGTGCCTTAACCAGCCAGAGAAAGAGTTCCTTCCTACATCTCTCAAGTCTCTTTTTCTCTCCTGGGTTTGAGGCCTGAGGAATCTAGATATGTTGGAGGAGTTTCTCCATGGCAGTGCGAAATCATGTGTATTTATGGAGAAGTCCAGTAGATTCTCAAAACTACCCAAAGAGGTTAACATATCATTGACCTAATTATATGTTGTATGCTTTGTGTTAATTTCCATTTTGTTGCTCTGAGCCTTTCGCCACTGGGGAATATACCAGCCTGATCTCAACTTTGAATTGGAAAATTAAGAGAAGGGAGAGGCTGAGGCAAGGATGTTAAAGCAAGGATGTGCCCCACTCCGAGCCAATGCCGTAGTGGCACTATTCACTTAAGATAAACCTCTAAGGGGGAGATGAATCACAGGAACAGGTGTCAAGGATGAGAAGTTAACCATTTTCCACCCTCCAACCTATTATAGAGACTGACCACATTGCTTACCTTGAAGAATTCAGTTTTTATCTGATCTGGAAACCAGCAGTTTTCCTTGTATTGCTTGCTAGATATTTCCCCTTCTGAATCCATCACCACAAACTCAGTATGTTCAAAAGCAAGTTAATAGTCAACCCACCATGTCCCCATATAATATAGCACTGTGTCCCCCAGAGTTCTCTATTTCTCTGAATTTTCCAAATCATTTAGGCTCATAACAATTTTTGCTTTTTCTGCTTCGCCTCAGTATTTCCCACATTCTGGCCATTATTCACACGGTTACCTTTCTCCATCTACTCTTCTCGCTGATCTTTAACACCGTCACCCTTGAGCATCCAAGTAAGGGATTTCTCATTCAGGCAACAGCTCAAACCTCTACAGTACACTGAAATGGCTTGAAGGTTTGTGTTTTTTTTCTTCAACTGCTAGAAGTGTGTTTTATGTTTTAACGTGGAAGAATGGTGTTTATTTGCCAACATTTTAACATTTCCAAATAAGCATCTATAAAAGCAAACTAAAACTAGATTAGCATGAGCAATTCTAATTCTTTCAAAAAAACATGAAGAAAATATATTGCTTTTTTTAAGATTATTTATTTATTTATTCATGAGAGACAGAGAGAGAGAAAGAGAGGCAGAGACACAGGCAGAGGGAGCAGCAGGCTCCATGCAGGGAGCCCTACATGGGACTCCATCCTGGGTCTCCAGAATCACACCCTGGACCAAAGGCAAGCACTAAACCGCTGAGCCACCCGAGCTGCCCAATATATTCCTTTACAACAGAAGTTCGGCTTTTTGAAATGTTTCCTTCTAATGCTTATTTTTCTCATTTACCTTGAAGACTGCTCAAAAGTTTAAGAATTAGCACCTGTCCTTACACTGGAGTTTGGAAACCAACCCACTGAACTATACCATTCAATATGCATGAAGGCTAAGAGTTTATGCCCTGGAGTCAATCCCATTTGGGTGTCACATACTGGCCCTGAGACCTTTGTCGAGTTGCTTTTCCTTGCTAATCCTAATCTGTTTTGATATGAAATAGCATAATTTGAGGGTATGAGAAGTATTTGCCTTATAGAACTAAAGTTTAGATAACTGAGTTAATAAATGTTAATTACTCGGGATGCCTGGGTGGCTCAGTGGTTGAGCATCTGCCCTTGGCTCAGGGTGTGATCCCGGGGTCCTGGGATCGAGTCCCACATCAGGCTCCCCTGCAGTGAGCCTGCTTCTTCCTCTACCTGTGTCTCTGCCTGTCTCTGTGTCTCTCATGAATAGATAAATTTAAAAAAATATATAAATATAAATCACTCAGCAGAGGACTTGACACACAGTAACCTACCAATAAGTTGAAGATATAATAATTACTGTTACTGTTTTTAAGCTCATATTATTTAATTTTTTAGCTTTGTTTTGTTTTGTTTTTTCTGAACTATATGTGTTGATTATTTAAACAAAGCCAGCCTCTTGGAAACCTAGTTTATCTTATGGGGGATCACTAGTTCATTAATTCTTCTATTGAGAAACTGTTGCTATGTTTCATATATTTAGGGTGAGACACTCTTCCAGAAAAAATGTGGTTTTGTTGAATGTTACTATTCTTATGATTAGAATTTTAACTATGTGACTATTTTCAGAAAATTGACTTCAATTTGGCCTTGCTGTGACCAAAAATAAATGAGATTTTACTGTCTGATCCAGGTTTAACAAAATAACCTAAAAGAATCCCCTTTGGGCAAGACTGCAGATGGGTTTTCTGCACCACTGAATCCCACATTTCCTTATAATTAAAAGGGTGGGTAAAGCCCTCCTTATTTCCATCTTAAACCCAAGAATGTTTATCTATGCATATCCAAAAGAATACCGCCTTCTTCCAACATAGAGAAATAGTGATTTATTAATAACATCCTTTAGAGTGATAAAAGATTATAAAAACAAAGTCCCATTACAGCTGAAAACCTTTGGCTTTCACAGCAGATACTGAGACAGAATGGGTGAACAGTGTTTAACTGTTTTGGTGAAGCAAACACAGCTGAGTGAAGGGCTATGTAAATAATAAAACCAAATGTATATGAAATAGTAAATTTACTCCTTGAAACTCATTGAATAAAAAAGGCTTATTTCATTAAAGGAGAATTATCCTGCTGCATACAGGCATAAATTTTTATTTAACTGGGGGTGTGAAAGGGAATAATTAGTGCTCCCTGTTGCATAATTAATTTTCTCATCGGGATAAAAAGCGAACACAGAAGGGATAATTATGTATGTCTTAACTCATACCACACATCTAGGCACAGAGGAGCTGAAATATTAGTGAGTTGGACAGTATCACGGGATGAGCAGAGATTGGAAAGTTGAGTTTCAGGTCTGATTCGAGCCTTGAACTCAACCAGCTTTGACACATCTGAGCTTTAATTTCTTCATCTGTAAAAACAGATTAGGAATAGTATTTTTAAAGGATCTGGCATGAGGTGTTTCATCAGAATCGTAGCTATAATTAGTAGAACAGATCCTAAGTATAATGAAGTGAACTTTGCAAATGGAATCTAAATACCACACACCTGTGTGTCCATGCACACACATATAACTCCTTGAAGTACCCGTTAGGATGGAGCATTTGCATTGGAGCAGAGTGTATGCCAGGCACTGGTGGTAATATAATTTGGGACACTGAACTTATGGTGCTTTTGAGCTGTTGGCTAAGACTAGATCACTAGATGTGGTTTCTCAATATGCTTTATTACGTTAATTAATGTGTATATGAATCTATGTAAATTTTTTCATAGCACTTAAGCTAATGACTTAACTCTCATTTTCTTAACCGAGCACTTTCACCTTTTCCAAAAGTTCAAGTCGGCAATCCAAGTTTCACACAGACCTAGGACAAAGCATGACTCCCCTGGGACTACACATAAAAGGTTAATGAAAGTAAATAAATCAGATTAGCTTAACTATCCTTTTTGTGTATGTACCGTGTTCAAAAATATATGTGAGATCTAATTCATCTGTCTCTAGAAATAAGGCGATATTAAAACCATTCCATGAACATGATTATCTTTTTGCGAAGAAATATTTTCACCTGGAGTATTAATAAATCTCAAACTATAGTACATTCTATAACTATTCTGTACGGGCTCCAACTTGAGAAGCCACTGCATTTCTTCTTTCAATTAAAATAGGTAGTATTGGGGACAAGGAAACAGTGGCCTTGCCTTGTAAATCAGAATATGCCAAATTCTGATTATATTATTAAAGATAATATTAATATCTAGCATTTATTAAGCACATACATGAGTCAGGCACTGTGATAAGAGCTTCAGGAGGAGTAATTCGCTGGTTTCTATCCGTAACCTTACGAGGCAGGCAACAGTATAAACATTTTGTCTGTGTAAGGAAACTGAGGCTTAGCCAGTTTTAGTTGCCTGGTCTAGTCCCACAGCTTATACATAGCTATGAACCAATTATGAGCCCAGGCCAGCTATCTTCAGAGCCTGCCCCTTTAACCACTACTCTTAAGCTGCTTCTCATGAGTCTAAGGTCTTTGCTGGAAACCAAGGTATCTTTCATACCAGGTGTTCTTTAAACTTCACTGTATTTATTTCTACTTTTCTTATAACCTCTATAATCATCCACTTATTGAGTTGCAGCTCACAGTATGTGTGTGGGAGGTTGCAGATAACATACCAGCAGTTTGTGCTCTTACTCACGCTTGCCAGCTGTTCTGGAACAATATTTATTTGCTCCATAAATCCTAGACTGTTCATTTTTATAAAAAAATCTGTCAATTGACAGTTCATCTTATTTTTCTACTGAAAACACTAGAGCATGAGGTATCCTTGACTTCAGGTTCAGAGTCTCCAAATAAATGGAATTCTGGGCGTAAAGCCTGACAGCATGGAAGTTTGACACAGCAGTTTTTGGTCTACTCACAAAAATTCCATCAAGTCTAAAATCAAGGCCCCATCCTCATCACCCCCCCCCCCAAATTGTAAATAACTCTTTACACCTTCATTAACATAGGTAGGGGCTAATGAAAGTCAAATTATTCTAATTTGGTTGTACATATGCCAACTCAGTGTTTGAGCTGTGTGACAGGTGTCAGGCATGCATACTTTATCCAAAAGGCCCACACAGTGGCTTCCCAGTCACTGGCATCATTTTGTATCAGCTAATGCCATATGGTAGAAAAGCCATTCACCTGACGGAAGAGACTAGAATTTCTTTCTTCCCTTTTCTGTCACTTTTCCTCTACTCGGGACAAGGCTGGGATATAGTTGCTCTTGGGTTATTTGCGTGATGTGTGATAATGTGATAATCAGAATTACAGCTTTGTCCCTCAAAGTTTAGCCTTTGAAACATAGTGCTTTGAGTTTCTAGGAAAAACATTTTGATACATCCATTTTGCCTTGGAAGCCATTCTATCTTTCCCTTGATTTGTGGAGTGATTATGGCTCCCTTGTTAGTTCATTAACTTTTCTTTTCCATTAAGCGGTCTGTCTTTCTTGACATTACCTTCTGGCAACTCAAATGCTAAATGCAAAATAATTTGGGATTAAGGGGAGTCTTGTGCAGTAGTGAACAACTATAGCAAAGTCGAATTCTCTCTTTAGAATGGAATTTGTTTAAAGATTTTATTTATTTACTCATGAGAGATACAGAGAGAGAGGCAGAGACATAGGCAGAGGGAGAGGCAGGCTCCCTGTGGGGACCCCGATGTGGGACTCGATCCCAGGATCCCGGGATCACAACCTGAGCCAAAGGCAGATCCTCTACCACTGAGCCACCCAGGAGGCCCTAATTCCATCCTAAATGGAATATGTATGGTATTTCCATGTTGTTACTGCATTTCTGAGGAAGTTCCTCAAATATATCAGGGCTCATAATTCTCTAGAGATTATTCCAAGAATGGAACAGAGAAATAGTTGTTGTGGAGGAATAAGATATTGGTTACCCTTTTCCGGTAACTGAAATAACTAATGTTTCTGTTATTTATGTGCCTCTAAACTTGCTCTCAGATTCTCTTGCATGTGCCAAACATTTTTATAGCCCTACCTTAGCCTCCAGGTATTTTTCATATGTTTATATAATAGGAAAACTGTTGAAAGTCGATATGATAGATGGAGGTATACCTGTATCCTATTTCCATGTTGGGTGAATTTTATGTTCAACATTTTAAGGAGGCACGTAATATTTAGGGGAAAAAGGTTTTAATTATGTTCTGTTTTCAACACCTATTGGGCAAGCATGAAAGTTTTTGAAATTGGATATTGCTTTACAGTATACATATATCAGCAAATTGAAGCCAAAAATATACACTGTTTTATTCTATTTTTGTAACTCTGTTCATGTACTAGTGCCTAGGGGCACCATCATTTCTGACCATTTCCTTCTAAGCTGCAAATTGCAGATTCAATTGAGTGGCATTTTTAAGTTTAATGGATATTTACAGTAATCTTCATCTTTAGTGCGCTATGGAAACCTATTCACTCCTGTGGACACTATGGTAATACTGAGGCTTTCTTTTTTAATTTTAGGATTTCTGAGTATTTGGGAAAAATACTATATTATGTGTATAATTATGTGTATTATGTGTATACCCACACACATATATATGATTTTATTTATTTAAGAGAATGAGATCTCGAACACGTGTAAGGGGACAGGGGCAGAAGAAGAGAGAAGTTGACCCCTACCTCCACCCCGCTCAATAGGGACCCTGACATAGGGGCTCTATCCCAGGAACCTGGAGATCATGACCTGAGCTAAAGGCAGATGCTTAACTGACTGAGCCACCCAGGTGCCCCAATATATTTATATTTTTACAGTTATGTGAACCCGTATGAATAAAGCTACTTGAACCTGGATATGTGTATATATATCTCACACATCAAAGTATATATCCATAAAATGTACTATTGGGAATATTTCCTAACAGCATTTAAAATAATGTGTTCTAAAAATAATAATAAAATGAAATAAATAAAATAAAATAAAATAATAAAATAATGTGTTCTAAACATATTAATCTGATGGAAAGTTAGTAGCAGTCAGTTCCCATTTGTCACATTTAGAAGTTGTCATGGTCCCTTCAGGACCCTTACATATGTCCATTCCATTCTGGGACTTAAAGATCCTTGTGTTTCACCCTTTCCTAAAATATCGTGATGAAAACAAAAAAATAATACTGAAGCACTTCACACTGCTGGATAACATCTGAGTTAGTAACTTTAGCCATATCTTATTTTGATAGAAGCAATGACCCAGTGGAAGAGATATAAAGGAGGATGGACATTCTACAGAACACACTCAGAACAGTGGAACATGGAGACTATTTGAAAGCATTAAGAAAGGTTCAACTCGGAAGAGAAGATTGAGGAAAGGCACACAGAGGCACTGTGGCTGCCTTCATTTAATCGAAGAGCTGCCCAGTAAGACATTTGATTTGGTTCTGAACCAAGAACACAGAATTGGTACAATGGTGTGGCAGCCATAAGAAGGATCGTCCTGCCTCAGCACAGAGAACTTTCTACAAAATGCAAAATGACCCACTTTTAGATGGGTCTGTTGCCTCGTGTTAGAGAGATGTCCCTTTCTGGCTCAATTCTATGAAAACCTAAGGGATTCTGTAGAGGAAAATCTTACTTTGGGTTATGCTAGACAATATCTGTATTAATGTGCTAGGGCACCATAATAAGATGACAGATCGTGTGGCTTAATCACCCACAACTTAGTTTCTCACAATTCTGGAGACCAGAAGCCCAAGATCAGGGTATCAGCAAGTTTGGTTTCTTCTAAGGCCTCTCTCCTTGGCTTGTGGATGGATACGCTCCTCCTGTGTCCCCACGTGGTCATTCCAACATGCATGCAACCTTGGTGTCTGTGTGTCCAAATTCCTTCTTTTAAAGAAACTAGTTTTGGGTCACAGCTCACTCCAATGACCTCTTTAAAGACTCTGTCTCCAATGACAGCTGTATTCTGAGGTATGGGAGGTAGGGCTTCAACATATGAATTTGGATACGGTGGGGGGGGGGGACAGTTCAGCTCATAGCAATATCTAAGTCCACTTCGCATCTCCTAGAGCTTTTCTTGAGAAAAGAAGGAAAAATTCAGGCCGCACAAACACTTGCTCCCTGGAAGAGGGAAAGTACCTCGACCAAATGAAGGATTGAGTAACTCTGTCAGTACCCTTCTCCCAATTAATTCTCACCACTACAGAAGTCCCTTGTCATCTCTCAGCAAATGCGGGTTTAGCCACAAACTGTGCTCTTTGGCTTCTGGTTGAATGTGGAGAAGATTAAATTCATTATAATATTAAATAGATCAGGTGGTGGAATTAGTTCTCAGCAGAGAGCGGCTGCTGGCTGCAGCGGTGCTATGACAGGCTCCGCCAATTATGCAATGCAAATATAATCCTCTGACTTCCACCAGGCCTTGACGGGCCCCCACGAGTTTGTTGCGCATTTTCTTCTCATCTGGTCCCGTGCGTGTTAACTTGGCAGTGACTGTCTTAGAGGCCAAAGCACGTCTTTGATGGTCATTCAAGACTAATGCTAGAACTAGAGAGCTGTGGACCTCGAGTGATTGAAAGAGAACTATCCAAGCACATGTGTTCATTTTGCTCTTATTAATACAGTTGATATTGATTTAGCCCCTAATGATGATGCCTGCTTTTTACTTAGAGCAGCAAAATGAAGCTGGGGCACAGATACCTTAGCATCCACTCGATTATTAAGGAGGTATAATTTTGCTGACTTGGTGCATGTATGATTTTGTAACACTATATTGGTTGAAAGGACCGTGATGCAATTTATACGGCAGAAAGTACTGGGAAAATGACTCTTCGGTTTTGTTGGATTGGATAGATCTAGTTGGGTTGAAATTACTTAATTGGGAGCTAAAGTGAAGCCTGACCAAGTTGAGCGGATGAAAATGGAGCCTCACATAGAGTTTTCGACACGTTTAAATGTTAATGAGTATATGAGAGGAATTCTTTAATCTGGAGAGGAACGTTTAGATGCTCAATCTGCTTGTAAACTTGACCATTGAGGGAGGCGAGGTACAAGACAGGAAGATTATGTTTACTGACATTACCAGTAAATGCAAGTAAAAGAATCTGTTATCCAAATTCCTTTGTCAGTGAAAACCTAGGCTGCAGAATCACATACTTTTGTAATGAGAGAAGGTTTCAGTGGAAAATGATCATAATATCAGGGCAAAGCAATGCCATTAGAGAACCTTTCTTCCTATATGAAAATGAGTTTGGTTATGTGTGGTTATACGCGTGCACACACGCGCGCCTCTATGTGCTTTCCCTGGGGTTAGATTTCTTCCAGGAAGGTTATCTTCTACTATCATATTGGTATCTCATGAGAGAATTAGAAAAATAAAAACAAAGACAGATGGTGTATGCAAAGTCTGAATCTTTGATTCAAAGCAGGTTTGGTAGGCAGCTTCAGAATTGGAAGGCAGCATTTTCTCTATTATCCTCATATTGAAAAGAATCTGCTATACTCTAACCATTTGATGAGTTAGCGTTTTGATGAAGATGAAGATGGTTTGCTCTAATGTATTAATGAGAAAAATGCATTGGTTCAATATTTACATTCTCCCAAGTAAAATATGTACATTTTGTAAACGGCCTTCCGATGACACAGTTTTCTCCTTCCTCCAGTCCACTCTACATACACATTCTCAGTTGTTTCAAATGTGGAATGATTGTGATAGGCACTTCCAAGAGTGAAGAACAAGCTTGAGCTAGGTGTCTTGGTTTAGGATCATTAGGGCTACCCCATGGAGGTGAATGTTTATTTGTGCTTGTAGGCTTCTGTACTGATGGATGTTTGAGCATGAGCATTGCAGGTTGCATTCTAAAGCTTCCTTTGCAAACTTGTCATCTGGAATTTGAAATAAATTCTCGGGCAGCCCAGGTAGGTCAGCGGTTTAGCACCGCTTTCAGCCCAGGGCCTGATCCTGGAAACCCAGGATCGAGTCCCACATGGGGCTCCCTGGAGCCTGCTTCTCCTTCTGCCTGCGTCTCTGCCTCTCTCTCTCTCTCTCTGTGTCTCTCATGAATAAATAAATAAAATCTTAAAAAAAAAGAAAGAAATTCCCACATAAAGACTGTTTGTTTTTTTCTGTCACCAGGAGTTTCATTTAACCTTAGTAATACCAATTCAGAATTCATCCCTATCTTCATACTGAACCCACTTGAGCCCCCACTGTTTTTGTTTTCTATTTGCCCCACTTACAGTTGTGTTTCCTTCACAATGTATAGTAGTACTTATACGGGAGTTTCTTCTTGTTCATTCTTTGATTCGTGCTAGAATGTATTTATTGAGCATCTCTTATATACCAGATACTTAAGGAGGGGCTAGGAATATAGAGATGAATGTGACTTGATTCCATTTTGAGGGTAGATCCAGGCAAACTGAAGCTTATGGTAGAATGTGACTTGTATTTTGCTGGGGCATTTGCAGATTCTAGGGACCCAGAAAAGAGCATATATCCAGGAGCATGGATGTTTCTGGGCACCAATCTGTCCATTTATTAGGAGTGGGACACATTTACAAATATGTTCTCTTTGGCTTAACAATTCCCAAAAGGCAAACCTGCTTTCCTTCTCTTTATAGAGGTCATCACCTGGCACTGCCACATCAGGATTATGTAAACACCCCATCCAAAAATCCCTATTTGTCACACCTGGCTTCAGAGGGGGATGAGTTGTCCTTAGCACCGCTTCCTTGGCTGATCCTTTGAAGGAATTCACTGCAAATATCTATCAGAAAACAGATAAAATCCTGGAGGTGATAACAAGAGTCTCATAAACTCATGAAAGTTGTCAGAGGTGAATGGAGATAAAAGGATCCCAGGAAGGTGATGTCCTAGGCAGAAGAAAGAGAGAACAGACATGGAAGTGTAGTGATGAGAGAGAATTTAGTGTTTTGTCTGGACTATATGACCATTAAGAGCATAGAGTGTCCCCCTTCAATAAGAGGGCTGTGCTTCTGAGATTTCCGGTTTACCAACACATTTGCAAATATATGTTTCTCTTATTTAAAGATGTTCTGTTGATGTCCTGGAAGTCAATTTAGAACTTGTCACTTTCCCCTCTCCCCTATAGACAAAACTGAAATAAGTAAAATGATAATAATAATTCTTCCTAGACATTATCTCCTATGTAACTCCTACTCTCCCAACCCCCACCTCTCTCTCAATGTCAGTCTTAAACACTCAATCTCAGAACTTTCAGGGAAAGATAATTTGGAACCAGAAGCCAATGGCATATTTTTACTAGCCCATGTTCAAGATAAATTTGACCTACATTTTAATGAAAGACCTAAGCTGAAGAATCTTTTAGAACTTCATCCAAGGACTAGGGTAAAGGGACAGGAGTTGAAAGAAGAGAAGGATATGGCCTAGGAAGAAACACAAAAATAGCCAAGAGGCTGGAGAGAGTTTGTCCATCAAGTTTTGGGGGTATAAGTTGATGGTTACTTGCCTTGTCACTTTCCTGTCTTCTATACCAGCCTTGTAGACATGATGCCCGCAAAGGACTGGTCTTGGAGTGAGACCAAAAGCAGGAAAATATGGAAGTGATGGGACAGGCATCTTATTCAGACATTCAACTGGTGTTTGTTTATGGCCTATGCTGGGGAGGCATGGAGAAAATGTACCAATCTCTCTAAATGGCTTTATTACATTTCCATCTTTAATGGAATAAAAGCCATTGCAAATAAGCTTCTAAGACAATAGTATATGCAAATGGTGGGAAAGGACAGGCATTGGAGCAAATTAGATCCATAATTAGACCCCATCGATAAATTTGGCAGATTATTTAACATCTCTGAGTCTCAGACTTTGATGAATAAATGGTGCTAGTAATACTTGCTTCATAGCAACAGTGTAGGATTAGCTACTGCTGGATAAAAAGAGGCATCCAAAATGGTACAGATCATTTTGTATAATAGAAAACATTGTGGCATAACAGGTATGATGATGAGGTATGATGTTGTGACGTGTTGTTATGACACATGTGCACACATGTGTAGTTTCTGCCCTTGGCAGTATCTCAGTTTCAATCTCCTATGTCTACCTTCTGAGTATATTATTTTGCAATCCATGTACCATCTATCTTCATTCTTACTTAACAGACCTGAAGCCATTCAGGTCTGGTGGTGGGTTCTGGGAGTAAATGTGAATACACTGTGTGTATATATGGGTACATAGGTCATGATCTCAAACTCAAGAGATTGTCCTCTTATGACACAAAGAAGACGAATGGTGCTTTGTTGCACCATAAGCAACAAAGGTTTTATGACTATAAGGTTTTATGACTGTTTCAATGAAAGCTTCCCCTTTCATTAGGATTTATCTTGAAGAACTCCTAGATATTACATGATTTATCAAATCTGGGTGCATTTTATTATTTTCTTCATGGAGAACCACTATCAGGATTGAACAAACTCGTGATATGCAGCAGAACAAACATATAAAATTGCACCTTGTGAAAACCATAAGAAAAAAGATGGAGGCAGAGAAAAGACACAAAAAATTAGACCTCTGAATTGCCGGGGAAGAATATGACAGTGAAAACCAGAGATGCAATTTTATTGTTTTTTTTTTTCCCCCTTTTCCTTGACCCCTAGAGAATACACAAATAAAATCAATTAATGGGCCTTGAAGAAGAATCACTTTAAACTGTTCAATTAAACCCCGCAATGCAGAGAACAGAAGGGAGAAAAAAAAAAAAACAATAAATACGTCTTAAAAAATGGACTTGTCAGAGGCGCCAGGGTCCCGACATGCACCATTACTGACGGATCGAATCGCACTTCCATTAACACCATAATCTTATAGACTCCACAGGCTGTAAAAAAGGGATTTACTTTAATCAGGTTTGGTTAGGACTGAATTTGAAAAGGGCTACAAGTGAAATAAAACATGACCTCCACCTCTTTGATTTTTCTCCAGCATTGGTTCCCCAGTATGTAATTTGCTGTCCACTGATGGGTCATTTTTAATGACCATGATCTGCTGGTACATTTCTCTCTCTTGTGGTGGAAATCATTAATACAAACCTGCAATATTCCTTCTTAACTATTTTGCTTCATCTAGTCATTGGGTTTAACGATCGTTACCGAGCTTCAAATTCCAAAATAGTTCTCCTGGATGAGATCTTCTAGGTCACTGCCTGGCCTGTGCTTTCTGAAGCTTTCAGAGAACTATTCTCATTTTTACCTACAGTGAGAATGCCATGGATTTTGGTAAATGCAGAGTGGAACAAAACTGAGCAGCTTTCTGTCTGGTAGGACTTACCAGTGCTTGTACTGCGTCAGTGGACTCTGCAGAGGTGTTAGGGTTTGTAGTGTTGACCACACTTACGGTCTATGGGACGTTTTTAGAGCTTCTCCTGAGACTTATGTTCCAGAGAAAGCACTACGAGCAACACTGGCTTAGGCAGCTTTTATTTATCTCACTCAGTAAATTCCCTGCAATAATTTGATTTCTGCCTTCTAGGTAATAAGCACTCACCCAGCAGGTACCTAGAGTGCCTGTGGCAGGCCAGGTGAGATAGATGGCCATTAAGGAGCCTGGGAAATCTATAAATCCAAACGGTGTCAGAATAATCTTTTCTCACTGCTTTTCGCTTCATACTTGGGCCTTCCCAATTTATCAAAAGATACCAACTCAGTATCAAGTTGGATATCTCCTCCCTATCTTCCTAGACCAGAAGCTCTGAGAAGACATTCTGCACTAGTGTCATTTGTTACTCGAGCGTGTATGTTTTCCAATATTAAGATGAAATATGACTTATTCAGTATAAAGTTTTCATTTGGAACACTATAAAGGCCATGGAGCCACACTGTTTTATTGGGCCACATAATGCTGCATGGATTTGCTTGACTTATTGTAACTGAGGACTAGTTACACAAGGGTGGGACAATTCTGGGTCACTTCTTCTTAATGTAAATCCTAACCTTCATTACAATGCTGTGCTTTATATGTTTATATTTACTTTGTGTTCCTATTAAGATTTGATTAAGACTGTTTACCAAATGAAGTCAAATTTCTTAGTTATCTTGATGTTCTTCTCTTATCAACTAAAAAGAGCCATAGGCATAAGAGAGGAGGAGGCTTGTGAGAAAGGGGTAGATGGCATTCAGTTGTGCCTTGGAAAATTTTGCCACAGGAGAAGGAAAGTGACTCCATACCACCAACTGGAAAGTTCTGTATCATCTGCCTGGTTATCTAATTAGGATCATCTGTGTCCAAGTTACAAAAGACCAAAAGCTACTTTGAGGGGAGAGAACTAAAAGTGTATTTGACGAAGGAAAAAAGAAAAGGTAGGAAGGAAGGAAGGAAAAGAAACAAGAAATACTGGCAGAAAGATAAAGAGGTTAGAGCAAGAAATACTTAGAGTATATAAAGCATTGAGAAAACAAGGTAAGAAAATATGACAATACTAGAATAACACAGACCTAAATTAACGGATCTGATGGAAGATTTGGTCATAGGATTTCACGATTGATTCTAGAAGCACTTTTAAAAGCCCCAAAAAGCATAAAATTCACTTTTAAAAAGCTCCAATTTTAAAAGCTCCCTAGAGGCACTGTAATAGAAAAGGGCTTTTAAATGCTATTTCTATTTTTTCCCTGTTTTCCTTAGGGGCTGTCTCAGAGGGATGATTTATTGTCTATTATATTTAAAGTGACAGGGCCAATTTTGAAGGCCTGCTGCAGTGGTGCTAGCATCAAAGTACATGGGATTGCAGAATGTACCTCGTGCGACGGCCAATCAGTACCTGACTTCTGTTTGGTTTGGGGCAGCATGACTGACAGAAATGGAATGAGAAGCACATGGACCTCTCTTATTGTGAATAGAAGTATATCCTGTTGTTCACATGCACGTGAGGTGAGGTAATTGGTAGAGAAAAATATATTTTTTTCATCAAGGAAAGTTTTGACTGCATTTTTTTTTCTGAAAAGGTAAATGCACACAGCTTTTTCATATAGGAGACCCAGAATCCTATTTTTTCAAGCCAATATGAAAAGTCTCACTTGAAGAAGAAAGAAGAAAGAAGAAAGAAGAAAGAAGAAGAAGAAGAAGAAGAAGAAGAAGAAGAAGAAAAGTCTCACTTATATTAGTTAACAAATACAGCATGGGCTCTGTATTCTGGAGCCAATTGCTTTGCAGAGAAGTAAATAATATTGCACTGTGGGGGAAAAAGACAGTTGGGGTTAGGGGTAGAGAGGGAAAGAGAAAAAGACATAGACAACAGACATGAGAAAACAGCGAATCTCCTGTCCCATGATTTTCCTAAAGAGTTTCAGTGTGAAGGCAGGAGTTCGTGTGAGTTAGAGTCTAGATTCCACACGTGGCAGCTGTGAGCTTGAGTGAGTCATTAGAACTCTTTGAGTAAGTGGAGCATTAATACACAGGCTGCTTACCATGGACAGTGCCACAAGAATCAGTTCAACTCAAGACCATTTGAAAAGCTCCATAATGATTGTCGGATTTGCTGTCAGCTATTTTTTCTAAAATTTTTAGTGATTTGTGGAATTAGGGGTGTTCGGGTCAACATGCATTATATCAGAACTCAGGATCATCCTAAATACACTGATCTCAGCTTGTCAGAAAGTGAAATAGTAAATTCTTTTGCCTACACATATTCTCTAATAGAACTTTCTTAGTTGGAATAATATGAAAGTTAACTCATGTTTTCTCCCTTCACATTTGATTTTTTCCCCCATATCTTTTTTTTCCCCCCAAATAATGTGATATTCATTAGACGAAATTAGAAAGCACAGAACAATTAAAGGCAAAAGAAGGACCACCGGTAATCTTACTGCCAAGATTTAAGTAATACTCACATTACAGAGGTGCCTGATTTAGCACAGCAGGATAAGTGTCTGACTCTTGGTTCTGACTCAGGTTGTGATCTCAGGGTAGTGAGATCAAGCCCCAGTTGGGCTCTGAGCTCAGGGTGGAGTCTACTTGAATTTCTCTCTCCCTCTGCTCCTTGGCCTCCTCTCTTTCTCTCTCTCTAAAATAAATAGATAAATCTTTAAAAAAATATATTAACATCATCACATATTTTCTTCCAGGCTTTTAAAATATTATATCTGTATGTCTAAGTATGATTTTTCAGTATAATTTTAAGCAGAATTTATTTGTAGTTGCTTTTTCCACTCAGCATTATTCTTTTAAATGAAATAATTCCTGTAAATATATACAGGTTGGAACTCCATGAATTTCATTAGTTCATGATTTCCTTTGGTTGGAGATATTTCCATAAATTATTTTTACAATTTTAATGCTGCAGTGATTATATTTATATATTTTCTTAGACATAATAGCTTTCTACAAACAAAGTTTCTTTTTTAAAATTAGTTTTACCTATTTAAGGCCATTTGTAAAGATTTGCCAAATACTTTAATGGATTTTTTCACCATCATCAAGCCACTTCCAGACTGCTTTTCTTTCCACACCTATAACACCAGTGAGCATCCTTTGTTTATTATCTGTATACCAGTTTAAATAATTTCAATGTATATTTCACATAAAATATAAAATATGTTTTATTTTTGTGACATAAATTATAGTCACATTGTAATTTTGAAAATAACCTGTTCTCTGCGTCACAATAAAATAATTGAATTAGCTTTTAACATGATATTTATGCAATATTTATTTTTTCTAAAGATTTTATTTATTTATTTATTCATGGAAGACACACAGAGAGAGAGAGAGAGAGAGAGAGAGAGGCAGAGACACAGGCAAAGAGAGAAGCAGGCTCCATGCAGGGAGCCCGACGTGGACTCGATCCCGGGACTCCAGGACCACACCCTGGGCTGAAGGTAGATGCTCAACCCCTGGGCCACCCAGGTGTCCCGTATGCAATATTTATATTAGGAAAGAAGGTATCCAAAAAAGTATGGATAAAGATAAATAAACATAACCTGAGTTTCCCAGAAGCCAAAGCAAAACAAAACAAACCAAAAAAAGAAGTCTATTTTTTCATTAACTTATAGAAGGAAAAAAAAAAATACTAGCTTTCCAAAAAAGACAAACATTTTGGGGGGTAATACATGCTAAAATACATTTATTTTATGGGATCTTAAAGAAAAGTTACTTAATATCATATTGGATAATGTCTTTAATCATGTTGTAGCAAATCCCTAAAACATACTTTGTTGTGAAGTTTCTTATTTCTGTCCTCAGTAAATTATTAAATTATATACCATGAAGTTAGTTCTGTGGGAGACTATGCTATGTTTGTCCAAAATTAGTAACTTTTGAGTGACTGACCCATTTTGATATAAAGACAATTAAGAATACCTGTGTGGTTATGTTAACACTCTTAAAGTCTACCTGTATTCTTCACAACACCTGATGAGGTATTTGCTAATGTCTCCATTTTATAGATAAGAATACTGAGGCTTGGAGGAGATAAGAAATTTTCTCAAGGTCATACAGCTAGATTACATCTGAACTAGAACATTAACCAAAGGTCATATTCTCGGTGTCACCAGGCAATGCTACTTCCTAATTTCTAGAAGCAGAATTGTTTAGCAAAATATTATTAGCATTTCCATTAAAGACAGTGAAGAAAAAAAAAAAAGAGGAGACATCAATGAGTGGCTTTTTTTTTTTTTTTAATCAAGCCTATGACAGAGTCTTTTCTGAAGGGCAAAAGAAAAATAAAAGCTTTGGTTTGTTGTCTAAAGAAAGATGCAGTTTTTTTTTCCTGTGGAATTTATTTAAGTGTGTCATCTTTTCTCATATCTCTCATTTACTATTGACTGTGTTTCAGTTTAGACAGACAAAAAGAAAAATGGACATCTTGGTTTTTTAAATCAAAAAAATATTTGTTAGAATTCCCATATTGTGGACAACTGTGAGATACTCTGCCAATTTCCACCATATTAACCAGTAATTTAATGAATTGATGCTGCATGTTTCATAATGTGTGTTGTTGATGTTGTTCGTTTAAATATTTTGACTTTTACAGCTTATTTTCATCTCATCAAATCACCCAATTTGAATGTTGTTATTTTAAAAATACACTTATCCATTTTTAGTTAACCTGCAATTTATACATATAATCAACTCCCATTTATGCAGGAGTCAATTATACAATTTAATAATTAGATGAGCTGCCTTGTGACTTTCCATCTTTTGGCCATTCATTGATACCACTACCTTAGGGTACAGCAAGATAAAAAAGAGATGTGAATGAATTTTACTTCAAATTGTTAGATTCCAGCTTTTGCAAAAATTAGGTAATAGCTAAAATTAGTGGACTTAACTTTTCTGTGCTATATCTTCTTTCATAGGTAATGACAATGATGACAACAGGCCGAAAATGACGTTTTGGTGCATAGCCATTCCAGAAGGCTAATACCAAATACATAAATTCAATAGTGAAATCAAATATCGGTCTATGTTGTTTGTTTGTATAATGCACAGGAAATTTGAAAGCACATCCACCTTCATTTGAATACTTCTGGGTTTTCTAAAAAAATTTTAAGCAGTTGTTATACTAGCTGGCACTCCCATAGCCCTTACTGTGTTTCAGCAACTGCTCCAAAAGCTTTATATACATTAACTCATTTAATTATGCAGTAACCCTATGAGGTGGATATATTATTCTCATTTTACAGATAAAGAAGCTGTTGAGAAGTGGCATGCCCAAGGTTATATACATAGCAAATGACAGAGCCAGGATTTGAATGAGCACAACCAATCTGGAACTTATACTCTTTTTTTTTTTTTTTTTTTTTTTTGGAGTTCGATTTGCCAACATATAGCATAACACCCAGTGCTCATCCCGCCAACTGCCCTCCTCAGGTCCTGTCACCCAGTCACCCCATCCCCCCGCCCACCTCCCTTTCCACCACCCCTTGTCCATTTCTCAGAGTTAGGGGTCTCTCACTGGAACTTATACTCTTAAACATCACTCTCTGTAACTGTATCACATAAAATATTTTCATAGCAGTCAGGATTTATTCCTTCTTTAAAGAAAGACTCTACTATGGGCTCTTAGATTGTATTCATGCTACCATATCCTCATCAAATCTATTCACATTGGACTCTATTCTATTTCCCATCAATATAGTTAACTGAGGGATTTATGTATCTCAAGACTTAGCATGTTTCCTCTAGATATGCAATAAATAGTTATAGAATTCTCCTATTGTGCTGGAATCAAGGAATTGTACAGTTGGACGTAATCTCATAAGTCATTTAGTCCAGATGCTTAATTGGCTCATGAATCTCTTTTACAGTGTGGGATTTTGTGTAGTTTCTTTTGAGCTCCTTCTGTCAGAAGACTTGCTAGTTATTAGGAAGTTTCTACTTGTTAAAAGATCTCTTCATTTGAGTCAAAGTCTATGTCTTTGAAATGTCTATCCATTGATTTTACCTGTGGGCCCATTGAGAATAAGTCTAAATCTTTTTCTCCACTAAGAAGCCTTTTCCCATACAAAAAGCCCCATTATCTCATCATTGTTTCCCTCAGACACATTCTCCTTTGAATCACATCACTTCCATTAGTTTTTCTTTGGCAGTGTTCCAACTCTTCCCTCCCATCCTCTTCTCTTACCAAAAATTTGTCAACATTTTTAAGTGTGGTGGCCAGTTACAATGTGTATTTTCTCTATACAATGACAGTTGTGGAATACAGCAGACCTATGGCCGTCCTTGCTCAAACCACTGTACTTAGGTTAAGCCTAAGAATGCATAGGCTTTGTTGGCAGCATCAACACATTGTGGAATTGTGATGAGACATGTAGTCAGTTACAGTGACTAAGGTGTGCAATTGTACTCACTGGTTGGTAGTTTGGATGAAGTGGTGAACCCATGTAAAGAGGTTTTTACTTGTCCATGTTGGATTTTCTTTTGTTGACTGGTTCAGAATAATCTAGACTGCATTTTGCACCTTTCTTCTATTATACCTTAGCTTTACTTCTTAAATTTGGGGAAATGGATTGATAATCTTGCCAAACACAAGACATACATAAAGATTTGTTTTAGCCAAGTCATAATAAATATGCTGAATAGGATAGCACCCACAGTGCAATCTTTGCTAGGCTGTCAGTCTTCCCCTCAGAGTGCTAGAAATCTCAGCATTAATACTCTTAAACAGTTATTCTATCAGTTAAGAACATACCTAAGTAGTTTGGATTCAGCCTATGTTTTTTATTATTTTTAACGACCGAAACATTTGCTATGCTCCTCTTTCAATCATAAGCATTTGTTCAAATATCAATTCTCACCCTCTCAAGGTTTAGGTAAATTACTGGGAACTAATGCTAAATCAGATCTTTTCAGAGTGGAAAACAGAAGGACTAATATTCTATGGCATTTTAGGTCTGTAACCACATCCTGGAAATCATAGCTGCTTTTTCACATAATGTCACTTTAAAATTAGTCTTGTTGCCTCCTATGATTATTATTATGAATTGATATAGATCTTTCTTTTCTAAGATGGTATACAATCATTTTTATTAGCTTTTCTCTTCGATAGTTATATGAGGGACTTCAGTATTCATAAAAAATTTTGGCTGTCATCGCTTCAGTCAAAACATTCTCTTGAGCTGTTAGGTCAAGTTTGATTTTGTATTTGTGAGACTACAAGGTGTCCCACCACCTCCCTCAGCATCCTTGAAAACGGGGAAGGGACAGGCAAGGAAAAAGGCATTTGGCAGCAAAGAAACCAACAAACCATAAGCAGAGGCAGGGCTCGAACTCAGAGTCCCTAAGTATTTTCTTTACTGCATAGTGATGAGTGTGCTATACGGCTTTTACGTTGTCTTCCTCTAGCTTGTATGTTTTCCTGTCCCATTAGTTTATTTTAAACAATCTTTTCAACTTATATAAATTGTACTCTCCGGGTTAAATACCACTTTATTTCCTGTTTTTAATTTTATGATGTTTCATCAAAAGTGGTTTATTAATTGAACAGTCTGGAAGGTAAGATGGGAATTGGATGATAGGGGACTTAATTTCGTGCCAGCTTTAGATCCCCTATGCAATTCTCCAGAACTTATTTCTAAATAATGGGAAGCTGCGTCTTACATCCAGTTTGCCTGATTAGTGCTCTGAGAGCTGAGGTTCAGCATCTCTCCCTTGACCATCCTGGCAGTACCGGGCACCACCTTTGTCTGCTTGGCTCCATTTAAGCCAAGCTCAGTGGGCTGCTTTGCGTGTTCTAGATGCTGTGTGATGCTTCCTCCTGTAATCAGGCCGAGCATCACTGCTTCCCCCAATCACCCTCTGCACTTAATTGACCAATAGAGCTAGACATATGGAGAATCGAATCACAAACCCAAATCAGCAGTTGTCAGAAGAGATTAATTCAAACAGGAGGCAGCAACACACTTGTTTTTTTTTTCCCTTCTCACTCTGCGCTCATTTTCAGTGGTCTGATGAGAGAAATGATTATTAATATCTCCAGCTGTGCCCTCAGGCAGATGCCAGGAACTTCAGTGAACTGCTTTCCACTTCCCTAGATCCCTGAAGTCTTTCTTCTGGAGATGCTTTCTGGTCCTTTGGTTAACCAGGTGGCCCAGGGGTGAGTCTGGCAAGACGGGTTTACATCTATGCGTCAAGTTCAATCTGTACAATACTGTTGGGAGAGTCTCCCCTATGAGCCATGCTGAGAGCACTTTCCTTCCCTGGCTCCTACTCAGAGGCAGAACTGGAAAAAGATGAGTGGGGCATTCTCACTGTCTGATTTATCCTACGCATAATTCTCAACCTGCCAAGGTGTTCTGTCAATATCTACTCAATATTTTTAAGTGGTTTCAGCCCTTTTCTAGGCACTATGAAAAATGGGGAAATGATATATAATTATTGCTCTTGAAAAATCATATAAGGAAAAATGAAAACTAATGTTGATTGAATACCTAACATGTGAAAGATATTGGGTTACACATTAGAAACTTAGAGCTTTGTCAGCTGCTGAGTTGCTCTCTCATTGCATTCTTATATTTTATGAAGTGATAGTAAAGAATTCAACCTGGCTCACAGTTGCAGGCACAGCTGAATCCAGACGATCGTCAGATGCAGGACCTCTCCATCTCTGGCTCACCACTTGAGGAGTCGAGATGGTTCCAAAGTTCCAGTTGCATCCTATTCTTCCCGCAGCCTTTTTGGGGAAAAGAAAGAGCTACCATCTCCTAGTAGTTTCTAGAAGAGTCCTGAACCAAACTCTTACTGGCCTACAACTGTGGCTTTGGGGTCTGGAAGTTACTTCATTTCTCTATGTCTCTGTTTTATTACCTGTCAAGAGAGGGAGGGATCTAGTCACACCTGTACTGAGGATTTCATGGGTTAACTCATAGTAAATTCTAAGAATAATGTTTAGAGCTTTATTTGTTATTCTTTACATTCAGGATGTGTGACATCCAGTTGGAATTCTATTTTACATGGGAAATTGGACTAAATGACTTCAAATGCTATCCAACTCAACAACTGTATGGTTTCATTACTTGTATTAGAATAGGAAATTCTTAGATTTGGGGGGATAACCCAAACTTAAGCCAGAAAATATGCCACCAGCCTTTTCCATCAGACCCTTTTCTGGACCAGGAACTTCTTTCTCATCACTGAGAACGGTATGCAGTATACTTCATATCTCACTGTGATGGTGCACTGCCCTCCGTGGGAGAGGTGCTTACCCTGCTGGCTTGTACAGCAAAATGAAGACAGAATCTGACTGCAAAAATCCCCAGCCAGTGCCATAGCCTTGTCCTCCAGGAGAGTGATGGATATGAAAGGCAATCTTGAAAGAGATGCCCTGTTGGGCTTGGACAGTCAACATCTAGTCAGCATGACTCTATCAGTTGTGTGTTTCATGTGAGCTGGACAGGAAAAGGCAGCAGAAGGCACTAGAGCATAATATAGCAAACTGTGAGGAAGGAGTAGTTGAGGCAAAGACATTATGTTGGTAGGAAGGAAATAAAAGGGCATTGGTAGTAGAAGAACCTCAAAGAAGGGCATGACCATGGTGCGTGATGAGTTGGGTTTGTTGAATGAGTTGTTTCCCCCTTAGAATCCTCTCCTTTATATCTGATCCCCCTCCCCCCCCCCCCCCGCAGTGTTAGCCAAGAAAGAGCCTTAAATGTTAGACGTGATTGGGAGAGGCTGTGTGTTCCTACAGCAAGTAGTAGCTAGTGATGGTGATTCTGTTACCTGGTGCTCAGAATGAAGTTAGTACATGGACAGTGACGAAGGTGTATATACCATTAGAGAAGTGGGAAGCAGGGGCTCTGTGGAATATTTCTCTTCCTAAAAATTTGATCTATACCATCTATACGTATCACCACCAGCCAGTTTGCAGTATTAGAGAAAAGGTAGTGTTAGCAAAGAGAGATTTTATTAGTTACCACTGAGGAAATCATTTCTGACATCACTTTTATTTACCATATTCTTGTATAACTTACCTTCAAATTTTACCTTCAAATTTTAATGGTCAAAGGTTCCTATAGTGCAGACTTTTATTGCTTCCTCCGCATGCATGCTAAAAGTTGGGAAAGAGGGACGAGCTTATCTTCACTATTTATCACTGAAAAGACCCTTAAAGCAGGTTCATGGGCATCTTCTACCCTCGTGCTTCTCCCCTTTCTTTTCTGCCCTCGTATTAGCCTATTTATTGTCCATAAATATCTCCCCAGTCCTACCTGTGTTTCTTAGCATCATGTTTCATCTTAGGATACATATAGAGCAGTGTCTCTCAAAGCATGCTTCAGTGACCATCTCCATCAGAAGTATCCAGTTTTTTTGTTGAAAATGCAAATTTCTTTGGTGATTGAAATCAGAATTACTGAGAGCCCAGGCATATGAATTTTTTTCCAGCTCCTTGGATGACATTTAACATAGTATAAGTGTATGCATAAGAACTACTAAGAACCATCGCTTCAGAGCAGGGCTGCTCAAAAGAAAGACAGTAGGAGTCACATAATACTTTTTAATCTTCTAGTAGACAAGTTAGAGGAAATAAAAAGAAATAAGTAAAATTAATTTCAATACTGTGCTTTATCCAATAGATCCAATATATCACAATTTCAACCTGTGATCAATATAAAATTATTACTAATATATTTTACATTCTTTCTTACATACTAAATATTCAAAAATTCAGTGTGTGTTTTATACTTATAACACATTTCAATTTTGAGCAGCTAAATTTCAGTTGTTCAGTAGACGTGTGTGGCTTAGGGCTACCATATTGAACAGTGCAGATCTAGACAGGAGGGACTATTTTTAACATAAACATCTGATATAGTCCGAGTTTTTTCATGCCACATGGCTTTTATTTATCATATAACATACAATTCTTCTGGCTTGTAAAATGACTAAAATGAATGGTCACAAAAATCTCACATTCTGTTAGCCATATAGCTATGAAATTCCAGCTAGTGGCTTTTGATTGCATAACAAATGTGTTAATTGTTTGAAGTTTTATTTTTTTCTCATTTAGGAGGTACTTCACTTCCCTCTGTCACCAAGAAGATGATTTATTCTGAGAAAATATGTAGCAACAACAAATGTTCTTTCAATGACTATAGTAAAGCCCCGAGAAATGGGTTTTCTATGGCAGTAATAGCAATGCCAGTGTTTATCAAGCACTTGATGTGTGCCAAGTATCTCATGATACTCTTCATGTACTGCATGTAATTTGTTTCTTATGACCTCACCAAATCCACATAATTATCCTCATTTAACAAACTAGGAAATGGAAATTCAGAAAAGTTAAATGACTTGCCAAAGGTCGCATGGTTATTAAGATTCTTTCTGTCATGCATCACATTAAAATTGTGCACTTTTAATGTAATCAGAGTTCCGAGAATTGTTAAAGAACATTTTATTAAAAGGTACTAGATTTTCTGTTTATAGTTTTTTTAGCTCTCCTACTAGCCACCCATCTTAATCAGAAAATGTTTCAACAAATGATTCCATACATACGTAAACTGTGGAGTGTCTCCATGGCTTTGTGAATTACCGCACTCATGTCTGACATTTGTCAGCAAGGAAAGGCAGCAACTCTTCTCGTTTTCTCCTTCCTGGTCTCCATATCTCTTAGAACGTGGATTCTTCTGATTGACTCTCTGTCTCCAGCATTCACCCTTTTGCATAGTTATGGTGAAGCTTGAGCAATCTGAATGGCATTATGCTTTTTATCTCTGCTGCCTTTAAGGGCCATGTAAATGGAGATAAATGAAATCCTAACAAAAGCACAGAACCAGTGAGAGAATCTGGCTGTATCCTCTAGGGAACATGGGGAAGTGAGCACATGTGAGGGGAGGATTGAGAAAGGGGGTTGAGGAGATGGAAACAGCTGTCTGGCAAAGCCGCACAGGTGTAGGGGGTACTCATTAGGTTCCCATAGGCTCTGTCATTAAGGCTGTGGCAGATGTTCTCGAATGTGACTGGCATAGTCACAGGGGAGGCAGTAAACTCGGCTTAATGTTCAGAGCATTGGTGTGGCACCGCTGGGCAGAAGGTTGGCACATTTCACCTCCTTGCCAGAGTGGCAGCTGCTCTTGTCTCCTTAGCTGTGCAGTCTCTGTTGAATTTCTCTTTGGCAGCCTTATCATATCTCACAGGCTCAACTCTGCTTCCTTATAACTGGACTTTAGTTATTAGGAAAAGAAAGTCCCACATAAACAGGGGCAACATAAACAAAATCCTTGATACTTAGAGGCTATAAGGTAGTCCTTGGTCCAGAATCCTGTGAGAGTGTACCTAATATCAACCCAGCTCTAGGAAGTCCTTAAAAAAAAAGAAAAAAAAAATTGAAGCAGGGAGAAAGTTTCATGGGCTGGAGCCTAAGGCCCAGAGCAATCTTAAAAATTGCATTTGAGGCCCTGACATTTTCTCAACTATACTACATAGAGGATGGTATATCAAAAGTCATTTGTTTTTCCTGAAAGTGGAAAAATGGCTATTTAATTCTAAATCTGCCATAGAAATACATCATTGTTTTTGTCTTCCTTTAAAAAAAAAAAATACCTCTCAAATTTCAAGGAATAGAGATTGCTGCATTCTCTGTTCATTGACAGAGATAAGGGGAAATGTTAGTTACTGGACATGCAGCACTGTGGCCCTTTAACTGTGAAAGTGGGTACTAATTTAGCATATTGATGGGTTTATTTGAAGCAGGAATTTGGTATGGCTGAACTGAAAATCACCTACCCCTTTGTTTATGGTTTTGGGTACGTTCATTCAAGTCTTGGGCTCTAGGAGTTGCCAAAATCTTTAAGCACAGCAAATCTTAGTGATTGATATATCTTGTTCAAAAACAACCTTTCTGCTATTCTAACTATCTCTAAGATAAGCTATTCCTTTTTATTTTTCCCTCACCTCTCCCATTGGGAAATTCCAAGCCACTTGGCATCTGGGAAAATCTTGGTTGTCAGTTACTGACATTTGAAAGAAGATAGAAGTTTTCAGGAGACTTTTTAGCCGTTTGCCAAAAGACCTTATCGTTAGTATACATTTAGTGAATTTATCAAGGTTCTGGGTCTAGCTTTCAGCCTCAATGGTCCAAATGCCAATCTTATGGGTGTCCAGATTTGTTTGGATTTAGAGAGCTGACTAATAATATCAAAACTCACAAAACACTAAACTAGGAACCAACATGCCAAGTCATGAATTTAAAGTGATACAAGGATCAGAATAGTATTATCAGTCTGCGTAGCACATCCCTACTCATAGGCCAGTCCGTGTGGAACAACAAGTTGCTCAGAACCTATGAACCTAAAACAGAGATAATTAGTTGTCTGAGTCACACATACATTGACATAAATCCTATATCCATTTCCAAGGTGATAATTATAAACATTTATTGAGGACTAACTACCGGCCAGGCACTGTCCCATATGCTTGACCTATATTCACTCAGTTATTTTCACACCACCCCTGATGGTGGTTCCTATCATTATATTCATTTACAGAGGATAACACTGGGTTACAAAGGTGCAAATACATTCCCCAAGGTTAAAAAATGCTAATGAATCAGATCCCAGGTAATCTGGTGTAAGACTCCAGTGTTTAAACACTCTGCAATAATGTGTGTAAGGGCCATGGAAATTGGGCAAGTTGCGGGCACGGGGACTAATTCTTAGGCAGGGTTAGATACTCCAGCAACTTCTAGCCTTTCGGTTTCCCCTTCCTACAGCCCAAGCTAATCTTTCTCGCTTTGTTCAGCTTTTCTCTAGACAAGATGCCCAATAATTGCTTGGAGTCCAGCTTATTAAATTTCAATCAAACTACTGCTTTGCTTTCCCTAGTTCACCTTGATGGAAGTTCTGTAGAAAGCTCAAACCTCTTTGTTCAGATGTTTATAAATATCATGACCTGTTTTCTTTTTCTTTCTTTCTTTCTTTCTTTCTTTCTTTCTTTCTTTCTTTCTTTCTTTCTTTCTTTTTTTTTTTTTAAATTTTTGCTAGAAATGGCCACTGCACACACATTATCTCTGGATCCAACTAGTTTTGTTCTCAAAGGTCGACTTCCTAGTCTTCAGTGGATTCTGTGCAACTTATACCTTGGAACCACCCACATGTGTGACATCGAAAATTCTTGGAATTTCCTCAAGCTCTACTCCTGTTCAACTTGTTAAATAAAAACTTCTCCCATGACCGTTCAAACCCTAGGGTTAACTGCTATCCAGATCTTTTTTTTTTTTTTTTTTTTTTACTTCCCAGGGAGTTCCTGAAAAGGATCTAACTGAAGGAGTCTCTAGCCTGGGGTTCAGGAATGCAGTCAAATTTTTTGACCAGTGATTTTTTTTTTTTTTAAACAAAAAAGAGATGGTGAAGTCCTCACTGACGTCTTCTACGATATTCTGCTTCTGGCTGGGAATATCAAGGGAAGAACAATTTCTTAGCTCAATTTGATTGGTTATACTGCAGTGCAAGTGTCCTTTTAAATGTCCTAGATTTAATTTCTAAAGCAGATAGTTTATCCTTGTCCATTCACCTCTATTCTGGGCATATCACAAATTGCTTATTGTACCTGGAGTGGGTTCTCCTTTTAAGTCAATAGAAATGTCATATAATCAAGGGCTTCTTGGAGTATGGAGGGAATCAGATGCAAACAAATTATTACTAAAAGGGCAGTTGTTTTGTTGTGTTTTCCTTTTGGCTAACAAATTTAATATATTTTTTCAGAGTTTTATGTTTATATTGTTTTTAAGATTAGATGAACCTGTAAGAAGGGTTGCATCACACAGATATCTCATGACCCACTTTACAAAAACATTCCCTGTTTTAACTTTTATATCAATACAAATGGAAAAACAGCACCATTTTCAAGGGAATAGCAGAATTTTCCTTTTAGTATCTTAAATCTGATCTGCAAGCATCAGCTGAAATCTGGAGCATGACTTCTCAAAAAGCACTAATAAGAGTCAGTGAGGTCAGCAGTCTCTGTGGGAGAATTGGAAGAAAACTATTTGTCATCAGATAGGTATGAAAACCAAAGCCCAAAGCTGGAAGTAAGTTTGTCCATAGTCTCAAAACTGATGTACCTTTTTTTAAAAGATTTTATTTATTTATTCAGGAGAGGCACAGAGACAGAGAGAGAGAGAGAGGCAGAGACACAGACAGAGGGAGAAGCAGGCTCCATGCCGGGAGCCCAACACGGGACTCGATCCCGGGGCCTCCAGGATCAGGCCGTGGGCCGAAGGTGGCACTAAACCACTGAGCCACCCGGGCTGCCCTGATGTACTTTTTATATACCGATTCTGTATTTGCCACTTTCCATAGATTCTGGATCACTTTTTTGTATTTAGGATGCATGATTAACTAGGATAACGTAAGTATCATAACAGATAATCAACATATTGCTTGCTGTAGATATGTGTAGTTCAGTATATTAATTATATTTTGTGATTGGGCATATGTGGCCATTTCCATTTAAACTTATATCAATTAACACCCAAAAATTCAGTCCCTTAGTCACACTAGCCACATTCCAAGTGCTTAATAGCCACATGCTAGAATCAGCATAGGTTGGGATATTTTCTCTATTACCCAGTGCTGGCACCTTTTCCATAATAGCTCTTACTGATCTTTTCTCTGATACTTCTTGAATGTAGCCTGATGAGAAACATACTAGTCCCACTAGTCCATAAGACAGCAATTCCTCAGTAGGATGCCTTAAAAAAAAAAAGAAAGTTCTCCCTTAAATAAAAGAAAAAATGTAACCCCCTTTTAAGTTTTATCCATTAGCCCCAACTAAACAGAAAAGAGTCTGATATAATCCACTGAGTCGAATTATTGGGCTGGTACTCAACCAGGACATTAATATTCCCTTACCCATGTGAACCTGTTTACAGAAGCAAAGGAGAAAATCAAGCATATTATGAGTCCTTTGACCCTTCATACGACTATTAAAATACAACCACAATTCTCTTTCATGTGGCTCACAGTTCATACTGATTTTGTAATCTGCAAAGAACCATTTTACTGCTGACATCTCTCATGCATGACTAGAAGGATGCATTTCACAAGCACCTGTGTCAGATTCCCTCATCTCTCCAAGTAAGCAAATGGACTATGGAACATTTATGTACTCACACAATGCTGGATCCGTAGCACAGCATGTTCCAAATAATGGGACATGAGCCATCAACACATTGTGAACAGCATTATTTTTTAAGTAAAATAGAACATAACAGATAGGATAGCATAGAAAATCCAAGAATGCCCTGAACATAGTACAACTATTTTTTGGTTTATTTTGTGTAAGCAATGGGTCATGCTCTATTTCTTGCTGAGTGTCGCAATCAAAGTTTGAGGGCTGCTATATGAATATGTCTCTTTGGGGTATTATCCATAGGGTACGACTTTGCCTAGGCACATTTTGGTGATGATTTTGAGGGAGAAAACCTTAGAAATCTAATCTGTGCTTATTTCCCAGTTTACTCTTGGCCCTGAGTAGATTAGACACTGTGAAAGTTAAATCCATTAGGTCATTTTATTTACTAGAATACAGATGGTCATAGCCCATTACATTGTAGTTCGGTCTGTGTTTGGAAAGATGTTCAAATGAGGGTAGTGATGGGATTTCCATTTCATCCTGGACATATTTATTCAGTACCTATAGGATATCCTGCTCTGTGTCAGTCTGTGTGGTTAGGAACTATGATGTGCAGGGTAGGGAGCAGGTCACTAGTTGGATGGCACTTTTCATTGGTCTTAAAATGTGGCTAATTTTTTGACAGACCCAAACTCCATGTAGGTAAGGACACCAAAAACGGGAATGTATCTTCTGGTTTTCTTTTTTTTTTTTTCCTTATTTTTTTTTTTTTTTTTTTTTAGGGAGGAAAAAGGTATTGAGGGGATGAACACCTAGATTTGTATGAGTTTGGCAACACTTAACATTATTTACTCCACACTTAACCTCATGACTAGTGTTAATCTTCATTACTACAGAGATGTTAAGTGACTTGCCCAGGATCACACATTTAGTTACTGGATCTAGAACATAGATTTTTATTTATTTATTTATATTTATTTATTTATGTATTTATGTATTTATTTATTTGCTATAAATGCCTTTCGCCAGGCATTCATGGGCATGTGAAAATGGGCCTTGGACGAGGAAAACAAACAGATTAATATGTAAGTCTTAAAAATTATTTGCTAAAAATGAACTCTTTTATAACTCTTCCACAATTTTATCAGCTCCTGTAATTTTGCCAATTTATCCAAAATTTACTAAGAAATGTAGCATTTCATTCTTGTTATAGTCACTATATTTTTTCCCCTTATTACAGAGAAACATTACTGCAGAGAGGCACGGCTTACTGAATTTCTCTTAGCCCTGCCATCTGATATGTTTTAGGCCTTGGGCATATGAGCTCATAGTAATTTGCATGGTAATTAAACTCATTTAGACAATACACTGCTTAATAGGGGATGGGACAGCTTCTCACCTAACACTTCATTAAGCTACCTGTGCTAAGGCCTTCCTAGATGACAGGGTCAAGTCCACATCGCAATATTAAATATGTTGTACATTTGTTAAAAAAAAATTAGTCAACTAGGTAACACCGATATTGGATTCAGAAATAAATGTTCTCTTCCAAACCTGCCTTCTCCTCTGCATACTTAAATATGTTTCCCTGGTTTTTCTCTTAGTATCCATTTTTCAAATTAATACACATGTATTGGAAACCAGTTAGGTCCAGTTACTTTCACTGGGAGGACTAAAGAGATGAGTAAGACAGCCCTCGCCTTCATGAGCTCACAACTCAACGTGCATGACAGAGAAGAGAGGATGCAATTTGCAAAAAGCTGCAGACAGCAGAAGATATAGTGTTGTCAGGGAGTAACAGAGGTTAGATTCATTTGCTGGGGGATTTGCCAAAGAGGAAACAATTATAAGTTTATCAGAGAAGGCTTTCCGGACGTCTGTTTTCTTTTTGTTTTACCTCATTTGTGTTAAATACTATTTAATTCTAATCAAGCATCAAATGTTCCTCAAACCTGAATCATTACAATAATCCAATAAGGTCAGAATTCTCATTATTTTCATGTGACGTGTGGGGAAACGGAAACACAGGTGGTTAAATATCTTATCCAGGGTTACTCCACTTTAAGTGACGGAGCTTGGATTTGAACCCAGTCTGGCTTGGACCCCACATTCTGTGCAGTGTAGTTCTGCTGACCTTGAAAGATCAAAACTGTTTTGACAGGTGATGAGTGAAGTTGAGGACAAGTGATGATGGAGAATCATGAAGAAGGGCACAGGCATGGAGATACATGTGTCTGTGTTGCTGCCAGCCACCTGGTTTGCAATCGCTGGTGTGTAGGGCTGGTGGTAAGATGTTTGGGGAATGAGTCTGCTAGAAGAGAGGCCTGGGGAGAAGTTGTGGCTTCCTGGGTAAGGATGCAAACAAGAAGGGGCTAAAGACGAAGCCCTGAGGATTGCTGACATTTACCAACCAGGTAGCAGATGGTGAAAGTGTTAGATAGAAAAATGCCTCTTCTATATCTTTCATGGGAAAGTAATGGGAAATAATTAAAGAAACAAATACGAACCGCGAAGGACATGCCCATCAAATATTTATAGAAGAGCTTCCCTTGACCTAGTGCTCTGCTATCACTCTGCAGAATTCATTCACAGCAAATTGGTATAGTAGGAAGGTTAAAAATCCTCTGGTGAAGCATTCCAGTAGAGCATACGATACCTACACAGCTTGGGCTTCCAAGATTATAACACATAATCCGCCCCCTCCCCCCCAAAAAATACTAGAAATCACTACCACAATGGTGTGTGCAAGTGGCAAGAAACGAAACAAATAGTGCTCCTAAAGAACACTACCGATATGCATTCACCCCAACAAGGAAAAAAAAAATCAAAATTAAACCAAGTAAATAGCTCTTTAGATATTGGAGAGAAGGAGAGGGAGAGAGTTATTTTGTTTTCACTTATAAGACTTCAAAGTTTTTAATATACCAATGGGCACAGTGACACACAAGGAAGGACGTGGGTTATGGTGCACTCCTTATTTTCTAATAGTAACTGAAGAACAAATGAAGTGAATTTATTCCCAGTGGTACTGAGCCTCCTTTCTTGGACTCTATGACTTTACCCGGGATCCTTTCTGATGGAGCATCTTGCAGGATCACTAATGGAACACACTCTGGGAAATGCAGCTCTGCCAACGCGTTTACTAAGTCTTGTGTCCCCTGTTTAGGGTCCGTGTTTGTCCCATGAGAGCAACAGAGATAGATACCCATACCCGTAATGAAAGTCTACCCTTGAAAGCAGCATTTCCTAAATTATTCCTCAGCTCAAATGTCATATTCTTTCTTTCTTCTAAATTTCTGCACCACTTTGTACCAGTCTTGCAACTTTCATCTACTATTTTCTCCTGTTTTGCTAAAACCTCTTGATCACAAAGATTGCCTCTTCAGCTTTTGAGCAAATGTATTTGCTAAATGAAGTTAAAGCAACTCTTGGATATACGACAGCACTAAAATAGCATATGGAGAAGGAATGTTTCTGAGAAACCTACTTTAAAAAAAAAAAGATTTTATTTATTTATTCATGAGAGACACAGAGAGAGGCCGAGACACAGGCAGAGGGAGAAGCAGGCTCCCTGTGGGGAGTCCCCACGGGACTCAGTCCCAGGACCCCAGGATCACACCCTGAGTTAAAGGCAGATGCTCAACCGCTGAGCCACCCAGGTGGCCCAGGAAGCCTACTTTCTTGCCAATTGTTTTAACTATATGGAAGGAGGGGCGGGTAAAATCATAGAGTTCAAGAAAGGAGGCTCAGTGCCACTGGGTATAAATTCACTTCATTTGTTCTTCAGTTACTATTACAAAAGAAGAGGTGAGTCAGAGGGTCGCGATGCTTACCTTGACATGTTAGCCTGCACCAGGGGAGACTGGGGGCACCGTCACTGAGAAGGGGAGGTCTGGGTGTGGTGCGGGCAGCAGAAACTGTGGTTTACTGCTAAAAGCTGAGAGACTCTGAAACCTGCCTCTGGAGATTGATTAGATGATGCAGGAAACACCGTACCTTGTTCTCTGCCCAGCCACCAACCTAGGTGGAGCAATTGCTTTGGGAGCGGTCAGCAGCAGCAGCAGGTGCCAACTGGACCACAGCCCCTATCCGAGCATGAGCAGCTCCTGGGGAAGAAGGCCCATAGCACCTGGAGAGAGATGGTGGCAGTCTGTCAGAGGCACACATAGTAAGAAACCTAACAAATTCATTGTATTTTTACTCTAATTTGCTATTTTGTTTTTAGAAGCCTTTTGAGGTATATGCTCATTTATATACATGCTCTTGTGTTGTTTCTTCGACTTCCTATGACTTAGGGAGGAGGTGTGTACTATGTGATCATCTCTGGAGCTACAAAGAGGAAGCTTAGCTGTTACATAGTGGGATTTAATTAGTCAACAGTGGCATGCAGAATCCTGACCCGCAAGACCCCGGTTGCCTTCATCGGGCTGTCAAGATTGCTTTGGCAGTTACAGTTATATAAAGTTACCCAAGCCACACACTAGGATAATGCATGTTTTTTATGTTTTTTTTTTTAAACTTCCTATGTACCTGAGACAAAACCAGACCAAGGATATCATGACAGAGAATGTCTCTAAGCTACCTATAGTGCTACTGGGTGTGGGTGATGGTGAGCAGAACCCTACTGGTCATTCAATTTGAACATCCGTTGCTGTCAGGCCCCTCACAGAGATCTCCAGTTTGTACCTTTCCATTTAAACTTTTATCAAACCTCTTCTGGTTACCAAGGGATATGGGTGCCCGCTCTTGGTTCAGGACGGAAATTGCCTTTGAAAGCCATCCAGAAAAAAAAAAAAAAAAAAGAAAGAAAGCCATCCAGCCTGGAGTGAGGAATACTTCATTGCATCCCACTCATGGAAATTCCTCAGTACAGGAAAATCATCCAAGACAGAGTTATTTCTGTCCCCCTCTCTGTTGTTTTTGATTTGCTCCAATTGGCAAGACTCCTTCATTTTCATTTTCTCTACAAATCTTCTACTTTTGTATTTTCATTTGCTGTTTTATCTTCCTTTTCTGCTCAGAGCCATTATTTAAGGCTTGTTTTTCTTCTTCTGTGTCACTATATTCCCCATTTATATGTTTATTTTATTTATTTTTTAAGGATTTTATTTTTTATTCATTAGAGACACACACAGAGAGAGAGACAGAGGCAGAGACATAGACAGAGGGAGAAGCAGGCTTTCTGTAGGGAGCCTGGTGTGGGACTTGATCCCAGCACCCTGGGATCACAACCTGAGCCAAAAGCAGATGCTCAACCACTGAGCCACCCAGGTGCTCCATATTCCCTGTTTAGGTAACAAACATGGTTTTTCTTAGATGATTTTCCTTAATAAAAACACCAGAAAAATAATTACTGTATTTTTAACTTTATTCCGCAACTTCATTAGTCCAGTTTCAACCATGTGGTAAGGACCCTACTTTGTAGAGAAGGTATCTCACGAATCACTTAGTGAGTCTGTACATGGCCAATCCATTAGATTTCTAGGAGAAATATCTCTGACCTGTTCCTATCTCCTGGGCTGGTGATTTGCTAATTGTAATATGTAAAGTGTAACATTTTCCTTTAATTCAAGGTGACTCTGGGAAATAAATGTATTTTCTAAGTAATGGGAGAAGTGTGAGAAAAGAGGTTGTTGTAGGGAACATTGTATGGCTGAGTTGGGGAGGAGTCTATTGGGCTCTAAGTATAAAATAATCTGGTCGTCTGCCCTTTATCCAAATTGAATCCATTCTACCTCCTATTGAAGGAGAATATGAGGAGGAGTGTGGAGGAAGGTAGGAGAGAGAGAAGAGAACAGGAAGGAGAAAAAGGAGGAGAGGAAGAGAGGAGAGAGAGGAAAAGAAAAGGGAGGGAGAGCAGAGGGAGACTAACTTAAGGTACTGTGGGAAAATGAGAGAGAGTAAAAGAGGAAGACTAAGGAACCCTAAATAGTACTTCCTGCAGTTTCCCTGGACTCTGAAGATTTACCTTCACCTCCAGAGACTGTGTGTCTAGGGCCATGGTCCCAGCTCCAGTCACCATCAGCATCCTCGCTACTGTCTCATCTCATTCCATAGCAGCCCCCCGGGGACCTCCCTTCAGAGACAGCCCCACAGAAGAGGCGAAGGAAATGTAAAAAGCAAAAGTAGAGAAACTTCATGAGAGTTGCTATGGGAGAAAGGGAAGGCCCTGCTCTCTGTTGAGGGCCTCACAAGCCCCACACACTTCTGCAGTTTCTTTCTTTCTTTTCTTTATTTAAATTCAATTTGCCAACATATAATATAACACCCAGAGCTTGCTTATCCCATCAAGTGCCCTCCTCATTGCCCGTCACCCAGTTACCCCATCCCCCCCACCCACTTCCCCTTCTGCAACCCTTTGTTTCCCAGAGTTAGGAGTCTCTTATGATTTGTCTCCCACTCTAATGTTTTAGGATGGAGCAGGAGGATGGGTGCTGAGCATGGGCAGCAGCCGCAGTCCAGGGGCCGCAGGGGCCAGTTTCTCTCTCAGTCCTGCGGCAGCTCACTCTTTGACCCAGGGTCACCATGTTCTGCTCCAACCTTGATGCCTTGCACCAAGACCTCAAGGGGAGAGGGAAAGGAAGCTATTTAGCCCCTGCTAGATGCCAGATACTTCCTAATACATTGCTATTTAATTCTCAGTACATTGTGGTGTAAACACTATTATCTGTAAATTACACTTGTAGAAAATAAGACTTGTAATTGCTGTAAGTTCTCACTGGAGTAAGGGGCAGGTCAGGACTGGACCCAGGTCATTATGGCTTCAAAGCGCATGCTCTTTACAAGGCATCAAACGTGCAGCCATGTTGTGCTTCAATGGGGGGTTGTTTTTGTTTTTGTTTTCATTCTGACTAGAACTGCTAAATGAAGGTAGACTTTTGCTTTGGATATTTCCTTCTCCAGATACACAAAGCTTTATGGTTCTATAGGGCCAGGTACTTTAGCAGGGAGAAAGAAAATGTTACTTTTGTGGCTTCTTTCCAGACTAAATTCTAGAGAATTTTACTTTTAGCATTTATTTATTTTTTATAAATAGTATGTACTTACTATAGAAATATTAGGAAATGCATGTGAACAAAAAGAGGAACCAACAGAGTCTGATTCTACTACCCAGAGATAACTAGTATGAAAATTATGGTGTGTATTCTTGTATGTTTTGTGGTTATTCATAAATCATGATAAAATTATCATATGCATAATTCTATAAATGACATTTCCTATTTAATATTGTATCATCAACATAATTGTATGTGAATAGATATACTTCTATTGTACTATTCTTAACGACTACCAAGAACCGTGTTGTAAGGATTTCTATAACAATTTATTTCATAAATTCCCTATTGTTTGACATTTAGGTTGGGGTTTTTCTCCTCACATTATAGACAAAATCCAAAGAGCACCTCTATAACTAGTTATTTGTGAATTAGTTGCTTCTTTTATTATTTATAATTAAATAATTTAACTAATTATAAATTCTTGACAATATAGAAATTGCTCTTTCAAATCATCACACCTATTTTTTTAAAAAATGTTGTTAAATATTGCCACATTTGCCCCCAGAAAGTTTGTACCAGTTAAAAACTCCAGCAACACCCCCACCAACATTAGAAAAACCACTTGCTTTTATCTTTATTAATTTAATGGCAAAAATGGTCATTTTATTCTAATTTATATTTCTTGACAGTTAATTTGCATTGGTAATATATATTTTTCTTAAAAATAGTCTGTTCATGCAACTGTTTTTCCAACTGTATTTTACTTTTATGAGAGCTTACATATTCTGTATTTAAATCTATTACTATTTCCCATTTTTCCTTCATGTTTTATGACCTTGGTGTGAGTCTCAGGAAATTCATTCTCATACTAGAATTATGCAAGTACATAACTCTGTATTCTCACTCGTAGATCCCTGTAAAGACATCCTGGCCCGGTCAAATTGTGAACTATAGACTCCAGATTGAGGCTCTGTGACTCTTTTAAATCATAGAGGACATAGAAGAAACCATCCCATCACCCATTTAAAAAATATACAGAACATGGTATAGGGTACAAATTTGCCTTCCTCTGGTCATGGTTAGCTGAACAGCTTCATGGGAGTAACAGAGAACAGGAGGGAGGGGCTGTTGCTTTCCGCCTAAGGAACTGGCCCCCAAAATGAAATTCTCTTTCAGCCCGTGGAATTTAGAGCTCTGGGCTTCCTTTCTCATAGGCCCCTGTGTGGCTTGCACAAGCCATGACATCAAGCTTCCTAAGGTCCTGCCCAGCATGGCCTCTAGTGGTACTGCAGGACCTAGCAATTGCAGTGAGTCTGGAGAAGGTCCTCTACCACAGCTTGGTGAAGCCAAAGGGAGCTTGAACTTCTTACAGGAGGATGTCAGACTGGTTCTAGTAGAAGGGCAAATTTGCATTCATCCCTGCTTCTAGATAAGCTTCAATCACCTTCACGTGTGCACTAGGCTGAAAGAAAGTTCCCTTTAAAAACTCCCAATGCTCCATTTTCATATTTTATGAGCCTGTTCAAATTGTTTATTTTCCTTCAACAAGAACAACTTTTTGTTGCTCTTGACTGACTACTGCATACATCAGCAAATATTGAACCCCTAATGTTGACATAATGTTCTGCCTTAGGGGAAAAAAAAAACCCTCTGATGTAACACATCTCTGATGATAGTTCCCAAGTTCAGGCTAACTCGGTAGTCACAGTCACTACCTCATCATACCAGAGAAAATGTGAGTCAGCTAGGCAGTGCCTGGATTCTTCACACGTCTACCGAATATGTTGAATGCCTAGCTTACTTTTTAGGATACCATAGAGTGGCTTCCAAGCCATGAAAATAGGAAAGAGAACAGATTTTGGAAATGGATGGAGATGAATCACAGCTAACGGATTTCCAAGATTAACCTCAACTTCCCCATTTGTAAAAATGGAAATAATATCATTTCTGTCATATAGTCATTGTAAGGATTAAAGGATATAATGATATAAACGTAAGCACCTGGCATCTCACAGAGTCTCAACTATACTAGGAGATGTACAAGGATTTTAATTTATATTTTTTGTTTATTTCTAGAAGTCATGCTTGTCAGGTGTCCTTTTCATGAAAAAGGTGTCTCAGTCAGAGACCACGTTTTTTCTCAAGGCAGCTCCTCTGTACTCTCTTTCCCTTTGGTGTAGAATCCTCGGTATTTAATCCCTTCTAAACCCAATCCTCTTTAACCAAACTCTCTTTCTAAATGCCCAAAGCCCCTTAAGAAAAAGAAAGAACATTTTTTTTCCCCTAACTTGTTCCAGTCCTGCAATTTGTCAAACAGTTTTTCTCGCTAGTCCCTACACCAGAACAGACAGAGCTTGGCAAAAGCAGGGGAAGGGTTGGGATATCTCAAAGAGGTGTAGGATACTGTGTTTTGTGTTTCTTTGGTTGCTTGTTTTGTTTTTATTTATTTTTTGCTTAAGGATTTGATTGGAAGGAACTGTCCCTGCCTTTTAAATGTGAATTGGATCACAACTTCTCTCATGGTTGTGTCCTTCACAAAACTCCTATTCTTAGATTAGGCATTGGACCCCCTGGAGCCCATTCCAAGAATTCAGTAAAGTTTTCTGGAATGTGAGCTCTTTGAAAGCAAGAAATTCTCTTGTCATCTTTTATCCCTAGTGATTAGCACAAGGCTGGGCATATTGGTCCCAGTAATGCTGTCGAGTGTAGAATATAAATGGGGGTTGCCCCATTTATTTAAAGAAAATGAGCTCTTTGTGTGTGAACCAGGACATGGCAGGGAGGTAGTCTTGTTGTTGATGATTTTTTTTTTTTTTGAGAAACAACAGAAGAAAGCTATCTTATTCATAGTATACACGTGTATTAACTCCAAATGTTTTTCTGTAAATATCATATCTAAGGAGAAGGAATGAGTTTTAGACTCAAATCAAATAATAATGTCATAGGCAGGAACATGTGGGAACCAATGATGAAGGAGCCCAGTGTGTAGACAAATACTGAAGAATTTCTAATTTTCCCCTGGGCTCAAGCTACCTGACACCATTTATACCAGTATAAATGGTGTCAGGTAGCTTGAGTAAAGACTAGGGTAAAAATGCAATTCATTACAACAGGGTAGCTGTTAACCATTGATTGATCGAAAGCAGTATTAGGCAGTTAAGAATTAAAAAGAAGTGCGAGACACAGCTCCGGCTTCCACTCTTATGAGAACATAAATGAAATTATTTTATATATATATTTTTTTAATTTATGAAAGCTACTTGCGTTTTTAGTCAGGGATACCAGGCCTCTGGCCTAGTGGAGCAGCTGAGTCCTCTCCTCTCTTGCCTTTCATTCTCCTCTGCTCATCAATTGGCAGAAATCCTCATATAGGATCAGGGAAGTCTATGTAGATGAACCTTGTCTAGTACAGTAGTAAGACTACCCCACTGAGAAAGGTAGATCCTTAAACCTTTAGGTGATAAAGTATAAAATTGCATCTTAACTTGCTCTTTATTCCAGGAATTTTAGAACTAATTAGGAACCGTGGAACTTAGCATTTTCTGATATCAATTACAATAGTTATCACCATATATTTCTCATTAGAAAATAAGCACTTTTTACTATTCACTGTGCATTATTTGCTGGGTGATTTATTATTCCTTTTCTTCCGTATTCTTTCGTCCTTGTATCTGTGGCCTGTAGATAGAAGTTGGCTTGAGGAGAGAGGGACGTAAAGGGAGAAACACATGGATAGCATCCTACTTGTTAGCTTGTCTTGTTGGAAAAATTTGTCAATAGCTCTCTTGAAAGAATGAATGGGTTTCTATACGTCCATCTTAAAAATGAAAACCGTCCTAGACCTTGAACAAAGTGCTTCATTTTACCTCTAAATGAAAGCCAAGGAAAGCCGAGGGCCAGACTTTGCAGAAGTGATTTGACCAGGCAGAGAGAGCAAATGAGCAATTGGTTCCTTGAGCTAAGAGTCTCATCAACACATCTGGCTCTTAGGGACTCAGCACAACCACCCATGCCTCATATTTGGTACTGAAAGTCTCATCAGGAAAGGTGCTCACTTCATTCTCACTGTGGATGTAGACCTCTCTGCAAAGGATCACTTACTTTGTAGTGATTCAAAATAAAGAGTTCAAGCATATAAATATTATATATGTATGCTATATTTGAGATACTGTGCTAGGTTCTAGGACTGGCTTTTTGAAAAAGATATAATCTCTGCTGTCAAGGACCTGAAAAGGAGAGAAACAGATGGACGTTTATAGAGATCGCTATACCAAGAAGCAAATTGTGTTAATCAAGGATGGAGATATATATATATATATATACACAAAAATTAAAAAAAAGGTATAAAAGTAAAGATGATATCTGAACAAATTCAGATATCATCAGTGCCTTTATCAAGCTTAAATGCCAATGGGGGAAAAGATACAAGTCAACATATAGGAAATATAGAAATACTATGTCAATTAAAAAAAAAAAACATTAAATTGACCTTGATGGGCACACACCTGTTTGCATGAGGGTGCACAAGACGTGTGTATATGTGTGTGTGTGTTATGGTATATTGAGAATGTCTCAAAGCTAATCTGCATCTGTGGAAAAGTGAGGGCAGTAAAATAAGCCGTTACTTATACCTATTTGAAACCCTTAGCAGATTTATAAAGATATGGCCATTGCATTCCCTTTGCATTCCCTTTGATAATGGCAAGAAGAGGCTATGCTGTTTCCCATTTTATTCTATTACCCCAAATAAGAGGTTATTATGACAGCTTAATAGCTGTGAGCTGAAGCGATGCTATAGCAGCCTTCTGGGTGTCTAGCCTGCTCCTTCATCAATATGGAGCAGCTAGTTAGGGGAAAGGGGTATTATAGGTACACCATTCTCTCATGTAATCACTAGGTCATAAAGCTAGCTTTGTGATTTAAAAAAAAACCCAACAACGTTATTTTAAGTACCTTAAAGTTTTGTCGATAATGGGAAACATCACTATATAAAAATAAGTATGCATTAACAAACTGCCTCTCATGACAACAAACAGCTGTATTATCCAAGTTTAACAGCAAAGAAAACTAGACCAATATAAGTTAATGGATGTCTGGCCCAGGTTACCCCAAAAAAATAATATACAAAGCTTTTCTTTGCCTCAGTTCTATGCCATATTCCCATGATTCTTAGAATAACTCCAAAAATTTCTTTTCCTTATGTGAATACTTAATATTCTTTGTACAGTTTTTTTCCCTCTATGATCCTATTTACAGTATTTGGCCCTTTATCCTGTCCAAGGAAATAGACATTTTTGTTAGTAAAAATTCTAGAGAAAGTTCATAGGATGTATGCTAAACGCAATGTCTCACTTTTACAGAAATGGACTAAAAGTAGTTATACAGAAATGTCGTCTTCTTGGTATTAAATCTACTGGTAAAGCCTGCTTAGTGAAACTGCGTATCATCTAAGCACTCCCTGAACCTTAGGAGCAAACAAACCTTGTTCTGCTTGATTGTCCCTAATAACAGCTCTATTTGGGGTAGGGCCCAGCAACTTTTGGGACAAGGCGAATTCATCAGTGTGCAGGCAGCATTTTATCTCCTTGCTGGGAGCCTTCTTAGATGGGACCTTGAGATGTGAATATCCGAAATCCTTGCTCTTTTTACCGTCAGAAATGAACTCCTGTGCCACAGGATCTCATTGTCCTTCAGACAGAGATGTATTTTAATTCATCATTTGTCTGTAACCTGATGTTGGCTCTGGCTCTGAAGTGCAAATGCCCTTCCCCATGCTCCTGTAGCCTCCTTGGAGGTGACTTAGGTGACTTAAAGGAGCACAGAGACAACACCTTTGACAAGCTCTGCTTTCAAGAGATCTGAAAGGTGAGGGTTTTCCTAACGTATGCTTTCAATTCTGTTGCCATAGACCGCTCTGACTTTCACAAGACACATATAGGCCAGGGTACATTAAATTTGATTAAAACTGTGGATTTTGTTTACACGTAGGAGAAAATTTTGAGCTCACTTAACAGATGCCTTCACAACCCTGATACCAATCAGTGGAAAGTGCAGGGTATGCTGCAAAAAATCAATACACCATTCGCTTTGGACATTTCAAAAGAAAGATAGAGTTTCTGAAGTTAGAAATATGTTTGTCCCCAAATAATTCATCTTAACTCTATTTCCAGAGCTCTCTTTCTAACTTTTTCCGTTTTTGTTTGTTTGTTAGTTTGTTTTTCCCACCACGTTGATTAAAGCAAGCATTAGCAAAATGAAATTCCTAGATACTGCACCAAGCCTGGAGCAGAATATTAAATGAATGAGAACACCATTTTTATCTTCTTCTGTGATATGGGTCATATAATCCAGCAGTGAAGAAAAACACTAATTGCGGTCATTTTTTCAGCAACTACTACATTATTTCTATCTAGGAAAGTACTTTTTTTTTTTTTTCAGTAACTGTGTCTTCTGATCCATATGCATAAAGATATTTCAGTTGTAAATGGTGTGATCACTGAAGTGTGGAAAGAAGTCTGATTCGGTATTGAGAACACAAATAAACAAAAAACGGTTAGGTAAAAAGCAATAAGATCAAAACAATTGAGTAATACAAGTAACACCTTTTTTGTTAGTGCAAGGTAAGTGCATTTTAATATTCAGTAACTCACTGCCGTCCCGTATATATGCCTATTTTTGTTGTTTGTTAGCTTTTGCTATTGTAAAAGCTTTGAAACACAATTGTTTTCACCTTTGGAAAGATTTTATCTTCCGGTTTATTCCAATACCTCCCAAACAGAAATGATTCTGGATTTTTTTTCCAGGCAATATGAGTCAGAAATAAACTAAACTCTAAAAACATTTGTATTTAAAAACCACTTCTCGGGGGGCACCTGGGTGGCACACTCAGTTAAGCACCCACTCTTGGTTTTGGCTCAGTCGTGACCTCAGGGTCGTGGGATCAAGTCCCAGTAGAACTCTGTGCTCAGCGGAAGTTTGCTTGAGGTTCTTTCTCCCTCTGCCCCTCTCACTCGTGCTTTCTCTCTGTGCATCTCTAAAATCAATCAATCAATCAATCAATCAATCAATTAATCAATCAGACAACAACAACAAAAAACACACTTCTCAGGAAAAGTTTATTCCATTGCTTTGAATTCTCCAGATCGGTGTATTAATCACTGCTGTTCCACAGTAAGCTCATGCACGACATCATCCTGTCCTTAAATAAGCAAGAGTACCATTCTGTTAAGAATTGAGTACCATTCTACAATAATTAAATATATACACAAAAAAGATATTGAGAATATATTTTAAATAGGATATATATACATATATACATACATATTTATAATATCATCTTTTCTTTTTCTAAAGATTTTATTTATTTATTCATGAGCAACACACAGAGAGAGAGAGAGAGAGAGGAGAGGCAGAGACACAGGCAGAGGGAGAAGCAGGCTCCATGCAGGGAGCCCGATGTGGGACTCCATCCCCGGTCTCCAAGATCACGCCCTGGGCCGAAGGCAGCGCTAAACCGCTGAGCCACCCAGGCTGCCCCCTTTTCTTTTGTTAAGAATGTTTGCAGAACCACTTTCAGAATAGAAGCAATTATTACAATGACCTTATCAGCAGTTAATTTGAATAGTAGGACAGCTGTGTGTCTTCAGATTCTTTCTTCCAGCCATATAGTATGTGAAATTGCTGATAATTTTAGGCAAAATAAAGACTCTTGTGCAAGAGGAAATTTTGGGGCCATAATATCCTGATGGGCTATTTGGTTTGATTTCACCATACATAATTTGTCAAATCTTCATTTATCTTGCTTGCTTATATAAATCCAAATGACACAGGTGCCTCCTAGTAGAAATAGGTGTGGATTAAAAAAAAAAAAAAAAACATTCCCAATCCTCTGGTTGATTAGACAGGGCAAATATTTTCAGTCTTAAATAGGCTTGCAGTGGAAATCCTACTCTGACATGAATCCCTCCTTTCAGAAATTCCATTCAGCAAACACATCCTCTGTGTGTACAGCATGTTGCGTGCTCTGCATGAGACACCATACAAAGAAATCCAGGACATGAGCACTCTCATTAAATTTCTGAGAATTCGATGGCTGGTAAATATTTCAATTCCTATATTCTAGGTGGGAAAATATAATTTAACTTGTCAAAAATTTTATGTAGTTCAGCAGATGAAATTGCAAGGGAATGTGCCATAAGATCCAATCATGCTATTAAAAATAACATTTTGAGGTATCAGGCTTTTGATAAGTAAGCCCGATGAAAACCTTATGCCAAGAAAAATGTTTTATTGATGTTTCTCTCAGGACCTGTGAATGGGCTACCGTTCAGTTAGGTTTACCTAACTTTTAATTAATAAGAAAATAAATGTCTACATAAACAAAATAGTCTCCACTATGGATTTTATTATTGTCTCTATTTCCAGGCAAAAACTGACCTAGATATTATTGGGAGGGGTAGTTGGCAAATTAAATCTCCTTTTGCACATACTCTATAATAGTCAACATTGATTCTCGCTACTAGCAGCAAGAAAAGATAAATTTGATGACTTAGTTTTTCCTCCCACCTAATGGTTAACCTACACTATGTCACTCTGCTTTGCAGGTCTCCCTCAAACGTGTTAGTATTGCACATTTGTAGAATAGACTCGATGAGACCGAGGTTATATGAGAAATATATATTTGAATAAATATATATACGAGTTAAAGAGAATCCATAATTCTCATACAAATGAGAATTAAATGCATATTGGAATAAATGAATAACTACATATTTGTGTTTCTGAGAGAGAGAATGGAAAAAGAAGGAAGATGTCCTTTTTTGCCTTTATTTTTCTAATGACAATTTACATCTAGAGGCAGGTAAATATAAATGATATCTTATAATTAGATTTTTTTAAATTAGATTGTTTTAACACTGACTTTTAACGTGCTGTAGATCGCAGTGGTGAAAAGAATGAGCTTTGGTATCACATAGGCTTGAGTTCAAATTCTATCCCTCCTTAACAATGCTTATCCCCTCAGTAATAGCTAAACGGACAAATTCATTTTTTTTAATTTTATTATTATTTTTTTAAATAAATTTATTTTATATTGGTGTTCAATTTGCCAACATACAGAATAACACCCAGCGTTCATCCCGTCAAGTGCCCCCCTCAGTGCCCATCACCCATTCACCTCCACCCCCCCCCTCCCTTCCACCACCCCTAGTTCATTTCCCAGTTAGGAGTCTCTCATGTTCTGTCTCCCTTTCTGATATTTCCCACACATTTCTTCTCCCTTTCCTTATATTCCCTTTCACTAACTTCACTAACTCTCTGTGCCCTTATATGTACAGTAGGCTAATAAAGGTACTTCATTACAGGTTTGTCGTATTAAGTAAATGAGGGTCGGCAAAGCATAGAAAACAGTCACCTCACAACAGTTTTCCTTATTATCAGCAGTAGTACTGGGGAAAGTATTGCCAATGTTGACGGAAGTGAAGAATTTTATGTTTCCTTTACTAAGACCCCAATGAAATGCAATTGCTGAATGGATTCAGAGTCACACAGAGGTGAAAGAAGAGGTGTGCACCACCCTGACGACCTAGGCATCGCGCGTCCCTGCACCAGGTTAAGTGAATGTTAGTTGTGCATCTACTACGTGCCGGGCCAGGCTCATTGCTAGTACTAGGGATGAGAGTGGAAATGTGAGAAACATGATCCCTGACTTAAGGAGTTCACAGTTTAATTGGGAAGAGATGCGTTTTCAATCAAGGGATAGATAAAATAATTAGAAGCATTGGTAAATACCGTAAAGAACAAACAATTCTGGGAGAGAATAGAAAAAAATGTCCTTTAGTCAGGGGAATCAGGGAAGGCCTCCCTGAGAAGGCGGCCTCAAAGCTGAGACCCAGAGGGAGAGAAAGAGCCCACCGTGCTCAGGGTGGAGGCGCTCAGACCACGCACTAGGGCTCTGAGGGGGGAAATGCACGCATTGTACTTCATCATCATTCCTAGTACTAGTAGCAAATTGTCCTGCTGCAAATCACGAGTTGTAATTTTGGGAAGTTCAGGTTTGTTTAGATTATTTTTGCTACCGAACTATTTGGCATCTCAAGAAATTATAAGCCAAACGACTGCAACAGTTTTGAAGACAGATGCCGTTGGTTTAATTAAAAACAAACAAGAAAACAAGACAAGAACAACAAAACTCTTTGGTTTCTTATTTTGCGAGTTAATGTGATAAAAACCAAATGTGTATCCCACCCTGTGGTCATTACTCCTTGTAAAGGGAGAAGCGGGACCTAAAAATAATAAAACTATAAGTAGATACTAGGTTAGGAAGCTGTGGATAGACATTATAGGCCCCACTGTAATATATTCTCTCCATTTTATATTATACCATATCTGGGTCATCATAAAATACCTAGAATAAAATTTTTGTCTTTGGAGAGCCACATTTAGGTCGGCCTCTTTCTGCTGGGATGCTAGATTGCTCCTGGGAGCAGATACACCACGGCAGGATAAAGACCAGAGTGCGTTTGGAAATAGAAGGAGACAAAAGAATTGGTCAGAGATAATACCCTCAGCCTAACTTAAAATATGAAAAGTTCAATAACTCCACAGAAATCTCCTCAAACCTAATAGCACTTCTAATAGCTCTTCTGAAATACCCTCCCTCCCCTCAGGACCTAGCAATCTTGCCAAAGTTATGTGAAATATGTTTTCAAAAAGCATTGTCTAGACCATTGCTTTTTTCTACCTTTTCATTTCCGCACCACACCTGTAAAATTGTTGCAGTTTTATAGCCCGGGCCTCGTAAATACATTCAACTCTCAATTACCTTCACCAATGAAGGGGAGCGTTAGTGCAGATAATTGAAATTGGTGAATAATCTGCTCCATTGGGCTGTAACCAGCTCCTCCTACCGGTGCTAGAAAGTGTGTGTTTGTGTGTGTGTGTGTGTGTGTGTGTGTGTGTGTGTGTGTGTGAGTGATGGGAGGAGACAGGGCCAGGGCTCTGAGAAAGAGCCTCTACTGAAAAAGAGTCTTGCCTCCCACCCCTGTGACTGGATTATGATCGGGTCTACAGACTTGTAAAGAAGGGCCACGTGTCCCTCTGCTGCAAACACCTTCATCTGGATTGGAAACTGGGCATTGCAGCATCTAAAACGTGTTGTTGACCAAGACCCCAAGGGGATGGAGGATGGCGCAAGTGAGTGTCCCCTAGACACACCCGTGTCTACATAGTGCTTAATGGAGCCATGACTTAGTTGAACTTGCTCAGCGATGGGGACGCAGCCCCACATGCCTCCTCGGGCCTACTTGTCTTATTTCTCTACTGTGGGGTACCATGGAGCAGCTGGCGGTGTGTAGGCCATTTCTCTCCTTGGGGGATGTTAACAGAGACTGTCCAAGTTTCAATATATTCGTTAAAAAATAATTAATATCACAAAAGTGGCCAAGACAGAAGAAGCCCTTGTGTGAGCAGTTCTGGGTGGTGATGACTCACTGGAGCCAACATAGCTGTGGGGAGGGATCAGCTGGAGAATCAGGATTTGGTTATGTGGCACTGCCAGGGGCCTAGTCCTGGAGACCAGAATTGAGCCCAATGCAAAGATCATCAGGACCTGAGGCTGAGCTCCTGCAGACTGTGATGATGGATCAGCGAGAGAGGGTCTCCTTCCCCCCACCTGCCCTGAGCCTCCCACTGGGCAGCCTCTCTCCTTTCCCATCTCCATCCAGCGTCACCTGGCTTTTCTTTTCTTTTTTTTTTATTTTTTATTTTTATTTATTTATGATAGTCACACACAGTTCACCTGGCCTTTCCACACCTTTCCTTGCTCCTCCTCCTGAGAGTCCCCTCTGGTCACCTCCCTGATTTCTTTTTTTTTTATATATTTTTTTTAAATTTTTTTATTTATTTATGATAGTCACAGAGAGAGAGGGAGAGGGGCAGAGACACAGGCGGAGGGAGAAGCAGGCTCCATGCACCGGGAGCCTGATGCGGGATTCGATCCCGGGTCTCCAGGATTGCGCCCTGGGCCAAAGGCAGGCGCCAAACCGCTGCGCCACCCAGGGATCCCCACCTCCCTGATTTCTACTTCCTGTCCCTGCTCTTTCTTTTGGAAAAGTTCTCACCTCCTTAAGTCACTTCCCAAATATTCTTAACACCTCCCTTAGCTCCCCACCCCAATATTTGCACTTTCCTCCCTCCCCTCTGGCCTAGCCTCCTGCGTTCTGATTAGACGCCGTACGTGTAACAAGGTAGACAGATGCTTTGCTGTTAAACTAAAGGGCTTTTTAATCTGCCAGAACCGAAACCACAAGCTTTCTTTTTGTTTGGGGACATCAGCAATTCATGGCAAAGGGTTTAGGAATACAAATGAGGGTGTTTTCTTCAAGCCGCATGGAGTCTCAGCATGTCTCTCCTACTCTCTCCTTATTGTACTTGATCTGCAAAGTAAAAACCTGCACATGTGATGGATTCATAAATACCACTAATGACACGGAGATCTCTCCATGCACAGTGCTTTCCGCCAGGGGGGGCAGCTGGCATATGTCCGTGACTGCCAATGCACTTTACCTATTTAGTTTTTCTGCATATTTTTTTTATTTTTTAAATCTATTACCATTGACAGCGTTTATTTTGCTGGGTTTCTCAAGTTACAATTACTCAGATCTTTATCCAAACTGAAAGCGTTTTTGTTTTGTTTCTGGCACTCTCTTTGTAATCGGGCATGTCTTTGGAGTAGTCGGGGAAGCCACACAGACAGCCTGTCAGACCGCATCGCTAGGTGGGTCATGCCCACGGTGCCGTTTCTGACAGCCACTACCCTGTGGGGATCACCCAGTGCTAGCCTTGGTCTGAAAGAGAAAAAGGCAAGGACAGGAGCCAGCAGTTTGGGGTGAAGGGCACCCAGATAAAGAAGGCTGTGACCCCTGCGTGTGTCTGGAGTGGAGCCCTTGCAGCAAAAGTCAGCTTCCATCTCTCTCTGGGGTAGGATGGCTCATCTGCTCCAGCGATGGGGCCCTACTCTACTTGGCCAGCGGTTAACGGCATAGGGTGAAGGGTGAGGCTGCTATGGAGGCAGGGTGCTCACGCCACACCCCGAGCCCTTCACGGGAGTAGGGATCGCCACATCACAAGGAGCTATAAGGGGGATTCAACTAAGATAACATTTCAGAGGCTCTCACACCTTTTGTGTGTATGATTTCAGTGAAGATGCTTGAGGATTTCATTTCTCTTATGATCCTTTTATGATCTTGCCCTAATGGCAAGTATCTGGTAGGTCCATACCCCTCTCTCTCTCTCTTTCCCGTCTGCCGCACTAGTGTATCTCCTTACTCTACTAACCTTACTCACCAGCAGTGCTGGAGCATCAGCCTTCTCCACCCACTCTGGAGAAGAAGCTGGCGTCAGAACCGCATGGCCCACTAGCACCCGAATGACCACATTGGCCCCTCTTGGCAGATTCCTCTGCTGACTGTAAGGAAGGCAAGTGTCGTCCGGGGGTGACTCCCGAGTTTTTCCAACCCGTGCAAAATTGCCATCCCATCAGAAAACACAGTCCTACAATACTTGTGACTGCCCAGCGGGGCAGGTTCTCACCAGATAACCCACAGCCATGGGTTTCTTTAAACCTAGCCACATGTTTCTCCACTGTGCTTTAGTCCCTGCACATACTTTTCACCGGACTTTGCAACTTGGCACTTTACATTCACAACGTGAATGTCTGGTTTGGGTTTTTGCAACTGCATGGCTTGCCCTGAAAACCCCATGAAGGGAAATAAAAGAACTAGTCTCCATATTTTGGAAACTGAGGAATAGAGAACAGCAGAGACGTTCAAAGAAATGATTACGATTGATCAGTCATAATACCTTTTTCTGGTCCTTCCAGGGAGGGAACAAAAAAAAAAAGTTTATCTTTTCTGCGTGGACCACGAGCTGTAGGACCGAGCAGGCGAGGGCTTACCTGTTGCAGAGGTTACAGAGGTCGGGAGATCATTCTCCGCTGTTCAAACAAATAAGCTTCAACCCCACAGGTCACTTCTGTGGGTGTTTTGTGTTCGGAGCCCCCTGCTGTGTGGCCAGGCCTGTCACCCCATTTTAACTGAGCAGACCTGGCCTTTTTCCCGCCTCTGCCTTTTTTGGGCTTGTTCTCCCTACAGTGGCTAACTAACACCGTGATGTCAGTTAATGCCCCCCATGGAAGCCAAAGTCCCCTGGCACCCAGGGGCTTGTGCTTGAACTCCCAGGTGGGGAGCAGCCCCGGGGGCCCGAGGCCGGCCAGCGGCCTGCAGACTTAGCAGGCACCGTGGCCCTCCCGCAAGCCGGGGACATGCCACACACAGGGACGCATAGCTATGAGCCTCGTGCAAAAAAGCATCATCTCTGGTCAGTGAGGAGGCCCAGGAAATTGCTCCCTCAGCTTCTTAAGAAGCGTGGAGTATGTGACATGGAAATGCCTGGCCGTCTGGGCCCAGTCCTCCGTGCACCACAAGGAGTCCTGTCAAGTCCCCGGGAGGACCCATCTGGGAGCGCAGGGAGACGCAGGCCCCCTCCCCCGGGAGCCAGCTGTCTCCCCACCTGCAGCAGCACCGAGTCACAGGACCCGCCGCTCACGAAGCTATTCGGGTCACTTTGAGTGAGCCTCCTCTTCCCGGCCCCCTCCGAGGCAGCTCCTTCCACCCCCACGCGCCTCAGAGCTTCTGTCCACTTTCAGGTTTCCTTTTTTTGTTCTTTTGTTAAGATCCTTTCTCTTCAAGTCATTCAAAGCTCCTTTGAGGATTCTCAGAGACACGGAGCCTTTCTTTTGGATCGTAGTCCTGGTTGTCCCGAGCAGGTGGGCGCGTGTCTGGGCACGTGGGCCTGCGTCCGGAGCGCGGTGCAGCTGCTGGCCTGCAAGGGGACCGGGCTGGGCAGCCGCGCCACTGACTGACGGAGGACACAAGCTTGTGGGGTCGAAGGGAAGGTAGGTTTTCATTCTCACGCTGCGCCTGTGTGTCTCCCTAACCTTGCACTTGCTCTACCTCCAGTCTTCTTCTCCGCGAGGTCAACATAGGGCATCTCTTACCCAGCTTCCCTGGTCCACAGGTAAATGGGATCCGTGGCTTATCACGCAGATCCTGACACTGCCTGACCTTCAAATACACCATGTGTGCATACGGGGTGCTTGAACACACACTCCTTGGACCCTTGGGATCCTCCGCACGCCCTCTTCAGTGTAGAAGTCTGCTCCGTAGGAAGACAAGCAAGCGCGGTGCTCCAGAGCCTCATTTCTAGAATCCCAGTTCTACCGCTTCCTGGCTGTGCTCCCTGTTTCCTCTGATGAAATGGATGATATGGGACTGTTGGCTGCCTCGGGCCGCCAGGAGATTTAATGAGCAGACGTGGAAAGAGCCTTTCACACAGCGTCTGGCATCTTAGTGCAGCCTCGAAAAGTCGAGTAGATGATGTTCCTGCTCTTTAGACAACTGAGATCTAGCCTCACAGGGCTCTTCAGTTCTTCTCCCACACCAAGGACTTTGCTGCTTCAAGGTACCAAAGTCCTTTTACCTGCTCCAAAAGCCACTGCCCGTTTGACTTTACCTCAGTTGCAAGCTCACCCACAGGAAGGCCTTTTGTGACCTTTGACTCTAAATGTCTTCTCTCCTTATGTGATTGATCTCAGTATCTCTTCTGTTGTTTATAGCGCTTATCAGACTCTATAATTATTGCTTATTTATCTCCTGAAGTGCATGTGACCTCTCCCAGTAGATGGTGATATTCTTGTGGGTGATAACGATGCCCACCGTGGACCGTTGAATTCCCTGTCTCATTTGATTCATCCAACTTGTATTCATCAAGGGTTTGCGTCAGGCCAAGCACTTTTCTGAATGCTCGAGATAGACCAGTGAGACAAACAAACAAATCCCTGCCTTCATGCAGCTTATAGTTTGGTTAGAAACCTAAAAAGTAAATAACTGAAATATGTAGCGTGGGAGATACTGATAATTATTAAGGAGAATAATAAAGTGAGAAGAGGGGTCATGGGGGAAGGGTTACAATCTTCCACGGGAAATATTGATAATAATTAAGGAGAATAATAAAGCAAGAAGAGGGGTCATGGGGGCAGGGTTGCAATCTTCCACAGGATGACCAGATGGGGTGTCACTAGGGGATGGGTGCAGGAAAAGTACCTATCTTGGGGCATATGAGGAGGAGACTAAGAGGAAATGAGTCCGAGAGTAAAAAAACTTGTGCTTTTACTCTGAGTGGTCTGAGGAGCCTTGGAGAAGAAGAGGAGTGTATGACTTAGATTTTAAAAGGATCATTGTAAATGCTGAGTTCAGAATAGATTGAAGGAGAGCGAGAGCAGAAGCAGAGAGACCAATTAGGAGACTATTCCAAGAATCCAGGGATAATGGAAACTCAATAACTACTTGCAAATAAATGAATAAATAAAGATGTTTGCACACACTTTTGGAAGACTGAGCGTCTAGGTGTTGACACACTGAGGTTCTGAGATCGGGCTTCTTGTCCAGCCCTGTGTTTCTTTGTGTTCAGTTAATGATATCTTCCCCATCCCCATCCACCTTAAAGCTGCGGAAGACGAAATGTTGATGATGATGGATAAAGCCAGTGAGATTTATGATACAGACTCCTAGGCCAGTGTTGCTCTAAAGCAATGCCTTGCTTTTGATCTGTGAAGCAGGCATTTCTTTCTCCTTCATCACCTACCAGCAAAATGAGCATCATTTTTAATACAGAGGGGAAAATAGGAAGACAAAAAGAAATGGGCATTAGAGAACAAGAAAGTGCTGTCAGCATATGGAGTGTCAGCAAGTCCGTCAGTAGGGTTCTGACTCAGATGAACTTGTCTTTGTACTTTCTTATCCTTGAAACAAAGGAGAAACCTCTTAGGGTTTTCACCCCTTATGAATGCCTTTGTCTGGTGTTTTGGCTTCATAATAATTTGCTTAATATTTAGCAGCTTAATGGCAGTAGCTTCGAGAATAAATAGGTCTTTGAGATTTCTAGACCATAATCCATTAAAAAAGAAATCAGTAATTGGAGAAAGAGAGGTTCCGTTTAGATAATATTTCTGATTATTTGATGTCACTAAAGTTCTTAACAGTTTCATAAAATCCAATCAATTGATAATTCAATTCAAAAGAACAATAATACTAAATGACGGGGGAAAGATAACTGAGTGCTATTTTTGAATTTATGACAACAGGTCTGTGGTTGCATTAATAAAACATGCCCAGATCATTGTATATAGACTTCCTCACCTCCCTTTTTTTTTTTGTCCAGATTTAGGAGAAGAACATTCGAGGGAAGTATGTTGGGGAGGTGAGGAAAAAAAGAACGGGTGTGCAAAGTAGCTTTCTGCATTGGTTGCCAAAGAGCAAGTTGAATCTAATCTTGGCTCCTGTTTTTCATAGCACAGAAATTTCGCCTTTGGTTTAGAGCGAATCTTTCAGGGTCGAGAATCATATTCCTTAAGTAAAGAATAAGATCTAAAACAGCGGTTCTTGCCAACAGTAGGAGAAAAAAAAACCAAAAAGGCAAAGTTGAGCTTTTAAGACCTGCATATCAGAAAAGATTTCCTTCCCTCCAGTACGCTCACATAGTTACAGAATGAGCATTGCAAAGATGATGGTTTGGTGGCATATTGTGACACAAAAATAGCCGATCTTACCCCAATAATTTGACTATTTTTATTAATCCAGTCCTACACAGAAGACTTGGAAACATTTCCTAAAGTTTTCCTTTACCCATTTATTTTCCATCAGACTCACTGCCCATTTTCTAGAGGACGCTGATAGGTTGTAAGAATGTTCTCTGTGGGGATGATTGAGCACTACTCCAAAGTTGATGATGTTTCTGCCAAACCCCCCATATGTCTTAAGTTTCCCAAATGGACATATAAAACATAATATATTGTTGTTTCTTTCAAAAGCCTGAACTTGCAGAATATTTCTGGTAGTAAGCATCACAGGCCAGTATTCAGTTACATCCTGACTACTCTAAGATATTTAAAGATCTGAAATAGCAGATAAGTGGAGGGATATAATGCTTCAGAGAAGGAAGCATAGCAAAGAAGAGAGGAGAATGAAATAGACGTGAATAAAATAGATGAGAATGAGCAGTCAGCGAGAAATGAGAGGAAAGTAATAGAGGTTTTTTTTTAATTTGCTTTTTCTTCACTCAGTATTTCTGAAAGCACTAGAATACTGTGCCTGTGTCTGAACTCCTTCTGCCAGAAATCAAAGAGGGAAAAAAATATATATCTATAAACTATAAAATAAAGGTGAAGAAAAGAAAAGCAGAGACAGAACAAAGTAGCAGTTTGTAAGGGAGTAAAATTGAAAGATTCAGGTGATTTAAGGGAGAGAGGGATATATGGTGAGAGGCTGGAAATCAAGGAAGGAGAAAGAGGGAGCTCCGAATGAAACAACCCACAAAAGAATAAAAGAAGGACAGAGGTACTTAGGACAGTTGGGAGCAGCTTGGGAAAGGTCACAGATGCCGTCTGGGCTCCCAGCTATGGAAGAGCTGTGGCGGACTGTCCGGGCAGGTAAACAAGGGAGAGGGACATTGAATAGGGTTTACAATTTGCTTGTCTTCGGGGAAGGGAGCAGAGATGACCTGCATGACCTCTCAGGATGTCAGGACTCAGAGGGGGACAGACCTTGGCCTCATTCACAAACAACAGGTAGGGAAGGACACTCCATATCCGGCCTTCCCCGAGACTGAGGCCCTCGCTGTGTTGGCTACATTCTGGCGTGAGGGCCTTGCCTCCCCACAGTGGAGGAGGTTGACCATGGTTCTGCTCAACCATGAGTATGTGGCAGCAGCATCCTTTGAAAGTAGGGAGTTTGTGAGCTCAACTACTTGGTGCTTTGGATTATCAAAGACAAACACAATGTCTTTTGACTGTTTGTGGACTTTCTGGGGGAGGTAACTCCCGTCAAATGGATTCCTAGGCTATGAAACTATAAAAGGCAGTGAGCAAGAGAACTTAGGTGATGGATTTTCCTCACCAGCACATTTGAATGAGGTCTTGGGTAAGGAAAGAACAACGCACAGATGCGTGGACACGAACAAAAGAGGGTGACATTCAACATAGCTCAGATACTCAGTGCCTTTCTGGTCCTCGCACTTTGTAGAAAAACCATAATTCTCATCTTGGGAGGGAACCATGAATTTCCCAGATGGGAGGGCTGGGTGTGTCGGTGGGAATGCCTCTCCCAGCCTAGACTCTTCTTAAGAGAAATATAATTTAGCTCTGTACATTTCAAACTTGGTCACATCTCTGGCGGTATGCCTGGTGCCATAGCTTTAGTTCAGACCACCGATATTTGATGGGATATCCATATCCTGTTTAAAAGCCTGTAAAATACTGCCCATTGTCCTGAAAAGGGATAATGGACTGGCAAGAGACGTTAATTGTTTCTCAGAGCTAATGCTCTTGAATTTCTCAGAATCCGAGTAACGGAATGGCCATCCAAGTGTGAGGAGATACGATAAAATTCTTTTCCATGTTGGTTCTTTGCTTTGTGGAAGGTGGGAGTGGGAGGGGGCTGGAGGAGCTGATCTGATTGTGAGGCTTGGGATAGACATCAGGGGGAAATCTGGAGTCGTGTATCTTATTCCAGCAATGATCTGGAGGTTTCAGAACTCTCATGCTATCTAAATGACACCAAGAAGCAGGAAACTAGGTCCAGCAAGGCTGCCCTCTTCATCCCTTTGCTCTAGGGACATCCTAAGTGCCTGCTATTCCTGGTTGCACACCATCCAGACCTCCCTGTGGAGCAGTGGGGGTGCCGGGGCAACCAGCATCATCAGTCTTGTGGAGCTCTGACACTGCACTGGTTGTTCTCTGTGGGCTCTCAGGTCAGTGATAGCCCAGTATGTTGGACTCAGAAAAATCAAATCAGTCCCATTTTACCCTTTCTGAGCGTGCCAGTATTTCACTAGTACTTCTGTGCTTGGAAAAATGTGTAACTGCACATACAAACACACAGGTGGTGCCAGGATAGGTACCAGAGGATATGGGTGGGATGTAAAGATATTCTCCATCGAGCATTTAAGATAAGATGAAGGAAAAAGCAAACAGCCCACTCCCTCCAAAATAATGTGAGTCCTTTACTTGAGTGTTTACAGACCAGAAAAAAAAAAAAAAAACCTACAAGTTACACACAAGATAGTGCTTCTACCAACAGAGCATCTGACATCTTAAGGAAATTGGTTTAAAAAGAAATTTGAAAGTGACTCCAACACATGATCCATAGGGTGAGCAATGCTCTAAATACACACTCATTGGATCTCCCATTAGCTTTCAGCTTTTATCAATAGTGTGTCATTCTTGGGATGTGTGTGTGATTCTAGATGTAGGTGAAGCACAACTAAAATTGCCCCTTTTTTTATTATTGCTTAGATGGTATTTGTTAATAGTCAAAAGGGGCTTCTGGGATCCTCTGATTTTCAGGACTGTGAATAAACTGGCTAGAATTGTGATGAGAAACCTGGAATGCCCCCCTGTCTGCTGGGATGAGACAGACTGGCCACCACACTTCATTTCATGGAGGGTGGGACCTGCCTAACTGCCTTTACCAGAGAGGTATCTAAGATCACTCCTCATGAGAACCCCTCGTTCAGTGTTCAACGCTCCCATTTAAATGATACATGAACCAGCACAGCTTCCCTTACAACCTTACGCTTTTTGAACGAGTTCCTTATAATTCTGCAGAAATGGAGACACGGGCTCCACTGAGGCAAGCTTGAGTTTTGTTTTCCTATGACTTTGAAACATGCCAGTTTCATGTTCTTTTTGCTTTTCTAAGACCTTACAAGTTAGTGGAGAGATGGGCATGGGAAGGATAAGTGCAGAGAGAAAAAAAAAATGTAGACAGGAGGGAAAGACAAGGGTTTGGTGACAAGAGGAGGGAGCAGCATAGAGAAAATGGGGAAAAGAGCTACAGATGCAACAAGAAAGAAGAGGAGCAAACCGACGGGACTGCTGTAAAAATAGAAATGGATGGAGAGGGGCCCAAAGAAGGTGGGAAGACAGTGGAGAAATAAAACACAAATTGAGGCAAGTGCATGAGCCCAGGAGAGACACAGATTGAGGGACAGTGGGGAGTGCAGGAGGCAAAAGCTGCTCTAAGCAATGCCCCTGAAGAGGGGCCCAGGGAGTCTACAAATACATCAAAATAGCTGCCCGTAAAGAGCCCCAGTGTAACAGAGGTGACCTCCTCTGTTCATCCCTACTCGATTCCATCTCCCAGTCTCTTCCAACATGTGGAAGACAACTTCTGATTTCTTCTTTCTTTTGGTACATTTAAGTTTCATTTTTTTGTGGAAAAGAAAGAAATAGCAATCTTTAGAAACATCCATCTACCATCGGGAAACACAATTTCAGCTTCTATTTAAAACATCACAAGTGTAAGCTCTCTTGACAGTTACTTAACCTATGATGACAGGTTACAAACTTCAAAAAAAGGAAACAACGGCTGCAGGTTTATTTATCCTACATGCCACATATTCTTCATAAATAAATAAGTATTTACGGAAATTCATTCCTTTGCTATTGTTTACCTGTCGCTCAAGCTTGTCTTTCTGTAATAGGCTGTAATGTTCAAAAGCCATAGCTTTATTAATTTGATGTTATTTGATTTAGTGGAGGAAGGCTGGAAAGGGAGGGAGTTGTTCTGTACAGCCTCGAACCTGGAAAGCCTATCCTTCTTATCCTGAGAAGCCTTTGGCTCCGCAGGCCGAACCCTGGTTTTTCTGGGTGTCAGGAGTACACTAGCTAGTTTCTAGTCAGCACCAGATGGACACTCAGAGGTGACCAGCATCTTTGCTACTCTGGGGACTGGTAGTTCCAGCTCACTAGCCAGACTGAGACATCAGACAGGGAAGAGAGCCCAGCCTTGGATTACGAACTGTTGTATGCAATTGTGTCTTACTTCCATTGGTCCTCCAAGCCAGGGTGGCGGTAGCTGGGCTCTCTGAAGCTACTCCAATCTTCCTTTCTCCTTGAGGTGTAAATTAGACTCTGAGATGAGGTTGGAAGAAGCTTGCTTGCCCCCCTGCATGGATCAGTTGCAGGTAGAGCCACAGTTGAATCATAATAAGCTATTACAATCACCATTGTCTCCATGAAACAATTTATTTGTAACCAAGGTATCTAAGAAAATATACAATAATCTGGTTCTGCTCAGAAATATATAGACAAAAGAGTTCTGGATAGTATTTTATCTACTATATTAGCCCACCCATCTCACCAAAATTTTGTTCTCTGCTAGGAGACTGTGGATGTGTATGAGTGTGTGTATTGTGTAAATGACAAGAATTTGCTTGTGTATATAATCCTGGATGGAACTGTGACATGTGGACAATTCTAGCTTCTCCAGGTAAATGTGTAAAGTTTGCTAGAAGAAAACAGAGCCTCCATCTGTAAATGGGCAAATAATACTTCTTTTGGTATCATGACTCAGGAAAGGGTCTCCCACTGCTCATGTGATGGCAGCTGTTAATGTTGTTAATAGCTGCAGTTACCTTAGGCAAGAGCTCTGTTTCCTGAACAGATTATTATGCCTAAATTTCACAAATAGGTCTAGTTCCCTCGCCTTTTTCAGAATGCCTCTGGCTGGTCCTTTCCCTGCTCCACTCCTACTCAAGCAACTCCCTCCCATTTAATGTTTTCAACTTGTCAATGATGGTAAAAGAAGAGCACAAGGACCCCAAAATAAGGTGTATAGACCCCCATACACTCTCATTGCATTTAAGCCTGACACATATCAAAGAAACAACCTTAGTCATGTGAGGCAAAAGAGGAGGAGAGAAATCATTGGCAGCATTCTTAAAATTAGTGGGTTTGTTTGTTTGTTTTTAGGAATACAGGAATGAGGGTCTATTACCAAATGAAACTTTTGCGGATATTATGAAATGGAAGAACAAATGAATAAACAGTAGTGGGAGGGAAAAGGCTTAGATTGGCTGAGGCAAAAAGAGGGAAGAAATTTCTACAGATAGTCAAGAAAGGAAACTAAATCACAGAAGGCTATAAGGATGCCGCAGGCTTGGGTCAGGACTCCAGCCAAAATTTAATGCAAATACACAGGCAGTTCTTAATGGAATTGGATCCAAAGTTTTCCTATAACTGAAATTTTATGTGTGTGCCTATATACTGTGTACTAACTTTACAGATTAGAAGGTTGGTTTGAGAAGAATATTGATATATGATATGTTGTAATGATGCAAGATGTCCCCCATCTATTCACTCAAAGTCACCCAGTGCTCATCCTGAAGGCCATCTTGAGTGGTCCCTAGGGGATCTGGGTACCAGTCTTGAGCTATTGTACCTGCTGTGTGACCTTGTGGAAATCTCAGTTTGTCTCAGCTTCCTCGCTGATAAGAATGTGATTGATGGCAATGTCTGTCATCACGCAGTGATAACGTGTGAACTAAATGCATAATACAGTGGGCTAAATTTGAAGATGTGAAGTGATCATGCAAAGCATACAGAGCCTTCAGAGATAGACATCCTATAAACTTCACATAGGCACGGAAGCTTGTCTTCTCCCTTGTTCCTTGTAATTTATTCTTTACACTCTCCTATATTATAGAAGTCTATAAAGTGTTTGGAGGATATACAATTTGTATGAAAGAGGCCATAGAAAAGAAAGATGATTCATTCTAAACATATATAACCGGGAAACCCTTTTCCCCCCCAGTATGTTGCAAAGGAGGAACGTGTGCTTTACCTGATATACAGTATTGGACTTAAAAGTCAATGGAAATGGTTCATAGGGATCAGCAGTCAATTTATGTTTCATAGTTTGTGTATTAATTTGAAAAATATTTTCGGGTAGTTTATGGTGAGCAGTCTCAAATCAATTGCAATACCATTATTATTGGAAAAAACGAAAGACTTGAACTCTGTTTCTTGTGAAGGTTAAATTACAAAGACACCTGCTTGTTTCCCTTTTAGCTGGGCCTTTTCTAAAATGTTAAAGGGTGAACCTAAAAGGCAAACAGAGGAGAGGAGGCAGTGAGCAAATCTCGCTTCCTCCCCAAGGTCACATTCCAGCATAATGACTCTTTCCTTTAGGTTCCAGTATGGAGTGCTGGTGTGAAATGGTCTCAGTGTGGTCTGAACTTGGAACTTTCACTAATTAAATTTTGAAGTGTTTAGTGTGTTTTCATTTTGGTTTTCTAATTTGATAGGTCTCATTTGTGTCATTACTATGGATTTCTTAAACCCTTGCTTCGGTTATTAATTTCTCAATTGTCCCAGGCCAAGTCATTATGCTTTGATCTACACATAACAGGGAGGAGAACTGGAGAAAATATCCAGAGAATTGAGTTCCAACTAGCATGATTGTCTGAAAAAGCCTCCTTTTGAGATAAAATGTATGCTTAACATAAATTACTTGGGTGATGCCTTGACCCTCCACTACTCTGAAGACAGTCACACCCTTAAACTTTGGGGAATTGACTCTCATTCAAGGATGAGATTAAATCTCATGATTTAAGGGAAATCTGGGAGTAAGGGGTTTGTAGCTTCAATACTGCGACTTCTTTCAGCATGAAAAAAATACATGTCATGTCAGGAAGGTCAGTCATATGTCTTGAGCAGTTCCCTAGATAAACCAAAAGACACTGTCATTAGCCCAGTTCCCATTTAGTAATATCTCTCAGGATCCTACTTTGTGGGGGGAAAGGGGCAGATGAATTTCCCTGCTGATTTAAATCCTCAGAGGCCCCCTCTACATAACTTATGACAAATAGGATCCTAGATCCATGGGCCAGAAAATTGGACTGACTATTGCTTATGAATTTCTGTCTGATATGGTGGGTTTTCAATTCATTTGAATTAAATTTCGCGGAGAGTTCGAAAAGGTCAGTTGAACAGACATTATAGCAGAGTTTTCACAGAAACCTGGAAAACTGGTCCATTCCTTATCTCGTGGTGTCTCTGGGTCAATGTGTTCTTGGTTCGAGTTGAAGGCACCAGGAACAGTGCTGACTGTAGAAGCCTTGATGAGGAAACAATATTTTAGCTTTCTTGTAGGAATTTGCTTATCGATCTGGGAGTGAGTCTCCCATCTCCACCAATCTGCCCTCCTCCCACGACCTCTTTGGTAGAACCGATGCTCTGTGAGTTGTTGGAAGAAGGACTAATAACAGGTCTGGGATAATTAATAGTTTTCCTGGTTGAGTTGTGTGTCTTAAGGTGGCTTGAGGAGCTAGGAAAGAGAGCTCTCTGGAAATACATCTTAAAGTAGCCAGAGGCTGGGAACAGGGATAAGAACTTGGAGCTAACAATCAGTGTATGCTTGTTATTTGGTAGTTATCACTGGAGAACATACAGACACGTTAAACTTCTTTGATAATGACAGACACATGTATATTAATTCAATAATGCTCAAGCTGTAGAAAAATAAAAAAAAAATGTTCATATATTATAAAGAAGAATTCTATAGGAAGAAATAGTAAACATATCTTTAAGGTTCACCCAGAAAGGTAGAAGAAAATGTCACATTAAAATATTTTGGGGTACTGATTTCAATAGTGAAGTTGTACTTCCTATACTTTATTAACTTACATAATTTTTTGAAAGGGGTCACACGTCCTTTATAGAATTTGTATGTTATATAATGTTAATACTTTAAATTGCTACGTTATCAACAATCCCCCTACCCTCAATGCAGCTGGCATGGGTCAAAAAACAATTAAGATTAGCTGATGGTAGGTTGGCAGGACCCGTAACGCTCCCTCTTGAGTACTAGAAAGTTAATTGGATAACACCACTGCATTTGTCAGAGACTTTCAGCACAAAATACACAGCACCTTTGCAAATGGGGAGCTTTCCTATTTCTCTTCATCCATTCTGGCTGTAGAAATTTGATCCAAAAAGTTGGATGCTAATAATAGGCAGTAGGTCCCTACAGTTGCCCCCAAGCACTACGCTGGATGTTGGGACTGCAAACAGGATGAAGACATGGGATCTACCTTTTGTAGAGAAGCAGTCATGAAAAACATCAGGGTATTAAGTAGTAAGTTCCATTGTAGAGGAGGGTTCAAGTTACAGTTGGAACCCGGTATGAGGGTGAACTTCCAAACTTACATGAGAGGTAGAAGAAGTAGAGGGAGAAGTGAGGGAAGTCTTCATAAGAGGACACTTCTGAGAGATGAGTAACAGCTCAACCTATTGTCATGGGTGCAGTAGCAAATGGGAGGTGAAGAAGTGAAGATTGAACTAAAGGATATTCAAGTAGCTTTTCCATGAAAGGAAGGAAAGAGAAAGGACAGGAGAAGGTGGAAATGAAGGTGGATTCTTTTTCAACATAGAAGATGTTGAGCATATTTATAGCCTGAAAGGATGAAAACAACAGAGAGGGAGAGTCTGAAGGTAGAGGAAAGGGAGAAAAGAGGAGGTGCCAGTAGACCTACAGGGTGTCAGACAGAGAGGAGTTGGAGTGTAGGAGGGAGGATTAGCTTTTGACATATCTGACAGCCCCAACTCCCAAGACCAAACAAGGAAAAAAAGGGTTGCAGCCCTGTTCATACATATCCGCCAAATACTGTATAGACTGAAAATCCCTTTTATGATAGTGATTTCACACCACTGTTATTAATGTAACCTAGAAACCAGAGTCCGTAGGAAGGTACCTCCATTTGTTTCTTGCTCTACAACTGTGTCAAAATTATGTCACTATCTCTGCCAGAATAAAGAAAGTAATCACGGCTAAGCTATGGATTTAGATTTATTGATATTCTTGGATAATGTTCATGGTGACACGACAGGCTGCAAGGTTCCACACTGAGGGCTTAAACATAGGTTAAGGGGGGAAATAAAGACTCCCATATGATACCCATTCCAGCAATCAGAAACAATTACTGCAGGCACATATAGAACAAAAAGGAAGTTTAACGGGAGAAGACAGACATGCACCTTTTAAGGAAGGATACTGTAACACTGTTCAGAATGTTGTGCCCTAGCTGTGAAATGTATTCTAGGGAAAAATATCTGAATTTATTCAAACTCAGAGTGCACAGCTTATTTTATAAAATGCCAGTTTGCTGGATGAAGAGAGGAGATATAATTTCCTTTAAAACAGCATGTGCCATTTGGAAGCTAGATTATAAACTCTGTACTGAAAGCTGTCATTTTTAGGTTTGGAGAATTAACTCTGTGTGGGTCAGGCACAGTGTTAACTCTTGGAGATACAAGGACAGGCAAATGCTGAGTCCTCTAGAAACTTCCAACCTGGGGCAGGGTTTCTCAAAGTGCATTACATGCGATCGTGACGCACTACTCTGCTTTAAAATGTTGACAGGCATTCAATCAGAAAAGATATGTTCTGGTGCAGCACAATATTCCCTAAGAAATTTATTTTAATAAATTATTTCATTTGCTGCAAGATTTCCCAAAGCCTCCATAATGAAAACTGGTCATGAGGAATCATCAAGAGGAGGATTTCCTTTATAGAGCACCTCTAAATTTATTAAACACAGAATTTTATCCTCAAAACTACAAGCGATATTTTATAAAACATACAGATCCTTGCCAATGTAATCCTGCCCCCTATTAGCTACTTCATCATAAAGGGGCACGGCCTAAAAAATTTTTGTTCTACGAATATGATAATATCTGGCTAAACCAAATAATTCACAAAATGGCCATTGTTCTTTCAACTAAAGGAAATCAATGTAGTAAAATAGAATACATCACTGGCTTAGTGAATTTTTCTAAAATAAATATCTAATTCAAACGATTCAGGCTATTGTTAAGAATTTTTTTTTCTCCATGACTGATTTTAAAGTGAATCATGCAAATTATAGTCCTAATTTTCGCTTGACTCAGAAAGAGATGATATTTTTCCTTGCCTTTTTGATCAGGGACCACAGATAAAAGAGGAGTAGTGAAAGCAAATACAGCCAAAAGGAAGAGCAAACAAGTGGAATCTCAGGTTGTCAGCAACTGGTCTACCAGTGTTTGTTCATCCCTTCCTTGTACTGATGTCCTGAAGAGACTGCTGCCTAACAGAGTCTTGTTCTAATTCAATTCCTCCCTGTTGCCCCAGTAAACCCACTTGATAATGTGGAAATCTGGCTTTAAGTGGGTAAGTGAAATGCTTTAAGGAAAATATTCAGGACCTGACCTTTTTTTTTTTCTTCTTCTTCTTCTTCTTTTTATATTCCTGAGCCTCAAGTTTTCATGTTTAGCAATCAAATTAAAAAATGAAATGATAAATTCGACACACCAGATTAATCAGTTAAGTGCTGCTCAAAATATTAAAGTTTGTCTCCAGTAGTTTTCTTTTTTTTTTTTTTTCCTTCTTTTTCCTTCCAAGCACTGTATGCCCATTAAAACTCAGGAACTGTTCTACCGAAACGAACCAATGGCTCACTCAGTCTAGAATCCACCTTCCGATAGCAGCTAATAGCCAATGCTTCAAAGGAAGATGGAAACATTTGATAATGATCTGTATCTACTGGAAAAGCCTCTACTTCCTACAGAATCAGTACTTACAGATGGTATTGAAAAGTGGAATGAATCAGATTTAGGTTTTCTAACTAAAGACTGGTAGCCCCAAGTCTTTAGTTAATGCCCTATATTATTTTGAAATGTATTTTTGTTCAATTCAATACAGAACCAGTGGTGCAAACCTGATCCTAAAAAGAACCAAGCTATCAACAAAAAGTTAGATGTGAATTTACTGATTATTTTGCAGGAAGTTTGTTTCCCTTTAGGACTTATGGCAACAGTTATTCAGTCTTGCTTGTCTTTGCATTTTTATCTCCTAACACAGTAGGGGAACCAAGATGTATTTGTAGAATGATATCAAACAATCAAATATGATTTGCCTTTATAAATGGAACTACCCAGGGCAGCCCAGGTGGCTCAGTGGTTTAGCGCCGCCTTCAGTCCAGAGCCTGATCCTGGAGACCCGGGATCGAGTCCCATGTCGGGCTCCCTGTGCGGAGCCTGCTTCTCTCTCTGCCTGTCTCTCTCTCTCTGTCTCTGTCTTTCATGAATAAATGAATAAAATCTTTAAAAAAAGGAACTATCCATTGATAGAGGTTTTCATGTCATGTCTGCATGTGTGAATGTGTGTATAGAAAGTCAATATATGTATGTAAACATCGAGATTGTATATATACATGTAAATGCATATACACATGCATGCCCATAGTGTTTTAGTAGTTTCAACATCAACCTGAGGCTTAAACATAAATTTATTCGTGTCTTCTATGGCCCCGTGTGAGTCCAGAGGCTCGCAGATGGAGAAGAAAAGGAAAAGTTGTTGCTATTCATAAGTGCAGCATATAGGACATTATAGTTCAAGGAAGTTGTGATATAGCTCTTTGATTTCGACCATGAAATGTGTTCACATTATTGTACATCTCTGGGACCAGACAGTCCAATTACTTCAAGACCCATGCATTGGGTCTGACAGACCCAATGGTCTTATTTGGGATAAACGTTGAAAATGCCAACTTCATAATATGGTAAAACCTGATTTCTCTCTATTAAAGGCGCCACAAACCATTTATTGATTTTTAAAAAAAAAGAAAAAAGAAAAATAAGAAGAATCATGTACCAATTGAATAGGAAGTCAGACAATCCAATTACAGTTATGAGACTGAAGCATTGGGGCTGACAGGACCACTGATTGCAAACGACTGCCAGAAAATGCAAGAGAATAGTTGCCCACCTGCATGTACATATACCCGAGGATGTGTCTCCCAGAGCAATGAGTTAGCGAAAACGAATAGTCATGGAAGGCCAAAGGCCACAATTTTATTACCTATTTATGGTAGTCATATTGAACTGTATTATACATTTGAAAGTTCACCAATGGTCAGTGGCCGCCGAGGGAATTTTGTTTCGATTATGCTCTACTGTTGAATGATCTTGACCATCCGAAATCTGTACGTAAAATGAAATTATTATTTATTGTGCCGGATAAAAACTGACCTCTTTCAGCTTGGCAGCAGAGTCTTTACTCTGTGGCTTAAACTTTATCCATCATCATCCAATATTTATTGATTGTCCATTTGATTCATAACATTATATAAAGGTGCTGCCAGAAAAGCTTGTTGAAATAAATCACAGAAAGATTTGATCCCTAGACTTGGAGAGGGGTGGGGGCTTTGTTAAGCAGATAACCTAGAAGTGATCATATATGAGACAAAACAGATTTTTTCTGAAATATGTATGTGACAAGATTTAACCATTCCCTTTAGCTCTCCCGCATCCCGCTAACCAATGCCCCCCCCCCCCCATTGTGATGGGAGGGCCATGAGACCCCTCACAAAGACTCCCTCTCTCTGGATGGTGGGAGAACTGAGGGTTGGCATCCTCTGAAGCCATCATTAGAGGTGAGCTTTGCTTTCTTAAAACAACCTGTTCCCTCTCCCTGTAACATGTGTGAGTCGCTGTTGTAGGAGCAGAAGAACCTCCCTTAGATTGCTTACATTTAGGTTCTTTGGGCTTCATTTACAAAGTAAGAAGTCAAGCCTGTCTCATAGCTCTTGTCTCTCTGTGGTGGCAGGAAGTTTGTAAGGGCCTCTGATAAGAAATAAATAAACGGAAGTTCAGCTTCTAACCCCATCTGAGTTTAGGGCTCTGTTTTCCCATTAATACGGAGAAGCTGCTGCTGCCATGGGATATAGACAGGGAAGAGGACCTGTTCAGAGTTCAGCTGGGTCCTTTAGATCCAGGGCCCAATGTCTCTACATAAAATTAAATGCAATCCCCTGCCGCTCTTGGGGTCACTGCAATCATGGGCTATTTCCACACTCCCTATCTGTAGCGTCCAAGGAACTGTGAAGCATTAACTCTTTGACCCTAGTTCCTAACACTGCCTTGTAGACATCTCAGATACTCTGAGAACCTAGAAAGTAAAAACCATGCTTCCTCAATCTTGTAACCTGGGTTCAGAGATACATTATCCGATTATTCTAACCATAGCTTTTCTTTGACCCCTTGTGACCCACACCGCTGCCTAGCAGAATTTTACCTTTCGTTGATGCACTGCCCTAGTCACTAACTGTTAGCTCTATTCCTCCAGTGTCCAACGACGGAAGCCCAAGACACATTTTCTTCTAGAAAAGCTATAACCGATCAGCACCAGCGATTGTCTCCACTGTAGGGAATTCATTCAAAAAGACTTAGGTAATAGAACGGTACATCCACAATCTAGGTATCACTCAAAAACATGAAATAATCAGAAATTATATATATATATATATATATATATATATATATATATATATATATATATATATACCACAGAAGGTTTTTAATAATCCTTGTGATTGCCTAAAGATATGTGTGTGTTCTTCAACTCAAAATTGGGGGATAGGGAGAAGGTATTGAGGAAGAGAGCTCATTCAAGTCCTTATTCTGGGAGAAATGGTTTCCATAACAACTGGCTTTATTTCTTTATTCATGTTCCCATGTTATCTTTTCTTGTCACTCTTACAACATTCCCTGCCATAACAACAAATAACATGCAAAAGGCAGCCAGATCTTGTTGGTAAGTCACAGCATCTTTTGCTTTGCAAGCAAATGTGTTATTCTTTCAAAAGATTAAAAAAAAAAAAGGAATGACGTATGGCTAGGTAACATTTCACTAAATATCTGTGGAGATATTCATTTCTTCATTTAAGATCAATATTTTAAATTGCTTCCTCAGAAATGGTAAAAGTAAATAGTACTCCATAAAGTTAGAGATTCATCAGTGAGAAGAGCTCAGTTTATGGTTTTTATGGCTCAGTGCTGCATGGCAGCTTCTATTATGCTAATGATTGTTGACCCCACACAGCTCTATCAATCTGTCTCTCATCTTAGTTGAGGTGGGGAGAAAGGAAGCCAGCATGATGCTGGATGAGCTACAAAGTCTCTGCTTCTTCAAAAATGTAATGATGTCGCCATTTTGCATGAGAAAATTAACATGCAGAAAGAGTAAGCCACAGCAAAATGCCATTAAAGGGAGAAATCAGATTTTGAATCGAATTGTTTAGGTTCCAAAGCCTGATTCTTTCTAGACCACCTTCCCAAAAGCCGTATAATTCCCCTTCTCTTGTAACTAACGCCCTCCCAGATGTATTGCTTTTTACCACTGGCTTAATTAAGTCATTAAAGTTTATGGTATTTTCACTTGTGAGTATTTGGAAGCTATAATTTCTAAGGTGAAAGTTGGTATACAAATATCTCTGTCATTAGTTTCTTTTCTTTGCCTCTGAGTCAGGAGAGCTGATGAATCAACAAACAAAGGTCAGAGTTACCCATGTAACGTGACCCCGTTTAAGAATGTCACCACATAGGTGAAAAAGCTTAGGTTGTAGAATTAAACACAAAGTGAAAAAAACATTCAGACATGAAATAGATTTCTTTCTTTCTTTCTTTCTTTCTTTTTTTTTATGAAATAGATTTCTGTTCAGATCATATGTATTTTGAAGATCAGTTTAACTTATTGGGTCATAAACTTCTAAAGGAAATATGGTATCAAAGTGAATTCCGTAAGCACCAGGAATATGCCTGCCTCTTAATCCGTCTTGCTTAGCATATCACAAAAGAGGACACAAAGAGATGGAAAACTACTCATAATCATGGGCAATTCATGTACTTGTAAGGCATTTCTGGTCCTATTTAAGCTATTTATTGAGTTAGCAGTCAGTCATCCAGTCTGTTGGAACTGGGGAAAGGAAATGAAAAGATTTGTTCTTGATCCTCAAGGAGAATACCCTCTTGTGTGAAGACGTACAGACAACCACACTATGACCTCATAAGTACAAATTGCAGTAGATGCAAACATGCTTAGGTACTCACAAAAGAAATAATTCCTAAAAAAAATAAAAAAGGAAAAAAGAAATAATTCCTGTATGTGGAAGATGCTTAGTATATGTGTGTAGAATGAACGACTATAAGAATATATGGTTTAATCCTTATTTTGTCTTCACACTAATTTACACGTAAGTAGAATTATCTGAAGATTATCACTGCCCTGGGGACAGTAAGGCCCTGCATGATAATGGCCAAAATTTCAGATAAAAGCATCATATCATGTTTTTGTTTAGGGGTTTGTTTTATTTTATAAGTCCGGCGTTCTCTTTAACTGTGGCAAATCTCAAAAGTGGAGTTGTTTTGGGGTTTTTTTTTTTTTTTTTTTTTTTTATTTATGATAGTCACAGAGAGAGAGAGAGAGAGGCAGAGACACAGGCGGAGGGAGAAGCAGGCTCCATGCACCAGGAGCCTGATGTGGGATTCGATCCCGGGTCTCCAGGATCGCGCCCTGGGCCAAAGGCAGGCGCCAAACCGCTGCGCCACCCAGGGATCCCCTGTTTTGGGTTTTTTTAGGTAGAAATTTTGATAGTATAAATCCTCTCTTTTCTTCATCGGACTGATTATGCTGTATATCTTCAGCTGAATATCCTGCAACGTTTTCACAACTCTCTCTGTTCATTGCTTAATTTTACTGCATTTTGTTATGAAATTTTAATTCTCTGCTGGCAAAAATTGCCTTGAATTCATGGGGAAAAGAAAAATTTTAATTTTTCTATTTTTTATTACTTGAAGATTTATTTTATCTTTAGTATACAGGCAATAATACTTATACTTTTGGCAAAACAATCCTCATAGTTCAGACCAGATAATAGATAGTGACTAAATGGCCAAATCAGTCCTGATGTCGATTGGCTTATTGTTGGTCACTTTTAGAGACAAGTCAGAGATTGATTGAACTATAAAAAAACAACAATAATAACAACTTCATATTTAGGGTAATTTCTCCTTATATATCTAATGCAGAATTATACAATGGGATGTAAAGAGTTCAGATGATGCTGTAATAGGAAGGCACATGGATCCAAATTTCATCTTTGTTTTATTTTAAGCGATAGAATATTTTTTTTGTTTTAAAGATTCTGTTTATTTGACACAGACACACACACACACACACACACACACACACAGAGAGCACAAGCAGGGGGATCTGCAGAGAGGAAGGAGAAGCAGACTCACCACTGAACAAGGAGCCCAACATGGAGCTTGATCCCAAAACCCCGGGACCATGACCCAAGCTGGAGTCAGATACTTAACAGAGCCACCAAGGCACCCCCAAGCAACAGGATATTTAGAATGTAGATAGCTGCTGAAGAGCATGATTTAAAAAAAGGAGTAGAAGTAGCAGGAGAAATGGTAAAAAGTGGAAAAGTTTCCCTGAGGAAGAGAAATCTAAACAATGCCTAGTCCGCTTAAACAAAGACCAGCTATGAAAAGTATGCAGATCAATTGTACTATATGTCTGATGAGGACATAGTCTGTTAGGCCTATAGCCTCACTGATATAAAAGTGATTATAATAGCAGGCTGCCAAGAGAGATATTTGAATCATAATCTTAAAACTTCTTAAAATAAGATGGAAACTGTGGTCAGTTTAGGTCTCCATATTTTTAATCACAAAAACACAATTTTCTTTTTTATTATGAAATGTAATTGACATAGTGTTACATTAATTATAAATGTACAATATAATAATTAGATAAATATACACTATGCTATGCTCACCACAAAGGTAGCTCTCATGAGACTATGATAATACCATTGACTATATTCCCTATGCTGTGCCTTTTAACCCCATGACATACTCATTCCATAACTGGAAGCCCGTATCTTCCGCTCCCCTTCACCCATTTTGCCCATCTTCCTACCCATTTCCCTTATGACAACTATCAGTTTATTCTCTATATTTATAATGTATTTATTCTCTGTATTTAGTCTATTTCTACTTTTTGTTTATTCATTTGTTTGGACTTTGAATTCCATATATCAGTAAAATCATATGGCATTTGTCTTTTTTTCTGACTTATTTCACTTAGGGTAATACCTGTTAGGTCCATCCATGTTGTTGCAAAAGCCAAGATCTCATTTTTTATGGCTCAGTAATATTCCATTATATGTATGGAATGTATGCGTACACACCCCTTCTGTATCCAGTCATCTATTGATGGATACTAGGATTGCTTTCATATCTTGTCTTTGTGAATAATGCTGCATAAGACATATGAGTGCCTATATTTTTCAAATTAGTGTTTTTATTTTCCTTGGGTAATTCTCAGTAGTGGAATTGATCATATGGTCTTTCTATTTTTAATTTTTTTTCTATTTTTAATTTTTTGATGGGTCTTTCTATTGTTAATTTTTTTTTTCTATTTTTAATTTTTTGACGAACCTCCATACTGTTTTCCATAGTGGCTGCACTTGCTTTTATTCCCACCCACAGTACATGAGGGTTCCTTATCTTCCACATCTGGCTAACACTTGTTATTTCTTATCTTTTTTTTTTTTTTTTTATTCTAGCCATTCTGATAGGTGTATGGTGATAGCTCTTTGTGTCTTTGATTTGCATTTCCCTGAGATTTGTGATGTTGAACATCTTTCCATATGTCTGTTGGCCATCTGTATGTCTTTAGGAAACTGTCTATTCAGATTCTCTGCCCATTTTTAATTGGATGATCTGTTTTTTTGGCACTGAGTTATATCAATTCTTTATATGTTTTGAATATGAATGCCTAATTGGATATATAATTTGCAAATATCTTCTCCCATTCCATAAGTTTCTGTTTTGTTGATGGTTTCCTTTGTTGTGCAAAACTTTTTGGTGTAGTCTCAATAGTTTATTTTTGCTTTTCTTTCTTCACAAAGAAGATGTATCTAGGAAAATGCTGCTAAGGTTGATGTCAGAGAAATTACTGCCTATGTTTTCTTCCAGGAATTCTATGGTTTCAGGTCTTACATTTATATCTTTAATCCATTTTGAGTTTATTTTTGTGTATGGTGTAAGAACGTGGTCCAGTTTCATTTCTTTTCATGTAGCTATCCGGTTTTCCAGCACCATTTACTGAAGAGATTGTCTTTTCCCCATTGTATATTCTTGCCTCTGTGGCCATTGATTAATTAGCTGTAAAGTTGTGGGATTATTTCTGGGCTCTCTAATCTGTTCCATTGTCTAATGTGTCTATTTTTATTCTGGTACCACATTGTTTTGATTCCTACAGCTTTGTAGTATAAAACAGTGCTGTCCTTTAAACATTGAGATTTCTGGGTGTGTGGTTACCTTTTTTTCTCTGTAGCAAATATCCTAGAAGAAGTCAGAAAGTGCTGCTACTCCTGCATTTATGTCCCCAACCCTCCGAAATGCTAGCAATTTACCTTGAGCTGAAAGAATCGTGGCAACCAGTTTGAACATTACTAGTATATTCCCACCTATTACTTTCAGCTGTTATTAATCGATATATACCTGAGTACCTTGATGTCTCTCCCAGTTGTATATTTCTGAAATGCTGTAATAAAGAAGCATCTATTGTTTCTCCATTTGAGATAGAAGACCAACATGCTTTATAAAGAAATTATTTCCATTTGTGGTAGATAATAATAAAAACATGAGAGACAATAGGGATATATGAAGATAAATGGAATATAAGGAAAAAATGAATTACAAGGCAAATATTTGAAACAGAACTCTGAAAATAAAGAGTAGTTTAGAATTGCTTACAAAAGAAAAAAAAATAGCTTTTTAGAAGATACATTCTGAATAACCTGCCACGAAATTGTCTTGTGTGTTCTACATAGACAGTATTAGAAAAATGGGCAGAGATATGCTATAAATGTGTCAAGAAGTAATTGTGGTATGGGTAGATTAAGTTATGGTACAAAAATAACAGTTCTTCCTTCAAGATCCCTAAACTCCAAGTTCCTGAATCAGTTCAGAAATAGATTGATCTCTGGGAGGAGAGTAGATGATGTAACAATCTGGATTGAAGAATTCTGTTCCATATTGCTCCAAGGTGTGGTTCCAGAAGAAGGTAATTAACCTTGAGAGTGTACCCTGATCCCAGGGCTATAGTATACCCTAGTAATAGCTTGATGTGTATCATGGGAGTCAGCAGCCATAGGGAAGTAGAAAGAGTTTGTGATTTTTTTCAAGAAAGCATAAGTTCCTTTTGTGACATATTGAACTTTATGTGACAGTGATAAATGTTTATAAATGACCAATTAGGAGACAATAAATTGTGTGTGTGTGTGTGTGTGTGTGTGTGTAAATTTAGATGGAGGGAAAGAGGAAAGAAAATTTAGAATGAGAGTAATAGAGAAAAAGAGGGGAAAAAACATATTGAAACTGGTCATTTGAATAGTTTTATGATTAACTTTTATATGAGATTTATTCCTTTGTCCTTTATGTAATGGTAAATGTAAGAGGAAAAGTAAGTATTCAAAAAATGATGATTAAATCATAGCTGTTTGATTTGACACGTTAAATGAGAGAATTAAAAATGAGTCCACTTTTCCAGGAATAAAACCTTGAATACTTGAATTTATATTGGGCTTCATACTTTTAATGCCCTGTTCATTTATCTCCAGAGCAACCCCACAAGATAAGATCCTTAGCACAGGACCTGACACACTGTCTAAGCATTGATACTTCAGACGACAGCAATGATGGTGATGGGGAAGCCAGACTGGGAAGGGTCTCACCAATTAAAAAGCTTAAAAAAAAAAAAGTGGTACTTTATAGACCCATGGGAGTCACGGATGCCTTTAAAATTAATATCATCAACCAGAAACCTAAATGTAGATTGTGGAGAAAAGCCAAGGGTAAGATTACTCAGGGGTAGAGGAATGAGACCCTCTTACCTCGAGAAGCTGAGAATGGAAACTATTCTCTCCTAGCAGGAATACAGGTTTCATGGTTAGAACCTGCAGAGTGAAAAGGAGAGATTGATTAAATGTGTTGCTTCCCACCCCAGCCATCCACAATTTATCATTTTTAGCTACTGTGATTATTTTGCATTCAGCACAAAGATGGCAATCTGGCAGGTTTGTGAGCCTTGAGACTCCAACAGATTGAGGCTGAATTCTTGCTTGTTTGTCAAGGCAACAGAGCACGCTCCCGTCAGTCAATATGACTTTTCTTGCCTTGTCGAAACCATTTCTACTCTATGCCAGTGTCAGTTGCATTTCGCAGATATGGTTCCAAAATACCATTACAAAAGTTACTATTTAATTTGAAGTTGTTTTGGCAGGTGAGCTCTACTGTTCTAAATTGTGATTCTAAATCAATAATTTGCAGAGGAACAAGCCCTTGTTGAAATGTGAATGCTATTTAACTCCTATAAAATGCAAAGAGCTCTTCAGTCGGTGCTTTAATAAATCTAATGACATTATTTCTTGACTACCTAGACAATGAAACCATAACTGGTGCTTGGGGGGAAATACAGAAGAACCATTGTTGGTTCATCCCTCGAAGAAATTTCTCTATTTCAGAAAGCAGAATGTATCCAAATAATTAAGGACATTTTCAACGTTAACTGATTTTTGTAAGACAAGACAAGACAGTGAATACAAAATACCAGAATGTGGTTCACCCTTAAGTAAAGATACAGCTTGGTGAGTTAAGGCCAAGGACATTGTATAAAGAGATGACAAGAGTTTTGGTATTAAGTTTCCATGTTATATGACACAACTTATGGGTTTCCCAAATACTAAGATTGAATGAGTGTGAATAAATACATCTTCCTCTTACAATTAAATAAAATGATACATATTCCGAGTAGTTACTTTCCTTAAGCACTTTGGATCAGTATGCATGTGTCTGCCAGGATGCTTGGCTGAATGCACCGGTTGGCATAGTAAAAAAAAAAAAAAAAAAAAAAAAAAAAAGCAGAGATAGTTCTCAGCAAAGTAAAGATTTGCTTACTTTATGGTACAACAGCGAAGATGTGATAGTTTTCCACTGTGTTTTACATCCTTGGGGAACACTGACCACCAGCGCTCTGAATGTAGGCAGAGTAGATAACAGAGTACCATGTATAAATTGCTCCCATCAGCCTCAATTGTCCTATGATAGAGATTAGAGTTAGGATTCTAGAAGGCAGCCTATATCTGGCATGAGTATCTCAGTAATGAAGCTTTAGCATTAGATAGGCATGAAGACAAGAGATACAGAAGAAAGAAAGAGGAAATGGCTGTGTTGTGGCCCCTCTCAGAGTATTGACTAATAATCTTGACACCTTCTCATGAATCCTTCCAGTGTGGTAGATGTTCTTCAGGCCTGTTCACCATCCTTATTTGTTTTCCAAGAGCACCTTTCTCACTCTTGTCCACTTAGATCTTTTTTTCCTCTATGTGTCCTGCTTTTCAGTACAACTCTTCCGTCTTTCTTTTTATTCGATCATTCTCTTTGATGGAAAGACAGTGAGTTTTTTCAAACTTTTGAGTCTTTTCTGAAGTCAGGATCTAAAATGGATAGTTACTGGGAACAGGTTTTCTCAAATATCAACTGGAACCAACAGATGAGGACTGTTGGCTGAGAGGGGGTGAATATCTGGGATTGCTCCCAACCCCAGAAAAATGGGTCTAACTTGGCCCTCTTTGAAATCACCAGGACTTCGGAGGATGTTTGACTATAATATGATTAGAAAAGTTAACCTGATTTAAGAATTCTTCACTGGGGTGTTGGAGGGGAATGGGTGACGGGCACTGAGGTGGACACTTGACGGGATGAGCACTGGGTGTTTTTCTGTATGTTGGTAAATTAAACACCAATAAAAGTTAATTAAAAAAAAATAAAATAAAATAAAATAAAATTTAAAAAAAAAAAAAAAAAAGAATTCTTCACTGAAATTGGGACCATGAGAGGATGGTAGGTATTTTAGTGCTGTCAAAATTCTAGTGGTTGTCTTCAGTATTTTCTTTTTGATACTATGTGATAGGTGATGTGTTGTCTTACATTAATATACATATTTCCATTTAGAAAATACCATCAGATACATAATCTGTTTATTTTAATTCCTATCTCACCCCTACATGATACATAAGGTAAGCATCATTATCCTTATATTTTAATACAGGATACCAGCTTGAGAGAAATTGTCTGGGTGAGTTATATTCAGAATCATATTCAACTGTTATTTGCTGAGCATATAATAAGTATTAGGAAGCTTTGCTACATGCCAGTACTTGTATTAGCTTCCTGTCATTGTTCATAACAATCCAGTGGAAGTGATGGCATTACTTGCATTGAGCTGGTAAGTTTGAGAGCATGCAAGCCACTATTGAGAATCATACCACTTTTAAGGAATAGAGCTGAGATTTAAATTCAGGTATAGTGAATCCAAGTCCACTACATTTTATACTTAGGTTGTTAAATGTAACACTCTAAGCTGTCATTGTGGTATAATATTTGGGTCACACTACCAATCTTTCAAATTATGTCCTATTCATACTGATTTCCTTTTAGATCCATGTCCTAAAATTATTTTCTCATCATGCCAGCCAGGCAGCAGGAAGCACAGACATGGGCATAATAATTGTGTTAAGAACAAAAGCTGGCACTTACTGGACATCTACCAGGTGCACTATGCTAAATTCTTTATATGCTTCAATAGTCTGCCTGCATTTTTGATGTTTGATTGCCAACAGCTTTCAAGCCCTACCACTCCCCTATACCCTCTGTCTCACATCTTGACAAGCTGTTATGAAAGCATTAGGTGCTCCCTCCTTTGACACCAGCAGGATATTCAAACCATGCAAGGCTTAGCCTGTGCAAGGGAAGGGAACCCTCACTTCAGCCCCACTCCCTAACGTTCAGAAAACCCTCTGTTCTCTGAGACCATTTTGAACCTGCTTAGGAGCCTGTTCTGTTCTCTCCAGAATGCCACATTATGTGAGAAGTAAACCCTTTCATACTTCCTTGCTGTACGTGTGGCATCATCGGTCTTACCATCTAACCCAAATTTAGAGCGGGAAGTCCATCCTATTTGTTGGAGCTCCCAACACATACATTACTACTAATCCTGCAACCATATACTTATTATTATCTACATTTTACAGATGATTAACTTGGAACACATATGGAGAACTCTGTGTGTTTGTGTTTGTGTGTACATATGTGTGCACACGCGCGTGTGTGTGCGTGTGCGTCTATAGGGTGATAGAAGTTGGCTAGGTGGCTAGCGGAAGAAATTGGAAAGGAATTTGTTTTTATAAGTTTAATAAAATCATTAGCCTTCCCTGAGAAATGTTGACTTGAAAGATTGAATTACCAGATGACTGATAATTCAGTTAGATAATGTTTTGTAAAGTTTTATGAGATCCTTGGTAGGTGTTTCAGAGACAGGTATAATGAAAATGGATACTCTACAAGTTCCTGCCTGTTCATAATCAAATTGCATCCTTCAGATATATAAAAACTCACCCTCAGAAACAGTTTCTGGGTATATTCCTTGAAGAAATAGACTGGAAAATAAAATACTGGCCAAATTTTCTCCCTTTGTTGATTTGTAGAAAGCTTAATTAAAATGTGGGAGCTTCTAGAATCCCTCATTAGAGTTTCAGTGAAACTAGAATGGGCTTTTCAGAGCCTTTCTTCTGCTCGTCCTTTCTGGCCTTCCCCTACACCCAGACTTTATCAGAGCACTGGACTGAGCTTTTGCTCTCACTGATAACTCTGGTCCCATTGGTTATCTGGAAGAAGCATGCATAAATAATGAGAGCTCCAGGTCTAAGAAGGAGATATGAGTTCCACTTTCTGTCAAGATGAGGACATCCTCTGGGTTTTTTGGCCCTACCCAGTCAGAGGGATCTGCCATGGACGGCATGGGGGACATCATTCGTAACAGATTTATCAGAACTCAAGCCAGAGTTCATGATATGCTACTTACTCTTCAAATTTTTCCACACACACACACACACACACACACACACACACACACACAAATGATTCCACAAGTATTCCATTAAAAGATCATGAAAACTTTTTTTATTGTAACTTATTCTATTTTATACTATTTCAATTGGTACTCTTAAAATACAGCTTCATTTTCTAGACGCCAATACTATTTCAAAGTATTAAATCCCTTTAGTGGTGCACATTTCTTTGTAATTGTTTTCTTACACAAACATCGTTTGCTACAGTCATAGGTGTTTTTTTTTTTTTCCTGACCTTAACGATAAACAACTTATCTCCTCTAGTTTTTGCATTTGTCTGCACACTTTTATGCTACAAACTCATTTCCAGCCTTTTCCTTTCACATACTCCTAACATGTCAAGTACAAGGGAATCTCTCTTGGGCATTGGCCCTTTGTGATGAAAGAGAAGCTCTTTGTAGGGGATTGCTATGATGTTAGGGGAGCTCAGAAAACATATCAGACTGGTGTACAGTGCATGTTTGACTATTGCTGATAACAGACGATGGAAGGCAAATAGGGCCAGAAGAGCTTCCAAGAAATTTGAAAATAATAGTTTCTGCTTCCAATGAAGTGAAAATGGAGATACCTATTAAAAGCTACATTATGACATTAAATAATGCAAAGAAAACCATTGCATTGTACTTGTGGTTGCCTACCTGTAGTGTCTGCTGTGTTATTCAAGATTTCCATGCACTTCCAGCAGGAGAACAAGCATCGTGACCTGCCTGTACATGCAGTAAACTAAAGAGGACATTATGTAGGAAAGGGAATGCAAGAGGAGGTGAAATAAAGAGCATGGTCTTCTGACAATCTAGAAAGCATTTACTGAGAACTTCTTGGAGATCCCTGGAGATTTTAGAGAATCATAACTGATGCTCTTCTACTGATTTGAGAAAGTCTCCTTAAAAAGACCATGGAACATGGACTTGAGAACTTGAGAGCATTTTATGCTCTTTATATTAAAGCATTTTATGTTGTATTTTTTCTTTTGATCAAATACAGGTCAAATGATTTTCGTTATTCTGCTCTGCAGCTAATTTTGTATTTGTGTGGATCTGTGTTCATTTTCAGAGTTGAAATCAGGGTATTCAGGTTCATATTTGGTCTCTTTATTTAGTCTTTGAATAGTTAAGCAAGTTATTTAAAACTCCTCTGAATCACAATTTTCTCATCTTTAAAATGTATATATTATACCCTATCTTATAAAAGTACTATAAAAATTGAGTGAGATAATACTTGGAGATTATGACCTCTACACAAATTATAATTGTTATTTTTTCCCACCACCCCCTCCCGCCCCTGCTGTGCCCTGCGAGTGTAGACTATTAGAAATGGAACCAGCTTTCTTTCTTTTTTTTTTTTTTAATTTATTTATTTATGATAGGCACACAGTGAGAGAGAGAGGCAGAGACACAGGCAGAGGGAGAAGCAGGCTCCATGCACTGGGAGCCTGACGTGGGTTTCGATCCCGGGTCTCCAGGATCACGCCCTGGGCCAAAGGCAGGTGCCAAACCGCTGCGCCACCCAGGGATCCCTGGAACCAGCTTTCTATAACTTGGGTGTTCATTTTATTGCATGTGACTTATTTGATTTGATGGTGAAGGTATTGGAAATGATGGTATTTTAAAGCATGCTTCTTATGAAATTCAACTAAGCACCTAATTTCTCCCTTTCTTACTTCACTCATATATTGTGGACTAGAATGGATCACAGAGACAAATGTCATGGACCAGGAAAAACAAAACAAAACAAAACAGCCAAAAAATAAATCCTAGGCTGCATGCTTTAACGTAAAACCAGAAGGCACCTTCTTTATAAAGTTGTGCCAGGATTAATTAAAACAAAACATAATGAGCTGGAAAAGACTTGGTACCCTGTGGACATAAACACTGAACATCCCGCCCCAAGCTATTAGTATTTAGAATTCCTCATGATTTCAAAATTATTATCGAAAATTTGTGGAATTCCAAATGTGCCATAGAGGTATGTAGCTTTACGAAATGAGGGCAGGGGGAATGGATTGGGTAAAAGAGCTTTCATAATACAATAAAAACTGAAACACCTGGGATCCCTGGGTGGCGCAGCGGTTTAGCGCCTGCCTTTGGCCCAGGGCGCGATCCTGGAGACCCGGGATCGAATCCCACATCGGGCTCCCGATGCTTGGAGCCTGCTTCTCCCTCTGCCTGTGTCTCTGCCTCTCTCTCTCTCTCTCTGCGTGTGACTATCATAAAAAAAAAAAAAAAAAAAAAAAAAAAAAAAAAAAAAAAAAACTGAAACACCTACAAATCAATTTTTTTTTGACATTTGGAATCGAAATGTTATAGATCCAAATCTGCTTTGCTTGGAAGGAATGAAACATCCAAAGCAAAATAATAAATTAATCGATCAATTAATTAAACTCAAGGGAGTTGGTATAAATTCATGGAGTATGCTATACTATATGCTATACTACTATAGAGAGGGACAAAAAGCACACTTAGAAGTGTTAGGTAAATATGTCTTTTTCCAGGTGAAGTCTGAAATATATGACTTCTAGGCCTCATTCCTTTATCTAATTTTGTCTGAGGATTTTAGGGACACAGGGTATAATTATCACCCTGTGGATGAAGCAACAATGTCTAGAGGTATAAAGTGGCTTTGCCACGGAGGCATACCAAGTTCTAGAACTAAGTTTCTGGAATTCAAGTTTTCCTACTCTGAGTAAAGTAATTCCTCTCCACATTGGCAGATTTTTAAGTAACAGAGACATAGCTGCTTTTATTGACTAATTTCAGTAATAGCCTTTTCAGAAAAATAGGGACATATCCTCTTGGGAGATTCAGGTTAATTTACCCCAGGGGATAATGAGACATTTGTCGGCTGATTTGCATCTGTGACCTGACCAGGAATAAATGCAGCTCTCTCAACGTGAAGGACTTGCCCTCTGCCTGGTGATTTGGCATCCATGAAATCCACCATGGAGTGTCAAGCCCTGCTTTCAAAATGCCTGTGATTCAAGTCCCAGTGGATGACCTGCTAGGACTCCCAGCACTCCATGGGTAAACCAGAGGCACTTTCATGGGTTTATAATATTTACATAATCTCATTCAGAAAAAAAAAAACATCAAGACATAATTTTAGTACTATTATTTCCATTGCTAAACAAATTATACATGCAATAGTTTTTTTGAATGAAAGCATTTTTAACCAGCTTCTGTAGATTTAACATTTTTTACTGCACCTCAGCAGATCCCAGACAAGAATGTATATGTAGGCATTTATGTTAGATTTTTTTCTCTATTAAAATATATTAGATTTATTTTTCTAATACCCTATTTTGAGAAACCAAGTGGACCATTTGAAAAGTGCACTGGTTTCTTTATTTAAATATTAAAAATGAGTTATTACTAAAAATCCTATTATAAAGAAAAGTGAAAATCAACAAGAAAAATGACATATACAATGTTATGAAAAACAGAATGTGTGACTTTTAACTAATTGATTGATCAAGCAAAAAGATAGAGCTCCATCCCATATTTGAATCCAGTAGTAGACTTCTAGATCCAATTTTAGAAGTTCCAAGTTTTTATCTTCTCCTTTGCTCTTTTTCTTTTTCTTTTTCAGTTTGTACTGACCTAGAGAAAGCCAGGGATGATGAATAAGACCAACTGCGCAGTTTGGGGTAAAAATATACCCTTCAGACTTTTTCAAGAGGCTGTTATACAGGGTAAAGGAACCTACAGACAGCAACCACTAATAGTGTAGACTTTACAGTACCCTGAATCTCTATCTTCCCTAATGAAGATAAATTTAGGGAGGGATTATTATTATTATTATTATTATTATTATTATTATTATTATTATTTTTGTAATTCTAACATCCTGAGCCAATTCTGTGTGTTGGACACATTACACAACTAGAAGCCAATAGAAATAGACCTCAAGGCAGATGGGGTAAGTGGCATGATAGTATAGTAGAAAGATCAGCTTTGGGGCTTGAATGAGCTGTCAAATGGTGACTGTCCAGCTCTCTTGCTAAATGATCTTGTGCACATGTTACTTAACCTCTGAGAGGCTGTCTCCTTTATAAATAGGGCCATTAATGTTATTTTTCTGAGAAATTACTATGGCTAAGTGATACTTGACTTATTCGTTCAGTACCCATTCACTATTACTATTCATGAGTCTGAGACTTGGTCTTCCTTTTAAAACTGTAGCCTTGCAAATCAACTCCAACAGTGACCACAGGAGAGGAAAACACCCATCTATCACTCTTTTGGAATGTGAAAGGACGACTGACAGCTTCCACTAAGTTAGAATTTTTAGAGTATATTGTTCAAATCAAAGTGATGAAAACACTGACATAGTTATTTTCTTTTTTCACATGAAAACAACACCCTCAGGTTTAATTTTTTCAAGTTGCCATTCTAAAATGGCAGGATTATTAATTCATATGCCCAGATAAGGCATGATCAAGAATTAGTTCACTCTTGATGTAGGTACTCATGGCACATCGAGGCAAGTGCCACGATATCAAGTTTCAAACATCAAACCCTTATATTTTGAGTTCCCTCTCCAAACTGTCCTAAGAAACATAATCCCAAACCAAAAGGTCCTTTTTCCACTTGAAAATGGCCTGGACAAACCCTCTCTAATAGAAGTCAGACCCAAGGCTCCTGAGAAGGAGCATACCAACTTTCTATCCTCCCTGGCTCCTTCCTGTCTCCCTCACTCCCACCTCCCTCTCTCCATCACACAGGTACCTCACGGAAGCATCCTGCCACTTGGAATTCAGAGCAAAAGTGGTGGCTGTGCAAAGAGGGCAATAAACATAAATGATACCTGTGGGTAATAGGTTTGAAATTACTGTGTTCCTTGGTAACTGGATATAATTACAAGTACCCTGGATTCCACGGGGCTACGGTGCAATTAGCACTCTCATTTCCAGAATAAAAGGGAAGGATTACGACGATGTTGCCACAATTCAGTAATGTGAGAAAAGGGAACTTACCAGAAAGATGTCAGTAGTTCTGCATATTTTTCTCCGTGTTCATTTCACATTGGGAGCCTGCGTATTTGTAAGTCTAAAAAGCACACAAATCTATGTGATTAAGCCCATATAAGTTATAATACATCACCATTATAGTAAGGCTACTGCAGGGGTCCTTAGTAAGTTAAAAAAAAAAAAAAGGAAAGGGTGGGAAAGTAATGAGTGATGTGACTACACTGTAGGCAGTGGGCAGGTTACCATATATTTTGGAGGTAATTAAAGACGATTGAGTGATACTTCCCAGGCTAATGAGTGATTCCGCCACTGCCTCGCAGCGGGGAGGCCCCTGTGTGTTACTGCATATTTCCACAGTATTTACTGGGGTAATGAGTGTTATTGCTGTGGTGTAACAGCAGGGTGTACTGCTCACTGTGTTTCCCCGAGAGCTCTGTCATCATTACAAGGCAAAGTGTGATTGCTGTTTTGCTAGACACCACTCGTGATCTATTCCTATATTGTTCCATAGTAATTACCAAATGGCACAGTGCTATTTACCAGGGTGTGTCCTTTAGACAATCAAGAAAGAGTTTGTTTGTCTGTCTGCTCTTGTGACTTAACCACATCGTTCCTGATTTGGTTATGGTATATATAATTGTGGGATTGTTACTGACTTGCAATCACTGGCTCATATACCATGTTTGCTCTTGCTTCTCCTGGGCCTTGGAAGGGAGGTTTCCACTGCCGTCTGGCGTTGTTCAAGCTTCACCGGGCAAGCAGGAGGGAGGGTCTGGCAGAGAGGAGAGAGGAGGCCTTCACACTTTAACAGTTATCTTTTGAATATTCTGCGTCTACATTCCCTTCTACGATTCTAAGAATAGTACCAGCATATCAATCAAGAGGACATATAGTCAGCAGAACAAAGACTCAAATCAGTCAATATTTTGATTTCACTTTACAGGATGTAGGTACGGAGAACTGTCTTCGCTTAGCATATTTTGACTTACTGGCCAATCATTGGCTAAAATATTCCATAGGTTCTTATGTTTTCACTTTGGAGTCTGTCACTGTCTCCCCTCCCTTAATTTTCATTTGGAAAAACGTCACCATGTGTGCGACTAGGAAAAGTGCTTTGGTAGCAGGATCAGAGTCCTCAATTCTAGTCTGACTCTCTACCCTTATGGAGACCTTACCTGGCCATCAAGAGTGATAGTAAAGGGAATGAGCCGTGGTGTTGGACTGCCTGAGGTCAAGTCTCAACTTTACCATGGGTAAATGCCCTAATGTCCCTGAGACTCTTTCCTCGCTTGTGAAAGGGGGAAAAAATAGTACCTGCTCCTAGGTTTATTACAAGTTTTAATGAAAGAATTAGGTCCGATGTTTCTTAAAATGCCTGTACAGAGTACATTGTTATTAAATGTTAGCTATGATTACTTAACTTGCTGAGTTGTAATAGGAAAGACTTATTATTTGCTCCCTAAGTTGCTTTCTATCTCCTGAAACTTGGATTCCCTGATGTTTTATATTTGTGGCTATATCAAAAGAAAGCAGAGAACAGATGTACATGCACAATTAGGCCTACTTCATGACCTGAAATATCTTGTTGAGTCAGTTTCCAGTTTACACATGGGTTCGTCAATAAATCTGAATTCTAGCTACAGCAGAAATAAAAGAGGAAGGAGCCTCAGACTGATCAAATAGGAAGACAAATCCATCTACCATTAACGCTGGTATTTACAGCGCTCCATGAGGAATTAGAAATATGGGCCATAGAGACACCTGGGTGGCTCAGCGGTTGAGCATCTGCCTTTGGCTCAGGGTGTGATCCTGGGGTCCTGGGATTGAGTCCCTCACTGGGCTCCCTGCATGGATCCTGCTTCTCCCTCAGCCTATGTCTCTGCCCACCCCCCTTTCTCTTTCTCATGAATAGATAAATAAAAATCTTAAAAAAAAAAAAAAGAGGAAATATCAGCCAAATGAGGAAAGCTGTTGTGAGGTAAAATCAGTGAGGTATACAGACTACTCTTCCTCAAAGTCTGTGTGAGGAGTGTCGAGATTTTAGGTCTTCTCTAATGAAAGGACTTCAAGGTGGACATCGCCTCCCTATCCATTTTCACCCACGTGCTATTTAGTTTCCGTGTATGTTTCTTCAACTTGAAATTGCTTTATACCATCAGAGTTCCTGGGGCTAAAGGAATCTCTCCTGTCACAACATAACACAGAGAGAGTTGGACGTGAATCTCTCAATAGATAGACTAGAACTGTAGTCAGTTCCTGGGAATACAGTGCTGTAGTTAGTGTTGTGGGAAGTGAGAATAGGAGAGTGAACCTTCTGGGTTAGTGCTTCCATGCAATGCTAGACATGAGACATTTGATGGAAGCTTCACCCTTATATTAAACTAGAACACTTAAAGAATGCCTCTGATTTTCCTGCAACTGGTGCTCAAGCTCCCTAAACGTGGAAGCCCATGCTGACAGCAAATAGCATGAGAACTGAATGCCAAGGGATCCACCAAAGACATAAACTGGATAGATCAGAAAGTTAGTAGGACTCAGAGTATCCTCAAACCACAGCCACATATCTGTGGGTTTCTGCAACCCATACTGTAGAGTATCACAGTGTTACATATATAAGAGCGTACGTAGTCATTATTGAGTAAATCCGATGTGTCCATCATTCTAGCTAGCGGGTTCTTTCCTAGAGTGTGAGTTAACCCTTTTATTGTCTTCGTTAGGTCCTGGGTAGAAAAGTCAATGGAACAGATCAGGATGATAATTGCACACAAGATTTCTTACATGCCAAGATGCCAGGCTCGGTGGGTGGTACCCCTGCAGAACTGTTCCTCCACACATCTTGTTCCTGGTCCAGGTCGGCTCCGTGGCACATGTGGCCCTGCAAATCTATTCCCTGCTAATGCTGTGTCCTCCATCATTTCACCACGGCATGTCCGTCCATCTTTGTGAGCACAATTTTTTATTAATCAGCGAAACGTTTGGGCCTTTGAAATTGAAATGGATTTCAGTCTTCTTTATATATTAATTATTGATAAATGGAGCCTGGGAGACAAGGAAGAAGGCAGGCATGATTATAGACAGATAGTTTTTAATTTTATGTCTCTTGCAGTGACAGAGAAATTTAGTTTAATAGGAGTAATTTTTCAAAGGAGATGCAATCATGAAGGAGGGGGTGTAGAAAATGAGCTGAGCATACTAAAAAAGAAAGAACTTGTAGGAGACATAGCATGTTTCCATACCTAAAAATTTCCTAGAAGGCCTTATATCAAGAAGTAGAGATAGAAATCCTTCCAAAATTGTCTTTGTACTTTGCAGGTAGGAACTGCAACCCCGAAACCAGATACTATTACTTTCAAAAGGCCTACATGCCCAACTTAGACAATTTTGTGTCTTTTGCATCATTTCAAACTCTCCTAAATTATTCAAAGTCTCAAACAGCCTTAATTATGTACTGTCCCAAACATCATGTAGGAAGGCCATGAGGTGTAGTAGGAATGGTTTCAGGCACACAGACTACTGAGTTCCAGCCCAGTTCCATCATTTTTTTTAGCTTGCCATGAGGTCTTCACGTAAGCTTCTAGAGTCTTAGTTTCTCCATATGGAAAATGGTGATACTCTTCTTTCCACTAGGTACATAGGTAGTATCTGAGGATAAATGAAGAAATTACCATGAATAAATTTCTGAGGACTTTCTTCTCTCAAAAAATCTGAGATTTTCTGATAAAAGAAAAATAATTCTTTTTATGGGTCCATCAGTTACTAATTATTCCATGCAAGCATAGTTATTTTTTATTCTCCACATCTATGACTAATCCAATTCGACACCACAAAAATATTTGAGCCTTATAATGCTTTTCCAGAATCTGTCCTGGGATCTGGAGATTAAAAAAGAAAAAAAAAAAAAGAAAAAGAAACCTAGGCTGCACCCCTAAGGATACCTCATTCCTCAGATCTCATTTCTTGTTGAAATATCTGCATTTTTTATGGGCTCCTATAAACTCGATAGGATCTCTCTGCCTCGCTGCCAGTTTAGCACAGTGAGCCATCCACTGTGATTCTTAGAAGAGTCAATGAGGAAGGGGAAAGCATTGCATTAGGAACTAACACAGGAAGAAGGAAGGAGAAAGAGCAACGATTTGTTTTTGTAGAGATGTGGGAGAAGAGCACTGGGCAGAGGCTCTGCTTTCAGTCTACACAATTCAGACTTGACTGTCCGATGGATAGGGGAGAAAAAAAAAATCCCTGGACACCACCCTGCCTATTGTAGTGATTATTGCCCAACTGGCATTCCATATTAGTCTTCCTAAAACCTTTTCATTATATTCTTACCCTGCTCAGAAGCCATCGATGGCTCTCACTGGCATGGCGCTAAATCCATCTTTCTCCATTTCTTTCCTCCTCCCAATCTCTTTCCCTCTTCAGTTCATTTTATGTTTGGATGTGGCTCCTATCAACTCATAATATTGCGGTCTTCTGTAGAATGAGGCCTGTTTTACACAGTTATCCCCCTGTGACCTTAGGTAGAGGAAGGAATGCCTCCATGTTTCTGGATGCTTGTAACCCTGTAATTTAGCACTTGCTTTTGCAGTTTTATGTCCTATTCTAATTGTTTTCACAATGGATTATAATTGTTTTTAAATAATAATGTTGTCTTGAACTTTTTAGGACCCATCAGCATTAGATTTTGAAGAGGTCTTTGTTAATTGCTTGATACCAAGATGGAAGTTGTGTTGGCAAAAAAAAAAAAAAAAAGCTGTTTTTTTTCCTAGCGAACTTTTCAGAAAGAATTGTCACAGGCCATCCTTTCCTGGTCTGTCTACCCCTTCCTTTCCTCTGGTAGCTCAACCTGCGTGTGTACACACAAGAACACACAAACCTCTCAGGAATAATTACTGTCAAAGCTGCATTCTGCAGGAGGTGTTACAGCCCATTTGTCTGCTCTGGGCTCCAGAATCTCTACTGTGATTGATAGAGCTCCACCCAGCACACATATCTGTCTGTAACACCTCGAAGCACATTTTAATGGCTTTAGGACCCAACATATATAGGAGGTGAGAAAGACTGAACTTCTGTATGTGACGAGAAGTGCATATCGTTTATCACAAATCGCTTAAACATGCTACTAATTACAGACATTGCTTAACATGCATAAAAACGAGCAAAAGATTAATTGTCCTTCGTGTCCATTCTCTATTCTTCTTTCTGTTATTTAGTTTCTGCACATTTTCTTTGGTGTAGTCCACTTCTTCTTGTCCCTTGCCATGTGTGCTGGGATTGCTCAGGTCTTTGTATCGAGGTCTTATTACTATTTTCAGAAAATTCTAATTCTTTATCACAGTTTTACCAACGAGGCTTTGCTTCCCTCCAATGAGCTTTGTATAATGCTGGCTGCCAGCCTTACTTATTAGGCCAGAAATGACTGTGCTGTGCCCCCGCTCACCCTTTTTCTAATCTGAGGATTCTGGGTTCTGGCCAACAGCATCTAGGCTCTACTTCTCTCTCTCTCTCTCTTTCTTTTTTCTTTTTTTTTTCCTTTTTTTCCTTAAATTAGGTTGGGGTTAGTTGAAATGTGAGCTGAAGACACATCTTACCACTACATAAATAGATTCACACTTGCCCCATCAATGTGTTGAACAACCTCTGTGCCTCAACTGTGTTGGTGGAGGGTAAGGGGGGGTATGAATGGGAGGATACTGTGTAATTATCGCTTGTGGTATTGGATGCACATGTATTGAAAATAAATTCTCTGTGAATTACCAAGTTAAGTTGGTTTCCAAGGACTCTCAGACTTCGAATATAGACAAAGCACTTCTCATTACCCTGAATACCACTCCTGAGGCTGAATAAAGAAACACAGACCTAAAAGACACTCAAATTTACAACGAGGAATGTAGGACATTTGGCTCATTGGTAGTCACAGGTTTAGTTTTAAAATGCAGATGAAAGATACCCCAGGTCCAAATGACACTTTGTAAGCTAAACCACAGCATAAATTGTGAGCTGTGTCATTTGCTAGCACATTAACCTATATATAATGCAACATTTGTATGGAGCCCAGTGAAAGATTGGATCTGACTCAGTAATTTCAAACACAATTGGCCTCTTTCATTCTTTAATTATCCTCACCAATTTCAAGAATTAACCTTAACTTTAAATTATGTAGGCTTCCTCCTTTGGATTTGTGTTACAATTGTAGGCTTATCTAAATGTTAGATGGTAGGAGTTTTTTGTTTTGCTTTGTTTTGTTTTTCTCTTTTTGCTGAATAGAGACATTTGTTCCCAGTTATTATCATCATAATGACCCTGCCAAAAAATAATAATATTAGAGGCCGAGAGGGTCTCCAGCCAGGCTATTGTGGGACCCCTGATGCCAGAGCTAGATTGCCTGGCCGAAAATCATATCTCAACATAATTGGCTGCAGTGACAAAAAGAGAGAGTGAGAAATAAAGAAAGAGAAAGTCAGCAGGTCTGATAGGAAGGTTGCAGGCATTTATATCTAAATGGTCTCCCAATGTAACATTTTGCTCCTAATGACACAGGATTAGGAAGGGAATATAATGAGGTTTTATCAAATGTTCAAATAAATAGCCTGACCCACCCCCTTCTCAGTACCCCCGTTTCTCCCTTATATATGATTTAAGTGTAATAGAGTCTAAGGATTAAGAAAGGCAAATTTAGCAGAAGGCTGAACGTCTTTTTTTTTTTTTTTTTTAGCCTTTTTCTCCCACCTTCTCCACTCATATCATAATTAACCCTTTGTCTGCCTTGTGATGCTGGTTCCATTACTCTTCTCTTTCCCATTGCTTACTGTTCTGATGTCAGAGGCTGAGTGAGTATCTTGACAAAGAATGAGAGATTTCTAGAAATTGTACGAATTTATCTGGGAATGTCAGTCTCCTTTTGAGGCAACATAGCAATATTTGAGCGTAACAAAAAAGGACACATGAACATTTGCAAAAGGAGGTTCAAGGGCTAGTATTGAAAAGCGATGTTATTCCCCTGCCCTTCTCTCCACCAGCCAGACTCTGCTCCTCCCCTTCCTCTTGTGTTGCTTCCAGCCAAATACTCCCTTTGCTCTTCTTCAACCTACCTTGTCTTTACTGCATCTGCATTTTCCTTTCTCCTCACCTCTCTGTCCATCTAGGTCTACACTGGTTTTCCCACTCACAGAGCAACATGACCTGGGCTCACGAGCCCTTCAGGGGGCAAAACAGCAATTTCCAGGCATTTGTTTTAGCATTTGAAGTGAATAAACACTCAATGCCTAAACATATGATTCAGATTCCTTGGCAGTGCTAGGTCAAAGAGATAGTCTCTTCCTTCATTTTATATATACACTTTGCACACACACACATACCCATTCCGTATGGCATATTCTGCTAGGTACCATGGGAATTCGTAAGATGAATTAGGTGTGTTGCCTTTCCTCACAATTATGATTTAGTAGTTTCTTGCGCCATCTGCATAAGAGTGATTGTTAGAGCCGTGAAGTGGATGATGTCCTAGTGGGAAAGTAATATGAAAAAAGCAGAAGGCAGAGGTTGAAGCCACAGGGGTCAGTCCATGTTTAAAATGCAGAATAAGGGGGGAAAGCCAGTGAGAGAGACAGATAAAACCTGGCTGAAAGGACAGAAAGGAGATCACAATAATGTAGTGCCAGAAAGATCTGAGAAGAACTTTGCAAGAAGGAGGTGGACATAACAACGTGTCAGAGAGGCCAAAGAAAATCACAGCCAAGCAAAGGCTGTTGCATTTGACGATTAGGATGACCTTCGAGGAAAGTGGTTTTTATAGATGGTGGGAATGCACCTGAGTTGCACGGGGGTTGAGGGTGTCTGGTGGGGAAATAGACCTGGCAAGTTGATTGTTTTGAGAAGTTGGATGCTAGGGGAGAAAAAGAGGAGGAATTAATGAGAGAGTAAAGTAGAATGCATGCTTTGCCGTGTAGTGTGGTGTGGGTGGGCAGTGTGGTTGCAGTGTAAATATGGCCTGAAGGCACCAGTGTACTGTTCCTGTGTGTGAGTAAACAAGGGGGTGATGGAGCAGGGAGGGAAAGTAAGAAAGAGAGAGAATACAAAGGACCATGAAGTGATTGATGGAGCCAGATCCTGGCAGAAATTCAGGCATATATACCGAAGTGGGAGATATTTATATATTTTGACTATTAGATTTGGAATGAAATGATTTTTTTTTCATTGCGAAAGAAAAACTCAGGAAAGGACAGTGACATTTGGAGGGATGGCAAGGCAGCCAGGCAGTGCCTGGCTGTCCCGGACTCCTGGGCTGACAGGTTTGAATCACGTTCTGAGCGTCCACGGATGAGGAGTGCACACTGCATTTAAGAAGCCTGCAGTATGCATTGCAACAGGCAGTTGGCATGGAAGGGTCCTAGGTTAAGGGATGGCTGTAAGGATCTGCTCAAGTCCTAGAGTAAGAATTTTCAGAGTTCAGCACAGTGTCATACCTCTTTGCCTCAAAATACTAGGTGACCAGAAGTTGTGTGTACGCAGCCAGGGGATGAGCAAACCCAGAGTTCTTGAGTATTATTTAATAAATAGGTATTCTCAGTACCTGTAATATATTCCAGACACTGCAGTGAGCTCTGGGATTTTCTTACGGCGGCCACAGTAGATAACATTAATCCTGTTGGATCAATAGGAAATTTGACCTAGAGAGGTAGGGTAACTTGCCTCAGATTATGCATCTGGTAGAGAACAGAGGCCAAATAGCATAAAATCTTAGACTTTGGAACCTAATTACCTAGGTTTGAATCCCAGTTCTGTTATGTAAATTCCTTAATCTCTCAGAATACCAGTTTCTGTATCTGTAGTATGGAAGGAATAATATTACTTCATTTGCTCCAGTGAGATTAAATGCATCAATATATGTCAATCACTTACAGCAGCACTTGGCTTATTTTAATATTAGCTATTAATAATTTAATATTAGGTATTACTATTGTCATCATAATTCTGATTTTCTAAAGTCAAAATTCAGTTTTGTTGTTTTTTACTTTATTGTAATTTCCCAAGCTGTGTCTACAAACCATAAATTAACTAAGATGTTATCAGGTAAAAGAGAACACCATAGCTACAAAAACTTGCAAAATAGATGTTAGATCAAATTTATCAACCTTCTTTACTACAAATGACTTAGAAACTCTAATAGGTTAATACATACTCGGGACCTAACCTGGAATATAACAAAACCACTACTTACATAAAATCTATAGAGAACTTATTTTTCCTTTCAAAACACTTACCAACATTTTGAGAATTATTTTTCTATAGAACATGCTGCAAAAAAAGTTATTCTGCACTTTGGCCACTAAACAGAAACGTTTTGAAAAGACCAATCTCTTCTTGGCCTAAATTGGGTTTTCAGGAAAAGCAAAATCAGAGAAGGACTGATGATCTTTTGAGTATTGTCACACTTTGGTAGATTTAGGTACAAAATGGGGGCAAGGAGTAGATTCGAGAGATGGTAAATAAAGAGTAGGAGAGGGATGTGAGATGGTGGGTAAAGAGATAAAGGACAATGTCAAGACCTTAGAGGCAGACCCATTCTTTATAATGACAAGACCCCTGTGTGAATTTTTGTATGTCTCTCAATTTTAAAGGAGGTAAAAGTTGGAATTGAAAAGGCCGAGAAAGTATGAAATCAAAGCTCTAGATGGTTCATCATATGGATATTGATACGTTATGTACAACTATTGTTTAATATTTTTGTAAGAGAAAGTATGAGAGATATATATGGGAGAAAGGTGGAGAAGAGGGGGTTGGCTGTACAAATATAAAAAATAGTATTTGAATGTGATTGATTACTATAATGGAGATATAATAAAACATCTTCCTCTTATATTCAACTTTTCCTTTTCCTTAAGCAGTTGCTTTGTTTTTGATTCTAGAGTCTTTTTTTTTTTTATTGAAGAGCTGTGTTTAAAGCATTTTGTGTCAAGAACCAAAATAAATTATTTTGTTATTTGTATGACACTGTATGATACAAAATAAAGATATTGGTAGTTTGTGGAGAGTTTGGAATGCAGATATTAAAAATAAACTATTCTTCATTATCTGAGATTATTTTAATAAATAGAATAAGGGATGAAACTGAAAGGAGTTACCTTATTTTTAGGTAAATCTACTATTAATAAAGGAAGGGTTTGAGAGCCAGAGACGACAGGACAACTTTATTACATTTTAATCATTGAAACGGCTCTCACTCTAGAAACCTCAAGCAATGTTTCCGATGTTTGCATTGTTTTGGTGCATATTGGCCAGTTTTGCTATTAATACATTTAGTAGGAAAGCAGATAATCTAGCATGAATGTAATCTTCAAAAGCTATAGAATTTAGAAATGACAGATATTTACTGAGGTATACCAAAGGTGAAAGTTCCATTAGCCACAATTACCCTTACTTTCCTTTCTTCCAATACTTTACTCATCTTATATCAACTTCAGGCTAAATCCTGGACTGGACACTGAAGATTGCAGGATGCATATGATAGAGCTCCTCCTCTTAAGGAACTCAAAATCTGGTGGGGATTTAAGTCTGATTTAATTATCTCTACACTTATTGAATGCTCTCTATGTAGCAGGCATGTTCTAGGAATCTGAAATACTAGTCACTAGTACTGATTATAAAATATTGTAAAGGTTAAAATTGAGGTGTTAAAGACTAAGGGACGATAGAGAACAAATGGCTAAATTAACCATGGAAAATCAAAAATTTTTAGAGTTGCAAAAAGGATTTAACTAAGAATACAGAGAGATCAAAAAGCACGATATATTTAGGGAACTTCATGTAGTTATGTGAACCTGAACAAAGGCAGATATGATAGGAAGTGATAAGAGATGGTTGAACGGGTGGCTAACATCTATTGGGAACTGGCCAAAGCATGATATCTTTAGAGAAGAAGGATAAGTAAGAAGTGAATTGAAAATAAGTCAAAGGGATGTGGAAAGGCTAAAGAGAAAGGGAAGCACACTGAGAACCACTTGAAGAGAAGAGGCGCTACAGAAATAGGATGGTTCTCTAAGTGTGTAAATTAACCTGTGTGAAATGGGAGGTCTAGAGCAGAAACAGGAGAGATGGATGCATTTAAGGGTCATAGACAAGGGCAGAGACAGGCCTTGAAATCCAGAGTAGAGGTTTTGCTTCGTGAAGTGGGTGGCAAGGAACCATTAGTGTCACAAGAAGACGTACAATGGCCCTGAAGTGGCGTACTCAATGAGCTACTAAGATTCTTTCTGTCCCATGAATACTTCATGGCAGCCCAAGTGTCAGGCAGACACCTAACTGGTGCCTAAGGAATTTGAATGATCAGATATAACTCAAACTATCTCTGGGATGAACCCAGATAAACCCCAGGGTCTTTAAGGATGCTATTCTTTAAATAACATTAAAATTGGTTTGTGTCAACTAGGGAATTAATGAGCAGTTAAGGTATCCCACTCTGAAACAATTGGTCATTTATAATGATTAGTATGTTATGCACTGTAATGCACCAAAATATTGGATTTTCAGCACTAAAATATTCAGGACAGTAGTAGCCAATGAAATAAATCTTCCACCAAAAAAAGAAAAAAATTACCTGGAATTATCCATTTCTCTAATGTCCTTAGCAAATGTTTTAACCCCAGCTTGAACATAAGCTTTTCCCCTACTGGCTTAAGATGAATAATTATTTATTTACCCTGATTACATGGAAATAAACTCCTGATATTTTGTGCTTTTTTTGGTTTTGTTTTGTTTTGAGGATTTATTTAAAGAAGGAGAACACATGCATGGGGGTAGGGGCAGAGGGAGAGGGAAAGAGAGAATCTCAAGCAGATTTCCTGCTAAGCATGGAAGCCAATGCAGGGTTTGATCTCAGGACCCTGAAATCATAACTTGAGCCAAAAATCAAGAGTCAGACATTTGACCACCTGAGCCATGCAGGTGTCCCTCTGTGCTTTTTTAAATAATAGAAAAGGGGAAGAATGATCCTCATCCTCTGCCCACCAAATAAATATGTGGGCCTCTATATGTACAGACACAACATATACATACATATATGTACGCCTGCATTCCAAGGCTATGATCACATTCAAACAACCATTGCTTTTCAGCTTCAGGCTTATGTAGACACACAGTAAATAAAGTAATTTATTTCTGTGAACGAAAAAGGAAATAGCTACCCATGGTTCTGAGTTAGGCTTCTGCTTATGATCTAGCCATTTCTCAGCAGGTGAAGCCCTTGCTAACCAACAGAAAAACCACATGATATTGTCAGTAATACAACGGGCTTTCGGTATTTTAGATGAAAAAAGGAGTCTTTGGTTAATGGTCTCATAGAGAGAGAATTATGGTAATAGATATAGTGTACTTCCCAGTTACTAACCTGAAGCACTGATACCTATCACTGTATAAGGACTATTTCATGAAACACAGATTTCTGTAGCCAGTCTTTAGAAGGTGGTAAGGGTACCTGAGGGCATGCCCTACAGATTTACCGTAGAACAATGGTGACATGACTCACATGATTCACTTTGACTTTTAAAAAAAAGTATCTATTAAAATTTATGTAGTAGGACAAAAAAATTAATGCCAAAATACTTCAGAACACATTCTTCAAAATTAGCATCACAAAATAGATAGGATTAAAAGAAAGGTACTCATGTGCCTGTGTGTTCAATTATTATACAATTAGATATCCAAAGTCCTAGATGCTATCTTGGCCCTGCCACACATTCATTTACACAGTGCATTTTGCTGTGTTTGAAGCTTTTATTAAAAATTAGTCATATATATCTTTCTTAAAATTGAAAAAAAAAAACATGTTTGGGGATTTAGTCCTTATGTAGAACTCACTAGACGCTAGTTCAGGTTAAGAGGCTCCATGGGGGAGGGTGGAGGTGAGGAGTGGAATGTGTTAGTTATTTGCTTCCGTTACTATGTTAAATACAAAATTTAACAAAATTTGAGAGATGAGCATCTTTATGTGTCCTCAGTGCCTAGAAATTTAGGCCATTTTAAAGAATCAAGGAAAACGTAGCCTGTAGCCATTCTGTCTGCTTTTCTGATTCTTCTCTTACCTCTTTGTCCAGTGTAAGAGGGAATTAAGGACAAAGGTAAGTCTTTCTAGAAAGAGGGAATGGAAGAGAACATAGAAACTTACTATCTACCTGGTATTTTGCTAGGCTGCCTCAGTCTCCCTGCAAAAGGTGAGACAAGTTAGCAACAACTGTCTCATTGGCTAGAAAATTGCACAAAAGCTTTTATTGGTAACACTTGCTTAAACTGGCCTTGTATCATACATCTCAAGAGAGAAAACTCAGTTCTTTGTTCTTTTTGCTTCCTCCCTCCGCTCTGGAGAAATGGGATCTGCTCTGAGCAGGTTGCAGGTGCACACTTGTCTGGCCTGTTTCAGTGGTGGGAGACACTTGATTTCAGATGCAATAAGAACTAGAATAACCACTGCAAGCTTTCAGAGAGCGGGTTTCTTTCACTGCCATCTGCATATTGGCCGAGTTTTAAAAGCAATTGATAATATTTGTGGCTAATGCTAACGACATCAGTATTTTAAGGATTTAAGAACAATATGATATTATTTACTCTTTTAGATTTCTCAGAGACTAAAGGGTAGCCTTGAAATAAAACTATGAATGTTACAAATTCCACGTTTGTTAAACCTGTTTCGTGCCCTATATGAAAATCAATAGAGGGGCCAAAAGTATTTTAAATATCAACAAAATGAAAAGGTGTGACATGCTGAATCCCAGTAAGGTCTTCTGAAGACCATAAATAGCCCAGGTCATTTGAACATAGAAAATTCTTTAAGGAAACAGAGTCTATTTAGGATTCTGTTCCTGAGTCCATTGAAGGTGCTTAGTTCCTGCATTTATCCCTGTGAATTACATCTTCCTCTTAGAAAGGATAGAAAGGCCCCATTTTCAGTTGCATGGAGGATTTTGCAAATATGGAGGGCTTTTACACATATTGCATAAAATAAACACCTCATTTCTTACGTTTTCCTCTTGCATTGGATAAAGACAAGAACAGCTAAAAGAAATTTATTTTCTCCCTCTCTTCTTTACTGACTTTTTGTCATCTTAGAATGTATTAAAAATGTCTTCACTATTACCCTCTCTTATTTATTGCTTTAATCTCTCTTTTTCTTTTTCTTTCCTCCAGGTAAGTCCTGCTGCTTTCTAAATCTTACCAGAATGTCCTTTAGAAAAATGGTAAGTACGTCTCTCCAGTAATATGGTTTCATTTTCCAGGGTACAAAGAGATTATCTTTTTTTTTTTTTCCTTAAAGCTGCATTTGGTATCAGCCTATTTCTTGGCTTTTATCCATTAACACTAAAAAACACTTGGTCATGAGTGAGGCGGCAATTTTCTGTTTGATACATTGATGGACCCTTGTTACTTTGGATTTTCAGAGTATTGTTCCTAAGACTTCCTAGAAAATTGACAGTCTGCTAGTGCATGTTGTACATTAGAGAGAGGCTGCCCAGCTTCTAGGAAACATTAAATGTTGGGTGGTCAGAGATTACAGATGGTCTGTGTTTGGTTCAGAGAATTAAAGGTCTTGCATTTATGAGCATCAGATTTTAGAACCCAGCAGGTAAATATTGGTCCAGTGACGTTAAATGACAAAACCTTTTCATAAAAAATTCCACGCCAAAGCTACCAAAGGAAAAGTGACAGTGAAAATGAGAAGCAAAGGTTCACAAAACCTGGCTAATTGGTTTAGTGCTTCCAAAGGAAGAATATTGGCACTGCAGTCTTCATCTGCTGGAATTAGCTTCATGGTCCATTAAAAGAAATACAAATTTAGCTTTGTCTATTGCAGTCCTTCATATTCAGAGATGATGCAAGTTGCAAGGAATTTTGATTCATATTCCTTAAGATGAGAGTGTGGATAGTATAACAAACTGAAATTATGACTTCTTACTGTCGTTGGCTACTTTATTTTGTGTCCTTGGTTTCACTGTTGTATTATACGTAATTATACTTATACTAGAATCGTATTCTGTGCTGTTCCAGGAGACCATTTCAAAACCTTTTTTCAGAAGATTGAACACTTGTTTGATAGCACTAAAATGAAATAACAAGCACGTGAAAGGAGATTTAGTCAAGACCGTGAGAAACAGAATAAGAGAGTTTCAATTTTCAAGCTTTTAGCTAGACTTGTCTTTAAAAAACAAATAATGAAAAAAGAAAAAAACCTTAACATTTAAGTGCTAGGACGTGGTATTTATATTACATGTTATTCTGTTATCAAGTCACATATATTTTATAATAACTGCTTCTGGTAATTCAATTAAAGAAAAGTCACCAGACGGTGTGTGGACAACTCGGCATGCAACTCTCTAAAATAGCTTTGAATAGGAAACTCTAGAATTAACTGGAATATGTGCTCTGTTTTTTTCAGTCTCTTGAATTCTTAAGCAATCATCTTGCTTACACCCACCATAAGATCATCTCTTTCCTTTAAATTTTCTTTCAGTATCATGTTGGCCTTTTTCTGTTGCAAGGAAAATTCAGTGCAACTGGTTCAAGCAAAAAGGAAATTTGTGAGATTATGTAACAACAGCAACAACAACAACAACAACAACAACAACAAAAACCTAGAGATAGATCTTGCCGGGCACAGCCGTTAACAAATGTTTAAAGAACCTCCCTAGGATCTGATTACTTTGTTTCACTATCTCAAATGCATTATTTCTGTTGGCTTCTTGGTTTTTATGAACTCGGTTTGAAATCCCATGGAGAAAACAGAGTAACTCTGTGGGTAGTCACAGCCGGAGACCCACTGCATCTCACTGACTCTGATTTTTGTCTTGAACATGTCTCTGATGGGAATGCAGTGAACAAACTGACTTAAGTCTAAGTTATGTGCTTCATCCCTCGTACTGGGGGTTAGGTGGAGCCTTATCTAAAATCAGGAACAAAATGAAAAACGGATGGATTTCCAAACTGCTGACATCTTCACTAAGGTGAATAGATGCTGAGAAGCCATGAAACCAATCAATAAATATCCATTTCATCTTCTTTATTACTATTTTTTTTCCTTCAGCAAATGATTCTCTTTCTCCTTTTGAAACGGTAGAGTGAACTTGACTAGCTCTGCTCTATCAAAACTGCCCTGCAGCCTGGCCAGCAAACAAGTGTACATGGAGTCATGAGATGAGGCTGTGGCAGCTTCCAGGATTTCTTCTGTTTGGTGCAAAGTACCTGAGCCAACAAACCTGGGCCAAGAAATGCTAGATAAAAGCATTATATTTTAATCAAGTTTACTTCTCTCTTCCGCCCTTCTTTGTATGTTTTATTTGCACTAAGCACAGTGAAAACACAATGTTGAGACTTGGTTGTACTACTGATGTATTTCTTGTTTTAAAGATAAAGTCATTAGATACAAGAGCATTGCACATGGGGATAGAGCATCTAAAGGTAATTTATTTCACCTATGAAAGCTCACTTAAAAGAATAGCTTTCTCTTTACAACAGTAGTTATTAACTCCTGAATTGTCTACTTTAACACACTTAGGTCATTATCACTTTCCTTTCCCTCCCTGCTGGTATTAACAGTTTACAACCAGGAACTTTGACTTGATGGAAATAGTTGTTGTTGTTGTTGTTGTTTCTTCAAAGTAAAGGAGAAATCTAAGATCTTAAATTTCTTTGGAATCTTATGGAGGATACAGATTGTGGTTAGTGCCCTCTAGAGTTGTACAGCACCAAAATCTTGGAGCCAATCAATGATCGGGATGGCAGATTTTAATCTCATAATGCCCAGGTTGCCACTAGGAAAAAAAGATTATTGTTTTGTTAAAAATATATTCTATCGCTGCTTGGAGAATTTAAGTTGTGAACAAATTCCTGAAAATGTTATAAACCTTGATAGAGACAGCCTGTCTAGATTTTGGGAGCCTAGTTGATGAAATTAGACACTTCTTAAAGTCTTTATTTATTTGAGAGAGACAGGGTGTGTGTTTGTGTGTGAGAGAGAGAGAGAGAGACAGATAGCGACAGCAAGAGTGGGGAAGGGGGAGGAGCAAGAGAGAGGGAGATGGAGAAGCAGACTCTCCACCGAGCAGGGGGCCTAATGCTGGACTCAATTCCAGGACCATGGAATCATGACCTGAACTGAAGGCAGATGCTTAACTGACTGAGCCACCCAAGTACCCCCGAATTAGATTTCTTTATATCATTTTTGAACATTTTAATCTAAATGAAGCTAAACTATTCAGTACAAGCTTTAGTCAAGTACTTTCTGAGACCATTTACTTGCTTGCTTAGATGTAGATTATTCAATTTCTGTTTAATTTTTGTTTTCTTTTTTTTTTAATGTTTTTTTTAATGTTTATTTTGAATGTAGGAAAATAGTACCAAGAATAATAATGTAACTGTTATAATAATAGATAAAACTCATTTACTGCATTAGTATTTCTCCCACTTTAGGTACTATACAGTGTATTTTTCAGAAGAAAGATAAATTTATAAAGCCAAAGATACATGCTTTACAATTTCTTATTAGATATGGAATTATTAAAATATATTAGCAGTAATGATCCTACTTGAAAGCTATTTATCTTTCCATCCCCCAAAGCACCTTAAACCAAGCTTTACACATAGCAGATACTCTGTATTCTTAATTGATGAGTAAAGTAATAAAAAATGAATGAATAAATAAATGACTTTTTGCAAGACTTATTTTTCATACATAAATCTAATATAAAATGTAAGAAACCTTGAAAATATAAAATAAAATTATATGTGTATGTGTGGCTTTCTCATCGTAAAATAACATATATTCAAATGATAAGATTCAACAGCAGCTCTTCTTGAAATATACTAACTTAGAATATGAGAACAAAGTAATTAGAAAAACTATAAAAATAGCTGATAAAATGAAAAGCAGCTAAGAAAAATCAGAGATCTAAACCCTTATTAAATGCATGTTTTCCACCTAGTATAGCATGTATTGGTCATAAGCGCCCACCATTCTCTGGTTTCAAGGGCTCATTTTTTCCCTTGCCTACTTCACATTCAATTTCTAAATACATTTGTAAGAGTTGGTAGGAGTATTTTTAATATGCTTTAGAAAATAACAAAATTTCCTGAAACACAGACTAGAATTTTGCATGAATCTCACCTAGTAGCTTTTCAAGGTGACTGGCACATGTTTATTGTTATCTTTTTTCTTTAAGAATAAATGTTTAAATAAGGGGCTTATCAGTAGTCTGTAGAGTATATGAATTTACAGAAGTTTTAACATATATATCATGATTTTATTTGTCATTTGGGTTGTGAGTTCTTTTTCTGGGCATCTTTTGCTTGGCAGAAGCCCAGCATAACTCAAGTTCCTGGAGAGTTTGACAGTCCTTTTCTGCCAGTTTGCCAGTCTACGTAAGGGTTTAGTGCTTAGATATCAGATTAAGTATTGATAATACTCAGAAGATCTGGGGATTATGTTACTAAGTTGATAAATTTAAATGTCATGAAATATTTAAATATAACATTTAAAAATGTTAAAAGAGGGACTCCTGGGTGGCTCAGCGGTGAGCGTCTGCCTTTGGCTCAGGGTGTGATTCTGGGATCCCGGATCAAATCCTGAATGGAGCTCCCTGTGAGGAGCCTGCTTCTCCCTCTGCCTATGCCTTTGCCTTTCTTTGTGTGTCTCTCATGAATAAATAAATAAAATCTTTAAAAAAGAAAAGAAAAGAAAATGTTAAAAGAAAAAAAAGAAAAGAACACCGACCTAGAATTCTACATTCAGTGAAAATATCCATTAAATGTGAAGAAGTATTTTTTTTTTTCAGACAAACAAACACTGAGTGAACTCATCACCAATCGACCTTTTTGCAAGAACTGTTAAAGAATTTTCTTTAGGTAGAAGGAAAATGATGCAGGTCAGAAACTTAGATCTATGTAACAAAAGGTAGACTGTTAGAGAAGGAATAAATCAAAGTAAAATGAAATGTTTTCTTTTTCTTATTTTTAATTGATCTAAAAAATAACTATGTATTTAAAGTCATAATAGTAACAACGCATTGAGTGATTAGCATATGTATAAGTAAAAAGTCTGATGGCAATGCCACAAAAGATAAGAGGGAGAAAATGGATGTGCAAGTGGAATAGTACTATTTGAAGGTATAGTTGGTTAAAAATATATGTGTAAAATATAGAGAAACCTTAGTTTTAAGTATAATTCAAATTAAAGCTAAAGAAGTTTAAGAGGCAGAGTAGAAAGAGGCTCTGACAATGAATAGAAAACAAAATCACAGTTGACATTAATCCAAATATATCAAAAATCACTTTAAATGTGGATGGTCTACATATAGCAATTAAATGATAAATATTTCCATATTGGATAAGTAAACAAGAGACAGCTACATGTTATCTGCAAGAAATTCACTGTAAAAATAAAGATTCTGATAGGTTAAAAGCAAAGAAAGATACCATGCTACCACTGATTAAAAGAAAGTTGGACTGGTTACATTAATTTCAGACAAAGCCGACTTCAGATCAAGGAAAACTATCAAGGGTAAAGAGAGGTATTAGTAATGATAAAGGGATCAATTCTCAAAGAAGGCATATTAACCTTAAATATGTATGCATCCCAAAACAACATTAAAATATGAGACACGTAAACTGATAGAACTCAGGAGAGAAATAGACAAATCCACTCACTATACTATTTGGAGACTTCAGCATGTACCCGTCAGTAATTGCTAGACTAAGCAGTGAGTCAGTAAGAATATAATTGACCTGTAAGAATATAGTTGACCTCAACAGCATTATAATCAACTCTACCTAATTGACATTTATAGTATATTTTGTTCAACCATAATAGAATTCATATCCTCCTCATGCTTGCATCCTTATTCCAACCTTCCATGCAACATTCACCAAGATAGACCACATTCTGGGTCATAAAACATACTTAAGGTATGTTAAAAATTGTTAAGCAATTTATTTTAAAAATCACACAAAGTGTGTTCTCAGACCACAATGGATTAAACTAAAATTAATTGAATATCTCCAAATATGTGGAAATTGAACATTATCCATATAAATACTACATAGGCCAAATAAGAAATCTCAAGAGAAATTAAAATAGTTTTTTAAAATAAAGTCAAAATACGAATTGTAGAAAATTGTGAGATGCAGCAAGAGGGAAATTTAGAGCTTGAGATACATGTATTAGAAAAGAAGAAAGACATGAAATCAATAGTCTAAACTTCTAACTTAGGAAAGTAGAAAAAGAAGAACAACTTAAGCCTATAGAAAGCAGAAGAAAACAAAAAACCAAAAATAAAAACAGAATTTAATCAATACATTGAAATAGGAAAATAATGGGACACCTGAGTGGCTTAGCAGTTGAGTGTCTGTCTTCAGCTCAGGGAGTGATCCTGGGTCCAGGGATCGAGTCCCACATCAGGCTCCCTGTAAGGAGCCTGCTTCTCCCTCTGCCTGTATCCCTGCTTCTCTCCCTGTGTCTCTCATGGATAAATAAATTAAATCTTAAAAAAAAAAAGAAAACAGGAAAATAATAGAGAAAATCAATAAAGGTTAAAGCTGTTTTATTTATTTATTTATTTATTTATTTATAGATTTTTATTTATTTATTCATGGGATACAGAGAGAGAGAAATAGAAGCAGAGACATAGGCAGAGGGAGAAGCAGGGCCCCTGTGGGGAGCCCGATGCAGGACTCGATTCAAGACTCGATCCCAGGACCTCAGGATCATGCTCTGAGCCAACGGTAGATGTTCAACCTCTGAGCCACCAAGATACCCCAAAAGCTAAATGTTAGAATCTTCTAACTAATCTAAACAAGAAAAAATATGTATTGGTAATACAAATTATTAATATCAGGAGCCAGAGAGGAATCATCACTACTCACACTGTGGGCATCAAAAGGAAAATAAAGCAATACTATGGACAATTCTATGTCTAGGAATTTGGCTAAGTTAGATGAATGGGCCAATTCCTGGGAGCACATAAACTAACAAAAGTCACACAAGGAGAAATAAATAACCTGAATAGCCCCTATTAAATAAATTAATAATTACTGACCTTCCAAAAATGAAATCCCCAAGTCCAGATGGTTTCACTAGTGAATTTTGCCAGACAATTAAGGAGGAAATTATACGAATTGTCTACAATCTCTTACAGAAAATAGAGGAGGGAACACTTCTGAACTCCTCTATGAGGCCAGCATTAGTTTAATACTTAAACCATATAAAGACATTGCAAGAAAGGTAAACTATAGATCAATATCTGTCACTAACAAAGACACAAAATCCTCAATGAAATATTAGCAAATTGAGTACAACACTGTGTAAAAGGAATTATATAACCTAACTGAATTTGTTTCTTAAGGCTGCCATAATAAATTATCACAAAGTGGGTGCCTTGAAACAACAAAAAATGATTCTTTTACAGTTCTGGAGTTTAGAAGCCCAAACCATGGTGTTGACAGGGCCATCAATCAATCAACAAATATAAAATATATAATTTACATGTAAAACTTATTATAAAAGACATTTGGGGTAATATACAAATCACTCTGGATTGATGATAGGTCTTTTTTTAATATAACACTACTGATATAATCCTTGAAAGAAAAAATGTGATAACTTTGAATTTATTAAAGTTAAAAAAAATGGGCTATGAGAAAGACCCTGTTAAGAGAATTGAAATACAAGCCAAAGACCAAGATAAAATATTTATAAAACATGTTACCTGATAAAGAAATTGTATTCAAAATTATAAGAACATTCTTAGCATTTAATGTTAAAAAGACAGGCCAATTTTAAAAATGAGCCAGAGATCAGAACAGATACCTAACCAAATATGATGTGTAGATGGAAATAATATGAAAAGATGCTCAGTATCATTTGTCATAAGAGAATTGCAAATTAAAACGACAACGACATACCACTATATACCTATTAGAATGGCTAAAATCCAAAATATGTAATACTGCCTGCTGTGAAGATGTGGAGCAACAGGAGCTCTTATTCATTGTTGGTAGAAATTCAAAATGGCGCAGCCACGTTAAAAGACAGTTTGGCAGTGTCTTATGAAATAGAAAGATGGTCTTATAATATGATGTGTTAAGTATTTACTTAATTGATTCAAAAACTTATGTCCATGCAAAACTTACACGTGAATATTTGTAGCAGCTTTATGCACAAATGCACAATAACCCAAAACTGAAAGCAACCAAAATGCTCTTCAAAGATGAATGGATAAAAAAAAAAAATGAATGGATAAACAAACTGATACATTCATAGGATGGAATATTATTCAGCTATTAACAGAAATGAGCGATCAAGCCACAAGAAGAACAGACAAATCTTAAATGCAAATTGTTAAGTAAAATAAGGCTCCATACTATGTGATCTTGACTTTATGGCATTCTGGAAATGTCAAAGTTATTTAGATGGTAAACAGATCAGTGGTTGTCAGGGGTTAGGGTTGTTGGGGAGAGGATGTTAAATAGGTGAAGCATAGGATTTTTTTAGAGTGAGTTATTCTATATGGTAGAAGAGAAGCATTTATCAAAACCTATAGACCTTTACAGCCCAAAAAACGAACCTTATTTTTTTTTAGGGTTTAATAAAATCATTTAGGGGTGAGTAAATCCCAGAGTGGAATGTAGAATATGATAAAATAATCTAAATATGTTATACATATATGAAACACCTAGCTGAAGGGGCTGAGAGAATAAGGGGAAGGAGGCTGTAATGATCCATGTAATAATGAATCCGAATTGGAGACGGTAGTATGAACTTATGTTTAGCTCAGTGTAGATACAGATGGTCTACAAGTAAATGAGCAGATGGATTTCAGGGTGGGCAAGAGCATGGCAAAGCAGTAATTTGAGAGAAAAAAACAATCTGAGCTATTCTTCTATCATGGATCTTATCATTATGCAAAGCAAACAAATAATAAAAACAGGAACAAACCCTGGTGGGTACCCACCCTGTCTTTAAAACAAATCCTCTTCAGCAAGAAATCCAACTGAGGAGAATTACATTTATAAATGAGCTTCATTCAGATGAACTTTATAGAAGGAAATGCTTCAAAGCTCAGTACTATTTGTTCTATAAAGATGAATATATTTGAACTGTGTAAAATTTATTAATAATGCTAAGTTTGACATAGAGATATTTATCAAATTCCAGAGGCACACTATTCTTCATGTTTGAGAATAGAATGTTGGGGTCTCAAAAAACACATGAAGTTAATTAGTGGAAATTATAGTAGACAGATGCTCAAAATTCGTTGAATGACAGACTTCTAACAGATTAAAGAGTGAAGTTATTTTGAGTGTTCTGTTGTGGAGACAAATGGTGCTTAAAAAAATATTTATTTGAGAGGAAGAGAAGGAGAGAAGGAGAAAGAGGGACCACGCACATGTAGGGAGAAGGGCAGAGGGAGAGAAATCTCAAGCTCACTCCCTGCTGAGCAGTGGGCTCTTCACATGGGGCTCTATCTCACAACTCTGAGGTTTTGACCTGAGCCAACATAAAGAGTCAGATGCTTAACCATCTGAGGCACCCAGGTGCCCCAATAGTGCTCTGCTTATTTTATTTTATTTTATTTTATTTTATTTTATTTTATTTTATTTTATTTTATTTTATTTTATTTTATTTATTTTATTTTTTATTTTTATTATTTATTTATTTTTTATTTTTTATTTTTTATTTATTTATTTTTTCCCAATAGTGCTCTTGTAGAAAATACTACTTGGCTCCCTTGGCAAAGATACGCATGACCTAGTAGAGAGTTCATTTCTCAACAGTTTATTACAGTTGGAGGCTACATCAGAGTAAAGCAGCTCATCAGCAAAGCTTTGTATAACCATCTGTGATAATATAAGTTCCAGGACACCCTTCCATTCTGTCTAGGACTGACTTCTCATGAGACTTAAGAAAGGATAGAAGAGGATGGTATAGAAAATGAGCTAGCTCTGAGAACACCTAAGTTTTCAGAGGGAGAGACTGGTTTTTTGTTTGTTTGTTTTTTAAAGATTTTATTTATTTATTCAGAAGGGACACAGAGAGAGAGAGGCAGAGGGAGAAGCAGGCTCCATGCAGGGAGCCCCATGTGGGACTCGATCCTGAGACTCCAGGATCACACCATGGGCCGAAGGCAGGTGCTAAATCGCTGAGACACCCAGGTGTCCCACTGTTCAAAGAGAAATAAAAACCTGAAATGCAACATTTTCTTGTAATTTCTTAGAAGAAAGGTATATAGAGACCTTTGTATCAAAAGTAACAGTGCCCTAACATAAACATATTTTTGTTTAGTTTTCTAGCAGTATTGATGGATGTTTACTAACTTATGGGCACTATTCCACTTGATTTTTGGGGATTAATCAGTCACGTTTATAGGTAGCTAACCATATAAAGTCCATAATGGAGTAGTTCACAGAAGGACTTACAGCATGTGATCTTTGCCTCATTAGTGTGACATTTTAATCCTTTGTAATCTGTGCGAAACCTTGCACCTCTTTGTCATGCTTACAGCTAATGATCTGCACTTTAATACAATTCTTAAAAGGGGAGTTAGAGTTGTGTCAGTATCTTTAAGGATGTGTCTTTGAAATTTCCAACAGAAGCGGAACATACTTCCATTTTACTCTCAGACCAGTTGTGAATCTTACAGATCTTTTTATAGTGTAGTTTACTCCAAAAAGAGAGGATGAAAACTGTACTTTAAGCTCTTAAAAATAGAAGCTGAAATTTTAAAAGAGTGAGGTTAAGGAAATATGCAATTCACCTGCTAACTTTGTTACCGTGATTGGATAACGTACTTACCCTACGATTCCTAGAAATAGAGGTCGTAAAAGCCAATGCAATGGATTATGAAGTTCATGTTATTAACAAAAGATAACAATGACAGCTCTTCAGGAGAAGCATCCGTCTCCTCTGGATTTGGAAAGACATTTTTCATGTTGGTTATTTCATGTTGGTTATTATCAGAAACTATTGACTTTATCAGTGATTTTGTAGTGGATTGGGGGAATTTGTAGTGGAGTGGGAGTGGGAGTGATTTTGTAGTGGAGTGGGGGAATGGTTATTTTATGCATTGACCCTTGATTGGACAAAGTCTTTAGAGTAACTCACTGATGGTGTTCTGCATGGGTGTGAGCCACTGAGCTCAGGTCACATTGCTTTATAAGGCCCTAACTTGTTACAGATTTGGAGATGATGGTTAGCATACCCTTTAAACCATCTTTCTGGCACAAGGTTTTATTAGACCTGAAGAGAGTCGGGTCAAGATGCCTCTCTGGTTAGCAGAAGGAGATGCCTCTCTGGTGACCTTTCTGTGATGCTGATTATTTTCCGTAGCTTAAGGAATTGTTTAGAAAGCCTAGGAAAGGGCAGCCTGGGTGGCTTATCGGTTTAGTATTGCCTTTGGCCCCGGGCGTGATCCTGGAGACCTGGCATCAAGTCCCACGTCGGGCTCCCTGCATGGAGCCTGCTTCTCCCTCTGCCTGTGTCTCTTCCTCTCTCTCTCTCTCTCTCTCTCTCTCTCTCATGAATAAATAAAATCTTAAAAGAAAAAAATAGAAAGCCTAGGAAGCATAGAGTCCTCTCTCAGAATTAGAGACAAACTCCTCTCATTGTGTTCAGTTACTTTTTTTTTTAAAACTTTTACAACATTCATTTTAAAGATAACACATCTCAAAATTCCTGGTTTTTCTTTTGAGAAGGAAGGAACTGATGACAAGAAGAGTCGGTGAGTTTTTGCAAAGTTCATTTTTAGGGAATTGAGGAATGTGTTAAGGGTCATTTGACTGGCAGCTCATTAACTTTCAGATTCTTCTATGTTCCTGATGATGAGAATTAACGTGGAACAATGAGTAGCACCTCTGACCTCAATTATCTTCACCTATGTGTTTCTCTGTTCCTGTATTATTTTTTCAGGAACCGATTTCTGTCTGAAATAAGTTTGAGGAAGAGGATTTCCCAATTCAAATGTAAAGTCATATGTCTTTTGACACAAAGGAGTTTTCGTGGGACTTTAAATAATGAAGAGCAGGAAATGGATTTAGTTGCAGCTCTTCTTGTGTCATATCCCACTCCATCCCAGACTCTCTCATTTCTCTTTTATAGCCCTAATGTCGTTCTGTTAAAATAATTATTTTTTTTTTCTCTGTGTGAGTTTCTGTCATTAGATGAAAGGTCATGGTTATACTATGAATCCTGGATAATAAATACAGTGCAAAATGGATTGAAATGCATAGAACAAAAAAGACTTTCCAATTAAAAAACACTTTGCCAAGCCTGCACCAAACAACCATATAGACTCTGCTTTCTCTTCACTTATAATTAGCTGCCACTGAAAGTTAATTACTTTCAGGATCAAAGGAAACAAAACTAGAAATAAAATGGAAGGATTCCTTTTAGATTTAAAGTTTAAATAAATGTTTGCCTTAGGAGCAGACCATATGCTGAATCCATCCCAGAGGGAAAATGTTCTTAAGAATCTTCAATACATATAGACCGACTTTAAAGTTCATTGAAGGTGGGCAAAGAAATAAGTCAGATTTTATTTCCTTTGGGAGTATCAACTGGCAGGTTTTACAAGGGAGTAGCAAAGACTCTTTACATATCCTTATTTTTGTTTCATCAGCAGAACAGAAAAATATTGTACCATTTGGAAGATTTATTCTCGAAATGCTTTCTTCTAAGAAGACTGCTAAAAACTCTGATTTGATTTCTGATTTCTCTGAATGACAAGGCTGCCTTATTAAAAAGGCTAATTGATTATGGCTCTAATCATGTGCTTACCTACTTAAAACCACTCTTTGTTCAGTCATGGCAGACATTTTTATGGTTTTACTTCCTAAACTTATTGCACTGTTTCTCTTCCCCCAGAATGATTAAAAAAAGAAAGAAAAGAAAGAAAAGAAAAGAAAGGAAAAAAAAGAAAAGAAAAGAAAAAAGAAAAAAGAAATTCAAATGTAGAACACCAGTGGGGAGTCTGTAATCATTTTTTTTTCCAGTTTGTTTCTAAAAACAGGTTATGATTTTTTGCAAAACACATTTCAGAATAGAATGATCAGGTTCTGGGCTGTTTTTGGAAAAGTTAAGGGAATGTTCGCCTAAGGTAGTTCAGGATTGTGGATAGAAAAGTGTAGATGACTCTGGGACAGTACGGTTTTGCTCTCTACTCTGGAGTCACCTTAAGGTGTTCATCCCAAGGTCTGGGCATGACAGTAATGTGGATATAACTGTTCCTCAAATATTCACCCACAAATCTCCACCAACAATGAGAGTTCTCAGGATGCCACGAGTCTCATCCCCAATCCTGCAGTTAGACTTCCTGTTCTTGACCTGCTGGTCATACCGTTATATTGCTACCAATGAATGGCCTAACACTGAGCTCAATATTTCACACTTATCTTAATGTTTCTTATGATAGTTATATAAGGTAGGAATAGTTATTATCCAGCTATTACCAAATAGGAAGCCTGCCTGAGAGTTTAGGTCGCTTGCTGAGCCCACATAGCTAGTATGAGACGACAGCCAACCCTAAGCCCAGGTTAATTGGAATCCAAAGCCTGTGCTTATTACCAATATATTAATGTTCCCTTTTTGTAACATTTTCTTTATTGTGGTAAAAAAAATAATAATAAATAATAAAATTTGCCATCTTAGTTATTTTTAAATATACTGTATGGTGGTGTTGACTATATGCGTATTGTGATGCAACTGATTTTAAGACCCGTTTCATCTCAAAAACTGAAAATCTATATCCATTGAACAACAACACTTTCATTCTCCCTCCTCCTCAGCCTTGATAACCTGACATCCTCTTCTCTGTTTCTAAAGGTTTGACTACTTTAGATACTTCCTCTAATTAGAATTGTGTAGTATTTGTATTAAAAAAAAATCTTTAAAAATTTAGTATTAAAAAATTAATACTTTTAAAAATTAATACTTTTTAAAAATTAAAAGTATTAAAAAATGCCACACTTTTTTATCCATTCTTCCATCTATGAACATTAAGGTTATTTCCATCTCTTGGTTTTTGTGACTAATGCTGCAGTGAGTATGGGATCTAGATATCCCTTGGAGATCCTATGCTCAGTTCTTTTGGATCTATACCAAGAAGTGATATTCTTGAATCAAAGGATGAATCTAATTTGATTTTTTGAGAAAATTTTCATACAGTCCTTTGCCTATTGTTTAATTGGGTGTGTGTTTTTATTGTTGTGAAGTTGTAGGAATTCTTTATATATACTGGATATTAACCCCTTACCAGACATATGTTTTGCATATATTTTCGTCCATTTTGTAAGTTGTCTTTTCACTCCTTTGATTGTTTCCTTTGGTATGCAGAAGTTTTTAATTTTTCTGTAATCCCATTTATATGTACTTTGGTTGTTTGTGCTTTTACTGTCATATCCAAGAAATCCTTACCAAATCTATTGTCTTAAAGCTTTTTCCCTATGTTTTCTTCCAGGAGTTTTGTAGTTTCAGGTGTTGTGCTTAGGTGTTTAATCCATCTTGAGTTAATTTTTGTATATTGTGTAAGGTAAGGATCCAACTTCATTCTTTTGTAAGTCATGTCCTTTCCTTTTTTAAAATATTTTATATAGTTATTCATGAGAGACACAGAGAGAGGCAGAGACCTAGGCAGAGGGAGATACAGGCTCCATATGGGGAGCCCAATTCAGGACTTGATCCCAGGACTCCAGGATCATGCCCTGAGCCAAAGGCAGATGCTCAGCCACTGAGCCACCCAGGCGTTCCTGTCATATCCTTTTCAACACCATTTGTTGAAAAGACTATCCTCTCTCCATGTGTAGCCTTGGTGTCCTTGTTGATGATCATTTGACTGTATACATGAGGGTTTATTTCTGGGCTCTCTGTCCTGTTCCATGGATCAATATGTCTGTCTTATGCTAAGTAAAATACCGTTTTGATCACTGTCTCTTTGTAATATGTTTTGGTATCAGGAATTGTAAGACCTCCACCTTTGTTTTTCTTTCTCACAGGGTTGTTTGGTCCTTTGTGATTTCATACAATTTTTAGAACTTTTTTTCTGTTTTTATAAAAAACCTGATCAGAATTTTGGTAGAGATTGCATGGAATCTATAGATCACTTTGCATAGCATTAACATTTTAACAGTATTAACTCTTCCTATATAGGAACACAGATTGTCTTTTCAATTACTGGTGTTCAGTTTATCAGTTTTATGATTTTGGTTTATAAGTCTTTTGCTTCTGTGGGTAAGTGTATTCCTATGTATCTTATTCTTTCTGATGCTATTGTGAATGAGAATGTTTCCTTGGTTTTCTTTTTAGGTAGTTCATTGTAGTTGTATAGAAACAGACTGATTTCATGTGATGGTTTTGCATGTTGCAGTTTTGCTGAATTCATCTATCTGTCCTGAGAGGGCTTATTTTTATATTTTTCGAGAATATTTCAAGTTTTCTGCATATAACGTCATGCTCTTTGCAAACATAATTTCACTCCCTCCTTTTGAATGTGGATGCCTTTTATTTATTTTTGTTTGATTTCCAGTACTATGATGAATAGAAGTGGTAAGGATAGTTATCCTTACCTGGTTGCTGGTCTTAATGGAGAAACTTCCAGTTTTTGCATTGAGTACAATATGATATTATCTATGGTCTTTCCATATATGTCCATTATTTTGTGGAGGTAGTTTTCTTCTATTCCTAATTTGTTGAATGTTTTTATTGTTAAAGGGTGTTGAATTTTGTCAAATGCTTTTTTGGCATCAATTGAGATGATAATTTGATCTTTATGTTTTGTTATATTAATGTGATATATCATAATGATTTTTTTTTTCATAATGATTTTTATATGTTGAATCATCCTTGAATTCTAGGGATAAATTACACATGATCATGCTACGTGATCCTTTCAATATGCTGTTGAATTTGGTTTGCTAGAATTTTATTGAGGATTTTGCATAAATATCAGAGACCTTGGTGTATAGTTTTCTCAGTTTTTTTGTCTGGCTTTTGTATCAGATAATATTGACCCCATAAAATAAGTTTGAAAGTGTTCTCTTTAATTTTTGGAAGTTTGTGAAGGATTGGTGTTAATTTCTTTAAAAAATATTTGGTAGAATATGTCTGTAAAGCCATCTGGTTCTATTCTCCCTGTGGAGAGCCCAATGCGGGACTCAGTCCCAGAACCCCGGGATCACGCCCCAAGCCAAAGGTAGACATTCAATCACTGAGCCACCCAGGTGTCCCATAAATAAAATCTTAAAAAAAATAAAAATAAAAATAAAAAGCATCTCTTGTAGACAGCCTAGAACTGGTTTTCTTTTAATCCATTCAGCTAGTCTATGTCTTTAAGGAAGTTTAATCTATTTACATTTAAAGTAATTACTCATAGGGAAGAACTTATTATTGGCACTTGTTATTTGCTTTCTATATGTCTTATAACTATCTTACTTGCTATCTTATTTTGGATTTCATTATTTTTTTTCCCTACTGCCACGATTTGATTCCTTTCTCTTTTACTTTTGAGTATGTTTCATAGGTTTGTGTATGTGTGCACATGGTTAACATAAAGATTACACAAAACATCTAAACATCTTATAGGTAAAGCAATCTATGTTAAGTTGATAACTTAATTCCAATTTCATACAAAATCTTTGTTCTTTCACATCATCTCCTACTTTCTGTTCTTGATGTCACAAATTACATTTTTTGTACTGTTCATCTATTGACTTGCTTATATGGATAGAGTGATTTTTAATGCTTTTATCTTCAGTTCGAAATCAGAGTTAAACATGATTTACAAGCCACAATTTCAGTCCTTAGTATTTTGTGTTTATCTATATGTTTCCGTTTACCAGAGAGATATACAATTTGGTGTGTCTTCATGGTGCCATCTAGCATCCTTTTGTTTCAACTTGAAGGACTCCCTTTACCATTTCTTATAAGGCAGGTCTTGGTGGTAATAATTTCCTTCAGATTTTGTTCATCTTGGAAAGTCCTTATTTCTTATTTATTTATTGACATAAACAACATAAATTTATTTTCTCACAATTTTAGAAGCTAGAAATCCTAGATCAAGGTGTCAGCGAGGTTTGTTTCTTTCGAGGCTTCTCTCCTAACATTGTAGATAGCCATGTTTTCCTTGTATCTTCACATGGTCTTCCTTCCCTGCATGTCTGTGTCCAGATATCCTCCTTTTATTTATTTTTTTCATTTAAGTTCAATTAGCCAACATATAGTATATCATTAGTTTCAGATATAGAGTTCAATAATTCATCATTTGCATATAACACCCAGTGGTCATCACATCATGTGCCCTCCTTCCAATTACCCCATCCACCCCTCCAATAAGATTACTTGATATTTACCTCAAAGATGCAAATGTAATGATCTAAAGAGGCATATGCACACCAATGTCCAAAATAGCCAAACTATGAAAAAACCAAGATGTCCGTTGACAGATGAATGGATAAAAAAGGTGTGATACATATATACAATGGAATATTACTCAGCCATTAGAAAACATAAATACCATTTCCACCAACATGGATGGAACTGGAGGGTATTATGCTAAGTGAAATAAATCAATCAGGGATCCCTGGGTGGCGCAGTGGTTTGGCGACTGCCTTTGGCCCAGGGCATGATCCTGGAGACCCGGGATCGAATCCCACGTCAGGCTCCCGGTGCATGGAGCCTGCTTCTCCCTCTGCCTGTGTCTCTGCCTCTCTCTCTCTCTCTCTCTCTCTCTCTCTCTCTCTATCATAAATAAATAAAAATTAAAAAAAATTTAAAAAAAAGAAATCAATCAGAGAAAAAAATGATCATATGATTTCACTCATATGTGGGCTATAAGAATCAGTGCAGAGGATCATAGGGGAAGGGAGGGAAAAATGGAATGGAAAATAATAAGAGAGGGAGACAAACCATGACAGACTTTTAACAATAGGAATCACCTTCATTTTAGAAGGATTGTTTTCCAGATGGAATATTCTTGGTCAGCAAAGTTTTGTGCTTGCTTGTTTTTTGTTTTTCTTTTCTTTTAGCACTTTGACTATATCATCCCATCCCTTTCTGGCCTGTAAGATTCCTATTGTGAAATTTGCTTATAATCCTATTGGAGGTCCCTTGTATATGATGAATTTCTTTTCTCTTGCTGTTACTAAGATTTTCTCTTTGTTTTTGACTTTTGACAGATGGATTACTATATGTCTCAAAGTGGGCTTCCCTTGGTTTATTCCTGTTGGAATCTGTTGAGTTTCTTGAATTCAGATGTTTGTTTCCTTCCTATAATTTGGAAAGGTTCCATCCATTAGTTCATTTTTCTTTTATTTATTTTTTTAAGATTTTATTTTTAAGTAATCTCCACACCCAACATGGAGCCTGAAATTACAATCTCAAGATCAAGAGTCATGTGCCCTACTAAGCTAGGCAGGCACCACTATTATTTCTTCAATTGTGTTCTCTTGGTTCTTTTTGTACTGTCATAATATGTATTTTGGTCCTCTTGATGGTTTCCCATAAATCCATTAGGTTGTCTTTTTCTCTAACAATCATTTCAATGGTCTCCTTTTGAAATTGCTGATTCTTTTTTTTCACCTGATCAAGTCTGTGTTTGAACCACTCAATTTTTTTTTTTATTTTAGTTATGGTATTCTTCAGGCTCCAGAATTTGATTCTTTCTTATGCTCTTTCTTTGTGGATATACCCATTCTGTTCATGTATTTCTTTTTCTTTTTAAGATTTTAATTTATTTATTCACAAGAGACAGAGGGAAAGAGAGGCAGAGACACAGGCAGAGGGAGAAGCAGGCTCTCTTCAGGGAGCCTGATGTGGGACTCGATCCTGGGACCCCAGGATCATGCCCTCAGCCAAAGGCAGACGCTCAACCAGGGAGCCATGGTCCCATGTTCATGTGTTTCTTTTATGATTTCATTTAATTACTTATGTATGTTGTTTAAGATTATTTATCTTCAAGGTAGTTATTTTCAATTCTCTGTCAGGTAATTCATACATCTCTTTTTCTTTAAGGCTGATTTCTGGAAATTTATTTTCTTCTTTTGTGTGGGTCATGTTTTCTGGTTTCTTAACACACATTGCATTATTTTCCCCCCTGCAACTTGGGCATTTGAAAAAAAGAGCCACCTCTACCAGTCTTTACAGACTGCCTTTGTATAGGGAAGACTGTCATCAATTAGCCTGCCTAGAGATTCTGTGGTTCTCTCAAACTTCTAATGGTGATGTATCTTCTGTAGGCTGTGTGGGCATAATTTCCCAATCAGAGAGATTTGCTAGTTTCTTTTTTTGGGTACATGTAATCTCTTCCTCTCCCTGGCCTCAGTCTGTGGTACTGCAGGTTCCTTGGTGCTGCAGCAAGATACTTAGCTTTCTTTTGTTCTCAGAGATGCTCAGACATCCACATATTCCAGGTGTGTCAGGACTCCCAGTGAGATGAGACAGAAACCAGTCCCTTGGACAGTCTTCCAAAAAGCAAGAATATTAAACACATACTACCCTCTTCTTCTCATTGCCTCCCTGAAGGTGAAGCTTCAGGTTGGGTATTTTCTCCCAGTCATGCTGAACTGTGCCAACTTGGGGGAGGGCAATCACAGGTAGAATGAAATGCCCTTTCTTACCAGTTTCTATGTGACTGTTCTCAACTGTACGTGCACTTGGTGAACTTGTGACTTCTTCACTGGTTTCTGCAGTCCTTTAAAGGCATTTCAGTCTTTTATTATTTAATTTTTTAAGTTTTTATTGTAATTCTAGTTAGTTAACAGTGTTATGTTAGTTCCAGATATATAATATAATGATTGAACAATTCCATACTTCATCCATGCTCATCATGTACTCCTTAAATCCCATCAAATATTTAAGCTATCCTACCACCTACCTCCCCTCTGTAACAATCAGTTTGTTCTCTACAATTAAGAGTCTGCTTCTTGGTTTGTCTCTATCTTCCTTTTTTTCCCCCATTGCTCATTTGTTTTATTTCTTAAATTTTACATATAAGTGAAAACATACAGTATTTGTCTTTCTCTGACTGACTTATTTTGCTTAACATTATACTCTCTGGCTCCATCCATGTTGCTGCAAATGGCAAAATTTCATTTTTTATGGTTGAATAATATTCCATTATATATATATATTATTCATATAATGGAATATATATATTATATATAATGGAATCACATCTTCTTTATCCATTCATCAATTGATAGACACTTGGGCTGCTTCCATAGCTTGGCTTTTGTAAATAATGCTGCTAGAAACATAGGGGTGCATGCATCCCTTTGAATTAGTGTTTTTTTATTCTTAGAGGAAATACCCAGTAGTGCAATTGCTAGGTAGTAGGTTAGTTCTATTTTTAACCTATGAGGAACCTCCATACTGTTTTCAACGTTGACTGTGCCTATTTGTATTCCCACCAACTGTGCAAGAAGGTTCTTTTTTCTCCACATCCTCACCAACACCTGTTGCTTCCTGTGTTGTTAATTTTAGCCATTCTGACAGGTGTGAGGCGATAGCTCATTGTAGTTTTGATTTGCATTTCCCCAATGGTTTGTCATGACGAACATCTTTTCATGTGTCCATTGGCCATCTGTATGTCTTCTTTGGAGAAATGTCTTTTCATGTCTTCTTCCCATTTTTAATTGGATTATTTGGTTTTGAGGTGTTGAGTTATATCAGCTCTATGTATTTTGGATACTAATCTTTTATTGAATATGCCATTTGCCAATATTTCTCCCATTCTGCAGGTTGCATTTTAGCTTCGTTGATTATTTCCTTCACTGTGTAAAAGGGACGTTTTGGTCTTTGTATTATTGTGGAGTTGGGTTTCCATGAAGGGAACTCTACCAAGGGTTTCCTAGTCTGACTTCTTACTAACATTGCACTCTCCTCCCATAATATTTTGGGTATCACAGCAGGATAGTCTTGTTTTGAAACACTAAATCAGTCTGATGTAAAAGTGGTCCTTCGGGCTCATAGATACACATTAAACATGTTACTGAGGATTTGCCTTAAGCCCAGGAGTTTAAAGGCAAAGATAGAGAAGCTTGGATTTTTTTCAGTGACTAAGCAAAGACTTTGCAAAACAACAGGAGATCTTGATATAGTAAGCAATTAATGTTTTTAAATTACTTGATGTCATCAAGAAAAACCTAGCATGACTTAATAAGGAATTCATTACTGACAAATATTTAGGCCTGTGAGAGAACATAATGCTTTTGAAATTTTCCAGGTAACTTCTGAATGGCTTATAAGAGTGCTATGAGTTTTATGAACATTTTTTATTAAATATAGTCTATTTCAGTCTTGTTCTATTTTCAATTATTCATGAGGCTGGGGATGTATTAGAAAGATAGAAAATGCATAGTAGATACAGATTCCAATTTAGCAGTAGTGGCAACAGCCATGAAGGGTCTGTTGACCAACACTGCTAAAACTAATGAGGTAACAGTGATAGGAGTAAGAAAGTTAGCACAGTGAAGAGAGCTCATAGCAGTAGTTGATATTTAAATTCTAGACTCAACATCATATTCCAGTTTGTCTTCCCTTTGTGTCTCTTCAACTCCTTGGGTATACCTTGACTTAGATAGTATTTTTATCTCAGTTTGTGAAAACAAGCTTTGACTCCTCTTGCCCTGACTGTGGTGTAACCCAGGGTTATTCTGGATTTAAAGAATTATTTTCAATAGATTTAGCAGTTTCATCTGAGGATAGATTAATGGTCCCCTAGATACCTAGTCACCTTTTATATTCTGCTTACCCTTAATATGGTCTTTATTGTGTTTTAATCAGGAGCCATCATGGGAATAATCTGAGACAAGGTTAGAATTTTATGTAAAATAATGAGAAAGGGCATGAGAGGAATAGAGACTGGTGAAAATAAAGAATTGAAAAATAGTAAAATTCAATTTAATAACATTAAAATTAAAGCACCTGGATATTCATTCTCCTGAAAATCCACTGGCTTTTTCACACCCAGTCATGTGAGCCAAATGCTAGGTTAATGATAGTCTTACTAATCTGTCATCAGACTATTAAAAGACCGTATGGGGCAATGACCTTTGTAATTATGCTAATAGAAGATCTTTCTTTATATCAGAAAATACTTGAGGTCTGTGAGAAAAAGCCTCCTTCCTTAGATTGGCTCCATATAAACTTTTCATTTTAAATTAAATACATGCACAGGGGGATCCCTGGGTGGCGCAGCGGTTTGGCGCCTGCCTTTGGCCCAGGGCACGATCCTGGAGACCCGGGATCGAATCCCACGTCGGGCTCCCGGTGCATGGAGCCTGCTTCTCCCTCTGCCTGTGTCTCTGCCTCTCTCTCTCTCTCTGTATGACTATCATAAATAAATAATAATAAAAAAAAATATTAAAAAAAATACATGCACAGGAACATTTGGATTTCTTCCCACCCACTCCACCCCCCCCCAATATATTATCATTCTATATTTCTTTATGCCCACACAGCTATTTATCACTGCAAGGCAGGAAGAGGTCATTTTTACTACCATTGCAAAACTTAACACTTGACCCGACAGACACAAATATTAACACTCTTGCTAAAGGACCCCAGTGAACTGAGTAAATCATAACAAATGCTAAGAGTTTGGTAATCTTGGGATGTTTGGATTCTAGGCTTAATGCTGCTACTTATTGTCTATGTACCTTGAGGTAAAGTATCTAAGATTACTGTGACTTTCTTTTTTAAGTAATCTCAGCATCCAGTGGGGAGCTCAAACTCAAGACCCCAAGATCAAGTGTCACATGCTCTACCAACTGAGCCAGCCAGATACCCCAATTACTCTGACTTTCTATATCTAAAGCATAGACAAAGTTTAATAGTAAAATAATTAATTTCACCATTGAAAAATGATAAACAAAAACATATATATGTCATTGTAAATCCCTCCACCAACGGGCAAGAACTATTAATAACATGATAACATGGTGTATTTCCTTCTGCTTTTAGTATATACGTACACACACATGGGCCCAGACACATACACACAATAGAATTATGGTATATCTATATTTCTATGAGCAACTATTTTCTCTTACTATCAGATGGTGACTCTGATTCCATTACATAATCACCATCATTTAATGCATGTAAATCATTCCTTTTTAAAATTTGTTTTCAAAATTTATTTAGACAGTCTCCATTTACTGAATGTTTAGCTTATTAACTGTATTTTTCTCTTACAAATAGCTTTAATTAATGCCTTTAGGCATAGTTTAAAAATTTGTCTCCCTTTGATGAGTTATTAGAATTGTTGTGCCAAAAGGTATTCACAATTTTTAGACATTTGCCATAAATTGCAAACAGTCAAAATGAAAACTGGGTAAAAATACATGAACCAGCACTTCACAAAAGAGGAAACACTATGGACAATATATACGTAGAATAATTAATGATTGAAGAAAAGCAAATGAAGACACTGATGTTATACCACTTTATACCTATTTGGTTGGTGAACCTTTAAAAGTGTGATAATAGCAGGTAATTAATATGTTCCAATGGATCCTTTTAGATATTGCCATTGGGAGTTTAAAGTCATGTAACCACTTTGGAAAAAATTTCATATCCTAAGATTGAACATTTATATATCTGATAATTCAGCAACTTCCCTCCCAAGTACCTAAGAGAATTCTTGTACATGTACAACAGGATACATACAAAAGAATGTTCATGATAATATAAATTTGGAAACATCTAAGTATCAATTATCTGGAGAGTTAATAAAGAAACTGTGTTATATCCTCCCAGTGAAATATTATTATGTGGCAGTCATTATGAATGAACATTGTCAATGATCATTTTTTTTAAGATTTTATTTATTTATTCATCAAATACACACAGAGAGAGGCAGAGACATAGGGAGAGGGAGAAGCAGTCTCCCCACTCCCAATGTGGAACTCAATCCTAGCACTCCAGGATCACATCCTGAGCTGAAGGCAGACGCTCAATCGCTGAGCCACCCAGGCATCCCAATATCAATGATTATTGGCAATAAAACATTATATAATGCTCCACATATCTACAGAACAAAATAGCAGAAATTAATGTGTCTTCTCTCTCTCTCTCTCTCTCTCATGTGTTGTGTGCATACTCTCTGCATATATGCATATATATGTACATGTATATATGTGTACATGTATGCATGTGTATACTTATATATGTGCACTTACATGTATGTATAAATAGGTAATATTTTAAAAGAAAAAAGTGAATGATTAATATGGGATTCAGATGTGGGGAAATAGGATGAACTGCAAAACACACACACACACACACACACACCCCAAATGAAGAAACAAAGAAACAAAGAACAATCTATACCAAAAGAATCACACCAGCAATAATAGTAAGAATACTTGTTTCACAAAGCTGTAGGACTCCATAGGGATTATAATTATTTTCCTCATATTTTCCAATCTGATAATTGCAAGGAAATAATTCGCTGGTATTTTTATTTGCCCTTGGTTATCACTAGCTACTTAGTTTGCACAGTGTTTCAAGTGTTCATTTGAGCAAGCCTGGAAGGCTGTTGACAAGACATTGTGCATTGATATGGGGCAAAAACTTCACTCATACTTTGTGTGTATTACTGTTCCAAAAATTGTAGGAATGGAGTTGTTCTCATTTTACAAATAATGAAACTCTGAGAGTGAAATCGCTAATAGAGCTGCACCGGGAGTCTTTGTGACTCCAGAATGTGAACACTAATAAGGGGCCGTGCTGCCTCGATATTTCTACGGTTTTATCTCACTTTTACTATGTAAGAGTAATGGAAATTACTGAATTTGAAATTATTATCATAGGGTTATCATGTCATGAAAGCCTTGGAGGCTAATAACAGTGTTTCATAAATAAAATAAAGGGAATTAAGGTAGTTAGGAGGGACAGGAGTGGCAGAGAGCAATTTAAGTTAGCATAATTTATTTCTAGTAGGCCATTATGCATTTTGAAGGATTTAATTGTGTGGAATCACAGGGAAATATAAAAATATCTGAAAACACGCTTACAATAAGGAGGTAGTGACTTCTATAACAAATGAAAGCATCTGAAAAATGATTTGCAGACATAGAAAAAAAGACTTTTGGAAATAGCTGCCTGGTAAAATAGTTCAAAAGACACACTGACCTTCTGAGCCACAGCCTTATGGTGATATTTTCCAAGTTGGGGGTTAGGACCCAATAATGACCCATGGATCTGAAGAGTTAGTGGTGCCTGCAAGATAAATTGTGGGTTTTATTGTGTGAAAGGAAGAACCAACAGAACCAGAAAGGGCCATGAGAATCTTGGACATGGTGAATGGGAAAAGAATCACGCTCTAACATGTCTCTCAGGGCCTCCATTTCTCCGTCTATAAAGAAAGGTAGGTTTCTGCCCAGTCCCCTTCTGGACCTCGAATTCTGTGATCTGCATGCTTCCTTCTGTCCTGCAGGAAATAACATTTTTTTGACATTTATAGAAGCATCCTCTAGCCATTAAAATAAATAAGCAATTGTCATAGCCACAATTTCAAGTAGAAAACTAGGGTTACTTAAGTAGCTACAGCAAATATCTGAAGCTTTGCAGATGTTTTACCAAATGAATATCCTCTTTCACTGATGCAGAGTGGCAGGCATTGTCACTTACCTGCAACCACCCTGGAATCCATAGCCCCAGAGCAATCACCCATGTCAGTCTTCATCACCCTCCTCTATTCCTGACCAACCTGCAATTTAAAGCAACTCAAAAAAGATTACAGATACGCAGGGAGAGATGAGCATCCATGGACTTTTTTTTTTATGAACACTTTCAGAAGAAATAATCATGAAGGGGAAAATTCAGCAATTGAGGGAAAAAAAGAAAACATTAACAAGGATTAAAGTCTCTGTTTACCCTACTCTGGTTCCCCAGGTAGCAGGTTTGTGGTCAAGTTCAGTCTATAAATGGGCAATTTAAAGGACACTCCCTATTCTGAGAAGATAGTGTACATTTGAGGGGCAGAGGGAAAACGACAGGAAACAGGTACTGGTTGTTGGGAGCAGAAGAGGTATATACTAACTCTGTAAGCTATCTTTGGACTTGAGTCTTAGAGTCTGAGGGAATGTAAGGGTGAAGATGTAATGAATCTCACGCCCCAAAAGGTCTTTAATGCCTTTCATTGGAAGAAGGGGAGATCCCAGGTAGTTATATTCACCCTGATGGCACTAAGGTCATTGGCTGCTTATCATTTAAGCAGTGTTTAGAGAGAGGGAGTTTGGCTGTTTGTGTTTGAGGATCTAGATTCTGGAACATATTGGATATCACTTACTTTTGTTTCAATTGGTGGAAATAACTCACAGAATAGAAGAGAGGAGTCCCTTAATCATTGTAGAGGGAAGTCTTTGTTTTTCTTCCCTTTGTCAAGCTGAATAGAACCTAGACTCTGTCAGGCATTCTTCTTCATATCAGACTTGACAAGATCTGTCCATACCTGGATGGATGGCATGAGAGAAGCACTCCTTCTGTCAGTGCTAACCCTTTCCAGTTTGAATTCCTGCTCATACACCTGCCTTATTTCTGCCAGCATTTATCCCAAGAAGACCCTTACTAATGATCCAGAGAATTATTGACTAGATCCCAGGAGAGATTTTTGTGTTAGCTGAAGGTCTAAGGATAGCATAGTGAGGTAATGGAAAATCTAATTCCTTGGAGGTAAAGCCTATGACTTCTGTGATGCCTCAGGTGGATCTTGTCATGTCTGGATTCATAGAAAAAGAAAAAAAAATCAGCAATAATAGAGATATGACTGAAGAATTTGTCAGCAAATTATGAACAGATATATTCCATTCTAAGGCTACTATAACTATAATAGAGAGGATTGTAAGTTCCCAGACCATGGTGGAAACCAGTACTATGGTGGTGTTGAGTATCCATTAGATATTGGTAGAACACATGGATGATACAGAAGAAAAGGAGGACTCCAAGTGGGTTCAACAGAAGAAAATTAAGTAAAAACTTAAGCAGTCACAAAATCCCATGCATGTTTGTGTTTTACCAAGGGAGGTTAAGAAGTGTTGAAGAGATAAAAATGGGGAGAAGCTGGAGAGGCAGATGGATTAAATAGGGCAAGATTGTCCTGTTGATCTGAACTTAAATCAGTTTAAAAACCTACAAGGGATAAGGATGGGCAAGTGCAGGAGCAGAGTGGTGGAAACAACCAAATCCTACAAAACAAAAAAAAAATAGACAATATTAATAATTTTGAGTGTTCTAGAGAAAATATGTTGAATTGTAATGGAAGATGTTTGACAAATAGTATGCATGCTGTTGAGGTTTTAAAAGCTGAGGTTGAGAGTTCTGGAGTTAATATGCAATAGGATATACAGTCTGTTCTTATCTCTCTGATGAGGGCCTTGATAACATGGAGCTGAAGAAGCTTGCTCCAGAAGTTACTTATTTGAAGGAGAATGTGAGAATGTTACGGTAATATGAGGTGGGATCCAGGGAGAAAGTGAAAATCCAAAAATGTCTGCAAAAATTACTGAGTCAAGGAGCTACTCATAGGCTTTTGCCTATCAGAGAAGTTGATGGAAATTTGTAATAATTTTGATTTTTTGGAGGTAATTTTTGGAGACTTATGTGTTATTACCTTACTCTGATCAATAAAGCAAAGAAGGGAGACCCCATAACCCTTAAACCACAATATGCAGTATGATAGGCAATGACATCATCTAAAATGATTTTCGTGAGTCTGGCTCCAATCCAGACATCTCAAATCGGAATGTAGGCTTTAATGCTTTAACTTTCTAAAGAAAGCTTTAAAAAACTGTCCCATTTGTCATTATATCCATAATACCTTTCCTATTTTCATTCTCCCTTTTTCTCTGCATTTCCAACAGTATATAATTCTAGATTGGTCTCGGTAAAATAAATAATAGAAAATGAAATTTATGATGACTTATTATTTTCATTTGTCTAGTTTTTATTTGTTTTATATATGATTCATGAGTATCAAAATTGAATTATATCCCAAGTTGGGTCTACTTAACTTTACTGAATTAATATCAATTATAATTTACTTGTCTGACAGACTGCAAAAAGAATGTAAAATGGGAGGCCTAACATTAGGATAAGAATCTTCCCATCTCACTACAGAGTATTTTGTGTGTTTATTTAATTTTGTTCAATTGTTATTATTTCTATTTATTAAAACCAATTACTCAAAGATGAGCTTATGTCAGAGTATCCTAAAGAGTCAAACCTCACATACCACTAGTTCTTTTTTTTTTTTTTTTTTCAATGAGTTCTCTTAAAAATTACTCTTTGAGCCGAAGTCTCTAGCTGCTTTTGTAAGGAAAAGAATGTCCATTTAAACCAACATGTACCAGAGTGTACTCTGCCATTTCTAAAATAGAAATAGCCTTCTTTGTGTTGGGCCTCATATTACGTATTTTAACTTGTGACTTATTATCTTAGTCATGTCAGAATGAAAAATGGATCTCTCTAGGGACTTCCATTATGTCAGATTGAAAAATCATCTCTCTTGACTGCTTGGGGCAACTTCATGTTCAAAGCCCTTTTGCCTCATTTCTCATAGTGCTCTGTGTGGCTATGCCATCTTCCTCTTTTCGGACCCATTTCCAGTGCTGATGATGAATCTCACACTCAGGAATCAGGCCAGTTCCACATGTACATGATAATCCCCAAATAATTTGCAATGATTTATTCATAAGTTTGCTTTATTTAAAATATTTCCATTACATAAAGCTGTCTACTCCCTGAAATGTGATATATGTTTGTATATGTACATGTAGATAGGTGATAGATAGATGGATAGATGGATAGATAGATAGATTGATTGATAGATAAAAAGAATAGCAGTAGAGGTACAATTGTAGAGTAGAAGCTACATCTAGAAAATAATTTTACTTCACTGAAGTAGAAGCAGTGAAGTAAAATTAATTTCTAGACATAGATACACACACACACAGACACACACGGTGGGTTGGGGCAAAAGTTATATAGGGAAAGAAAGGTGTTCTTAAAGAAAATATTGCCAATTTAAGGAAACACTGCCTGAGTTTTCTAATCTTTGCATTACTTAATCTTAGCCTTATGAGACTATCAAACTATTCTTTGGAGACTGTAAATGTTCTTCCTGGTTCAGTCCCTAGGGTCTAGGTCAGACCCTGCTGAACCCATGGGAAAGATCTTATGAACTTGCCACCTGGTGATCTTACTTTCTCTGCCCCATCACCATCCCAACACTCTTATTCCTTTGACCACTCATGGTGGACATGAGAGGCAGAGGACTGGATGTATATGGGCATCTTTCTCATCTGCCTTTTCCCTTTCTCCCATTCATACCATCTAAGGCACCATCAACAGAGTGTGTGCTTTAGGTGGCTGGGCCTACCTCCTGGTATCCCTTCCCTTCCACTGAGGCTCGCCTCACATTTTCCTCTTCTTTGATACCTTTCTGATCAGTCCAGCCAGAAGGGACCTCTTCTTCCGGGCCCTGTGATAGTACTACCTTTGCATCACTCATGTAGCCCTGGAACCATTCTATGTTGTAATGTGGCCATTTGCCTGCAGATCTTGTTGGTTTTTCTAAGCCATCACCTCTTTGAGAGCTTGTGCATCTACATACCCTGAATAATACCTACATTAGAGCTCTGTAGCCATTGCAGTTTGTTTTCACATAGCTCTTCGCTGAATGAATACATCAGGGGAGGTCGGGAAAGCAAAGATAAATTAATGAGACTCTTAAAGAGGAAAATTTAACTACAACATCCGGTGTGATGGAATGCTCATCAAAGTGTAATGATTCATTCGTGAATTTGAAATAAAGGAGGCGTATATATTGAAAGGGCATTTTAGCTGGTAAAAAGTCACTGAGGCATTAAACATTATTATAGTGACCATTATTACTGAAAATTGGCATTTCTGTTTAAATGGCACTCTATAAAATTAGATTTTTCAATAACATATTAGGTGAACACACTATTCTGTAAGTTAAATTTGAGATTCTTTAGAAAGGAAAATAGTAGAACAAAGTATAAAATTCCAAACTAAAAATATAACAATTGATTTGACATTCAGTTTAATGACAAATGAGAAACTGAGTGCTATGAGCAAAGAAATAATAAAATAATTCTGTTTTCTTCTTGAGTTGCTCCTATAGATTTAATTTTATTTTTGATTAATACTTGAAGTTCATCTAATCTGAATATCTTATTTTATGTTTGGAAAAAATATTTGAGGCTAAGAGATGTTGAATGGCCAGGATGCTAAGATATGAGAAGCAGAAGAATGGGAAGATGTATGGGAAGGAGGTTTCCTATGACATGAATAGGGAACAGAGGACACAAAACATAATTTTTTTCCACCTACACATTTTTAAAAGATTTTATTTGTTTATTTGAGAGAGAGAGAGAAAGAGAGTGGGTAAAGGGAAGAGGCAGGGAGAGAAGCAGGCTTCCTGCTGAGCAGGGAGCCCCTCGTAGGCCTTAATCTCAGGATCCCGAGATCAGGACCTGAGCCAAAGTCAGATGCTTAGCCATCTGAGCCACCCAGGTGTCCCTCCACCTAGATTTTGGACTAAATAAATTTATATTGTGTTCTATGTGGCCATTATATGAGCAAAAGCAAATAAGTAACTAGCAAAACAAAATACAATTCCATTTCTAAGTACCCTTTTATTAGGGCACCTCATTTTTATTATTTTTTATTATTTATTTGTTTACTTACTCAGAGAGTGAGAGAATGAAAGCAGGGAGAGGGACAGAGAGAGAAAGAGAGAGAGAATCTCAAGCAGACTGTGCTGAGCATGGACCTGATGTGGGCCTCAATCCCATGACCATGAGATCATGACCTGAGCCAAAATCAAGAGCCAAGCACTCAACCAAGTGAGCGAACCACTGAAGTACCTACGACACCTCATTTTTAATATAAAACTATATTGGAGTTTCATTTCCATCAGAATTAGCTGGCCATATGCAGCGAAGCCACCTGTAGAACACAGTAGAGTTACAGAGCATCCGCTGAAGCATTGAAAATCCCCCAGGGGCTATCATGGTTAGTTAGTTTGCTTGGACACAGAAGATGTTTGTTACTGAAGTTTATATTAATAATTAGGTGAATTTTTTTCTTAAGATTTTATTTATTTATTCATGAAAGACACAGAGAGAGGCAGAGACATAGGCAGAGGGAGAAGCAGACTCCCCATGGGCATCCCGATGCTGGACTCAATCTCAGGATCCCAAGACCATGACCTGAGCCAAAGGCAGATCCTCAACCACTGAGCCACCCCGGTGCCCCAGTAATTAGGATAATCTTTTAAGGATGTCTTTATATATTTCATTTATTTATTTATTCAAAAAACCTGTTTTTGCGTGGCATTGGCCAGAACAGACAAAAATCCCTGTCTTATTAAGCTTACATTCCTGGTGGAGAAGGCACAGGAAGCAAGAAACAATAAACAAAGGGCAGGAAGTACAGCAACAGGATCAGGGTGTGCTATTTGAGACAAAAGTGATCATGCAAGACCTACCTGATAAGATAAGAACCACAGTAGTATTCACAGGAATGTTCTACACCATTCTTGATTAGGAGATATCATTACCCTTTGGAAAGGAAGGCTCAAATGAAGTGGAAAATTGGGAAATGTAAACCATCAATGATTTGACCAAGAAACCCCAGAGGTAAAGGAGATAGGGCTTTGGGGTCCATGCGTTCACTCCTGTCACCAAACCTGCCCCAGGACATCGTGCATAGGGTGTCAGATCTTGGAATGGGAGACAAGGTGCATTGGTAGAGTGATATCTCAGAAACCTGTGCAGGTACTTTCTAGCCAATTTTATCCTTTCCAAGATAGGAATAATCTTATCTATAAAAAGGAAGCAGATTCTAGAATGGTACACTGCCTAGAGTTTAAACCTTTTAAGATCTCAATTTAGAAACATATTTGAAATGGAAAACAAAGCACATGACCTTCACAAATCAGTGGCCTCAACAGGTTTGTGCCATCAGTGGGTGAAAAAAAAAAAAAAACACCCCAAAGTTGCTCTTTCTCCTTCTTCTTTCTTCTACAGTATGTTCTTTTCTCATCCATGGCACAGAGCACGTTCCTATATAGTTTTTTCTTAATTTAATAAAACTCAGAGACAAGCTTTTATGCATATTCATGGACACTTGATTAATAATTGATGAGAAGGCCTGGGGCAGGTGGTTGAGAATAAAAAACATTTAGCAAGGAGCAGTGTGAAAGAGGGAGATCTCACACTAGCCTCAGTCCCCGAGGGGAAATAGAAGCAGGGAGAAAAAGGAGGAGGAGGTAGGGGCAGACCCAATGTGGAATGTCATCAGTGCAGTGTAATTTCCTTGATTTACATATATAATTGCTTCCTGTCTTTAGCAGTTGGGCTCTAGGATTCTGACACACTTTCTGAGAAATTCATCTGAGGGCTGGATGTATTGTGTGGGAGGGAAAAGATGAGCCTAACCTTACTTACTAGTTATCCTCACGAACTGGAGAAGGGGCAATGCCCCTTAGTTCTTGCAATATTAGGGCCTCTGTCAACCGACTTACTCCCAAGACATGGTTCTCACAGAAAAGCTGTTGTTGGGATATTAAAGGATAGGCCTGCATTTTAGAGACCATGAATTTCATAATTGACTAAAAAGATATTTACCCTAATGTCTTATTAAGTCATAATTCCTTGCATTTATATGGCCATTTATGGTTTACAAAACACTTTCACTTAATCCTCCTAACAAGTCTCTGATGTAGACATTATCATTTCTATTTCTCACATGAGGGAACTCAAATATAAAGAGGTTAAGTGCCCAAATCTGTAAGATACGAGACAAGTTTTGAGCCCAGTTTCTTTGGATTCCTGTCAAGGATTGTTTCTACCATATATAAGGCTCACAGTGTCAGGTTTCAGGCTACACTAAACACCTTCACCTCTGTTTGGAAAAATCTAAAACTCTTGGCTTGAATTCCCAGTGATATCACATCATAATTTGAAGTATTGTACTTTTATTAAATTAGGTAAAATATAAAACTTGAAAGTGCTATGTGAATATTCATAACTAATAGTAGTAGTTACGTTATTTTAAAACCCCAAATCAAAACCTATGAACTCGGGATGCTTGGGTAGCTCAGTGGTTGAGCATCTGCCTTCAGCTCAGGGCGTAGTCCTGGGTCCAGGGATCACGTCCCACATCGGGGTCCCTGCGAGGAGCCTGCTTCTCCCTCTGCCTATGTCTCTGCCTCTCTGTCTCTTTCTCCCTCTCTGTTTCTCATAAATAAATAAATAAAATCTTAAAAAAAAAAAACAATGAACTCTTACAGATTGAACTAACAATATAGGGAAGATAAGCATCTTAGTTCTCGACACCATTAAAAAAAATCCAGATTTTCACAAAGAAAATGCTTTTTCATTTTTTTTATAAATGTATTTTTTATTGGTGTTCAATTTGCCAACATACAGAATAACACCCAGTGCTCATCCTGTCAAGTGCCCCCCTCAGTGCCTGTCACCCACTCACCCCCACCCCCCCGCCCTCCTCCCCTTCCACCACCCCTAGTTCGTTTCCCAGAGTTAGGAGTCTTTATGTTCCGTCTCCCTTTCTGATATTTCCTACCCATTTCTTCTCCCTTCCCTTCTATTCCCTTTCACTATTATTTATATTCCCCAAATGAATGAGAACATATAATGTTTGTCCTTCTCCGATTGACTCATTTTCAAAAATGTGTTTGACCAACTGCTAGCATGGTCAACTTATTGACTATACCACAGAAAGATAGAGGAGGTATAAACTGACCATGGTAAAATGTCTGTGCATGAGAAGTGGCAGGAGAATTTGAGGGATCAGGGCATTTATTTTCATTTTTATGATCTTAGTCCCAGGGAGTACGGGCACTCTGTGTTTTTCCTAAATACAGAAGCTGATTTTTGAAGCTTAGTTCCTGTGGAGTGCACAAGTAGGCCAGGCCAATGTTAATTTATCATCATGATTTTTCCAACACAGAGGATAATTGTTTATTTATGATTTGGGCAGTCAAAATCAAAGTTATATTTAAAAAACAATGGCAATTCTGGCCACTTGGTCTCATTTTCTGTTATGGAGGCAATGATAAATAATAAACGAGCAGTTGATGCATATTTTAACAGGCATGAATCATTGCATAAATGTTAAGTACTTATTTATTAATACTTAACTACTGTATATAGTACTTAATGACAATGACTAAAACAAGTGATTTTTTTTCTTTCTTCCTTTGACACACTCAGAGAAGCAAAGAAAGTTCACCCATATTTCCCAGTTGTTACTACTCTATGTGATTCTTTTGAGCATCATTTCATGACGCTTTTATTTGACTGTTTGCCATTGGGTAATTAGTTGAATATATTCTTATAATCTAAAGGATGTATATGGATGTCAGGGTAGCAAATTCCTGATTTTATGGAATCCCTTCTCATTACAAGTATCATTTTTTAAATGATTTCATCAAATCCATGGTTTCAGATTTGTTTGATACCCAGGTGTTATTGATTCATCTCAGTCCAGAGGAACTTTGTCCCATTTCAAAAGTTCTTAAAATACATTTGTTTCTGTATTCCCCTAGTTCAACTGTCCAACTTTTTTTTTTTTTTTTTTTAGTAATGATTTCATTACTGATTTTCCGTTCTCTCCTAGTGGCTGTGGAACTTGCTGATTTTTGCCATTCTGGTTGGAGCTGGCTCTTCTACTAGTACTTTTTATTAGGATCTTCAAGTGGGGTTATTTTTTTTATTTTTCAATATATTATAATCACATAATGTGAATGGAGGCTTTGCTTTAAAATTGATTACTTTAGCAGTGAGGAAATTCCAGCAAGAAACAAGTCTTCCTTTGAGGACATCATGTTTCAAGAAGAGTTGACTGGTCCCAGGGACCTGGTTTGGAGTTTTACTGTAAAGTGTCACTCTAAGCCCTTGGAAAGCATGTCTTCAAGCTTCTGTGGTCCAGTGGCTTGTGTTTTGATGACAGCAAAGCTCACCATAGCGGCCCTTCCTCCTTCATATGTGCTTACTTAGCTTTTCCAGAGATAACATATTAAGCTATAATCAGCTATTAAAATCTCCAGTTGGGATTTTAGTATCAATGAGTATCTCCTAACTTTGTTAGCATGCTCTAATGTAAGTTGTAAGTTTTCATTGTAAGAAAAAAATAAATATTTGCCCAGGATAATCTGAACACAATTTTTCTTTCTTCTTGGCCATACCTCTCTTTTCCTTAAACACCAGTTTTTCACAGGTAACTTCCACCTTCCTAGAGTTTTGGTCTTTCCCAATCCACCTGGGCTGCTGCTGTTCCTGGCTATAGATATCCGACAGACAAATCACAGAGTCACAAGAATTCTATAAACTAGAGTTTGCTAAATATGACTGTGCATTAAAAGAATTACATTAAATGCCTTTTAAAAGGGAGATTGCTTATGAAGTCCCTCTGAATTTCAGATTCAGTGTATCTAAAACTGAGGTCTAAGTATGTCTAATTTTATATAGCTCTTAGGTGATTATGAGATATAAATAAATTTCGTAACCACTGTCCTAAATGGCTATTTTGTGCTTTCACACATAATGACTTAGATTCTATTACAAGTCTAATCCTTTGTGATTTAGTTTACAAAATATTCTCAATTCCCTCTAGTTATTAATTTATCTGAAGATATTTCTTTTTTTACTTATTTTATGTTTGAACAGTGGATTTACAGGATTTGGGGCTAACAGAAACAAACACTATTGGACCTACCTATGCCTTCAGACCTATTCAGAATATTTATAATCACTGACAAGGAGGGGAATCTTTATATTTTAATTTAATTTAGTTAACAAATATAAATGCCAGAACCAGTATTATTGAAGCAGTGGAACAACATGGGCCAGCGAAAAACTGAAAGGCTTGGAAGAACTAGAACTGGCTGTCCCTGTAACAGTGGCAGGAAACAAGTTTGGAAAGATAATGAAATGGCCAAAGACATTGGTATGAAAATCATCATCATGCCCTATCTGATAGACTTTCCTAAATCAACAGAGGAAATTCTAAGATTATATTAGTGTTGGGCATGCATCTTCAGATGATCCAAAAACCTTCAACTTTCACTTCCACTACAACCATGCCTTCATTTTTGGGTATTAGGACAAAAAATGAGTTTCCATGCATACTACAGAAGTTGCTAATTATAAAGCAAAATGAAGAGTGCATGCATTTCATCAGAATCATCCTACAAAAAGAAGTTCAGCTTTCCACAATCAATACATGCTAACCGAAGTTTCTAAAGAGAGGTGATTTTGGTTTTGGTTTTGTTTTTAATCTCTGAGTAGGAATGAAAATAAGATTGGATGTAACTGTACTGAGCCTACAGAGAGAACAAATCAGGGGTACTTCTTTGGGGATAAGATACATGCAGTGAAGCTAAGTAACATACTAGCATTTCTGAAAATACTGGCTAAACTGTGAAAAAGGCCCCTTAAGCATGTAATCTAAGCAATCAGATAGCAACATCCATAGAACTGCATGGCACTATATATAGGTAATTAAACTTAAGCATCATTTGCATTTTGGTCTAACTAGTTGGACAGACAGTGTACACACTTTATCATCTGCACAGCAGTCCTAAGAATCCCATATGGCATATGCAAGCCAACAGGGTTCATAATAAATCCTTTCTTGAAATGTCTGTGAAGGGATCACTGAGGTTGGGGTTAGGAGAGAGTAGCAAATGAAAATGCAATGCAGTGGGGCTAATCCAGGATTAGAGGGAGTGGACAGGTAACCTAGGATCAGTGGGACACTAGTTGCCTTGTGGTACTCATATTTTGCCCTGCTCTTCTTTGGTTTACCCTACATCCTTGCTGGCCTCTCACCTCACACTTCTGGTAGGGTGTCTACAAATCTCCTCCAGTATCCTGTGCTTTTACCATGATACCATCCCCATTTGTTTCATTTCATAAAAGTCTTATTATATAGTGAGATTGTCTTTCTTTGGCATCTCCGTCTTTGTAAGATGACAAAATATGCCTTTAGTTTGTAAACGTAAACTGGATAGGTCCCCTTTCACACATTAATTTGTTAATCTAGTAGAGGTGATGCATTTAACCAAGCTATCCATACTTTCTTGCTCCAATCCTCTTGTTATTTATTTAACAAATGTATACATATGTATTTTGTATTTTCCAGGCTGTTGCCCTTGTGAGCAAGAGGCATATCCAATAACTAGTCTAGTGTGGTCACACACCTGTTTCGGAGGGGAACATCTGAGGACAGTATCCCTTATATTAATAGGAAACAAATGAGTTCTCAGATATTTCAAACACGAGTGCAAAAGAAGATCTTTCTGTGGGAGCAGTGACAGGCAAAGGAGACATCTAGAATACCACAACTCATCCCAAAAGGCCAATGCCTATTCCACTTTAGCAATGATCTAATGGTGGGATAATGAGCCAAGTACAGTTGAACTTATGTAACATATCGATTTCTATTTGTCTTAATTAGCACATTGTTCTAACTGAGCTAACTGAATTAGCCCGAATTATGAGGCCTATAATACAGCATCTCTAGAAACCCTAAACATTTTAATGGGTAATATGGTTCCAGAGTCCACTTCCCTGGGTCTACATCCTGTCTCCAACACCTGCTATATATGCGACCTTCCTGTATAGAGGTCAGTTCCTAGACAGTTCCTGTCTATTTCCTCATAGATAAAATTGGAATAATAGCAGTACAGGCATCATTAAGATTTTGTGAGAATTAAATTCAAGTAAAACATCTAGAACAGTGCATGGAAAATAGAGTCATCTTAAATATGAACTCAGGGTTTGAACTAGACCACTTATTTCATATGAACAAGCAGCGTGTTTTACTTCTTCAGATTCCTCACAGGTGGCAGTTGCTTGGAAGATGTTTGAGATTTTAGCAGATCCCGGTTCATAGATTTGAAAGACACTGGGTTGTGCCTCCTTCTTTGAAAATCTGTCATATGGTTGAAGCTTTTCATTTCTAATATGACTTAGGACCTTTTCTTTCTGCTCTGCATGCTGTGTAACAAGGCCTATCAGAAGCTATGAGAAAAGAAAGTGAAAAGCAAGCGTTGTGTGGGTCATGCATGCCACCTCCCCATTCTTTAATAATGAAGACAATAAATAATACTTGTTTGAAGTTAGGCTTGACAGAGTTCTCTAACTAGTTGTGTATTTGTAATATTATGTCAAATTAAATATATGAAAGTGTGCCCATAGCAATGTGTGACATAAAAAGAGTTGTGACCTTTTATAGAAAAGGATAATGAAGTGAGATTAGCATTGGTGGAAGGTGCTAGTTTGACTGCCCTAGAGGCTGAAATTCTTTATCTGGAAAGTAAAAATAGTATGGCAGCCACAGCAGCTGCGGAAACTTTGCCAACAAATTGCCTCCCCGGCAGAGGGGAAAAGTGAGAGATAAATGAATTTTCTGAAAGTTGAAGATTCTGTTCAGATAAACACTCACATATTTCAGACGTTTAAATGTTTGGTGCGGATTAGATTTTAAGCGAATTTGACTTGACTGTGCCATTTTATGTTTTTAACAAATTACGTGTTATTTTAGTATCATCGGACACATTAAGCGATACTGTTTATTGGATACTAATGTTGTCAGGGCAGCATTTTAGGAATCACGGATCATTTTCCTCTCCCTATTCCAGGAATGTATGAGCTAAAGGAAAGATTTATACATGTTTTATTCCAATTATACTGGTTGGGGAGGGGGTTTTATGTTTGTGTTTATGTGTACCTTTTATCACAGAGGAGTGTGATTTGTTGTGTGTTTGGGATGATAAGGCATCTACACTTTATTTCTTAACAAGGGAGGTTCAGGGGAGGAGGTACAATTGAGTACACACTTTGATGAAAAATAATAAAGGCTTAATAGGTTTGACATGTGATGGGAGATGGCCTCAAAAAGAAACATGCAAGGAGCAGATTATTACTGCTAAGGGGAAAAAAAATCAAATGATATAAATAGGCTTAAGATAGCAGGAGGCTAAGAGAAGGAGGGAGGAATCCACAAGTATTTTCTGATAGCTCCAAGTACAGCAGTATAAACTATAATTTCTACTCAAGAGACTTACAAGGGTGACATACATGAGCTATGATAACTATACAGAGCAGCATGTGATAAGTGCATTAAAAATACAAATCTACAGTTCTTATTCAAGTTGCTGCAGATAGGGGGTATGAGGTTGAATAAACCTATGGTAGATTAGGAGCGGACTTCCAAACTGGTTTTGATATCACACATTTAAATCATGTAATCTCAGAGTAAGAAAAGACAGTCAGGGTCATGCACTGAAACTTCATCCTATTTGTGAAATATTATTGGTTCTCATAACGCGATCTGGAAGCGAGGAAAAGGGTAAAGTGGGAGGAATATGTGCCATGTTCTATGTATGGATAATCTGATAGAAAAGGGTGGAGGGGGAAGGAGAGGTATTAGGACTGTGAGGAAGATTTAGTCATCTGTGTTCTCCAAACAAAATAGAATATAGGGATATAGATGTAGGGGATAATGATGACGAAGAGGATAGAAAGGAGACCCGCAGTTTTGACTAGGGAAACTCTTCTGACCAGAAGAGAAAGAGAGGAGGGAAATATTCCCTACTGGAACTGAAGTAAATGCCCAAGAAATGAGGAAAAAAAACGAAAAGGAAGAGATTCATAAGCCTCCATCAATTCCAGCATGATAGACCAAGTGAGACCTTAGGTTTAATTAATCCAACTGTGTATTAAATGCTACACTCCGATACATCTTTAGCGTCCTTGAAATGCCTTTTGTTCCAAATCATATTCTTAAATGGTGCTCAAAATCCTCTTTCCTTTAGCTTCTACATAACTTACTTGGAGCTTTGGGAACATGAGGTATATCTATAAATGTTTAGATCTGGAAAAAACACTAGGAATTACTCTAAAATGTAGGACAGTGACAGCCCTTTACAACTATTCTTGAAAATCAGTAAAGATAAAAATTAAAGATAGAAAATGTCTTGATATTTAATAGGCTGCTTAAGTAATTCTAACTATACCTAAATAGCATTATAAATTATTTCGTTGGTTGAAAGCCAACTCACTGAAACACTGAAGATTATCAATATCTAGAGGTGACTCTTCAGTTAGAGAGACTGCTGGGAAACAGAAGGTGAGGAAATGCTGGGAAGGAAACTATGGTAAAAATTTTGCAAAAACTGTCAGATTCATGTATTTCAAGCCTAATATTCTGATTTCAATGTAATATAGAGGTATGATTTATGGTACACGACAATTACTCTTCTACAAATACTAGGTATTTACCAAGTCCTCCAGCTTAGTCTTTTAAACAACGTGGTTTATATCTATTATCTATATAGTCCGTGTACTTATTTGAGACATTTATATACCTACTTTTGTTTCTATCATCTTATGGAACCTTTGGGATAGAGAGAGGCAATGTGAAGTATTAGAAAATCACAGTACTAGGTATCAGAATATTTAAGTTCAAGTCACATCATGGCTACTCACAGCATTTTTGGGTTACCACATACCACTTTTATCTATAAATGAGAGCATGGGATTAGATAATATTTAAATTCTTTCTTAGGTCTATAAGGCTATGGTTTTTACATTTAGCACTTATTGGGTACATGAGAGAGTTAAAAATATATCCTAAAGCAATAATTTTTATGATCCCTAAATCTAAGATATTGTGTCTATTTCTGTGTTTTTCTTAGTTATTATCCTTTTTTTTTTTTTTTTACAAATGGTCCCCTGTATAAGTGCTTAAACACCACGGTATGAGGGCCATATGCCTGCAATGGATCACTTCCAGTGATTGCCTAGGTGTTTTTGTCAAGGGTTGTCTTCTTACACTTAAATCTGTTCTTCAAGTGAAATGCCTTTGCAGAGAGAGGATGACTGCTGTTGGTATGCAAGCCACACTACCTGTCCATGTTTGGGAACATTTATGTTATCTCATCTCCTGTCTGTTCATTTCCTTTGTCTGTTTTGTGTTACGGTAACCAAAGCTGGATAGCTCCACTGATAGAAAATCTAAAATGGATTTAATAGCAAGTACAAACAATGATTTTATTGAATCTTCTTACTTTAGTCAAAATCACATTGGGCTGATGACTCTAGAAAATAATCTGCAATATTATTTGTGCCCTTTTCCTTGACTTACAACCTGGATTTAGTCTATGCAGCTTGAAATACTTTTTCTAAATGTGTTACTTTCTATACACCCACCTGCACTAAAACCTGTTTGACACCGCATTGTGAGTTCTTGCTACAGTTTGCTGATTTCCCTGACCAAGGGGCATACTGATAGCAGATTGTGAATCAACTGTCAAGGCTTATGTATACATAGAAGTGATTGGACTCCTAGAAATGTTTTCAGTGAAGTCATTTATATAGAGTCAGATTGGAGACAGAGAATTCATCTCTCCCTAGGAAGAACTGGAGCTTCATTGTTGTTGCTGTTCTAGTTTTACATGGTCTTATTAGTGATTAATTGCCCCCAACTACCAAGTTTTCTTTCTGTCAATTTCTCTTTTTAAAGAGAAATAGATTAACTCCATCAATTACCTTTCTCCATTAAACTACAGACAATGCTGTCTTTAAAAAGATCCTTAACTGAATATCAGTTTTTATTATTCCAATCCCTTGTGAGAAGAGTAACGTTGATACTCTAGTGCACCAACATGAGCTGTTCCTATAATATCAGTGGCTACTTGTGGAAGAGTATGTCCTACTTGCAAATTCTCTGTAGATATGCCCATCTTTACCGTTGCAAAAGGAATATGTGCACTCTGTGCCCAGTGAGAGCTATCCATTATTTGAATTTATTAGCAATTAATTTGTTTTTGTTCCCAATGCTATTGCATTTTTGATGGACGAGGGTTAACTTGGAACTTTATGTAATTACATAATTTTGAATTATACTATGAACAACTCAGTATAGTTCAGCCATTCAACCGGAACTCTCCAGAAAACCCCAAATTCATTTTTCATACATTTTTTTTCCAGGAAAATTGTTTTTCTTACTCCTCCAATTTTATCCTTACCACATCATATGTCTCCTGGATATACTCTAAGCCTATAGCTGGAAGGAATCATTAGAGTATGTATTCATAGAGATTTCGTAAATTGTGTTTTGATTTTCCATTGTTAGAATTTTATGCCATCTAGATTTCTCTTTAAATTTCCAGTTTCAGCTCTCACAAAACCTCAGTGTAACATTCACCTTATTGTCTAAGTTTTACTTGGTTTTTATATTAAACCGGAGACAAACTAATTTCCTTTGAAATTGTCAGAAACTTTTATTTTCCAGAAAGTTTTGTGACATTTGAAAGTATTCTACAAAAATGTCAGAGTTTGCCTGGTTACAGTTTTATCAGGAAATTCGGGTCTATTCTAATATAGTCTGACCCCAGGTAGAGAGTATTTTATAAATGAGTTAGTGTAACGTGTAGCATACCACACGGAAATAAGCCTTGTTAAAACAGAATTTTGTAAAGGGAGCCGCTTTTTTCTTATTGCCTATTCAGGACACTTGAACCGACCAGAACAGGGCACTTTCTACTCACCCAATAAGTCTGTGGGTGTGGGTGTGGGTTTGTGCCTGTGTGGAAAATACTCTGGAAAAAGTATTGAGGTTTTATAAAGATAATGAATGGATTTGTTAAAAATTACTGAGTCCACACTCTTTTTTAAGAATGGTGCCTACTTTATAATATATATTTATACATGTTGAACTTCTAAAGAATCAGTGATAGCTCTTACTTGTAGCTGAGTAGAGTTCTAGTCTTTGGTTCTGAGTTATTGGCTCCTCAGTTTTCTTTCATAAATATCTACAAATGTCTATTCTTCTATATGTGTAGTATAGACACATACACATACACTATTTTATAAAGAGCGAGTGGTAAAATTTGCTCTTAGTTACTCTTAAACAACAGTGAAATTAAGCTATGCATATAATCCATGAGGCTCATAGATCCTCCTTTCTCTCCTCCCCATCCTGTTCATTATTGTCCCTCAATAGGAAAAAGAATTTGCTAACTTGGTTTTCTGGGTTTAAACTCCCAAGTTTGTGGAATGGTTTCCGTTCTATTTTTGAAAGTCATTATTTGTTAAAAGAATAAGCATGAAAAGAAAAAGAAAAAAAGTGACATTCGATCCAAGACAGTTCCTGGTCAAGTTAAACAAGATATAATTAGGATGATCTTGCCACATCTGGTTCTTCATTCAGAGCCTCATCTGTGGGTTTATGAACCTCTAGGGGAAAATGGAGACCAACTGATCTCTAATTGTGCTTTGTTAATGTCATCATTTAAATGTTTCTTTTTCTAACACATTATTTTCAATAGCTATTATATCTTTTTATGATCTGGTATAACTTTTCTTTTTTTTTTTTTTCTTTCTGCCTTAGGAAGGGATGTTGAGATTTCAGCAAGGCACATGTAAACGTATTGGTTTAAGGAAGTTCTGAATAATGTGGCACGTTGTCCACCAAACTTTAAACCACACATTTGACAGGGCCAGTGCTGGACATATGGGTGGACCAGTAATGATGCTGAGACAGGAAGCCACCTCAGTGACACTGAATACCAGTACTTGCCTGGAGCTCTTAAGGATTTAAAAGGGAGGCGGGTAAGAGAGAGATCAATTATGTCCATTGGGGCAGAGACACATTCCTGATGGAACTGGTTTTTCTTCCATTCATTTGGATTCAGAAGCATGTTCTAGGCAGTTATCTTTGAGTAAATCAAAGGGACAAAATGCTTCTGCCTGAATATTTACTTATATTTTCCTCCTCTACCTCTCCTTCCTCCTCCACGCCTTTTTTCCTCCCCATATCCTCCTTTCCTTCCCATTTCCACCTTTCTTAGTCTCCTGTCTCCCCATGACTCCACTTCTCTTTTTGCTCTCCTTTTCTCATCTTCTAGTAACTCTTTTTCTATATTTTATAGGGGGATGGGAGATACCACAGATGACAAAAAGATTTAGTGACAGATTAACGAATTGGTTAGAGATCACCCTGGGCAGCTTACTTTTAAACAACAGTAATGAAGTCTACCTTAGCCCATAGTAGTCATTATGGAATTTTCTCAGACACGGCAACTGAAAGAATGCTTTCTGTATATTTAGGTATTATACATCTATACATATAATACACTTCATTTTGATGGGCAGAAGAAACGAGGCACTTGTTGAGATGCTATCATCGCTAATTGTAACAGCATTAATTATAATGTTTTTAGAAACAAGCTAGTTATCTCTAAAGGAGATAATAATTATTGAGGAGTAGATTGACCAGGAGTGGCTCTCCACTCCAGCTGTATATTAGAAAAACTTAGGGAGCTTTTTAAATACTGATGATTGCATCCCAACTCAGGCCAATTAAATTAGAATATATGGTGGGGGCTGGCATTATATTTTTAGACAATTCTCAGGTGATTGTAATGTTTAACCAGGATTTGAATCTCTGGTTTGGAGGAATTTCTTATGTGAGAAAAGATAAATTTCGTTAATTACACAATTTTGAAGTAATCCAAATTCATACACCTTCTATTTCAATAGGGATGGATTTTGTGTAAATATAATTAGAGGCTTTATCTGGTTCCTGCCATGTGCCCCACTCACCCCCACTGTTCCTTTTTGAGACTTTTGAATTTGGCTTCGAAACTACAGGTCCAAATACAGTGAATGAGTAAGCATGTTCTTCACTTTTGGTTGCTTTTGCCTCCCGGATGGAAGCACACTGATGGAGTCTCAGACAGCAGATTACTGTGCCAAATATAAGCAGATCCAGGCTGGCCAAAGAAAATCTGCAGAGATAATGACTGTAGCTCCTCAGTTTTGGGGGAAAAAATGTTAGGGCTTAAAATGAAGTGAAGAGGAGGCAGTGTTAGTGTTACCAGATAAAATAAAGGATGCTCAGTCAATTTCTAGTTGAACAGTGAGTAGTTTTTAGTGTAAGCATATCCCCTACATTATTTGGGGTATACTAAAAAAGTTTTGTGTGTATCTGAAATTCAAAGTTAACTAGGTATCATATTTTCATATTTGCTAGATATGACAACCCTGGGCAGAACCTTGGAAAAAAGAAAGAAAGACAACATGGTCTACAAATGCTCAGATCCTGACAGTAATAAAGAATACAAACTAAAAGATGGAATAAAAGCAAGGATTAGACAAGGCTGGAAAAGAGGGAATTATTCATTAGTTTAACTTCTTTCTTTGCTAACTCGATACCTGTATTTCCCTGATGGAAAGAGGGGCAGGCTTACATTTTATCTTCTTATTTCAGGGTTATACTGTATTCCCTGTCCCTTTCCTTTAGCAGCAGAAGGCCACAGAGAAAAGCTTCCAAGGAAGGCTCTTGTTTTGCCCAATTTTGGCCCACGAGATCCCTGCAAGGACAGGTGCTTTGTGTTCAACCTGCAGTTGGAGCCCACCCTGTCCCCCTCCTCCAAGTGCTCTATGCTGGGGTCTGTGCTGATTCATAAAGCAGCTGCAGCAAGTAGGAAGAGTCTTTATCCACAGCAGATGCCCTATTATAGGATAACATCAACTCTCTCATCACCCTTAGACCAGAGAAGTATACAGTAATCAAAAACCAGTGTTGGAGTTTTAAACAGGAAGATTGGCCTAGAACTGTGCCTTTTTATCAATTTCCCTGTGAGTAAGATTGAGCAGTTCCCAACATCTTGTTTATAAATTAGTTAACTAACTGTTTTAATCTATTTTCTGATAGCCCCCAGTGATTTCTAGTCAAATACCATCCTTGGATGAAATCCATAGTGTCAATCACTTGAACATATTTAAGCAGAAATCTATATTATTGTGGTTGCTGCAAGAACCAGGGTAAGGCCAGGACTCATACTAATAAGCGCATGCAAGAAAACAATTCTCTGCTCCCTTTGTTGGATCCTGCTATACTGTTTTCCCTTCTAGAGTAATTATTCGATCAAAAGCCAAAGATATACCGTGACAATTTTATATGGTTTTAGTGTTCTCTTCTCTAGAATGGACATATGACTGCAGACTAGGAAAAGTCAATGTATTAAAAGAATCGGTATTTCCCTTCCAACTCAGCATCTCAGGCAGTAAGTACTTGATACATATATTTGCTAACTTGTATTGATTGCTTTCAGCTAGCATTAGGGGTAAATGATCAAACGTGTGACCATCAGCCACAAGCTGTCTTGGGTAAATCATGCTTGAGGTAGATTCTAAGAGGAAGTTAGAGCCCTGGCTGGATGATCATAGGCAAATCCTCATCTGTGAAATGGGGATGAGAATGTCTCTTCCACTAACTCAGTGAGGAACCCACCTCTGAAAATGATAAATGATAAATTCAAGTGGAGGTTCTTGGTGAATGATGAATTGCCTCCTAAATATAATATATTGCCATCACCTCAGTGGTGAAAGGAAGGAAAGGGAACAGGGAAATATGACATCCATACATACTAATGATGAGAAAGGCAAATGCCTAAGTGACATGTAGTTTTAGTTCAGGTCTCCAGTTAAATTCCTGATACAGCCAGATGATATATCTTCTCATATACTGCCAGCTGTGATTAATCAGGATTTATGGGTTGTTACGGTCTAACTCTTGAAAAAAACTTATAGCCAATGTTCAATCCAGAAATTTTAACAAACAAAAGTATTTGGAAATCTAAAACAGGATGTTAATATTTTTCTACACATTCATTTACTCTTTTTATCCTATGCATATACAAACACATAAATATATGTATTTAGTTAATATTTATATCATTCAATGTGTGTTTCCCTCATTTTTTAATGGGTGAATGTGTGTGTGTGTGTGTGTGTGTGTGTATGTAACTTGTAGCCTGGGTTTTATTTCACATTATCAGGGAAGTTTTATTTTCAAGAAAAACATTTAATAACATGTTCTATTTCTTTGTTATTCTAATGCTTTATGATTCCCACTACAATAGAGTTGATACCTTACGGAAACTTCAGAAAACAAATCTACAAACTTATTTTGAAGTTTCTCTATATTTACACAACACAGCATACAAAATGTGACAAGTATTTACTCAGATGTCCCTATTGGTGTCCTTATGAAGCATAACTCTACACTGACTTATTGAATGTTACATCTGAGATGTTACAGGATTAGTAATAAATAGGACTTCCTAATATTCTAAAAGAATATGAGGGACATATATCTGTGGGATGTATTGAGCTTCTACTCTGCCTCCAGATCACCAGGCCAGAAGAGATCATCAAAGGGAAAAGACAGAATTTGAGTTTGTTATATTCAATGAGATGATTCGTTTTAAGTAGCTCCCAGGGAAGAGGTATTTGAAATAGGATCAGAAAAAAAAAAAGAAAAAGATGATGTTAAGAGAGGAAATAACCCTCATTTGATGGGAAGCAGTATCTCTGTCTCTATCTCTGTCTCTTTATGCTATCTAAATCAAAATGCTATCTGAATTTAAAGGAAAATTGTTAGATGGAATAGTTTAATTATTTCTACTTTTACAATATAGATGGATAACATGAGATATATAGATGGATAACATGAGATACGTAAGAGCATAGGATTTTATAATTCAAAAGGGATGTGCATCGTGAGGTAAGGACAGGCCTGTCAAGCCACTCAAATGGTGATTGCCATCTTAAAATACAGAAACAAAATATAAACTTATATACATGTATATGTATATATATGTGTGTGTATATACATATATATCCCAAATCTTAAACGATATATTTATTTTTAAACTACCTGCAATGTGAGCCAAAAGATACATTTTAAACTAATACCTGTGCTCTATTGTAACTGACATTTCAGCTATTCCATCTGACAACTTTCTCTAAATTTTTGGTCACTGAAAATAAACCAATATAGAATTTGATTCCCGAGACAGAAAGTAAAAAAGAATGAGTAATTCAGGGTGTAAAAAAAGCTGAGATTTAAATTCAAGTTGATGTTAGCTTAACACAGACACACATATATATACACACACGTACACACACACACACACACACACACACACACCCTGGCCCATGGTTTCTTTATTTAAAAATTTTGTAGAAAGACTGACACTTTCAGTATCTGCAGTGAAGAATAAAATTGACTTACAAGGAAGATAAAATTAGAAAGCAAGGATGAGGGTAAGATTCACCCACACAGTAATAACCAAGGTTGAGGTTTTCCTGTGTGCTAAGACAATAATGGACCTCGTTTAGGAGAGGCTAGTCACAGCAGTCTCCCTTGAGCAGGTAACTTTATTGAGTCTCAAAGGATGAGAAGGATCAAAGTACTCTTCCATTCTTCTTCACTTGAGTTGCTTGTGTGTTTTCTTTATAGCATTTAACCACAGATTATGAATATTATGATTATTTGTCTCAGCTTTTTTCCCCCTCTCCCCACTTCAGAATGTAAACTCTTGGCAAATAGGCACTATTGACCTGAGTATGGTGAGGATAGTAAAGGTGCAGGTGATAGAGTGATCCGAGACAAGATCCCTGCTCTAGGGATTTAGGTGAGATCATGGTCTTCCAGACCAAGTAGACAGCAGTGGGAACTGAGAGAAGCAGGCCTTCAATATGCTATTTTGGAGCTAAAAAACAAAAGAAATTATTGATAAATTGCATGTGACAGATAAGAGAGAAAGGAAGAGAAAAGGCATCTCTTTTTGTGTTTTTGTTTTGTTTTTACCTTAACTAACTCAGTAGGTGAAGATGCCTCCTTCTGAGGTGAGTAAATTCAGAGTGAGGGGCTGGTTTGGGGGTGTTATCAAGCATTCCATTTTGGGCACTTTAATTAAATATATATATGAGTCAACCAAGCGAAGATGTCAAAAATGCAGTTGGATATGTTACCCTTGAGTGCCAAGTTAGACTTTACCTTGCAGTTCGTTTCCACAGATATTTATTAAGCACCTACCATGCCTCAAAAAACAATTAACTCACTTCCAACATTACGGAGCTTAAATATCAGAGGGACAAAAGAACATTAGAGACCTGAAGAAAAAGTAGAAGATAAACTGCATGGAACGGGATGTTCTGGGGTCCTGGGAATAGATTAGAGAGAGGGTGTGGGTCTTTGGACGTAAGTAAGAGGGGTACGTGCCTTTTGTGAACTGGTACACTACTGTTACAGATATGATGTTGGAGTCAGGAGTCTTTCCACTTCTGGGTGTCAGTGTAGGATTGGAAGAAAGGAGACAGCATAGGAGGATTTTATACTGTGAGGCCCTGCCTGCTGGATGATTCCTGTTCTCATCTCAATTTAAAACTGGCCATGGTCTCTCCCTGACCTTCCCTCTGATTCTTCAGCCAAACGAAACATGCCCTTTCTGGGCTACCTCACATTTTGCAGGGCAGCTAGCTCCAAGGTTCTTCCCGTACAGAGTGGAGGGCTCCAAAATAAGAGTTAAACTGGTGATCCTTCTAATCCTCTCTTTTTCTCTCTGCAACCAGAGAGCCATCTTGTGTTTATGGATATGAAGAGCTGGTGTAAACACGTTGCTCTGAGTGTGGGGTACTGGTTTTAGACAGATGCTCAGTGACTCCTCACCTTATCCTGTTTCTTTGAACCGGAGGAGGAAAGTTAATCAAACGACAAGGCAACAAATTTTGACTGGACGAAGCTCATGCTCTTTTATGTGGGGAATAATTAACCTATGAAAATCACTGATGCTGGACAATATTAAGAAGGTAATTTGGGAAGACTCTAAAAGGGGATTGAACATTTATATGCATATAATTAACAAAGGCAGTTTTAGAATCTAGAATAGCAGCCTGTACGTTCCTTCGTCTTGATTTAGAGAATAAGCAGCTTAATTCCCAGAGGAGAGCCAATCCATGTTGCCCATACTCACTATGGAAGGGTAAGCATCTTATATAATAAGCCTTTATATACGAAGCAGCCTTTAGGAAGGATGAGCAGAAATGGGATGTTCTGTTTATGAGAATATTCCTCTTAACCGGTGAATCAATATGACCATTTATTCACAAATTGCCCTCTCTCAAAAATGTGAAGTTGTTATCACATAAACATCTATTGGCCTTTAACAGGTTGATGAAGAAAAGACTTACTAAATTGGGGGATTACAAAATTCTAGAGTGATAAACATTATTATAACATGCATCGTGTTCCTAGAGCTGATCACAAACTAGAATGCCCAGCATCCTGAATAAAACTTTTTTTTTTTTTTTCCTGGAAAGGCAGTTTATGCGGTTATCTCCAAAAGAAACTAAAACTGTTACACAGGGATCTCATTAAAAACACAGATACGTTGATGTGAAAAAGGAAAAAAAAAAGGATTTAAGAGCCACAACATTTATTAAAAGCACATTCTCTTGGAAGATATTTTGCTGTGTGGAGACAGGGCATATAGTTGTAGTCATTTGGCCTGACCATATTTAAGCTGAGTCATTAAAGATGCTATTGCCTCATCCAGCTGTTTTAGGACAATTAGCCATGTGACAGCCAGACGGGAGAGTAAGATGGCAACAGCCATTTCAGCGCAGACATATGTCTCTTCTTCGTTATAAAAAAGAAGGGGGAAGAAAAGGCCGAGTGAATAACACTGCTAGAATTTATTAAGTTGCCTCCTTTCAGCGTGGTTTGTCAGCTTGGCTGGAATCTGAATCATCCTCCATCAGACAAGAGTGTGACAGGCCTTGACTGTTTTAATATTGTTTAAAGGTTGATTAATTGAGTGGCCCAGGTAATTTGAATTTAAATTTAGCAAAAGTAATGATCCTTAATTTCTAAAGTTCCTAATGAATCACAAACTCCTGTTAGCTTTAAAATTAGAGCTGAAGGTTAAAAGTATTTTAAAAACTGCTCAATAAATATCATTTCCTTAAAAAGGAAAGCTACCATTCAAATATCGTGTATCCGAAGACATCATGCGGACAAATGCACGTATTTGTACTAGTTTCATGTGGTGAAAGGTGCACAAAACAGACTCCGTGAAGAACAAGAATATGGTGGGTCCCTAACCCCTTGTCATCGTTCCAGCTTGCGTCCCTCCACACTGGTCCTGCCTTAGGACTTCTTATCCTCTGACTTTTAGGGATTGTAGGCTACCAGAGCAGAAGCTCTCTGAAAGTTTTCTCTGTAGCCCCAAAAGCACTTTATAATGGATGTGGAGAGGCAGCAGCCCATCTCACCAGACATCGACAAGGCAGTAAATAAATTTTCCACCCTGGGCCTCTGCCAAAAGCAGTCATCATTCTGCAGTCCCTGCTCTCCTGGCCAAGAAAGTCACACAGAGCATTAGTCTCAGTCTCCAGATTATTGTACAAGGTGAGTGAAGAAAGTTGAATAAGAAGGGAGTAACCTTGAGCCTGGAAAGTCATCCCTGAAGGGTGTGGAAGGAAGGTTAGATAGAAAGATAGAAACGATTCTCTACCTCTAGTGACTGTGTGTGAGACTCTGCACTTCCAAATCCTCAAAACATCATCCCACAACCCCCTTGGATTGTTTTTCAGCCTCTTAAAAACTCTCTATCTTATTATTTGTCTTTATATCTTTCAGTTTACTCTGCATTGTAGATCTTACCCCGACTTCCTTCCGTATCTCACTTATAAATTGTTGCTCAAGGCTTCTGTGAAGATCTGATTTCCTCTTCCAGCCTGGACCTCCAATTCCTTTCCTTTTTCTTTCTTTCTTTCTTTTTTTTTTTTTTTTTTTTTGCCCCCTGGGTATGTCCCTCAATATGTAAATAATCCAGCCTTGCTTTCTGAGTCTGGGAGGAGCCAGCTTGTAAAACATTCAGTCTCAGTGTATGAAGCCATTGGCATTTTTATCCTCAATTCAAAGCAGCTTCAGTGATCCTGCAACATATAATATGGCTACAGCACTCCTAATGCATGGAGACATTAATGTCAGTGATGGCCTCATCAGGCACAGAACAGTCGAAATCCTCTGCCCTGGATGTTGCCTTGTATGTCATGGGTGAAGGGCTTCTCTTGCCTCTGCCGGAGCCAAGTTTCATAGAGGATGGATATGGATCATCAAATGAGATTTTTACAGTACAATAAAGTGTGAATCTAATTGCAGCCAGAGCCCCCCCCCCAAAAAAAAAAATTGTAGCAGAGAGGCAGTTTGAAGCAAGAAATAAAAGAGCCAACCTGGGTCTGTTCATGTGAAGTGCAAGCCATGAGACCATGAGGATCAGGGAGCCGCAGGGGCATCACAGTTGTACAGAGACACTCAGGTGATGCCCAAGGGCATTTAATTACATTATTCTCATTTGTATTATTAATGACAATATTAAAGCACAGGCAGACAGTTGGGTGGAAATTTTAGAAGAATCAAAGATGGCATAAATATTCATTTCCTCCCATCTTCTTATTTTACAAAAACACATAGAACCAGCCATTCACTCAGACATAGGCCCACATCCTAATCGTCACTAAACACAGATAGAGCAATATGCCCTCAGGAACAGTGCTCCGTGGATATCTGCATTTTGGCATCACCACGTTCTTCCCTGTGGAGCAGTTACTCTGCCAAATCGAGAATATTGCCCCTGATGTTTAGTGTCTTTTAAAATCAAGCCTATCCATATAACTGGGTGAAGGATAAAGGAGAAGGGTACACCTGTGTTTTTCTCTATCTTCCTTAGTGCTTGGAGAGAATCTTGATATATACTAGAAAGAATACATTTTGAATAAATGCGTGGGTGAGCTATGAAGTACTTTGTTGGAGGAATTTTTTTTTTTTTTTCTAACCACTTTACGTAATTCTCAGATGGATAAATATCAGCCACGGTACTCACCAAAAGGTAGAGTTCAGTAGAGCTCTTCCTTTTCAACTAGAATGCCTGAATTGGATCATTGATCATTACACCTAAGGTCCAGAGAAACAGCGAGTCAAAAAAAAAAAAAATATATATATACATAATAATAACTTCTGAGATGTGATTGTTCAGTCACATATTTTTAATGAGATATGGATAGAGAATCTGAAGTTAAAACAAGTATTTTATGCTTTCATTTTTTTTAAAAAAAGGATATTTCGGGGATCCCTGGGTGGCGCAGCGGTTTGGCGCCTGCCTTTGGCCCAGGGCGCGATCCTGGAGACCCGGGATCGAATCCCACATCGGGCTCCTGGTGCATGGAGCCTGCTTCTCCCTCTGCCTGTGTCTCTGCCTCTCTCTCTCTCTCTATGTGACTATTATAAATAAATAAAAATTAAAAAAAAAAAAAACAAACAAATTTAAAAAAATAAATAAATAAATAAATAAATAAAGGATATTTCTTGCAAAATTTGAACAGGGAGGAAAAAGGGTGGGAGATAAACCTGTGGGAGAAGGGAAAGAGTTCTCATCTCCCAGGCTGATTTCCATATAGAGACTGCTTCATGGCACCATGACTGGAAAACTACCTCTGCTTTATTTGAGGATAGAAGACTTAATGTTTTTTAATGATCCTAATAAGAACTTAGTATTTATACTTTCCAAGAAAGAACGGCCATTATGAGATTTCATGAAAATTAAATTCACTAAAGTAGTTGAGCTCATGCTTGATTTTCTGCCTACAAACAGGTTTTAAAGTAACAAAAGGAGGCAGAAAGGAGGAATATTAGAGAGTTAAAACAAGGGTGTGCAAAGAAGGGTAAAGTCGAAAGGGAAAATAGCAGAAGGATTAAGAGCAAATCGGAGGGATGGTCTGCTACTGCTGTTTAAAAGGGTAAGGCTGGAAAGGTATGGACGGGATAATGTGAAAGAGATAAGGCTACTTTTATTACAGAAACTGTAACAAGTGAAGATGAATGTGAAAAAGAATAAGCAGATTAATGTGCGAGGGCAGACAGAAGGGAGAAAACAACAACAAAATGATCATTCTCTAATGCTTACGGTGGACCGGGTACCAGTCTCCACGGATAGGTAACACTCAAAACAAGCCCATTCTAATGGTGACAGGTCTTAGGTGACAGACCATCCCAATTTTTTAGATAAGGAAGCCAAGATGAGCAAAGTTAACCAACTTGCCATCATCACAAATTGGAGGAAAGGCTAGGTTCCCAGCAGAGTCTGGTTTCAGAGCTTGTGACATGTACCACAAGGACTCACAAGATATGTAAGAAGGGGGCCCAGAGAAAAGAACAAAACGAGGACAGTCGGAGGGACTTTATGGTGCTCGATGTTTGGTTTGGGTGGAAAAGTGTTTTAGGTGTGAAATGTGTGCCATCAGCCCTCAGCAGCCTTGCAGCAGAGAGCAGAGGCTGGGTCTGTTATGGGAGTGAGGGAAATGGATAAATAATTGATTAGGCACAGCACGCTTTGTGTGTGCAGATCTATAGGGAGGATTGCGGTCCAAGAGGCAGAGCCAGATGGCGAGCTGTAATGTGCCCATATTAATAGATGTCTTCATTAGATGACATACTCACAGGAGGCCAGGGCAAGTGCCTTTCAGCCATTGCCAGGGACAGATAAGGTCTGGAGATGAAGGTGACACTTACCTAGAAGGCACTGGAGTGGGGCGGTTTGGTTGCAAGTAGAGTTATAGAGGTTTCCTCCCTCCGTGTAAGAGAAATAACTCATGTTTCAAAAAGAGTCATTACTGTCTTTGTGAGTCCATCTCCAAATATGTGAAATAACAAGGCTCTCCTATCCACCACTTCCACCTGCATCCCTGATGCACCTCTCTTTCTTTACTGCATTGCTGTGAACACCACTTTCCACTGTTTTCCCCCAATTACAGCTTCTCCTTCATCCCTCCTCTCATTGATTTCCATCAAACGCCCTCACCAGGTCTCTTCCTGGACATTTACTCCCCGGCCACAACCTCTTGCACTTTCTTTGCTAATATTATTGCACTCTCTCACAACTGCCAGTAGACTGGTCCTGTATTAGTGGACAGTTAATGGTCAACTCAAAACTATTAAGCAAATGTTGAGGCTGAAACTTTTATATTATATGTGAATTAATATTGGTGACATTAAGCTTAAATACCCTTGAAATGTTGGCTGAGCAGATGTTGAATGTTTCAAGGACTTTGGCTGTCTGTACTTTTATATATGCAGAGACACACACACACATATTACTCCTCCAGAGATTAAATATTTTGTCATAATTGGAATTCTATATAGGCCAAACCAGAGCAAAATTTGAGTAGAATGATGTTTGATTTGTACAGCTATTATCAGCAACAAAGAATGATGTACTCAGCTACTGCTCTATATTACCCCACCCCACCCACCCAGAAAAAAAAAAAAAAGTCATTAGGAGCACAGTGTCAAAGTTTTAGAGTATTGATGGTAGCACATAATTTACTGAGCACCTACAAAGTATGGTGTTGGTGCTGGGTGTCATGGAATTTAGAAAATTATGTCAAGGAGCCTAAGCTATAGAAGAAAATGTGCTGTATCATAAAAACTAAATCATAAAAACTTTGGATCAGCAGCCTACATCCAACATAGAGTGATATTTCCATCGCAGGGGAAGTGTAAAAATACTTGCCTAAACTTCAGTTAGTTTCTGATTCTTTTTCTAGCTCATCCAGAGTTCCCTAGACTCAGATTGCCAACATAGCCAGAGCTAGATATTCTGAGTTGGTGTGGAGGTGAGCAGGACCTATACATGGCATTATGGTTTGGGTTCAGGATTGTTGGCTCCCTGACAAGGATAGCGCCTTCCTGGGCTCTGCCCTAAGGGCAGGGCTCATCACACTCTTGGGTTAGAGGGGAGAGACATTTATCAACAGAGGGGAGTTGAATTTTATTCAACCAAAGTTTTAAGTGCGTATGAGATTTTGCTTGATTTCTCCTAATTATTCCAAACATAGTTTGGTAAAATGCTTTGTCTTGCTGACAATAGATCTCAAAACAGGCTTGACCTAAATATAAGTAACTGGGAAGAGATTTATGTCTGTATTTTATACCTTGTTCAGCCTAAATTTTCAGTGATACTCGCTGTACTATTTTAATTTTGTTTGCAGAGTGATTTATAAAATATAGCTAGATAAGTTTTACAGCCATCAATAATTTTCTAAATGAGGGATGATTTTTGGCTATGCTTAAAATGTTCACTTCTGAATAACTGCTTTCAACATGTCATCTATAAACTGCATTTTCCCCTCAATTTCTCTTTTGAGCCCCCCAAACTATTTATATACAACCTGTGGCAGTTACCGCCGGGCTCTGCTATTTCTCTCTTCCCTTGAGGGTGTTCATTTCTACTTTTAGATTGAGATACAAGATGCATTCCTATTCAGAAACCAGTTCTGGCCTGAAAATAAAAATAAAAATAAAAAACTATAAAAAAAAAGAAAAACCAACAACAAACCTTCGAGACATTGGGTGGTAAATACCAAACTTCGTCTTTCTACAAATATTTTGTGCCTATTATCAGACCCTTTGTCCACATCCTGCCCTCCTCTTCCTTCATATGCTAGATAGAAGTTGTGTGGTGGTCATGAAAGGAAGAAAACAGTGCTTGAGAGTGCTGGTTTTAGAGTTGAGAGTACCTAGGTTAAAATCTCAGCTCTGCTACTTTCTAGTTCTGGACTTAACTAACTTGTGTGAGCCTCAGTTTCCTATCTGTAAAGTAGGGTGAATAATACCACCTCTTCTTACAGGTAGGCACTGTGAGGGTTAAATGTAATAATGCATGTGAACTACTTGCCTGAACCTTTATGTTCTGACATCCATCGAACAAATGTTTCTTGAATACCTACTATGTGACTAGCCCACAACAAGCTCCAGACTGGTCTTCTTGATGTAGATATATTTTAATTTGGAATAACTTATAAATAATAATTGCAGTACTTTTATAGTTTCTGTTTGATAAAGTTTGGTGTAAAATTACTTTCTTCTCATTCCTGGAAGGTTTCACAGAAGACCTCAAGAGATACCAGGGCTAACACATTTAGACATTTATTCTGAGATGCTCTTCGCCAAGGTCATTGTCTTGGTATTTTACAAAAGAACAAGATATTTAGACTAAAAGCTGGGTTCTTTCCTGTTTATTATAATTAAAAGAGAGTCAAAGAAGGGGCTAATCACTGGATGCTAATGTACCTTTAACTCACAGCAATGAACATAGCTCTGTAATTATGTTAAGTGAATAAGAAATGATTTCTGTAAACATGCTAATTGGCTGAAATTTTGAGGTCAGAGCCAACTCTGTAAGAAATTACTGAACTATGAAATCATTGTCGGGCAAATATTTTAGTGGCATATAAAAAATTCATCTCCAGTAAATATTTTATCAATATGCTATAGTTTGTGTGTGACAATATTATATACAAATATTTACCTGTCAAAATACCTGACAGATAAATATTAACATGTGTGAATATCTGTAAGCTAGCATTGACAAAAAGAGAGAGGGGGGAAGAAGAAGAAAAAAAACGCAAGGAACAGCTTTTAAAAATATCAACATGTAGAATTTTTAAAGAAGTTATCATGAGAAATGGGACAATAATGTAACCCACCTAATAAGTCATTTGGAGACTATGGGGAGTGCTTAAATTAAAAAAATGGCAAGTAGGCAAAGGGAGCTATAATAATAAATCCAGGAGACTGGAGAATAAGAAGCATGATACCAATTCTTAATATCTGGTGAATAAATACTTCTATAGTCGACTCTAATAGAAAGAAAGGGGTGATAAAACCATGTATACATTTCTTCTGGATGTGATGAAAATATCTTAATAAAGCAAAATTCAACTGAGTAAGTTTTAAAGATCTTATTGGCTTATTCAACGATTCGTGAATCGGAGAGCATCCCATCTAGCATAGAAAAGTACTCCAAAGGGCTGTACAAAATGGAAGACTTTCACAGGCAGAAAAGGGCAGGACCAGGAAATTACTATCAAAGAGTGGACTGTTTGCGGCAAGGTCACCTTCCTTCAGCAGATGGAAGGGGTCTACAGGTAGACTACCTCACTAGTGCCAGCCATGTAATTCCAGGTTCACTTGCTAAAGATTCCACTCCTGGGAGAGATTAAAACTATAATTAAGTTAGGCAGTAAATCTTAGGTCTCAGTTTGGGGATGTGGACTTAACACAAGTGACTCCATTTGGGGCCCAATTTTATCCAACCAATCTAAACACGTGGGATAATTTCTTTGTAAAGAAGTTCTTCTAGAAATCGATATAGGCAATAGTATGCCTCTCTCTCATCTTAGAGTTAAAAAGGCTATGTCACAATCTTTAATTTTTAAATTAATTCACATTTGTTTAAATATTAAGATGGGGTTAGAAACCAATTGAGACAGAATGGACACAGTTTGAAACGAGGGCCTGGCAGTGTGACACAGGGTTCGTTGGCAGTGTCGTTAAGATGATTTATCTGTCGATGATTTATGTGATGCAGAACAAGCAATGCAAGACAGCACAATCCCTGATTTAGAGGTTTTCAATCTAGGTTGGAGAAAAACAACTGCAGCATAAAATTTATCAGCTGATAAGATGTCAACTCAGAAATGCAAAGCTCATTGGCATTTATGCCTCTGGGATTTTGGGGGTAGCAGTGAAAAACTGGTGCAGGAGAGAAGCCCTTGGGCAATGGGTCAAAGAAGCAAGGTGGTAAGGCGGAGGAGGTCGGAGAAGGTAGCAGGAAGAAGTGTGCCAGGTGCAAACAAGGTCAGCTACCAGCACCAAAGCAGCACCTCTCCACCTCTTGTTCCCTGCTTTTCCTGGCTCTGGAGAAAGATGCTGAGAAATTCACACTCCGGAAACAAGGTACCTGATGGCCTGAAAACTGTAACAGAAAGTCCTTGCCCTGGTGAATGATAGGTACACATTAATAAGCTTTATGAGAAAGACAATGAAAGAAGTTTGTTTACTTTTTGGGGTGCCACTGTGATGTTGGCAAATCAACCTTAAAATAATCATGGAAAAGAGTCAACCTAGCATAGAACTAACAGAAGATATTTATGGAACATTTAATGCAGGCCAGACATGGAGTGAATTCCCTATCACACCTTGCATCCTTGCAACAAGGTCTGGCAGAGACAAGATTTTTTTTTAAGATTTTGTTTATTTGAGAGAGAGAGAGAGAGAGAGAGAGAGAGAGCATGATCTGGGGGAGGGGCAGAGGGAGAGGGAGAAGCAGACTCCCCGCTGGGAGGGGAGCCAGACATGGAGTTAGATCCCAGGACCCTAAGGTCATGACCTGAGCTGAAGGCAGATGCTTGACCCACTGAACCATCAAGGTGCCCCAGAGACAAGATTATTGTCACCACTTTGCACATGAAGAAACTGAGGCACAGAAAGGCTGAGTGATTTCCCCTTTTGTGCTGTATTTGAATCCTGGTGATTCCAGGGCAAAGGTAAGATTCATAAAAATCAGGCTCTGATTTAAAAGTGTGCCAGGACCTCGATGAAGCTCCAAGTTTCTCCTCTTAGAATATTTCTCTCTCTCTCTCTCTCTCTCTCCAAGTTTCTCCTCTTAGAATATTTCTCTCTCTCTCTCTCTCTCTCTCTCCAAGTTTCTCCTCTTAGAATATTTCTCTCTCTCTCTCTCTCTCTCTCTCTCTCTTTTGTTTTTTCTGTCAAGCTGTCTTTCCAGTTTGAGATTTTCTTATTCGATGAGAGTAAAATTTTAAACTTAAATGCAAAACAAAGCTGAAACATAAAATGGGCAAATTGAAACAAAGCATCAGTGATAGGAACTGCATTCAATGCCCATTGGAATTTCTGGAGGTAGATTTTGTTTTTCCTGGGCATTCTGGAAACAGAGCTGTTTACCAAAGCCCACTGCATAGGAATGCTTTTACAGCCTAGCAAGGCTGACCCAGGATGTAGGCTGTACCACGTCCACCTGATGAAATGCTGCTACTCCTTGTCCGTAGGGCCCATTTGCTTGCTTTCAGTCACAGAGGCAAAGAAACATTAACTGAGTCACTCAGAGACATTCATTAAACTAGCATGGAAACAATACAGATAGAAATAAATGGTGCTTTTAGGGCATGAGCAAACTAAAGGAGGAATTGTACTCAGATGCCTACAAAGGAAGCAAGTAATATTCATATTACATTTGTGTGGCTTTCTCTCCTAAAGGAATTCTCTCTTCTTCATTGCTATATTCCCAGCGTTTAATACAGTGAGTGGCAATGGAGGAATTTGATATATATATGAATATATATATATCACACTAGACTGCAAAGGGTCAGAGAAAAAAGTTGTATGTTTAGCAAAAGACATAAGCAGTGGAGAGACTATGAAATAGACGTGTTCTGCAGAAAGCTTCCTGGGGATTTTCCAGGGTGGATGTATACATATGTACAAGAAAAATCACAAATGGCCTAAGGAATATGGGGGAGGACAACTTTATCCTTCTTTTCTTCTGGTTTCTCTGGCTGGCATAATAATTAAATCGACATACGGCAACTTAATGTGAGAAAAACAAATTTAATTACATATGTACCGAAGCCCCCCAAAGACCTGAGAGTCTCCTCACCAGTCAGGCGATTGAGGCTTATCTGCCATCCTGAGCAAAAGGTTCCTTACTGCAAAGGGGAGGAAGACAGGAAGATGGGAAGAGTCAGTTGTTGGTAAGCAATATTTGCTATTTCAGAAGTCCTTATGTAAAAGAAAAAGAAAAAGAAGAAAAAGAAAAAGAAAGAAAAGAAAAAGAAAAAGAAGAAAAAGAAAAAGAAAAGAAAAAGAATGTTAGCTTTGGTATGAGCTCTCTTCCTGTTACAGGCTTCCTATCTAAATTCTTTAAGGCAGTGAAGGTGGAGACAGAAAGCTCCTCCTGAATCTGTTGGGCCTAGATCATCCTTAGCTTGGAATAATCCACAGGCCAAAGTGGCACACTCTGTGGCTGCCTGCCCTGAACCCCATCAGGAATTATATAAAAGAAAACCAGATATAAAATTAAAGAGACAAATTAGGAGTATTGATGAGGAAGGCTAAAAAGCAACCTCTCTTACGGATCTCTGAACTGATGAGGACTTATCCCAAGATACTGGGGAGACATCTGGAGATATAAGGCTGAAAAAAAAAAAAGGAAAAGATGGCACATTCTTAGTGTGATGTGGCACCCAAAAGGCTAATGTTATTTTTGGATGCACTCAATTTAGAGCTTTTCATCATGGAATAGAGGGTGACAGTTCCACTCTCAATGACATTCATGAGACCTATTCCAGAAAGCTTCATTCGGTTTGGTTGTCTGACTACCAAAAATAAGTAGACATGTTGGAAGAGATCCAAAGAAGAGTCTCACAATTGATTAGGGGAAAGAAGCTGACTTATGGGAATAGTATGAAAGAATTATGTCTGTACAACTTGGCTAAGGAAGGTATGTACGTATGTGTTTCAAAGCCATAAACACTTAATGGAGGGAGAAATAATTTACTCTGATAAAATGGATGCAGGTGGAACCCTACAGTGAAATGGGTTGTGAAAAGAGAACCTAACTTACTTATTGAATGAAAATTGGGTGGTGGTTAATGACATTTAGTCTGTGGGTAGAATAATTTGGAGGTGACATTGGCTTGGAAGTACTGAGTGTCCTGGAGTCAAATGCTGAAACCTATCTTCCAAGCACACTCAAGAGAGTAGTAGGAGGTAAGGTAAGAGGTGAGAGGATTTCATGGCACTCTAGATGCCTTCCATCTCAAATCACCCGTAGTCCACGTTGTAGTTATGTGTATCATGAGCCTGCATTACATTTAATCCAGGGTTAGGCTCTTTTAATCCCAAATGTATTAAAATACCTTACCTTTCCCCTCCCCTCTTTTGAAAAACTTTTGGGGGAAATTAAAGTGGTTGTAAAACTGTTTACAGATATTTTTAAATACTATGCAAAAATATTCACTATTCTCAAAAAGGATGTAAAAATAACTCAGATATGTAATATATCCAAAGTAACATTGGCTGAGAAGTCAGTAATGTTAAGACTCGCATTTGTAGTATAATTCATGTGCAGGTGTTGCATAGGGATTTTGAAAAAATGCCTTTGCATATATTTCTTAGTTATAAAATCGGGGCACCCCCTTTCTTTTGTTAGATGGCCTCATCAGCATCTTATATTGGGCCTCCGTTTCTCAATACTGAGATCTCTAAAAGAAGTGCATTCAAATTCAGCAAGGGAGGCACATGACCTAAGGTGTAGGTAAACGAAGAAATGAAAAGATGAACAAAATGGCAGTAAAATTGGAGCATTGGTGGTTGGTTCATGTGATGAAGTTCATAATAACTTTTATGTGTTATAGACAGCAGTGCTCTTAAAGTCCTTTACACACCCATCTTCGACAGCTATAGGCCATATAGAAACCATACTTTGTATTCTAGAAAATTTTCCAGGTTTCTTTCTTTACATGATCTAATTCAAAAACAAACAAACAAACAAACAAACTCAATTTTGTCCGAGAATTAACAGTTGTAATAAAAATGCTTCATTGCTTTGTTTTCTCTTCTGGGCATACAATCAAACTGCCATCTTTTTTCCATATTTTCCATTGCGCTTTGCTAACATATGCTTTCTGTATATAATAATATTACTAACTTCCACAGGAAAATTAAGAATCCAAAAAAAAAAATACAGGGTTCTATCAGCAGAGCCTCAGAATGTTCATATTGAGTAAGAAAGGGACATGAGGGATGAATATTCAGTTCTGTTTGCAGACCCCTGTGGAAATTACAGTAGCCTGGGGGGGCAGGAGGAGGAGGCAGGAATAATTCTGACTTTAGAGCCACCATTCTATCTTGAACTTCTGATAAGGGTACACATATATATCTTATTTCAAAGTATTAATAATCCTAAAAGAATTCTAGGCTAATATTAGTTTTGTCTACCTCTGTTCAGTTATCATTTATTCATCCCTTTTCAAATTTCTCTTATAGACTCGGCACTTACTCAGGTGTTACAGGGATACCTGAAGGTAGACTTGCTTTCTGTCCTTCATTAATTACATTTGGCAAGAAAAGTTGAAACAATTAGAGAAGAGAGTCCAAGGTATTTTGCTGCAGCAGAAACTGCTAATGAAAGATGCAATATTCAGGAGCCTTTCAGTTTCTTCCTGGAAGTCTCCAGGAAAATAGAGTTTATTGGCATACTTTAAGGTGGGAAAGTAGGAATAAAGACGTGATGGTGACAAACCCTTGGGGAAATGAAGAGACAGTGCCGGCCAGAGGAAGTTCCATTTTGGGAAATAACACTATATCCTCTTACTCTGCAGAAGGACCTCATTATTGTGTATTCTTCCCTAAATAGCTCTTGTCCCTTTCTTGACAACAAATATTCTCATCAACTCCCATTGGTTACTTTCCACTCCTAACTTCTTACTGGAGAAAATGGAAATAGGAAATAATTCCAACTGTCATGAAAGCCAATCCACGCACACCCAAGGCTCCAAATCCTCTGAATAGAGTCATCAGATGTGTCCAGCGGATTGGATAGAGTATTGTAGTTTTAGGTTATCTCTTATTCTCACCCTTAGAGATAGTGTCTCCCTATCAATGGCAGTAACACCAATCTCCTCTCAGCATCCATTTAGGTAGTTACTTGTTTGGTATTGCCATTTGACTGATTTATGAGGATTTTTTTTTTATTATTCAATTGAAAGTTTTTGAGGTCTGGAATAAGTCTGACATAAGTCTAAGTCCATAGTAGATAAGAGAAAACATGTTGAATTTAATGGAATTAAGGGGTTACGGTTTGTTTTCTTCTCCCCCCTTTTTGGGGGAAGGGGACAAAATTCTCACCTCTCAAAGTAATATGGGTAGGACAGACTTCATCTCATTTCACACACATGCAATTGATTCAACCATGCATTGATCTACTTCATTTACACTTTTGTTACGATGCCTTTGACTTTGCCCTGACACCCTATGAAACCTGGTCTGAGGAATCTGGGGATGAGGTGCCTTATATCCTTTGTAGAAAGTAACTAAAAGTGTAGCTAGCACACTGCTTTGCATATAAGGGGTGTTCAACGAATGGAAAGAGTGATGATAATAATCTCTTCCTATCTCAGGAAAGAAATCAAAGAAAATTAAAAAAAAAAAAAGCCTTTGTTGATTATGCTATCTTTAATGCTTTTATAGATTTTGCTCCTTTCAATCACTCTGTCATCTTCTGATGCGTTGTTTAGGGATCCCTGGGTGGCGCAGCGGTTTGGCGCCTGCCTTTGGCCCAGGGCGCGATCCTGGAGACCCGGGATCGAATCCCACATCAGGCTCCCGGCGCATGGAGCCTGCTTCTCCCTCTGCCTGTGTCTCTGCCTCTCTCTCTTTCTCTCTGTATGACTATCATAAATAAATAAAATTAAAAAAAAAAAAAAAAAGGAAAAAGGCGTTGTTTAGATATACTCTTTGAAGCAGCTTGTTCATGGACATATGGGAAATTACCTTGTGCCTTCAATATTGTTATGATAAATATTTCATTTTTCTCTAGCTTCAAGTTCCTTTTGGCATAGAAAGGTTTTCCTTTTCCTGAGTCATAATATTGTTAGAGATTCAAGAAACATCTGTACATACTCCTCTTCATCTCTTCACATATCTGTAATAAAACCCAGCTTTTATCTCAGCTGCCAAGAGCCCCTGTGACCCTGGATCAGCTTTATACAATATAAAGTTCATCGGGTTTAAAATTGAAGCTTCTCCTCTTTCCCTCCCTACGTACATTCCTTCTATCACATCTCCCAGAGATTAGGTTAAAATCTTCCTACCCCTCCCAAGAAACAATATTACTTTTGCAACTGTGTATAGAGAGGCCATGTTATACCTCTTGGGCATTCTGAAAATACAATCTCAAGGCTATGAGAGGAATAGAAAACCCTGATAAAGCTGAGCCCTTGTTTTATTGTTCCATGTCCCCATATTTCGGGACAGTAGCATTCTAGCTCTTGCTTCTGTTCCACTCTTGATTCTCCATTCTCAGACTCAGAAAAACTAACCCGGGGTCCCTGGGTGGCTCAGTGGTTTAGCACCCGCCTTTAACCCAGGGCATGATCCTGGACTCCCAGGATCGAGTCCCACATCAGGCTCCCTGTATGGAGCCTGCTTCTCCCTCTGCCTGTGTCTCTGCTTCTCTCTCTCTCACTCTCTCTCTCTCTCATAAATAAACAAATAAAATCTTAAAAAAAAAAAAAAAAAAGCTAACCAGTCATGTAAAGCAATTCCATCTCTAGCTACAACCTCAGGCATAGGACGCATGGCATTTGCCCACTGCAATGTAATGGCAACGCCAACTTTGACTTCGGTGCTCACGAGCCCGGGCAACTTGTCTCAATGAACCATGAGAAGATTTGAATATTTATTACAAAGTAGGGTCAACCTAAAAATATACTATGCTACATATAGGAATAGATGGATAAAAGAACATAATTTGAGAGAAAAGAAATACAATATTTTTGTACTCGAAGAAAAAGAATATAATTTCAGTGACATTGTTGCTATTCCAGTGTTCACCTTGTGCCTTGACTGACAGATGAAACAGTCTTGTGTCAATTTGAAGTGACTTCTCATCTCTGAAACTTTCCCTTTGCAGTGAAATCTCTGGCAGGTCCCTTCAGCTCCCTCAGTGGGAAAGAAGCAAGAAAGATTACAGAGAGACAGGAATACCTTCTCTTCCTTCAGCTCTTCACTTTGGTTGTTTTTTTCTTTTATTTTCTTTTGTTCTCTTTGGTAGTGTTGATACTTTTTTTTTTTTTTTTTTTTTTTTTTGACTGCTAAGGTTTATTCAGTTTCTGGAAAATAGTTAAAATGAGTTCCACTACACAAATATATTTATATAAAGGGAATAATGCTGGAATGAGGGCTACACACTGAGGAGATATTTTTCATAACATAAATGATGCCCTTCTTGTAAATGGAACTTATTTTGAGTATTTGTCTTTATATTTATGACCATAAAGTGTTGCCGTTCTGAATGGTTACTCAGTCGAATGGTGTCCTACAAAATTTCTACAAGGAGACACTTTGGAGTGGCAATGTCATGAAGAGAAGAAGGTGGGATGAAGGGACTGGCTTGAAGCTTAAATGTGCATGGGGCTTTGCAGGATTTTGTACTTAGATTCCTTTTATAGAGAAATGATTTGGATGTAGGTCTGAGAGAGAATCAAAGTCATTGTAAGAGTTTAAAATTACCAGATTCCTCCGTCAGGTTACAGGTATCTCAAAAATACAAGGGGCAGGGAACATTGGCAACCTAAAATAAATGAAAGTTATGTTAACTAACATTTAGGGCGAGATTGTTACTTTTCAGTTACAAATTTGGCATACATTAAAAATTCAATGGGAGCTCAATGGTTTTATTACAACTACCTGGTTAGAAATAAATGAAAGAAATGTATAGTTGTCCTGAACTGATCCAACAGTCTCTGCCATTTAATAGATACCCAAAACAGTCTGTTGAGACCCAGCCAGACAGCTCTTTGTAGCATGGGCTTCAAAAATGTAGAAATATATAGGGCACCTGGGTGGCTCAGTGGTTGAGCGTCTGCCTTTGGCTCAGGTCGTGATCCCAGGGTCCCGGGATCAAGTCCCTCATCAGGCTCCCCGCAGGGAGCCTGCTTCTCCCTCTGCCTGTGTGTCTGCCTCTCTCTGTGTCTCTCATGAATAAATAAATAAAATCTTTAAAAAAAAAAAACAGAAATATAGAAATGACCCAAAGTCTTATTCTAACCAGGAAAATGCTATGAAAAGAAAAAAAATGTGGGTCTTTTCTAGAACGTCATTAACAGATACTGGTAAATAACAGAGTGCCAGTAAAACTGCACCTGGTGAGCTTAATTCAATATTGGGAGACTTAATGCACTTTTTTTTTTTTATTCCTTTATCATCATTGCAGTACACACAGCTCATATTTTTCTCCTGAGAACTGCTTGCCAGGCTCATTTGCTTGTACTGCTATGCTGCTTTTTTGATCCCTAACATAGGAACTGCTTAATGTACATAATAAAACTTATAGCATCTTCCTGACTTTATCTCATTAATCTTCTTAACTAAACAAAACCAATTTGCCTTCTTGCTTCACCTTTATCCTTCAATTAAGAGTTCGTTTTCTTACCTTCGGCTCTTTTCCCTCCGTTCAGCTTCAGTTGAGTCAATTGTCACTCCTCATTTTCCTACATTTTCTTTCTGTCTCGGCCATCAGTAGTTTTGTTGAAGAGCAGACTTCCTACCTTTTCACTGACCAATAAAAAGCTAGCCTCTTGCATTATGAAATTTAGCAGATGTTGGATTAGAAACATGTCATCAAGGGCACCTGGGTGCCTCAGTTGGTTAAGCATCTGCCTTCAGCTCAGGCCATGACCCTGAGGTCCTGGGGCTCCCTGCTCAGCTGCGTGTCTGCTTCTCCCTCTCCCTCTGCTCCTCTGCTCCACTCATTAGAGCACTTGCTCTCTCTCTCTCTCAATCTCTCTCTCAAATAAATAAATAAAATATTTAAAAAAGAGAAACATGTCATCAGTGCCCATGGTAGATTATTAACATTAATGTTAATCCTTATTTAAAAATGCTGACATGGCTTAATTCTGCACAGGAGAAAGGAATATTACCAAGCACGACTCCAAGATTCCTGTCGTGAGCTGTCCTTACTTTCAGATGGTATCAGATGCTGAAAGCAAAATGATGAAATTGTGAAAATGTCAGAAATCTGGGAAGCAGATATTTGAGAAAAGTCCCAAAAGTGAATGAAGATGGACATTGCCGGTCCCCATTTCAATTCTTCACATCATACCAGTGGAAAAGCAAAGCACTATGATTTTTCTTGATGATTGCTCATGCTCCATGGCCACATTTGTTTTCAAGGGAAGAGCCGAGAACTGGATCAAACTTTGAAACCTTCATTTTATCTCTTTCATTCTTTTTAACATTTATTCTCTCCCACCCAAATAAATCATTTTAACCCTTAAAGGATCATTAGAAGAGAACTGAAGACATCCTTAGGAAAATCAGTCATTATATTTATTTCCCATCTACTTAATATTTTCTCCTCATGCCCTACTCTGGCCATAATTGGTGGAATGTGACTTTTACTCAGAAAACAGAGAAATGGGCAGCCCGGGTGGCTCAGTAGTTAAGCGCTGCCTTCAGCCCAGGGTGTGATCCTGGAGACCTGAGATCAAGTCCCACATCGGGCTGCATGGAGCCTGCTTCTCCCTCTGCCTGTGTCTCTGACTCTCACTTTCTCTCTCTCTCCCTCTCTCTCTCTCTGTGTGTGTCTCATGAATAAATAAATAAAATCTTAAAGAAAAAAGAAAACAGAGAAATGAAAAATCAAGTTAGAGAGGAAGCTATACCCCATGAAGTGACAAAATTTTGTTGAAAAAGCAAATAAACCAAGTATCTGTGGAAAAGATAAAGAGAAGTGGGACCAAAAATTGAAGAAATTTACCCAAAGAAAATACATTAAATATTTACTAGGACTCATATGGATTCTTCCTGCATTTCAGCAACAGGGTCCATTTTATTCTTTTTTTCCTCTTTTTTTTTTCCAATTGTATCTATGTATTTGTTTAATTTCTTTAAGTTTTTATTTTAATTCCAGTTAGTCAACATACAATATTATAATACAGTGATTCAACGATTCTATACATTACCTGGTGCTCATCATAGCCACTGCCCTCATTAATCCCTGTGGTCCGTTTCACACATCCCTTTCGCCATCACTCACCTCCTCTAGGAACCATCAGTTTGTTCTCCATAGATGAGGATCTGTTTCTTGGTTTGTCCCTCTCTTTTTTCCCTTTGTTCATTTGTTTTTTCTTGAATTCCACATATGAATGAAATCATATGGTATTTGTCTTTCTCTGACTGACTTATTTTGCTTAATATTACACTCTCTAATTCCATCTATGCCATTGCAAGTGGCAAGATTTCATTCTCTTTTATGGCTGAATACCACATCTTCTTTATCCATTCATCAATCAATAGACACTTGAGCTGCTTCCATATATTGGCTATTTTAAATAACATAGCTATAAACACAGGAGTGCATGCATCCCTTTGAATAAGTGTTTTGTATTCTTTGGGTAAATACTCAGTGCAATTGCTGGATCCTAGGGTAGTTCAATTTTTAACTTCTTTAGGAACCTCCGTACTGTTTTTCAGTGACTGCACCAATTTCCATTCCCACCAACAGTGCAAGAGGATTCCTTTTTTTCCACATCCTTGCCAACACCTGTTGTTTCTTTTGTTGTAGACTTTAGTCATCCTGAGAGGTATGAGGAGATATTTCACTGTACTTTTGATTTGCATTTCCCTGATGGTGAGTCATGATGAACATCTTTGCATGTATCTGTGGCCTTCTGTGTGTCTTCTTTCAAGAAATGTCTGTTCATGTTTTCTGCCCATTTTTTAGTTGAATTATTTATTTTTGGGGTGTTGGGTTATATCAGTTCTCTATAAATTTTGGATACTAACCCTTTATTGGTTATGTCATTTGCAAATATATTTTCCCATTCTTTAGGTTTCTTTTTAGTTTTGTTGATTGTTTCCTTTGCTGTACAGAACCTTTTAGTTTTGATGCAGTCCCAAAAGTATTTTTACCCTTGCTTTAGGAGACATATCTAGGAAAATGTTACTAAAGCCGATGTCAAAGAAGTTACTGCCCTGTGTTATCTTCTAGGATTTTTATAGTTTCAGTTCTCAGATTTAGGTCTTTAATCCATTTTGAACTGATTTTTGAGTATAGTGTAAGAAAGTGGTCCCATGTGGCTGTCCAGTTTTCCCAACACCATTTGTTGAAAAGACTATCCTTTTGCCCATTGGATATTCTCTCCTCTTTTGTTGAAGATTAATTGACCATATAGTTGTGGGTTTATTTCTGTGTTTTCTATTTGTTCCAATGTTCTACGTGTCAGTACCATACTATCTTGATCATGACAGCTTTGTTATAGAACTCGAAGTTTGGAATTGTCATGCCTCTAGCTTTGCTTTGCTTTTTCAAGATTGCTTTGTCATTTGGAGTCTTTGTGGTTCTGCACAAATTTGAGAATTGTTTGTCCTAGTTCTATGAGAAATGCTGTTGGTATTTTGATAGGGATTGCATTAAATGTGTATATTGTTTTGGGTAGTATAGACATTTTAACGACATTTGTTCTTCCAATGCTTGAGTATGAATGTCTTTCCATTTCTTTGTGTCATCTTGAATTTCTTCCATTTGCGTTTTATGGTTTTCAGAGTACAGGTCTTTCAATTCCTTAATAGTGTCCATTTTATTCTGAGCACATCTAAACAGGACAAGCATTCCTTTTCTCCATTGTTGGAATTTCTGTGTTCCTTCCATTGGCCTACTGAACTCGATATTCCATTTATGATATTATTCCTTATCCTATGTCTCTAAATTCTTTGCTACACAGAGGCAACACTTGATTTGCAATTCTTATTTTTGTTTCCTACTTAGTCCTGCTTATATTACTGATTATCTTAACATAAAGTAAACCTTTTCAGGACCTCTACCCTCAGTTAATCACTAATATATCAGACTGTTTTGTTTCTTTGATAATTCCTTTAAAAATGTGAATTATTGTTTTCCCCCTTGAAGTAATATTCTCTGTTTCTTCAAAGAAAATAAACTTCATAAAGGCATGAAGTTTGATGCTCTTTTTACCACTCCCACACTGTGCCAAATGAGTGCTAGCATCTAATAGGCATTCTGTACTAGAATGATGAAGGAATCCATCATTTAATTAACTAATTATTATATAGTTAGATCTTTGTGGTCTTTCAGAAAAATGATAATTTGTATAATATTCTGGGAAATTTGCAAATATAATAGTCACAGTTCCCAGTTTATTTTCTTTTTATACCTTTTATGTAATTTTTTTCAATTGGATTTTAGGTAGGTTTGGTTAATTCACATAATTAGAAATTATGAATATATGAACTATTAGTCTTGTCTCTATTTGTCCCTATCTTTACTTATCCTTATATGGTATAGAAATTTTGTTTTATTTATTTTTTTTTTTTGCATTTTACCACTCAGTAATGACTTGGCTCCATTTTCCCTTATTGCTTCTATAAGTTTCAGTATTCAATCTAATAAAAGCTTTATATCATTCTGTTATCTTTCAGTGGAAAACAGTATTTGAAAGATGCTATGTAGAAGTGAAATAAATTTAAACCTTTGAGAAAAATGTTCCATGACTATATGCACATAATTTTCCTAAATATAATGCTAAAAAGATATTCATTTGAAATAATATTTCCTTAGCCCCCAATTAAAAAACTCTGTGAATTTTTCCTATATTAAAAAAAAAAGGACTATTTAAGAATTCCAATGCTATCTTGATGTGTATTGGCTTTCAAACAGTAAATATTTACTTTTGAAGCTATTCCTCTTGGTCGATGTACGATTTGACTGAACCAATTCACCTCAATTTTGTTAAATCCTTGAGGTATGCAGAAATCTAATTTCTATCACTCTGTCCTGCTCATAAGCAATCATATTCTGTATCTGTATCCAATGGCTGTAGGTATGTACTCGTTTTCCTAGCCTCATGGAAAGGACTTAACACAAAATTTGTCATTTCTCTTTAAACCAATTTTATTTTCATATTGTCACAGTGAATGTAGATAGCTTGGGTAAATTTAATTTACAGAAAGTAAAACAGAAAGGTCATATTGGCCACTGGTACACTGTCTTTTTTTTCAATCTCTGTTTTTTTTTTAAACCAGAATAAAGAAATCAGTTTGTATATTTTTTTCTTTTAATTTTCCTATGTAAACCATGTGGAGATCTTAATAAATAATAAAATATATTTAAATCAAAAAATTAGAAAAAAAATAGAGCAAGAAAATCAAATGGCCAAGGTAATAAGTACACTAAAACCAATCAATTCATAATTGAAAATTGTCCTTTAAATAAGACAGGGATAAACATAACTTGCTTAAAAGACACTGAATTGTATGTGATTCATTGTTGAGAACTTTATGTAAATTTTGAAACTGTCTATGAGGATCCTACCATTTAAAGCACTCCCGCTAATAAGATAAAATTGTTGCTAAGTAGAAAGTATTGTATTTAACAAGAGGATGTTACTCAGAATTCCTCCATCCCTCAATTTAAAAATACTGGTGCTGATTTCTACCACTCTACCCCAGATGTCTTCTATCATATTCCCAGGATATAAAACACACATACGCAGTTGGAATGGAAGTCAGGGCCATTCCAACCTCTAAATAATTCAAGAAAAGTTGGAGTGGAGAAAACTTGTCATTAGGTCTTCAATAAGTTGTTTTTCTTCTTTGTGTATAACTTTCCTCAAATAGAAAAAAGAAGTGGGTAGACCAGAAGGCCTCTAAATTTCTTTCTTGCTCATACATCCTACATAGGAAGCAGAATGAGGTCATGTAGGAGTAACTTGAATGCAATGTTGCCAGGCAATTTGCTTAAGTAATCTTTTTTCTTTACTATTTCTAAAAATGATTGTGAATCAAATAGAGTAAAATGTGACTTACTTAGCATTCTATTACCTGGATATTTCTATTAGCTAAGATGGAGGGCAAAACCTCTTAGTTGCATATTTTGAACTCCATGTAGAAGAAACAAGTACTGAATAAATATACTAATATTGACAATATTATTAGCAACTTGGAGGCTGTGACAAAAAAAAAAAAAACAAAAAACAAAAACGAATTCAACTTGATTTGATACTTCTTCTATTGACATAATATGGAGATACTGCAAAGTGCTAAATGACATTCTAAGTCAAATATTAAAATATATTTAGTGTGCTTGTAATGGCAAACATTTCAAATTCTATTTTCTTGAAATATTTATGAACAATATATGCAATGTTATAGATACTAATCTAGCTATTTGTATAATCTACCCCTACTACGTAAAACTCTTATTTTCATTTTGGGTTTCAAGATATAGAATCTAAAGCAGTAGATAATGAAGTCACGAGGTAGAACTCCAAGACTTGGGATTCATCCCATGTGTACAGTGATCCCAGAAGCCCAATAACACAATAAGAACTGAGCCAGATTTTTTTTTCTTTTTCTGAGACAGATTTTTATTCCTGGCCTTCTTAACTATTGCTCTACAGGTGATGATTTGATGGGCAAATAATATAATTTCTCTAAGCATTAGCCTGCCCATGCAAAAAAATGAAGGTAACAATGCCTGCTTCACAGGGAGTTCAGATGATTAAATGAAAAACAAATGAATGTAAAAAATTGTGTTAGTGAATAAACTATTAAGTATCATTGAAGATGTAAGGCAGCATTATTTCTAAATGGACTCATTATATTTAAGCTCTAATTACTGAAGTCACATGTTTATAATTCCTTTCTTTAAAGGGTAATTAAATTTCTTCATCAAAAAATATAGAATGAATTTATGCATCAATACTCCCATCTCATATTTGTGGAAAGGAAGCTTTCTGTTTAGAGTATTATGAATATAAAAGTAACTTTAGTGAACAGCAAGTGCTTTTCTGCCCCCCCACCCACCCAAGACATTTCTAATAGATTGCAGGTTTTAGGTAGGAAGGATATCTTTCTCATTCCCTTTTGTCTGCAATTTCTTTTTCTTTTGAGAAAGAGTGAATGTGCTCAGTGGGGAGGGGTAGAGAAAGAGGAAGAGAGAACATCTTAAGCAGACTCCACCCATGGCATAGAGCCCAACATGGGGCTCAATCTCATGACCCTGAGGTCGTGACTTAAGATGAAATCAGGAGTCAGTCATTTAACCAACTGAGCCACCCAGATGCCTCTCTTCTGTAGTTCTGAACACAGAGCCAGGTACTCAATAAATGTTTGTTGATATGGAATTTGAGAGTGAACCAGAGGCCAAAGAAACTGAAATCCCTCATAGCCCCATCAGCACCTTCTATGTCTTAACAGACAAATCAGTCAAATCATCTTGCAATTATTTTTTTCAAAATGAGAGAACCATGATTGTTGATATCTAACTTCTGGGCCACATTCCAGGGTATTACCATCTTCTGAGAGATATCTTATTATACTGACACCTTCACTGAAAACAATTCTCAGAAATTTATTTTTTTATGGTTAATTTGTTTTTCTATATATCAAAATAAAAACAAACTAACCAAAGGAAGCAAATTTTTAATATCTATGCACATACTTTACTATTTAGTTATAAGTAGGAATCAAGTTTTCTCCCTCTAGGAAAGTACAGTTAACTGACAACTGTCTGATATTTGCCTTCACTGTTTGATGTTGATTTTGATGATGTCTTTTGAAAATTTGTCACTGGGAAGGGTATTGTCTTTTCTGCTTATGGGAGAGTTTTGTTACCACATGCACAAAATATGAGTAACTGGTATTTCTCATTAAGAGTGTACAATGGGACTGCTTCTATCTGTGACTCTCTTAAAAAATAAAATAATTTATTTATTCATGAAAAACACAGAGAGAGTCAGAGACATAGAAAGAGGGAAAAGCAGGCTCCTTGCTGGAAGCCTGATTAGGGACTCCATCCCAGGACCCTGGGATCACAACCTGAGCCAAAGGCAGATGCTCAACCGCTGAACTATCTTTTATCTGTGCCCTTTTATCTGTGACTCAACCTAACTAAAAAATAAAGCAACAGAGGTTGTAGGGATGAGCCTGTTTAATAATTCTATAAAATGAGCAAGATGAATATGAAAGATAAAAGTGGTTTTACTTCAAAAGTCTATTTTTTAACAGGTGTATGTGTTTTCATTTTTTCTTCTCTTTGTCTCTTGACTATTCAGACTGGAATTTATTGTTTCATCTGTATTAGAATTTCTATTCTACCTTGGCATGTAGAGTTGATAAATTGGCTTTATTTTAAAATGTTTAGGTCAGACTAACACGTGATGAGCTAAAATCATATGCTTCAAGGCATCATACTTGTGTAATGAAGATATATTCAAAATCTAAAGGCCTCAGAGATTCACTTACATCAGCATGATCATTCTCAGACAAAATGTGTATGTGTGTATCCTAGTTATTCAATAAATGGCAACTGCTATTACTCTGTCATGCCTTTTGTAAAACATTTATTTTTTTATTTTTATTTTTTTTTTGTAAAACATTTATACATTATTGTGGAGTAAGTCCTTGAAGTATTATTATCCTCCAATATTAGAGAGGTTGACCATCTGGACAAAGGCCACAGGGTAGTGAATGACAGTTCTAGGATTTGAACTCAGGTCAGGCTGCAAAGTCCATGTTCTTAACTTATGCATTTTTTTTTTTTTTTACCTTTATAATCAGGAAGTTGCTCCTGTGGTATGATAGTATGGGCACTGAAAAATCCTCCTGCAGCCTTAATAGTTTCCTCAATTTTATTAAAAAGTGAATATTTACCTTAGGAAGACTTTTACTGAATTTAAAGTGTTCATCTCATACATATGCCTATAGTTCCAGTTGGGAAGGAATTTTACCTCCATTAAGATGTGCATTCCTTACGTTTCACTGCATTCAATTTTTGTGTAATGGCTTTCACATAAACTTGCTTTTTCTAATTAATTAGCTGGTCATTCAACTACTATTCAATGAGAATATTAAATGGCAAACATTGTAGATATTCTACGAAGAATAAGATAGGACTCTTATTCCAAAGGACTTGAAATGAGTTACATTGATTCACCTGTAATAACAAGTCATAATGCAGTGAACAATAGACAAGTGCAGCAACCCAGAGCACACAGGGAGGCCTGGATTCACAAGCACTGAAGCACTGAAGGCTTCAGGGATGTAAGAGGCATGGAGGGATGTGTTGGGCTACTTGATAAAAGAGAGAAGGGAATTCCTAAATGGAGAATTAGCATAATCATAGCGCAGCATCCTCAATGTGCATAGCACATATTTGGAGAATGGCAGATGACTCAGTGTACTGGAAACATAGCACGCATGGTCAGTTGTGGGACAGCTAGAGAGAGACCAGGTCATGGGGATCTTGACTGCAGCAGTGGGGTTTTGCACTTGTTTCTGTGAGATATAGAGGTGTTTGATGGTGGTAGTAAACGTCTACTCCATATTTTAGGAAAACGAAATCCTTTGGAAGGGGATTAAGGAAATGAAAAATGAAAGGTTTTTACTATGTTCTGAAAAGAACAACAAAAAAGCTTACAGTGGCGGAAAGAATGAAAAGGGAAGGACAGAAGGGAAATTGTAGAAATAAGACTCTGTGAAGGGGCTCTGGCCATAGTGCCTTCGGAGGTCTGGACATAGTCGAGTGTGAAGTGAGGAAAATCCTTCTTTCTGCATCTTTCTGCTGTCTGTCATTTGCACATTGTTTTGAGCCCTGCCCCCTCTAGCAGCCACGAGGCAGCCCAGCCTGGCTTGGGCTTTCCAATTGTCAGAGGGAGGGGCTCCAGCATCATAGCACCATTTGATAGCAGTTGGAATGGTGACCCTTCCCCAAGGGAAAGTTTGTAATGCTGGGACTATACAAAAGGTTTTCTGGATAGGGTGGGGTCTGATTGATCTTTAGCTTGGGTTTTCTTCCCCATGTCCCCTATTTCACATAATTAGTGTACCCTAGTTCAGCATATTTTTCCCTTAGGTCAGAGACAAAAGGGAGCACAAGGGGCAACAGTTTGGAACCCCTGGCCATATCCATGTGGTCTCCTCGGCCCTTGACAGAATTTGAAAGCCAGACTGAGAAGACTCTTTATTTCTAAGGTTTCTGCATTACACAACTCCAGGGATCTCGTCCATGGAATGATGCAACAGCATAATGTAGAACTTTCTGTAACGTCTCCTGCTTTTTTCAGTCCTTGAAATCTTCACCAACCCAGGCTTGTTCTACTATCTCTGCTCCTCTCCCTCAAGGGTTCATCTTACTCTCCCCTTTCCACACCAGAGATCCTGGTACAACCTGAAATAACTTGTAAGTCAAACAAAAGTAGTGGTTGTTTTTGATTAAGCATTCGACAGAATATGGTCTACTTTAAAAGTCCTGATTCCATGTACTTCCTCCATCTTTGTTTGTTTGTTTGTTGTGATCAAAGCATCTGCTGTCCAGGGCTAATTCTAATGGTAATCTTCGTAGTAAATGTTTCAGAATAGCCAGGCCCCACCAAAGAGAAGATGCAACATGAAATATTTTAAAAGAAGAAAGAATTAAGTGTAGGGAAAGCAAAGATTGGCCATTTTTAAGAGCAGATACATGTTTCCACATGGCTTCAATTACCATAAACAACATCTTTCTGGAACAGTTGGTTAAAATCATGGGCTTTTCCACTAGGGTTCAGCTTCACAATTTTAAGTAACAAACACAAGGGTAGGGTGAGGTGGAGTGGGCGCTAAACTAGAAGAGAATCCTTGATTTCTTGCTAAACAAATGCAACATTCTTTCTTCTTCTTCTTCTTTTTTTTCTTTCTTCCTTGTCCCTCTCTTCCATATTCCAAGACCAGGAAGATAAATAACAGCAGGTTTAATGCTATTGACAGAAGCCTTTCTGCTATGTAAACCTGCTTTCTCTGCAAATGCATCATGGCCATAGGGGACAGTGAGAGCAAGATTGAAGATTCATTAATATATCCCCATAAGCAAAGAGCAAATGAATCTCATTCTTGTCTCTCAGAATATGTGGAATGACTCACTCAACCAGCTGTCTAGATCCCTTCTGGCTGGAAATATCAGAACTCGAATTGAATTATCTCATATTAAAAGATGAAGAAAAAATACAAATCTCCTGTATGTGTTTATATTGTAGGGTGTCATTATATCTAATTGCAGATATACTATAAAATATTCACTCCATTTAGATTATTATATGATTAAATATAAGTTCTTTGTGGAAATATATTTTTTCCAACTGAGGTTTTTGATTGTGAAAGTTACAGGAGATTTTGATAAGGGGTGACACTTCTATTGCTTCTTTATTTCTAAATGCAATATAAGTGAATGACGGCAGCCATAGAAATGGTCTGAGTTATTGTTCCTCCAGCACCTTGCCCTTAGACTAAACTCACATACATTTTTGTGCTTCTTCTGTGTTTTAGTGAGGAAAATCCTACATATGACAGGACAGAAGAACTGCCATCTGGTCCTGGTGATTTTTCTACATCTTGTTTATCTATTAGGTGTAGAACATCTTGTACATTAACCACTATTTGATCTAATAATTCTCATCTGTTTCTCTTGCCTGTTTCCAAAGACATTTAGTTAATGAGACTCCCTCAAACATATATCTTTCCTTAAAAAAAATAAAAGATTTTATGTATTTATTTGACAGAAAGAGAGAGAGAGAGAGAGTGCGAGCATGTACAAGCCAGGGAAGTGGCAGGCAGAGGGAGGAGAAGCAGGTTCCCCACTGAACAAGGAGCCCAACTCAGGAGGACTCGATCCCAGGACCCTGGGATTGTGACCTGAGCTGAAGGCAGATGCTGTAATCTACTGAGCCACCCAGGTGCCCTCAAACCTATACCTTAAAAAAGAGAAACAAAGAATTCATTGAATGTCTTACCTTACCATCTCCCCTCATAAAAACCAAGGAATGAAGGCATGTTCTCATTCTTTATATGCCACAGTACCTAATAACCTGTCAGCTGAGTCCCCAGTCCTACCCTGTAGTTCTTCCATTTTTTGCCTTGCCTTATTTGGGAGTAAAGAAAGTAACATATTTTATGATGAAGAAATTGCGTTTTACTAAATGTAAAAAAAAAAAAAAAAAAAGCTGAATAGATATTTGATGAAACTGGTAATAATATTCTTTTTTATTTTTTCTAATTTTCTAAAATTATCACATATCATTTTTAAGGTTTAGTTTTAGTACTTCTTATTTATTCTTTTTCTGTAATAGAAATGACACTCATTTTGAAATATGTATTTAATCACTCAACAACTAGCCTTGGATGCCTATTATGTGCCAGGCTCTGTGCTATGCAATGAGAACACAATGTTAAGAAAACAGGTAAAATTTATCTCACATGCAGAGAATATAATCTACAATATAATAAAAAGATATATATTTTCTAGAGGGAAAGCTAGAAATAGGTTAAAAATATCACACTTAATCATATAATTGCACTGATGGTTAAGTGTTGTGAAGGAGAAGTATTAAAGCTATGGGATGAGAGCAGAGATAGCTTTCTGTGGAGAGGAGCAAGAATTCAATTAAAATGCAGTGGTCTTTTTTGGAGTGAATTGTGTATGTTGAAAGTATTTCTGCTATAAACATATTTTGTGCAAACTTTGGTTAACAGCATGATCCTTCCCAATTAGGATTCAACTTCAAATTAGGAATAACATCTAAAAAGGAAAAAAAATCACAAAAGACTGTTTGTTTGTTTTTGTCTTTCTGCTAAACAATATAAGGTCTGTAAAAGGGTTGCCACACTAGTCTAGAAGAGCAGGAAGAGATTCTCTGGAGAAGTGACTTTGGATCTTAGATCAAAAGACTGAATGGAAGAGAATGTTCCAATACAAGGAAGATCACTTTGAAGAGCCTGAGACAGAAAAAAAGATTTTGCATTTGTGAAAAATAAAAGAAGGGCAGTTAGTTGAAATCCAGTGAACAATGGTGCAAAGAGACTCTAAAAGAGGCAGGAGCCAGGTCCTGCTGGGCTTTTGTTTTCCCATGGTGAGTGTTTTGGTATTTATCTTGAGTGATGTGGTGCCCTGAGGGGTATTAAGCTGGGCAGTTGTCTTGCAACCAAGGATATCAAGCATGCTGGGACAGCATTTTGGGGTTTAACCCCAAATTTAACTCCTGAAGACAGGCTCTGTAGGAGGTGCACTTGCGGTCTAGAATACAGAGGTGTACCAAGTCCAGATACTACTTCAGGAGGAATCCTACCCCTGATGTGTATGAGTTTGAAGCTGTATGATTAGTGAAGAACTATGTGAACAAGGGCAAAAAAAATGTTCACTTTGTGAGTGTGGTTTGATCAGAGCACTAGGGTTCCCTGTGGCAAATAAGTAGTAGAATTCTCCAAATTACTGCCCATGTTTGGGGAAGCATAGGCCCCTCCTTTGGCATCAGAGGGGCCTGGAGTTCAAGCCTTCTGATTGACCACCATTGATTGTCTTAAGCTCAGGATCTTAACTAATTTCCTTGGATCTTTTCAGAGGCTCAGGGAATCTCTCTGGGACAAGTTAACCCTTGCCTCTCAGCAAATAATTGCTTAATGTTGTATTTTAAAATAATTACTCTGGGTGCGGTTTGAAGTCAGATTGGAGATGGCAAGAATGAATAAGGAACATGTGACCATTGTAATAATCAGGCAGGAGGTTGGAGCAGTTTAAATTGGTGGTAATATGAACATAGAGGTAAGCAGGATTTAGGATATTGATTTAGAAGTAAAATTGGTCCAATTTTGTGATGAACTTGTTGTTGGCGATTAGGAAAAGAAAAGTGAGAAGACGGACTCCCAGATTTTGGACTTGAACTGGTTGGAGGAGGGGCCTTGTTTCCCTGAAGTAGAGAACCACTGTGTGTTCACAGTATCTGTTTGGTCTCTTAAAATTGCCTTCATGGCTGACATTTATCTTCCAAGTTTCAGTCTTGAAGTGTGTCAGTATAGAAAGCATCCTATAAATCCTTTAGGTTACTCTTGTATTATGTACATGTAGATTTAAAGTAAGACCAAGAGTCACAGTTAACAGTTTCACTGAAGATGTCATTTTTGTCCAAGATACTGATGACTCTTCTCTGTCCATTGACAGGATTCCATGAATTTGAGAGCATAAAATTTTTTGGAAGCATAAAAGCTGCCCTTGGCCCTGTTCATCCCTGATCTCTCTCCTCTTCTGTCCTTCCACACCCTCCATCACTGCCCACTGACCCCAAATCTGGAAGTTTAATTGCCTCTAGGGAATGAGTGTCATGGGCAATATGTCCTCAATTGTGCCTTTGTGGTCTCTGTAGTTCTCAGGATGAATTAGGTGGGGGAGGGGAGTATTTACAAAACTGTGGTGAATGTGTATTATTATAATTTGTTTTCTTTTTTTTATATATATAATTTGTTTTCTAAGTGGAAAGATTACTCTTCTATAGCACAGTTCTCAAAATTTTAATATATTGTTTCATTCCTTAATTATAATCCCATCTAAGGCTCTTTAAGCTTTAAGAGCACTTGAATAGACCGTTTGAGATATTTGTTTTCTCTGTACATTGTTGAAAGACTTGATTGATTGTGGTAAGATGGGTTTTGAAATGGATATTTCAGTAACTGGTGGTAGATGTCAAAGTACTTACATACATGTATATTGTGCAAGTGTCTCCTGAATTTAATAGGAATTAAAGTTTTTAGTGAAAAATATTTAAATTATAGCACTGAGTATAGGCTTATAGGCTTTTTTTTTTAAGTGCTATATATAATTATTTAAGCAATGGTTAAGTTAGTGACCTATTAAGAAATATGACGTGGTTTAGTTGTTATGGAAAAAAAAAAGAGGTCATCGATTAAAAACTTAAATTTGTCTTTAAATTATTTCATATTCCACATTGGAAAATGAGCTAAACAGACTGCAGCCAAAAACTATATCTTAAATATTGTTATCTCTTCTATTTCTAGTTTCTTTCCTTTGTGTAGCATAGGTTAGTGTCAGAATAAGTTGCCAGTCATACATCATCTTCTACTCATCTTAACTAATGTATAAAAAGACAGGTAAGATCAGGAAGAAAGAACATTTATTCTTAAATGATGTGTGGCCACTTGCTTGGTTCAGGTGAACAGGTCTTAATTAGCAGAAATCCCTAAGTACTATCAATAAAGATGCTCTTGCCTCTCCCCAATCCAGCAGACGGCATGTGAAGTTCAAAGGAAAGAGTTTTAACAACCTCAGCTCTTCAATTTTGAAAAAGGATTCAGAGAGAACTCTAAGTTGACTGATTAGACTCAGCCTTTAGGAAGAGAGAACAGACAGTAAGAACATGCAGATATCTTCTGCATATAAGATTTTTTTTTTCCTTTGCTATGATTGCTCCAAAAGAGAATTAATTTTATTCTTGATATTGAGAAATGCATAAGTGTGTCTTGATAATTAAGCCAGCATACATAAAACATGCTAATGATTTGCTGTGTGGAAGGTAAGTAGGTGCCTATGCATTCTAGATACGTAGAGCTCAAGACTGGCCTACGTGTCTGGTGCTCTCTAACCACCCACTACTCAAACCTTAGACTCTAGGTCCCTGGGGGTGAGAAAAAGTACTTGGGGGTATGTCAATGCTTAAATCCAAAAAGTAGGGTAGCATTATCTACATTCTATGAAAAGAAACAAACTAATAATTTTCTAATAATCACTAAATGTGAAAAAATACATTTTAGATCATGAATGGTGAATCTTCCTGATAATTTGTTTTCTAAGTGGAAATATTACTCTTCTATAACACAGTTCTCAAAATTTTAATATATTGTTTCATTCCTTAATGATAATCCCATCTAAGGCTCTTTAAGCTTTAAGAGCACTTGAATAGACATTTGATGTATCAAAAATTTAGTTTTCAGGCAGGTCAAATCATATTCCACATATGCATCTTATTGCATGAGGCACCTTTGTCATTATAATGTGATGCCATCCTTATTCTAATTAAACGAGTATTAGAATAGGAACCTCTGATATACATTATGAAGTTGTATGGTCTTTTCACAGGTTTTAAAAGGGTAATATTTGCCTTTACTTTATTTGTATAGATTTTGTAATCAAGGTCAGATTAAGATCTCTGAGGACTGTATATATTGAAAGAATTATAGTACTTCCTTCCGCATCCCAATCCTAAGTATTAACATTAGTCAATGGTTATAAATACCTTAGGAAGTACAAAAAACATCTTTCCCAATAATGTTTGCGTTGACACTTTTATATTGAAAATTCCAGGTATTCTTAAATGATTATTATTAATAATCAGCATCCTTATTATTGGCTGTCCTGTGCTTTGCTGATATTCTAGATAATTGCTCATCTTATTTTTGAGTTATCTAGCAGATTTGCCTATTGCACTATGTGTTTTATTTGGTATCTTTTCCTATCAATTAAGAAAGGAAATCTCTGCAAGTGTGGGAGACAGCCAGCTGCACAGCTGCAGCATCAACAAGTCTCCCCTAATCTACTTCCTTTATTCCCACCCTTATTATTGCTTCAAAGTTAAACCTTAATGTTATTTTTTTGCACATTTCTTCTCATGAGTAGTTTTCACACTGGCTTACTTTTTATTCCATCTTGACTTTTAACTTTTTGTTATATCAGCATTAATACATCTAGTTGTTTTATAAGCAATCAACAATGTAACTGTAGTGTCAATAAAAGTCACAACAGTTTATGCAAAGTTAATTATTTGACCAAAAATAAATAATAAATAAAAAAAAAATCAGTGCCTCAGGAACTTATCCCAAACTATGCTTTGCAGTCTTTTGAATATGAAGTCATCATAAGTTCTATTTCTGGGATAAGAATTTGGGCTGATCTAAGATACTTCTATATCATTCCAGACTAAAAATAGAATTAAAAAAAATTTAAAAATCTATTCTTCATTCCTTTCCAGGACTTGATATTTGGTCACTTCTCTAGATCTAGTCTGTATAGTATGGTGCAAATGGTGCACTGGAATCTGCTCTAAAATTTAAGGAAACTAAACAAGAATAGAGGGAAAGGCTGGTGTCTTTGGACACATGGGTCTAATAGTCATGTCACCATCGCTACTCAGTTTCCTCTCCTGCCTTTCTTATCTCCTTCTCTATTGGCTGCCCAACCCTCCTTCTCTTTTTCTTCCTCCTCCTCCTATTCCTTCTCCTTCTCCTATTTCTTCTCTTCCCACCACCGTCTACCTTCTCACATATGCTTTCTCTTACTTTCTTCTTTCTCTTCCCATTCCCTCTGTTTTCCCCACTCCTATGGGTTTGTAACTCCTTTTTGACAGCCCTGGCCCACATATGAATATCATTCCCTGTTCTTGATTATACTTGACACAAGATAGTTTATAATTTTCCAATACATTTCTCTAAACACAAGGGAAACACAAGAGCAAGGATACTGAGACATAAAAAATGTTCTGCTTATAAAGTACAGGCTTTGGTTCCTTGTAATAGAAAACTTACTCATGGAGTCTGTTTTATTTTAAACATTACTCTGGATGCTACAAGATGCCCAGACCTGATTTCCAAGGGGATGATACAGGTCAGCAGGCAGCTTGACTGAATTATTTTCTTAACTATCAATCTCCACATGAAGGACACCCTATTGACCAAGAGTTCTCTTTTGCACATTTGGTAACTTTATGGTTTTATTCTCCAAATACTAACTGAAGTAGCTCTGTTCATTGAAATATAGATAATTGTCTAGAAACCTCTTTCCAGGGGACATTCCAGTGCCTTCCCCAAATAGGCATAAATTCCTGAGAGCTTGTGATTTTATAGCCACATCTCACTCCAACTTTCTGCCTCTAATGAATTAATTCAACTTGTGGACATCTCACTCTCCAGCATCACTTGTTTTTGTCCCACATGTTGAGTTTAGAAATAGAGTTTATTCTTGATTTACCCCAAATTTAAAAGTACACATGAGAATTAAAAAATGAAAACAAACCAACCTCACACAAGATATATGGATCCTACCTTGTGGAAACAGTGAGATTTACCTCTTATCGTGCAAAAAATTAAATAGCATATTAGACACCTTTGTTCCTAAATATTTCTTCAATTATTTATATAAATATGAGATCTATTTTCCCAATCTGTACCTCAAAGTTTCAACTTTTATCTCATTTTGCTTCTTTTCCCTTCTATTTTATTCTCTATCTACCCTCTTTCAAGTAGAAATCCAAATTCATACCATTGTTAATAGAGAAAGTATTCCATTTTTTCTACTTCCTGCCTCCAAATACTCTTCTGGGATGTTCTTGCATACTGTTTTTTTTTTTTTTTTTTTTTTTCTGAAGTGTTAAAATTATCTCTTAGAAAGACTTTCCGTAACCTATTTCAGGTTCTGTTGTTTCCTTTTGTTGCTTTCTATCCAAACGCCTCACCCAGAATAGTAAAGATTATTTAAGATCTTTCTAGTGAGATGTGCTCCTTAAACTCCTAGAGTTTCATTTTGTCCTTATAGATCTAACATTTTTAACATTTCTAAATAGAACATAATGCCAGTTAATTAATAATTATACATACACAGTAATTGAGGGCTAACTTGATTTAAGTCCCATTAGTAAGATCATATACTGACCCAGCTTTTGGCATTTGTGAATAAGAAGTTCCTTACCAACCTTCTTCTCCAGTTTTTAGTTGCCGTAAATAAAGCCCCATCTAATGAAGCCCCAGCCAGACTGTATGGGCTATCTTTGTTGGATGCTTAAAATAAAAGTAATGATCCAAACCAATTCTCTTTCAGAAGAGAACAGGGGATTTATCTAATGTTAACGAAATTACAAACATCTAATTTACCAATCATGTAGTGATGTTCCCAAATATACCAATCCATACTGTAGTGTGGCATGTAGCAAGATTTACTCTGCCATCAGCTCTGAGGAACTGCCCCAGAGTTCTCTCCAATTCTCTGAAAAGGTTTTTCTAGGGTCTGGCAACTCACAATCTCTCATCCCAGTGAGAAAACCTGAATTTTCTTTATGTGGCTCAGTTTTTATTATTGTTTGGGTAACAGACCGTGACAACATTTATTGGTTCCAAGTGCTGCCTTGGACAACACCACAAATGAGGAACATCAAACAGAAGTGAATGGAGACAGATCTTTTGAGTAAATGGAATTCTTGATTGGTTACATCAATTAAAGGAAATGATAAGAGCAAAATTCATAAGGACATTTCTAAAAGGAATCATCCCAGGTTAAGCCTTTCCCCTGGAAATCTTTCTTCTTATTTTTGGTGCAAAAGCCTGAAATAAATTTTCTTGGATACAAAGAGATTCTTCTATTACCAGTATCATCAATAAATTCAAGTGCAGCAAGCCATATATGGAGAAAAAAAGAAGATTCTCCCAGAATGGATTAATACAAAATAATTTCAAATACACATGTCATCACTTCCCTTTGCAGATATTCCATTGGAAAAATTTTTCTAGGAAACATAAGAGATCCTTAATCCATAAATAACTGCCTTGTATAATAGTAGTATCCCTGTAAGGATGCTCTGACCACCCTCATTTTGTAAATGAGGAAACAAATTCTAACAGGTATTCTTTGTTTATCTAAAATGATCTAGGTACTAATTGGCAGAACTGGTATTTGAATTAAAATCTGACTAAATTCTTGGCTTTCTCCTCAAAATCACATGGAGACAGATCTAGAGATCAGGTCAAGGAGAGTATAGAAATTAAAAAATATATATATCTTTTCTGTAAACTCACAATGGTTCCTAGTTTCCTCATAATCTTAATGTATAATTATCCTACTTATGCTATTATTGCTATTTTCAATATCTGCCAATGTTGGCACCCCAAGAGTAGAAAACTCTCTTTACCTACTTCTTTTTTTAATTTTTTTTTTATTTATTTATGATAGTCACACAGAGAGAGAGAGAGGCAGAGACATAGGCAGAGGGAGAAGCAGGCTCCATGCACCGGGAGCCTGATGTGGGATTCGATCCGGATCTCCAGGATCGCGTCCTGGGCCAAAGGCAGGCGCCAAACCGGGGATCCCTCTTTACCTACTTCTAAATACATAATTGATTCTAAATCTTTGTTGATTATTTTTCTATGTGTTTAGAAAAGTCCATCAGTAACTATCAAATATAAAACCATCTAGTGTTTTATTCAGAGAGGGGGAAAAAAGGAGAGGAATAAAAATGATCATGAAAAGTACCCATTTGAGTTTTTAGGTGTTTTATTTTGATTCAGATTCACCTTTCTGTTTGGTAATATGTATACTGAGAGAAGGTAGGAGTGGAAAGTAAGGAAATAAGAAATTTAAGAAGGAAGAGAAGTACTCAGGATCAAGACCCTTGGCTGGAACTGAGTGGGGAAAAAAAAAAAAAAAACCCACACACAAAACTTAGTTTCTGCTTCATTCTCTCCCTCTTTGTGGTCCACATCTCTCTGCTAATGGAGAAACCCACAGTTCCAGAACTAATATTCTTGCTCTCCTCCCATGAATCCTAATTGACTCCATGAGGGCTCCCACTGCTGTCCCATCTCCAGTGTGGCATTACCATCTGCCCCCCGGGGGACTTGAGGCAATTCTCACGCTGCTGTTGTTGCTGGCCATGCATACAGAGGACAGGGAAGACACTGAAGGGGAGAAAGGAGGTAACGATGGAAGAAAATAAAGAATCTGAGCAAGAATCATTTGTGGAGAAACCTGTGCCCTGGAAAGAGAGGTAATATGGGAGAAATTCAGGTAGTCGGGGTATTAGGTTTGGTCAGGCAGTGAGGGTCTACGGATCTGTGGAAATATTATGGAAACTTTATTTCCATGATATTTGTTTGGCAGCTTTCTGTGTGTATTTTCCAGAAGTATGCTTAACGTGTCCTTGGCAAAGCAACCTGATATCAGTGACAATCTCAACATTACCTCTAAGATATGAATAAAGCTTGAATTGGGGATTAAATTGAGGGCTTGGAAAATGAAGACAAAGAGCAAGGGACAGATGCATGCTCCCTGGTAAGAGTGAGTCACCATTCTTGATTTAAGCAGAGAAAGTTGATGAAGAAAGACTTCAAAGTCAACTCCCAAGTGAAAGAGTGACATCATTCACACGTCAACAGTCAACAGCAAAAGAGGATTTGTTTATCTGAAGTGACTACCCAGACAGATTGTGGAGGACAGGCTGCCCAGGGAAAGAAGGGCCAGATCAGAAGATTCCTTTGAGACACCTTGAGGCCTGCCCTTTTCTGGGATTTAGCTGCTCTTCCTCTAAACTCTCCTCCTCATCTCCCTTCTAAAGTCATTTATTTCAGTAACATCATTATGTATATCTTTTCATTGCCTTCCCTTTGGCTGCCAACCCAACCCAGGTGCACCCATGATTCTAAGCCAGTCTCACATTTCTGGGTTTGGGTGTATCATTGCTATGATCTGAATGTTTATGTTACCTGAGAATTCCCGTTTGAAATTCTAATACCCAATGTGATAGTACCAACACATGAGGCCTTTGGGAGGTACTTCAGGCATGAGGGTAGAGTCTTCATGAATTAGATTAGTAGACCCCACAGAGCTCCCTAGCCCCTTCCACCATGTGAGGATACAGTGAGAAATCTGCAACCTTCCAGAGGGCGCCCATATCACCATATTGGCACTCTGATCTCAGACTTCGTAGTCCCTAGAGCTGTGAGAAATAAATTTCTGTTGTTCACAAGTCATCCAGTATATACTTGGGTATAGCAGCCTGAACTAAGAATATCATTGTACCCGCCACAACATCTTTTGTAAGACTATCTTTGGGCCACTGAAAACAGACCCTACAGCATCAAATCTGTAAGACGGGACTCTTTTTTTTTTTTTCCTGCTAGTATGGAGTTTGTCAATAAACTTGGCACAAAAGAGTTAAGGATTGAGTCAACTTTAGTTCATCAGTATAAGCTCTTCCACAATTTGTTAGAAAGCTGACTTCAGAGCCTTGAGTTGATGATGCATTAGGGAAGAGAGAAAAGGAAAGGAAAGAAGGGAAGAGACCAGAAGCGGACAGAATGGCAGTGACAGAGACAGGGGAAGCAGCAGAAAGGCAAATCAAGTGAACACCTTTAGAGCGATCTGAATGATCAGTGTGTCTCTTCTCAGCATCTCAATAATAGCGACATTCAGAACAATACTAAAAGGTAAATGTGACTCTCACAAAGAAAAGACTTCCTTCCATACCTATCCTGCCCAGCTCTCTCTTATGGATGCATCACACAACATACAGGGCAACACTCAGGTCGCTTCACTCCCACTATCATTAGCAGGATACCACAATCGAAGCAGATGGGAAGAAGAATTATTCCGATGAATAACATTAATGTCTGTATCACGAACCTCACAAGCATGGGGTGGGAGGAGGTGTGGAGAGGGCCAGCACAATTGAGACTTTTATTGGATTGGTAGGCTTTTAGCCAGGCCCTGATGCTTTGAAAGCAAACAGCGTCTCCCTACTTGTAGAGGTAATGGAGCTGTTAGGGCACTATTCAGGACAAAGAAAAGACCGGAACTCATCATACCCACAACAATGGGCTACCTCTTAACCTAGTTACAAGGTAAGATACAGCCCCCTCCCCCACCTGCCCTGGCTTCTAATACTGTTTTCCCAGGATGCAGTAGTGAGCTAATGAAGTCAGGCTGCATAAATCTCCGGGGAAGCAGACAAAGAAGAGGCAGAGATAGAGGGGAAGCAATGGAACTGCAGCAAAATAGAAAGAAGAATGGACAAGAGTAAGTTTAAGAAAATAAAGAAGAGGAAATGCCAGAAGAAATAAGGACCCACCAGGCAACGTTCTTGTGCGAGGGGAATAAGAACAGAAAGATTTAAAAGAAAGGAGAGGGAAGTCAGGTTGGTCTGAGATCATCTCTGCTGAGGACAATGGCCCTGCTTCAGCCTCACTGCTGACTGGCTGAGTGTCATGCTTTCCATCTTTGCCCTTTGTAACATGGACAGACCATGGAATCACCTGTCTTTCAACAAAGCTGACTGTCACACATGGGGATACTCAGACCTGGGCTCAACGTGTCCCTTTGGAAACAGTCAAGGGTACAAAGGACATTGCCTTTTAATGAACAATGGTTTCAAAGTATTAGAAGAAAAATGGCGTCCTTTCTTGGAATTGGGGAGGAAAGGGCTTGACAAGGTTACAGAGATGCTTTAATAGCTCAGGATGTATTTCGTTACTCTTTTCACCACCCTCAAGGATCCTCAAGTGAAGAACAATATATAAGAACAGAGGTATATTAGGTCAGCCACAGGTAGAGATGAATGGCCTTGGCCTGAATTTGGGCTTCTGTGTGGTGCAAGATTGCAGACACTTCCCCTGCTGGTCATTAGAAGAGCCCAGTGCTGTCCCTGCTTCTCCCTCCACACCCATAATCTGCAGTGTGGCAGCACTGTTGAGTTGTTGTCGCCTGCTGTGTTGTCTTTTGGGGGCTAAACCTAGAGAAAGAGAAAGGGCAGAGGACAGGAGGAGAAGAGGGAACAAAAAGGAAGAACCTAGGGAGAACATCGCTAAATATTGCTCTACGCTGGCCACCGACCACAACTCCACATGTCTATCTTCATTCCGGATACAGACCCCCAATTGCTTTGCTCTGTCTTGTGTTGCACCCTTTCCTTTGTCTCCAGTTTCTTGTATCTCCCTCATATTTTTTTTTTCTTTCTTTCTCTATTATTGCATTTTTATGGGACTTCAGTTTTTATTTTAGCTTCTGCACAACACACTGTGAAGGATACAAAGAAATGTCTGGCAGGAGCTCTGACTTCTAGGCACTCACAGTCAGGCTAGTGAAACAAAACTAATAAACATGACCCATTTAACAAACAATAGTCTGATGCTAAGATGTGTGAGGGAAATATGAAGCAAAAACTGCAGTTGTATTGTTCTTCATGCTTCTGGCTATGAATGCAACTGCCCATGTTCCCAAACTGCTAAGCGGCTCTGAGCCAAGGTTTAAATCCATTTCACTCAGCCTGTGAAGGACCACTCAGAGTTTAATGCGTCAGCAGAGAAGAGAAAGTTTGGCACATATCCTCTCAAACATATTGTCAGGGCCAGGCAGAGCTTTGGAACTCACTTTGAGCCTACAGGTTTGACTAATGGATGATCTTATATTATTAGAGAGGAAAGTATTTCCATTTCTTATGTATTCCTCTCTCTTTTCTATCAATTAAAAGAGGAGAGAGGAGGGACATATTGCAATGAGCAGACAAAACGTTTACACACATACACACTCGTGTTTACTATTGGGTGGCCTTTTTCTTCTTTTTTTCATCTCCTTGATTAGCAGGTAGATTAGCAAGGATATGTGTCGTGATATCCTCTACCTGGTGTTTTGTTGCCTTCAGAGTTACTGACCAAAGCAAAGGCAGGAAATCCATATTTTCCATTGGACGCAAGGAAATCAGTTCTCTAGTTGAGCCAGAGGAAAAACGAGATCAAGCAGATTCCCATCATCTTCTCTGGCCATGATTCTCAAGTATGGCAGGGGGGATCGAGACATACATTTAGGTGTCTGATACCTGCACTATCCTGGCCTGAATTTTGCCCCATCCCTTTTCTAAACATACCTTGAACCTTGAACAAGACTGTCAAATTTGAATAGATGGTAAGGGCAGGAGACAGAACAGATTTTGCTGGTGACTACGTGCTAGGGTGGTAAGATGCTGTTTTCCAGCCTCATCCTAAATCTCTGTGGCAGTCTAAAGGATCCCCTAAAGCTGCTACTATTTACAATGATAAAAGTATCATGAGATTAATGATTTTCAGCACACAAGCTCAAATCTTCGGCATTGAGTACAATCTACTAAAAAGCATAAAACATCAAAATTCTGCAATCTCAACTTTTCGAACTCGGACAGTTATTTTTCGGTACAACTTCATGAGCATTTCACTTGACTGGATTTGCATCAGCTAGTGACCTAATTTTGTCATGCTGGGTATTGTATATGTATACTGCAGATTTAGAGTTGAAATGGTTCAAAGAGATTCAGTTTTCCCTGATCCTGAAACAGAACTCAAGATCATTTGGGGAAGTTAAAAACATCTGAGCAACTATCTGTCTCCGCAGTTCGTTATGCATATACCCTTAAACAATTCCCAAATTTGAGTCTTTCAAGAAGGGGGCCTTTCATAAACCCTCTTAAATAAGAACCAGTGGTTTCTTTCTAATATGTTTACAACCAGGGCTATCCAGCCCTAGGAGGTTTGGTTTCCTTAAACCTATAGTATTTTTCCAAATCCAACGAAGAGCTTTGATAACAAGACTGGAAGTTTGTTCTCAGTAGCTGGGCTTACCCATACATTTTGCAGTTCACCTATCAAATCCAGTAGAGCAATCCAAGCCTAGGAAACTAAGCATCTGCACTCTCCTCTAAGAAGGGGCCTCAGTATGTTCTCTAGAAGGTCTATGGGTCAAGCAGCTAAGAGAGATCAGAATCAACATAATTGGACCCAGAAGGATGTGAGAAAACAAATGCTTTGCTTTCCCAAGAGTAAGACCAGAAAGGGAAAGAGAAAAGAGAGGTTAAGAGAACTCTAGCAAAAATATGTCAGGAAAAATCACTCTTTTCCCCTTGTCCAAAATATCCACCTTTATCAAAGCCCCAGAGATGTCACCTCTAGATAATAGCCTTAGCCTCCAAGCTAATCTCCCTGCCTCTTATCCAAATGATAGATTGATTTTAAGGTAGTAGATGGAACCCTATGAAATCGCCGTTTTGGTAGGTCAAAAACTGTCAAATGCTGGCAATTTCGTGTGGCTCAATTGGATTCTTCACTTAATTCAGTATCTCTGCTTTATGCAAAACTGTAATGTCTCACTAACATCTTATGGATTAAAACCAGAAGTCTGAAATGTGGAACCTGGGAGTTCCCCTTACGTAGCAGACGTTATGCCTCCCTGCCCCTTAGCCAGTCAAGACTTCTCCACGGCACCATCAGTATGCTACAGACTCTGCCTCTAAACGATTTATTTTTTCTCTTCCTTTTCTCTTGTAATTCTCCATCCCTTCTACACACTCTACAAATTCCAAGCTTCCGTCAAGTTCTTGTGCACAGTCTGTATTAAGGAAGAAGATTCACTGAAAAAATTCAGCCTTCCATTCCAAAAATATCCCCTGGAAGATAGGATTATAGTTGGCCCCGTAATACCATATGCAGAGATTTATACTGTTTTGCTAGACATTAGTATTTCAATTGTGAGTGCCTTTTGCATGCTTGAGTGAACCTTAAGCAACTAGGATAAAAAATCTGAACTGTTTATTTATTTATTTATTTATTTACTTACTTACTTACCCCATCTACCCCGAGTACCTGGAATAGTTCTGAGACAGCAAAGCAGACCACACTAGTTAAATTGACCTGTCTCCAACAGTTTATTTCTGTGTAGTAACCACAAAATGCCAATCTAGACCCTGTGAGCAGCCTTTAAATAGCAACTTCCCTCCCAACTCTCTGGGATGGCAATTTGTGAATACATATTGCTCCAGTAAGTACTGGTTATGGGTCATAAAAGAAAGAAAAATAACATAACAGCAATCAGCCAGACTCTCCTTCCCAAACCTGCCTCTAGTGCTGATTGTTCCAAATTATTACTTACGGGATCCGTCTGTTAGCGAAGTGGCTAGCTAAAGACACACGCCAGGCACACAGGAAATTACTACTATTGGAGATAATGAAGCAGCATCATCATCATAATGGCCAAAAGTCATTGAATGCTCTACTGTATGCCAGGCGCCATGGTAAGCCCTTCAGAAGTCTTGTCTCAGTGAATGGCCACCAACCCCTCCCTACGAAGTCTGTGTACTTTCACAGTTGAAGAAGTTAAGGCAGAGGTGGCTGAGCAGCTTGCCCAAGCTCATTCACTAGGAAGTTACAGAATCTAAACTATATACCAGAGCTGCCTTCTCTAGAATGCTCTTCTGGAGATTAGAGGATCTTTATAATCACAGAGTCCCAGTCCAAGCTAAATGACGTGCCTAAGATCACAGAGCTACTCACCAGCCATGATAGGACCAAAATACCAGCTGCTTTGCTTCTGGTTGACTTTTAACCCAATGCTGTTCTAACTAAGCCCCATCATTGTGGCTCATAGACTGGGTAAGAGTGAAGTTCAGGAAGAAGAGGAGTTCTGTTTTGACTTCTTAGATAAGCCTTTCATCAATTTGAAAACTTACTCCTAAGCCATTGCTTGCCCTTTGTTCCTTCCTTCCTTCCTTCCTTCCTTCCTTCCTTCCTTCCTTTCTTTTCTTTTCCTTTCTTTTCCTTTCCTTTCCTTTCCTTTCCTTTCCTTTCCTTTCCTTTCCTTTCCTTTCCTTTCCTTTCCTTCCTTTCCTTTCCTTTCCCTTTTAAAATATTTATTTATATTAAGGAGTGGAATGGTCCAAGAGTACATAAAAACTTAAGCATTTAGGCCCTTGATTCCCTACTACACACATTAATTTAGTAAAAAGAGATTAAGTAACATTAAAGAGAATGAAAGAAATAAATGTGAATATATCCAGGGTAGTCCAATCCTCTAATTCACCAAAGGATGAATTGAAATTGTTGGCCCAATTCACACTTAGGTGAAAGTTTACAGAAATTACATTTCCCTGTGTAAAAAGGGCTGTCTACTGACAACATTTCTATTATAAGACAGCAATCTTGGGATCCCTGGGTGGCGCAGCGGTTTGGCGCCTGCCTTTGGCCCAGGGCGCGATCCTGGAGACCCGGGATCGAATCCCACGTCGGGCTCCCGGTGCATGGAGCCTGCTTCTCCCTCTGCCTGTGTCTCTGCCTCTCTCTCTATCTCTCTGTGACTATCATAAATAAATAAAAATTAAAAAAAAAAAAAAGACAGCAATCTTTTACTTATTTTTTTTTTGTCTAAAACTATGCATGGAGATTAATCTCTTTTTCATACATTAGGATAAATCTAATATCACTATTCCAAACTGGTAGTATTTACAAAAATGAACCTTTGCTTTAGAGCCATTATTTTCTTTAGATGATAGGGGAAACGTTGCTTTCAACTAGGAAAAATAGGGGTGCCTGGGTGGCTCAGTGGTTGAGCATCTGCCTTTGGCTTAGGTCGTGATCCTAGAGTCCAGGGATCCAGTCCCACATCAGACTCCCCACAGGGAGCCTGCTTCTCCCTCTGCCTATGTCTCTGCCTCTCTCTGTGTCTCTTACGAATAAATAAGACCTTTTTAAAAAATAAAATAAGATAGGAAAAGTAGAAAAGTGGGAAATATGAGGACTCATTCTATACCAGGCCTTGCCTTTTCTTTGGAGCCATTGTAGGTTATAACTATGTACTATTCAAGTGTAATTTTTCCATTGGGTGTGGGTTTCCAAGAGCCTTTCAGGGAGTGGTGAGACTGCCCCAAATTGGAATTTCTTCAAGTGTAATGACAATTCAACCTTCAAATGATTTCTGTTTCCAGAGAAGTAGAAAAAGTAGAAATGCTTTTAAGACAGATGCTGAACAGACAACAAAGTTGAGTAGTCCTGTTATGTAGCTTATTGAGATTTTCGTAGTCAAATAGAAAACAAAAATACAAAAATCATTAAAAGAAAGAACAGACACCCATCATAGTGCTGGCTTGGGTTACTGTTTTGGGTCTTGATTGCTTGTGAACTACTCTAATTCAGACTCTTTTCTGTTTCTGGGCCTCAGAAATTGAACTGACCCTGCTGACTTTCCCTTTGAGAGAAGGGTTGAAACTCCTATAAAGAAAAACACACTTCTCCTGTGTGTCTCCTTTCCTCTCACGTCTACAACAACACAGCCTCATTTCTGACACCAAATGTGTAGCTTTTCCACACATCAACAATTCTGTGATACCAGCTGGATGTCCTACAATTTAACTCCAGCCTGACACCATCTACCTGGAGTTAGCATCAGATCACACAGGTTAAGGGCTCAGTCCCACAGGTCTCTCAACCCCGTTCAACCCTCACTTCGGACTCAGGCTCCAATCACAAGTCAGGTTGTCACCTGTGTTTCTGACCCCCCACATATAGATCGAGGTTCCCATGGCCCCCTGCTCAGGTTTGATTAATTGGTAGGGCTCACAGGACTCGGTTTACTCACTAGATTACTGGTGTATAATAAAAGGATATAACTCAGCAATAACCAAATAGGACAATGTATGCAGAAAGGGGCGGGGAGCTTCCGTGCCCTCTTCCTGAATTTCCATGTGTTCATCAACCCTGAAGCTGCCTGATCTCTGGCCTTTTGGGTTTTTATGGAAGCGTCCTTACATAAGTGTGATTGATTAATTCCTTGGAGATTGAGTTCAATCACCAGTCCCTCCCCCTTCCCGAGGATGGGGGCAGAGCTGAGGGTCCCTACCTTCTAAGCACATGGTTGATTCCCTGATAACCAGCAAACATCCTTGGGGGGTTCCCTGAAAGGTATATTAACATAAGCTCCGGGTGGGCTGAAAGCGGCCTGTTCTGAATGATAAAACACCTTTGTCTCTCTTATCACTTAGGAAATTCCAAGGCTTTTAGAATCTCAGTGCCAGAAACAGGGACTAAGACCAAATATCTATTGGATCCTATAAACCACTGCTCCCATGCCATCTCCCTCAGCCTCCTCCTGTCCCACGATGCTCTGCTCGGTGCTCCTGGTGTTGAGCTCTCCAAACGTGCATCATTGGTCTGTTTCATTCTTCGGCTTGCTCTCTATCCCTTTTTCCTCATTTAATGTTCTCGTCTGTTCTCTGCTTTCCAGTCTGAGTCCAAACCCCTAGTGACAAGAAACCGCAAAAATACAAGCACAGAGTTTTCAAGTGTTTCAGGGAGTTAACTTTGCTTCCTGAGCTGTATGTTCTATTCCTAATTTGTACAATAGATCAGATCCCATGGAAAGCCAGTATATGCACTTCATTTTCTTCTTCCATAAAGTGGGGTCACAGTGCTGGCCTTTGTCTTAAAAGATCACTGTGATGTGTTCCACCCTAGAGAACAAAGCTCACGCTAGTGAAGAGCTGCATTACTTACACTTGGTGCCTGAGCTGAGCTGGTGGGCAGTGGGCTGAAGTAAGAGCATGAGGTAATGAGGCCCTGCCTGGCTGTGATGACCAGTGTCCTAATGAGATTTCCTGCGATGAACACACATCCAGCATTTTGTTTTATTTCATTTTAATTGAAAGCTTAGGAAACGCTTCATGCTTCATAAACGTTCTGTTATTTTCAGATCAATCTACTATACTGGAAAACTTAATAAACAAATAGATAATGGTCCTGCTGAGTTGTTCAGCATCTCTTATTCGCATCTCACCAGCTTCAGGCTTTGCCCGCAGAATCTTGACTCCTGTTTTTTGTTGTTGTTTATTTTTTTCAGACATTAATGATTTTAGGAGAAATGCTCTGCTGCAGGAAAGAGTGGCAAAGACTACAACTTGCTTTTGAACTACTTTCCATTTGGCTGGTTTTTTGAGTCATTTGTAATGTCCCTGATTAACACCTTTCTTCCTCCCTCCACCCCCTACATTCCTGCCCAAATAAGTAACCAGGACAAGATTGGTTTCTCTATTCAGTTGTGTTTGGGGTTTTTTGTTGTTTTGTTGTTGTTATTTTTTGGGTTTGTTTTTGGTTCTGGTTTTTAATGAAAGCAATGCACATATTCTTGGAAATATCGGCCTCCAGGGATGTGTGTGATATGTCGTTCTGATTGGTCATATTCAACTGGCCCAGTGTGGGCCACATGTGAGCTGTGACTAGCAGGAGGTGAACTGCTGGGTATGGTAGGGTGCTGCCATGGTGTGTGCCATACCTTGCTGCCTCTATGTCTCCTACCTTGAAATTTTGAAAATAAAAGGAAATAGACTAAATGTACAAAAAAATGGCTTGGCAGTGAGAAATTTGACTATAGGGTAGAAGATTTCAAATAATTGTGCTTTCATTCCAATTGGAGAGACTTAGTGATGAAACCTAGCAATTTTTTAAAATATCAGATTCCCTGGTAGGGAAATTCCTAGGCATGGGAAAAACAGTAAGTATTCCTTTGGTGTAGGAACTACTTTTGTTGTTGTTGTTGTTTTTCTCATATTTCTTAAAAGGAAAGAACTTGGAATGGCATCTGGTGCACAGTAAATACTCAAAACCTACAATAATGGTGATGAAGATGCATATCCCTGGCATCCAGTCCAGAGGTGGCACATAGCAACTACTTGTTAAAAAATGATTGCATTGTCGAAAACGAGTAAATGAGTAATGTTTTCTTTTGAAAGTCCCATAAAAGTGGTAAACAGTTTCCAGTGTTCTGTCCTCTTCTCCACGTAAACCTTTTTGAGCCCCATACTTTGGAGTTTGATCCGTTAGATCCACATTCAAGACACTGACAGATGCTAAGGACTCAGGACAAGGAGGTCTTTGCCCCAGTGGCATACTTAAATCCAATGGCCCTGACTCTTATGTGTGATAAACCAAAACCAGACACAATCCTCAGAGCTCCTTGTCTGAAGTCCTAAGGTCATGCTTAAATGGCTACAATTTGACATTTTCAACATAAGATGAGCAAGAAAAATTTCAAAGGCAGAAAAAAGATAAATAAATGTGAAAAACAGACCAATAGAGAATGTTCATCATTTGTTATAGGTAGGGGATCAGAATCATCTTATACCCAGTCTTTGTCCAACGGTTGCTTGCTTAAGCCATAAGGTCTTGGAGAACTGAGACCATAGATGATCTAGCTCTAATCTTGTAGGATGTTGGTAAGCTGTCTGGATTGATAGGTAAGAAAACTCAGGTGAGAGGATCCTAAATGTAAAGGAAAACTTGAATTACATTTCAAAAAGTGAAATTAGAAGTGGCTAGAGTTGAAAACACTACCTACAAAGCAGAGAGCCTTGGTCTCCCTTCGTAGTTATCAGTGAATGACAAACACTTTGGTTCCTCATTTTATTATGTATAATAAACTACTATGATGACTTGGTTGGGCAGACCATGCATACCACTCTAAGTCTGTGACCACGTGCATCATCACCACCTCCAGTGCTACTACTTGCCTTCCTAACTTACCCTTTCTTTAGGTTAGCCTGGCAAATGCTAATGCAATGAGGCCATCCCTTTGTTTTCTAGGATTATTAGGACTCTTATGCAGAAGGATCAAAGTTAAGGAAGTATTGGTTGGGCGAGGACATGGACACATAGACTATGCCATGATTCATGACTTACATGTGTTACCTATTTTCATTTGAAAAGTTATGGGGTAGAGTCACAGAAAGAGAGATATATTGCACTTGCCATGCTATTTCTCCCTATTATCTTTTTATTCAAGAATAAGTTAGTAGAGAAGAGATGAACAAGAGGAACAGATGAGATTGTGCCATTATTTTTACATGTTCCTAATAAGTGACTTTGGTTTGTCCTCCATAATAAAACTCCATTTGGCCACCTGAGCTGTATTTGGAAACAGGGTTCTAGATGCGTTATTTTTGCTTAGTGTCTCAATTATAGCACCTACAGAAAAAGGAAATTTTTGCTAGAGCCATGGGTAAATGTATCCACCTCTCTGAGAAACACAGCTCAAGCAAGAATGAATAGGGGAAGAGAAGCGTAAGATGGAGGGACAGGCAAGTTCTGGGCCTTCTAAATGTGCTTGAGCTTAAATGAAAGCTTGAAGTGAGCAAGCATGTGTGTTGATGCTCAAGGCATGCATGAGGAGGGATGGAAGGTTAAAGATCGCCTGGGCCTTGAGCTGCTCTGCTTGTTAAGACGTGCGGCTAGGTATAGGTGCTTTGTCAGTACGCAGGGTCACAGGAACTGATCTGAAAGGAAATGAATGAGAGAGGTGAATAAGGTTCTGCCTTTACTTGTATTTCTGCACTAATTAAGTACCAAAATGCTCTCAACCGTGTATCAGCAGTCATGGTATGGGTCTCACCAGGGAAAGATGCTTTGCAATTTTCATGAAAGCCAAGTAAGGAAGGTGGGCGGGGAGAAACTTAAGAGTAAATCTCCTCATTAATGAAAATCTGTTTTTAAGGCGATTTGCTTTGGTTCACAGCTTATTTTCAAGATCAGGATTAATATTAATTGTAAATTTATGGAAAGTGGATATACTTAAGAGACAGCAGGTTTCCTTTGCATAACTGTGTGTGTCCTCTGGGAATACATGACTTGGAAGGATGTGGCTTGCGTGGCAGGTTACATAACAGGCATGATTATGGGCTGTGCATGCATTCTTGACGTCCGGAACAGCTGCATGCTTGTAAAGGTTTGCATCTTAAAGTTGAGATGAAGTCCCCTGGGCACTGTGAAGATTTGCACAGGGAGTTCAAGATGCCTCACATATTCATGTACTCTGTAATCATAGTAACAGCTATATTAATAGTAAATACATTTTAGCCACTTAATATGTGCAAAGCACAGTTTCATTTATTTAATCCTCACAATAATCCTGTGAGTTAGTTCTTATTCTTATCTGTGCTTTAAAGAAGAGGAATATGATCCACCAAAATGTTAAAAAAAAAAAAAAAAAAAACTTTCCAAAGGTCATAGAACTAGTAAGTGGTAGGGATATATCTTGAACACAGAAAGGGTGATTCCAGAGACTAAATGATCGACCACTGTCTGTGCACACACACTAGAACTGGAATTGTATAAAAAGTAGATGAGTAGTGAGTTGTGTAAATCACACCCGTGCCAAGAGTACTTAGTCAATATAGCATGCTAGGAGAGCTACCTAACACATACCGTATTTTCATCAATTCCGAGACACACGTTTTATTCACAAAGTAGTAGTAGTGTCAAAATCAAATTATGTCTTTGAGTTGATGATAAGAAGGCATTATATTATAATTTAATTATATGTTATATGTTCCTCTTTTGGTGACTCATAACACTAGGTCTTAAAATCAGTGCCATCTTATTATCAATAAAATACAGAAGGTAGTTTTTAATGCCTGAGTACAATAAATTAAGAGGTGATATATAAGTGCACATAAAGGAATTTTGGTAGATGTGTAATATGTTTGCCTTATGGCTGAAGTTTGACACATCTGCCCTGACTAAAAAAAGCAGAAGTTCATTACATTCAGAAAATACAATGAACTAAAGATCATGCTGTTCTATTTTCCAGGACTTGAATTGGAATAAAGAATTGATGCCTCAGCTTTATTATTTTTACTGGTCTTTAGAGTCAAACAAGATCTTAGAGATATAATACCTAGCATTCATCTGCATAGTTTTGCTGGCAGATAATTGGACCTGAGTATTTGAACTATTTGAGGCTGAACGACCACTATGACCAGTGCCAGAGGTACTACAGACAGATTGTGTCTTGGTGATAGCTGTAGATCAGCTAGCACTTTACCATGCATGCAAAGGGTAAATACAAAATACGTATTTAATGACTTAATAATTTTCTCAGTTCAATTAAATTTTGTGTCCAGTTACCTATTTAGAAGTTTATTCTAAATCTGGTATTCTATGTTAGATCTAAATCTAATTTCTATATAAATATGTTTTTTTTTTAAATGTAAAACTATATGTTTTTCAAACTATCTAATCTCTTGGTGTTAGAGAAATATGGTGTGATATAAAGTTATCACACCTGGTTTCTAACCCCAACTGCACTGCCTTTGTATTGTGTAACTTTGGGCAGGTGATTAAGTTGACTGAGTTCTAGAAGCTGGGTCTGTAAAACAGAAATGATAATACCTACTTCTGAAATCTGTTATGAAGATTAAATAAACTCATACGGCATGTAATAGGAACTCAGCAAATGCTGCTTCCTGTAGTATTTTCTCTAATTCAATCAGAAAATCTTAAGTTCTCTGCCTCTTACTTATGTATAATCTGGGCACAGCTAGATGGTAAGGATTTTTTTTTTTTTTTTTTTTTTAAGGAAAGCAAAAATGTTAAGCCACCATTTAATTAAACCCTGCTGTATTATAGTCTGCAGTTGGTTCCTAAATCCTGTGTTACAGGTCTAGTTTATGAAATGCATCCTGGTAATATGGGAGAAGCATTGTGTGATGCTGTTCATCTTTACGGCACTCTGACAGAAATTATCTCTTGTTGTTCTGAGTGCAAAAGGTCAGGCGTACAACCAATCAGGCATACAACTCATAGTCCCAGTTGATTACGGACTATCTTATTTCATTCCATGTAATTCTGTGGCCATAACAGAATGCCACAGATTGGGTACCTTATAAGCAACAGAAATTTATTTATCATAGCTTTGGAGGCTGTGGAGTCTAAAATCAAGGCAATGGCAGATTCAGTGTCTGGTGAGAACCCACTTCCTGGCTCATCCTCAGCCAACCTCTGTGTCCTCACGTGGTGAAGCTTTCTGGGGTCTCTTTGATAAGGGTGCTAATCTCAATTGTAGGGTTCCACCATCATCACCTGGTCTCCTCCCAAAGGCTCCACATCCTGATACCATTACACTGGGGCTTGGGATTTAATATAGGGATTTGAAGGAGGGATACAAATATTCAGTCTACAGCACAGAAAGACTTTTTACATGTTAGTCTTGTTTTAAAAAAAAACAACTTTTGCTGGGAATTACAGAGGCAAATAAAAGTGTGATTTTTTTTTTCTAGGAAGCAGAGATAGTTAATTAAATCCTTCCAATATTAATGAAATATTCATTAGAAAGTAGGGGTTAGAAGCCTGCCTTGTAACGAAGACAAATATTCTTGATCCTGGAGAGTATCAGGGGATAAATCCACCTACTCTCTTTAGACAGAATAGTTTTGAACAGGGGTGCCTAGGTGGCTCAGTCAGTTAAGCATCTCAGGTCATGATCCTGGAGTCCTGGGATCTTGCCCTGTGTCAGGTTCCCTGCTCAGTGAGGAGCCTGCTTCTCCCTCTCCTGTCCCCTGTGCTTGTGCACTCTCACTCTCTCTTTCTCTGTCAAATAAATAAAATCTTTAAAAATATATATTTTTGAACAAGAAAAATACACAATAGAAAGAACAGAGTCCAAAAAAATTCTGCTCTTCCCTTTCAGGTTCCCGGGGAAAATGTTCTTTAGGGCTCAAAAGGAACACAAACAGAATATTCTCAAAAGGAATATCCCCAAGATACTCATTGACATATTAATGGCAGTCCACAGTTTTCAAGGAGGTATTTGCTGTTACCCCCACTTTACAAAAAGAAAAATGGGGCCTAAAGTCAAACAAGAAATTGCCTGGAGTTGGCATTCAATCCAGACCTTTCGATTACAGGTCCACAGCAATTCACTCTATAACTCAGACCCAATAATGGCTTACACGATAAAATTAAAAATTTAAGAAAGAAAAACAAAAGCCAACACTCCTTCATCCAGCCAATCTTTCAACAAATATTTAAGGAGTGCCTGTTATGTACTCTGTGAAGGTTGAGGAGCTTATTAAAAATCTCTTCTAGAGGATCTCTGTCATGAAGGCCAGATGCGTTATCGATCAGTATTGATCACTCACTGGCAAGGTCATTGACTTGAAAAGATCCAGAGTAAATTAGAAACACAAAATTCTGTTAGGATGTGATTGATAACAAGCAAAATTAAAATTGAAAAAAGGTACTGTTGCTTTTATTCACTTTAAATCTTGATATGCATTTAATCTTTATGTTTGTTTTTGATAGATAATCCAATCATTCATATAGTAAGGTCTATATATAGATCTCTCTCTATATATATATATACATATTTAATTTAATTACAATTAATTAATATACATATATATAGAGAGGTAGACATAGGTATATCCATACATATGATGTATGAATATATATGAAATTTCATTATATACATAGACATATATACACATGTGGAGTATATAGATAATGAAATATTATTCAGAGGTAAAATTGAATTTAAACTTTGAAAATATAAGTGGGACAAGTCGTCCCTAGGGTCTGAGCAAATATAAGTTGCTAAATGTTTGGAGAGGACCAATACGTGACCTGATGTATTCCAAATCCTTGATGTCCTGCCAAAGACCTATGAGGTTGCCGATGGGATGTTGGGAGCGTGTGGAAGGCTGGACATGATGTTCACCTCCTCTGGCTTCTTTTCAACCCAAGTATCTTTTTCTGTCCTAAGGGTGATATTTTATTTGACAAAAGGGTCACTGCTTATTAGAAGGTTTGAAAATGACAGTTGTAGGGGATATCCTAAGAAATCAAATCCAAGTGTCAGAAGTGTCACCATCGAAAACTAACAAGCGTTTCCCTGACTTGTGTATATGAATAATCATCCCGTGTGCACAAGGCCCAAGGCAAGTTTTATTTTAGGAACCCTTCATATCTCATCTCTTCTCTTCCTGCCCACTCTATTCTGGACATAGAATATTTCACAGATATGCCCTTAATTGTCACATGGGTCGCAGAAAATGTTATTTTTGTTCTGTAAACGATTACAAGCCTGTTTTCAAATCTTAAAGTATTTAAGCAATTACATGCCTCCTAAATCCATACCGTCAGCAGTCTCGTGCTTTCCAGTGCAATGATTCTTTGCCTTCTACAAGGATTTGGGAAGATATTTGATTCCAACTTCCGTTCACCTCTATATTTCTTCTGTTCCCACTGCAGGTTTTCTGTCTGTCCAGGATGTTCTATTTTGTCTAAATACCCAGGAAAAGCATGATGAGATCCATATGCTTTCATCCTCTATGCTCCTTTTCACTATCCCTTTGCAACTTCCTCATTTCTGTTTTCCCCTTCTAATTCCATTTGTCCAGTCAGGATGCTTCATGATCTTGGACCTCCTCTTTTAGAAAGATATTCTCTGGTTGCCCAAATGCCATTAGGTTACCCCAGCCAGCATTTTCTGCTCTTTCTGGACAATGCCTTGCATAATCCTTCTCTCCGTCTCCCACCCAACAATTGCAACTGTTACCCACTGGCTTATTTATTCACCCATAATTAAATTAAACTGTTTGCATAAAGAGAGTCAAGCCAGGAAAACTGGATAAAATAGTAAGCTAAAAAGACACGGTCTTGTCCTCAAAGAGATTTGAGTAGAGTGGGAAAGACTTTCAAGTAAACCCACCATGGCCATGGCCATGCAAGTGTTATTGATAGGGTAGAAGGAAGGTGCTGTAGGGTCGGTCCTATAGCAGAGGCTCTTAGACATTGGGCATCTAGGAAGACTTCCCTGGAGGGATGCATAAGAATATAGTAAGTGAAGAAGAGAATTGCCTTGGGGGAAGGCAAAGTGTTTTAGGAAGAGGGAACATGGGAGAGAGAAAGAAAACATCCTGTTGGAGGGACAAATAGATATTTGGTGTGTTTAGAGCTAGAGCTTAGACAGTGATAAAACATGAAGCTATGGCCAGATCTAGGAGAATCGTGTAAAGGGTTTTAAGAGTTTGTACATTGCCTACTGTACAGCAACAGGGCCTATCTAAGGATTTGTTCAAACGGAGAGAAATGATGATTTGAAGTCTCAGAAAGATGACTGTGACTCTAGTGTGGAGGATTAGTAGTGTAAGCAGGATTGGGGGCAAGTCTGAAATACACGTACATTCTCTCTCTCTCTCTCTCTCTCTCTCTCTCTCTGTCTCACTGTGTCTCCCCCCAACCCAGCACACAAACACACTTTTTTTTTTGTAGCATCAAAACAGATTAGCTTTTTAAAAAATATATACATATATTTTTTTAACAGATTAGCTTTGAGCTACAAGTTTTTAATCAAAATCTTATTACTTTAGGCAGCCCAGGTGGCTCAGCGGTTTAGCGCCACTTTCAGCCCAGGGTGTGATCCTGGAGACCTGGGATCGAGTCCCATGTCGGGCTCCCTGCATGGAGCCTGCTCTTCTCCCTCTGCCTGTGTTTCTGCCTCTCATTCTCTCTCTCTCTCTCTCTCTGTCTCTCATGAATAAATAAATAAAATCTTAAAAAAAATCTTATAACTTTGATCTGGGGTAGTTATTATCTATATCCCTAGATAGAAATAGATCGACTACAGACTTGATTCCCATAAGTAATAGTGCTCTGTTGCTTTATTACTTGTCTCAACCCTGACTACTTAGAATGTGGTCCGTGAACCAGCATAATTAGCATCTCACGGGAGAATTTTAGAAATGTGAATAGCACTTCCCACCTCAGACCTACTGAATCCAAATCTGCATTTTTAACAAGTTTCCCTAATTGATTCATATGCACATTGGAGTTTGAGAAGCCTGTTCTAGAAATCTACCTCAGACTCCCCAACCCTTAGTTCTAGCTCTATGTCTTAGAGACAGATATAAATTATTAGTAAGATTGAACTTAGGCACACGAGTAAACATTAAACTAACTTTTCACTTTGTATCTTTAAATTCAAGCAGTGCCCCCAAATGATATTTCCACATCAGTCTCCATCTCAAGGTGGAGTGGCTGTAAGTTTTGGGAGGTGGATTTATCACAAGTTATATGAGTTGTGATGGAAGGTTTCACAAAGAAGGATTTTCCTCCAAATCATCTTTAGGATATTATTGGACTTCTCCCTTCCAATATTTCAACTGTCAGGCCAACTTGCGCTATGATAGCCTTATGTTGCCCAAATTTAAGCCTCTGGGCCGTTGCCTCCAGTAATATGTAAAGGACCTCCTTTTAGTCATATTGTCTTAGAATGTTATCTTAGGCATCTATTTCATTTCTAAATTTCCGTCTAAAGTTTCTGCAGTGCCCACAAAGGGGAATCACTTTCTTTTACGTATCTTACACAATGACAGTTTAGGAGAAAGAATCACATGATAAATAAACAAGTGACGATCAATAGTCTGTTCCAGACAGCAAGTTTGGGGGTTATGTTAAGCAGGCAGAGAGTCAGCCCTCTCTCCTATGTTTATGATTTCTATCCTTTAGCCTAGTCCATCCAGAGAAAAGGGATAGCAGTAATGATGACTTACTTCCAAGGCACTTAAGATTCTCAACTGTCAAAAAGTATTCAAGACCGGTAAGGGTTCTAGAACCATCTGGGGAGGAAAAGTAAACCTGGACCTGATAGTGAGGAGATCTGGGTTCCGACCGTGGCCACATTACCAATTAGCTGGACTTCACACGCATTTTTCCTAACTGGCCCTAAACGTCCTCATCTATAAAATGGAAGCAGTAGACCAGACAATCTGAATATTTTAAGATTCTACATGCATTTCATTTATCTGAAAATTGGTAATCCATATGTGCTGCATAATGATGGAAACACTTGGGAAAGCATAATGTCCAATTAACCAGCACATTGCTATTTCCCAGACATCCTGAATTAGTGGCAATGCACACTCCTGCATGCAAGCCGCCTCTCTCAATCACGCTCCCCGAAGTGGCAATTTTTTGCCAACTCTAACCAGCAGTTTCTTTGACTTGTTGCTGTTTATTTTTCCCTCCAAGCTAACTAAAAGATTATACCTTTCCTGAAGCTTATGCCAGATGCTTTCATCCCTGTCATAAAATCATGAAGAAAATGTCTCTTGGAGTCAAAGTCATTGACTCCATCAGCCACATTTCCACAATACCATCCTTATGCAGGCGCTTGCTGATGTCTTTCTCTTTTAACTGCAGTCCTGAAAATAAAGCAAACTCAAAATGGCTCATTTGCCTTGTCCTGCTCTCCTCCGAGATTCCAAGGAAGGCTCTCCCTTCTTACAGGCTTATTCTTACCGCTCCCCAACCTTGGGCCCCCAGAGAAAGACCCAAGCAGTGCACTGGCATCAAAGACTACCTTAGTCTTTCCCCTCCCTGTCACTACATCCCTTACTAATATTTCTTCTTGCTCACAATGACCCTGCCTTAAATAATACTATGAAGATATAACGAAAGTCACATTTGTTTTAGACTTGAAGTTGAGTAGAGTGGCACCGTGATTAACAAGGAGAAATCCATTTTGACGGATTCCTTTGCCCAATCTGAAACCAGAGCAATGCTATCATCTTCTTTTTTTATATATGTAAATTTATTTTTATTGGTGTTCAATTTGCCAACATACAGAATAACACCCAGTGCTCATCTCATGAAGTGCCCCCCTCAGTGCCCGCCACCCAGTCACCCCCACCCCCCGCCCACCTCCCCTTCCACCACCCCTAGTTCGTTTCCCAGAGTTAGGAGTCTCTCATGTTCTGTCTCCCTTTCTGATATTTCCCACTCATTTTTTTCTCCTTTCCCCTTCATTCCCTTTCACTATTTTTTATATTCCCCAAATGAATGAGAACATATAATGTTTGTCCTTCTCCGATTGACTTACTTCACTCCATCTTCTAAGCATCTATGGCAATCATGGCCTCAAGAGCTTTCATTGACACAAATTTACATTGTCCCGCATGCTTTGCATGAGTGAGCCCTCTCGTCCTATCCCTAGAATTCCATGGGAGGGTATATTTATCCTCGCGGTACAGTAAGGAAACTGAGACTGAAGAGAATGTACTATTATTTGCTTAGGGTTACCTGGCTGGTGATGGCTGAGCAGGGCTCTGAATCTGGATTATTCTTACTTCAAGCTTCTCATCTTCCATGTCAGATCTCTCCTAACATCGGTTGGTTTCTGGGGAGAAAAGCCACATGGTGAGCCATCTAAAAGGAGCAAGTTCCCGGAGACTTGGGGTTTATCATTTAGTCTCCTGTCCCTGATTGTTCTTTTTGGGTTTCTCTCTTCATCTGTTCCTACCTATGGGCTTTAGGAGTTGAGTACATTTTATTACCTCACTCATCTTCTAGGGCAGGGTTTCCCAAATTTTGAAGTATTTACATATCTTCTGGGAAACGGGAGGCTGAGTAGCTAAGGTAGGGCTCAGTAATCTGCATTTTTTTTTAAGTTACCTGCATTTTAAAAGCACTTTCTCTCTCCATAGAGCAATGTTATGAAAAACACGAGAATATTCAGTCTGTCTTTTCTGGTCTAAGTGAAGGGTAGAAAAATCCCAAGTAGTGGAAAATAAACCATGGGTGAGTTTTTGTCCCCTTTTCCACGCAGCCTCTAATCTAAAATATTACCATGGATGAAGTGTTTTCCTAGACTGTCTCTTGCTCTAGAATGTTTAGGTTATCCTCTGTGACCCTGGACTCTTCTTCATTTCCCTCTGGGCTTTTCTGAAGTTAATGATGAATCTTGTCTAGTCCAGCCAGGATTGTTTCTTCTGGGTTTCAATACATTATCCTGCAGAAAGTAAATAGATATTTTGTTCTTCCCATTTTGAGGATTTCTCTAGCTTACGCAAAATGACTCTATATTTTATTTCCAACACTTGCTCACTGTGTGACTTGGGGAAATTATGTATTCTCTAATAGTTTCTGTGACCCGTTTACATCACAGTACAAGGGAAAGACTCCCTCTAAACTTGTGTAGTGCACACCCTGTGCAACTGTCTGGTGGGGGGGGACCTAAATTGAACTAGTATTTTTAAATGGTTTAGCCTAACTGTTGGTATTTCCATCCTATATAGTACCTGTTCTTTAATGTTTATCCTCACGTTTGACTTTTTCTGCTTGATTTTTTCTTAAATTCTTGAAATATGTTTACTAGTCATTTGTAAAGGTTAATTCTACTTGCTGACCAAGCTTGACTCCTTCATTATGGCTCTAAGATAATGAAGCTAGTTATGAGAATGACCCTAATATTATCTAAATTGTGGATTTGCCCGAATGCATTCCTTTTCTCTTACCACAGTCTGCTTGTAACCAATGACGTAACTTTATAGTATGGCCGGTTGAGGTTAAGGGTGCAGTCTATAGCTATGAAACCATTTTTTTTTTCCACTGCAAAATACTAACTAGCCTGTCCAGAATGGAACCAACTACCTTGACCTCATTAGCACTACACTCCAAGCAGCTGAGCATTTTGCTTTCATTATTTCAATAATGTGATGATGATTATAAGATACAGCATGAGCAGTACTGAATCTAGAAATTTCATTATTCCCATTAGTCATGCAAATCAAAGAAAGTATGTAGAAGAGAGGGTGAATTCGAGTACTCACATGGAAATAATAGATTAGGAAAATAGATGTGAGCTTGGCTGTGTGACATGTGTATGTATGCGGTGTGGGATGAAGAGAAAGGTTGGGAAAGAGAGAAAGAGAAGCTCTGCTTTCCTTAGACAGGAGTGAGATGTACTAAAACAGGTAATTGCAGGTGTGGAAAGATAATGGGGTAAACTACATAATTCACTTCCCTTGCTTTTTTTTGCATTTTTATATCC